>NC_050077.1:13023571-15435774 GCF_009764565.3 Dermochelys coriacea
ACCATCTGCTGTTGTAGAAAATTCAAAACCCTGGAGATCTACTTATATCCACATCGTAAACGAGAAAAGATGTTTTAATTAAGGGAAATCAGGTTAACTTAGCTCTAATTTACAAGCCGCCTGCTTAATGAATTGTCTGTGCTGCTCTCTCTTTGTAGAGAGTAAATCTGAGGATCTTTTCCCTCTGCAGTTCAGACACTAATTAACTAACCAAGAATTTTAGTAGCAACCCGACTTCTCTCTAATAGTTTTACCTAAAGCCAGCCTGGTCATTGCTTATACAAATTGCCAATTAAATTTGATTGATATAATGAAATTGGATTTTATTTTCACTTACCTTATCCCTCACACTGTATCCTTCTCTCTAGCCCTAGAAAACACATTTCAGCCTTCACATGTGTTAGCACAGGGCCGAAAGTTATTGGCCCAAGTGCATTCCAAGCAGGTTGCTGCTAAATCAACATTTCTATTAGTTGGGAGTTAACAGGCATGATCTTGTTCCTAGATATTTATCCATATTTGAAGGTCTGTACTTACATGTTGTTTGAAGTTGGTAGGAAAGTGAAAGATCTGAGCAGCCATTCTAAAAATACACTAACAGTTTCCAAAATCTATATCGCTGCTTAATTAAATATGTTATCCTGTTTATAGGATCTGTGGCTAATTATTTAGAGTCATTTAATCTACTCAATTTGCACGTTAATTAAACAGCACTGGCTTGTATTGTGTGCGTGCAGCCGCCGTTGGAAGGGGAAACAGCGCCGTCCAGGGGCGGCCGGGGGGTCTTGCAAGCTCCACCGCCGGGCTGCCCGGAGAAGTTGGAGACAGGGCTTTTGGAAAGGAAAACCCAAGTTTCTGGAGCGCTGGGGAAAGCGGCTCCTGAAGCATTAGGCAGCTAGAGAGAAATCCCCCGGGACTAGACTGTGCATTAAAGGTTTCTCCGGGGGCAAATCGGGGATTAATTTATTAGGAGATCAAAAGACTCTCCGAGGACATCTCTGTTGCAGATGATTAAGGGGGCTGTTAAAAAAAACAAACCAACCCCCACCTCCAGCGGAGACTGCCTTGCCCAGAGATGCTTTGCCTAGCCCTTCTTGGGGGGTGGCTGGCTCCCGTTTTGTTCTCGGGGCATGTTCAGGAGCAGGGGGCTGAACCAGCCGGGCTGATTAACTGATAAACGATGGAGCCTTCTCTTCCTAATTGTTTTTCTCCCCCATTTCTGGCTCCTTTCACTCCATCTGTCCCTCTCTGAGCCTGTGTGTTTTCCCCCTTTGTCTTCCAGCGTTTTTATTGACACCTTTTTTCACTGCCCGCTGTTGTCGCCCTTCCCCGATCGCCTTCTGCCCCATTAACCCATCGGCACGAGGCGCTGCCAACAAAGAGCTGAAATCTGATCTGCTGCTTTATTGAATCTCCATTGTTCCGCCGGGCTAATTCCCCATTGTCCCTCATTCCTGGTCATGGGGAGGCGGAGGGTTGGGGGTGTTGCTTTGCTTGTTAATTGCATAACAACTAACTATCCTGCCACCTGAACCGAGAGTTATCCCCAGCAAGGCAATCTGCCCAGCCTAGAACCGGGGTTCAGAGAGAATAGGGGGGAGGGGTTCCTCCTTCTCATCAAACAAGTCTTTCATTCCAAGTTTGCACCCAGGCAAATGCAGCCTGCTGCAGTGCCAGGCATATCAGGAGGGAAAGCAGGGCTTTGCAACAGAGGATTAAGGAAAGTGGTCACTTTTGACTCAGTAGGGGAAAAAGAGAAAAAAAATCCCTCCCTGACAGTAATGAAAGCCAGGATGATATAAGTATCTTCTGGTTCACAATAGCAATTAATATGGTAATATTCCACTATTAAAGATGCTAACATTAAGATGGAACTTGTACATGGGTGAAACATTTAATATAGGGGGGAATGCATTCCTAGAGCATTAGGTAACAAAGTCAAAGCAAGGAGAGGGGAAACCTCTTATTTAAAAAATGATAGAAAAGCCCTTCAGAATGCAGAAGGCCTGTATTTTTCTCAAAGAGATAAAGCTTGACTCCCTGCGGTCTCCTGCTGAGCCGGGCGTTAATGGTTACAGTGGTTTATAATATTTGCTTTGCTCAGAGAGGGGACATCTTCAGAGGTTTCCCCAGCTGCCTCTTCCAAAAACAGCACCGTATTTATAGAAAACATAACAACACAGGGCCCAATTCACGACGGGTCTTACTCCATTGATCACTGGCCATCGTCCTTCCATTCCTGAATAAAAACCTCAGCCAAGCCAATGGGGACACAGGCTACTGAGCATCTTGCAGGCCAAGGCTCAAGGGAAGCCAATAGGCCTGTTTTCAAAACAGGACCCCCTGTTTCTAATCTGTAACAATGTTTTATTAGAACAGGCCAAATCCAGCCATGCAGTAACCTCATTGCAAAGCTCACTATTTCTAATGCCATAAATGACTCATTTAGGGCATGTCTACATTAAGGAGTTTTGTACTGGGAGCTACACCAGTGCAGATATCCTGGTTAAGGTGGGGCCTCAATGGAGGTGATTTACTTTGGCTTCAGGACTAGTGCTTCCTGGTAATGGGTAAGTTGCATGGGGTCTGCACTGCATCTATAGTGGGGATTTGCCTTGGTGTGGCTACTCCAGGGCTCAAATTCCTAATGTAGATAGGCCATTGACTGGAACCAATTTGTCTGCTAGATGTTGGCTAGAGCTGATTGAAATTTTTCTATTAAAATAGTTTTTCCAACAGAAAATGGCTTTTGGAGCAAAAGGTTCATGTCATGAAAAGTGCCCAGATTTGTGGAAACAAACCTTAAAATAATAAAAAACAAAAACAAAAACCCAAAACACCTTGTTTTTATAATGAATAAAAAATTGTTTTCCAAATATTTTCTGTTTGCAGTTGTCAGACCACCCCCTCATGGGTTGGTTTTAAACTGATTCCCCCTCCCAGTTTTCAGTTGTCAAAACCAACCAATAAATAAATACAAGAAATAAAAAGGGTGGGCTCTGAGGGGGGTTGATTGTTTTTAACATAAAATCCCCCAAATTTTCAATTAAAAAAAAAAGCTGATGAACATGAAAAACAAATGGTTATTGTCAATTTACCACTGCGGGGGGAGGGGAGGGGGAATGGTTTCCCAACCAGCTCTAATTGTGGCTGATCCCTGTCTCCAAGGGAGTTTGAGTTGCTTCTGAGCAGTCTGGCTTTGCATCCTTTGTGCCCTGTATTGACCTCATCAAAACAAGAGATTTGCCTTAATTTTACATTTAATTCTTTTCTCTAAAAGTACAGCACTTGCAGGGGAAAAAATTGACTCCTGAAGTTTGAATTTTTAGATACATTTATAACCATTCAGATGGTCTGACTAGCCGATGGGACAGTCTCTTTGGAATTTTAGGCCCCAGTCCTTATGTAGCTGCTTAACTTTAAGCATCTGAGTAGTGACTGCCGTGATCGCATAAAGTTAAGCATGTGTATGTAAAGTCAGGGACTTACATATCAGAGCTGGCTGAATGATGCAAAAATGAGTGTCCATGAACATGGCTGGCTGCACAACTTGTGCAGGCCCATCTTCCCAATTAATCGTTAATTGAAAACAAATTGTTTGACTAGGGGTTTGCTTGTATTTGCTTGACAGAGGAGGCTGTTCTTTCGAACTCCCACTCTTTCCATTGCTCCTATTCACCTGAGAACATGAAGTGCAATCTGATCTGCCAAAGAGGTTCCTGAACCTAACTATCTGCCTATGAGTGCCCATGTTGGACTCTACTGCTACTTCACCAACTGGATCACCTCTATAATATCCCAGAGAACAAGGGTTCTTTTTTCAAAGCCACATTACAGATAACATTCAAATATCATACATTTAAATTGTTGTGTGCAGTGTTGTTGTAGCCGTGTTGGTCCAATGATATGAGACAGACAAGGTAGGAGAGGATATCTTCCTGGTCCAATCAAAGATATTCCCTCTTCCATCTTGTCTCTCTCATAAATGTATATCCTTTCTTTATAATTTCGTAGCAAAACAAACTCTACTAGAAGTGAGTTTTTAATCCCTCCAGTTCTCTCTCACTCTTTTTGCTCCCAAGCCTTTTTTCTTCCACCTTTGTGTCACTCTCAGACCTAAAGTGACTGGGAAGGATCATGAAAATGCATGGACTCTAGATGCAAAATGACTTGCCTCATTACCACCTTCCCCGCAACCTTGCTGCCAAAGAGAAGCGTCTGCCATCACGCTCTAAAGTGACCTTGCGGCTATTATCAATGCAATGACAACACGACAGAGAGTCATGGGGCTACATTATTTCAAAGAATACTAAAAACCTTGGTGAAATCTAGTAATAAAGGCAATGATTTATTTCTTCTTCTTCTTTTCCTCCATTGTCTTTCATTATTCCAATAGTGGTTATAAAGTTGTAAACTATAGGTGAAAAAGAGCCCCTCCCAAGAAACTATTATGCAATTGGAGTTAACATAAAGTGAAAGTTGACAGAATATTATAAGATCCAATATAATAGAACTAAAAGGCATGATCCAGGAAGATAGGCTGAGAGAACTGAATAGAGAGAGCTTAGACAAATGGGGATTAGGAGACATAGGATAATTGTCCATTCATATCAGGAAGGCAGTGTAGTCCAGTGGCTAAGACACCGAAGTGGGAGTCTAGAGACCACGCGGCTATTGACTTTAATGGAACTATAACAATTTCACACTAAGGATCTGCCCCTTAGATTTTATTCCCAGATCTGCCATAGACAGAGGTGACATCACTTCTGGGTGATGTCACTTCCCTGTGCCTTTGTTTCTCCTCCCACTCTTTTGATTGTACACTCTTTAGAGCAGAGTCTGTTTGCACAGTGCCTAGCACAATGAGCTGTTTGTCTCAGATGTTGAGTGCAGTAGGTGCTCCAGAGATGCAAATAAATAATAATTATAGAGAAGGAAGACTTATTTAAATTAAGGTGTAGGTGATATGACATGAAGTAAAGGCCAGAAACAGTAAAGGGAACATTAAAAATAAAATTCGGAATTCTAACAGGGAGGTCAATTGGGCAATGGAACAATTTGCTAAAGGAGGTAAAAGTGTTAATAAATTAACTAAAATACACTTGTACCAAAATTTGTACCAAACATTTACTAGTACTCATAGCCTCCTATGGCTGATGCTTCTAGTATTCTGATACCTTGTTTGATCCTCCATCTGAGTTCCTCTTGGCCCATTCCTACAAGACAGACGGAGATAGAGAACCATCATAGCAATAATGGAAGTATGAAAGGCCAAGAAGATTAGTAGAAAGCCTTAGAGAAACCTTGCTGAGCTAGAAAAAAATCACACTGGAAAAAAACACTGGAAGGCAGAGAGACCAACAAAAGGCCAAAGAGAAACACTGGTGACCAAATGATCCAGAAAGAACTTGCATAAGATATGTGGGTGAACAGAAAACAAGCAAAAGAATTTGTAGCAACAAACTGGAAATATAGAAGCCAAAATGTATGTGTTGGAGAACACAAAAAGCCAAGCAGCATTCTAGTACCGAAGTATCACATCTAGCTGAGTCCTCCAGCCCCTAATGACTTCCTGAGAAGGTAAAGACAATCTTCATTATCAGTGTTCTGTACCATTCGATTAAGGCTTACCATTGTATAAGGCACTGCTCAGGTTAACCCTAAAGAGTTGGCTGGAGACTTGCTGTGGCTGATCAGGGAGTGGGCAGGGTGATGTTACAGTAGCCAAGTTTCTCTTACCTCTGAATTTACCATCCTGATTTTTAAAAAAGTGACTGAAACTCCAGTGACTTTGCTCTGACATTCTTTGTCCTACTGATTGATACTAACCTACTGACTATGAAACGATGGGCCACATTCATCCCTGGTGTAAGTGCAGGTAACTCCACGTCTGACACTAAGGCAGAATTTGGAGGCTCTAAGTCTCTGACCTAGATAGAAGATAGAAATAAGAATCAGGATAAGCAGGAAGGTTCAGACTACACCAATTTCACCACTCAATTATCCCATCCGTATCACAAGATTCATTATTCTTCCTCCAGCTCAGGAACAAAATTGGCCTAATGAAGCAATGAGGAGAAATGGAGAGATAATATAGAGACTGGGGAAAGGTGAATGTTTGTTCTTCATGACTAATCAGTGGAACATTAAAACTAGTGATGCCCCCAACTGACAACATTCATATTCAAAGCCAAATGCACATTAAATTTGGTGGCATGTTCAGACCCGGAGTTTTGGTTCAGGGTCAGGCGATTATACAGAGACAGGATCAGCTGTGAAGATGAGATCTGGTTCTAAGCTTCCCAAAAGTTTAGAGGTGTTCAGATCCAGGGTTTGATCCATGCATTAAAACCAAAAGGTGCTAAGAATCCAATGGCCTGAAGAAAACAAAACTCTGGTAGAGAACTGTTTCCCTTGCCTGTCATGTCAGCTAAACTTCTGGGGCCAAAGCCATTCCTGTTGCAAGCCGATTGACTTCAGTGGGCTTACTTCCCTCCCAAGGAGACTTTAGCTCTGGCAATATACAATAAGAGCTGCACTAAATCACAGGTGCTTGAAAGAAAATAAACCAATATCCATAATGGGATGGCAGCACTCTATGGGTGTATTGTTCAAGTGTTCAGGATGCTGGAGAATATAATTAAACTTCCTGGGAATGTATTATCGCAACAAGGAAGTCCTTTTGTCCCATCCTTCCCTGTAGAATTTGGGGAGAAATGAAATGACATCATAAGAAAGGGATTTGACTGATAGCTCTGACACATTTGACAAGGTCCTTGATATCTCACTGCTGCCTGACCCAGTGGCCATTTTGGGAGAAGGATCACACAGTGATGATGCTAGGGAGCTATACCATTCCCCCTCCTTCTTAAATTCTTTATGGCTTCAGTGACCTACAAACAGTAACTCTCAGCGCAAGGAGGAGAAGTCTGGATTTAGGTACAGTTAGGGGCTTATATACAGCATTCCAGAACATGGTAAGAATCATGATATATAGTGCAGGACAGGTCTGAGCTGTGCAGCACAGCACAAAAGGTTCAAGCAACCTAGTAAAGCTGGTGTGAGTACCACTGAACAGGTCCCCATAGGCCTCTGACAAAGTCATTCTAGCTGCTTTATTCTTTCTCTTCCATCCTAATGTACTTAACAATAAATGACCCCTTTATTTCTTATATCTCCACTTCATTTTTTTTCTTCCAATGAAGCAGTAAAATAAGAAAGTGCCGAAGCTGAGCTCTTACTGTAAAGCGAGTGATGGTGCTTGGAACTATTCCTGGGGGCTCTCAACTCACTCTGAGCACTTATGCCATAGGCACAAATGGCCAAAGGGCCACTTCCAATTTTCCTTTAGGACTCAGGGCCCAATTTTGCTCCCAGTCACCCCCATGGAAGCCCATTGGGTTTGCATGGGGGTGGGAGAGCTGCATCTAGCTTTGAGATTCTATTTGAAATCCACTGGCTATTCATTCCTATAGCTCTTCCCCTGCCTCTAGTTCCAGTAGACTGTTTTGTTACAGGCTGCTATCAGGAAGGCAGGGTTGGTTCAAGATAGTTCAGGCTGAACCGGGACCAGGGTTAGCTAATCAGTTAACCCACTATCGGACGTCTGAATGAACTGGTAGCAGTCTGAATTCTTAGCACTCTAAAGATAACCACCCTGAGCAGAAGGACAATAGCTTGCTGTTTATTAGTATAATTTTTAAAGGTGCCTCTTTGTGCTTATTTGTTATGTGGTTAAACATTTATTATTTATATTTAATTTTCTTCAGCTAGAAGGTGCATGACTGGTGGGGGAGCATTTGCAGATTCAGTGTTGCTGTTACACACTCTTATTTATGTAACCTTGGCCTCCCTCTGGGGGCTTTCGTTTCACTGCATTCTATCCTCCACTTAATTGGCCTCACAGATCACACCTTTTGCTCTGTCTCACCTACGTTCTTGCAACTCATAATTTCTAAGATATTAGATGTGATTGAAACAGAAGAGTTTTGTGAATTAAAGCTAGAAAGTTTTCTACCGTTCTTAAAACCTTTTTCCCCCCAGTTCTAGGTCTTGGGGTGCTGTGAGGCTCATTAATGTTTGGAGAGTGCTTTGACATGCTTGAGAAGGCCAAAGTGTTGTTATTATACCTGAACTGGCCATTATATTGAGTGTCCTATGAGCTCAGATAACCTTGCTCTCAAACCTGAGTTTTATTAACCAAACCATTCAGCATTAATTACAATCAGAGGGGTTTAGACCTGTAAGCAACTGGCTAATCTTTCAGGATATACTGATGCCATCTCATTGTAACATGCTACAAGAAACCATAAAAGTCTTCCCATTGACTTATGTGGGTTTGGGATTGGCCCCCAAATCCTCATCCCACTGAAGTCAGTGGGAGTTTGACCCCAAGGCTGTCTATGGACGTCTGTATATTTAAGTGGTGAAAGGCCAACCACCTAACACTATTCACTTTGACTCACAGATCTACCCTTCTACTCCAGACCTGTGTACTTCTGTCCAGATTAAAATCTCTGTCTGTTTCTCTGACATCTCCTCATGCGTGTCAGTTCAAGCACAACATGGCTAAAACAGAGCTCCAAATATCCCCCTACCAAGCCCCTCATCCCTAGCTCCCTTTCTTGATCACACCACCAACTTGCTTGTCACTCTGGCCTGTAATCTAGACACCATCTTTGACTTGGCCCTCTCTCTCCAGGTCCTCATATCCAGATTACATCTAAATCTTGCAGATTCCTTCTGCAAAACATTTCTAAACTATGGTCTTTCCTGTTCAACCACACAGCTAAAACTCCCATCATCTCACACCTTGATTACTGCAACATCCTTTTCTCTGCCTTGACAAATGTGATCTTGCCCCACTCTCATTCGTTCAGAATGTTGCTGCAAAGATCACCCTCAACAGCCCCAGGGAATTCACCAGACAAGCACTAAATTGACTTGGCCTTCTGGCTAAGACCCAAATCCCCCAACTACAAATGTCATCAAGCCATGGCCCAGGACAAGAGCAGGAGGGCAGGATGACCTGACCACCACAGAAAAGGTGAGGGAAGAAAAGACTCCCAAGAAAATGCAGAGGTACTTGTAAAAGGGGTGTATCAATATTTAGTTTAGCATCATGTACACCTGAAAGCTTTAGCCGCATTTTCCCATATGTTCTTTGACCTCTCAGGTAAGTCCAAAGTTTCCTAGTGTGGCAGTCTCCGTTGGTACACAGTTCTCTCCTTTTCACCAACATGATTGTTTTTCCTCCTGCCTCTTTCTGGAGCTGTTTTCCCCCCGTTACTCCTTTCACCTCCCAGTATTCCTGGGTGTTGCCTCACTTCCTCCTTATACAGACCCCAGTTTCCTTCCACTCCCAGTGCCTCTGAAAGGAGAGATTAATTGGAGTCAGCTGCTTGGGATTTATTTCTCTCCCTTTGTGACAGTTCACTCTGTCATGCAGCCCATCACTTTGACCTTGTCACCCCTCTCTTTGAATCCCTCCAGTGACTCTCCCTTCTCTATAGCATCAAATATTTCACTATTGAAATATCAATGCCTGCCTGCGATGGGCCCACGATACCAGCCTCCATCGCCCACTTGTTAAATTTTCAAACAAGCACCTTCATGCTTTCTGCCCCTCACATTTGGGAGGAGTACCTATAAACATCTGCAATTAACCTCATTATGCTCCTTCAAATCCCTCCTTCAAACTCCCTCTGCTGTGATTCCTGATGATGGTGAAGCTGCTGCCGGTGTGCTAAGCCACCGCCCGCCATGCTGACCAATGTTGTCTCATTGTTTCCTTGTCGTCTCCTGTCTGTCTGCATCCATGCATTGTGTCTTGTCTTCTGCTTCGATTGCAAGCTCTTTGGGACAGGGACCATCTTTCTGTTCTTCATATGGCACCTAGTACAATGGCCTCCTACTCCTTGACTAGGGCTCCTATACGCTGTGGCAATACAAATAGTAAATAAAAATAATACTAACAAAAAAGTCCCAAAGGAAACACGTTTCCTGACTCAGTTCCCTTAGTCATTCCCCTTTCTTTAGCAAAATTAAGTTTCTTTGTCTCTCAGATCCTTTCTAGATGCTCTTGGGGGGAAAAAAGTAAATTGTCATTTATCTGAGAAAAGTGTTTAATAAGTGGATGAAATCTGCTCTCTGAATCGGGGTGTGTGCACTTGGTTGACATGGAGGAGTGACCAATAACTTACTTCAAATGCCAGTCCAGTTGTGGTTGCAGGTCTCCCTAGGGGCAGACAGTGCTGCACATGTCTGCGTTTTGTTTAGCTAGTTACAATTACATATATTGGAAATGTGCGGGGTGCGTGGGTGTCAAGGTGATTAAGCAGAGTTCAGAATCTGCATCATCTTTACTGCTGTCCAATGCAAAACTCTTGCCACGGTCTGGAGAGCGATTAGCAATTCACCCTGTCATAAGGGGATGCGCAGAAGTAGAGCAAACACTCACAAGACATGGCCACAAAGTTACTAGGCAATGACATTCTGTTATTTAGTGATTGATTGTTTACTAGATAATGATAATCTCTTGCACACACAGGACGTATGTCTGATCCCAGCCTACAACCTGAGTTAATCAACACATCCCAAATTGTACTCTATTCTTTTTAGGTTCTTATACTGTGGCCATCACCATGGTATCAGTTACTATCTCATTGTGTAAGAAACTGAACACACATTTAATCAGTGTAAGTCGGATTTGCTTCTTAGTTGCTAGTGGCTCACTATTACTGTACGCAATACACAGTAGAGTTCTGTAGAGTGAGCAATCACATCACCCTCTAGTGGATGGATTCTGCTCTACAGAGACTGGACCAAATTCAGACTAGGTGTAAACAGGTGAAACTCCCATGGAAGTGTCTAGGCCAGATTCCACAGTGGTGAAAAATGTGGCATTAATTGGGTAGAAAGTGAGTGTGAGTGATTTTTTGAAAGTGCTGAGAACTTGATGAGTCTTCAGTGGAAGCTGCCAGGCATAGTGAGTAGGATGAGTGAAACTGAAGAAAAAGGGTTAGGTTTTAGGAGGAACCTAGTTCAGTGTGAATCCATGAGTTCAGGAATGCAAGCAGAGGTCAAGCTGCTAATTCTCAGATTGTAGTGCCTCAGCATGTAACTCAGCATGCTTAATGCAGATCTCTTTCCTACATTGTTGCCTGCAGTATGACTTGTTACTAACGTAATAGTCAGCACATTTGAAAATTTGGCCAATTACTTAAATGCCTAAATATGATTTAGGAGCTCCCACTTTTGAAAGTTTTAGTATGACAGTGTAGCATGTGAAGTGAATTTGGTGCTCACAGTCCATTTTCCAGCTTCCAAAATCCAGCTGCCCTGATTGTTGAGATTGCCAGAAAGGATGCCAAAGACACAGAGAAGTGAATGAAGCCAGAGCCTCAACTATCATTTCCTTCCTAGAGATGGTCTCTCCAGGTCAGGGCTGGGTCATATTGGCAGAGCTGGGTGGGATAACTGTATTCTTCTGTGGATAAACAGAGGCCTTCATTCTCTAGGGCTATCAGGCTGAAACCTGTCACTTACCAAAGTGGAACATTTCATCAAATTTGCATGAAAAATTAAGACAATAAGAGAAAAACAAAGGGGAGGATCTGAAGAAGTGGGTTTTTTACCCACGAAAGTTTATGCCCAATTACATCTGTTAGTCTTTAAGGAGCCACCGGACTCCTTGTTGTTAAAGGGGAGGATAACATTTGATTTTTTTTTAAAGTTGTGGCTTTGGACTTTCCTTCCATAATGGATCCTCCTCTCAAGACAACCCAAGTAGAACAACTAGCCTATGACACAGTCTGCAACTAAGCTGCAGTGGCATTCAAACAGGGATGCACATCTGGCACACAGGTGTTCCATTTTGCTTTTGTCAGCCAACCATCAATCAGATTATTTTAAAGACAAAGCATTCAGGGTATCTATGCAGATAAAGAAAGGGAAATACATTTATAGTTGATAAAAGTAGATAACATTTTACAAAGCCTGTGATCAGTGGAACCTACCACCACAAGATCTTTATGAAGCTAAGAGATTGGTAGGATTCAAAACCAGATTAAACCTTTGTATGACTAATTAAGGGGGGTGGATGTCCCTGATAAATTTTTACAGCTGTAACCCAATCAGTAACTGCTTGGGTTTAAAAAGAAACTTTCCCTCCCAATGGGAAGGTTATTCCATAATTGTCATTGTGGCACTTTTACACTTTCCTCTGAAGCATCTGTTACTGGCCAGAGTTAGAGATAGGATATTGGAGTAGATATTGTTATGCTGGAGGGTGTTGGTAGCTGCCAGCCCAGCATGTCTTTGATCTATAGGCACCCCCAGACTCTGCTGAAGTTGATGCACATACTAGCTATCTTTCATTCAGTCTAAATGAGAGAGTAATTAAATATCCATTTGGTTAGCGATAACTGAAATAATAGAAGCCACTGGCTGAGTCATGGATCAGCATGGCAAAGCTGGAGTAGAAGCTGAGCCATATGGGCTAAGGGGTTTCACTGGAACTGCTGGCAAATGCAGAGGCTGGGGATGGGTAGTGTGTGTGTGTGTGTGTGTGTGTGTGTGAGAGAGAGAGAGAGAGAGAGAGAGAGAAGCAGAACAGCAGCCAGAGAAGCACTGGTAGTGTGACCTGGGGAGGAAGCTGAGAGAGAGTGCTTTGTTTGGGCAGGGTACTGGCTGAAAGCAGGCAGGCCTTTCTGAACAAGGAAACTGTTGTTTGTTCCTACTGTGTAAGGCGGGAAATGGCATTGTGTGCATTTTTTGTAAATAAGCGATTTTGCCCAAGCGATTTTATCTGACTTTATCATCAGTTTCTCCTCTTAACAGAAACAACCCACAAGGCCCCAAATATTGGCTAATCACTCAGGACAAAAGGGGGAACAATACAATCTACTGTGGTACTTCCTGGGTTCCTAGAGGAATCAACTAATCCTCACTATCTCCCAGTACAGTCTTCTCCTTGGAAGTTCTCCATGTATCAACTCTAAAACTTTCCAGGTGACTTTTGAATAAAGTGAGATACTAGCATTGCCAGATGTTTTTGGTTTTTTTTAGCATAAAGCACTAAAGACTCCTGCAATCTCAGTGCATGCTGTATGGTGGAGGACTCAGAGAAAGGCAAATTGTTGTCCCATCAAATCTTAAATTCCAATAAGAGTTTCCGGACGCTGCTAGTCTCTTCACCAGATGTTGACTGCATGTGTCTGAATAGCGCTGCCTCTTTGGGGGATGATAAGAAGAGGGCTGTGTACTGCTCAATTGGCAAGCTCAATTGACATGCTCAATTTCACTCAAAGATGGTGCAGACACAATAACATTTTTCCTGCTGATGGTGTCCATGTGTCTTTCCCCATCTCACTAAACTCTTTTACACTCTGGAACGTGCTGAAAGTGTGTGTACCTTCTGCTCCAGGAGATGCACATGTCTGCTGGGGAGGAGAAGGTGCATGGCCTCCAGCAGTTTATTTAAGAAAAAATACCCTCCCAGTGATCAATGTGTGCATGGAGTAAAATGTATGGTTTCAATTCTGTCCTAGAGCTATGGATCATTTAATGTTGTCAACACATATACATCCTTCTCAAACATCCCACTGAGAATTTCTGGGGTGTGTAGACAGCTTAAAGCTAGCGTTACAGGAGTAGCTTCATATTTGCTTTCACGTCCACATGCATTTTTTAATACTTAAGCTTGCATAATTGCTGCTGAATTTCTAATTGCTGAATGACGTCTTCAAAGGGACAGAGGCACACTAGCAATAGGATTCCAGCAACAGGGTGGGAATGAGGACTTTTGCTGGCTTGTGATTTCCCAGCACATGTTCAGAGATTCATCATTGTGATAGTCAAGATATTCTCAAGGATAAGTTGGCTGGAACCTCCTGGATCAGTTGATATTCAGGCAAGTTTTCTTCCTGCATGTGGAATGGCTTTGATGAAATGGCCAAACAGCCACAGATGGTACATACTTGCTTTAAAATACTTTTAGCACCTCCGTTTTCACAGAGGGTCTTCGCCTTCAGAGGTTGCTCTCTAGCGGGGTCGGATAGAGCCCTGAGTCTGGTGGCTCCAGAACACAATGGCAGACCTAACTGTTCAATCAGGTGTGGAGTTGTCCAATACCATGTTGACATGTGGGTACACTTCATAAAGCAGTGTGCCAAAGGCACTCTGGCATGCAGGGGGTTCTTGGTCATCACATGACTGATTTAGGTGGGGGAATAAAAGAGAAGCTGGTGGGAAGAAAGCTATCAGAAGGGGTAGGTTGTTGTCTCCTTTCAGTTGGCTGAAGCTTGAAAAACTAGTGGTTAATACTGAGTAGTCTAAAGTGATTTGTTCTGGTTTTGAGTTTTGTTCCAGCCCTGAGGAAAGTAATGAGAAACAAGTGGTATTTGGGACTTGAATGTCTTTTTCCCCAGTTGGTGAGGCAAGGCAGTGAAGATGCAATAAGCAGTCTTGTGGAATGGATTTTGTAATTTGTATTTATTTTTGGTGGAATCTAACATGCTCTGGGAAGCATGCCAAAGAAATCACTGAAGGGAGGCAATGGAGTGTAATGGTTAGAGTATCAGAATGGGAGTCAGGAGACTGCTGGTTGTGGGGCTTTGAGCAAATTACTTAGGGGAGATTTTTTCAAAGCACATGTGGGAGTTAAATGCCTAAGCGTCTTTTGTGCCTTTGAAAATCTCCCTCATAAATATTCTGTGCCTCAGTTTCCCCATCTGTAAGATGGAGTTAGTAATATTTTGCTCACATTGCAAGGCGCTGTGAGAATTGTAGCTGATGGGTTCTCTAGTTCTATTGTATCTACAGAATGTGCTCTGAGAAAGGTTAGGACACTTTGCACAAATCTAATATGAACAGAATTTGAATAGGCCTTAGCTGAAGCTGCTATCTTGATATTAAAAAAAAAAAAAAAAAGAAGCCTTCTCCCCTCATCCCCCATCTCATTTATCTCCCATTCTGGAAATGACCTGGGTCCAGCTCAGGCAAGGGACTCAGGATTATCTTCCTTTTCTATTTTAAGTAGTAGATTTTCCCCAGGTGTTCTGTCAGGCCCCAGCCATGGCCAATTGGCACTCCACGAATGCGACCTCCACACAACCCCCTTTAGGGCCCATCAGTGCTTTTCCTTCATCAGCCACTGTTGGGAGCAAACCCTTGAAGGGCCCAGTTCCTAGTTCTGCCCTAAGGCTCTTGTGGACTAAGAGTGGCATAGCCCCCCTCTGGTGCACACGACCTTTCCCATCAGGTGTAAAGCCTTTGGGGCTAATTCCGAGTCCTCCCCCTGCACAGAGGGCATTGCAGAGCATGTCTGGCACAGGGGCATGTCCATGGGTGTGGCTGGAGGATTCTTGAGCCTGGCTATTCCCTAGCTTTTACAAAACCCCCCAAGGCATTCAGAGCTGGCCTAATTTGTGTTGGGAGCTGAATCAGCCCCCAGCAACTCGGGGATTGTGGCGTGCAGGCTTGCAAGATGATCCTCGAACTAGGATACGCACCCCATAGGGATGAATTCCATCCACCATATTCTCCATACACTGAACATGCTGCCTTTCCCAGCAGCTGTGGAAGGAATGGCCTAGGAGTGGAAATCAAACCAAGCTGCGTCTCCTGCAGGGCTATGTTCAGTTTTACATCCAGGACATCTGGCCAGCCTGATTCCAATGACTGTGTATTTAGATTTATTATAGTAGAGCCCAGAGTAAATTACTTTACAGCTCTGACCATTAAATATAATTTGTCTTATTCCAGTAGGTCTAAATTGGTCTCAGTTTTATCTGCCACTTGCTCCCTTCAATTATCTGCCATCAGAAAAAGTTTACAGTTATTGCTAAAATATCAATTTGGTAGGGTTTGCAATATATTTACTCTCCACCTCTATAATTTACAACTTAAATTCTATGATTATAATGAGAAGTGGCTAATATGAGAAATATTCATACAAAATCAATACTGAATGAGGTGCTGCCACCTTTTGGTTTAACCTAATTCAGCTCATGAGTCCAAATTCATCCCCGGTGTGACTCCTTTGCTCTAAGTGGAGTTACACCACAGATGGGGCTGGCCCTTAGAGTTTATATTTCGTCTCAGCTCTACTTTTATAGAACTGGCATAAAAGTGTTATGGGGGTTTCCATAGCGAACAGGAAGGATGCTAACAAGTGGTGAATTGGTGAAATGTAACATAGGGTTTGCAGGCTTTAGCAAAAGTAGAATATAACCAGTTGTGTTCATTTGCTAGAAAGCTGTGATCCTGGAGCAGTGCATGCACTTACACCAGGCTTGAATTTGGTTTCTTTTCTGGAAGCCAAGTATTGAAGATATTCTCCCAAGTGACAAGAGGTTGCTTCTCCTCCTATGTCCCACCATGCTGATTCCAATCTCCTGGTACACTCACTTTCTGGAGTTGTACTCTTCAGGATCAATAGCAGGGCACTCAACTGCCTTGGGCCATGGAAGGAGCTTATCTGGGTGGCCTATTAGACCCGAGCTTTGGTGAGTTTCAGGCCAGCACATGGCTCAAAGTGTCTAATCAAGACTTTAACTGAATGACACATAAGGTTTTTGGGGCCTATCACCTATTATATGTTTGTACAGTACCTAGCACAATGGGGCAATAACAATGTTTATTAATACTACTGCTAATAATAATTAATAATAATGTTCCCATAGCAGATTCTGTGGCCTAATTATTGGACCACATTTTTGCTGGTGTGGTCTTTGAGTATAATTTTTGTACTGTGCTTCCAAACCATTAAGTGCTACAATAAATTGATCAAAATATTTTTACTGTGCTAGGAGCCAAGATACACTGATCTCTTCATCTGAGAACACTAAGAACTATATAATAGAAAGCTCTTGAATTGCTGTAGCTGGGTAGAACTTGGTCATTGCTGCAGAGCTGCAATGCAATTTCTTTTTGAAATATTTCATCCCGTTGTTTCATGAGTCTGGGTTCTGTAATTGCCACCTGGTTTTGCTTTGCTTTCTTCCCAAGGAACTTATTTGAACACACTGAATTGGTAAATGTATTGTTCAGCTGCACAGGTGTTAAGAATGATGTTTTACCTTCTATTACAGCACTTAGCACGCTGCCAGGTACTAATGAACTGATTCAGGATCTTTTACTTCGAGCAGTTCCATTCATTTCTTCTTCAGAGAGAAGTTCACGTTTTTGGCTAGCACTCACAGTTCTAATGCTAGAGTTGGGGACACTATTCACAGAAAACAGCTTACTTGGCAAATATAACTGCTTTTCTGTTTATGAAGGGCCCTGATGGAGCACAGCACTTAAGCATGTGTTGCTTTTTCAGCATGTGAGCAGTCAGTCCATTGGCCTTGTGGTTTAAAATTAAGCACATGCTTAAATCCTTTGCTGCGTCAGGGACTTGTTGTTCAGAATTCTATGATAAATGGGGACAAGAACACATGGGCTGTTTACCAGGACTGCTCCTTCAAGCCTTTCAGGCTATAACTGGTCATCTCTGTCACCTGCTATTATTTCTTTCCCCTGATTGGATGGCTTTCAAACCCCACAAGCTTTCAAGATTGCTGGGTCAATCAGCAGGTGTATTCATGACACCTTCTCTTTCCACAAACAAACATTTGCTCATATGAACCACCACGGGGCGGCTGACCCTTTAACAGACCTCAGCCTCAGCTCCATCTATGACACAATTAGCTGCCTCCCAGCCTGAGCATGGAGTCAGGTGATAGCCTGATGAACCCCATGGCCTCATAAAAGGGCGGAGCGCATGCACTCAGAGGGAGGAGACCCAGAGAACTGCTGGGAGAGGGTTCCTGGGAAAGCAGCCAGTCTCAGCACTCCATACCAAAGCAAAGCAGGACTCAAGGGTAGTCCAGAAGGGGCAGAAGAACCGTTTGTTTGTTTGTTAGGACTTTTAGTTGAACTGCTACCCTGGAAGGGGTTACATAGGTTTATGGTCTGAGCTGGAGGGCCAAGCGCTGGCAGAAGCCAAACCAGGATGTAGGATTTACTGAGGCAGCACTGCTGCAGAGCCAACACCTCTCACCCTGAGGGGGTGCTCTGGAGCCAGCGGAACATTCAACGCCACCAAGTACAAGGACTGCAGCTACCACTAAAGCAAATATGATGTTTTCCGTGGAACACGTGTTTAGAAGAGTCTCTGACCTCATTTTCTCAGCTCTGTCCCCAAACAGCAAGAATAGAGGAAACCCAGGAAGATATAGCAAGAGTTTACAGAATGTATCACAGTGAATTGTTCAGCTCTGCCTGCCCCACATGCAAATGTCATTATCACAGATTTTTTTTTTTTACCAAAGCAATATTTGGGCATTCTGAATAAATGATCCAGCAGCTTTAAACTCCTGCTAGACTGTTAGGAAATGCAGGTCTGCTGTATATCAGAGGAAAGATAGACTTTTTTCTTGGATGTGTGGTAAGAATTGACCTCTTGTACACCTGGCTAGCATGATTCTCATCATATGGTATAGGGCATTAATAGTCTCTCTGGGATTACATGGGCGTTAATAATCTCTATGCACGTAAAATACAGGCAGAACATATGAGAAGTTGTTAGAATTGTATCAGTTCACAAGTGTGTCATCAGTTAGCCCAACTCATTTCTTTCAACCATTTAAGCGCCTTGCACTGAATATCCCCAAATCCTCTGAAGGAGGTTGTTGTGTGCATTTCAGGAGCTGCCTGGAAAGGAATGATAGGTATCTGGTACATCCCTTCTCCGCATCCCCCAGCCAGCACTTCCTACTTTGGGCACTAAACTGGATACCAGTAGACTGCCTCCCTTCCCCCTCTGGTGGGAGAGCATTTGCAGGGATCTTGCCCTTAGCAATGCTCCCTCTCAAAATGGATTTCCCTCCTCCAGACACTCTAGTGACCTTGCTCTTCTGCAACGCCTGTTCCTATGGGAGTATATCTACACTAAACCATTTTATCTGGTGGTAACTGATTTCTGATCCTTACGGTTAAGAAAAAATGTTTGTAGCCTGCATCAAATGTGTGGAGAATGTTCACACTAGCTTTTACAAACATGCTAAGAATCTCAAGTTAATGGATTGAACAAAAGTCTAGCAAAGACAGGGCCCTAGAGGGCTTTTCAATCATGCGTTGTGGCCTTGTGTTAACTCCATTGAAAAAGCCTCCTTTTGCCTGTCAAGAGTGAGCCCTAGAGTGAGTCAGGCCCAATGTTTTTATATACTACAAATCAGAGGCTAAAATAAAGAGGAAGGGAATGCAACTTTCCCATCTCTGCTAAAAGCAGAGGATGGCTCCCTCTTCTCTCGCTTAGAGGAGCAATATTCCCCCATTGATTCCCCCTCCTCCTCAGCTGGTATGGTGAAAAGCTCCTGTTCTTTTTCAACCTACTTTACAAAATGTTAAAGCAAAGGCATAGATTTCAATACTGGAAAAGCTCCAAATCCTATCTCATGGGAGCCAATGGAGGTTAAAAAACAACCTTTTCAAATGGCAATTTTTTTCAAAGTTAAACCCCAGGAGTGTTCTCATCTTCTAGCAATAGGGCAACATTATTAATACTGTAGAAATAAATGTAGTGATGGGAGCTAGGATATCTGTGAAAGGTGTGTCATTGTTACTGGACTACAACACACTTTAAAGTGGGACATCTCAGGTGCAGGTGTAAAGTACCAATAACCTAAAATCAGAGCAACTTCAGGTAGCAGATTTCAGAGTAGCAGCCGTGTTAGTCTGTATTCGCAAAAAGAAAAGGAATACTTGTGGCACCTTAGAGACTAACACATTTATTTGAGCATAAGCTTTCGTGAGCTACAGCTCACTTCATCGGATGCATCCGATGAAGTGAGCTGTAGCTCACGAAAGCTTATGCTCAAATAAATGTGTTAGTCTCTAAGGTGCCACAAGTACTCCTTTTCTTTTTTCAGGTAGCAGAGGTTAAGCAATGAAATGGTGCCACCTGATGGCACATGGTTGCAAATGCTACCCAATAATATATTTGTGTGAGGAATTTCTTTACTGGAATAATGATCATTCTGTAAGTAATTCAGTAGCTTCAAGCTGCCTCTACCTGGACATGGACGAGGATAGCATGGCCACCTTATGGTCTAGTAAGGAAGCTGATTGGCAAATTGGTGAATTGGCCTAAAATGCTAGGGATTAAAATACTGTTGCCTATTAACAGATCAACAAAGACAGATAAGCTACAGGCTATAAAATTTGCCTACATGGTGAGGGCTTCTGCAAGACTCTTGACATAACTTAAATCTTGCAGGTGCGAATTATGGGGGAGATGTGCATGCAAGGAGCAAATGCATGGGCAGCCTTCATATCTCCTGCATACTGAGAACCTCAAATTTATGTAGGCACTGGGAAATCAATGGGAGCTAGGTGCCAAATAGACTGGTGCAGGGAGGGCTGTTCGTAAGGGACAGCAGAGGGTCCACATAGGAAGTCAGTGGCCAAAACCTCACATAGGCGATTCAGAATCTGGAATAGTGGTTACAGAGGGACCTGCACTACAGCCGGTAGCCTGTCTGCAGATTGGGCTGTCCCTCCATCTGTCCCAGCTGAGTTTCCACATACAAACCCTAGTTATTCTAACTTCACATGGAAGCAGGAAAAATGTGTGCTTGTGTAAATTGGTGTAACTGCACTGGAGTCAAGCGAGCTATGCCGATTCATGCCAGCTGAAGATCTGGCCCTCACACTCCAACTCTGATGGTTCACAAAGCACATGTTTGTACCATACCAACAACAAACCCAAAACAAGACCAAACATCTTTTTTTTTTTCCTCGAAACCATCCCAATAATGTGAGGACATTTCAAATGTAAACAACAAGCATGAAAAAACAAAAAAAATTTCAACCTTCTTTGTGCATCAAAAAGAAGCCAAAAAGTGCACATACCCTTTCTGCAGGTCACCATTAGTAAAACAACTGACAAGCAGAACAAATGTGAAATCTCCACAAGAAAGCAGACATAGTGAGTCATTTTAACATTCTTCATTTGAAATGCAACACAACATGGCAGCCACACCAGAGTGAGAAGAGAGGTTCCTCCATATTTAAAGATGCAGAACACATTAAAAAAGAACAACAGCAGGTCCATCCCATGACACAGCTATGCACAAGCATGCATGAGAGTTTTGTCCCACTGTGAATTGCAGAACTGGGCCCTTTCAGAATCTTTATAAAATGTTTCTTTTCAAAGTTTTCCACCCATCATTGTTTGCTCACATTGAGTGACGTTTCTTCCAATTTGCCTTTTCTATAAGTCTGTGTCATGTGTGCACATGAAAAAATAGATAAAAACTTATCTTTTTAATGAATAGAATCTTAAGAGGGCCATTAAAAGTTGCAGAACTTGTCTTTGTTATTTCTTTTTTGAAGTTATTCATAAATATAAAATTGCTCTGATCATATTTTTCTTTTATTTGCTATTTCCCCAGGCTAAAGAGTTACATATTTATCTTACAAATTAGGTTAGTTACTATGGTGTTCCTGCTATCATATATCACCTTTAACTTGGTTAGTTTGTGCGGCATATTAAATAATGTTAAATAAAATTTGCCATACCAAAAAATTTTTTAGCCTAGTCTGGAATCCAGGGCCCTGGTCCTAGGGAACTGTCCACTTCGAACAGCTTGCATGGTTGGGGTTGAGATGAGATGTGTGTTTGAGGGGAAAAGGGTTACTGACTTCTAAGGGCTTGTCCACACAGGGAATTATTCCTGATTAATTATTGACTCCATGTGTGGCTGCTTTTTTTTGGAATAATCCAGTTTGCAAATTAATTTAAAATAATTAGGAATAAGAGTATCCACACATGGAGTTAGTCAAAATTAAGTAATCTGCTTAAAATTCACATCCTGCCTTATTCCAGATTGACTTTCATGTGTGTTGCACCTTAAGGGAAAGGATCCCCTTCCCTTACAAAGGGATAGTGTCAAGCAGGTCATTGTTTAACTCAGCTCTCCAAAGTACCAGTTAAAGCTGTAGGGATAAATTCTGTACTGTACCTTGAGACAAACAGGGTGGGAGCCACATTTGTGGTGCTCAGATTTTGGGCTGACTGGCCTGATTTAAATTAGAGCAGCCCCACCCAGCTGGCTATGGGCTATTCCCAGAATCTCCATAGCACTGAGAGCTCCAGGGCTGCTTATGGCTGCCATTTGCTCCATTATTGCCCCGGGGGGTGGAGCATGCGGAAGCATCTCTCCTGTCAAATGTATATGAAATTCATGTACAGAAAATCTTGGAGGCATCTCCCTACAAATGGGCTCTAATAATATTGACATCATAACAAGATAAGATACAGAACTAGCCCATATCACAGCCTCAAAACTCAGGGATAAACTTCAGGGATTAAGGAAGTAGCTGAGCTGTCACTCTAAAGCTGATCATAGGCTCGTTTAACTATCACATCCCATAAGACAGTCCTTTCAATTATGTCAACCTGTCTGCTCTCCCTAGACTCTAATTTTAGAGCAGCAGTAGCTAATATTCTTGGAAAACTGATCCGCCTCTCCAGATCTATCCTCTCTCTGCCCACTGCTGTTAAAGGAGTATCCTGTGGGGACATCTTACTGCTTTACTTCCCCTTCTGTAATAAACCTAATAAAAATAGGTACCATTAGGTTTTGGTGTGTGTGTGCGGTCTATTTAAGGCACTTATTGGAGATGCATAATGGAGATGCCACATTTCAGTCACAGTGGGACCTGATGGCAGTGCAGGGTCATTGCAATAAAAATAAAATTAAGTTTAAAAAGCCCCAGACAGAATTACAAGCAGAAAAAAGAAACAATATGATCAGAGGTCAGTACCTCCACCTTATGGAGGCAAACACCCGCTGGAGTTAAGTATTTATGCAAATGCTGCTTAAAGGTAGCGATGGCATCATCTCAGTGATAAACAAACAGGTGGGTTGTTCCAAAGGAGTGCAAAGCAGAACTGTGATTAGCAGCAGCCTTAGCTCAGAAACTATGAGTAAGAGCAATATCAAGGACACTGCTATATTATTACCCATTAGAATATGCTCCTGGGAGTTTTGACTGATTGAGGCCTTAGGTTATGTTTCCCAATGCGGGGTGCGGCCTAATCCAGGGGGACAGAGAACAGAGATGGGAAGCAGTGGCAATTAGGGAAAACGGCATGACCCTGGACCACGCTGGAATAGCAGGGAGCACCTCTTTGAAAGCCCCCACACAGCAGTCCATAATGCAACCAGCTGCAGGAAGAGCTCACATAGAAAGTGATGCGGGATCAGGCAGCATCCTACTGGCCCAAACTTTCTTTCTGTGATAGCTATTTTCTTATGGCCCCATCCCAGCAGTGTCTCAGTGCATCCCAAACAATAACTCTCTCTCTGTCTTCCTTCACAGCCTGTCAGACAAATAGCATGAAGAGCTCTGAGTAGCTCAAAAGCTTGTCTCGCTCATCAGCAGAAGTTGGTTCAATAAAAAATATTACTTCACCCACCTTGTCTCTCAGGTAGATGACATGACCGGTTTGTGATCTGTTGGTTGTGTTGTTTGCTGGGCATGAACTAACTAAGGGAAAGCTAAGTGAGAGAGATGAGTTTTGCATTTAGTTCTGAATCTGGCGAGGTTCATGTTCACCTTACCTCCTGCAGCAGAGAGTTCATGGTCTATGCCCAGCTCTAGCCAGAGTTCTGTCATTGATCTCATGAGGCCTCCCCGCTCCATTTTGGGGTTGACAGTTTGATTGTTCTATTGAAACAGAGCTGTTGTGGAAGGGCATGGCAGCTCAGGTACAGACAATCTTGGTTAGTGAGGGCCAGTCCTATGGAGGACTTAAATATCAGGACAGAGTCTTTGAACTGGGCTCCGTATTCAAAGGGGAGCCAGTGCAGAATGCAGAACAAGAAAAGATGTGCTCCTGGTGACCTGTGTTGCTCAGCAGACAGGCTGTTGTCATCTGTACTATTGGAGTTTTCTCAGGACATGTGGCTTCATTCCTAGATTTGAGATGCAATAATTAAGCCTGGAGGTAACAACTGCATAGATCACTATGGCCAAGTCTGAGTCTAATAGAATAGGGGGAGTCATCTAGCCAGCCACTGATGGAAATAGATGTTTTTTGCCATCATGGCTATTTGTGCAACCAGTAGAAACAAGGAGTTAATCCAACCAATTTAAAAATCTTGAAGTGGATGCCCTTGATAGAGAGGATAGTTAAGGAGGAGGCAGGATCTCTGAAGAGCTTTCCCTTTCCTGCTATGTTTCAGAGTGGTAGCCGTGTTAGTCTGTATCAGCAAAAATGATGAGGAGTTCTTGTGACACCTTAGAGACTAACACATTTATTTGGGCATAAACTTTTGTAGTGCTAACAAGGCCAATGCAATCAAGATAGCCCATTTCCAACGGTTGGGCCACCTTGATTGCATTGGCCTCGTTAGCACTACAAAAGTAATTTTCCCTCCCTTGGTATTCACTTCTTCTTGTCAACTGTTGAGAATAGACCACTTCCATCTTAATTGAATTGGCTCGTTAGCACTGACCCCGCACTTGGTAAGGCAACTGCCATCTTTACATGTGCTATAATATATATATTCTGCTTACTGTATTTTTCACTTCATGCATCTGATGAAGTGGGTTTTAGCCCACGAAATCTTATGCCCAAATAAATGTGTTAGTCTCTAAGGTGCCACAAAGACTCCCCATTGTTTTTTATTTCTTGCTAGTATCACACCTAGGTTTAGCTTCAGTCAGTTGTTCCCTATCCATGTATTTGTGTCTGCTGGGCATTGACAACAATGAGATTGTGCTGTTTAGGTCTTATGTGACAGAGCTGTAGATCTTGGTATTTTCTATATATTGCTGGCACTTTAGTATTTGTTGTCTCACTAGCTCCCTCGGCAGAAGATGGGGGAGAGGTGTGAGCTTTGTGGGAGTCTACAGGTAGATAACCTGGAGGTAGAAAAGCAGTTGTCCCTAAGTTTGAGAGGAGGGACTCGAGCCTTTTCAGGGTTTTCCCATTCACCCCTACAGCCTCTTGGAGGCAGGATAGCAGTGCTTGGTTATCTGTCAAAGGCCACAGAGAAATCCACCACGATCTTCCAGTGGCATTCAGGTAAGCTGGGGAGAGTGCTTTTGTCTGACCTCACCCAGGCATTCTCCACAGCTAACCAGCACAGAGCTTTGCGAGTGGGGGAGCAGTCACAGGGGAAAAGACCAAAAAACCCATGTCAGAAAAGGAATGGAGCAAAGCAGGAGGGAAAGACAGAAGGAGGCAGGGAGAGAGTGGTGTGGCAAGGGACCCTATTCACCAATTCTCTGCTAGCAAACATGAACAAAATTGTCCTGGGAACTACTGGGGACAACAAGATCAGGCTCCCTCTTTGCAACTCAAGTTACGTAACATTCAATGCCTGGCCATTGGCTGTCATGGCAAAGATATCTCCCCCAGCCTTCAGCAAGTTAGTGACACATATCTTTCCTCTCATAAATCCATGTTGGCTCTCCCTAATCAAATTCTGCTTCTCAAGCAATTTCCCTTGCTAAATCCTTCCAAATCATTTCTAACCCTTCCCATCCCTTTGCAGTTAAGCTGGAGGGCCTATAATCACATGCCGCATTGTGTGATCCTTTTCTGAATAATGCCGGGTTTGGCACTTTCCTCCAGTTCTCAGCAGCCTAACCTGTCAGGAAAGAACTTCTAAAAATATCACTTAAGACCTCAGCTAATTTCTAATCCTCATTTCTATTAAGATGCTTGGCTGTACTGTATAAGTTTTGAGACTTGGGATTTACAGTCTTCCTTAAGAGTATCTAATCTTTGCATAACCATGTCCATTGTTATCTGTACACTAACTCCTCCCCTATCATACCACACAACATGATCCCTGTCTTAGGCGGCTCTCCAAACTGCATAACAACATAAGCCAAATAACTGCATAAGATGTTGGCCTCTTCCTCACAGCCTAGCTCCAGTTCCCTCTCTTTAGTTAACCTTCTTTCAGGAACAATTTTTGGTCTGATCCTATGAAGTTCTGAGTGCTCCCAGGAGGTGAGAGTTAGCTTGTAAGATCTTCAGAGCATGTGCTTTTCTTTGCTCTGCAATTTACCTAGCACATTTTTGAGTGCTCTATAAATAATATAATAGGACCTGAAGCCCCAGCACCTTACATGATTGGGCTTTTTATTACTTTTCCTATATGACTATTCTTCGCGATTTACTATTCTTTCTGCTCCTCTGACAACTGTAACAACCAACCCCCATCAGAAGAATGAGCAAGGATAGCAAAAACCTAAGCGGCAAAGAGTCCTGTGGCACCTTATAGACTAACAGACGTATTGGAGCACAAGCTTTCATGGGTGAATACCCACTTCGTCGGATGCATGTGATGGTAACCTTCAGAAGAATCCATTTCAAAGGTGCCCTGGACTATACAAGAGAGGGGCAAAGAACCCCAAGTTATTACCTCAGCAGACAAAGGAACTGAGCACTTTGGACTTTGTGGGAGATCCTGACCAGAGAAGTGGTCAGACATCTTGTGCAAACTACCTTGAAAAAGGCTGTAGATTGTTAAGTTTTAGCCTCTAGACAGCATTTTTTCACTTGTATTTACTTGTAACCACTTCTAACTCTATCCTATATACTTGAACTCACTTAAAATCCTATCTCCTTTTGCTAATAAACTTGTTTTATTTTTAATCTAAACTAACACAGTGCTGTGTGGGTGTAAAGTGAATGTTAACTCCAGTTAATGTGGCAAGCTGCTGGGTATTGTATCTTTAAAGGAACAAATGAACCTTAATATCTTTCTGATGGTCCAGGAGAGGGCTGGGCATTGCAGATGACATAGTTTTGGGAAAATTCAGGATGGGATGGTATTTGGGTCATCTGGCCAGGTGTAACCAAAGTCAGAGTGTGGCAGCAATGTAATAAGCAATCAAAGTTGCTGAGTCAGACCTGCCTAACACTCTCTCTCTCTGAGCTTGCTTTTATGCTGGCTGGAAGAATCCAGACAAGGGAACTATACTAGCAGAGCATTTGGAGGCATTCAGGGTTACAGAACAGGAAGTGACACAACCCCTTACTGGTCTGGATTGCACCCCCAGAACGTGACAGTGCATCAATGACAACTAACATGTTGCATCAAGAGGAGAAACAGCTCACACTTGAGCACTAAATGTCCAAGAAACACGAATACTCATGAGTAACTGCAGCTGAGGACAGAAAAAAGCTGTCTGAAGAATGTCTATAGAGACTTTGAAAAGAATATTGAGCTTGATCATGTAGTTTCTGCATAGGTAAAACTGTTACTGATGGGGCCAGGCCCACTTGGATCAGTTTGACTTAAGTCGCTGGAGATACCAGTCCCAACCACCATGCAAAAACTGCATATAGCTCAACTTGCTCCAAAATATATAAACTGGGCATAGATGAGTGTAGAAAGCAACATCATAACCCTGTCACCAGAAATGGAATTATTTGGTACCTGATTGCCTGGAGGTGAATGCTATCTATAGTCCCAGCACTATTCCAGTCCTTCTGAGATGTGATGCCTTAGGTGGCTGCCTATCATATCACTGTCCGACTCTTGGATACATTATACTCTAGGGATTGTATCCTGAACTGTGCCATTGATTGGTGTGTGACACTGCATAAATCATTTACCTTCTCTTGTGCCTCAGTTCCTCATCTGTAATATGATCTCGTTTCTGTTATTTATCATGGTAAAAATCAAGGGTCTTTCCGTTACTCTTGCTATCCAAACACAGCAGTTTTATATGATCACTGACATTTGTAGAAAATGCCACAAAGTAACAAAGAACTGCAAAAATGTAACTTCCTGCTTTTGGGAAGAGACTCCTGCTTTTAGCTACAATCTCTCATGTTCTGAGCTTCCACAAGGAGTTTCTCAGTTTTATCCTATTACATGTTCTCCTGACACTACTGTGTTCACCCAGATTTGTGCTGCCTACCACCTCATCCAATCTTTCAGTCAGTTAGGGAGACAGTGGAAGTCAAGATCAGCACAAATAAATCACTTTGGTCATTTGCCTTCTTGGCAGGTTCAGTTAAGGATGGCTGTACCACCCCCATGCTGTTACTGTTGTAAATGAAGGAGAAAGCAGCGGTTGCCCTTAGTGGGGTAGGAGAGAAACTGCAGTGGGTGCTGGCATTGCAATCATTTTGTTGAAGAGGGAAGGGACATACAGTGAGCACTCTTCCCCACCACAATTTCAGAAAATGTCCTGTTTTGAAGATCTTCACTCCTGCTGTGCATGAAAGTCACCAGTTTGAAGTTAGTTCATCCACACTTCCAGGGAAGTACATGTCTGGCTAATTCTTCTTGGTCTTCTGGCATCTTCTGGCTTTCAGTATGACCAGCATTTCTGATGGATCAGATTGGAACCTGTACCGAAACAGTGGCTGACTGACAATGCAACATAATATCAGGCAGAGAGACAGTATTTTCAGGAGAGAGCTCTAGCATTGGCTTGGCTTGTCTGCCCATGGTGTAAATGAGAGAGAGATTTATGTGAACATGATATAACAGCATTATGGAGTCACATGATCACCACATGCTGTTTTCACTGTGTACACAGCACAAATCAGCCTTAGTCATGTTCATCCAAAACACCATATGCCTTCCTCCAGTTCATTAAATGAGCACCTGACTCCCTGATCCCATGATCACACTCTACACATGCAACTCCTAATACTATATGGGAAAGTCAGGTATTTATTATGGGGTTACCTAGAGAACAGTATCAGAGACACAGTAGTAATTTGCATTTCTAGACTCTTATTTTACAAACATTAGTTAATTAATAATCCTCAACATCCACTGGAAGATAAGTATTATTATCCATGCTTGAATGAGAAGGAAAGTAAGGTACTAGGAGGGAAAGACCAGACATTTCAAAAGTAGATCTTGAGTTTTGGGTGCCTACAGTTTTTGGGTGGGTGTCCAACTTGAGCACTCACAGCTTTTATTAACTTACAAAACCATGCTCTCAAGTGTCCCTTGCCTCTGTTCACCATAAGCTGGTAATGAGTGACACGGGATGGATCACTTGATGATTACCTGCTCTGTTCATTCCCTCTGAAGCACCTAGCAGTGGCCACTGTTAGAAAACAGGATACTGGGCTATATGGACCATTGGTCTGACCCAGTATGGCTGTTTTTATGTTCAGTTGGGCATCCAAAAACAGAGGTCTCTGTTGAAAATTTTGATACAGAAGACTTGCCCAGAGCCAGAAAGGGAGTTAGCAGATAGAGCTGGAAATAGAAGCCCAGTCAGCATTCTGTCCTCACTGCTAAAGAACACTGCCTCTACCTGGGTGTGTGAAATTGGTTTACTTTAGAGCTGTCAGATCCTTTGGGTTGAATATTGCCATCTAAATGGATGGTGTAGCAATATAAGGGTATGCCTACACTGGCAAATTTCTGCACCACAAGTTATACCACTATTTTTAAACCGCTGGAATTAAACCACTGTTGCGTGTCCACACTGTGCTCCTTGTGACACTGGAGCACACCCACATTACCAGCTCTTGCAACAGGCAAAGAGAGCAATGCACTGCGGTAGCTATCCCACTGTGCAACTGGCCACAGAGTGCTTTGGGAAGGGTTTGCAATGCCTCATGGGGTAGGCACAATGTCACATGATGCAGGTTTCCCAATCCCATTGTTCTATGGGCATCCTCCTACATTGTCAGCTACTTTTCAACTGAAGTGGGGAGGGAGAGTCTGTGTGTGTGTGTGTGTGTGGAGCGGGGGAGAGAGACAGCGTGTTTTGGGGGACAGAGTGTGTCAGCATGCTGTCTTGTAACTTCAGACAGCGACAGGAAGCAACCAGTCCTGAGGCTGGGGAAGGGGGAAACCCTGACATCAGCCCCCACCTCCCTCCCTGGGCTCTGCATAGCAATGTCTCTCTCTCTCAGACACAGACACCCGCCTCTGTGTTCAACAGCACAAGAATTCCACATTAATGGTTTGCTTTTTGTCCAGGAGCAGATCAGCACAGCACCCAACAGCTGTCAGAAACAGTGCTTTGAAAGGGGAGGGGCAAATGTCTCCAGGGCACCCAAGTTCAAAACAATGAGCAGAGCGGCCACGTGAGGCATTATGGGACAGCTTCAGAGGTCAATTACAGTGCAGAAAGCAATCAAGTGTCGTCACTGGCAACAGAGCGCTGGAGCCTCTGTGCAAATAGCCTTACAACTCTCGTTGGGGTGGGTTTTTTTGCAGCGCTGCAGCTGAGGAGTTTCTGCACACAAACTGGCTTGGCAGTATGTACACGTCTGCAGTTTGAGCGCAAAAAGCTGCTTCTACTGCACGGAAACTTGCCAGTGTAGACAAGCCCTAAGTCTTGGTTGGAATGCCTCAATTATTGAGAATTGCAAGCACAAACCCTAGGAAGAATGCATCCGATGAAGTGAGCTGTAGCTCACGAAAGCTTATGCTCTAATAAATTTGTTAGTCTCTAAGGTGCCACAAGTACTCCTTTTCTTTTTAGGAAGATTATGTCACACCTACATAGTTAGGGGCAGATAAATTGAGTCCCACGTAGGCCACTCAGTAGGTCTCTTGGATGAACCCTTATGTTAGATGACCATTGTTTCAGACAGGCAACATTCTGCATTCCAGTGTGGTACAGCATTATGTTTAGGTACATTTGGAGCTATATACAAATACTAAAGGACAAATAGCTAAGCTCCTGTCTGCACAGCATGGATGTTGCCTATCTCCTGACACTACATGGAGTTTGCCTTGTGTCCCCTGCCTTGCTACAGAACACGATGTTTAGACCTCTACAGCAGTGCTAAATGGTGAGCAAACAGCAAAGAATAGAAAAAAAGAAGATAGCATGATTTTTGTTTTATTAAAGACTAGTATTTAGGGCTTCCTAGATTCCAGGCCTTCACTCTTGCTTGTACCCACCCTTCATTGATCTACTCCCCAATGGGCTGAGAGGACTCTGCTCCTATCTAATAACAGGTTTCAGAGTAGCAGCCGTGTTAGTCTGTATTCGCAAAAAAGAAAAGGAGTACTTGTGGCACCTTAGAGACTAACACATTTATTTGAGCATAAGCTTTCGTGAGCTACAGCTCACTTCATCGGATGCATTTGGTGAAGTGAGCTGTAGCTCACGAAAACTTATGCTCAAATAAATGTGTTAGTCTCTAAGGTGCCACAAGTCCTCCTCTTCTTTTTTGCTCCTATCTAATCCTTCTCAGGGCTTGTGAGGATCCTGCCCCTACCTGATACCCACCCCAGCACTGTGGGGACCCTGATCTACTCCTCCAAGGGCTGTGGGGCTCCTGCCCCTACCCGCTACCCACCCCAGCGCAGCAGGGATCCTGATGTCCTCCACCATGAGCTGTGGGGATCCTGCCTCACCCCATACCCGCCCCACGCGCCCTGGGGACCCGGATCTACTCCCCCATGGCCTGCGGGGCACCTGCCCCTGCCCGATACCCGCCTTGGGGTGCTGGGGCGTTGTCTAGTCCAGGCTCTTCTAGAACACACAGTCCCGCACCGTCATCGTCCCCCCCCCCTCGGGAGCCCCGCAAGGCCCCACCGCCCCCTGACTCAGCACAGTTGAAGGCCACTGATTGGCCGTGTGCTGACTCAGCGCTTTAGAACGCGCCAACGGCGAACCGTGATTGGTCCGGGGTGCCGATGTCATCATGAACCGCACGCGCCAGGCGTGACTCTCGGCCAAGACGGGATTGGCCGGGCGGAGCGTGACTCAGCGGGCGGGCTGAGGGATAAAAGGCCCGGCGAGGGGGAGGCTGGTTGTGGCTACGCCGCGGCGTGGGAGCAGAGGTGCGGTGCGGTGCGGTGCGGTGCGGTGCGGTGCGGTGCGGTGCGGTGCGGTGCGGTGCGGTGCGGTGCGGTGCGGTGCGGTGCGGTGCGGTGCGGTGCGGTGCGGTGCGGTGCGGTCCGGCGGGTTTCTCCCCCGCTCGCCGGAGGCGGAGATGGTGTCTTGGTCTTCCCCCCTGGTGGCTCCCCCCATTGTTTTCAGAGCTAGCGCTGGCTGATCCCTTCCTCTGGCCCAATCTAAAGATCGCTCCTACAAAATGCTTTGATTACCGGGGGGAGGGGGGGGGTGAGTGCATCTGTCTTTTTTTTAATTGATACTGCAATAAACTAACCCCCCTCCCCCCCCCCAACTTCACTTTTGAAGGTGACTGGTCAACGAGCTTGAAGCATCTGATGGAGTTGCTGGACTTGGGCAAGCATTGTTCAGAAAAAACTTGCAAACAGCTGGGTAAGAAGCACTTTGACTGTGGCTACTGGGATAGTTAGTTTACTACATTCTGTTATCTGCTCTAGTCCTGTTGGTAGCTTTTCATGAATCAAATTAACTGTCAGAGACAAGGGATACTCCAGAAGTTGAGGTGATTCTACTGAATGAAAGGCCAGGTCTGGTTCTGGCTAGCAGTGGTGCACTGACATAAGATCAGCTGAACCCATAAATGCCAAAGGGCTGTGTGCCTCAGATCCTCCCTGGGGAACCTGACTTGAGTTATGAGTTGGAGACTCCTAATTTAGAGAACAGGAGTGTAGTGAATTTGTTGTCTCTGCCAGGACCAGAGAAGTGTGACTAGACTATCTTCTTGTCCTAGTAAAATATACCCATCAGTACTCTGAGAATACTTGCTTAGCTAAACAAGGTATGCAATACTAATGTTGCTTACCCACAAACTAATACTCCCAGTACCTCCTTGGGAACAACCTGAACCAAATACTGCAACACTGTCCCAAAGCAGAGAAACTTGAGATCAGAAAAGCCTGTCTATCCCAAGGTGCCACAAGTACTCCTTTTCTTTTTGCAAATACAGGCTAACTTGGCTGCTACTCTGAAACCTATATCTGAGGACTGTTAAATTTGTCACCTCTGATCCCTATACTAGTAGTACAGGAAGAGTCTTTCTTTTGGACAAGACTTGGAATGAGCTGATAGAGCAGTACAGATCTTGCTTTAGTGCCTCTCTTCTCCAAGTAGTTCTACTCTGTACAAACTGTCCTACACTAAACTATTGCTGATATCTGGCAATCTGCATCTGAGATGTCTTGATTTATAGCCAGAACTGAAATAAACCTCCAACCATCAGTGAAACCCTAGAATCCAGAGAAGCACCTGAGGCTGTGGATTCTGACAAGACGGGTAGACAGTATGCCTGTCAAAATATCTCGATTCCTTGTTGTAATGCATTGTCTCCTGTTACTATGTATAAATCAGCTATTAATTATGAGGATATCCCAAGAATAGTTTTAGATGCTTAAGCAACTAGAAGCTGTCTCAGCTATTCACTCTTAACAGCTGGGAGACTTCTATGTTTGGGTATAATAAAGTGAGCTAAAGCAAATCTGCTGTGACTTTAGGCCTAGGAGAGTACTTGGTGCTACTGACTAATATGCCCCCAGAACTATTAGCAGCTGCTGTTGAGCAAGGACCCAGGGCAGTTTGTCTCATTGTATTGATGGTTTAGCATGTCTTGCAAGTAACTTCTGGATTAAAAGGCAGAAGTGAGGCTACCCTAGCACTTCTAAATTGAGAGATGCGTGTCTTCTCACTCTTGCTCACTAAAATATACATCTTAGAATGGCCTAAACTAGTTCCATGTAAAGGTGTCCTGGATTCTGAGTAACCAGACACCTGCTTTCATGTTGCCTACTTAATGCATGAGGAAATTACTCACAATGACTGTTTAGTAACACTTCAAAAGATAAATGTATGTCTTCCATATTTAGGACTTGCAGGCATATGTTTTTCTTACAGATTTCCTTCCTTTAAAATGTGATGCATGTAAGGAAGTTTTCTGTAAAGATCACATCACTTATGACAAACACAAATGTACCTCTTCATATAAGAAGGTAAGTGTCTAACAGTAATTCCAAATGCTTGCACTTAAGGAATTCTCTAGCTGTGATGAAAGCCAACTTTGAAACCTGAATAGGAGTTTGCTTTGCTGGATATTCTGCTTGCAGTAGACTTGTTTAGTTTACAACTGAAATGAAAAGTTCAAATAGTAAATTTCTCTAAGCTGTAGCAAACCTGATTGCATCCTGCACTTAAATTGGGGTCCCATAAAGAGTGCAGAGACCGTGCCATACATCTTCAGCAATGCAGTGGCTATCAGTTGAGAGTTCAGTAAAGTTTCTCCAAATCTTAACTTGATAAAAGAATATGGCAGTGAACATGAAACTACAGAGAAGCAAATGACTGAATACTTGATGGATGGAAAAAGTCTGATTAGCAATAACATTGGGCTAGAATATGGGTCAGTATGAGAAGTGGAATTTGGGTTATCAAGATGGTTCTCAAATGTGTGTTCTAGCAATACAGAATTACTGGCCAGAATAAGTACACCCTTATTTGAAATAAACACTTCAGCTTATCTAGGTCCAGAATCTGACTTGACAAGTCATCTAATGTAGTTGTGCAGCAGTCTTCAAACTCTTGTCACCTGTATCTCTTGTTCAGTTGCTTGTGGTTCTAGAACCATAGTTGTACACCATACCTGGAAACTCAACAAAAGAACTAGCACAATTGGGGCTAGGGAAGAAAGCAAATCAACAAGGAAAGTGTATTCAAGATTTGAAAACTACATGATCTAAAAGCAAACTAGATGGGACTTGCTTGTAGCTGGCTAGCACAAACTACAATGATGTTGACATGGACTTCCTGTAGTAACTGGAAATGCAGAATCCAGCACTGCTGAAGTGGATGTGCTGGAAGTTCTGAAGAGAACTTGGTATAGGAATGGAATGTCACTTGGTTCAGAATATTTTTCTCTCTCTTCAAAGGAAAGGGACGGAAATCTGAGTTGGGTCTTGCTTTCAGTCCCATTTCTAATCTGATAACTTCACTGTCTTCAGGACATACAGGTTCCAGTATGTCCTTTATGTAACACTCCCATCCCAGTGAGAAGAGGAGAGATGCCAGACATTGTAGTTGGAGCACACATGGACAGGGACTGCAAATATGATCCTACTCAGCAGAAACAGAGGGTAAGCAAACTCCCTTTGAAATCTAAACTGATGCTTATAGAGACAAGCTGCCTAACTGCATAACAGTATGATAGAGGCAGCAGCAATGCAAGCTCACTTCCTCTGGAAGACTCCTAGAAGAGATCCCCCAAACTCACTTTAATTCTTTGCATGACTGTACTCATCAAGATATGAGCAGTAGTTCAATTAGTGGGTAGAGAACAATTTATCCTGCGGACCAGTAAACGGTGATTCAGTGTGTTCATCGGCCTTTCCTGACCAACTGGGTTTGAACTGGTGACCAAACTAAAGGCTTTCAGTACCCAAACAGTTAGTACCCCTGACTTCAGCAAGTGCCGATTAGTACTATTGCCAAGACCAGAAACTCACTCTTGCTCTGCACTATGGCTATATTTTGCCCAGTAAGCAGTATAGAATATTGAATTCAAGGAGTTAGAACAGAGTTAAATCTTTTCCCCTCAAACTGCTCTCTAAATTTCAGGTAAATCTAATTTAGAGGCCTGGATGCCATCTTGGTCCAATTAGAAAATTAATTTTAATTTTGCCAGTAATGTGTGAAGTATTTGCTGCTTGAACTAAAACAACTGTCCTGGACTACCTTTTTAGATTTTCACAAACAAGTGCTTAAAAGAAGGTTGCAAAAGGAAAGAGATGATGAAGCTTGTTTGTAACCAATGCCATGGAAACTTCTGTATAAAACATCGGCATCCTCTGGATCATGACTGCAAAGTGGGAGGTCGCCCTATCTCCAAAGCAGGGTAAGGATGTTAAATTTCATAGTACAGGAAACACAGGCTGAGGTAGGAAAGTAATTGCCTGAGCAAGGGGAGACCATACCATTATCTCTGCAACTTGCAGCTAAACGAGTTCACAGTTGGTCAGCTATCTCACTGAAGTATTTGGCTCCTAAAGCCCTTGTTGGACTAAATTTTGTGAGCAATTTGAGAACACATTTTTGAAGGAAAGGGATGACTACCTTCTGCTGAATTTCTGACTTCTCTAAGGCACCAATTCCCTTAGTATCAGTAAAAAGAAAAGGAGTACTTGTGGCACCTTAGAGACTAACAAATTTATTAGAGCATAAGCTTTCGTGAGCTACAGCTCACTTCATCGGATGCATTTAGTGTTACTGTAGGAAACAGAGTATAAACTTGAGCCTTTCTAATGGAGTAACATCTCTTCTAGGCACAGCTACCTTCCTTGCTCCATGCAATAGGATTCTAGAGCAGTTGGGTGTCCAGTTCTGCACGAATCTGGAAGTGGATGGATGTGTGATGTTCAGCATGGTTCTATTTCCTTGTAGATATGCAGCTATAATGAGAGTATCTGAATCAAACTTCAGGATCAAACAAGATGTCCTCTAACTATCTTCTGTACAACAGGTATAAACTGAAGTGTGGTTATGAGATTAGCAAAACAGGTGACCTAAAACAGAGCCTTGTATCTACAGAATGTAAAACTGCCATTGGCACTCCTTCCTAAAACTTTATTATAGCTGACATTTGAGCAATGCCAGGAGTGTATAGGAGGGACATAACAGTCCAAGACATGGCTGTTTTGTCACTGGCAATTAATCTTTGCATAGTGTGTAAAATGTACAGTCAAATTGCTACTTATTACAGTGACCTAGTAGCTGAATCAGTCCAGCACTTGACATGGTCAAGATGTAAGAACTCATTATTGGGTGACTAATGTCATTAATTCAGCCATCAGACTCTTTCAACACTCAAATAATTATTCAAACCTTCCTGGTTAGGGTTGATCACTGCAGGACTCTAGCCTAAATCTGTAATTTAATCTGTATTTTTTTTTCTTTCAGGTGCTGATGATCTGAGGCAGTCCTAATGGCTGGATTAAATTCTCCTTTAACCTAATGTAAATGTATTACCTAAAGCTCATACCTATTTTTCTACAGTACAAATAAAATAATTTTATCTAATCTCTCAACTTCCAATAAACTGCTGCTTCCTTTTGTAAAGGACAGTAATGTGTTCTGTGTATTTGGAATATCTCAGTCCTAATAAAATAGCTAGCATTTTCTCCTTGTAAAACCAAACCGCAAGGAAACCTCTATATGGCTATAGCAAAAAGATACACTAAAGTAACAACTAATACCACACCTCCAACCTTGACTATTGCAATATACATCTGAAATCCAGTTGGAAACAAGCTCTAGTGACTAAGCAGTTTATAGTGTGAACATGTCACCTGATTCATCTGTATTAGCTGTCAGGTGTAGTTTTAACTCCACCTGTGAAGTTACTAAGTCAGACATCCTGCCATGGATGGTTTGAGGGACTCCCTACGGGATGCTGCTTAGCAGAGGTGTAACTCCTCTCTAGAACTCACTTGTCCTGTACTTTGAAATCTAAATCATCTTCAGGATGTACTACAAAGGTCAAGCTGTGCTCATAACCAGTTGATTTGTTTGCTTACTGTGAGGGGAAGAGCTGCATTTATATCTTTCTTCTCCCCCAACCCCCATAGCATATGCAGTGCTCTACCCTATAGCTATTTTTCACTGCTTATAAACAAATACCACATTTCCAAATGAAAAACTAAAGTTCTTAAGTAGTGAGTTACTGACTTTCAACTTAAATAGCTTCCTCCTCCACTGATTATTTTTTTAAACAATATACAGCAGTTTTAGCTTAGGAATTGAAAATAGTGTTTCAGAGGAGCTGGAAGGGCTCACTGGTAATAAAGAATGTAACTACCTGAACTGGACTCTAAGCAGGCCCCTCATCTAAACTTGATGCCAGGTGGTCAGGACCTCAATTTCATGTCTCATGGAAACAATGCTATCTTCACTAACAGCCTGTGCCTCTACTATTATGCTGGAGCATTGGTTTACAATGAATGGAGACAGATTGCTATCTATTGAGTCATCACTAGCTACACTGAGTTCATATTCAATCTTGCTTAGCTTTGAAAGAGGAAGCTCACAGCACAAACTTCTGAACCAAAAACAGGAATAATGAATTATCTGTTTTAAAAGTTGTAGTCTATTGCTCCTGAGGCAACAGTGAAGCAAAAAGGGATGCTTGTATCTGTTGTGTACACATACAATAACTTCTATTACTAGGGAAGCTAACAGTGTAGGTGCTCAACAATCTCCTGTACTTATAGTATCCCTCTAGACTATAAGAGTTTAATTCTCAGAATGCACAGGAAAAATGGAGTTAAGGTCTTTAACAAGAATGTAGGAGTTACAAAAAAAAAATGTTTAAAACCAGGAAATGCCATGGTAAGGTGACAATGCCTTGCTTACACAATGTCCACTCTGTTCCCTTTTGATCCCTGTTCTGAGGAGTTGGTCGGGGAGATTGTAGCACCTTAGTCCTCTTTCAGCCTTTTTGTCTAATCTGATATCTACCAACTAGCAGTATGTTCCCCAGTCCTGAGTTAGAACGTGGTGGATAAGAGACAATAGTAGCTTTTGAGAGGATGGATGTGGTAGTCTATTCTTATTTGAGGGAAAACTCTAGCTGGGGTCCCCTTTGACCAAATGACCTTCAGATTTGCACCACAACAGGCCCTGTGTCTTCAAGTGGTATAGCAATTTTCAAGGTCCTCTGCCTATGGATTTTAGAGCATTTTTAAAGTTGGCTTTAAACAGAAATCCTGCTACAGCCCTAATTAGGGAGTTGCTCCTATGCATCCATAATCAGTACATAAACAAAATATCTTTAATTGTTCAGGATGAAAGGTACCATATACATTTAAAATCCTCCACCGCCCTCCCCATCATTTCCCTGGGAAACTTCTCTCAGGAAGCTAGTTTCATAAGTAGAGAAACTGATACTATGTTAGGTTTCAGAGTAGCAGCCCTGTTAGTCTGTATTCACAAAAAGAAAAGGAGTACTTGTGGCACTTAGAGACTAACACATTTATTTGAGCGTAAGCTTTCGTGAGCTACAGCTCACTTCATCGGATGCATTTGGTGGAAAATACAGTGGGGAGTTTTATATACACACACACAGAGAACGTGAAACAATGTGTTTTATCATACACACTGTAAGGAGAATGATCACTTAAGATGAGCCATCACTAGCAGCAAGGGGGGGAAAGGAGGAAAACCTTTCATGGTGACAAGCAAGGTAGGCTATTTCCAGCAGTTAACAAGAACATCTGAGGAACAGTGGGGGGTGGGGTGGGGGGGAGAAATAACATGGGGAAATAGTTTTACTTTGTGTAATGACTCATCCACTCCCAGTCTCTATTCAAGCCTAAGTTAATTGTATCCAGTTTGCAAATTAATTCCAATTCAGCAGTCTCTTGTTGGAGTCTGTTTTTGAAGTTTTTTTGTTGAAGGATAGCCACCCTCAGGTCTGTAATTGAGTGACCGGAGAGATTGAAGTGTTCTCCGACTGGTTTTTGAATGTTATAATTCTTGACGTCTGATTTGTGTCCATTTATTCTTTACGTAGAGACTGTCCAGTTTGACCAATGTACATGGCAGAGGGGCACATGATGGCATATATCATATTGGTAGATGCGCAGGTGAATGAGCCTCTGATAGTGTGGCTGATGTGATTAGGCCCTATCATGGTGTCCCCTGAATAGATATGTGGACAGAGTTGGCAACGGGCTTTGTTGCAAGGATAGGTTCCTGGGTTAGTGGTTCTATTGTATGGTGTGTGGTTGCTGGTAAGTATTTGCTTCAGGTTGGGGGACTGTCAGTAAGCAAGGACTGGCCTGTCTCCCAAGATCTGTGAGAGTGATGGGTCGTCCTTCAGGATAGGTTGTAGGTCCTTGATGATGCGTTGGAGAGGTTTTAGTTGGGGGCTGAAGGTGATGGCTAGTGGCATTCTGTTATTTTCTTTGTTGGGCCTGTCCTGTAGTAGGTGACTTCTGGGTACTCTTCTGGCTCTGTCAATCTGTTTCTTCACTTCAGCAGGTGGGTATTGTATTTGTAAGAATGCATGATAGAGATCTTGTAGGTGTTTGTCTCTGTCTGAGGGGTTGGAGCAAATGCGGTTATATCGTAGAGCTTGGCTGTAGACAATGGATCGTGTGGTATGATCTGGATGAAAGCTAGAGGCATGTAGGTAGGAATAGCGGTCAGTAGGTTTCCGATATAGGGTGGTGTTTATGTGACCATCGCTTATTAGCACCGTAGTGTCCAGGAAGTGGATCTCTTGTGTGGACTGGTCCAGGCTGAGGTTGATGGTGGCATGGAAATTGTTGAAATCATGGTGGAATTCCTCAAGGGCTTCTTTTCCATGGGTCCAGATGATGAAGATGTCATCTATGTAGCGCAAGTAGAGTAGCAGCATTAGGGGACGAGAGCTGAGGAAGCGTTGTTCTAAGTCAGCCATAAAAATGTTGGTATACTGTGGGGCATTGCGGGTACCCATTCCAGTGCCACTGATTTGAAGGTATACATTGTCCCCAAATGTGAAATAGTTATGGGTGAGGACAAAGTCACAATGTTCAGCCACCAGGTTAGCCGTGACATTATCGGGGATACTGTTCCTGAAGGCTTGTAGTCCATCTTTGTGTGGAATGTTGGTGTAGAGGCTTCTACATCCATAGTGGCTAGGATGGTGTTTTTAGGAAGATCACCAATGGATTGTAGTTTCCTCAGGAAGTCAGTGGTGTCTCGAAGATAGCTGGGAGTGCTGGTAACGTAGGGCCTGAGGAGGGAGTCTACATAGCCAGACAATCCTGCTGTCAGGGTGCCAATGCCTGAGATGATGGGGCATCCAGGATTTCCAGGTTTATGGATCTTGGGTAGCAGATAGAATACCCCAGGTCGGGGTTCTAGAGGTGTGTCTGTGCGGATTTGTTCTTGTGCTTTTTCAGGGACTTTGTTGAGCAAATGCTGTAGTTTCTTTTGGTAACTCTCAGTGGGATCAGAGGGTAAAGGCTTGTAGAAAGTGGTGTTGGAGAGCTGCCTAGTAGTCTCTTGTTCATATTCCAACCTATTCATGATGATGACAGCATCTCCTTTGTCAGCCTTTTTGATGATGATGTCAGAGTTGTTTCTGAGGCTGTGGATGGCATTAATTCCACCATGATTTCAACAATTTCCATCCCACCATCAACCTCAGCCTGGACCAGTCCACACAAGAGCTCCACTTCCTGGACACTACGGTGCTAATATGCGATGGTCACATAAACACCACCCTATATTGGAAACCTACTGACCACTATTCCTACCTACATGCCTCTAGCTTTCATCCAGATCATACCACACGATCCATTGTCTACAGCCAAACTCTACGATATAACCGCATTTGCTCCAACCCCTCAGACAGAGACAAACACCTACAAGATCTCTATCATGCATTCTTACAACTACAATACCCACCTGCTGAAGTGAAGAAACAGATTGACAGAGCCAGAAGAGTACCCAGAAGTCACCTACTACAGGACAGGCCCAACAAAGAAAATAACAGAATGCCACTAGCCATCACCTTCAGCCCCCAACTAAAACCTCTCCAACGCATCATCAAGGATCTACAACCTATCCTGAAGGACGACCCATCACTCTCACAGATCTTGGGAGACAGACCAGTCCTTGCTTACAGACAGCCCCCCAACCTGAAGCCAATACTCACCAGAAACCACACACCACACAACAGAACCACTAACCCAGGAACCTATCCTTGCAACAAAGCCCGTTGCCAACTCTGTCCACATATCTATTCAGGGGACACCATCACAGAGCCTAATCCCATCAGCCACACTATCAGAGGCTCATTCACCTGCGCATCTACCAATGTGATATATGCCATCATGTGCCAGCAATGCCCCCCTGCCACGTACATTGGTCAAACTGGACAGTCTCTATGTAAAAGAATAAATGGACACAAATCAGACATCAAGAATTATAACATTCAAAAACCAGTCGGAGAACACTTCAATCTCTCCGGTCACTCAATTACAGACCTGAGGGTGGCTATTCTTCAACAAAAAAACTTCCAAAAACAGACTCCAATGAGAGACTGCTGAATTGGAATTAATTTGCAAACTGGATACAATTAACTTAGGCTTGAATAGAGACTGGGAATGGATGAGTCATTACACAAAGTAAAACTATTTCCCCATGTTATTTCTCCCCCCCACCCCCTCACCCCCACTGTTCCTCAGATGTTCTTGTTAACTGCTGGAAATAGCCTACCTTGCTTGTCACCATGAAAGGTTTTCCTCCTTTCCCCCCCTTGCTACTAGTGATGGCTCATCTTAAGTGATCACTCTCGTTACAGCATGTATGATAAAACGCATTATTTCATGTTCTCTGTGTGTGTATATAAATCTCCCCACTGTATTTTCCACCAAATGCATCCGATGAAGTGAGCTGTAGCTCACAAAAGCTTATGCTCAAATAAATTTCTTAGTCTCTAAGGTGCCACAAGTACTCCTTTTCTTTTTGATTCTATGTTGGAACCAAGTGACACTATCTATAGTCCTTAAATTGGAAGTGATTTAATTGTCCGTAATACCACATTTCACCACAAGATGTCACAACAGGACGCACAATGAAATACCTGGTGGCTGAACTTCGTGACTTTGTCTTCACCCATAACTATTTCACGTTTGGGGACAATGTATACCTTCAAATCAGTGGCACTGCGATGGGTACCCGCAATGCCCCACGGTATACCAACATTTTTATGGCTGACTTAGAACAACGCTTCCTCAGCTCTTGTCCCCTAATGCCCCTACTCCACTTGCGCTACATTGATGACATCTTCAACATCTGGACCCATGGAAAAGAAGCCCTTGAGGAATTCCACCATGATTTCAACAATTTCCATCCCACCATCAACCTCAGCCTGGACCAGTCCACACAAGAGATCCACTTCCTGGACACTACGGTGCTAATAAGCGATGGTCACATAAACACCACCCTATGTTGGAAACCTACTGACCGCTATTCCTACCTACATGTCTCTAGCTTTCATCCAGACCACACCACACGATCCATTGTCTACAGCCAAGCTCTACGATATAACCGCATTTGCTCCAACCCCTCGGACAGAGACAAACACCTACAAGATCTCTATCATGCATTCTTACAACTACAATACCCACCTGCTGAAGTGAAGAAACAGATTGACAGAGCCAGAAGAGTACCCAGAAGTCACCTACTACAGGACAGACCCAACAAAGAAAATAACAGAACGCCACTAGCCATCACCTTCAGCCCCTAACTAAAACCTCTCCAACGCATCATCAAGGATCTACAACCTATCCTGAAGGAAGACCCATCACTCTCACAGATCTTGGGAGACAGGCCAGTCCTTGCTTACAGACAGCCCCCCAACCTGAAGCAAATACTCACCAGCAACCATACACCACACAACAGAACCACTAACCCAGGAACCTATCCTTGCAACAAAGCCCGTTGCCAACTCTGTCCACATATCTATTCAGGGGACACCATGATAGGGCCTAATCACATCAGCCACACTATCAGAGGCTTGTTCACCTGCGCATCTACCAATGTGATATATGCCATCATGTGCCAGCAATGCCCCTCTGCCATGTACATTGGTCAAACTGGACAGTCTCTACGTAAAAGAATAAATGGACACAAATCAGACGTCAAGAATTATAACATTCAAAAATCAGTCGGAGAACACTTCAATCTCTCTGGTCACACGATTACAGACCTGAGAGTGGCTCTCCTTCAACAAAAAAACTTCAAAAACAGACTCCAACGAGAGACTGCTGAATTGGAAATAATTTGCAAACTGGATACAATTAACTTAGGCTTGAATAGAGACTGGGAGAGGATGAGTCATTACATAAAGTAAAACTATTTCCCCATGTTATTTATCCCCCCACGCCACCCTCCACTGTTCCTCAGATGTTCTTGTTAACTGCTGGAAATGGCCCACCTTGATTATCACCACAAAAGGTTTTCCTCTTTCCCCCACTCCTTCCTGCTGGTAATAGCTCATCTTAAGTGATCATTCTCCTTACAGTGTGTATGATAAAACCCATTGTTTCATGTTCTGTGTGTGTGTGTGTATATAAATCTCCCCACTGTATTTTCCACCAAATGCATCCAATGAAGTGAGCTGTAGCTCACGAAAGCTTATGCTCAAATAAATTTGTTAGTGTCTAAGGTGCCACAAGTACTCCTTTTCTTTTTTGCGAATACAGACTAACACGGCTGCTACTCTGAAAAATGAAATATTTGTTGTTGCTACTCAAATCTAGGATATAGATTTGAGTAGGCTTAAATTACAACTCTAGAATATGACACCCTTGTGTATTTCAACCATATTATAATCATGTAATCTAGGTAGAGCTCACCTTGTATTTTTCTATTTAATATATATACCAGACCATGGCAAAATGTGTTCTTTGACCATTCATTCAAATATGAAAACAAATGTCTACTCATTTTGGTATTGTTTTATATTATTCTAGCAAATGAGCTTCCTGAGAGGAGTGATTGTGGAAACAGAAAATATTGGTGAATGAATAAATAGTGGAGAATATCTATGGAAAGCAAAAGTTTGTAAACAAATATTTGCACTGGTGTTCTAAGAGGTATATTCTCATTCACTCATGTCACAGCATCTGTTTCTGTTTCCTGTGTGGCCAAACACTTTACCAACGCTGCAAAGATTTCAAAGATTAAATTTTACAATCTACAGATTAAAACTGAGTTGATGAATTTATTTAACAGGCAATTTCACAGCTCCATATTCACTGGTTGTGAGGGAGTCTGTGGCAGGGCTGCGATTCATAGATGAAAATAAATCTGTGTCCACATGTGGTTCCTAAGCTTTGAGCTTCCTATGGACAACTCTGCCTAAGGTTCAGAGAAATGTAAGTACTACAGTACTTTCATCATTTACCAGGTGGCAGCAGCTATTAGACTATACACAATAGAGACTCAGTGCGTTGTCCTCTCTTCACACACAGGCCGGGGAGAACTGCAGGCTGATTAAGATTGGGGCATTGCAGCAAGAGGGATTGGGTGCGCATGTAAATGTCTAGGCCTGTTAAGAGAGACAAGGTGAGTGCCCTAGTCTTTTACTGCTGGGGAGGGAGACAAGCTTATGCACCACAGAGAGCTGGTCTTCAGGCCTATTAAGGGCAACTTGCTCTTTCTTGGTAGCAGACTCCTCCTGAGAGAAGCACTTAAACCCGTCACTGTCCAGACAGCATCTCCCGTCCGTTTCCCAACGCGGGCTCCTGGCTAAAGACTAGCCGCCTAGGCCAGAGGCACGTGCCACCGGGGCCGCAGGAGAGCGTGCGCCCAGCGGCTGCAGCACCCAGCCCGGGCCAGCTCTGTGGCACGTGGTTTGGGAGGGGGAACCAGAGGAGCAAGGGGAGGGCAGGGAAAAGGCAGAGGAGCGTCGCGCAGAAGACGCGTGGCCGACCCCTAGGGGATGGGCGGAGCCAAGTTCCGGGGGCCCCTCCCACTGCAGAAGCTGAGAGCCCGGCTGTCTCAGCGCGCAGCGATGACGTCAACACAGTGCGCCTCCCCCCCCGCACGCGGGCCGGCCCTCTCGGAGCGCACATGCGCATACGTCCGGGGATCGAGGCGGGTTTAAGACAAATGTGGCTTTCTATTGGCCACTCTCGTGATTGACAAAGCGAAATCCAACGAGGCTCCCTCGCTGGCCTTCGAGAGCCAATGAGAGAGAGGGGGCGGCCTGCAGCGCCAACTCCGGGGCTCAGTTAAATGTGCTGAGGTGGGTGTGACAGGTGCGTGGCGAGTGGACTGAGGGAGTCTCAGTAGGCGTCCCCGGGGGGCTTCTATTCCAAGTCTCTTTGGGACGCAGAGCTCCCCGCCTGAGCCCCCGGGGCGCGGTCGCTGGGGGGGGGGAGTCTGCTCGGCTGCCCTCAGCCGGAGGAGCCTGAGGGGGCGGTGTGGGTGGGTCTCCGTAGGGCCTGGTGGGGGGCAAGAGGGGTTGGCAGAGCTTTGTGGGGGAGGAGATTCCTTCCGCTGGGGCCGGGGGGAGGGACAGGGACAGTGACTGGGGGGAGGGGCACTCACCAGGGGCATGGGGTAGGGATGCGTAGAGTGAGCAGTGCTGGGCCCTTGCCCGCCCGACTCTCCTGTGTTTCGGATGCCCATGCAGCAGGCGGTGGCCTGCTCGCGCTGGGTAGTCCCGAAGCTCTGCCGGAGGCGCTCTCTGCCTTGCATCTGCGGGGCGGGCGGCGGCGGCAGTGATGCCCAGCTCCGGGCTGAGCAGGCGGGGAGCTCTGCTCCGGTAGCCTCCAGATTCCAGGGCCTTGCGTGATAGTTTGGAAGAGTGAATTATTCCGTCTCCTCGTGGTTGCGTAAGCTGATTACACATCAGGCCCTGGTTAGGGTGCTCAGCGGACTGGGAGATGGGCGGTGCTGGTATATTGGCGTTCAGTCCAAAACGCCTGACGTATTGTAATTGACGAACACTCAGTACCGGGGTGTTGTGTTATAGTGACAACAGCTCTTACTACCTGTGTACTGAAAGGAACCCAGTGAGTAACCATTTACGGTCTTAGTAGATCTTGCTGCTCAATCTGTGATTAAGTACATACAACTGTAAACTTCCTTTCTTCCACACCCTTTCTAGTGCCTGATCACTATATGGGCCCTTCACAGGATACCCAACAGCCTTAGTCACAAACAAGTAACTGATAAATATGGTATAATTAAAATCACTAGTAGTTGACCATCTGAGGGTGGCTGATATTCTCTATTCATGCCACACTGCTGACCATAAAATAAAGTTGGTGTTTCACTGTATTCAAGTTACAGTTGCTACTAGATTAAACTGAAGCCAGCGAATATTACTGTAAATATTTTAGTATTCCCTGAAAAAATATTTTGATGCTTCGTTTTTCAAGAGTACCTATTTAATCACAAATCTTTTTGCAGATTTACAGATCAGTAACTTTTTGAAATGCTATTCTATATGGAAATTGGTGCAGAACTGGTAAAGCCTTTTACGGGAAATTCAGTCAGACAGGCTGGGTATTGCCTAGATGGCCTGGAGATATCCAGCAACTTTATCTTCTTTCACAGCCCCGTGAATGTTTCAGGTTGATGGTGTGGCTGAAATGCCTCTAGTTTTTAGTCTTTCTCATCTTCAATTAGTGCATCATAGATGTGGTTGTAGCCAAATGTAAGTTAGAGCAATCCATGAGGACCAAACCGGTGTCTGTCTGGCGTCAGATCCAGGGCTATCTTGGTTTCAGAGTAGCAGCCGTGTTAGTCTGTATTCGCAAAAAGAAAAGGAGTACTTTCTCTCCCCCATCCCCAGGCTGTCTGAAATTAAATGCAAAATACATACAATATAATTTTCTATTTAAATGCATTTTCCCCTCGCACATCATCCAAAATTGAAACATTTGTAGTTCTTTACATAACACAACTAAGTTCTACAGTTTACTAATTAGGCCTACCGCTTGTTTGTACATACCCATTTGTTGTTTAATTATTATATTTTAGTACTTTTCAAAATACCCAGTCCTAATTGGAGCCAGTTATGTTGCACATTCAACACTTTGCCTAATATGAATTTTGACCAGGCAATTCCAAATGTAGTAAATTATACTCCCAACTGATGCTAAATTGGCTGGGGAGCAGATGTTTTAAAAATAGATAAAATTCTATACAAATTCTCCTTTCTCTGTTATTTGACTTCCACAATTTACTGCCATTTTGATGCAATTCATTGTGTCAAAACCTCCTTCACAAATGGATTTGGGGTAAAAATTTGGATTAACTCCACTCCAGTGTTGTTTTCCCGCATTGTACGTTAATCAGCTCATACTGAATTCTAGCTGAAATGTATCTTTCTGTGTCTGTCAACTAATTTCAGAATAGAAAAGAATAAGAAAAACACAGAAATGAGGGAAGAAAAAAGGAGGAAAAAATCAAAACGGCGTGTGGCAGAAAATGAGCAACCAGTCCATGAAACTGAACCAAAGAAAAAGAAACAAAACCTAGAGGTAAATGCCCAAGAATGAATCTGTTTGTTTAGTTTGCTGGTACGTTGGTAATCCCAACGCTACAGAAATAGACAGGTACAATACTGGATCTGAATGCATTATTAGATTGAGTCCATGATGCATCCAGGGTGAAACGAAATTAAAACATGAATGGATCCATGGGCAGCTGCTCTCCAGGCATGTCTGTTTTTAAAGAGTATAACGGTGGCCTAAGTATGTGATCACCGTCTGTGTAGGGTGTTAATATGAAAGATGTCAGGTAGGGTTTAAAGGTGAAATGGGAATCAAGTGGTTCTGATTTCTCTGGGATAACATCAGATGGGAAGATAGTCTTAGGCTGTGCCTACACCCAGATACCATATTTGGAAAAATTTGAAAGATTTGTTAAAAATGTGCTCACTGCAGACATGGAAACTTGTACTTTCTGACAGACCAGAAGGTGTCAGCAGCCTCTTCACATATCGAGCACTTGCATATAAATTTTAAAGGAACTGAATTTAACAGCATAACAGATTCCAGTAAAAAGTAACCCCCACCTGCTGGAAACTTTTTTCTTTAGTGCACTACTGCATGTCATTGTTTCTTGCAAAAGCAGAGTTGCAGAATTGTTCTCGCAGGAGTGGTATATGAACGTGGCATTCCTGTTCAGCTGTTTTGAGGAGAAGCAATACTTCAAATGTCATGTTTTAAAATCTAATGGCTTTGATGGCACTTTAAGAGTCAGGCATCAAAGTTCAAGTTCTTACACTTATCAATTATTGCTTGTTGCCTCTGCAGTTGGGTACCTTGCGTGAATGAAATATTCAAATATAGATCTGCAAAGACTATGTAAAAGCATTCAGGTCCTGCCAATCAAATAATCCAGAGATCAAGTATCTTAATATTATAGATCAGAGAACAGGAAAAAAAATCCTGCCTTTTCTCAGGAGCTCTTGAAGTCTTAAATCCTGGTCCTGCAAACATTTATGCATGTGCTTAAAGTTCAGGGTTTAAAGTAGCATTGATCTGATTCCCCTTCTTGTTGTCATTTACAGTAAAACTTGTGGATGTTGATCTTTGGCTAGATTTTATTTAGGCTCAGTTAGCAAATGGGACAAGTATTTTGAGAGAGTCTCTTCGTGTGTGAGTAAATGTCTCCAGCTTGTCTGAATACAGCTACTGCAGCGTAGAGGTTATGATATAGCCTATAAGGTTCAGAAAAGCTGTGAAGGCCTTGTAGTCTATATTTCAAGTTAGTTAATCTGCCTCCAAGCAGACTGAGTGAGGCGTCGGCTTCCTTCTAACAGGAACCCCTTGAAAGAAAAATTAGGGAGTGTAGAATGTATAGGTCAGGAAGAAGAAGTCATAGTTTCAATTAAACTTGATCTTTGATTATGAAGAGACAATCCTCCTCCTCTCTTCACACTACATATCCCAAAAGTACGTTAGGGATCTAGCAGAATCCTTAACCTCCTCCCTCTGTAAAATGTACAGAAAAGTAACTCAAGAGCTGGGTGGAAACAACTCTTCAGGCAAAAAATTGTCTGTGATTTGGAGGGAGAATGCTAAAGGCAATTTAACAGAATTTTAACTATCTATAGTTTGTCTGCACAGCTAGCATCGTGTACAACAAACCCCTCTCCCCAGAGGGAGCTTATAAACCAGTGAAACTCAGACCTCAGTAGTTCAGAATCCACATTAGTGATCAACATTACCTCAAGAGCCGCGATCGTCTGAATTCATTGTTTCATTTACTATTTTTATTTGATTTTATATATATATATATATATATATATATATATATATATATATATATATATATATATATATATATATATATATATATATAATTAATTCTCACAGCAAAATGACTGCCCAAGTATTATTTTATCAACTACATTTGATAACATAGTAAAAGCATCCTGCTTGGTTAATAATTTAGACTGATTAATAATTAAATCACACAGTGTTTTAATATCAGAGCTGTAGGAGACACATTAAAGAGCCACTTGTGGCTCACAAGCATCAGTCTGAGTATTACTTGATAAACCTTAAGAATGCAGAGCCGTTCTGGACTGTTTGATGTCTTGTCTGATCAACTGTTGAGATACAAAAGTTAATTTCTGTTCATTGTACAGGCTGTTGCACTGTGGAAGGAGGAAATATTTATTAAAGAACAGTATCCTTAAATGCTATCTGAGAACATCACTAAGCATAACAGTCATGAGAATTACCGGAATTAGTGGGTGGCTTAGATATGTATGCAGTGTTAGTTTTATGGAGCACCATATAAGCCCTATGCCAAGATATTTTTTGGCATCAGCATTATAAACTGTAACTGTTGATACCAAGAAAGCATAACTTAGTAAACCACATTTTTATTGTTTGAAAGTACTGTTGAGAGTTACAAATGTGAGATACATTTTAACACTTTGCTTCAAAAATGGTTAATGAATATTTTTGTCAGTTATTTACTGGACTTATTTTGGGGGAATGCCCAATTTAGTTAACATGGTTATTCTAAAGTAATACCTTTGTTCAGCAAACATTTTTGGGGGATATGCAAAGTTTAGTAGGAAGTATGAGGTAAAGCAACCATACTGGTATCTTCTGGTCTTAATGTGTGAATCTGTAAACTCGTTTTTTGACATCCTGAAATAAAAGCTGTTAAAAGATATTAAGCCTTCCAGCTTTTTAAAAAACAAGACAGTGAACTCTCTGGCCTTAAGAGCTAATTCTAAGCCAAATCTTGTCAAATCTTCTATGACTGGTATGTTATATTTAAAACTGTGCTGTCAGTGATTTTTTTTTTTTTTTCCCCCACCACAACTTATAATTTTTCTTTTCTTGGTGTTTCCCTGGAATCTCACTTTTACAGTGTTCGTCTTTTATATTTGTGCTCTGTTTTGTTCTTGGAGGTTTACTTTGTTTAGGTTAGGGCTCCCCGCACCAAAAAAAAAATTTGTAGCATTTTTTTATGAAATCCATATAGTATTCAAGCAATAGAAACAGATAATGGGTAAAGACCTACTAAATAATTAAGTGTCGGCATGCAGGATTTTCTTACGTAGGTAGATAGTTTGATATATTTATATTTGAATTTAAATCTAGTATTGCTATAAAATAAAGAGCTGATAGACACCTTGCTAAATGTAGGGGGTGAGGGAGAGATCACCAAGAATTCCAAAAGAGTATCCAATAAAGCATAATGAACTGTGACTGTCTTTTAATGTAGTAGCTTTGATTCAAAGTGTGACTGTAACTTTTTGAATAGTTGAAGCAGAAAGGTTCTGACGGGGTACAGTTGCTTACTAGGTTCTTATAAAGAACCTTGTATGGAGATACTTTCGTCTTTTTAAGCTAACAGATGCATAATATACTACTTTTGGCACTGGAGAGGTTTCACTGGTTCATTAAGTCACTGTTTACCCATGATTTACTTTTAGCTATTCCAGCAGAGCATTTTCAGGCTGCAAAGTGGAAAATGTAAATCTCTAATTGATTTCTGTGTAGAGCTCCAGGAGGGCAAGGTAAAATGTGTCTTCAGTGACTGCATTTAGTATTACATTGATCATTCTTTCATGACATTTGTTCTAAAAATACTTACTAGCATAAGGCTAAAGCATTCTTTTTTGGAACAAGTTTACTTTTCAGAGTAATCCTGGTGTTTTATTGATTTTTTTCATCTTCTTGTTTCCTCCTTTTATATTAAATGGCATCAAACAATTCAAGTCTAAGCTAAATGTTTTCATGAGTGTTGTTAGAACTATAGTTCTAAATGACTACATTTCTGTAGTTGAGTTAAGTAGCATATTATATATGTTTTTAGTCTTTGTTCAGTCCTGTGTTTTTACTAATAGTTTATCATAATGTTACAATTTTATTAAAATATTTAGCAGTAAATGCCACACATTTTTCTATTATTTTTAATTTACCCAAACATGAACTTTACATGTCAGTTCTTTTTTTTGTAATTTATCAATATGATCATATTTTAAAACTATTTTTACTTTGAAATTGTCATCCTCAAGCCATATAGCATAGAAATAATAGATATGGGGAAAATGGATTCTAAGTTGTGCATTCGAGGTTGACAGTCATAATTTTACAGCACCGTTTCCCTCAAATTAGCTTTTTAAAGTTCTCTGATACAGAAAAATTTCAGTCTACTGATAAGGATTTCAGTATTGTTTAATATGCCAGCTTTAAGTTCATTGTTTGATGACATGAGCATTGCATGTTGCATCATGTGTGTCCTTTTTCCCACTTGTTCACAAGAATGGGCCAGGCAAACAGAGAAGCAGGATGGCTAATGATTATCCATTATACATGTGCAAAATGCCTAGATTTCTATAGCAAGCATTTGTGTATTCTGTGGCAATTACTTAGTGTGTCTGCAGAATACCAGGTCACTCACAAATCACTTACCATGAATGTGCTTCTCTTTTTATATACGTATACAAACAATGGACAGGATTTTCAAAAGGGACTGTTGATTTTGGATGCCTCAATTTCTGCATGCCCGATTTCAAGAGAGGTGTGCTCAACACTTTTTAAAAATCCGGCCTCTTCAAGGTTGTCAGTTTCAGGGAGCGCTGCACTTTTAGACTTCTTTTAGCTGAGCTCAAATGAACACGTTTGGGGACAGGTTTCACTGCTTTCACATCTCTCTGGGTGCAACCATGCGTTTCTACCGCTCCTAGTCTGTGTCTCTGGGTTGCAGCTCCCATTTCCCAACTGTCATAAACATGACAGGGCCCAACTGGGTTTGGCAGCAGTAAGCCACTGTTCCTCCGGGAGCCTGTGAGAATGACTAATTAAAGCAACTCAAAATCAGCTTCTTCAAAACAAAACATTATTTATTCACCCAAGGGTACATGATATGCAGAGCAAAGGGTAAAAACAATAAAGACTTCTACACCTACTTTAATCTTTCCTTGTAGATTTTTGTAAATTACATTCAGCCCAGTTACCGCCACAGACTGTGTGGGGGAGAGCCTGCTTGCTACAGTTTCCATATGTCTCTTTCTTTGTGGGCAGGTCTACACTACAGCTTAAGTCGATCTAACTTAGTTTGCTCCAGGGTGTGAAAAAGACACTCCCCAGGAGCAATGCAACTTACTCCACTGGCTGGACACTCACAAGGCGGCTGGACCCAAATCACTAGACCAGTGTACTCCTAAGCTTTCCTTGGACTGAGTAAGTTGCACACAGTCTTTCTTCTTGGTCTCTCCAGCATAATTCCTGGGTACAAGCTCTGTCTGTTACCCCTTCCCAGAAAGGGGGTGTCTCAGTCTGGCAGTCCAAGTGTAGACCTCCCCTCCCTTCCCCCTGGCTTCGTGGTAGTTTATGTACACCCTTTCCCAGAGCTCTATTCTTGTTGGTGCTCTGGGTTTACCGTTCACCTCTTCAGGGTCCTATGACAGTGAAGCAAAAGGACACAAGATTTGTGAGGGTTTCTAAACACAATTACTCTTTACTTTATATTGCACGAAATAAATATAGATCCAGAAAAGAATTCCCTGTCTGCATTTCGTCATGATTCTGGAGTGTTCTCTAGGCTTAGGTCAGAGCCCTCTGAAGAATCTAGGATTCCCCCTTCCTGCACATAGACTCCGTGAGTCAGATGAAAAGCTTTCTCTCCTGTGTCTCCAGTTTCCTTCTTCCTTGGCTGGTTTCACAGATAAGACCCATTTCTCTGTTCATGTCTTCTGCTAAGCTTCATATATGTCTCTCTGAGTCTCCTCCCCAACCTCTGTCTTTGTGTTCTTAAAGGGTTTTGCTGACACCTGGTTTCTTTGTTCTGCTGTTGAGGATTTTCCACTCTCCAAAACCAGGCTCTTGCAGAGAACTTGGAAAAAAACAAAAAACAAAAAAAACCTGGCTTTCCCCAGCCTTCAGCCATCCTGTTGTTCTGCTGGGACAGGTTTATTCATTAGTTTAAACCCCTTAAAAATAGTCTCTTTCAAAGATGGACTTGTAGGTGCAGCTTCCCTGCTCCTTGGCACGAGGTGCAGACAGCAGTTTGCAGTAAAGACTGTCATAAGACATAAGGGTACAAACAGTTCATCAAACCAGACTAGAATTCGTAAGTTGTACATAGATAGATTTCCCAGATTGTCTCAGTGGTCTTTTGTCAGTTTCTGTAGGAGTGACTGTACCACTTTTAACATAAAGATATATAGTTGCTTACCATGAAATGTGACTAAGCCCTGGTCTACATGAGGGTGGGGATCGACCTAAGATAGGTGAATAGCATAGCTGAAGTCGGCGTATCTTAGTTCGACTTACCTGGCTGTGAGGACGGCAGTGAGTCTACCGCTGCCATTCCCCCATCAACTCTGCTTCTGCCTCTTGTGAGCTGGAGTTCCGGAGTCGACGGAGCGCATTCAGGGATCGATTTATTGCGTCTAGACGAGACGCGATAAATTGATCCCCGATAGATCAATCACTACCCGTCGATCCGCCCTTAGCCTCACACCAAATCTGTGTAGTTGTTATGAAGACACTTGAAAAGAGAAATCAGCCATACCCCCTTGGGTATGAAATCAAGTTGCTCTTCATTCCTTAGTTTGAAAGCTGCAGAGGTTCGTCAGGGACATCACGTAGGCCCTAATGGTTTTCAGGGAAGAGCATTGATTTGCAATGTAAGAAAATAAAGTTTTGGAAAATGGTTTTTGACCTTTCTAGTACTTTGTGAAAAATATTATCACTGGCTTGGTTAGAGGAAGAGGAAAGGAACCATCTTTTGAGCTCAGATGATCAGAGGTAGCAGATATTTATTATTACAGATATCTCCTTGGGTGTTAATTTTCAGGTTTGGTTCTCTTATCTCTTTATCTTCAATGTATAATTAGTTTGATTTTGATACTGTTAAGCATTCTGTAGCTTCCATTGCCACTCTTCCCACAGTACCGTTTCTTATTCCAGCTGTGTTTATGTGAGAGGCATTTGAAATGCTTGTTTTCAGTTATCCAAGTGTTGCTTATGTTTATGGATTCCCTGCCCACCTCCACTTTAATTCTTAGCTGGCTCAGCATACCACAGCAAGAACAGCTTCTAAAAGCACCACTATGGCACTTACATTGTGCAGGTGTGGAACTACAAAGATTTGACTGTATTGTCTCTAATGAATCTTTAAGTCCTATTAAGAGAGGCCTTGCTGTATACAAAGGATGTATTAATCTTTTGAGTTTAATGATGGCAAAGACAATGTTTCTCCAACATTCTTTGAAGATTTATAAGGTTCAATAGAAGCAGGTGAAATTTTGCAGGAAGTAATCGGTCATTATTCAAGACTCAAAATTTAAACTAAGATCCTATAAAAAGTCATATTCATTCTGCTCCTAATTTAGTGTAGAAAACATCATTACCTCTTGTGAGACTAAGAAACATTCAGCCTTTTTTAAGTCCAAATTCTACTCCGAGGAGGTAAAAGGATGTTAAATGTTTCAGTAGGACCCCAGATTTGTCATCTCGTAGCACTATTATAATCTGGTCAGGTTCTTAGTAAATAGAACGGAGTTGTTGCTGTCTGTACTGCAAATGGATGGGGAAGGAGGAATCAACATATTCCTCAGATAAAGACAGTGGGAAAGGAATTTTATTTTCAAGATTCCATATGGGAAATATAAACAATGAAGAATAAACAAGTAGTGGTATCCCTTTAATCAGTGGAATAGCATGCAGGTGCCCAAACAGTGAGACATCTATTTCCCAAATGGAAAAGGACAAAATCAGTAAGGAAAACATTTTTATTTTCAAGTTCCTGAGGGGTTATTACAAAGGCCAGTGGAGAGTTATTTCTATTAAATAGCACAATAACAAAAAACCCATAAGTAATTGTTTAATGTCACTGTTTTCAGTATAATGATGGAAAGATCTATGTATAAAGATATTCATTGAGCTGTGGAAATAAAGGCATGGTATTGGTGGATAGCTGAAGAGTTACCTGTGTGGTAGTGATGAACATGTTGCCAGTGATTAGGTACCCTAGGTTACCGGTGGCAGAGTAATGAACGTGTTTAATGAATCTGACAGACAATTAAGGTTATACTTTCAGGATGAGGCTACTCTATCAGAGCGTATTCAGTCCTTTTGTCACCTCACTAATTCATACTAAAAGCAATGTGAGAGCTTAATGAGTGTGTTTGCAAATCATTTACAACTCTCCTATTCTTCTGCTATTCTATCCCCTTTAATATGAGGCTTATTTTGTAACCTTCAAAAGAAGTGTTTCCCCTTCCATGGCTTGTTACAGAAAGAGAATGTAACTGCAAGTGAGATGGTCCAAGGCAAGGTTCCTATTGCCTCAATACTGATACGTGGGTACATATCAGCTCCTATGTAAAACCTTTAGAAGCATTGCTGCACAGGGATGCTAGTTCCAGCTCTTCCTTCACTCACTCAGTCATCAACTACCACTCTCAATCCTGTACCGTATGCTTCAGTATTGTCTTCGTTTCATTCTTCACTTGTTTGTGGGGGGAAGTAGTACATCAGTCCAGATGTGCTGAGAGAGGGAAAATGAGTTATTTAAAAAATCTCTAAATTCTTTTGCTAAATTATTTCACAGTGCGTTTATTTTTTAAAACTGTGAAGACTTATTGACACCGAAAAGTTTATAAAGAATATTAGGCCTTTTGTAAACAGACAAGTCCAAGAAAGTGCAAAAAATCTGTCTCTGAAATACTGCTATGCATAGATTAGCCTGAATAATTTTACATTCCTTTGAAAATTATTTTTGTAATGGTATGAACATATTTCCCAGGAAAAGGATATTCACAGCTGAGAAAACAGTTGCTACTTTGAAGATGGTTTTCCCAGGCAAACAGCTCACGTCTCCAACTGTTTTTGGTATAAACATATTTAGTGTGCTTCTTAGTAATGTTTAAAGGAATTAAGTATTTCTCATTAGGTATTAACTGAAAAACTGTTTCATTCTACCAGGTATTTTCTCTTAATCATGTTTAGTTTTCTCTCTCTACTTTCATACAGTCATGACTACTTTCATGTAGTCAGCAAGCAGGGAGTTAAAATAATGGGAAGTGAGGTACAAAGCTCTCCCTTCTCTGTTATAAGCAGAGGGAAGGTTCCCCCCACACCACCTAGCTTGGGTAAGCAGTATTTGCTTACCTCATGGTTAAATTGCCAAAAGATACTCAGTTCTGCAAGAGATGCAGGCCTGATCTACACTGCAAAGATAACTTGATATAAGCTGCCTTGTGTCAACATATTTATGCATGTATCTACTCTCAGATTTGTCTCTGACAGATGTAAGTGTCCTGCTACAGTGATGCAGTAAAACCATGTCCTTGAACAGCGTAGAGCCATGGTCAACCTACTGAGGTTGACGCACTGCGACTGTGGACACTGCATGACCTGTGTTGACCCCAACAGTCTTCCAGCAGCATTCCCTGTGATAGCGACTACTCTGATAAACTCCACTATCCAGGGGCGACAGAACCTGGAAGACTCCTCCTCCGTTCCCCTTAACCCCCCCCCCCAAGTGTTTTTGAAATGCCTTTTCCTGATTGCCCTGCTTAGCAAGCACACCTAGCAGCTCACCCTTGATATGTGCAACTGTCCAACCAACTACATTGGCTCCATGCACTAGACTTGCTCCTGCCTTGAGCAGACAGGAGATATTGGATCTCCTAGGCCTTTGGGGAGAAAAGGCTATGCTATGTGGACCAGTCCTAGTAATGTGGACCTCTATGAGCAGATTGCATGGGGGATGCAGGTAAAGGGGTACAACAGGGATCAGCAGCAGTGCTACCTGAAAGCAAAGGAACTTCTCCAGGGATACCACAAGGCCAGGAAGTGCAACTGGTGCTTCATCACAGACCTGCCACTTCTACAAGTAACTGCATACCATGCTTGGCGGAGACCCCCCCAGAACCCTGCAGACCACTGCAGATTCCTTGGAGGAACCCAAGACAGAGATCCCTGCCATGAACAGTGAGGAGAAGGAGGTGAAAAGAAGTGATGGGGGAAAACCAGCCAAGTTGCAAGCCAGGACCTGTTTGAGACTGCACCACAGTTTAGTCAGTCCTGCCTGGAGAGCATGGATGAGCCTGGTGAAAGGAAAGGGGACTCGGGTAAGTGTACATGCATTTTTTTCCTTACAATCTTTTAAATTTAAAGATGGTGCCTGGCCCATCCCCAAGTTAACAAGGCAAAGATATCTACATTTCATTGTTTTATTTGTATGAGAAAAGGCAGAGGTACAACAAATAGAGGTGGAATTGGCAAATGTTTCATTCTCCTGTGGATTAGGCAGGGGTTAAGGAGTTTCAGAGCACTTCGTTTATGTACATAGGGATGTCCCTTATATCCTCCTGCGAGATCTTGATGAAGGTTTCACAGAGATGGTCTGTAACCCTCTTTCAAAGGCTTCTAGTTATTGGCTGCATTATTTCTTCCTTCGCAGCAGGACACTTCCCTCCCCACTAAGTGATGACTTTGGCTGGCATCATTGCAGTAAAAAGGCTTGTGGCATGTGGCCCAAGGTGGGTTTTGGATGCTAGTAGCAGCTGTATTGTCTGTGCTCTTGTGACCCTCAGGAGTTAGATACCAGCTAAAATCGCCTGTGGAAAATAGTGTCCATACTCAGTGACATTGCATTATGCTTGTAGTCATGGAAGAGGGACTGAAATTTTTTTGTTTCAGGTAATAGAAAGTCCACACATACCCCCTTGCTGCTGCTGGGCCATAGTCGCTATGGCTGGTCCTGGAGAACAGTGCTGAGGCACTCCCAAACTGAAGTGTCAATAAGCATTTATTAAAAGTGTTTATGGGAATAAGGGAAGGGAGTTCTGAAACTTATCTTTTCCTATCTCTTGTGACTGTAAATCCAATGGTACATCCGTGTTTTTATCCACAGCTTCTGGTTTGGCGGCCTTGAGGGATGTCCTCTCCCTGCCAGCAGACCCTGATGAGGAGGAGAAAGAAGAGGACGAGGGAGGACACGTTCTACAAGATCCTGCAAGCCAATCCTGCATCGGACTGTGAACAAAGGAGTTGGAAGGCCAATGTGACTGGTTACCTGGAGAAGGAAAAAGGACAGGAAAAAAGTCCCAGGAGTCCCAACTGGACTAGGAGAGGGAAACACACCAGGACATAATGTGCCTTTTCAGACAGGAAACACAAACGCTGCAGATCCAGGTTGACCTACAGGTTGAAAAATTCCAGACTCTCCATCCTTTGCTGTCCTTGGAGAACTCCATAGTCACTGATGCCTACATCCCCCAACATAACATATGAGGTCACGGGGCACAGCAAGGAAAACCACAGCTTCACATACACTGACCTGTGAGAACCATGGTTGCTATATGTTTAGCCACAATGGCCTACATTTGTGTACTCCAAGTGGACATAAATGTCCACTTTCTTTCTAATTTCAAATTTTCACCGCCTTTGTTAAAAAAGATTGTGTAACATTGCCTGTGGTATTTTTTGCACATTACTTTCCGCACTGTTTTTTCCCACTAAATAAAATTTTGTTTTTGGGAAATCACATAATCTATCTTAGTTCACAACAAATATTGCAGAGGTAGTCAAAGAAAACAGAGCTTGTAAATATACACCAAACACCACATAATTCATAGCTGAAAGAAGCTATCCTGTATCCAGTGAACACACACAGTTCTTAACAGCACCCAAAGCGCAAGACCAAGAGAACACTCCAGCACAGAAAACTACCGTAGCTGATTGTTTAAAGTTCTCTTTCAAAGCCTCCCTCAACCACACAGTTCCATATTGGGTTCTTGTAATGGCCCTTGTATCTGGCTGTTCAAAGTCAGCAGACAGCTGCTCCCCATACAGCCTCGCAGCAGCTTTCCCCCTTTGCCTCATAGATATTGTGTAGAATGCAACAGGCAGCTATAACCATTGGGATATTTTTGTAACTGAGATCCAATCTTGTAAGTAAACACTTCCAATGTGGCTTCAGTCTACCAAAGGCACATTCAACTGTCATTTTACACGTGCTGAGCTGGTGGTTGAATCTGTTGAGGTGGCCAATGTATGACTTCATAACCAGGAGAACAAGGGGCAAGCCGGGTCCCATAGAATTCTTATTTGCGTTTCTGTATTGCCGATGGTAATCCACCTGTCAGAAAAGAATGTCCCTCCTTGCAGCTTTCTGAACAGTTCTGTATTCTTAAAGATGCAGGCGTCATGCACATTTTGTGACTGTCTCGCATTGATACTAGTGAAGTGTCCCTGGGGATCCACCAATGCTTGCATAACCATAGAAAAGTAGCCCTTTCTGTTGATGTACTCTCTGACAAGGTGGGCTGGTGCCCAAATACGGATATGCATGCTATCTATGGCCCCACAGCAGTTCAGGAATCCTATTGCTGCAAATCCATCCACTGTTTCTTGCCCCTTGCTGAGACTCTCAGTCCTTTGTAGCAAGAGACATTAATTGCTCTATATACTTGCATGACAATGACCCGCGCTGTGGGTTTTCCAACTCCAAAATGATTTCCCACTGACTAGTAGCAATCCAGCATTGCAAGCTTCCTTTCACTTACTCCTCTACTGTCAGTGCAGCTCTCGTTCTGCTGTCTATAAGTTGGAGGGTTAGGATGAGATCAACACACAAATCTAGAATGTGGCCTTTTGCATCTGAAAGTTCTTCAGCTACTGCTTGTTGTCCCAAACCTGCATTATGATGTAATCCGACCAGTCGAGTCATTTCTCAGGCACAGAAGTGGTGCTCCACTGTCTGCAGCTGCTCTTTGAATGCCACCAACCACTGTGAATTGTTTTGGCTATTTCCCTCAGCAAACTGTCCTTAAAAGTAATTGTCACATCTCCCAGTGCTGGGGTACTTCCTGCTGATCTGCAAATACAGGAGAAGCATGTGTCCTGTATCTGCGATGTTATGAGAATAGTGCAGAGCTCTGTGGGCTCCAGACTTCTGTAAGAGATGGCATTCACCCAAAAGTGCTGTGGGGTTTTGTGGGATCTTTGGGAGGAAAACGGTATGAAAATTATGGGATGAAGAAAGTTGCATGCTGGGAGCTTGACCCTAAGCGCTTGGAGATCACTGGACAAGTAATTAGTATCCTGCAACGCATTGTGCAAATTTACCAAAAGGCATTGTACCAGATAGCAGCATGTGGTGTACTGGGATACCTACTCATGGTGCTATGGATACTCAAGTTCCATAGTATAAATAAGAAACCATGGAGAACTATTTTGCTTGATATGTAAATATAATTTGATATCCCCCAAAGATGCAGAAAAAAATTCTGCATCTATAAACTAAATAACATGAGTGAGGTGAAAAGATTGGGTCATATTTGTTTTAGCTATTAATAATAGCTAAATAATAAGATAGATAAATGAAATAACTTGTGCATCAGTGGTAGTCTTGGAACCAAGCAAAAAAAAATGCTTACCAAATGTTTATCTGTTATATTATGCAGGTCAGTAGAACAGAAATGCTTTCTCAGGAATTTTAAGAGTATTAGATTTACCAGTTCTTAATAAAAGTAGGAATAGTATGAGGGAACAGCAGTTAGAGGCAGAAATAATTCTTATTTATTTTACAAGTGTTCCTAGGAAAGGTAAAATAATTTAACAGGATGGATTCCTGGTGGAATGATATAGTGGTTTTTGAGATTCATTATCAAAATTAAGGGGTGACATTAAATTCAGATTACTATCTAAGAAGCAGCCCCAGATATGCCGATGAGGTATGACAGTGGTCTATAAAATCATGAATAGTATAGAGATAGTGAATAGAGAATTATTTATCCCTTCACATAACATAAGAACCAGGGGCCACCTAATGAAATTAATAGGCAGCAGGTTTAAAATAAACATATGGAAATACTTCTTCACACAATACACATTCAACCCGTGGAACTTGTTGCCAGGGGATGTTGCAAAGGCCAAAAGTATAACTGGGTTAAAAAAAAAAAAGAGGATATGTCCATCAGTGGCTATTAGCCAAGATGGTCAGGGCCACAACCTCTGGGTCCCTAAGCCTTTGACTGCCAGAAGTAGAGACTGAGGGACAGGGGATAGATTGCTTGATAATTGCCCTGTTCTGTTCATTCCCTCTGAATGATCTGGCACTGACCCCTGTTGAAAGATAGGATACTGGGATAGATGGGCTATTGTTCTGATCCATTATGGCCATTCTTATGTTCTTAGGCTATTGCATTTGATGGTGTGGGAGAGGAAGAGAATCTGACTTTAAGAACTACTAAGAACCAGATTATACCTTTGAATGCCTTTATCTAGCTCCAGTGGCATCAGAGAAACATTGTCCTGCGTGTGGATTATATTTTTTTAAGTTGTTTTTTTTTGCATTATGATAGCGCCTGCAATGAGCTAGGTGCTCTCAGACCACACATGCAGAGTAAAACAAACCCCAGCTTACATAAGAATGGCCATACTGGGTCAGACCAAGTATGCAGCCCAGTATCCTGTCTACCGACAGTGGCCAATGAATGACAGGTGCCCCAGAGGGAGTGAACTTAACAGGTAATGATCTAGTGATCTCTCTCCTGCCATCCATCTCTACCCTCTGACAAACGGAGGCTAGAGACACCATTTCTTACCCATCCTGGCTAATAGCCATTAATGGACTTAACCTCCATGAATGTATCCAGTTTTCTTTAAACCCTGTTAAAGTCCTAGCCTTCGCAACCTCCTCAGGCAAGGAGTTCCACAGGTTGACTGTGCGCTGAGTGAAGAAGTTTATTTGTGTTAAACCTGCTACCCATTAATTTAATTTGGTGGCCCCTAGTTCTTATATTATGGGAACAAGTAAATAACTTTTCCTTATTCACTTTCTCCACGCCACTCATGATTTTGTATACATCTGTCATATCCCCCCTTAGTCTCCTCTTTTCCAAGCTGAAAAGTCCTAGCCTTTTTAATCTCTCCTCATATGGGACCTGTTCCAAACCCCTAATCATTTTAGTTGCCTTTTTCTGAACCTTTTCTAATGCTTTTTTGAGATGAGGGGACCACATCTGTATGCAGTATTCAAGATGTGGGCGTACCATGGATTTATATAAGGGCAATATGATATTCTCCATCTTATTCTCTATCCCTTTTTTTATTGATTCCTAACATCCTGTTTGCTTTTTTGACTGCTGCTGCGCACTGCGTGGATGTCTTCAGAGAACTATCCGTGATGACTCCAAGATCTTTCTCCTGACTAGTTGTAGCTAAATTAGCCCCTATCATACTGTATGTATAGTTGGGGTTATTTTTTCCAATGTGCTTTACTTTACATTTATCCACATTAAATTTCATTTGCCATTTTGTTGCCCAATCACTTAGTTTTGTGAGATCTTTTTGAAGTTCTTCACATTCTGCTTTGGTCTTAACTATCTTGAGCAGTTTAGTATCATCTGCAAACTTTGCCACCTCGCTGTTTACCCTTTTCTCCAAATCATTTATGAATAAGTTGAATAGGATTGGTCCTATGACTGACCCTTGGGGAACACCACTAGTTACCCCTCTCCATTCTGAAAATTTACCATTTATTCCTACCCTTTGTTCCCTGTCTTTTAAGCAGTTCTCAATCCATGAAAGGATCTTCCCTCTTATCCCATGACAACTTAATTTACATAAGAGCCTTTGGTGAGGGAACTTGTCAAAGGCTTTCTGGAAATCTAAGTACACTATGTCCACTGGATCCCCCTTGTTCACATGTTTGTTGACCCCCTCAAAGAACTCTAATAGATTAGTAAAACATGATCTCCCTTTACAGAAGCCATGTTGACTTTTGCGCAACAATTTATGCTCTATATGTCTGACAATTTTATTCTTTACTGTTGTTTCAACTAATTTGCCAGATACTGACGTTAGATTTACCGGTCTGTAAGTTCCAGGATCACCTCTAGAGCCCTTCTTAAATATTGGCGTTACGTTAGCTATCTTCCAGTGATTGAGTACAGTAGCTGATTTAAAGGACAGTTTACAAACCATAGTTAATAGTTCCGCAATTTCACATTTGAGTTCTTTCAGAACTCTTGGGTGAATGCCATCTGGTCTCGGTGACTTGTTACTGTTAAGTTTCTCAGTTAATTCCAAAACCTCCTCTAGTGATGCTTCAATCTGTGACAATTCCTTAGATATGTCACCTATAAAAGATGGCTCAGGTTTGGGAATCTCCCTAACATCCTCAACTGTTAAGACTGAAGCAAAGAATTCATTTAGTTTCTCTGTGATGACTTTATCGTCTGTAAGTGCTCCTTTTGTGTATCGATCGTCCAGGGGCCCCACTGGTTGTTTAGCAGGCTTCCTGCTTCTGATGTACTTAAAACATTTTGTTATTACCTTTTTGAGTTTTTGGCTAGCTCTTCTTCAAGCTCCTTTTTGGCTTTTTTTATTACATTTTTACATTTAATTTGGCAGTGTTTATGCTCCTTTCTATTTACCTCACTAGGATTTGACTTCCACTTTTTAAAAGATGCCTTTTTATCTCTCACTGCTTCTTTTACATGGTGATTAAGCCACGGTGGCTGTTTTTTTAGTTCTTTTACTGTGTTTTTTTAATTTGGGGTATATATTTAAGTTGAGCCTCTATTATGATGTCTTTGAAAAGTGTCCATGCAGCTTGCAGGGATTTCACTCTAGTCACTGTACCTTTTAATTTCTGTTTAACTAACCTCCTCATTTTTTGCATAGTTCCCCTTTCTGAAATTAAATGCCAGTGTTGGGCTGTTGAGGTGTTCTTCCTACCACAGGAATGTTAAATGTTGTTATATTATGGTCACTATTTCCAAGTGATCCTGTTACAGTTACCTCTTGGACCAGATCCTGCGCTCCACTCAGGACTAGATCGAGAGTTGCCTCTCCCCTTATGGGTTCCTGGAACAGCTGCTCCAAGAAGCAGTCATTTAAAGTATCGAAGTGTTGTCTTTGCATTTTGTCCTGAGGTGACATGTACTCAGTCAATATGGGGACAGTTGAAATCCCTCACTATTATTGAGTTTTTTATTTTGATAGCCTCTCTAATCTCCCTTAGCATTTCATCGTCACTATCTCTATCCTGGTCAGGTGGTCGATAATAGATCCCTACTGTTATATTCTTATTAGAGCATGGAATTACTATCCATAGAGATCCTATGGAACATGTGGATTCATTTAAAATTATTTCATTTGAGTCTACCTTTTCTTTCACATATAGTGCCACTCCCCTCCCCCCCGCGCACGACCTGTTCTGTCCTTCCGATATATTTTGTACCCTGGAATGATTGTGTCCCATTGGTTGAGAAACCCTCACTCTACCAGGTTTCTGTGATGCCTATTATGTCAATATCCTCCTTTAACACAAAGCATTCTAGTTCACCCATCTTATTATTTAGACTTCTAGCATTTGTGTACAAGCACTTTAAAAACTTATCACTGCTTATTTGTCTGCCCTTTTCTGATGTGTGTGAATTCTTTATGTGAATGTTTCTCGTTTGATCTGGCCCACGCTTTATCCTCTTCCATCCCTTCCTCCTGACTAAAACCTAGAGAATCTCTGTCAATAGACTCTCCTCTAAGAGAAGTCTCTGTCCAATCCACTAGCACCTCTTCAGCAATCAGCTTTCCCCCCATCTCTTAGTTTAAAAACTGCTCTGCAACCTTTTTAATGTGAAGTGCCAGCAGTCTGGATTCACTTTGGTTTAGGTGGAGCCCATCCTTCCTGTATAGGCTCCCCATCCCAAAAGTTTCCCCAGTTCCTAATAAATCTAAACCCCACCTCTCTATACCATCATCTCATCCACACATTGAGACTCTGAAGCTCTGCCTGCCTACCTGGCCCTGCATGTGGAACTGGAAGCATTTCTGAGAATGCCATCATAGAGGTCCTGGATTTCAGTCTCTTTCCTAGCAGCCTAAATTTGGCCTACAGGATGTCTCTCCTACCCTTCCCTACGTCATTGGTACCTACATGTACCACGACCACCGGCTCCTCCCCAGCACTACACATAAGTCTATCTAGATGCCTCGAGAGATCCTCACCTTTGCACCATTTAAATCGCATGAAAACTTGTCAAGAGACTGTAGCCACGAAGTAGTACCATACCCCTTCAAGAATAATCAGAGATTCTATATACAGTATAGAGAAAAATGGTCAAGTATGTGAAAAATTGAGCCTTTATTAGCTAGTAACATTCTGCCTACTTCATATTTTTTTTTCTTATATTGAAAAGAACAGAAACTTTGTTTCTCATATTTACCCACTTTTAGGCCTGAGCTGTACCCATTAAAGTCAGTGGGAGTCTTTCCATTGACTTCAGTTGGCTTTGGATGAGGCCCCCCTTTTGTTACTTGCTGTTTTCTTTTTCTCTTCTGATTCTCTTTGGAACAGGTGAGGTATTAATGGTTTTTTCTCTTAATTAAAGTTATTGTAATCATGGCTATGCTCATGTCTGTATTTTTCTGATGTTTTGGATAGAGGCCTGTAGTTCTGTGATTTCCTTAGGGTTACCACCTTTCTAATCACACAAAACCGAACACCCCTGCCCCGCCCCTTCTCCGAGGCCCCGCCTCCCACTCACTCTATCTCCCTCCCTCTGTCGCTTACTCTTCCATATCCTCACTCGCTTTGACTGGGATGGGACAGGGAGCTGGGGTTGGGGGAAGGGAGGGGTGTTATGGGCTTTGCGCTGGGGGTGCAGGCTCTGGGGTGGGGCTGGGGATGAGGGGTTGGGGTGCAGGAGTGGGCTCTGGGCTGGGGCAGGGAATTGGGTGCAGGGGGGGTGAGGGCTCTGGCTGAGGATGGGGCCAGTGATGAGGGGTTTGGGACACAGGAGGGAGTTGGGGTGTAAGGGGGTGAGGGCTCCAGCTGGGGGGTGCGGGCTCTGGGGTGGGGCAGGGGATGAGGGGTTGAGACACAGGAGGGGACTCAGGGGTTGGGGGGCGGGGTCCTGGCGCCTTACCGTGGTTCCAAGGAAGTGGCTGCCAGGTCCCCGCGGCCTCTAGGCACATGGGTGGCCATGCGGCTCTGTTTGGGGTCACGGTTCCCGACCGATGCGAGCTGCGGAGCTGGCGCTGAGGGTGGGGGCAGTGCGTGGAGCCTCCCAGTCCCTGGCTGCTCCAGTGCCTAGGGGCTACAGGGACCCGGTGGCTGCTTCCAGGAGCCGTGCAGAGCGAGGGTAGGTAGGGAGCCTGCCTTAGCTCAAGGCCTTCACTGCACAGCTAACCTGACTTTTAATGGCCCAGTTGGCAACTTGGTGCCGACTGGAGTCATCAGGGTTTCTACATTTCCTAAAGGATTTCTTCTAAAATAATTGTACCTTTTTAAATTCAAGGTACAGTAAAAGTGTTTTTTCCTTAAATAGGGACATTGAAGTTTAATTCCAAAGATTAGTTGGACTCGGTCAAGTAGCTGCCAACTCTTGTGAGCCCTTCCCCCTTATTTTTGTCAGTAGCTGCCTGCCCTTGGCTACTTGCTGCACTTCATTATCTCATGCTCCCTCTGCAAAAGCTGACTGCCTGAAGTCTGGAAATTGCTACAGGCATCACAGACACAGGTCACAAACCAGCCAACATTATTTCAATCTTTCCAAATTGAGGTTTAGAAAATTTGGAGCTATCTAATCCTGAATCTTTGCCAGACACTGTAGCAGAACAGAGACTGCAGCCAAAGCAGAGAGAGGAAAAAAATGCATGGTGTGTAATCACCATGACGGTGTTATACTGTAATGATGGAAAACCGAAGCAAGTGGGAAACATGTCACTGGAAAGTACCATAATGGCCCCATTACAAAGCCCTGAGGTATTACAGGGAAATAGAGACATATGGTTTGCAAGATGTGATTTGAACCATGTTGCAAGGATATCAAGTTTTTGAAGGCTTGCAAAGTGTCAGATGCTGTTAGTTCAGAGAAGTTCTTGCAGTATGTAAGTTGCATTACTATAGCTGAGTAGTTTGCAAACTATGGCTCACTGGAGCACTTGCTGGTTGTCTGCAAAGAGCTAACTGGTCACATGATGCTGGCTCTCCATGTTTCCAGTTCTCAATCACAATACAGTAAGCTAAAAAAGTTTTATACTTTCCCAATATTATTTTTCCATGTAAGAACTTGCTGTGTTGTTTAACCACCAATGATTGTAGAGGAAGCTCCATATTCTCCTAAAACAACACAAATAATAGTGAATTTATTTCTAGTTTGCAAATTATTTGTTCAGACTATTAGCAAATACGTACATATGAAAAAACCCTAAATGGATCATGCAAAAATCGAGATAGAGCAAGCAAGCAGATGCTGTGCAAATCATTACTGGGTCAAGCTCTGTGAAGAGCTACAGACAGCCTCAGACAAAGGAACCCTCAAAATCATGTATGACGGCCTGAAGAAAGCTCTAGGTCCCGCTGTCAACAAGGTTGCCCCTCTCAAATCGCACAGCAGTGAAATCATTACAGATAAAAGCAAGCAGTTTTCTCGTTGTGTTGAACACTATTCAGAGCTATACGCATAAGAAAGAAACATCACCAGCAAATCACTGGACCAAATACCATCTCTACAGGTCATGCCAGAGTTACATATGGAGCCCACTGTAGAAGAGCTAAGCAAGGCCACTGATTTGCTATCAAGTGGCAAGGCTCCTGGAAAAGATGGCATCCCAGCGAAAATCCTCGAGTGTGGGAAAGACAGCCTATTACCATATCTTCATCAGCTGCTACTTAAGTGCTGGAAAGAGGATGAGGTACCACAAGAGATGCGTGACGCAAACATCATCACTTTGTATAAAAATAAAGGTGAAAAGGGCAACTGCACCAATTACAAGGGTATCTCACCTCTAAGCGTAGCAGGAAAAGCTTTCACAAAAGTAATCTTAGTCTGCCTACAACAGCTGGCAAATCGTGTCTACCCTGAATCACAGTGCTGATTCAGGGCTGGGAGATCAACTATAGACATGATATTTTCTCTGCCACAACGCCAAGAAAAATTCAGAGAGCAAAACCAACCATTGTACATCGCCTTTGTGGACCTAACCAAAGCATTCGACACAGTGAGCAGAGCAGGTCTATTTGCAATACTAGAAAAGATAGGATGTCCATCAACCCTGTTAAGTCTTAAGCATTCCTTCCACAACAACATGAGAGCAACTGTCCAGCTTGACGGATCACTTCGGACAACTTTGAGATGAAAAGCGGAGCGAAGCAAGGATTTGTTCTTGCCACTACGCTCTTTGGAATCTTCTTCTCAGAACTCTAGAACTGTGCATTTAAGGACATGAAAGATGGAGTGTATCTCCACACAAGATCAAATGGGAAACACTTCAGTCTGTCCCGACTTAAATCAAAGACCAAAGTCAAAAAGGTGCTAATCAGGGAACTTCTATTAGCTGATGATGCTGCCCACAATGAAGATCTATTACAAGAACTCATGAACTGCTTTTCAAGTACCTGTCAGGCATTTGCTCTCACCATCAGCATCAAGAAAACAGTTGTATTAGGACAGGGGATTCCACAAGATCCTTCAATTACCTTAAATGCAAACCAGCTAGCAGTAGCCCAAAAGTTCAGCTATTTAGGTTCTACTGTGACTACCAACCTCGGACTGGATGAAGAACTAAATGTTTGCATTGGAAAGGTTGCCACCACCTTTAGCACTAACTAAAAGCGCATGGAACAACTCAAAGCTTACTATCCAGACCAAAATGGTAGGGTACCAAGCTTGTGTCCTCGGCACACTCATGTATGGTGGGGAAACATGGGTAACTTAAGCTCATCAGGAGAAAAGGTTGAAGAGTTTCCACCTATGTTGTTTACACTGCATACTCAACACCAAATGGCAAGATAAAGTCACCAATGGAGAGGTTCTTCAAAGGGCAAATTTACCAACTGCGACAGCCCTGCTCAAGCAAAGATGACTGCACTGGCTGGGCCATCTGAGGTTGGAAGATGGATGCATACCCAAGGATAGGCTATGTGGGGAGCTATCAGAAGGAGCAAGAACAACAGGACATCCCAAGCGTGATATGAAGGAATTTGTAATTGATCCTGACCAATGGGAAATCTTAGCAAGTGATCGTAACAAGTGGCGCCATTGTCTCCATCAGGGTATCAAGGTCCATGACAGGAGCTGGCTCCTCCAGCTTGAGGAGAAAAGAGCCCGTAGGAAGCAAGCAGCTCCCAACCAAAATATATTTGCAATAACTGCCAAAGATCATGCAAATCTTGGATTGGCCTATTCAGTCACATGAGACATTGCAAACCATCTACATCATAGACTGCAATTCCCACCATCTCTCGCAGACGAAAGGATGCCAACAAAAAAAATGGATCAACTCCATTTTTGGAGCAATGTACAAATGGAAACAAGACCTAAATTCATAATTAATTTAATTTTCAATTAATAATTTCACCTAATCTAAAAACAAAACCTGATGGGCTACAATTCAGAGTCTCAAACTTTTTCCATAGTGTGGACAACATATTAAGAGTTACTGTCTTATAGTCCATCTCCCTCTACTGATTGATTGTGCATAAAATTTCGGAATGCACAATCGGTTTCAAGAAATCCAGCACTTGTCCCAGTAACTGATAATCTGGCCCACAGCTAGAACCAAATCAAACTCCGGGTTAGATTCATAACTAAATCAACAAATCAAAGTTTCACTATATAAACAGTTTCATTTTATTATGAATACCTACACAAAAAGCATAATTACATTAAGATTGTAACAATGTCAGAAGTAAACTTTGACTTCAGTTATTATTGATATTTGAAAGCCAAGAAATTTAAAATTGTTGCCACACACATCCTTAACTCTGCCTTTCTATTGCTACTTAATCTACAGGTAGATGATCGGGATGCCTTTACACCCACACGTGGTATTTATTTCTGTATTTGTGCATGCTCTCTTTTCCTCTTCTCCATACCTAGCACTCCTATTACTGTGGTGTCCAGGCACCAGAATACAAGAATTAAAATGTATCAGTGTTCAGGTGAGGACTATCTCCACTGCTCCTTCTTCGGTGAAGTTGTATAGCACTTTCTATGTGGGAGAACTCTATGGCAAGGATGATAACACTTGATGGCCATTATGTTGCTGCCTCTGTTGAGAGAAGGCCTAAAACAGGAAGTATATTCTGTGTTGAGGTAAGAAATGAATCTATCCTGACCTTTTATGTTAGGGATATATTTGATATATTTGGCCCTCCATCAAAAAACTCTTATCTCAACTCCAAAGGAAGTCAACTTCTTCGATTCTCGACACTGTTTCTTTCTCCTTCTTTTGTCTGTCTTCCCAAAACACATTTTCCTAGTAATCTGCCAAACTTTTAACAATTACCAGTGACTGCACTTATTAGTCAAGTAGGCTGTGGATTTTTAAACAAACATTGTTTAATTTAAACAGTGGAATGGTCGTTATGTATATTTTGAGTGTAATTGTCACAAAGCTGGTAAAGCGCTCTCATCCGGATATCACAACTTTTGGCTGCAACACTGTCTCTTTCTGTGGCACCTGTTGCACCCTTCCTGGGCCCAGACTCTGTCTGTTATCACTTCATGACAATGGGACTTCATGGCCCTGCTGACCCAGGCAGGCACGCAGGACAAGTGCTGACCCCTCAGACTTCCCAGTCCCCAGTAGCTTTAGCACATTCTCTTTCTGAGCTCCAACCTTGTAGGAAATGTAGGTTTACAGTTCACCTCTCCAGGGACATGTGATAATGGAAGCAAATAGAGACACAAGCATTGTAAGGGTTCCAAAAACAAATAGCTCTTTATGTTAGCTAGCATCAGAAATGTACAGATCTAGACAAAATAATAAAATACCTGTATATATTTCTGTATATATTTGCCTCCATTTCCTCACCACTCTTGTGCATTCTTTGGGCTCATGTCAGAGTCCTCTAGGACGGGGGTTCTCAGGACAAAATTTTTGGTGGCCTCAGAGTGTGGCCACCAACTCTTGCTGGTGGCCGCTCTCATATTTTTTCCTAAAATACTTGTGGGTTGGAGCCTGAATCCCTGGGTCTAGATCCCGAAGCTCCACAGACAGGGCCTGGGGATGGAGTCTAAGGCTGTGCGGCTGGAGCATGGGGCCTGCTGCCACACAGCTGGAGCCCAGGGCTAGAGCCCGAAGCCCCATGGCCAGAGCCTGCTGCCCTGCTTCCCCAGGGCTGAAGACCAAAGCCTGAGCCCCACTGCCCTCAGGAAGGTGGGGAACTTACTGTCTGCCTGCTTCCAGCGTTGTACCCCAGGTGTCTCAGGAGGGGGGCAGGGTCCAACCCCTGCTGGTGGCCCTAGTAACTAACACCAAGGCGGTGCATCCAGGAGCAACAGGGAGGGGCTGCTATTTTGCCACTTCTCTCCCGCTCCCGCCCCCTTTCCCCCCTAATCACAGCTCAGGAGGCTGTGGCTGAAAGAAAAACCCCTGGTGGCCACATCTGAGAAACACTGCTCTAGGAGGCCAGTACCTTTTGCACATGGCTTCTCTTTTGAATCATGGAGTCTCTCTTTCCTCTGCATCCAGTTTCCTCCTCCTTTATCAGCTTGTCCTGTAGTTAAGAAAGGAGGACACTCTGCTATGAAAGCATGCCCCTCTGTTCTCTCTTGCCCAACTTGAAGAGTCACCTTACAAGTGGAGAAAGTTGGCCTTGTCAGCACTGGTTCTCCACTTGTAAGGTAAGTCCCTTCTCTGCATGTGCCAGTATATTTATGCCTGTATCTGTAATTTTCACTCCATGCATCTGAAGAAGTGGGGTTTTTTACCTACAAAATCTTATGCCCAAATAAATGTTAGTCTTTAAGGTGCCACCAGACTCCTTGTTTTTTTGGATACAGATTAACACGGCTACCCCTCTGATACTTGTCTCTGTGAATTCCTCCGATTTCTCTTCTCTTCTCCCCCCCGCCCCCCCCCCCCCGGCCTTGCAGTCTCTAAAACCCAGTGTTAATGTCTGATCTTTGTTCTCTTGGGATTTTCCACTCTCCCAACCCCACTCTCTTTGCAGAGAAGTTGGAGAAAATTGGTTTTACTTAGGATGTGGCCATCCCATTGTCCTAAAACACTCCCAATTTGAATGGGAGCCATCAAGGTTTAACTACCTTCTGTTGTCTCTGATCTGGGACTACTAAAATACCTGAACACAGCCCTGACAGAATATGACTGACTTCACAAATTATATGAATTCTGGTTGATGTTATAAAATTGTGGTAAGTTGTGCATAGACAGATTCGCCAAATCATCACAAAAAGAAAAGGAGTACTTGTGGCACCTCAAAGACTAATAAATTTATTTGAGCATAAGCCAAGTACTCCTTTTCTTTTTTGCGGATACAGACTAACATGGCTGCTACTCTGAAACAAATCATCACAGTAGTTATTAGTAAATACAGAAGTAAAAAGCTAAGCAGAATTTCTTTAAATAGTGGATTGTACCCAATGCTAAGACCTTCCTTATTTAGAATTCTATTTATTTAGAACTTGCAAAGCATTATTGTAAATATTTCTAGTTAATAGTGCACCCTTCTCCAAACTCTTAAATCACGTTTATCAAAAACCTTTAAAATCATATTCTAAATAATTTTCAACATTGTCTTTAAGTGAAAATCCTGTATATTAAGAATATTCCAAAAATGTATCGATGTAAGGGGAGAAAACTATTTTTTGTAACCATGTTATAAAATTGTTATGGAAAAGAACATATTGTTAAAAATATGATGTGGAGGGAGATGGGAATTTTGGGGGGGGAAATGGTTGGAAAGTAGCCCATGGGATTGGGCACTGGAGTTCATCAGCTCTGCTGGAGTCTATCAAAGCTATTACACAGTCTCCAAAACTGAGGCTCATATTATCATCTTTAATGCTGCTACAAAATTCACCAGAGCTGCTCATCAAAGTATACTGCAGTTTTGCAGTATTTGAGTGGCAAAGCTGGAAATAATGAGATGAAGCTGTGCTATCTCAGATTCTCAGAACAAAGCAGAATTGACAGTGCTTTGCAGTTGTCAGCTACCATGGTTGTCTCAGTAGGTAGCTGTTTATTTTTAGCTCCTCGTTCTGTCATATCACTGAATGATGGGAAAGAAGGCTAAAAGGAAGCCTAAAGCCAAGCGTTAAAAGTTTAGAGTAACATCAATGTAAATAGTTTTGATAACACCTTTGAAAAAAGCATGCCTAAATTATAAATCTGAATGAAGATTGTTCATGTTCTGAGATCCTATGGCTAGCTCATTAACATGTAGCAGAGGGTCAGACATGGTATTTTTCCACTGAATGCATCCGATGAAGTGAGCTGTAGCTCACGAAAGCTTATGCTCAAATAAATTTGTTAGTCTCTAAGGTGCCACAAGTACTCCTTTTCTTTTTGCGAATACAGACTAACACGGCTGCTACTCTGAAACCTATGTTTTTGTTGTAAGTTTAAAAAAAAACAACAGTTTGATTTCATTTGACTTTTTTTTAAACAAAATTCAAACCAATCCAATGGGCTACCTGGGTGGATAATTATTAAAAAGCAAAATTAGCTGCTTCATACAGCTGATTTCTTTACTTAAATTTCAGATTTTTCCTACTTCTGTAGAAATTGCTTTCAAATAGTATTAGATTTTAATGCACATGTACATTTTTTTTGACTTGGCTATCAAAGAGCTGATCCTAAATTCTTAAATCATGGATTCTCATACTTTTTCATAGTGTGGACTACTACTTAATAGAGAGATTCTTGTGGACCCACCTCCTCTACCATTCACAACTTCACAGACAACCTCACTTCCCTATTGCAGTCCTATAACATTTGTGCTAACTACAGCAATTTCTTACATACCGAAGTAGTATTGGGGAAGTATTTAATGTGTTTTTAGGTTGAAAGCAATTTAGCAGCTGGAAAAAAGTAGTAGAACCAGCACCAGGTGACCAGTGAGCTCCATATGCCCCTGTGCTACATTGATGACATCTTCATCATCTGGACCCATGGAAAAGAAGCTTGAGGAGTTCCTCCATGATTTCAACAATTTCCATCCCACCGTCAACCTCAGCCTGGACCAGTCCACACAAGAGATCCACTTCCTGGACACTACAGTGCTAATAAGCGATGGTCACATAAACACCACCCTATACCGGAAACCTACTGACTGCTATACTTTACCTACATGCCTCCAGCTTTCATTCAGACCACACCACACAATCCATTGTCTACAGCCAAGCTCTACGATACAACCACATTTGCTCCAACCCCTCAGACATAGACAAACACCTACAAGATCTCTATCATGTATTCTTACAACTACAGTACCCACCTGCTGAGGTGAAGAAACAGACTGACAGAGCCAGAAGAGTACCCAGAAGTTACCTACTATAGGACAGGCCCAACAAAGAAAATAACAGAATGCCACTAGCCGTCACCTTCAGCCCCCAACTAAAACCTCCCCAGTGCATCATCAAGGATCTACAACCTATCCTGAAGGACGACCCATCACTCTCGCAGATCTTGGGAGACAGGCCAGTCCTTGCTTACAGACAGCACCCACCCCGTTCCTCACACGTTCTTGTCAACTGCTGGAAATGGCCCACCTTGATTATCACTACAAAAGGTTGTGCACAGCTGTCAGATGCAATTGCTTTAGCGACTTATCTATAGTTATTCATCTCTGATTATAAATCTTCCACTAAACAACATATTTGGATATTTCATTCATTTGTATGGACCAGTCTTTTGATTTATCTCCTTATTTGGCATTTGCTAATACTGAACATATTCAAGAGACAGGTTTGTTAATGTAAGATAGGATTTTCAAAAGCCTGTACATGACTTAGGAGCACAGGTCTCATTGATTTTTTTCTGTGGGACTTGCTCCTAATCTATTGGGAACTTCTGAAATAATACCATTAGCAGTAATACTATATTTTTTTTCATGTCTCTAGACACTTCATATAGGCCCCCAATACAGCAAGGTATTTAAGCACCTGTAATGTACATAGATTTTATATACAGTGTTTGTGAAGCATCCACCTAACATTTTAGTAATGCCCATGAAGTCCTTTCCAAAGATTAAATTATTCAGAATTTTTAGTGGTTACCTTTGAAATTATATTTTAAATTTTTTAATTTGATTTTTGATAATTTATACTTATGTTGGGACATCCTTTATTTTTTACAGTGGAAATCTAATTATTCAGAGTATTTTCTAGAATGCATTTAAATGTATAAAAAGCATTAATTAAAATTAAATTTAATAATTCTTAGAAATAGTTGCTAATTAAATTAATTTAGATTAAAGCAAAATTGTTTTTTGACAAAAGATAGGTCTGTCCAATGACACAAAAAATTGTTGTTTGCTCCTCACACAATTGGCAACACAAATATTGCAGTTAGATTATGGGTTTAGTTTAAAATAATGATGTTTTATATCTTTAAATTATTTCTAAATTTTCTAGAATCTTGCTGCAGGTAAAAGTTCCCTTCAAAATCAATAGCAGATGCAAAATACTTATAATTTTTATCTTTGGTTCCTGCTATACAGGAGACCTGAATTTGAGTCCTAAATCCAGTCTCTCTTTCAAGAAGTTGAAGATTGGTAGGGGGAGTGAACTGGAAGTGAGGAGGAGGCATGTTTTCTTAAATCATCTAGTGTTTGGAATAGAGTTAATGGTCTCCAGTTGGAGATTTGACCTACCTTCCTTGGCTAAAGAGCAGGTCATTGTATTGAGGGACTCAAAGGTGATGTTGAGGAAGAAAGTGGGAGAGCAACCCAGAGTACCCCTTTTCTCCCCCACAAAAGCACTTCATACTTAATGATAAACACACCTTCCAGCTTCAAAGAAGGGCAGGGGAAACCTGCTTTGGCAAATTATTGTCCTTTCTGTAAATGGATGAACTGCTGAGACAAGTTGATCCCATATGCGATGGTGTGGGCGGATTATGTTTAATTGCCGCTGTAAATGATAAAGTAAACATAGAAGTTGAATGGCATGTATCTGAATGTTACTTCATTTACATGAATTTAAAAAACAGAAGATACAGAAGTGGTGGGAGGAGGTGAGCTGTTTCTGCACCCTAGCAGAGGACTTTATTTAGTGAGTAATTGAAGAACTATAGCTAGGATTTCAAGAAGCACATAATTATACTCAAAGCTAAAATGTGTAGGCAGCAGAAAACTGCTTTTTTTTTTTTTTTTTTTTTTTAATCCTGGTAAGGCATACTTGTAATTTTGGGTCTAAATGTGGTACGTTATGGCAGTAAGAGGAATTGCATATTTTGTCATTCCTGACATTACACATTGTTTTTTCACTCTATAACAATCTAACCTGCCTAGATATTTCTAGGTGTCATTGTAGTATCTGAACATTAAAAATAGCTGACTACAAAAAGTTTTCAGAGTTTTGAAGATACATTGTCAAAAATTAGTTATTTCCAAAGTTAGACATTTATCATGTTTAGAACATGATACTCATGTTGGGACATCCTTTGGAACTGGGTGAGTAAATAGTATGTGATTATGATCTCCCAATATATTTTACATGTAGAAACAGCTAATTCACAGGAAGGGGAGCTCTGCTAATATTTGCTATCATGATAGATCTCTGAACATAAATGCTTTCTCTTTTTTGTATAATCTGTTCTTGCTGATGGAAAGGCCTTCTTCCAACACATAGATCCAACAGATATAATTACAGTCCATGAATAACAAGAAGAAACATTCCTTTGGGCCTCCAAAAACAGAATAGGCAATCCTCTTGTGAGCTTAAATAAAATAAAATAAGTAATCTATGATATTGGTTTCTGGTTTGGGTTGGGGATTTTTTTTGACTACAGGTAAGATATGTTGGTAATTTTGACACTTGCCAGGAACAATCCAGGATTTTTGTACATGCATGATTTTTGTGCGTGGCTGACTTTTATCATTTGCAGTGCTTACCTGAGAGAAGAATCCATTCCTTTGATTCTATGTCAGTCGAAATGCCAGTCTTTCCATGATGAAGTTAATATACACTGACAAATCAATAGCTGGTGAATAATGTTGGTTAATTGCAGAGATGAAAGTGGGTGGGAAAAGGACAAAACGGCATATGTTAGATAGCAGAAATACGGGAGATTTGTTGCTAAGTGCTGTATAGCAACTCATTCTACACGTAGAAGGTATGATAAAGCAGACGTCCTCCCTGAGAGGAGATGAATTCACACTCCCACGGGAAAGATGTGCAAAAGTGAAATTGTTCCTTAGATGCTGTGGATGACAAAAATATGCAAATAACACCAGAACAAACAGATATAAGAAACACCAACATACAGTTTTCATGTAAATCAATTTGAGGAATATCTGTCTAGCTAAATATGTTGTTAATCCACCCATCACCCAGTTGTACCTAGGTACCTATAGATCAAGTGCTTTGTGACTGCAGCTTCCATTAAGAAACTCGGGTATTTCAGAAGAAATGTAATTTCATGAGAAATGTTCTTTAAAATGATCTAAAAAACACTTGTTCATATGTCATAACCATGCCCATGTAGAATACATGAGAAGTAGGAAAATGAAGGGCTCTTATCTCAGTTTGGAGAGATTTGCATGCGTAACTGCCTGAACGTAGCGAGATTATATATGTGTAGTCTTCTGTGCATTTCAGAGACATAACAAGTAATATTTCAGTGCAGCTCTGATTTAATGTTTATGGGGTTTTTTTAGTGGTCCTAACGTGATCTTTAAAACTTGATAGCACCTTGTGTGAAGGCTTTGCAGTAACCTGTTACATGCTATATACCAGGGCATCTGAGTTCAAAGCTCACTTATTAGTTTCCAGGCTCGCAGAATTTGGAAAAGTTGTGCGTCTCTCCCCCCCTCCCCCCCGCAATCCACTGCGTAACTTCTCCTTTTATTTCTTCTTGATATGACTTTTCTGTGAAGGAGAAAATCCACAAAGAAGCCAGCAGGTATCTAAGATCCAGAAAGGCCAGTGGATTTGGAAAAAGACCTGATTGCTCATCATTTTCTCAGTTACAGAAATTGTGTGATTCCAAAAATAACGAGGCTTCCAACATTTTAATGATAGTTTCTTACACTGTCATTTTTTTTGCAGAAGGCAAGTATTTTTTTAAAAAAACAACAATATTCCATTCTTACAACCAAGACCGATATTGTTACAATATTAAAATGGCTCAATTTTCATTTAAATGTGGTGACTGATATAAGTGTGTGTGTGTGTGTGTGTGTACACATACATACACACACATACACATACACACACACACAAATTAAAATGAAGATAGCAGTAGTTTTGTTAATTAGGACACTTTAATCTGTAGTTTGTGCTTGTGCTTGTGCCCTGATTTTTCTATGGACAATATTCAAAAATAAAATGAAGCAGTGAATTTTGTTTTGATGGAGTCTCTGAGATAAGGTAATACAGAGGAGGAGGATAATATGTGTGACTTCAGATTTGATGAAGTGTTGATGTGAACATTACAAACTAGGAAAAAAATCTTCATCCTAGTTCTATATTGCATTAAGACAAACAAAAAAATCAGTGCCTGAAATGTACGTTAGAACAGAAAGCATGTACAGTACTGTGTATAGCACAGTAGTTCTTAGCAAAGTTGTCAAATGGCTATATTTGGATGGCAAATCCATAACTTTTTTCTGCATCTGCACGTCAATGTGTTGAAATGAGTTTTCCCACTGTTGTGGCAGCTTCATTATTTAAATGGGAACACCTAGCATACGACAGCAAAGCAGCTATTCTCTGATAATCGAGTTATCTCTATTCTTCCTAGTCTGATAACATTTTCTGATAATTTATCATTCATACATATATAATGCAAACCCTTATTAATCAGCTTTTAGTAATCCTGTTGATAATTAATTATAAATCTGACTAAAATGTATTCTTCTACATTAAAGTCTTGTCATAAAAATATTTAGAGTATAAACCTTCAATATTCAGCAGGGCATTCTACATACATATATTTTACTGTTAGTAGCAGGCATTTTGTTCTATATTTGTGCAATTTTCAGTTATGTTTTAAAACAGCACTACTAAATTAAACTTCTGATTGCTCATTACTGTCAGGAATGACTGACTTTAGGGCAGCATGACAAAAACGACTGAATGTTGTCATTTTAGTTTTCTGTTCAACGTACAACCGTAATTTGTCTCTAAAAGTTTCACCTAGAAAACTGTAAATCAGAGGGTTCAAACAACTGTTAGAAAAGGCTGCTAGGTTTACAATATGTCCTGTTAGGGGATAATCATGCCGAAAAGATTGGTTCCCTGAAGAGAGAGTCTTTCCTTTCTCCTGAAGAAGCTGAACGCTAATGAAGACATTTTCAGGTAGCCAGCAGATAAAGAAAACCAGGACGACTACAAAAATCATTCGAAGAGCCTTTTGGCGCCGTAGTCGAAGACTCCTGTGTTTGTGTGCTTTTACAAGCACTCGAACAATTAATGAGTAACAAAGACCGATGATCACAAAGGGGATTATAAACCCCAAGGTTATTTCTAACCACTGGATTTCTTCTACATCTGCAAAACAAAAGTAGACCTCTCCTGTGTGCTGCAAATGTACAGCTGTAAATGGCACTAGTGCTGCAGAGATAGATGCCATCCATATGAGGCCACAGCTTAATCTAGCATGCTGCATAGTACGAAATATGTTGGACCTCATTACTTTTGCAAGTGCTATGTATCTGTCAAAACTCATCCATGTCAAAAAGAAAATGCTGCTATACATGTTGATCTGAAGGAACAGAGACATGAAAGTGCAAATTATAGTGATATCATAATACTTTTCATCAAGATTAAAAACCTCAATGAGGGAGTCAGCAACTAAAATCAAATCAGCTACTGCAAGGTTTATGAAGTACAGGTCAGGAATAGTCATCTTTTCCCGAAAACTTATGTTCACAACTAAAATCAGAATGTTTCCCACAAATCCAATAGGGAAAAGGAAAATAGTGTAAAGGCATGATAAGAAAAGCCCAATAATGTATTGTTGGTGTTCTTCTGATTTATCAGCTAAGATAGAAGACATGCTTTCATTACATAAATGTGATCCATTTAGTTCAAAAGATGTGCTGTTACAAATAAATGGTGATACTGCTCCTGTGTAAGATTCCATGGTTAGGATCTCTGCTGGAAAGATTATATCGGTATTCACGCTTTGACTTTCAGTGCCAAAATGGTTAAATTGTTGGGATTTCCATAGAGGTTACAGCAAGCATTTTAAGGATTTGGAAAGAGGTTTACTTTTTTTGTATAAAATGTTTAAACTGTTTGGAAATGGAATGCAAGCCAAACCAAGTAGGCTTGAAATTGGCTGAAATTTATCAGTTACAGAAAAGTAAACCGTTTAAGAAATTTGCTATTTGTAAGATGCCATGCACAAGGCAAATGAGAAAATTAATGTTTCAGATCATGTAGGACCTTTCTGAACTTAATGGTAGTTGAATTGCACGTACACAAATGTTCCTTCTTGCAGATTGGAAAATGGCAGAATTTTAAGTCTGTTTGTTCCTTTTAACAATTACTGAATATCCTTGGACCTGCAATAAGTAAATGAAAAATTATTAAATTCATGCCTAAATGATTTATTTTAACTTTTTTTAAAGCTTGGGCATTCTATGGTATATGGATTGTGGGTTTACACTTACATACACAAGTGATTGTGTGTTTAGGAACATGATGCTTGAATACATATAAACAAATGTTAAGCAAAAAAAAAAAAAAGCATTTAATGTACATGAGAGAGAGATTATTAGGAGCAACCTGATCAGACGTGTGCTAATCAGGAACTCTTAACATTGATAAATATGAGGGGGGAAGTAAATCAGTGAAGCTGACCCATGAATCTCTGGAGTAGAAGAGAGGAACTTTCCTATGTATCATATTCCTTGTTTTCCTAGTCAAATAGCAAGCTTATTAAGTAGCATAGGCTTTGGCTGCAAAAATGTTAGAAAAAATCTAGACAGATGAAATGCACTTGGTACCTTCTGCTTGCAGAGAAAGAGACAGAAGGAAAAGACATCTTTTAAAACCTCAAGATAATGTGAATTTGTATTAATTTATACCATCTTCATGTTTAGCCTTATTTTCTTCGCAATAAATGATACTGCATTAACTTCCATAATGGGAATGGAGTTGAAAACAACACACGAGGGTGAAAAATAAGAACTTTATATAAATGTAATTTTATGTAAACTTGAAATCTTGGCAAAAGTTTCCAAGTTTTTTAAAAAAAAAAAGGGGCAAGAAAATGGTCAATTTGAATATTTTTATAGTTGATTTTATATAATTTTGTTTTAAAAAATAAAAAACCTGTTAGTAGTAAGATGATTACATTCTATTCTGTACTATAAAAATGAAAATGTATACCTGTAAAAGACATGCAAAGATATGCTTGGGTAAATACATGAATTAATAGATGCTTTATCTTTTTATTATTTTTTAAATCTTAGTGATTTAAAATACTGGTGGTGCACATTCCCAGGAGAGAAAAAGATCAGGCTATTAGAACTGGACAGAATTAAAATATCTTCTATTATGAAATTTATTTTTTGACTTAATGACTTAAAAATCATTCCAGCTATTGCTAGTAGTTAGCAGAATATATTTTGAGGCATTATTGCAACGCAAGTGTTTGTTCATACAAAAGCATTTTTATGAAATTTTGTTTATCAGAGGTCATTCTGATTTTTCAGAGATCTAAACGTGCCATATGTATTTGAATTGTTGCCTTTTTCTGAAATATTCATAATAGAAACAATTTTTGTTCTTGAATGAGGTGCTAAACTACTTCAGATGCAATGAAGGGAAAATTAATGTTTTAAAAAATTAATGTTTCAGAAAGGTAGATCTGTAAAGATAATCTAACTATGTATAAAAATCCATCAAAAACCAAACCAATACCTTCAACGATTACATTGTTTGTAGCTACGTAAAGTATTAGAATTTACCTTTAATTCCTGTGTGTCCATCCATAGTCATTTGTTCGGATCTGATTTTCTTCCAAACACCATAAGGCTGGTTTATATTCAGATACACTGTTAGTGGATATGTTAATTTCAGCTATCCCAGCAGTCAAAACTTTTAATGTTTAGGTGATACCAAGCTGCACTGAATGTCACCTGTTGAACAATTCAGTAACAAAAAATCCATATAAAAACATATTCTGTTAAATAAATGACTGTCATTGTTTTGCAGCAAATGCAGATCTTACTGCAGATCCTTGGTAATAAAACATGGCTTTATAGATTCCCAGGGTCCTTCTAATTTGTGTTCATTTGAAGTGGTGTTGAACAGGCTTCCTTTTAAGGCTAGAATTAACCCCATTTTTGCTGGTTCCTTTTCTTTACCAGTACTAGACATTAATCTTTTCCCTCATATTTATCAACTATCTTTGTGATGCTTAATATAGCTTTCATTTTACCCTTCCCTTGTTTTTGAGGGAGAATAAAACTGTAGATTCAAATGCTCATTGAGCACCAGTTCAAATATTAATTTTGAGTAGCTGTGAAACATATTTTACTGTTTCAGAGTAGCAGCCGTGTTAGTCTGTATTCGCAAAAAGAAAAGGAGTACTTGTGGCACCTTAGAGACTAACAAATTTATTAGAGCATAAGCTTTCGTGAGCTACAGCTCACTTCATCGGATGCAAGTGAGCTGTAGCTCACGAAAGCTTATGCTCTAATAAATTTGTTAGTCTCTAAGGTGCCACAAGTACTCCTTTTCATATTTTACTGTGCATCTATAGCAATAGTTCAGTTTATCTAAGAGTTTAAAAGACTTACAGTCCAAAGAGAAATATTAGAACTTCAGAAAAATAGTAGTCTTGTTAATGAATGAGCTGAAAACTTGACTAAAATTTTCCTATCCTCTTTGAGAGTCCTATTTCTCTGTTAATCCTTTGCATTTCATTTTCCATATGCACATGTATCCTCAACTTGACTCTGCTTAGTTGTTCTGCTTAAAACCACCTGTATGAAATAAGCTTAATGATGCAGTTGATTTGGAGAATCAGTCTTGCTTCCAAACCCCAGTATGGCAGGTGGAGTTTTGCATTTCCTCTCCAGGGGAAGAGAGCTAGCTGACAGTTGCACAAACACCACCTGCTGGTTGTCAGAATTGTTCTGTCATAACTGGAAAGAAAGTCTTTGAACGTTCTAAAACCAGATAAATGTTTTAAACCCTTATTTCTGATTTGAAAGAACAAAACTAAAGTTTATATGCGCAATGTTCAGAGCATTTTGTTTTACTTCTGTTTTTATATTTATGGTATGACTTTTATTGTAAAATGCCTCTCATTGCTCCACTTCTATACAGTATTCTGTAGCTACTCTCCTAAGGTAGGCTGCAGAAGGTCTTGTTAAGCATGTATCCTTGTGTTCAGGAGTTTCAGAAGTTCAGATTACAGGTTCAACTTGGGATAGAAGTAGTCAGCCTGATGCCTTTTTTACATGTTTACAAAACGTTAAAATTCCCTGAGTTGTTTTGGTGTCTTTATTTTATTTTATTTTATATTTTTTATTTTAAGTAACAGAGGAAAGAGATTTGTTTTCTTGCGTAAAACTTGAGTCAAAGGGCTTTGCACAGAGAAGGTAAGTGGATGATGGGCATTTCTTAGCCCCGTTATAGCAAAAATGCTGCCTCCCTGTGTTGTGATCCGTTATAGAGGGGACAGCATCACCAAAATAAAGGTTCTGTTTAAGATGTTTGTTTTCCAAGTTTTAAACATCAGTTGGCTCTAAATTAAAATACATAATTTTGTAAAAAGTACTAATTCTTTTGGCATTTTGGAGAAAACAAACATTTTTTTAAATGGCCAAGATATTTTTTTTTGAAACTCGCCATTGAGTAGTTTTTTTCATAAAGCAGAAAAAAGTCAAACACAGCATTATTTTATTATAATTTTATGAGTTCTATATTCATTACAAATTTTTTGTAGCCTGAAAGGGTCATGCTTTACTGAAGTTTCTCTGAACTTTTCTAAAAAAAAAAAAAAAAAAGGCTGAAAACGTATTCAAATATGAACGTAGATTTGTTTGTCCAGCTATAACATCAATATTATTGATTAATCCAGTGGCATTTTAGCATTAAGCTTTGCCATGGTAAAAAGGGATATAAAATGGTTCAAACAAATTTTTGTGGCTGATGAACATTGTACCCCTTCTATCTCCTTAGTTTTGCTGATATTCCAGACACATTTGATAGTAAGGGGTATCTTAACAACCCATGTTAAATGACAATCATGCCATTATTGGAGTTTACAGTACTTCCTGACATAAGTCATCAACTTTATTGTTGCGAAGAATGCACTTGATAATTACTGGTACCTCTATATAGGGATATGTGAGACTGAGAATAGAAGTAGTTGCTTAATTGTGATTTTTTTTCAAGGGGCTTATTATTGACTATATAACAATTGAGAGTTTTGATTTTTCAGTCAAGTATGTAATGGTATTTAATAATTTTATTTTTAACATACAGGATTTAGTGACTGAAATTCCTATGTGCTCTCATGTGTTAGTAATAGTTTTACAGATTAAATATATAAGAGCAGCCGTCACTCCCACATAATTTGGCAACCGCAGCCTCACCCCTCTATCCCCGCCATTATGGTGCAGAAAGAGTGGGGCTTGTAATTGAAGTAGGAGCCTAAGTGAGAGCAGGGCAAGGAGGACTTCAAGCAGTGCAGCCCACCTTCCATGCTACCAGCAAAGCAGCCTCTCCTGCTGGCTGCAGATTGCGGAGGAGCCTGCTAGAGCTTCTCAGGGATGTATTAGGTGAAGGCTGCTAGAATCTGCCAAGAGAAGTGTGAAGGCTGGTCTCCACTATGGGGATATCGATGCTGCTGCAATCAATGCAATGGGGGTTGATTTAGTGGGTCCAGTGAAGACCCGCTAAATTGATGGCAGACCCTGGTACTCCAGCTCCCCAAGAAGATTAAGATAAGTCGACAGGAGAGCATCTCCTGTCGACACAGTGCAATGAAGATACTGCGGTAAATCAACCTAAGCTATGTTAATTCCAGCTACGTTATTCACATAGCTGGAGTAGCATAACTTAGATGACCTACCCCCATAGTGAAGACAAGCCCTGAGACAGCACTGGGAGCTGTGCAGTAGGTGAGCCTTGGAGGACAGGACTGGTATAGCAGGGGCTGGAGCATTCCCAGATGGAAGGGAAGCTGTACCTAGTGGAAAGAGGAGCAAAACTGTTAAGTAAATATAAAAGCAGCATACAGAAAAATTGGAATAAGTAATAGTGTTCTATAACTTTGTTGAAATTAACAAAGTGTTAAATCTGTAGAAAATATAAAGTAGGATGTTTATCTTTCTGATATAATTGAAATGCATAAGCTCAGTACATAGTTTATTTTTGGATGTAGATTGTTCTCTTCTTCCCCAAATTATCTTCTCCCTCCCCCATCTTTCTCCTGACAAACACTGCTTTTACCTTCTTTTTTTTTTAAACCCTTAGGTGACATCCTTTCCCTTTGGGCCCACTCCCCACCCTTTCCCCAACCCCAGGCAGTCTCTGGTAATTTCCCCCAGTTACTAACAATGATCTTGATCTGAGCTGGAGTGGGTAGCTGTTTTCCATGCCTCTTGGAGGTATTGAAAGCCTCTAATAGTGTGTATTTTATGAACCAGCTTTTTCCACAATTATTGGCAAGCGAACGCATTTCTCTTATTAGCAATTTTAAAAAATTGAATCTGTTCTCAAATGGAGACCATCTGGATCACTGGTAAATTATTGTTGAAAAACTTTATTTTCGTTAAATTGTGTTACAAAAAACTGGGTTTAGTATCCCAGATTTTAAAACTTCAAGTAAAAAGACACACAACATTAAAACTCCATAACTAATCATCCATCTTTCACATTGCAATCAGTATAAAAATAGAATAAGAAATTAAAAAACTAACCCAATCCACCATCCAAAGAAACAGCAGTGCTTTCTGGAAATCCCAGTTGAGCCTGGCGGCCTTTGCTGGATACATCAGGCTCGTTTCTCAGACATGTCCCAGGTCTGAGGACATGTGTCCACATAAAACCCACCAACACAATTGGCATTAATTGGCCCCATTGTTGGCCAATCAGTGCCTAAAACTAAATCAATCAAGGCTAAAACCTATCCTTTCACCTATCCTTTCGTTGCAGGTCAGGTTTAGTCTTATTGGCAGGACATTGTGGGGAAATCTTTGTTGTTAGTGTCTGAGGTGTATATGTTCTGTGTCTATATAGAGGGCTTCAGGGCTTATCCTTGCTGCCTTGTTAGCTTGTAGCGTAACTCAGGTTTTGCCTCCAATACAACTCATGCCCAGATTTAAAAATCTCTAAACTAAATTAAGTGGTACTTTTGATCTAACATCAATAAGTGTGGTCTGAAGCTCCAGTGCTGCTGACTTTAGGAATGTAATAGGGGATGCAGCATCTTGAATCAGGCAACTGCTAATCCAATCATTTTGTGCTTGTAATTAAGTCACTCTGGAGCTCCAGTGGCTAATTTGAGTTGAGTAACTCATATGTACTAATTTGAGCTAAATGTTGCAGTGAAGGCAAGTCCTTACTCTCTAGAGCTGCCATTCCAATGTATTTCATCAGCACTAAAATTCACACCCAAACCCCACAGCAATCAGCAGCCTATATCTCTTGCATTACAATGAAAGATACAGGCTTTTTCCAGAGCAAACTGGGTGCCTAGGAGCATATGTACATATTTCACATAATATCCACTCTTGGCTTTTTTTAACTAATGCCATTGGTTAATTTTTGGTGATATGGCCAGAAATAAATGTGGACTATTTCTCAGCAAATTAGGTGAGTCTGGCAGGAGAAAGGGTGGCTAACAGAGCTGTTGCTGGTAAGGGAAGGAAAATGCACACTAGCGTTTTGGTAAATAGGTTCAGCCTTTATCCCGTACCTGTTAGTGATAACTTTAAAAATCATAACCATATAAACCTTAGTCAAAGTTTCTTTCCCCGACTTGGCTGTTCCTACAGGACCAATTCTCTCCCAGTTCCTTCTAGTCCAAAGAGACACTCCCACCCCCTTATATCCTGTTTGGAACTAAATGGACCTTCCTGCTATCATGTCCCAGCAGTGATTACCTGGAATCTTAATGGAAGCTTTGAGCATCTGATCCTAGGATGGCACATATATTCCAATAAGGGGTTTTAGTCCACCACCCTATTACATACCTTCCAGCCCCTCCCTGGGCTCACCTTCATTTTCTCCTGTTCAACCCATGCAGGACCCAGTTCCCAGTCTCATGTTGCTGCCACTGAACCCAGTCGCCTCATTGCCTGTGGTGTTTTCCTTGTCATGACCATTAGCAAGGGCCCAGTGTGTGCCCTGGATTCCAGGGAAATGCTTTAGTCTCCCCGCCTGACAAGAAGTCCATGGTAATAAGGGGGACAGAGTTAATTCATATGACTCCCAAATAGGGAAACAAAAGTCATGGGCTCTGTCCAGAAGTCCCATCTCATTCTTGACAAAGATCTCCTAACTTTTATGTTTGGTCACTCCCAAATCTCTTAGGTCTTGTACTGTCCCCCTTCTAGTTGTATTGACACTGTGTTCCTGTCAGAAGCCTGCTCCTTGTGGCTTTAGTGGGACCCACATATCTCCATGTAGTCATGCTCCAGAAACAGCAGGACTTTTTTATATGTGCAAGTTGGCCACCCTGGAAATGGACAATGGGTCAAAGGTGTTGGATCTTTACTGGATTCTGGGCAAGCATCCTTTTTGGTTCCTCCCTTGTTCTTCTATGTGGCAGTTCTACCATCTGTCCAGCTGGATGTCCTCCTTTATTTTTAGGACAGGGCTGTGGTTATCTCTAGTGGCTTAACCTCCAGTTAGTCCTCTTTGTGTGCCTGTACCAACTGTCCACACAAGCCTTCACCTTCTCAGGCAGACTTTCCAAGCACTGCTCCACTGTTACAAAATCCATCTGTTCCCTTACCATCTGGGTATTTCGCCTGAGCCAGTGAGTTCCCAAGCCATCAAATATTGAGCAAAGGTATGGGGTTGCATCCCTTACAGAAAGAGCTCACTTCAAAACCTCTGCTGGTAAGTCTCCTATGATACCTCCCAGTCAGTCCAGAATAAGTCCTTATAGTCTTGTAACCTATGGCCACATGCTTGTCCAAAGCCTTGTATGAAGCTTGCACTGCTGTGTCAAAAACGGGGGCAAGGGAGATTAAATGTATAGTTCATGACTCCTTGTGCCACTGAACTGCAGTAACTCCCCACTCAGAAGAAACCAGGTAAGCCTCATTTGCATCTGAAACTGTAGTTACTGGACTTCAGCCTGCGCTGATGCTGCAAGCGGGCTTTCTGAACTGGCTGATAGTGTAGTTGCTGTTTTACCATCCATATCAGAATTGCTTCCATTTTCCCTCTTTGTGCAGTGAGTATTAGGGAATCTCACCTCTAGTACCAAATGTTAGTCCCTACCCTGTTCTCAGCAGAGTACACAGAACCAGCATTAGTGTCCAAACTCTTCCCTTCTTGGGGTCTACCTTTATTTATAATTGTTTTGTTTTTTTAAACACCTTCTCCTAAGATTTGCTCTTCCTAGAGGCTTCACCTCCAGGGCCTTCACTACCCTAGGTCTTTATTTCTCTCTTGCTCAAAGAGACACTCTCACCTCCTTTATAATCTGGATGGAACTAAATGGATCCATCTGCCCACAAGACTCATCACGAATTATCCTCATCCTTAATGGTGAGTTATAGCCCCTGAGCATTTCTGTGCTTGTGCATTGAAGTCCATCAGCAAAAATCCTGCATTCCTATACAAGACCTTTAATTTGCCATCCTGTTTCTCTGCCCTAATTCTGTAACTCATGAGGGTGCTGAAGTCTTTCCTTTGGTCCAAAGGTGCCTTGTATTTGAGACACTTTAACTTGTCCACTTCTCCAAAGGCTATCACGTGGATAAATAGACAATCTTGGAGCTCTCCTCCTCTCTCTCAAAAGACTGCTATGTCCACAAGGGGAATGAAGGCAAAAAGTCCCCTGACGGGCTCCAAGAGGGAGAGTGGAGGGAGGGGAGAGAATATTCTCAGGTTAGCACAGTATTTTTTTAAATTATGGAATACTGTACAATATATCACAGTTCTGCCAATATCACAATTTCAAGACTTTTTTCACTCTTGGGCCATATTTTACTGCTCTGGCCCTTTGAATTAGCCATTATTTGTGTAATAGATAAATATTGTCAGTCTCTAGTACGTTAAATTCCAGTTGCATAGAAATACCATTGTGAAACCGGAATGTCTTTCCCTCCTGATTTTGTCTTTGGTAAAGATGCTTTTGCTGTGCTTTTATTTAGTTCCGTGCTTGTGCATCGAAGTCATCAAGAAAGCATGCTGTTCTGTCATGTGTTAGACTTTTTGTTTTGGTTTAGAGAAATTCCAACATAAACCAGTTCCTTTAATTTTAAAAACCTTGATGGTAGGTCCCAAACAACATTTGTCTTCAGATATTTGTAAGGTAGGTCTAGTCTTGGGCCAAAACAGATGGACAGTTCTTAATAAAACAAGTGAAAAAGTTTCAGTACTTTGCGGGGGGAGGGAAGTCAGTGAGACCCATTTTCACCATGTATCTCTGTTACTGGTATTTCAAGACGATTGTTGGTAGTATCTTTTCTGCAGACTTTTGTGAGATTCATTAGGATTTTCAGTATTCCAGCCTGGCATGATTTATGAAGACAAAGTATGAATATCAGACTAATGCAGTTCTCACTAAACAACACTATCTCTGCAATATTCATCATTAGCTCATTCTTGGGAGTTCCAATACTTTTGTGTATCTTTAATGTGGTCCTGGAAAGAATCATGATGTTGTAAAACAGACGGCATACAAACATTGTTATGGTTATAGTCAGCACAGCCAGATAAGCTTGAATATTCTCTCTTAGGGTTGGAGCTTCTGGTTGTGCTGCTTTAACAAAAAATAGAATAAAACAGAGTATCTGGAAAAACAATGGAATTCCAAACCCAAAGCTGAATTTAATAATCTCATATTCAGGCCATGCGAATAATGGATCTAACTGGCAGTCTGTTTCTTTGTGGTAGTTATCTGTGCCTAGCAACGCCACCATTACCAGTGATATGCAGAAGGCACATGTTAATACAAATCCAACACATAACATTGGACTTTGAGTTGCTTTGGTCATCAAAACAGTCCTTGGTGGGAATCTATTGAGTAAAAAAGCAAGAAGCATCAAAATCAGAAGATACTGAGAACTGAAATAACTCACATTGAAAAAAAACGACAGCGCTCCACACCCTAAGTGGGTTACCATTAAATAGTCAGGTCTAGTTATGACAGTAAATGAAAAAAATATCATTACAGTATTGCAGATGGTGAAATAAAAAAGAAATATGTCTAATTTTTCCAAGACACTATGCTGCAAATAGTTCTTTATGAAGATGGTCAGGATAAATATGCTGGCTGTTAAACCTGTTGGTACAAAGAAGGCAATGTAGCAGTGCATAAATCTTGATATGACATTTTGAGAAACTATGAGGTCTTCTATTCCGATGGATGGGTCAAAGCTCCGGCTTGGATATCTTATCCATGTCATGTTGTGAGAAATCATCCTTCTGTGTAAAGCTATTTCCTTTTTTATGAAGATTGAAATGGCAACCTAAAATGAAAGTAAAACGCATCTTTAAAAATACAGTTTAAATGGTCCCTCATTCACATATTTTTAGATTATTTATAGCCAGAAATTCCTGAGCTGTTGTTCTTCAAACCTGTTTTTCAATATAAGGTAGTCACCTTTTTATATTTTATAAACATTACCAATTTTCATGTTAATAATTTCCAGGTAGCTTATGTAGTTTAATACTTGTAGCAAGACAAATCCTGACTGCTCTACTCTTATCTATGCTCTCCTGTCCCCTTTACTTTCCTTCCTCCCTGTTAGTCTTTGCAGATGTGAAACTAGTGCAGTTCTGCTGTGCAGAGGATGGGAAGAATTCAGTGAGTCTACAGCCCTGTATGCCTTAGACCGGGGATCTGTAGGGTGCTAGAGAAGATTTTGGATCTGTTGCTGTGTGGAACCACTCTCCCTCACCATCTTGCCAAAAGGTGATGCATACCATACGCAAGGCAACTAGAGCCTGTAGACTAGAAGTATAGTCACAAGTGGCTTCATTACAGTGTTGTGGTCAAGATGAAGATTCCATGGCCCCTGCTGACCGCCTTGGAGCACAGTCTGTTGTACTCGGGCTGTGTGCTGGGTGTTGCAAAGATACACAAAACATGGAGGAAAAAAACATATAGTTTCCTTTATTTTTAAGTTTTAGATTTCTTCTGTTATGATTAGCTTTTTTCATAATTGCAGTCCATGCTGAAAAAGCCATTTAAAATTATGGGGAATTACTGTTTGAGAACTATTCAGAAAGAAATGTCTTTTTGTAGTATTAGATTGTCATCCATTAATAATATGGTCACTTTATTTTAAATACTACAGAGGCCTAGACCTTGTTATGCTCTAAAGACTGGCAAAATTTAATTTATCTCCCTTAAATTTTAGATTACATTCACAGATACATTATGCTCTTATTTGTCAAGTTTCAGACAGGAGCATGTGTTTTACAGTTGTTATAAATTCCTGAAGATAGGGGTTTTTAGAGATAATGCTGACATGCTGTTAACTTTAATGGGTCTATCTCATGTTCTAATAATTCTGCTACCATGCAATTTTTTTTTCTTTTAAGCAAATAGGAGACTGTGTAGGAAAATAGTTGTTTGCTCAAGAGAAACTGAACACAATAAATATGTGTATGAATTTTATAGATCACCCAAAAGCATGATTAATTCACTGTCAAAAAGGTAGTTTCTATGCACTTTGTACTGGTAAGTCAGCTGCTTTGGAAAATATGGACTTGTTTCTCATTGGGTAGGTAATTTAGTTGCAAAGGATGAATATATAATTTTGGAACAGCTCCTTGCTGTAGATAATAAACTCAAATATTTTAATTGTTTGTAATTAGCAAGTTTCGGACTTCTACTGATCAAGTGTGGTGCTTGCATTGAAAAATGGTTTAGCATATCTATAGTTTAAAAATATAGCATGCTATTTTCTGAGCTTTTTTCTTCCACTTTCTTGGCATACAAGCATTTTAATTTTGTCTAAGTCATAGTTTTAATGTAAGTTTCTTCACTTCATTCAATTGTATGTAAAGCTGATCTGTTCAAGCAGCGTCTGTAGACAATGAATCAGAAAGTGATACGACAGCATACTGGGTTTTTTCCCTTATCTGAAGGTTCCATAGTGCCCATGTTAATGACTAGAATAACGTACCTCCAACTGTACATAATACTTTTTTACACAAAGGGATCTGGTGACGTAAACTCTTAATATGAAGGCATTTTTTAATTGACAGACCCCCATAGAAAATTATAACCTTAACTTAAGTACGGAAGTAAATTTTTATTAATGTTCTTTATAGATAAAGCAAATCCTCCTAATTCTGTCTCTCTCATCTTTTTTCTTTTCTTCCGCCACCCCCTCACATTTCTCATACTTCGAATCACTCCCCAATTAGTCTGAGTTTTAATATTATTTCTATTCCAAAAGGTGTATGTGATTTTTGATTTGTGTGTGTGTGTGTATATAATCTTATGACATAGAAATGATTGATTCTTTAGTGGTATTTGTTCCCTTAAAAAGCAGTACTTGTTCTCTCCTAGACCGTTTTGCTGTTGGGAGTTCTCATTGAATGACTAGGAAAAGAACCACTGCAGGAATAGTTTCTGCAAACAGAAGACCTCTGTGGTACAGATGAATAGGCAGTGGGAGAAGAGCCTGCAGGGCTAGGAGGACATGTATATCACATCATCTTGCGTGCTCCAAGTTTTCAACTCCACAGCACAAGCTACAGGAAGAGGCTGATGGACAAAAGATCTTAGGTAACATCAAAAGCTCTGAAATGACTTAGAAACCCTAAGTCCCCTTTTAAAAAGTGATTTTCCGTGGAACTTAGGCTCCTAACTCACTTAACTGCTTTTGACATTTTTACCTAAGATCTTGGTCCTAGTGGGGGATGGAGCAGGACATATAGAGGACAGTGAAACTGGAGGCGGGGGAAAGTACACTCCCTGAGTGTATTAGAGTCATACATCCTTCCCTTCCAAATTTTGGACTACCTGAAAGCATTTCTTTTAAACAACACTGATCAGGCTGGGTGTCCTCAAGTTAGATCTTACAAACTTTATTTTGAGTGGTGGAGATGACAAGTTTAGGGTTTGTGTGAATTTCAATACTATTCCCTGCTCAAAAGAAAGAAGAGGACAGTCTTGGATTGTGTCAGCACAATTTTGGTAACAAAGTTTAACTTCCATTTCCTGTGCAGCTGGAGAACAAAGTTCATGCGTTAACAGCGATGACTTCTGTTTTCTCATGGGAGACTGTAAAGCATAAAAAAACCCACATAGAGAAAATCCAGAAATTGTTCCTTACAAAATCAGATGTTGCAGTGCTACTCCCTTGGCTCTGCAACAACTACCTTATGTTGATATGCAGTCAGCTGCAACTTCTCTCAACTGTTAACTGCATGCCAGTCAGTATGCTGCAGCCTTTGTCCCAGTCTCTTTCTTGCTGCTTTCGTTCCCTTTCTTTCTGCCAGGGAACCTCCGCAGTGGCCACGAAATACTAGTTTCCCCAATCCTTCTCCCCTTGAACATACTGAAGAAAACCCATGAGTGAAGGAAGGGGTCAAAGTAGGTCAAATTTTGGACCTTCAAATAGGATGTTTTTTTCCTGTAAACGCTGCTATCCTGGTATGGTAGCTCTTTATGAATATGAATGAAAGACCATGTCCACACTACAAAGTTAGGTCGACGTAAGTTACCTTATGTCAACCTAGTTGTGCGTGTGTCTATGCTATAATTTGTCTCCTGCCGATGTAAGTGCTCCATTACAGCTACGCAGTAGCACCCTCTCCCTGGGTGGCATTGAGCCATGGTCATCATACTGTGGTTGATGTAGTGAGGGTACAGACACTACATGCCTATATTGACCTTAACAATCCTCCAGCAACTGTCCCACAATGCCTGATGCTAACTGCTCTGGTTACAATTGTGAGCTCCACTGCCAGGGGTCACTGAGACTGGAAGCCACCCTCTCTCACTTTATAAATGCTTTGCATCTGTTGGGAAGCCGGGGAAGAGGTAAATCACTGGGGGAGAGAGGTTTGGGGATGCCTTGGCTGCCCAGGGACATTAGTCTCAGTTGGTGGTGGGGGGGAATGGTGCTCCCCCTCCCCTGCATGGAGCAGCCAGGGTTGGGTCAGGTCAATCCCCAGAAACTTCCCATGGCTGCAGGAAGCTCTGCACCGTGGGAGGGGATGAGGCTTGAGGGGAGGGGCAGGGATGGTGTTCCAGGTCAGGGGTGGGTGGGTGCAGGGGGTTCCCGATGCACAGGGGTTGGGTTGGGTGGACAGGAGCCGCAACTCCCCATACATTGACCCCCTCCCCCCACCCACGCACCTGGAACCTTCTCCCTGCACCAAGCCTCACCCCCTGCATCAGGAGCCCCCCTACACCCCATTGAGCCCCAACCAGCTGCACCCTGACCCCATATCCCAACAAGCCGCACTTCCCCAGCTCCCACACACACACACACACACACACACACACACACACACACACACACACACACACACACACACACACACACACTGAGCCCAGTCCACTACACTATAGTACTATGTCTGACTGTTAAATTGCTCTTTCAAGACCTCCCTCAGCTGCATAGCTCTGCACTGAGCTCTTCTAATAGCACTTGTGTCTGGCTGTTCAAACCTAGCAGACAGCTGCTCCACCTCTGCCCTCCACCACAATGGCAGTTTTCCCCCCTTTGCCTCACAGGTATTATGCAAGACAAAGCAGGCAGTTATAATCATTGGGATATTTTTCTCACTAAGATCTAATCTTGTGAGTAAACACCACCAGTGTCTGTTCAATCTAACAAAATCACATTCAACTGTCATTCTGCACCTGCTGAGCTGGTAGTTGAATCTTTCCTTGGACCTGTTGAGGTGGCTGTTGCACAGCTTCATGAGTCTGGGGAGCAAGGGATAGTCTGGGTTCCCCAGGATCACTGTTGGCATTTCAAAATTCCAGTGGTAATCTGCTGGTCAGGAAAGAATGTCCCTCCTTGCAGCTTTCTGAACAGTTCTTTGTTTTTAAAGATTAGTCTTTACCACTGTATACATGCAGAATTCATGTCCCACGCAGATTTCGTTACTTCCCTGCAGAAAAATGAGGAAGCAAAGAAATCTGCGGGGGACACACGTCCCTTCTCCAGCAGCCCGGGTACGTCTGTTCAAGCACCCAGAGTAGCTGGCAGAGACATAAATCAGCATGGGGGGGGAGGGGGAGGTTTGGGCATGCATATATGGGGAGATGACAGTCACTGCCAGGGGTGTGTGTGTGTGCATGCGTATGAGCAAGAGCGACTCCCTCTCAACTGGCTAATGTGGTGGGCTTTGGGTTGTTTGGAAGTAGGCATGATACAGGCTCTGTCACCGCAGGCAGAGCAGAAAATGTAGTAGCCTGCCTGCCGAGTTGTTAATGTTCCTATTGTTAGTGCATTGTTCCCATTCTTAGGGCTTGTCTACACTTGCATTTTATAGCGCTCTAACTTGCTGGCTCAGACGTGTGAAAAATCACTCCCCTGAGTGCAGCAAGTCTGAGCGCTTTAAAGCTCATGGAGGTGAATTACCAGGAGCGCTGGGAGAGCTCTCTCGTGACCACGCTCGTACTCCAAAGCGCTGCCACGACAGCGCTTTGAAGTTACCAGTGTAGCCATGCTCTTAGTCAATTCCCCCAGGAGCACAAAACATATGTACAAGTTTTAAGGCTCCTTTACATTGCCAGAGTGGTGTAAACAAGCCTTATTGTAAATAACAGTAAGGGAATCCTCAGATAGGAAAATCTATGTGCTTTCTCGCTTTTGTCCTGTGGTATAGTGGAGTTAGATTACAGGTCATGATCTATTTAAATTATCCATTTAAAAAAAAAAGACTTTGAAAGCAAATAAAACATTCATCAAGCAGTCAATAAAATGTCAGGGCAGTCAGAACCAAGCACTTCCCAAAGTAGCCAGCTATGTCCCGATGTAGTTACCAAAGGGAAAAGGGATATTTGCTCTTTTGTACAATGTGAACAGCCTTCACATAATGCATCAAAAACAGCTACACCAGCTTCTCATGCTCGAGAATTTCCTACAAAACTGCATGTGGATGGGGACAAATTATTTGGCACATCCTGCAATGTTGTTCTCAATCATGACCGATGGTCTGTAATTGTGGATCATTTTGCGTCAAAATGGATGCAGATGGAAGGTGCGGCTCAAGAGGAAGGTGGAAATAAACATCAGAAAATCATTACAAGTACACTGAAAAACAAACCACAGGCGGAGAAAGAATGTGTGGAGGTGAGTGGAAATATAAGAAAATGTTATAATATAGAAAAATAAGATAAGTAGCTTAGAAGAGCTATAGTGATGGGGTCTCTTCACTTGCTCTGAGATCTTGAATAGATAGCTCTGTTTTTAAACTTTTTTTTTTTTAAGTGATGACTATGGTCAGTTTTCTGTTGATGATGATAGTGTAGAATGTATTATGTAACTTTTGCACTTTCATGTGATGTTTTACAGGTGATTTTAATTTTAATAATGCATTTTTGTGGTTGAGTGCGAGTCTCCTTGGATATAGAGACATAAGCCAAATAACTAAATATTAAAGTGAGAGAGAGAGAGAGTGTGTGTGTGTGTGTGTGTGTGTGTGTGTGTGTGTGTGTGTGTGTGTAAAATCATGATTGTTTACTATAAATCTAAATTAAAATCTAGAAATTCAGAACTAAATATAATATGAATACATGTATTAATATAAGATGAAAGATGTTACAGGATAGTAAGCATTTGTGCTCACTCAAGATTTATCTAACTTTTACCTTCAGATTTGTACAGCATGGGTGAAGATACTAGCAGATGCCAACATCCCTTTGTCAAAGACTGATCACCCACTTGTGAGAGAATTTCTTGACAGCAGGGTCTGGAATGGTGGTGCCATTCCTGGTAGGATACAACTGACTGAGACATACTTATCTGATGTGTACCTCCAAAGAAAAGGAAAACTTAAAACTGAAGCTTAAAGGCAAGAAAATCGCTGTTATCTTTGATGAATGTTGTGATGATGATGAGGCAAGATCAGTTAGTTAGAACCTGATTGCAGTGGGCATGTTAACTTTTTTGGTAGATACAGTGTTTTTCGATTCTATTAATCATTCAGCTATTTAAGAGTCTGTAGTCAAAACAGTAAATGAATACCAGATTGATTATGAAAATGTTGTAGTAATTGATACTGACAACGCTAATTACATGAAAAACGCATTTGATTCTGTTTTCTACAGTGTTTCCAAATTCTGTGCATGTCACCTGTTCGGCACATATTGTTAACTGGTGAATCATTTAGAAAGCCTTTTCAGCTGGTTGATACGTTTGTAAGGTGCTTCAAAAACATGTTCTATAACTCTGGTAGTGGGAAAGGGAGGTACCTCTGTTTCATGAACCAGAACTACAAGAGGAGTCTCCATATGCCAAAGCATCCATAAGTCCTAGCCCAGGTGGAACATGTTGGAACAGCTGGTTCCAAGCTGCTTAATATCACTCTTAAGAACTTTCAGTTCTGCAGGGTTTATTAATGAAGCGTGCTACAGCAACTCCCCAGTTTCTGTGCAAACCATTTAGAATGGGTAGGCAACCTATGGCACGTGAGCTGATTTTCAGTGGCACTCACACTGCCCGGGTCCTGGCCACCGGTCTGGGGGGCTCTGCATTTTAATTTAATTTTAAATGAAGCTTCTTAAACATTTTAAAAACTTTATTTACTTTACATACAACAATAGTTTAGTTATATATTATAGACTTCTAGAAAGAGACCTTCTAAAAGTGTTAAAATGTATTACTGTCATGTAAAACCTTAAGTTAGAGTGAATAAATGAAGACTCAGCACACCACTTCTGAAAGGTTGCCGACCCCCAAGTTAAAAAATGCTAAATGCCCCAACTAAGTATTCATTGTTGAAAGTACAGATCACTTTTCCAGTATAGAATTCTGAAAAAATTCTCAGCTTAAATCTTGCATTTGAGAGCAGGAAGCCTTGCACTGCTAAAGCATGTGACCTTCTGAAAGAACTCCAGATATATTTCAGTTCACATCTAGAGTTCCCTTCAGAAACCACCTCAGAGTTTTTCAAATTTAGGGAGACAGAAAACTTTATCTCCTGTTGAAAGACTTGCCCTGCCTAGATCTCTTTAAAGAGGCATTCCATGAAGCTTCTGAAAAGCTAATGGGCAACGGGTGAACACGCCCTTGGGGGGAGGCTAGCCTCTGGCCCCTCCAGCTCTGCCCAACGCTCCATCCCTTCTGTTCCCTCTCCCTCGCTGGAGTCTGGAGCGCACACGCCCCCACGTGACCCGAGCCCCAGTGCTGGGCAGACAAGCAGACGGTGAGGCTGGAGCGCAGTAAGGTCCCAGCCTGGGGTGGGCACCACGGCTGGAGCACAGTGAGGGCCCAGCCCCAGGAGGACGGGCACGGCAGGGTCTTGTGCGTACCATGGCCCTCATCCTCCCTGTCCTAGCCTCTCAGCCACAGAAGGGAACAGCAGCAGGAAGGGTTTGGGGGCAGAGCGTGGGCAGGGCCACGCCAGGCTGTTTTGGGAGGCATAGCCCATGGAAAAGGTTGACAAATATTTGTAATTTCAACAGCCAGATCTGAATTTTCTGAAGGCTTGTAGGTTATTTGATATTCCTCGTGTTTAATATCCTGCCGGAACACTGAGATATTTTCAAGCAATACCTGTTTTTTCTGAGGTACCTGAACAGGAGCTAAAACTGTACTGGGAAAAGATTGCATTTGAGGCTATTCAAAGTAAACCTATTTTTGTAGATCTCCAAGTGTTTTGACTTTTATTGAAAGAGAGAATTCCAAATGTCGTCAAACTAGCCTTGAATTGCATAAATGCTGTCTCAAACTCTGCAGATGGAGAGAAGTTTTTCACTTGAACAATTTGATCCTTTCTGCCAGAAGGAAATCACTAAGTGAGAAAAACTTGAAGGCTCTTTGTTTTCTGTACTGTAATTTAAATGAAAATACTGGATTTATACTAAAATGCAGGACAATGATTAGCAAACATGTAAGAGCAATTTAAAATGACATTCTACTTTATTTTGCTGTTTGGTGTTCTGTAATGTAATTTAAATGAAAACCCAGGATTATAACTGGAATACAGGGTATTGGTTACCAAGTATTTGTAACTTAACTTTCATGAGTTTCATGAGGAACTGCTGAATAGTTGTGATTTTTTTCTGTATTATAGTTTAAATAAATTACCCAAATAATTGAAACTTTAATGATTATATTGCATTGTTTTGACAAATAAAATATGCAAAATTTTTATTTTTTTGGCGTAGAATTCCCCGAGGAGTAAAAGATGCAAGTGTCGTGCATTTTTCCTGACCAGCCAACAATGATGTCAACGACACGTGCCCTGTGATCCATCAATGCTTGCACAACCATAGAAAAGTAGCCCTTTCTGTTGATGTACTCTGTGGCAAGGTGGGCTGGTGTCAAAATAGGGATATACATGCCATCTGTTGCCCCACCACTGTTTGGGAACCTCATTGCTGCAAATCCATCCGCTATTTCTTGCATGTTGCCTAGAGTCACAATCCTGCATAGCAGGAGACAATTAATTTACCCTGCATTCTTGCATGACAACGGCCCCCAATGTGGATTTTCAAACTCCAAAATGATTTCCCAGTGACCAGTAGCAATTCTGCTTTGCAAGCTTCCCAAGTGCAATCACCAGACTCTTCTTAACTGTTAGCGCAGGTTTCACTCTGGTGTGCCTGTGTTGCAGGCTTTGCAAACAGATCTGGTCATTTGGCCTTTCATATTCAGAAGTTCTGCAGCTACTGCTCATCATCCCAAACCTACGTTACAATGTGATCCCGCCAGTCAGTATTTGTTTCTTGAACCCAAAAGTGGCATTCCACCATCTGCAACTGCTCTGTGAAGGCCACCAACAGCCTTGAATTGTTTTAGCCTATGTCAGAGAGCAATCTGTTCTCTACAAAATTGTCATGTCCCCTCTTCCTGTGGTTCTTTCTACGGCTCTGTGAATATCCGAGGTTCATTCATCCTGTGTTTTCAATGCTCATGACAATACTGCAGAGCTGTATGGGCTCCGTGCTTCTGTCAGAGATGATGGACAGTGAGAAATGCCGCACAGGTTTTGGGGATTTTAAAAAAAGGCCGGAAAATTATTGCATTATGGGATGAAGTAAGTTGCATGCTGGGAACTTGACCTCTTGCTCACAGACACCACTGTGTGACTCATTTCTGCCCCACCGTGTATTGCCAAAAGTTGTCAAAAGACAGTGTGCCAGCAGATGGCAAGCTGCATAGTAGAATACCTACCCATAGTGCACCACACTGTGTATCAACACTAGTATTCCTGGTGAGTATGTGCCGTGCCGATGCAAGGAACCAAGTATACATGCACATGAGCGATATGCTGACTATGGCGGCTTTATGCCCAACTTGTATCGACCAAAGTTAGTAGTTTAGACATGGCCAAAGAGGCTAGACTGTGAGGTAATGAAGGGAAGCTGGGCACATGGAGGAGGGTGGTCACTTATTTAAGGAATTATCCTACACAATGACGTTGGGAGGCTGAGATAAATGTGAGATGTTTTTTCTATGGTTAAAGAGCTTTTTTACCTTAGTCTCCTGTGATATTTTCATCTGGAGCTGTCAACTTTTTGACAGCATTGAGTATTTGTAATTAGTTCTGGCTCTATAGATGTTTCCATTACTGTTTTCTGAACTCCTTTCAGACTTCTGGACAAGTAACCTCTCGAGTTACCATGTCCAGTTCCCTTACATGGAATCTCAATATAGCTTTATAGCAGGGTACTTTCATGGTAGTATCATTGCTCAAGAAAACAAGAAGGTAGCTTTAGATTTCACCGTAAATAATATCAGCCTACATCAGACTATTGAAAAACCAGTGATAATACTGATGTATGTTTGCAGTTGTCCAGGATCTGGCCTTGGTACTGATATTAGCTCCATTTGTTGACTATAGCCAAGGAAATCATACTTGCATCTAACTCCCCTTTTGCATATCCAAAGCATATGACCAAGAAGACTATGAGACAAGGAAAATTAGACATAGAGCAGCAAACTGTAGAAGTTACAACTTATTGCCTTAATAAATTGCATCCTCTTGATTACTGACAAGAGTAGATTTATCCTACTGCTTTTGTGCTCAGTGACATTTTGAAGAAGATATTCTCAACCTGTATAGGTCTCATTTTTTCACACTTATCAAGAAAGATGCCAGAAACAAATTAAAATTACAACTGAGGCCTTGTCTACAATTGTTTTCTTTTCCTCTTCCTCCCTGTTCTCTCTCTTTCCCCCTTTCTCTCCTAAGATGTAAATTTAAACAAGTGTGCATTTAAACTAGTATCACTCCTCATGTGGGTGCTTCTATTCCAGTGTACAAGTGTCTTTTTTCAGTTTAGTTTGTCACTTTGTAAGGTGTTTAAGCTAAATTGTAGCAGGGCATTCACACTAGAGTTAAGGGTGTTTGAATTTGTGTGTGTGTGTATGTGTGTGGGGCCGGGGGAGACAGGTTTGTTACATTGCTATAATTATATCTGAATAGATATATTAGTATAACTAGTAAAACTTTCCTGTGTAGATAAGGCCTAATTGTTTTCTCTTTTAATCCTAGCAGTGCACTGTGCTGGAAAAAAATTCAAGGGAAACTCCACACGTTAGTGAGATCTTACTAAAACAACAAGCTGTTTTAAAACTTTCCTTTCCTTAATCAATAAACCCACAGTGCCTGCTTGAATTCATGGACATGTGGTCCACCCCAGGAGAATAAAAATATAAACACAAGATGCTATTTTTGTGTAGTTAGAGGCTTGTGGTGTATCCTTGAATATTTTTAAACTGGAAAATTAGCAAGATTAAAGTGAGTACTTTAGGTGTCAGTCCTTTCTCGTAAATTGCTTCTGGGAGCTTCTTTCCTGCTAGTAGTTTTTAAAACCTACAAACATCAGCCTTGTCTTTTCATTTGCTATCTCTTCAGGTGTGTTTTTGAAAAAGGAGAACACATGCTGTCAGCTGTGAATTCAGACTAAGGTAGGAAAGAGTTCTCCGTAAGTGTGGGTTTAGTCCAAAGGACTCACTAGCCACGCTCTTTTATACGGTTGGAGGGGACACAAACTAACACTTAGAGCCATGCTTCTTTCTCTGACAGACATTATTACAAAATCTATTTTTCCTTCTTCAGTTCTATCCTACAAGGTGCACAGAGCTTGGCAGTTGTCGCCAACTGATTTCAAAGAAAGTTGAGGATCCGTAACACCTTACTGGAGGTGCTAAGCAACACCTCACAGGATCGGGTGATTCAGTGGAGGAGCATGATCTCTAGTAGTTATAGAACGGGACCAGAAGTCTAAGGTTATTGGGGTCTATTGCCATCTCTGCAGTTGATTCACTGTGTGATGTTGGACAATTGGCTTAGCCTCTATACATTATTTGCTAATAGTTATTACTTCTAAGATGAGCAGAATTTTTAAAGACTGAAACCAATGCTGCTTTGTGAATTCACTGTGAGAGTGCACTAGTATACTTCTAAACTGATCCTGAGGTTCAAACAAAGCTTCTTTGTTGGATGTATGTGATCCTTTAACCTGTAATAAGATAATCCTGGTGCCCACATCTCTTTTATGGTAATCTGTTATGCAAAGTTTTCAGGCCATTTGGTCAGAAAATTTTTTAATGCAGGGACTCAAATATAGTAAAAATCTTAAATGAATCGAACTGTAGCATAGAATCTCTGGATAAAAATGCTATGCTTGAATAGTAAGAGTATAGCAGTAGAAATGTATAACCGACCACCTGACCAGGAAAATGACAGTGATGGTGAAATGCTCAGGGAGATTAGAGAGGCTACATAAACAGAAAACTAGATAACTATCCCTGTATTGATTGGGTACGTATCACCTCAGGATGGCATGTAGAGAGAAAATTTCTAGTCACCATCCGTGACTGCTAGAGCAACTAGTCCTGGAATCCTCAAGGGGAGAGTCAATGCCTGATTTAGTCCTAAGTGGCACACAGGATCTGGTCCAAGAGGTAAATATAGCTGAATCTCTTGATAATAGCAACCATAATGTAATTCAATTTAACATCCTTGGGGATAGGGGCATAGCAAAGAAACCTGCCACAGTAGCATATAAAGATATGAAACTGCAGCACTACTGACTGTGGTATGTAATCTATCACTTAAATCAGCCTCTTTATCAAATGACTGGAGGATAGCTAATGTAACATGGATTTTTAATAAAGGCTCCAGAGGTGATCCTGGCAATTACAGGCCGGTAAGCCTAACTTCAGTACCAGGCAAACTGGTACTGAAATCATAAATGGTGTGGAGAAAGTGAATAAGGAAGTGTTATTTACCCTTTCATATAACAAAAGAACCAGGGTCACTCAAGGAATTTAATAGGCAGCAGATTTAAAACAAATCTAAGGAATTAATTAACACAGTGCACATTCAGCCTGTGCAACACATTGCCAGGGGATGTTGTGAAGGCCAAGAGTATAACTTGTTTCAAAAAAGAATTAGTTAAGTTCCTGGAGGATAGATCCCTCGATGGCTATTAGCCAAGATGGTCAGGGAGGAAACCCCATGGTCTGGGTATCCCGAAGCCTTTGATTGCCAGAAGCTGGGACTGCATGACAGGGAATGGATCACTCAGTAATTGCCCTCTTCTGTTCATTCCTTCCGAATCACCTGGCCACTGTTGGAAGACGGGATTCTGGACTAGATGGACCATTGTTCTGTCCCAGTATAGACATTCTTATGTTCTTATGAATCTGTGTTGATAGATGTATGCCCTAATAATATTATCAGCTGGGTTTGAGGAGTTCCACACTAGCTCTGCAAAGTAAATAGATGTGTGGCTGTGGGGGAGGCAGCAGAATGCTTGAAAGGCAATTATTTCACACCCCTTCCACTGCAGAAAATCCAGGCAGTCAAGCAGGCTGTAAATTTACTCAAAACACTAGTATATTTATCCAGCTGCTGTTAGGGTGCTTCTCAATGTGGGTAGATAGTTGCATGCTAGCTCTGCTTGTGTTAGCATGCTGAAAATAGCAGTGTGGCTGCCCCAGAATGGTCAGCCGCTTGGGTTAGCCACCCAAGTACAAACCCTTCTGATCCCGTAGGTAGGTACTTGGCTGGCTAGCCCGAGCTGCTGCCTGTGCCACTGTAGCCATGCTCTTTTTAGCACGCTAGCTTTCTGTCTACCTGTGCTGGGAAACACCCTTCCTGCTGCTGTGTAGAGCTTCCAGTATGGAAAACATGAAGGACTTAACATTCCCTTTAACCACTTTCTGATAAATTCTGGTGTTCCATACATTTGCTGCTAATCCTTATGTTACTGCAATGACATGCGGTGTACTCTCAACAACTCCCCACAGTTTATGTTCTGCCTGATTATATGTCCTTTCTTTATTGGTTTACCGTGGAACTTATCAATCTAAACCCTAAGCGACTAACAAACAGTATTTAAATTTTCCTCACAATTCTCCTGTAAGTTACATAGATAACATTGTCAGCATTTTGCATCTAGGGAAGTGAGGCACCAGACATGACATGGAGGCTGTGGCAGAGCCTGGAATTAATTCCCTATCTCATGTAATTTAAGTCCTGTGCCTCAACCACAAAATCATCCTCAATATGTTCTGTTTGTATGAACTTTTTGATCTTGTTTTGCTTATTTCTTTCCTACACCTCTTTAGATTATCTCCTTCCTTGCCTTTGTTCTTCTCCATTTCATTATAGTTGAACACCATTCTCCTGTTGCTCTTCTGTCCACTGTTCTTCTGATTCATCCGACGAAATGGGTATTCACCCACGAAAGCTTATGCTCCAATACGTCTGTTGGTCTATAAGGTGCCACAGGACTGTTTGCTGCTTCTGATTCATATTGTCTCTCCCTTCCCATTCTGTGTATTTTTTTTTTTCCTGGCACTACGTTACTCTAGTCTGATCTGTTACGCTTTGTGTGCTGGCAGTGAAGGTGTACGTGTCAGACTCCTGTTCTCTGAAGCCAGGCACACAGCTAATAAATTATCCTTCACTGCCAACAGCTAGAGCAGAGCAATTCAATGTAATACATAAGAGGCAACGCTGGACTGCAAGAAGTGAAAAGAAAACATTGAGGGAGAGCCTGTACTCTAAAACCAATTTTTTCTTGTGTTTGGTTGCTTAAGCTCACAAGACTTGGAACCTTGACTTAATGGAAACTGACACTTATTTAAAACCTTCAAAGGGGCATCTCTAAATTTGGGGACGATTTCCTTAGCAACCAGTCTATTTTTGTATAAAAAAATTTAGGAGGAGGGTCTGTCCTGCATTCTTTTTCCAACCACGAGAAAAATTTCCTTTCATCCAACCAGAAATCTTTGTACATAAGATTTTTGTGGCTACCAGCTCTCAGCCCATGATGGGCATGTGCAGTTTTAACTCTTGAGTGCAATGCAGATTAGGTTTTCTAAATAAAATATATCCTGATCAGCCTTCCTACTACTTCTAGGTTCTGCCATGTTAAAAGATGGGGACAGAATTTATATAAGAGGCTGCAGCTGCTGTACAATAAGATGATAAAACACTAAAATACCCTTCTGAAATTTTTCTTACCTGACAATTTTCTGGGCAGTAGGAATAATTGAAACTTCCACACAAATCTTTCAGGTTTGAAATTATGTGGAATTTTGAGTGTTCAAAAAGCCAGATGCTTCAGTTTTAAAAAGTTCATCAGTTTCTGTCTAACTGAAACTTTACATTTTTACTACTTTGGAATGTAAATGAAGTAGCACTAACTCTCTGCATAGACTTTAATCAGTACTGTTGACGTGTTTCCTGTGTTATATAAAATGTTTCCTGTTACGTACCTAAAACTGCGTGATAATTCCCAACCATTAAGAAAGTGGTCTGGATGCTCTTTTAGTCTCTAAATCTGTTTATGTCTAAAATTCAATTTTATAATTAAACATTAGTTTTATGAAAATATTTCCCAGATGGGTGGTATTTTATTGTACTTTGTATGGTCCAAATGATACAGATGGAAGGAAAAATAAAATGTTTAAATTAAAACTTTATAGTTTGATCCTTTAGGGTGATTAAAACATTACATATTTAAAGCAAGGTAAAACACTTACCTCTGCAAAGAAATGTTCCACAGATGCAACTGGCTGAGGCTTTCGCAGTGAATAGTGAGATGAAATATAATTACTGTTAGGAAGAAATAACTCTTTTTAAATACATACTTTGCTTCCTGCATAAACAAAGTCACCTCTTTAGTTGCTGTGTATCAAGCTAAAAATCCCAGACAGTCACAGACTACAAAAACCTACAGTTCTGCAGGGGAAGCAGGAACTCGGTTTTAAGTTATTCATACTGTATACGTTGCATGTTTAGAAAACCAATGGTTTCATCATGTGACTTTAAAGTTCAAATTGTCCTACACAGTGAGATATTCCAGAAGTGGTTTCCCCAAGCATTTCTGAGTATGTGAGGCCATCCAGTGGCTTCTAATTCAGTTTTTGGATGTTTTTCTGTTCATGAAATGATCCTACTTGTATTAGTCAACCTTTTCAGTTAAATTTGTAGAAGTGCCATGGTTTAAATAATAAAACAATGCAAAAAGTAAAAGGAAAAAATGCAAAAAAAATTTCAACAAACAAAAATCACCTTGCTTAAAATTAACGTTTAGGGTGCATTCCTGCTTCCTGATTCATAGGGTGCTGCTTTTTTTGGAAGGCCAGATAGTGTGCACATGCAATAGCTTATTTTCCAACATCCAGTGTAATGCCCACCATGTATTGGGAGGGAAGGATTTTGAGTCCTTAATGTGTTTTGTGTCTGACTCAGCACCAGTGTTCTTAGTGACAGCATTTCATAGTGTGTTTAAAATTTCAATTATAAATGGGGAAAAAATAGGATTGGCTCATTCCAGCATATACAAGCTCACTGCTTAGAATTTGTTAATCACTGTATCTTCCCTCAAATCAGTACACCCAAGGGAAAAATTTTTGTTGTGGTACTCTTGAAACTCTGCAGTAACTATAGGCATAGGGATTGCGCAGGACCTAAAATTTTCACTGGCCTGTGTTTGGTCAGTACTATGCTTCTTGTTGCGAATTATACCTGATCGGTCACGCACGGTTCAAGTTATTACGCTGAGGCACCAAAAACCCGGTCCAGATCTGCAGAGTTTCCAGTCTGTGTTTAATGCATTACGCTCGAGCGTGGTGCCCCCCCGCTAGTCAGGAGGGGACCTCGTATACAGTTTATGCAAAGCTTATATACCATCTGACATCGCGTGCTGCCCTCGTGCATTGGCACCCTTAACCAATGAATTCCATCCTCACCCCATCCTTAGCCACTCTCTGGTGAGTGCTTTCTCGTGTTCTGAGAATGTCAACTTTATCATTAAAACGGAACATGCAGTTACACAACGTGCCTCGCATACCACAAAGACAGGAAGGACAACAGTTTCAAGGCCCGAAACAATTCCCCAAATGTGCTGTGGTCTGTGCTGCACAGACAGTGGCTGGCGCCAAAAGGTGCCAGCTCTGCACATATTAGCTTTTCCCTCAACAGTCCTCCCTTTTTTTTTTTTTGTACGTCAGTTAACACTATATAGGAGCTGAGTAACCACGATGAAGGACTAATAACTGCGAATAACACATTTTACAACATTGAAGGCATACAAATAACACGGCAAAGAAAACAGCAAGCAATATGAACATGTACAGAGCACGTCTTCCCCAGACCCCGAGATCTGGCATCCATGATGTGAGCCAATTCCATACTTCCTGCAATCCAGTACTAGTATTATCAAGACTGATGTGATGAAATAAAGTCGCCTGTTGCTTGAGGATATGGATATCAGTCTCTACCCTATGGTGTTGATTTATAAAAACACAACAGCTGGAGTTAACTAAAGCGCATACCCCACCCTGATTAGCGAGGAGGTAATCTAATGCTAAGCGATTTTGTAGGGTTGTTTGAGATAATTGTGTGACTTCAGTTTGGAGGGCAGATAAAGCATCTGCAGTGGCATTGGCCATCTGCTCTAAGGCAGCAGAAATATTAACTATAGCTTTTTCTAGCTCACTTACTCCTAACCATGGCAGAAACCAGCGCGCAAAGGAATGAAAACCCGTGGGCCACTCGATAAGGGAATTAAAAGGGATACTTCACCGATCCCTCCATACTATATTGCGAATTTCTTTTCGTGTTAGACTCTGATAAACTGTTACAGCAGGAATTATTGCTCCTAGGGTGCAGGTACCATACCATCCTACTGGAAGAACTTTATAGGCTGTGTGGTTACACAACCAATACCACCCTGATCCTTCAGGGATGGGCCAAGGGGCCCTTGAATAATTTGAAACGGTTGCCGTCCCCGAACTAATTTTGATAGTACGATTGCACCCCATAAAAGTTCCTACAAAATTCCCATTTTCAGGATTCCAATTTCTTCTAACACAGATTGCATAATTGCCCTGGGCCACCATGTCAATAGACCATGTTTGAATAGTGATATTCCAATGAAAGGTAGTATTAGCCCATAATGTAGACAACCGCGTTTCATTATTTCATTTCATTTCATGGACCCCTACCAATGGAATTCCCTGACTAATATATGTGGGGGTATGGATACATATCCAACATTGTGTTTGATTTATATTCTGCGCAATAGCCCGAGTCAAATTCAAAAAACTATTACCTGCCCACCCTTGTACTGGACTTGGGAGTAGGGGGAAAAACCCCCGGGCCAACCATACCAATAGTAACATCCGCCCCAGTACCATACAAAAACCCCTATTCCCAATATACAAGTCCAAAAGAGAAATACAAGAAGTCCTGGTGGGCTGTGAAGATTCCAGTAATTGGAGGGTTCGGTCCACGGGTTGGTTGTAATATTCATCTGTGGAATGGCTCGTACACTGGATCACTCGGGTCCTGGGGAGGCGCTGTCGCTGCTTTAACGTAGTTGTGGTGGATCCACGAGCTCTTTCCTGCAACCTTTAAAGCAGAATAAGTACATAACAGAACTTGATACGGCCCCTCCCACCTAGGTTCCAAGGGATCTGTGCGGGGAATCCTTTTTACCATAACCCAATCCTCTGGCTTAAATGAGTGAATTTGCAATCCCAACGGTGCAGTTTGACACAATTGAGCTTTAAATTGATTATCAATCAGCTCTTTTTGTAACCTAGCAACATATTTGGCCAGAGTTTCGTCACCATCCAAGAGACTAGCATGTGCTGGAACGTAGGTTCCTGGAATTAAAGCGGGTCTACCAAATAACACCTCAAATGGAGACAGGCCCAGGGGCATACGCGGTGTCCGCCTTATATGCCATAAGACGATTGGCAGGATTTCCGGCCATTTAAGTCCAGTTTCCTTACAGAACTTTGCTATCATTGTCTTTACTGTTCGGTTCGTGCATTCCACCTGACCAGCAGACTGAGGGTGATATGGAGTATGTAATTGTCGAGTGATTCCCAAACATTTATACAGTTCCTCCAAAATTTTCGCAGTAAAGTGCAAGCCTCGATCTGTATCTATAACTTCAGGAACACCAAACCTAGGTACGATATCCTTCATTAGAAACTTAACTACAGACCTCGCATCTGCTTTCCTCGTCGGTACCGCTTCAGGCCACCCAGATAGCTGGTCCACTATAACGAGAAGGTGATGGAATCCTGAACACTTGGGCATGTCTGCATAATCCATTTGCAGACGCTGAAACGGAAAATTCGCCCAAGGTCTCCCCCCCCGCGAACTGGCATCAGACCGAGTCATAGCAGAGAATGCCAAACAAGTTGAACAGGATCCAAGAATACGCTTCACCGCAGGATAAATGTGTGGTGCCGCCCAGGATTGGAGTATGGCAGCCACTGTGCCTTGAATACCAGCATGGCCCAGGGAATGAAAATAATGAGCAGCTGCCAGTAAATAACGACGGGGAAGAATAGGTTTGCCCCCGATTCGCCAAATTTTGTCCGCGCCCTCCACACCCTCCCAACGTTTCCACTCGCCCAATTCTTCCAAGGATACATCAGTGTACATTAATGTCCAATCCGCAGGTGGGAAAGACCCATCCAAGGGGAGGGTAACCGACACAGAAAGAGGTTGTAGAGCTGCCACTTTTGCGGCTGAATCAGCTAACGCGTTACCTTGAGAAACAGCACTATCGGAGTGCTTGTGTGCATAGCAATGTACCACTGCCACCTAGCATGGAACTAAAATAACTTCTAGCAACGCGGCAATCAAGGGACCATTAGCTATTTTTGCACCTGATGAAGTTAGAAATCCACGCTGTTTCCAAAGCTGGCCTGTAGCATGACAAACTCCGAAAGTATATCTCGAGTCTGTGTAAATGGTAGCAGTTTTTCCCGCGGACAATAAGCAAGCTCTCGTGAGCGCATACAACTCTGCACCCTGGGCACTAAATGATGGTGGTAAAGGAGCGGCTTCTATAACATCGGTCTGGGAAGTCACTGAATACCCCGAAACCCGATAGCCATCTAAATAATATGAGGACCCATCTGTGAAGAGAAGCAGATCGGACTCCATTAAAGGAGAATCTGTTAGATCCGGGCGGGGCTTACCATTCTGGGTAATGACGTCCATACACACATGATGAGGGGTGCCATCCTCTGGGAGGGGTAACAAAGTCGCTGGATTAAGAGTGTTGCAGCGGCGTAGAGTGATGTTATCAGCGGCCAACAAAATTAGTTCATATTTATGAGCTCGTTGTGGAGACAACGCCTGGGTAGAATGCTGTTTTAAAAGAATTTCAACCTCGTGGGGGACCCAAACAGTCAGGGGCTGTCCCAAAACTATGGGTCGCGAACGCTCAACCATGATTGCCGCTGCGGCAATCGACCGCACACAGGAAACAGAGCCCCGGACAACAGGATCTAGTTGTACTGAATAATAAGCTATGGGGCGTGGGCGGTCTCCAAGATATTGTAGGAGGACTCCACTAGCCACTCCCTGTTGTTCATGACTAAAAAGAAAAAATGGTTTTCCGTAGTCTGGGAATCCCAAGGCGGGCGCCGTAACCAAAGCCTTTTTAACCGCTGTAAAGGCAGTCTCCCTCTCCATAGTCCAGGAAATCGGGTCGAGGGTTGATGACGTGGTAGCTTGGACCAGGGGTTTTACCAGTTCTCCAAACCCCACGATCCAAGGTCGACAAAAGCCGGCAGCCCCTAAGAAAGCCCATAACTGTCTTTTTGTTGTCGGGCGCGGGTAATCCTGGATTGCCCGCACTCTATCGGGAGATAATAAACGTTCCCCAGGCCGAATTACAAAACCCAGATAAATTACCTGATTTAGGCACAGCTGTAACTTGGATGGGGACGCACGATGACCTTTATTCGCTAATGCAGTAAGTAAAACGACAGAATCAGTTAAACATGTGTTATAGTCCAAAGAGGCAATCAACAAATCATCTACATACTGAACCAAAACCGAAGAACCGGGCAAAACAATGTCCTTCAAATCTGCTGTGAGAATGCGAGAAAAGATAGTAGGGGATCCAGAGAATCCCTGGGGGAGCCGCGTCCATGTTAATTGCTGACCTTTCCAGGTAAAGGCAAATAGATATTGGGAATCCAGGTGCAAAGGGATACTAAAAAACGCGGCACACAAATCGACTACAATAAAACAAGTGGCCGAGTGAGGAATTAATGTCAAAATAGTATTCGGGTCAGGAACAACTGGATGCGGGGCTATAACGTAGTCATTAATAGCGCGTAAATCCTGAACAAACCGATAAACCGGGTGCCCGTCAGTTCCTGGTTTAGGTTTTCTTACTGGAAGGATGGGCGTATTACAGGGTGAACTACAAGGAACCAGAATTCCTTGTGCCAAGTAGCTGTCAATAACACGTGAGATACTCTCCTCCGCTTCCCTTGGCAAGGGATTCTGCTTCACGGAAGGGGGCGGCCCATCTTTAGTTGTTAGACTCACCGGAACCGCAGATTTAAGGAGACCCACATCAGTGGAATTTGTACTCCATAAAAAATGGGGAACACTAGACAATTCAAAGGGTACACTGGGAACAGACGTAGTCAATGTCATAAGAGAGGCAACTGTCGAATCTGGAACAATCAGACGAAGCCCCTCAGGGGCACAATATATATGTGCTCCTAATTTGCCCAGCACATCTCATCCCAGAAGGTTTGCTGGGCCCTCCGGCATTATAACAAACCTATGGGATAGCTTTAGAGAACCAAGCTTAATGGGGATAGGGTAAGATAACCGAGCCGGGCAGGGGTTTCCTTCTATACCTTGCACTCACACCTTAGTATTAGACACGGGCCCTGGCACAAATGTTATAGTGGAAAGGGTGGCTCCTGTATCTACCAAGAAAGGCACTAAACGTTCCCCAATTTGCAGGTAAATTTGTGACTGCATTCCCAGGTCCCACTCCAACTCTCCCAAAGTTCCCAAAATCTCTGCCTCCAGTCACTGGGGGTCAATTTGATTCAAAGGGTTGGTGGGAGGATACCCTTGAGAAGTCTGGGAAAAACCGGACAGGCCATTGTGCACTGGCTCCTGCCAAGGGGCCCCCTTTGGGCGGAGGGGACATTCCCTTTTCCAGTGTCATGGTTGTTTGCAGTAGTTACAAGTGCCAAATTTCGTATTTACCCAATTTCCTCTTGGCTCTGTTCGTCCCCGCCCCCTGCCTCTCGCCCCGCCATGCTCCCGCCAATTCTGACTCCCAACTGGGACCTGCAACGCGGCTGCCAACATACTTACTTCTTCCTTCCTTTGTTTACGCTTTTCCTTAGCTTTCTCCTCGTCCCTGCCATTAAAGACGAAAGTGGCCAAGCGGACTACTTCCTGGAGAGGTTTCCCTGGCCAATCAGGCACATGTTTAGAGAAATATTTTCTAATGTCTGGGGCTGCTTGATCGACATAAAAGGAAACCATCATTGGACGGTTTGTCTCTGCTTCTGGGTCGACGCCGCTGCCGTATATGCGGACTCGTTTCGACAAGCGGGCTAGGAAGGCAGAGGGATGCTCAGTGACCTCCTGCTGACATTCACGAATTTTAGACCAATTAGCTGACTTACTACCTGCTTTACGCACCGCCTCTAAGAGACCGTCCCTGCCTGCTTTAAGGAGGTCCATTTGGGCAGAAACATTAGGGTTCCAACCAGGATCAACAAGGGGCCAGGCAGTACGGACACCATCCTCTCTTGCCCAGCACCTATTGGCATCCAAGATGGAATACTTCTCATCGGGAGTAAAAAATGTGTCCAAGATTACCTGAACATCCCCCCAGGCAGGATTAAAAGCAGTAAACACAGATCGAATTGTTTGTAATACCTGTTCAGGATCATCACGCCGGTGAGGCATCTGCTGTTGCCATGTTATCAAGTCGCCTGGGCCAAAGGGGCGGTGCACATAGGGGAAAACAACTTGTTCACCTCTGTCCACCGTATGGGAGACAAGAGGTTGCTGAATAAGAGGGGCTTGCAAAGCAATAGCTCACGAAAGCTTATGCTCTAATAAATTTGTTAGTCTCTAAGGTGCCACAAGTACTCCTTTTCTTTTTGCGAATACAGACTAACACGGCTGCTACTCTGAGCTCTGCACATATTAGCTTTTCCCTCAACATTCTACAGTGCCCCTCGTCTGATGCATTTCATCATGCTTTAGAGAAAACCAACTGAAAAGCAGAGCCTGGACTTTTTATATAGGGAAGCTGCATAGAACAAATTTTCTGGATTTCAAAAATGAAAGTAAGCTGGAATTACAAATTGCCTAGAAAAAGTGTTTCAGCACCCATTTGCACTGTATCTGAAGGCTCTGCTCAGGATATTTTGGCATCGAACTGTTTTAAATAGATCTCTGAAAGTACACAAGTGAGAGTAGATGGGTCAAGGTTTTGGTAATGGGCTAAAGAGTTTTTCAGTCTTTCAAATCCAACCCAGGGTGGTAGTGACTGAAACTTACCAGCCAGTGGTGGTTCAGTCACTACATCAAATACATTGGTGGTGCTCAGTGGGCATGTTTCTGCGTTTTAAAAAAAACTCTGCTAATTGGGTTGCCTTTTTGATAGTCTTAGCAGAGATTATTATTGGGCCAAGAAGCCTGAGTTACCATTTCAATTCCTTTTTAATTTCATTAAAATTATTCTTCCTGATTATTACTGAAGAACATGGGTGGAGCCATGAGAAGAAAATAGAAGTCTGCTGCCTCTGCTGTGTATCTCTTCTGGGGATAAACACAGGACTTTACTCTGCAGAGCACTCAGTCTTGGTGTCCTTCACTTGCACTTATTTCACCTACATACTTAACCTAAATCAGAAATGTATATATATTTTTATCGCATATAATTTGGTTCAGTGGTCTTGGAGTTGGCACTCCACAAAAGGGTTTGATTCCTAGGTTCATCCTCAGATGATTTCAAGAACTTGGAGCTCTGTGGAGAAGGCATCTAAAAATGACTGTGCTTTACTGGTAAAGTGTACCCCAGAACAGTAAACTAGTAAAGCAAAGCCTAGGGAGTGTCCAGACCCTTTATAAAGGTGTTAACTATCTTGAGTTAATTGATGATTAATTTAAGATAAAAACTCTAGTGAAGACAAGCTCTTATGCTTTGATGGCAGGAATAGGTCTCGTGTCATTCTGCAAACCCCTTAGGGCTAATTAAGGAAAAGTGGAGCAGAGCTCCAAGGGGAGCTCTTCCTCAACCAAAAATTGGTTTAAAAAAATAATTAAATTGGCTTGGAATCAATAAGTTTTTACTTGTTCTAGCAGTGAAGTCATAGAACAAGTAAAAACTTATGGATTCCAAGGCCAGAAAGGACCATTGTGATCATCTAGTCTGACCTCCTGTGTTAATCAGACCATAGAACTTCCCCAGAATAATTCCTAGAGCAGATCTTTTAGAAAAACATCTGAACTTGGTTTAAAAATTGTCAGTAATGGATAATCCACCACAACCCTTGGTAAATTGTTCCATTGGTTAATTACTGTTAAAAATTTCCAGTCTGATTTTTTTTTTCAACTTCCAGCCATTGAATTGTGATATACCTTTCTCTGTTAGACTGAAGAGCCCATTATTAAATATTTTGATATAGAAAAACTGTAAACTAGTCACCCCTTAACCTTCTGTTTGTTAGACTCAAAGGATGTGTCTACACAGCAAAGAAATATCCACGGCAGACTCAGGCTCGTAAGGCTTGGGTTGGGAGTCATTTCTGTGTAGACTTCCAGGCTTGGACTGGCGTCCAAGCTCTGGAACCCTTCTACCTCACAGCATCCTGGAGCCCAGGCTCCAGCTCGAGCCCTGAAGTCTACACAGCAGTGAAATGGTCGCATGGCCTGAACCCTGGAGCTCAGGTCATTAGCAGGGGGGAGCCATGGGTGTATAGTTTCTGTGTAGACATACCCAGTGAGCACAAACTATTTAGCTTATCACTGTGAGACATGTTTTCTAATACTTCAGTCATTTTTGTGGCTCTTTTCTGAACTCTCTCCAATATATCAACATCTTTCTTGAATTATGGGCACCGGAACTGGACACACTATTCCACCAGTTGTCACATCAGAGCCTACTAGAGCAGTGGTTCTCAACCTGTTTACCATTCTGGGCTGCAGGTTGAGAACCACTGTGCCAGACGCACACTGGCCTGCACTGCCAGCGAGCCCCTTCCCCTCGAGGGCTGACCCAAATCACGCACCACATCGACCCCTTGCCCAGTGCCCCACCGACTCCCTATTCTCAGCACACCCCTGCCCAGAGACCCACACACAAACCCTCCTTGCCCACACCCCTCCCTTGCACAATCCTCCCACAGACCCATATGCCCAGAGCAGGGCCAGGAGTGGAGCCCTGCGGCGCCGGGCTGGGCGGGGGGACACCCTGGGGCTAGAAGCAAGGACCCGAGATGCAGGGCTGGAGCGGAGCCCCAAGTAAAACCTGGGAGTGCTACAGTACCCCCTCACACACCCATAGTTCCCAGGCCTATGATGTCCAGCACTCCCCACAAGTCCCCCACTGCTCAGCAACCCCGAGCCTTTCACTGCCCAGAGCCTCTCCCCAATCCTCTAGAGAGACCCACTCTCCTGCCCTGTCCCCCTGCTCCACCCACTGGCCCTGCTGCTGGCAGGAGCGCTCCAGCAGGGCCGCCTGATCCTGTCTCCCCCTCAGCCAGCCCCGTTCCCTGCAGACTGGAGTGGCAAATTTAGAATTTTTTTTAGCACTCAGCTGTAACCTTAGAGTTACCTCTTTTTATGCATCCCAGGAATGCCTTACCTCTTTTGGCCACAGCTTCACACTTGGACCTCATGTTCAGCTGATTATCCACCATGAGCTTCAAATCTTTTTCAGTCACTGCTTCCCAAGATAGAGACCCCCATCCTGTAAGTATGGCCTACATTCTTTGTTCCTACATATATACATTTACATTTAGCTGAATTAAAGCACATATTGTCTGCTTATGCCCAGTTTACCAAGCAATCCAGATCACACTTGAATCAGAGACCTGTTCTCTTCATTGTTTACCACTCACCTAAATTTTATCAGCAATAATTTTGTTTTTTCCCAGTCCTGGGTAAAAATATTAAATAGCATAAGGCCAAGAGCCAATCCCTGCAGAATCCTGCTGGACACACACCTGCTCAAGACGATTCTCCATTTACAATTACATTTTAAGATCTATCAGTTAGCCAGTTTTTAATCCATTTAATGTGTGCCATGTTAATTTTGTATTCTAGTTTTTTAATCAAAATGTGTTGAACAAGTCAAATGCCTTACAGAACTCTAAGTATATCATGTCAACACTATAACTTTATCAACCAAGCTTGTTGATCCCGTCAAAAAGAGATATCAAGTCAGTTGACAGGATCTATTTTCCATAAACCCATGTTAATTTGAATTAGTTACATTACCTTACTTTAATTCTTTATTAATCAAGTCCCCTATCAGCTGCTCCATTATCTTGCTGGCATGTGTATGTGTACCTAGGAAGCTTGATCAGTGCCAATGGCTCCATCAAGAATGAGGTTAAAAGGAGATGTGCTTTAGTTGCAAGGGATGCATAGAAGTTGATGAGATTGTGGACTGATAAGAACGTTATATTTGGCACCAAAGTGAACATTTATCAGTATACTAACAGTATTACTCACTGGTCTAGAGACACAGTTAAATTAAAGGAAACAGACATCAGAAAACTGGCAGCAGTAGAGATGAGAGTTCATCGGAAAATGGCAGATACAAAGTGGAATGATTTTAAGACAAATGAATAAGTTAGGAGAGTAGCATGTGAAATCAGGGTATGGGACTGACGGCAGTTGAAAGGATTACGATGTTGGCGACGCATTAGCAGACAAACAGATGATAGGATGCCAAAGAAAATAATGCAAATGTAAGCACGGTCACAGACCTAGAGGCCGACCACCCACTAGATGGCATGACATCGTATGCGTGGACGTGACCAGGCTGATATTAATGGAGAAATAGGTATGGACAAGAATGAATGGCAATGCTGTACTGCTCCTCATGTCTGTAAAGATGCTTTGGGATGAGAAGAAGGTAGTTTTAAAAAACTCCCTCTTAAAACTTATAATCATTACAAAAATATACTCTGTATTTTGAATTACTGAATATACTAGGTTTTATTATTAAATTATCTTATGAGAGCAATAATGCTTCTAATACTGTGCAGTTGATTTCAGATAGATGATAGCAAGCACTTAAGTAGTACTTTATATTTTCAGGTGCTATAAAAATATTAACTAATTCTGATAACATTCCTGAGGGAAGAAGAAAACTCAGTAACTGAGATGTTAGCAACTTCCCCAAGATCACAGAATAAGTCAGTGGTAGTGGTGCAATTAGTGCAATTACATATCAGAAGATATTGAATCCCAACTCCATGTTCATTTCCCTATACTACACTGCTTCCCATATAAATAGCTGCAATTCTTGGGTGCTGAATGTATATTGATTATACTGCATTTCAAACAAATCTGACTTGCCCATCTTTGATAATGGTAAAGACCTTTGAACAGAGATACCATAATCAATATACATTTGCATGATGCCTTATATTTCATGAACAATAGTCACCATAACTGTTGTATCACATTGACATTGGAAACTGAAAGAGGAGGAGATAGAAATTGTTATTCTTCTCAGCTGTGTCTGCCCTCAAATTATAAATCAGCTCACTATGATTCACTTTAACGATCACAGGATGCAGTCATCTGACTGCAATAAGAGAACAAACTTTATTGTTTAGTTATATATATATATATATGAGGGCTGATTACTTTTAATTTTCAAAAGATGTTGGCTAAGAAGCTGTATGTGTAGGATGATGCATAACTTTAGTATTATGTTGATTAAGTGAATAACTCTTGATACATGTAGGACTAATTGTTAGCAATGGTATTTTTGGTAGAGTGGAGGCAGGTGAGGTAGAAGTTGCAGTAGTTAGCATTTGTCAGGTTTGATGATAATTATTAAAGCTCTGTGAATTGCCAGTGATTTCGAATTCCAAGTAGTGTATAAGGCAAACAGTCAGTTGCAGATGAAAACCAATAATTAAAAAAAACATTGTTGTTCATATGGCAAAATAAATGGAGCAGATAAATTATTGTTGATATTATTCTAATTAAAACAGATGCTACATTTGTTCTTTGTTTATTTTAATTTCAGACAATCATTTCTTTAATTGTTTGGTATTACTGATGATGATGTCTGAGAGGGAGATCAGAGTCTGTCAATGGCGCTCTCCATTATGACAGTACACACTGATACCATCGGATCTGAGAGAAAGTGGTCGTGTCCTTTACCACCCTGTATCAAATACAGCTCAGTACTGCTAATAAGAGTGTGACACTAAAATAATAAAGCCTGCTATCTCTTTGTTCTCATCCACTTAAGAGCGGATGCAATGGGGCATATTCAGTGAAAGCTAGTAGAGAGATGGAAAGTTCTGGCTTGTTCACCTGTCCTCTAATCTTTTGTGGCCTGTAGCTGTCACTGTTAATTTGCTGAACAAAGTAAGGCCTAACACTCAGCTTGATGGCATGTCTTTGTTTATCTTCCTGCCTACACCAAGCAGGCATCATTAAGTGGAGAGATGACCAAGGCAGGCAGCAGGTTATGGGTATGGTTAGAGTTGGATTGGCTAGCTCTAAGTTGTTGGTTGTTATTATTAAGTGGCTAACTCTGGTCCAGAATACATGAGAAATATGAGCTCCTCTTCCCCTTCCCTTAGGCTGCTTTGCCTATTACTGCTGGTGATTTAACATACCATATATTTCTGCTCTTTTAAGGCACCAGTGTAATTAAGAACCACTGTGCCTGTGTACCACAATAACCTTAGAGTTTCCCATGACAGCTGCCTAGGGTGACTACCTTTTCAAAAGGCAAAAGTGGGACATGTGCTGGAGCACCACCCCTAGTCCTCCTCTTCCTCCAAGGCCCTGCCTCTGCCCCTTCTCTTCTATCTGAGGCCCTGCCCCCTGGCCAGGTCAGAAGCTGGAGCCAGGCTGTGGTAAGAGCCACATAGGGAGCCTGGGCCATTGTGCGGAGTCCCGGACACTGCACCTGCCAGGGTCCAGGGGCTGAGAGAAGCCTCTGGCCCATGTCTCCACCCCCGGGGCACGCTGCCCAGGGCAGGTGTAGGGTCTGGGTCTCCCTACAGCGGCTCAGGCTCCCTCGGTGGCTCTTACAATGGCCCAGCTCTGGCTTCTGGCCTGGCCAGGGGACGGGGCCTTGGGGGGAAGAGGAAGAGCAGGGGCAGGGCCTTGTGGCGGGGGGGGGGCTAAGGCCCCCGCACTCCCCCTCCCCCAAAAAAGGGACTGATGCCGCCTGTGAGCCTTGGACAGACAAGGAGAGGTGCTTCAGAGAATCCGTGACAAACACTGTCCCAGAGTCATTCAAGCTACAACCGGGACTTAAACTCTGCATTTTGGGACTGTCCTGCCCAATTCAGGATAGGTGATTACCCTACAGCTGCTATACATTTCATAATATCCTATGGTTGGGACAGGAATAAGTGCTACGTTCTTGGCTGAAGAGAAGATATTTGAGGAAGTTGTTTTTAATAGGTGATTGAGAATTTATTTTGCTTTTTCACTTATTTATTTTTTGCTTCTCAGGCTGCTATTTAATCAGAGAGAGGAAGAGAGATAAAACTACTACAGTAATAGATTAAGAGGGGGTTAATATATATGCATTGACTATGTGCCAAGAGATTGCCATGCTTGTGCTTTCTATTGACTGCTTTATCTGACTGAATAGTGGAGAACTGTTGTTCAGAGGACTCATTCACTGACCATGTTTAGGCAATCCTGTCTCAGCAACGTGTTTGCTATCCAGCTCCTTCAGGTATTAAAGAACATGATATTACATCTAGGGCTGCGGTACACACAGTTTGTGCACTAATTTAACTACATTGTTTTATACATTGGTCTAGTTAAATCCATGCAGACCCCATGTGTGGACATTATTTTGGATTGAGTGCCCTAATATAGATTTAGTGTAAATCTGTAAAAATATTATTTAAGCTAAATTGATTTTTGACACTCTGAAACAGATTTAAGAGTTTCTGTGCAAGGGAGGTTTCACTGATTTAACTATATCGGTGCACAAACATAGGAATTGTTATTCTGGATCAGAAACACCAGGGTTGATCTAGTCAAGCATTCTGTCACTGGCAGTGCCAAGCACCAGATGCTTCAGAGAAAGGTGCAAGAAACCCCTGAATTTTTGGGATTACTGGTTTTTAAATTTATATCTCCCTCTGAATAGTAAGTCGGGCTAAATAGTTTGCTGTTACTCATTCAAGTTCTTTCCATGAAATCTACCTGTGTTTAAGGTTTGTTCTTTTACAAGAGAGTTCACCCTTATTCATCTCATCCTTGCAGCAGCAATGTGTGTGCCCTTATGCCTAAAATACTTGATTTTCATTCCCTCCCTGGAGAGCTTGTAGCAGTGCTCCTTATTGTGTGCAGAAAGGAGCAGCATGTTGGCTCACATGGTTTTGAGCAACTATGATCAAATGATGCCTGCTCTGTATTTTTTGCATTGGCTGGGTTTTTAAAGCTCACAATGGTATGTGCCCTGGCTGTGTGCGAAGCCTCTTCTTTATGTTTCTTTCTGAGTGGTTTCTGTGCTCATACACCACCTGTCTTTTGGGGATCCAGTGGTACTGTAGTATTTTAATCAGCAATTATTCTTTGACTGTGATGGGCTCTAATGTATGAAATTCACTCTCATAGAATATCAATCTATCGGTCCCTTTCTTCTTTAAAAAAAAAAACCCTTAAACCTTTTTTTCCAATGATGCATTTTAACATGATTGCCATTGACCTTATATTTATTACCTTCCTCTCTCACACCTCATTTAGCATATTTATCTTCTGTTGCAGACACCCTTTCTTTGCTTAATGACTTTAACTAATAGTGCATTTTATTATTTTAATATATCGCGTAGGACCTTAAGTTCCCACAGTGGGTAGGAAGTGGAGGATTTACTTTAGAAAAATAGTAAATTTAGTAGTAATTCCTCGCTTTCTGTTTTGACCTGCAGAATATTTTATTCATGCTGCTATAGTAACGTATCTGGTCATTTCCAAATGCCCATGTGACCTGTTTAGGAGAGGTCTTTCAAGACTTGGGATTTGCTACAACAATCGTGTTGAAAGAAATGGTTACAACAGAATTATTCCCCTACATAATTAAATGCTATGTGGTCTTGTAGTTGACACGTAACTTGATTTCAACAGCCTGGCTTTGTCCAAGGGTGTAGTGCAGTTTTTGGAAAACCATGGTTTCCAACAACTGATTTCCTTGATTCCCTTGATACAAATGAGCCTCTACTGTAGGTTGCCAACCCTCTAGGATTGTCCTGGAATCTCCAGAAATTCAAGATTAATCTTTAATTAAAGGTTATGTTATGTGATGAAACCTCCAGGAATACATCCAACCAAAATTGGCAACCCTACTGTTGTGTGCAGAATCATTTAAATGTCTATCTAGATTTAGTGGGAATATAGTGTAGACTATTTTAAGTTATTTTTATTTTTAAATTATATTTTATTCAAGTAAACTGCTACAGTGAACTGTAAGAATATTCAGCAGGTGACCACAAGGTGGAGTTTCTAAAGAGTTTTCAATTAAGGCCTTGATATTACTTTAGCTTTTATTCTAGAATTAATTTGAATATTGTTTTAAAAAAATTCATATTAATACTGAACCAAAATTTTCTATCCAGGACTCCATGCTGGCATTGATCCCCCACTACTGCTGGTTTTTAATCTCCTGTGTAATAAGACATCATATGCTTTAAAATCCAGATTGAACTGATTCACTTTATTCTTGTCAGTGTTTGGTCTCACTTTCAAAGAACTCTTAGTGGTAAAAAATGATTTTAAGTATATTTTTATTTTTTAAAACTACAGATCTTCTTATGAGAAACTCGTAAATTCAAAACCCGCCTCTGGATGTGACATGCAATAAAGTGGGAGCTGCACCTGCTAGAGTTAAAGTTGTTAATGAATATTATCTCCAAAATTTTGAGCATTCTTGTTGATATAATTAAAGATATTGGTACTCAACCTCAGAGAAAAGTATAAGGGAACTGATTGCTTCTGATGTATGAAATATGTAAATGAACAAAATAGACAAGAAAAGGGGTTCTATTTCCAGCTTTTATGCGGGTATTGCAAATAATGAAACGTTAAAAGTAAAAAAGGGGAAGTGCCTCTCTTAGCTCATTTTTCTATATATGGAAAAATAACATTCGGAATATATTAAAATGCTTTGATGGACAATGGAAAAATTAAAAGTAATAAGTATAATACATGAGACATTTCATGCTTAAATTCATTTGCTAATGGCAATCTAATGTTGTAGTTGTTTGACATAAATATAATTGCTTTTATTCATAGATGAAACTGGCATTATATAGTAACAGTAGCAATAATTTGCACATATTAAAAGCTTTGCAAAAATTTAACTTTACAGCACATATTTGAGGCATGTAAGTGTTTTACTCACTTTTCAGCTGCATATATTGAGGGAAAAAATGATTACTTGGCTTCTCAGAACTGAGACTAGGATTCAAGACCCTAATTCTGCTCTCCCTTTGGCTGTTGTCAATATTATTTAATTCCAATCAAGTCAGTGGCATCACTCAGGATTTCTACTGGTATGAGAGCAGAATTTGGCTCCACACCTAACCACTGTACTACTGTCACTCTTTCTTAGTAAACATACATAGTACAACCCCATTTAACTGAGACTTGCTTTTTTTAAATTATTTCCCCCAAGATTTTTAAATATAGTCCCCTGGCATATTTTCACTGCACTCTGACACAAACAACTCCCATGATTCTGTCCTCCCACCTCAGAATACTAGTAACTCTCACCTGAAGTCAATGAGAGTTAACATCCAGAAAGCAAAGAGGATCTTGGAACTGTGCATCCAAAAGGGCTAATTCGGATCTCTCGTACACCAGTTTTATACCAGTGTAATTCAGAAGACTTCAGTGTACTCGCGACTGATTTACAATAGTGTAAATGAGATCAGATCCAGAGTTCAGCCTCTACAAAACTTGTGGCCAGTTAGCCTGTTGTTTATAAACTAGTTTATCTTCATAAATATGAAACCTTTTGAATAAATGGGGTTGTGGTTTATGAAGCAAGACGATGAACACTGATTGTCTTTTTGTTGTGTACCAGTGGAAATGGAAAGTTCAACAGATGAACACAGGATGGATCATCTGAAACAGCCTTTAATATATTGCTCAATGAATTTGTTAATTGAGTACTGGCTCTCTTATTTAGACTAGTAGAGTAGTGGTAATTAACCAGGGGTACATGGAGGTCTTCCAGAGAGTACAACTAGATATTTGCCTAATTTTACAACTGGCTACATAAAAAGCACTAACAAAGTAGGTACAAACTAAAATTTCATACACTGACTTGTTTATACTTCTCTATATATTATACACTGAAATGTAAGTACAATATTTATATTCCAGTCAATTTATTTTGTATTTATATGGTAAAAGCGAGTTTGGTTCTCAAATGGAAAGTATGGAAGCTAGTGATTTTATCAATTAGCCAACACAAATCAGTCTGAAAACCAGCTGTAGCAATAATATAAGCAGATGCAGAGGTGAACAATTTTGTTAGTTTATTGATTTGACATAACTGGCTCTTCTGAAAGCAGAGAGGCTACAAACCATAAATCAACTCAAAAATACTAAACTCTGTGAGGAAAATAATACTGTTAATAATGGCACTTTTCTTGTGCTGACTTTCTAACGTACAGCGTATGCAAATATAAATTTATACAGTACACTTTAATCATTGAAAGAGGTTTACATTTAAATGGTGATAGACTTGTATCTTATTTTTGAAATAATTTAATAAATTCTTTGCAAATTTTTTTACATCAGTAGGCTACTTTTATCTGCATATATACAGTACTTTACCAATATTAATTCAAATGCAAAACAGATTGGCTCATATTTACAAAGCAATCAGAAACCTTCAGGCATTGAAATGGAAAGGCCCCACTTTTGATGTACTGGTGTTTGCCATGTTTTGAGAACTTGTCATATCAAGGATTTGTTCATAAAACGCCTTATATTTTCACTATCCCATATTTAATTTTCTCTCAAGTACAGTTTCTAATGTATGTGCTCATATATTTTTATATTTGTATAACCACTACAAAGTTGTTGCCCATTTGAATGTTTACTTCAATGTTTATTTTTAAAAAATCACTACTGATCTAATATGCAAGGAGAGTGCATGCGAATATTGTATGCCTTCTCAACATTTCCCGAGAAAAGTAGTAGGGCAGTTGCATGTCATACTGTCTATGGAGCAACCAAAAGATTAGGCTCACTATTGAAAATAACAACCCAGTCTAATCCAGAAACAAAAATGAGGGGGTGGGGAGGGGAATTAATTGATGATATCCTCATATTTAAAATATTTCTGAGGATATGTGCAAAAATACTTAACTTCAGGCACACACACATACACAAACTAGGACTTTAAAACAGTCTGCAGATTTGTAGAGTATGTTGAAGAAAACAGATTAGATCTTTCTTTTTTTCCCCCTCATAAAAACAACATCTTCCATTGTACTGGACAGCATTGAATTACAATATCAAATCGTTCCAATAAAACTGAAATGTCATAAAAAGACAACAGAACAGAAGCTAGTGAAGCTAAAATACTGTGAATGGTACCACGGATAAAGTGTGAGGCCCCATGTGAAAGAGTAGAAGAGCAAAATGAAACATGAAAATCAAATTTTATAGTACATTAAAAGTGACAAGAAATGATAATCTGAAGAGAGGTTATAAAAGATCAGTCGTGTGAAGCAGGGAATTTCATGTAAGTGGAAAAGGATAGAAATTAATGTGGCATTTTATACTTGCAAATGAAGAGGCTGCATGTTTGTGAAAATTTGGGATAAGATTATATGGGGACATAAAATTAGAAGTGTGCAAGGAAAGCAAATAGAGTTAAAATTGACAATGCAGCTAAATCTCTAAGACAGGTATAACATTCTGGAGGTGTGTTTTAAAGAGGCAATCAGTCTGGTGTGACTCTATAGTCACCCCATGCAAGGCCAGTTTTCTTCCATCTAGAAAATCAGTTTCATTGGATGCTGGACTACACTTCTGCAACAGCTTTTACAGGACAGAAATGCCGGGTTTAATGTTGCCCTTCAGGAAATGAATTTCCTTTTGGTAAGAAGAAGGGGAGAGTTTAGATGGGTATAAGAGAAGTTTTATTATCTTCTCTTGTGTGTGTGTGTGGGGCGGGGAATTAAAGAAGGCTAGGCTGCAATTGTTACAAGTACTCAGAGTAGACAGGGAAACAGATGATTTGTAAAAATGCCCATACAGGCCCAGGTTAAAGCACAGGCACTCTAGGCCCTCACAAACTGAGTGCAACTGGTGCCATGAAGTATCCCTTACTCTGCAGACCGCCTGAAACAACAGCTCTGAGAGGTATGAGGTGCTCCATTCATTTCAATGTGATGTTAACTCCAAAACCTATTGTTATGGGAAGCCCCACCACCAACAGTTTGACAGAGGACTGTGTGTGGCAGAAGCGGAAAGTGCAGTGGACCTGGTGTACACATCCATCCACACACCCACCCAAGCTGATACATCCCAGATGCTAGGTTAAGTACTAGTCCCCACTGTTTAAAAAAAAAAAAAAAAAAAAAAAAAAAGGGAACATCTGCTGCCACCCTTGCTACTTTTGAGATGGCTGTGTGTGAATGTCCGTTGCCTCTCCTGTCTCTGGGAAGCAAGGGAGGCTTCCCTGCCACAACTACTCCCCGCAAGGGCAGAGTCACCAAGAGTTTTGTGTCCTGGCACACCTTGTTCCCCAAATTGCCTCCATCTTTTTCTGTGCCCAGAACATGGTGCTGCTGTTTAAAAGAAACCTACGACAAATTAATGGAATAAAGTTTAATGACTTTAGAAAAGCTGCAAAGAAGGTTAGAAGCATTTTTTCAGACAACTAGTCTGGACTCTTTAGGACAAGTATTACTTGACTGAACAGAGCTAACAAGCTCTTGGGAAAGGCATCTCATATTGAATTAAGCTGGAGCTGTGAGAAGATGCAGTTGTTATGGCAAAAAGAAAGATGCATTTGTGTTTTCAGAGAAATTATTTCAGAGAGTTCCACTTCAGAAATAAATTTCAAGAAGATGAGATAGTGGAGCATGAAGAGACTTGGCAACATAGCAAAAATTATTTAGAGGAGGAGATTCATGCTTGTTAATTGGCGCTTTCCATCCTAAAAATAAGCTACTAATGAGGTAGTGCAGAGATCAATGGTAAATCTCTCTACCCTTTCATTATTTACATTTAAAAACAGTTTGATAATAAAGGCAAGATTTTTGATGCTATGACACGGAGAGGCTCCATAATACTGGAAAACATAAAGGCAGATACTGAACATGTACAAAATTTAATGGCTGTATAATATGTTGGTCAGAAAAAAGATTTGAGGGATGACTGTTTACAGTATTCTTTTTATTACAGTAGATTATATTTAGTGAGATGCACGGCATATGCTATATGAAGAGCATGAATGATCATGTGGCTGAAAGGGGTATATTGGCTCAAAATGAGGTGAAATGTAAATCAGACACAGTAACAGGAAAAGGTCAGGCTCATTCCCATCAGCTGGTTTGAGGGAGATATTTGTGAGCTAACCAACACACTGAACCTATGAAAGGCATCAATATGATTGAGTTGAATAGTCCTTCAAGTGGTTTAATATACTGGGAATTAAGAGTAAAATTATTTTGGGCAAAGTCTTAATTAAAATAAGTAATTATTAAAAATATAGAACAAGATACCAAAAAGAACAGTAGAGAATCAACATGTTCATGGGAGAGTTGAATAAATTACTACCCAGAGAGGAGAAGCAGAGACAGGTGGGTGGAGGATTGAGTCCTGAAGGGGAGCAGGGAAATGAAGTGGTAAATGGATTGTGAGCTCGCTCTTCCTGGTTCATATAGTTTGCAATCTATATAGAAAGAGACAAAAACCTGAGACAAAGAGTATGGTGAAATGGTACTAGTAATAACTAAAAGGATTTTAAAGTTATTTTTTCTTCTCATTTCTTCTGCAGCAGCATCTTGCTAACCTGCACTTTTGGTAAACTGTAAATACACATTAATGTGAAATTTTAGTTTTGCAATTTAACTTCTAAACCAATGGAATTCTGCTACTGGGTTGAGACAGTCCAGTGTAGATGATGTCATGTTCCCCACAAGCCAATAAAAGAATACTAGTTCATCTTCTGTCTTCTCTGCTATCTGTGCCCAAGGTGAGAGCACTTATAGTTAACCATTGGATGAGGTGCTCTCCCCGAACATTTTCTAGCCCCAGAACCTCTCTAATTTGCACTCCCCTGTTCGTGCAGGTCAATGAGGTTCTGCTGTTTGTGTTTGCAGCATCTCTGTTTTTCAAATACTCTCTCAACTGTTTTCAGAATAGCAGCCATGTTAGTCTGTATCTGCAAAAATAAAAGGAATACTTGTGGCACCTTAGAGACGAACAAATTTATTTGAGCATATGCATCCGATGAATTGAGCTGTAGCTCACGAAAGCTTATGCTCAAATAAATTTGTTAGTCTAAGGTGCCACAAGTACTCCTTTTCTCTCAACTGTAAAATCTGGCAATCTAAATTTAATTTAGAAATTTAAAAATTTAATTAATTTAAAAAAATTCAGTTGATATAGTGCATTCTAGAGTCACACTGCAAGGAGTTCCACTTCTAAATATTTAGCAAATAACTAGTGCTGGTTTGAATTAATAAATATCCATTTTAAATATTACTCCTATTGTGGATTAGTTTCCTTATATGTATAACTTGGCTGATTCTACATTAAATAAAATACAAATTATTCTTGCTTATGTAAAACAAAGTAATTTCAACTGGTTAAATTTAGATGCTAAAAATGTATGTTTAATAATACTAGAAACTATAGATTTTTTTTCTTTTCATTCCGTATCATTTTACATTTCTTGTAACTTCAAGTGCTTGAATTTTGGTACTTAAAAAGTAAGATAGTGATAACTAAGCCTAGTTTAAGAAAGATTACTCATAGTCTGACACATTTTAAAAGGAAGCAACACATTGTTCTGTTCAAGGAAAATAGTAACTTATCAGACTTAAAAAGGGCTCCAGGTCCTCGCCCATTTTAAAACAATACCTAGATTGAAAGCTTTTCCCCCAAAAAGTTTAACGATGTCCCACGATTAAAGAGACTTCAGTTTATTACTGTCACAAGCATATCCCTTAAAAATGCAAAATGTTCATTAGAAACATATTTATTTGTTTAAAATAATTCACTCTAGTTACATGAACTTTTGTGGACCATAACACTTAGCCAGACATTCTTCAACCATGTACATTTTACTTTCACTCTAACTTCATGAACCATTGTATCCTTCGTTTTAATATGCAGGGCAAATATCTCTTCGTTCCCTTAAAATAGTTAATAAATATTTCTGAATCACTGAAATGTTTTTATGATACACAGAGAGCAATGAAGACTTAAATGCATGTTTGTTAATTGTTACATCTAAAATTTGATTTGTCAAAGATATTAAAATATAGCTAAGTCTGCATGAGAATATCCTTTCTTAGAATTGCATTTTAGGTTCCTTTTCCCTTCTTTGGGAAAGGGAGAAGCAGCAAATTAATTAAATACTAAAGTAACTTATAATTAACATTTCACTATTAAAACTTATATAGTTGAACAGACTGATCTTTAACAGAGATCATCTTCATTGAAAATATGCTGTCTTCGCCACCACCAAGAATAGCTCTACTTTTAAAATTAAAACAATTGTGTTCCTTTATATGGAGAGTAAAATACTTTTTTCCTGTATAAGATAACAGTGCTGTGTATTCAATCAAGGCTTCATTTAACCCCTTAGTGATTTCTTCAGACAGGATTATTAGAACTGTGAAGACAAAGCTTATGCTTTTTAATGGACTCAGTGCATTGAAAATACTGGAAAACACAAGTATTATAACATGTAGACAGACTCTTAAGGGATTTTTTTGCAACCATTTTTACTATCTGTAGGTTTAAACTGTAAATCATTTAGTTATAATGGAAGCTCTTTTCAAGTCTCCTTGCTAGGTGCTCCCATATAAATGATCTTTAAGAATCAACAAAACATTGTCACATACTGAGTACAGTATACAAAGTACTGCAGTAATTGAGCACCATGAGATTCTTTCATACCTACGTTATAACTTGCTGTACTACTGTGCGATCATGAGAACATCCTTGATTTCCACAGTGCATTCTTTTAAGCAGCCGTCGTAATTTGTGGGGAAAGTTTTTGTTAATATATCGGTACAGTAGAGGCATTACAAAACTACTTGAGAAAGCCAACAATTTCGATACACTCTTGATAAAAGGTAATACTCGGATGTAATTCTCATCTGTAAGTTTTCCTTGCGCATTAATAAATGTGTTTACCAAAAGAGTTACATAGTAGGGTGTCCATAATGTAAACTGTGTACAGACTGTAGCAATCAAAAGCCTGTGCACTGAAGGATCTAATCTTCCAGTGTCTTGATCCAGTGATGTAGCCTCATTACGTATTCGCAAAATTAACACAAATGCATACAGTACAGCAATAGCTGGTACGACATACCCAATAAAAACCATAATGGCGTCTGCTGCTTCTTTGTTTTGCATCTTGGAACATTCAATTATTTTAGTGGATACATGATTGCAGACGTAGAATAAGAGAGATGAAAAACTTGTAAGCATAGCTCCTCCCCAGATGAACCCACAGACATGTTTTGTGTTGTACACGCTTGACATATAAGTTCTTGGTAAAGCACGTTCAATGTAGTAGTCCAGGCTGAGCAATGTAGTAGAGTACATGATAACTAAAGATGAAATATTGAATAAAATGAGTAATGTAATATAAACTTCATTGTTAAAATTCCAGATGGCCCATTTTGTATTGGCAGGTCCTAGAAGGTACATTGGTGCCATGGCACTGATGATGAGACCAGCAATTGCAATATTGACAAAGTAAACATCAGGCATTGTCATAGTTGCTTTGTTACAGAGATTAACTAGGACCAGCAGGGCATTGTAACAAAGGCCAACTGGAAAGCAGATGATGAGGTAGAGTAGGGAAAAGATGAAAAGAACCAGATGGAAGTCATGGCAGAGATGCTGGTTCTCGCTGTTCTTGGTACCATTGAAAGCGTCACACCTCCACATAGTGATCTTAACTTTTGTATCTTCTCTTCTGGTTACCAGCTTTTCTGAAGGGAGAGAAATATCAAAAGTAAATAAATTGTTCATGTTTTAAATTCTAATAAAATAGAATCCAAGCATGAAGAAAACATCTCAGACACACAATACATGATCATTTTATGTGCTTTAAAATGGCTAAAATGCCTGGGCTCTTGTTAGTCTAGAAGAAAATTGTTTATGGCCCAAAATTATGTTTGAAAAACCTTAGTACATGTGCTGAATTCTTAATAATATTATAATGAATAGTTTGTTATAGGGCACACATCAGAAGTTAACATATAAGCTATACCTCTCAAAAATAAACTCCAACAGATATATAGTACAATGCATTTGACTACTATTATACAGCACCCTTAATAATCAAGCACATTACAGAGGGAACCAGTCAAAAGGTGGAGAAAAATGGAAGGTTTTAAGATTAATTTTAAAAAGTAGAAGTGACATGGAGAATGGACTGTAGAATTCTGTATGGTGGAGTCAGCATAAATAAGAGAGTGATTTCCCCAGCAGAGAATGGAAAGAAGGGAACAGACATGAGGCCAAGATAGATCAGAATGGGAGGTAGGAGCAGGTGGCTATTAGGCCAGTGGTAAGGTGGAGCAAGGCCACAAGGAACTTTGAAAACTAAATGTATTTTTAGTGGTGTTTCCAAATAAAGGCGTCAAATCTATGACCACTTAGATACTTTACCCATTGATTTCAGTGGGACTACACATGTAAGTAAAGTTATGTATGTAGTTCAGTGTTTGAAGGATTGGGGCCCAATTTATTGTTACCTTCCTTACATAGAGAATAATTTCAGAAAATATAAGTAAGTTTTTTTGCAATAGCATTTTAAAATATTCCTTTCTCAGTTTCCACATTTAGCATGATTTAGTTAGAGTTTTGCCCCTATTATTAACATTGAAAACTGCAGTTTAAATGAGAGAGATGGCTGCTTTTCCACATTGTGTCAAATATTGCACTATATTACATTTATAATGTATATTTCAAAAATGAATTCATTTCTTATAAATTATGGAGGGAGTAATGCCTTTTCCATAATATTAATTAAAGATTGTTAACTTACCATGATAAGCCTAATGTGAGTATAGTGTAGGAGTTTAGAAAGGTTTGGTGTCCAGCAACTTGAAAGACATTTCTGAGATGCATGTTTCAAGTCTCTACTTTTCCTAACTCATACAGAATATACATAAAAAGGTCCTTATTATTTCCATCATAAAGGAAATACTGAAGTCAGCACTTCAAATAAAATCAAGAAATGTATACATTGACACGAAATACAAATTGTAATGTTATAAGAGCCGGGTATCAGGACGGTCTCACTTCATTCTAGAAGGGTAAGAATTAGTCACCTTTCCTTTTCCTGAATTGGTTGAACTCTTTAAAAGGAACCCTGATCTTTAAACAGGACCCAGTACTCTAGTTCATAGAATATCAGGGTTGGAAGGGACCACAGGAGGTCATCTAGTCCACCCCCCTGCTCAAAGCAGGACCAATCCCCAATTTTTGCCCCAGATCCCTAAATGGCCCCCTCAAGGATTGAACTCACAACCCTGAGTTGAGCAGGCCAATGCGCAAACCCCTGAGCTATCCCTTCCCCCCGAAACATCCATTTAATATGGAGCTATACCTATCTCATAGAACTGGAAGGGACCTTGAAAGGTTATTGAGTCCAGTCCCCTGCCTTCACAGTAGGACCAAATACCATTCCTTATTGTTGCCCCAGATCCCTCAATGGCTCCCTCAAGGATTGAACTCACAACCCTGGATTTAGCAGGCCAATGCTCAAACCACTGAACTATCTCTCCCCCCAAGAAAGGGGCTTTGAACCCACAGCCTCCCACACGCTGGGCGCACACCACACCCACCAGACTACAGTGGGCTTAGTCCAGCTACTTAATAAACATAAGGATAACTTGTCTACTAAAACCAGTTTTAATCTAAAAACAAACCTAAATGGAAGCTCTCAGTTGGCGAAAGTATGGAAATAATCTCCCTCTAACATTGTAAAAATGAAAATAACCATGGCTGTAGTATCAGCACTTGTATTCCCACAGTACTATATTGTTTTTAAGCAGAACTCACCACTGAAGTACATGTGGAGTTCTGTTTAAAGATTGCTGTCATCTGTCCCACAATGTTGATCTGTATGGGGGTGATCTTATATGTCAAACACACAAAGCGATAGATGCTCAGCATTAGTTTAAATTCTTTGTTTTTAATGTATGAGAGGGAGAGAGCGTGGGGACACATAAGCACACTTTATAAAAAGAAATAAAAGGGAGACAAGATTAATCAAATGTATAATGAAGATTTCACAATTGAAATGAATGTCACTAAACAGCATGTTTAACTGAATGAACTGCCTTGGATTGAATTACACAATACAAGTTTTCTAAACACAATAGGGCCACATTTGGCTCTCAGCTTCACTGGATTAATTCAATTGAAGTGTCAAAGGAGTTGCACAGAATTTGACTCTGAGTCTGTAAGGTTTAATCCCCATACCTATTGCTGCTGGTTAGTGTATATATTTGTATTTCCAATTACCTGTATCCGTCATGCTCCTGCAGCAAGAATCAATCCAAAAATAAAATCTTTTCCATTGGGAAAATGAATCTCTTAACTCACTTTTAAGAACTCACTTTTCTCAGAAAACCTTTTTTTTTTTCCCTCAGCAGAAGTACAAGGTAAATGTTTAATAATTGTTTAATCCTAGTTTTCCTTCATCAGTGTTTTAAAGTAGTTTTATTTTCCTAGCTGATTGTATGTTTTTCCTTTAGTGTGTTCATAAGCTACAGCATTACAATGGTATACAGTATCTTAGGTTTGTTTAAGTTGTCTCTTAATGTGTGATACTATCTTTGAAAATCTAAAGCAGTCTAGTTTCTTGTACAGGAAGTGTACACTATTTTAAATATGTTGAAAAAATTGCTGGTGACAGTAACTACATTACATCAAAAGTCAACTCATTACATTTTCAGTGAGTTGGTTCAACTAATTTTGCAGACTGAGAGCTAGACACTGCAAATGGATCCACCCAAGTCTACCCCTGCACCCATGTGGAGCCCCACTGACTGCAGGGGAGCGATGTATAAACATGGGTTTTCCCAGAGAAATCCATTTTGTAGGATTTAACCCTAAGTGGCTAATAGTTATTACCCCAGACTAAATTACATCAGACACAGGATACTTCCCTTTCTATTGTCTCATACTGAAAAGAGTGCCATTTTTATCTGTGCGTTTAATGTTCGGTTCTGCAAATGTTTAAAGATTAACACCATTATGTTTATATCCTTTAAATTAACTTAAATTTAATGCCATATTTCTATCATAGGAACTGTAGGCAATTTTTTTTGTCCAGTAATTTTCTTGTGAAATTATAAAACTCTCATTAGAAATGAACATAAATGAACTGATTCTAAAGTCCATTATAAAGTCCGTGGCCCCAACTTTATTTCATTAGCTTTGTTGTAAAACCTTTTAAACTCTTACCTTCAGTTCATGTTGCACACTCCTCTGTACTTCAAGGTCCAGACACAGTTGGTAAGTAACATTTCAGAGAAAGGAAGTAGACTCAAAAGGTCTGTCTTGTTCCTCTGTGAAAACATTGTGATCTCCTATCAGCAGAACACATACAGCACGGTATTTTCTGTGCATGCGTGTGCTGCACTTGTTTTTCCTCTAGTAAATTACTCACAAAGTTTCTGCTTCACTTGGCAAGCTACTGTAGCTCCTCCCTTTCTCTGTTTACAGCCATTTTCAAGAAATGAGAAGCCTTGCTCAGAGGGGAGTGGACTGCTGGATTAAACTGCTAAATTTTAGGGCTTCAGGTTTACTAATAAAGCATGCAGGCTCCTGGAGCACTCTGGTTTGTTTGGTATGCAGACAGTTGCATTTGCATTTTTTCTCCCTGTTTAAGAACTTACTTCTTTCTCATTAAATGGAAGATTTAACTGGCTTGGCAGCAATTGTTCAAGGATGTATGCAGTATTTGACTTTGGAAACTATAATTGAGAAATTCAGTTTAAGGTTTTATTTTTGTAGGAGATGCATCCCAGATAGTACAGCATATCTAGATACAGAAGTGTCCCTACTACTTACATAAGAACTAGTATGTATTAGGAGTTAATAAGAACAAATTCAGAAAATTTACTTTCAGTTTAGAGATTGAAAATATAAAAGACATTGTAATGAAATGTTAATGTATATTAGTGAATATATAACTGCATATTGCAATGGGTTTTGTGCAGGCATTTATATTCTAATTTTAAAAATTGGGAATTGGAAAAATTAGTGTTCTCAAAGCACTTTTAATTCACCTCCCAAGTGTGTGTGTGTGTGTGTGTGTGTGTGTGTGTATGGACAAGGTAGGTGAGGTAAAATCTTGTTGATTCCCCTTCTGTTGGTAAGAGAAACAAACTTGTGTATGGATGGACGCATGGACAGACAGACAGACCTGCCTTAAAACTGAGCATTTCTAAGAGCTGAACTATGCTGGCTCAACTGTGGTTTGGAATTTATCTTGTACTTCATTTTTACTCTAGCTGTTTTTTTGTTTGTATAGAAGCTGCTCAGACAATTAAAATACTTTTCCCAGATGAAGCAAAACAGAAGGATTTACTGCAAAAAAGAAGCTATTACCTGATTTTCAGTGTACATTTTAATTGACAGTATCAACCAAAAGCAAAATATTGCTTTACTTTTTGCCTTCAATTACTTTATAGCTGTGCTGCAAATGCTTTAGTTTCCCTTATTGTCATTAGGGATTTATTCATCTGTATAGATTCTCTCTAAGCTAGATAGATAAACAGGCTTTCAAACAGTGATATTTTAAATTTTGATTTCATTTGACTTAAAAAAAAAAAGCTTCAGCTCTGAGACACTGGAATTTTTGCTGTGTAAACTCCTAACCTTTTGTCTAGAAAATAATCTTTTGCTTAAACTATAGATTTGTCATTTATGTGTGATAAAGCTAAGTAAACCAGGCTGTATGAGCTTTGATAACTCATATTCACAAGTTAAAATATTGACTGTCAATCACATCTAACCAGTAAATTAATCACATGTACTTTTAGGTCTAGGACTCTTGTATATTACTACCTGATCCTGCATTATTTGGAGGTCTCTAAACTCCTGTTGGCTTTATAGAGATTGAAAAGAATATTGTATAATGGGAGTGAAGGTGCATAGCTGGGGCTGTACAGAATTTCTTAATGGGCTGTATAGAATTTCTTCAGATCAGGCTTGAGATAACTGGAAAAGAATTGTCAGAAGTGTTGCATTGATACTGTAACCCTAGCTTGATAGTTAATCAAGTGTTTGTATAGCACTTTGAAAATGTAAATTCTAAGTGTTATTGATTGTAATTATGGTGCTTTTCCCTCAGCATTACCAGTCACTAGTCCAGTGGTTCCCAAGCATTTCATGCTGCACCCCTCTTTGAGCTGAGGATGGTGATGTGGTTGAGTGCTGCCCCAGAGGGGAGAGAGCTGCAGAGCAAGCATGTCCCGCACTCGCCGCTCTGTGGCCACTCACTCAAATTTGTTGTAGCCAACTCCTCTCAGGGTGGCTGGGTGAAACCTGAGCAGCGCCACAACTCCTGTGCACTAAGGGCCAGAGAGGGAGCCGAGCTTAGCCAGTCACATGGGACAGGAGCTGCTTCAACTGGAACGGCATTTTGTTGGTCAAAGCGGGACAGTCTCCTGATCTTCCTGGCACCCTTTCATGACCTCTGCTGGGGGCATGACCCAGAGTTGGAAAACACTGCACTAGTGACACTAGTCACTTTTACTTTTGAAAATAAAAGTTTTACCCCTGAAGGAGAGAAGGCAGCGATTACGTTGGGTGCCACTATCGCCAAGCTGATAACCAGGAATCTCTTGAATGTTTATTTTATGCATGTGCCATAGGGATTAACAGAACAACAGTTTAATGGATGTATAAGAAGGAATGGCTTAAAACTATATGGAAATATCTATACTCAATAAAACACTTTGTAACAGTAAGGGTAATGAAGCCTTAGGACAGGGGTCGGCAACGTTTTAGAAGTGGTGTGCTGAGTCTTCATTTATTCACTTTAATTTAAGGTTTTGTGTGCCAATAATACATTTTAACGTTTTTTTAGAAGGTCTCTCTCTGTAAGTCTCTCTCTCTCTCTCTCTCTTTATATATATAAACTAAACATTGTCGTATGTAAACAAGGTTTTCAAAATGTTTAAGAAGCTTCATTTAAAATTAAATTAAAATGCTGAGCTTATGCCGCCAGCCCGCTCAGCCTGTTCCAGCCTGGGGTTCCGTTCACCTAGGTCAGCAGGGGGCTGAGCGGGGCCTGCGGCCGGGACCCCAGACTGGCAGTGGGCTGAGCCGCTCAGCCCGCTGTTGATCTGGGGTTCCGTCCGCCGGCTCCTGCCAGCCAGGGTCCTGGCTGCCGGCCCCACTCAGCCCGCTGCTGATCTGGAGTCCCAACCCTGTCCGCATAGAGTAGGTACCTACCTTCTCCCTGGTTCTAGCCATTCTCCTCCTCTCTCTGCACTGAGATGTGGGTGGGAGTGTGCTGGGAACAGGGCTGGGGGTGCAGGGTCTGGCCAGGAGCTAGAATGAGGGAAGGGGCTCAGGGTTGGGGCAGGAGGTTTGGGTGGGGAACGCTTACCTGGGCAGCTTCCGTTTGGTGCAAGGGGTGCAGATGGGAATGGGGGGGGGTGCAGGAGCTCCCATTTGGTGCTCAGGGTGGGAGTGGGGATGTGAGGGGTGCAGGAGTCAGGGCATGTGGGAGCTGGGTATGTGTGGGGGGTGCCGGAGTTAGGGCTGGGGTTGTGGGGGGGTGCAGGGGTCAGGGCAGAGGGCTGGGGGTGTGGGCTGGGGTTATGGGGGTGCCCCCTGCCCTGAGCGGCTCACGGCAGGGGCTGGAGGGGATATGCCCTGATTCCAACCCCTTCCCCAAGGTCCCTGGAGCAGAGAACGCACTGTGGCTCCGCTTTTACCTCTCCCCCTCCATAGCAAGGACCATGGCCGCAGGGAGGGAGAGAAGGAGGGGCAGGAACCTAGTACGCTGGGGGAAGAGGCGGGGGAAGCTTGCCTGCCCTGCAAGGAGAGAGCGGTGGGGGGGGGGGGGGGGCGGAAAAGAGCGGGCTGGGCCAGACAGAATTTTTAGTGGCACACTGCTGTCTGCCCGGGTCCAGCAGACAGTAGCGTGCCATTAAAAATTGGCTCGCGTGCCATAGGTTGCTGACCCCTGCTCTAGAAGCACAGATAAAATGCCTTTAGCATTAGTGCAGAGGGAAATCTTGCTTGATTCAGGGTGTTGGGCTGAGTAACCCAAGAGGCCTCTTCCAACCCTGTCATTTATGATTATATGGTGCAGCTGGTGACCAGTTTGACTGGTGAGGTACTTGTAATTGTTTGTATGATATAAGGCTAGTGGTGTAAGGTAATGAATTGACTGCAGTATGAGAGAAGCAACTAACAAGTGACTTGCTCACAAAATACTATTGGATCTAATAATAGGTTTCAAAAATACAAGCGAAAAGGCCAGAGTTGGCCGTAAGGTGGAACAGAGTAATTTCTCCACAGCTCTTGCAATCATAACTTATTTTGGCCCAATCTTGAGAAATGCTGAGCACCTTCAATTCACTGGTAAGACCTCATATGGAATAATGTGTACAATTTTGGTCAGTCATGTTCAAAAAAGACAAAATTAATTTGGAACAGGTGCAGAGAAGAGCTAGTAGGATGATTAGGAGAATAGGATGGCCTGTCCTATGAGAGGAGACTGGAAGAGCTTGGTTTGTTTAGTCTAGCAAAGTTAAGGCCGAGAGGGGATATGATTGCTCTCTATAAATACATTGGGGGGAGGGGGGAAATACCATGGGAGGGTGAAGAGCTGTTTAAGCTAAAGGACAATGTTGACACAAGAATGAATGGATATAAAGTGGCCATGAAGAAATTCAGGCTGGAATTTAAAATGTTTCTAACCATCAGAGGAGTAAGGTTCTGGAACAGCCTCCCAGTAGAAGTTGTGGAGGCAAACAACTTAACTAATTTAAAGAGAGAGCTGGACAAATTTATGAGTGTGATTGTATGTCGGAGTTGCTTGTGATGTTAGGGAGGACTCAGTAGCCCGGGGGCTCAGTTCCAGTTTGTTTTATGTTCCTAAATGCTCATGATTCAGGTTTACAGCTGACCACCAGCAGGGGTCAGGAAGAGATTCCCACTTCCCCCACCATGCATGCATGTTTGTTTTTAAATCTCCTTCCTCTGAAGCATCAGGGTTGACAACTGCTGGAGATGGGACATTGGTCAGGGTGGACCAGGGCTCTGAGCTAGCACCAAGCATTCTCTTTGGCTGGTTCTTGCTCACATGCTCAGTGTCTGATAGCCCAATGTGTAATTGGGAAGGAATTTTCCCCTAATTCAGATTAGCAGTTACTTTGTTTTGTTTTCTTTTTTCACCTTCCTTTCCAGCATGAGGGTGCAGGTCACTTGCCAGGCTTATCTGGATGTATCTCACTTAATCATTTCTCAGCCATTGAGGGTCCTCAGGTACTGGTGCACCTCGGTCCTGTGGCAGAGAATAGTCTAGTCTCCTGTGGGCTGTAATACATTGGTCTAATATCTGTTGTTGTGTTTCGTGTGTGGGTGCTGGGGGGGTGATGGTGATCTGTGATATACAGAAGGTCAAACTAGGTGATCTGGTGGTTCCCTTCTGGCTGTAAATTATGAGACTGACTCCTTGACACTTATTTTTATAAAAAAAAAAGTAAAGCTTGCAAATTGTATATATAGCTAATATTTGCAACCTTTTGTTTCTGTTACTGTGACATTTGTCTCCTCTCCCCCAGTTGTGTTGTGCCTCCTTGTCCTTATTTAGATTGTCAACTCTCTGGGAGTTTATATATGAACAGGGCCAGGCAAATGAGGCTCCAGTCATGACTGGGTCTTGTGAAGACATTCCTGTAACTATTTGGTAGAGAGAAAAACCATAATCTATAAATTATGACAAGGGTTTTTCAAGATGAGCATTCCTGCTGAGTGGTTTCCGTAACACTGCAGAGTGTCTGACTCAGAAAATGATGAAAAGTATCTCTGAGTTTGTTTTATTCAGAAATGAATACTCATCAGAGGGTATATTCACTTTCTTCCTTCTCTTTTATTCTTTCTTGAGTCTGTTTCTCTCTCCTCCTCTGGCCCCTCCCCATTCTTTTAAACTAAAATATGAGAACATTTCAGATAAGCTCAGTAAAATGGAAGATTGCTTACAGGGAGAAAGACAAAAGGATTGATTAGTTTGGAAACCACAATAACAACTGCCAAAGGGCATGTTGCCGATTAAACTGCATTATCTCTGGGATTAACTGGCAATGTGGTAGCAAACAGTAATCTGGAAAATCTTGAGAACTAAGCAGGGTTGGCAATTTCCCAGGAAAAACTAGTTTAGGATTAGTTTAGTTTAGGTAAATATCAGCTTAAACCGGGAAACAGAGAAATAATTGCATCGGTGTCCAGCAAATTCTGCAAGCATCGAATGAATCTGTTCAGACTTTGGATATATCCATTCAAAACTGAGGAACAGGCTCAATCTGTCCACTATGTCAAAATTGGTCTTCTGCTACAGAATGCTGCATGGCCAAATGGACCTGAATTGGTGGTCTGCAACCCTGCATGCCTCTGATTGCTTAGTGCTTTGAGCCTACAACTCTACATTATTGTCATTTTCACATAATCAGATGTTTTTGACTTTTATTCATATAATATTGAAAACTGAAATATGAGTCATGACAGGCATAACTTCATTGAGAAAACATCATACCAAAATGTATGCAGACATTCCGATATTCAGGATTATAATTACATATATTACTACTACACCCACTGCAGTTTTACTTTTTATTTTACAATCCTAAATTAATCTAGCAATCTATTAGATGTAGATTGTAACCACAATTTGAATATGTAACTAAAACTTAGTGTGGTGGTCATTAATTAAACAATTTTAAAAACAGAAAATGCCTTAAAATGGGACTAACTCATTTTTCCCAAGGCAGTAAAAACCATGATTTTACCTGCTAAAAACCACCATATCATGCCATCCCTAAAACTAAGCCAGGCCCTAGGCCAAGTGCACATTTTGGGAATTCCTGCCACCTGTGGAACCCCCCAATTTTATTGACCACTGAAGACCAGACCCCTTCGGTTTTTAAATGATATCAGAATAGAAGTCTTAAACTGTAGGGGGTCCCATATCTCACTAAGCCAAGACTCCACAGTTCCTTTACCTAGCTCTGGGTCAATAAAGACCCAATATTTCATGAAGAAAAACAGAGAAGACAACATGATTGAAAGGATACAATTCTGATCTCTTTCTGACTGCTGAGATCAAATATTTGGCAAACCACTCAACTTAAGGGCGCATATGGGAAAGTAGAATTCTGTTAATGGGATTTACTCAAGTGGCCTAGGCAAGAAAAAAAAAGTGAGATCCTTACTTAAGAGCTTCTTTCTAAAGGAAGGCACTGCAGCCTCTCCTCCTTTTTCTCCAGAAGGGTGGGGGGAAAGTTATGTATTTTGGAACAGAAGGACACAATCTGTGTATTTTTGTTTTTTATATTTTTCCTTTCAGCAAAGAAACCCATGAAAGGAGAGCTGGGACAGGAAAAAGCCACTAGGTAGACCTGGTGAGATTCCTGTGAAGCATGTCTTCAGGAGGAGATGGGAGGGCTGTTTGAATTGTCTGGCAATGAGACATCCGAACATTATGGTTCCCGGGGAGTTGTGGGGAAAGGTCCCAAATCCATGGCAGTAAAAGCCATCCAATAGGGACATCTGCTCTCCAAATGATTCTGCTGACGATTTATTTATTTACTTACATACTACTTGTCAATATGGCTCCTGCAGGGGTTATGCTACCATTGGCAGCATCCCTTTTCAGCTGCAGAGGTGATTCTGTATGAGTTAACTCCAACACAACACCATTATGTTTTATTAACTTAGCCATTGGCTGAGTAGGAGATGGCGTCAAGGAGTCCCCTCCGTCCCTCAGGTAACGTGGAGTGGGAAGGAGGCAGGGAGAGCACGGGGGCCCCTGGGCTGAGGGCGGGGCAGGGAGGAGACGTGGGGAGGTCACGTGTCCTCCCCTTCAGCTGGTACCCACCCCAGTATGGCAGGGCAGCAGTCATCTATACTTTTCTGATTTGGTTTTAACACCAAAACTCAATGGTGCCTCAATGTGGGGAGGTGACTGCCTCTCTTCTTCCATTCAGAATGTTTGAGAGGTGTTTTCCTCCCTGTCTCCCCCACAAAGAAGAGCACACTCCTGCCATGAATGCCTCGAATGCAACATGACATTTTTGCAACAGAACAATTTTTTGCAGCAAAACTGGAGATCCCCGGGGTTTATTTTTGTACAAATCTAAAGAAATAACATAAGTAATACAAGTTAAACAAAAGCCGTGTTCATTAAAGTAAGCAATCTTTGCACAGTGAATACAGATACCAATCCAACAAGTCTGAACTTACTTAGTATGTGGAAATGGAAAAATATTTTTTATTAAAAACACAAAGATTTATTGGATTTTATTTTCAAAAAACTGTCTTAAGGAAAACAAAGTATTGTCAAGTATTCGTCACTTCTGTAGTACTTATTTCTACACTCTATAGTCCAGCATAATTTATATCTTAAATAGTAATAATGACTAGAAGCAGTGTAGAGCAAGAAAACTAAACAAACTTCACATGATGATGACTTACACAATAGCCTTTCCCAAAATAGGAAAACGTGGAACGCAAGAAGTGACAATTTAAATGTCAACATTGTTGATTACTTCACTCGTGATCATTTAACATGAATATCCAATCATTGTCATCATACTACCATCCCTATCCGCCTGACATCCCTTTTTGGGTGCAGCTTTTCCCCAAACAAACAATTTCTCCAATGCAGTTACTCATTGTCAGTCCAAAATTCTGCAGTACATTGAAAAAGAAGAAGTTGAGGCAGCATAAAATGAATTTACTTTACTATCAAGGTGAATAACATGAAGGTTGCTGTATATGTTGTAGTATTCATTTTCATATTTGGGTCAGTAAAGACTTCCATTTTAAAATTTAAATGGACCCACTGCAGAATTTCTTGTGTGCTACACCAGTACGTCACAAACTGTTTGCTATGGAGCACTCCACACCTTCAACCTTAAAATACATGCACATGAAATTCAAAGCTGAACATAAGTTGAAGTTTCTTTTAATGTTAAATGCTGTGAACCTATAGACCTAACAAAGAACCAGAGAAAGATAAGTAACCTTGAAAAGCATTCGTTCTATAATGATGTGTTTAGCAATAACTTCAACAGACTTAACCCTGTTGATAAATTTTGGCCTATTATATGAAATGGAAGTATTTAGTCAATTTACTCTGACATCTTGGAAAATAATGCACCATTTGGGTCATGACGTATCAAAAAACAGAATCTTTTTCTATGTATCAGTCATTGGGAGCATTTGTTATCTGATGGACATTTAAACTAACGCAGTTTTCAGCTCGTCCTGCAAACTCTTGCAGCCCACAGAATACCAGTGCATAGAGCAGTTACGATTGCCTTAAAGAGAAAATATTTTACATTTTATGAAGCCAAAACCAAAATAAGAATGGGAATGGGTACATCAAGATCACAAGATACAAAGAAATACTAAGGTACTATTTGTGAAAGCACAGAAAGCCACAAGACATTTCACGATTAAAGCCCTGAAATGTTTTCATTTCATCTGAAAAAGGAAGCTGGAAAAGGAATCCTGTCCATGTAAAATATACCATTCACACCTTCTTTTATGGGACAGCACAAGTAGCTGGATTTCAGAATCTCCATCATACTTAAGAGTTACTTGTTGAGCGGGGGGCAGCAGGTTTGTATAATTTTTGGTGGTGCCCAGAATGGATCCAAGTCCCCCCCCCATCCCAACACCTGCCTAAGGCTCTGGGAGGGAGTTTGGGTGCAGATGGGGTGCGGGCTTTGGGAGGGAGTTTGGGTACGGGAGGGGTGCAGGCTCTAGGAGGGTGTTTGGACATGGGGTGCAGGAGGGGATGCAGGCTCTGGAGGGAGTTTGGGGTTCAGGCTCTGGTGGGAGGGAATTTGGTGCTGGATGGGGCTCTGGGCTGGGGCAGGTGGTTGGGGTGCAAGAAGAGGTGTGGGGGGCAGGCTCTGGGAGGGAGTTTGGGTGTGGGGTGCAGGCTCTGGGCTGGTGCAGGAGGGAGTGGGGGGGTGCAGTGCTTACCAAAGTGACCAGCACACATCCCTCTCTGGGTGAGAGGGCGCAGGAGGTCTCCACACTAGCTGCTGCCCGCAGGACCGCCCCCTTAGCTCCCATTGGCCGCAGTTCCCAGCCATGGGAGCTTGCAGAGTCAGCGGTCAGGGCAGGGGCAGCGCACAGACACACACCCTCACCAAGGGCCGCAGGGCCGTGCCATGCTGTGCCAGCCACTTCTGGGAGTGGTGTGGAGTGAGAGTAGATAGGAAGTCACCTTAGGCCCGCTACGCTCTCAGTGGTGGTGGTGGCGGCCAGGGCCCCCAGGCCTTTTTAAATTGCTTCGGGGCGGCAGTCAGGGCCAAGAGACACTCCAGGCAGGGCACGCAGGGGCAGCAGGCAGGGCTGGGGGAAAGACCCGGCCCCGAACACTGATAGAGACGAGCCCCTGTGCTCTGAGTATTCCTGGAGCACAGGCACCATGGGCCCATATAACTTGCCGTCCCTGTTGTTGAGGATCCCAGCTGTATGGAGCATATGTTAACTTCACAATATCCTTCTGGCCCATTTAAATCAACATTGCTGCATTAAAGCAGCTCAACCCCTTGCAATCGAAGTTGACAAAAATGACTTCTATCCTGCATAGTATGAGCCAAATTCAACCCTAATGTGAGAAGCGGCAGGTCCAGTTATTCTAGTGAAAATACAACAGACTTAAATTTAACCCCGTGACTTGGCATGGAGGAAACAGTTCTTTCTTAATACAATCTCCATTTTGTTAGATTCACCTGTGCTTAGAATTTGAGACGGAACACTGATGAAAGTTGGCGTTATTAAGCCATTCCCAGTCATTGTTCTGCTGCCAGTTGCAAAAACTGACAGGAGGTGCAGATGGCGGTTTTCCTGAAATTGAGCCACTTCCTATCGCTAAAGTAAGGTAAAGCTGACCTGGTGACTTATTAGGAGTGCATTACACTGGCTCCATAGGAAACTCCTGTTGTGAAATAGACTCATTCTCCCACCCTCAGCCTGCAGTACTGAATAAAGGTTTCCAGGAAATGCACCAATACAGTATTTGCTTTCCACATAATGGGTATAGAAATTAGTAGGTAACCGGTTTGATTTGGTTTAAGGTCTGGAAGGAAAATTCAGCTGCTGGCTGAACAAGTAAAATACCAATGATGACATGACTCTAAAATGTACCATGTCTGTTGTATATAAAATTATTGTCCTGTTAGTTGTCAGAGGAAGTCTGAGCGTTTTGTCTAGGATTTTTGTTTTTGGACACTGAGTGATCTTTAATTTTGCCAGGTATCTAGACTATAGATATCTTTAGCTGCCATTATGAGGTCAGTTGTGAATGTATTTATTTCGCATTATAATTCCAGCTGGGATTGAATACTATTTTAATTTATTTAATTTGAATATTTTGGGAACGGGGTAACATTTTAATGCACATGCAAAAATAGCCGTTATTTTGTAAACTGTTTTGGGCAAGGGACTTGGTTTCAGAGCGGTTGCCATCTTTAGTCTGTATCAGCAAAAAGAATGAGGAGTACTTGTGGCACCTTAGAGACTAACGCATTTATTTGAGCATAAGTTTTTGTGGGCTAAAACCCACATGTGTCCGATGAAATGGGTTTTAACCCACGAAAACTTATGCTCAAATAAATGTGTTAGTCTCTAAGGTGACACAAGTACTCCTGTTCTTTTTGTTGTTTTACTGTGAGCCTGATCCAAAACCCATTCAAGTCAGTGGGAGGACTCTTACTGATGTCAGTGAGCTTTGGATCAGGCTCTATATGCCTTTGTCTACCTGGACAGAGTCCAGCCTATTCTTCTTGTAATACTTCATCCACTGCTACCTTTATTCTATTCAGCATGACAGTAGGTAGCTAACAGTGAACTGATATTTACTCTTTGATAGATCATCAAAAAAGTTACAGCTTGGCAAAAGCCCATCTGTCACAGATCCTACAGATTGGCCCTTCCTGGACACTCAGGGGAGGTGAATCCAATCTGGGAGGGGAATCCAAGCCTCTGCCATTCCAAATCCCCACGGTATTTCAGCCACTGCCCCAATGTCAGGGTCCCTAAGCACAATCTCAGAGTGCAGTCCTTCTATCTGGCATTATTCTTGAGTATTGAAACTGGCTGTCCAGCCACCTAGCCTCTCTGGGCATAGCACTGACCGTGCAGACACACTGCCCTCCTAAAAAGAAAAAGAGTACTTGTGGCACCTTAGAGACTAACAAATTTATTAGAGCATAAGCTTTAGCTTTATGCTTATTTAACTCTCTCAGGGGCATACAACAGTTGTGAAGCAGTCCACACACACACACACTTTGTACAATCTAACATATTTATGCTCTTTTATATTTAATCATGTAAAGCACAGAAGAATACAGATCAGACAAAACAATAAAAACATCTTATACGCAATGTCCCTCATTAGCTTACCCTTCCCTTGGGAGTCCGGGAGTGGGGGGGAAGGGGAGATCATCTGTATTCCTGCAGGCAGGCAAGCAGGATCCTCCACTCCCTTGCCTACCGAGCCCCCTGCAAGCAGCCTCCCTCATCTTAATCAGTTGAAAAATGGCCCTCGCTCCCAGTGCTGTGCTTTTATACACTGCTGCTGGGGTTACCTGCTTCTTTTGTTGTGCCTTTTGGTAATTTTCCACTGCTCTGAACCCTCCTCTCCTTTCAGGGAAGAGGAGGATATGTCTTTTCCCAGCTAGAGCAAACCCATTGTCTGAAGGTGTTTAACTTTGAATAGCCCATCATTGAGTGCTGATCACTCACCATGTCTCTGGACCTGGCAGAGAGATGACAATTCTGGGGTATCCACATATATATAGGCTTTCTATTAGGGATGTCTATTAATTGCAGTTAACTCATGTGATTAACTCAAAAAAAATCAATCATGATTAATCACAGTTTTAATTGCACTGTTAAACAATAGAATACCAATTAAAATATATTAAATATTTTGGATGTTTCTCTACATTTTCATATGTATTGAATTCTGTGTTGTAACTGAAATCAAAATGTATATTATTTTTTATTACAAATATTTGCACTGTAAAAGTGATAAACAAAAGAAATAGTATTTTTCAGTTCACCTCATACAAGTACTGTACTGCAGTCTCTTTGTCATAAAAGTGCAATTTACAAATGTAGGGGTTTGTTACATAACTGCACTCAAAAACAAAACAATGTAAAAACTTCAGAGCCTACAAGTCCACTCAGTCCTACTTCTTGTTCAGCAAATCGCTAAGACAAACAAGTTTGTTTACATTTACAGGATATAATACTGCCCTCTTCTTATTTACAGTGTCATCAGAAAGTGAGAACAGGCATTTGCATGGCATTTTTGTAGCTGGCATTGTAAGGTATTTAACATTTAGGCCCCTTCATGCTTTGGCCACCATTCCAGAAGACATGCTTCCATGCTGATGACGCTCGTTAAAAAAAATGCATTAATTAAATTTGTGACTGAACGATTTGGGGGAGAATTGTATGTTCCCTTCTCTGTTTTACCTGCATTCTGCCATATATTTCATGTTATAGCAGTCTTGGATGATGTCCCAGCACATTTTGTTCATTTAAAGAACACTTTCACTGCAGATTTGACAATGCAAAGAAGGTACCAATGTGAGATTTCTAAAGATTGCTACAGCACTTGACCCAAGTTTTAAGAATCTGAAGTGCCTTCCAAAATCTGAGAGGGATGAGATGTGCAGCATGCTTTCAGAAGTCTTAAAAGAGTAACACTCCAATGCGGAAACTACAGAACCCGAAACACCAAAAAAGAAAAATCAACCTTCTGTTGGTGGCATCTGACGCAAGATAATGAAACTGAACATGTGTTGGTCCACACTGCTTTGGATTGTTATCGAGCAGAACCCATCATCAGTATGGACACATGTCCCCTGTAATGGTGGTTGAAGCGAAGGGACATATGAATCTTTAGCATATCTGGCACATAAATATCTTGTGACACTGGCTACCACAATGCCCTGAGAACGCCTGTTCTCACTTTCAGGTGACATTTTAAACAAGAAGCAGGCAGCATTATCTCCTGCAAATGTAAACAAACGTATTTGTCTGAGCAATTGGCTGAACAAGAGGTAGGACTGATTGGACTTGTAGGCTTTAAAATTTTACATGGTTTTATTTTTGAATGCAGTTTTATTGTACATAATTCTACATTTGTAAGTTCAACTTTCATGATAAAGAGATTGCTCTACAGTACTTGTATTAGGTGAATTGAAAAATACTATTTCTTTTGTTTTTTTACAGTTCAAATACTTGTAATAAAAATAAATATAAAGTGAGTACTGTATACTTTGTATTCTGTGTTGTAATTTAAATCAATATATTTGAAAATGTAGAAAACATCCAAAAATATTTAAATAAATGGTATTCTGTTATTGCTAAATGGTGCGATTAATTTTTTTAATCACTTGACAGCCGTACTTTCCATATTACAATGTCATAAAATCATCTATAATTAAGAAGTGGTACAGACAGAACCCCAGTTCATCACACCATTTTAATCAACTTTATAGATTTTAAGAAAGTGTTCATTAGTGTCCACAGAGAGACCCTGTGGAATATTGCTAGAAGCTATAGGACACCAGACAAGCCGATCAACATAAGAAGGAATATATGATGGAAGTAAATGCACAGTAAGATCAGATACAGGCCTGGGTGAGTGGTTTGATATTGTGACTGGAGTTAGACAAGCATGTTTGTTATCAACAGTCCTCTTGGCATTAACAATAGACTAGGTGATCAAGTGCTCAACAAAAGGCATTGTGGACAGTGTCAAATGGGTTAGCGAAGATGAGTTATACAATCTTGACTTTGCCTACAGTATTGCTTTACTAAGTATGACATGGAACAACATAGGGCCCTTACATCAGAGGTAGGAAGCAGCAAAAATTGGATTGAAAGGAAAAGCTGAGAAAAACCAAGCTTATGAAGATAGGAAACTGGACCACAGATGGAAAGGTGTACATGGCTGGAATAGAAATCAAACAAATAGAATAACTCTGCTATCTGGGGAGCGTGATGACATTTGAAGGTGTCTGCAATACAGATATTCATTTGAGATTAGGAAAAGCAAACACCACTTTGGAAGGATGGATAACATCTGGTCAAACAAAGGTCTCTATACCAAACTAACAATCCGACTATACCATAAGGTTGTACTGAGCAAGCTACTGTACAGAGCAGAGACTAGTCAAATTTTCCTGTAAGTATTTTTGTGCTTTCTTGAATGCCACCCCATATGCGTAGGAAAAGCTTTCCATAAAAATCCAGAAAGCCACTACATTATTCTCCTTAAAATTTCTCTGAAAAACTCAGCTGTGCTGGGATGGCTACAAAACATTTGATAATGGCTAGGCAGTTGCTGTGCTAAGACCACTACTTATTATATTAATTGTCTCACTGTTACCTAGTTCTCTATCCATCTGTCTGTTGTGTGTTTCTTTTGTCTCTCCTCATGTATTTAAACTGCAAGATTTTGGGGCAGGGACTTTTCTGTTGTTTGTTTACAGTGCCTAGGACAAAAGGCGCCATAAACCCTGACTGATGCTTCTACATACTACCCCAGTACAATATAATAATGAAATGATCAGCAGTGAAATAAATACTAATACTTATAATTGCAGTGTAGTCTTTAGATTGACTAGTAATTAATTTATCACACAGCCAGGGTTTTTTTTGCAATGGATGACAAATTGTTTTTACACAGCCCATGGATGTAAAATATATATATCAGTGCTGAACCACAGGTAGCAACAGGGATGCTGGGACTGCTAGAACATAAATTTAAGCATATGCAGGATTGGGACCTATGTTTAGCTTTTGCAGAATATGTATCGTTCTCTTTTCCATTCCTTGAAGGTCATTATTACAGATCAAGAACAGAAATTCAAAGGAATTATCTTACTCAAAATGTTTGATTGCCATTTTCTTTGGCTAATTTGGGGACCAGTGCAACTTCCATTGATTTCAGTGGGAGACTTTTCTTTGACTCTAGTGTGAATTGAATTGGGCCAACAGAGTGCATCACAACAATGTTATGGTGACAAAGGAAATAGTATTTTTGCCTTTGTTTTTCTAGTTCTTTTGATTTATAAAGAGAGTCCTAAAGTTCAACTGACAGTTAAAGCCCTAGTGTACAGTGGGCCTAATTTCTGTTAGATGCAGTAAGAAAATACACACGGTGATAAGCATAGTATAAATACCTAATCAGCTTAAAAAAATCAATATTTGAAATAGTTTATATTTGTTATTGCTGAAAGTACTAAGCAAATCTGTATCATGATGAAATTTCAGTCTGGCTTACTTTCTGTTGTAATACAGACTAAATGAAAAAGCAGGTTAATTGGTTTGGTGAGTAATTGGTTTTGTTTCTGACTAGTATATTGCAATGTCTTTTAACTACTTTCCAATTTTATTACACAGTACAGTTTACTGTAGTTTTTGCTATTGTAGCTGTGAATAAAATATGTAAAAATAACATCTTTTTTTTCAGTAAGTATACTGGTTTTTCAAGAGAGGTATTTTTTTCTATTTTGTTAAAAGAATCAACAGACTAAATTCTCTGTTGGCAGAACTCCATATTTAAAATAAATGATAAGGGGTAAAAATAAGGATATAATGAATTTTATCTTTTAAAATTGTACAAAAACGAAAATAAACAATAGTTGAACAATCAAGGTTAATATCATGGAAATGAATGAGGATTAATGTGCACACAAGAGAGTCTACTGTAACATTTTTCTTTGAACAGTCCATAATAAAAGCAGTAACATGCACACATTTCAAAAACATGGTTTCTCTTTCTAGAGGTGCACCCTATAAGCTGCATATTGTCTTCTGATGAAGAAACTATTCAACTTCACTGAGTTGGTGTTTGTGTTTGATACCTAAATTATTATGCAGGCTGCTTGAAAAATAAGAGCAAGCTACAATGTGAACTTGTCAAAAACTCACCCGGTAAGAACAACCCTGTTGTTTGAGGCTGTAGCAAATGGATTTCTTGATAGCAGGCAGAAACATTTTGCTGGTATTGGAAGCTTTTTCAGAATAAGTTCAGCAGAATCTCCAATGTCTCATTTCTCTATTAAGAATAAACAATAGCAGAGCTTAGAAAAAGAACGCTGACTCCACTGCACCACTCTTGTTAGTGTTACTGAACTCTGTATATACATGTGACTTTCCCCCACACATGTATAATCCTTTAAGCTTTAGCTGCATGCTCTGATTGGCTGAGAGGTCTATTACAAAAACAACCCCTCCACCCTGATATCTCTAAGTGATTAAGTCAGGAGGGTTAAGGGGCATTAATCATGGGGTCTGATCGTTACTCAGAGGCCTATTCTGTGTAACAGTGTGCACAATCATGAAGACTTTTGTGTTTTTTTTAAAGCACATATTAAAAAGCATTATCCTGGTTTGAGAACTGTTGACCTATAATACAGTTACATAACATAAAGCAAATACTAAATGGATCCAGAGCATAACTAAGGTTAGGGCTGAAAATCAGAGCCATTCTAATTTAGTCTTTAAAACTTGCTTACAGTCGTTTATACTACAGTAATATGGCATGTTCTAGGAACATTTTCAGTTGTTCAACGAGAATATGGCAAGATTTTAATAACAAAATATCACTAAGGAAGACTTTATCAATTGCTCTTTCAATGTTACAAACATTTTTTATTTTAAACTAATGAGATTTTAAGTATCTAAATTAGTTGCATTTGAATAAAGAGTGTATTGTACATTGATTCCAATTATTTAGCTTGGATTCAGATGACCCTGAAATAATTTGCCTTTACTTCAGACAATAATGAGCAATTTAATTTATGTAGGTTCTCCTTCCTCCCCCAAGCAATAATCAGCAATGTATAACACAACTTTTTATTAACAGAAGAAGGGAGTGATCCTCCTCCCATTGAAGTCAATGGGAAATTTGTCATTGATGTCAGTGGGAGTAAGATTAAGCCCAAAATGTATTTTTTCAGCTCCTAAAACCATTAGTTGCTTATTTTTATTCTTAAACTATCTTGTAAGATAAATCTTCACAATACAAAATACATTTAAATCAACCTAGAGTGAACAATTGAAAACAAGAACCGTATATTGTTTAGCAGTATTTACAGGTAAACCACAATTGCCTAATTAAATAATGTTGTGGTTTATTGAGGAGATTAGACATTAGAAAAGGTAAAAGAATGACTCCATCATTTCTTATTTATAATCTATATAATAGTATAGTGGCTCTGGGAACTCTGCTGTAGTTATGTCTGTCAGCATTTCCATTATATGCTCTATTGTTAGTTGGCTGTTAAGTTGTTAGATAAGATGCACATTTTCCCCCCCCAGAGTTGTATTTATATGAACTAAGAAAGGTTCGGCAGCTCTGGATGATTATTTTTCTATTGTTAAAATGGCTTGTACAATTTTATATTTATATATTAATTACACTTTTGGCAGTAGACCATTATGTAGATAGGATTTTATTTATTTTGTATTTTGAATCACACAAAAATTTGATCTGTTGTGATTTACAGTTGAGAAAACTTCCATGATGGGAGTTTGTAGGGATTATAAAATGTAATGTGAAATATGCTTTACTGGTGAAATTCAGACCTTCTAAACTCATACACCTCAATAAATGAACTTTGTGTAGAAAACAAATGTAAGGGTTGGGGGATACAATGGTTCTCCCCCTTCCATGCTTTAGCCAGACCACAAGATTCCCTGCATTTTTTATTCTACAGCTGGAATAGTGGCCACAGCTTGTGTTGTAGGGGTCTCCCCACCCTGTGCCTCAGTTAAGGCAGGATCCCATGCCCCGGTAGTTCTTACTTAGTCACTTTAGCCTGTTCGGAGCTCCTCTGAGGCTGCTTTGCACACTAAGGGTACATCTACACTTCAATAAAAAACCTGGCAGAGAGTTTCAGAGCCCAGGTCAAGTGATTCAGGCTTGTGCTATGGGGCTAAAAATAGCAGTGTAGGTATTCCTGCTCAGTCTCTGAAACCCAGCAACAGAGGAGAGTCTCAGAGCCAGAGCTCCAACCTGGGCAGGAATGTCCACACCGCTATTTTTAGCCCTGTAGCGCACCCAAATCAATTGACCCAGGCTGTGAGACTTGCTGTTACAGAGGCTTTTTTTTGCACTGTAGATGTACCCTTCAGAGCCCAAGTCTGCAGACTCGGGTTCATACTACAGAGCTAAAAATAGCAGTGTAGACATCCCTACCACCGCTTGCTGAGTTTCAGAGCCCAAGTTCCAGCCCAAGGGGGAACATCTTCACTGCTATTTTTAACCCCATAGCATGAACTCAAGTCTGTAGACCCAGGCTTTGACTCACCCTCACAAGGGTTTTTTTTTTGCAGGTTTTTTTTCCCTAACATACTCCTGCGCCCAACCCCCATCTCCACCAAGCAGAAGCATTACAGGGCTTGAGTGGTTCTTAGAGCTTTGTGGACCCTCATCATCATAAATTTCACACTTAATTTCTCGGATTACTATCAGTCAAATGTACAATTTTGTTGATGTTAGCTTGAGTAATATACAGTATGAGATACAACAATGCCTTTCATATAGTCCCCTTTGACGATTCCATAAAGCTATTGCGTGTTTGCAGTTAGAAGTAATGTGGATAGCATAAAAGTCTTATTTGATTAGAGCAGAACCTTGACTACTAAGTGCATTGTAATGACTCAAATAAAGCTGAAGTCAGTGAATGGTTCAAATGAAGTTATTTCTGGAGTATTAGCAGACTTGATACAGACAATGGAAAAGTCAGGTGTGTATTCTGTATACAAATGTTAAATAATAAAAGCAATCTTGTATCGACTTTGGTTTTGTTCATGCAAGTATTATAATAAATTTCAAACCTTAGATTTTTAAGGAATGTTTAATACTATATATAATAGAATAGCCTATATCTGCTGAGTTAGGTTAAAAATTACTAAATCAGTTGAATTCATCAACAGACAAAAGAAAAACTAGGGCTTAGTTGTTTAATATTTTTGTGATGGCTGCAATATAACTTTATATTTACCCAAGTGCATGTGTTGAAATACATCACATTTTCATTTACCTGTGTAACATTAGTAAATCAGTGGATATATAATAGTGTCATTGCCATATGTGTATTATATGTACAAACATCAATGGGAATTATTGACACATACGGAAAGCTGAATGGAGGTACTTGTCAATAGTGTTTGTGCTCTTAATTGATATTTATCTAATTTTTCCAATATAATATCTTTCAGTATAATTGTTTAAGCATAAGAGAAATAATAAATATAATAATAATATTTGGATCTACTGAGGTCTGATTAATTAATTTGTATTAGGGAGTGAGTATTCAAAATATTAATCAGTATCCAGTCATAAAAATATCCATATAGTGAATTTGGTAATTAATTTAAGAAAAATTGAGATTACAAACAGGATCCCATGAATGAGATTAATTTGCAAGTTTTAGATTGTGAGGTTTTAAGAGCAGGAACTGTTTTTCTATATGTTTATAACCTAGTATATTTGAGGCGTTTTGTTCATTTTTCCAGCTACCAAACAATTAAAATTTGAGGTTTGTTAGAAAACTCAAAAAAACTAACAAACAAACGTATGTTGCAACTTTGACTATCCAAATATTTGAAGCCCTTAGGGCAGGGGCGGGCAAACTTTTTGGCCTGAGGGCCACATTGGGTTTTGGAAATTGTATGGAGGACTGGTTATGGGAGGGGGTCGTGTCCCGGCCCCCACCTTCTGTCTGCCCCTCCTCCCCAGGACCCCTGCCCCATCCACACACCCCCGCTCCCTGTCCCCTGACCGCCCCCGGACCCCCTCTGCCTGAACCAACCCCTCTTCTCATTCCTGACTGCCCCCCAGGACCCCTGCCCTATCTAACCATCCCTTCCCCCTGACTGCCCCCGGAACCCCTGCTCCTGACTGCCCCCCGCCACCCCATCCAACTCCCTCTCTCCTTCCTGACTCCCCCTCCCCCCGGGACCCCTCTCCCCATTCAACTCCCCTGTTCCCTACCCTCTGACCCCCCCAACCCCTGTCCATGCCCTCCCCAACTCCATTGCCCCCTTACCGTGCTGCCTGGAGCACCGGTGGCTGGCGGCGCTACAGCCACACTGCCCGGCTGGAGCCGGGCCACACTGCCGCCGCCACCACACAGTACAGAGCACTGGGTCAGGCCGGGCTCTGCAGTTATGCTGCCCCAGGAGCTCACTCCGCCGCCCAGAGCATTGCGCCGGCGGCGAGGTGAGGCTGCGGGGGAGGGTGTACAGCAGGGATGGGGCCGGGGACTAGCCTCTCCGGCCAGGAGCTCAGGGGCCGGGCAGGAGGGTCCTGCGGGCCTGGCATGGCCTGCGGGCCATAGTTTGCCCACCTCTGCCTTACGGTCTACACCTCTACTATAGAAACCCAGCCAGTTTCCCTGTTGATAGTGTGAGACCCCTCTGTCCTGTTGAGCCAGCTAACTTGGGAAGCTGGCTAGCAAACTTCTGAACCTTCCTGATACACTTGAGGGACATGACTGTGTATTTAGATAACAGGAGTGAGGAGGATGGATAAAGGAGATGCTATTAGAAAAATCTATGCTATGCACAAATATTTTGCTCTTTACCAACAATGGACAAAATCCTGCTATTCTCACTCATGCAAAATTCACACTCATTGGTAGTTTTCATGAGTAAGGGGAGTAGGATTTGGCCCAACATAAAAATCTTGAGTAAGTAACATCATCCCCTCCTCCCCATCCATTCTTCCATACACACCCTCACAGCTCCAAAAAAAGGCGGGGGGGCGTGTCAAACATAAAACCCCATTCTATTTAGAGTTGTTAAATCAGTTTGCTTGGTAATTGAAATCTTTTTGTGCCTATCTCTGATCTGAAGAGGTGTTGTTGCATGATTCTGCAATAATAAGACTCAGTCTAGTTCTCTTTGAAATCAGTGGAAATACCCGCATTGATTTCCCTCAGAGTTGCATCAGGCCCAAAATGAAGTGCTATACTCTTAACTTTTGAAGCAGGAAGCTTCTTGTAAAAGTTTTTAACTGGAAAAACAATTTAGGATGCTCACACAAGGACACTTTAACATGGAAAAACCTAATTGGAGTTGCATTAAAATAGATATGATTTTTATGTATGTGCATGCATACATATATATATATATATATATTTAACAAAGTACCACCCTTCAGTCTATGCAAGATAAGGATTTCATAGTTATGGAATGTAAATAATCCAGAGTATGCAGAACTGCACCTTGACATGGCTTTATATTACTCATAATGCAACACATTCCTGACTCATGTTAGTTTTAAAGAGACAACACCTTGTATTGCTAATTACAGCGATGGAAATAAGCCTTGTTTTGAATTTGGCAATTTCATTCTAATTACTAAACATGAGTATGTGTGCTCAAGATAAATGTGAAAGCCAGGGCTGGCAGGGTTTATAGTTCTATAAACTATTCCAGTATTAATTTAAAATTCAGGAACAGATCTGTAGTTTCAGTGCATGCAAACAACTTGAATTCACTTTAATACCTATGGCAGGTTCATATAAAGATAAAATACCACTATGTGGAGAATTAAGTAATATTGTTGGTTATATATTAAATAATACTATGTTTCTGCATAATTCTTAAAAGTGTGAGATTTTCCTTACCCTTTGTGTATCCCTAAAAGTATTTGAAACCCTCAGTCTCCAGTTATTCTGGAGTGGCAGCTGATAAGATCCTATTGCATTCCATACAAGTGGATGTGGTGCTAATGGCCAGAGACATGAATATCTCTGTCTCTTGTACTTAGAAAACCTATACATAGGCTTATTTGCATTTGATCTCTAATCTGAGTGGTTAAAAGGGATCTACTAAAGTTCACTGTTCGGTCACTCCTGGTGTAGATGTATTTGGGAGACTACAATGGTGCTTCAGTTTGCTTCTTTGTTTTTGCATACTTTCGGTAATTATATTAGCTGCTGTTTAAAAATGTCGTTAAAAGTTAAATCAGTTTATTTAGCTATTCTGGACTAATTCAAACACATATAATATAATACACTGGTCCTTTTTATTAAAGCAATTGCCAACAGGGTTCTTTTCTGCAGACCTTCAGGAGGTCAGGACAAGGGAAATGCCCCTTCCCCTCAACCAATTTCCTTTCTCTTCTCCCTTTATGTACTTTCTGAAGACTGTAGGAAGAGAGTCCTGCTCCTGCAGACATTAGAAGATTGGGCATGGAGAGGTGACTGTAAGGAGACAGAGTCTTTGCTGGAAAACCCTTAGTCCTCATTGGTCCCTCTCATGAATTTAGGGGCCCATCCACCCCCTGAGACTTTTTAGGGCCTAATTAAATTTGTTTCGGTTCAGCAGAGGCCTAATGAGCCTGATTTGCCTTATTTGGGGCTGAAGAACCTCCTAAAGCTCTGGTGCACCCCACTAGCCTTAGTGTGTTTCTTAAGGAATGTTGGTAGCCCAGATGAACATCTTAAGACTCTAGAGTGGGAAACCACCAGCCTCCTAAAGCTCAAGATCATAGAATCAGAAATGTAGGGCAGAAAGGGGCTGCAAGAGGTCATCAAGTCCAGCCCGTTTGCAGAAGCAGGACCAAGTATACCTACACTATCCCTGACAAGTGTCATCTAATTTTCTTTTAAAAGCCTCCAGTGGGGGGATTCCTCAACCTCCCTTGGAAGCCTATTCCAGTGCTTAACTACCCTTCAAGTTAGAAAATTTTCCCCAATATCTAAACTAAATCTTCCTTGCTGTCGATTGTGCCTTTTACTCCTTGGCCTACCTTCAGTGGACATGGAGAACAATTGATCACAGTCCCCTTTATAACAACCCTTAAAATCTTTGAAGACTGTTATCAGGTACCCGCTCATTCATCTTTTCTCAAGACTAAACATGCCCAGATTTTTTTAACCTTTCCCCAAAGGTCATGTTTTCTAAACCTTTTATCATTTTTGCTCTCCTCTGGATTTTCTCCAATTTATCCACATCTTTCCTAAAGTGTGGCACCCATAATTAGGCACAGTACTCCAGCTAAGGCATCACCAGTGCCAGGTAGAACAGGACAGTTACCTCCCATGTCATATATACAACACTCAAGTTAATACACCCCATAATATTAGCCTTTTTTGCAACTGCATCCCATTGTTGGCTTATAGTCAATTTATGATGCATTGTAACCCCCAGACCTTTTCTGCAGTACTACTGCCTACCCAAGAATTCCCCATTTCATTAGTTGTGCATTTGATTTTTCCTTCCTAAGTGAAATACTTTGCACTTGCCTTTATTGAATTTCATCTTTTTGATTTCAGACCAATTCTCCAATTTGTCAAGGTCATTTTGAATTATAATTTTGTTGCTCTCCTCCAAGGTGCTTGCAACCCCTCTCGACTTGGTGTCATCTGCAGGTATTGTAAGTGTGCTCTCTACTCCATTATCCAAGTCATTAATGAAAATATTGAATCATACCAGACCCTGCACACATCGCACTAGATGCATCCCCCTCCCACCCCATTTGACAGTGAACCATTGATAACTACACTTTGAATACAGTCTTTCAACCAGTTTTGCATCCACTTTATAGTAATTTAATCTAGACTACATTTCCTTAGTTTGCTTATGAGAAAGTTATGTGGGACTGTGTCAAAACCCTACTAAAATCAAGATATATCACATCTACTGCTGTCCACTAGGCCAATATCCATATCTTATTGGGATCCGGGAAGTGGGCAGGCGAAGCCCGTCCACTGCTAAAGGATCCCCCCCAGCCTAAAAGGGGGATCCACAGGACCTAGATACCCAAAAAATTCCAGGGGACAACTAATGAAAAAACAGGCACAGGAGTGCGGTCAAAGGGTCAAACAAAGGGAACCGGACGGGACACCGAGCAGAGAACCCCGGACAGCGCCCACTGCTCCTCAAAGGCGTCAAGGGAGTCAGAGGACACTGCCCAGAGGAACTCTGCCCGGATACGTGAACGAACCGAGGATCGGAAATAGGCCCCACAGTCACAGGAGACTCCATCGGCCAACCTCCTCACTCTGGTTTTATAGATGGCCATTTTTGCTAGGGCCAGGAGGAGGTTGACCAGGAGATCCCATGACTTTGTGGGGCCACGGATAGGGAGTGCATAAATGAGAAGGTGAGGGGAGAAGTGCAACCAAAAACGTAATAAAATATTGGTGAGGAGCCGGAATAGGGGCTGCAGCCTGGCACACTCCAAGTATATATGTGCCAGGGTATCCCTCATGCCGCAAAAGGGGCAGGTGTCTGGGATTGAAGTGAACCGCGCCAAGTACACGCCCGTGCTCTCGGCTCCGTGAAGGAGCTGCCAACTGACATCCCCGGCGGGCCTTGGAACTAAGGTGGAATATAGGCTGGCCCACCGGGGCTCCTCACCCTCCAAAGGTGGCAGGAGGTCTCACCATTTTGTATCGGGGCAGGACACGAGGGTGAGGGCGTGAAGGGTGTGGAGCACGAGCGTGTATAGATGTTTTCTTGGCACGGTTTGAAAGCAGACCGGCTGCATCTCGTGCAGCCGGCTTCTAGTGAAGGGGTGAAGGGGTCAGTTGGGTCCACGGGACAGGGGTCCAATTAAAAGGTCCGGCGGGCCTGGGGTAGTGGGTGGGCGGGGCGTGCCCTCGTGCAGGACCCGGTCGAGATGAACCCGAGCAGCGGGCGGCAAAGCAGCCTTCACCTCCTGAAGTATGCGCCGGGGAGTACAAGGTCTGGAAAGCCCCATGCGCTGAGCGAGTGTCAGGGGATCCAGCCAGTCTCCCCGGTCATAGTCCAGGAGGTCTCCGACTCCTGTGACCTCTGCCAGGACCAACCTCTGGCGCACCGAGCGGGACTCCGCCACCTGCACACAGAGCTGGAGGTTGTGTAGCAGGGGCTCCGCAAGGAGATCTGCCCCCTCGGTGGCCGCCACGGACTTGGTCGTTGAAAAGAGTTTCCAGGTCCGGAGGAGGTCCTGGTAGAAGACCGGCAGCCCAGAGAGGTCTCGCGGAAGATCTCTCGGATGGAGATAAAGGAGCTGCCGGTCGTATTGGAGCCCTCGGAAGCGGCGCAGGAAAGCGTGTGCCAGTATGCTCCACGCCGGACTACCTGCACCATAAAGGAGCCTCTGCAGGGTCTGGAGGCGGAAGACATGGACCTGAGTAAGCAGACATTTTAGGCCCTGCCCCCTCTCCTCCAGAGGTAGATGGAGAATCCCTGCAGGGACCCAGTGCAGTCCTGACCAAAAGAACTCCAGAATCGATGTCTAGAGGTTGGCCAAGAAACCCGGGGCCGGGACCAGGGTGTTGAGCCAGTACCAGAGCATGGACAGGACTAGTTGATTAAGCACCAGCGCTCTCCCTCGAAGGGAGAGGCACCGGAGTAGTCCTGTCCATTTCCGGAGCCGCTCTATCACCCCGCCCTCTAAATTCTGCCAGTTCTCCGGTGGAGAGGGATGCATGGCAGAAAGGTAAACGCCAAGATAGAGCAGCGGACCCGAGTTCCACCGGATGGCCTGAAGCGCAGGTGGGAGGGAGCTTGCCTGCTGCCAGTCCCCTACCACCAAGCCAGAGCTCTTGATCCAGTTGACCCGCGCGGAGGAGGCTGCCGAATAGATGGCCTGGCAAGCCTCCACCCCCGCCAAGTTGCCCAGGTCCTGGACCACAAGGAGTACATCATCAGCGTTCGCCGACAGGACCAGCCGCAGCTCGGCTCCTGCAGCATCAACCCTGTCAACTTCCTTCGGAGGAGACAGAGGAAGGGCTCGATCACCAGAGCGTACAGCTGGCCTGAGAGGGGGCACCCTTGCCATACTCCTCGCCTGAAGCTGACTGGTTCGGTCAGGGTCCAGTTGAGCCTGACCAAACACTCTGACCGGAGAAAACCCACAAACTGGGGTCCGAATCCAAACGCCTGCAGAGTGCTCAGGAGATACCCGTGATCCACCCTGTCAAACGCCTTCTCCTGATCTAAGGACAGGAGGGCGAACGACAGACCATCCCTACACCCAAGTTTCAATAGGTCCCGGACCAGATATAGGTTGTCGAAGATGCTGCGGCCCGGGACGGTGTAGGTCTGGTCTGGGTGGACCACGTCCGCCAGCACGGACTCTATCCGCAGCGAGATAGCTTTTGCCACGACTTTGTAGTCCGTGCTGAGGAACGAGACGGGATGCCAATTTCGTAAATCGCGGAGGTCCCCCTTCTTCGGCAATAAGGCAAGCACGGCTCGCCTGCACGAAAGAGGGAGGACCCCGCTCTGCAAAGACTTGGCCCAGATGGTGACTAGGTCTGGGCCGAGGAGTCCCAGAACACGCGGTAGAACTCCACGGTCAGCCCGTCCATGCCTGGAGCTTTATTGGTGGGCATGCGACGGAGGGCTTCCGAGAACTCGGCCAGAGTGAGAGGCAGCTCTAGCCGGTCTCGGTCGCCCGCGCTGACTGTCGGGAGCTCCTCCCAGAGCACTCTGCAAGCGTTAGGATCGGTCGGATCCGGGGAGAAAAGGCTTGCATAGAAGGCTCTCGCCCTCCCGCACATCTCCACCGGATCCGTGAGGGGGGTGCCATCTTCTGCCAGTAGGCAGATGATATGTTTCTTAGGCCCCCTCTTTTTCTCCAGGGCATAGAAGAAGCGGGAGCTGCGATCCATCTCCCGAAGGAGACGGATGCGGGATCGAACAAAGGCACCCCGGGCCCGAGGGTCCTCGAGGGTTGGATCCACCCACTTCTCCCGGCACGCTCCGCAGAGGGGTGGATCCTCGGGGCTGGTGGCAAGACGCCTCTCCAGCAAGACCTCCCGTTCCAACTGCTCTATCGCCGCATCCCTCCGTTGGCTGGCGCCCCGGGTGTAGTTATGGCAGAAGAGCTGGGCGCGCACCTTCCCTAGGTCCCACCACCGCCGTGCCGAGGGAAAGGCACGCCACTGCCCTCGCCAGGCCAGCCAGAACTCCCGGAAGGACGCCACGAAGCCCGCATCCTCCAGGAAGCTCTTGTTAAAATGCCAATAGGCTTTCCCCAGCCTCTCCACGCAGAGGGAGGCTGTCATGATGGCTAAATGATAGTCAGAAAATGGGGCCGGCCGGATGCTGGAGGAGTGGACTCGTGAAAGATGAAAGCGGTCCAAATAAATAAATGTGGTCCAACCGGGAGTGGTGCGACCGACGGGCCTCCACCCGGACAAAGGTGAACGTGGAAGTGTCATCCAGGTGGTGGTCGTGCCAGACGTCCACCAGAGAGTGGTGTTCGACTATCTCCTGGAGGACGGCGACGGCGGCCGGGCTCTGCTCGGTCCCCGAGCGGTCCCGCTCCTCAAGGGTGATGTTAAAGTCCCCTCCCAGGACCAGGCACTCATGAGGATCCAAGGTGCCGAGGAAGGCGGACGCCTGCTGATAGAATTGCAGCCGCTCCAGGCTCGCTGCCGGGGCATAGATGTTGACGAGGTTGACTACGAGCCCTTCCATGCAGACCCGGAGGTGCAGCAGGCGGCCTGGCACAGCCTCAGCGACCCCCAGCACCTCGGGCCGTAGGTCGGGGGAGAACAGGGTCGCCACTCCAGCCGTACGAACTGTGAGATGGCTAAAGTAGACCCTGTACCCCCAATCCAGCCGCCAGCTGTCTTCGGCGGTCGGATCCGTATGGGTCTCCTGCAGGAAAACCACAGAGTACCTCCCCTCCCGAAGGAAGGAGAGCACCTGGGACCTGCGGAGACCCATCCTACAGCCGCGGGTGTTCAATGTTGCGATGGTAAAAGGTGCCATGAGGAGGGCTGGGGGGGATCCTCGCCGGCAGGGACGCTCGCGGCTCCTGACGGGCCGCTCAGCAGTCCGTGACCCACCCCGTAGGTGAGTAAGGAGTCACGGAAGAGGCGGACCCCCTGGTAGGCCACAGCGCCCTGCCTCCTGGTCCTTTTACCCTCCCCCATGAGAGCCCTTGCGGCCTGGAGGATATGATTAAAGTCCCCCCATCGCTGGAGGGTAAGCTGTACTTTGTTGCGGGAGCCACGGACATCTTCTAGAAACTCCCGCAACTCCTCTCGTAGTGCATGGGGGGCTGGGGTTACGGTCTGGTTACTCCCCGACGGGGCCCTTGGTACAGCCCCGTGGCCCACCAAGACGGGCAGACAGGGTGCGGACCCCCGACGGGGCTCCTGATGGGTTGACCTGAATGCTGGGGCGATAGGGGACGGTAGAGGGAGGATAGCAACCCCTGGTGGGTCGGGACGGGTGAACACAAAGGCCGCTCCCTGGGAGTCATCTGTTGGAAAAGGGAAGGAGACAGCCCTAGGGGCGGCAATAACATCTCGGGAGGTGGACAGGATAGGGGCAGGGGCAGGGTTAGCGGTGAGAGTCTGGGTGGGGAGAGGGCTCTCAGTGATGCCGGGCGCAAGCTCTATGGTGGATTTGGCAGCCACGGCATCAGGAGGTGGACTCTTTTCTGTAGGGCTCTCTCCCGGGAAGGAGGTCGAATGCTCCTCACTAACGAGCCGTGCCCCTGGTGGCTCAGGTCCCGTCTGCGTGGCACTGGCCATCGCCTGAACAGGCTTGGCAGCTTTAAGCGGGGTGCCTCTGCAGCGGGGTTGATGGAGGAGTCCAGGGGCTCCTCAGAGGTGGGAGCGGAAGCAACAGTTAGGGGAAGGGAACATGGGGAAAGGGGGGCTGGAGTGAAGTCGCCCAGTTCGAGGCCTGCTGGCACAGGATCATCCTCCCCCTGGGTGACCAGGGTCAGACCCAGGGCCTCGATCTCCTCATATATAGACGGGAAATCATTTTCCGCCACCCCGGGATTCTCCCCACTGGCACCTGATGCGACAGTTGCTTCAGGGCACACTGGGGTTTCAGATGGCGCCTCGGTGGTCTTGGAGGGGAGGGACTCCCGTGGAGGGGAGATACTGCCTTCCAGTGCTGCCTCGTCTTCCCCAGCCGGCTCTGGTGGATGGAACACACCCGTGGGTAGAGCGGAAGGCTCAGCATTGGTGCCCCACTTCCTGGCCCTTTGTGGGGGGGCCTCCGCATCAGATGGAAGGAGCGGAGCTTGAGCCTTCCGCTTGCCCCGCTTCCCCTGGACTAGGGCCCAGCCCTCCATGGTATCATCCAGGGGCTGGCTAGCAGGGGTTGTGTCAGGGGGCAGAGGCGATGGCTCAGGGACTCAAGGGGATAATGGTGGGGCAGCACAAGGGAGGGAAGATTCCCCTTGGGGCGGGCCCTCTCCCATGCCCGGCGGTGTCCCTGCCGCACCCTCCTCCACAGGCCCTGCCAGATTGTAAGCAGCAGGGGCAGGGCTCTCACGCTCGTCTGAGCATAGTTGGGGAGGTGACCCTTGGGCCCTAGCGGGAGCAATGGTGGACTGGGAAGGAGGAGGGGTGGTTTCGGGCGCCGGGCAGCCAGGGCTGCCAGCGATGACGGGGCCGGTGCCCTGCCGGGGTTCGGGGGTCCCGGATGCCCCTCCTTGCCGGGCCAAGGGGCAGTCCCTCCGGACGTGCCCCATCGCCCGGCAGAGGTAGCACCGGGCCTCCCCCATAGAATAATGCACCCGGTAATGGGCCCCCTGGTAGGGGACTAGGAAGGACCCCTCCAGCGCCTCTCCATCACGCGCCGCCAGCGGCAGTTGAAGCTGCACTTGCCGGCGGAACTAGAGGACGTGACGGAGGGCGGGGTCTTTGCAGCCCAACGGGAGAGGGCTGATGACAGAGATGGGTTTCCCCAGGGTAGAGAGGGCAGGTAACAGGGCGGCATTGGGCAGAAAGGGAGGGACGGAGGTCAGGACCAGGCGGACGCCCAGGTCCTCTAGCGGCTCCAAGGGGACAAACACGCCTCCCACCGCCAGACCCTTCTCCACCGCCTCCTGGGCGGCGGCCTCCAATGTTAAGAAGAAGACGACCTTGCCATACATTTTGGAGGCCGCCACAATGGCTGTGGGCCCCACCACCCTCGCCAAGGCCCACACATAGGTCTCCACGTGGGGCGAGGCAGGCACCAGGAGGCAACAGACGCCGTGCTTCCTGGTCATGGTGGGAAAGGGGCCCCGGCCGCCATAGATAGTAGCGGAGGCGGTGGGCGGGAGAGATGACGAAGCGGCAGTTGCTACATAGGGCTGCTGATGAACAGGAAATTCAGTCTGTTAATGTCTGTCTCTCTCTCTGACAGGTGTCTCTGTGGTGTAATTTCAACCGTGGTTACACTTGTTAGCACCAAAATTTGAGAGGAAGGAAAAATGGGAGAATGGAACAAAACTGAAAATTGACCTGTGTAGATTAAAATTGGACTGTTTTCAGTAAAAGGAAATTCAGTGATTGTGACAGTAAGGTCGTTTAGTCCAGGAAAGGAAATAAACAGCACATATACAAAGTGGGAATGGGGGAATCTAACCAAGAATCCATGGCCATCACGTTAAAGCAACCTTATTTTAATTCTTTCTTCTTACTGTCTTAATATTAATTAATGGGATTGGGGGGGATTGGTAATTAAGCACTATATGCTATGGGTAGTTAGGAGATCTAGAGAGCTGTCCACAAGGGGTCTTGTCTTAAGAAGTGGTCCACAACATGATAAAAAGTTTGAGAACCACCAATGTGATACTGGTATAGTTATCATTTATGTGTTAGGTTTGGAAGACAATGGCATGGGGTTTGATGGTTTCATCATCATCATGTTCCTATTATGCATCTGGCGTTTAGGGAAGCGACGAAGCTCCTCTACTGCTGTCTGTTTCTGGCAGTATTTGATGGTTTAATACTGTTATATTACAGTTTTCTGGCATAAAAGTGGCTCATCTTTCTATTTGCAAGTTAGACTAGTGTGAATCAGTCCATATGAACTTTACATATGGATTTACATCTTTGAAGAAGAAATGTGGCTCTGAAAAATCTTATGTGTATGTATGATGGAGTGTGTGTGTGGGGGGGTTGTTAATTTATCGACTAAATATAGTAGGAAAATGTTAGAAACTAGTTGGACCTATTCTAGAGTTTGAATTTTTGCTTCTAGATTGTAAAATGCATTTTCTCTTTAAGATAAAGGTAAATGGCTTTTTCATACTTGGCTTGTTCATACGTTATACAAATCATCTTACCTCAGTTCAGTCTATGAAATTTTGGCATTTTCTGCAGTGTAGTCTGAAATCCTAGAACAAAGAATACCTACATCTTAGGTTCACAAAAGATTATTTGAACAGAAATAGAAAGGCCTGAAATGGTATACAACTGACTTGTTTTAATTAAAGAATTCTTTGTTTCTATACTCAGAAACTGCTAATATGGGGACCTGAAAAGTTATGCATAAGCAGCCACCTAGGGCTACATTTCAAAAGGAAACACCCAGAGGAATAACTGAGAGGAAACTGCTTAGCATTCCTGTCAGTTTCCTTTTGCACTTCTTGCGTAAAAAACAGGCAGAGGGAAACCAAGTAGGATTAGTCAGTTTCCATTCATATTAGCCTCTGAACAACCAGCTACCTGCAAGTCAGACTAAAAGGATGGTGCAATAATAGTAATTTTTCCTTAGCATCCACTTGACTGTAAATAGCTTGATACTAAGGCTTTGTGTACACTGCCAACTGAACGATAAAACTTTTGTTGTTCACGGGTGCTTAAAAAAAGCTCCTCCCCCCCGGAAAGACAAAAGTTTTGACGCGGCAAGTGACAGTGGGGTGGAAGGGGGTGGAAGTATTTTATCGGCAAAAGTACCGACAAACAGCGTTTACACTGCCCAACTAAGCTGTGTAGTGTAAACAAAGCCTAACTAATCCTAATAATTTTCCCTTTGTGGCTAAGGGTAAATTTTTACACATGGTCTGCAAATGGAAACTGATTAGAATTCTAGGGACAAATGCTGCTCTCAATTACACTGGTATAAATCTGTGATTGAAATCATTGGGTTACTCCAGATTTACACCAGTAAGTTGATTCACACATCCAGTTACATGATATTTGTTAACCCCGAGTGCATTTTGTTTCGTAAGGTGTAACCTGCTTAACTCCTTCAAAAAGTCTTACATAAGACTTGGAATTAAATTTACTGCTCTTCCAATTTAACGATAATGTTGAAACAAAAGTCAACTAAAGAAACGAATAGTTGAGGCTACCCTGTTAGGGCCTATGTTGTAATACATGATCTTTTTCTCAGAGGGTTCTACAACTGTGATTGGGTCTACTTTGCTGAGAGCTTTAATCTAAACTAAGGTATTGTGGTATATTTTAAAATTATAGTTGAAACAGTACTTGTTAGCCTGTTATGGTAAAATAGTTTTTCCCTATCCTTTTAATGTTGCTCGGTGTGGGGACTATTGGGTATATGTACCGTAATACCAGAGTAGGCCTGTGTTTTGGTAACCTAATGTGCTTTTTCCCTGATCTGTCTGTGCTCTGTTTATACAGTGGGTGAATCAATTTCTGTAGTAACTGGCTGGTGAATCTTGCCCATATGTTCAGGGTTTAGCTGATCGCCATATTTGGGGTTGGGAAGGAATTTTCCTCCAGGGCAGATTGGAGAGGCCCTGGAGGTTTTTCGCCTTCCTCTGTAGCATGGGGCACGGGTCACTTGAGGGAGGCTTCTCTGCTCCTTGAAGTCTTTAAACCACGATTTGAGGATTTCAATGGCTCAAACATAGGTGAGGTTTTTCGTAGGAGTGGGTGGGTGAGATTCTGTGGCCTGCGCTGTGCAGGAGGTCGGACTAGATGATCAGAATGGTCCCTTCTGACCTTAGTATCTATGAATCTATGAATTAGATTTCCACCTTGGTTACTGAATGTGGAATAGATGTTGACCCATATCAATTTTCATTTTGCATCCATTCTCTATGTAAAACAAGACTTCAGTTAATGATAGAGAGAGAAAGGTATAGGAAAATAAAAGGGGGAAACAGAGGCTTCATCTATGCTATGCTCAGTTGGTTCTTGTGCACCAATTGATGCACACACAATTAGTCATCCATTGTAACACCCTACATTGTTTAAATTTGCCATTACATCCATACTAGTGCTTCCTTAAACCATTTAAGGTCTGGGCTGGTCATCCATCAGATTTGCCAGCTGAGACTGTGTGCTTTTCAGCTATACCTTCTACAGTATACCTCCATCAGCTCCTTAGCCAGGTTGAGACTGTGCACACAGCACCCCAAAAGCTCTTCCCCAACCATATCCCCTACATGTAAAATCATCCCCCTAATTCTAGTCATGGCTCTGCAACTTCTCATTCAGCTACCAAACTACTGGTCCTGTACTCCAAATTATACCTTCAGTTATTCCTGTGCAATGCCATTGTTTTCAGAGGATATCAGCAGTCACACCTCAGCAAACTCATTTAAGGTTAATTGGGTTACACAGCGGTCACTGAAAGCATGATCAGAAGACAATGGAGTTGTATGGGTGTTATTTAGCCAGCAGAGTCTGTGACTGGTGGTGATGCATGAGATGAAAAGGGTCAAGGGGGAATTCGTGGGGCTGCCAATTAGAAAACATCTTTTTATGCTTGTGAATGGAGTGAAATTTGATCTATGAGATGCAATGAATATGTTCCCCCTTGCTGAGAAGGTACATATCGGTCATTTTGGAAGGTTCTTAGGAGAAACACCATTGGTGCTTCCTATTGAACAATGCCCATAAGATCAAAGAGAATTTTACCAGAAGATATTTCTGTTAAGTGTGTGTATTTTGCTGAGGGAAGAAGAGGTCATCTTTAACCTTATCTTTCTTTTAACTTTTAATTAATATTTTATTCTTCTTTTCTTTTTCCACTTACTTGTCTGCTGCTCTTCAACAGTTAATTGTGGAGCCATGGGTTTTTAATATCAGAGGGAAGTGGGTAATGGCCCAGGAGGTGAGAAGGCACACAGACAAACAAACAAGACATGCAAACTGATAAAGTTTGTAGATAGATTACAAGGTGCACTCACAACTTATCATATATGGTGTGGTGTATTTGGAGCTTCTTGTAATAATTTATTGTCTCCTGACTGAGTTATTGTGATGTCTATGGTATGCGTATACTGAGTTAATTCAGTAGCAACAGGGTTAGGAAATGCACCCAGGAAGGGGGGTGTTTCCTGGTATGCTTCTCATGGCAAACACCTGAGAAGACAATGCATGAGGCATTCATTTTGATTCTCTGGCTCTGACCCCTACGGAGCTTGCCAAACTTGTTTTGGGCAGCAGGTCCAAGCTTGTGAGCCCCTGGAACAAAGAACTTTGGTTGGATTTAAAGAGATATGCACTCCTTCAAAAGGGGCAAACAGGTTACTATGGCTGAGACTTAGACCCCAGCCAGGCGGTAGGGTAAGATAGACATGCATGGAGGCTCTTGTTCTAAAATCCTTTTGTCTTTTATGCTATGCTTTTTTCCTACTGTTAAGATCAAACAATACTTTTAAGAAGGCTGTTTTCGGTCATTTGGACCAAAGTTTGTTGAAGTGACAAGCCAGCTTTTGACAGCGGTAGCGTCTTCTGCAAGTGCAGAGAGAATATTTTTGTTGTTTCATTTTATTCAACTAGGTCAGTTCAATAGTTCATTCAAAGTTAAGAAACTGATTAGGTCATTGTAATTCATTGGTCGTACATTCCCAAAGAAAAAAATCACAGGTACCCAACTGGACCTGCTTGGTAAGCATGGTCAATATGCAGGGTATTGTAGCCTAGGATCCGGTGTAAGTGTTGGATAATTGCAGGATTCCACCCCAGAACATATAAGTACATGAGGCCTAACACCTGTGTGGTGTTCAACAGTGAGACTAGAAGAGGGGTCAGCTAGAGGCTAGCCATGACACCTATTTCATTATGCACTACAGTTTAAGAATAGCTGATGTCCTTAGCACATGTGAAGTTCATTAAGGTAGATCCTTATGTTCACTCTTCTGTGCAACACTGCCAATATATAATTATGCCTGTTTCTGTAATTTTCACTTGAGGCATCTGAAGAAGTAGGTTTTTTATCCATGAAAGCTTGTGCCCAAATAAATCTGTTAGTCTTTAAGGTGCCATCAGACTCCTCGTTGTTTTTGTGGATACAGACTAACATGGCTACGCCTCTGATATTTGCTACAGTAGTTGTCTCAAGTAGCTATAGGGTAGATAACAATTAATGGGGTTTTAAAAATAAAAAAGGATTTTTAAAAATTTAAATATAGGTTTAGTTTTAAAAAAAAAATTAGAATTAAATTTGAAATTATGACAACCAATTTTAAGGCCTAAACGTAATATAATTATTAAAATCATTTCAACTAAATAAAAAAAAGAGCAGTACATGTTGGCGTCTAAGTTTTACAGAAAGTCAAACCACTGAACTGATAGAAGCTGCTGGCTAAGTGCCTGGAACCAGAGTCTGTTGACATGTCAAACCAACTTTTGACAGCAGTAAGCCTCTCCTACAGGTGCAGAGAGAATATTTTCTTCATTTCAGTTTATTCAACTAGTTCAATTCAGTGACTAGTTCATTCAAAGTTAAGAAATCAGTTAGGAGTTAAATAAGCAGCAAAAGCAAAAGTTAAATAAGCAGCTTGTTTGCCTCTGCCCAATCTAGGAATAAAAACCGGGTGCAGAGAGAGGGATGTAGTCACCAGAAACAATCAGTTCCCTAACTTCAGATAATACTGCCTGTGTTTAATAAATCTCTGAGTTTTAAATGCAAAGTTTTTGAGCAACTTTTGAAACTTTTTTTTCTGTATACAGTGTTTTAAAGTACTTTTGTTTAATTAAAAAACATTTAAATTATATTTTAATTGAATTTGAATTTCCATCCAAATAGAACTTGTCACAAATCACAATTTAAAAGAAACCATTGTCTAGCAAATCAGAAATGCATCATTCACCATTTTCTAGCATAACAGAAAGTGTAAAAAAAATTAAGAATCTGAATAATTGTAAGGTAAGCTATATAATTGTTTATATATATATATATATATATATATATAAGCTGGTTAGCAAAAAGAAAAAACAGTTTTGATCTACTTTTAGTTTCAAATCAACATGTTTTAATGGTTACAAACCAATGAGAATCAACCTTTCTTTAGGAAAATAACTGAAAAGTATAAATGCGAAACAAGATTAAAAACCATGATTTAAATCGAGGTTCCTGCTTGCTCATATAAATCATGATTAAAACTGATGATTTAAATCGCTTTGATTAGTAGTTATAGCTGTCAATGGAAGATTTCAGTTAAGAGATGTGTTGTCTTGGGTTATACGTTATTCACAGCTATTTTCTATGATTATTTGTTTAATTTATTTTAACCACAATATTAGTAAAACAACATGTCTGTATTACAATAAATAGTAACAAAAATGAGAGAGAGAGCCTGAGTCAACTCTGGGCATTTCGTTTGACTCTCATCACTTTTCTCTTATTAAAACCTTAAATGTTCTGGATAGAATTAATTTAATTTAAAATTTAGGCCATCATCGGTATCCCTATTCAGTTTTGACCACAAAATGCAGAGATTTGATTCAGTGAGTTCATGAAGCAAAAGGAGAATTGTTTTACTTCTGTATATCTGTAAGTATAAACATTCCAGTTCAGGCTACACCAGAAAATATGGTTTGAGAATGGATGGTGCAATTATTCTTTATAGCCTAAGTGCAATTATTTTGGGAGCTGTGGTAACCTACTTGCCTGTATAGGACCCAATCACCCCCTTCTATGGAAAAACCCATAGGATGCAGAAATGGAGGAGGGAAAACTCTACCAGGGCATCTTTGTGGGGGTTTTCTGGGCTTGTTTCACTGGAAGTAGAGGAAAGTTGTGCCCCTTCTGAGCCCCTCACAGAATGATTGCAGTTTAACCTCCAAAGTCTACAGATTCCCCAAAATCTGCAGAAGGCAAGGCAATCTGCACAGAGGCCCTGTAGCCCTGGGACAGTTTGCCTTACCCCTTTCCCTTTGTCCCTTGGCAGCTGGGCTACAGTAATGTTTGCCGCGGGAGTGTAGTGCATGTCCTTTGGGGCAGCCACTTCCCTGCTGACTTTCCCTACCCATCAAGACTCGGGAGATTTGTGTGGAGGGATAATCTTGTGGAGAATAATCTGGTGCATAAAAAATTGCCATGGGATCTTGTTATTCTGCCTGAGGGTCTACATCCTAGTACCAGTCTACTCTGTTCCTTACAATACAAATGATTTTTAGAAACTGGTGTATTTGTAGGGAGCAAAACATCAGTTTGATCTCCATTTAATATGAGCAAATCTTTGTTTAACAGAGGAAAGAAAATAGCATTTAGCTTACTGTTTATCCTGAGATTGGTATGCGAGATGCACGTGTCAGAATAAAGAGGGTTAACACTGTAGCACTTTGTAATACCTGATACATTTAGTAAAGCCCAAGAGTCCTAAATTGCTCTTAAACATCTTTCCTTCTGTGCCTCCTTGATATTTTTCCCACTCTTCATATTTACTAGAATATTGACACAAAAGTTGAATGGGGCTCGCCTTTGTGCAGAAAGACCCTTGTGAAAATCAGATGTGTGGAGCCTTAAGCAGATTTCCAGATACTACACATTTGCACGGTGTGGTTAAAGGGTCTGGCAGCTGAGTGGGTTGCAGGTGCATGACTTGGGGGGTTGTCTTGAAAGCAGAATTCTTCTAGGCCAGCTATGTAGGGAGTAAACTGGTAGTCATCTTCTCTGTAAACTCTGGGAATAGGTTTCTCAAATATGTGCTCATTGATGGCCTTTTGTTAGTATAACCCCCATAAGTATGGGTCCCCAGGGAGCTGGCACTGGCAATGGGTTGGCTCCCAGTGGAGAATTTAAACTAGACATTTGTGTCAGCATCGCTCAGTTTTTAATCTGTCTTTTTCACCTTTCATCATAAAATAGATTTTCAGATTTAGTGTGGTTCAGTAATGCAAAACATTCGTAGAAATATTGTCACATGTTAAAAGCATAAAGTGCATCATTTATTATAACACCATGTATACTAATGAAAAACATAGTGTGGGCTGGAAATTTGATAATAGCTGAATTCAGAATGTTTCCATTCCCAAATATGCCTTGGGGCCTCTTGCTATAAGCATGTGGCTAAGGAGGCCCTTTTGTAAATTGACATAAACATTTGGCTCCTGTTTCACAATCATTGGTTAGAAATAATTTAAAAAATTATAGTGTTACCTGTTATGATATCATGCATTCCTTCTCTGTAATAGGAATCAGAAGTAAGAAGAGACAGTGTACTCTAGTGGTTAGAATACTAAACTGAGAGTCAGGACTTCTATGTTTTTTTCCTAGCTCTGCCATTAAATTGCTCTGTCATCTTGGACATATTTTTATTCCTTAGTTTCCCTATCTGTAAAATGCAGATACTTCACAAAGGTGTTTGTAAAACTAAAATAGTGTTCACAAAGCACTTTAAGGCTCTCAGATGAAAGGCAGCATAGAAATGCAAAATATTATTTATATATTACATTGTTTAATCAGTGATTTTATTATGTGCACATAATTCATTAGGAGCTGGACTGAGAACACCAGCTCATCTCATATTAACCAGTGAGCAACCATCAGATAGTAACTTTCTGTAATTATGGGCCTAAACTGGATTCAGATTGATGAACGTTCATCTCATTACCAGTTCCCCTGAGTGATGAAGTCACTCATCCTGAGACTATTTTGATTTGCTTGCATTGTAAATCAGACATCTTTTGGTTGAAGGAATAAAATTTTTTTATTAAGTAGACTTAATATTTTAGAAATTCTTTAGCAAAAGTGCTAAATATGGATGATAACTGAAATGCTGAGCTTCATACCTTTCTTAATTTCTTTAAACTGATAGAGACAAATAATGAAGTTTGCAGTCTAGATACTTACAAACTGATTTTCAGAAGCTTTATTGAAGCCAAGTAGCCCTTTTGTGAGATGTTTCACATAAGCAATTTTCATGGACCAAAAACCAGGTTATTCAGTTTGTAAGTGCTGTAACTACATTTTCAACCTGTGCATAAAAAGTATAGCTGCCAAGAAGAATTAGTACATATGAAAAAGACAAATGCTAGGTAGTGTGTGATTCTTGTGAGAGCTTTTTAAATTTTCCATGTTGGGACATAACAAAATTTTAAATTGTATGTTATCAAAATTTTCTTTCTAAAACTTCTTCTTTGCAGTGATCCTAAACTAAGCTTTTATAAAAAATAATAATCTGTTGTATTTTGGATGGTATGTTACAGTATACTTGAGTAAAATATGACCCAGCATGCATTAGGGTAACACAAAGGGCCCAAAGCTGAGTTGTGTTAAGCACCATCCTTTCCCACAGATACCAATGAGAGTTGAAGAATCTGGGCATTTCACAAGTTTAGACATTGAATTACAGAATAAATTCTTGCTCTTATGCTGTTAAAAAGGATACAGTGAAACAACCATACAGCAAAAGAAGGAGTTAATTTTCAGCCTGTCAGTGGCAAATATCCATTTAAACAGAGAACAATACCTGGATATTCCCAGCTCAAACTAAAGGAAAACAATATTTCTCCTTGTTTTTGGGGTTGAGTGGATGTAAAACTGGTCAGTTTATAGCTTGAGAATCCCCCATGAAGTAAGGGAATAGCCACACAATTATATTCAATAAAAATGAACAATCCACCTAAACAGTTCCTTTCCAGTTACTTTTCCAATGCTCACAGATTTTTTCAGTTTTGGAGAAGGGTCCCAGTTTGATCTTCTTTCCTCACCAAAATCCCTGACTTCTGTTGTTTCTTCTTGATCTGGTGAAGCATCTACTTCTTAGCATTAAAAAACAAAAAGAATATGTAGCTATTGGCTTTGCACTGGGCACTCAGGACCAGCTTCCATGATCTGGCCAAGGCGTGCTGAGTGTGGCTGTAAAGGTGGCTATAGGTCACCATTATGCTCTCTCTAATCTAAAGACTAGCAAAGGGTGAATCTCTGGTGTGAGGCTGAGCATCCTTTGGGCTGTTTTGATGAATGCCTGGCTGTGCATAGGACCCTGGGGCAGATGGAGCAGCTGGAGTTCAGCCAGATGCAGCAGCTGTCTAGCTGAATCCATATGCTGTGAACTTGAAGAGAAGTGGCATAGGAGCTGCAACCTATGACACCTGGGGATTCCCCTACAGAGAAGGGAATCTTCAGGCAGGCTCTTAAACTGGTTTCTGGCTACTTATTATTTATATATAAGTGCTGCCAGAACAGGGGCCAGAATCTGGTCCTCAGTTTACCCTGGAAGAATTTGGAAGCTTCTTTCCGTTTATGAATAAATCCCTATAGGATGGGAATGTTTTTGTTTGTTTTATGTTTTGTTTTTTGCCTATCTGGCATGACTGGAGGTTAGATTAAAAAAAAAAAGATCTGTGACTTATAATTGATTAATTAGGTAATAATTGTATCATGCTTTAAACATGAAGAAGGCTATGGCTATTATGTATTTATCTTTCTGTGTGCTGAATACAAGAATTTGCGTGATATCTCTGAATAGCAAGGAAGTTGTCTTATGTCAGAGAGTGACATTTTGATTATTCTGCCTGTGAAAAATATTAATATTCACAAAGGGGGATCGTATATGCCCTCTCAATTTAGAGTATCTTTTAAAGATTTATTTAATGCTTCGAGAGCCAACTCATCCATGAAAGAGAGAAAGTCTGTGCTCTCTTATTTGACAAAACTCCTAGGGCACTCCAGATGATGGAATGTCAAGGCCATCCAGTTAAAGGGAAGTTTAATCCATCTGTTTTTTCAATAGTAGTTAATGGACCTGAAAAGCCTTCCTGGTTCTTCGGGGTTATTTTTGTCCCATTTTTCTCACAATGTGAATTGTATCACTAGATCAAGTTTAGAATTCACCACTTCCAACCATTGTCTAGTGCAGTGCTTCTCAAGCTATCTGATGTGGGGGACCGGCAGGTTTTTTTTCCAATGTGTGCGCAGACCGGCAGCTGATGGCTCGCGGACCAGCACCGCTCCACGGACCACCACTTCGAGTAGCACTGGTCTAGTGGATCGACCTGTTTGCACAGAATATGACATTGACAGCTTCATAGTACCTCCTGTCAATATGAATGGTTATCTTTTGGCATCCTCCCAGAGATTCTGGGGAGCAAAGAATGCTCCCTCCACTTTTGCTGGTTAGTGTTATCCCACTACTAGATCTCTGAGGGTAAAACTTTTTGTACCAAGCGTTTACATTTGAAAATCCCAACAGCACTTAGTATTTTTTGTCAGTGCTTATTGTATCAATAAAAAAGTTCTGTAGATGCTCCAAGAAAAATGTTACCAAATTGTAGGCTGAAGAATTCTAATGCAGAGTAACAATGTCAATAAGACCTGATATATGCCACTTTGTTTGTTCAAAATACCCCAGAAGCTGAGATACTTGGCATTTATATGAAAACATTCCAAGATCCTATGAAATCAGATTTCCAATGTGCTTTACTAAGTATTTTATTCCTGCTCTGTGTGATTGGATGTAAATAAATTGGCAGCCATTCTGTGGCTGCAACATTCCATGAGTGTTTGCTCTGGAAGCAGTTAAATCTGTAGTGACATTAAGTGAGAGAGGGAAGTTTGGCAAGGATACCAAAGTGTTCCCTTTTTTTAATGCTCTCATGGGATCTTTAACTTCAACATGAGCAACTGCCAGAGCTGGCAGGCTGGACTTGATTTAGCATCCCACTTTATGAACAGCATTTCTCCCAACTTGCAGTGTGTCACAACCCCTATTTCCTTAGCTAGGATCTGAAACCTGTAAACTGTAGGATTCAGCTGAGCTATCACTGTCGCTTTAGCCTGATGCATTTCTTTTGAATATATTATTTACTCCAGGTTCTGGTTTGGGCAGATAAATGGAGAGTACCTCCCAATTTGCAAAAAAATCATCTGTTAACTAAGCTGAAGCAGTTTTCAACTCATCCAAACCACTGAAAATACTCTTTTAACACAAACCTCAAACATATTGTTAAATACAGGACATCAGACTTTTATAATTACAAATTAATTTACGGTCAGTAAGGAAAGGGTAGCTTTGAAGGAAAGTTCTTTCTGATCAAAACCAAATTACACTATTTCAGTTAAAGACAAAAAGCTAAACAAAGCCTGTTGCCAACTGTGTCCACATATCTATTCAGGGGACCCCATCATAGGGCCTAATCACATCAACCACACTATCAGAGGCTCGTTCACCTGCACATCTACCAATTGATATATGCCATCATGTGCCAGCAATGCCCCTCTGCCATGTACATTGGTCAAACCGGACAGTCTTTACGTAAAAGAATAAATGGACACAAGTCAGAGGTCAAGAATTATAACATTCAAAAACCAGTCGGAGAACACTTCAGTCTCTTTGGTCACTCGATTACAGACCTAAAAGTTGCAATTCTTCAACAAAAAAACTTCAAAAACAGACTCCAATGAGAGACTGCTGAATTGGAATTAATTTGCAAACTGGATACAATTAACTTAGGCTTGAATAAAGACTGGGAGTGGATGGGTCATTACACAAAGTAAAGCTATTTCCCCATGTTTCCCCCCTCCCCCCCCCCCACTGTTCCTCAGACGTTCTTGTCAACTGCTGGAAATAGCCCACTTTGATTATCACTACAAAATTCCCCCCTCACTCCCCGCTCTCCTGCTGGTAATAGCTCACCTTAACACCCATTGTTTCATGTTCTCTATGTATATAAAAGTCCGCACTGTATTTTCCACTGAATGCATCCGATGAAGTGAGCTGTAGCTCACGAAAGCTTATGCTCAAATAAATTTGTTAGTGTCTAAGGTACCACAAGTACTCCTTTTCTTTTTAAGAATATTTCTGCAGACAAGATGTATAGTAGAAGATGGTGTAACTAGTTTGACTTTGGAACCCACTGAGGATTTCTGTGCATTTTCAACAGTGTAATAAAGCTAGTATTTCTCACTTTTGATACAGTACTTGTGTAGTTTAGAAACAAACTTCTGTGCTGAAGTGGAATCCATTCATCTATAAAGAGTTCTCATTCTCTGGCCCTGTTCAACCACATAAAATATGAGGGCTGACAAATCTAAATTAGAGTTTAACTTTTTATTCTGTACATAGAGTTGGACAGACAGTAAGTAGGGTTTTAATCTGACCAATAAGAAACTGGCAGCTGCTGCTGCAGATGTTTGCTATTGTGTTACTGGCCATGTTGTGTCTCTTCTACATAGATATCAGAGTAGCAGCCGTGTTAGTCTGTATTCGCAAAAAGAAAAGGAGTACTTGTGGCACCTTAGAGACTAACAAATTTATTAGAGCATAAGCTTTCGTGAGCTACAGCTCATTTCATCGGATGCATTTGGTGGAAAAAACAGAGGAGAGATTTATACACACACACACAGAGAACATGAAACAATGGGTTTATCATACACACTGTAAGGAGAGTGATCACTTAAGATAAGCCATCACCAGCAGCAGCGGGGGAGAAAGGAGGAAAACCTTTCATGGTGACAAGCAAGGTAGGCTAATTCCAGCAGTTAACAAGAATATTGGAGGAACAGTGGGGGGTGGGGTGGGAGGGAGAAATACCATGGGGAAATAGTTTTACTTTGTGTAATGACTCATCCATTCCCAGTCTCTATTCAAGCCTAAGTTAATTGTATCCAGTTTGCAAATTAATTCCAATTCAGCAGTCTCTCGTTGGAGTCTGTTTCTGAAGCTTTTTTGTTGAAGGATAGCCACTCTTAGGTCTGTAATCGAGTGACCAGAGAGATTGAAGTGTTCTCCAACTGGTTTTTGAATGTTATAATTCTTGACGTCTGATTTGTGTCCATTCATTCTTTTACGTAGAGACTGTCCAGTTTGGCCAATGTACATGGCAGAGGGGCATTGCTGGCACATGATGGCATATATCACATTGGTAGATGCGCAGGTGAACGAGCCTCTGATAGTGTGGCTGATGTGATTAGGCCCTATGATGGTATCCCCTGAATAGATATGTGGACAGAGTTGGCAACGGGCTTTGTTGCAAGGATAGGTTCCTGGGTTAGTGGTTCTGTTGTGTGGTGTGTGGTTGCTGGTGAGTATTTGCTTCAGATTGGGGGGCTGTCTGTAAGCAAGGACTGGTCTGTCTCCCAAGATCTGTGAGAGTGATGGGTCGTCCTTCAGGATAGGTTGTAGATCCTTGATGATGCGTTGGAGAGGTTTTAGTTGGGGGCTGAAGGTGATGGCTAGTGGCGTTCTGTTGTTTTCTTTGTTGGGCCTGTCCTGTAGTAGGTGACTTCTGGGTACTCTTCTGGCTCTGTCAATCTGTTTCTTCACTTTAGCAGGTGGGTATTGTAGTTGTAGGAATGCATGATAGAGATCTTGTAGGTGTTTTGCTCCAACCCCTCAGACAGAGACAATGCGGTTATATCGTAGCGCTTGGCTGTAGACAATGGATCGAGTGGTATGATCTGGATGAAAGCTAGAGGCATGTAGGTAGGAATAGCGGTCAGTAGGTTTCCGATATAGGGTGGTGTTTATGTGACCATCGCTTATTAGCACCGTAGTGTCCAGGAAGTGGATCTCTTGTGTGGACTGATCCAGGCTGAGGTTGATGGTGGGATGAAATTGTTGAAATCATGGTGGAATTCCTCAAGAGCTTCTTTTCCATGGGTCCAGATGATGAAGATGTCATCAATGTAGCGCAAGTAGAGTAGGGGCATTAGGGGACGAGAGCTGAGGAAGCATTGTTCTAAATCAGCCATAAAAATGTTGGCATACTGTGGGGCCATGCGGGTACCCATCGCAGTGCCGCTGATTTGAAGGTATACATTGTCACCAAATGTGAAATAGTTATGGGTCAGGACACAGTCACAAAGTTCAGCCACCAGGTTAGCCGTGACAGTATCGGGGATACTGTTCCTGACGGCTTGTAGTCCATCTTTGTGTGGAATGTTGGTGTAGAGGGCTTCTACATCCATAGTGGCCAGGATGGTGTTTTTAGGAAGATCACCAATGGACTGTAGTTTCCTCAGGAAATCAGTGGTGTCTCGAAGATAGCTGGGAGTGCTGGTAACGAAGGGCCTGAGGAGGGAGTCTGCATAGCCAGACAATCCTGCTGTCAGGGTGCCAATGCCTGAGATGATGGGGCGTCCAGGATTTCCAGGTTTATGGATCTTGGGTAGCAGATAGAATACCCCAGTTCGGGGCTCCAGGGGTGTGTCTGTGCGGATTTGTTCTTGTGCTTTTTCAGGGAGTTTCTTGAGCAAATGCTGTAGTTTCTTTTGGTAACTCTCAGTGGGATCAGAGGGTAATGGCTTGTAGAAAGTGGTGTTAGAGAGCTGCCTAGTAGCCTCTTGTTCATACTCTGACCTATTCATGATGACGACAGCACCTCCTTTGTCAGCCTTTTTGATTATGATGTCAGAGTTGTTTCTGAGGCTGTGGATGGCACTGTGTTCTGCATGGCTGAGGTTATGGGGCAAGCGATGCTGCTTTTCCACAATTTCAGCTCGTGCACGTCGGCGGAAGCAGTCTATGTAGAAATCCAGGCTGCTGTTTCGACCTTCAGGAGGAGTCCACCCAGAATCCTTCTTTTTGTAGTGTTGGCAGGAAGGTCTCTGTGGGTTAATATGTTGGTCAGAGGTGTGTTGGAAATATTCCTTGAGTCTGAGACGTCGAAAATAGGATTCTAGGTCACCACAGAACACCACATCAGCCACACTATCAGAGGCTCGTTCACCTGCGCATCTACCTATGTGATATATGCCATCATGTGCCAGCAATGCCCCTCTGCCATGTACATTGGCCAAACTGGACAGTCTCTATGTAAAAGAATGAATGGACACAAATCAGACGTCAAGAATTATAACATTCAAAAACCAGTTGGAGAACACTTCCAGTCTCTCTGGTCACTCGATCACAGACCTAAGAGTGGCTATCCTTCAACAAAAAAGCTTCAGAAACAGACTCCAACGAGAGACTGCTGAATTGGAATTAATTTGCAAACTGGATACAATTAACTTAGGCTTGAATAGAGACTGGGAATGGATGAGTCATTACACAAAGTAAAACTATTTCCCCATGGTATTTCTCCCTCCCACCCCACCCCCCACTGTTCCTCTGATATTCTTGTTAACTGCTGGAATTAGCCTACCTTGCTTGTCACCATGAAAGGTTTTCCTCCTTTCCCCCCCTGCTGCTGGTGATGGCTTATCTTAAGTGATCACTCTCCTTACAGTGTGTATGATAAACCCATTGTTTCATGTTCTCTGTGTGTGTGTATATAAATCTCTCCTCTGTTTTTTCCACCAAATGCATCCGATGAAGTGAGCTGTAGCTCACGAAAGCTTATGCTCTAATAAATTTGTTAGTCTCTAAGGTGCCACAAGTACTCCTTTTCTTTTAGCTTATAACTTAAAACTTGTAAACATCACACGTCAAAATGTTCAAAGTAAATATTCTTAAATCAAACTCTAATAATTTCTCAAGCAGCATTTTGCTTACTTTGCATCTCTATAGATTTCATTATTAAAGATGGAAATTTTTTTGTGAGTTTGTGAGTGTATGGTGAAATTGACATTTATTGATATATACCAATAAAAATCTAATCCTTCCAAGCCTATGTATGGGTTAGTGAGCCATGTAACTCCTGTTATGATTGCTCAGTGTGTATGTAATAGCATATACAGCAGCCTGAACCATCACTTCCGTATGTCCTAAAGACTTCTTTGTTGTTGCTACCTACATAAATGGAGAAACCACTTTTCAGACCCTGATTTGTAGAAGTCCTTCTTTAATTAAATTAGATTTCAAAACTTTGAAACCCAGATACAATGTAGTGTAATCAACATCTTGTAACTATACTTCTGCAGATACAATGGTTTTTATTTCCCATAAAAAATGAGAGGATTTACGAAAGAGTCAAGTGTTGAAATATTACTTTTCAAAGCATAGCTTAGGGCTGTTGGCTAATCAGCCAAACTGCCTTTGCAGACTGAAAGATAAATTGCGTGAGCAGTACCTCCTAGTACAGTAGGTATAGTTTTTTTTTTAAAGGGAGCACATCAGAAATCTAATTTTTGTTCCGTTAGTCGGCAGACAGACAAGGCATGATATGTGTGGAAAGTTACTGCTGAATGTGAAAGGTAGCTTACAGCATGGGGAATCAAGTTTGCATTCAGATACTGAAAATCCTGTAGTAACTAAGGGGCATGTTTTACTTCAATTTTTTTAAAATAAACAATTCAATTTGATGTCAACATGCTTCCTAGTACGAGACTGGTAGAACTCCCCAATCTCTAAAAGTTATTTTGGTCTCTAAGGGCAAAACTAGCAGCCAGGGATATAAGTCATATTCCCCCAACAGTGGTCTCATGCCTCTCTGGATCTTCAGTCACTCTCTCTTGAACATTCCAGTCAGTTCCTTCTTCACCATGGTAGTTTGTTGAAGCATTCCAGTTTGTTGTCTTTGTTTAATGTCCCTATCTACCAGGCTGATCGTTTAATTTAAAGTTAGCAGACTGTGACCTCTATGTGTACTAAACAAAAGACTGTTGACTGGACGTTGGCCTTTGGACCTGCAGGTGCAATGGTTCCTTCCTTCTCTTTTGAGCATGATCTTGATGTTTTAGCATTTTGTACAAGGCTTGGCTTTGTGACTCCTGCCCTTCTAGCCATAAAAAGTCTCAACCCTGTGGGGACTGAGCACATTGCTTTGGGACCTGAGGCCTTGCCCTATCTCTGGTCTTTTGATGCTTTGCTTTCATACTTTGTCATGCCATCTCAGAGTCTCATTATGTCTGAATGCTCCAGTTCTGCAGAGCTTTCCTTGAGTGTACAGTATTTTCCCTCAACTCTCCCCCACCTCCACATGCTAGGGAATTTGCCATGGTGCTTAGGCATGGTTGTCGGAGTCTAATGGAATATTTTCCTTAGAGCTTTGCATTTGTTTCTTGCCTTTTAGGTTTGAAAGTTTGTGTTCCATTTTTTTGTATTTGCTTTTGGGTTTTTTTAAATATATATTTTCCAGGTCACTGCAGCAGACTTGTATTCAGGTTCTAAGCAGTGTTTTCTGCTTCAGCTTCATTATTCTGTGATTCTTTGTCCAAAGAACCAGATCCTAAAGACTCTTCCATCTACTGGAAACTCCATACTGGAGTTTTTGGTTTTTGGGGTGCACTTCCTTTGAGTAGCTTGAATTTTAGAGCATTCTTTTCTGTTTATTGAGATACATCCTACAGGTCACAGACTGACTAACGCTGATAAATTTCCCCTTCTTGTTGTAAACTCTAAAAGTATCAGTTCAGATCTGGTGTATAGTGTATCTAATCTCATTTCTAGGTTTGCATTTTATTTCTGAGATATTAAAACGATTAAACTTGGAAATTCAAACTTTTGAGTCTTTCATAATATCAATATACTACATAGTTCATTGTTCAAAAGACACTTGATATTTTCCAAATATTCTGTACTTGTGCACATGCAGTTTTGATATTTTGGTTTAATTTGAAATCTATCTATGATCTGCAGCAGTATGCTGGGTTTGATATTCCAGGTTGTTGTTTGAAAAGCTACATGCAGAATTTACGTTAAGTCATACATTTCTGCAGATGAAACGAAGGCTGATTAGAATTTTAATATTAAGGAAGGAAATGGTCTTGGCTAGCAAGCTGCAGAGCAGAATAGGCCTTCTGTTAATACACAAGAGCATTACTGTTTTCTTGAACTTTTCCTTCCAATCCAATAATCGCTTGTGCCTAGAAATCATAACTGTGATATTTCCCATTAGGTTGTTTGACAATGCAGAATGCAATGCTGCCTCTAGTTTGTAGCATTTGCCCAACAGAAGTATTTTAGATTATAAAATCACTGGACAATGTACCCCGAGAACTGAATTATGGGCAGTGTTATGTTGATGAATAAAGCTGATTCAGGATGATACATTAAATTGGCCCTATTCTATCTCTGAGGGTTTTCAAGTTATATGAAATCAAGAGGCTTCTGTATTGTGATGTGACACCTGTGATGGGGCAAGGCCAGATGGCTATAGAAAAGTAGTCTTATTGGGATCCGGGAAGTGGGCGGGCGAAGCCCGTCCACCGTTAAAGGATCCCCCCCAGCCTAAAAGGGGGATCCACAGGACTTAGATACCCAAAAAATTCCGGGGGACAACTAATAAAATAACAGGGACAGGAGTGCGGTCAAAGGGTCAAACGAAGGGAACCGGACGGGACACCGAGCAGAGAACCCCGGACAGCGCCCACTGCTCCTCAAAGGCGTCAAGGGAGTCAGAGGATGCCGCCCAAAGGAACTCTGCCCAGATACGTGAATGGACCGAGGATCAGAAATAGGCCCCACAGTCACAGGAGACTCCATCGGCCAACTTCCTCACTCTGGTTTTATAGATGGCCATTTTAGCTAGGGCCAGGAGGAGGTTGACCAGGAGATCCCGTGACTTTGTGGGGCCACGGATAGGGAGTGCATAAATGAGAAGGTGAGGGGAGAAGTGCAACCAAAAACGTAATAAAATATTGGTGAGGAGCCGGAATAGGGGCTGCAGCCTGGCACACTCCAGGTATACATGTGCCAGGGTATCCCTCACGCCGCAAAAGGGGCAGGTGTCTGGGATTGAAGTGAACCGTGCCAAGTACACGCCCATGCTCACGGCTCCATGATATAGAAAAGTAGTCTTATTGGGATCCGGGAAGTGGGCGGGCGAAGCCCGTCCACCGCTAAAGGATCCCCCCCAGCCTAAAAGGGGGATCCACAGGACCTAGATGCCCAAAAAATTCCGGGGGACAACTAATAAAATAACAGGGATAGGAGTGCGGTCAAAGGGTCAAATGAAGGGAACCGGACGGGGACACTGAGCAGAGAACCCCGGACAGCGCCCACTGCTCCTCAAAGGCGTCAAGGGAGTCAGAGGACGCCGCCCAGAGGAACTCTGCCCGGATACGTGAACGGACCGAGGATCGGAAATAGGCCCCACAGTCACAGGAGACTCCATCGGCCAACCTCCTCACTCTGGTTTTGTAGATGGCCATTTTAGCTAGGGCGAGGAGGAGGTTGACCAGGAGATCCCGTGACTTTGTCGGACCACGGATAGGGAGTGCATAAATGAGAAGGTGAGGGGAGAAGTGCAACCAAAAACGTAATAAAATATTGGTGAGGAGCCGGAATAGGGGCTGCAACCTGGCACACTCCAGGTATACATGTGCCAGGGTATCCCTCACGCCGCAAAAGGGGCAAGTGTCTGGGATTGAAGTGAACCGCGCCAAGTACACGCCCGTGCTCACGGCTCCATGATATAGAAATGTAGTGGAAGATAGATATATTAGCTTCAGGCTAAACAAATTCCTGGTACCAGCATAAATGAAATGGAAGCTGCTCCAGGTCAATTAAGACACTGGGGCCAATTAAGAACTTTCCAGAAGGCAGGGAGAATGCTAGGTTGATTGGGACACCTGAAACCAATCGGGTTGGCTGAAACTAATTAAAAGCCTCCCAGTCAGTCAGGTGGGGGTGCATGTCAGGAGCTGTGGGAGGAAGTTGCACTGTTGGAGAGACTGAGTAGTACACACCATATCAGGCACAAGGAAGGAGGCCCTGAGGTACGGGTGAAGTGGAGCTCGAGGAAGTGAGGGCTACTGTGTGGGGGAAGTAGCCCAGGGAATTGTATATGTCATGTTTCTAAAAGGTCAGCTACCATAACTGATACTATTAGGGTCCCTGGGCTGGAGCCAGGAGTAGAGGGTGGGCCCAGGCTCCCCTCCCCCCCCACCTTTGCTCCCTGATTAATCACTGAGACTGGGAGACAACAGAGACTGTGCAAGGAAGGATAACTTCTCCTCACCTCCCTCGCTGGCTTATGATGAAAATGGCTCAGTAGATTGTGACCCTTGTCTCTAGAGAGAGAAGGGTTATGTGGAGGGTCACATTGAGCCTCTGAGGCTAGCGAAATCTGCCAGGAAATGCGGGACCCACAGAGGCAAGGACAGAGCTTTGTCACACACCATTAAAACTTTCTATATGCCATTCTTTATGTTACAAACCTAGACAAAGCTTTTAACTCCAAAATTGCAATTACCAGGTTTCTTATATGAGCACAATGAATAAATAATGTTGGATATGTTTAATAAACTCATATAAGGATCTATCATATATATTATGGCATAGACAGGAGTCCAGATAATGGGTCAACTCCTCCACTGGCATAAATCAGCGTAGCTCCAGTGAAGTCTTGCAGCCCGCCGCTTCCCGCAGCTCCCATTGGCCAGGAACGGCGAACCACGGCCACTGAGAACTCCGGGGGGCCGTGCCTGCGGACGGTCAACGTCAGCAAAATGTCTCGCGTCCCTCAATCAGTTTACCCCTAATGGGCCACATGCGGGCCGCAGGTTGCCCACCACTGTTCTACATGCATTTGTAGGGCCATAATGCCCCATTATGGTGATTATGCTGGGCTTTTTTGCTGTTTGTTCCTGTAGTTTCGTTGTCCAAAACTACTGACAGAGCATTTTCATTTCAGAGCCCACATCTGTTGCATCCCCTAATTCACACAAGCCTATGCTAAAGCAAGCTTTAGAGAAAGCAGGGGCATATTTGTTTATTTGGTCTTTTAAATGTTGTGGCAAATTCTAGAGTTTATGAAGTTAAAATGGTTGTCTCTGATTGAGAAACTGTTGCTTATAGTTGTTACAGCACCCAGATGCTACAGCAAAGGGCGCTGCCTTAAAACACAAATTCCACTTGAAAAGGTAATGCACCACGTAAAATATGTTACGCAAGTGTCTTGACCTCATTTGTGGAGTGTTTTCCCCCATGGCCATTTGTGTAATGTCTATTTAAAATGCATGTGTGATGTTAATTCCTTCCCAGGTTCCATAAAATGATGGTGCATTTGATTTTAGAGGTTAAAAGGGCCTAATACTGATCAGTTCTGCAAACTTTATAGAAGTTATATATAACAGCTTTTTGGCTGTAGAATAGTGTTCTAAAGAGAATGCTGGAATCGCCCACACTCAGAACATTTAAATCTAGGTATAGCAAAATGCAGTAAAATATATTATATGGGAACAATCTGGCAAAAATGGGCTAAATGATAAAAACATAGTTCTCTTCTATGTAATTTCTAAGAGTTTTGTAGTGCAAGATACCCAGCATGAGGATCAAACTTGGTCCTACAAAATATGAAGTGAACATCTGGCATAACTTTGAAAATTAGAAACAGACAAAATAAGATTTGGCGCCATAAACAGCAGTTCAGTTTGTTTTTGCATTTAAATAATAATTCATCATTGGGGACAGTGGAAATAAATTCACACATTGTCTCAGTACATTTTCTTCAAGCATTAATATGACGTTGCTTAAATAATCAAGGGCTAGCAGTTTTAGTGAGGGGTTGCTATAAATGGTTTGAAAACGAAGACGCATTCAATGCATTTTTCCTTTCTTTGTACTTACAGCAGAAAATTGCTAAAGTTTCCTTTCTCTTTCTCACCTTGCTAACTAGAATAGTCTTTGATAGTGCCCCAGGGAAAAACTGGGCAGTCAGTGATGCTCTTTGTGGAATGCATGAATTCTTTCGTATAAATTGTTACAGTTTTGTAGCCACAGTGTAGTAAATTAAACTTTGATATCCAAGCTAAATATAGTAGGATAACAAAAACAACAAGGAGTCCGGTGGCACCATAAAGACTAACAGATTTATGGGCATAAGCTTTCGTGGGTAAAAAACCCACTTCTTCAGATGCATGGAGTGAAAATTACAGATGCAGGCATTATTATACTGACACATGGAGAGAAGGGAGTTACCTCACAAGTGGAGAACCAGTGCTGACAGGCCAATTCTTCCTATATTTTAAATGGTGATCTAGCTGTGTATAACAGGCTAATGATCCTAGAGTTATCAGAGTTTTTTGGTTGCTTCTAGTCTTGTACATTATCATCATCAGCAAGTAATCAAAGAAGCAATTTGTACAGGGAAACCTTGAGAAATAATGTGAGAAAATTTGAAAGTTTGGGGGCTTATCTGACAGTGTTATAAACTGAAACAATTGTTACAAATGTACTTATACATACAGATGGTTCTTGCCTCTTGACATACAGTTTTAAATTATGCTTTTAGATTCATAGATGCTAAGGTCAGAAGGGACCATTATGATCATCTAGTCCGACCTCCTGCACAACGCAGGCTACAGAATCTCACCCACCCACTCCTGCGAAAAACCTCTCACCTATGTCTGAGCAATTGAAGTCCTCAGTTTAAATCGTGAAAAGTTTAAACCGTGAAGTTTAAATCGTGGTTTAAAGACTTCAAGGAGCAGAGAATACTCCAGCAAGTGACCCGTCTTTACTGCATACTGTTCCCTGTGAACCACATAAGTAGCCGGTGCTACTCCTTGGTAGACAGCTCGAGATCTGTCACCCGCTTTGGAGAGCTGTCTTACACTTGTTGTTTCAATAGACTATAAACACCTACCTTCAGGACTTGAAGAAGAAAGAACAATGACTTAGCGCACAATAACTGTTGTTCTTTGGGATGTGTTGTCCACATGTATTTCACAATCTGCACTCCTTTCCCCCTACTGCAGAGTCCTGGGTCAAATGGTTTCTGTTTTAGCAAAGGAACTGAAGGGCATTTCCAGCCATTTTGCCCTTTATGCCATCGGCTACATGTTGCTACCTGTCATACAGACTGCAGGTATGACCTCACGGACACTGCTGTTCAAAAAAGATTCTGATTTTGTGTTTATTGGGCACATGCACACCAAAGTAGAAAACCTGTGGACAACACGTCTTGAAGAGCCATCAGTTACTGTAGGGTAAGTAAACTTTTTTCCTCTAGTTTCTTTAGTTCTGGTGAGCAGTCAGTAGAAAGTGCCATAGAAATGCTGCATGACTTTCTGTCTCTGTAATAATTACAATGGGTTTTGTGGTTTCATGTTTTCAGCATTGTTTACTAATTGGCAAAAGCAAGCTTGAGTTTATAATATTATGCCTCTACTTACAAATATATTACCTATTCAGAGTGTATGTTGTCATTTCATTTAATGAACTGCGTCTTTAATAATTAGTTTTACAGACTCAACATATCACTTGACTTAAGGTAGAGTTCATAATTAAGTCTATGATTTTGGCAGGAAGGTCATGGTATTCATGGTAATAGTGAATTTGAATAAAGTCTGTGACCTCCCCTCCCCTCCCAACACATTAGGGTGTTCTTTCCTCTCCAGGCGTTGCGACTTGGCCCACATGTTGCAGCACACACACACACACTGATGATAAGGAAGAGATGGAGGGCCAAATTTGGCTGGCATTGCAAGCTGGCCTATATGGTCATAACACCAATCGTAGTTCACCCTCTGCCCCTCCCTCTTCACCTGTGAAGAGGTTGACATGCTAAACTTGAGTGGCACTGCAATTACATGTGCCAGCTTGCAACTCCTGAAGTGGGGAGCTGGGTCCAGCCCCCCGGGATAGGAGCCGTTGCTCTGGGGTGAGTACCGATGGGCTTGCAGTCAAGCATGACTCCCTCCCATGCGTCCCCACTTCTCCCTCCTTCTGTGACACAGCCTTGTTTTCCCACACCTCTGCTAGGACATTTATTAATATTTTCCATGAAAAAAAATAACCTTATTCATATTCATATGGAGGGGGAGGGATAGCTCAGTGGTTTGAGCATTGTTATGCTAAACCCAGGGTTGTGAGTTCAATCCTTGAGGGGGCCATTTAGGGGTCGGGGCAAAAATTGGGGATTGGTCCTGCTTTGAGCAAGGGGTTGGACTAGATGATCTCCTGAGGTCCCTTCCAGCCCTGATATTCTATGATTCTATAATAGATGAACTACTGGTAGTGGCAAAATAAAGACACAGTCTGCAAACCCATACTCATAAGTAATTCTAATCAGCCCTTCAGAATAATTAGATTCCATACTGTAACTGTTTGAAGTAATTCTTCTGTCAGAAAGAGTTTGTCGAATCAGACCTTACGTGACAACCAACTACCCTGAAACTCATGGTAGCTAACAAAATGCAATTAGGAACTTAGTCCTTGACTAATATAACTGGAGAAAGTCCCCAGTTACTTTAGTATATAAGAGATTGGCTGGCTAAATATTTACAAGTTGTCTATTCATTTATCAATCAGGGCCGTGAAAAACTCTAAATATATGCAAGTTTTATGGTACTAGAAACATGAGGTTCTTGTTTCAAACTAGGAATGAAAAATTTATTCTAAAAAGCTGCAATAAGGCCATCAAGGAAACAATAAGGGAGTTATCGGACTGCCCAGAAGAGAAGGGGCTGGATGCAATTTTGAACCTGTTGTGTTTCTGCAAACTCTCCATGTGGGATTTCAATCATTGGTTTATTTAAATGAAAAGATGAACAAATGGATTAAACAAAATACCAGCTGTGGCAGTATTGTACCTCCTTGAGTAGATCAAAGATGCACAAGCAACCTTGACACTGAGGTTGTAAGAGTAATCTGAGACCTTATTGGAAAAGGCTGGGTTCTGCCCTCCACCCCTTTAGATTTCTAATACAGTAACTCCTCGCTTAACATTGTTCCTGAAAAATGCGACTTTAAGTGAAACGATGTTAAGTGAATCAAATTTCCCCTTAAGAATTAATATAAATATGGGGGGTTAGGTTCCAGGGAAAACTTTTTCACCAGACAAAAGACTACACACACACACACACACACACGCTATAAGTTTTAAACAAACAATTTAATACTGTACACAGCAATGATGATTGTGAAGGTTGTTGAGGTGGTGAAGTCAGAGGGTGGGATATTTCCCAGGGGATGCCTTACTGTTAAATGATGAACTAGCACTCGGCTGAGCCCTCAAGGGTTAACACGTTGTTAATGTAGCCTCACACTCTACAGGGCAGCACAAATGGAGGAAGGGGAGACGGCATGGCAGACAGAGACAGAGATACACACCCTGTGTGTGTCAGAGAGAGAGATGTGCATTGCCCCACTCTAAGTAGATCAGCAAGTTGAGACAGCAGCTGCTGCCAACAAGCTCCCTCCATCCTGAGCCCTGTCGTGTCCCCGCCCTGCTCTGTGGAGATGGGGCAAGCAGGGGGCAGGGGTACACCCTGACATTAGCACCCCTCTTCCCCCCCGCTCCCTCTCCTCCCCCTTACCCTCCCCCCGCACAGCAACCAGGAGGCTCCTGGGAGCAGCTCCAAGGCAGAGGGCAGGAGCAACACATGGCAGTGTGGGGAGGGACAGCTGAACTGCCAGCCTGCTGGGCGGCTGCTGCACAGGGAACTTAGGGGAGCAGGGAGCTGATAGGGGCTCTGCCGGTCCACCCTGGTTCCAAGCCCCCACCAGCTAGCTCCCACGGGCTGCTCTTCCTGCAAGCTGTGGACAAAGCAGGTGGCTTCCAAACAACGTTATAAGGGAGCATTGCGCAACTTTAAAGGAGAATGTTCTAAATTGATCAACAACGTAACAATGAAACAACGTTCACCTGGATGACTTTAAGTGAGGAGTTACTGTAACCAAATCCTAACAGTTTAATTTAGAAGGTGTTTCAAGATCACCGTTCATTAAGAATTAACAAATGATAGATTTCCTCCCTTGTGGTTGTGCTACCTTAAACTGGAGCTAAACTGTACTTGAGATTACACTTTTAACTTGTTTTATCTCTTTTCTGTCTATCTTACATATTTTGTTAAGATTTTAGTATGAATGTTTCTACTTTCATTTTATTTTGCAGTCAATGTTTGCCTCCCTCTTTAAAAACAAGCAAACAAAACAAACCAAAGTTATATAACATTTCACCAGTAAAAAGTTTCTCTGTTCTTTCTTTGTCATTTTTGAATTTAATGGAGACATAAACTTACACAATGTATCAACTGTACCTAACCTGCAGCATTAATTTGCATCTTTAACATGACCAATTTTCTAGTCAAGCATTATAAAATTCAGTTTTAAAATATTTGACTGTGGGCATCTTTTATTATACTAACACTTTCTTGTGTTAGCAGTTGAAAAAATAATATAAATTAATCTGCTGCTGTCAGTTGCAAGTATAGTAACAGTTGTTGTAGTCTCAAGTGTAACTCCTTTTGTACTTGGACCAGATACCAGTTATCTATTATTTTCATCCAGATGATTACCCTTTGATAACAAATGTCTGAAATGTGTCCTCTTCTCTTTCAGACTTAAGCCCACTCTTTTTGTCTTTCCTTCAAATAATGACGCCTATTAGTGCTATCTGCTATTGCTCTTGTGCCTGATCCTCACAGCTGGCACAAGTAAATGTAGTTATGTCATATAATTATGCTCCCAGTTGAACGGTCTAGTATTCATTGTGTGATCTCCACTTCACCTGTATTAAACTTCTGTGCCTGGCGACTATGGGAGGGTATCCACTCCACAAGATGGAGAGAAAACGGAATGCCTCCAGAAATGCTGTGTGTGTTTGTGGGAGGGAGTAACTGGGGAAATAGTGGATGGAGGATTCCTGTTAAACAGAAAGATGGGGGAATTAGGAGGACAGTATCAGTGTGACCTAGCCAGGTCATGATAAAAAGGGACCTATCCTGAAGGACGACCCATCACTCTCACAGATCTTGGGAGATAGGCCAGTCCTTGCTTACAGACAGCCCCCCAACCTGAAGCAAATACTCACCAGCAACCACACACCACACAACAGAACCACTAACCCAGGAACCTATTCTTGCAACAAAGCCCGTTGTCAACTCTGTCCACATATCTATTCAGGGAACACCATCACAATCACATCAGCCACACTGTCAGAGGCTCATTCACCTGCGCATCTACCAATGTGATATATGCCATCATGTGCCAGCAATGCCCCTCTGCCCCGTACATTGGTCAAACTGGACAGTCTCTACGTAAAAGAATAAATGGACATAAATCAGACGTCAAGAATTATAACATTCAAAAACCAGTTAGAAAACACTTCAGTCTTTCCGATCACTCGATTACAGACCTGAGGATGGCTATCCTTCAACAAAAAAACTTCAAAAACAGACTCCAGTGAGAGACTGCTGAATTGGAATTAATTTGCAAACTGGATACAATTAACTTAGGCTTGAATAGAGACTGGGAGTGGATGTGTCATTACACAAAGTAAAACTATTTCCCCATGTTATTTCTCCCCACCTCCACCCCACCCCCCACTGTTCCTCAGACGTTCTTGTTAACTGCTGGAAATGGCCCACCTTGCTTGTCACCATGAAAGGTTTTCCTCCTCCCCCTCCCCCCCCGCTGGTGATGGCTCATCTTAAGTGATCATTCTCCTTACAGTGTGTATGATAAAACCCATTGTTTCATGTTCTCTGTGTGTATATAAATCTCCCCACTGTATTTTCCACCAAATGCATCTGATGAAGTGAGCTGTAGCTCACGAAAGCTTATGCTCAGATAAATTTGTTAGTCTCTAAGGTGCCACAAGTCCTCCTTTTCTTTTTGATAAAAAGGGAGACATTGTGATCCTCATGAGGTTAAATTATTAACACTGCAGACCTTCATCATCACAAACCAGCTTGTACTCCACAGCACACAACACTGGAAAAATGAGTAGTAAACCTCTTACTAACATTTCAGCCTGTCCCTGGTAGGATGGTACACTCATGAACCAGAGGCTGTCTGTGGCTACTGATCTGGCAGTGTTGTCTGAACTGGCTCTGCTGCTCCTTAGTCATCTGATTCTGCTAAGTAAAGAGCACTTTGCAGTAGCAGGATTTGTAATGTGAATGTCCAAATCAGACCAGTATCCTCAGGGAATGAAATGTCTTCCTTCATGATCAGGCAGTCTGTTCATCAATGGTGTTATAACAATAATATCTTAGAAGGGTTCTAATTTGAGAGTAAAGTAAAATATATAAACTCTTTGAAATATTCTGAGCTAAATCCAGATGTTGTTCAGCATTTCTAGGGAAAGAAATAATTTAAGTTCAGTTTGTTCTCTGTAATAGGTAACTAACTAGCTGCATTTCAAATATTTGCTCTACTGTTCAAATATTGATTTAATGTTAGAAGAAAAATGTTAGTCTAATGTTTGAGGAATTGGAGAATTTGAACCTGAACACTTTCCTGTTCTATGTCATTAGGTCTATACTAATTCATCTAAGCACTTTGTACAAAACATAAGTTCCTCATTATGAAAATCGGGTTGATAAATGTATATGTGCAATTTTTAATAATGCCCATTACCAGATGCATATATTTTAAAAATAATATATTTGAATGTTTCACGTTTAACTGGTTTGTGAAAGAAAAGCCTAATAATTTTACAGTACCCTTTTAATACCAAAACTGTGGTAATTTTTTTCTAAAGGAATTGGAAGTATAAAGGATGGTTACAATTACAATTTTCCATTAATTAGCCAAAGTTATATTAAATAGGTTGCATATGCCTAATGTAATACGTTTAAATGAAAAAAATAAATTTATAAGTCAAAGCTAAGTTAATACAACAAAATTCAATTACTAGGCTATCTTATTTACTGAAGAAAATATAAATTTTTCTGCGTGAACTATTACGTCCAATAAACTTAGAAAGTATTTATTCCACTTTCATTATCTTTTTCCCCCGTACTCCTCTCCCTCCCCTAAGATACATAAATGACTCTTATTAAAGATATTTTGGCTGCACTGCAGATAAAAACAGGCATTTCAGGCGGCTGTACATCATTTTCGTATTGTGACAACAAATCTTCAGATGAGTGCATTTTAACCAGAAAGGATATCTATAGCCCAGTATATCACTACTTCGTATTCTATCATCCTGACACTGACTTAATTACAAAAACAGCTAAAGGTGAAAATATTATTGCATTCCTTTAGAGCGGGGGTGGCCAACCTGTGGCTCTGGAGCTACATGTGGCTCCTTGTATAGGCACTAACTCCACTGAACCTACGGGCGCCAACTTTCCAATGTGCTGGGGGGTGATCACTGCTCAACCCCTGGCTCTGCCACAGGCCATGCCCTCGCTCCTCCCTCCGCCCCGGAGCCTCCTGCATGCCACAAAATAGGTGATTGGGAAGTGCGGGGAGGGAGGGGGTGGTGCTGATTGGCGGGGCTGCCAGTGGATGGGAGGCACAGGGTCGGGAGCTGCTGACGTATGAGTGTGGCTCTTTGGAAATGTACACTGGTAAATTCTGGCTCCTTTTCAGGCTTAGGTTGTCCCCCCCTGCTTTAGAGGAATAACTAACATGTAGCAGTGTCCTAAAATGTCTAGTCACGAGGTGGCTGGATGAAGATCTCTCAAGAACATTATATAGATTTGAGATGGGATAGATATAGTCCTTCTCTCATTGGGTAACATCCATAGGTGCTGGAACTAGGGATACTGCAGCATCCCCTGGCTTGAAGGGGTTTCCATCAATTACAAGGTTTACAGTTTGGTCCAGTGGCTCTCAGCATCCCCACTGTACAAATTGTTTCAGCACCCTGGTAACATCTTTCAAACTCTGATTGTACTGAGGACTATCTTCTTCTGTTTTGTACAGCACAAAGCACATTGTCCGTGCTCAGTAAATAATAAGTATAGATCCATTCTAATTCCTCAGTTCAATAATTATTACATGCTCTGTTTATATAATGCAGCATCTTTAACCTGTTACTTGATTTTAACCTCAGTCAACCTGGGTTAGCCTCTGGCTTCCAGTAGTATACTGAGCTGAATTAACACTTCAGAGATGGAACTTCTCTAAGGGCAAGTGGTGGCAGATGACACAATCAGAAGCAATGGTCTCAAGTTGTAGTGGGGGAGGTGTAGGTTGGATATTAGGAAGCACTATTTCACTAGGAGGGTGGTGAAGCACTGGAATTGGTTACCTTGGGAGGTAGTGGAATCTCCATCCTTAGAGGTTTTTAAGGTCCAGCTTGACAAAGACCTGGCTGGGATGCTTTAGTTGGGGTTGGTCCTGCTTTGAGCAGGGGTTGGATTAGATGACCTCTTGAGGTCTCTTCCAACCCTGATTTTCTATGATTCTAAGTCTACATTGGTGTAGCTGCACTGATGCAGCACTCTCCCGTCGGCATAATTACTCCATCTTGGCGAGAAACTTAAGCTATGTTGGTGGGAGAGCGTCTCCCACCGACATAGAGTCGGTGTGGACAAAATGAAACTTGTATTGCTCGGGGGGAGGTGCTTTTTCACACCCCTGAGTGACATAAGTTAAATCAATTTAACTGGTAGTGTAGACCTGCACTAAGTGGGAATGAGATGAGAGGAAAAGCACAAGGGAAAAAGCAAAGGAAGGAAACAGATAGTAAATGGAGAACAGAGCAGTTTACTCACTTTAATCATACTACCCATGTACTGTTGTATTTTCGTATATGTAACTATAAAATTATGTCTATTGGGCTAGGTTCTTAATTATATCATATTTTATTAAAATTAAGCCATCAGTGGTATTAAAAAAAAAACAACCTAGATGTGAAGGATCAATTTAAAAAAAATTTGCTCACAAAAAATTCTTAAAAAGAAAAGGAGTACTTGTGGTACCTTAGAGACTAACAAATTTATTAGAGCATAAGCTTTCGTGAGCGAAAGCTTATGCTCTAATAAATTTGTTAGTCTCTAAGGTGCCACAAGTACTCCTTTTCTTTTTGCGAATACAGACTAACACGGCTGCTACTCTGAAAAAAATTCTTAAGGATTGAAGTTCTACTTTAGTTTAATGTATTCATCAGTTTAGTATAATACTGCTCTTCTGAACTGCAGGAAGAGAGGAAGTCTATCAACTAAAAACCTTAGTTTACTTTGGTACTGTTACCCTCTCATAACAAAAGTCAAATTTTCTTTTAATCCAATCATACAGTCTGTTTTTTATTATTAGAACACTGCAGTTCTCTGCGGTTTAACAACCATTGTGCCGCTAGCCACCCAAAAGTAGCAAGCAAGAGTATTATTGCTCTCGATAAATATATCAGAGGGATACATACCATGGAGGGAGAAGAATTATTTAAGCTCAGTACCAATGTGAACACAAAAACAAATGGATATAAACTGGCCATCAGGAAGTTTAGACTTGCAATTAGACAAAGGTTTCTAACCATCAGAGGTGTGAAGTTCTGGAACAGCCTTCCAAGGGAAGCAGTAGGGGCAAAGACATATCTGGCTTCAAGACTAAGCTTGATAAGTTTATGGAAGGGATGATATGATGGGATAGCCTAATTTTGGCAATTAATTGATGTTCAACTATTAGCGGTAGATATGCCCAGTGGCCTGTGATGGGATGTTAGATGGGGTGGGATCTGAGTTACTACAGAGAATTCTTTCCTGGGTGTCTGGCTAGTGAGTCTTGCCCACATGCTCAGGGTTTAGCTGATCGCCATATTTGGGGTCAGGAAGGAATTTTCCTCCAGGGCAGATTGGCAAAGGCCCCGGGGGTTTTTCACCTTCCTCTGCAGCATGGGGCACAGGTCACTTGCTGGAGCATTCTCTGCACCTTGAAGTCTTTAAACCATGATTTGAGGACTTCAGTAGCTCAGACATAGGTGAGAGGTTTTTCGCAGGAGTGGGTGGATGAGATGCTGTGGCCTGCGTTGTGCAGGAGGTCAGACTAGACGATCATAATGGTCCCTTCTGACCTTAAAGTCTATGATTCTATGAATCCTTTTAAAAAAATGAACAGAAGTGATTGTTTCTGATGGGTGCTTTCCTTTTGTTTAATCTGCTGACTACATGGAGCAGAAATTGCAGAGGCTGGGGGTGGAGGTTTTATTGATCACAGCCCCATTTTAAAATGCAGAAAGCAAGCCAGCATCTTGCCACTACAGAGAGAAATTGACACAGCTAGAAAAGCTTAGAACTTCACTTGGATTCTAGTTATTTCCCTGGATGCTAGTGTTTGTGTTTCCTGGATTTGTTTTGCAGTTCTCTTTGGGCAAGATGTCAATGCATTTGCTGAATAGTTAAACCCTGTGATCCAGGAAATAATAGCTCAGGCTGCCAAAGGACATCATCTAAAGGAAGAAAAGAATTGAACAAACAAATCACTTAAGACCAAATAGATATGATCCTGAAATAATTTGTTTGTCTCCTTGGTGTAAGAAGAAATGTTTATGTAATGTTGTTGAAAACGTGAGGTTTATTTGGTATGAAAACTGCTCTAACTTGTGCACTGGTGAGCTGCTCCACTTCCCATTGTTCCCCTCCCCTCAGACTTCCCAGTGGTGCAGTCCTGCTTCTTTTTTTCTCCCTCTCTAGCAGGAAGAGGAAACACATCCCCAGCTACTTGAAGGACAGCTATGCTAGCATTACCTTCATAACATTCTTCTATTATTTTCCTTTTGGTCCGTCTGAAGGACAGCTATGCTAGCGTTACCTTCATAACATTCTTCTATTATTTTCCTTTTGATCCATCTGCTCACTCCCCTGTGACTCTTACCAAACCCCTCTTCTGCATCATAGATCCTTCCCCCTTCCTACCTCCTACTGGTTCCATTTCCCCATCCCTCTTACCACCCAGCAGTTCCCACCTGCTCTTTTCCCCTCTCCTCCGCCAGCACAAATGCAGATCCCACAAGCACAATCTCTGCTGCCTGCTGACTTCTGATGACATTTGCCCCAGCCTTGGTGCTCCCTCTATCCCCACTCTCTCCACCTCCCACACCTGTCTCTGCCACCACCTCTGTCCCTCTCCTGCCACTATTCCTAACATCCCGCCTATCCCCTTCCCTTCCTCCCTCCCTGCCTCCCTGCCCTTTCTTGCTGTATCTGAAATGCCCTCTCGGTCTCTCAAATTATTTCAGTCATCCACTTTCTATCTCACTCCCTTTGTCTCTTGGCTCTCACAGAGACCTAAATCCCTTCGTCGGACTTCATGTACATGTGCCCTCTCTTGTGGAGGTCTCTCCTTTTCTTACATGCCTCTCCATGGATCAGATGTTGGTGGGGTTATTGGGATTCTTCTCTTCTGTTCCTGCCACTTCTCTAAGCCACGTTCCTTGCTAAACAACTCTATTTCTCCAGCTTAATTGAACCCCACACTCACCACCCCAGCTGCCTCATCACCGTCTTTACTCACTCCTTGAACCCTGCCCTCCTTTTATCGCCACTTCTCTTTCTGCGCACGATCTCACCAATTTCTTCCAAGAGTGACAAGATACAGTATGGCTTTCACTCTCCCTTGGGCTTGTCTTCAACTACTGCTCCATCTCTCTTCTCCCTTTCCTCTCTAAACTCTTTGAACATGGTGTCAGCAATCACTGTCTGGAGTTCCTCCCCTCCAATTCTCAAACCCTCTCGAATCTAGTTTCTACCCTTTGCACTGCACTGAAACTAGACCCTCTCGAATCTAGTTTCTACCCTTTGCACTGCACTGAAACTGCTCTCTCCAAAGGCTCTAATATCCTCTTGCTAGTTAAATCTCGGAGCCAGTACTCCATTCTCATCTTCCTTAACCTGCTCCTGCCTTTGCCACCATCAGCCCTGTTCTTGAAATCATGTACTCCCTTCACTTCAGCAACTTTGGCCTCTCCTAGTTCTCCTCCTACCTCTCTAATCACTCTTTCAGTGAGTTCTTTGGAGGATCCCCTTCATCCATCCTCCAACTTTCTCTGTGGGTTACACAGGGCTCTGCCTTTGGTCCCTTTCTATTCTTCCTCTACACCTTATTCCTGGGTAACCTTCTCCACAAACACAAATTCAACTACCATCTGTATGCTGATGACTCACAGATCTACCTCTCTACTCCAGACCTGTCTCCTTCTGTTCAAACTACAGTCTATGCCTATGTCTGACATCTCCTCTGGGATGTCTAGCCATCAGCTCAAGTACCAATGGCCAAAGCAGAACTCCTAATCTTCTCTCCCAAGTCTGCCCCATTACCTCCTTTCTCTGTTAGTGTGGTCAACACCACTATCCTGCCTGTCACTCAGGCCTGTAACCTGGGTATCATCTTTGACTCGGCCCTCCTTCTCGGTCTTCACATCCATGCTACATCTAACTCTTGCTTATTTTTTCTGCACAACATACAGCCTTTCTCAGCTTTTATTCACTATCAAGATGTCGACTCTCTTGTCTCTCTCAGCCCATAATGTCTCCCGTACTCACTGCTTAAATTTTCTAAGAAGCACCTATGTGCTTCCCCCACCACCACCCGCCATGCTGCTGCTCGTACTTGGGAGGAGCTACCCATAAATATTTGCAAAGTAACCTCCTTCAAGTTCCTCATTAAACTCTGCTGTGATGCCTACAAAAAACTTAGCGACAAACAGGGAGCTGGTGTGCTGAGACCATCGCCTATCATGCTGATCATCTTTGTCTCATTGTTTTCATGTATTCCTCCATCTTTTTGTCTGTATCCACCTGTTGTGTCTTGTTTAATGCTTTGACTGAAAACTCTCTGGTCACTGACCATCTTTTTCTTCTCTGTTTGTACATGGCCTAGCACAGTGGGGCCCTGGTCCATGACTCCTACATGCTATCACAATGCAAATAATAAGTAATACATAAAATTATTACAATATACATTTCTTTCCCTTGCGTAGTAAGTATTCATTTAGGGATTTGTTTGATACTGTAGCTAGTATGAGCTATTAGTTGAAAGAAAACAAAGGTGTAAAGATTAATTTTCAGAAATAGGATGTTCCAAATTGAAATCAGGACATAACTTCCATACTTGTGAATTAAAGAGTTAATATTTATTTTTATAATTAAAAATGTACTGTAACGAGGTAGAAGACATTTGAGGATAAAATAAGTTTTAGCAAAACTGAAAAAGACTACCTCTTTTTGGTTCTGTGGTTTGTGGGGGGGGGCTTTGGTTTTTGATTTGTTTTTTGTTTTGTCTCTGTTTTTAAAATCCTTTTTATGCTAGTTGCGTTTAAAATGATCTGCTTCAGAGGCATTAGCCTGGCAAGATGGATGAGGCAGTATCTTTTATTGGACCAACTTCTGTTGGTGAAAGAGACAAGCTTTCGAGCTACACAGAGCTCTTCTTCCAATAAAAGATACTAACTCACCGACTTTGTCTCTCTAATGTCCTGGGATCCACACGGCTATAACAACACTGCAAACTACTTCATTATGTCTGTTGAAAGGCAAACAAGTTTTATTGAGTATTTTTACTAAACAGTCGACAGGTTTTAATTTGGGGTCTTAAATCATAATTGCTTTTCAATTTTCTGCTTTGCCTCACAGAAACATAATGAAGGTACACCTGATGCTATGAAAAACAGATGTCATTTTAGTGTTCTAGTACTATATAGTAAACATGGAGAGTTTTCAGGTTAGTGTCACAGACAGTTATCAGAGAGCTAGCAAGAGCAGAAAATATGTAAAGACTTAATAGAGAAATTTGGTATTTTGGGAACAGAGTACTCTTTAATTCCAATGCATTTCAAATGCAGAATAAAATGGATATATTTTTCCTGAGGACCTTCAAGGAGACTTTCTCTCATAGCTTATGAATGCACTACAGAAGTACATAATCTGTTCAAATTCTATATGAAGATAACTCAATTCTTCTCTTGCTGTCTTGATGTTTTTAAAGCAGTTTCATATGAAGGTTCCTCAAAGAGAAACCTCTCTTATGGTGGAAGAAGGCAGGAATTGTACCTCTGTTCTGAGATGGAGCTTTTACTCAGGTCCTGAAATGTCTAGGAATCTCTTTTTGAAACCAATGCAGCCTAGTATTTAGTCTACATTAACTATAGAGTTGTCACCAATCATTCTTTTAATAAGATGTAACTATTTGGAGTTGATGATTTTGGACTGGATGAGAGAGTAACAGATCCAGAGGAAGCTAGAAAATTTAAGTAAGTTTAGTATAGACTCTTAGAAATCTTGCTCAGTGCATGAGCCATAAGCAGAAGTTTTTGCTCTGTTTGTTTTCTGAAGTTTAAATTTCCAAGGTCTCAGGTGTGCTTACAAGGTTCCCATTGAAATCCATGGAAACCACATACATTTGAGCACAGAACGAGTCCACAGAAAAATTAGCAGAGAGAGGCTGAATCACTTATATCCAGTTATTATTAGACGTATTCAAAGTCAAATGTAAATGCTGGAACATGGTCCCACAATTTTGTTTTGATTAAAATTGGCCCCCAATTCTCCATCTCCTCGGACCATAGGCAGGCATTTATCCTGTTGTAAAGTGTGTGCAAGGTGAGTATGGTAGTTCTGAATGGTACAGTTCACAATGGTAGGATTTTTTGCGAAGCTTGCACTGGTGTGAATGTGCTGGGCAATGGACAATTGGGTCCACAGTACTCTAGCTATTACTGTGAGAATTTACATCAGAGGTGTAGAATAGTGAATTGGGACGTTATAGAACAAGTTAATTGTGCGAAAAAATAAATTCCCATAATGTAAAGTTGCCCACAGTATTTGAGGTTTTTTTGTCCATTTTGGTTCTTTGTCTGATATTTGAGCTATGGCAAATAGAAGTACACATAAGTATAATAATTATAGGGAATAAATGGTAGAATATTTCAACAGTTATTTAAAGGTCCCTAATAAATCAAATTATAGAGGTCTTGGTTCTCTCAAATTAGTAATTTGTCACTCTTCAATTAGGAAATCCTTTCCCTTAATTTAGGTGGAATGATGTACAGTTAGAGAGATAAAGGTAGAGAATGAATCCCAGAACACTAATTTCTCCTAGTTACATATTCTGTTGAATTCTGGAGCTGAGACTAATGATGACAGATTAATAATTAAGTAGATACTTTTAAAAAAAGTATGCAAAAATGTGAAACTCATTACCTTTTACAACAACAATTCATTTCTACCCAAGTGAAATATCAGGACTCTGTATACAGCAGTTGCAGAAAACTATCTTGCCTAGAGAAAACTGTCCATCTTTCATTTAATAATTAGTCTCATGCCTTCATTAACTTTTCAGTATGTAGAAGAAAATTGTGCCCTCTCTAACCATTTTTTATTACAGCTTGTCTGTATATTGAAATAAATAAATTACAGAAAACCAATCAGTTTAAGAGTCCCTCCGCTGTATAATGACATCACTGGACAAACTGAAAGTGCTCAGTTGAATCCATCTCATGCCATCAGCATGAACCACTAGTATTAAGTAGGAGGGCACAGATCCTCAAAGGTATTTCAGTGTCTCCCATTCAAATCAATGCAAACTAGATGCCTAAATACCTTGGAGGATCTGAGCCAAGATGTCCGGAAGTTTTATGATATTCAAGAAGTGTTGGATCATGTTAATCTGAAAGAGTCTAAAACATTCTTTCTCCACTCAGTATAGACAGATATAACGTTTCAGCCAAGTCTGTTTACCTAGCTCTTTAAATGGGTAGGTAATTACTGCGGTGGTTCATGTCCACACTACCATCTTTCTGTCGGTGGTGCATGTCCTCACCAGGAGCATTTCTACTGACATCAGAGGGGCAGTGTGGGAGGCTGAGAACCCGGGCTCTCAACTCCATTTGCAGCTCCCTGCCAGGAGCCCAGTTGACCCCCAGACAACCCCATCCCCTGCTAGCAGCATGGCAGCCACCTAGGCTCTTGGCTCCCCACCAGGAACTTGGCAGCCATCCAGGCTCCCGGCACCTGCCTGGCTCCGAGCAGGGTGCCAGGACCTTGGGGGCAGCCCAGTTCAGACAGGGGAGCCCTGGGGGCAGCCCAGTTCAGACAGGGGAGCCGTGGGGGCAGCCAGACTCTCACTGGAGCCCCCCGCCCGCCCAGGAATGACAGCCCGAGCTGTGAGCAAGAATGACAGTCAACAGCCAATGTAAGTAACCCATAGTGTCTATATGGACACTTCATCACCCTAACTACACTGACATAAGCCCTACACCTCTCATGGAGGTGGAGTTATGATGTAGGTGTAGTAGGGTGCAAGGCTATAGTGTGTACACTGACATAATTAGGTCAACATAAGCTGCCTTATGTCAACCTAACTCGATAGTGTAGAGCAGGCCTTAGACTTTACGGAGAGCTAGAGGCCATTTCTTTTTCTTCTACTTAAGAGAAGAGTGGTGAGGGGTATGTGAAATTCACCTCAAACAGAAGGCTGGCACAAGCCATTTGTATTACTTAAGTCACATTTAAGCCCCATTTTGAAGGCTTAGGTGGGACTTATGTGGCACATAGGCCCCTCTGCATAGGTATGTATTTTGCTGTAAGAGTAGTAGAAAAAGTGCTAGTTCATTTGTTGTGGCAGTGACTGCCAACATTCCCTAACCTTAGGTTTTGTCATTTGCTCAAGGTGGCCTACAGAGGCAAAGGACAAAACAAGGAAAACATTTTTGGATGAGTGTTTAGGGGAAAGATGGAATTTGGGGTAGCTGTGCAGATGTCAAAAACTAGCAATATTGTCACTATCATGAAGTGTATGTAACCTTGTTCTTTTATTTTTAATGGATGTTACCTAATTATATGTTGACCAGCTGCTCTGCCAAGTATCTTTTTTTTTTGTATACGGTGCTGAAGATTGGAACAAGGAAAATAATTTTTAAAATGTGTTGCTACCTCAGAAATTATTACCTAAGCTATTCCCAACATTTGATTGAAAAAATATATGCTTTAAAATTATTTAAGTAGATACTTGTGCAAAAGTAACAGCTCCTCAGTTCAGTTCTGGAGACTTTAACCAAATTCCGTTGTTAGTCTGGTAACTTGCAAGATTGAATGTCTTTTGTATTTCCATGTAATGGAAACAGTAAAGTGGCCATAAAAGACCAGATTTCCAAAGCAGGAACAATGGGTGCACCTGCACAATGTGCATGCACCTGTTGCACCAACAAAATCCCACAGCTCTGCAAGCAAAGCAGATAATAGCACACCTAGCTACTAATCTGCACATATAATTACCTCATTTGAATGCAAAAATATGACTGTACAAATGACCGGAACCTAAACCTTAGCTAACTTTGTCTTAAGAAATCATCCTTCAATGTGGATATCAAACATTTGTATTTTTAAGAAGATTATAAAAGATCATTTAGAATGTCAGACAGCTGTTTAAAACGGTCACCAGTGTAATTTTCTTATCTTAATAAAATTAACCAAAAGGATTTTTAAAAACAAACTTTCATTTTTCAGTTGCTTCCAACAGTTAGAGTGAGCTTCTTCCCATCATGTAGTATTGCTTAAAATTCATCCCTGACATAAATGAGGTTCCCTGCTTTGAAAACGTGTTTTAAGGCACCAAGGGATGAATTCAGCCAGCTGGAGCACAATTGCAGAGGCTCAGAAAGTCTCTTCTTCCCATCCTCCACCCCTACACTCATTCAGGTATGCTCCCTCTATAACGTACAGGATTGTGCTGGGAGGTACGGATACTTATTGCACCAGTCCACACAACACATTCCTCAGGGGACTTGAGAGGAACCCAGTTCATCCCCCATCCCACCTGCAGTAAGTCAGCATATATGTTGCTGTTACCAGCAAGTGCTAGCCAGCATACAGGGCATGTATGGTGCTCTTGCTCAAAGGGTACCCCCACAATCAGGTACTCTGGCTCTCCTGCGCTTGCTGGAACACTATGAAAGAAGCTGCACACTCAGTATTTTTGCTCATCCTTGCTGTGGTCAGGATCGATCCGTTATCATAGTCTCATTATAATCTAAATGAAAATTTTATTTATAATTACTGAAATCTTGTAGAAGGATTTGCTGCATTAGTAATCTATCTGTACCACTTTCTGCTAGTATCTCCCTGTGAAATGTTATGTCAATTATTATGCTGAATGTTTAAGTGCTGAATGTACTTGTGTAACATTTTCCAAACAATATACCAACCCCAAAAAAAGCCACCTTGGGTGTAATAATAAATTGATTTAGATTTAGAAATGCCTTTAAAAGATACCTTATATGTACACTTTGATGTCAGTTGAGACTAACCAAAATATATACAATTTGCTATAATTTATGTTTTAAATCAGCACACAGAACTCAGTTTAGGTATGTAGTATAGCTGCTATGGTGATTAAGTGCTCTGTAAAATAGGTCAAACAAATAGATATCTACCATATTAGAGCTTCATTACTGGCAGTTTCTCAAGTTCAGTTCAGTTTCAACTTGTGATCTCTGTAGTGTTCCCTAATTAAAATAGCAAACAGACCTCCGAGAGCATGGAACACGGAGTGGGTGGAGTTGCATAATGGCCTGATTGTACCTTGTCAATAAACAAAACTAAACAAAAAAACTCAAGGAAATATATTTTGTGGATATTTGATAATTCTCTGTGAAGGTCAATAACCTAGCAGAATTTTAAAATGGTATAAATCATATTGCTTAAATAGTATGTAACTTTAAATATTCAGTCTTCAAAGAGTTGAGTTAACAAGAAAACACTTAAAACTTCTTATAGAAACTACAGTGGAAATGTGCATTGCTGATTTCAAACGAATCATTAAAAACAGCTCCAACTTACCCTCTATTTTCCTTGTGATCCTGTCTTTTGCGTTGAGCATGTATTTTTATAAGTTTCAGCTGCTTTAGACTATGTATTGTACTGGTCTTACTCTTTTGAATGCAGTTTCAGAAGGTTTCACAGCAGTGGTTGACGTTTTATCCAGTGAGTGTACTTTTTGCTGAATAAGTTTTCATTTTTTCTTTTCTCTTTCACCACTTAACATCCTTTCACTGTAAAATTCATCCCTTTTCTGAAGTGTAGGATGATGCACTTGTCTGTAGAAGTTCTTCCTGGCGGGATTCAAATTAAAAACAACCCTTTCATTTTCTGAACTCCGTAAGAGAGCAGAGGGAGCACAGAAAGCAGAAGGAAAATTAAAACGCTGTCTTCCCCCCACCCCTTCAAAATCTTCTGAATGCTGAAAATGAAGTAGTTTGTCTTGGTGTTCAAAGTTTAACTTTAGGAAGACGGAGAAAGTGGAAAGCAAACTGAATGCTGTAGTAGAGATTTCTCTCTTCCCCCACTGGGCCCCATGCCGACTGTTTTTATTGATTTCAATCACTGGAGGCTAGCTAGCTCTCAGAAGAAACACTGTGTAATGTGTTCTTTCCTGGCTTTCATTAAAGAAACTCAATGCAGTGTGGTCACGCTGCCGAGCTTGCCTGGCAACTTGCCTACTCTCTGTGGTACTTCTTTCATTGGAGGAGACCAAGCTCTTGTTTTCTTCTCCAGCAAGAACTACAAAACATCTTATTCTCTGTTTCTACCTTTCCTAAGTCTAAAGCTGTTCAATATTTGGGGTAATTTTATTCGCACCCTTAAAGAGATAACTTTGTTGAAGATGATGCAAGTGCTGAATACTATGTTGTTTATTCAGATGTTCCCATAACAATCTCAGGCTCCTTTTATTTAAAACCATTCTGTTAATTTATTTCTTTTGGGGGTGGCTAGCAGAGGATGGAATAATTTCACAAATCTGAGTACCAAATAAAAGAGTAAAACTGTTTTTCTGACCTTGTTCTGTCTTCTGCTGCATTGCCATTTAATCAGAATGAGCTGGTTTAATTAAGCAAACCATGGTTAGGGAATAAGTAAAATAGTCTTGCAGATATGTACAGATTCCTGTCAGTGCCATAGTTACAGGCTAAGCAAAGCTGCATTCGCAAGATTGCTTCTTGTTGTTCCTTAGGCCTGTGTTGTGTTCAGAATAATGACACTGCAGTATGACTGATAGAAGTTGAGAAATAAAATACTAATTCATATTTCAGAACGTGATCAGTTTCAGTACATATCACTTTAAAGGAACATACATTCTAGTGAAATTTAATTGACATAATAGTTTCTGCAAATATTTTTCTCCCATGTGCACTTAAACTCTTCTGTTTAATTTAAATTTACCAAATTTTTTTCTTATTCAGCATTTCTTATTGATAACATTTTGTGTACTCTTCAGAAACATGTATGCAGATATATGAAATAGTTAAAGCTTTTAATTGGCTATTTTTTGATGCCAGTGAAATTGCATGCCTGCTGAGTTCAATTTTAGTTGCAAATGATACCTGCCTGTTGTGTTTGAGAGATACAGAAGATACTGTACATCTCTGTGTGTGTACGCATGCACTTTTTCTCCCTTCACGTATACAGTAGCTGAAGGAATCCTTTCCTGGATCAGAAAGATACAAAAGCTTGTTCTTATTTAAATCTGGCTTTATGCAGCACTTATTTGAGGTTTTTCTGCCTGAATTGCATCTATAGAAACCTTTCCAAATCAAATTAATGTAATTTCATCCCAGTGTTTCTGTTGCCAAGAGTTGTAAGATTGTACGAACAATTTAGCTTTTATGAAAATTATTTTAAAAGAAACAACAGTTTATTTCTTTGTACAATGTGTCACTTTAAAAATATTTTTCCTTTTGTCCAGATAGTGTTTGTACATTTTTTAAAGTATTTATTGGATTCTAAGAATATTATTATGGGCATAAAAATCAATTTTCTTTATAAAGTAAGTGTCCGTCTGTTGAAAGGCGTATATTGTGGGGGGAGTCTACTTTGATTTCAAGTCTGCTCTCTGTATCTTCATGAAACTTAAAATGCTATTTATGCTCATACTTTCTCTGTTGATAATGTGGTGACCTATAGAAAATGGTTTAAAGAAGTTGGTAAGATTGTGAGTTTTTTTACGTAGCCTCTGTAGTTATAGTTACAGTGTAATTGTCTGGCAAAGCCTCAATTAATAAATCATCTATCAACCTTTTCATTATTAACCTTGCTTTTGAGAGTTATATAACTTTGGTCAGGTTCTTTGCATCTTTTAAATTATATTTTTAGGTGTTGGAATGTTTTAGCTGGAATATGGCCACAGATCTGTCAGTGTTTGGTGTGGGGGAAGACACTGAATGTTTTAGTTACTCTGACTTTAAAATTGGGTGGCAAAAGATTTCATTTTAAAATGAAATTAATCATATTTTTGGTCTCTTGTGTGAACAAACCCCTTTTGGCATCACTGTTTAAAAATAATGGGAATAACTCTGATTAAAACCGAAGACCAAGGCAATATAATGCTTCTGATAGGAGCAAAGTGGGAGTCCTTTCTCATCTTCCTCTTTGGGGAAATCTGTTGTGTCCTCAGTATATTTGTCACTGTTGTTCATGTTAAGATTTGTTCATCTGAACTTTTGTTGGTGCTTCCTTTAACTCTGTCATATCTCTTCATCCTTGCCCATGGTCTTCCATTCCCTTGTTGTCTTCTGCGTGCTAGTAGAAAAGGTTGCAACTTTTGTGGAACTGGATCCACCTGAATCAATGGTGAATTTGGCTTCCTCCCTTTTTCATGCCATTTTGTGGTGTTCTTTCTTGTCTTTAGCATTGTGTGTTTGGTGTGTCTCATTTGTTTTGTTCCTCATCCTCTGTTCCTCCACATTCTTTGTAGTCACTTCCAGTTCTGTAAGGGTCACTGAACTGCAATCAGTGGGCCACAAGTAGTTCTCCTACCTTCCTAATGGCCTAATGTGGCCTCGACACAGTACTCTGCAGCAGTAGAAATCTGTATGTTCTTGGCCATGATGCAGCAGCTAAATGTGCAGCCACTTGGCTCTGTTTGTGCTTGTTATTGCCAGGGGTTGACAAGGGCATCACATAGAATGGGTTGGCAAGCAGAACAAGTAACAAAGAACACAGACTCAAGACAGTTGTGACCCAGAGCCTAATTGGTAATAACTGGGAAGCCCGTATGAATAAAAAATTAGGTTCCCCTGCCACAGTCTTTTCTTCAGAGATCACAAGTTTAATAAACTCCATTTTGTTGCCATCACACAACAGTGACAATGTAAAGGTGGGAATCCTGAAGCAGGTGAGCAAGGATCATGGGCCTTTAGAATAATGTCCTGAGTATTATCTAAGTGTCAGGTGGCCTGAGATTTAGATTAATGGTCATTATGGAAAGCAGGTAATGAGAAAAAAATCTAGTTAAAAACAAAACCACTTTCAGTTTGTCATGTAGTCCAGTACAGTTTCTTGTACCTAAAACCATATGTTCAGCTAATCTTAAAATGCACCCTCTCCTATATACTATGGAAATATGAGGAACAAAACTGTAACCTACCATACATCTTTTTGCCGGTTATTCTTCAAATATATATTTCTTGTTATGGGGAGACATGACAGAATTAATTATAGTTGTATCCTTATAATTGCATTGAGTTTACTGTATTATATTCATCTTACTGGCCAGGTCTTCCAGCCATTAGTTTTTGATGGAAGTGTAACTGGGCTCTGGAGTGATGGACATATGAATAGACAACCACTTCAACTTCCTTCTGCTTTACAGCTGTAAATCTGCAGTTGTTCCTGTTGACACAGCTTTTTATTCAATCCCTAAATAGCCACTATGAGCATATAACTCTTCAAGTCTTCCCATTGTTTCCTTTTCATTTCTGAGTGCAGTTTATGGTGCTAGTGATAATCTTTGAAGCCCTAAACGATCTGCCATCTGGCTGTTGGATAGATTGTATGGTGAGGTTTTAGCTGAGATCTACTAGGAGGGTCTTGTTGTTGGTTCCTGGTTTTATACACTCTCATAAGCAGCAGGGCTTCCTCAGCTGAGGACTTTTGAAACTGATTCTCCCTGACAGACCACTACAGCCCAAGTCTGACTGGCTTGAGCGTAGGATGGAAAGTTATACCAAATAGGAAACATTCATGTATGATTTTAATGTTTTTCTCTCTTTGTTATTTTTGGTGAGAGGAAGTGGTTTAATGCCAACCCTTGTAGATGGCCTTATGTGATTTGCTGAGTTCCAAGCTGCTGTTACACTGGGTACTGTGGCACGAACAGCGTACTGTGTGAGTTTCCCCACACTGCCCAACCAATGTTCCTCAGTGGTGTCCTGAAACAGGAGCAGGCAAACTTTTTGGCCTGAGGGCCGCATTGGGTTTCAAAAATTGTATGGAGGGCTGGTTAGGGGAGGGGGTCGTGGCCCATTCCCCCCCATCAACCCCCCCCTCTCGCCCCCTGACAGCCCCCCCCCCGGGATTCCTGCCCCACCCAACCCCGCCGTTCTCTGACGGCCCCCCTGGGACCCCTGCCCCATCCAACCACCCTTTCTCTCTGTCCCCTGACCGCCCCCAGAACCCCTGCCCCTGACTGCCCCTGCTGCCCCATCTACCCCCCCCTTCTTTACTGCCCCCTGGGACTCCTGCTCTCATTCAACCCCCCTGTTCCCCATGCTCTGACTGCCCTGACCCCATCCAGCCCCCCACCCCCTAACCACCCCCCAGTCACCCCCCCCAAACTCCCCTGCCCTCTATCTAACCCATCCTGCTCCCTGCCCCCTTATCGCATAGCACAGAGCACCGGGTCAGGCCAGGCTCTGCAGCTGCATTGCCCCAGAAGCTCGCAGCCCCGCCACACCACCTGGAGCATTGCGCCAGCGGTGCAGTGAGCTGACGCTGCACAGGGGAACAGTGGGGGAGAGCCCGGTGCCGGGCAGGGGGGTCCCACGGGCTGTAGTTTGCCCACCTCTGTCCTAGAAGGACCATCTCTGTGAGGGTGATGGTATTTTACTGTCTCTTTGCCCATTCAATCCTTAGCCTGTCTTCTTAGTCAGCCAATAAGGATGCCAATTATAATGTAACTATCTGTCGGCTAGGAACTAAACTGAAACCACTCATTCTCTTATCAAAGCCTATTCAATAGGTATCTTTGTGTAGGGCCTTTTAGTTGTTAAAGACCTGTTTCAAATTATAAGTAATGATTTAGAGATATATTGTTCCATCTTGTATTATCAGTGTGCAGAGCTAAATAGTCCCTTACCATTTTATGGTTTCCTTATATATACACAATGTTTTCATTTTCACCAACAAAGTTTATATTGCTATCATGTTTTGTAGATTGAAGCAGTTTCTGAAAGAGTGTGACTGAATTAGGAGAGAGTACATGATATTAGCCAAACTCTCCATGCTGATTTTTATATTGATAGTATTATCCCAGTGCATAATTTTTGAATTCTTTTTATTACTAAAGTATTGTTATCTGGAAATATTTTATAGTGATATATAGGAATCAATTTGCCCACCATTGAAATGTAGCCACCTCTGGAGTGAAACAAGTGCAACACCATTAAACAATTTAAGAGAAGAAATGAAGAGATAGACAACTGCATGTAATTGCAAATGCAAGGGGCGTTTTAAGTTACAATAGATGGAAAGTAGTTACCCAAATAGGAATTTGGAGAAAACATCAGAGCTAGGATCCCTCCTTACTTTTGCAGAAAGTGACCTGGCTCTTCAGTGAGCACAAGCAGTTAGGAATTTTTTGTCTGTCTTATTTAAAATATGGCCCACCTGGTAGCAAAAGCCCCATAACACCTTGTCAGGGCATTGGTTCAGGAAAAACTCCAAGCTGAAGAGGGTCACATCCTTTATCACAAAATCCACTGGGTTTTCTCTGGATGTCTTTTATTCAAGCGCTAACATAGCCTGACTTTGTTTAGACTAAAAGAAAAGGAGTACTTGTGGCACCTTAGAGACTAACAAATTTATTAGTCTCTAAGGTGCCACAAGTACTCCTTTTCTTTTTGTGAATACAGACTAACACGGCTGCTACTCTGAACCCTTTGTTTAGACTGAGACCTAAGGAGTTCACAAACCAAGGTGGCGTAATAGCTAGGAGCAGGCTTTGCAAATAAGCAAATGTATTGCACACATTTTAAATTTATCACCTCAACAAACAAATGTATCACATGCTCATATGTGGATTTACATTATTATTATTATTTATTATTTATTATATTTTTTTTAAAAAGCACCAGAAATTACCATGTCACCTTACAAAGATGGAAAAAGATAACTTGAAACATTATAATCTAAATAAAACAAGTGAAATCATAATTTTTTTGTTATTCTTTAAATAAAGATGTGACCACACCAAAACTCTACATCTGAACCACTCCTCAAACTTTGAGGAACCTGGATTCAAATCCAAGCTTCATACAAAATTTATGTCTACACTAGAGAGTTTACAGTGACACAGCTGTATCCATGCAGCTGTGCCACTGTAAGATCGCTTGTGTAGCCACTCTATGCCAACGGGAGAGAGCTCGCTCATCGATAAAATTAAACCACCCCCACCGAGCAGCGGGAGACGTAGCACTGTGCACATGACTGCTTATGCCTGTGTAACGTATGTTGCTCAAGGGGATGGAATATTCACACCACTGAGCAACATAAATTTTGCCGACATAAATGGTAGTGTAGACAATAGTCCAAGTCTCTGTATGTCAGGGAGACTCCCATTTGCAACCAAAAAACTCCTGACTTAATAATATTTTCTCCCATATAAAAACTACATTACCCAGAATGCTTTGTGTCAGCCACACATGCGCATCAGCCCTGCCCCAAGTCAATGAGAGAGACTGATGTGCATGTGTGGGTGATGCACAAGATTCTTGTATTGTTGGTGATCTCTGCTCTGCTTCTGCTTATGATAATGAGGGAGGAGGGAGAATTGAAATGTGGAGCCTTGGTGGTATCACAGAGCCTGGACAGCATGAGGCAGAGGCAGGTCCAAGGTTGGGGGCAGGTGATTGTTTCAGGGAGAGGGTCATGACTCATTCTTCCCTGGGCCTTGGCTGCAGCAAGGAAGGAGTGGATGGGGGTGTTCAGGGAGAGATGAACAGCTCCAGCCACTCTGTCTTGTTGAGATCAGTTTAATCTTTGAAAGCACCAGATTAGGGAGATGAGTCAGAGTAAATTTGGATGATATGTGAACAAATGTTGAGCTTTTAGCAGGTGTCTTTGGCAAATCAGGTTGCATACAGGTATTATATTATCTAACATACCCTTCCCTTTGCATGTAAATAATGATACTTAGCCTTGACACTGTGATTTTCATTTTAAAGCATTTCACAAACATTCATTGAATGACATATTAAGGCTTTATCACCAAGGAAGTGTAGTTTAGCCAGCCTTTTATAATAATCTGTGCATGCAATAATAATCTGTGCATCAATTTTATAATTTTATAAAATATTATAATGTTATAATAATCTGTGCATGCAATTCTGGTTTTTGTCTTGGATGCTTTGTACTCAGCAGGGAGATTGAATGGGGGCATTAGTTGTGGGGGAAGGAGATGGCTGTGAGGTATTGGTGGGGCTGGAGGGGGCAGTGAGCTTAGTGGTGGCAGTGTTGGGGGCAGGCAGTAGGGGTATTGATGAGGCTGAGGGGAGGGATGCTCTTTGAAATTCATTTGAAAATGTTGGTCTGTGATTTTGTGGCTTGCACTCATTCTTAGATACTTAAATCTAATGTACAATATGCAGCTAGATTGCATACAAATTTCATTAGCAAGACTGAAACTCCTGGCTTCCACAGTAAATATATTTATAAAAACCAATGAAGCTAGTATGAAAGGGTTAAAGCTCAGTGTAATTAGAAAGATTCTGTGAATTATAAAATTCCTAGCATGTTCATAGTGAATGTGTTGGGAACGTTGAACAGAAGCCTGGGTGGATCATGTTTTAATCAGAATGGATTATAGGTTGTTGTGCCAGAAGGTATCTTGATGTATAAACTCGGACTCTCTTAACACAGGATAAATTCCAGTCTAAAGGGAGAATAGTGCTTTTGTTTCAGATGGCACTGAAGAGCAAAAATTGTTATGCTTGAAACAAATGTCAGCGATTGGGACTTTGTATTTAGACCTAATTACATGGATACAGTAACTTGTGTTGTTTTACGGGAGCAAGAGGGAGAGGGATAAAAAGCTTTCTGATAATGTGCGGAATGTGAGGGGGAAGGGAAGATGGAGAGATGCACATTTACTGTAAGTATGCGGATCCAAGAGGCCTCTTTCTCAGAACTATTCTAATGATGTGCCACAGTCACTTTATTTGAAAGCTTCATGGCTCAAGGAGAAAAGAAAACACATTCATTACATTATTTTTAAAAGAAGATTAAACATAGTGTGTCCTCTATTGGACAGCTGCTATAGTAATCTTTCACAAGCATTTTAGGAATGACTCCACACTTTTTCCTGGATTTTGCGTGGCTAGATTGTTATTTCAGTAAATACTACAGCAGCTTATCAAGTGAAAACTTCGCTTCCTGGAAAATAATTACCTTCATTCTAGATACTAATTCTTTTCAGTATGAGTTACAAAACCTCTTCAGTACAAATGCAGTGCGTACTCAAGTTGCTTGATTTTTCTAAGTGTTTGTGCATGTGCATGCAACCTCTGCTCAAGAAAATGTTTTAGAAAACAAAGCAAATGTTCTTTCTTAGACTTTCCCTCATTTATTCAAATATCTGTTTTCTGTCTCTGTCTTGTTCAGATCAGTTTAGTCTTTGAAAGCACCAGGTTGGGGAGATGAGTCGGAGTAAACTTGGATGATATGTGAATGCAGACAGAAAAATGTTTAGTTCTCAGCAGGTGTCTTGGGCAAATCAGTTGCATACAGGTATTTTATCTAACATCTCCTTGTCTCTGCATGTAAAAATAATAATGATACTTAGCCTTTACATTGTGATTTTCATTTTAAAACACTTCACAAACATTCACTGATTGATACATTAAGGGTTTGGCCCTTAATAGGGACGTGTAATTTAACCAGCCTTTTATTGTAATTGGTTATCTTTTTGTGCAATTCTGGTTTCAGTCTTGGGTGCCTTATATTCATAATAGGTGAAAAGGAAGCACAGAGAATGGTTAGTTATATTGTTGGTGGATATGTTCAGTTGGGCTTCCGTGTGCTCCGTATGCTATGGTATATAGGTACAACAATGTCCCTTGGAATTATTTTTTTCCCTGCTTTGCAAGTATGGTACTGTAGGTACTTTGAGACTGTAGGTACGCAATTGAAATCCTCCTCATGGGGGATTCATTTTTACCAAATTTGATCTCTTGTTATAAATGCCTTCTCAAAGCTAAAGAGGATATTATGGAGCCTGTTACAGACTTGGCTGAATACCCTACTGGATGGTCACCAGCATGTTTATAATCAGACTTAACCGTTGAATCCCAAATGCTTTCGAGTCAGCTGGGCCTGGGCAGAGTCCAGACACAGTATCTAGTTCTGGCCTATCAGGAACATTCCCAGGGTGCAGACTCGCTGTCTGGCCTCCTACTTGGGATATGGGACTCTGGAGTCCAACTGCCCTAAGCTCTGGAACCAACACAGAACTCCCCCCTCTCCCTCCCCCGACTTCCTCAGGTGCTTATCCACACTCACCCCAGGGTTCAACCCCTGTGGGAACTCTGGTTCATAGCCTAAGTCTTTGGGGACACCTTTCCAAAAGGAAAACACACTTTGCAAATGGACTTCTTAAATACACACACTTTACTTTTGACAACTCAGGAAAGTTACAGATCTGGGCAGGGGCAGCGGATATAATAGGCCAGGAGAGGCTAAGCCTCCCCTGGCACAGGCACCACCGCCCCTGCCACCACATGCCTGGGCCATGGTGGCCCCGCCTCTTCCCCTCCCTGCTGGGAGTGGGCTTCTACAGGATGTTTTTGCTTATTTATTATGTGCCATGCAGGTTCCCGGGCGGTTGAGCAGGTGTTATCTGCCACTCAGCTTCCTGGGTCCCTTGGACTCCCCAGGGAGATTACTGATGAATCCAGAAAGTTGAGTAGCAGATACCACCTCCTGAGCTGCCTTGGAACCTGCATGGCGCATATAAAAGCTCAGCATTCTCCACTTGGCTGCTCCTCTCCACCCCTCTCTCTGGAGGTCCCTGCTGCCACTTGCCAGTTCCTCCTCCCCCTACCTTCCACTGCTGATTGCCAGTCCCTCCCCCCCGCTGGGACCCTACTCTGCCACTCACTGGTCCCTCCTCCCCGCCATCCGCTGCTTGCCATGGGTGGTGGAGCAGGGATGCGGTGAGATGGGAGTCTAGCGGGGAGAAGAAGAGGTGGGATGCAAGTGGTGGCAGGGGGGCTGAGCGGGGGGGGGAAGGAGAGGTGGGTGGCAGGTGGTGAGGGGGTCAAACTGGGGGGAGGAGGGAATGGCAAGTGGTGGCGGGGGGGCAACAAGTGGGAAGGAGAGGAGGGACACCCGTGACAAGTGGGGAGGGGGCGGGGCCTGGGGCAGAAGAGACAGAACAAGGAGCTAGCCTCCCCGAGGGGACGCTTCACCCACTGTCCATGGATCTAGGCAAAACAACAAACAACTGAATGCAATCCCCACCTGTTAGACAGATCTCATCTCTCTGTTTGAGGACTGTCCATGTTTAGACTAGGCAGAAACTCCCCTGTCTCCCCTGTAACAAGTCCGTCTTGCTGTTGGTGGTGGTCAGCCTCTTCTATCCAGAAACCTTCTTGCTTATAAACACAGCCATGAAGTCCACATGTGAAACCCCATACCCCAGTCATGCTGGGTTCATGTACAGAATACTACTGTTTCATAGGTAGTGGGCTAGTGGATAAAAGTCATTAGCAAGTCTGAAGTCCTGGCTAGTTCTTGTTGATGATTCTTCCTGATTTAGAAGCACCCATGTCCTCCATAGGACCTTGTTAAACATCACAACCCGGGTACACATATATTGTTTAAACTGGCTCGCAACATAAAACATCAAGTATGCTCAGATACAAAATGAAAGCCAGAAAACAAAATGTGTGACATAACTGGGTACAAGCCTACCCCAGTCTGTCACAGGACCATAATTTAGAAACGTGCTTTGTTATTGGTGATTGGGAATAAACGACTGTAGCAAAATATTGAAAAGCTGTCTTGTCTATTAAGCGTTAAGATGTAGACTACTTGGATACACCAGACTTCTAATGAACATGCTGTGATACTCAGGTGTGAGCCAGAGAGTTTTGAGAGACGTTCAAAATGTTTGAGAGTTTCTTTTGTGCGCATTTTGTAAATTCCCAGTGACATGACATTTCTGAAAGTGAGTTTGGTCAAGAATGCTGGCTCTGCCCTTTCTTTCCGCAACTGAAACGTAAAGGACAGAGTAATGGTTCTCTGCTTCATGCAGCAAACTATTTGTGTGTCTAGAGAGCTTCATGTAGCCCCGTCCTAAGATCCTGTCTTCATTGTGGTTTTCCTTGCTTGGGGATTTTGGAGGCTATCACAGAAGCCTTTGTGTACCCTAGTTTAAGAACCCCTAGAATGGAGAATTGACAAAGACATCAGGAAACACTCAACTTCTGTGCAAACTTCCCCAGATGTCCACAATGAGCTTCTCCTTTTCCCCATCTTCACTCAGTTATTTGAATCCCTCTATATGGTAGGGTTTTGGTGACCCCTAAAGTATCTCATATGGACACTTTCCCTCTTCCATACTTTGTCACATGCAAACCTTTCTCCACAGGATTTTTTCAACCTGACGATTTCCTCTAAGGAAAAGAGGAAAGGAAACTTGTGTGTGTTCCTTCCTTCCCTAACTCAGAAGAGAAGACTCACTGCGTAAATGTTCCCTAGGACGTGAACTCTTAGCCACAACAATATTCCCTGCAGTGCATGAGCACTGGTTTCTAGTATGAAATATTTCATGAGCTCTTCAATTAAAGATACTCTTGTATTTTATTTCAGAGAACAAAAAAGGTGGAGGAGGAGGAACTTACGGCAGAGGAAAGGAGGACATTGGAAAGAAAACTAAAGAAAGAACGTAAGAAGGAAGAAAAAAAAATGATGCGGGAAGCTGGAATTGCTGTTAAGAAAAAAGAGCCCAAAAAACCATCAGGAGCTGAGTTGGCACTGGAGTATTTAACTAGGTAAAAACCCTAAAATCTATATAAAGCTCCCTAAGAAAAGTAATTAGTAAACAATATCTTAACCAGGGCTAAGGCAGGCTTCCTGCGACTCCCGCAAGCAGCCAGCAGGTCTGACTCCTAGGAGCAGGAGACAGGGAGGCTCTGCACGTTGCCCCTGCTGTGAGCACCGTCTCCGCAGCTCCCATAGGCTGGAAACCACAGCCAAAAGGAGCTGCGGGGGCAGCACCTGTGGGGGCGGGCAGTGCACAGAGCCTCCTGTGCCTAGGAGCCAGACATACCGGCCGCTTCTGGGAGCCATGCGGAGCCAGGGCAGGCAGGGAGCCTGTCTTAGTCCAGCTGCGCCACCGACAGGGAGCCACCTGAGGTAAGCACCGCCCAGCCAGAGCCCGCATCCCAACCCCCTACCCCAGGTCGGAACCCCCTCCTGCACACTAACTCCCTCCCAGAGCCTGCACCCCACACCCCAACCCTCTGCCCCAGCCTTGTGCCCTCTCCTGCACCCCAAATCCCTCATCCCCAGTCCCACCCCAGAGCACTCAACCCCAGCCAGAGCCCTCACCCCAACCCCCAGCCCTGAGCTCCCTCCCACACCCTGAATTCCTAATTTCTGGCCCCATCCCAGAGCCCGCACCTCTCACTGGAGCCCTCACCCCCTCTCAACCCCCTGCCTCAGCTCAGAACCCCCTCCTACACCCTGAATCCCTCATTTTTGGCCCTATCCTGGAGCCCACACCTCCAGCCGGAGCCCTCCCCTCCTCCCGTACCCCTGCCCCAGCCTAGTGAGGGTGAGGGAGAGTGAGTGACAGAGTGAGACGGGATAGAGTGAGTGGGGGGTGGGACTTCAGAGAAGGGGTGGGGCATGGGCAGCACCTCAGGGAAGGGAGGCAAGGGGCAGAGCAAGGGTGTTCGATTTTGTGCGATTAGAAAGTTGGCAACCCTAAAGAGAGAGGCAGTCCCGAGCCTGAAGATCTTACAGTCTAAGTGTAAATATTCCTAGAATTGCTGCACTTTCAAAGGATTGTTGAGATCTTTCTAACAAAGGTTGCTAAAGAGATTGCATTGGGAGAACTTGTTCTATTTATTTAGTCTGTTGTTTTAAAAGAGAGACCATTGCTTTTACTCTCTGTGTAATGAAATTACATTAAATGATATGTGATCATTCAATATTACTTAATTTCACCCAAAGCAAACTATGACATTTGGCAGTTATAAATTAGATGCACTAAACTTTGTGTTAAACTTCGTAAAGTACAAAGGCTTATATTTGCAAACCAAAGGTTTATAATTACATGACAAGTTAAGTGATTGGTTTCAGACTGCAAATAGTTATTTACTATATTTTACTAGCCTATTTGTATGTAAAATTCCAGCATAAAGCAAAGTCAGTGCTTACAATAAAAAGAAATGCAATGAAACTTTCATAGCATGCTTCAGCCAATTAGACATTATGGATAAACAGGAAAGGAGTGTTTGTTTGTTTTGTTTTTTTTCCAAACTGCAAGCTACCCAACACCTCTAAAAACTCCAGATTTGCATGTTACAAAGAATACCACTTGGAATAGCCCCAGTTTTCTGGTTCTGGTAGTGCTTAATACTGAAATTCTCAGATAGTCTGAATGGTTACTTACAACTTATTACAACTCTCAGTGAGGCAGGAGGAAATTAATTGCGTTCCAGACTGGGGGACACGTGCATTTTTGTTACATAAACTTCATCATGGAGTGATAGCAAAATGACAATAATATTTTCAATCTGGAAAACAGCTGGGATACTTCACCATTGTTTTGAACTGCAGTTTGATTGGCAGCTAGCTACCATCTGTTTCAACTGTACTAAGGAATGTGTGTGAATTAGTGGTGGATATGGAGATAATGGTTTTCAGGATTGGAAAGCAAAGGAACAAGCTGTGGGTTTTTTGGTTAATATTCTAGTATTATCTTTTTGATTTTTGCTTACTTAGGTGGTACGTTATGTCACCTTCTGAGAGTATTTTTTCTTTGCAGTTAAATAAATTTGACTACAAGAGTTTCACTTGACCCACTACTAAATTACCTTTGAAGCTGTCAAAGTACAGTTGATACACAGTTCGGTCAGGAAATAAAAAGATGGAGTCCTGTGGATATATACCGCAGTAGGATATCCAGGGAATTATTGCATAAACCACTGACTTGTGTCTAGTAAGCTTGACAGAAAGAGGTTGCAAGATGCGGAACTGCAGAGCAAACATGTTGATGTAGGTTTCCAACCTTGAATTCCAGTTAGCTCTCCTGCAGTAATATAAATTATAGAATAATCTGCCTGATCTTTATTCATTTGGGAAACTTCCTAAACCCCTAGAGATGGGCAACAAAACAACCTGAATTTAAATTTGTCGCAAAGGAACATGCCTTTGTTTTGTATCCTCAAGAGAATCTAGAATGAAATCCTGGCCCCATTTAAGTCAATGGCAAAACTTTCACTGACTTCAATAGGGCCAGAATTTTAGTCCTTGTGTTTTGTTATACCTACACTCATTTTCTCAAGAAAGTAATATGGTGGAAGACAAGGCAGTAGCACAGATACAATAGTTGTATGAAATTTGAAATAAACAAAGGAGAATGTTGTGGGTATGTTTTGACCCTTCTCGGTAATATGACCTACCAAAGATAAAATAGTTGCTAAATGGGATGGAAGCTTAACTGTCTGAGTACAGGGTGAATCTCCTATGGAACAAGTGGAACTTCACGTCTCAGTGAAGGCTGAGACTGGTGTTTCAGTTCATTAACTACAGACTATTCCTAACATTACACAGCGCCACATTGGCTTCTGAATTCACTAAGAGAAATCAACACCAAGTTGTTATAGTGAAGGGTTTTTTGACAAGTTAAGGGAATTCAGAGGAAAATATTAGAAAACCTTCAGTGAGAGATTCATATACAGATCTATATGCTAGAGATGCATGGGAACATTTAAGTTGTTGTTTTTAGGAGTGAGGAGATTGTTTACATATTCCAAGAGTTATTAGTTCTTTTGTTTAGCTGTTCTACTATGTGGGACAGAATAAATAATATATTCTCACCAGAGATGGGGCAACCCATTTCAAATGATACTGAAAGAAAAGAAAGAAAGATGATAAGGGAAGGAAAGAAACAAGAGTTGATTTTTATGTTTTGTTAGTACTTCTTTATATAGAAGACCCTGGTTCAGGAGCAACCTTTATGGGGTAATTTGAAAATAAAATGGAAGTAGCACTCAGCCCACAAGCTAGAGTTCCTTCTTTGATGGTGCGTAACATCTCTCCCCCAAGACATGCCTCATCCTCCTAGGTGAGATGAAGGGATAACATTTATAAGAGGGAATAAGGCATGCACAGAATGGGGCAGGTAGTAATTGTTGATCGGTTACTTTATCTCCTGATGATAAAAATATCACACTTGCATTGAAAATAATACTCAGCATGGCACAGCAGCACTAGACTTTCTGTGGTAGAAATAACTGCTTTTGCTTGTCCCCTTCCTCCCCCAATCCTGCATTAACACTGTTGGTTGCCTGCCTTCAGAAAGTTCTGTAGTGCTAGGCACAGTGTGCTAGAAATTGAACTATAAGTTTGTTACTAATGAGGAGCAGAGGAATTAGAGAAGTCTGGGCCCTGGCAACATAATATCCTATGCTACGATGAGATACCACTATATTAAATATTATGGTCTAAATCCTCAGGTGGTGTAAATCACAATTTACATCACCAGAGACTCTGCTCTGGTGAAAGGCAGGAAGCCCTAGACTATGGCCATATCAGCACTGTCATAAATGCAGGCCTAAGCAGGATAGGTGACTACATTCACAAATAGATAAGGGGCACAAAATGAAATGGGAAGATGACGAAGGACAAGCCAGGTAAAATCAGTTCTGTCTGGGTGGATTCCCAGGAACTACAATCCATTAGTCATTTCATTGATCACATATGAGCCAACAGGGACAAATCCATCAGGAAATGAACCTTAATATTCTCTAAAGCAGATTTATTTTTTCAGCTGACTTCAAAAAGAAAATCCCTTGTAAGTATAAGGATGTTCATTAAAAGGCTCCTTAGTTGATCAGAAACACTTTAAAGTGATTTCAGATGACAATGCCTCCTTGTAATTGAAGGAATTTAAGTCACACTAGTAAGGAACACTTTAATTACAGTGTTTCCTAATATTTGGTTATATTAAAAATAAAAACACCATGTATTTAAATAATATCAGATGTGACACACTGGTGCCCTGACAAAAGTCTGGAAATTTAAAGGTAAGACTCAGCTTGCGTCCTTAGTTTATCAGGTCTAAAAATTAAAAAAAAACATGCATGACAGAGACCTGATCAGAACATTTTCTGGCCTTTGTCATATCTGAATTTTGTGTAAATTTTTTTTCATTTTAAACATGTTTTTAATTGTCATAGAATCTTATAAGGTATAAAATTTCTGTGTACTAGTGCCCTATAGCTAACAACTTTGAAGGTCGGTCAATATTTAGTATTTGTTGATAATATGAGCTAGTGTTGGGGAAGCCACCAAAATATTTAGTTTGGAAAAACATCCCAAAGCTCAGCAGCTGAACATCTCTTGTCCTGTTTGACCAAGAAATTAGTCTGTAAATCTAAGAACAGACTTTTTCATGAGATTTCCTGTTCTTGGTTTTAGATGCAGTAAAAGGCTCATGAGAGTATTTTTTTTTCTTTTGGTGTTTTGATATTTATGCTTTTAATTCTGAATGAAATCAGGAAGTATAGAGAGGCATGAACATTTTTTAAAAAGTTAACCAAAGCATTTCTAGCTTCCAAAAACTTCAGATAGTTATTTTATCTGAACTTGCTGGTCCTTCGAAATTATGGATCCTCCTAACAATTATACAGGTACGTGGGGTTTTATGCAATCCGCCAAGTATCAAGATAAATCAGTTCCAAAGAAAAAGTCATAAGCTAGTGTCAGCTTGCAAATAATATGCCAAAACTGGACGTTGGGGAAACCCAGGTATTTATCTCATGGACTGATCCTTTGGATGGGTTTACAACCCCCCGTGCAGACCAGAAGCTTTGAATTGCTTTCTGTTCACTAGTGTGAGACCAGATGCAACCAGCAGAGGGCAGACCAAAGCTTCTGCCATTTCCTTCTAGTCTCCTTCCTAAAGAGGGGGAAGACTCTTTTCCATCTCCCCTTGCCTTGGCCAGTGAAAAGAGGAAAGGGGGAGAAGAAACCCTTGCTTCTCCATGCTTATCTCATTTCACGTCACCCTCAAAATAGAGGCTTTGGCAGCTCCCTCCAACTTGGTTTCTTCAGTTTGAAGATCCCAGCATGTCTATAATCTGCAAGTACCAGTCCCCATCAAAGGGAAACCGGGGAAAAGATTTGAGGGAATGTGGAGGGGAAAGAATGTGGACTCAGGGGGGGAGGCGGAGAGATTATAAGAACATGGGATGGGAGAGGAGCAAATAATGTAGGTAGAGAAACAGATGAAGGATGTCTGGGGAACAGAAGAAGACCGAAGGCTAGGAAGACAGACTAGAAAATATGCCAGATTATATAAAAGGGCTAAAAAGGGCTCAAAGGGCAGAGGGTTATAGTGTTCATTTGGGAACATGGATCAGATCTTAGTTTCAAAAGCCATCCTGTTAACGTGGCTGCCCTTCATTTATAGTGATCAGTGAGGATTCAGTTTGAAGGCTGAATTTAGAGATTATTTCTTTTAATTACTTAGAAGATTTCAGAGTTGGGGAAAAATTCACACCTTTCTGAGTGCTAGTTGGCTCCAAGAAAAGGATATTGCAACTCGTGGGAGTACTAATAAGAGATATTGATGAGAGATGGTTGATTTGCCATGGCACTAAAATGTCTGGCAAAACTTGCTTTGTCTTGGCAACTCACTTGGTCCTAGAGCTGTTCTTTCTATTGTGCCTGATTTAGGAGTGTGCTGTTATGTGGATCTGCACACATGGCCTCATCCAGCACCCATGGAACCCATACAGTGATCACTCAGAGATAACCAAAACAAGTGGGATGCCAAGATTGATTCCATATACACATCTGAATTGAAAAGGAGATGAATTAAGCTCCCTAACTGGATATAGCTATGAACCATCCCTACCTGAGATGTCATTTATCACCTACTGCTAAAAAGTACTTTGGAACTCCCCACCCACCATCCCCTGCTTTGAAATGCTCTATGTCACACCAAATAACATCTAGTGTCAAAACACTTTCCTGGGGAGGATCATCTCTGTTTCCTGATAGATTTTACCTTCCTCTGCAAATCACTCTTTTTAATGGCACCTGGCCAACAGAATGATTTAGAGTGTATCTAGAGAACTATAAAACATTTTTTAAAAGAAATACCAGAGAAACAGGGCATATCCCAAACCACAAAAGTAAAAATGCAGCTTTTGTGATTTTCAGTCAAACTGTGGGTCAATTCTGATAGTACTGCAACCAGCTCTAGAACTAGAGACCTTGCTAACCAAAGGCATTAGCTCTGTCAGCAGAATCAAAGGGGTCCTAGCCCTTGGCCAAGCCTGATAATAGCAGTGCCAAATTGTTTCAGCTCAAAATAACTTTGCTTATCAGAAGACAAGCTGTATGTGAGTTGGGATTTGTTACCAGGCTCCTACCACCAGACTCCTAGAGAGCTTCTAGAGGAGGCCAGTAATATCTAGCTTAATATCTAGTATTAGGATTTTAGATATGGGGGTAGTAGATGCTTTGGAACTCTAAACATACAGATAGATATTTCCTTTCAGAGCCCACAGAGTAATTTGGGTTTGACAGAAATTTAACATCCAGTCTGCTTCCTCCCTCCCTCCTTCTCTCCCTCTCTTAGGATACAGCAAATTTGTTTAGGGAAGACATCAGTGGGGATATTCTCTGCAAATACAATAGGGTTGAGTGGCAGAGAAACCAGTGACCTTGTTTCACTGGCTCTCCCTCCAGAGATAGAAAAGAACAGAGTGAGATCACTCTCTGTTCTGAAGAAGAACCTTTAACTCAACTTTTGTTGTTGTTGTTGTTGTTGTTGTTGTTCTTTTTATGATTGCGGTTAAACCAAATTAGAGCATATTTAGATTCTCTTTTAATTGGTGGGTCATATTAGGTTTTGGTACAGATAAATTAATGCTCTGATTGTGGAAACGGCAGCAAATTTATTTTTACTGTAATCTTAGTATTTTGTGTAATAAAATTTAAATCAGTTTTTACTTTCAATGAAGCGTGATGTCTTTCTAAAAGACATGGTTGCTCTAGCTCAACTAGAAGTTATGGGCTTAATGCAGGAATGGGCCATCTATGACCCATGTTATGCTGAAGGTCAGACTTCCATAATGGTGTCTTCTGGCGTTAAAGTCTAGTAATATATAATACGGATGTCATGAAAATTAAGTTCAAAACAAAACCATGTTCAGACTCCAGTGCAAATATTGTTAAAACTTTGGGATAGGTTTTCTTCCTTAGAATAATAGCAAGAAAATGGTTTATGCAGAATTTGACATTCCAGGCCCTGAGTGTACTCATAACTGTGAAATAAATAGGACCTACGATATAATGCTAAAGAATCATGTAGTTTTAGGCATAAATACATAAATAATAAAACATATGATGATAGCTAGTATATAAACCAGAGTGTGTCATAAAGATTCCATAAATTCCCAGCCACTCCATAAACTATACAGCTTCATATAAGGTCCAAGAGCAAATTCTTAAACATATCTCTATATCCAGATTTCTTTTCCAAATGAGTGGTGATTTGTTTATGTCCCCAGAATGCAGTTACTGAATTATGTAACATTTGAAAGGCTGAGGAATTTGTGACGCCTTTGGATTGATGTTGACTCTAATACATAGAACAGCAAAGTCTCATTGCACACTTCTCACTAGACAAGATAGGGAATTCCCCATATGAGAGGGAAATATTATGTATGCAGAAGCCCATATGTTATCCTGAATTGCATAAAGACTGCTCAAGAGTTGATCAGATTGTGTCACAGTTAGTTATTATCTAGAGTGGAATGTGAATAAACCTCTGGGGAAAAAATTCTTTCAACTGATTTAAGAGAAGCAAAAAACTATTATAATTAGGAACCTCTTGGGGGTTCCCTTAAAAAACTGGTGCTTTAAAGTGACTTGAAAGAGAAGCATTGCCTCATAGATTAAGGAAATTGTGTAATAGGGATATTTTTGTTTTTAATAATTGAAGGGGGGGTGTTTTGTTTTTTTAATGGAAACCTTTTTGGGGTAGGGATAAACTAGAAACGTGATGAATTGTAATTTAGTCATACATGATTCTGGCCATTCCATCAAATTCATCAGATCAGATGAAAAAATCAGAACAATTTCCAGATACTTTAAATGGACACTGCCAGATAGGCGATAAATTCACATTCTGCACTGCAATGAGACAGTGACCATTTTAAGTTTAGACAGGCCACTTTTTGCTTCGACCCTGACTTCAGAGACTTGCACCTTCAGTGCCGCCTTCAACTCTCCATCTCAGGACCCACCTCCTATTTTCTTTGCCCTGGCCAAACCACTCCAAGCTTCAGGCTTCCGGCCAGCCCACCCCAGCCACACTGGCTGGCCCAAGCCCTGGCTCCATGCTGCGATGTTTTGCTTATGAGGGGCAAAATTGAATTGATCTTTTTTGTGGCCATATCACATTGCAAGCGTGTGTTTAATTTTCTGTCCACTGTAACCCCTAGGTCTCTTTAATAATTATTCATTCTCATGGTAATGACAGTATTTCCCATGGATTTACCAACCTTGAGCATAATAATTTCTCATGCTCTGTGTTATTCAGACTTGTTTGCAATGATGTTTTAGCCGTGTTGGTCTCAGGATATGAGAGAGACAAGGTAGGTGAAATAATATCTCTTATTGGACCAACAGAAGAAATTAGTCCAATAAAAGATATTACCTCACCCACCTTGCTGTTCCAACAGTAATTACTTCCCATTTCAACGTGGCTCTAGCAAAGTGAAGTACAGTCCTGGCTTGGAGTAATACAGATAGGTTTAGATATTAATATATAGAGATTATTGGGTGATAGTCTTCTCCTCTTAATCTGACTTTCAAAAGCGAACATTGAGAACCAGATGAATGTCATCTTACACTCCCATAGTAGTAGGGAGTAGCACACAACTTTTTCCATTTCATCAAGATGTTAAACTGCAAACCACTTGGTTATTTTCTGTCCCTATAGATGTAGTCACTGCACTTGGATTCAGTTTTCTGTATCTTGGTGGCAGCTGACATAATGAACTGCTTTTGGACCCATGCCAGTATTTTCCTAACCTCAAAATGTCCTGCTGCAGGAATATTGTGCAGCTGTTGTACAACTGTTATTTTAGAAGGATTAGTAATTACATGATGGAGTAGCTGCTCTTTCCATTTGTGGTTTAACATGTTTTGCTGCAGTGCTGCAGACACATTAACATCTACACTCCTTATTTTTTGGGCTCATGGCTTATGTATATCTTGTTTCTTTGTGCACCTCTAAATACACTGGCAGTGAATCAATAGTTCAGGCTGTGCCTCAGGGAGGAGTCACCAAGAGGGAGGGCCAGATGCTTTAATCCACAAGCTGCCACTCAGGGTACAGATAGGCAGCAAAAAAAAGCTGCAGTGAATGTCAGAGTCCTGGTCAACTGACTCAGGCTCGCACTATGGGGACAAGCCTTGTGGATGGGAGTAGGGGCGGGGAGGAGGGGAAGGATGAGGGGGTAGGTATGGTATATTTTGACTTCAGTAAGGCTTTTGATGCTGTCTCACATGACCGTCTCATAAACTAGGGAAATGCAACCTACATGGCGCTACTGTAAATTTGGTGCAGAACTGGTTGGAAAATCATTCCCAGAGAGTAGCTATAAGTGATTCACAGTCATGCCGGAAGGGCATAATGAGTGAGGTCCCACGGGGATCAGTTCTGGGTCTGGTTCTGTTCAGTATTTTCATCAGTGATTTAGATAATGGCATAGAGAGTACACTTATAAAGTTTGCAGACGATACCAAGCTGGGAAGGGTTGCAAGTGCTTTGGAGGATAGGATTAAAATTCAAAATGATCTGGACAAACTGGAGAAATGGTCTGAAATAAAAAGAATGAAATTAAATACGGACAAATGCAAAGTACTCCACTTAGGAAGGAGCAGTCAGTTGCGCACACACAAAATGGGAAGTGACTAACTAGGAAGGAGTACCGCAGAAAGGGATCTGGGGCTCATAGTGGATCACAAGCTAAATATGAGTCAACAGTGTAACACTATTGCAAAAAAAGCAGATATTTTAGGATGTATTAGCAGGAGTTGTAAGCAAGACACGAGAAGTAATTCTGCTCTACTCTGCGCTGATACGGTCTTAACTGGAATATTGTATCCAGTTCTGGGTTCCAGTTTCAGGAAAGATGTGGACAAATTGGAGAAAGTCCAGAGAAGAGCAACAAAAATTATTAAAGATCTAAAAAACATGACCTGTGAGGAAAGATTGAAAAAATTGGGTTTGTTTATTCTGAAGAAGAGAAGACTGAAAGGGGACATGATAATAATTTTCAAGTACATAAAAGGTTGTTACAAGGAAGAGGGAGAAAAATTGTTCTCCTTAACCTCTGAGGATAGGACAAGAAGCAATGGGCTTAAATTGCAGAAAGGGTGGTTTGGGTTGGACATTAGGAAAAACTTCCTGTCAGGGTGGCTAAGCACTGGAATAAATTGCTTAGGCAGGTTGTGGAATTTCCATCATTGGAGATTTTTAAGAGCAGGTTAAACAAACACCTGTCAGGGATGGTTTAGATAATACTTAGTCCTGCCACGAGTGCAGGGGACCAGACTAGATCCATGGTTCTCAACCTGGGATCTGGGGCCCCCTGGGTGGCCGTGAGCAGGTTTCTGAGAGTCCTCCAACCCTGGCCAGCATTAGACTTTCTGTGGCCCAGGGCAGAAAGCCAAAGCCTCACTGCATGGAGCTGAAGCCTGGGCCCTTGAGGCCTCCCACCTGAGGCGGAAGCCAAAGCCTAAGCAAGTTAGCTTGGCGGGGGCCCTCTGGCATGGTAACCCTTAATGTCAGCTTCTTGCTAACCCCTAATGCCAGCCCTGTTTTTTGTATGCAGAAAACTAGTTGTTGTAGCACAGGTAAGCCATGGAGTTTTTATAGCATGTTGGGAGGGGTCTCACGAAGAAAAAGGTTGAGAATCCCTGGACTAGATGACCTATCGAGGTCCCTTCCAGTCCTGTGATTTGATAAAACATAACAATGTAGATGTTCCTGCTTGAGCTGGAGCCCCGGCTCTCAAACCTGGCGAAGGGGAAGGGTCTCAGAGCCCAGGCAAAACCAGCACTTTCCCTTCGTTGTCCAGGCTACACTACCTTCCTATCCAGCATGACTCTCTTTGGGAGCTGTGCAGGCCCATTCCTGCTCCTCTGCAGCCCAACAGAGGTGACAGCTACTCTGTACTGCCAAAGCATCCTCTCTGCTGGATTTTCCACTGCCAGGGACCTGCATGAAAGTCTGCATTGATGCAGATCTAGCAATAACACTGGCCCTGTTACCGTGCTACGTTTGTGTCAGTTACATCTTTGGGATCAATATCATGAACTTTTGTGATGCATAGGAACCATTTAATTTTCTTTTTAATTTGTTTCATTTTTATATTGTGCCGTACTAAAAAATAAACAAACCATCATGGGCTGCATCCTACAGAACCCCAGTGAGAAAAAAATCTGAGTAATTAAGTAAATCCACCAAGTCTCTTTGAGTTTCACCGTGGGCGTTGTAAGAAACCAGTGCTATCAAAATTTAGACCTTTTCCTGACCTTTTTCTCTGGTGCTGAGCAAATGAGCTTTCTGTTCCAGTTGATCTAATTTAATCCAGGATTCTCAATGTTAAGTACCTGGTGAAATGGCCTCTCTTGCCATTCATCCAGCCAGCAAGGTTATTTTGTACTTAATGCCATTTGATACGACCTGCTGTTGAGAGGTGAAATTGAATGTACATCCCCAAACTTCCTAGGGTCTTAAACATGTTATTTCAACAGGTGTATATGTAAATCCTGATGCTGAGGCTACTTCAGTCAGTCCCTTTATCTGAAGGGAAATTTGCTATCAGACAAAAACTAAATCCAACAAACTGGTGTTTTTGTTTTGTTTTTCCCCCCATATTATTAGTTACCGCTTCATTGGAAAAACTGCAACCAAAAGTAAGATCTGTAAGCAGTTCTGTACTATTGTCAGATATCTATTTTTATCAAGGATCCCATGAATTACCTAAACCACACCTATAGCATTCTGGACACTGATGAGGACTTCCAGGTAGGCAAAATCATATAATCAAAAATCCCAGCCATCTCTGTCCTAACAGGTTGTCCTCTCTCTTTCTATATGGTATTTCAATTAGGCACATGTCAACATTTTGGATGTTAAGAGTTAAAATGTCAGAAGGGAAACCTGACTGAACTCATTAGATTAATTTACAACCTGAAATAGACACACATGTGGGAGTTACAGTCCTATCTTTAGTAGCATCAGGTCCTGAAAAGAAAAGAGAACATGCTGAAGGTGAAGATAGTTACTCTGTAACTGCCCCCTAACAAATGACTGACCCATCTCATAGCTCTGGGTTTTGGAGGACCAAGTCTGCAGTCTTGGGCAACTGAGTGTACTTTCAGCTATGGTAATATTGGTAAAAGAATAACGAATAATATGACTGGTACAGTAGATAATTTGGCAATTGAATCCGAACTCTGTAAAGAGGTTTGTTTTTAGGGATGGCTGAATTAGTTTAGGGAGAAAATAAGAATTCCTCCCCACCTCCAAAGAATACAACCAAACCTTTGCTCATTTCCAGAAGCAAGCAAAAGAAAATTGTCTGAAATATGGGACTAACGCTCTCAAATGCACGCACGTCTCCCTTCCCCTCTTCCATCCCTTCCCCGCCCTACCGTTTTGTAATTATGAGTCTCTGAGCATCTGGATTCTAGCTGGGACAGGAAGTAGAAGTTCTGAGATCTTGCAATTGTTCTGTGGTATTTCCAATCCAGTCAGAAGAAAGAAGTATCAGAACTTCACCTGATGTGAGATTTTCCAGTCAAATTTTGTGGGCTTCAGGGGTTCATCTCATTCATATGAGTTTCTGAGAAGCAGTCAGACTTGTGGATGTTTATCTGAACCAAACCTTTTAAGATACAGTCATTGATAGTCTATAAAAAATAAAACCTTCTGTATTGAGCCGGTTTGGATTAGCTCACTGAACCATTTGCCTAGCCCTAATGTATGTCTTAAGAAGGAAAGGGAAAAGCTGCAGAAGCTGTTGCCCCTGTTAAGTTGCTGTCAGAATGAGTAGCTGTTTGCATCTTGCTAAATCTGCCCATCATCCTATTTAGTTTATGGCTCAAGTAAGAGACTTCTTCCTATAATCTCCATAACCATAAATGGTCACTCAATTTACAAAAAGGGAGAAATAGAATAAGAAACTCTAATGCTGCTTTACAGTTTGTAATCAACTCCTTCTCCTCTCTGAAACTTTGATTTATTTTATGGAGGGTCACAACTACAAATCTCAAAGCATATTTCAGTAAAAGCTGCAGAGCGATTTACTTTGAAACCTACCCCTCTCCCCCCCCCCCCCGCCTCCCTGCACTCCTACCCTTACGTCTGTGTGAAGCAAAGCTGTCAAAATATTTACACAATCTTTTGGTTTCAACATTCTCTTTGGGGAAAATACTATATGTAATAGTATCATTAACACAAAATCGTATGTCCCTTGGATGTGACATCTATTGAGTCCAGAATCAACTGTTAAAATTATAATACAGCCAACTATCCAACAGTAAGTGGATTTCTGTTACTATTTTTCATCATAATGTCCTCCGTCTCCATCAAGACATAGTAATGATGCTTTTCCATAAAACCTTCCATAGCTTTTCACAGCAGCAACCCTATCAAATTAACCTGACTTGAAAATTTTCCATGTTGTTTATGGGGTTCTAAGTAGTATAGTGAAACTGACCATTTCACTTTTTTGCTGCTTGGCAAATCTATGAGCAGGAGCAGAAGCACTGCAGATTAGGTAAAACAGTACTACATCAGTTCATGTTTGCAGGATTATCTTCCTTATTATAAAGGAGTTTATTTTAAAGCCTCCATGCTTGCCAAGGAAGGCTTCCCATTCACTGCTGGTGAATGGAATTTTTCAAGCCCTAGTTTACTTGTATTTTTTTCACTTCAGTAAGATCTTTAAAGCTCATCAGAAGTCTTCTCAGATAAAATATAATGGTTGTAAAAATGTATTAACAGTGAGGTTGACCATCTTGCAGTAAATGCTTCCTCGAATGGGGGAAATACATTACAGGTGTTGAACCCTTAAATACTTTGACCAAAATAGTTCATTTCTCTGCTTAATTCTCTTTCCTGTCAAGAAACTGCTTAATTTTCAAACTTAATTCCAAACATTGAATGCATCCTTTCTTAATGACTCTAATTTCCAGCAAAATATAATTTGGCATAAATGAATTTTCTTGGCAATTTATTACAGTATATTGAATGTAGTCATTAGATACGTTTGCTAGTTGACTTCCATGTTCCATCTGCTTTATATACTGTCCAATAAGGGTAAAGTCACAAAAGACGTAGGTGCCTAACTGCCACGTTAGAAGCCTAAATCCCAGAATTAGGCTCCATTGGGATTCACAAAAATCCTGCTCAGCTGCTACATAACCCTAAAATCGCTCATTGCCTGAAGTTTTTCAGAGTTTCCTCTGCACATTCGTGCTGCAGTCCCACGCCTAAGCCCCAGAGCAGTGTATGAACTGGAGGAAGATAGGCATTCCTCCAGCTAGCTTGCCTTCAGGGCCTGATTCGGTATACATGCTCAGACCTCACATACCAGGTCGGGCCCCTATAGGTCAGAATACACAAAATGGGGAGGGGTCACAGGAAGAGGAGGCCCTCCCTCATGATTTTTAGCCAAGTGGTTAGGGTACTTACCTGGGATGTGGGAGACCCTGGTTCAAGTCTCCCCTCCACCTGCAATGGAGAAGGGATTTGGACAGGGATCTGCCACCTCTCAAATGAGTGCCCTAGTCACTGGGCTATGAGATATTATGATGTGAGGCTCTCTCAGTCTCTTCTGTTGAAACGGTTCCACTGTGGATATTTAATGAAAGACTCATCGGACTAGAGAGAGAAAGCAAGCATGAGGATGACTCTAGAGCGTGGTAGTTGGAGCACTCACCTGGGAAGTGGGAGACCCAGGATCCAGCTCTGCTGCTCCAAATGAATTTTTTAATTGAAAACATTTAAAAGACCTTTATTACACTTGCAAGACATCAAACAGAGGTGCAGAAACAGAAGAAATATGCATCATGAGGCCAACCTAGATTAGGACTGATCCTGCAAGTTACTGGGCACCTCAATTCCCATTGAAGTTGTGGGTGCTGAGCACCTCATCGGATCACCTGTGTCTAGTCACACTACATGAAGAAAACATAGGATACTTTCCTTTTTTCAAGTCACCATAAAAACAGAGTAATAAAAATGACTGGAATACCCTCCTCCAAGATAACAAGCATTATTATCAGTGCATTATTATTATCACTGTAACTCAGGAAAATGCAGGACAGGTGCTGTAGACCAGATTGTTTTCTATTTATTCTAGCACACACCTTTTATCCCCACCCACCTTTCTCCACTCAAATTAGTTTTGCTCTTGACATGAGAGAAACACAATGAGCTTTATGCATGATTTCATATCTTTTTGTCACAAAATATGAGACAAACATTTAAAGAATGAACAATTCTCTTTGGCTTCTGGGAAGTGTGAAGACTTCTTAGCCAAAACCCAAACATTGAAAATATAATGGAGAACAGCTTCCTAGTTGAGGGAAGAGTCTAGGCTAGTTGAACAAAGCCCAAATTAAAATGTAAAATGCAGTTGATGATTATTAATCAGTTAGCTCCAGGGAGCCATCGTGACCTCCCAGCCAAAGTTAAAATAACAAGACATGTTTTTTAAAAATAAAACAAGATGCTTAATAAAATTAGACTCCCACTTCACACATCCATTATTAATATGATGATGCCAAAAACGTAAACATTGTCTCTTTTGGATGAATAAAATGAAATTGGAATGGGAGCCATCTGCAGGAAGCAGTAATTGGTGAATCAGTTTCCACAAGCATAAATTGTTGGGGCAGAAATCTAATCTCAGCTGCACCATGCCTATCATAGCATATTAGGGAGAAAATGTGATGCTGTCCTGAACACTCATGCCCCAGGACAGTAGAAGATTTTGCCAGGTTTGTGGCATTGCATGCCAATTACAGCAGAAATGGTAAGATCTGAGAGAGGGCTTTCAGATATCAGGTACACTTAGATTATTCTTTATTGGCAATTGTGTTTGTCAGCTTTAAGAAATCTGTCTTTACAACCAGTAGGGTGAATTACTGATCTCCAAGTGGAGTCTTAAGTTATTAGTTATGAACGATAAAGGCCTAAATGGCTTAGAACTGGCCTACCTGAGGGGTCACCTCTCTCCTCATTCCATACTGCCACAGCTGCAGTCAGTAAGGAGGCTGGATCTGAATCCCCCCTCATTATGTAAGAGATGGGGTGGATGGTAGATCACTCTCTGTGAAGGCCCTGAGACTCTGGAGCTTGCTTCCATCCTTAGTCCAAAATAGCCCAGATTTGGTGATCTTTTAGGTATGGTGTAAAAGCCATCTGTTCCACTGGTTTTTGGAGAGGGCTGAGAGCATGCTTTCCATAATGATGAAGGGGGTAGAAAGGAGTTTCTGTAAGTGTGAAAGTGAATCACTTCTGTAAAGTGATTCTATAATGCTGCTGGGATTTATTATGGTGTTAGTGATGTTAGAGTGTCTAGAACCTTGGATAGACTTTTTTAATATTTTAAAATCTAAATAAACAAAGTGCATAGAAACTATCTCCAGTTATCTATCAACAATTAGAATAGTAACCGTGGATCTGTTCAAAAAACAAAAATCCCAGAAACTTCATAGCTGCCCAAGTGTCTAGGGATTGTATCAGTGTTGATAAATATCAGTTATCCTACCTATTCCCAGAAGAAATCACTTTTATCAACAGTTAGAGGCTGGAACTGCAGATGAGGAGTACTTTGTAGCTTGCTGGCAATAAAAGTCGGATAGCTCATTATTAAGGTGGGAGTAGTGCCGCAAATACACAAACCAAAGCTATATTAAAAACATCTCAAGAAGAAACACTACATTTTCAACAGTGTTGTTGATTAAGGGCTCAGCTGGGTGACACACCTCTTTATAGTGCTAGCTGCACCCTACCTATTGCTGTAAAATAGCTCATAGGGAGATGATGATAAACTTCCAGTGAAATCTATCAAGCCATAAATTGATACTTTGGCATCCTAGCTACATCAAAGCAAAATCACTCATCCAGAGCATCAGAGACCAAATTCTTCTCCAAGTTGTTCATTCCTGTTTCCCTTCTCAGGAAGTTTCATTGATGAATTTTCATCCTTGAGTTTAATGTTTTTTCTTCTGACAACACTTTCAGGTTCACTGGCACAAAAACATGACCTCGGTATTTCCTTAGCAAAAATTATAATTGGTTGATATTCTTAACCACTGCAAGTTTTTCTGCTTAAAGTAGCAAGGCTCAGATGACTATATCTTTTATTTTTAATGAATATTTGATTTGTTCATAACAGCTTCTAGTAGATTCTCTCATTTCCCCCCTCCACTATTCCCACCCTACACACACTCTAACTATAATCGCTTCAAGTCAGATCCTGCACCACTGAAATCATGGAAGACTTAAAACTGATATAATTTGAGTAAGATAAAGACCTTTGGATGTACCTCTACCTTTATCCACTCTGGTACATGTCCTTTTACAGGTTTGCAGAAATACCCAGTGAAATTGGTCATATTCCAGACTGATGGGAAACTCTTGACCATCTGACTGGAAAATCAGTAGTTGCCAAACTATTGTTCTCACAGATGGTGATTGTAATCTTAACAGATTATATGGGCTGCTCAGATCCCTCCATTTGACTGTCAGATTTTGGAGACATCTTAAATCTGTCTTCCAGAGAGTACTAGGTAACATCTTACCCAGTGTAATACTTAGGGCTACATCCACAAAGAGACTTTAGGCACAGCCTTGTAATGTCCAACGTTTAGGCACCCTGCCATCCAGTGGAATTCACATCCCTGAGTTAGGTGCCCAGGCTCCCTATATAATGCATAGGATGAGATAGGCACCTAAAAATAGTATTCACAGAAGCCAGCAAGATGAATGGGGAACTGCTTAAACTAACCAATAGGAAATGCCGAGGAGAGGCAGGGACCTAAGCTCCACCCCTCAAAGGGACTTTGGTGTCTTATTCTGACCCAGACTCTGTTCGGGATTCACAGCCATGAACCCTCCTGGAGTTAGGTGCCTAAATCAGTTAGGTGCCTTCCTCATGAAAAAATGCAGGAAAAGGTGCTGGTGCCCCCATACTCCCTTATACACAATAGCCCAGTTGTTAGGGCAGGATGAGGGAGATCCAGGTTCAAATCCCCACTTGATTTGGAGCAGGAACTTAACCTCACTAGTGGTGCAGGGGAGGAGATGACACCTAGTCTGAGAAACCTTCCAGAGCTTAGGTGCCAAGCAGCTCAGCAGAATCAGGACTCAGGCAGTTTTGTGTGTGCCCATTGACAGAAGTTTTGGCTCCATGGTAACTTTACCAGTGGAAACTTAAGTTCCCACAGAATTAGTCAGCAGCTGGGCAAAGGTTTTGAGGGTCTAGATTTTGGACTTTGCCACTAAAGTGGCAGTTAAGCGCCTAAGTCCCTTTGTGGATATAGCCCTAAAGCCTAAAAGAGATCACATCATCTTGATTTAAAAAATTATTGAAGTGGAGAAATGAAGGAAGAAAACAGAGTTCTATTTGAGCACCTGGAATCAGTCCAGACCAGTACAGTATGTGGTTTAAAACAAATTATTTTCAGTTTTGCTCTTATGTGCAAAGTATTCCTCCTCTGGATCCCAAACTGGCTAGGGGAAAAAAAAAAGACTAACGAAAAGTTTTAGAACATAAAGTGAAACCAACCCCCCAAAAAAATCCTGATTAGTTAGAAACTGCCAAAATAAACAGTCAGTCCCAGACAAGCTAGGTATCAGACCCCACCAGGAGTATTTTAATACAAGAATCAGACAGTTTGTGACATTGTGGTAATATGCGGGGGAAGGAGAGAGGGAAAAGAAAATGAGACCTTATTATTCTTTTCCTGAGTCTGGTAATGTATCCTTCATCTGATCATTATAAAGTATTTGTATAAATGGGACTTTACTGGCAGTATTTGTAAATGATCTTGCTTGCAGTTGGCTTTTTGAGTTATATTCATGCCAACAAAGGGGCCCCCTTCCTTCCTCACTCACTCACATCCCCCAAGATGTTCTTCATGGGAGGGAAAGAACGTTAGTTATTTTCTTCTCTTCTCTCCCATTACTGTACACGCCATCACTGCTGCCCTTGGCCATCAGGGTGATCAGAATTATGTGTCGAAAAAGATTGACATCTGGACAGAAAGACTTCAGCACATCACTCAGGTAGTACATTGCAGCATATTCATCTCAGGATGCAGATAAGACAGGCAAAATTCTGAAGGGCTTTTGTGAAATAAAAGAGAATACACCGGGAAGGAAGAAAATGGATTATACTTTTGTCTTGTGAGGCTGTTCTACTCCCATCTTTTCTCTTGTTCATATATGTAGGCAAAGTACATTGACAGCGTGCTAGAAATCATACAAATCACCTTTGGTCTTTGATGCCTACCAGCTGGCTCTTCTTTGTTAATACAGGAGGGAAAACATTAAGTTCTCAACATCACTGCTACTACTATTTAAATTTTTAGAGTCAAAACATAATATTTTGCAGTCTCACTAATACCAGTAACTTACTAGCTGCACAATAAAGAGATCTATTCAAAATCAACTACAGATTTTTCCAGTGTAATACTGCTTGCGGCATCTTGAATGAAAAGTAACAAAAAATACTAGAAGAGGCAGCGTGGTCCAGTGGGCAGGGTATTAACTCAGACTCAGGAGACATGGGTTCTATTCTTGGTTCTGTCACTGACCTGCTGTGGTTTCTGAGTCCTCATGTCAACTCTCTGGGCCTTTCCCACCCTTGATCTGTCTTATGTATTTAGACTGCAAGTTCTTCAAGGTAAGGATTGTCTCTCACTGTTTATTTGTACAGTGCCTAGAACAATGGGCCCCAGTCTTGGTTGAAGTCCCTAGATGCAATTGTAATACAAAGAATTAATAATACTAACAATAAAATATACAGTAGAACCCCATTTATCTGATCTTTCAATATCTGGAAAAAGAAAAGGAGTACTTGTGGCACCTTAGAGACTAACAAATTTATTAGAGCATAAGCTTTCGTGAGCTACAGCTTGCATCCGATGAAGTGAGCTGTAGCTCACGAAAGCTTATGCTCTAATAAATTTGTTAGTCTCTAAGGTGCCACAAGTACTCCTTTTCTTTTTGCGAATACAGACTAACACGGCTGCTACTCTGAAACCTTCAATATCTGGCTCTCCATATTAACCGAGAAATCAACATGCACAGGTCCAAAAGTAGGCGATCACTACAGTGGCTGCTAGATTATTCTGCAGCCTCACACTTTCCTGCTCTCCAGATTATCAGAATTTTTGATTATCCAATCTGGCTTTGGTCCCAGTTAGATCAGATAAACTGGGTTCTGCTGTATACACAAATATTGGTTTGGTTGATGCAAATTTTATTTTTCTACAGACATAATCATGTTCTTTGCTTCAAGGCATTTCAGGATCTTTCTTTTACCTTATAATGTTTTCTATAGAGAATTTTGGGCCCTAGTTCAGTCTGCTATGTAGGTACCGCCTGCCCTTTTACTAGACACCAGGGCAGAAATGAGATATTAAAAGAAATGAGATATTTTGATAGTTTTGTTGTTTCTTTTTCTCACTGTCCTGATTACCTTCCTGCCAAAAAAAAAAAAGTGTCCGTAACCTTTTTTTCCCCCCTGCACAGATCTCTAGCCAGTATTCTATGTCTGAACCAGATGGAAGAACATATTAAAAGTTGCTTTTAAAACCACAGATAGAGCAGTGCTGCCAGCATAGCAGTTCTGCCAAAAACATGGTATTGATTCTAGGATCTGTTGACAATTTCAAAATATTCTCTTCTGGCATAGTGACATTTTTTTCTTTCAATCATCCAAACAATATGGAGAAACCTTATCTGGGACATAATTTAGTATATCTATCTACTTTTGCAAACATTGGATTTGAGAATAGCAATGTAAGCACATTCACTTTCTCAAAAATGGCCAAAAAAAAAAAAAGAATCATTCCGAATGTAAGAAAAATTACTAGTACAATAAATTTGACATATTTGTGTCTGTTCTTCTACCTCACCTATGTGATTCCTACATTTTCAAAGTGTTGTCTAAGATTTTACAACATGGCCCTTGTGATATTTTGGGGTCCACCCAGCAGGCCAGTATGAGGTTTGGTCACCACTAGCCTTGTAACCCTGGGTGTCTTGTGGCTGTGCAACTTTGGACCAGAGATCTGATCCAAACAGCCTGACAGCAACCCACAGGCCTCACCATGGCTTTGCCCAACCTGGTTACTCCTTGCAGTCTGACCTTAGCACCCTTCCAGCCCCAAGTTCACCCCCAAATCATCCTACTACAGGGACTAGTCCCTCTGACTGGATCCTCACACAGAAAGCAAGACAGTAAAACATTCCAACCTGTTCCCTTTCTCAAAATACGCACTTCATTGAACTTACACAGCACTGATTGTTTATAATGAAAGCAAACAGTGTATTAACAAAAGAGCATGGATTAAGTGATACCAAGTAAAACAGAGAAAGGTAGAAATGGTTACATGGAAATAAAAGTGAAAACACATCTCTAAAAGTCTAAAACTAATTAGCAAAATACAGTCTGTTCAAGAGGGTTTCTCTCACCCCCAGTTTCCCTTCCAGCTTTTACTGGCCAGGACCCATCGCAGACATCAGATTGCTTGGTTTCGTTGTCTCCTAAGGTGAAGGATAAAAATTGAGTCTCTCTCTGTTCTTTATAGCCCCAAAAGGATTGCCTGGCTTTGTCTTACAAGTCAGGGATGCCTCCTGGGGATTCAATCTCCTATGTCTCTCTGTGATACAGGAGCTGTATTAGTTCTCTGTCTCTTGGGTTTAGGATCAGGATAACCACGGCTGGTTTAGGTCAATAGCTTTGATTTCTGCTAATATGTAAATTGAGGTAAACCCACATTGGTCTAGGACAGACCTGTTATTACCTTTACCTAGGCTAGGCTGTCTTCTCTTAAACATGTTCTAGAAGAAATTCATAATTTCACATATAATATTAACGCATGCATTTTACAATGACATTAATAGCCAGTATGGTATTGCTTTTTTATGATACCTTACACAATACCTTTTGGATAAATACCATGACAACACACTGTTGTATGTAGTGAGTTGGTTTGGTCTGATGAGAGATAGCGTTCCCTATGCCAGTGGGCATTAGTGGCTCTTAGGGTCACAGTCCTCCACTCAGTTCTTTGAAAATGTATCCATACGTTACATTTTGAATTTCTTTTTCAAACATGGCAAACTTGCCTAACATCAACTCAAAGCTGAACATTCACTGAGATTTCTTCTTATCCCACAGACAATATCAGAAATTACTTCTAGCTCCCTCACCCAACTTTTCAGAATCTACACTTCCACAAGCACCTCCTGTCCCTCTCATCCTTCCCCACAAAATAGCTGCTCCAGAAGGTGCTGCTCTTTGTGAACTGGATACAGGTTGCTTGATGCTAGTAGTCTAAATCATTAAGAAACCAACTATTGAAAAGAGAGAGACTTTTCACAGTCATGGGGAATAAGAAAAGGAGTACTTGTGACACCTTAGAGACTAACAAATTTAACAAATTTGTTAGTCTCTAAGGTGACACAAGTACTCCTTTTCTTTTTGCGAATACAGACTAACACGGCTGCTACTCTGAAACCAGTCATGGGGAAGACTCTGAAAGTAGTTGAACACAAAATAAATGACCAAACTATAAATAAATAGGACATGAGTATTTCCCCCTTAAATGCTTTCAACATTATGTGGCCTGAGAAAAGGTTAGCAGTGCTAAATGCGCTATGTACAGTGCAGGGGCAGGGACTGCTCATTCAGTTAGTCCAAGTACTGTATTGTAAAAGCCAAACCACATATAAATGCCTCTTCTTCCACAAAAAATAAACTTGCCCCAAACTCCTCATACCTCCATGCCACCTTAGACAAGCACAGCCAAGTTCTCTAGCTTCCTGGGACTTTCCAGCCACATATGGCTAACCCATTGGCCTGATGTGTTGGGGCAGTAACTCTTTCTATAATTTACCTGCTGAATTGGTCTTGACATACACACATGCTACCCGCCTCCCAAATGAATGCAATAAGATAGGAGCTCAAGGACACACACGTGTGGGTATCGTTTATATCCTGCATACTGTATTGTAAACTATTGGTTTGTACATGTCGCTTTGAAGTGCCAAATGTCTGAGTAAGGATTTAGGTATTTTTAATTAAGTTCTTTATAGAAAATATATTTGTGCTTAACTAGGTTAACTCCTTTGCCTTCTAAACAGACAGACTGTGTTCTCCCTACCAGCTGGAAAAGCTCAGATTTGGCAAAACCAAATAGGCAAAATGTCAAGGTAAATCCCAAAAGAAAAGCAGACAATATTTGTTTAAAATGATAAAAAGATTTACATATGGGGTCTGAAAAATCTTGGTTATCACAATTTCAATTAGCTTGTTCGTCATAAGAAAAGGTGCTTTATTTTGTTTTACTGCATCTTTAATTTCTTTTCTAAGTTCTTCTTGGTTTGAAACTAAGACCAAGAAGGGTGTGTATGTTTAAAGGAACAACACAACAAATTGATTCAGTTTCTGTCTTGAAAGTCAACAAAATATTACACTGAACTTCTGTTTAACACTAACAAGTTTGAGGGTTCGTTTCTGAGTTTTTTTTTCTGTCTAAGTTATGGCCTCCATCACCGTAGTGTCTGAGAGCCTTGCAATCTGAGGATAAATCCATCAGAAGATTGCTTAAAGCCACCTTAACTCATGCCTGTATTCCTAGTTGCACCAGATCTTACCCTGTGTCTTTACGGTCATGATGGGGTAGCTCTCATTTTTTCTGTTTCCTTGGGCTTTGTCTTTTTAGCCTTATCCGTACTACAACCTTGTCACACAGTTTGACATGGTTGGCTCTGAACATAGTTTGTGTTCACACCCAGTATTGTATATACTCAGTTAATAACCATGGCAGCTAATAATATTCTGCTCTGGCCCGCAGTCTAAACAGGCACATGATTGTCTTCCTGTATCCAGTTTGTAACACTTTTGTTTTGCTCTGTGGATTGGACTCGCTGACTGTGCCTGCGGAACTGGTTTTCCTTAGTTTCAGGCCTCCGCATACTAGGGCATCCCAGAGTGTGGTGTCCCCATATGCTGCTAGTGGCCCGCTGTATTCATACCCTCTGGGTGCTGTTTTCTTAGATTTTCCCAGCATTTTAAAATAAAAACATGGGTAAGTAGCTTGTTAAGTGTGGGTGACACATGGTTGTGTTATAAAAATTGCTGGTGTGAGTACACAACTCAGTCATGTTTTGTATAACAGTCATAGGAGACCTGATGAACTGACTTTAAAATCATGGTTGTACTTATAATGTGGATGGGTCTTGAGGTCAAGCCTCCCACATGAGACTATCATTCTCCAAGAAAGTCCTGGGACTGTCTGATTCACACTGCAATGAACTCCATTTTTGCAAATACAGACTAACACGACTGCTACTCTGAAACCTTCATTTTCTATGTGTCTTCTACTTTTCTCTTTTAAAACTACTTTGAAACATCAGTTTAAGATCCATTAAACTTCAGTCAGCTACATGTTTTTTCAGTCAGCTTGTGCTTATAAAAAAAGATGTAAACAGTAACTGTATACAGAACAATAATTAGCAGCTGTATGATATATTAGAAAATTTGCCCTAAGCTTAATGGGAAAAATATTTACATGTGCATATTTCCATCTGGTGCCATAACTACTTATATTAGATATGGACATTGTGCTGGATATAGGTACTTCTGAAGACCACCAGCTTCATTCAAACTATGAAAAAGGAGTGATTGTCTATAAAGACGGTTTATTATTAAGTGTAGTGTAGTTAATCTTATTTATACTAGATTTTAAATCACTCAAGATAAAAAGGCTTCATTAGTGCTGTAATATGTCAAGAAAGCCTGAAGTCCTTTAACAAAATCTCTGTATGTGACTAGGATAACCTGCATGTGGCTTGTTGTATTACATTGTACTGAAAGGCTTTAACTTTTATTTGTACTTCAAAGGCAGGGCAATCCAAAAAATAGTGAATGTATAAATATCTAATTCTAACAGAGTTCTCCCATGCTCTGCACTTCACAAAGTGATACTTCCATAGATTTTAATGATCTTCTTGTCATTTATCAGTTTTTCCCCCTCATTCAGCCATCTGTATTAATGAAATATTTATGCTGTGTATACTAAAAGCTTATAGGTGGAGGGGTGGGGTTCATTATGTGGAACAACCACATAAATTCTGTTATGAAAATTATATTAACTCTGTATCCATGATTATGGGTTCTTGGGCTCAGAATGGGACCAGAGTTTGGCATGCAATGAAGTTGGGAGAATGAGTACAAGCAGTACAATCCAGCCAAGAGCACTAGTTAAAAAATGTAGCACTGTTTTCTGGAAAATGTGAATGCACCAATAACCCATATGTGGGAAAACATGACTGACATATCATGCAATTTCTTTAAATGACAGCTGACTTTGATCATGACCATAATAGTGCAGAGGGTGCACTAGATTAGAATGAGCTGTTTGTGAAGAGTTTATCCAGTGTAATAGGCACAAACATGGTTTCCATCAACATCATGAATATACCACATACTTTTTTTTTAAAGAACAAACGCACTTTGGTTCGTCAATTGATGTAAACCTATCTATTTTTGCACGAGTGCCAGTTTCCCTTTTTGCAGCCATTGCATCTGTTTGGATGCACAGAGAAGTTGCCTACAAATGAATGCAAAGTAACCGTGAAGAATGTTGAATTTTATTCCCGTCTTGTTCATTGTTAATTTTTTATTCTCCACAAATCTGATACTGGTGCTAGCCATTCTTTTTATAGCAGGCATCCTTGCTGGGTAGTTAAACAACACAAACAATTGAATCATGATTAACTGAAGCTTTTTGATTTCTTTGTTTTTCATTTTTGTATTTGATTTCATAACTTTTGGATCTTAGCTTATGCCAGTGTTCTTTTTTTTCAGTTTCAGTCTAATATTTGTTCTCTAATAGTTTGATTCTTTAACTGCAATATCCCGTAGTAGACTTCTGGATTGACTTTCTTAATTTGCAGATTTACCTTTAATTGATGGTATAAAATTTACCTTTAATTGATGCTTTGAGTTGTTAACCATTTGTCTTATTTTTTAATTTATTATCATTTGTTTGCTTTTTACCTTGTCTTTTTTGAGGCAGATTTCCATTTAATTTACCAATGAATACTCTGAAAGGAACTACAGACTCCCCTCTTCCCCCACCCCCCTTCTAGTTTGGAAACCTCTGAAGTTAAAAAGGAGCTTATCTTGTACACTTGTATGTTTCTACAGAAGCTCTCATGAAACCCTCTTGGACAAATTTGTTATCACTTAGTCTTTGTTTCACAGAGTTCACTGAGCAATTGATTTGCCAGTGCAGAAGAAATTTAATGTGAGGGCGGCTTTGCTCTATTAGACTTGACAGTGTTTGAACAAAGTTAATGCTCTTGCCCAACTGGGTTTCCAATTGATTTCTATACTCGATATTACTATGTAAAACAAAGTGGAACATTAAAGGTGGACTTGCATCATACCTATAGAGATGTGTTTTTCTTCTTCGAGTGCTTGCGCATGTCCATTCCATATTAGGTGTGTGTGCTCGCCACATGCACCGGTGCTGGAAGTTTTTCCCTCAGCAGTATCCATAGGGGACCAACTCTGGTGCCCTCTGGAGTGGCGCCTGCATGGAGCGGTATAAGGGGCACCGCCGGTTCCCCCCACCCTCAGTTCCTTCTTGCCGCCAGTGATAGTGCTGGAATGTCTGCTGCTTTGGCTAGTGTTGTTTCATTCTCTGTTCTTGCAAACTTTGAAATCCTGTAAAATAGTTATACATAGTTAGTAGTTTCTTAGATACCCTTATAGTAGTTCTCGAACTCTTCATTAGTCCCGAACGGGACTCAGCCGGGGGATGGAGCGTGCCCCAGTCCCCAGACTTTAAGTTCTGCAATCCACATACCAGCTGCCTAAGGTGCTTAGGTGAAGGGCACATAAGTGACAAGTGCCGTATCTGCAAGTCCTTCAAACCTAGGACAAAGAAGGAGCACGATATCCATCAAAGAGCACCGGTAATAGGCACTGGTAAGTGCCAAAAAGTTGACGTTAATGCCAGTGCAGAGGATAGAGTTCATCAGAGAGGTCCTCGACTCAACCTACGCCAGGGCATTCCTGCCTCTGGAAAGGTTCCACATGTTGATGAAACTCATCACGGAAGTCTCTGTGTTCCCTCTCACTACAGCCTGGGTCTGTCTGCGCCTCCTGGGTCACATGGCAGCATGCACTTACGTGGTCCGCCATGCCAGGCTCCCTATGCGACCCCCTGCAACAATGGTCTATTCCCAGTCCTGTGACCCCCTGGAAAAGATTGTTACCATTCCCCAGGCAATACATACCTTGCTGCGGTGGTGGACCGACTGCAGAACAGTCCTGGAAGGGGTTCCGTTTGACAACCCTCCCCACTCCATTGAGTTGGTGTCAGACGCCTCGGACTCTCAGCTGGGGGGCGCTTATCGGCATCCCCCAGACTCAGGGAATGTGGTCCCCGGAAAAAGCGTGGTTGCACATAAACATCAAAGAGCTCTGAGCAGTCTGGCTGGCATGTGGAGTCTACTTGCCCCACCTGTCGGGCAAGGTGGTACAAGTCCTGACAGATAACACAGCCTTGATGTTCTACATCAACAGGCAAGGTGGAGCGCGCTCGTCGGCTCTCTGTCAGGAGGTGCTCCATCTATGGAACTTCTGCATCAGCCACAAGATCCACCTGAAAGCTTGTCGCCTTCCCGGCATCAGGACTACACTGGCGAACCAGCTCAGCAAGGACTTCTCTCACCATGAATTGTCACTCCATCCAGAGGCAACCTGAAAGATATTCCAAAGGTGGGAAACTCCCCAGGTGGACCTGTTCGCTACCAGACAGAACAGGAAATGCCATCAGTTTTGTTCTCGGTAAGGTTTGAGCAAGGGTTCTCTCTCCAATGCCTTCCTCCTGTCATGGTCAGGGAGCCTGATGTACACGTTCCCTCTGATTCCACTCATCAGCAGGGCCCTGGCAAAGATCAAGAGAGACAAGGTGCAGGTCGTCTTGATCACCCCTGACATGGCCTCGCCAGCACTGGTGCAGCACACTCATGAGCCTGTCAGTGGCCCCTCCTTGGCCCTTGCCCAAACAACCAGACTTGCTGTCACCCCAACCTTGAGTCCCTCCATCTCTCGGTGTGGATGCTGCATGGTCCTCCTGGAAGGTAGGAAGCCCTCAACTAGACTGACTTACCTGGCCAAGTTGACAAGGGTTTCCCACTGGGCGTCCGAACAGGGCATCTCTCTCTCGCGTTCCTCCATACAGGCTGTCCTGGACTACCTGCTTCATTTGAGGAACCAAGGTCTGGCACACTCTTCCATTAGAGTGCATCTTGCAGTCATCTCTGCTTTTCACCTGCCAATCCAAGGACAAACATTGTTTTCCCATGACATGACATTCAGTTTCTTCAGAGGGCTCAAAAGTCTTTTCCTGCAGGTACAGTCTCCTCTCCCGCAGTGGGATTTTAACTTGGTCTTCTTTAGGCTCACTAGCCCTCCCTTTGAGCTGCTGGTTCCTGCTCCTTTTCCCAACTATTGTGGAAAGTCGTGTTTCTGGTGGCAGTGACATTGATGAGACGGGTCTCTGAAATTAAAGCCTTGACCTCAGAACCTCCGTACAAAGATAAGGTTCAGTTGCAGCCCCACCCGGTCTTCCTGCCAAAGGTGGTCTCCACCTTCCATATGAACCAGGACATCTTCCTCCCAGTGTTCTGTCTCAAACTGCACAAGACAAATGAGGAGAGGTGTCTTCACGCCCTGGACATCCGGAGGGCCTTGGCTTTCTACTTAGAACGTACCAAGCCTTTCCATAAATCAACTCAATTCTTCATCGCTACAGCGGATAGGATGAAAGGTCATCCAGTGTCCTCACAAAGGATTTCCAATTGAATTACCTCGTGCATAAGGACCAATTATAACCTGCGGGGGTTCTGCTTCCACCAGTTGTCAAAGCCCACTCAACGAGAGCGCAGGTGTCTTCGGCGGCCTTCCTGGTGCATATTCCTATCCAGGACACCTGTAGAGCTTCAACATGGTCCTCGGTCCACACGTTCACGTCTCATTATGCCATCACTCAGCAGGCCAGGGACGACACTGGGTTCAGCAGAGCTGTGCTGCAATCTGCACGTCTGTGAACGCCTACCCACCTCCAGGGGTACTGCTTGGAAGTCACCTAATATGGAATGGACATGAGTAAGCACTTGAAGAAGAAAAGACATGTTACTCTGTGTTACTTGGCTGCTTTTAGCAATAAGCCATATTGGTTTCAGGCACTTTACCGGTTTTCCAAATTCTTCCCATACAGACAGATATCTTTTCCATACACTGGTGTTTTGAGATGTGTTGCTCATGTCCAGTTGATGACCCGCCCTCCTTCCCCACTGTTGGAGTTTCCGGCAAGAAGGAATTGAGGGTGGGGGGAGCCAGCGGCATCCCTTATACAATGCCATACGGACACCACTCCAGAGGGTGCCAGACCCGGTCTCCTACAGATACAGCTGAGGGAAAAACTCCCAGGACTGGTGCATGTGGCGAGCGCACACACCTAATGTGGAATGGACGTGAGCAACACATCTCGAAGAACACCAGTTACGGAAAAGGTAACTGTCTTCTTCAGAGTAAAATCTAATAATTTTAGTTTACTAGGGTTTGTTTTCTTGTATTGGGCTTCATCTGTAATAATGCCTCAGTGTATTGACTAGTACTGTTTCATATTAAGATATTAGATTTTTGTGTATTATGTTGTAGAGGCAAAAAAGCAGTGTGCATTTCATAGTGAGATTTGTTATTCGCTCATTATTCTACTGTTGGTTTTAGGAGAAATATCCATTTTCTCAAACCAGTTTTCTTCCCCCTTTACATTTATAGCAAAATATACCAGCTTTCAAATCCCAGTCTTGCTATATATAAATTGCACACATCAGTCTGACATTTTAGCCCACCTCAGTTTTTACATATTTAAAATTTTTGCATGTGAGGCATTCAGAGAGTATTTGCAGACATTGTGCATTTGTTTTGCATGATTTTGAAATGTACTGTATTTTTCAAATATGATGCAAAGTTATCCTATGTTTTGAGCAAGGAATTGGTAATGAGGATTCCTGGGTTCTTCTGCTTGCTCTCCCAGTGACTTATGTGACACTTAGGGCAAGCCACTTAATCCTTCTGTACTTCACTTTTGCCACCTGTACAATATATACTCTAACACCTGGTCACATGGATATTGTGAGGCTTAGTTAATGTAATGCTGGTAAAGCACTTTGAATCATTATATAAAAGTGCTACGTGAGTGCTGAGTATTTGTATTATCCAGTATTTTATTTGAGCAATTACTTTTCTCATTTATTTTGTTACAGCTGGTCCAAAAAACCAAAAGAATGGAAGTTTCAAAAGACCAGGCAGACTTGGCTTCTTTTGCACATGTATGATAAAGAGAAGGTTTGTATTAACAATACTTTTTATTTAGCGAAGTAACATCTTAGAGCAAGTAGTTATAAATTAGTTATGCCTATTTTTTGTTAAACAAATGTTACTATGGTGTCCCAACACATTTGTAATTTTTGATTTAATCTAGACAAGGAGTCAATGTATACATTTGATTATAAAATCAGCAGTATTTAGAAATCATTTGTTACTGTAGCCTTTCAGAACAATTGGCAAGACATGTTTGCCAATCTCTTCTTTAAATCATTTGTATTTAATGCAGCAAGACTTAGAAGAAAGATCATAATAGACCATGGATGGTTTGGAATGACCTTTCTCCTGTGTACACTAGATTGTTATAATTAATGTACAGAAAATATTATTGCATTTTGAATACAAATGAATGATAAAGTTAGATCATATTTCAGATGTATTGGTTAATCTGAACTTCTGAATGTGGAACCCAATACTAAAATCATAGATACTCACATTTTAGGCAGTTGAAGCTGTTTCAGATCCTTTCAGGCTCTGACTCGGATGTGAAACCATTTTAGCGGGCTGCTAATATGGTTTCTCACTCAGTACAATGTACATGGGACCTTAGACTGATTATAAAAGGCTTGGCAGTGCATCTATGTTAAAAATCGAAGGCTAGGCTTGCACCAGTGGTAGAATCCAGCAATTTAATAACTTTTGAAAACAAGAGATTTAATTTCCAGTTAGCCTCTGGTTACCGTGGCAGTAAGGGAATGTTTCAGTTCATTCCACTTTGTTGCATAATAGAACAAACCACCTTGCCAATCCATAGTGGGTTGTTCATTTATTCTTTTAGTTGACATGGAATCAATTTTTGCCCATTGTCTGGATGTGTCCATACAGTTAAAGATTTTTTGATGTTTACTTTATACATAACACAATTAAAATAGTTTTTGGCCTATTTGATGCAAATTTCAAGCCAGCTACCAACTTAAAGTGTTACCTTGATGAGAAGAAAGATTTTTTAAAAAATCAGTGTTTAATTTAGGCAAAAATGTTCACAAAGCATTAGTACGTTTACTGGCATAGCTGCATTTGGAAAGGGACAAAATAAAAGTTTAATAGCAGGTATGTGGAATAATTTGCTTAGTACTTTAGATTTGTTTCTCCTTTAAAACAGTCCTTAACATCCTACCAAACACAACATATGTTCTCTACAGCTGTCTAGGAGCTATTTCAGAGCCAAAATGATGTCCTTGCTTTTACACCTGTTTGTCTTTGGGTTTCTTTCTTTTCATATTGACATAAATTGGTTAATAGTATCTTCAAATAGCATGTTTTCAATAGATTTGAGTATCAATACATAGCTTAATTCTAGGTTTCAGAGTAGCAGCCGTGTTAGTCTGTATTCGCAAAAAGAAAAGGAGTACTTGTGGCACCTTAGAGACTAACAAATTTATTTGAGCATAAGCTTTTGTGAGCTACAGCTCACTTCATCGGATGCAACCCGATGAAGTGAGCTGTAGCTCAAAAAAGCTTATGCTCAAATAAATTTGTTAGTCTCTAAGGTGCCACAAATACTCCTTTTCTTTTAGCTTAATTCTGTATTTCTCAACACTGAAACAGAAATGTTTCCTATTTTGGTATCTTCTGTAATCCATTGAGATTATTATGATTATTTATACTAACATATTTTGAACTGTCTATTACTGGTGAGATCAGATTGCAAATGGTCTTTAAATAGGCCACTTCCACTGATTTCTATGAGTTTGAACGAGGAACTACTCAAGTACATAAAGTTAAGCACATTCGTAAGTACTTTCCTGCATCAGGCCCTTGGTGAGGGTGGACCACTTTGGTGAATATATTTTTATGCCTACAGTCTGCTTCTTCTTTAGCCAATACAGTCTACAGAGTTCCAGTCATGAATAAAATACAAAAGAAAGCACTTTTTCTGTTCCTTCTCAAGTTCCATCTTTGGCTTCCGGTGGTGCCCAGTTGATAACTGGGCAAAGTAGGATTCAGAGAGGAAGGTGTACTTCCTTCTTTCTATAAAATCAATTAGGGCTGACTCTGTAAAATCCAGATTGTGTGCGACTGGTGTCATAGGTCTGGCTGAGCGCACCCTCTTAGCAACTCCCTGGACTCCTGTAAGGGGATCCAGCTGCTGGATCCTGTGTATTTTTAAGACTCTGGAGTCTCAACAGATACCAGGCATAACCCAGTCTTGGAGCTGCTGAGCACATTCTTGGAGTTCAGACCCTCTGTCCAGCACTCCAGCCTGAGAGTTGAGATCTCTGCAGTCAAATTGCCTCTCCCCTGTTACCAGTTCTGACTTCTTGTGTAGTTTAAACCTGGTCTTTTCCAGAATTCCACTTAAAGGTGTGCGCCTTCTGGTTTACATCTTTGCGGGGGCATGTGGCATGTGTAAATGCTGAACACCTTCATAGTTATATAGTACTGTTGAACATTCAAGAGTTGATAATATTTGGTTCACTTCTGGATAAATATTTCCATTTAATATGTTTGGCTCCTACATACCTAAATTGCATTGTTGGACTGTACATATTCAATTGATTTATTTCCTGTGGCATCAACAGCCAGCTGGAATATTGCCTCAGGTCTAATTCAGATTACATCGGGGAGATCACCATGAAAAGAAATGGTTCTGCAAAAATTATCCTCACTTATTAATAGTAATTATTTGAATTGTGTACAACACACTGTCTGCCCTTTGGAGCCATGGCATCATTTTGTTGAAGAAAAATAACTTTTCAACAAGAAGCTCTTAAATATTGTTTTGGTGACAATCTAACATGGGGGAAGATGTGATGTTTGCCTCATTTATTTATTTATTTTTGCTTCCATGCCCAGTTGGTGTGCTTATGCAGCCCTGTGGAACTACCTGTAGACACAGCAAGTCTACATGCGGCAGCCATTCTCCAGATAAGACTAGAGGCAAGGAAGCTGTTTGGAAGAAAGGAAATGAAACAAAAGCCAAGATAAATGGCAGTGAAAATGATGAACAAAACCATAAACCCATTAAGTTTGTCTACCACTATTGCATGTTCAGTGGAGGGGAAAATACATAGAATACTGTCTGGTTAACATGGTTTTTACTTGGCATAAATTATATAGCTAGATTAAAGAAATGTTTCAAAGGTTTTGTTCGCCTTTCTTTGAGGCTGAAAACTAAATGCTTTATAGCCTTAAGAACAAAGCAGCCACATGATTTACTCCTCACATACAATTTCTAAGTTTAGCATAGACTACTAATTGCCCCTTTAAACACTTTGCTTAAATTATATAATGATAGATATAATTATACATGATGAGGTCTAACTACACAAATAAAATCTGGTAAAAAGAAGGGTAAATTATATATGGATGTTTTGGCTAAAGTACAGAGTACACAGAGCCTCTTGAGTTCAAACATTCACTATCGAGAGAATTATTTCCATTAAAGGAATATTATCAACCTAAAACTCTTTGTGTCTTAGCATTTTTGTCTGCTGTTGTTACAAATTTACTGTAATTGAACCAGATTAGAAAACAAGAAGATCCTTTTATTTTTTCAGTATATTTACGCTATGCATTTGACAGCACTTTGTGTATAGTTAGTTTAATCAGTATCCCTCTGGCTAATGTCCTTTTTCATGTGGGTAGGTTTTTAACAAGAGTGTTGTAGCGGAAGAGTGATAGTTGGCTTCCCTACTGGATAAATTATAAGTATGAATATAGGTCTTGCTTTTGGTTTACTGCTTGTATTATCCTTCATTTACTATGACATTGTTGGAGTGTCATTTCCTCAAGCACTGCGAGTGATAGAACTTTCAGTCAGTGAAGTCAGTGATAGTACAGAAATAACTTGATAAGTTCATTATCTGTTAAAATTCATTCTTCTGTAAAATTGTATTTCTCAGGTAGAATAAAAGCATACAGTCCTCTGTTAAGTAAGGCCCTGATCCTTCAAACAGCCGTGCATGTGCTTCACTTTACACTTTATATTGAGTAGTCCTGTTGAAGTTATATGTAAAATTAAACATGTGCGTAAATGTTTGCAGAATGAGTCATTTTAGCTTCTTCTGAATCACAGGGAAAATATTTTATTAATAACAGGGATTGCTGTCATAGAAATTGTACATAAATTTAAGAAATGCTTTGTAGAAAATCAGGTTATGTGTTCTTCTTGAAAATACATTACTTTATGGTTAAAAATGTGGAATAAATCAATGTCTAAAATGTCTTTATTGGATTATCAGTAATGTAAATACAATTTATTGGTTATAACAGTTCATATCCCACCTGATGAAGCTAAAATGTAACCTATTACTAACTAACTAATGAGAAGGAAAAAGAGAGGAGAAAATATAATATGGGGTGCGTGGAGACGATGACGCTGTTTCACATTAGGCATGTTTTAGTTAAATGATTCTATCAGAATCTGATTCACTGTGATCTAAAAATGGTTTCCATATGTCTGAATTTATCTGTTGTTTTTCAAACTAAATGCTAGCCCCTCTTATGATGATTCTGTCAAAGTCACAATCTATTGTTTGACAGTGGGTAGTATCTCTTCCCAGCAGCTCAGATAATATTGGGCGTTGAGGGAGGAAAGTAGCTATTAGACGTATTCTGAGCTGTTTGGCCAAATCCTTTCCTCAGATATGTGCATGCAACTATCATTAAATTCAGTAGAACTTGCACACATATATCCAAGGGCAGTATTTGGTCCACTGTTTTCTTCTTCAGCTGCTTGTATAGGGTTGAGATGTTGGTCAGTAAGTGGAGGGATGTACTAATAGGCATTTCAGCTTCTGTTGTGATTGCATTTTGCTTAGAGTTGTATCCTAAAAGCTGAGTACAGAGCTAACATGTAATGATTGTCTCCCACAATGATTAGCACACTGCCAATAAATATCCCCATTTGAGTTGAGAGTTGCTTGCATCTGTTAACCATGTAGTTCTGGTAGTTGTCTGACTCAGCCTGGTATATATTCAGCCTGGTGCCATCTCACAACTTTCATTGTGTCAACCATCTCTCTTCTTAAAGGTTCCAGATGAATATTTCTCTATTTTATTGGACTATCTGGAGGGGCTTAAAGGCAGTGCACGAGATGTAACCATGCAGAAAGCTGAAGCTCTTATGAAAGAGTATGACAATTCGGATACAGAAGATCCAGGTCTGTTGGAGAAGTGTGAGCGCATACGAAAAGTTTTACAGCTATTATCATGAAAGTGTGTAAACCTTGTCATTAGATTTCTAGATTCATCTGTTTCTATCATTGTATGGAGAGCAGATGAAATGCAACAAATAACTTCTAAAAAATATGTAAATACATGTTTTTTCATTAAGAATTGTAATTATGATAAGATTTCATCTTTCCATTGCTCATTGTACAATATTTTTAAATCAGTCATTAAACAGTTTATAAGGAGACTGTAATCAAAACAAACCAGTGTTTGCCCATTATTACACATTCTATTTTGGCTCCATCAAGTAATTTTTGCATCTCTTGGAAATGAATGGAATTATCCATCGCATTTTAGTTCTTCACGTATCAACATGTAATTACTATTAACTGATGAGAGGAGCTTTGTGTCTCTTAATAAAAGCAAAACAACCGACAGAAAGCCTGGAGGTTTTTTCACAAAGGGTAGTTTTAAAAGTGAATGCATCCGATGAAGTGAGCTGTAGCTCACGAAAGCTTATGCTCAAATAAATTTGTTAGTCTCTAAGGTGCCACACTCCTTTTCTTTAAAGCACAGTGTTTTATCAGCCAGCTGTAATCTATCACTTTCAGCTTTAGCGGCATGTCATTTGGATTTGAGAAAGATCATTTTCAATCTGTTGAACATGGGTTTATAACACATTTGCTTATTAGCAATTTAACCAAAGATCTGGAGATTGTCAGCTTTGTTAGTTTTCATCTTGATATTTAAAGTTTTTTGGGTGCTTTATGGCAATAGCTAGGTTTTCAGAAAATGTACAGATGTAATTAGTCCAAAGCAGATGTCCATTGTGAAATCAGCCAATTATACCTTTAATAAGATGCTGTCCATAACAGGAAGTGCTGTGTTATAATATTTTATGTTCAGCCTGACAAATTACATCTTCATCTTTCTCTTGTAATTGTTTTACAGTTGAGTTAATCTGTATTCAGTTGTTTCAACTAGGGAACATTTGTATCCTAGGAGAATGCTGAAGACCAGACTTTTGTGCAAAAAAAAAGGGGGGGGGGCATTATTTACTCAAAAGTTTGAGATCTCACTTTAATAACAATACTAACTGAGCACTTGTTCCTAACCAACATTCATGACCTGATTCTCAAAAGGTTTTGTAATTACAGCATTTGGCTGGATTTTGACAATCTACACATACATGAATTGCTGTAACTCTTGAAATATACAACCAGTTATAAAAGCAGTTTATACATAGTGACTTCTTTAAGACAATTATATTGGGAGCCAGAAATTTTGAGTGATCTAACATGTGCTGTTTTAATATGGTAACTATAATGGAATTTAACATAATGGGTGAGCCAAGGTATAATAAAGAGAGAACAAAACAACAGAGTGCCTGTTAATCCCCAGAGCAGAAACAGTGAGGACACACATGTTGCTTATGGACATTTTCTTACGTACCAGTTGTGCTACCTGGCTCCCTTCTCATTCGCTCTCATTTTTCCCCTTCTTGCCGTATCTTCATCTCTATTGTTTCCTTTCATTTCCTCCTTTTTTGCATTTGCCCCACTGTATCCTTTTTCTCTTTTTTTTTTTTTTTTTTTTTATTACAAGCATAGGCAGCTGTGGATTAAAATTAAAATCAGACAAACAAAACCTGAAGAGCTCCATGCTTTCCCACAAGATGAAGTTCGGTTGGGAGATAAAATGGGAAGCTCAAGAAGATATCCTCATCTCATAAATACTGGTTTTGCTTCTTCAGATGTGCACTCTGATGTCTGCTGGTCTCAGTGTAGTTTACAATCCAAGATTATGTGAAGGCGGTAATATCACATCTCTTATATTTAGAGTAGCATTCAGAATATTAAATAATCTGTGTTTTCTGTGCTAATATGAAAAAGAGCAGTTCCATTTGCATGAGAAGACTGTGTTGGCAAACTACCTTGAATGTATCTGAATTTAGAACATAGGTTCTCTCTTTTTCCTCTTAATTCACCTGACCCTAATAGAATCATAAGATTTCCTCCTGCCCCATAAGGATGGGAGGTCCCTCATTTCCACCTGTTTCTTAAGAGCCCTTTCACCTTTAGATTGATGTAATTTGAAGGAATCTTGAACAGGGCCTATACGTAGATGAGTGGCTGCATGGCAAATTAGGTAGATGAAAGCATAGAGGCCACATGCATGAAAGAAAGGCATGGAGACAGGTACACACAGTGATGAGCTGCCAAAATCTTAACAACAGGTTCCCTCCTCACCCCACGAGGGGGTCGTTGCCCACCCCCGGGACTCCTGCCCCATCCAACCCCACCCCCGCGTTCCTTGACATCCCTCTCACCTGTCCCCAGACTGCCCCCAGAACCGGGCAGGAGGGTCTCGTGGGCCACTGTAGTGGGTGCCCACCCCGCCCTGCCCCTAAGAGCCAGAGGCACCTGCCAAGGGGCGAGGTGGGGAGTCCCGGCGATGCTTACCTGGGGCAGCTCCCAGGAAGCATCCGTCAGGTCCCCCTGGCTCCTAGGGGCAGGGTAGCGTAGCTAGGGGGGAGCAGGGAGAGCAGCCACTCCCCCACTGATCACATCAAAAGTGGCGCCTTAGGCGCCGACTCCCTGGGTGCTCCGGGGCTGGAGCACCCACGGGGAAAATTCGGTGGGTGGCAGCTCCCTACCCCATGCCCGGTCCCAGCTCACCTCCGCTCCGCCTCCACCGCCTCCCCTGAACGCACCGCCCCGCTCTGCTTCTCCGCGTGCCCCTCTTCCCGCGAATCAGCTGTTCGGCGGAAAGCCGGGGAGGACTGAGAAGCAGGCCACGGCTTCCTGCTCAGGCTAAAGGTGGCGGAGGTGAGCTGGGGTGGGGAGCAGTTCCCCTGCGCAACCCCCCACCCCCCAGGTTACCTGCTGCAGCGCGGGTGGCCTTCCTCGTGCCCCTCCCCAGCTTCCCGCTGAACAGCTGATTCGCAGGAAGCCAGGGGTGGGGAGTGGAGAAGCAGAGTGGGGCGGCGTGTACAAGGGAGGAAGCAGAGGCGAGGTGAGCTGGGGCCGGGGGTGGGGCGGGGAGTTGCCGGTGGGTGCTCTGCACCCACCATATTTTCCCTTTGGGTGCTCCAGGACTGGAGCACCCATGGAGTCAGCACCTAAGGCGCCACTTTGGGCTGGTTAAAATTAGAAGCCCTTTTAGAACCGGTTGTCTCTTGCGGAACAACCGGTTCTAAAAGGGCTTCTAAATTTAACAACCAGTTCTAGCGAACCGGTGCAAACCGGCCTCAGCTCATCACTGGGTACACATAGTCCTGCTATACCATATCCCAAGTCACCAATTAGTGTTTAGGTGGCCTGTCTCATGTACTTTCTTCAGGAGGGTAAAGCTGGGTGGAAGCCATTTAATTATACTAATGGTCCTGCATGCATTTTTGGAGTACAGTTGTCAATCAACTTGTTGTTCTACTTAATCTATCATTGACATGTCTCAGAGAACGCCATCATACCCATGTGCTACCAGCTGGCCTGAGGCTGATGTATGAGCACTGTTGGCTGTCTGGAAGATGAGGAGATCCAGAGCCAATTGAATTGAGTCGTTCACAATAAATAACTGAGATGAAAAGCAACTGGATGAGATGGGGTTTGGAACAGCAAGTGGTGACACAAGAAACTCAAGGAATTAACGGTCCTGCATAATAAGGGCTGGGTCAATAATGGTAGGGTTGGCTAAGGGCAGAAAATATGCCCCTTTTATGATGGGGTTGACTGAATTCTAAAGACTTGCCTATTCATGCAGCCAACACCAAGGTACCATGTAGTTCAGCAGAGAAGGCTGAGAAAGAACCAGAGATGAGGGGTCTTCTGTATCGGCCATGTCTTTTTGTTTTTTGTTTTGTTTGTTACATTAATCAGTGTGGCTAATTCTGAAGGCTTGGGAGAGTGGGGGAAAGTGTTTTCTGGGTTCGTCTCAAAGGCAATGGTGATGTTTGTTAGAGAAGTGATATAGCCTCATATAAGAATAGAAATATCCATCTCCACCAGATCCCATTCCTTCCCTTTCCCTTCTTTTACACTGGTATCTTCTAAGCCACTCCCTAATACTAGCAATTATTTGGTAAAAGGAACCTAAAACTTCATGTATTGTATTGTTACTGTATATTTGCTAACTTAAAGTTACCAGGGCTCTAAATTCCTCAGTGTTCTAAGTTCCATCTTATGTCTAACACTGTAATTAAAACAGGAAGGGACAAACTGTGGTCTTTGATTCTCTTAATAATACTTTGCACTTCTACAGACCCTTTCGCTGGAAAATCTCACACTGATTTATGAAAAAGTCACCTTCAGAACACTTGTAGGAAGGTAGGTATATGTTGTTAGCCCCATTTTACAGATGAGAAGTCTCAGACACAGAAAGTTAGGTGTATCCTTAATACCTTTGAGGATCTGAGCCAGAGAGCTTGACCAAGGTCCCACATGGTTGTTCAGGCAATAGAACCCAGGACTCTTGCTTTGCCACCCCGAGCACTAACCCCTAAGCCATACTCCAGTTTCTTACACAGTTCACTATTTTAAATGTTTGTTTGTTTGTTTGTTTGTTTAATACAGATAACAAGGCCTCTGATATTTTAAGTGCTAAAGTCTATACTTTCATTAAAATCCTGTAAGCAGCCTAGTCTATGCAAGAAATTTGGGGTTGTCACTTGTTTAGCTTTTTTGTCTGTATGGTCATTTTAAAATTTTCAATATTTTATAGCACTTGTGGCTTTAGATACTCAGCAAATGTGTTAATATGAATTGACAAAATCACGTGTCTGCCTCTCTTTTAATCAGCCAATTGTATTGTTAACAAAAATCAAATCCAAGACTAGAAGTAATAGTTTGTACCGACTGACAAATTACATTTTCTTCTGCTTACTCTATTTGCCTTTCAACTGAGTTAATCTGCATTGTGTGGCTCTGACTAGGAGAATTCATACGCTAGGAAAATGCTGAAGTCAGGACTTCTCATGCAAAATGTAAAAACATTAATTACTCAAAATTGCTTAAAGCTGGAGATGTGCCTCTAATGATGATACTAATTACTAAAAATTTGACAATGTAGAAGAGTTCTCTTTAATTTGGATGATCTCCACTGTGTGTTGTGCATCTTCTTGGTTATCTAATGTCTGCCCTCACTTTTAATTTGTTACCAGAATTCTAAAATTACTGAGGAAATGGATTCTCCATCCTCATTTAGGAAGCAGAGATTGTAGACATTGAACGTGTAGTTCATTTTTTACCCAGTGCAGGATGGCTCTATTTTATTGGTGTTAGGTTAATTGTAAAGAAGGGTGGACCTAGTCTGATTTCACACCTTCTCAGTTACTTAGAAATTATTATTCTTCCTCCCACCCACTAAGTTAAATTAACAAATATACAGTAGCAATACAATACATGAAGTTTTAGGTTCCTTTTACCTAATAATTGCTAGTATTGGGGAGTGGCTTCAAAGATGCCAGTGTAAAAGAGGGGAAAGGGAAGGAATGGGATCTAGTGGAGATGGATATTTCTATTCTTATATGAGGCTATATCATTTCTCTAGCAAACATGGAACAGAGCAGAGCAACAGCCATTAAAAAAGACCTATCCAGTGTCAAACTTAAGCATTTTTGGAGAACAGCATGAAAGATATGAGTGCAGCTTAACCTACAGTATTAAATGTACAGAATAAACCATCAGATAGTATATTCTGTCTGTAAATAAATTACACACAAATAACTATGGGAAAGGAACATAAAGGTTGCAGAGTCAAGCTTCAAAAGTTAGGAAATGCCAGTATTAAGGTTGCTTGTGCAACCTTAATTCACGCTCCGGGTGCATAAACATTACAACACAGTCGTCTAATTGCATGATCACATACTATTTTTTCCACTGAGTAAAACAGATATCTGACAGTTTTAATTGGTGAAGCTCTGCATTTTCCAGCTTCAAGAAATAGATATCTTTTCCTGTTTCCAAAAATTAGATCTACATCATTATGCTGAAGACTGGGGCAAGGGGTCGATTTGGCACCATTGAAATCAATGGGAACTTTGCAATTGATTTCACTGAGCACAGGATAAGGTTAGAGATGTCATTTGATTAAATGTTTAATTTTTTAAAAAAGCTTTCCAAAGATCTGGATTTTGTTATTAATGTATAATCCAAATACTGAACCAGTGTTAATTAAACTAAATCAGGTTTTATCAGCATAAAACTTTCCTGTGGTTTAATCTGTTTTAGCCATGAATGGTTTCATTTATGTCTTCCGTCCTGTACAGTTATTACAGTTATGGATAAGTTATTTATATCCCAGCAAATAAGGATCTTAATTGTTTATTGTGATTCTGGTCATTCTGGGACACAACTTGATGTGCTTTTCCTTTGTAAAGCAAGTTGGTTGTAGCAGTGATTTATAGTTAAATTCTTCACTTATATGGTAAAACTTTATCTATTCAGAAATTAGATTATATTTAGGGCTGTCTAGCGATTAAAAAAATTAATTGCAATTAATCGCATGGTTAAACAATAATAGAACGCCATTTATTGAAATATTTTGGGGTGTTTTCTACATTTTCAAATATATTGATTTCAATTATAACACAGAATACAAAGTGTACAGTGCTCACTTTATATTTTTTATTACAAATATTTGCACTGAAAAAAACAAAAAAAATAGTATTTTTCAATTCACCTAATACAAGTAATATAATGCAATCTCTTTGTCATGAAAGTTGAACTTACAAATGTTGAATTATGTACAAAACCCCCCACAGAATTAAAAAATAAAACCATGTAAAACTTCAGAGCCTACAAGTCCACTCAGTCCTATTTCTTGTTCAGCCAATCGCTCAGACAAACAAGTTTGTTTATATTTGCAGGAGATAATGCTGCCCAGTTCTTGTTCACAATGTCACTTGAAAGTAAGAACAGGCGTTCGCATGGCACTATTGTAGCTGGCATTGCAAGATATTTACATGTCAGATGCGCTAAAGATTCATATGTCCCTTCATGCTTCAACGACCATTCAATTTCCATCAGTCAACACCATTTCTAGTCAAACTTTCATTCTAGCACAAGCTGCTTCTTCAAGCTTCAACAAGCTAAGAGAAACCATTGTTTCAATTTGTCTTCATATCGAACCTGACTTCTAGGAATTCTAACCCCACCTCCAGGACCTTGTTCAGTACAGTACAATTTTATTGCATACACATTACCTAACAGGAAAACAAATTTAATCAATAACTCAACAACTCACGCGATTAACTCAAAAAAATTAATTGCCATTTTAATCGCACTGTTAAACGATAGAATATCAGTTGAAATGTATTAAATATTTTGGATGTTTTTCTACATTTTCAAATATATTGATTTCAGTTACAACACAGAATACAACATGTACACTGTTCACTTTATATTATTTTTATTACAATTGGAGGAACTCTAGGATGGAAAGAGAACAGTGATGCAGTTGCCCGTTACTATTGTTTTTTGTACACTCAGCAAAAATTTGGAGTTCTGCTCATCTTTTTATGCTTTGGGTCTTTGCCTTGTAGCTCCTGTGGCCTCCATCTTCCACAAAAGGTTGTGCACCTTTTTTCATTCTGCATCCTCTGCTGGGAGCTTCCTCCCTGATTTTCTGTGCCTTGTATCTTCCCTTTCCTCCTTCAGTCCCTTCCCAACACTCTTTGCTTCCAGTTAGCCTTCCAGTACTGAGCTCCACTCAACCATTCCTGCTCACTTGCCAGCATTTGCTATTTCAAACTATTCATAGTTACATGCAAAAAAACCTCATGAGAAGAAAGATATTTAGGTTGTAATACAAAGCACTCAAAAGTTAGGAAATAGGAGTGGCCATGTAACTTTAATTCTGCCCCCTTGCACTGCCAGTCTGGGGAGCTAATGAGGTAGAGATCCTCTGTTTTAAAAAAAAATAGTATGCATGTAATTAAAGACTTTTATAATGTTCACACACCAGGAGGTACAATTAAGGTTGCCTGGGCAACAATAAATATGGCATATCCTAACTTTCAATTGCTTCACTTCCAACCACAATGGCATTCTTGTAATATAGTTTTTGTGATTTCCTAGTTTGGAGGAGGGTGGGGGTTAAATTACCTTTTAAAAATTAGATACAAACATAAGGGTTTGAACCCTGCATTGTAGCACAGATGTCTACACCTTGAGCCTAACCATAGTGACTGGTAGCAGAAGAAGGCTGTTATCCCAGTGTGGAAATGGGCCACTGTTATCCCACAGTGCCTAGAGATGTGCCTAGAGATGGTCAAGAATAGCCTGACCGTGCTCTCTCTCTCGCTCTCCCCTCTAATTCCCAAGAAGTTGGGGCATTTGCCCCAGGCAGTGTCCCAGAGGAAGCTGGATGGGGGCAGTGGGGCCATGTGACAGGTCCAGAGATTTAATCAGGAGGGAATTTGCCCTGCTGCTACAGCTGCTTTGGGAACTCTGCACTATTCTTAATGCAGCGTGTGCTGCTCCTGCTCCAGCTTTGGTGGGAGCATGGCCCCAGCTCTTTAGAATATTCACTTTCCGTTATTTTGGCATGCTGCCATCTTTCTTCTGAAGTATGCAAGCAAGAGAAGGGAAATAGTGATTTAATTGTTTATAACAGCTCAATCTGAAAAGAATTTAAAGGAACAAAGAAAAGGAACTTCCTTAGCCAAATAATTTCTTCCTGCTGAATTTCAAAGGCCCGCTGCAAACAATAGTGGTGTTAGCGCGTCTCAAATAAACAATCTTTTATAATGGAAAATGTGAAGCAATCTAAACTGGAGGAATTTCCCCCATAATTACAAGATTTATTTTTTTAAATGAGCTAATAAGATGTATTCGCAAAAAGAAAAGGAGTACTTGTGGCACCTTAGAGACTAACAAATTTATTAGAGCATAAGCTTTCGTGAGCTACAGCTCACTTCATCGGGGATGAAGTGAGCTGTAGCTCACGAAAGCTTATGCTCTAATAAATTTGTTAGTCTCTAAGGTGCCACAAGTACTCCTTTTCTTTTTGCAAATACAGACTAACACGGCTGCTACTCTGAAACCTGTAATAAGATGTATGTGTAACTAAAACATCACATGATCTTTTACTGTTATAATGCTCGTCTTTCACATACACCAATCCTTTCAACCTGTGTGTGTCATCCTTGGCTGTGCTATGTCTAAATAAAATTGTAAGCATCTGAAGGCGGGAACCTGGCTATGGTTTGACTGTAAGTGTCCATGTGTACCTGTGGCACTGTTGAAATAAACATCTGCAGTTGGGCTGGCGTGGAACCAAAGCATGACTTTGAAACTGGATGTTTGTCTGCCCTATTCTAGTGGAGCTATAAAGGATGCTTTGGTAGCATCCTTTGAATTAGCCGTACCTCCCTAAGCTCCATGAAATTGCAACAATATGGTACAGTGATACAGTACTGCTCATTGAATGGCTGAGTGAACCAGGGCATCCATCTACGGGGAATTCTGTGAGTCACAACAGCAAGACCACAGCCACCCCTCTGCACTCTTAAGCAGAACCAGCCATATCTCTTGCATGAATGTAATGCCCCATTTACGGGCTTGGGCTGCTGCTAGTCACAACCAGTTGTTCCAAACTATTTCTGTCCACAGGCTGAAAGTGGCTAGGATGAAGCTGACTGTCACGCTGTGTGCCCGTAGTCAAAATGAAACCTTCTATTGGGGGTGTTCTCCGGGAGCATGAATAAATACAAACAACCTCTTCTTTGTCTTTCACAAAGCAAAGATGCCCTATAGAAGAGGTGGGTCCTGCAAAAAGCTAGAAGTTGCCCACTTGCCACCCCTATTTATTTGTTGCCTATGCCCTGTTAAAAATGGCCCACTCAACCTGTGAATGGGCATAGTTACATGCCAGCACATAGGCATGATTGCCCGGAGCCAAGAAACCACCTGTGGGGCATGAAACATGCCTGAGGGCAGGGATGACAGTAAGGAACGTAACCTCCTGAAGCTGCGTGCTTATGGTTAAGGCAACATACCTCCTGTCATGACTCTTGGCTGCCATAACTTCTAAATATAAAAAAAAAAAAAGTCTCCATGTTACGAGAGGAGCATTTTTGTCCTTGTTGAATTGTACTCTGTGGTATGCAGAGGGGAACAAACTTGTAACTTCTTTGAACTCTGTCTTCAGTTTCCTCTTAGGGTCTAAACAACTGAAAAACAGCACTGTTCCTTTTTATTTGGTCTTGCATACAATTGCGAAACAGGTGGAATACATGTAAAAAACTTTAATTCATGTCTAAGTATGCTCAATAGCGTCACAAAGCCGACTCATCTCCTTCAGGACATCTCAATCCAAAGGAAAAGAAAGCAGAGATATTTACTTTTTATTACAACATTAACCAAACTATAATAATAGTATTTAGCACTTGGAATGTATTTACCTGTTCAAAGTGTTTTGCAAACATCAACTGTCATCTGTGAGTAAATCTGATCCATCATCCAGATACTCTCCTACAACTGGAAGCAGAATCTGTCTAAGAGTCATATATGGATCTCAACACCACAGTATCTGAGCACCGTGCAATATTGAATATATTTACCCTGGCTATACACCTGTGAGATAGGGAAGTGCTATTATCTGGGGAATAGAAAAGTAAGTGACTTCTCCAAAATCTGTGATGGGAGAGTGGGGTTCAGGTCCCTTCTCCCAGTGTCCTAGGCTAGAGTCCCAACCATTGGACCATCCTTCTTCCTTGGAGTAGAACCTGGAGTAACTTAATTGAAGTCAGCAGCTTTGCTCTGGATTTACGTTGGTTCAAACTGGAGTGAAACTCCAGTTTCACTCCGATCTGAGGGAGCGTAATTCCTGCACCTCACAGACCCCATCGTGCCTGTGGACTGTGCACCACTACCAGAAGTGAAGCTGCCAGCACAGGTCAGAGAAGCTGCCTGCCCAATGCTCATGTGAAGAGCCAGCACAAGGAGATAATGGATGACTTGTGGGTGGAGAAAGAGAGCTGGTGGTGGAGGAAAGGGGGATAACTCTGGTACTGGAAAAAGGGGAGATTACACTGGGGTGAAATGTCTACTTTCAGATTTGTCTTACTCTGGATGGGTAAAAAGGTAAGCAATTAAAAAGTGTGGAGAGGGGAGATTTTGAAGTTTTGCTTTGAGACACCTCCCAAGTCACCATTCTCTGGTTTTAATCACAAAGCACCTGGATGCTATTAACTCCGAATCTGCAGTCCTCGCTCAAGCAAAACTCCCTGGATGTCTATAGGAGCTTTGCCTGAGTGAACGCCTTTCACTTGGATCATAGAACTCAGCTTGGGGTCAGTTGTCTAATGGTGAAGCCTATTGCATAAATGCAACCAAATTTTAGCTGCCCCTAATAAACTCCTCTTTGTAGCTTTCAGTGCCTGTTACAAATAGGAACATGTTTTAATTTGAAGGGTTGGTTATTTTTTCCCCACAATGTGCTTTTTGTACTGAAACGAAAAACCTTCAATAAACAGATGATTGCATTACAAATGTTACACTGTGAATTACCCTGTGTTCTTGCTTTCCTTCCTGGAGGAGAAGTTCCTGAGCAAATTATAGTTAAGCCTAATTAATATGTGGAAAAGTTTAGCCAAGCGAATTAATACAGAAAACCAGGACGAAAACCATTCCTCAAAGTTAGATAAAATCTTACAGTTAAATGCAGGAGCTGGCCTCAGTCTCAAATAGCCTGGATAGCTGTTTGGATTTCAAACTTTTGTGACATTTAAATAAAAACTGAGACAAAAAGTGACCATCTATACAGCAATTTGTAATGAAATAATACTCTGCATTTTATTACATCATATTACTTTATTATTTTTTAAAACAGGATATAGCAGAGAACAGGCTATGAAACTATAGTCATTTTGACAATAGTTTACAGAGATTGGCTGAGTCATAGAAAATGTTGAATGGCTTTCTTATGTATATAAAATATCGCCACAGGGCCCTCTCCATTTTCTAAATAATTTTTAATAGTATTTCAGCTGTCTTTGAACAAAGCAAAAACCAAAACTGCTAATGAAGTCCCTGAAGTCTGTTTTTGAAGTTTTTTTGTTGAAGAAATCAGTTGGCAAATTAATTCCAGTCCAACGAGAAACTGCAGAACTGGAGTTAATTTGCAAACTGGACCATCAAATTAGGCCTGAATAAAGACTGAGAGTGGATGGGTCACTACAAAAAGTAATTTTGCCTCTGCTGATACTCATCTTCTTGTCAACTGTTGGAAATGGCCGACGTCCACCTTGATTGCATTGGCATTGTTAGCATTAAAAAAGTAATTTCCCCCCTCTTGATATTCACCCCTCTTGTCAACTATTGAGAATAGACCACTTCCACCTTAATTGAATTGGCCTCATTAGCACTGACCCCTCACTTGGTAAGGCAACTCCCATATTTCCATGTGCTATATATGTATACTGCTTACTGTATTTTTCACTCCATGCATCTGATGAAGTGGGTTTTAGCCCACGAAAGCTTATACCCAAATAAATTAATTAGTTTCTAAGGCACCACAAGGACTCCTCATTGTTTTTGCTGATACAGACTAACACGGCTACCGCTCTGAAACATTGCTTCATTAGAAAAGAGTGAATTTTATTGGATTATCCAGATAACACAGAGCAGCAGGAGTCACTGGGTTCTCTTTACTAATCACAGTGGAAAAGAAGGGTCTATAAGAGAACTGCCGTTTAAACAGAAGAATGAAGATAACATGACAAAAGCCCATGAAAAACAATATTTCACTGGAATATTGCTCATCTGTTAGTGCTGATGTTTTCTTTTTAACAGAACTGTATTTGACTCAATAGATTGTATCAATCAACCTTGGTTGCATCATTGCACTGGCAGTGGATCTCGTTTTCCTCATAGAATTGCTTAACAGTCAAATTAAACTTTTGACCTGCTGTAAGGCTGAGAGCCACTGTGTTTTGAATTTCTCTCTGCCGGAATGTTTTAGAGGAGGTTCTGTAGAATCCAACATTAGTTCATGGTGTCAGGTGATCCAATTCAGGAAATCGGGAACAAAATTTGGTTCAGTGCTTTCACTCATACCTTTTAATAGGGTGCAGACTTCACTGCAGTGTTGAACTGCCTTGGTGCTGGTTGAAAATAGAAACTGTAGCTGGTGTTCCTTGATATAGGGTGTCAAGCTGCTGATGCTCAGGTTTTTTCCAGAGGGATTGAAAAATCTTTCCAGGTTGGTCAACTACAGGAAAATATTTGTTATCCTTGTGAAACTTTGCTCCCAAGATACCTAAATGATCAAGCATTAAGTTGCACTGCCTCCTGCTGTTTCTCAAATTAGAATGTGTTGTAAAATTTTTAGGATAATATTTTAATATTTGGAAATTAAAAATTGTCTGTGAGGAAACAGATGTCCCAACTGGCTTATCCAGAAAATCCTGCCATTTCTCTGACATGACCCTCACCTCAATCATCCATGCCTTTTGTCACAGCAGGATTAGACTATCGTAAGGTGCTAATCAAATTGGGCTTCCCTTAAAACTGAAATGAAGGCTGTAACTGTTTCAGAATGCTGCTCAATTTCTCCTTCAGATATAAGCAAGCAAGCTGGTTGTGCTTGCATTCTGGCTGTCAGTATGCTAATCATATAATTCAAGTAATTAGATTTAGTATCTAAAACCCTTCATAATCCAAGCCTTAAAAATTGGATAGGCCAGTTGCCCTGGACAACAAATTTGATTGGCTGGTGGTGTCTGCTCTTGGTCCTAATGCACTTCTCAAAATGAATATAGGAAAAAATACTGCCCCATGAAGTTTACATGCTAATTCTTGACAGGATGCAATAAAACGATAGAATGTGGCAATGTTAATAAATTATATGGCTACTCAGCAAGGATAGCGCATGGCATGAAACAGCATGGATTTTTAAAATAATGTTAATCAATGAAATAAATGGCTTGAATGAACAAGAAGAAGACTGATTGGCAAGTGCGTTGTAGGGTTTGAAGGAGCAGAGGGGAATGGCTTTGCCGAAGAGCTCTGGCAGGGAGATCTATGTATGGAGTGGTGGAGGAGGGCAGTGTGGAACAGAGTGCAAAGGTCATTTGGTGGGAGGAGAGGACAAATGCCGCATTGAGGCCAGCATCTCTGGTATATGAAGAACAAGGGGTGATGTGATAAGAGGACTATGGAGCTCGATTCCACGGAGTGCCCAATCATCTGGCCTCAAACAGCAAAGCACTAAAATATGTGTCATCCCACTGACTTCAGTGGGACCATGCATGTGTTTAAGCACATGCTTAAGTGCTTTGCTATGTTGGGGCCAGCATGCTTCTTTACAGAATGAAGCCCCTTGTCAGATAAATAAGGAGAGGCAAAATTATGTAGCATATTATCCTTTTTTTGGAGCCATCCCCTAGGAATCCTCCCTTTTGTATTTGCTATCCCTTTTCATTCCCTTCTTTGCTCTAATTGGAAATTGAGGCCGGCTCGGGTGTCTGGCCTGAGGACTATGGGTTTTGACCTATAATATAGCCTTTACTTCTGGTTTGCTCTCTGCTTGGGCTGGTTAAGTCTTCCTGTTTTTGTTTCAGTGGTGCTTAGATGCAATTAGAATGGTCCTTTAATGGGGTATTCTCCCATTAATATGTAACTTCCATTAGCATCAGCACAAGTGGCAGACAAGTAAGGAGGACAGAATATCTAAGCTAAGTATCAATACCTGTGATCTCCTTGCTGCCCTATGTATAATAATTATTAGTACTTAGTACCGTAGAACCTCAGCTTTACGGGCACCTCGGGAATGGAGGTTGTCCGTAACTGTGAACAAAGCACAGTTTGGGCTCCAGATCTAGCAGCTGACATTCCAGGCCAGGCTTCAGCAGCAGCTGAGCTCCCTCCTCAGCTCCAGCAGGCAGTTTCTTTCAAGCTTGTCCCCCTGAGAGGGCTGGGGCGGGTTGTGAGAAAGAGAGGCCGGGGTGTGTGAGTGTGAAAACAGCGTGTCCTCCACGGGAGGGGCGGGGGGTGTATGTGTGAAATCAGCACAGACCGCAGCGCTGCTCCTGCTCTGCTGGCTCCAGCTGCCTTGGGCTGGCAGCCCCAGCATCTTCACCTCCTACTGTAGCTGAAAGTGGCTGCCCCAGGGGTGGGGTGAGGACAGGCAGCCCAGATGTGTCTACCTCTAAGATGCAATACAGGCACAGCACAGTATTGCTTTTTTGTGTGTGTTTCTGCTGCTGCCTGATTGGTTACTTCCAGTTTCATGTGGTGTCTGGTTCTGGTGTTCATATCTTTGAGGTTCTACTGTATTTGTCACCATTCCTCTAAGGAGCACACCAAACCTTACATGGGGAAGTGCATCTTAATATCTCTATATTACAGATAGGGAAACAGAGGGAAAGAAGTTAAGATTTCCCAAGGTGACACAGCAACCAATGGCGGACCTGCAAATAGAACTCAGGTCCCCTGGTTTCTGCTTCCCACCTCTGCCTTCTAGATCATGCTACCTTACTGAAAATGTAAATGCAAACAGATTAAGCCTAGCCTTCTTGAAACTTTCCCATTAATATTTTGTCCTTTTGACTCTTTTCCTTGCATAATAAACTGGTGGATTGGGACTCAGATCAGAGACTTGGTATCCAGATGGGACATGCCTGCTAAATACAGAAAAGGAAACCAGAAAAAACCACCATAACCTCAGAATGCCCAAAAGACCAGGACAGAAGAGAGGAGGAGGTTTGTTTCTATTCTGAGATTAAAAATTATTCAATAGCTGTAGGCTACTATTCAAAATACATTATGATTACTATGTTTAAAATACCAGAGGCAATTCTGGTATGATAGTCATCAAACCAATGTTTATAAGACGTTGTATTCTAAAAAGTATCCTTTCCTTTATGTAAAAAGTATCCTTTATGTACCACAGACTTGAAGCTGAGAGTTGAAAATATGTTGGCATTTTAACCAAATCATGAAATCTGTGTAATTCACAGCCCTGGGGGATGGTCAATCAAACATAAATTAAAGCATTCGATACATTACCAGAATGCAGTGGTGAATCCATTTGTACCAAGGGACACTTTAGCCACGTGGCTCATTCCTCTTTCAAACTAGAGTAGCCAGCAATGCCACGGTCCGTTCCTTTCGGTTTGTCCCAGCTCTATGTTGTTCATATATTTTTACAGACTGTACATAGACTCAGTATCGAATAATAGCAAACCCACATGTCGAACATGAAGAGTCACAACAACCAGAGTAAACATCAAAAGGGAAACTGGATTTTGAAATTCAGCTACATTTCACTCTACAGAAAATCCACAGTTAATGCTCCTATCACTTATATGGACAACCGTTAGAAAGCAAACCCCTTTTATGGGAGGTTATGATACCTAACCACCTTCTCTTGTGTGGCTAAGAAACAACAATACCACAGATTATGGGCCAAATTATGGGCCAAATGAATAAAGAACACCAAATTTAGCCATAGTCACTGAATATCCTAGGCAGAGTTCCACCATATCAGCTAACCTGTGCATTGTGCGTACCAAAAATATTAGCAGGTGTGATTATGCACATGAACAGAGGGGTCAGTCCATTTCATTTTTCCAGACGGCACTTTCTGAATCCTAAATTTGGAAAAGTAAGTTAATGTTATTGAAGCCAGTATTTGTAATACCGCCTGCCTCCTGCAAAATCCTGAGTGGTTATCCTCCTGTTGAAGTCAATAGAATTACTCTCATTTACATTTAAACTAATGGCAAAATTTCTACTGTCATCAGTAGGAACAGAATCAGGCCAAATGGAAGTTGTGGACACATGCCCTAAAATAGCTTTTCATTCCAGGATTCAACTCTTTCTGAACTCCCCTCCCAAAATCACCCCATTCAGAAGAGGCCTGGGTAAACAGGATGAGGAGAAAAGAGGGTGTGTCTGTTGAGTTGTTGTAGGTAGCTTCACTCAGTCTAAGCGCTCAGGATTTCTTCAATTTTGAAATTAAGTGGTGCTTGCTGTAAGACACACATCTTGTATCCACTGCTGAATAATTCAGTAGTGATGTGGGAGTGACACCTGGTGGCTCATGGATTTGGGGTAATATTCAGGCTAAGCTGTGTAGTTTTGTCCCGCTGATTGTGGGTGGCCATCACTCAAAAGTGTGAAAATGGCCCAGTAACTTCTGCTTAGAATATTTTATGGTGATTATAAAATGGCTCTGCATTATAAAAAGTGCAAATGCTTTAACGATGACTTGTAAGACTTTATTCTGACAGCTAGATTTACCTTATCATAAGCTTAAAACTATACTGTGTACGGTACAATGATTGTTTCTAGCTTTGTTTCCCATCATCTCCTGTCTTAAGGGCTCTATAGCAGTGAAAAGAGATTCTAATTCCTGGTGAAAATGTCCCACATTTCAGCACATTTTAAAAAGTTGCTATGTTTGTGTCAAAATGTTCACCATTAATATGATGGCAAAACTTCCACCTTTTCTATTTTGACCAATTCAGAAAAAATGTGAAAATGGTAATGGTGATGCAACTTGCAAAATTCCATGGAAAAATTCTGAAATGTTTCTGAATTTTGTGAGGCTTCCAATATTATTACCAAATGAGCAAGCATTATTAATGCACATTTTTTACCAGACTAAGCCTATGCATTTTATGATAATTTCAGTTTTTACAAGCTAACACTTTATGAAGCAAACATTGTTTGATTTAGTGCCTGTTTCCTGAAGGCTCTGGCAGGACCTGAAAGCACATTGAAGAGGGGAGAAATTTTGGAAATTGTTCGGATTCTATGGAAAGGCAGATAAGCCCCCTGTTTGCTTGCTTTGGATTTGGTAATTGTGCACACTGTTTATTTGGACTGCTAAATTTAATAGTTTAACTTGAAGTCATTGATTAAAAATTAATCTTTCTGAGATAAAAAGGGAAAACATTGCTCCCTTCTGTGAAGTTCTCATCATCATGTAATCTGCCCAGTTTCAGGGACATTGACACATGGAATAGTTCAGAGACTCCAGGTCATGTTTTATTTTCTTCCCATTTGGCAAAATGTACCTATTCCTGACAGCTTATTTTATATTATTATCCCCTGGGGACATTGGGACATCATTGCATTTTACAATGCAACCTAATTCTGTAGAGTGTCTCTTGGAAGGTATCCTGAGCTAATCCTGACTCATGTGGTCTTGGACTAGTCACTTCACCTTTCTTTCTGAAAATCCCCATTTATAAAATGGAGACAATAACATCCTCCTTACTAAAGGGCACTTAATGTTTACATAAAGAATGATGTGCTATTACTCATCAAGGCTGAGCTGACCCATGGAGCCAAGGGCATCAGAGAGAGATTATGCTAAAGAAAATGGTGGTTTTGTTCTGGAAAGCATTACAAGGAAACTTGGAGAATTGGTATGCAACTTCTGGCCCTTGAGCTTCAACGTTTTTTTAGTTAACCTTTGGCAACCAGTTCTCAAATCAAAACTATACCCATCAAATCCTTCCAATAATAACTCACCCCCCTGAGCCCTATTTATGGAGAAGAGTCTACATTAAGTGGCATCAATTCTAGCCTATTAGCAAGAAGTCATTGCTTTTTTAAAGTTTAAAGACTGGAATCTACTGCATCTACTAATTTCCATAATAGAAAGTAGTTTGGCACTGTATGTGCTCTAGTAGCTACCTAAGAGATAGAATAGAACTTCTTTGAGGAATCCAACAGTCTGGGTTGGGCCCCGCTCTAGCTACAGATATCTAGCTAGAGATAAATTAAGGGTGATGAATCAGCTTTTCAGTGCTCGTTTGAGTCCCAGCGGATGGCGGGTGTTAATTAAGGCTCAAAGAGAAGGTGCCAAGGGCGCTCATGCTGTTCAATGGGCTGTTCAAAATAACATTCAAAGCATAGTTTTAAAGAAAAATAATCGTAAATGGTCTTGAACGTTTTATTTGGAAACTTATAAGCTGTGGTGGCTGCCAGGAGCACAGAGCCCAACCACCAAACAACTGATAGTGCCAGCATTAGACGTTCCAATAGACCACCCACATCACATTGGCCTTCAACTCCCCCCATCCCCCTCAGTTCCTTCCTTGTCTATCTGCAGTTTGACACTACTATTACAAGCTAGTTATGCACTGACTAGCCCCATTTCCTGCTTCACTTATTACCCTCCTGGAGTACAAGCTCCCCTCTGTACACTCAACAGCCTTGAGTTCACTTAGCAGTGGGCATGTGGAAACTGAGAAGCCCAGTCAGAAGTGGGAAGAAGAGTGTTGTGTGTCTCAGTTTGCACAGGGCCCCCTAAAACCAAGTGCTTGCCTTGTCTATGGGCCTGGCACCGTTGTCTCAACCATCTTGTAAGCTAGCACAGCAAGGCAAACACATCCATCCTTCAAGCAGTGAGGGAATGCTGGATTTTTGAGTGCAGATCTAGTAAGTCAGATATATGACAGCATGGTACAGTGCGGGTAGAAGCCTTGAGCGCTATTCCTGACTCTGTGCTTTCTTGTGTGAGTTGGATATAATTCTCTCAGTCTCAACTTCCTCATCTGTGAAAGGCATGTGACAGCCACCTGCCTACTGGGGAGGTCTTGAGGATGAATTGATATTTGTAACACAATTTGAAATCTTTGGAGGACAGATGCTACACAGAAATAGTGTTGTTTTTATAATTCCATAGATAGCAGCCAAGCTTACTGGTGGGTGGTGGGTGAACTGACCCTTGTGGGAGGTTAGTCCCCGGCCCCTTCCCTTCTGCCCAAGGCCCCTCCCCTGCCCCTCCTTTTCCACACACCCCCACCCCGGATCCCAGAACACCCCCACCATAGCCGCTGGTCTCCCTGCCCCAGCCCCGGGCCACCTGAGCACCCCCAGCCATGGATCCCCGGGCGGGCAGCCCCAGCGCCCCTAGCCCGAGCGCTGAGTGGGTGGCGTGTCTGCATCACCCTGCAACCCCAGCCCTGGAGCACCAGGCGGGTAACACGGTCCCAGCGCCCCCAACCCCAGCACTGGAGCACCAGGCGGGTAGCACAGTACCAGTGCCCCAACCCTAGCCCCAGAGCACAGATGGGTGGTGCATGAACGGGGCTATGCTGGGCTGTTTGGGGAGGCTCAGCCTCCCCCAACCTATGATACCCAGCCCATGTGCCTGCCCCAAAGAGCTTCCTACAGAGGTGAATACAATGCAACAGGGAGAAGACTGCTCACAGGCATGGATGCAGAGAGGAGATCAGTATAGGGAGGTGATGGAATTTAGAAAGGATTCATTGGAGTAGAAATCTCCAGACCGAAGGAAGAGAGTGAGAAGACATTTGTTTTCTTTATGTGGTATTTATTCATAATTAAACTCCAGATAGAGATTAGGATTGAGGCTTTGGGGCCTGGCAGATGGGCAGGATGAGGTTTATTTAAAATGCATAGATTGACTCATGCTCAAAATGCCCTACATGTCGGATTGGCCCAGAGAATTGGTGGGGAGCATCAGGATTAGAACGGGATTCTGAGGCTTTTGGAGGGAGTACAAAATGAGAAGAGCACTTTTGAGACCTGGGCTTCTAAAGTAACAACGCATCTGCTGGCTCCTGTTTCTGAGTCACAGCATCGTCAGATTGAAAGCAGCTGAGCAGGTCTGTTAGGGAAGGGGATGAAATGTTACTTTCCCGTGTATACAGACTTTGTTCTCACTTCAAGGAAATCAATACAAATTATATGACCCAAAAGGAGATGAGAAAGAGCTTGATTTCTAATGGAGGCTCCTTTCCCCAGTTTATTTTCCTCTTCATGTGAAATTCAATTCTATATTGATTTCTAAAGACTTATACAAAGCCAGGGAGAGCTCAGAAAAGGCAGCACTTGCAAAATGATGCACACGTGGCGAAAACAACACTCCCAGCCAGAAAACTCTTGTACACTCCATGGACTCATCCAAGTGTCTAGAGAGCATCAGCTATGCCACTAAAATGCTTGCTTATCCGAACTCTCATGTCCTGCCTTGTCTGGTTTATTGTTTGTGGTTCTTTTACATGTTGCGGATTTAGTGCTCCTGAAAAGTGCCAGAGGGATGCTACTGGAGACTGATTTATCCACATGTTACAGTGCAAAATGCAGCAGTGCAAGCTTCCCTGCCAATGGACCATGTCCCTAACTCTGACCTGGAGGAAACATCCCAAGGGGCAAGAGAAGGTAGATAAGTTTCTGTTGGCCTATCAGCCCTGCTGAGACAATTACTGCCAAAAGAAGCTAGCTTTGGGGAGCTAGACTAAGATCTCCACACTCAAGACACACAGGCCATGGAATGGCTGTCAGATGACAATGACTTTCCACCACTACTGGCCTGGGCTGGATTTGGTCCAGCGTGTCTGGCAGACTCCTCTTTCTGTGCCTCGCCGTCTGTGTCATTTACAGTGTCTCTGTAAATGGCCTGGCTCTGAAGTAATTGCCAATGTTTAATTTTTCATGAGGGTCATTGACTTCCAGGTAAAGTTTAATTTTCTCTGATTTAATATTTAACTTAAATCCCTATGTGAAAATATATTTAAATGCACTTTGAAGGAGCTATTCTGATCTTTGCTCAGCTTTGTCTTTTCCATGGGTTATTCTACCCTGTGTGTAATGATCCATCTTTCTTCCTAGTGCATGTAGCTTCGGAAGAAGGCAGGGAGGGTAACAGGTTCGCAGATGGGTGACTGCTGGTTAGTTAATCTGATTGCTCCATTAGTCCCTCCCATTTAGTAATTAGAAATAGGTTTTCAGTCTAAGGTTGGAATTTCTCAACCTACTGCTCTTAGCAACTCTAATGCTGTAAAATGACAATAACTAGTAATACTTTGCACTTACCTTGTTTTCTTTCAGAGTAGCAGCCGTGTTAGTCTGTATTCGCAAAAAGAAAAGGAGTACTTGTGGCACCTTAGAGACTAACAAATTTATTAGAGCATAAGCTTTCGTGAGCTACAGCTCACTTCATCAGATGCATTTGGTGGAAAAAACAGAGGAGAGATTTATATACACACACACAGAGAACATGAAACAAAGCGCCTTTCAAAAATGGCTACATGTTTTACAAAGAGTAGGAGTTGAATCAGTTCAATGGAAGTTGTGTCAAGCCCCAGATTAGGCAGGGGTCCTGCAGACAACAGCCTCATTCGCTACACAGCTCTGCTTTATTCCCAGAGCAGGCAGGGCAGTACAGAGTGCTGACGTGAATCGCTCAGCATCCCATATAGAGTCATTGTCCAAGTAAGAATTGGAACCCAAATATACAGACTCCTAGTCTCCTGCTCTAACCACTAGAAAACACTGTCATTTATAACACAAGTGGAATGGGTTTATGTTGTAATATTTCAAAGCAGTATCACATCTGGAAGCAAAGCGGTTCAGACCCCCTGCACTGAGATGCCATGCTACTTGTCTCCAGGCATCCTGATTTATGTGGGATGGTCCTGATTTTAAGGAAAAGTCCCATGATGTAAAAGCGAAGCTTGCAGGACCTTGGAACCATCCCAGGTTCCAGACTGACACAGTTTCATTACATAAGAACATGATGATGCAAAATATTTTTCCTGTAGAAAGTCATCGGAAGGTGACAAATGGTATTTTCCCACTTGTGCTTAAAATGTAGGGCATAGGCACAGGGTAGTAATCCCTTTAAAAAAGTTTAGAGAGACAAGGTGGGGGCAGTAATATCTTTTATTCGACCAACTTCTGTTGGTGAGAGAGACAAGCTTTCAAGCATACATGGAGCTCTTCTTCAGACCTGAAGACCCTAACACCTCAGGGGTTCCAGAATTCAGGCTCCAACCTAAGTCCAAACACCTACACGGCAATTAAATAGCCCCTTAGCCCAAGCCCCAAGACCCAGAGGCAGCTGCCACAGGCCAGCCATGGGAGTCTAGCTGCAGTATAGACATACACACAGTAATAGAACAAATACCTGCCTCTGAGGGCTGTTGTGGGGCTAATGTTTGAAGAGCATGTGTAGAATCTATGGAGGACAGTGTGTAGAGGTGAATTCACATTAAGGAAGGGGAAGAATTGTTTATGGTTCAGGAAAAGGCCAATTAGATGTAATGGGATGAAAATGAGCAAGGAAAACTTTAGACTGCCATCAGGAAATATCTCCTTACAGTAAAGCTATTTAGACTGTGTTAGAGTCTGAGGAGGAAGAAGTAGAACTACAGATGCTGGACAATTTACTGCAGTGAAGAGCAGACAGAACAATTCTGCACTAGTCTCTGGGAATGAAATAGGCCTTTCCCATATCTCCATTTTGCAAGTTTGTGGTTTTAAGCCTCTTTTAATTGTGTTTGGACTACGTTTTGCAACCTGCTAAATTAGCTCATGATCTCAGTGTGTGAAGAGGGGATGAGTTAAATTCCAACTTTAAGGTAGTGTGCAAAAACCTGACATCAATAACCTTGAATAAATACAAAAGCCACTTTCTAAGAACTGTTCAACCAGCTTTTCCCATTGCTCACCAAAGCTAAGCAGCAGCTAATCATAGGACTTGCTGATTTAAAATTCTATCACTTGCTGCAATTCAAAAGGGACGAAGCAGTGCCAAAACGTGGTTTTATAAATGTAATAAGTTTTTAAAGGTTTGAAAATGTTCTGGTAATCTTTGAGGCCCCAATTCTACAAAGACTTAAACACATGCTTAACTTTAAGCATGTGAGTTGTCCTATAGCAACGGGACTACTTGTGCTTAAAGTTAAGTACATGTGTGAGTCTTTTGCAGGATCAGGACCTATGGGCCCAATTCTGCTATCTTTACTCCTGTGGTGAAGTGTTTTACTATGTCAGCAGTCCTTCAGAAATGTATGCATCTACTCATGTAGTAAGGGACTACTTAGAAGGAGAAAAGGTGTCAGAACTGGGCTCTTTGTTAGTTGCTGTTCTTCCAATTACTGTGTCAGTTGATGCACATCACTGTATCTGAATGCTCATGCTTTCACAGACAGACACTTTTCACACATGACATTTCCTTTCCATGACAGTTCATGTAATACATTTTACACAGGGCTTGTGGCATTTTAAAAGCAATGTGACAGCTGCAGTGCCAGAAGGCTTTTAAGGCATTAACAAATAACTGACGTGAAATAGAAAATCCCCATAAAGGAGCTGAAGGATTTCATCTTGAAAGTTTAAAAAACCACACACTGTGCAGTAGGTGAGGCATCAGCTGCAATTTTATTTTCACCAAATGAGCTGAAATAATTTCCCCGTGAGCTGCTTTTGTTACAACGTAAATAAAAGTTTCAGTGCCATTTGAAACCAGGTTCTGGCATACTGCACTAGTGCAAAACACACTGCACTGGTGTAAACTGTATGCACCCTGCAAGCTTGCACTGGGACAGCTACACTGATAGCTAAAAATCTCAGAGCATGTCCAGAAAACGAGTTATTGGGTGGCAGGCAAGGGTGTAAATCTATCACGCTCCAGTGTCTATCTGTGCGGAGCCTGGTGCTGCCGGGATAGAAGGTTAGAGAACGTTCAGTGCACATGCCATGGATAGTTAGCATGTGATATGCTGGAGTGCTGTAGATTCACACCCATGCTTGCAATGTCATAGAGACGTGCTCTCAGCATAGACCAGGCCTTAGATGGCTGAGATTGCCAGATCTTGGTCTCTTCTCACAAGACATCCAAGGCTTAATTCTGATCTCTCACTAGTTTTACATTGATGTAACTCCGTTGACTTAATTCATTATTTACATCATCATAAGGCATAACAGGATCAGACTGGGAGCCTTTCAGAGAACTCTTACTACCTAGTATCTTAAATCTAGCTAAGGCATACCAAATTTTATTGCTTAATAATGTACACGCACTCCATTCCGCTGTTCAGATGGTCTGGGCAATGCAGTTTATCAGGGCTGAATAATAGAGTATATTATTGTTATTGATTTCCTTATGTGGACTCAGAATGTTATTTAATTTGTTAGGCCTGCTTTAGTGTATGTAAGTCATTGCTTAATTATATTAATTCACATCACTATAGCCAAGCTTACACTTAACTCTTTTATTTGAATAAATAAGCATAGGTTTGGCTCTCTTGTATCCTCTTGTGATACACTGAGGTACTACAGCCCTGAGCTAATTCAGCAGTCCTTAGTCTACAGCTATCCTGTCAGTCTACTAAAGGATCACATATTGTAATTTGTATCCTAACAGTCTTGTTAGGCCTCGTCTGTTTCAACACACTGGATCGTGCTAGTGTAGAACCTCAGAGTTAGGAATACCAGAGTTATGAACTGACTGGTCAACTTCACACCTCATTTGGATCTGGAAGTACGCAATCAGGGAGCAGCAAAGATCAAAAGAAAAAAGCAAATACAGTATAGTGCAATGTTAAACATAAACTACTAAAAAAAGGAGGGGGTTAAATTTTTTTTGACAAAATAAGAAAACCTGTTTCTGTTTTTGTTTCGTTTAAATTAAGATGGTTAAAAGCAGCATTTTTCTTCTGCATAGTCAAGTTTCAAAGCTGTATTAAACCAATGTTCAGCTGTAAACTTTTGAAAGAACAACCATAACGTTTTATGAACGTGCCCAAGGGGTTCGTAACTCTGAGGTTCTACTGTATCTGGATATGTCAGAATATGAGTGGGCATATGGAGGCAGCTAAGCTAGATTTTTCCAGTGTTTGCTTGGTTTGTAGGACATATGTAGGAGCTAGGAGGGGCTGGACCATGTTGGAGGGGCTGGTGAAGGCCAAATCTGGGGCTATTTTCATGGGGATAGCAAAAGGCACATTGTTGCTAGCAGGGCAGCTCTCCTGTCAAGTCTGTGTCCTCAAGCATGGAGCTGCTAGGATTTCTCAAACAGCTGTATGGGTTTTCTTTAACATGACAAAACAACATATTTTCCCCTTATCTCGTTCTCTGAAACATCTGAACTGTCGAATCTGAAACTTCCCCAGAAAAATTCAGCCTGAAGCAGTCATGTAGCAAGGAAAACTTCAGCCTGAAATGTTAATTTCTCAGTTATAAGCAACTGAAAAGAGGGCCTTATAATGAAAAGTGTCAGGTGTCAATCTTAACTATCAGCAGCACTATCAGTTCCACCTATAATAAAAGCATAAAGAGTGCTATCATTGGTACAACTCCTCTTTATAACTCTCAACTTATTTCCCAATTATGTTACTGTAATGAGTTTCTTGTGCAAAACTATCCAGCTAACTGGACTATGATATAAATATTATTGTAGAAGTCCTGCTAAGTGTGTTACATGGGATCCTTCCTGGAGGTGTATTCTTTTCTTCTGGAGACCTAGGGAGAGTGACATAGATTCATCATATCAAATGTGCGGGATCTCGGAATAGGTTAAAAAAAATGGACAGAAGGAAGATTTCTTGGAGAGTTTCATTTTCTTATTATGATGACCAAATCTTCAAAGGAGAGGTGGGAATTTGTAGATTAAATGTCTCATAAAGTCATAGATTCCAAGGTCAGAAGGGATCAATGTGATCATCTAATCTCGTCTTCTGTATAACACAGGCCATAGAACTTCCCCCAGATAATTCCTAGAACAGATCTTTGAGAAGAGACATCCAAACTTGATTTAAAAATTGTCCAGGATAGAAACTCCACCACAACACTTGGTAAATTGTTCTAATGATTAATTACCCTCACTCTCAAAACGTTATGCCTTATTTCCAGTCTCCATAGTTTCATGTTGATTTACAGCACTGCTGTACAGACCACTGTGTTATCCAGCTGTTGAATGATGAGTATGTTTATGCTTTTGTTTGTTTTAGTTGAACCTTTTAAAATAAGATCATTTAACACTGCTCCCACCAACATCACCTTGGATGCTGTGTGGGGTCAGATTCAATGATAAAGACCCAACATTTGTCACTCTGTAAAGACTCACAGATGAAGGTACGGTCCTTTTTCGATCTCCATATGTTTCATGTGTTCATATTGCTTCTAATTTATTCTCTGCATTGGTGGGACATGCAGACTTTGAACACTGATGGGGTTTTTTGATGATTCTTGTGGATATTGAACCTAACGTTAAGTTAAACTTAAGGTCCTCTGTTTTGTTTTTTTGTTTGTTTGTTCCTCATTCATGAAACACAAATGCATATACTACTGCTAGCTGCAAAGCACAGATTCTTATAGCAGACTGAAGACATAACGTGATAGCAGTAACTGTGTGAGGCTGATGTGGCCTCTTCAGTGGAGAGAAGGATTAAGCCTTAATCTAAATAGAAAGTGCTTGATTCTTTTTTAGATTGATGCCAAGATAATTTAGGCCTCAGTCCTGCCAATGTGTCAAGGTGGGTGGGTTCTTTGGAATTCTTTGAAGGTTCACAGGACTCTGCTCTGTATGTTAATGGAATCCACACACGGATCCAGTTGCAGGATAAGAACCCACATGCATCTAATCTGAAAAAAAGAACCAAACATTTTCCAGTGATTCCAACTTTTCTCCACGTGAATGGAATCCACAAACACAGATCTGATTGTAGGGTTAGAATCTTAAGTTGGGCCTTGTCCTTCCTTCAGCATTTTCTAGCTATCCTAGAAAAAGTTTCCTGCCCCTTGTTTGTCAAAAAAGAGCATAACACTTTGGTGGGAGACTTGTGTTGGATTCTGCCAATCTTTTGTTGTTATTAGTATGGCTACTCTTATTTGTTAAGTGCTGACTGAGAATGCGCTAAGCATAAGCACTGGCCAAGAGACATTACAGTCTGAGACAGAAGAGAAAGGCCACAAAGTGGCACTCAGAGTTTCTTCCTTTTTAAAACATACTAGTAAAACTATTGAATGGTGACTCATTTCTAAATAGGAAGATTTACTTAAATAAATAACTTGTTGCTGAATATTGTGCGAGTGCCCCAAAGTAACTGATTTTCTTAGCCTAGCTACTCGGGCAATTTGGCACAAGTTTAAATGTTATTGGGATTTGGCACTTTGAGTCTGTTGGTCACCTTTAAGATCCCGATAAAGGTCTCAGAGTAGTGAATGCAGGTTGTATTAGTCCACAGTACACCCTGCTGTGGATGCTTCCATTGCCTGTAACTTTGGCAGCATAAAAAGTGCATTCCATCTGGATTTAACTAAACTTTCAACCACAGTCAAGCAGCTAATGTTAAGTTTAATACTTTGGTATGAAGGCTAGAAGAAACAGTTCACATTTTTGCTTTGTTAGTACGGAGACTGTCTTCTAAATGGTTGTTATGACAGAGAATTAGCACTCCTGAATTTATTCTGTGTATGAAAGTTTGTTGCAGCAAAAAAGATTAGAAACTTCCATTTTTGTTGGATCTGTTTTTTGTTTACTGCAGGCTCGGATTCTGCAGCAAACATCAAAAATTATAACCAGTTAGCAAAAGGAAGATCATGAGATTTGTGATTTTTATTTGGAGTCTGGTTTATTATAACATAGCAATGTGGTGTATAAAATGAAACGGTTTATTGTGATGTGAAATTTAATGCTGCTGGGTAATTGAGTGTAATTGATTTATAATTTATGTGAAAGTTAAAAATGATGATCTAATAACTCTGAAACATAACATTTGGCTCTTAAGATTTTTTGTGGGGGTTTCCCCCATAAGTGTGATGCTTTATCGTTTTGTTTTATTACCTCTTTTAAAATGTAATTTCATTGTTTCACCAGTTTCTCTGTGATTTTCCCTTAATTGTATTTTTTAATTAATGTTTATAGTCTATGTCTAGACAAGCCTGATAGGCTCCATTCATTTCTTTAGAGATTCTTTAATAAGACACACTTTATACATGGAAAGCTTGAGTTACCAAAAAGGACAAAACTTCAGTAATGTGTCATTTTGATGGCCATATGCATGGCTTCTCTATCAGAACACTTGAGTTTTGCAATATAATTAGCACATCTAATTTCTGTTTTGATCTTGTTTTGTTTTCAGTTATTTAATTTCTACCGTTCCTTAGATGTCTTTTCAAACCCCACAAGATGCTATGCAGAAAAGCAGAAGAGGGATGTGTGGTCTTTAGGAAATACATCAGGACACGCAGACAAGATATTCATGAAAACAATGTAAGGAGCTACATCGAAGACTTAGTGATCAAACAATAGGTATTTTACTGCTCCATTAACATGTGATATGCAGACACTGAGGGTAGTTTATCTAATGAGTACGTCCTACCAAGTTCTATATGAAAATAATTACATTACCTACACATCTTTCATATCCAGCAGACATCTTTGCAAGCTGTTAAAATTTGGCCCTGCAGGAAAAGCAAGAAATTGGATAACTCAACCCAAAGAATTTGCTATGCCACATGACATAATTGTGCAAAACATGTCCTCAGGTGGTATCCTTTATTACTGGAGAGGCAGAGACAAAGCATCTCATTCTTTCTGAGCATTAAAGATCATCATATACCTCCCTAAGGACACTGGAATAGAGATCAGTTTACTAGTTGCACAAAGATGAAAGTGCCCAATTACACTGCTCATGAGAACATATCATTTCCCTTAGCACTTTCACCAGAAGATAATGATTTCATGAGACTACAGCAAGGAGTAAAACCTGCAATTACTGTCCAGAAATGCAGAGCAAAGATCAGTAGAACCAAAACATCTGTGGCCACCTTTAGGAACTTTGCAATATAACTATGCTGCCCACTCAGAACTTCATAGGTGCAACATAAATAAAACACAGGTCCTCCTGATCCAAAAATCACATAGCCCCTAAGCTGTTTGAGCTAAACAAGAAACTCCTTTAGCTGATAGCAGTGCAGGGCCTATAACACACAGGTTTCTAGTTTTATCCAGGCGACGGTAGCGATACATATACACATCACACTAGCCAGTCCAATACTACTGACAACCAACCTTGTTGCAATTCCTGCATAACATTCCTGTCCTGACATATCCCAGCCCTTTAACTAATATTGATGGGGCTGAAGCCTCACCCTGGTTTCTATAGTCATTAGAGACAGATCTAAGCCTTGTAGTGTATGGTTGATACAAGGTTTGGATTGTGTCAGGACCGAGAATGTTATATGTGTGTATTAGAGCTGGTTGGAAAACTGATGTTTTTTCTGCTGAAAACTTAAGTTTTTTTGGTAAAAATCAAAATATTTCAGCCAAACCCTGAAATATTTCAATTCTGAAATGTCACCGCAGTGTCTCCTGGGAGTTGTAGTGTGAGTGCTTAAAACTTACTTTCTCCACAATTGGCTGGGTTCCCTGGTTGGACTCCCACGGTCTCCCCTCTTGGTAAGGGGAGGTGGTACATCGTGGCAGTCATGTGGCCATGGTGCATCATGGGAGATGACATTTTTCCCAAAAATATATCGTTTAATCAAAGGCCAAATTTTCCATGGGAAAAAAAATGTCATCAGAAAAAATTTGATCAGCCCCTAGTGTGATTATGTATGTGTGTGTTTACATAGATATAAAATAAGGTAGATCAGTCTATGCACGTGTATACACACACACGCACACCACTGGCTTTCATTAGGTGAACTTTGGCTCATAAATCCAGGGCCCTTGGAGAGAGCTGTAAAACATTGCAGATTAGGTGCCATTTCCCATGCTCACATGGTTCTAGTTCTGACTGGCCAAGTAAATGCAAGCGCTCCCCTGCTATATCGCTTTCGGCCTTTGAATGTGCAAAGATAACCGGAGTTTGTGAGTTTGACACCTGCTAATGAGCAATGTGTTTGTGTCCCAGGGACAAACAACCTGGATTCCTTTGCTCAGCTGGATGCTGCTAATGCCATAGGAGACACCGAATGAGTTGAACCCCAACCACTTTCTTGATGCTGATGGAAAGTTTACAAAGACAGAAGCTTTCCTGCTTTTCTCCACAGGTAACTAAAAGGGCCTGATCCCGCAGGGAGGCAGCATGCCTAGTACCCCTCAAGAGGTACCATTGTCTGGCTGGATTCGGTCCTATGCTAATAATGATCCCTATATTTACATCAGGACTGGTTTAGCGATGTCCACAGCAAGTTCCTATCACAGTTACATAGAGATTACGGCAACACACTTGTTCCCATAGGACCTATGTAGTGATGAGAGTGTAGCTGTGTGGGCTCTGCACCTCTGAGCATCAGGCCACTTTTACTCAAGAGAGGAAGGGTGGTTCCATGCTTAGGATGCTAGAGTGGGACTCAAGAGACCTGGGTTCAGTTCCCTTCTCCACCAAAGCCTGCCTGTGTGACCTCAGGCATGTCATGTAGTCTCAGCTCCCTCTCTGTACAGTGCAGATAACGGCATTGCCCTACCTCACAGGGATGTTGTGAGGAGAAATATGCTTAAGGATTGTGAGGCACTCAGGTACTATGGTAACAGGAGCACTATAACAGCCTTAGGCTTGGGCTACACTGTGGGGGGTGGGGGGGTTCAAACTAAGATACACAACTTCAGCTACACTATTCACGTAGCTGAAGTCGAAGTATCTTAGTTCGACTTACCTGGCCATCCTCATGGTGGCGAGTTGACTGCGGCGGCTCCCTCGTCGACTCCGCTTACTCCTCCTGCCGAAGTGGAGTACAGGCGTCAATTTGGGGATCGATTTATCGTGTCTAGACGAGACACAATAAATCGATCCCCGATAGATAGGGGGTCTAAATAAGGATTTAGGAACCTCACTGCGGCACCAGAGTTTGGAAATGTCCTGCATTTACATGCCATTCGTTACTTTCTACATTAGAGATAATATGGCCATTCCACTAGTGAGCAGTCCTGGAAACAACAACATGACGAGAGTGGAGGCCTGGGAAGATCCCAGATGCACCGTTTGGTTGTTTATAGGAGACTCTTCTGAGTGGGTTACCAGAAAGTGTCATCCTGAAGGCAACAATGTTGATAGTATCACAGAAAGGTGCATCAATGAAGCATGTGATAACTGTAACAGTAAGTTGTGTTACCAATGTTCCCTCTAATTTTTGACAGGCCATGTGCGCAAAAAATTTCTTCTGTGCAAATTGTGCTCCTGTGCAAATTTTTGTGCATTCAATGTTTTGCCGTTTGCTTAGAGGGAGTAGTGGTTACCCCCCACATCTACTTCCTAATTACACTGTTTGTTAAACATTAGGCTTTTGACATTGCAGAGTGAAGGAACTGCATTGGAGTAAGCCTGGCTGTGATGGAGCTCTTTCTGTTCTTCACAGGCTTGCTCCAGAAGTTTACATTTCAGCCCCTGCCTGCGGTCACAGAATCTGGGTTGGACTTCGCTGCTGAGGTTGGATTCACTGTGAGACCACGCTCTCAGTCAGCCTGTGCTAGTCTAAGTGAGTGAACTGGAGACTTTACTAAAAAAATCTGTTATTTTATTGTTTTATCTTAGATTGCATAGAACATTCCCACTAGCTCCACTTAAGAGAAACCAGATCCTCTGACAAATGATAATATACATGGAAGTTTCAGTCTGTCTTGCAAATACTGGATATGTATAAAATATATTTGACCACACAGAGTAGGATTTTCAAAGGAACAGTCCAGTTCCCACTGAAAATCCCAGCCAGATAATTACTGAAAATATCAGGGCATTGGCTAATTTTCTTTATATTTCAAATATGTGGCTTAACACAAAATGTTTTCCTGGTTTCTAAGTGATTGGAAAAGAATGGGACCCCAGCTGTGGGTTATTCCTTTATTTGGAATAAGGAGTGACACATACACAAATATTGTGTTATTCTCAAATATATGCTATTTCCCACTGCTATTAAAATATTATAATGTAGATTATTCCTAAATATTCATTATTGCAGAGCCCTGGGAGCCCAGCCCAAGCTGGTGTTGTCAGGGCTTCAAGGCTCCTGGCTTCTTGGTAGTCTGCTGTCAGGTGGCATTGGGAGATCCAGGCTGCTAAGGGAGCCTCGTCAATTTCCTTTCGAAAAATGTCATTTTCAGTTTTTCTAAATGAAAATATCAGAAATTTTAAAATTGTGACTGTTCATTTCAATGCTGCACCACACGTTTGTTTGTTTTTTAATTTTGGGATTTCGCTGGAACCGGCATTCCGGGTTCCAACCAGCCCTGCTAATGGGACCCACAGAATTTTTTTCAGTAGGGGAAGGGTGACTACACAGAGGGAGGAGCACCCTGTTTATCCACTTTTCTCCTGCTACAGCTTCCTCCATGGTTTTGATCCCTAATGCCTTACCTGGCTGTGGGCACTGCGGAGATGCCAATGTCCATTTCTCTATTCACACACATGGCTCTCATGTACAGTATGGAATGTTTTAATCTGTTTTAAATGCTGGGTGTAAGGCCAGCACAGAGAGCAGATAGGGTTTTTTAATGGGGATGAGGTTGAGAGATTGTCACTCAAAGTCTTTGAGCAGATAAACATACGGGAGGGAATCACGTAGCGGAAAATTCCGTTTCATGCAAGAGTTGAGGGGAGATTGACCTCGCAGCTCTTTTTCATCCCTTGGTCCACATCATCCTCTGTTGCTCTCTTCTCATTCAGTGCTAGGTTGTGCAAGCCATAGAGGAGCCAATGGGTCTACTCATGCAAATAAATGTTCACCAGGGTGAGTAAAGGCTCCACAGTCTAGCCCATGGATTGCAAATTCTTTGGGACAGGAGTTCCTCTGTTGATGATCAGTCTTGTAAGAGAAGGAAGTAAAGGAACCGACCCACTGAGTAATGTCTGAATTTTTCTTGGTTAATGATAAAATAGGACATACGACGTTCTTAGCCTTCCTCTCATGTAAGCTAATTTGTATATGCTTTGTTCCAATGGATGGCTAAAACCCTGTGGGCTTAGTCCTTCTGTCCTCAGTCAAACCTTATTTGCAAAGCTCAATGGGAGTTTTTCCTGAGTAAGGACTGCAAGACTGAGCTGTCAGTCAATGCCATTGTAGGATATTGGTGCCATCTTGTGGCCAAAAGGGGAGCAATAGATAAACTAGATTCCTTAGAAATGTTACATTGCAATGCAGGGCACAAGCACTTGACCAACAAACTGTGCAGGTAGAGGAGGTGAAAAGTTGAAGTCCATTGAAGAATATGGAGATTGTATTTACACCCACTTCGAAGGCTCATGAGCAGGTGTTTTCTGTCAGATCTGTAGCTGAGTTATAATCAATGTTTTTCCATAATTTGGATGGAAGATGCACAAGAGGAGTCTTTCGTGCAGAGATGTACCCCACCCTCTGATTTCCTGAGGGCTGTAGAGTGATGCATTCTACCCATATGCGGATGATACAGGGATGAGCATCAGAAGTGTGATGCATTTTTTAAAAAATTGTAAATCAGAGCCTGTTCTCTGCCCCTAACATTACCAGCTGATCAGCTGGCTCTGGTTAATAGTCCATCTCAGTCATTTCTGATGTATTTGCATCACATAATCTGCAAATTTTCTATAAACAACTGATCTCACTAGGCTCCTCTCACTTCCTCAGAAGAGTCAAGTGTGGGAGGCATTGCCTGGGCTTCAATAGAGTCTGAAGGCTGCTGTTCAGGAGAGGAGAGAGACATAAATCATTTCACTTTCCAACCCCAGGCTCTCAAAGCGCTTTACAAACACCAACGAATACACCCGCATACCACCCTGGGAAGGCAAGTGTTTTACAGGTGCAGAGAATGAGTCACAGAGCCTGTCAGTGACCTGTCTCACACAATGAGCCGACTGGGAACAAAATGCAGGCCTCTTGAATCCCCATCTCTTGCGCTAATCACTAGACTGTGTGGTCTCTCAATTGTTTGGAAACCAGTGTATCCCTAGATGGATATCACTTTGAAACTGACTAAATCCCAGGGATGAAATCTAGACCCACTGAAGTTGATGACAAAACTCCCATTGACTTCAGTGGGGCAAGGATTTCAGTCCAGGTTTTGGGGGGTGTCACTAAGGAGCGCTGTGGCAGGGAGGGAGGGAGCCGTTGTGGAAGCTGAGGGGACAGGCTTTGAGTGATCCCTGACTTGATTTGCCTACCTTCTTCCGAGAACTCTCTCCCTTGGCCTGATGTCCACCATGGACCATCTCCTTCTGGCGCCTCCCTCAGGACTGGGATCCCCAGCCCAGGAGAAGTAATGCAGGCCAGCAAAAGCTGCCAACAGCTGAGAGCGACTGGCCCAGAGCCCACAGCAGCTCCAAGTAGGGAAGCTGCATGAATAGCAACAAAAGTTTGATGGGAAGCAGGAGGCTTTTTGTCTCCTTAGGAAGAAAGGTCCTTTCTTTCACAGCCTGCAAGCAGGCTTTGGGGGTGAGGGTTAGGTAGGCCGGGCACTAGGAGCCTGTATGTATCAGTGGAAGGAAAGTCTCTCATCAGAGGTGGGAGGGATAACTTATCCTGGAGTAGGTGAAAGGGAAAGAGTGGTTCAGTCCTAGCATGCTCACCCTTGGTGCAGAAGGCTGAGGCCCTCCTACTGAACGCTTGCCATCAATGGATGCCTCTCCTACAGACATACTTTACTTCAGCCCAAAGAATGGGGTTTGTGTAGGGACACTGGCTGAAATTCTCTGGCCTGTGTTATCCAGGTCAAACTAGATGATCATAACGGTCACATCTGTGAATCTGAAGATACGCGTGGACTGCAATCACAGGATATGGTTGTAGATTGTATAGACACAACCGCAGCTAGCTTTAAAGCTTGGATACTGGTAGCAAAGAAGCCAAGGCAGTGTGGGCTGTACAAGCTTGCCCAGGACCTGGAGTAATTACCTGGGCTGTTAATCTGCCTCAATTTAGTAGGACAAATCTCTTTCTCTGAGGTCTGAGATTTGTCTCCAAGCAACTTTCGGTGTCCTGTTTAAATGACTTCAATTCCGTAGATTATATGCAATAAATACATTTTGGGGTTAAAACTTTATTGGGTGGCCAAATAAAAATGAACGTATGCATTGAGAGCTGATATGATGATGGATATGCATAGATAGGTGTTAGCAGGCAAATGCAAGCACAGAACGATGCCCGAGCTAGACATGAATTAGAGCACGATTCATTAATACTATGACAGATAAAAAGAGCACTTTCTGGCAGAGGTGACAGCCATAGCCAAGAGTACAGAACAGAACAAACCTCAAAGCCCACCCCCTCCTCCTGCTGGTTTCCTGATCCCAGTTGTCCAGCTGACACAGGAACAATGTGTCAGACCTCACTCAAAACCGATTGCAAGGATGGGTTCCAAAAGTCAGACTAGTTATCTATTGTGTGGAGAACAAGAAGAAAGTTTTCTCTCATTTAGCCAGCCCAAGGAGGACAGAAATCCATAAATGTGTGCATGGCATTGGATTACTTGTCCATGTCATCAGCTCTTTATAGTCAGCTGCCAGTGTGGGTCTCAAGAGGCATCTCTTCTCTCTTTCATTTATACGATGAAGCAGACTTGTATTGTCAGAGACAGAACTACCTATGTCGGTTTCCAGTGTTTGCTCATTCCCTCTAAGGCCATTCTCAAATCACGTAAACAAGTCAAGTTTTCTCAGTTCTACAGCCTCCGCCGCTGACATCTGGAGCATATCTGGGAGGGTAACCTAGTAGAATTTCGGTAGAAGCTACAAATGGCTACAGAAACCTTGAAGAAATTTACTAGATCAGCAATTCTCAAACTGTGAGTTGGGACCCCAAGGTGGGTCGCGCAACCCTGTTTTAATGGGGTCACAAGGTCTGGCTTAGACTTTCCAGGGCTGGAGCCAAAGCTTGAGCCCCACTGCCGGGACTGAAGCCTGAGGACTTCAGCCATGGGTGACATGGCTTAGGTTACAGGTCCCCTGGCAGGGGTGAAGCCCTTGGGCTTCGGCTTTGTCCTCCAACCTGGGGTGGCAGGGCTCAGGCTTTGGCTTTGCCCCCACCCCTACCTGGGACAGCGGGGCTTGGCAAGGTTCATGCTTCATTACCCCTTCTGGGGTCATGTAGTAATTTTTGTTGTCAGAAGGGGGTCACGGTGCAATGAAGTTTGAGAACCCCTGCACTTGATCCTATTGGATGGCTCTAGCATGGGGCCCCTATAGCATGTCTGCCCATTACAGATTAATGGTGCACTAGTCTTCTTGAGAGAGATAGCTTTTACAGTCAGATTCCCATAATATTCTTATTCAGAACACAGCTCATTCCATAGGTGCAGGAGTGTGTACATTATAGAAGTTAGGGGTCTATTACAGGAGTGGGTGGGTAAGGTTCTGTGGCCTGCAAGGTGCAGAAAGTACAACTATATGATGACGATAGTCCTTTAAAGTCTATGAGAAGCAGAGTGTGAAACATATTAACCATTTCTCCAAGGCTCTGCCTTCTCTTTGCTGCGCTCAGCAGAAATGTCCTATGCACTCAAAGTCAATACAAAGGAATGATTCCCTAATACTGTCCTGCTTATTCACACAGAACAGCACAGGCTGACTGAGGCTGTGGTCTTAAAGTAAAAGTAGTCTGAGGAACCGCAAGGTCCAGGTCTGATTCTGTGACCCCTGGCGGGGGTTGGAAAGTAAACGTCCGCAGCAACCCTACAAAGAACAGAAACAGCTCCATCTTGGCCAGACTTTCTCCAATGCAATTCCGGCGCCCTGCAGTATCAAAAATGATAAGATTTAACTGTCAGAGAAATAGTTACAGAGGTGATGTATGTTATTGTTATAGTCATCAGGTGATCTATTAGGAGCAGTAATGGGACTCCTTGTGTACTATTGTACCCAATTGAACTGACAAATAGTTACAGCAAAATAATCTGTGTTATAGCCAGATGATTATGCCAGAAGCTCATGTTGCCACGGTATGCATGTTGATTCCTTTGTCAGACATGTTCATATAGAAAGGAGGTGATAGCCACACGGTAAATTGCCAGGCTATGTAATACATGAAATTATTGTGCACCCTTTTCTGTGGCAGGCTGTGGTCTCTAGTGGATAGGACATATAGAGATCTGAATTCAGCCACTGAATTGTTGTGTGACCTTCGGTATGGCACTTCCCCTCTCTGTGTGTTTGTTCCCCTCCCATGCTGTGTCTGTCTTGTCTGTTTAGATTGTGAGCTCTACAGGGCAGGGACTACCTCCCACTGTGTATTTGTACAGTACCCGGCACAGTGCTGAAATCTTGAGATGCAACTGTAGTCCACAGACATCATCCACAGACTTATCCTGATACCCCAGCCCCCTGAGCATTTTCAAACAACCCCTTTCTCTTAAAAATCAGCCTTCCCGAGAAATGTTCCCTTCCCCAAAGGTGGAATGGTTTGAAGACTTGTAGGTTATCACCCAGCCAGTCACACTTTGGTGACTGTCTTTTGTTCTTGGCTCCCGTAAGACTGTTTCTTTTTTAGTAAGATCCCCTGCCCCAAAATGACAGTATCTGAAAGATGACATCATGAAGAAATCAGGGGAAAGCAAGAACATGGCTTTTGACATCAAAAAATCACTGCTGATGATTTTTGCATCAAAAATGCAAATGCATGGCTGATGCAGTGCTGTAGCAGCAAATCCCAAGCTGGAGAGCAGGGTCCAAAATCACAGCTGGACTCCTGATCTGGACTCCACAGCCGACATTTAACAGAGACAGCTGTAAAGTATCAGATTGCAAGGCAGGATTTGAGAGATTCTGCAGGAAATCTCCCTCTACAATACTTCAGGATTCCTGCAGAGCTGGGATTTGTAAACCTCATAGTAAGGCTACTCTTTCCAGCTGTAGCCACTTGTAATGTGCTTTGCTGGATGACAGCACGTGCAGGCCAGGAAGCAGGCAGCTTTGGAAATTAACAGCATTTGGAAACATTTATTGCTGTGCCACAGCAGAGAGGCTGGTTAGAGGACACCTCTTCACTAAAGAGGGATTCGGATGGAATTTCACCTGATACCTTGCAATGTTCCTTGCCTGTCAAAACTTCATTTGAATACTTGGGATGGGCTGTTTGATTTATTCCACCTTAGCTGCATGTTTGCATATGTGTGTGTATGCATGCGTGTGTGCCTATGCAAATACACATTTAGAGGGGTGGAGTAAGTCAGTATTTTACACATCTGTCTAGCACAGGGGTGGGCAAACTATGGCCCAGGGGCTGCATCCGGCCCTTCGGACGTTTGAATCTGGTCCTCGAGCTCCCGCCAAGGAGTAGGGTCTGGGGCCTGCCCTGCTCCATGCTGGGGAGCAGTGTTGAGGGCTTGCCCTGCTCCACGCAGCTCCTGGAAGCAGCAGCATGTTCCTCCTCTGGCTCCTATGCGTAGGGGCAGCCAGGGGGCTCCACACACTGTTCCTGCCCCAAGCACCGCCCCAGCAGCTCCCATTGGCCAGGAGTGACGGCAGATGGGGCAGTCCTCGAGCTCCCGCCAAGGAGTAGGGTCTGGGGCCTGCCCTGCTCCATGCTGGGGAGCAGTGTTGAGGGCTTGCCCTGCTCCACGCAGCTCCTGGAAGCAGCAGCATGTTCCTCCTCTGGCTCCTACGCGTAGGGGCAGCCAGGGGGCTCCACACGCTGTTCCTGCCCCAAGCACCGCCCCAGCAGCTCCCATTGGCCAGGAGTGACGGCAAATGGGGCAGCGCGCAGAGACGCCTGGCGGCCTCCATGTGGGAGCCAGAGAGGGAACATGCTGCTGCTTCTAGGAGCTGCTTGAGGTAAGCACCGCCTGGAGGCTGCACCCCGATCCCCCCCTACACCCCAATCCCCTGCCCCAGCCCTGATCCCCCTCCCACCCTCCAAACCCCTTGTCCCAGCCCGGAGCACCCTCCTGCATCCCCAACCCCTCATGCCCAGCCCCACCCCAGAGCCCGCACCTCCAGCCGGAGCCCTCACCCGCTCCTACACCTCAACCCCCAATTTTGTGAGCATTCGTGGCCTGTCATACAATATTCATACCCAGATGTGGCCCTCGGCCAAAAAGTTTGCCCACCCCTGGTCTAGCATCTTTCAATTAAGCCCACCACCTCCTTGTGACCGAGTATTATTGACTGTATTTTGCAGATGAAGAAATTAAAATCCAGAAAGGATTCAGTGATATGTCAAGGCCACACAGTAAGTCAATGGTACAGCCTCCTGTATCTGGTTTAGGATATCATTCAAGTCCTGTTTATTTTGGCTGGCTTCTCCTTGGCACCTTCCTTGTTCTTTTGGAGCCGACACCCTTCCTTCCCTTTGCCTACCTTTGTATCAGTTGAGAACTGATACATTTTGTTAGAGGGAAGGCTTATGCTGAGATAAGTCACGTCTGTTGCAGCTTCATTGGCTTTGCTTGGTTGGGTATTAAGTTTGCTTGGTCCTTTTTGAAATACTGAAATAGATCTCTCCTGATCAATGCTCTGTTTCCTAGTACAAAGTTCCTGATCCTGCCAGAGTGTGAGAACCCTCTGCTCCTTTCAGGATAAGGCCCCTTAATTACCTGTGGAGAATGGCAGGAAAGCTTCTTTCTTTACAAACTTCCCATCAGCATCAAGAAAGTGGTTGGGGTTAAACTCATGTGGTGTCTCCCACTGTGTTTTATCCAGCAGCACCGAGGTGAGGGAAGGAATCACGGTTATTCCCTGGAATACAACATGAAGCACAAATTAAAAGAGGTGTTTGGTTCTACAAACCTCTATCCATCCAATAGCAAAATGAAACCTCTGATTGAACTGACACTCCAATCCTGAAGAATTCTCTTAGAGGTACATTGCTCTTTGGGGCAACAAGTATCCTTTTGTTCAGTGTTTGTACAGTGCCTAACACAATGGGGTCCTGGCCCTGGCTGGGGCTCCTCAGTGCTACCACATAGCAATTATAAATAACAACAACAACAACATTCAGAGTAGGACATGATGCTGCCAATGCCATACTCATATGGGCAAGGACATTGTAGCTGGGTGAGTACTGGTGGCTGAGGCAAGGAAGGGCTGCAGCATTTGGTTTTAAAAGATTATTGAATTCCACTGATCTACTCTGCCAGTCTCCACCCTGCTGTTAAAGCTTTGCTTCTTCCTGTGACCCAAACCTCAGTCTGATTGAAGTTAATGTGAATCTTGCTATTGGCTTCACTGAAACCTGGATTTTACCTGTTGGCTGTGCCAAATTCCAGCTTTAATTTTGGTTTCTACCAGGTGCACTTGCATAGATGATTTGAACCCTTTCATTCAGAGCACTGTACATGATACAGGCTGAGATTTTCATGGCCGTGTAGGGTGTTTAGAAGATGGCTAAATCCCCAGCATTGTCTTGGAAACTACAAACATGGGGCCAGATCCTGCATGACAGCCTTCCAAATTCCTCACTCTGCAAATAGCCCCACTGAGTCAAACAGAGCTCCTCTTGGAGTGAGGAATTACTCACATGAGGCTGGCAGAATCTGGCCCTTAGTGTCTAAGTATCCATTCGTTGCTGTTGGCAAAGGGTGGAACATAGTGGTATCCATTTAAAAAATGCGATACATACCTTGGGGAGGAAGTAGCCTCTGAAATGTGTGTCAACAGATGTGCACCGTGGAACGTGTGGCAGCAGGGTGATGAATCTCTGCACTTCATGTATCACCGCGTTTGTAAATGGCATGTTTTTCCGGTCTTCATATGTGGCCTGACTTCCTGATTGGACAACGATCCCAATCTCCTCTTGTACCTTTTCTAAAAGTAGAAGCAAACACAAATGTGTCCCATCGGAAGGCCTCTCTCCCCACTTTTGAATTTGCTTTGGCAAAAACAAACCACATTTTGCAAACCCTAAACCTGGCTTCTTCAGGCACCCCAAGTCTCTCTGGATTTCAGGCATGTGTGTTTTTTGTTTTGTTTTCTTTTGTTTTGTTTTGTTTTGTATGATTCCACTTACACAACTCTTCTCTGCGCTGCTCCCGTGAGGAAATCGAAAAATCCAGTTTTGGAAGACAGAAACCAGCCTTAATCAACTTAGACTGCAAACTCTTTAGGACAAGGACAATCTTTTTGTTCGGTGTTCATACAGTGCCTAGCACATTGGGGTCCTGATCCATGATTGGGGCTCCCCCATGCTGCCGCTATACAAATAATAACTAATAATAAAGAGAGGGGATGCAGCTTTTGTGGCGAAAGCAGCATTGGCATCTACACATCGGACACTTAACCTGACTTTCTTATTAAAATAAGGCACAGACAAAGAGTGAAACCAGAGAGTGGCTCACTTTGGATCTCTGGATATTTCATCATCAGTAGGATGGCCCATTGCAATGTTGTGGCAGTTGTCTCAGTTCCAGCCATGACCAGGTCGAGTACAGATGCTATTATGTTTTCATCATGAAATGGGCTGTCTTTCTTGTTTGTCTCCTTTAAACACACAAGTTTCAGTTAGTGTTGAAAGTGCTCTTGTTCACTCTGACTGAGGCAAAATTACAATTGAGTAAGCTTTGGGAAGCCCTACCTCGTCCATCGCATTTTCTGGCATTCTCCTAGGTTTGTGAGCCAAGGGGAAGCCAGCAAAGGATTTCAGAACCCAGGGCAGAGTTGGGTCTGAGCCACACAGTGCAGATTTGCATGGAGAGCTGAACTTCCCCAGAAACTAGAGGTGTTTTGATGCAAGCGATTGGTTCAGGGTTCATCTCTAATCTGAAGCAGGGCTGAGCTCTGCTTAGGACGGTATTCACAAATTCACCCCTGCAGTTCATTTTGCAGGGTTGGAAATACCTATTCCCTTCTGTGTGCAGCTGGAGATTCAAATTCAATCATTTCAAATCTCCAAGAGACACCTCCCACTCTCTACCTGCCCAGCTGGAATGTGTGCAAAGATTTTTTGTGAACATTCTCCCCTGCCAGACTGTTGGGGCATAGTGATCCTTGAACCCAGCTCAGTATGAGTGGCTAGGAGGTGCAGAGTGCATATCTGGCCCAGCTCTGTTTGAAAGAAGAAAAGCTTAGGGTCTAAATGTTTTTTGTTTTAATATTACACTGAGATCAATCTGTCTTAGAAATCATAGTGGCCAGATGCAAGGAATAAATGCAGGGCCAGGACATGTAGCTATAATATAACAACTAACTTCCTTTGAGTGTATTATTCCTTTTAGAACAATTAGATTAATGATTGGTTTCTTTATTAACACAAAGGGTCAGATTCATCCTTCATGAAACCCTATTGATTTTCCTGTAGGAACAAACAGTTGATCATAGATTATAAAGTGGGGTGGTGTTTTCACATCCGATTTTGGTGAAACATTCACTAGATAAATTATGGCAAAAGTAAGGGAACAGAGTTTGATTTCAGTTACATCTGGATAATGGCATTGACCTCAGGAAGGTTAAGTTGATGTGGCTGAGATCAGGATTTAGTTAAGTGTTTTTGTTGAAAATAGAGTAAATTGTAAATGGAGCATCTCAGTCACATACCTCATGTTGCTTGAACACTAATGCATCAATGTAGCTCAGTGAGTTTTCGTTGATATCTTGTCTGCTGATCTGGATGTAATTCCTTAAAATGATGCGCACATCTTCTATTTTTTTAAGTAAAATCTTGTGGGTTTTGAGAAATAATCCAAGGAATGGGTAGAAATTAAAAAACTAGTAAGGAAGAAAAATAGACGCATTAAACTCAAAGTGCCAAGATACAGAAAAAGCCATGCAAAAGGGTGCTGGGACGGCCTGTCATTAGAGGTCCATAACATTGTCCAAAAGTGGTTTGTAATGATAACCAGCACTCCTGATATCACTGGGACTCTACCTGCATGAAGCTAGCACATTTGAATGTAGGGCTGGGCCTTACACTTTCAGGCCCTGATTCAGCAAGGTTCTTAAGCACAGGCCTAACTGTCCCATTGGAGCAGATTTTATACTGCATTTGGGCTCTGCTAAAATGCAGGGATGAGGCCACAAGGGAGCCAGTTATGTCTCCCTGATTCTGAGGTGCCAGGTCTCAGCACAAGAGCAAAGCTAAAAGGAAGCAGCTCTAACTTACATCACAGGTGTAGGGTCCCTTGGGAACCTTATGCTAGATACAAATTGAGTGCACTGCTCCACCAAGCCCCTCCTGCCAAAATGTCCCTGACATGCTGACCCTGTAATCCCTATGTTTGGCTGGGGCAGGAGTTGGCTATGCCAGCTGAGAGTTCCCTTGCACAAAGGAAATTCTCCTCTGGCCACATTAAGTCCATTTTGTGCCACAAAATCTAGTCCTTTGATTTCAGTGCGGCTAGGTACATGATTAAGTATTTTGCTGACTCCTATGAAGCATGTTTAACACAGACATAGCCTCTGAACACGAACTATGATTACAAAATACAAAGGAGGTAGGCAAGGGCTGCCCTGTCATGCACGGTGAAATGACATATAAGAACAAATAGAATAAATTAAAAAGATAAAGTCTGTGACAAAGTTCTTCCTCTGCCTTGGTGGGTTCTGCACTTTCTGGCGGATTTGCTCACCTCAGAGGTTTACAACAGTCCTCAGTTTGGCTCCTTTTGTTAGTGGCACAAACCTGCCGTTTACTCGGCTAATCTCATCACTGGCCAGCATGGGGAAAAGGAGAGCAATCCCCGCAGTCTCTGCTGGCCCACCTAATGGGTCAGGGGACAGGCCAGGGATTTTCCCCTCTGGTGGGACGCACAGTCCAGATCAACTCCTCTTATATCAAATAGGGAGTTGGGGGGATGGGAGGAACCCGGGCCCGCTCTCTACTCCGGGTTCCAGCCCAGGGCTCTGTGGATTTCAGCTGTCTATAGTGTCTTTGTAACAGCTGCATGATAGCTACAACTCCCTGGGCTACTTCCCCATGGCCTCCTCCCAACACCTTCTTTGTCCTCCCCACCAGACCTTCCTCCTGATGTCTGATAATGCTTGTACTCCTCCAGCAATACGCCTTCTCACTCTCAGCTTCTTGCACACCTCTTGCTCCTAGCTCCTCGCATGCACCTCACTAACTGAAGTGAGGTCCTTTTTAAAACCAGGTGCCCTGATTACCCTGGCTGTCCTAATTGATTCTGGTAGTTTCTTAATTGGCTCCAGATGTCCTAATTAGCCTGCCTTAATTAGTTCCAGCAACTTCCTGATTGTTCTGGAACAGCCTATTATCTTACTCGTGGGAAAGGGATCTGCTTAATCTGGGGCTAATATATCTACCTTCTATCCCATGGCAATGAATTCCACAGTTTAACTTGCCATTGTGTGGAAAAAGTACTTCCCCTTGTTTGTACTAAACCTGATGCCTATAAAAAAAAAACACTCTCTTGTAGCCATCTGGCCTGACACTGTCACAAGTCTCAAATCTTGGGGGCGGAAACCAACATTCAGTACAGGGCTAAAATTCTTATGGCATAATTTTCATCTCAAATCCACGCCAGACAGCAATTCTCAGTGGGACTATTTTATGTATCATAGAGGCTATGAGCAGCCTGGCCACAAAGATGTTGCTCTTGTCTGTGCTGAAGAGAATAAGAACAAGAACTAGTAGGTTGTAACTCCAGGCACCAGTTATTCATATATCGCTACCTGAAAATAGCATGTTAGTAAACTGTTTCATGAGCATCATATCTTCCATTCTGCACTATTACGTATCACCTCAGCTGGTGCAAATAGATACTGTGATACCAGTTCATACTAAGACACAACTGTTACCTTAGTTTCCTTGTGTGATACATGCCATGAACTGGCTGGAATAAACCCTGCCTGTGACCATCCTCACATGAACTATAGAGGGAACTGGCTGGTGAAATGTGATTTTTTTCCCCGCAGTTGAATTAATGATCCAAATGCAAATTACAACACTCAGGAACACTGTGGATTTGTGACATTGTCTAGGGACCTATAGACCAACCAGTGGATTTCCTCCACCCAGACAAGTTTTTCTTGTTATAGATGCAATGTAGATAACCTTTGTTTAGTAAGTATAATTCAGTACAGGTCACTAATAGATGTGGAAAATAGTCACGACACAAAATGTTCTTGGAGTTTCAATCTTATGGGCATGTTACAAAATCCATGAATACAGCTGACACTATATCTCATGCTCACTGGTAATCTCAGCCTTGAGGCCAAGAGGGCGCAGAGCCTGAATTCCATTTTTGGGGGCTAGAAGGGTTTCCTCCCATGTCATGGTTGAAGCACATTGGCTGGAGAGTTGGGGAAGCTTGCAGTGCTGCTTCCTGTCCTTTCTCAGAGTGAATCCAACTCTGCACAACAGGGTTATTCCTAACTCACAGTCCCTTTGTTCAGTCTGTTAGACCAATGATTTGTAAATGGTGGTAGGCGGGTTGCAATTACATTGTATACAGCTAGGTTTCAAATACGGTCTGAGGATCAGACTCCATTTTAATAATACTGATTATAATTATGAAGGCAGCACCCCGAATACTATTGAATTTTAGATGGGATGTGCTAGTTCTTACAGCCTGAGATCTTCTGCGCTGGATCATGGAGCCTGTATGACTCAAAATACACTGAAAGAGTTACTTACATGCAAGAATGGAGATCCAAGAAGAACCATAACTTCATCTATGAGTCTTAACAGAGTGATAAAGGTTGGGTCTTTGTAGTCAAACCGGTCCCCAAACAGCATAAGAAAGGTGATGTTGGTTGGAGCAGCATTAAATGACTTGAGGCTAAATGGTTCACCTATAATAAGAACAAACAAAAGCATAAACATTACTGTCATGCTGCAGCCTCACCGCTGACTTGTGTTTACAATGGTGCTTTAAAAGTCTGTGCAATGCGATATTTAACCTTAATATTCCCCAGCTCACCTCCGAAAGATTTGATCATCTCAATAAGTAAATGAAGCTCTTCAAGAATTCTTTCCTCTATCAGCTTTTTCCCCATTCCAAGGTTGCGCATGCTTGACACAGTGAATCTTCGTGTCGTTCTCCACAGCTCTCCATTAGAAAAGAATACACCTGAGGTATATGTGAGGTATATGTGATTGCTGAGAACGTAGAATTCACGGGGATCCTACTCTACTTAAAAGAATATGAGAATATCTTCACTGTTTCTCTCCCTCCATTTCTCCTTGCTGTCCCTTTATCCCATTTGACGTTCATTTCTATGTCATCCTCCTAGCTCCGTCCACCAATCCTAGCCATCTTTTACTTCATGGAAATAGTTTTCCTCCCGGTTCAGTCTTTGCCATCACACTCATGTGGGAGGCAGCCAAGCATTTAGAGCACTTTGTTTTTTAATACATTTTCTGTGTGACTTTAATGCTGATGTAATGGGCCAGATTAACAGCCCTGAAGACTTAAATCCTCTGTTGATCCATTCAACAAGTGCTGCACGAGTTGCAGAGGCAAAATCTTCCGACTGTGCCCCAGATCTGACATGACCTCTAGTGGTCAAGGGATAACAGAGTCTCCAAGCCCTCAATCAATCCTTGGCATCTCTGCTGAAGCTACCAACAAGACTGTTATTTAGTACTGGTGTTGGTGTTTGCTTGTATGACGTGGACGGTATCCCACCAAACTCATTTCACCCAGATCACTAAAAGTCAGCCTCTCGTAATAGCTGCTGATCACTGCTGATCTGGATTAGAATTGACTTAGGAGCTAAATGTGAAAGCTTTTCTACTGCCCCCCATTATATCAATGTTACAGATATACTGACTCTGACCAATTCTTTTCCTCCTTCCATTGATTTGTCAGTTTGTAGCACTGAGATCAGCTCTCAGAGTGTGACTGGGGGGCTCTATCACACATTGTACTCAAGGAGCACTGTGTGATAGTTGATGCTGGAGCTTCTAGTTAAACTTTGAGCTAGAGAGTGGAAGAAATAAGAGGAGGATCCAGTTAAAATGTTTTCTAAGCCATTCATGGATATGGGGATGGAGGAACTGCCTTGGGGAAATGATGGAGCTGTTTGAGGGAAGGGATCACAGATTTGGCCCATAACCCTTATCTGAACCTGTAATATATTGTTCTACAAAGGGTGATTTTTGAAGACAGGACTTTCTGGAATGAATACATTCCAAATGGCAGCACTGACTGGCAAGAGAGGCAAAATACCTGACTGCCAAATTCAGTATGGTTCATCTCTCATGAACTGATACCTCAGGTAAAATGCATTCATGGCAGTGAGGCACCTAACTCACATTGGCTGCCTATGGGAATTAGTCACATAGTTGCCACTGTGCCTTTAAAATTCTGCCCTCATCTTTTAAAATTCAGGATGTTAACTGGTCACAAAGTTGTTTGCCAAAGTAATTGCCACTAATGACAACAGCTGCAAACCATTCTAAATAAACTGGAAAAGCAGAATTTTGGGGTCAGTTAGGCTAAAATACAGACTTGGGGCAGGACTTCCAAAAGTGCTCAGGCAATGGTGACAGTAGGAGAAGAGTTAGGTCAAGGCTGAGCCCTTTTGAAACTCTCACATCTCCAATGGCTAGTACCGTTTCCTTGCTGGATTTGTTCAAATATTGGGATGGGTGGTCGGTCTACAAATTCATCCGTAAAGTTCACGAGCGCCTCCTTCACAGCTTCATATCCAATCAGTACCACAGCTTTCTGGGACCCAAAGTGGAGGGTGAACACTGGCCCATATTTTTCTGCTAGCTGAAAGAGAGGAAGAGGATTTTAGTGTCACCAGTGGAGAGAGCGCATTCAGAAACCCCTCATTTCCTCTTAATACCCAAGGCGTATGCTGGTGTATTTGTTTAAAGCACTAATCTGACAAGCATATGCATGAGACCCGTTGGTCTAGTAGGAGCTCAGTCCTGTTCTGTGTGGGGAAAACCACACATACTTCAGCCCAATCTCTAACTCTGTGGCATTCAGACCAGAAAATCTGGCCCCATGTATTTTAAACAAACTCATACTTTTACATACACTTGAATGTTAAAAATGAGATATTCATAAATCCCCAGTGTTTACGCACTTTGTTTACTCTTTGCATTTCTCTTAATTTAGTCAGTGAAAATCTAGGAAGTCATTGATGTCTGTTCTTAATTTAGAATCAATGTTGGGTAGTTAGAAAGGGGAAAAAAGTATAGCCATTAAAAGGATAGTCTGGTATAGACTGGTATAATCTATAGGCTATAGACTGGTATAGACTATTAGTGGGGTGTTTGAGCTCAGTGCCACAAGAGAATATTCTCAGGTCTACAGGAAGCTAATAGTCTGGTTTTGTTCTTAAGAAGAAGGAGAATAAAAAACAAACAGACCCCTGAAGAATGGGGATCAGTTAATAAACAAAATGGAGGAATAGGAGAAAGACAGATACAAACAGATCTGTTGTTACAAAATGTATAACAATTCTTAAAGCAATTGTGACTCACTTAAAGGTATTGCTAGAGCTGTGAAAAGAACAGAAATTCCATTTCGTGCAGGATTTCAAGTTTTTTCAATTTCTTTTTGTTCTGATTTGGAATGAAAACTGAAAATTGCAAAATTCTCCATGAAAGAAAATATTTTAAAAAAAATGTTTTGGCTCCATCAAAATGTTTCATTTTGATTTTTTGACTTTATATTCTACTATATTGTATTCTATTCTATTGTACGTTATAAAATTTAAGAAAATTCATACTAAAAGTTGTTTTGAAAGGAAACATCTAAATGTTTTGTTCCAAAAATGTCGACATTTTGACACATCTGAACTTTTTTTTTTTTTTTTTTTGCTAACTACTCTAAATTATCTGTTCAATCTTGTTTTCAGCTGTGACACTCTTGCTACTTTTTCCGGACCTGAAGAAGAGCACTTGTAGCTCCAAAGCTTGTCTCTGTCACCATGATAAGTTGGTTCAACAAAAGATACTACCTCACCTCCACCTTGTCTAATTTTGTAAGTATGTCTGCAGAGCTGGCTGTGCTGGGGGGCGGATTCCTGTTCATGTTTGGTAAAGAATCATGTTTGCTAATGACTCCCATAGACATTCTGCCTGTAGCATAACACCCTGGGGAGAGAATCCTAGTTTCATGGGGATGGCATGTGTGTACATGCTGCTAGCCGCTATGTATCTTGCATGTTTAGGGGAGCAGAATGGGATCCCTGCAAAGAAACTTCATTTTTCAAGCATTGCAAAGTTTCACACCATTCCATATGTTAAGGGATAAAGTAGGATCTAAGCACATGGGGTGAATTCTCACTCCAACTCCCAATGATACAATGGTGGAAGGCTTTTAACACACCACAATTTGCACATAAAGTCACTGTGCCAGTGCTTCAAGCCAGCACAGAGAGGGGTTGGAGACACAGAGATGTGTGGCCACTACACAAATTCAATGCCTTGTAACCTAAACATAGATGGCAGAGGGCAGCCTCATCCACAGCCCATTAGTTGAATTTGGGCCCTGGGAGGAGAACTTCTGACCCTGCAAACCCCCCTGCATGAGGTCAATGCGCTCAGGATATAGCCCATGTTTGTAACCAATAGGTACTATGCACTGGATGGAACCCTGCAATGATAGCTGTTTTACTATTTGTATCATCCTAGTGTCAAGGAGACCTAGTCATGCACCAGGATCCCAAATATTTGTTGCACTGTTTATTAAACTCTGGCAGAAACAGATCCAAGGCAGAGCTGGATGGGCAGGAAGGAAACATGCTCAGACAGCCAGGGTGAAGTTTTGCAAAACTTTTCTCTTGGGATAAGGAAAAGCAAAGCTCCTGGATTGACCCTAGCCTGACAGGCTCCTTTTCAGCATCCTCTTACAGATAAGAACTCTTTATCTGCTTAGACAATGATAAGTGGTTTTAATTACAAGTTAACAGAAGAATTCACAGGGTATTTATTCCAGCTACTTGACAAAATTAATCCATCCTGTTGTTCTGCCACTCCATCCATTTCAATGGAAATTTGCCTTCTTAGGAATGGAGTAACAACTGCATAAGAATATCTGGATTTGACCCTTTCTTATGTGGCTGTTGGACTCTTTATAGTGAAATCCTCTTATTTCTTCCTGGGGATTTTCTTTTTCCTGTTAATTATTTGCTAATAGTCTAAAAGCCCTTTGGGTATGAGTTGTCAAAGTTCATATTTAAAATCCCACATGCACTATATACTTCATGTACCTTATCAAGTTTACATGAAAAATCCACATTACTCAGGGGCCCTTTTTTAGTGGTTGATCAGAAATGACATTGCCGCCACATAGACAGGAGCTAGAAGAAGCTTGAGACAACATTACTGTGCAATTTTTACAGCTCTGAAATTTAATTCAGATTAATAAACAACAACAAAGTCTTCTCACTGGTTTAGCTGAGGCAGACTTAAAATGCATGAGGCGGTTTTTTTCCCCCTACCTTCAATAGTGATTTATCTTGTCTTCTAATATCCAGCAAATGAAGGTTACCAATGATCGGAAGAGGAGGTGGACCAGGAGGCAGTTTAAAAGGTGAGTTTTTAGAGCCAGTTGAAAAATAAAATGCACCTAATAAAAGCAGTGCACCTAGCAGACAAATTAATGCAGGATCAGAAATAAATGGCATTAAAAAAGCCATTGTTTTCTCGTTGTAATCTGGTTTTTGGGCTAGAAGCAATAACAAAGAAACGCAGTGGCGCTGTTCAGAGTGTAGCCGCGGGTTTTATTTTTGTTCTTTGCGATTGCCACACGTATTCTGTTCTTATTAGGGTTTGCAAGATACCTAAATACATACTGTAAACTCCACCCTCCTTAAACACCTTGGAGAATGTGGTCTAAGCAGTTTGCAATGTCTGTCCAGCAATAAACAGGGTTTCGGGTTACAAGCCTGTGCATATTTGTGCAGGAATATAAGTGTCTGATGATAGAGCTTTGCAATTCCTGTAGTGCCTTCACCTGAGGATCTCAAAGCACTTTATGAGCAGTGACATGAGTACCATTATGCCTATTTTGCAGGTGGAGAAATAGAAGCACAGGATAGTGAAGTAACTTGCCCAAGATCACACAGTAAGTCAGTTGCAGAGATAGGAATAGAACCCCGGGGGTCTGTCTACCCTAGGGCAATGGCCTGTTGAATTGTCAACAGTGGGTCAGCCTCCTCTGGCTTGAGAATGGTTTAGCTTCTAGTGGAGGTGGGATCAAAATGCCCTAGTGTAGACAGACCATTTTCGATGCCTGTTGAAAGGGGGAAGCATAAGGATTTGTCATTGACAAGTACTGTCAGCAACAGCCTGTTTTCCTCATGCGGAGTCGAACCCTAGCACTTCTGATGCCCAGATCTGTGCCATAACCACGAGACTCTTCAAGAAGTAGTCATGGGAGCTGAGAGTCACAGTGGTTGATTATGGCCTTTGGAATAGACAGTGGCTGGCACTTGGCTATAAGGCTTCAGGCCCAATGTGTGCAAACGGTTACCATGCCAACCTCAGTAAAGGTGTGTAGTGGTGGGTGCATCTCCTCCTGTTTGTTCTGTCTTAGATAGAAACTGTGGGCCCAATTCTGCTCTGTCTTGCACATTCTACAGTCATTTTAGCCTGTACAAAGTGAGTGTAAAACACTACAAGGCCTGAACAGCTAGATCAGGGAAATATGCTAAAATCTGCAATCTTACCAATACTTATTCTGCTGATTTTAATGAAATATGGAGAACTATGATATTATTGGTCAAATTTTCTAATAGACCTTCATCAGTGTTGCACTTGAACCTGACTGAGCCTGCAAAACTCATCTTTGTGCATGTAGATGAGAATTTTCAGGAATAATTGTGCAACTGTTTGGACAAAGCAGGTAGTTGTGCACCCAACTTCCTGCTTTGCATGCACAAATACTTGTTTGCACACACAAATTCACATGTTTGAGTACAAATGGATGTACCAGCACATTTTGCAAGTGTATTAGTGCATGGTAGTTGAAAATTTGGTTGTAAATCAATAGCCTTAATTACAATGTAATCTTACCCTTCAGCAGTTGCATTCATGCCACATCCCAGAATAATTGCTGTCAGTATGGAGCTTAACAAGGAGCCAGTGGAAGTGATGTGCAGAAGGGCTGTGTGAAAATAGTAAACTAAAAGCAGCAGTCTTTAACTGAGATCTTCCCAAGAATGACAGCAAGATGAGACACAGAATAGTTAATCCTTGACATTACTGAAGCAATTGCTTCATTAGTTTGGCATCATTTGCCCTACGTGAAAATGCTTTCCATTTGCACCAGCATTCTGAAATGATGGCCGAAAATACAACAATTCTACATGAATCTCCAACATCTGAATTGAGTTTATTGTTACACTATATTCCTAGTATGGTTGGAAGAGGAACTCTGATTACCAGCCAACCCAACTTCGGACCTGGCAATTATGCATGAACATGTCTGGGGCTTTTTACATTCATTTTCAAGAAGTGCCCTGCAGCTTCCCCTACATTCATGTTACACAAGTGCTCTACAGATGTACATACGGAAATAGTTAGAGACAGTACTGGTAGATGGGGGCTCAAAAATATGAAGCATTGTTCCTGGGTGTTGTAGAACCAGTGAAATTCATTGTGCTTTTTAGCCTTTTCAAAAATGCAGTCAAACTCAATTTTTGGTTACATGATACATGGAGGTCTGGAAGCAATTTTTATAAAACTGCCTACAGTAGTCATTCGCTCACGGAAAGCCTTGGTTCCAAAAATGTGTTACAAGACTATGTGTTACAATGCTTCTGCAGGCATGTAAAGAGGTGCAAAAACCTTTGTTGTCATAATGCACATAATGCAGACATCCTGATGGCATCCTGATGTGGGATATAGTGGACCTGCCAAATTTGCTGTTGTCGCTTTGGAGTATGTTTCCATGACCATGAGGGACATGTTTAGAGAGGAAGAGATGCAGTGTGAGAGAGAAGGCTTGTATGCTCTTCAACAGCTGCATACACTGCCATCCACAGCAACTACCAAGGAAGCATGTTGTTCCCTTCAGAAAGGAACAGTCAATATACTCCCAACACATCAACCCATGATGACCTGTGCTGTCTTGCAGGATTTTTCCTGGTTTGCCATACCCCCAGCCTAAGGAGCTATGTGCTGCTACCTACCACCTTGGCATTTTGCGCTAACTTTGTTAAATGTTTAAATAATAAAAAGGGATTTTTCAGAAATAGTTTTAAATGGCTGTAGAAAAGATCTTTTGGAAACAGGCCCTTAGGTGTGATGCTTTGATATGACAAGGTTACATGGGGTTTTTATGGTGACAAGAAATTCCTGTCTAGATAATGCATCAGCTACGTGTTTCCCTGACATGCCACTTGCTACGTGCTCCCCTGCTTGAGCACACACAGAGATCAACCCTTGAAAAGCAAACGCTCTAGCCTTCTAGTTGAAATCTAAATTTCCAGGTCTTGCTGCACCCACTGCCCCAATCCAGATTCCCAAACTATTTGGCAGCCGTTGCATGACTCCAGATTCCCAAGCAGCATGACACCCACTGTACAACTCGAGGTACCAGACAACATGACTGCTGTGCATATCAAGGTCCCCAGATTAATCCCACAGCCATTGTTCCAGCCCAACTTCCCCAAAAGCAACTTTCCAAACCTGTGCACATGGTGGACTGGGCTAGTTCTGGGTATGGCAGGTTTCAGTGTCCATCTGACTTCAGACCATTGTCCAGTTCTGTTGTCTGTGATATCACACGACACAAATTTTTCAAAGGAAATATTTTAGAGGCTCATTGGACCGTCTGCTAACACGATAACTGCCTGGGGTAGCTAGTGTCTCCTTTGTGCAAGAGTGTCCAGTGATCATTTGCATTCTCCGCTGGGTACTCAATATACAGATACCATTTATATTTCTTAAGGCCTTTGAGCCTGGTTCTCCTCTTTCTTACACTGGCAGTAAAGGCAAATCAGACCAGTTGATATGTGCACATCAGGAGCATGCCTCTTCACCATCCATATTTGGGAGGGACAGTCATAAGAACATAAGAATGGCCCTACTGTGTCAGACCAAAGATCCAGCTAGCCCAGTATCCTGTCTTCTGACAGTGGCCAGTGCCAGGTGCCCCAGAGGGAATGAACAGAACAGGGAATCATCAAGTGATCCATCCCCTGACGCTCTTTCCCAGCTTCTGGCAAACAGAGGCTAGGGACACCATTCCTGCCCATCCTGGCTAATAGCCATTGATGGACCGATCCTCCATGAATTTATCTAATTCTTTTTTTGAACCCTCTTATGGTCTTGGCCTTCACAACATCCTCTGGCCAGGAGTTCAACAGATTGACTGTGCATTATGTGAAGAAATACTTCCTTTTATTTGTTTTAAACCTGCTGCCTATTAATTTCATTTGGTGACCCCTAGTTCTTGTGTTATGAGAAGTAGTAAACAACATTTCCTTATCTACTTTCTCTACACCAGTCATGATTTTATAGACCTGTTTATAGACATGTTTTTATTAACAAAATATAAACCATTTTCCATTCTGTACCTGAAATAAACTCTCCTAGTCCAATGTATATGAAGGGGATTTAAAGGTGTGTCCCTATTTAGCTCCCTAGCCATTCCTATTTATATCGTGCAGATTGCAGCAGGTATGGCATAATGTGTGCACAAGCCTGAATCATTAAACAAAGATGTGTACATTGTAGATGGGCCTCAACATGTGTTTTTCAATCAGCAGTTAGGATATCAGCATTCTACATACTGAGGACCTCATTCCGCTTTCACTTACATCAGCGTAAATCAGGAATAGCTCCATTAATGTCACACTAAATTAAAGCAAATGTGAGGGAGAACAGAATCTATAAAGTTTTTTGCCTTTCTCTGCAGCATGGGGCCTGGATCACTTGCCAGTTTAAACTAGTGTAAATAGTGGATTTGCTGTAACTTGAAGTCTTTAAACCATGATTTGAGGAGTTCAGTAATTCGGCCAGAGGTGAGGGGTCTATTTCAGGAGTGGGAGAGGTTCTGTGGCCTGCAATATGCAGGAGGTCAGACTAGATGATCATGATGGTCCCTTCTGGCTTTAAAGTCTGTGAGTCTATGAGACACCTACTACCTCATGACTTCCTCATTAACTTTCTTTGTTATGAGTGCCTTCTCTGTAACTACATACAGAGCATTAGGAACATAGACTCAGCCAGACCAGTGGTCAATCTAGCCCAGTAACCTGTGTCTGACAGTGGCCAGTATCAGGTTTTCAGAGGAAGGTGCAAGAAACTACACCAGACAATCATGGGTTAATCTGCCCAGAGGAAATTTTTCTGCCTGATCACCATTAGCTGGAGATTGGCTTATGACCTAACGCAGGGGTGGGCAAACTATGGCCCGCGGGCTGGATCCGACCCATCAGGGCTTTGGATCCGGTCCGTGGGATTGCCCCCCATGGTGCCGCAGGCCCCACGCCTCTCTCAGAAGCGGCCGGCGTCACGTCCCGGGGCCCTTGGGGTGGGGGGGCAAGAGGGCTCAGTGCATTGCCCTCGCCTCCAGGCACCGCCTCCCCCCCCGCAGCTCCCATTGGCCGGGAACAGGGAACTGTGGCCAATGGGAGCTTCGGGGGAGGTACCTGGAGGCATGGCAAGGACAGTACTCAGAGCCCAGGGGCCATGCAGGGACGTGGTGCTGGACGCTTCCCAGAGCTGCATGACGTGGGGCCAGGGCAGGCATGAAGGGAGCCTGCTGCCACCCCGGAGCTGTTTTAGGTAAGCGGTACCAGGCCGGAGCCCAAACCCCTCCAGCACCCTGCCCCCAACTCCCTGTCCTAAGCCCTCTGCCTGCACCTCACCCCCAATGCCCTGCCCTGAGCCCCCTGCCTGCACCCCACCCCCCAACTCCCTGCCCTAAGCCCCCTGTTGCACCGTGCACCCCTCCTGCACCCCAACTCCCTGCCCTGAGCCCCCTGTCGCACCCTGAACCCCTCCTGCACCCCAAACCCCTGTCCTGAGCTCTCTCCCGCAGTGTGCACCCCTCCTGCACCCCGACCCCCTTCATACACCCTATACCCCTCCTCTGCCCCAATCCCTTACCCTGAGCTCGTTCCTGCACCACAACCCTCTGCCCTGGCCCTGCATACAATTTCCCCACCCAGATGTGTCCATCAGCCCAAAAAGTTTGCCCACCCCTGAACTAAAGCATGAAGGTTTCCATCCCTTCCCAAATTCTTGGGGTTTTTAAATCTTCCTTATTATAACTCTGGAGGGTCTGGGGTCCAATTTGTTTTAATCCTTGGCTTCAGAGATATCCCATGACAATGACTTCCACAGTCTACATGTGCATTGTATAAAAAGTATTTCCTTTTATTATTTTTTAATTTGCTGCCTTTCAATTTCAATGAATGTCCACTTATGCTTCTACAGTAAAAAATGCTGAACAGAAGTGTCTGATTTACCTTCTCTGCACCATTCATCTTTCTCATGCCCCTCCTCTTATTCATCTGCCCTCTCACGCAAACAGTGGCACTCTTTCCAACCTCTCTTTATGTGAGAGGTTTTTCATGTCTATAATCAGTCCTATTGCCCCATCCCGGACTCCCCACCACCCTTCAATTCTGCTGCATCCATTTGAAGATATGGTGACCAAAGTTGAACATATGTATCAGCCAGTCGCCATCTCCCCATGACTAATGCAGTCAAAAGTTTTGTGCAGAGCCAAAAACCCACTTGTAATCAGGGAGTACTTTGGGCTACTACTACCTTAATCAGTATTAGGTTATGGCGGGTGTTCCCTGGCAAAGATGCACTGGGGTTGAGAAATAGCTGGCATGATGGTGCTACTGCTACAGAACCCATGGGGTTCCCTGAGAATCATTGCTGCAGGCAACTCAGTAGAGAGCTGGCTGGGAACACAGTAATTTCCCAGCATCTCCTGTCCTATGAGTGGGACCCAACTTCCACCATGCCCCTCTTCCCTTTCAGAACAGCCCTTGTTGTATTGAGGTGAAGTCACCCACACAGATCCACCTCTGAAGACCCTGCTGAAGGTCTGGCAGTGAACAGCATCCTGGCACCACCAGAGGACCCACGAAGAGCGTTGGCCTGAACAGAACAGGAGGGGTCAGGTCACCAGTTCCCTTGAAGACATCAAAAGGTAAGGTGAAGCAGGTGTTCTGGGGAGGCAGTTATGGGGGAGAGGAATTCATGGAGGTTTGTGACTCTAACCAAACCTAAAGGGGCTGGTCTATGCTGAGTTGCACAGGCCTTCTAATACTGACCAGACATGCACTGAGAACTGCCAGTGCATGCAGATTTAGCCTCTGATTCACCATGAGTTGAGCTATAGACACTGTTAATCTTTCTCATCCTTGTTACTCAGCGGGTGGGTGAGACCAGGTGTGGCATTGCTAATGCGGTTGCCAAGTTCCCAGAACCAAAACATGATTAAACTAGGCATATCTGAATTGAATTTGCATATTCTTGTTATAGGGAGATATTTAAAGGTGATAATTAATGAGTAAGAAAGAGCTGCTATAATTGCCTTTTCAACTGCAATTTTCTGAGTTCAGATTAAATTCTTTCCTTTGAGCTAAGTATGCTATTTTTGAAAGGGTGTCTACATTTCTAAATATGCTTGTAGTAGTATAGATTGCACAGAGGTCGTGGCGGGCCCGGAAGTGGGAATAGAATATGGGCCTTTATTAACATTGTTTTTGCAGTATACCCTGGGTCCATACTTCAGGGGCCATTGCACCTTTTGCATACATCAGAATTTGGCCCCAAATCTTGCTGTGCTATCCTGATCCTGAGAGGTGCTGAGGACCTGTAGCTTCCATTGGAATCAATGGCAGTTGCATTTGCTTGGCACCAAACATACTCAAGCCCATTGTTTGGTAAACTGGAGACCAGACAACATAACGTTGCTCTTCCTGGAGACTTCGCTGCTTAGTTTTGAAACATCAAGCTCCTTGGAGCATGGAGTATGTGTCTTGTTTAATAGTAAGTAAAGAAGGCAGAATTTTCAAAAGCCTGGAAGTCCCATTCCCGGAAGCGACTTGGGAACCTAAGTGTGTCAGTCACTTTTGAAAACGGGATGTAGTCACTTCATTCTTTTTGAACATTGTACCCACACTTAGCAGATCATCATCATAACCCCATGTGGCACCAATAGAGCTGAGACTAACAGAGAAAAATAGAAAGGGAAGATTGTGCTTGCACAAAGGAAGCCAAGCTGAGGCTTAGCGGAAAGTTTGAGTCAAAATGTCTCAAGAAGGTTTTTAAACCCATCAAGTATTTCTAGTTGCATGTTGGCTGTGCTCCAGTTGATTCATGAGTGATGGGTTATAATCCGGGTGACACTTGTGTTGTGTGCTGTGAAATACCAGAGGAAGATTCTGACGAGACCATCAATACACACTGGCTTCCTCTGCAGAGAACGCTTACAACAATTTCATTCCTTAGATTAGTTTCAGAGTAGCAGCCGTGTTAGTCTGTATTCACAAAAAGAAAAGGAGTACTTGTGGCACCTTAGAGACTAACAAATTTATTAGAGCATAAGCTTTCGTGAGCTGTATGTGTAAAGCTGTAAAGCTTATGCTCTAATAAATTTGTTAGTCTCTAAGGTGCCACAAGTACTGCTTTTCTTATTCCTTAGATTAAAAACACCATTGATTACTGCCAGTTTATACGCACCATTCCGGCAATGAATCCCATTGTTCCAAGTCATATTAGTCAGGGATGTCTGTTGGCTTTGGTTTTGATACCCAGTTTTGCTTTACTGACGTCAGTAGAATTCTTGAAAAGAATGATATGAAGGAGAGGGAAACATCTGACCTTAGTGGGAGTAACAGATAGCATGAAAGGAATGGAATGAGGCCACTGGTGACAGGTACACTTGAGATGTATGGAGTCTTTGTGTGCTTTGGTTGAATGCAGTGTTGCCAACTCTATGCATTCAAAAAATCATGATTCAGGCCCCCCAAAATCATTAGATTGGCTTGAAAATCATGAGATTAAAAAGAAAAACAATAAATCTTGGCTTTGTTTTATTTGCCTTCTGGTTTCCATGCCTTTAGAGTGTACTAGGTCTGCATTTTCAGGCTTGTCTCTATAATCCTGGGGTCTAAAAACTTACATTTTTTTTTAATGGAAACTAAGATTCTCAGGTAATGGCAGGAATCCAGAAACTGGAAATTTAAAAAAAAACAACCAAATATGGAGTGAGTTGGGAGCGCCATTTACAATTGGATGTAAAGTGCTTTAAAACAAAAAAGAGAGATCTTGGCACAATCATGACTGATGGTTTGAATGCTTGTGGGTAATCGGCACATCATTCTTCTATTTTAGGACATAAAATATCTTTCCAGCCTGCGGCAGGTTCTATCTAAGAAAGGCGCGAACTGGACACTTCCAGTTATTTCAGTTAATCCATAGAATTCCCCATTCTTTCAGACAGGGGTGCTGGGAAATTATAGGCATTTGATGGAGCAACTGGCTTTCATTTAGCAGAGACTGGAAGTGCTGCTTTGCGTTTCAGAGTAGCAGCCGTGTTAGTCTGTATTCGCAAAAAGAAAAGGAGGACTTGTGGCACCTTAGAGACTAACAAATTTATTTGAGCATAAGCTTTCGTGAGCTACAGATGAAGTGAGCTGTAGCTCACGAAAGCTTATGCTCAAATAAATTTGTTAATCTCTAAGGTGCCACAAGTACTCCTTTTCTTTTTGTCTGCATTGCGTACTTGTTTGTCTCTTATGGGCTCCCTGTATTTCCTACAGACCCTCCTGCCTTCACCTCTCTCTTCACACTGCCGACTCTGTGCTGGGCACAGCTTTCCAATCAGCATTTACTCATGTTCTCCTTCTCCTAAAGGCCGCAGGGCCAGATCCTCAGCTCCATCCTCCTGGAGCTACCAAGTGAGCAAGGGAAGCATGCAGACTGCACGTTTATTAGAATGGTGCAGCTTGCTCCCAGTCAACTTGTGGGCTAGCCAAGAGCTGTGGGGGGATGGGAAGGCTGGGGCATGGCCCCAGTGGCACATAGAAGTATAGGCACCATGAGTGACCTTGGCCTTGCACCAGGTTGACAAGAGGGAAAGACTGATTGAACCCAACCACCACACCTGCATTCCGCGACGCAGGAACAATGTGGCCCTAGGTCTTTTCCACCTCTACTATGATTCTGAGTCAACCGTTGCAAGGTAGCACCACCTGTTGGAGTAACACAGCAGTTCTGGCACTTAGAGAATGAGCCATCATACCACAGGTCACCCCTTTCTCTCCATTAATTGTCTTTTGTTTTTTGCGTTGTTGCAATCAAAGATCCAAATTCAGACATCAGCCACAGACAATATTTAGTGCATTCAGTTACATTTCAGTTATTCACGGGGCACAGAACAAATCAGATGGGGCATTGGGTTTAAGGTAAAGCAAACATCAGCAGTGAGATCTAGATCAGTCTTTGCCACCCCTGGATGGGGCTGGAAAATAAGTTTCCAGAGCAAACCCACAAAGAAGAGAGAAAGTTCCATTTTCGCAAGTCCTTCTCCAACGCAAACCCTTCGCCCTGTAAAGTTAACCAACATGGAGGTCAATGGAAAGAAAGTCAGCAAGGCATGGCTTGGTCAGTGCTTTTGTCTGAGATCTTTTAAAATGTATATACAGTCTGTAACTGCAACCAGAGGAGCCAGCTGACAACCCCCGACCACCCCCACCCCCCATCTATATATCAGAAGGGCTATTTAAAAGGAAATAGTTTCTGCCCATTCAGGAAGTTGTGAGAATCTGTGACCGTTCCAGACTGTCTGGAGGTTAGCAGACAAAGGAATGCCAGTGTCTACTTATGTGCTTTGGATGACTCACACCTACATTTCCCAAAGTACCATTTAATCTGGAGAGCCTCAATTTGAGGTGGCCCATTTCAGACATGTTTGGCCTGGTTTTCAGACGTGCCAAGCATCCGCTGCTCCCGCTGTACAATCAGCGTAACTACAGAATGAGCACAGGTAATTGTTGTTACCTATGGAGAATGCCTCCTTCCTAGTAAAGCTCCCATCAGCATCAAGGAAGTGGAAAAGGTTGAACTGATCTGATGTCTCCCAGTGCAATTTGTCCTTCAAAACTGAGGTCAGCAGAGGAATCACTTCTATTCCCTGGAAGGAATAAGGGAAACTGGCAGGTGCAGCAGCCAATGGTCTGTGGTGGTCACTCTCACAAATTCAACTCATTCTTCCATGCAAGAAAGCAAAGAGTAGATGGATTTCTGAGCAGGATTAACTAGCTCTGCAGGATATCTCCTTACTCTGTGGAATATTTAATCTGGTAGATTCACATGCATAGAAATAAACATCAGAACAGGAAGCTATAAGCACTGTTTATGGATGTTTAGTACCCAGAATACATGTTTTTTGATACAGAGACTGGTTAATATTCCACTTCTCCCTCTTCACCTCACAACATAAAAATTGATTTATTTCCTAAGTGTTTTCATTCACCCTCCAAATAAAGATCCAGCACAAGTTCTGTGCTCAGATAAGCAAATGTAAACCCAGAGTAACTTCACTGACAGCAGTCCAATTACTCTGCATTTATATGGCTCTAACTGAGTGTAGAATCTGGCCCATAGTTGCACCGTCCGTTCTGGATGTAGCACAGATGGTAGAGGGAGGGATTAAATACCGAAAGACCAAACACCAGAACTTCTTAAATTTATTTTCTTACGAATATTTCACAAAACTCCATGAATATTTGCAGTTTCTGTTGTCAACCTCAAAACTTACCTTTGGGATCATATAACCCCTGAAACTAACATTGGTGGACGTCAAACGCGATACACTCATTGGGACAATATTGGAAAACCTTTGTATTTCATGTATCACTGCATCAGTGTAAGGCAGTTTTTTCCTGTCTTCCAGCATGGGCATTTGTCCTGGCTTAATGACCTGATCTATTTCTTCCTAAATCCTTCCTTGAAAAGGAAAAAGGAGAGGGATTGCAGTTTTCCAGGAATGCTGAGGATACATTATCACAGGCTGTGAGCTCACTTTGTCTTGAAATCTCAATAGGATTAAGTTTAGCCAGGATTTGGGTGGCACTCCTCAGTATTCCTCCTGACTTCCTGAGGAAACTACAATCCATCGGTGATCTTCCTGAAAACACCATCCTGGCCACTCTGGATGTAGAAGCCTCTACACCAACATTCCACACAAAGATGGACTACAAGCCATCAGGAACACTATCCCCGATATTGTCACGGCTATCCTGGTGGCTGAACTTTGTGACTTTGTCTTCACCCATAACTATTTCACATTTGGGGACAATGTATACCTTCAAATCAACGGCACTGCGATGGGTACCCGCATGGCCCCACAGTATGCCAACATTTTTATGGCTGACTTAGAACAACGCTTCCTCAGCTCTCGTTCCCTAATGCCCCTACTCTACTTGCGCTACATTGATGACATCTTCATCATCTGGACCCATGGAAAAAAAGCCCTTGAGGAATTCCACCATGATTTCAACAATTTCCATCCCACCATCAACCTCAGCTTGCACCAGTCCACACAAGAGATCCACTTCCTGGACACTACAGTGCTAATAAGTGATGGTCACATTAACACCACCCTATATTGGAAACCTATTGACCGCTATTCCTACCTACATGCCTCTAGCTTTCATCCAGATCACACCACACAATCCATTGTCTACAGCCAAGCTCTATGATACAACCGCATTTGCTCCTACCCCTCAGACAGAGACAAACATCTATAAGGTCTCTATCAAGCATTCTTACAGCTACAATACCCAGCTGTTGAAGTGAAGAAACAGATTGATAGAGCCAGAAGAGTACCCAGAAATCACCTATTACAGGACAGGCCCAACAAAGAAAATAACAGAACGCCACTAGCCATCACCTTCAGCCCCACTAAAACCTCTCCAATGCATCATCAAGGATCTACAACCTATCCTGAAGGACGATCCATCACTCTCATAGATCTTGGGAGACAGGCCAGTCCTTGCTTACAGACAGCCCCCCAACCTGAAGCAAATACTCACCAGCAACCACACACCACACAACAGAACCACTAACCCAGGAACCTATCCTTGCAACAAAGCCCGTTGCCAACTCTGTCCACATATCTATTCAGGGGACACCATCATAGGGCCTAATCATATCAGCCACGCTATCAGAGGCTCATTCACCTGCGCATCTACCAATGTGATATATGCCATCATGTGCCAGCAATGCCCCTCTGCCATGTACATTGGTCAAACTGGACAGTCTCTACGTAAAAAAATAAATGGACACAAATCAGACGTCAAGAATTATAACATTCAAAAACCAGTCGGAGAACACTTCAGTCTCTCTGGTCACTCGATTACAGACCTAAGAGTTGCTATTCTTCAACAAAAAAACTTCAAAAACAGACTCCAACAAGAGACTGCTGAATTGGAATTAATTTGCAAACTGGATACAATTAACTTAGGCTTGAATAGAGACTGAGAGTGGATGGGTCATTATACAAAGTAGAACTATTTCCCCATGTTATTTCCCCACTACCACCCCCAACTGTTCCTCAGACGTTCTTGTCAACTGCTGGAAATGGCCCACCTTGATTATCACTACTAAAGGTTTTCTTCCTCCCCCCCACCCCTTTGCTGGTAATAGCTCATCTTAAGTGATCACTCTCCTTACAGTGTGTATGATATCACCCATTGTTTCATGTTCTCTGTGTATATAAATCTCCCCACTGTATTTTCCACTGAATGCATCCGATGAAGTGAGCTATAGCTCACGAAAGCTTATGCTCAAATAAATTTGTTAGTTTCTAAGGTGCCACAAGTCCTCCTTTTCTTTTTCGGATACAGACTAACATGACTGCTACTCTGAAACTCCTCAGTAGAAAAATCTGCATGCTGGAGAAATTAGTGCTGGTGGGTCTGCAGGTCCCTGAGAGCTATTATTGGGCCAATGCAGAGTTAAGGGGTATTGTGGTAAATTCCATGCCTGATTCTATTCTCACACCAGTGTCACTCCATAGTCTTCAGTGGAAGTGAGATCAGAATCCAGCCCACCTTCTCTCAGATAAGATGGGAAACCTATGAGTTTGTTATGCTGGTGTAACCTAATAGCTTGTAAGAGAGTTTTGATGGGTGGAGGCTTATGGAGGCTTATGAACAGAACTGGAATTCAGCTTTTCTTGTTTGCTTGTGTATTTCAGTTAAGATTAGCTGAATGAAACCTCATTGTAAAGCCAGATGTTTTCAGATTTAGCACTTAATGTTATTTACTCAAGTCTCAAGTGTGGGAACCCTGCTGTCTCCCTTCTGTAACTGGAGACTTGATTAGGTATTTAACAGAATTTTATAAGAGATTAGTTCTTAGTCTTACTTAGTCTTTTCTTTTTGTGAATACAGACTAACACGGCTGCTACTCTGAAACTAGTCTTACTCTGAATCTATGGGTATTTCATCATCATCAGAAGACCCCAACGGACAGTGGTAGATGTAGTCTCAGTGCCAGCAGCAAAGAGGTCCAGCGTTGAGAACAGAAGATTCTCATTGTGAAAGTGTGTGTGAGAATTTCTTGACTCCTTCGAGACACGCAAAAAATGAACATTAGTTCTACAGCAAATGATACAGATGACTTTAACTTTTGTATTTTTTTCATCTTTGTTCCAGCTGTGTATGGATATAGACATTAGGGTTAGTTTACCGCTTTAGATTATTTTTGTTATAGGGAATAAAAGGGATATATTGTAGACCAAACACCATGGAATATAAAAGAATTGGTCACACTGCAAGTATGCAAGGAGTGCTAGTATCATCATATTAAACAATTAGTGGACCCTCTGTTATCTCAATAAAGGGTATCACAGAAATATCAATCTGTTAGCTATGATGATTAGGATTTGGCAACCCTTACATTTAGTAATAATTTACTCCCCCACTAGTCCCATTAATTTCAGTGGGACTACTCTGCTAATTAGGTCACTTCATTAGTGATTTCAATAAGCCTACTCGTGGTGTAAGGTACTATTCAATGTGAGTATGGCTAGCAGGATCTAGCCCTGGTCTAGAGTATTCTGATCACAACAAATCTGTGTCTTCACACCTCCAGTTCCCTGCCAGATGCTCAGCATTAATAAATGAAGTGAAAGCTAACAGAACGGAAAGATGCAAGTTAAGCTGAGAATTAGCTTTAAAGTACCTGCTGTTGCTTCATCAGAAACGCATCAACAAAACCTGTTCAATTGTTTTCATTAAACTCCTGTCTGTGTTCCTTAAAGAACTTCTCCAGCAAAGCATTCAGCTCATCTACATTTCATAACACAGTCTTTGGGGCTCCAAACAGAAATCCAAGAGATGGGTAGAAATTATATAACTGGGAAAAAGAAAAGGATTACTGTTCACCGGCATTGTGGTGAACCTGTGTAACATCTTTACATAAAATGGGTGGAGTTGGCATTCAACATCACACCAGTTGTGCCCTTAGTCTAGTGGGGTCTGGCAGTGACCAGAGTTTGAGAGCATAGCGAAGCATGAAGAAGCATGGAGAGAGAATCCCCAGGGTGTACTTAGCTAATTCATGTAATGTTTCTGATGCGCCACAAGCAATTCCTTCCTGACCCCCCCCCCCCCGCCACATGTGAACTACGGATGCCCTGAAGCATCAAGATGGGACGGTCACTGCATCCATGCTTTAGCTTGTACAGCCCAAACTGTTATGAGTGGTTATAAAGCTATTATGATCTTTCTATTCCAGCCCTCCATGTTTGCTCTCAATCCCTCTCTGACAACAGATTCCTCAGTTAGTTTATATGCCACATAGAGAAGCTTTTCCTTTTATTTGGCTGCTTTTCAGTTTCACTGAGTGTGCTGTGTTTAGGTAAAATTCACCTGTGGTGCAAAGGTCAGTGGTGAGGATGGGTCTTCACACTGGTCTGAAATAGGGCAGCATTCATGGCACTGTTGCTGCGGTTATGATGGGGAGAGGCATGGGACCCATCCAGATAAGGGGGAAATGGCTCTGATTTCCTACCAAGTAGCACAAAGGGGATAGTGACCCCCCAGCAGCTGGGGGTAGCAGCCACAAGGGCAGACCACAGGTTGTGGGGGTCAGTTTTCTCTTCCTCCAAAAAAACCTTCAACTGCTGGGTCTTTGTGTGGTTAGAGTGAATGTCACTTCTTGTGAGTGAGCTGGGGAAAGGCCGCTGGGATCAGTTTTCACTTAGCCCTTCATGGGTTGGTCCATTTCAGTCAAGTTCCACACTAATCTGCTGTTTCCTTTTCAGGGCACATCCCCGTGCTGCAGCAGAAAGGAATTAAACCTTAAACACAGTCACTCTGCTGCTGCCTGCCTTGTCTGCCATGGACACTGAGAGCCACAGACCTGGAGGGTGGGGATCTGAGCACAGAACCAGACCAAAGAGCACCCGCCCTGTTGCACTCGGAGACCACCAGCACCCTGCAAACCAGCTAACTGCCCAACCTTCAGCCTAGCCCCGTCCCACCCCAGGAGGCAGGGAGAACAAACAGGAGCAACTGAATGTCCCAACAAAAGCTGCTGGTGCAGCAGGATGGTTTGAGATGAGAAAATCTAGTATGTGGTGAGGTACCAAATTCTGTCTGGGTTGGTCTGGGGGAAGGTGCAGGGAAGAGGCAGCCAGAATGCACAGTCATGCAGGAGGCAGCCAGAGTGCTGCTGTTAGCACTGCCTTAGTACCAGAGGTGGAAGCCCAAAGGGCCACAGGTAGTTGTGCATGCATGGTAGCATCAGGTAGCTGGGATGAGGAGTTAGGAATATGCTGTTTCTCCTTAAAGGACAACCAAGGATCTCTGCAGTGCATGGGCTCATCATGACCTGGGAGGCATTCTGTCTGCAATTGCTGTGTTCTAAAGATTTCCTCCGGTCATCACTGCTTCGTTATGATAGTTGCTCCCCGTCCATACAACCGATCCCATCCCCTCTTCATTTTTAGCTATTAAACCCAGCAGTTAGCCCTCAGCCTGTTCAGAGTGGGAATGTATTAATAAACCCTCCAAATTAAAAATAGTTATCTGCACCATAGGAGAGCCCAGCAATTTGGTTAACAACTTTAACAACTTCAGCAAAGTTAGAAATATGGGATCTTCGTATTGAAACCTCTCACCAAACAATATAGAGCATATAACATTGGATACAGCACTGTTCAGTATCACCTTTGCATCAAAGGGCTTCCCTATGTTTAAAACAATTAAAACAAATTGGCTTTGGAATTGCACTTGTGCTGAAAACATCAATTTCAGTCTACCATACAGAAGCGCTCACTCTCAGGTAGAAATGGCTAGATTTTGTTTTCTCTAGAGCGATTGACTAAGTTCTGGTACACCCTGGGGTAATGGTGTGTAAATTTGCACATTCAAATGAGTGTGAACACAAAATCAGATCCTTGGTTATGGTTTTCTTTGAAAATGTTGTCCTTAACTCTTAGAGCTAAACAAGTTCACCATCCAGGATATGCACCAGGGTTACCAATGCATCCGATGAAGTGAGCTGTAGCTCACGAAAGCTTATGCTCTAATAAATTTGTTAGTCTCTAAAGTGCCACAAGTACTCCTTTTCTTTCTTAGATGCTTAAAGCATCAATTCAGCAAAGTACTTAAGTATGTGCCTCACTTTAAGACATGAGAAATCCTATTGACTTCACATGCTTAATATTAGGCGATGTCTACACTACGCAGCTTTTAGCAACATGGGTGTGCCCCTACAGCCGTGTTGCTAAAAGCCGCACAGTGTAGCTGTTGTTTATTGGCAGGAGAGGGCTGTCCTGCTGACAAAAAAATCCCACCCGCGACAAGCAGCAGCAGCTTTGTCGGCAGGAAACCACTCCTGCCAACAAAGCGCTGTTCACACCAGTGCTTTTCGTTGGTAAAACTTTTGTCATTTGGGGGTGTGTGTGTGTTTGTTTTTTTTTAACACCACTGAACAACAAAAGTTTTGCCAACCAAGTTCCAGTGTAGACAAAGCCTTCGGCTCATGCTAAAGTACCTTTCTGAACTGGGGCCTAACTGTCCGTTTCAGGATGAAATTCTTAACACTCACCCTGGTGAGATTCAAAATAGTTAATGAGGAAATTTAGCTTTTCAAGAATTCGCACTTCAGTGGTTTTCTTTCCAACTCCAAAATCCCGTAGGGTAGATAAGGTGAATCGTTGCATTGTTTTCCACAACTCTCCGTGATTGAAGGCTATACCCAAAATACAGGTGAACACACTGGTGCCGAGTTTGATTAATGAGTGCTTGTAAAGTACTAAACCCATTGTTTCATGTTCTCTGTGTGTCTATATCAATCTCCCCTCTGTTTTTTCCACCAAATGCATCCGATGAAGTGAGCTGTAGCTCACGAAAGCTTATGCTTTAATAAATTTGTTAGTCTCTAAGGTGCCACAAGTACTCCTTTTCTTTTTGCGAATACAGACTAACACAACTGCTACTCTGAAACTTGTAAAGTACGTTTACTTCCTTGTATGAAAGCTGCTATGTACTTTCAAAGTATTCTATGTATGAAAATGTGTAGTAACAGGATTTTTCCTTTTCATAAGAATACACTAAATATGATCAAATTCAAAAACAAAAAAAAGCTTGTTTACCATTTCTGTGTGTTGTCTTCCTAAATATGGGTATTTCTGCCCTCTCTCCAAATTCTTCAGCATGATTTAAAAGAAAAGGAGTACCCGTGGCACCTTAGAGACTAACAAATTTATTAGAGCATAAGCTTTCGTGAGCTACAGCTCACTTCATCGGATGGGCATCCGATGAAGTGAGCTGTAGCTCACGAAAGCTTATGCTCTAATAAATTTGTTAGTCTCTAAGGTGCCACGGGTACTCCTTTTCTTTTTGCGAATACAGACTAACACGGCTGCTACTCTGAAACCTATGATTTAAAAGGGCATCCTTAATGTTCTCATAACCAGCCAGCACCACTGCCTTTCTGGGTCCAAAATCCACAGTGAATATGTTGCCATTCTTCTCAGAGAGCTTCAACATGTAAGTAAATGTGTTAATTCAGAAACAGGTCTGGATCCCAGATGTAGCTAACAGTGTACCATCATCTGTGTACAGATTGTCTGAACCACAGCTTTTGGCTCATAGAAATGTAGTAACCCCACAATCTTCTAAGCCTAATATACCTCTCACACCCGGTGGGACAAGTTCTGTCTTCAGAATACACTCATGGAATGAGAACAGCTTTATATAGAGCTGAGGTCAGAATCCAGCCCAGTAAGAGTCCAAAGGGCCCAATTCAATGTGGAACTCAGCACTCTTAACTGCCATTGACTTCACTAGGACTTTGCAATGACTTCAGTAGGAATGGGAGGCATTCAGGGACAGATTTTTAAATGTATTTAGGCACCTACTAGGATTTTTAAAAGCACCCAGATGTCTGACTCCCATTGAATTAACCGGAAGATTAACCATCGTACACAGTAGCATACACAGCATATGCTTGGCTAAAGGCATAATCTGGCACTATATTGGTTGCAAGAAAATCTTTGCACTGTATGTAAAGAATTTTCCCAGTCACTGCAAAATGAACATGTTATTCCTTCTAGCTTTTAAATAGTTGCTGTAGTGGAGACCGCAAAGCCCGAGGCGTTTCTTGTGCTCATTCTAAACGCCTCTAAGAATGTTTAGCTAATTGGATCAGTTAATAGGTAAAAATTCCAGTGCCTCTTCTCTACAAAAGAGATGTTGTCAGACTTCGCAATTACAGGGGACTGTGCCTTTGTGATAGCTGATCGGAGGTGAGTCAAATGCTGTCCCCTGTTCTGACTGCTTTGTGTCTTGGATGGCAGAGCCACCAGAGCAACTGCTATGTCACTGCCCTGCTGGCCCCTGCTTTGGGGGCGTGGCTGGAATAGCCTCAGAATTATCTTGTGTTCCCCCCATCTGTCTGTAGCATACACTCTCTCGTCTCATAATGAGGCTGTATGGCCCAGACTCTCAAAGTTTTTTGGTGCCTAACTCCCATTGATTTCAATGGGAGTTAGAAGCCTAAATACCTTCAAGGATCTGGGCATAAGCTGCTTGGGACAGGGGCCATGTCTTCCTTATGTGTGTCACTTCCTAGGACAAAGGGGACCATGATCTCTGACGGGGGCCTCTAAGTGCTACTGCAATGCAAATAATAGATATTAATGGCAGAAAGGGGACCTGGCCAAGACATCCCATGACCTGGCAAATCCAGCTGATAGAACAGCCCCTGGGCCTGTTTGCAACTAGGCATAACTTAGAGCAAACCCAAGTTTGCTCTAATTTATGCCAGGTGCTGGTCCGACCCCAGGGCTTGGAGGCATAAAGGTGGTTTGAAGCCCTTTGCAACCCTTTTTTTGAGCTGCATTGAGCACAGCTCAGTTATAGGCAGGGATTTAGGCCAAGTTTTTAATTGACAAATAGGTATTTATTAATATATTAGCAGCCAGCGCTAGTGTCTCTGCTCGCGTTGGAGGACCATGTCATGTTTGTTTCAACTGACAACGCCCACGGTCTTCACTAGGTTGCTCATGTCAGGCAAGAAGGACTTGGTGAGAGATGCCACTTGTAGGACTACAGTGTTCTACAATAACAATCCGAAACATTGCTGCGCTCACACAGTGACCAGTATAAAATGCTGTAGCGGAGATGTGCTGCATGCGGTCCTGTTGATTTATAATAACTTACCTGTTATCAATAAAGTATCAATTTGTGCATAAAGCATTAAAATACAATCTACAACATTTGCAAGAAACAATTCCAAAAATAATTCTATCTTTGGCACTTGTCTCTCCAGTAGTGCGAGGAGGATAGTGTTTCAGTCGTATCAAGGATTATTTGCTGTCCGTCAGACACTGGAATCCAGCCTTGAGGCATATACTCCTGGATAATGTCACAGGAGCTCTAGGCTTTAATAGCAAGGTAAGAATGAATCATCTGTTACACTCAACAGCAGCTTTGACAATCTAATTGTTCACTCAGAATTTTATATCTAGTTTAAACATACTCTAAGTCATCTGTGCCGACACATTTCATTTTGTTTCATATGTGCCCAGGTGATGATTTGCAATGCATTATGTACATATTGTAAACTACATTTCAGATTACAAGAGGCTCCTGCTATTATGCAAAACAAATTGAATTTTGTTTTCATCACATGATGGTTTGACAGCTTGGGAGATTCTTTGCTGTCTACTGTACAGCACAGCTAGGGTGACCAGATGTTCTGATTTTATAGGGACAGTCCCGATATTTGGGGCTTTGTCTTATATAGGTGCCTATTACCCCCCATCCCCTGTCCTGATTTTTCACACTTGCTGTCTGGTCACCCTAAGCACAGCACCATACCACATGTGGGTAATCATAGTAATTTCCCTGCTTTCCTTCATTAATTCTTTGCATGAGTATTTCTTGGCATCAAATCTAACTTGCTGCTGCTGACTTCTGTCTGCAACATGAATATTTGATGTGGCAGCCTTGAAAATAGGAGGAAAACTGCTTGGCAAATGAGTCAGCATGCCGTGGGATTCAAAACAGCTTTGAAAGGGATGTGAATTGTTCACACCTCTTGCCATGAACACCGCTGTCATTTTATGAAATGAGGGATAGATCAAATTAAAATATATTTAAGCCGTTTTTTTCCTGTAGAAAAAAGGTGTCCATGGAACTGCCCAAACGGGGTGAAATTAAAATCATGCACAAGAATCTTAAATATAGGCCTGGTTGGGAATTAGTCGATGTGAAGGAGAGGAAGACACTCTCCCCCCATCCCTGGATACCCAATACAATAGGGTACTTACCTAGAATATGGAAGACTCTGGTTCAAATCCCTGTTTTACCTGATTCAGAGCACTGGATGATTGGCTATTCCAGGGTGGTATGTGTATCTCACTCTCAATTTTTTGCAAACAGAATTCTTGTTTTCCTGCCAACCCTACTTAACTAACACTGGCTTTTTTAAAAAGGAGGTACAGCTCTGTCCATTTAATATATGATCCTTATCCTGCAGTCAGATCTACACAGATGTGCCTTACACCCACACAGTGTCTCATTGGATTAAATGGATATTGTCACATGCTCCAGGGTCCACTCACATGGCTCTGACTGAAGCATATTTGTGTGTGTATGTAACTATAGATAAAAATTTTAAATGTGTTCATTTTTGTTTCCACACAATGTAGATACGACATCCTTATTCACTAGATTTCCTTTCATTTCCCAATCATCAAATATTGCAAAGCTCCTCATATCTATTCGGTCATTTCTATCCTACCTCCATCAGCGACTGGAACGGCTTTTTCAGATCCACCACATTCAAGTTCCCGATGAGAGGAAGGGGAGGTGGCCCTGGAGGCAAACTGCAAATTGACTTTTTGGAGCTGGTCAAAAAATAAATGAAAGCCACCAGTCCTCCTGCCAAACAGAGCAGCGAGCTAGTGTTCAGGTACTGTAGCAAAACCTTCACCATGGTCATACTTAGATCAAGGTACAGCACAGAGCGAGGTGAACAAATATGTGAGCATCTCATCTTGGTGCTGCCTTTTATAGAGATGCCTGGACACACCCTCTGGGGATGCAGCTCTTTCATAGTGAGAGGGGTTCAGACCCTTGTTTAATTACAGTGAGATCAGATTTTGTTGGGAAACTGTCAGCAAAAGCCCTGTTTCAAACATGGATTATCCTGGCTATTATTGAGCCAGAGCTCCTATTTCATCCTCAGCACTTGAGCAGGGGGTTATTTTCAGGTGAATATCCTCAGCAATGTGTTTGAGCACTCAGGAGAGTAAGGGTCGGATTCTGCTCCCATTGAAATATTGGGCCCATAATGGGAAAGGGAAGTCCCTTGTGCTGAATTTGCCCTTGGGTTACTCTGGTCCCTGACTACAAGCCCTGAGCAGCATAAAATAAAGTGGAAGAGCATAAGAAAGGCCATACTGGGTCAGACCAATGGTTCATTTAGCCCAGTATCCTGTCTTCTGACAATGGCCAAGGCCAGGAGGAAATGGACAGAACAGGACAATTATCGAGTGATCTATCTCCTGTCATCCACTCCCAGCTTCTGACAGTTACAGGTTTAGGACTCCCAGGGCATGGGGAGCATCTCTTACCATCCTCGCTAATAACCTATCCTCCATGAGCTTATCTAATTCTTTTCTGAACGCAGTTATAATTTTGGCCTACACAACAATTTTTCTTTGGTTTCTTTAAACCTGCTGCCTGTTTTTTGTTTGTTTGTTTCTTTTAAACCTGCTGCCTATTAATTTAATAGGGGCAGGTGACCCCTGGTTCTGGTGCTATGGGAAGGGGTAAATAACATTTCCTTACTCACTTTTTCCACACCATTCATGATTTTATAGATCTCAATAATATCCCCTCTTAGTGGTCTCTTTTCCAAATGCAGGGCCAGTTCTACCTTTTTTGCCACCCCAAGCAGGACGTCTGAAGACAGAAGCTGCCGTCGTGGCAGCCAGAAGAGTGGAACTGCCGCCGATTTGCCGCCGCGGTGCAGCGGGCAGAGTGAGGCTGCCGGCGAATTGCCGCTGCTGCGAAAAGATGAGTGCTGCCTTGATGGCACATGGACTGTGGCCCCTTTCACAATGCCGCCCCAAGTACCTGCTTGGAACGCTGGTGCCTGGAGCCGGCCCTGTCCAAATGGAACGGTCCCAATCTTTTTAATCTCTCCACGTATGGGAGCTGTACCATCCGCCTAATCATTTTTGTTGTTTTTCTCTGTACCTCTTCCAATTTTAATATATCTTTTTTGAGATGGTATGATCTGCACACAGTATTCATGGACATACCACAGATTTATACAGAGGCATTATGATATTTTCTATCTTATTATCTATCCCTATCTTAATGGTCCCTAAAATTCTGTTCATTTTTTTGACTGCTGCTGCACATTATGTGGATGTGTTCAGAGATCTCTTTCTTGAGTGGTAACAGCTAATATAGACTACCCATCATTTTGTGTGTATCATTGGGATTATTTTTTCCAGTGTGCATTACTTTGCATTTATCAACCTTGAATTTCATCTGCCATTTTGTTGCCCTGTCAGCTGGTTTTGTGAGCTCCCTTTGTACTTAAGCAGCAGGGTGCAGTGGTAAAAGCTGCCTGCAACACTTGCTGTGGTGTGAGGCCTATGGCTGCTGATGCAGTCCTAAGACAGGGCGGACCCAGCCAGGAAGGAGGCAAATCCAAGCTGAGTGGATGATGAGCTGACTCAGTGCATCTCACAGGCAGCCTCAGCCTGTGAAGTCGCTACGGACAATTGCAGCAGCAATTCCCAGATATATTCCCAGAGGATAGTCCAGGGAGTGGTGCGCCCCTCTGGTGCAGCACCGTGCATGGGCTCACAAAGGAGCAATTTCCATTCCTTTGTGTCCACCGGAGTGAATCTAGCTGTCAAACTCATTGGAGACATAATGTATTCTGCAAAACAAATTGTTATAAAATAGCCCAGAGTGCCATGAATTTTAACTATTGCCAGGGGCCAAGACAGGAGCCAATTTGGTTCTATATAAAATATTCTCCAAATCAGGGTATTTTTCACATCAGCTGTCGACTCTGCTTGATTATTAGGCTGTGCTGTAGTAGAGCCCTATAGAAATCTTTAATTTTAACAATACTTTTGCTAGGGCCCTCGGAAGCTTCTGGGTGTGAGCTGCTTGGATGGGAAAATGCTGATTATTTATTAATAATAAAATTACATCAGCCAAAGGCAGCTTGAATCAATAAACTCTAACTAAATTAACAAAGGTGACTGTACATCCCTGTCCGCTCTTAGATGCTTATTATCAAAGGGGTTTTATGGCAAAAGGGAATAACCCTAGGAAGTGTAGACTCTGGTCAAAATGTGCGGAAAGGAAGAGGGAAGATCTGGATGGGCAAATCACTCAGATTTGTCAAGCAGTTATGCAAGCCGTCCTGAGTTTATTTCCTTTAATGGACCTTCCCATAAGCATCCTTTTCTGACACATGGAGCTCTCATAGACATGAAGATATGTGCTGATGGATCCTACTAACTGTTGTCTTTGATCTCGCCACAATATTAAGAATATGAGGAAACCCCATGGACACAGCTGGGTTCCGAATAACCATGTTTACTAATGATACACAAACATTTGAGGTCTAGCTATTGTCCTGTTAGGGTTCTGGGTGGCTTCTGCAATAGAAGATAGGGAGACCCATTAAAGGGGTCCCAAACTATTTTAAAGGATAGTACCTGATTCCTAACCACTACAGTTACATTCTGTAATGACACAGGGCCAAAACCTTTCTCAGGCAAAATGCCCACTAACTTAAGAATCTGCAGTGTGATCCCTGGATAAGTGCAGGGAATAATTATGTGAGAACTTTAGTTTTGAGAAAAAAAATTTTTAAACGTTGCTAATGCCATTCCCCCACCTCCATTTCCTCCCTATACTTCTTTGCTTCTGATCTGCTTCTGCTTCCTCTGAACCCATGCTCTACCGATTCTTGGGGGGTCGTGACCACATAGGATTAGGGAGAGAGCATTGTGGAGGGATGACTTAGCTGACATGAGCAAGCCCAAATTAAGACAAGCCTGAATAAGTAACTGCTGAGCGAGCCCAAACAAAAGATTGCTGAAAAACTAACATTTGGGAATATGTTTATGGTAAATAAGGGAGGCAGAAGCTTAATAAACTAAATATTGTGGATATGTTTATAGTAAACAAAGTAGACTGTCACACCCTGAACTGATCAACTTGCCTTACACAATCTGCAAAGTAATTGATCCTTAAATGCAAGAAGTATAAATGTTAGTAGTAGGAAACTGTGTAGCATGTGACATGAATTGGAATTGTGGTATCACCCCTTACCTAAACCCCCGTGTCTGGGCCTGGCCAGCATGGGTGGAGAGCTGCCTAATAGAGTAACCTGCCTAATAGAGTAACCTGAGTGAGGAGTTGGAGTCGAACTGAGTTTTTTGGACCCCTGGGGAGCTGGATGAAGTGTTCTTCCAGAACTGGATAAGGTGTTCTACATGAGCTGAGTGGAAAGGTCTCAGAGGGAATCTGAACACATTGCTCCTCACTCTGCTAAGCTTCTTTTCCCCTCCACCATCACAAGCTGAAGGGAGCGTCAACCCCCAGGGACCAACATTTACTGTGTGGACACATGCCATTTTATCTGCAGCTCAGGGAAATAATTCATGAATTTCTTGTAGAAACTGGGCCAATAGATTAAACATCCACACTTACCTAATTTCTGTGTGCTTGCCCTGAGAAGGACATATAATCCTCTAATCGGAGATAGGATAATAACAACTACAATAATAGTAGGATAATGCAGAGGGAGAGAGCTATTATAAGGCTGTAATTCAATCTATGAGTCCTGATAATGTAATAAACCAGGAGAGTGAACCTCAAGGAGCTCATATGTATCACAAGACTTTTCAGCTGAATTACAACCTGTAGTGATGCCTACCAGTCCATGCATTGTTATCTAAATATATATAAAGCATGGGAACAGCCTATTAAATGTTAACATTTTAAAAAGACTTTGTTGTGATAAAAAGCACAATGTTCTTTGCTGTTATGGATTCCTTTCACCTTGACAAATGCTGATTTGGGAGAGGGGGAAGGAGCTCTCAAACCTTGGCCTCTTTCCATTTCCTGTAATGGTATGTTGGCAGAGTATATGAGATCCCACCTGTGTCTCCCTCAGCTTCAGTGTCCCTGTTTTTATTTCTTAAAAGCATAAGGGACTAATATCCTAAGTATCTGACACATACTTTGTGGCACAAGCAAGTCATGTGATTTCACTGTCAAATCAGTCTGCTTAGAAAAGAAAGTCTTCAAAGTACGTTTGAAAATGATTACCTTAATGCGGATTTTCAAAGAATTCTAGCTGCATTTCCATGTTCTGTGCATCTGACATTGGGAGTCATGCTATATTGTGTGTAATGACTCTGATAACTGGAAAAGCAAATGGGATTGATAAGTTGCCTCCTGCACTAGGCTCCATCTGGAAACAAAGCTGGATGCATGCAGATTCTGGGTTTGTAACCATCATGTGCTTGCTGGCACCCCCTTCACAACAAATCTCCCGCAGGAGCTCTGCTGCTTTCAGAACCATCAGTCTTGCTCTTCATTCAGTCTCTCATAACCACAAAACAAACAGGAGATCCTGTGATTTCAGAACTGATGGGGATGCCCATTATAGTTTCTGTTTGTAGTATAAACCATTGTTACTGATGACAGAGGTGCAACTTGTGAGACCTTAATTTTTGCCAAGGAGATAAGACATTTTTCTTTTGATTTTCAGAGTTGGGAAGCGATCTTTGAGGAGATCGAATTATGAAGAGTTTTTCTTCACACTTCCGTAGACTCTGGGGTGACTGGAGAGTTCAAAGATCATGGGATATGGGATCTTTCATCTGCAGGTTGCCTATTTAAATGGTAGCAGCTCAGAATTGTACTAGGATGGTAGTAACTCAAAATAATAGTCATCCGAGATTCATTTAGAATCTATGTGAAATGAGCTGGTGGTCTCAGGCCACATTCTAACAGACGAAGATCCATGTAGTCAGATATTTCTTTACAGAGTTGGGTTCCTTATGTTTGGATTCAGCAGTTTCTTTCTGGTCACCCCCAGTTGATAATGGAGGCAGAGACAGGGATATAACCTGTATCTTAAATGCAGCTAAGACTTTGGTTCAACTGACTCCAAAAAATGTCCCTATGTGTGAGTCCATGCAGGGAAAGAGGGAGCATTCTTTAGTGGTTAGAGCTGGGGGCTCAGGGTCAAAACCTCTCTTCCTAGCTCTGCAAATTAACTCACTGTGTGACTTTGGGCAACTTTCTGCACATTATGACTATTCTTTGTTGCTCTTTCTTTCTTTTTCAATCCCTGGTGCTGCTTTGGCTGAATCTTGAGAGAGAATGATCCAGCATTCTCGCTAAGTTTGTACAGTGCCTAGCATAATAGGGACCTGACCTGGTTGGCCTGTAGGCTCTAACACAAGACAAATGTTAAATAAGATAATAATACATATCAGAAAGCCCCACTGAGAACCCTGGACTAGCTGCAAGGCCTAGGATTGAATGGCCATGGATTGCTCTTTCTCTTAGGGGTGTTCTCCAGATCGGCATTAGGGAACGCTGACAGTCTGGAACAGCTTGTCTCAGTTGGCTTTTGTTCTCAGTTTCTTCTTTCCGTAAAGAATGAACATTAGTATCAAATTCATGTCTGATGTGTTTGTTCTTGTTCATTTGATTGCAAGCACACATTTCCCGCAACTATTCCAGGATAAAGCCCTAAGGTCTTTAGGAGTTTTGCCCAAGCGAGGACTTGTTGATCAGACCTACAAAAATATTATCAGATTAAGTACCTGATATTTTGAATCTCCATGTTCTAAGGCTATGTCCCTGCAATGGGGTGTGCTAGTGACCGTCCTGGGATCAGTGCAGGATCTCACTGGCATCCAGGCTAATGAATTTCAGTTCAGGATTTGGGTTCTATATTGTACATGTGCTTGGTAGCTATAAAAGGGTACCATAGCTAACTCTAACTGGCTGAAACATGTATACTTTCTGTGATACAGTGGCCCATTGGCCATTCACTACTCTATGTCAGCAACTTTTGTCAGGCCTCATATACTGTACTTCACACACTTTTGTCATCATAATCTGTATCTAAAAGGTATCATATAAGATATCATTGGAAAACTAATAACTCACTAAAAAAGAAAAGGAGTACTTGTGGCACCTTAGAGACTAACAAATTTATTTAAGCGTAAGCTTTCGTGAGCTACAGCTCACTTCATCGGATGCATTTGGTGGAAAATACAGTGGGGAGATTTATATACACACACACAGAACATGAAACAATGGGTTTTATCATACACACTGTAAGGAGAGTGATCACTTAAGATGAGCTATTATCAGCAGGAAGGAGGGGGGGGAAGGAGGAAAACCTTTTGTAGTGATAATCAAGGTGGGCCATATCCAGCAGTTAACAAGAACGTCTGAGGAACTGTGGGGAGTAGGGTGGGGGGAGAAATAACATGGGGAAATAGTTTTACTTTGTGTAATGACTCATCCTCTCCCAGTCTCTATTCAAGCCTAAGTTAATTGTATCCAGTTTGCAAATTAATTCCAATTCAGCAGTCTCTTGTTGGAGTCTGTTTCTGAAGTTTTTTTGTTGAAGGATAGCCACTCTCAGGTCTGTAATCGTGTGACTGGAGAGATTGAAGTGTTCTCCGACTGGTTTTTGAATGTTATAATTCTTGACGTCTGATTTGTGTCCATTTATTCTTTTACGTAGAGACTGTCCACTTTGACCAATGTACATGGCAGAGGGGCATTGCTGGCACATGATGGCATATATCACATTGGTAGATGCGCAGGTGAACGAGCCTCTGATAGTGTGGCTGATGTGATTAAGCCCTATGATGGTGTCCCCTGAATAGATATGTGGACAGAGTTGGCAACAGGCTTTGTTGCAAGGATAGGTTCCCGTCAGGAACACTATCCTCCATAATGTCACGGCTAACCTGGTGGCTGAACTTTGTGACTTTGTCCTCACCCATAACTATTTCACATTTGGGGACAATGTATACCTTCAAATCAGCGGCAATGCAATGGGTACCCGCATGGCCCCACAGTATGCCAACATTGTTATGGCTGACTTAGAACAACGCTTCCTCAGCTCTTGTCCCCTAATGCCCCTACTCTACTTGCGCTACATTGATGACATCTTCATCATCTGGACCCATGGAAAAGAAGCCCTTGAAGAATTCCAGCAAGATTTCAATAATTTCCACCCCACTATCAACCTCAGCCTGGACCAGTCCACACAAGAGATCCACTTCCTGGACACTACGGTGCTAATAAGTGATGGTCACATAAACACCACCCTATATCGGAAACCTACTGACCGCTATTCCTACATACATGCCTCTAGCTTTCATCCAGATCACACTACACGATCCATTTTCTACAGCCAAGCTCTACAATATAACCGCATTTGCTCCAACCCCTCAGACCTACAAGACCTCTATCATGCATTCTTACAACTACAATTCCCACCTGCTGAAGTGAAGAAACAGATTGACAGTGCCAGCAGAGTACCCAGAAGTCACTACTACAGGACAGGCCCAACAAAGAAAATAACAGAACGCCACTAGCCATCACCTTCAGCCCCCAACTAAAACCTCTCCAACGCATCATCAAGGATCTACAACCTATCCTGAAGGAAGACCCATCACTCTCACAGATCTTGGGAGACAGGCCAGTCCTTGCTAACAGACAGCCCCCCAACCTGAAGCAAATACTCACCAGCAACCACACACCACACAACAGAACCACTAACCCAGGAACCTATCCTTGCAACAAAGCCTGTTGCCAACTCTGTCCACATATCTATTCAGGGAACACTATCATAGGGCCTAATCACATCAGCCACACTATCAGAGGCTCGTTCACCTGCGCATCTACCAATGTGATATATGCCATCATGTGCCAGCAATGCCCCTCTGCCATGTACATTGGCCAAACTGGACAGTCTCTACGTAAAAGAATGAATGGACACAAATCAGACGTCAAGAATTATAACATTCAAAAACCAGTCGGAGAACACTTCAATCTCTCCGGTCACATGATTACAGACCTGAGAGTGGCTATCCTTCAACAAAAAAACTTCAAAAACAGACTCCAACGAGAGACTGCTGAATTGGAATTAATTTGCAAACTCGATTCAATTAACTTAGGCTTGAATAGAGACTGGGAGTGGATGAGTTATTACATAAAGTAAAACTATTTCCCCATGTTATTTCTCCCCCCACCCCACCCCCCACTGTTCCTCAGACGTTCTTGTTAACTAGTGGATATGGCCCACCTTGATTATCACTACAAAAGGTTTTCCTCCTTCCCCCCCCCCTTCCTGCTGATAATAGCTCATCTTAAGTGATCACTCTCCTTACAGAGTGTATGATAAAACCCATTGTTTCATGTTCTGTGTGTGTGTATATAAATCTCCCCACTGTATTTTCCACTGAATGCATCCGATGAAGTGAGCTGTAGCTCACGAAAGCTTATGCTTAAATAAATTTGTTAGTCTCTAAGGTGCCACAAGTACTCCTTTTCTTTTTTGCGAATGCAGACTAACACGGCTGCTACTCTGAAACCTAATAACTCACTGATCATGAATATTCTTGTGTGATGTATGTATGGGCTGTGTACAACGAGTTACGAATATGTGCTAGAATTATGTTGCTAAAATTTTTTTGGCAAGCAATGCATAAGCACAGCCTGCCTTAGATAAAGGAAAGTGTATTTGATTGTCCGACCAACCTGATCGTCAGGCAGACACAATGAAGGCACATTTACATAAAAGGTAAACAAATCCATCTACCCTAGTGAATGGGGTAGATAGCCTCTTGTGGGGGTCTGAACCTCATATGATAAGCAATTGAATCTACTAATTGTAAGCAATATTACTGTATTATCAAGTAAGGTCCTTTATGAAAACTACTTACATACTGGTGATGAAGATCATTGTGAAATGTATGTTTTAATGCTATATGAGGAATTATGGATACTTTACTTTAAAGTCTGTGACAAAACATAGGGAGAAATGGGTTTTCTCCCAGACAAAAAGGAAGGTAACCCATAAATTTAAACAAGATGTGACCAAAAAACAATGGAAGCCCCATTTACATATAAATCAGCAGGGGGATGGGAAGTCCACAGGAAGCAAAGAACAGCTTTGGTCACAGTGAGTTTTGGAAGATATAATGAGAAAGAAGCAGCCATCAGAGGAATGATGTTCTGGAATAGCCTTCCAAGGGGAGCAGTGGAGGCAAAAGACATATCTGGTTTCAAGACTAAGCTTGATAAGTTTATGGAAGGGATGGTATGATGGGATAGCCTAATTTTGGCAATTCATTGATCTTTGACTATTAGCGGTTAATATGCCCAATGGCCTGTGATGGGACACTAGATAGGGTAGAATCTGAGTTACTTCAGAGAATTCTTTCCTGGGTGTCTGGCTGTTGAGTCTTGCCCACATGCTCAGGGTTTAGCTGATTGCCATATTTGGGGTCAGGAAGGAATTTTCCTCCAGGGCAGATTGGCAGAGGCCCTGGAAGCACGGGTCACTTGCTGGAGGATTCTCTGCACCTTGAAATCTTTAAACCACAATTTGAGGATTTCAATATCTCAGACATAGGTCAAGGGTTTGTTACAGGAGTTGGGTGGGTGAGATTCTGTGGCCTGCGTTGTGCAGGTGGTCAGACTAGATGATCATAATGGTCCCTTCTGACCTTAAAGTCTATGATTCTATGATCCTATCTTGGCATCCATCACTGGACAGACACAAGGAGCCAGAGTTCTTGCAAGCCGAGAAAGATGGGTCCTTCAACCAAGAGGTTGAAGTCTAGGGAACTGAATATAGATGAGAAACCTGCTTAGGCAAAGATCATTCACCTAGGAAGACAAGGGAAACCAGCGCCTTGTACTTCTGTGGAAGATCTTGACTGAGAGAAAGTCAGCCATGGCTTGGAAGAAAAAGACTGGTAAGAAATCTATCTTGAACCAAGGCTGTAGTTTGTAAAGATTTAGCCACTGGAAAGTATATTTTACTTTTATTTGATTGTAACCTACTTGTATTTCTCCCTTGTACTTGAACTCACTTAAAACCTCTCTCTTTTTGTTAATAAACTTGGTTGGTTTAGATTAAAAATAAAACAAGTGCTTTGTTTGAATTGAAGGGATTGTTAACTCCAGCTAAAGTAATAAACTGTATATTGGTCTCTTCAAAGGAGCAACAAACCTTATTACTTCTCTGAGTGTTCCAGGAGAGGGCTGAACACTTCTGGGCAGATGGTTTGGGGAAAATCTGGGGCTGGGGCTTCGTTGGGGTCACCTTACAAATAGCAACCAAAGCTGGTGGAGAGCAGGGTGGGGCTGTTGTGTTGTAGGCAGACTGCTTGGGTCAGAGAGAGCTGAACCTGGGCAGCGTGTGCACACATATTCAGGGAACTGCAGGCTTTTCTGCTGGCTGTTGGTGTCCTGGTTGTGAGCCACAATATCAGAGCGTTTAAGACACCCAGGGCAACAGGGCAGGTGGTGACACCCTCTCATGGGTCTGGGCTGAACTCCAAAATGTGACAATCTCCTAAATCTATGTCTGTACAACTATCAAATAAACACAAATTACTGGCAAAAAGTTTACTGAGCAATCTTTTTGTCAAAAAAATCAACAATTTTTCAGTATTATTGCGGATTGTATAATCTAAAGAACAACAGTAATTCAAGCAATGGGGGATCTTTTACATCTGCAAAGTAATGTAAATTGAAAGTGAAGGTCCAGATTTTCTAAAGTAACTAGTGTTTGAAGACCCTCCATTTTGGGGTGGCCAACTTGAGGCATCAGAAAAGGGCCTGCTTTTCAGAAAATGTTGAGCACCTCTCCATATAAGGTGCTTTGAACTGAGAACCCCAAACTGGAGACACCCAAAACACTAGTTGCTTTCAAAAATCTTGACCCTAATGTTCAATTGGCATCTTCTTATAGCACAGCTATTTTAGATCTTCTTAGCTCAAGGAATCTCACTTATTGTATTTCTTGAAAGAGATAATGTGTGAAAAGCATTTAGTTCAATATTGTCTTTATTTTTACTGAGAAGAAAGTATTGAGGGAACTAGTTAGCTTGATCTGCTCCTGGGTTGGCACTCCCTTTTTTCACACTGATTATCTAATTTTGGCTTCATTTTATACCCTTGGGGAAAATGAACCACTAAACTGCTTATATGCATGTATTAAATTCTAACACATTCTAATTCTAATACTGGAAACTCTAGAAGATCAATTTAATATCTGCAATAAATAAATTAAACAAACATAAACCAACAATCTCCTCTAGAACCAAGTTCAAGTTTGGGTCATTAAAAAGACTAATTGCCCTAAGTTAGATGGTGAATTATGTATCAGGGGAACAAAACTTTTCAGATGCAACCAAAAGACAGAGACAGATTGTCTCCTATATGGGGACAATCCTGTTGATCAGGAAATAATTTCACAATGCGATCCCCACTGAGATTTTTCCCTTTGATTTTTTTTCTTCACTTTCACTATGGGGAGTGCAGGGAGGCAGTTACCCAGCCCATTAAGCCTGGAGCTATGGAACATAATTCAGGCGGTTTGGTAAAATCAGATACTTTGATACGTCAATTAAAATTGTTCAAAAAAAGCAAAGCTTTTTGTCATGTGTTTATTCCTCTGAGGCCCAGGAGGCATCAAGGTGCATATATTTACGAGTGAGGAACATCTCCCTTTTATTGCTAAGTGTTATAATGAAGTCAAGTGGAAAAGCACTATTTACTTTATAGTGAAAACATCTATTGTTCATAGGCCTGGAAACATAATAATAAATAAAATCTCATATTTCAAGCTGTGTAAAACAGTTGCTTATGTAATACAACTTTGTGTAATTTTCCATTTACAGTTTCAAATAAGGTAATAGGAAAGCAATCAAAGCATAAAGAAAAAGCACTTTAAATGGTGCTGCAGGTAATATTTCTGTAATAGTTTCTCTTAACAATTGCACTGTTTTTCTTCACCCTGATGCTTTCTATTTATCTCACTCATTTAATTAAAAGAAAGTCAACAGATGAAAAACCTGCTTTAACCAAATCTGAGTTAAATCAACACCATTTCTCAGTCTTGTTTTAGAATAAGAGCTGAGAATGTTCATACAATACGCAGCATGGCTGCCATTCCCAGTAGTTGCTGCTGGTGTATTTATTTGACTTTATTCATGTTCTGTAGAGATGGGCTCAATTCAAAACTTAAGATCCAAGCAGTCCTGAACTTTGGTAAAAAGGCTGTCCAGTTAAGAACTACATAATTTTGCCCCATCTCTAATCATCTGTGCTGTTATCACCTAATCAGGCTACACAGCATAGTTTACAGCTTGTCCATCCTTCACTAGATCGCTTCATTTCTGAAGGTGAATTTTGTGCTGGGAAGTCCCTGGGTAACATTTACAGACCCTGGTCGTCGGCGGGCGGGATCGAAATTGGCACCTCTGGAGCTCAGCACATGAGCCTCTACTGCATGAGCTAAAAGCCATATGGCCTTTAGGTAAGGCTGTAGAGTAGACCCATTAATCTCTCTCTCAGTGGTCTTGGGGCCACTAGTTGGGACAGAACACCACTGTGACAGTGCCCCTCATAAGGCTTTATGGAGATATGCTTATGAATGTATACATGACATATGCCATGTAACATATCTCTGTAAAGGTTATGATCAACTGAATCTGTTAATCCTATTTGTATGCATGTATCATTTTTGTATTCGAAGTTATGAATATTGGCTGTGTACTGGCTTGATTTCTAAGTAGCCTTAGTAGAGCATTTGGTCAGCTTCTTGAGAAAGAAAAGTGCAAATTAGGTGCCTAAACAAGAAACACTTAAAGGACAATGAATCTTGTAAGAATCCAATCCACATAAGAAGTCTACCTGAGAACAAGGAAGCATGTGAACCATGGCTGCTACCTGTAAGTTCAGAGTCATACATGGACATGTGACTTGCCCATGTGACTCCAAAACTCCATCTTGGAGCTAGACTTTGCATAGGAGAGAGGAGGGCGTTTCCACCCACAAGAGAAAGTCTTTTTAAGCCTGTGGGAGACCCCTCCATTTTGTCTTCAGTTGGCTCAGGAGATAGCCTCTCCACCCCCAAGAATACTTGAAAGAAACTGGAACAAAAGACAGTAACTACTGGGGGTGTGAGTGATTGCTGGACCCAGACTAGAAGGAGACAAGTCTGTAAAAGGAAGCTTACTGGGTGAGACTTTTATCTGTATTCAGTTTTCTTAGATATAGACTTGCGTGTCCTATTTTATTTTGCTTGGTAATTCACTTTGTTCTGTCTGTTACTACTTGGAACCACTTAAATCCTACTTTCTATATTTAATAAAATTACTTTATACTTATTAGTTAATCCAGAGTATGTATTAATACCTGGGGGGGGGAGGGGCAAACAGCTGTGCATATCTCTCAGTGTTATAGAGAGCGAACAATTTATGAGTTTACCCTGTATAAGCTTTATACAAGGTAAAATGGATTTATTTAGACCCCATTAGGAGTTGAGCATCTGAGTGTTAAAGACAGGAACACTTCTCAAGTTGCTTTCAATTAAGTCTGCAGCTTTGGGGCACATGGTTCAGACCCTGGGTCTGTGTTGGAGCAGATTGGCATGTCTGGCTCAACAAAACAGGGTGCTGGAGTCCCAAACTGGCAGGGAAAGCAGGGGCAGAAGTAGTCTTGGCACATCAGCTGGCAGTTCCCAAGAGGGTTTATAGTTTACAGATTCTCTATCCTTCACTAGAAGGTTTTAGCTCATTCATTTCTGAAGGTGAATTTTGTGCTGGGACGTCCATGTTGTCTCCACCAAGGAGCTGTTTGGACTAGTTTTTCCTTAATTCAGGCACTGGATTAATTAAAAAGGAAAAGTACAAACAGATTATTTTGAGGCTTAAAAATCAGATAACTATCTCAGTATTTCAGCAAAAATCAGTTTCTCATTTTCCTTCCCTAAACAGATTCTCCCCAGAGTTTGTTCTCATCTGTTGGATTTGGAATAACAGCTGAGGAAGAGTATGGAGGGATATTAGGAAAATAACTGATTTTATGAAGAAGAAAAGGTTCATTTCACTGAGATTAATTGGACCAAGGACAAGGGCATTCCTGGTCTATCTGGGTCCACAGAAACTCCACCTACTCAATCTCCCCTCAGGGCCGTCCTTAGGCATATGCAGCCTTATGTGGCTGCGTTAGACACTAGAAAATTTGGGACACCATCGGGACTAGGGACAGCCTTTTTGGGATGGGCAGCAGGGCAGGTGCCCGGTCCGAAGCTCCATGCCTGCCACAGCTAAGCAGCCACGATACTCGTTCCTCTACGGCCCAACCCTTCCCCTCCAGCTGCTCTCGGCCGGCGGGCCCACGTGAGTATAAAGGCCCAAATTCTGGTCCCTTGCTCAAAACTTGAGTGCTCCAGGACCAGCGCTTACAGTAACAAGATGTCGGGGGGGGGGGGGGGCACAGACCGGGCCAAAATCAATCAATTGAGCCAGATTGCTGTGGTGCACTTTAAAGCCTGGTTTTAGAGCCCTGCCAATCCGCCGATATCCGCTTTATATCGGTGGACCATTTTTGCCGATCGTGGATTGGATGCAGATACAAATTTTGTATCCGCGCAGGGCTCTACCTGTTTTATCACGGCTGCTACTTGCAGATTTTTCCAGACTGTTCTAAGCTGCCCAGGACAGCAGAGGGGCCGAGGGAGTGGAGCTCTCTCCAGAGTGTGAAAGAGCCCCGGGGTTACTAGGGCAGGCCCTGGCTGTGCCGGGTGGGCGGTGAGCGCTCATGGGGAAGTGCCGAGAGGGACCAGGCGTGTGCGTTGGCATTCACGCTGGTCCCAGGGGCGCCATGCCCACGGTCCCGGAAGGAGGCAGCTCCACTCGGCCAACAAATTTCAGTGACCATCCATGACATGAAGGTGGAATGGTGGCGTTACCATGGTGACACAAGGCCCGGCGGTGCCATGGCAACGCAGGGGCTGGCTCTGCAGTGATGTCATTCTTGGTGCCGCCAGTGCTGAAGTGACTGTCAGATGATGTCACTGCACAGCGGTGTTTCCATGGCACGGCCATTGCCTTGGTGACAATGTACGCTAGCAATGATGGGATGGGTTGATGTTGTTGCCATAGCGATGCAACCCGGCTCACTTGGCCTGGGGGGAGGAGCGGGGCCCTGCGGGGGCGGGGCCAGGAGCCTGGGAGAACAGAGGGCCGGGCGGGCTCCCGCTCGATTCCTTCGGTACTCGCTGGCTCCGGCCTGACTCGGCGCTCGGCTAGCACGGCTGCTCCTCCGCCTGGGCCCGCGGCCGATCCCGGGAGAGACCCCGGCGCCGGCACCATGTCCACGGCCATGAACTTCGGGAGCAAGAGCTTCACGCCGCGGCCGCCGGACAAGGGCGCCTTCCCCCTGGATCACTTCGGTGCGCAGCGGGAGCGGGCCCTTCCCGCCCCCGGTGACCCGGCCTGGAGCTATTCTGATCCCCCACCCACAGCCAGGCAACCCCCCTCCCGCCCCGCCCCCTCGAGTGACCCCCCGTCCCGCTCCGCCCGCCCCGCCCCCTCGAGTGACCCCCCGTCCCGCTCCGCCCGCCCCGCCCCCTCGAGTGACCCCCCGTCCCGCTCTGCCCGCCCCGCCCCGCCCCCTCGAGTGACCCCCCCCTCCCGCTCCGCCCACCCCGCCCACTCGAGTGACCCCCCTCCCGCTCCGCCCGCCCCGCCCCCCTCGAGTGACCCCCCCCGTCCCGCTCCGCCCTCCTCGAGTGACTCCCCCCGCCCGCTCCGCCCTCCTCGAGTGACCCCCCCTCCCGCTCCGCCCGCCCCGCCCTGCCCCCCTCGAGTGACCCCCCCTTCCCGCTCCGCCCGCCCCGCCCCCCTCGAGTGACCCCCCATCCCGCTCCGCCCTCCTCGAGTGACTCCCCCCTCCCGCTCCGCCCGCCCCGCCCCCCTCGAGTGACTCCCCCCTCCCGCTCCTCCTGCCCCGCCCCCCTCGAGTAACCCCCCGTCCCGCTCAGCCCGCCCCGCCCTGCCCCCCTCGAGTGACTCCCCCCTCCCGCTCCGCCCGCCCCGCCCCCCTCGAGTGACCCCCCCTTCCCGCTCCGCCCGCCCCGCCCCCTCGAGTGACCCCGTCCCGCTCAGCCCGCCCCGCCCTGCCCCCCTCGAGTGACCCCCCCTTCCCGCTCCGCCCGCCCCGCCCCCTCGAGTGACTCCCCCCTCCCGCCCCGCCCCGCCCCCCCTCGAGTAACCCCCCCGTCCCGCTCCGCCCGCCCCGCCCCGCCCCCCTCGAGTGACTCTCCCCCTCCCGCTCCGCCCGCCCCGCCCCCTCGAGTGACCCCCCTCCCGCTCCGCCCGCCCCGCCCCGCCCCCTCGAGTGACTCCCCCTCCCGCTCAGCCCGCCCCGCCCCCCTCGAGTGACTCCCCCCCTCCCGCTCAGCCCGCCCCGCCCCGCCCCCTCGAGTGACTCCCCCCCTCCCGCTCAGCCCGCCCCGCCCCGCTCTGCCAGCTGAGCCCCCCCCTTCCCGCGTAACCTGCCCGGGAAGCACTTTAGGGCCCGCCCTCCTAGTGCTCCCCCAGCTCAGCCTGCCCCACGCTCTGCAGCGCAGCCCCCTTAAGCCCTGGTCTCCTCCCCCGATGACCCAACCTCGCAGCTCCCTGGGGGCCTGCCCCTGCCTATGCGCGGGCCCTACCAAATTCACAGTCATGAAAAACGCGTCCTGGGCAGTGAAATCTGATCTTTTGTGGGCTTTTACCCTATAATATAAATATTCCACAGGGGAGACCAGAGTTTCTCAAATTGGGGGTCCTGACGCAAAAGGGAGTTGCAGGGGGGGTACAAGGTTGTTTTAAGGGGGTCATGGTATTGCCACCAGTATTTCTGCGCTGACTTCAGAGCTCAGTGGCCGGAGAGTGGTGGATGTTGACTGGGCACCCAGCTCTGAAGGCAGCGCCCCGCCAGCAACTGCGCAGAAGTGAGGCTGGCAACACCATTCCTGCCATCCTTACTTCTGCGCAGCTCCTGGTGCCAGCTTTGCCTTCAGTGCAGAAGTAAGGGTAGCAGTACCACAATCCCCCCCCCACACACACCCACACACCTACAATAACCTTGTGACCCCCTCCCTCCCACAACTCCTTTTTGGGTCAGGACCCCTACAATTACAACACTGTGAAATTTCATATTTAAATAGCTGAAATCAAGAAACTTGTGATTTTTAAAATCCCGTGACTGTGAAATTGACCAAAATGGACCATGAATTCAGTTTTCAGAGTAGCAGCCGTGTTAGTCTGTATTCACAAAAAGAAAAGGAGTACTTGTGGCACCTTAGAGACTAACAAATTTATTAGAGCAACAACAGAACGCCACTAGCCATCACCTTCAGCCCCCAACTAAAACCCCTCCAACGCATCATCAAGGATCTACAACCTATCCTGAAGGACGAGCCATCGCTCTCTCAGATCTTGGGAGACAGACCAGTCCTTGCTTACAGACAGCCCCCCAATCTGAAGCAAATACTCACCAGCAACCACACACCACACAACAGAACCACTAACCCAGGAACCTATCCTTGCAACAAAGCCCGTTGCCAACTCTGTCCACATATCTATTCAGGGGATACCATCATAGGGCCTAATCACATCAGCCACACTATCAGAGGCTCGTTCACCTGCGCATCTACCAATGTGATATATGCCATCATGTGCCAGCAATGCCCCTCTGCCATGTACATTGGCCAAACTGGACAGTCTCTACGTAAAAGAATGAATGGACACAAATCAGACGTCAAGAATTATAACATTCAAAAACCAGTTGGAGAACACTTCAATCTCTCTGGTCACTCGATCACAGACCTAAGAGTGGCTATACTTCAACAAAAAAGCTTCAAAAACAGACTCCAACGAGAGACTGCTGAATTGGAATTAATTTGCAAACTGGATACAATTAACTTAGGCTTGAATAGAGACTGGGAATGGATGAGTCATTACACAAAGTAAAACTATTTCCCCATGGTATTTCTCCCTCCCACCCCACCCCCCACTGTTCCTCTGATATTCTTGTTAACTGCTGGAATTAGCCTACCTGCTTGTCACCATGAAAGGTTTTCCTCCTTCCCCCCCCTGCTGTTGGTGATGGCTTATCTTAAGTGATCACTCTCCTTACAGTGTGTATGATAAACCCATTGTTTCATGTTCTCTGTGTGTGTGTATATAAATCTCTCCTCTGTTTTTTCCACCAAATGCATCCGATGAAGTGAGCTGTAGCTCACGAAAGCTTATGCTCTAATAAATTTGTTAGTCTCTAAGGTGCCACAAGTACTCCTTTTCTTTTCATGAATTCAGTAGGGCCCTACCTATGAGGGACAATCTCACCATCCAGGGGCCTGTACTGCTGATCCCCACTGACGGCGAGCGCAGTACTCCTGACATTGCACATCTTGTGATACTGGCCATTCATCTAACAGCCCCAGCCCCTGGAGTTAGGTTTTCACATGAAAATCTCAGCTTTCACTGAAAAACCTTCCTGGTTGCAGAGTAAAGCTTGAAAACAGGACCCCCGAAACACTCAAACACCCAAAGTCAAATAAGACCCCAAATTTCTTTGCCTTAAAAATCACAAGTTTGTTATAAATCTTGTTTTGGGTGCTGATTCATGGTTCTTGACTGCATAGAGTTAATAACTGCTCACTCATAATACTTTGCAGGATCAGGTCCAGACTTTCATATAGGTTGGTCTGTGAACTCACAAACATCTTGAGGGGGGGAGGGTCTAACCATACACAGAACTGCCCCTGTCTCCCTTACAATTTGTATCAGTGCTAGAACATCACTCTAGCTTTTTTTTTTATTGTTTTTAAATTTGTTTTCTGTCCTAGGTGAATGTAAAGGATTTAAAGAGAAATTCATGAAGTGTCTGAGAGAGAATAGCTTTGAGAATGCTTTGTGCAGACAGGAATCAAAGGAATATTTAGAATGCAGAATGGAGAGGCAAGTAAATCTCTTATAAGCACTTAAGCAGATGAGTTTTCACTTCAGGCTCACTGGTGTGAGGCTGGCACATGTCTGCATCATTGCCAGAGTGTCATTCTTTGAGTGCGTGACTGTATTTGCCTGCGATATTGCAGATGACTGATTTTCTTTTTTTTTTCTTGTTGCTAGTTCCACTTGAAACAAAGGTGACCTTTTAAAGCTAGCTTCAGTGACCACACCCACTTGGGCTATCAATAAGCATCAGAAGTGAATTCATGTAGGCATTCACGTAGTGCCTTTCTTGAGTTATGGAAGTATGAAAAGAGCACGTATCCTCTTTAAAAACAGACACTCTTTTCCAGTTGGAGAACTCTTAACAGCATTCGCTCAAATTTTAGTCGTCAAATACTCAGACCTCTCCGAGGGCCAGTGTCACTGCGATATATAGCCAGTTCATATGCACACAGCTCTTACTTCTTATGAACCGATTTCCTCTGACATCTCAGTGGCACTTGTCCTCAGTGTGGACCACATCCATAACATGCTTAAAGTTAAGAAGTTCCTGAGTTATTCAACTGGGGAGGGGAAGTATTGAAATTCTTTTTGAAGGAACATATGGTGGTTTTCACGCTTCCATTATTATTAAATTATTATTATTAAAATGGCACTACTTTTCACAGACATGCAGCATTTCACATTTAGCAGTTTCTACAGCTATCTTGGAAAATCAGCTCTTACTTTTATTGTGCATATCCAAGACAGCTCAATTGCCAAATAGCCTATTGTCTTGCAGTGTGGGATATTTAATGCATTTAACTAGAAAAGCCTTGGCCAAACACCAGAGCATTTACTGGACATTGCTTTTCCTGAACTGATATTGTGTGAGGTTTTGGGAGTTTGAGGGAGATGGATGGGGTGTGGTTAACACTCTCTCAGCAGCACTGTTGGACCCTTTAAAAGTAAATATTGTTTCAAGTGACATTATTGCTACTGAATTAGATATTCATATTGCTAAGTTGGGAATGAAGCTCATTTTGTAGCTTATGCTTTTTTTTTTATTTAGGCAACTTATGGCTAAGGAATCATTGGAAAAATTGGGATTTAAAGACCTAATAGATGAGAAATCAGAAGCAAAGCATAAAAAAGTATAATGAAGAAAAGACAACTCTACCCATATATGGAAATCATAATGCTATTGTAGTACATATTGTACGTTCTTTTTATATCTTAATATATTCTCTAAAGGGTTGGGGGAAACCAAAGCTCTTTATACTAAAGTAAGAGCTCTGAAAGAATAAAAGTGCTTTCCTTAGAAAATACCATTATGTTAACTATTTTACAAGAAAAACAATATATCGTTAATTTCTTAGCATGGGCATGCAGAGCAATAAGAAAAATTTGCATCAGAGAAAACAAATGCCATTGATCAGAGTGTTTTTATTCTGTTAGATAAGTAACTCTTTGAAATAACAGAGATCCTCCACTAGAAATGGGTCTAAAAGGTAAAATCTCTTGTATGGGCAAATTGTATTATAAGTTGAAAAAGCTGGTTTTACTAGTAGGAGGCTCAGGCCTGCTTTCTCTTCTCTATTAATTACAAATGTAAGACAATTGTTATTCTTTTCCGTATCTGTGTAGCTGGACATCAAAACATTATAATAAACTTAATTTTATTGTTGGAATCTCAAAATGTAGACTTGTTTTTAACTATGAAGATGGTGCAGGTTTTAATAACTTGCTTACAGTACTGGTGCACAAATCAGCTGAAAATAGAATGCTTATATAGCACGTGATTTGCATGTGATTATTTTTTTTTAAACACACATTTGTATTAAATTCATCTTCCTTTGGGGTTTCTCCTCTCCACTTAGGTCCTGGTTGTGCAGCTTTTCTCTTTCACCACCATGAGAATGTTGCAGGTTGTTATCAATTTCTTACTCTAGTTATATCATAGATACTAACTCCCTCTTTAACCAGTATACAAACATTCAACTGATTCTACTTTATAACCATGTATAGCTCCTTAATGGTGGAGTGTCTTTGCTTCTAGTACTATGGATGTATCATGTCTGACATGCTACAGCTTCTCTTGGACATCTCTATGGAGAAACCAGACTCTAGGCAGGGACAGTATTTAGATGCATATCTATAAGAAAACATGAATTTGGGGCTAATTGAGAGCCCCATGCCATCAGCCAGGGTGTTGCTCCCCAAAAATGATACTTCATCTCTCTTTTTACATTCTGCATCTTTACAAGCAAAACATGTATATTAAAAACATGAAGAGAACAAAAGTTCTCAGCCTAGGAAAGAAAACATGCTTGAAAGTTTGGCTTCTGAAAAATCAACTAGTGACATCACTTTATGCATCCGATGAAGTGAGCTGTAGCTCACGAAAGCTTATGCTCTAATAAATTTGTTAGTCTCTAAGGTGCCACAAGTACTCCTTTTCACTTTACTAGTGTAATTCTGTAGGGGGTCAGCATAGAGCGTCTTCACCAGGTGCAGCTACATCAGTGCAATTGCAGCATTTCTGGTGGAGACTTGCCCTAAGATAGATTTGCAATGTAATTTACATATTGAATCCAAGGCCTGGTTTACACTTAGGTCAACATAGCCTTGGTGCTCAGGAGTATGAAGAATCCATACTCCAGAGTCCTGTAGGTATGCCAAATTGACCCCCAGTGTAGATGCAGTTAATTCGACAGAAGAATGCTTCCATCAACCTAGCTCAGGAAGGTGGAGTTCCTACAGTGATGGAAGTGCTCCTTCTGTGTGTACATGCTACAGGATTCAGGCAGCATATCTGTGGTGCCATAGCTATGTTGCTATAGCAGTCATAGTGTGGACATGGCCTCAAAGGAAAATAAGTCTTAGTTGATGTTGATATTTAATCCAAAAGTATGCACCAATAAGGTTTGGCCAGTAAGATGGCCATCTTTAAAATTCAAAAACAAAAAATCAGCCACAAAATCCTCTGTGCATTTGTTTTCTTCCAAAGTACCCCAGGTAGCACTAGAGAGTAAGTAGTGCGGAGCAGGGTTTGCTGTTGATCTGTCTGGGGTTGAGCACACTGTTGGTGCTAAACCAATAGTAATTCACTCTAGTTCACGCTGGTCTTTCTCTTTAAGTTTACAATCTGTATTTGATGCTTCTCACATTCTCTTTCTGCTACTCTTGTTGCATCTGTCAGTTTCTCTGGTTCTCTCGGATGTCCTACTCAACAGGTACACCTTGATGGATGTACGTGGAATACAGAACTATTATGTTCCAACCAGATGCGATTTGAACAGACCATCAACAATCCAGAGGCTTCATTGTTTGGAAACAGACTTGCCCCTATATTTTTGTACCATTCTCTTTCACCGTTTAAGTTATATCCTTTACTGAGATTAATACATTTACAGAAAAGAAAGCAGAGATTTTTATTGCTGAAACAGATATTAAAGGATTTTATATTAAACCACTGAATGAGAAATTTTCAGAGTAATAATGGAGAGAAAATTATTAAAATAATCTCCACTATCTTTAGAATAAAGAAATAAAATTTCATGCCTCTGTGCTCCCTGGATATTATAAAGGAAAGAGAATCCCTTCAGGCAATAAAGGAGCCCACTGGTGGTAGTGGAATAAACCATATCTTTCTCAATGGTAGAGTTGGTTTTATCTCTAGATCTTATCCTGAAAAGATACTCCATGACTTAATTGTATAGTATTAGGGAAAACATGCATCAGATGCTGCTTCTATAACCATGTTAGCAGGAGAAATAAAACTACTACTAAAGCCCTGGATAGTTGAATTGCATCTGATGAACTGGAATGATAAAAGGTGTTTTATTTTAAACTTCTCAGGTTATTTGAGGCAGGGCATTTCTCTGATTTGTAATCCCTGAAACCAAATCCTAGGACATCTTCAACAGTGTGATAGGCCTAAAAAATAGTTTAAACTGGTGTGAAGAAGGCCCAACAAAGTAGCCTCCAGGGTGCTGCAAGTAAGTCTGTAGTGGGTGTCTTCGATTGCAAAAGGGCTATTGCTGTGGGCAGGGGTTCCTGCCCAGTATTGATTGACTGGACTACAAATCCACTGAGGAATGGCACAGCATGCTGCATCCTTCAGTGGAGGCTGAACTAACTCCAGCAACTCCACAAGACAGAAGTGTGGGGTTGAGAATTTTGACTCCTCCCCCCTCCCCCCTTTGGACCCAATTTTCATTGCCCCACTCCACAAATGAATCTTGCCCTGCCTGTGCTGAAAGGTCAGTCAGCTCCACAGCACTGTCCCTCTTGGCCTAAAAGCAAGGGTTCTCTCTAGCTGGGGCTCTGTGGAAAGTAAGTGTCTGGAGAGGGGTGGAGGCACACAGCCTCTGGCTCTGTGGTGATTACCTGGAGAAGAATATATACTCTGGGGTGTAGTTCAGGCTTTAAGGTGGGCCCCAGGACAGCCATGATGCAGGAAAGGTCTTGATAGAGATGCTCCAGTGCAACTTGACGGGGCGGAGCATTCTAAGTCCCTTCCCTTCCCCATCACCATGGAATAACCTGGGAGCAGCCCTGCAAGTGGAACTTCCTAGAATTCCCTTTTTTTCCTACTCCCACAGGTCCTGCTAGGAAGACGGGCTGATCCAGGCCATCTTTTGCCAGGCAAGTTCCTTTTAAACTTCAACTCTGCTTGTGGGAGCAGGATTTGTGCCTCCTGGGCATGCTTTAAAATGACACCTGCATTTAAACCAAAGCAAACTAATGAGCTAGTGGTTTATCTTCCTGTTCCTAGATCCAGGAGCAAGCCCCTCTTACGGTAAGGTGTATTCTGGCAGGAATGGGCTGAGAGCAGAGGGTTTGCTGTGTCTCAGGTTGACAGATCTCCTCCCGTAGCAGTATGAATTAACTTGCCACTCTTCTGCCCTTGGCACGAGAAGCAAGGTCGATTATGTGCCTAAACATTGATTCCATGTCAGACTGAGTCCTAAGCAGGGTTGTGCCTCTTGTATCTTTCATTGCCTTCAATCACCTACAAAAGCTGTAGCAAAGCGCCACCTTGTGGAAAGCTGGGGCAACTGTGGAGAATCAGATGAATAGGTTTCAGAGTAGCAGCCGTGTTAGTCTGTATCTGCAAAAAGAAAAGGTTTCAGAGTAGCAGCCGTGTTAGTCTGTATTCGCAAAAAGAAAAGGAGTACTTGTGGCACCTTAGAGACTAACAAATTTATTAGAGCATAAGCTTTCGTGAGCTACAGCTCACTTCATCGGATGCATTTGGTGGAAAAAACAGAGGAGAGATTTATATACACACACACAGAGAACATGAAACAATGGGTTTATCATACACACTGTAAGGAGAGTGATCACTTAAGATAAGCCATCACCAACAGCAGGGGGGGGAAGGAGGAAAACCTTTCATGGTGACAAGCAGGTAGGCTAATTCCAGCAGTTAACAAGAATATCAGAGGAACAGTGGGGGGTGGGGTGGGAGGGAGAAATACCATGGGGAAATAGTTTTACTTTGTGTAATGACTCATCCATTCCCAGTCTCTATTCAAGCCTAAGTTAATTGTATCCAGTTTGCAAATTAATTCCAATTCAGCAGTCTCTCGTTGGAGTCTGTTTTTGAAGCTTTTTTGTTGAAGTATAACCACTCTTAGGTCTGTGATCGAGTGACCAGAGAGATTGAAGTGTTCTCCAACTGGTTTTTGAATGTTATAATTCTTGACGTCTGATTTGTGTCCATTCATTCTTTTACGTAGAGACTGTCCAGTTTGGCCAATGTACATGGCAGAGGGGCATTGCTGGCACATGATGGCATATATCACATTGGTAGATGCGCAGGTGAACGAGCCTCTGATAGTGTGGCTGATGTGATTAGGCCCTATGATGGTATCCCCTGAATAGATATGTGGACAGAGTTGGCAACGGGCTTTGTTGCAAGGATAGGTTCCTGGGTTAGTGGTTCTGTTGTGTGGTGTGTGGTTGCTGGTGAGTATTTGCTTCAGATTGGGGGGCTGTCTGTAAGCAAGGACAGGTCTGTCTCCCAAGATCTGAGAGAGCGATGGCTCGTCCTTCAGGATAGGTTGTAGATCCTTGATGATGCGTTGGAGGGGTTTTAGTTGGGGGCTGAAGGTGATGGCTAGTGGCGTTCTGTTGTTTTCTTTGTTGGGCCTGTCCTGTAGTAGGTGACTTCTGGGTACTCTTCTGGCTCTGTCAATCTGTTTCTTCACTTCAGCAGGTGGGTACTGTAGTTGTAGGAATGCATGATAGAGATCTTGTAGGTGTTTGTCTCTGTCTGAGGGGTTGGAGCAAATGCGGTTATATCGTAGCGCTTGGCTGTAGACAATGGATCGAGTGGTATGATCTGGATGAAAGCTAGAGGCATGTAGAAACAGCAGCCTGGATTTCTACATAGACTGCTTCCGCCGACGTGCACGAGCTGAAATTGTGGAAAAGCAGCATCGCTTACCCCATAACCTCAGCCATGCAGAACACAGTGCGATCCACAGCCTCAGAAACAACTCTGACATCATAATCAAAAAGGCTGACAAAGGAGGTGCTGTCGTCATCATGAATAGGTCAGAGTATGAACAAGAGGCTACTAGGCAGCTCTCCAACACCACTTTCTACAAGCCATTACCCTCTGATCCCACTGAGAGTTACCAAAAGAAACTACAGCATTTGCTCAAGAAACTCCCTGAAAAAGCACAAGAACAAATCCGCACAGACACACCCCTGGAGCCAGGACCTGGGGTATTCTATCTGCTACCCAAGATCCATAAACCTGGAAATCCTGGACGCCCCATCATCTCAGGCATTGGCACCCTGACAGCAGGATTGTCTGGCTATGTAGACTCCCTCCTCAGGCCCTTCGTTACCAGCACTCCCAGCTATCTTCGAGACACCACCGATTTCCTGAGGAAACTACAGTCCATTGGTGATCTTCCTAAAAACACCATCCTAGCCACTATGGATGTAGAAGCCCTCTACACCAACATTCCACACAAAGATGGACTACAAGCCGTCAGGAACAGTATCCCCGATACTGTCACGGCTAACCTGGTGGCAGAACTTTGTGACTTTGTCCTGACCCATAACTATTTCACATTTGGTGACAATGTATACCTTCAAATCAGCGGCACTGCGATGGGTACCCGCATGGCCCCACAGTATGCCAACATTTTTATGGCTGACTTAGAACAACGCTTCCTCAGCTCTCGTTCCCTAATGCCCCTACTCTACTTGCGCTACATTGATGACATCTTCATCATCTGGACCCATGGAAAAGAAGCTCTTGAGGAATTCCACCATGATTTCAACAATTTCCATCCCACCATCAACCTCAGCCTGGACCAGTCCACACAAGAGATCCACTTCCTGGACACTACGGTGCTAATAAGCGATGGTCACATAAACACCACCCTATATCGGAAACCTACTGACCGCTATTCCTACCTACATGCCTCTAGCTTTCATCCAGATCATACCACTCGATCCATTGTCTACAGCCAAGCGCTACGATATAACCGCATTTGCTCCAACCCCTCAGACAGAGACAAACACCTACAAGATCTCTATCATGCATTCCTACAACTACAGTACCCACCTGCTGAAGTGAAGAAACAGATTGACAGAGCCAGAAGAGTACCCAGAAGTCACCTACTACAGGACAGGCCCAACAAAGAAAACAACAGAACGCCACTAGCCATCACCTTAAGCCCCCAACTAAAACCCCTCCAACGCATCATCAAGGATCTACAACCTATCCTGAAGGACGAGCCATCGCTCTCTCAGATCTTGGGAGACAGACCAGTCCTTGCTTACAGACAGCCCCCCAATCTGAAGCAAATACTCACCAGCAACCACACACCACACAACAGAACCACTAACCCAGGAACCTATCCTTGCAACAAAGCCCGTTGCCAACTCTGTCCACATATCTATTCAGGGGATACCATCATAGGGCCTAATCACATCAGCCACACTATCAGAGGCTCGTTCACCTGCGCATCTACCAATGTGATATATGCCATCATGTGCCAGCAATGCCCCTCTGCCATGTACATTGGCCAAACTGGACAGTCTCTACGTAAAAGAATGAATGGACACAAATCAGACGTCAAGAATTATAACATTCAAAAACCAGTTGGAGAACACTTCAATCTCTCTGGTCACTCGATCACAGACCTAAGAGTGGCTATACTTCAACAAAAAAGCTTCAAAAACAGACTCCAACGAGAGACTGCTGAATTGGAATTAATTTGCAAACTGGATACAATTAACTTAGGCTTGAATAGAGACTGGGAATGGATGAGTCATTACACAAAGTAAAACTATTTCCCCATGGTATTTCTCCCTCCCACCCCACCCCCCACTGTTCCTCTGATATTCTTGTTAACTGCTGGAATTAGCCTACCTGCTTGTCACCATGAAAGGTTTTCCTCCTTCCCCCCCCTGCAGTTGGTGATGGCTTATCTTAAGTGATCACTCTCCTTACAGTGTGTATGATAAACCCATTGTTTCATGTTCTCTGTGTGTGTGTATATAAATCTCTCCTCTGTTTTTTCCACCAAATGCATCCGATGAAGTGAGCTGTAGCTCACGAAAGCTTATGCTCTAATAAATTTGTTAGTCTCTAAGGTGCCACAAGTACTCCTTTTCTTTTTGCAAAAAGAAAAGGAGTACTTTTGGCTTTGTACCTTAGAGACTAACAAATGTATTAGAGCATAAGCTTTCATGAGCTACAGCTCACTTCATCGGATGCATTGAATGGAACATATAGTAAGATATATAGATAGATAGATAGATACAGATAAGTTGGAAGTTACCATGCAAACTGAGAGGCTAATTAGTTAAGATGAGCTATTATCAGCAGGAGAAAAAAACTTTTGTAGTGATAATCAAGATGGCCCATTTAGACAGTTGACAAGAACGTGCAAGGATACTTAACTTAAGGAAATAGACTCAGTATGTGTAATGACCCAGCCATTCCCAGTCTCTATTCAAACCCAAGTTAATGGTATCTAGTTTGCATATTAATTCAGACTCAGCAGTTTCTCGTTGGAGTCTGTTTTTGAAGCTTTTCTGTTGCAAAATTGCCACCCTTAAATCTTTTACTGAATGGCCAGAGAGGTTGAAGTGTTCTCCTACCAGTTTTTGAATGTTATGATTACTGATGTCAGATTTGTGTCCATTTATTCTTTTGCGTAGAGACTGTCCGTTTTGGCCAATGTACATGGCAGAGGGGCATTGCAGGCATATGATGGCATGTATCACATTTGTAGATGTGCAGGTGAACGAGCCCCTGATGGCATGGCTAATGTGATTAGGTCCTATGATTGTGTCACTTGAATAAATACGTGGACAGAGTTGGCATTGGGCTTTGTTGCAAGCATAGATTCCTGGGTTAGTGTTTTTGTTGTGTAGTGTGTGGTTGCTGGTGAGTATTTGCTTCAGGTTGGGGGGCTGTCTGTAAGCTGGGTCAGAGAAGTGGTCTGTCTCCCAAGATCTGTGAGAGTGAGGGATCATTTTTCAGGATTGGTTGTAAATCTTTGATGATGCGCTGGAGAGGTTTTAGTTGGGGGCTGAAGGTGATGGCTAGTGGCGTTCTGTTATTTTCTTTGTTGGACCTGTCCTGTAGTAGATGACTTCTGGGTACTCTTCTGGCTCTGTCAGTCTGTTTTTTCACTTCAGCAGGTGGGTATTGTAGTTTTAAGAATGCTTGATAGAGATCTTGTAGGGTTGCTGAATAAGGATCAACTGAGACACTTCAATGTTCAAACTACTAAACTAAATGAAGTTCTAGCTGGTGTGGGAAAAAATAGCTTACTCCTATATACCCATTACTGACTCGTGCTTTGGCTCTCTGGAGCAATAGTGAAAATCAAGCCATTTATCTAAGAGATCTTAATCTATTAATGCCTATATCTTTCCTTTCTATGTGGTTTAATTCCCATGGTAACTCCAGGCTTTCTACTAGTTATAGTCCAATCACATTGAATCTCTGGGAGGTTGTAGCTCAGTAAAACTCTGAGCACTGTATCTAATGACAGCATCACCCAAGGAATCTCTTAGTTATGATTAAAGTCAGTTTAGCCAAAACCTTTTAAATATGAATATTGCAGTTATTTCCGCAAAGTGAATACTGCCATGAGGTAGCCCTTCTTTGGCCTCGCAGTGTGACCTTAACCACTCAGCACCTCAATGTATCCACCCATGTAATGGGGCTTTTAGGACTTGGCTGGCTTACAGACATTAACATTTCTAAAGCTCCTGGAGCGCCTTGCATGAAAAGTACTATATAAAGGCCTGCTCCAGCTCCCATTGAGTCATTCCGTTACAACATTGCTGCTACACAGATTGTATTGTACAGTTTTGAAAGCTGAGTTACTTCCACCCCACTTATCTTTTATCAAACAGTTCTTAAACTCACACACCACATCATGGGGAGCTTGTTTTCAGCTGTGTTCTGGTTCATCATAACAACCTGCAACGCATGATTTATGAGACGTTACAGGCAGAAGTTTCTCCTTGGAACGTTCACCTGTCGCCTTGAAAGGGGGATAAATACAAAATCAATGAAGACACTGTAATCAGACACTTATGTAAGGTCAGGCCACAGCAAATGATCTGGACAGCTCATCCACCTATGCTGCTTCCTGTAGATAAGGAGCCACAGTGGCTTCAGCTGCAACTGTTGGCTCCTCCCTCTGCAGCCTTTGAGATCCTGTGTGGTTTTTGTTTGCATCTGTGGAACTGTGTCTGAGCGCTGGCATTAGTCAGGCATGAGGGTGGGAGGGGGTCTCTGGAAGAGTGAGACCTGTCAAGTAGCCCTGATGCTACATGAGACCTCCATCATGGAGGTCTCAACCACCCACCCTTTCTTTATGGAGAGATAAGGCCTGAAATTTTCTCTTCTGACATGGGCTCTTAGTATGAAAAAAGCCGAGAACTGTTGCCTCAAAGCAAAAACCCTTTGGCAGGACGGTCTGTAACTTCCTTTTGTATTCTATGTAGACTATATTAGCCTTGAAAAATGGTCACAAAACTATCAGCCCAGGCACAAAATCGATTTGACCTTCCTTTGTCATAACGATGAGAATAGGGAGAAAAAACCTACTGATATTTTACTCACCCAAAATCCCCACACTCAGTTGGGTAAATGGAGGGGTTGAATTTTGCAAGGCAGTGAAGGATGATGATTATTCCATTGCTATTAGCAGCTGGGTTTATTCTTCAATGGTGCATCTGATCTGTCTGGAAGTGGGATACGTAGTATAACAAAATGGACATTCACGAGCATAAGGGTAAACATTTGGCACGGTGTATAGAGAGGTCTATGCAAGCTGACACTGTCTCCTCTGAATTCTTTTCCTATGAATTGCCTCTTGTTTTTCTTGTCTATTTCTACACATATCCTTACTACTGGGCATAGTGTTTACTACTAGCTATCATCCCAGTGGTTTTCTAGGGGGGCTTAAGATTGCAAGCTCTGACAGGGAGCAAGCCTTAGTCTGTGTTACAATGTACAGTGCTGTATGTCTGTGTCCACACTAGCCTTCCCCCTCCCCACACTCTTGTTACGTGTGGTTCAATGTTAGCAGCCATAGCGGTGTTAGGTTAGACAGGGTTCCAGGCAGCCACTAGCATGGTTTACCAGCATGTCATCTAGATCTACCTTGAGCAGGGTTAGACAACACAGTGGTTAATGCCTTGTCTCCTCTAGGATTCCATCACTGCTGTCGCTAGCGGAACTGAACTGGTGATAGCAACAGTGTTAAATTCCAGGAAAAAAGGTACATCCTATTAGTGATAGTTTCCTTCTGTCCTAAGCACTCTGCTCACCAAGCAGAGAACTTCCCTATGTTATTTAATGCTACATGCTCTGAGGAAAGTGCTACCACACAGACCCTTCCCGTTCCTAATGAATATCAGTGCATTTCTTTACTTCTCTCACTCATGCCACCTGGGAATGCGTTGAACCCCCACCAAAACACCAACTCTCTGTAATTTATTATAAGATTTACAAGAGCTCCATCAAATGTTTAATTAATGTGGACTGCTCCATCTCAGCCACACCAAAGTGTCTCTTAAGTGAAATATTCCTGACAGACTATTAGCCTGGCTTGATTAATTTTATAATAAGTGTATGTCTACACTACGAAATTAGGTCGAATGTATAGAAGTCAGTTTTTTAGAAATAGTTTTTATATAGTCGATTGTGTGTGTCCCCACACAAAATGCTGTAAATGCATTAAGTGCATTAACTTGGTGGAGTGCTTCAACAGTACCGAGGCCAGAGTCAACTTCCGGAGCTATCCCACAGTCTCCACCGCCCATTGGAATTCTGGGTTGAGATCCCAATGCCTGATAGGGCAAAAACCATTGTCGCAGGTGGTTCTGGGTACATGTCATCAGGCCCCCCTTCTCTCCCTCCCTCTGTGAAAGCAACGGCAGACAATCGTTTTGCGCCTTTTTTCCTGAGTTACTTGTGCAGACGCCATACCACGGCAAACATGGAGTCTGCTTAGCTCACTGTCACCGTATGTCTCCTGGGTGCTGGCAGACACAGTACTGCATTGCTACACAGCAACAGCAACCCATTGCCTTGTGGCAGCAGATGGTACTATAGGCCTGAAAACCATCCTCATCATGTCCGAGGTGCTCCTGGCCACCTTGGTAAGGTCGGTCAGGAGTGCCTGGGCAGATATGGGTGCAGGGACTAAATTAGGAGTGACTCGACCAGGTCATTCTCTTTAGTCCTGAAGGCAGTCCTATTGTACCATCTTATGGTGAGCAGGCAGGAAATGTGGATGGCTAGCAGTCCTATTGTACCATCTTCTGCCAGGCAGGCAGGAGATGAGGATGGCTTGCAGTCCTTCTGCACCGTCTGCTGCCAGTCAAAGATGTAAAAGATAGATGGAGTGGATCAAAACAAGAAATAAACCAGATTTGTTTTGTATTCATTTGCTCCCCCCTTCCTCCCACCCTCCATGAAGTCCTGCCTGAAATAGCAGAGGGAGGGATAGCTTAGTGGGTTGAGCATTGGCCTGCTAAACCCAGGGGTTTGAGTTTAATCCTTGAAGGGGCCATTCTGTGTGACAGTTGTTTTTGTTTCTCCTTGACGTAAAGCCACCCCCTTTGTTGATTTTAATTCCCTGTAAGCCAACCCTGTAAGCCATGTCATCAGTCGCCCCTTCCTCCATCAGAGTAATGGCAGACAATCGTTCCGTGCCTTTTTGCTGTGCAGAGGCCATACCATGGCAAGCATGGAGCCCGCTCAGATCAGTTTGGCAATTAGGAGCAAATTAAACACCATGCGCATTATCCAGCAGTATATGCAGCACCAGAACCTGGCAAAACGAAACTGGGCAAATAGGCGACGTCAGCGGCGTGACGAGAGTGATGAGGACATGGACACAGACTTCTCTCAAAGTACGGGCCCTGGCAATGCAGGCATCATGGTGCTAATGGGGCAGGCTCATGCTGTGGAATGCCAATTCTGGGCCCAGGAAACAAGCACAGACTGGTGGGACTGCATAGTGTTGCAGGTCTGGGACGATTCCCAGTGGCTGCGAAACTTTCACATGCGTAAGGGCACTTCAGTGGAACTTTGTGACTTATCTTCCCCTGTTCTGAAGCGCATGAATACCAAGAAGAGAGCAGCCCTCACAGTTGAGAAGCGAGTGGCAATAGCCCTGTGGAAGCTTGCAATGCGAGACAGCTACCGGTCAGTTGGGAATCAATTTGGAGTGGGCAAATCTACTGTGGGGGCTGTTGTGATACAAGTAGCCAACGTAATCAAAGATCTGCTGATATCAAGGGTAGTGACCCTGGGAAATGTGCAGGTCATAGTGGATGGCTTTGCTGCAATGGGATTCCCTAACTGTGGTGGGGCCATAGACGGAACCTATATCCCTATCTTGCCACCGGAGCACCAAGCTGGTGAGTACATAAACCACAAGGGGTACTTTTCAATAGTGCTGCAAGCTGGTGGATCACAAGGGACGTTTCAGCAACATCAACGTGGGATGGCCGGGAAAGGTACATGATGCTCGCATCTTTAGGAATTCTGGTCTGTTTCAAAAGCTGCAGGAAGGGACTTTATTCCCAGACCAGAAAATAACCATTGGGGACGTTGAAATGCCTATAGTTATCCTTGGGGATCCAGCCTACCCCTTAATGCCATGGCTATGAAGCCGTACACAGGCAGCCTGGACAGTAGTCAGGAGCTATTCAGCTACAGGCTGAGCAAGTGCAGAATGGTGGTAGAATGTGCATTTGGACGTTTAAAAGTGCGCTGGCGCAGTTTACTGACTCGGTTAGACCTCAGCGAAACCAATATTCCCACTGTTATTACTGCTTGCTGTGCGTTCCGTAATATCTATGAAAGTAAGGGGGAGATGTTTATGGTGGGGTGGGAGGTTGAGGCAAATCGCCTGCCCACTGGTTATGCACAGCCAGACACCAGGGCGGTTAGAAGAGCACAGGAGGGCGCGGTGCGCATCAGAGAAGCTTTGAAAACTAGTTTCATGACTGGCCAGGATACAGTGTGAAAGTTCTGTTTGTTTCTCCTTGATGAAACCCCCCGCCCCTTGGTTCACTCTACTTCCCTGTAAGCTAACCACCCTCCCCTCTTCCCTTCGATCACCGCTTGCAGAGGCAATAAAGTCATTGTTGCTTCACATTCATGCATTCTTTATTAATTCATCACACAGATGGGATAACTGCCAAGGTAGCCTGGGAGGGGTGGTGGAGGAGAGAAGCACCGGGAAGGGTGGTGGAGGAGGAAAGAACAAGGCCACACAGCACTTTAAAAGTTTAAAACTTATTGAATGCCAGCCTTCTGTTGCTTGGGCAATCCTCTGGGGTGGAGTGGCTGGGTGGCCGGAGGTCCCCCCCACCCGCGTTCTTGGGCATCTGGGTGAGGAGGCTATGGAACTTGGAGAGGAGGACGGTTGGTTACACAGGGGCTGTAGCGGCGGTCTGTGCTCCAGCTGCCTTTCCTGCAGCTCAACCATACGCTGGAGCGTATTAGTTTGATCCTCCAGCAGCCTCAGCATTGAATCCTGCCTCCTCTCATCACGCTGCTGCCACCTTTCAGCTTCAGCCCTCTCTTCAGCCCGCCACTTACTCTCCTCAGCCCACCACCTCTCCTCCCGGTCATTTTGTGCTTTCCTGAACTCTGACGTTATCTGCCTCCACACATTCGTCTGTGCTCTTTCAGTGTGGGAGGACAGCATGAGCTCAGAGAACATTTCATCACGAGTGTGGTTTTTTTGCCTTCTAATCTTCACTAGCCTCCACTAGCCTCTGGGAAGGAGAAGATCCTGTGATTCTTGAAACACGTGCAGCTGGTGGAGAAAAAAAAAGGGACAGTGGTATTTAAAAAGACACATTTTATAGAACAATGGGTACACTCTTTCATGGTAAACCTTGCTGTTAACATTACATACATAGCACATATGCTTTCATTCCAAGGTCGCATTTTGCCTCCCCACACCATGTGGCTAGCCCCTCATCCCTCCACATGGCTAACAGTGGGGAACATTTCTGTTCAGCCACAGGCAAACAGCCCAGCAGAAACGGGCACCTCTGAATGTCCCCTTAAGAAAAGCACCCTATTTCAACCAGGTGACCATGAATGATATCACTTTCCTGAGGATAACACAGAGAGATAAAGAACGGATGTTGTTTGAATGCCAGCAATCATACACTGCAATGCTTTGTTCTACAATGATTCCCGAGTACATGCTACTGGCCTATGGTAAAGTGTCCTACCATGGTGGACGGAATAAGAAGCCCTCCCCAGAAACCTTTTGCAAAGGCTTTGGGAGTACATCCAGAAGAGCCGCAAATGACAGGGCAAATTAATCATTAAACATGCTTGCTTTTAAACCATGTATAGTATTTTAAAAGGTACACTCACCAGAGGTCCCTTCTCCGCCTGGCGGGTCCGGGAGGCAGCCTTGGGTGGGTTCAGGGGGTACTGGCTCCAGGTCCAGGGTGAGAAACAGTTCCTGGCTGTCAGGAAAACCGGTTTCTCCACTTGCTTGCTGTGAGCTATCTACAACTTCATCATCATCATCTTCCTCATCCCCAAAACCTGATTCCGTTTTGCCTCCATTTCCATAGAAGGGGTCAAACAACATGGCTGGGGTAGTGGTGGCTGAACCCCCTAAAATGGCATGCAGCTCATCATAGAAGCGGCATGTTTGGGGTTCTGACCCGGAGCGGCCGTTTGCCTCTCTGGTTTTCTGGTAGGCTTGCCTCAGCTCCTTAAGTTTCATGTGGCACTGCTTTGGGTCCCTGTTATGGCCTCTGTCCTTCATGCCCTGGGAGATTTTGACAAATGTTTTGGCATTTCGAAAACTGGAACGGAGTTCTGATAGCACGGATTCCTCTCCCCATACAGCGATCAGATCCCGTACCTCCCATTCAGTCCATGCTGGAGCTCTTCTGCGATTCTGGGAGTCCATATTGGTCACCTCTGCTGATGAGCTCTGCATGGTCACCTCTGCTGATAAGCTCTGCACTCACCTGCAGCTTGCCATGCTGGCCAAACAGGAAATTGAAATTCAAAAGTTTGCAGGCTTTTTCCTGTCTACCTGGCCAGTGCATCTGAGTTGAGAGTGCTGTCCAGAGCGGTCACAATGGAGCACTCTGGGATAGCTCCCGGAGGCCAATACCGTCTAATTGCGTCCATAGTACCCCAAATTCGACCCAGCAAGGCCATTTCAGCGCTAACCCCCTTGTCAGGGGTGGAGTAAGGAAATCGATTTTAAGAGCTCTTTAAGTCAAAAAAAAGGGCTTCGTCATGTGGACGGGTGCAGGGTTAAATTGATTTAATGCTGCTAAATTGGACCTCAACTCCTAGTCTAGACAAGGGCCAAGTCTCAAGACTTTTATCCACAAGAGTCTTTATCCTTAGATCCAGGTTATGAACATGGAGATTTGCAAAAGACAAATGGGAGGCAAGTGCCACACTCCCAGTGGCTGTCAATGGAAGTTGGGTGCCTCGCTACCCTTCCCCCAGGTTTTTTAATCACTCCTGTTTCTTTGAGGAACTCTGGCAAAGCTGAGTTCCCATCAGCATGGCAGAGATTATTGGTTTTTTGGCTTGCACATTTCATGATAAAATGCTTTGGAATGTAGCTGATAATGCCATATGGCTTCCAACACAAAATGTCAGCATCATCGCTTGAGACAAAGGATTTGGAGATAGCAATCCAAATCAGTTGTGTAAGCATGCAGAGTTCCTGTTAAGCCACAGCATGTGCTTTAATTTCCTGGGGCCCACTGTTCTTATGGTGCAGTGGCAGCATAATGGCACATCCTCACCTCGAGTAGCACCCTTGGGTACTCGGGGTGCAATGTTTCCCAGGGTCCTCATCCCTGGCACTCCCCCAGTGGCCACCTCCTCAGCCCTTCAATGGGCTGGCTCTCTCTGGGTCATCTGAAGTCTGGACCTCCAGCCAGGTCATATAAAAGTGAATCCCCTTCCAGAACACTCAAAGTTCCAACATAAACAAAAGATCCTTCACCTCTCCTGGATTCAACTCACAGTTCTTCTTGATGGTCTCTTCATTTTCCTGCTCCTTAGAGGCCCTAGCTCAGGACTCCCCAACAGGAGCATTTCCTGCTCCCTGTGGGCCTCTTCTATTCCCTGTGCCCCTTCCATAACACTGCCCCAGGAATCCTCCCTGGACACCTGGTCCCTTGTTCCAGGGGTCCACCACAGAGCTTAGTGCGACTCTTGTAGCTCAACTCTCCAGCCCCAAATTGCTAGGCTGTCCCTGGCAGAAGAGTCCTACAGTCTCTCTCCACGCTGAGTTCCCTCAGCCTGCTTATAAGGTCCAGATGCCTAAAGGATCATCACCTAGGTCTGCCCTCTGTGGCAGGGAGGCAATCAATCTCCCCAGAAGAGAAACATATCTCTAAATTTTTTCCCCTTTCTCTTGCAGGGAAAGGCATCACAGGCAGATTTTCATTGTTCTTCATTGGACCTTTTAGACAACTCACTGATGGCTCTCTTTCTGTCTAACTTCTGGGTTAGCCATTAGTTTCTGGATGACTTCTTCAGGAGATTGTCAGGTCAATGGGGTCAACAGATGAGCTAATGTGTACATCAATTTCCATTGCTCACTAACCCCCACCCGGGTCTGGTTGAATGAATGTCATATTCCAAACAATGTGAAGACCTGACAGTCATTGTATTGCATCTGTGAGCCTTAGTTTTGTCATGAGCCAAGTTGAGAAATAGCCTAGCAAAGAGAGTCAGATGCAGAAGTAAATGCTGTAATTATCAACAGTCAGTCTCCAGGAGAGTCAGTAGGATGAGTTGGAATGATTCAGGCTTGTTCCTTTAATCGAGTGGTTTAAAAAGCACCAGATGTGGGCTGTCACTTCCCTCCTTTCAGGGGGCAGGGTACTTCTTCTTTTTTTTTTTTTTCAGTTTCAACAACAGCTTTCCAGGACCTGGCTGATGAGTTCCTTGTTTGCTTTTTGGATTCCCCAGTAATAATAAGCCCTGTTGAATGGGAGTTCATTGTTCTATCAGACCTGATACGAATGGCTGGATCCTGACTTCACTGATACTGGTGCTGAATCAAGAGGAACACATTGGAAAGCAAGTACACAGGTGCCAATGCTCTGGGAGCCTGGCAGCAGGCCCAACAAAAACTTCTCAAATTGTTTGCATTCCAGATTGTAGCAAGTTCTGATGTAAATGCTCTGGAAGCGTTAATGGCTCTTGTTATGGGACAAAGCATAGAAATTAGGGCAGTCACTTAATCACAATTAACTCATGCGATTAATTAAAAAAATTAATTGTGATTAGGGCTGTCAAGCGATTAAAAAAATTAATCACGATTAATCGTGCAATTAATCGCACTGTTAAACAATAATAGAATACCATTTATTTAAATATTTTGGGTGTTTTCTACATTTTCAAATATATTGATTTCAATTACAACACAAAATACAAAGTATACAGTGCTCACTTTATTATTTTTTTATTACAAGTATTAGCACTGTAAAAAAACAAAAACAAAAGAAATTGTATTTTTCAATTCACCTACTACAATTACTGTAGTGCAATCTCTTCATCATGAAAGTTGAATTTACAAATGTAGAATTATGTACAAAAAAACTGCATTTAAAAATAAAACAATGACAAATTTTAGAGCCTGCAAGTCCACTCAGTCCTACTTCTTGTTCAGCCAATCGCTCAGACAAACAAGTTTGTTTACATTTACAGGAGATAATGCTGCCCTCTTCTTATTTAAAATGTCACCAGAAAGTGAGAGCAGGCATTTGCATGGCACTTTTGTAGCTGGCATTGTAAGGTATTTACGTGCCAGATGTGCTAAACATTCAGGCCCCTTCAGGCTTTGGCCACCATTCTAGAGGACATGCTTCCATGCTGATGATGCTTGTTAAAAAAAAAAAAAGTGACTGAACTCCTTGGGGGAGAATTGTATGTTCCCTGCTCTATTTTACCTGCATTCTGCCGTATAATTCATGTTATAGCAGCCTCGGGTGATGACCCAGCACATGTTGTTCATTTTAAAAACACTTTCAATGCAGATTTGACAAAACGCAACGAAGGTACCAATGTGAGATTTCTAATAGATAGCTACAGCACTCGACACAAGGTTTAAGAATCTGAAGTGCCTTCCAAAATCTGAGAGGTTTGAGGTGTGGAGCATGCTTTCAGGAGTCTTAAAAGAGCAACACTCCGATGCAGAAACTACAGAACCCGAACAACCAAAAAAGAAAATCAACCTTCTGCTGATGGCATCTGACTCAGATAATGAAAATGAACATGCGTTGGTCCACACTGCTTTGGATTGTTATCTAGCAGAACCCATCATCAGCATTGATGCATGTCCCCTGCAATGGTGATTGAAGCATGAAGGAACATATAAATCTTTAGCGCATCTGGCACGTAAATATCTTGTGACGCCAACTACAACAGTGCCATGAGAACACCTGTTCTCACTTTCAGGTGACATTGTAAACAAGAAGCGGGCAGCATTATCTCCTGCAAATGTAAAAAACTTGATTGCCTGAGCGATTGGCTGAACAAGAAGTAGGACAGAATGGACTTGCAGGCTCTAAAATTTTACATTATTTTATTTTTGAATGCAGTTTTTTTGTACGTAATTCTAAATTTGTAAGTTCAACTTTCAAGATAAAGAGATTGCATTACAGTACTTGTAATGGGGGAACTGAAAAATACTATTTCTTTTGTTTTTTACAGTGCAAATTCTTGTAATAAAAAAATAAAGTGAACTTTATATTTTATATTGTTATTGAAATTAATATATTTTAAAATGTAGAAAACATCCAAAATTATTTAAATAAATGGTATTCTATTATTAACAGTGTGATTAATCACATGATTAATTACAATTAATTTTATTAATTGTGATTCATTTTTTTAATCACTTGACAGCCCTAATAGAAATACATTTAGCCCCTACAAATATCCTTCCAGCTATACTTTGGGCACAGGCCTGGGCTCTGGCCTTCCCTGTGGACTTGCTATGATACTCTAGGGGACAAATCCTTCAAACAGACAGGACTCTGACCTTAGCTGAGTCAGTGCTGTTCTTCTGCTCAGGAAAAGCAGGATTTGGGGGAGCCAGCACAGAGGGTCCAGATTCCTGCATGTCATGGCATGATGCCCTTTGGGGGCTACTGGCATATTAGGATCCACTAGCCCTTCCTTTCACTCACGGAGGGTGGGGATGTAGGACTGGCATCTGAGTTACTGTAACCTTGATGCTTCAGGAGCAGCCTTGGGGTGAAATCCTGGCCCCATTGAACTCCCATTGACTTCAATAGGCCCGGATTTCACCTACGGAATGACCTGCTATCACTCTGAGGATTTCCTCACTGGGTTATTCAGGCAGTGCAGTGACTGTACAATTAGCTCCATGTCCATGAAACATCCACTGACTTCATGGGAGATCAGAAAAGCAGCAAGGACAGAGAGTCAGGATTAAGATCTGCCGGAAGGATCCAAGAGGAGAATTTTGCCCTTCCTTTTAAATCCAGGGTGCATTCCGCATTGCAACAGTGCTGAGAAAATCATTAAGAATGCAGGCTGCTGAACTGAACAAGAAGAAATCATCAGTAGTGGATGAGGTCTGAAGTCACCATTCATAAATATCAATACAAAATGTCAGGGGACTGAGTCAATGAGTTTAATGAGGCTGGCTCAATCGGAGTGCTTTCGTTTATCTGTGATAGCAGAAAATTCCCATTTGAGGTAGCTTCACTTTCCACTTGGGCTTCTGTGTCTTGGGTTTAATCTGAGTTCAATTTATGCAGGCTGCTGACTAAAAGGTGCAGGAAAGCATCATTAACCCTTTGAGTTCCCCACCTTGTGCTACGTCCTAGCCACTTACAGAGCACACATTTTCAGGGGCCCATAGTCTGGCCCAGTGTGTGTATGTCTCCAGAGCATGAGCTCAGATAAGCTGCAAAGGAAGCATCAGCATGTGTCCGTATCCTGGCTGTATATTTCTCTCACTCCATCTCTGTCCAGACAATCTGCAGCTGTCTCATCTAGATACAGGAGGTGTTTATGCCATCATGCCTGAGTACCCACCTCAGATTATCTCAACCAAGAGTATCAATACACACATTATTGCCATCGCTGGCTCAGGTGGTACTGGTCTATGTGCATAGACGATGACACTCTACCCTGGCATGCCCCTCTTTGGCTTCTGTTGAGAATCAATGTGATATCATGCAGATGAGCTGAATTTGGTCTTCAGTTCAGTCCCTGCCTCCCTGAGAGTCTGGGAGCACTGCAGAGGCAGCAAGTATACCTCCAAGAGAGTGCCTTGCACCATGTGGAAGTGGACAGCATGGGAACAGTGTTGATCCACTCTAGATGGAGCTACATCCAGCCCTCCTTACCTGGGGAGATGTGTAATGTGTGTGGTATAAGAACCTATGTAGAACAGAATCCATGTCGAGCCTTTGCTTGGGAAAATGTGGTGCTGGGGGAATCCCAGAGTTCATCCCCATCCCCTCAAAAAGAATCCGGAGAGGGAGAAATGAATTTTGCCTGGAATCTCTGTCCCCAGCTTCTTAAATATTCACTCCAGGACGTTTTCAGGAGTAGCTGCTCCGGTGACAGCTAACATGGCTAATTTAAAGCAGAGAATGTTCTGGGTTGATGGCTTCATCGGGACTGCCAGTGTGTGTAAGTGATAAGCACGCTGATGTTGTTTATTGTTGAATCCTGAGCTGGCTAATATTTTAAATCATTCTGGCACTAATAGGTTGGGCTGGCTGGTATGGCAAATCACTCAATGGCACTAAAAATGTGGGCTGACTGATATATTAAACCCACTACTGCAATAATAACCTGGGCTGGCTGGTACATGGAATCAAGTTGGCACCTATAACCTGGGCTAGTTGGTTTAATAAAGCACTCTTGCAGAGGTCCCCTGGGCTGGCAGCTGGTCTAAAAATACATGGGTACAAAGAGCCTGGAAATGGTTGCTCTGTCTGTCTCTCTCCTGCCATTTTCTAAGATGGCTTGGATCACTTTTATAACCCTTGGTAAAACAGTTTATTTTTTGCACCTGTTTATTGTAGCACTGAAGAAGTTTGGCTGCAGGTTCTCATGATGTCTTCATGCTCCCGCATGGCTTTGGCTATGGAGCAGTGCTGCCCTCTCTTGCAAGAAGTAATCACTGAAAGCAAAAATATTTAACCAATACAATAGGGGAACAGCAGATATTTCTGGTTATGTTGTATGTTAGATGCCAAGTTATAAAGCCTTCCCAAAGCTATTCAGACCATTTTGCCCTATGGTATGCGAAAGGCAGGATTGTTAGAGCAACTTGGGACTTAGAACTGATTAATTTTTTTTTAATTGTGGTGAATTTTTTCCATGAAACATTTTTTTGGGGGGAGGGGAAATTGAGGGGAACATTGCCACCCTTCTCCAACTAGCTCTGCTTCTTTCCTCTGCCAAACAGCCTCTTTCCAGAGAACCACACCTTAAATTTTGCCTAATGTTGTGTCCCCATCAATGCTACTCAGTACTAGCATTGAGCCATGGAGGGCGACATGGTCTCATATGTTTGAATGGGTCTGACATTCCAACCAGCAGAGGTCATTGGTACAAAGCATGGTTGGAAGACAGACTGACACATATGCCATATTATTATAAAGATTTACTACTTTTCTCTTCTCTGGGCCTAGTTTTTAAAGTCCTCTTTCTGAGATAGTAGGGCCAGAAGTGACCTACTGCTACTTCCTTTTTCTCTCTGTCACGGAATGCTCCTGCCATGGTCTTGCTTGCAGGCAGCGTTATCACTTCCATGTTCTATGTACTGCATCACTTACAGCAACCCCCAGTTCCCCATCTGCATGCAGCATTCAGCCCTTGGCATGCTTACTTTCACTTTCATCTCTGGAGCACAGTGAGACATTGTGCCATGCAAACGGCCTGTTTGCGTGTCTCAGAACTGTTCCCGTAAGGATGTGCATTTGAATAGGAAGAGATTAAATTACTGGAATTGAGCAAAAGCAATTTCCCTGATAAGTGCTTGCCTTGTATGCTGTACACTGTGGAACTTGTCCTGCTGCAGTCTCCTGCTAGGAATGTATTGATGATCGCCAGCACTGAGAAATCACTTCAGCTTTACCTGAATAAGCTGATACATACTTAGGGTCTGCGCCTCCTCTCACTCACTCCAACTTTCCCCCACTGGGCCAATTCTGCTCTCACTTTCATCTCTGTAAATCAGGAGTAACTCCACTGAGGTTAGTGGATTAATAATGATGTAAATGAGATCTGAATCAGGCCTACTGACTTCTGAGGAGTTTCCCCTGCTATAAGTGTGAGCAGAACAGGGCTCATTGGTAGGGCCGGATTGTCAGCTGATGTAAAACAGTTTAGCACCATCAAAGTGAATGGAGCTATGCCACCTTACTCCAGCTGAGGATATGGCCCCTAGATGTAATATTTCACACGTACAAAACTGGTTCTGTTCACTAATGACAAGGGATCCATACATGTATGTGAGTTTCATGTAGTGTGTTATCTAGTTTATGTTACAAAGCAGAGGAATACAAATATACAAGTATCCCAGAGGCAACAAATAACATAATCACCTTCTATTGTTCCCCTTGGCTCTGTTCAGATACCGAGCTGGCTGCGCACCAACCAAGAAGAATCCACAGTGTCACTTCCACATACCGATTTCCAGCTGTAAGTGGATTACTTGGACTGCAGTGGTACTAGCCAGAGGAGGGATACTGTAACAGTTTGTATAGTGGGCGTGCTGAAAGCCATTGAATCCAATTGCAAACCCTGTATCTGATGGAAACTACTTTAAGCCAGGAGTGCGGCAGCATCTCCAGCACCCCTAGTTCCAGCACCAGTGGCCCTTAAAGCAGAAAAACAGCTGTGGCCATTAACTTTCCCTTTTGTAATTTCCCCTTGAGTGCTTTGTATGAGTGAGACTCAGGACTCCAAACAATGTGAGGTGAAAATGGACATGACCAGGGTGCGGCTGGGGGCAGAGCTCATTGGCTGTTATGGTAACAGATTGAAAATGTGGGTTATGTGTCCAATGTATCTAGACAAACCTCCCAGAAGCATCCAAGAAATCAAGCTCTTCTCCTTCCTCCTGCCCACGTCCAGCCTAACTCTTCCTGTTCTCTTCCTCTTGCATGCATCAGGAGTCCCCGTGAAGTCAATAGGTCTGCTTGTGTGACTGTTAGCCAACGGGAGGATCGGGCTCACAATCAGTCCAGGTCTCTGTAGTCATGGCACTGTGCTTTTGAGATGGACCGTGTGCTACTGGAATGTAGTGATGCTGAAATTACACAGGCCCTAAGCCTCCAAGCAGCCCCATCTGGGTGCAGTCCTGGATTTACATGGATCCCCCTGACTTCTGGTACAGGTGCAGGGGTCTGCCTGGGAAAGCTGTTTGCACGGGTGAGGCTGAAGATTGTAACTTTGCTACTTTATCACCCCTGCCTAATTTTCCTTTGCACTTTCATAGCCTGCTTCATCTTGGCAACATCTGATGTACATGAATCCATCCTCGTGATTCCTCTTGGGAGGGAGTTGAGGGTTCTTGTCCCTGTTTTATGAAGGGAGATTTGCTCAAGATCACCAAAGGGAGTCAGTGTCAGGGCTGGGATTAGAACTCAGGAGTGGCCCATCCTGTGCTCCACTCACTACTGCAGCTCCCTCTGAAATGCATCCTTTGTTTATGGATGGAATTTAATAATCCAAGAAACAAGCATATCTTAAAAAGGAAACCCCTGAGGTTTGGTCTATGTAACAGGAAGACCACAGTGTAACTGTTATCAATTCAGTTAGAACTGGTAGGAGGAATTGCTTTGTACCCATCTGCTGATAAGGAAAAGTGTAATGGGGAAGGCTGCCTCTCTTCTGCTCATTGGGAAACTAATGATGTCCTTTCCAGATGATATAATATTCCGGACAGTTTTGCTTGTATTCAGTTACTGTCTGAATTATGGATATTTCGGTTAGGCTTTGCTGTACATGTATTTCCTGTGAACTGTTTACTTGTGTAATGGAATGACTATCCTTTAGAGTCACGTACAGGCTTTGAGTTTAATACCTTGCTACTTGCATAATCATGGTATTGATTTAGCCATTGCAGGACCGGGGCCTTAGAGATTCTCTCTCAGCTTCTTTGAGTTATTATTGCTAATATGTCCTCTTGGTTTCACCTATGTGTATCTCAAATTCCCCCTTTTGGGACACCTGCTTTTGCACTTGTTCTATGTAATTCCCAATAACAGACCGATGGAGTTTTATTTTGTAAAACAACTGCTCTCGGTTCTTGCCAGTTGCTGCCTAGACGAGATTTTTATGGCCAGTAAAGCTTGAAAATAGAATTTCATAAGGGAAGATGCTGACACAGCTGTAACCATTTAACAGTGCAAATGGCTCCTCCATAATAAAACGAAAGCAGCCAAAATCCCAGAGAGGAAAGAGACGACAGCGGGGAGGAAAAGATGGCCTTTTTGGTAATCTCAGTCAGATATTTTCAAAGTATCACCAAAAGGAAAAGGCTCCTAGGCAGAAAGATTCCTATGAAACCTCCAGTGTTTTTCAGCTTGAGTGTAACTCTGCTACACAAGCCAGCATTTCCAAAGGTGCTTAGCTCCCACTGACTTCATTATGAGGGCTTGGAGCTCAGCACTTCTGAAGATTAGGCTCACAATGGCTGTTACTAAGGCCACTATTTTGCAATTCAGAAAATATTTGCTGGTTAAAAAGGTTTAAAATATTATTTTTTTAATTAAATCTGACTAAAAATGCTGATTGGCAATGGAAACACAGAAACCATCCGTGTGAGGACAGCCTAGCATCAGAGCTGATCCCATCTCCAGTGGAAGCTTTGCCGAGCTTGCTAAAGTCCCCCAGCTGGTTACGCTCTCTGGGCTGATCCAGCACCTGTTGAAGTCATTGGAAAGGCTCCCACTAACTTCAGTGGGCCTTGGAGCAGAACCATGGGTAGCATGATAGCAGGGCCTCCTCTTGTGTGTGTGCTTAGATCCCTCCCTGCCTTTAAAGCTCCCATCATTGTGACTCAGGTCAGTATGTGATTGTGTCTTTGCTGTGATGGGCCCTGCCTTGTGGAACTTGTTCTCCCCAACCACCACCACAGAACGTTCCTTCCCACTTCCGCTGTTTGTGCTTTTACATTCCTGTATGGCAGGCATAGCTCCACTGAAATCCATGGCATGATGAGGCCAGATCCTCAGCTGCTATCCATCAGCATAACATTGTTGACTTTCATGGAACTATGCTGATTGACTAAGGTTCTGGATCTGGTGTAAATCAGGAGTACGCAACTTAGCTGAAATCTATGGCGTTAACACAGTGTAAATCAGGAGTGAAGCCATGGAGTTAGTTGTGTAAAGTTGGTGTAAGTGAAAGAGGATCAGGGCCCTTTATTTCCAAAGCATTTTTACTATGACTGCTTTGAGTCCCATAGTTATGACTTCTCCACCTCCCATTCTCTTCTTATGCTGGGCCCCTGTCCTCTCTCCTTACGTGCACTTTTTGTTCTCCTCATTTGAAGTTTGTAGTGGGATTTTTACAACAAAGTTTGTCTTGCATTGCGGCATGGCATGCTCCACAAATTATATTATTATTAGATTTAAATAATGATTACTGCTCTCAATTAATCTTCCACCCCTACCATCCCCCTTTCCTTTATGAGACGGCTTGTTCTGATCATCTGCAACAGTCCCTGTTATATTTGATTTTATTACAAGATATAAATTTCTTTCTGCAGCCCTGGCACACAGCATGCAGAGAGGAGAGAGGAATTGCCTAGCAACCAGGAGAACAAAAAATTAAGAGAATCAATAAGCCTGGATGGAAAGCTAAACAGGGACTTTAAAACAAAATCTTTTGTTGTTGTTCCTCCTCTGGTAATGATTTGCAATATCTCAGCTGTAGCATGGAGAGGCCTTTGTGTGCAATGGATGCTTCTGGGGGCAGGAAGGGCCAAGGGACTGGTCTGCATCAAAATTAAAGGATAGGTGAAAACCCAGCACCAAAATTAAATGATAGATGAAAACCCAGCAATGGACTTATATAATGCCCTCATCCTGCAAACATGCATATGAGTAATCCCATTGACTTTAATGGAACTATTCACGTATGCAAGTGTTTGCAGGCATGGAGCTCAGAGTCCGTCTCAGGGCCAGTTCTGTTGTCATTTACGCTTGTATAAATCCAGAGTAATTCCACTGAAGTCAGTGGCTTTACTCCAGATTTACACCCGTATAACTGGAAAAAGAATTTGGTTCAGAGTTTCAAGGAGGTGACAGGCTGTTTGACATACGAGTGGGGGGCCCAATTGTCTAGATAGTCCAGATAAAGTCAATAGTAGGATTACTTCACAGGAGTTAGAGTTGCAGGATTGGACCCATGGTTAGCATGATAGCCAGGTTTTTCAAAGCTAGATAGAAAAAGCAACCTATAATGTACAGAGGGTCGCTTCATGATCATATCAGTTTTAAAAACAATCGGAAATTAATGCAGTTAAACTTACTATCTATCAGTAAAAATGGCAAGATAATGTAGGAAAATATTTTCCAGATTAGGAAGGAGTCCCATCAAAATCAAAGGCACTATTTACAGAACTGAAGTTACACATGTGATTAAGTGATTGCAGGATCAGGGTGATAATTTGGATTTAGTGGTGGTTTTCTGTTGGGTTATTTGAGTCTTGATCCTGAAACCCTTTGCATACATGCTCAACTTTGGATAGAAGTCAAGTCAATGGGATTCCTCACCATAAAGTCAGACTGATAAGTAAGCCTATGCATGATGAAAGTTTTTCTTTTTAAGGGGATGGGGTATACTTGAACAAGTGGATTCACTTCACCAAACCAAAAAAGGTTCCATAACCAAACTGAAGTTGTATGAATCAAAAATTACTCTGGCACAGTAATTTCTAGGCTATGTATGATCTCGATGCAATTGACTAACAGTGGGAGAGGAAGGATGAGCCAATATTTAGCATGTTCATCTAGGACCTGGGTTCAGCTTGCTGCTCCACCACAGACTTACTGAGTGACCTTGGATAAGTCCCTTAGGCCCAGCTCCCCATCAGTACAGTGGGGATTATAGCTCTTCCCTACCTCACAGGGGTATTTTGAGGATAAATATATAACAGTTGGGAGGGAATCGGGTGCTATGATGATGAATAGATTTGTAAAGTGCTTTGAGACCCCTGCAAGGAAAGTGCCATTGAAATAAATGAATCCGCTTTTTTTTTTTTTTTTTTTTAAATTTGAAATGTTATCAATCAAGAAGAAAAAAAAGCAGGAGGGTAGGGGGAAAAAATGTGGACACCAGTCAAGGTTCTTCTTTACTGAGGGGTTAGACAGTTTAATTTTACTAAACAAAAATACACTAACCGTTCAACAGAAAAGGAAAAAAAGAAATTCCGAAATATCAACCCCCAAAACATCCGCTAACATAAACACACAAGAAGGCCCTGCTCATACTTAACTTTATGCCCTGTGAGGGACCCCAGTGGTTTCATGCAAACGAAGGCCCCAGCCTCGCAACTGGATCCGTCCCAGGCTCATCTCGGCAGCGCTTCCCTGCAATCAGAAAGTGCCCGGACAGAGCCATGGCGCTGAGGGCCCCAGCCTGCAGAGGCAGGGGCTGACGCTGAACCCTCTCGGCTGTGGTGTCAGTGAAGCCGCTGGGGCTACTCGCCTCGGGGGGACTGGGAAGAAGGGTTGGTCCTGTCCTCCCCCGCAGCGCGCCGCTCTCGCACCCAGGGGGCTCCGTGGCGCCCGCCTGCAGGAGGGAGGGTTCGCCACTGGAGGTCGCGGGCGAGCAAGGCTGGCCAGGCGGGGGCCCGGCTCGGGTCTCCCGGGAAAGGCGGACCGTTCCCCGCCGCCGCCGGCGGGAGCAACGCGGAACCAGCGCCGTGCAAAGAGCCGCGGCGGCTGCCCGGGCTGGAGGCGGCTCAGAGCCCGCTGAGGAGGATGGGGAAGCGGGAGCCCTAAGCGCCCGGCTGCCCAGGGGGGTCCGCCTTGCCCGTCGGAGCCGGGGCCAAATGAAGCAGCCCCCGGCGGCGAGGTAGCCTCTCCCGCGCCCGCAGCCCAGCCCCATGAAGCTCGTCTAGCGGAGGAGGAGGGGAGAAGCCGGAGCCGAGCCCTTCTCACTCGCGCCGTCCCCATGGCGAAGGAGAAGCCCAGGAAGGCTTTGCGGGAGCTGCTCCAGCGACCGGGCAACCAGCTGTGCGCGGACTGCTCGGCACCGGGTAAGGGCGCGGGGCCGCGGGGCTGCAGCGAGCCGCCGCCCGGGGCGGGGGAGCGGCGTGGCCGGGGCGTCGGGGGCCCTGGGCGGCACCTGCTCCCCTTCCGCCCGCCGCCCGGGCAGGGTGGGGTCCCGTCCAAGTTTGCCTGGGCCGCCCGCTCGGGGAGAGCCCTGCTGCGGCGAGCTCAGCGGCCAGCCTGCCGCGGGGGCTGGCCCCTGGCCGGGCTGTTGCAAAACTGCGGGCTCCGGAGAAAGGGGAAACCGGCCGCTGGGCGCTCTGGAAGGGGGGCCGCGGGAGCGGCGTCCGACCCCACCCTCGGCCGGGGGTTGCCAGCCCGCTCCCCTGGGCGACGCAGGGCAGGAGGAAGGTGTCTCAGCTGGGGAAGGGGATGCCCCAGGAGGCGGTTGGAGGGAGGGGGCGCCCCAGGAGAGGGGTGAGGCCCCGATCCGGCAGCTGGCCGGGCCAAGCCGTGTTCTAGACCCTGATGGGGTGCCAGGGAAGACGGGGTGCCCTGGAGTCCCAGCAGGGAGGGCCGGGGTACCTCGCTCCCCTCCCCCCGCCCCGGGGCTGACTTATGCATGCTGATGTCATCCCCGGCTACTTCAGCCGGTTTGCGTGTGTGTGAGCTGCAGTGCAGATCAAGCCCTAGGCTCGGTGACGATGCCACTTCATTTACTTTGCCAGGGTGGGCAAGCAGGCAGCGCTGGGGTTTGCAGGCGTTGGGCTGGGCGACCCACGTCAGGCTGGGTGCTCTGCCTCCTTGCTCCTGTCCTTTTTCCCTCCCTGCAAACTGCGTGGGGCTTTTGTTGCCAAGTAGCCACGGTTCCCTTTCTCAGCGAATCGACAGACCTGGTGCACCCAGTGCCCGACTCCTTGCCACTTCCTGCCGGCCAACCTTTGACCACCACACAGGTGTTTGCTGAAGGCTTTGCCTCTTTCTTCATGATTCCTAACTATAGATGATAAAATGCCAGTTGTGCTGGTTGCTGGAGGGAGGGGATGGCCGGGTTGATTCTGAGCCAGACACACACCCTTCCTTGTCCTTTGAACAGAGAAGTCACTGGGGGCTGAGCCTGGTGGTTTGAATGCCTTACTGAGTCCAGTGATGCTCAGGTCTGTGCTTGCAGGTGTCTACAGATCCCCTGGGGAAAAGTCCTGTAGAGTTTAGTAGAAAATAACCTTCCGGGGGAGGATGACCGAGAATGATACCCCCTCTTGCAGAAATTGGTAGGTTGAGTTTAAAATATCAAACCTGCAGAAGGGCTGTTTTACGCTATTACACTCGATAGGTTTTACGGCGTTCTACAGAATGTTATTACCTTTCTGTAGCACCTTATTGATTTCTACCTTGTTAAATATCAATAGGACTCTACCATCTGGGATGGATCATTAACTGTGGGTTTGTGTCCCTAATCTGCATTGGAGCTAAACTGGGATCCCCGAAAGATACTTTCAGTCACATTGTACCTGGCTAGTGATGCCTAAGAACCTGCCACTACACAGTGTGTGTGGCTTTGCTGGCTGGTAGAACTCCTCCTAGTCACTCCTACCGCTTGCCGTATAAGCATATTCATCCACCTTTTAGGCATCTTGCTGTACACAGACAGGGTCTGATTGCAGTAGGAGTCTCCCTAAAAACCTTCCTGAAGGAGAATTTACAGGCCAGCGCTGTTCAGATGGATAGAATAAAAGCCCACCCAACGAAACAGGGAGCAGTTACCCAGTATCATTGTGATTAAGATGAAACTGTGGTTCAGTAAAATAGCTTGAGTTGTGAATAGGTTGTTAGGGACTCCAAAAGCGGGTTTTCAGGCTATGAAGCCACGGTCTACTGTTGGTATGTGCCTCTGACTGGGGTTCAGTAACTGTAAACTGAGAGGCAGCTGCCTGTGCATGTTATGGGTTATTTAGGTCGATTAAAGATGAGACACACACACAGTGTGCATGTGTATGACACACAAAATCAGTGGACCAAATCTGGTTATTTGCATTGGGGTAAAGGAGAGTAGGATTTGGTGCAGTGTTTTCCAGTCTAGGCTAGGCAAGGCAAGGAGCAGTGAGGTGGGAACAGTTACATGACCCTTGACTTGTGTTGCCCTATGCTACATCCTGGCATGTGCAGGTTAAATAGTGGGTGGTGTATTTCCCTGATCCTGCAGTGGCTCCCAATACAGCCAGTCATGGGAGTTTCTCCAGTTTACAGGGCTGCAGGGGCAGGCATATCAGCCCAAATTTCCCTTCTCATCCGAAAAAAAATGTTAGTCTCTTTGTTGTTTTTGGTGATACAGACTAACACGGCTACCACTCTGAAACCCTTCTCGTCCTATGTCTCACTTAGCTCAGGCATGAGGCCAGATGTAGTCTACAGCAGTGGTTTTCAACCTGTGGTCCACGAACCCCTGCGGTCACAGACTATGTCTAAGATTTCAAAAGGGGTCTGCATCTCGATTTGAATTTTTTTTAGGGTTCTGCAAATGAAAAAAGGTTGAAAACCACTAGTTGAAAACCCATGGAGTCCTCAATGGAGAATAACCTTCCTTTTAGTGAGAGAATTGGGGTGGGGGGAGAACACACACAACAAAATAGAAATAGGGAAGGAAAAAATTAAAGAAAACAAGATGAGAATGGGAGAAGAGAGGAAAGAAAACAAACAGAAGACAGGAAGGCTGGTGCCAATTGGCAGATGGCAAGGGGACAGAGAGAATAGGCATCCAGCTGCCAGTCCAGTGCAATCAGGGATTTGGTGAAACTAAAGGCTGATATTCTTTCATATGGAGTGTGTGTGTGTCTCTCTCTCTAACTAAATACAAGGGATAATTCATGAGCCAGTGATAATTGGCTCCAAGATGTAGCTATTTAGCGAAGGGATTCTAACAATAGGATAAATAATAGAGCTGTTTGGAAAAACAAAACAAAATAGCTACTGTTTTCAAATGATTTTCATTCCGTTTGTGCAGAAAGCAGCTCACTTCTCGCTTTTTGAAAATTTCTGTAGAATCAAATCTAGGTCAGACTAGATGATCAGAATGGTCCCTTCTGACCTTAGTATCTATGAATCTTTTTTTAGAAATCGGTGATTTTTTTAAAGTTACATTTTTGTCAGTTTTGGAAAAACTCTCCCTTATCGTTGATTATTTGTGTTGCGGTAGCGCCCCAGAGCCCCAGTCATGGACCAGGACCCCATGGTCCTAGGCGCTGTGCAAACTCTGAACAAAGAGATGGCTCCTGCCCCAAAGAGCTTGAAATCTAATCTCTCCTAGTGACTAAGCTGTGCAACCTAACAGCACAGCAAAAAAAAAAAAACAGCCCCCAGAATGGTAAATGAGCATACACAAGTAACCTGAAATAAGCACCTTTCCCTTCAGGTTGTATAGGCTTCCTGGTCCACATACTCCCCCTGCCCTCCCCTGACCACTTAGGTTAACTGCCCCACCCAAACCTTATGGAAACCAAAACCAAAGGGAAGACCAAAACCCAAAGATTGGAAAACAAACCAACAGGCTCAGTTTTTATTGAGCATTTTTGTGGTTGTGGTGGGGTGGGGGGTTTGTGTGTGGGTGTGCAAAAGTTCATTTTTGCAGAAAAAGGTTATTTTTGACTATAAGTGCTTTCTGTACAAGAATTCCAACCTGCTGTGGCGAACAATGAGAGAGCATGTTGTCCGAGTCTTTGAGACTGAATTACAAATGCATAAACCATTATAATAAAACTGTTACTCGGAACACACAGCCCTGGATCTCACACACTGCAGGATTGTGTGTCGCACCTGGTGGAAGCCAGGTTGCAGCAAGTCTGTTTCACTGGACCAAGATGTTGGTCATCGGGGAAGGCAGAGGGCGGTGTGCAGGTCTGACGTCACAGCGAATAATCTCATATGACGGCTGGTGTGCAATGTTTCCTAACATGTTGGAATTTTTTTTTCTTTAAGACTAATATGGCAATGCAATTGGTTTTAAACTATTCTTTGTTTCAGGCAGTAGCTTTCTGCACATTTTGAGATGGACAGTTGTCTGGGGGCATAGCAAGGCTTTGCATGTTTCTCTTCATATTCCATTGTTATCCGGTTTAGGGTTGCATTTCCACTGGTTCAAAATCTTTTTTTACATTGATTCAGGGAGGAAGAAACATGGACCCACAGGCAAAAGTGCAAATGCCACGGGAGTGGTGCTACGGCTTAGAGCTCGTCAAGTGCATTTTTATGGGCTCCAACCCATTCATTGTTAATTTTCTGTCATGCGCTTTCCCATTTGACTGGGGTTGTTTGTACACAGTCACACACTGGAACGATTGAAATAAATGGGAAAAAGTGTAACTTCCACTTAGAATTAGATGGGTTTCAGAGTAGCAGCCATGTTAGTCTGTATTCGCAAAAAGAAAAGGAGTACTTGTGGCACCTTAGAGACTAACAAATTTATTAGAGCATAAGCTTTCGTGAGCTACAGCTCACTTCATCGGAAATCCGATGAAGTGAGCTGTAGCTCACGAAAGCTTATGCTCTAATAAATTTGTTAGTCTCTAAGGTGCCACAAGTACTCCTTTTCTTTTTGCGAATACAGACTAACACGGCTGCTACTCTGAAAACTGTAAGGAGAGTGATCACTTAAGATAAGCCATCACCAGCAGCGGGGGGGGGGGGGGGGAAAACCTTTAGCCTATAGCCTCTTGCTTGTCACCATGAAAGGTTTTCCTCCTTTCCCCCCCCTCGCTGCTGGTGATGGCTTATCTTAAGTGATCACTCTCCTTACAGTGTATATGATAAACCCATTGTTTCATGTTCTCTGTGTGTGTATATCAGTCTCCCCTCTGTATTTTCCACCAAATGCATCCGATGAAGTGAGCTGTAGCTCACGAAAGCTCATGCTCTAATAAATTTGTTAGTCTCTAAGGTGCCACAAGTACTCCTTTTCTTTTTAGAATTAGATGAAATTCATCTAATTCTAACAGGATGGTTGATAGTGGGAAGGCTAGGAATGATAGTGGGGTGGGACCATGTTGTTATAGAGCTTGATCCTGTAAGGTACTGAGGAATCAATTCCCCCTGGAGTTGAGGGTATTTAGTACCTTTCTGTACTAGGCCACTCAGAACAGCCTGAGGGGTAAGGAGAGAGCTTACAGCAGGGGCCATTACAACTGTAGCTCCCACATACCCAGGAACTGGGGCATCTTTCTGTGCTTAAATTGTTGCTCCAGTTAGGCAGAGCCATTTAATGCAATAAACACATGACATAAGGTTGGTGACTGCAGGAAAATGTAAAGTGCAAGAAACCCCTTGCCTTGTTTGGAGAAGGAGGGCATTGAAAGAGGTGGGCTGGGGGAGGAGGGGTTTAAGATCAATCAAAAGGATGGGTAAGGAGCTAGCGGCAGAGGCGGAGAGGAAAGAGTTCCCATTGCGTTTGTGTTTTGCTTTAGACCATCTCTGCAGGGAGAAGGGCTTTTTGAACCACCAGAATGCTTCATGTTGCAGGGCTGTGACTTCCACCCCAATTTCATAACTCGCTAAGCTTGCAGCACTGCTGTGATCTGCAGATAACAAGCCGAGGGGGGCACTCAGGCCCCGAGCGCTGGATGCAAAGGATTTGGCATATTTGTAAAAATGTCTGGGTAAAAGCTCCGCTTACAGGGAGTGGTTGTCTGCAGTATGCATCCTCACAAGTAAAGAGCAAAGCCCCTTTCTAAAACCCCAGCATTTTCTCCTAAAGTACGGTAGCTTCGAGAAGCAACAAAATCCTGACTCTGCACACACATGTCTTCTGATTCCAGTATTAAATCAAGCCTTTCAGCTAGCAAGCTACTGAAGAGATATTTGCTCTAGACTGGGCCAAACTCAAGAAATTGAATCAGTGGCTGACATTTCTAATGTAATTGTATTAAAATTGCCATGGTTGCACCATGTAGTTAGTTAACATTCCTATTACATGGAAAGAAATGTTTTGCCTACCTGTAAAACTTCCCCCAAGGTTTTCTTCTTACCATCAGAAACTATAAACCTCCCACTGAACCACTGTTGCTGCCTTCTTAATAGGACATCAGCACCAATAGTTTATCACAAATAGTTTATCTTGGATGCAAACATACTGAATTTATTGGTCAGGCCCTTTATTCAGCACGACATGTCTGAGCCATTGATGTCCACTGGAGGATGCATTAACACGTTATAGCATTACTGGCCATTGAACAAGGTCCCCGAGCAGGATTGCCAGGTGTCCAGTCGAAAAGGGACCCTGGCAGCTCCAGTCAGCATCATTGACCGGGCCAGTAAAAGTCCGGTTGGCAGCACAGTGGGGGCCCGGGGCGAAGGAGGGCTTCCTGCCTGCCCTAGCTCCGCATGACTCCCAGAAGTGGATGCCAGGTCCCTGCAGCCCCTAGACCAGTGGTCACCAAACAGTCGATTGTGATCTACTGGTCAATCCTAGTGGCTCTCCCAGCCAATTGCGATCTCTAGCGGTGCAGCCAGGTTACCACTAAGGCTTGCTCGCTGCCTGCCCTGGCCCCATGCCATTCTCAGAAGTGGCCAGTGCAGCCCCGGGGGCATGGGTCTCCATCTACATGCTGCTCCTGCCTGCAAGCACTGCCCCCGCAGCTCCCATTAGCCGGGAACAGAGAGTTGCACCCAAACTCCCTCCCAGAGCCTGCACCCAACCCCCTTCCCCATGCTCAGCCCAGAGCCTGAACCCCAACCCGGTGAAAGTGAGCGAGGGTAGGGGAAAGCAAGTGACGGGCGGGGGGGAATGGAGTGAGTGGGTCAGGGCCTCGGGGAAGGGGCAGGCTAGATCCTGGGTTGCATAAAAAGGTTGGAGACCACTGCACTAGATGCATGGGCTCTGCGCTTTGCCCTGGCCCCGAGGATCGGCTCCGCAGTTCCCATTGGCCAGGAGCAGTGACCAATGGGAGCTGCGGGGGTGGCACCTGTGGGTGCGAGGACAGCGTGCGGAGCTTCCCTGGCCTCCCATTTGTCTAGGGGCTGCAGGGCCCTTGTTGCTGCTTCCTGGGAGCTGCAGTAATCGCTGCCGGGACCCTGCACCCTAAACCCTCTCCTGCACCCCAACCCCCTTCCCCAGCCCAGAGTCCCCTCCTGCATCCAGACTCCCTCCCGGAGCCTGCACCCCCACAACACCCTGCCCCAGCTCCCTCCTGCACCCCAAACCCCTCATCCCCGGCCCCATCCCAGAGTCCACAACCCCAGCCTGGAGCCCTCTTGCACACTCTGAACCCCACATTTCTGGCCCCACCTGGAGCCTGCACCCCCAGCCCAGAGCCCATATGCCACCCAAATCGCCACCCCAGCCCAGAGCCTTCTCCTGCACCCAAACTCCCTCCCAGAGCCTGCACCCCTCCAACACCCTGCCGCAGCCCCCTCCTGCACCTCAAACCCCTCATCCCTGGCCTCACCTGAGAGCCCACACCCCCAGCTGAAGCCCACACCCCCTCCTGCATCCCTGCCCCAGCCCGGTGAGGGTGGGGAAGAGTGACGGAGGTAGGGGCTGGTTGGGGAAGTTAATTTCTGAATCCACTCTGAATTTCCCATATGTCCTGGGTCCTTCTCTAGCCCTTGTCTAGCAGTGTCTTCATTTTCTGTACTTTCAAGATGAATGAAGCATAAAAATGCTATCTGAATATCTTGCTCCTGGGCTTAGTTTGTAAAGATAGGCATGATAACTGCAGATTTGTAACTTTAAAACCAGTATAGTCCATCAGTAAACACCATAATTATCTGTAGTGTTTTGCAGTGGAAGTAATCTGAAACTGGCATCTGTTGTACTGTAGCAATGATACTTAAAGACCAGTGGCTTATTGCATTTGTGGTGGTGTGTTCTATTTAATATTCCCCTAGATCCATGTTATTTTCCTAATATTGGCTTTGCTTAAGGGAACAAAGCCATTTGGTTGGAACTTAGGAATGCCTGGAGGTTTTCTTCTATCAGGTTGTACTGCTATTTACTAAAGGTTGAAGCTTGATAATAACTGTTTTTTTTTCAATAGCGGTCATGATGATGGGAAAACTAACAGCAAGAACTGATTCCGTCAAACTTTATCTTGGGCAGACATAAAACTGCAATAAATTGAAACCAATGGAGGAAAAAAGTGCATGTGAGTGACAGTATTTGTTACTGGCTCAAAAGGGGCACGGCACATAAGTCGTCTGAAACACAATTATTTTTGAAATACCTAGATTTACATTAGACAGCCTGTGTAACTGGAGTTTCACTATGGGACACTTAACAAGAACCTTCTCTTTCAAAGTATGGATTTAATCAATGTGGTTAACTACAACTTCCTGCAAAACTTCATGGGTGGTTCTTCTTTAAAACAACTTCACGAGTGTAGTCATTTGCTTGGTCACATCAAATCCTGTCTCTGAAATCTGATCGTGGTCCATCATGACAACCAACTGCTGGGATGAAATCTGTGACTACCTCGAGGTCTGGGCGTGTTTTAGGCTGCTCTCTGTCTGAGCTAAGAATTGTTCAACATGTTACCCTGGGGAGCAGTAATGAGGACAGTGAGGCTATGACTGGTTGTTGTTGTTATAGCTTCCTTCATCCAAAAGTAGAGCAAAGCACATTACAGAATAATATATGCAGAGCTGGGGACCAAACCTATAAACTGTGCAGGGAACTCTGACTCCAGTGGGAGTTCCCTGTGTACAGGGTTTGCAGAATGGGGTGCTCTAATAATAATGTTATAAATGTACATAAGAGGACTACACAGTAGCAGAGGCAAGAGGGGAAAAAAGGGAGAAGCTGGGGAGGGGGAGACCGGGGGTAATTGGAGGATGGAGGGGAGTGGAGAAATCAGTAGCAGATTATTTAACAATAGAGTTTCGAGGGCCAGTTCCTCTTGCGGAGCAGACAGTCCTGGCAAATTTTAATTCTCCACAGTTCTTTTTTCCCCCCGGCTTAGGTTGGAGAGGATTAATTTCACTCTTGACACATTCTGAGCTATGCTCTTTTCCACTCATCCTGCCGGCACCAAAAACAATCACCAAGTTATGCTGTGAGAGGACCGCAGCTGTCGGTGCTCAGCAAAACACAGACATCAACGCACATCTCCCCACCACCTCCTCCCCATTGGCATTCTGCGTTTAGGAGCAGCTAAAATATTTGAAAACCAGAAGAGCAATAAACAGAAAGTCACAGCTAACACACGGGACGGTTAGTGAGAGCTGCCCAGCGTGAAAAATGAGTCCCTCTGCCTTGTTGCTTATGCAGCTCTTTCATTGTGCTGTAGAAAAGGTTAACTTGCTCTGCTACTACAGGACAGGCCCAACAAAGAAAACAACAGAACGCCACTAGCCATCACCTTCAGCCCCCAACTAAAACCTCTCCAAAGCATTATCAAGGACCTACAACCTATCCTGAAGGACGACCCATCACTCTCTCAGATCTTGGGAGACAGGCCAGTCCTTGCTTACAGACAGCCCCCAAATCTGAAGCAAATACTCACCAGTAACCACACACCACACAACAGAACCACTAACCCAGGAACCTATCCTTGCAACAAAGCCCGTTGCCAACTCTGTCCACATACCTATTCAGGGGATACCATCATAGGGCCTAATCACATCAGCCACACTATCAGAGGCTCGTTCACCTGCGCATCTACCAATGTGATATATGCCATCATGTGCCAGCAATGCCCCTCTGCCATGTACATTGGCCGAACTGGACAGTCTCTACGTAAAAGAATGTATGGACACAAATCAGACGTCAAGAATTATAACATTCAAAAACCAGTTGGAGAACACTTCAATCTCTCTGGTCACTCGATTACAGACCTAAGAGTGGCTATCCTTCAACAAAAAAGCTTCAGAAACAGACTCCAACGAGAGACTGCTGAATTGGAATTAATTTGCAAACTGGATACAATTAACTTAGGCTTGAATAGAGACTGGGAATGGATGAGTCATTACACAAAGTAAAACTATTTCCCCATGGTATTTCTCCCTCCCACCCCACCCCCCACTGTTCCTCTCATATTCTTGTTAACTGCTGGAATTAGCCTACCTTGCTTGTCACCATGAAAGGTTTTCCTCCTTCCCCCCCCCCCCACCCCGCTGCTGGTGATGGCTTATCTTAAGTGATCACTCTCCTTACAGTGTGTATGATAAACCCATTGTTTCATGTTCTCTGTGTGTGTATATAAATCTCTCCTCTGTTTTTTCCACCAAATGAATCCGATGAAGTGAGCTGTAGCTCACGAAAGCTTATGCTCTAATAAATTTGTTAGTCTCTAAGGTGCCACAAGTACTCCTTTTCTTTTTGCTCTGCTACAGTTTGGTGGGACTTGAGTTTGGAGCAACACCGCCTCCGTTGTAGGCTAGAGCTGAGCAGGCAAGGTTGAAAGGAAGGTGGCAGAGAGAGAGATAGCTAGAACAGCCAAAGGCTTTATCGGGTAAATTGGTACATTCACTCCAAAAGATTGAGTCTTCCCTCCCCTCGCACTTTTGCCGCCCTCTGTTCTTCGGAAATACAAACGGACTGTAAGGTTCAGGAAAACATGGTTCCTGCTAATGGCCCAAATGCTGCATCCTTAATCAAGAAAAGCTGCCACTGAATTCAGTAGGGTTTTTGTTTGATTAAGGACTGCAGAATTTGTTTCAAAGAACGGATTAGTTGCACTAGGGTAGTGCCTAGAGGCCACACCTGGACCTGGAACCCCGTTGTGCTTGATGGCGTACAAGCACATGCTAAAAGACAGTTCCTGCCCACAAGAACTCGCACTCCGAATAGACCAGACAAAGGGTGAGAGAGAGGTAGTGTAACTCTCCCCATTTTACAGGTGGGGAGCTGAGGCACAGAGTTATGAAGGGCCAGATTCTGAGCTGGTGTAAATCATTGTGGCTGATTTATGCTAATTGAGCATCAAGCCATCTGGGGACTTGACCGAGAGTCACGCAAGGAGGCAGAGCTGGTTAGTGAAACCTGATCTTCTGTGTCCAGAATGTCCAACAGTTCTGAAACTGTCAGTCGTGAGATTGTTATGTGGGGAATCGTGAGTTGTCAGCCTCCACCCCAAACCCTGCTTCGCCTCCAGCATTTAGAATAGGGTTACAAATTCAAACTTTTTCTTATATTTAAGGGTGGTCACACTCAGAGGCTTGCTGTGTGAAAGGGGTCACAGATACAAAAGTTTGAGAACCACTGTGTTAACCTATGAAATGATCCCATCTCGAATATGTATTTTCTTCCCTTGATCTGCGATACTCTGTCCTTCCTCTTGTGTCCCACATTTCATCAATGACAAGTTGCAAGCTTGGAGCCTGATCTAGTGGGTGGAGTAAAATGTGACCTCTCCCATCACTATAACACATTTTAACAGAGCTTTTCCAGGAAGGTCTTTGGAAGCTTGCACCTAGACAGTTCAGACAGTGTAAAAATAAAAAAAAATCCCCCTAAATACTCCTGCCTGTTTAAGATAACATTTGTTTTGCAAAGAGACAAACCTGGTATTTTTTTTTAATCTCTTCTGACAAAATTCACACGGGCTGATATGCGCTTTGGTAGAAATTGTGCTGAAATAGGCACTGCTTTGATCTGATCTCATTACGCTGAGAAATCTTAAAGCACGATAACGTCCTTGCAGAGTTGCTTTACTGGGACTATGGTACCAACCATCACTTGAGTCAGCCGCTGACAGGTTTATTCTTGTGGTTAAACACATGCTTTACAGCCCTTGATGTTTATATTTGAGTCTTGTTCATGAATTTGTGAAAGAAAAGCAGTTAACAGCACTTTCTGCACATCTTGGAAGTGCAATGGCCTAGCCAGATCTCAAAGGGCCTTGGTTCAAGAATAGGTTAGGGGGCCTCTTTCCCAATTCCAAAATCTAAAATTTTGCTTACATTTACCAACTTGGAAAATCAGAACATATCCCTCTTTTCTACAAATCCAAGAACACAATATACAGGCTGTCTCTCCTCATTTTTCCAGGCTGTCTACACACAGAAACATTCTATTTACACATTTATACAACATTTAACTAAAATTGTTGTTTTCTAGCTTTTGGGTTGACAACTTCTCTATCTTAAAGAGTAACTTCCAAAGTTAACCACTAGAGTGTCAGGAAATTCAAAGAATAAGGCTTCTACAGCAACATTAACTCAGCCATGTGGCACATTCATAGCAATTTATATTCCTTTCTCATTCTTCAGTATATATTTTATAACATGTTTTTGTCAAAACTATACAGTCACAGGTAACATTGTTTTAAAGCTTATAAAGATGTAAGTTAATCTTTTTTCATTGTTTCTTTACCTTTGCTTCGAACACCATTTTAGAGTAAGACTAAAAGAATTTTAAAAGTCTACTTTATTTCTCCACACTAAAGCTTATTGAAATGCAAAGAATTAAAAAAAAAATAAAGCAAAATCATACATTCAACAAAGCAAAAGTAAAGGATACTGGAGACTCCATGAATTTCCAGGTGAATATCCCCCAAGTGGAACAAGCAGGGGGAATGCATAGGAGGATTGGGGAGCCTATCACCACAGATTGATGCGGTTTCCAGGTAGACAAAGGCAAAACCGGAGGAATAATGTCTATATTTATTGGAATATTTGAAGTGTAGTGTTTACATGTGCTACTCCCTCGACCGGATACTAGTTTGGGTTAAAAATTGCTAGAGGGGTATTTAAACATTGTTACCTAAGGTTTTTGTTCTCCGGGGGTTACTGGTTGGCTTGATAATAAAACTGTGTAAACCATGTAAAATTGCTTAAAAGCTCATATGAGAAACTCTTAAGTGCACTCCAGATTTTTAAGAGCCTGTCTACCAAGAGCGAGTATTATTAGCAAATTGATATAGTTCTTTATAATAACTACATACAAAAAACCCCAAGAGGCCAGAAAAGGGTTTAGAAGAATTTGTAAAAATGACTTTCCTGTAGTTTCACTTCTTGTTTTGACGCATTTATGCCGAGTGGTGTGCTGACAGAGCGGTATCGTAAGTGCATCAGTAGATTTGCAACATACTTTGCTACATATACTTTATTTTGTTTTGAAAACTCATGAATTAATTTAGCACTAATTAAGGTTTGTTTACACCAGATTAAATCAATGATTCATGCCACTGTCTGAGACAGGATACTGGACTGCAAGTACGAGATGCTTCACCAGAAGGTGCAATATCACAGCGGACAACCACAGAATAACCTCCCCATAGGGAAGTGTGTTCCAAATCCCAGCAGTTAGTGGTTGGTTTAAACACTGAAGCATAAGGGATATAAATATTCATTTTTAAAAATACTTACGTGAGAAATTTCAGGGAGCTCTAACAAAGCTAGGTGACTGGGCAACATGATAACAGACAGATGAAGTTCAGTGCTGACAAATGCAAGTTAAGGCACGTTGGAAAGAATAATCTGAACTACTCATACACATTGCTGAGTTCTACATTGCTGACTACTAAATTAACAGGACAGAAATCTAGGCGTCCCTCTGACAAGTACAATGGAAATTGGAAACCTTTGCTCAGTATCCCACAAAATACCATAGATGTGTATACTGTGTCCTCAACTCAAATAGTGTGTGCAGCTCAGGTAATCCTTCCCCCCCCCGCCTTGGGAATAGAAATAGCAAAACCAGAAGGGGTTCTGAGTGATAATGAAAATGATTGAGGCAAGGAGAGACTGTTGAATGAAGAGAGAATTAAACTGTAGTTGACGGAGGAAATGAATCAGAGGGGACTTAAGAAAGGCGCACACAATAATTAATGTTATAGAGATGGTAAATTGGGGGCACCCTTTTTGGGGTGGGCACCCACCCGTGCAAGTGGGACACTGATGGCAGTGGAGAGGCAGCAAGTATAAAAAGGCTAAAGATATTTTGCATTACACAGCATATTGTCAAAGTTTCACAGTTTGGTAGAGACAAACAAGAATTATCCATTTATATGGATAACTAGAAGATTCACAGCTATTGTCAGTAGCTTTTAAAAAATGAAGAACTTGTCTACCTGAGGAAATTGACTGGAATATCTGTTCTGGAATAAAGTGATTTTTATTTCAAAATAGCTGGGAGAGCCAATCCGGTCAATTTCCCCTTGTAGTTTTCCAAGAGTTTGTCTATCAACCCTCGTGCTTCTGGGCACAAACAAAGCAATAAGTGGGGCAGGGGGTGGAAGCACCTTCCCCAATGGATGGGTTCCCATTTGCTCGGATTTCTTGATCTAGTTCTGAAGCATCAACCCCGGCTGGAGGCAGGATATTGGCCTGGCTGCTGGGCAGGGCAGTTCTTGTGTCACAAGCTGGTGTCCTCATTATCCATCCTGCCCAGACTCCAGGCAATGTCCTGGGGCAGGTTGTTCTGCAGACTGCTCGCATGTGGGGTGTAAGTGCCTTGCACAGCCTGGGTAGGGCTAGTTTCCCCCTCGAGCACCTGGGCTGCAGCAAGGCAGCAGCTATGGGGCAGTGGTTTGGGGGCAAGAGGGTTGCCACCTCAACCAAGATGGTGGTGGGGGATGGGCAGGGGCTGATTTCCAACACACACGCTGCCATCTGAACAAGAGATACAGATACTGATATGTTTCAGAGTAGCAGCCGTGTTAGTCTGTATTCGCAAAAAGAAAAGGAGTACTTGTGGCACCTTAGAGACTAACAAATTTATTAGAGCATAAGCTTTCGTGAGCTACAGCATCCGAAATGCATCCGATGAAGTGAGCTGTAGCTCACAAAAGCTTATGCTCTAATAAATTTGTTAGTCTCTAAGGTGCCACAAGTACTCCTTTTCTTTTTGCAGATACTGATTATGTGTCACAGCACATCCCTATAGGAAATACCAGAGAAATTGATTGTCGCCCCAGACATGGGCTACTCTGGAAGATGGCCCCACCCCCGACAACCCTTTTCCTGGAGCCACTCAGCTCAACCACAACTGGACCTGGGGATCTCCCTTTGGCCCCTTGCACTTCACATCCCTACCCTGCACCCCCAGCCCAACTCAGCCTGCCCCCGCTGGTCAGCCCCCAGCAACACCCACACTGCCCGGTCCACCCTTCGCACTTTTCAAGATGAACTCCTCACTGCCTCAATGTGTGAATCCAGGCAGCAGCAGCCAGGGCAGGGACTAGGGTCTTCCCGGGTAGCAGACCTGTGTAGGGATTGGACATGGACCAGCAGGTGGGCAGGGTGCTGACCTGGAGTTGGGCAGGTTGCTGCTCCCGTGACTGAAGCCCCAGATAGCAACACACTGGTGGTGCTTTCAGGAGCAGCTCCAAGTCGCTCAATGTCTGAGGAGCTGTGGCCGTGACCTTACTCATGCTGGGGATGGAGAGTAGCTGGGGTGGGCATGGAAGCGCTTCCCTGGCAGGAGGCCACGTCCTGCTATGTCCTTGGAGCCTCATCTGCCTATAGGTAGACTGTGGCCTTGCTACAATGGGGCCGAAGGTTAAGTGACCTAATGGGCCCCCGTAACATCATGGGCACTGGTGCGACTGCACCACTTGCATCTTTGTAGCTATGCCCCACGGGCGTGTCACGCTTCACTTTTATGAGCCATGACTCCCGGGTGTGATTGGTGATGGCTGTCCGTGGTTATAGATGCATGCTCAGAGTCTCTATACAACTTGTTAATTCCTCTCCAAACCAAAGTCGACGAGAATTATAGACCCTACCTGTGTGGGGCTGGAGTGAGAATAAGGTTTCATCATGATCATATCCACGCTCAATGCAGGAGGTAATTTTAAAGAGAAGCAGGCAGTAAAATTCTCTTGGCTGTTTGAGATGCGAGTAGTAAGCACCACTCACCAGAAGGTTATGGATCTGAGCATCACACTGGGACTAGGGCTAATACACTGGCTGCTGTATTAGAGGGACAGGTTAGAGATGCCACCCTTCAGTTGTGATATTAAGCTGATGTCCCTCCTTCCTGACTGGAAGCTGTGCAGGTAGAAATGAAAGACCTGCTACTTTTCGAGTCCTTGATGCTTTGACCTTGCCCAGCATTCCTCAGCAGATTCTGAAGGCCAAGGCTGTATGTGAGCTATTGTTACACTTTGGACTCAATTACTGTTTGAAGCACAGAGATTCTGGGAGGTACCATAGAACAGGATTTGATTCTACTGGTATGTTCTGAGATCACCTGATGGAAGGGGATAGAGCAGTGCAAAAAATTAGTGTGTGTTTGTGTACATGCATATCAAATACTATCTACAGCGGGGTTTCTTTGACTGACCCCTCCTAACCCAGTTCCTGTTGTTCAGTTGCACTAATTGCAATACAAGGGTGCCGTTAAATACGCATAAGGAGAACAAGCGCATTCCCTTGCCTTTTATAAATAATTACTGCTCTGTACAGAGTCAATGTTTAGCATAATTACTGCAAGAGAATAAGCAAGTTATGACAGTTTGCAAGAAAATGATTGTTCCCCATATTCATTCACAGCCTGATCCTGTGAGGTGCAGAGTGCCTCACTGTTCCTGCTGATGGGGGCCAGTGGAGAAGGAAGCTCAACTGCTCGGAGGAGGCAATTTGCATTTGAGCTGGAATAGCAAGTGCTGACATTTATTACTGGGCGTTCACACAGAGATCATTACGTGGGCATTAGCAAGAGAGCTGGCGTGTGTGTAACGCCTGCTCTTTTTCTCTGTTAATCGCCTTACCTTACTTTAACCCTGTGTTTATCAGTAGAATGTGACATCTCTCATTTGCGGTGCTAAGGAACAAACCAGGGATTCAGTGAGAGTGGAATCGAATTTAAAGCGCCCTTGCTATTTGTCGGCTCAGCGCACAGCACTGTAAACAGTGGGGCTTTGCTCAGCAGAAATGCAGAGCTGCAGCTCAAGCATTCATCTTCTGCTCAAGCAAAGCCTGAAAACCCTTCTGGTTCAGATTCATCCGATGAAGTGAGCTGTAGCTCACGAAAGCTTATGCTCAAATAAATTTGTTAGTCTCTAAAGAGCCGCAAGTCCTCCTTTTCTTTTTGCGGATACAGACTAACACGGCTGCTACTCTGAAACTTTTCTACCATGGTTACTTTGGGGCCCTGTGTAGAATTCCTTTAGTCTAATCATAGAAATGTAGGGCTGGAAGAGACCTCAAGAGGTCATTTAATTCAGCCCCTTGATGGTGTCTCTTTGTCTGGCTTTTTTTTGGCACAATAGTATGAGGTTTTATTATTGTTATTATTATTATTATTGTGATGTTTCTACTGTAATTATAATTGTTTTCTTCAGTGCCTGAGCACCTCAGTGGGACATAAGTTTTATCAGAAAAGTTGGAATTTCTCCTCTTTGTTTCATGAACAAATGCTGACGATGAAGAGAGATGAACATTACAGTGGTTAGGTTCACTATGATTGTGCATGTAGATCCAGTAATTGTGTGAATAAATGAGCCCTTACATGGTAATTTTGAATGTAAATTAGACCCACAAACTTGTCTGCCTTTTGCATGTACATTTGCGCATTAAATGCCTTCAGAATCATAAAGCCCTTCTGAGCTCTGGGGGATCTCCAAATTCCACTCTCTCTTTTAGTCCACTTTTCCCCTCGCTAAATTCTGTACTCTAATAAGCTGAACTAAAGCAATACTTTTTTTTTTGTCTTTCAGATCCAGACTGGGCATCGCATACCCTAGGAGTGTTTATCTGTTTAAATTGTTCAGGAATCCATCGCAATATCCCGCACGTCAGCAAAGTGAAATCAATCAGTTTAGATTCGTGGGATGATGTTCAAGTTGAGGTATATGTTATTTTTTAACAAATCACAAAAAATGTGATCCCATTTTTGACAAGCTCAAACAAGCAGCGATGTTGGGCACATTTTGTTTTCTCCCATAGAAATTTTGGGGTGGGTGGATGGGTGGGGGTGTGTGTGTGTGTGTGAGTGAAAATTGCAAATTTCAAAAACTTTTAACCAGTCCTGCTGCTGACTCATGTTATTTTAGTTGCATTCTATCACCTCTAGTGTGTTGGCTATTTAGGGCCTGAAAGCCCTCGAATCCCATCTTGAAGAATTGGGCTCTTACATTGTGCTGTCTATGACAGAGACCTTAACTCTTCTCTGTATGAAAAACACCTCGCTAGCTGACTGTGGGGCTATACTAATAATTAATAAATCTAACTAGAAAACCTGTAGGCTCTCTCATATATTGTACTCCAAGGCATGAGCAGTGCTACCAACTCTCAATTTCATCACGAGTCCTATGATTGGTGTATTTTCTTAAAGCCCCAGCTCCTGGAGTCATGTGATATACATGAGAAAATGAGCTTTCATTTTAAAAAAATCATTTCCAGCCTTCATGGCTATAGAGAAAAGTTAGAATACAGGAACCCTAAAGCCTCAATCCATATAAAAGAACCCTAACACTATTATTTTTAGAGACTTGTGGTTTTTATGCAAATGTCATGATTTTGGGGACTTTACTCATGTTTTTTGAATGCATAAGAAACTCTGGGACAAAATACAGCTTCATAGAGCACAGAGGTTTTCTCTGTGTTTGTTTATTATTGAATTTGTACTGAATTTTGTGAGCAGGTACGTGTCTATCACTGCAGAATTTTCAGCTTAGCACTTTCTATCCTAGAACAGAAGGGCATGAGGACAGATACTGCCATGACAGACTGACTAATCATGTTAAAGGGCAGCAAACAAGTCCATGTTCCAATGCTGTTGTTGCTGAGGTAGTTGTAGGATGAAGGTTTAAAAGCACCTTTAAACTAAACTGCCAACCTTCAACCTACTTCCTGTAGTTTCTTCTCCAAGAGATCAAGGTTCTAGCCTTCCTTGTGATGCTGATTTCGTATAAAACTTTGGACAGGTCATGTAAGCCTAGGACTTCAAAAGTGGGTACTGACTCCTTGATTCTTCCATTCCAGGAGCCAGTTTGAGGCATGTTGGGTGTGATTTTTCAGGAGTGATGAGCATCCATGCCTTTGTTGACTTCAGTATGAGTTGTGAGTGCTCAGTACCACTGAATATCACGCACAAGGCATCTTGAGCTGGTAACCCAAACTCAGAGGCCACTTATGAAAAAATTGCATGAAATCCTGGCTCTATTGAAGTCAATGGAAAAATTCTCATTGACTTGGGTCAATGGAGCCAGGATTTCATCCCTTGATCATAACCCCTCTGATCCTCATTTTCCCTGAATGTGAAATAGGGGTGGTGTGTTGATCAACTAAATTTTGCCTGCAAACACCTCTGAGTGCAAATTACATTTATGCCACTGAAGTGTCAGAGGCAGGGGAACAGCTGCTTCTCCTTCTCTGTGTTGTATAGCAGCAGGAATTGCACTCCTCAAAGGCATGTACCTATGAGGAGTGAGCATAGTGAGACCTAGAGGCTGGTCAGGGTAATCATTCGCTGGTGTGAATTGCAAGAGCTCTTGTCAGTATAGCTCTTAAATTCTGCTTCCTTGTATAACAAAAGGGCCGGAATTGGATTAAGACACAAACTAATTGCTGAGTCCTGCACATCCTCATGCACCATCAGCAGCAGGGGGCTCTTCCAGGAGATTTAGCTTGCTGAAGTGGCTTTGCACAGAAGCTTCACTCTTCATTTTTATGCCAATCACTTAACCTTTCCCAAGGAGCAAAAATAGGTACAGATTTCTTTAAAACAATAATAAAATCAGAGGATCTTTTTCTGACTGTGTCATTTGGCTAGGGTAGAAATGCTAGGGAGCAGATTCAGTGCCAGATTCTGCCCTTGAACATGGCCAAGTGAAGGCAGAATTTGGCTTGGAGAATCCGTCAGTGTGAAATGGGTGAGACCTGCCCTTAGTTCCATGCATTGACCTACCATTGAAACCAGTGGGGATCACACATGTGACCAAGGGCAGAATTTGGACCTGGGGATGAAATGTCCAATCTTGATGGAAGAAGTTGTTCCCAAGTTTGTGTAGTCACCCGCCTAATGAATGATGCATCATGTTGATGACAGCAGCTGCTAAGAGAAATGGAAACCCACTTAAATAGCAGCTGGACTTGGGTGACTTGGGGGCACTCCTGCTGTATATGAGAAACAGACTGCTCTGGGCCATTCCATATCAGATGTACATCCATTGGTATCAAAAAAGCAGCTGTTTATCTTCTGTGCCTCTCTTTCCCTATTGGTAAAATGGACATAATGATACAACTTGGCAACAGAGAGTGAAACGAATGGAACATCTACAAGGTGCTTGTCAATCCTCTGATGTAAAGTGCTATAGAAGTGCAATCTATGGGTCCTATCCTGCAGATACACTACTACAAGATCTAGCACGTCCTTCCATAAGAAGCCCCAATGGAGTGTTGTCATACGTGTTTGCAGAATTGGGTACTATCACTACTCTGTTGACCAGAGATGGGTGAAGGAACCAGAGCTAAAATTGCTTAATTTTTTCTCTTTTTTTTTTCCCCCCCCCCTCTCACAGTTTATGGCTACAAATGGAAACAATGTAGCAAAAGCAAGATATGAATCTAAAATACCACCATTTTATTACAAACCAACATTTCCAGACTGTCAGTAAGTAAATATTTTCACTGGTAAACAGCATTTTTTGTTTGTGCAACTGCAGCCTCTGTAATATTTTAGTTTTTAGGGTTTTGTTTTGTTTTAAATTCCCAGCGGGGTTTCAGTTATAAAGGGCCTTGAGAAGTTCTGTCCCTCTGGATTTATATGGTAGGCTAGTACTACGCATGAGATTTTATTTAATAACTACTGTTGGATGGGGCAGGGATGAGTCAATAGACTGCTCATTCCCTAGACCCTTCCAAGTTTCTAAGGCTATAAAAATTCAATTTTTAACTATGGTTTTTAGACCCTCCCCCACCTTTTAAAATAGCCCTTCTGCATGAAAACGTGGCCCTACCATCTGATATACTAGATGCTATGTTGTTGTTTGTAATACAAAGATGCTCTTTTCTGTAGTGCCAAAGCTATCATCATATGCCCAAGACGTAATCTTCCAGGATAGGACAATAAAAGAGAGACTCTACATAGTACTATGCGGGTAAACACTCACAATGGGCTGGGATTATTAGAGTGGTGGAATCCAACATGACAAAGGTGCCATAGTATGCCCAAAATGACTCTGCTTCAGCATTTGAAGGGAGGGGAGAAAATCGGTTTATATTGCTTGTCTGATTAGACCCATCTCTAGGGCCTGATCCTGCAAAGTCCAGTGTGCCCTTGACACCAATTGAAGCCAGCACTCTGCAAGATTGGGCCTCTGGAAGGCAGTACTTCCAGGAACGAGGTTGTAGTGTTGGCCAATCGGCAAATGACAGCACCATTTTGTCACTCTGTCATGGATCGACATGGATGCTCCAGCTTTTAAACGGTCCCTTGGAGGAATCCCTTCTGTTTGGCAGACCTTCCCCTCTCCCCAAGGGGTCATACCTGTACTTAAGATTGGGCTACATGGTCTCAATGCCTATGAGACTGAGCCTCTAGGCTCCAGCACTCCTGTTTCATGCCGGGAGCTCAGCCCAGTGAGTCCAACTGAGAGAGACCCCTGGTCAGGGACTTGTGCATCCTTCAGGGGCCCATGTATTTCAGCAAGTATATGCAGTGACACCTGGCAGCCTTTTAAAAACAGAGTAGGGGTTTTTAGTGAACTGGAACACAGCATCAGAAGTCCTTGGGTTAGCACAGAGAGACGTTAAGATGTAGTACATCTGGCCACGCCAGTGCAATCAGCCAGCTAAGTTGCTCTGGATTCCGTTCCAGGCTCTGTCTCTCTGTCCCTTTGTCAGTTCAAGTTGGGGGCTCTGCCTGTCTGCAGAGAGCAACTCTTAACCCTGCCACCTACCATCTTTCCCTTTGTTCTCAAGCTGGGGCCTTGGCTCTGCTTCCCTGCTAAGAGTGGGGGAAATGATTGAAGGATTCACAGAAGGGCCCATATTAAATATCAAATCTGACTTCCTGCCTAAAGCAGACCAGAAAATACCTCCCAGTAACTCCTAGATCGAACCCATGTGCATGATACTGCTTTTACTAGATTCTTAATCCTGTTGCTATAGCTGTTAAGAAAAGTTAGTTCTCTTAGTTTTCTATCTTTTTTTTTTCTTCAAATAAATCTTCCAAGGAGAGGAAGACAGTGTATGGGATCCCTAACTGATTTCTCTTATTGTGTGCTAGAATCTGTGTGTGTCTTTTTCTCCCCAATCCTTGTTTTAAAATACCAATGGCAAGTGTAGGATTTTGGAAGCACCAGGTTGAGTCTGTCTTGGCTTGGCACTAGAGAATTGTTCATTTGCAAAGTGTTATCAGATCATGATTTTGGTCTGATATGATTTTTGGTATCAGATCCCAGTACTTACAGTTAGAAAAATGATTTGAGTATGGGAAATCACTGTAAATGACTCCTTTAGAACAATAATGCTGTAAAATGGAAAACAACCTCATCTTGTTACTGTTCCTCAAAAAAAGCCTGCTCCCTCTCAGAAGAGTGACACCGAACCATAAAACAAACGGCCTGCCCCCAGGGCACAATTGGAGCCCCATTCATCCTAGAGGGTAACGTTTCTAAGGACTGGTTAGGAAAACATCTCCCAAGAACCTAGAGTTGTGGCCATTGTATTCGTAGGAAAAATAACAGAATTCTGGCTGGAACGCTGGAGCTCAGTCATCTCGGAAAGTCATCTCAACAGGGGAAAAAAGTGCTTCTTTACAAATTCATGATATTTCTACAGTTTGCTATTTTTTTGCCCAAATTTTCTGCCTTTCCATAGGGGGAGCATGGCCCAGAGCCTTGATTACAGGGCCGGGCATTCAGAACCTGTCAGGATCTGTTCCTGCCTCTGCCTGGCCTTAATGCTTTGCTTGCATGCATCAAATGTTGAGCCAGACCTTTTAAATGCTGCTCGTGTGAGTGAGTCCCATTAACATCAATGGGATTTCCCCTGTGATGGAGAGCTACTTTCACAAATAAGTTTGGAAGACAAGGCCTATTATTTAATAAGGCCTCCTAGTCCCTCTCCCCCCTCAGCCCCGGGAAGTTACGTAAATGTGATTGCATCCCAACCGAGGTTTAGAGAAAGTGAAGTGACTTGTCCAAGGTCACACATCCCAGCAGTGACCCAATCTGGTGCCACCTGCCTGCCATTCCCATGCTGAATCGACAAGAGCACAGCACCCCTGCCCCCCATGCAAGCCACTGAATCTCTTTGACCCAGTTTCCCCATTCACAAGTGGTGGCAATAATACTTACATAATCATCCCCAAGGTTTCTTGTGCAGCTTTGATTGATCTTTGGTTAAAGACACATCTTGGCTGGATAGCCAAGTTTTTGTTCACCCCTGAAGGGTTGTCCCTTCAGACAGGTTGCACCATGCCGAAGGACGGGACAGGGCTCTTCTAAGAATGGTGGTGTTGACACCAAGCAAGAGCTCAGATAGTGTCCGGCCCCCCAAGTACATATGGAGAAGGGAGGGCACAAGAACCTTCCCTGTTGACTTCCCAGCCACAGTCAAACAAGAACTGCTTCTTGTTAGACCCCCACAAAAGGCCATGCCACTCCTTTTCCCCCATGGACAAGCCAAGCTGGCTAGCTATGGAGGGGAGCACCTCTTACTGAATGGTTCAACAGCCTCCATCCTCTTACAGACCTGGTAACACCCTTGAAGCATGTCTCCCAGAGTCCCCATTGGGGTCGTGCAGCTCAGCTCATTCCCATGGCTTAACTGCTGTGGGAATGGTCACCACCATTCGGCTCCGTACATGTGCAAAGGGAAACTGCTGCTGATTTTCTCTCTTGCATTGCTGGACTGAAACCACCAATCTATTTACAGCTTCTTGAAAGATTCTGTACAAAACATTAGTCATGTTAATTTTCCTGTCTTAGCATCTCTTGTGATACAGAGGAAAGTGGTCTGAAATCCAGTCCTCCTACCAGCAAAGACAGAAATTACTTGATACCAATGCAATTGAGACTATAGGGTAGTCTGTAGCCAGAAGAGCAAACTGTCCACTCTAGGACCAAAAGCCACATCTGCAGCTGTTTCCAAGCCCAATTAGTCTAGCTCTCTTCACTGCATTTCAGGCTTGCCCGGGGAGAGCCTAACAGAGGCCGGATGCTGGCAGTGTTTCATTCACTGTGTTGTCTGTACTTACTCTGAGCAAAATTATACTGTGCTTTAAAACACACCTGGAACCCTGTCTACAAATGCACTCCATATGCTCTATAGCATCCTCTCAGGTGATTCCATGTTCTCTGGGTGTTTACATGCCAGCTTATTAAACTGTCCTAGCAAAATCAAGAATAGTAAGGCAACAATCCATTGTTCCTGGTGAAACTGGGAGAGGCTTTCAATAGTGTTTAAATTACAGGTTATGTACATGATTGGCCTGGGGCAAGTGACCCTTAGAGAGGGGCTAGGATAGGAAAACAGCTATCGGTCATCTGGCAGCCCACAGGAATCCAGGTCGAGTGTTCATTACTCACATTGATTTGCTACAGTATCTAGCCAACCCCCTTTGCTAGGTAGCAGAGGCACTGCAAACATGGAATGAGGGCTATTCAGGAAACAGTCACACCTGGAGGGTGTCTGAGCTGTGGTTGATGTGCTTGCTCCTGCAGCCTCTGATACCTGCAGCCTCCGACTCGCAGGAGTGGTCCTACTAGTAAAGGCTACGCTCTGACAGCTCACGCTTCGCTGTGAGCAAGGACTGCAAGGGTGAGTAAGGATCTGTAGGATCATGCTCTAACCATATGTCTACTGCAGGGAGGGGGCCTCCCAGCCCTGGTAGACAGACTCACACTAGCTGGAACTAGCATGCTAAAAATAGCAGTGTGGACATTGCGCTTCGGGTGGTAGGTCGGGCAGTGGCTGGAGCCCTCAAGTCAGGGGTGCCAGAGCAGAGGGGCCAGGGGGCCATGGCCCCATCACTTTTAAAAGTGAGAGGGCATAGTCTTAAGGGAGAATGGGGGAGGGGGATGGGTAGAGAGGAGCAGGCAGCGTGCGGCGCCTGGGGAAAAGAGTGGAGCGGCGGGGAAAGGATTGGAACTCAAGGGGGAAGGGGCGGGGCTCCACTTCTCAGGAGCTTCTGGCATTCCTGCCTCAATGCCACCTTGACCCCCAGGGTTGGAACTCAGGTGGCTAGCCCGAGTCTCCCCCAGAGCTGCAACATCCACGCTGCTCTATTTAGTGTGCTAGCTTGAGCCTCTCTAGTGTGAGTCTGTCTGCCTGGGCTGGGTGGCTCAGTCCCAGCTGCAGTGTAGACATACCTGAGGTGAGCTGTGGATGAAGAAGGAAGCGTACCAATACTTATCAAGAGAGGCAAAGACAAGTCTTAATTTGGCGACACAGCTGGCTGAAAACCGATTAGAAAAATACAGAAATGCCCCTCTGTATATGGCTTTACTTTCTGTGGATCTAAATCCACACCTTCACTCACTACTTACCAGCAGCAAGGTCTTCAGATTGAATTGTAATCCTACTGTGGCATGACTAATGCTATAAGTGAAATCTAGTGTGTTGCCTCAGTCTATACGTTTCTTTGGACCAGGTTTTGATCTTGGTTATTAAAGGCTTATGTTGATGTGAGTGAAATCAGCGTCAGGCCCTTCATCTTTAACAACATAATATTTTAATGAATCAGCATTCAGTGCCCAAGTGCTTCTGGTGGGAGTGCGGGATACATTAGATTTAAATAAAAGAGTACGAAGTACCATGGGCTGTTGCCATACCTGGGATGTGATGAGATGACAAACCAGAGCAGTTGGGTGCTTTCATATTATCCAAGAAACAGCAATGTCCCACTAGGGTCCATGCCCTGGATAGTCCTATGAATATAAAAAGAGATAATTATAAGTAGAAAAAAAGTGGTTTCTAGTATCATTGCTGTTGTGCAGTGATAAGTACTTTAAAAACGTGTTCAGTCATTCAAAGCGCTGTTCTAGTTGAAAAAGCAACATGATTATTTATTGATATTTTTTCCAGGTTTAATGTGCCCAATTTACAGACAGATAGATGTTCGCTTGTTCTGTTCTGTTTTTGTCTTTTCCCCTAACTACCACCCTGCAAACCCATGCTGGGCCCTGAAAGTGAAGCTGGGTCCTCCCCTGCCTATGCAGCAGCTGTAGCAGCATCAGTAGTGGGGTTTCTGTGTGCCAAATTCTGCCAATTTGTTTCCCTCTTGTCTATGCAATCCCATTGTTTTTAGATCATGCCATCAGTTACAACTGTGTAACTCTATTGCCTTAAGTGGATTTGCACAAATGTAACAGACTGGAATTTAGGAAGTCATTCTGTTGATGTTCTGCAAACAGAGCTAGGATCCAGCTCTCACACTCATAGCTGGGTCGCATCTTCAGACCTCACAAGAGCAAACGCAGTAGACCATGTTTATGTCTCTGAAGGCAGCAGGTGTGAAAACATGCATGGAACAGATCTGCTAAGGGAGAAGACTGTCTACCCATTTACATAGCCACTTTTGGGCCAAAGCCCAGTGAAGACAAGGGAAAGGCTCCCATGGACTTGAAAAGGCTTTTGGATTAGGCCTATTAAGCCAGGTTCTAGCGGTGCATTCTAACTTGTGTTGTTCTTTCTGGCCATGCCGCTGTTATGCTATGTTAAGCATGCTATGTTAAGCAACAATTAAGAATGACTTCTAGCTTCATAGAAGTGTAATTGTTTTGATTGACCTTCGCACCAGCCATGAGATACCAGTTGTTGTGATTTGCGGAGGATGATTGATTTACTTGGTGAAGTCATTTTTTTAGAAATAAACAAGTGAGAATTTCTGAAATCATCATAAATGGGCACTAGCTAATATAGGTAGCTATGGTGACAGTGACTGTGTCTTCTATACTTAGTACAGCATTGAGCATGTTGTTGGGGCTCAATAAATCATCAGGATATGGAGCATTGCGGGAGGTCCTTTGTCTCTCAGGCCACATGCTTCTTTTAGCCAGGTCCCATGTTTGTGCTATTGTGAATTTTCCATATTTGAATCACACAATAGGTGGCCTTTTAACAAAAATCACACCTTTTTTATTATTATTATTTGGATTTTTGTATCTTTAAACAAGGCAGTTCTTATACAGAAGATGGAGTTTGAAAATTGGCTTCCCCAGCCTGTTAAAAAGGGTGCTACAGGGGGACTGGATGGTAAGCTAAGCCACAGGGGATCTGTGTCTAGTCAGATGAGCCTGTGGCACCTGACTGTGGAAACTGTAGGCAATTAGCAGAAGTCTTATGTCAAACTTAAGGAGGATTTTTTTTTATTTGCCTCTATGCATCTTCTGTTTTGTAGTCTGAACACATCCCATTTGGGGTCTTTTCGCATTTCACCTAGGTATTCAGGTCCAACCTGAAGAGAAGCATCATACAGCACCGGCACCAATTTGGTGCTACTACACCTAGCCAAAAATACCTCTGCTACGTCGGGCTTAAGCTGCACTGAGAAGAGGCAGTGAGGTCCAGTGACTGGGACCCTGGACTGGGACTCAGGAAAACTGGGTAGCACTTGCCCTATAAGCACTGGCAAGTCGTATCCCATCTCTGCATGTGTTTCCCCGCTCACGCTCTGTCTGTTGAGAGCGTGAGCTGACCGAGGCTCTCTCTTGCTAAGTGTTTGTACAGCCCCTAGCACAGCAGTCTCAGTTTGGGGCCTCTAGGTCAGAGGTGGGCAAACTGTGGCCCACAGGCCACATCTGGCCTGCAGGACCATCCTGCCTGGCCCTTGAGCTCCCGGCCGCAGAGGCAAGCTCCCAGCCCCTCCCCTGCTGTCCCCCCTCTCCCACATCTATGCCACTGTGCGGGTAGCGTGGCTGGCTCCAGCCAGGTGGTGCGGCTTCCAGTTCTGCCGCTCTGAGCGGCATGGTAAGGGGGTGGGGAGCGAGGTTGTTGGATAAGGGACAGTGAGTCCTGGGGGGCAGTCAGAGGATAGGGAACGGGGGGGTTGGATAGGGAGTGGGGTCCTGGGGAGTCAATTAGGGGCGGGGGATCCCTGGAGGGGGCGGTCAGGGGATGAGGACCGGGGGGGGTTGAAGGGTCGGGGGTTCTGAGGGGGGTAGTCAGGGGGCGGGAAGTGGGAGGGGTGGATAGGGGGCAGGGGGCCAGGCTGTTTGGGGAAGCACAGCCTTCCCTATCTGGCCCTCCATACAGTTTTGCAAACCCGATGTGGCCCTCAGGCCAAAATGTTTGCCCACCCCTTCTCTACATGCTCTTGTAATACAAATAATATGTCCAAGTAGGTCCTGCTTGGCACACACAGTGCAGTCCTGGTAAGGCAAACAGCAGCATAAGTTGGTGCGAGAGAGGTTAGAATCTTCAAGGGCTGTGGGCTACCTACAGGTAGATGTGGGCCACAACACACTGCATGTGTTGCAGAATTAACCAGTTGCTGTTTTCCATGGCTTTGCCACCATACTGTCAGCAGCTCTCTGTGTAAACCCTAGTTGTTATCAACATATGGCCCTGAGGCACTGTTTCCAAATTGTCACTTCCCCGGGTGAATCTTTCAGAAAGTTGTGAGCCTATGAAAACAACTGTCATGGAAACGTGACAATAGCCAATGCTACTGGAATCTGGTATCGATACTAACAAGATCTTTTTTCCCTTTAGCCATAAAACATTGTGGTTAAAGGGTTTCATTTTATACCTGACTCTTGCCTACTTACTAAGGTATTAAAGGCAACATTTTCAAAAGTCACCATTGGCTTTTTCGAGTGTCCAGCTTGAGACATTGTAAAATGGCCTGCTTTCAGAGAGGGAATGCTCAGCACTTCCTAAATCAGAACTCTTTATGATATCTCAGGTTGGACACCCAGAATCACTGGTCACTTCTGAAACTCTTGACTGAATTTGGTAAGTTCTACTGGCACGTGATTGCTTGTAATCTACCCCCTTTCCTCGATTCAGTGCTATGGAATCTCCCCCCATACAAATCATCATGTCTTTTGCCATTAGTCCTAAAGACTATTCATTCATATTGATTTATTTAATTCACGGAGGAGTTCTGGGTTACAAACAGTACAGATACACAGGCTGTTTCCTGCACACTTCTAACCCAAATGCTCACCATTTTCAAAAATAATGCTGCTGTGAGCCAGATATGGTGTTTAATTGGCCTGTCCCTATGCAATGACTTTAACTGAGCAGGTGTTTTTAACCAGAGTATAAGAGTTTTTGTTTGCTTTTCTTTCTTCATATCTCCAAAAAGAGAAGGAGTACTTGTGGCACCTTAGAGACTGACAAATTTGTTTGAGCATAAGCGTTCGTGAGCTACAGCTCACTTCATCAGATCTGCTCAAATAAATTTGTCAGGTTCTAAGGTGCCATAAGTACTCCTTTTCTTTTTGGAGATACAGACTAACACGGCTGTTACTCTGAATTCTTCATATCTGTGACACTGAAGCTGGAGGGAGACCATTTATTCAAGGAAAATTGGCATTGGATTAGCGCAAGTTGAAAATTTTCCGTCAAAACTGTTTCTTGATGGAAAACTGTGTTTTTGATTAAACAAAATTGTTTGTTAAATGTGTCTGCTTTCTGTGGAAACTTTTTGTCAAAAAAACCCAGCACCTGAAAACCAAACCTTTCAATTCAGAAAGGACACTTCCCAAATCACAAGGCTTTGTTTTGGCTTGATTCAACATTAAACTGCATCCTCATGAGCCGCCACAGTGCTACATGGGAATCATAGTTTGGGAGCCTTATGCCCCTATTGTCCTATATGGGCTAGATTTTCTGGCTGAACTACATCTCCCATGATGCCTCAGAGCCACAAGACTTCCATGATGCAAGATAGGAGACTTTGGGGCATCCTGGAAGATGTAGTCCAACTAGGGAGCCTGGCAGTAAGGGAGATTGGGGCATAAGGTACTCTAATTACACCTCCCATGAAGCACTGTGGCAGTGCAGGCAGATACAGTTTGTCAGACTGCTCCAAAATGGCATGTTCTGTTTGGATTGACCCAATTTTTCATTTCAATGTTTCCCAACCAAAACTTTACGTTTTCAGCCAAAAGGTTTTAGGCTTTCAACAGTAAGCCTAAATGTTCCATGGAATTTTTTAATTTGACTTTTTTGGATGAAAATGAATGTTTTTCATCAATATTTTTCAAGGGGAAAATACCCTATTCTCCAACCAGCTCTTTATTGGACACTCCTGGTGTTTTTGCTTTATATTTTCATATATTTTATATTATATGAAAAATTGCTTTGAAGCAGTGAGGAAGGGAGGAAGACATCTGTTTTTTTTCTTATTAATTTCACCTCCATAAATATATTTTTCCTGTGATGTGGTATTTTTTAAAACATTATTAGACAGAGACTTGTCCTGAATCTGTGCCAGCTACTTGTTTCATTTTAAATGGCATCTGACTCGGAACTTGAACGACTCAACTGACTCCATCTGGAACCTTTGCTGCTGTCCCTTTGACCTGAAACCATCTGCTTTGTCAGTGGCACATTCTCATTTCCAAAAGCAAACATGTAAAAAAAAATATTATGAGATTTTGAGTTCTCAAGCACAACGCCATATGACCCTTTCTTCGACCTCTCGCTCTGCCATGTCTTTCATTCAAATGGGAGTTTTCCATTTATTTTAGTGGTAGCATATTCAAGACCTGTTCTGTTTTCTCGTTCTCCTCCATTAAATTTTGCTCTCATTTTGATTTCAGTTTGCTCTTGTGTTAATTACAGAACAAAGAGCCCACTACCATCTTTCTAGTTAGTTGCCAGGAATGACACATTCCCTGTATCTAACAGTCTGGCAGACTTTAGGTGGGCTGTAAGTTTTGGATCAGATTGCAAAAGCTGTGTATCTTCTAAGTTTCAAAATAGAAATTGGATCATTCCTAGAAATTTCAACCTTGTTACAGGGCCCACTGGTCACTATAAACCTAATAAATGACGGCCATTATTTCTGCTTAGAGAACTCCTATTGATGTTGATGGGAGTTTTGCATATTTGGTCCTCTATTTGGCATGTATTGTCTGTCCCAGCTTCTTTAATTCTTTACCCTTCAGTTCAGTTTATGTAGAGCCTACATCATGGTAAATACAGCTAAAATCAAACATGCCGAAATAAGTTTACAGCACATATGTAGAGCACCCCCAAAGGAGCATTAAAGTGAAACATGGGTCTGATCCAAAGTCCAGTGGAAGGACTGCCATTGAGATCAGTGGGCTCTGGGTTCTGAAGCCTTCAATTAAGGCATGATCCTCATTGGTCCTAACCACTTACAACTCCCACTGACACCAGCGCAGAAATCCAGCCTCTACTGAACTTAATAGGAATCTTGCCATTGAGTTCAATGGGTCCAGGATTTCCTTGGGAGTTGCAAATGATTCAGACCTCTCAGATCAGGCCTTAACGGCCAAATAAGCATATAGAGTACATCCTGCAACTGACCTGCTCATGCAGAGCCCTGATCAAACAGATCAAAGTCCCAGCTCATGAATCTGTGCACATCTGCAGGTGTGTGTAGAAACATAGATTCTTTAGCATTGCCAGTTTCATAGAAAATACAGAATTGTAGAAAAGTGTTTCCTAAGGCGTACGGATGACCTAAAATACCTGCTGTAGAATTTGCATTGTACAGTGAGGGAATGTGTTTCAAACTTGTGTACGTGAACCGAAATCCATATTTAAGCACCTACATAAGAAGCCTGACTTTCAGAAGTATGAAGCGGGTGCAGCTCCTATTGAAATTAGCAAACTCCATTGAAGTTAATGTGGGCGTTCTGAATTTTCCTCCTCATGGTAAATTCTGACTAGTGTTGTTTGAAAAGTTTCAAAGATTCAGTTGTGATAAGCTTCTCAAATGTTCAGCTGTGGACATGACAGTATCTGAATTTGATGGTTTTTGGTCCCTCAGTGTCTGTCTAAGCTGTGCCACAAGTACCAGCCCTCATCCCCAAAAGAGTAGCAAGTGTGAAGGTTTTAGTTTGGCTGAGGAGATATTGGCCTTCTGCAACAGCCAAACTGAAGAAAATAGTAGGATAGTAAAATTAAAAGTATTTGTGATTACGCCGAGTAATACGTCTGTAACTTCTTATGTTTGTAAAGTGCTATGTCCATCCAGGAAGACAAGATCTATGCCGCTCTGTAGAGTTTACAATCTGGATTACAGCTACAAACCTAACAATTAAGGATCAGATATGAAAATAAGACAAAAAGGGATTTGGAGGCAAAGAGGGAAAGGCAGATCCAATACATTTATATTGTAGTAATGCCTAGAGTTCACAACTAAGATTGGGCCCAGTTGGCCTATACGCTGTGTGTACACACAGGGTATGTCTACACAGCATGTGAAGGTGTAGTGGTAGCACAGTTAGGCATGCTCATGCTAGCCTAAATTTGGGTAGCCTGGGTAACAGCAGTAGTGTAGACATGGTGACATGGGCTTTGGTATGGGCCAGCCCCCGGAGTACATATCCAAGTTCCCTGGCAGGCTTGAACTCAGGTGGCTAGCCTATGCCACCCTGTCTACACTGCTGTTGTTACCTGTGCTTGCTAGATTAAAGATAGCATGGATGTGCCTACCCATGCTCCAGTGACGCTTTCATTTGTGGTGTAGACACACCCATAGTGAGAGTCAGTTCCTGCCCCAAAGAGTTTATAATCTAAGTAGATAAAATAGACAATGGATGGGAGAAAAGAAATATCACCATTCCCACGTTTACAGACCAGGAAATTATTATACCTACAGATATGGATGAATATTCTCTTGTAAATTTGATTAAGTTGTTTGCTGAAGCTAGAAATGATTTTTTTGTGATAAATTTTGTATTAATTTTCATAAGGAAACAAATACAAACAAAAGATAAATGAATTACAGCTTGTAGGTGCTACCCAAATACTGCACGTTTCACAGGCTATCCAATCAAATAATGCAATCACGCAACTTTACAACTTGTCAAAATTGTAAGACCAGACAATACAGAATCAGGCAATATTACACAGACATAATACATTAAGGTTGGGGTAACAATAAAAGAAAAAGACATACACAAATAGGCAAAAAAGGAAAGGAAGGAACAAGTGGATGGGAAGAGGGAGGGAAAAAGGCAGAGAGGTCAGATGCAATAGAAGTCTGATATCATTTGAGCTATCTCAGCATTTTGTATCCAAATATATCAATTTAAAAAAAATTAACACTTTTTTTCTCTTCTGAAGCATTTTTTGAGAATGAGGAAGTTATGCCAAGTAGATACTGTGTTTAATTTTCATAAAAGCGTGAATACATATGTGCTCCTTCCGTGCACACATTATTTATTTATATAGTCACACAGATATGATGGGGTTGAAGTGCCATGAGTTCTGCAAATGATGAGCAAATCTAACCCAATACGAGGCCATTGCTGAGTGATACTCTTGCTGAGATCAGTATAACCTACTTCTAAATATGCCCACAAAGAAACAAACTTGGAGTAACACGTGGTGCTCTTAAGATTGTAGGTCAATAGACAATTAGGAACAATTAAAACAGTCTTGAGGCTACAGGAAATTCCAGGCCAAATACCCTAATTAATGCTAGCAGTCACTTTTTTATTTTAATTTATTTGTAATCTTTGCTCTAAATGTTTTTCTGAAAATAAAGATCTTATGTGCCATATAAATGACACCAGTTTCCTTTCTGGAGATTTCAGTTGGAAATGTAGGGCATTTAATAATAGATGGATGGTTTTCTACAAAGTTTTCTGCTATGCACTTCGAGTTCAGCTCTTTTACACTGAGGAGTACCTTCTCATCCTGATGCACAGAGATCTCTTTGCATAGGCTCCAGTCATTGAGAAGAGATGATACCTCTCAATCTTTAATTGCTGAAAAGTCAATCATTTAAATGCATTATCATCGGCATGCCTGATTTCTGCTGTATACCGGCAGCACTGAGACAATCTTCTCCTTTTGTTCCTGGACTGATCCTCCTTGTTAAAGAATTCAATCTGACAAATGTATTTCCTGGCTTAGCATTCCAAATTGAAATGAAATAATATTTGAAAGTACTCTTATGTTAAGAAGGACATCTTGCACTGAGGCTAGATACTGAGTTACTCTGCTAATTTTTGCATATACATTTTAAAAAATTCCATTAGAATTGTGTGCATAAGAATCAACTTGTGGTCTAACTGACAAGCAGAGGAAACACAAGCCAAGCCAATGACTCCGGCTCACGTACAGTTTAATTTTTGGAGGGCTTTCAACTTGCACTCACATTTCCATTGAAGAATTAATGATCATAAATTATTTTTTAGCTTATTCTGGACTATGTCTCCTTTTCTGTGTTTTTTTTTTCAGACTGCTACGAGAACAGTGGATCAGAGCCAAATATGAAAGAAAAGAATTCATTTACACTGAGAAGCAAGAGCCTTATTCTGCAGGTAGTGAAAGAAATTCTCAGCAGATGATTTTTGCTGTGTACAAAAGCATCCATTTGCTTTCCATGGTCTCCTTTTCTATAACATTGAAAAATTACAGCTCCCTAGACAGGAGGGGAAAGTGCAACTCCTCGGGAAAAGACTCCTCTTGGGGTTGGGTCGAGACTTCAGAGTCAGATTCAAAGCCCAATGAAATCAATGGAGGGGTCATTTCATTGACTTCAGTGGGCTTTGGGCCATGCATGTGACCAACAAATAAAGTACAAATAGGATACTTTCTGGTTGCTGGGTGTGTTAATAGGAATTAAAATATAGGTCACTACTTGGTAAGGATATGATCAGGAAGGGTTTTCCTTTGGGAATGATGAAATGGGGTTATTAACTCATTTGGTTTTGTTGTGATGTCTTTGTAGATAAGTATTTGGGGGCAATATTTTTAAATTTTTTTTCATGCAAGGTGACACTGTGTGTGTGTGTGTGTGTGTGTGTGTGTGTGTGTGTGTGTGTACCCGCAGGTACCTGCTCTTGTGGTTAGGGTCAAAAATTCAGTTAACGTTTAAGTGCCATTAAATGCAAGTTGACTGTTATTTTTAACAAAAGAAATTGGGGGTTTATTCTTTAGAATTATCACAATGATAGCTAAGCTATCTGATTTGATTCAGAAGTCGTGGGGATCCACCCCACCTCCCCATTAACTTCAGGCCAGGAGGTTATTACTTATGTATATAGGGACTGATCCTTCTCCCATTGCAGTCAATGGTAAAACACCCATTGTCTTCAATGGAGCAGGGTCAAGCCCATGACATAACAAGTGTATCATTGAAAAGGCTTCCCATGCAGCCATTGAAGTCCCTCTTCCAAATAGTTCCAATCAGTGCATGCAATACAATATAGCGAGGAACTGTGGAGTTTGTAGATAGATTGACTTGTAGAGCAGATGGATCTTCAGAAGAATTTGTTGGGGATCTTTTTAAGTGGAAGTATGGGATTTGGCAAACGTTACTTTTGAGGCTGTTGTGGGTGACGTGAAAGGAGACATAAAATTGGCTGGTTTCCTGTTCTTTTCTTTTCACCAGATGAAGGTGGCATTGAATTTATTCTGCATTTATACTGTACTGTTTTTTTGGTTTTTTTACACCAGCTATGTGCATGAATGGGCCGGAATAATTTTATTAACAAGGACCATGTTAGTGACGAAAAAGTTAAAATATTAATTTCATGCTGCTTGTGGAGCCTAATAATAAGCAGGTAGCACCTGCGGTTTGCTGCTAACAGAGCCACAATTAAAATCTGACCTCATGTATACCCATCTTATATTCAAAGAATTTCTGCTATGCCATTTTATGATTATATGTCACTATATGTAACATACATATTGGAGCGAGAGAGAGAGTGTGCATATGTGTGTGTATAAAAGAGGTGTATTTGAGATTTTCAAAGCTGCCTAGCAGATTTATATACAGTCCGTTAATTTTAATGGATGGATGGGGGTGTGTGTGTGTGAGTGTATGTGTGTGTATAAACATATATAAATCCCCTAGACAGCTTTGAAAAATATAAACTAAGATATGTACAATACACACCCACAGAGTAACACTTTACTGTCCACGGAATATTAATCTTTAGTGTTAAGGCACTTTAATTACATGCCTAACTTCAAACACATGAGTAATTCCACTAACTTCCATAAAAAGACTGGTGTTTAAAGTTAAGCATAAGAAAAAAAACATAAGAATGGCCATACTGGGTCAGACCAAAGGTCCATCGAGCCCAGTATCCTGTCTACCGACAGTGGCCAATATCAGGTGCCCCAGAGGGAGTGAACCTAACAGGTAATGATCTAGTGATCTCTCTCCTGCCATCCATCTCCACCCTCTGACAAACAGAGGCTAGGGACACCATTCCTTATCCATCCTGGCTAATAGCCATTATGGACTTAACCTCCATTAATGTATCCAGTTCTCTTTTAAACACTGTTATAGTCCTAGCCTTCACAACCTCCTCAGGCAAGAAGTTCCACTGGTTGACTGTGCGCTGAGTGAAGAAGAACTTCCTTTTATTTGTTTTAAACCTGCTGCCCATTAATTTAATTTGGTGGCCCCTAGTTCTTATATTATGGGAACAAGTAAATAACTTTTCCTTGTTCACTTTCTCCACACCACTCATGATTTTATATACCTCTATCATATCTCCCCTAAGTCTCCTCTTTTCCAGGCTGTCCAAAGCATGTGCTTAAATTCTATGCTTTGGATTGGGGCCTAAGTGTTTTGAGAGTTCTAAATAGATATTGTAGCAAGGACTCAAACAGGAGTTAATTTTAGCTGCATATTTTACAGGCGTTGTCTGATAACTTCATTAGTCAGGAAAAGCTATGCATTGTTCAAGCACATATTGATGCACTCTGGGTTTTTTTGCTTTTTTAAAAAGTCTTCATGAAAAATTAAATAGAGAACAAAATTGAACAATGAGACATTTTTAAATTAACATCACAACCATTTCTGTCAGTCTCTGGACAAAGGAATGCAACTACATGCAAATGTATTGCTTTATGCTTTTATCTTGTCTGGGGGGGGAGGGGGAGAGAATTTGTCACAGTTAAGACCTGACACAGGGCCCGTGTATATTAGCCACAAATGTAATCTAGAAATATTAGCCAAGGTCTGCAGCTATGGCCAATGAATGCACAATACAAATCAGCCATGGGGTTGCAAAAAAGCTTGTTAGACACATTACTGCCCCTCAGTCCTGTGCCTGCTGCATTCCAGTTTGGTCATGTGGCACAAGTTAGAGCAGCCTAAGAGCTGCTCTAATTTACACTGCCTCCAAAGGGTTCCAAGATCAACTGCCATTTGTCAAGCCCGAGGAAAATCCTGACAAGAGATGGTTGAAACTTGGAATCTTCAGTTCACTGGAAATTTCAAAATTTATTCTTGATCCAAATCAGAATGAAAGCAAATATTTTCAAAATTTCTCATGAGTTAGAATTTCCAAAAGATTTGAGTTTTGGAAAATATTCATTTTGGAATTCCAAAATTTAATTTTAATTTGTTCATTGTTACATTTATAATTTTTACATTATTTCATAACATGGCAGTACGAGTAGTGTATAATATGTGCTACTGCTGCTGACTTGTCATAATATGATGTAATACTTGAAATAGTCTTTTTATTTATTAATTTTCAATCATTAAAGGCAGTTGCTGGTTAGTACACATTGAAATATTTTATCTTGTTTTTCTAGATCAAAGTTTCTACTGTCCCTATTCCTATGAAACAGTTTGACGCTTTGTGTCAACGACTCAACAGAAGCCACAAATTATACCCTGCTACTACTGATGTGTTTATGAAATAATGTAAAAGTAATTTGAAACTGACAAAAATCTATACAATAAAATTATGAAGCAAAATTTTGGAGTTCTGAAATGAAATTTCATTTTAGTATCCATGAAAATTTGTCCAGAGGAAAAAATCTTTTTGTTTGAGAATGTTTCTTCCCATGGGACTGTTCTTTGAAATCAGCGCAGTTTCTGAAATGATTTGTTTTTGAAGAAAATGGCATTTTTCATCCAAAAAAAAATGTTTCAGTGCAACACTTCCAACCAGCCCTAGTCCTGACCACACTGCATGCTCCTGCCATTCCCCTCCCACCAAATGCCAGGGTGACGTGGCTTACGAACCACAACACCAGTTTGATCAATTCCCCATGTGCTGGAATGAGCAGTATGTGGCCGGTGGCCCCATGCTTATGGTTTCTTTGCACTGCAGGAACACATCAGGGGATCTGGGCTGCTGGTGTTCGTTAATGACCTCATATACAAAAGGTGTCTTATATCACAACCATGCATAACACATCTCACTGGAGTGTGCATTTTCCCTCTTTTGTCTTCCATGTGAAGTTATATTTTCCTCCTTAACACTATGTTTGACTATTTTTCTCACCATTCTGAATTCCCTGGAGAGGCGCTAGATTGCCAGTTTCCAAGTACAAAACATTTTGCTACTAATAGAGACATCAAGATTCATTTCCTGGTGTTTGCTGGAAGATTTAATTCCATCTTCCAATCCCAGGGGCAATTTTGTGCTCTAATATCTTTGCAATAATTGCATAAAAAATAGGAGAATGCTCTTCTTTCAGTAGCTCCAAGCAAGGTCCTTTTCCAGCCAGTCTAATAACGAGAAATATTTTTTGAAGCCCTCATCAGAAATTCAGCTTACTCTGTTTCTGAACAGCCTTTGGGGAGAGATTGTCTAGAGTCTGTAAATGCCAAACAAAAACTACTGCAGCCTGACTGACAGTCACAGCTTAAAGGAGTCTCGGGACTGGAATGTCAGATGTTGCAAGTCAGGACTGAGGTGCACAGGGAAGCAGGAACAGAGTCTGCCAGGAGGATGTGAGTAAACCCTACAGCTGCCAGAGAGCAAGAAGAGGAAGGACTCGGGGCTGTGCAGGGAATATAAGGTTCCATCGCTGCTCCCACAGAGGTTATGTAAGGCCCTGAGCCAGCTGTCATTGGGTCCCTTTGCTAGATTAGTCTGCCTGGGGGGATAGGAGTGGTGAGGTAGGGATGAGAATTCACTCTTACAGCCAGAGTAAGATGGGACTTGCACTGCTGCTCTGATTTCATACCCCAAGTGCATCAGAGCACATCCCCACCCATCTTACCCCCCTGAAGGGTCTGCAGGTTTCAGAAATCAACATCCAGTGTACCTAGTTTAATGTTTGTTAAAATAAATCCTTCTTTCTGCAGATGCAAGGCCTCGTGGTGTTCCCAGCTACATCCATATCTTTCCAGCTCCCATTCTCCCCCGCCACAAACGCACCACACTCTGATGGTTTCATTGCTTCAGAAGGACCATCATTAATGGGTATATGAGCCCCATAGATTTAGAGTGAGGAGTCAGTTCAAGTTCAGATGGCGCAGGAAGATTAGCAAAACAGCAATTAAATGCTTCAGTGATCTGCTATGGATACTTAACTGAGTTATACCTTTGATCTGCGGGAGCTGTTTAATTTCAAATGTAGTATTAGAGCTAAATAATTTGTTCACCCTCGCCAAATTTTGAGGCAAAGAACTATTTGCAGCTCAGTAATTTAGATTAATGCTGAAAGTTTGCATTCCTCCGGCAATTGAAACATTCATTGCATGATGACATATAATGATACTAGTTTTAAAGTGTCTCATATCGTTGTGTGTGGTTCAGCCTGGCTTAGTTCCTTTTGATAAATGAGCTGATTAAATTACTGTCAGTCTACAGCTCGTTATTCCCTTTAACTCAGTTTAATGGAGCATGAGCTCTGAATTTGTTTGGAACTCAGATGGAGATAATCCCAAACAAAGTATAGGAAGATCTGGAACCAGAAGTCATCAGATAGGATTTCACTTTTCGTTCAATCATTTTGAAAAATTTAGTTTTCTCTTGGAATATCATAGTTAGCTGTCAGCATTTAGGGGAACATTTTCAAAAGAGCCTTAATCCCACTGAAAGCCAAGTCACTTAGGTGCTTTTGAAAGTGTTACCCTTAATCAGCTGCATGTATATTTGTGACCAAGGAGAAGTATGGTGAGAGAAGGGAGGGAGGGGGTGTCAGTTTCAGGGTTAAAAGTATTACAATAGTTTGAAGTGATGAAGGTTGCAGCACTTGGTGCATGTTGGGCAAAGAGCAGGAGATGGTGTGGATGTATGGCTTGGAGTTGGTGATGAATACAAATGTGAAAAGTTAACTGATCTGAAAATGACCAGCATTCCAACTGTCCCTTGTATTGTCCCTGGGTTCCCAGATAAATCGCTGCCTGTGCTGCTTGTATGTTACTGTGCATGCTGAACCCTAAGACAGGTAAAGGGGATACTCTGGAGGATGCATATGTAGCTCGTCTTTGTACTTACTTTAACATAAGAAAACAAGAAGGGAGAGCTGGTGATTCCTCTCTTCAGTGGGTAGTAAGTCATTTGATCCTTGCCAGGAGAAATGACTTGACTTCACTGTTAAAGCACTGATGCTTTAAAGCATCCATTCAAAGGCTTGATATAGTGAGTGCTCTCTCTGAGAGGGCTAATCTGTGTCTTGGGAAGCTAACAGAACTGCCTCTGATGTGTGTATGCCGAGGAAGGCAGTAACATCTCTCTTTCTCAGCTCTGCCTGTTAACCAGCATCAGGGTTGGGGAGTCCAGCACATTAATGTGATCCCTGCCTGTAATGTACACTGTAAGTTCACCTGTACAGACAAATGCAACCAACCCTATCCACATCAGTAATTTTATTTAACAATTTTTATTCTATACCAGTAAGATCAAACAAAATGAATCTATTGTCTAACTAAACACTTTCCCCAGCCAACTAGAATGAAATTACTGACGGCAACTAAACCAGATTTAAATGTTCCCTCCAGCTTTCACTCTTGCTTCCCTTGTCCTTATCCTATTGCCCTTCTCTGGTGGGAGCAGCCATCCTTCGCTTCCCTCCCCGCCTCCTCCTGTTTCATCATCATCATGCATCTTCTATAGGCTGAGATTTTTCAAAGATGCCTAAAGGTCAGGTGCCTAATTCCCTTTTGCTGTGGAGATCACAACCGATGCAGTAGAGATGTTCTGTTTGGGGGTATGTAGAAGCTATAGTCACTAGCTTTCATCTATTTTGGCAAGATTTAAGATCATCTTAATCTTGGTGGCTGACACGGCAGTGCTGCCTTGTAGGACAAGAGGCAATGTTGTCAGGAGTCAAGGCTTGTTGACGCTACAGCTGCTTATTATGTGTGGGATTTATTTTGCCTTGCGATCGCTCTGCAGGAGATGGCATTATAGATGCTCCAGAATGTTGTAGCCTGGAACATGATAAACTGAGCGGGGCAGATAAACGGATGAAGCATCTATGGGACAGAATATATATAACGTATCGCTAGGAAAAAAAAAACGAGCCCTCTTTGCATTCCAGTGTGTAAAATGGAAGGCTGATTTCAGAAGGCTCCAGATATCCAGGCCCTTGAAACTTACTCCTGATTATCTTCTGGCCTTCACTAAACCATTCATGTCAGGGCTGTTGTTGTGTTGCTACTAAGATAATGCCCTAAGGCTGAGGTCCTGCTGAGGTGTGAGATGTTGTGAAGCTTCACAGGTTGTGCTGAGTGTAAGAAGCATTGCATAGTTCTGTCAATGCCTGTGCTTAAATCCTATCGATCTTGTTGTGAGTTACACATATTACAAAAACCATGCCTGGATAGTACAGTTGTAGCCGTGTTCCTGTTGTGAGCTGTCCTGTTACGAACCATTGCTGTAGACCACTGGAGCACTGTCACTGAAGTGTATTCATAGCACCACTGGGTGATAACTATGGGCAGTCAGGACAAAATTGTGCATTAGCTGCACTGGGGGTTGAAGAAAGCTGTAGTGGCTGAGTGGAAATGGTGTGGGGTGGGGAGGGGTTGGTGCAGTACCCTCTCCGCTTCTCCCTACATCCTTTTGTAAACTTGACCAAGGGAGTGGATGTGCCAAAGGGAAGGAGGGAGCGGGGCAGAACCCATAGCACTCTGTCTCCTCCCCAGCTGGCTGCTGCTGGGGTAACCCGAAGCAGTCCTGGGGCATCCCCAGCCCCACCTATGCTAGGCCTAAACTCAGCACAGCTTAGGAAAGAACTCCCAAGTATTTTGTCGGCCAAAGTGATGCTGGTGTTGAATATAGATGAGAGATCTTCCGCCATCTGCTGGTGTAAATGTGGTTGGGCAAAATTAATGAATACAAATACCTTGCATCATATTTGTATGTGGCAGGTAACAGGTAGCAAGGACACGACACTTCTGGTGTTTGTGTGTGTGGGTAAAACAATCTCTGTGGAGAGTGGGAAAGGAAGGATTTCCCAGGGGTCACAGCTCTAGCCTGGGATGTAGGAGATCTACATCCAGTTCCCTGCTCCATCACGGACTTCCTGTATGACTTGGGACAGTCCCTTAGTCTCTCCGTGCCTTAGTTCCCCCTCTGTAACATGGTGATGATAACACTGCCCTGCCTCACAATTAAGTATATTAAAGCCTGAGAGCTGCTATTGAAGACTGGGATATCATAGAGTGAGTGCCAACAAGGAGAGGGGGACATTTTAAATGTTACATACCCTATTACCATCCAAAGGCATATGTGTAGTAATTGGATCACATACTGCTCTCTGTTAAACTGGTGTAAATGCCGAGTAGCTTCCCTGACTTGCACTGGTGTAAGAGAGAGAAGGATCTGGCTCATTGTTCTTAAAGGGTCAGAGTTCTGGGTATAGGAAGGAGAAATCCCATTGGTGAGCTACAGACACGGGAGAAATATGGACTGCTCAACAGTTTACCTGGTGTAGAGCTTTGTTATTGAATAAAATCATCAACACAATTCAAGAAAGTGACTTGTGTGTTTCAAATCAGAGGGTGCAAGTGCTTTTAAATACAACACAAACTGACAGTAAAACAGCTTCGTCTAATGAAAAGTTCAGCCTTCTGCAATTTTGCTATGGAATTTAATGTAGTGCTACTTTCTTGTTTGTTTGTTTTTAATCCTATAAATCACATTGTTGTTAATTCCCATACCCCCTTTACCAGGTTACAGAAGAACAATCAATGATAAGAGAGGATTTAGTGGCAGGAAAGGTGAATAATTGCGCTGCTACCAAACGTGTGCTGGCGTGAAATCGCTCTAACAGAATAAGAAACCTGTGGTCTTCCCTTAATCACTCCCTTCATTGTTACTAAGGATCCATAATGAGACATTTTGATTTCAAAGAGCTTCAATCCAGACGCTGAATTGTCACAATCATTTGCCAGGGGAGGGGGTGTAATGATCAGTGTCCATCTTTATGTAGAAGTCACCTTTCATTACTAATAAGCCACCTTGAATCATGGCAGGCCAGATCCTCAGCTGGTGTAAATCCAGATAGCGCCCTTAAAATCTATGGGGCTGCTTGGATTTATGGCAGCAGAGGATCTGAAGTGGGATCTTTAAGGTGGAAGCCAGAGCAGGTGGATGTGCATGTGACTATACACATATAGGATGCTATATCATATTATATAATGTGGAGGAGGTGTTTATAGCATGGGCCAATTTTTACTCTATTCAAGCCTATTGAAGGCAATGAGTGGGTGGAACTGAAGGCAGTGTTTAGCTGCGTATATGTATGCACTTCCATAACACTTTTCCCAAATGCTATGTAGAATAATAGCGTATAAGTTAGTCCATATGTTGGCTATATGAATATAATATTAATGTAGAATTTTGGAAATATTACAACACCCCAAAATACCAGCAAAATCTGTTACTCTGTACTGGAAATATTATCTGTTTTCTGCCCAAAAGATTTTCATGTGACTTGGGAAATGTAGCTGGAATTCTTTCCCATCTGCACTTGAATTTGAAGGAGCCTTTGTTGGAAAGGAAATAGAGAAAATGCCTGAGACATAAATACACTCCTCTTGGCTATGAGAAAGAGGCTCTTATTAGCTCTGTCTGACCTGCTGAGACACGGTGCAGTTTATTTTGGGCCTGATCAGACAAAGTGGTGAGGAGCACAGCAGCTAAACCCCAATTATTTTAACGGCCAGACCTCATCCTCTATCTTGGACCTGACTGCCATTAACTAGTGAAAGAGCGAGGTGTCTGAGCAACACATTGTCTCTAACCCACTGCAGCCTTGTATGTTTGTTATATTACACACAGCCTCAAAACTGAAGCTCCTCTCTCCTCCTAGCTTCTCAAGCTGTGTGTGAAGGCTGAGCTGAAGCAAAAGAACAAACAAGCGCTAGTGATAATCTAAGGAGGGCAAATCTTACTATTCATTAGACACAGCCCATAACACAGAATGGGCTATGTTAACCAACCAGTGCAAAGAAAATAAAGCACAATCTGGGAGGCACAAAGTCATTTGTCTAATTGTGAATGCCCAGGGTTCTTAAGCAAATGTGAATGCAAAGGGAGCTTTCAATGATATCCGAACCAGCACCATCCGTCTTGGCAATACAAAGGTTTGTGCAGTACAGTGTGAAAAACATGCCTAATGCCCCACTCTTACAATTGTCTGTAAAGCCCAGCAGTGGAAACGTTAGAGTAAGAAACATGGTAATTGATGAAGGAGGTAGATAAAGAGATGAGAGTTGTTGGTAAGAGCCAGTGTCAGTGTGTGGAATTAGATGTTGGCTGTGGGTGGCAGAGAAGAGCTGATTGTGAGCTATGATTTTAAAAAAGGATGAGGAAGCGGAGAGGACAGAGGTGAAAAGACTGTTAGAGCTCCTACTGCAGGTAGGTAGGACTGGAAAAGGACAAGGAGGACTGAGATGAGGCTAGAAGTAGAGTGCGATGTTCATTTTTGGATGACATTTTTTCACTGAAAAATTCCAGTTGTTCAAAACTGAACCTGTTCACAGGAAAGGGCCAGTTTTGACAAATTTCTCATTTCAAAAAATGTTTCAAAATTGTCAAAACATCCCATTTCAACACTTTCAAAATGAAAAAATTCTCTTTTAGGGGTTGAAATGACTTCATTTTGAAACTTAGGTTTTAATTTATAGTATTAAAAAAAAAGACAAAGGAGAAAAATGTAAAAGGTCAAAATGAAAACAAGACATTTTGAAATGATTGAAGCACACTGCTTTGCTGCGGCAAATAGAGTTGTTTCACAAGCAATTGTTTGTTTCACTGGAGGTTACCAGTGGAGTTCCTCAGGGATTGGTTTTGGGACCAATCTTATTTAATCTTTTTATTACTGACCTTGGCTCAAAAAGTGGGAGTGTGCTAATAAAGTTTGCAGATGATACAAAGCTGGGAGCTATTGCCAATTCAGAGAAGGATCGGGATATTATACAGGAGGATCTGGATGACCTTGTAAACTGGAGTAATAGTAATAGGATGAAATTTAATAGTGAGAGGGGAAGGTTATGCATTTAGGGATTAATAACAAGAATTTTAATTATAAGTTGGGGACGCATCAATTAGAAGTAACGGAAGAGGAGAAGGACCTTGGAGTATTGGTTGATCATAGGATGACTATAAGCTGCCAATGTGATATGGCTGTGAAAAAAGCTAATGCGGTTTTGGGATGCATCAGGAGAGGCATTTCCAGTAGGAATAAGGAGGTTTTAGTACCGTTATACAAAGCACTGGTGAGACCTCACCTAGAATACTGTGTGCAGTTCTGGTCTCCCATGTTTAAAGAGGATGAATTCAAACTGGAGCAGGTTCAGAGAAGGGCTACTAGGATGATCCGAGGAATGGAAAACTTGTCTTATGAAAGGAGACTTAAGGAGCTTGGCTTGTTTAGCCTAACTAAAAGAAGGTTGAGGGGAGATATGATTGCTCTCTATAAATATATCAGAGGGATAAATACAGGAGAGGGAGAGGAATTATTTAAGCTCAGCACCAATGTGGACACAAGAACAAATGGGTATAAACTGGCCACCAGGAAGTTTAGACTTGAAATCAGACGAAGGTTTCTAACCATCAGAGGAGTGAAGTTTTGGAATAGCCTTCCAAGGGAAGCAGTGGGGGCAAAAGATCTATCTGATTTTAAGATTCTACTCGATAAGTTTATGGAGGAGATGGTATGATGGGATAATGTGATTTTGGTAAGTAATTGATCTTTAAATATTCAGGGTAAATAGGACTAATCCCCTGAGATGGGATATTAGATGGATGGGATCTGAGTTACCCAGGAAAGAATTTTCTGTAGTATCTGGCTGGTGAATCTTGCCCATATGCTCAGGGTTTAGCTGATCGCCATATTTGGAGTCGGGAAGGAATTTTCCTCCAGGGCAGATTGGAGAGGCCCTGGAGGTTTTTCGCCTTCCTCTGTAGCATGGGGCACGGGTCACTTGATGGAGGATTCTCTGCTCCTTGAAGTCTTTAAACCACGATTTGAGGACTTCAATAGCTCAGACATAGGTGAGATTTTTCGAAGGAGAGGGTGGGTGAGATTCTGTTGCCTGCGCTGTGCAGGAGGTCGGACTAGATGATCAGAATGGTCCCTTCTCACCTTAGTATCTATGAAACCATCAGGTAGCAGAGTTTCTAGTTGGAATTGATGTCCAGAGGGGTAGGGGGGTGGCTGCAGAATAGGCTACCTAAGTCAGTGATGTTCTTGGGTGGAAGAGCTCTGCTCAGGACTGAAAGCTGCAAGCTGAGATGAAGGGTGTGTTGTTATACAGTCAGCAAGCTTTTAGATTGCAAACCACAGGAGAAAAGTAGTGAGAGAGAGGAAAATCCATACCCCAGCTAGGGAGATATTGAATAGAAAAGAGAGAACACCGAGGTTAGAGGGAAAGAATTTTCTCCAGTGTCTTTCGTTCTCTCTCACTCTGCTTCCCTACAATGTAGTGTATGTATACTTGGCTGCAGTTCCCTTGGCAGGAGGGAGGAGGGTCAAAGCAAAAGGGAAAATGATGCTTGGGAAAAGGTCTTTGTGAAAGAGCCTGCTGCAAAGTCTCAATTTTGGACCCTCGAACAGTGTCAAGTGTAGAAACCATTTGTTCATTCTCATTTCTGCAGTAGATGCTGGAAGTAGCAAATTGTTCCATGCACTGTACTAGCACCGTACACTGGCTGGGATGAAGGTGCAGCAATACAGCTGAGATTTATGTCCGAAAGCATGCAAGCTTCGTGCACAAGATCTTGAACAATTGCTTGTGAAACAACTCTATTTGCCGCAGCAAAGCAGTGTGCTGTTCACAGGGCAGAGCGTTTAGCAGTTAGTGCTCAGAATTAGCATCCTGGGTTCTGGTCCTTAACCTATCCCTGACTGGCTAGTGAGCCTGAGCAGGATGCTTATGTGCCTGTATGTCCAGTTTATCTATTTGGAGAGTTACACTTTCTCTCCCATGCACAAGTGTTGGTATGCAGAATTAATGTTTGTAAAGCACTGTGTGGGTTCCTATGATGAAAAGTGTTACATAGATAAGTGCAAAGAAATTAGTGATGGTATTTTCTGATTGGAGCTAGCTCCCCTGCAGAAAACTACATGAAAATAACATCCATGTTGTAAGAAATGTTAGTCCCTTGGTTTTTCCTATAAATGTGTATCCTGTTTTCTTTCTATGTTTAATCAAAGATTTCCCTTTTCTGAATCTTTCTGCTAATATGTTGCCTGAATGATATGCACTGAAGGGCTTGATTCCCTTTGTGGGGAACTCCTGCTTTTGGGGTGAAAGTGAGATATACAGGGGAGTAAAGAGTTGGTTGCATTAGTGACTCTGTAATAGACAGGCAGCATTTCTAAAACTCTGATGTTTATACTCAGACACTTTGGGGAGGGTGAGGTGACAAGGAAAAATACAGTATGGTTTCAAAAGGGAAATTTGCAAAGCGTTGTGGGTAATGCTATTCTAATTAAGGCAATGGAGGTGGTAAAGATATATATACACATACAACTTACTTATTTCAAAGCAATAAATTGTGACTATATGGTACCTGTGTATCCTGTCAAAGCTGGAAGAGAAACCACACACACAAGTCTACTTTTTCTCAAGGCTATGCAGAGAGGCACAGCTCGAATAAGCTGATGCTTCTCTGACTGATACAACAGCTGCATCATGGTGATGGAAGCCAAGAAGTGTATCAGGAGTTGCTAAGTTAATTCAGTCAGGGCCTAGGCTTGCATCTGTTGCCATTGGTAGGGAGCAGTTCTTAGCATCGCTGTCCTCATGCCAAGACCGCTATCCGCATAATGCATGTGCTTTGCAATCTTACTATAAAAGTGTAAAACTATAATACCCAGAGCATTTATAGCACCTTTCATCCAAGGATCTCTAAGTGCTTTATAGACATCAATTAATTCACGAGGGACTGATCTTCAAAGGTGATGAGTACCCACAACTCCAGCTGAAGCCAATGGAAGCTGTGGTTACTCAACATATCCAAAATCAGCCCTTAGGCTCACCTCATCTCACCTGTTCCCATTTCAGAGATGGATAAATTGAGGCAGACAGACTGAACTTAAGTGGCTTGCCCAAGGTTACTCAGTGAGCTAGGGATGGAGCAGGGGTTAAAATCCATGTCATCTAGTCCTTTGCTGTTGAGACTACACAACATTCTTTCCAGACCTTAATTTAGATCTTGATTCTTCTGTTCTCCTGTTTGTCGACAGCTGTTTATTCTGAATTGTGTAAAACTTCCAGCATAAAGCATAAGGGATCATAAATAGTTCCTGCCCCTTGTGGACTTTGGAGTAAAATGTTCCAAGCAGGAGATTGGAGCTTTTAGAAGTAAACAAATGGCAAGAGATGGACGTGGCTTGCCTCGTAAGAGCACATGTTTCTGTGAATAGCAATTACAGCTGCAGTTAGACTTGTCTACAAGTCACCTTTAAAGTGCTGCTCAGAATATCAGTGACATTTCTGTTCCCCTCAAAATGCTCCCTAGTGGCAGGATGGCGCTTGTTAGTCTGGTATTTGCTGGGCTTTGCGTCGGCCATAATCAAGTTTATGCAGCATCGTCACCCACCGTCTTTTTGGTATGGCATCTGCTCCAGACAGAGGTCCAGATTCTCAACGTAGCACCATTGAAGCCAGCAAGTAGATTTAAGCTGGCTGACAATCTAGAGACTGAGATGTAGTCTCATCACTTACAAAATGTGTTTTCACAACATCATTCGTGGCAGCATCTCTCTGCAGCTGCATTCCCTTGCACAGTCCCTAATGGTACATGATCAAATGGTGATCGAGAAACCCGAGGGGCTATGTTATATGTAGTTCAATAGGCTGCTTTGTGAAATAAAACCACCTACTCTCAAGGGGCTTGAAGTGTGGGTGTTATCTGCTGAGCATCTTTACTGTGGTCATTAAGCTAGATGTGTTAAAACAACACAGCCTGCTGCTCAGAAACTACACTCTTGCAGAACTGCCAGCAGCTGGAGAGGAGGCTTCTTTTAGCATGATTTCTGTTTGAATGCTGGCTGGTCCAAAGCACATGAGCCATCTTACCTATTTTTTCCTAAAGGACAAACATAGCTTCACAAATATAGTCTGCCAAAATTGGCTTGTGGGGCCAGATCCTCAGCTGATATAAATGGGAGCATCTCCATCAACTTCAGTGAAGCTTTGCTGATTTACACCATACAGTTGCTGTGATTTCAGCTTCTCATAGTAAGTTTATTATTACTGATACTGTGAAAGCACATAGAAGGCCAAGATCCATTGTGCTAAGCACTGTACAGAACACAAAGATGGTCCCTGCCCCAAAGGGCTTACGATCTCAATACAAGACAAGAGAGCACAAGTGGAATTACAACACATGAGAAACCAACATACAGTTATCCCATTAAGGACCCAGTTCAGCCAGGTACTTAAGCACATGCTTAACTTAAACATGTGAGCTGTCCCATTGACCTAGTGCACTGAAGCCATGCTGTGCCCCTTCTATAAAGCGGATATGGACACACATCACACTTCTTCTGAGCTTCTCTAATATATCAACATCTTTTTTTATGGTGGGGAGCAAACTATGGACTTGCTAAGTCCATGCTCTGGAATAGTCATTCTGGATAAAATATTTCCAGATTCAGGGCCTGATCCAGCTCTCACAGAAGTAAATAAAGTGACCTCTGTTGCATTCAGTGGACATTGGCTCAGACTTGTGATGCAGAGGTCAGATGTTTATCAAAGCAGAGAGAAGTATAACACCCACGGGGGGGAAATAGAAAAGACTACGGCTGTCAAGCAATTAAAAAAATTAATTGTGCAATTAATCATAGGATTAAAAAATTAATTGCGCAATTAATCGCACTGTTAAACAATAATAGGATACCATTTATTTAAATATTTTTGGATGTTTTCAAATATATTGATTTCAATTACAATACAGAATACAAAGTGTACAGTGCTCACTTTATATTTATTTTTGATTACAAATATTTGAACTGTAAAAAAACAAAAGAAATAGTATATTTCAATTCACCTAATACAAGTACTGTAGTGCAATCTCTTTATAATGAAAGTTGAAGTTAGAAATGTAGAATTATGTACAAAAAATAACTGAATTCAAAAATAAAACAATGTAAAACTTGAGAACCTACAAGTCCACTGGTTTCAGAGTAGCAGCCTTGTTAGTCTGTATCTGCAAAAAAAAAACAGGAGTACTTGTGGCACTTTAGAGACTAACAAATTTATTAGATCGTAAGCTTTCATGGGCTACAGCCCACTTCATCGGAGGCATTGAATGGAACATGTAGTAAAAAAGATATATACACACATACAAACAGCGAAGGTGGAATTTGCGTACAAACTGTAAGAGGCTAATTAATTACGGTGAGCTATTATCAGCAGGAGAAAAAAACCTTTTGTCATGATAATCAAGATGGCCCATTTAGACAGTTGACAAAAAGGTGTGAGGATACTTAACATGTGGAAATAGATTCAATATGTGTAATGACCCAGCCACTCCCAGTCTCTATTCAAACCCAAGTTAATGGTATCTAGTTTGCATATTAATTCAAGCTCAGCAGTTTCTCGTTGGATCTGTTTTTGAAGCTTTTCTGTTGCAGAATTGCCACCCTTAAGTCTTCTTCTGAGTGGCCAGAGAGGTTGAAGTGTTCTCCTACCGGTTTTTGAATGTTATGATTCCTGGGGGGGATGTGCTGTGTGTAAGTGTGTGTGTGTATATATACTTACTATATGTTCCATTCAATGCATCCGATGAAGTGGGCTGTAGCCCACGAAAGCTTATGCTCGAATAAATTTGTCAGTCTCTAAGGTGCCACAAGTACTCCTGGTTTTTTTTGTTTTTTGTTTTTTTTAATGAGTTCTACTTCAGCCAATCGCTCAGACAAACAAGTTTGGTTACAATTTGCAGCCCACGTCTTTTTTACAATGTCACCTGAAAGTGAGAACAGGTGTTCACATGGCACTGTTGTAGCCGGCATTGTAAGATATTTTGAGTTAATTGCATGAGTTAACTGCGATTAATCGATAGCCCTAGAAAAGGGCTGGGAATTTTGCTTTCTTATTCACAACATTGACAGTACCCATTCTGCCCGCAGTAAACCCCAACCATCCAAAACAATATACTAAAATGAAACTGAAACCCCTCCTCAAATAAATCAACCTAACTCCCTCCAAATAAATAAAAGTAAATTAAGAAAATTAAAAAATCAAAAAACTCTCCCCCAAGCAGTGTTTTCACCCCAAAAAGGCAGAAGGTCCAGAGACTCCACGTAGTCCAGTAGGGATTTATATGGAAGGTGCTCAGATACAACGTGAAAAACCCAGAGATACATGAAATTTCATCTGTATAGTCCATCCCTCTGCAAGGGCAGGATGAGTGAGAGCAAATTCCATGAGGGAAGGAAGACTTTCCCATCCCCAACATCTCTGATCTTACAGTTTTTCATCTTCCAGGAGAACAAGAAAGAAGTTAGCAAGACCCTTAAATTAAAAAAAAAAAAAAAAAAAAAAGCATTTTTTGGCCTGTCTACACTAGTGAGCTCACAGCAGCATAGTTGAACTGATGCAGCGGCTCTGCTGTAAGATGCTCGTGTAGCCGCTCTATGCCAACGGGAGAGAGCTCTCCTGGTGACATAATGAAACCACCTCGACGAGCAGCAGTAGCTCTGTTGGCGGGAGAACTTCTCTCGCTGACATAGCGCTGTGCACAATACCATTTACGCTGGCGAAATTTATGTCGCTCAGGGGGGTGGGTTTTTTTTCACACCCCTGAGCGACATTTTGCTGACAGAAGTGGTAGTGCAGACATGGTGTAAGCCTAACATCAGGCACAAAGCTATGAAAAAGTTGCAGCCTGCAAAGTTTAAAAAAAACAAACAAACTACTTCTGTCTGGCATCAGGGAAAGAAGCATATGCATGTGTAATGTGTACATGTGGGAGACTTAAAATGTGAGCAGGAAATGAAATGTGACATCCAGACTCAGCCATAGAGATCCTTGACTTAATATTTTATGTGACCAGTGAAAATCATGAATAAATCCAACCCTAGATGTGCAATCTGGACACTGGAAATCCCAAGCCTCTGTAAAGTACTTGGGGAAAGGGGGGTGGGTTGGAAATTCTAGCGCAGACACATCCAGGCCAGTATTTACTTTTGCAGAGCATCAAGGGTAAGGAGAGAGAGGAAGAGAGGAGCCTGACACCTTTCTTCATGGGTAATGTGTGTGAAGTGAGCTGCTTTCATTTCTGAGCTCTGCCTTTCATCCTGTGGATCACTTAACAATAACGTTGTTAATCTGGGGGTGGGCAGGACTGGATGTGGTACAGCTGTGTGCATCTGGGACTTGACTCCATTAGGGAACACACAGTATCTTTCTCATTATACGCGAGATCCTTTCGCATTTTTTTTCTTCTCTCCAAAGAGTTCACAACAACTCCTTGTGGATAAAAAAAGACCCTTGTTTTATTGCCCAGCTGTACGAGGCTGAGCAGAGCCCCTGTAGATCTGGCTGCCCTTTGTTTTAAAAGACAACAACATAAACAAGGGAAAGGCTTGCAGGAATATTAAATCCTGGAGCCGATCATGCGGCTAATGTGTCATGCTTTAGAAAGCAGTTAGGAGCAATTTGTAATAAACCATAAATATATTTCTCCTCACTTAACGAAAGCCAATTTACTACATATGCATCAGTTTCCAAACCTCCAATACCTGCTTCTTCCTTTTGAGTAATGGGGAAGTAACTATATAGCAGTTGTCATAATTTTTACCTAAGTAGCCTCTTTCATCCCGTGGTCATCAAATGCTTGATCAAAAGCCCTTTGAGATCAAAGAAAGAGTCTCATTGATGTCAATGGGCTTTGAATCAGGCCCCAAGTGTTTTGCAAACATGAAGTAACATTAGACTGTAAGTGTCATAGCGTACATCATAAGACTATATAAATATAATGTTAGACCATAAGCCTTTTGGGCCAGGGCTTTGTCATCTTCCATGTCCGTAAAGTGCCTACCACACTTCTGGTGCTGCATAAATAATGGGTGTGATTCTCTGCTCACTCTAGTTTAGCATTGGTGTAACTCCATTGATTTCAGTAGATTGATTCCTGATCTACACCACTGTAAATGAGAGGAGAATAAGGACCAATACAGGAACAGCTGAATCACGTACAGAACTTTCCTGAACTTGGCTTTTTTGTAAGGAAAATATAATTTTAAACACTGTTTTCCTGGATTTTTATCACTGATTTTAAACTATAAGACTGTCTGTCTGGAAAGGGGTTGTTCCTGTATTTGGTTGTGGCTGTGCATTCTTAGATTCCTTTATTAAAGATCCAAATAGTTAGTTAAGCCTCTTAAAAGAGCATAGGGCCAGACTGTGTGTAGTGTGTCACCGCCTCCCAGGCAAGTTCTGGGAGGGCTGTGCCTAAAGTGGAACATTTCCACCAACAGTTGGCCAGCTTGCGGGTGAAGTGCACTCACTGTACACGGCCTGTGGATGTTGTGATGTGCTCCCCTCGGCATACCCCTCCGGTTCCACCAGCCAATGCAGCGAGAAGGCGGAGCCATGGCGGAAAGTCGAAGTGAGCAGTGTCTGTAGCTCTCGGAGCATCGCCCCCCTGCACAAATAATTTTTCCTCCAAGTTTGGATGACTTTAACTCCCTTCAAGAAAAGGAGTACTTGTGGCACCTTAGAGACTAACAAATTTATTAGAGCATAAGCTTTCGTGAGCTACAGCTCACTTCATTGGATCCGATGAAGTGAGCTGTAGCTCACGAAAGTTTATGCTCTAATAAATTTGTTAGTCTCTAAGGTGCCACAAGTACTCCTTTTCTTTTTGCGAATACCGACTAACACGGCTGCTACTCTGAAACCTTTAACTCCCTTCAATTCTCTTCCTCCTTGAACCTTTTTGTGTTTTATTGTCTATCTTGAATGTGAATATTATTTTCAGTGATATCATGAGTTGGAGCTGATCTACACAACAACATAAAGCATGTCCAAGGCGCTAGTCTTGTGCACACAGCGCAAATCAAGGAGGGTAAGCCACTAGTCAGTGTGTAATTGTTGCCCTCAATGCCTGATTCTTGTGCAGCACAGTTAAGTCCCATCCCACTGCAGGTTTTGACTGTATTGCGATCAGATGTTGTTATAATTAGGGCAGGCCGAAACTATTTTTCAATGGAAAATTGGGTTCTTGACTAAACAGATTTTTTTGTGAAAAGTGTCAGCTTTCCGTGGAAAATTTTTATTATTATTTTTTATCAAAAAGCCAAACTCCTTCAAACTGAAATATTTTGATTTGGAAATGCTGCTGCAGTGCCTTATGGGAACAGTAGTTTGGTTGCCTCATGTCCTCATGTTCTTCTTATGGACTGGGCTTTTCATCTGGACTACTTCTCCCATGATGCACTGTGGCCAGGGACTCCCAGGACACACAGTCTCACCTTTCCAAGAAAATCAAATCTTTCTGTAGAAAATGTAGACAAAAATTCATTGAAATTTTTTCACCAGCCGTAGTTATAACTGAATCTCCTTTTTTTTTTTAAAGGTAGCAAAATCTGGAGTTGCATTAATAATCTTGGTTTTGGAGTAGCAGCTGTGTTGGTCTGTATTCACAAAAAGAAAGGGAGCACTTATGGCAGCTTAGAGACTAACAAATTTATTTGAGCATAAGCTTTCGTGTATCTTTCCACCTATGCAAAATGTCACAGCCTGATCTTACCTATCGAAAGACACTGACATATTAAACCCCCATCACCACAGCATATGAACCTCTCACAATCTTTTTTGTACTTATTCTTACAACACCCCGGTGGGGTAGGCTAGTGCTGTTATCCCCATTACGCAGATAGAGAACGTGACTCAGGATACATCTACACTGCAAGCAGAGGTGTGACGGCAGCACGGGCTAGCTGCTCGAGTACATTCCCCTTATACAGCCTGCGCTGCTCCTTCACAACTATTATCTGAGCTAGTTAGAGCCACGTGCTGCAGTTGCACCCTAAGTGACTTGTCCAGGGACACATAGAAGTTTATGGCAGAGCAGGGACCTGAATCCATGTATCCTGACTGTGTCAGGCTAGCACTATAACTACTGGATCATACTTTCTCTCCTGGTGCTCCGGTCTTACTACCTTTCCTGCCCCACTCCTCAAATCCCCTCACCAGCCTCCTCTTCAAGCACCTCATCCTGATCTTCCAGGTCCTGCCCAGCTCTGCTGTACCCACTTACAACTCTGCTCTCACCTTCCCGTGCTTTGGCTTCTCTCCTCTTCCACACATCATCTTTCAGGCCATATACCTGAAACCGCCTCTCCCACCCAGTGCACCTGGTACCTCACTCGTCTCCATCCAATCTTCCTATTTTATTTTAAAGCCTCAGCTCTCCTTCGTTCCCCATGCCTTCTTGTCTCACTGTGTAGGGCCTGATTCTGCAAACCCTTTTAGTGAGTTTCAGTGGAATTATGTACAGAAGGAAGCATGGCATCTGGCGGGGTTTGCAGGATTGGGCCCACAGATTGCAAATTTGCTGGGTTCAGATTTTCAAGTCCCATCGTATTTTGAGTTTGGGCCCCATCTCCATTTACCACACAGGGACTGGGCCTTGGGGGCTCTGTATTGCAGCTGGTATAAAAGTTTGTCATCGTTAATTTTCAAAATGGAACAAAGTCAATGGTAGATAAGTTTAAAAAGACCAAGCTTTTCCCTTTGACTTAAAACAGACACTGAGCCCTTTCTGTTAAATACTGAAGTGTCCTTTATCCATGATAAATGTGCTCAAGACACCAATCTCTACAGCATCTCATACACGCAGACCTCCCAGTTCTGATCCTCAGCATACTTCACCTCAATGCGCATACAGAAAAGATCAAGCTGCCTTCAGAGACCAGGCCTTCTATTACTGCAGATTCTCTCTGGATGGAGAGGCGGGGTGAAAATGCAAATTGCAGGTGTGTGCTAAGGCCAAACAAACAGCTGTTTAGCAAGGAGTACATTGAAAGCACAGCCTCTGACAAAGGTAGGTGGGGATGATACCTCAGTGCTGTTTCACCCAGCTAGGTCTCGGCTCTCATTTGCAAAGCTGATTCACCTTAGTGCATGCTCTACTGCTTGGACCTCTTCGCTACCCATTGATCCCTCCCTGACCCAAATCCTGAGCCATAACCTGGCTCTCTATGCTCTGGGAGCGCTTAGAGCAATCACGTTCTAGTGCTCTGCATGAAGAGATGCCCCTCCGCTAAAGGTAGTTGTTTCAGGAAGGAATCTGGATTAAGAGGTCCTGATTCTGCTCTCAAATCAGCGGAGGTACTCCTGATCTAGGCCGGTGTACATGAAAATGGAATTAGGCACAGTATCTAGGTTTACAGGCTCGATGACCGATCTTTTAAACAAGGATGGGACTGAGCTGCAAGCTTGCAAAGTTCAGAATTTTTCCAAAGGGCAGGTATGTTTGAAGCTGGAGTTTTGGTTCAGCCCCTAATTGGTACACAGGCCAGCTGTGCAGCTGGGATTACGTTGGAACTATTCCACAGTAACAGTGAAGCAATGCTGGTTTGCTTAATAAACAGCTGTACATGTTAAAAAAAAAAAAAAAAGTTCTCTCTTCACACCACGAAGCCCCCAAACCACACCTAGTATTTTACAGAGACCCCAAACATCTGCCGTATGATAAAGAATTTATGAAAATCAAACACTATTTGCACTTTGAGGATTAGATCCTTTTCTTTAGTGTGCACATCATACGGCACATTTTGTAATAGCAGGACTGTTGACTCGAGTGTGCTGGCCAAATTTGAACCTGGGAGTTCTGCCTACACTTCAGTATGTAAATCACCAATTACCTCTTGCCTACAGTTCTAGTCAGACCCAGAGCCAGATACCACCCTCACATGAATGTAAATCAAGAGTTTGACCCACCAACATCAATGGTGTTACATTAGTGGAAGACAGATCAGATGCAAGTCCACAGTTGTAAGCACTCTGTATGCAGAACCACGCACTGACTTCAGCCAGTGTTCCATATAAGAGTGCTGGCGTGATCAGGAACCAGAAACAGTTGTGTCATATTGAAGTAGAGTGTTAAAACAACTGCTGTTTTCCACCCCAAGGATAGCTGCATTTCAGGGATGGGTAAAGTGTTCTTTGACTATCACAGAGGTTTAAAAGTATTTTGAGATCCTTGGATTAAAGACACTAAACAAATGTGAATTCTTACATTAACACATATGGAATGCAAAAGGTTTCGCTTCTGTAGCAATTTTATCTGAATTTTAAAAGAAATGTAAAAAAAAATCTTTTACAATAGCAAGCACTGTATAAAATATGACAGGGCTAAACAAATAAAAAATACTGGTGCCATCATGGTTTTACCCGCTTCTTATCTAAATTTTTAGGCCTACACTGTTTAAAAAAAAAAAAACACTTGCTGTCAAAATGGGGCAATGGCAGAAAATGCTTGAGCATCATTCAAATAACACAGCTTTAATATTCAGCCCTTTTGAGTATGAGAAGAGCATTTAAGCCAATTTGAGACTAAGATCAGGTAACAGTGATGTTAAAAGCCAAGCGTAATGAAGCAACAACGCCTCTCTAAAGCTAATTAGGAGAAATAAGTGGTTACTTGTTATTCAAAATTCCACTCTATGGTCTCAGAGCGAGACCCAATATTTCCGACAACTCTTACTGTTTGTCAGTCAGTAAGTCACACTTCTTTTTGTTTAAATAAAAGATTTAGTGATACACTCCTTAGGAAAACTCAGATCTTTTTGTCTGGGCCAAAATTATTAATAAATTTATTTGAGCATAAGCTTTCGTGAGCTACAGCTCACTTCATCAATCTACTATTGACTTTGTTCCATTTTGAGTATTATCGATGACAAACTGCCATCATACCTCTGCTTGCAGCGTAGATGTATCCTTAGTCACGTTCCCTATCTGCGTAATGGGGATAATAGCACTGGCCTACCCCCCCAGGGTGTTGTAAGAATAAGTACACGAAAGATTGTGAGAGGTTCATATGCTGTGGTGATGGGGGTTTAAAATGTCAGTGTCTTTCGATAGGTAAGTTCAGGCTGTGACATTTTGCATAGGTGGAAAGATACAGAGAGAGATGTTATTATGAGGGATGTTATTATGAGGGAACAGTATTTTCATATCAAAGCAATAAACACCTTATGCAGGGTCTGTCGCTGGCAGGGTACTGGCAATGAGGAAAGGAAACGGAGTTTCACTGAAAAGAAATCTAGCAGAGAAAGGAATAACATGATCCAATGACTGGAAGTTGAAGCTAGACAAATTCAGACTGGAAATAAGGCATACATTTTTAACAGTGAGAGTAATTAACCATTGAAACAACTTACCAAAGGTCGTGGTGGATTCTCAGTCACAGACAATTTTTAAATCAAGATTGGATGTTTTCCTAAAAGATCTGCTCTGGGAATTGTTTTGGGGGAGTCCCATGGCCTGTGTCATGCAGGAGGTCAGACTAGATGATCACAATGGTCTCTTCTGGCCTGGGAATCTATGAAAAGAAAACAGCATGTGTGTGTCATTTATACTGCACTTTGGGGCTTATCAGTTTCCAAAGAGAGGGTGTGTGTGTGTGTGTGTGTATGTATATTAAGTATCTGTGTTGTGGTCTAGGCATGGACCAGGACCCCGTTGTGCCAGGGCTGTACAAACACGGAACAAAAAAAAGATGATTCCTGCCCCCAAAGAATCTAAGTAAGTTTGACCCTCTGCGTGCATGTGCTCTATAAAATCACTCCTGTCCAGGCTGAGAGTTTAGATCATACACATCTACACGCACATTCCCAATAAATATTGGTAAAAAAAATATATCTAAAAACAAACGTCAAGGTTATCGGATATACAGGCTTTACAAAATGCTGATGTGCTGTCGTCAGGGATGGTTTAACATGCAGAAATTTCCCAGCTGAGCAGTGCAGAAGTAATAATGCATTACTGACAAGGCAGACATCTCCTCTACGTGTGGCAGGGAGCTGGAGAGAGGGCTCGTATTCTTTAGTCAATTACATCACTCTGCCATGCAGGGGAAATGACTCATCGTGCGAAGCAGGACTGGACATCAGAGAGTTGGCTGCCGTACACAATACAACATGCTTTAGTGCTTCTAATAGGAGAGCTTTTAGACATTTCATTTAGCACCAGAGACTGTGTGGGTTCAAAGAATGCATGCGCCTAATATGGTAGTTAAAGCAAAACCTGGGCTGTCAGTCAGCTTAGTCACACATGAAAGCCTCTGTGTTCTATGGAACTAGGTGCATGAAAACAAGGATGTTAAATGGGAGTTGAGAACTCACTATACTGAATATTAATACTGTCCATTCCTGAGAGATTATCCCACCCCACCCCATCCCATCCCCAAAAAGAGCTTATTATGCAATAAGAAACCCATGGCACCAAGTCTCAGAGCCCGGGTCAGCTGATGGGCTCAGGGGGCTTGGGCTGTGGAGACTAAAACCTGCAGTGTAGACATGCAGGCATGGGCTGGAGCCTGGGCTCTGAGACCCACCCCCATCCTAGGGTGTCAGAGCCCAAGCTCCAACCCAAGCCTGGATGTCTACGCTGCAATTTTATAGCTCCAGGACATGAGCCTTGTGAGCCTGAGTGAGCTGACCCAGGCCATTTGCGGCTGTGCCTCTGGACTCTTGTGGCAGTGTAGACGTACCCTTTAAGACTTACATTACCTGCATTTTACAATGCAGCAGAGACTTGTGTGGGCCACAGTTGGAAGGGCAGAGTGTGCTATTGTGTTTGCTCACTCTCCAGGAAACTAACACACTGAACAAGTGCCAAAGTGGAAAGAAATCAATATTCCTCTGAAAGGGAAGGTAGAGTAAGAAGGAAATTGACATGAGTAGGTAAATGAGCTGATGCCTTGGGCTAATGTGAAACATGGTAGCTCTTAGCAGGCAGAAAAGGTGGGATCTGATTCACTGTGCTACCGTAACTAATTTCAGACCAACCGGATTAACTCGGTCCTGAATCAGGTCCCAGGCTTCTACAGGTACTCACAATAGTAATTTTTTTTGCACAGATTAAACCAATGGCTTAATTTGCTACAGTAGAAGCAGGATTGTTTTAAAAATAAGGAGGTTACATGAGATGAAGCGAACTCTGCTCATAGGAACGATAGCTGCTCAGGAATCTTTTCATCTGTGTTTTTTTTTGTGGTTTGCTTCCCTCTCCCCCTGCCCTCCTCCTCTGCCTCCCCAATTTTTCTGTTTGCCATCAGGAAAATTGGAATGAAGTATTTTGTTTCAGGGTGGCTCATCCTGAATTGAAATATTTCGGTTTGTCAAACCAAATTAAAATGTTTCATCTTGGGTCAGTTAGGCAGACGCAGATTGATGTCAGAGCTGCCACAACATCTCATGGGAGTTATACTTTGGGTCCCTCATGCCTCTGTTCTCCCCGCAGGCTAAGCTCTCTACATCTCCCATGATGCTCTTTGGCTGCTTAGCTGGGGGAGCACAGTGCATCAGAGGAGATGCGGTCCAGCCAGGGGACCCAGCCCATATAGAAGAACGGGAGCATGAGGCACCCGAACTATAGCTCCCAGGAGGCACTGCAGTAGCTCAGGTTGGCACTGTTTAATGTCAGTCCAGCTGGAAACAAAACACTTTGGTATTGCCAGAGGGTGTGTAAAGTGAGTCTTCAGGAGGCTTAAAACATAACTCAGGGCTGCCCTGTGTCTGTAACAACTGGTTGATATTGTTTCTATTCAGACATAATGGAATATACAAATATAAGGAAATAATAAAGCTTGCGTGCATATGTCTTTGATGATACACTTTTAGATACAGACTAGCTGAGTCCCTGGTGTTCCTGACAAGTTGCCAAGGAACCCTGCAGTGTGGTCAGTTTGGGGATCTGTGCATTCAGTGTTGTTCAGGGTTTAAACACCATATAAAGCACTTTTCCCTGCTTCCTGATATGGAGCCAAAAAGTTGGTCTAAATTTACAATGCAGCTAATTCTATTTTAACAGTAAGGGAAAAGTGAGTAGACGAGTAAAATATAACTAAGTACTGTGACAAATTTAATTTCAGTGCAACTTTTCTTGTCTAAGCCTCCTGTAAGCAAGGACTGTCTCTTACATTTGAGTCCTGTGCCATGCCAAGCAGGCTTTTGGCTCTGACCATATAAAACATTCCTTGGGGCAGGGCCCCGTCTTCCTCTGTAGGTTGCTGAGTGTATAGTTGGTGCTTAACAAATAACAGGTCAAAATTGATAACTAACAGCATTTTGATGACATTGATGCTTGTATGGAACCGTCATGTCCTCCTTATATTTTCAGGATCCAACAAATAAAATCATGTAAAAACACAGATATTGCAGATTGTAGAATAAGCCCTCATCCTGTGATGTGCTGAAGCCCCCCTCAACTGCCATTGACACTTGTTGAAGTTGTATGTCACTTAGCATCTCTTGGGATCAGCCCTGAAATGAACGCTTGCCCTTTACTTGAATGGAAAAGAGCAAAGTGAAATAAGGCAAACATTCATTGATTTGGGGGCTATACATCTGATAGCATCATGGAAAGTAGGTCAGCTTGCTAGAGCTACTAGAAAAGGTTTGACTCTTTCCAAACCTGAAGCTTTGATATGGTATGTTATACTAGGATGATTGCTGCCGGCTATGCTAATGAGGACAATATGAAGGAGTATCAGACAGCGGTACAGCTCAGAGAGGTGCATTGCATTCAGCCCCTGCATAAACCTGTCTCTGTTTTCACCTTGAAATCTCTGATTCAGCAGATACATCTGCAACAGTAATTTCTTTCTTCAGATGCTTGGAGAGAAGTATTTACATTGCTGAAGAAGCCGTGGTCAGCACTGGATTGGAAGATACTTTGTCAGCACATCCAAAGCTGGGGGTCAAAAAACTTTTTGTGAACCAACACACAGTGGCCACCTTGCTGAGCTGTGAGCTCTTTTGCAGGATAGTGCCTAGCTCAGTGGGAATCTCTAACTAAGCCGTTCGCCTCCACAGCAGTAACAAATAATAATGGTCTCCATTCCCATAGCATCAAAGGCCCTGTCTACATTGCCCCACAGTTCAGACTACAAACTCGAGACCTTTAAGTTCATGCCACAGTGTCCCCATGGGGGAGGTTTGCAGTTCAGCACTTTAGTGCACACTGCTGTTTGCACCTGCTTAGTCTGAACAGTGGGGCAGTATAGACATGCCCTAAAAGGCCAGAAAGTTACACAATGGGGAGGGAAGTATTAAACCTTCACAAAGTACAGAAGCTACTGATGAAATCCTGATCCCAGTGAAGGCAACGGGTCCATACAATTGGATCATTCCATAAAATTAGATTACACTATTTTGTGGCAGTGCTCCTAGAAAAGTAAAACATGTGAGCGAGCACCTCTTCCCCCTCCACCATGCAAATTGTTGCAGCAATGTAGTGCATCGAATCGCCTAAATCAGCTTGCTAGTTACAGAAACCTGCAGTGTGAGCTGATGGCTGGGACAGCTGCAGAACCAGCAGAGGAGAGAGGAATGATTCCTACATTTAAAAAGTTTTTAATATGTGCACTGCATAAAGCAACAGTTTTGACTCTAAATGTGAGGTACACTCAATCATCGATGATAAGGAGCCATTCAAGACAACAACAGATGTGCTGAAGCCCTTTGGATTGCTCTTCAAAGCAAACAGAAAGAGAACGTTGTCTGCATGAGATCTCTGGCAAGATGTTTGCCTTGATTTGTTACTGTACTGGACGACTGCTAGTGGGAGGGCCGGAGGGAGGGGGGCACTTAATCACTAATTTATTCCAGAGTGAGTGCTCTGGAGTTAGGGTCTGATCCTAAGGCCATGGAAATCTTTTTTCCATTGACTGCAACAAGCTGTGGATCAGGCCTAGTGAGTGAGTTCTTCCAGTCATTGCTAGTCCTGATCTACGTGAGCAGCTGTCCTGGACTGAATTTTATTTACAGACGTGGCTATGCGGTTCTTCTAAAACTATTCCTGGCTTGGAAAATAGTTTGGACTATTTCCACAACTGTGGTTTGAACAGGGCTATGCTTCAACAGAGCCTATACTGCTTAATGTAGTTGTAGACATGTCGGTCCCAGGATATTAGAGAGACAAGTTTGGTAAGGTAATATCTTGTATTGGACCAACTTCTGTTGGTGAGAGAGACAAGCTTTTGAGGCCCACAGAGCTCTTCTTCAGGTCTGGGAAAGGTAATGCAGCATCACAACTTAGCATAAGTAGTTAGCGCACATTCTAAGGGACCATGCAAGGTAGACCCGTTAACACCTCTGCAGTCATAGGACAAAGAGGGATGGGAGGAGTTTAGGGGGTTACAGATTGTTGTAATAAACCATAAATCCAGTGTGTCTGTTCAGTTTTTAGTGTCTAGCAGAGTAATGGATTTAAGCTCCCAGGCTCGTCTTTTGAAAGAGTTGTGCAGGTTTCCTTTGAGAACGAGGACTGATAGATCAATATCACTGTAACTTTAGTTCTTCTTTAAGTGGCCTCCGCAATATTCCTACTGCACCTGGATCTGCTGGTGGGAATATGCAGAAGCCTCTCAAAGAAAAAATATTTGATTTCTCTGCAAAATTGGATTCCATGCCACAGTTCTCAGTAATGCAATCACAAGACTTCCAGTAAAGAAATTCTCTTTAGGAGAGCACTTCCGAATCTCCCAGCAGATCCAGTCTAACTTCACGATAGCCGCTAATTGCTTTGTTATCTTTAATATGTAAACACTCAGTAATTAAGTTATCAGGAAAGCTACTATATCAACAATCAGTTACAGGATAAATCAGTTACAGGATAGAGGAGAAGGTGGCTGCAATCTCCATAGTACAACTTTATCGAACATCTCTGAAATGATCAGATGATGAGCTGGAAACATACTTTAAGCTTCAATATATTTCCTCCTCCTCCCCCCCCCCCAGCATTTTCTGAAAGGTTTAGTATTGGCTGAAAGGTGATTTTTCTTTCCTGGAGCACTACGAATAAAGAAATCTTTTCTCTCCCGTAGTCTGGGGCCTTTTCTGAGTCTGAAGCTCTGGCAATCACTGGGTGAGATTCTTGTTCATAGACAAGTGTAGATATGCCCTTAGTTCTTGTTCATAGAATATCAGGGTTGGAAGGGACCTCAGGAGGTCATCTAGTCCAACCCCCTGCTCAAAGCAGGACTAAATCCCCAATTTCTGCCCCAGATCCCTAAATGGCCCCCTCAAGGATTGAACTCACAACCCTGGGTTTAGCAGGCCAATGCTCAAACCACTGAGCTATTCCCATCCCACTGTTCTTGCATGATGCACAAGTGAGGAGAAAGAAGATGGCATAGAAAGCTCACTTATGCAGGGGGCAGCCAGAATCTTGGTATTCGAACTCTCAGAGTCGAAGGGTGCATAGAAATATAGCGAACGCAGGGGTGCTAGATACGTCCCCAGGGACGAGGACGGGTGTGTGCCTGCTGCATCCTGGTGAATGGACATACCTTCTTGGGGAGTGCACAGCATGAGCTTCCCCAGTACCACCCCTGCACCCTATGGGGTTTCTAGTGCCATTGGGGGTTTTGTACCTTTCTCCCTTTGTGTTCAGTGAATGCAAGTCTCAAGATTCTGGCTGCCTGCTGCACAGGTAAACTAACCCCTCTCCCCATCCCCTGGGCATTCATGGAAGCTGTAATAACCAGGAGTGCATCCACCCCTTCTAGCACCTAACCTTATAATTTCTAACCTGAATAGTGTAGTCTTCTGATCACTTGAATAGCTACCACCTTTCATCCCAGCAGTGACTTCTTTTCATTTCACACCTGTGCACCTTGCCATATGTTATCCCTTATGCACCGACTATAGATTCAATAAATGAAGGAACAATATGATGTCATCTCTGATACCATTAGGGAGTATTAATGAAAATATTAATTTCTTGTTTGCTGAGAGCTGCTCCAGTGGGAGTCCTAATGTGTGATTAAAGGAACTAGTTAAAAACAACTTACAAAGCTGGATTAGATACATGATCTCCTATTATGTTCCCTTTAGCTGACAACTCTCTGAGAGAAGGGGGGTCTGGATTACTCTGGGTAATGTCAGAATTGGCAGGAGTGTTTTCTGACTGTTAGGTTTAGTTGGTGTCATGAATGATTTTAATCAGATTTAAATTGTGGCAAACATCACAAGCTTAAAGGATTTTAGCTTTATTGTTGGAGATTTACTTAGAAGCAATTTGGATTTTCAGTCATGAGCCTGCAATGCAAATTTGTTCATGATGACATTCACAGGACCCTAAATCTCAGGAACGGACCTTGTGTTTCAATTCAACACAGATCCATATAGGAAAGGTCCAATGCTCTTTGAAGTGAGCCAAGGACTCCAACATTTTATTTAGCTCTGTCTGATGTTTTTCATTAGAGACGCTGTATTTTGGCTCCATTTCACTATATTGATTTCCAACAGATGAGTAGCAAGAAAACTACAAATTTTTCATTTCAAAATGCTCTTTTGCTTAAGAGACAGCAAAATAACATACGTATTTTTGCACTGATCTATATAGATATATTTTTTTCTTCCTTACCATTCACCTGGCTCCAGCCCAAAAGTCAATCCAGATGTGGTCTAAACCTGTCTCCATTCTTGCTTCTGAGGCTATTAGTTCCCACTGCTTGAACTCCTGGTGGTCAATATTTGTGTTTGCTATATTACTCTGCGTGAAAGCTGCGAGCGTGCTGTCTCGTGGGCCAGTGTTGTTTGATCTGTGATTCATCCATACCAGTACATAGGCATCGTCCTCTACAGAGTCTATGTACGTTGTCTCTAACTCCATAAAGTCCTGACACTGCCTGCAAGGCTGGTCTTTAAGTGGTTGTGTGTTATGTTGTGGCAAAGGATACCTTGCATGAAATATGTGTCAGACGGTTTTGTAAAATGTGTTCGACTTAGCTTGAAGGACTGATTCAGTGTTAGAGAGAGAGCCTGGAACCAGTAGCTTACCAGTTTGAGTCCAGCCAGGGTCACTAGTGATTAAATGCTATCGCCTCCTGATAGCTGTTCCGTGGCCTATGTGAAAGGGTTGGTGTTCTCAACGCAGCTTGATGTGCTGATGAGCCCCACCCACCAAGTAACAAATGATGTTACTGGGCTTCCTCTCAGCAGAGGCGCTGAGCATGGAAAATGAATGAACATTTCGTGTGTAGAGGATGGGTCCTCCAGAACCAGGTGGAGGTGCTTTGCCGGCATGATGTGGGGAAGCTCATTCCACCCCACCACCACCTATGCAGTGGAAAATGACAAATCTTCCATCTTCAGGGGCAAATGACACATTTCCTTTTGTTATATGTTATACGCAGTGGTGTTGTAACTGTGTTGGTCCAAGAATATTAGAGAGGCCAAGTGGGTGAGGTAGTATCTTTTAGAAGTTGGTCCAATAAAAGAGATTACCTCACCCATCTTACCTTTCTCTTTATCAATAACATGTCAATTTTTCCCTAAAATCTTGTCAGAAAATAGCCTCTGTGTGCATACAATCTCTCCCCTCCCCACCCCTCCTGTCTTCCATTTTATATTTCAGCTAAAACCACAGACATGCCGTTTCAGGCTGCTCCAGCACTGATCTATACATTAATAATGACGTTATCCCTTGGAAGGTCCACTGAGATGTCCCTAACATGGCATCTCAATCACCTTCCAAGAATCTCTTCCTGCATGATTTAGCCATTCAAGTGCTAATTGCCTCTGATTAAGTCAATCATTTGCAGAGTGAGTGGGTTAATTGGGTATAGTGGAAGCAATCAATTTAATCAGCAGCTTGGTTCCATAGCTGAGGCACTACAATGCAGCAGGACAATAATTGGTTTATTAGCTCCTGAAAGGCAGCAAACACAGACTTGATGGCAATGGGAAACTCTTTTCTGTTTAAAATGGCCTTCGGGAAAGATAATTTGCATATTAAGTGATTGTTAGGAAAGGACTGCTTCGTTAAAAGACTGGAAATTCTTGCGTTTGAAATATGTGCCTGCATAAGAAACCATTTGGTGCTAGTGCGTGGAGACCTGGCCTTGGCAGCCAGTTACAATGTGAAGAATATGTGTTCTGTCTCCAAGGAGACTGGTTGTTTCAAATATTTGAGTGATCCTGACGGGTGCCAGAATGGCAGAACTAGCAATAGAAGATTCATGTTTAGGCACAAAAAAGCGATAGCAGAAGTTGCCGCAGTGCCTCCCACTAGCCTGACGAGTGTGCCTCAACCTGATTGTTCAGGTACGACTTAAGCGGGCGAAAAGGTAATTCAGTCTCCATGCTCACTCTGCGTTTACTTGTTTGCCTTTCTGGTGAGACTCTCATTTTATACAGACCACTGACCAACCTCAGGTGGTGACAACTATTAGTTGCAACCGACCTGATCCAGTTATGGACCAGTGACCTAGAGGCAAAATCTCTCATTAGCAAGTCCCTGAGCCACTCGCTCCCTCTTAATTGACATTTAGTTGCTGACATCTAAACACCAGTAAACACTTACCTGGTAAAAAGAAAAAGAGTACTTGTGGCACCTTAGAGACTAACAAATTTATTTGAGCATAAGCTTTCATGAGCTACAGCTCACTTCATCGGTACCTGGTAGTAAGTGTATTTGTTCCAAGAAATGACTGTGTAATTATTTGTAAAATGCTGTGCAGCCTAAACTCTTCAGCACCATACAGTCAGGGAAGAAAGAGCTGGAGACATTCAGTGGTAGATGAAGAGTGCATTTAGGGCCTTATCCCGCAAACCCTTGTTTAGATAATTACTCCTTCGTAACTGAACAAGTCCCATTGACTTACGTAGGGCTGCCCCTGTGAGTCAGCATTGCAGGTTGGCCTGGTTGGAAAACGGAATTTCTGTTTCTTGGGAAATTCTGACATTCAACATTTGTTTTCATTCCGAATCAGTAAGGGAAAGGGGTTTAGTTTTTCAAATCTAATAGCTTCCCCTGTAAAATGCTCTGTTTTTAGGGAAGCCCCTCCCTGCTCCCATTCTGCAGCCAATATATTAAATGCCTTCCCGTAGCTGTTTTCAGGATCTTTCAGACAGAGACATTCAAATCAAAGCCTCTTGCTGACATATTTAGTTTGTCTAGGGAACCTGGATGAGTTCATGTTCAGTTCAAGTCCAAATGAATGTTTTTTCTACTTATCGGTGTTGACGGGGTACAGACTCTCATTTTGGGCAGGACAGAGAACTAATTCCTAAGGATGTTGCCCTAAAGGAAGGCAGAGAGAAATGAAGCAAGCAATGTGCTTATGAAAATCCATGCCAGTGCATAAAGGGAATTAGCAGCAACGGCTATACAGCAACTAAGGTTCTCATGACAAATTTTTGGTGGCCTCAGAATGCGGCCACCAACTCTTGCTGGTGGCCGCTCTCACGCTTTTCCCTAAAACACATAATTAGCTTTAGGAAAAGCAAATAAATCTGCACATAGACACGTTCAAATCATTGTCATTTATTTATTGCTAGCTAGTAAGTCTGTTGTGAAAAGTGATATTAACAAACATACAAGTATCACTTTTCACAGCACACTTACTCAGCCCTGTTGTCTATTGCTGTGTAGACTTCAGCCTGAGCTCTGGGACCTTCCCACCTCAGCATGTCCTAGAGTCTGGGCTCCAGCTCAAGCCCGGAAGTCTGCATAGCAATGACACAGCCCAGCAGCCCGAGCTCCGCAAGCCCGAGTCAGCTGGCATGGGCCAGCCACAGGTCGGTGTCTAGTTGCCACATAGACATCTGTGTCTTGTAGGAGGGGGGTTCATTCTGGAGACATCCTCCAGGTGAACTGCAGAAAAATATCACACAGTTCCGTTTAACGGATACTCAGGAGGTAATGCCAATAACACAATGCACCATAAAGTGATTAAAAACTGGAGGCCATAATTTTAAAAATCCATATGTAGTAGGGTGGCTGGGAGATCTGGGTCCTAAATCTGGCTCTGCCGCTGGATCAAGGTGTGACTCTGGCAAGTCACCTAATCTCTCTGTGCCTCAGTTTATATATATATATAATTTCTATAAAATGGGGATAACACCAATCTCCCAGAGGCAAGTGTGAGGTATAATTCACAAATATGTGGTGCTTTGAGATCCACCTAGGGACAATACTGTGGAAGTCCAGAGTTTTAGTATTATTTATTCTTTAATAACAAAACCAAAGACGAAGAATATATTTCTGTGAAGGAGGGAGTAGATTTAACAGAGAACAACTAATGTGTCCGCTACCCAAGATACTACTCAAATATTTATAATTTTCCACTAAAATAAATTAAATAAAATTAAAACAAAACTCAGCCTACGGCTGCTTCATGGGCTATGAAAGACGTGTGTGCTGAATACAACATGGGGAGCCGGACCAGGCTGAGCTCTGATCCTCACTGTGCCACCTTCAGCAAGTCACTTGAGCTTCTGAAACAGGTTTCAGAGTAGCAGCTGTGTTAGTCTGTATTCGCAAAAAGAAAAGGAGTACTTGTGGCACCTTAGAGACTAACAAATTTATTTGAGCATAAGCTTTCGTGAGCTACAGCTCACTTCATCGGATGCATTTGTCTGAACTGCAATACTTCCAGGCAGCCCTGGAAGCTGAGAGCCCAGAGGCCCCTGGCCGTCCTTTATCCTGGACAAAACATCTGAAATGTTGGCAACTCTGAAAACCTGGAGGTGAGATTTTAAAGGGGGAAAAAAATGCTTCCCCTCTACACTGTGTTGACTTTGACATTGGTCACCATGTCAGGCAGGCATCAGATGTTCTTCCTGTTCACTCTCTCCTGGCAATATCCTCCCCTCCCTCCCCCCAAATTCAGCCTCTGGCTAGCCTGTCATGCAGCTTCTTAAGAGGTGTTATTGTTTCCCAGATGCCCCATACTATTAAGTGCTGCTGAGATTCTGGAGCCACCTCTTTAGTTTAAAGGGACGAATAGAAATGGCTTCTGATATATTCTCCAATCCCTTCCATTAGCTCCGTGTTGAATATTGATTTCCTCAAGGAAATACAAACACTCTAAATATCTACCCTTGATTTGTAAACCACATGGAAAATCTTTGAGAATAAGCTGTATAGCATTCGTTATTCAAGAGGGTGACCAACAGACCCAGACCCTCAGAACCCAGTACCTGTTTCTGTCTCATGTGAAGCAAATCTCGCACTTCCATATCATATCAATGAGGCGTCACCTGCAGACTGTCTTCTGTCAGCACCCTCAAAGGAGAAACACATTATTCACATTCAGATCCATTGTGTACAGAGTATGTAGCATTTTCACTGATGGATACAGACTTGGCAGGTAGATGTGTCCTATTAAGAAGACTTCAAAGTTTCAGTTCCTCATGAAGTCAAATGAATTAATCTGTAACATGGTGGTGATGAGAGTCCTCTGGTATCAATCAGTGTATTTCATGCTCACCTTGATATTCTCAGCTGTTGCAGTTGTTGGCCAGGTTGAGACTAGATCCTTTTAGCTGCTATACTAACGGGACACATATAGGTTGCTGGTTCTTCTCTTCTTCTTCCAACTATTCAGCTTCCTACTGACTCCCAGTTCTATTGCTTGGTGAAATGCACCCAGAGCTCCCAGGTGACTATTGAACTCAGATTTTTGTTTTATTTTTTTTTTCATTAAAAAATGAAAGAAAAAGAGAAAAGGGCGGGGGGGGGGAGGGGGAATGCCACTGTAGTTTGAATTGGATTCGATGGGACAGATTCTCTGGCTCACTCTGTCCTCCGAGGACAGGAGGCCTGTTTAGGTCATTGGAAAGGACAATTTTGGTTCCAACTCGCAATTCTGCAGAGAACATTTGTGCTTTTTTTTATTAATTCTTTGGATTCATACGTGTCTCTGTTGCTCGTACTCGTGCAGTAGATAGATGTTTAACCTAAAACGGTAGAGCTTTTGCCAACACAGGAGAGAAGAAGAGAGCTGACAGGTAGAAGAATTTCACTGACCACAGAATGTAAAGACAATAGCCCTGCTGGGGAGATGTGGTAACTGTAAAGGAAGTTGTGTAACACATCCTGGTGACCCCATGGGAGCAGGCTGGCTAGAAGCATGGAGTAATGGAGCCAAATTTTGCTCTGATTTAAATTACTGTAAACATGGAATAACTCCATTGACCATTTACATCAGTGTAACTGGGATCAGCCCTGAGGAAACAAAGAGAAACTAAGGAGAAGTCCTTTTGGCACCTTAGAAATGAACAAATTTATTTGGGCATAAGCTTTCATAGGTTAGAACCCACTAAATTTATTAATCTCTAAGGTGCCACAAGGACTCCTTGTTATTTTTGCTGATACAGACTAACACGGCTACCACTCTGAAAAGAGAAACTAATTTATTCTAGATTTAGTGCAGGTGAACCAGGCACAGGTGGTGGTTGGTGGGCTTCACAGAGTCTGAGGAAAACCAATGAGCAGGATTTTGACTGTAAAAAGTTAGTGAGGGGTTGGACACTCAGAGGTGGTGAGCAGCTTCTCAAGAGACTTGCTCTGCTGCGGTCTGAGGGACCAGCTGAGACCTGCAGAATGGCTGGCATCAGGCTAGTGAGTCCGTGGGACTTGTGGAACTTGGAAGTACTTAGGTTCAACCGACCTCAGGTAACGGGGATTGTATGGTGCTGTGTATGAATGGGTACTGGCTCCAAGGAAGGATCCTTTTTGTTACACACCTGCTTCCATAGGCGCCAACTCCATGAGTTCTCCACCCCCGGAGCACCCATGGGGAAAAAAATAGTGGCTGCTCAGCACCCACAAGTCACTTGCCGATCAGCTGTTCAGTGGCGGGTTGGGTGGGAAGAGGCGGAGTGAGGGTGGGGTGCACTCAGGGGAGGAGGTGGAGTGGGGGTGGAAAGAGGCAGAGCAAAGGTGGGGTCTTGGGGGAAGGGGTGGAGTGGGGGTGGAGCACCCACCCAGAACAATGAAAGTCGGTGGCTGTGCATGTTTCATAACTCTCTGTGTGTGTGGCTGTGCACAATCTGTACTAATTTTAAATGATAGGACTGTCAATAATGTATTATGGGATAGCCCTAGAGACTGTTGAAAATGCAAGTGATCTTTCCTGAGTGGTAGCACACATCTGTACCTATTGGCAGCCACAGAGGTTGTCGGGGAAGGTACGACGGGGCCCAGCATTTTAAAAAGGAAATCTGCTCCACTCTCTGACCCCGATAGAGGGACAAGGAAAAGAAAGCACTGCTGACAGGCTCTAAATAGTTCCATCACTTACATCTGTATCAAGTTATTGGCCCATTTACTATCCTGCATTCCAGCGGTCTGATGTGTATTTTGGATTTATGATGTGCTGTGGAGTTCACATTCGGAATTAGCAACAACAGGATTTTCACCATTGCATTTATTTATGCCTAACATTGATGGCTTTGATTAACACTTCAGGGAAGGTCCATTTCAGCTTTTGGGAGACCGTTTGGCCTTTGCTTTTATAAATCCAGAAGGGGTAAATATAGTCTTGAAAAAACCCCAAAAACTGTGTGATACTGGTTTACAGACTATAAACATAGGCACATTTAGGGATTTTGTTTGTATCTTTAGCAGTAGCATATACAACTAAATTATCTTGCTTCAACCTCTCATCCATTCAGAACATTTTTATGCAGCTCATACCTAGAAGGTGAATAGCACTTTTTCCCCTTTTTGGGGAGTCTGTGGTTTATATAAATTTGATGTGATGATGGACATTTACAATAACAGTCACTGGTAGAAATTTCTGAAATGCACTCCCAGGATGGCATTTCTGTAAATTGCCATTTTATAATGTGCATACAGATGATAGTCTGCCTGCTAATACTGTAGCTACTTTGCATATAGAGAAAGAGCTTAGTTACAAGTTAAAAAGCATTTAATTTTTTCACTTTACAATCCTAGCTGCTGAGAGTCAATAATAAAAACTACATAGAACAAAGAAGATAAATTGAGAGAGAGAGAAATCTCGACCGGAAAATTTTTATAATTAAGATCTCAAATTGAAGGAGAGCATCAAACAGCTCAGTCAGTATTTATAGTGATTGTGTAGGAGACTGCTTGTGAAAAACAAAAACAAAAAAATGTAGCAAAGTAAGGACAATGCTTAAAAATATCCTTTGTCTGGTTAATCTGCACATTCTGGCTGTTGTGCCACTGGAGAAGAGCATGCAGTGGTGAGATGCCATTGTGTTTGCTGTTCGGGAACGCTGAGGCGGAATAAAAATCAGCCTTTTCCTGATTTGTTTTAAAAATAATCTAAGAAAACAAAACCCTTCGATTGACTTTAGTGCTGTGAAAGCCGTGTGGGAAAACAGAACAGGAACAATATGGGTGGTGAAAGCTTCTTCTTCCAGTGATGGTCCGTATTGTATTCCACTGAGGGTTATGCGCATGCTTCCCTGTGATGTCTTGCTAAAGAATCTCAGAGCTGGATGGAACAGCTCAAAGCAGGAGAAAGTAGTTGAGTGTCCCATGGCTCAGGTGCTGATCCAAAGTCCACTGAAGTCAGTGGAAAAGCTTGTAAGTGGGTTTTTTCCCTGTTTTCTTTTTTTTGTTTAAGGTATTTGGAAATACTCCAGTTGGCTTCAGTGAGCTTTGGGTATGTCCTGTCTGAGCAGACAGACAACAAAAGCAGTCAGCTATGTCCTTGTGGTTTTCTGTGTTATCAGCCACTATCCACCGGGAACTGGGTTTTATTCTTTCCTTCTGATTCCTTAGTAATGTCAACACAAGTGACCAGATCCTGCTTGCCTCAGTTATGCTCCAAAGGGCTACTGATGCAAGCAAAATGAGCAAGGTTCATGGGGTGAGATATTCTGGTGAGGTTGGTGTCTTGGGAACCAATGAAAGAAGCCAGCAGTGCTCCAAAGGCTTCCCCAGTGTCTCTGAATGCACTTGTGCAGTGCGTATCCCAGACGGCCTGTCAAATCCCAGTATCAAAGAATGGTGACCTTTGAAGCACAAGATACAAAAGAAAGAGCAAGAGAGCAGAGTGAGGAAGGCACGTCTGAGGGGAAAGGTGGCTCTGTGGCCTGTTGGCTCTGTGTCTTGTAAAATGTTCATTTTTCAGCTTTTCACTTTGAAAAACAAAACTTGTCATCCACGATTCTCTGTTATTTCTTTTCTTTGCAGGATACAGAGAAGGGCTTCTTTGGAAAAGAGGACGTGACAATGGGCAGTTCTTAAACAGAAAATTTGTGTTATCCGAACGGGAAGGTGCACTGAAGTACTTCAACAAAAATGACGTAAGCATCTGGGGCCACAGCACAGTCATGTGGGTTTGTCTTTGATCAAACAGTCCCCATGGTACCATTTTGTCATAAGGAGTCACCAACTTTTCGAAGATGTCAGGTCGTTTATTCTTTTACTGCTCGAGGAACAAAAGCCCAAGGCCCAGATTGGTAAAGGTATTTGGGTATTGCTGGGCTCAGTGGTGCAATGCTGAACTGATTTAGGAGCCTAAAATTAATGTTAAAAGGGGATTTAGGCACTTAGGAGTCCAAATCCCATCAACTCTCAATGAGAGTTTGGCTCCTCAGTGCCTAAATCCCCTTTCTAAATGATATTTGGGCTCCTAAATCAGTTATGCATTGCAACACTGAGCACAGCAACATCTAAATACTTTTACAAATCTGGGCCCACATGTATAGAGTACAACAGCTACCTGATCCCATCATCTTTGTTTTCTGATAGCAAGAAGTTTCCCTTAGCTCTAGCTCTGCAATGCTAGATCATAAGGATCCGCCAATCCTCTCTACATCAATTTTATGTCTGCGGCCACACTGTGGTGGAGGCAATACCACGCAATAGAGGAGAGACTGCAGGCCCACTGTGGTGTTTGGGTAGCAGAAGGAATTTGAAAGCCTACAACAGCTGCAATCCTTGGTTTGTAAACTCCAAGGGCACAAAGGGGCAGGCAGTGAAGAGTTCTCCTTTGGATTCTGAACACTCCCTTAAAGACGATGACAAACAGTCACAAAGGAAAGTGCATCTGGTTTTTTATATTTCAGTGTCAAGCAAGGAAGTATTTGTCTTCTTCTCAGGAGTGGATCTCATCTATTGTAAGTGAAACATGGAGCCATTAAAAAGAAAATTACATTTGTGATGAATGGACAGGAACTTTATCATCATGCACTCACCAAGTAGAGAAATCCAATGTGCTTTCCTGGCCTTTTTACATAAACCCAGAGGTGCCTTGCTATCCTTGTGAAAACCTGGCACCTCTGTGGGCCCCAGTCAGTAGGGAAGAGAAGCTGATTTGCCACCTGCCCCACTGTTTGCCCTTGACACATAGCTGTAAACAGCTATGAACAATATTCCGTGCCAGAGGCAGTTCTGCCATTAAATGCATGATGGTGCCTCTAGTCTGTATGAATGCTGGATGAAAGTATGTGGTGAGATGTGGACAATGGACATTATTTGATTTGTTTTACCCCCAAATCCTCTCGTTAGTTTCCCACACTATCCTTCCCACCCAAGTAAAACTCTTGTTAATGTCAAAACCAAGCAGTGCTGCACCCTCTCCCTCTCTCCCCCTCCCCCCCAATTCCCCAATCTTGGTGCTTATCTGTAACTACCATTGGGCCAGTTCATTTAGTGATGTCAGGAGTGACATTCAGATTCAATACTAACCTGCCGATGCATCAAAACAGTGTCACTTTTAATGCTGATCCCTCTCCCTTGCCCCTCAAGCATTATCCCTCTGCTCCCTGTAGCCTTTTTTAATGTCAGCCTTATTTCCTCAATCCTAGGCTTTGCCAGCCATTTTGCGTGCGGGCTCAATGGTTGTAAGATCTTTTGCTAACCAGCTGTGGGCAAAAGTTCCGTTAAAATAATAGTGGATCGAACCACCAGCAATCTTTTTCTGGCTGATTGGTGAGTGATGGCGTCATGGAGGGGAATGGTAATGGAGGGAGCGACTGCTCTGCCGGTACTTTCTCCTCCATTCCCAGCAGCTAATTTAGAGGGGTATCACTGTCATCATCTCCGCCACAGGCTCTATGATGCCGTCCTGGTTTGTGGGTGGGAGTAATGAAATCATTGCCTAAAAGGAAGTGAGATTCTCCGGTAACCCATATGAAGTTGCTGTCGTCCACTCCAGTGGTTTAAAAGCTTCTTTCACAGTACTCAGTGTGACGCCAGCACCAACCATGGGTGTGATGGGAACCATATTGTCCACATACTTCCGCCCTGCTTGGATTTCCCCACCACCTCACACATCCCCATCCACTTTGAAACCACAGTAAAGCTTCATGAGCCCAGGGCTGCACACTTGTATCTGCTGTGTGGTGTGGACTTACCCTGTGGTCACTGGGATACAGGAGCTCAGCTAGTCTGACCATATGCACACGGTAAAAAACAGATGCTGTGATCCTAGATGTACTCCGCTCCCTGCCCAAAAATAATTGTGGCAGATGTCACATCTCACTCAAGCCAGTAGTTGTAAGCCAAGTCATGGGAAAATAAAAACCCCTCACGATGCCTGTCTATAGAGATAGCGATGTTCATAAATCCAGGATTTTGGTTTTGGCCCATTCTTCCAGGGTCCATTTCTATTGGGCCTGCTTGTGTACTGTGTCATGGCCTCTGTATTGGAGGTCTGTCTGGCTGCCATCTCTGAGGCATATTAGATATATTTGAAGTATTGCCTGTTTGTTGAATTCAGTGCAAGTATCTTAGGCCACCTACATGAGGTGGGAGCTGGTTTATTTTTCTTCTTGGCTGTAGGTGGAATGGGCTGGCAGCAACATTTTTAGATTCTGCCCCCAGTTATTTTTCATCACTGCCCTCTCACTTGTACAGAGTAAGTGCATGTCTGTTTCTTCTGTCTCTAAAGCCCAGGGATCCAAAATCATCAGCAGGCTCTCCTCTGAAGGGACACTTGGCTGTTTTGGGATAACTTTGATCAGGACCCAAGTGGTCCATGCCATGCTGTATTTGAGCCCCCTGTGAAAAATGGGTATAATGATGTTTTCCTACCTCACGATGGCCTTGGGAGGCTTATTTCAATAAGCACTTAGAGATCTTCGCCTAGAAGGGGCCTTGGAATAGGGAGTATGACTATTATAAATTCACTATTGAAGTGGTTGGGAGAAGAGATTACAAAGAATGAGAACCAGCCTCCTGGTCATTGTTTCTGTTAGAACAAAATAGATACAAACTGCTGGCCAATTTCCACCATTGAATATACATGGCTTCCAGCAAGTTTAGTGGTTGTTCCACTCTGATGCATCTAATCATAGAGTTTAAAGCACTTGGCGCCTCCAGCCAAGCATCATAAAACCAGTCACCAGTTTGTTCCATCTTCATCATGCCAGTGCAACCCGAGAACTGCATGTTTCTCTGAACGGTCAGAAGGTGAAGCATGAAGCAGAACCGGTCTGTCTAGGTATGACCTTAGACTGCTCACTGAGTCATCATGCCCACCTGAAGAAGACAGCAGCTAAAGTTAATACGTGCAACAATCTTCTTAGCAAACTGGCAGGTTTGTCATGGGGTGCTCGTGCTCCAACTTTGCGGACATCAGCTCTTGCAACCCCGTATTCGGTGGCGGACCAGTCTGAAGTCGATTGTCACACACCAAACTGGTGGATACGCAGTTACATGTCACCATGCACATCATCTTCAGTGCCCTGCATCCAACTCCACTCCCATGGCTCCAGTTCTGAGCAATATCGCTCCTCCTTATATCAGATCAGAGGTTGCTACTGGCAAGTTACTGGAGAAAGTACGCGCTAAGTCAAGCCTGCTGCTGCACAATGACCTTTTCAAACCAGCAGCTGCATGTTTGCCGTCATGTCATTATGATCTCATCTGCCACGCGAGGATGTTAGGGTGGAAACGCTCTGGCAAGAGGAATGGATATCTGTTATAATCCCCAGCCAGTCCCTCATTGCCGACCTCACAATTTGCCTGCCTAGTTTTGACCTGCCCTGTCGCCAGTGATCCCTGTTGAACAGGTTCCAGACCGGGCAAGGTCTATGTGCAGCCAGCCATATTGCTGGGGCCTTTGTGACAGCCCTTCGTGCAGCTTTGGTGCAAAAACAGACGATGACGCACATTGTTGATGAATGCCTGCCGACTCGGTTCAACAGTGGCTTAGAAGAACTGCACGACGCCATTGAAGATTCCATCGCTTGGCTAGACGACCATGCACATGCTAAACAAATAAAAGCACTTACAGGGCAAGATCTTTGACTGACGTCAGTGGGGCTACTTTGATTTGCACCAGCTGAAGTTCTGACACACGGTGAATAGGTTTCAGAGTAGCAGCCGTGTTAGTCTGTATTCGCAAAAAGAAAAGGAGTACTTGTGGCACCTTAGAGACTAACAAATTTATTAGAGCATAAGCTTTCGTGAGCTACAGCTCACTTCATCGGATGTAGCTCACGAAAGCTTATGCTCTAATAAATTTGTTAGTCTCTAAGGTGCCACAAGTACTCCTTTTCTTTTTACGGTGAATAGGACTTTTAGAGCCTAGTTCTCCATTGTCTTACCCCAGTTGCACCCACTTGTAAGTCAAGGGAGCTACAGCAGCATAAAACCAGTGGTACCAAGTGAAGAGTGGAGTCTTTAATCTTCAAAGGGCTTTATTCATCTTTAGTAGCTAAATCCACAGAGGGCCCCTTTGGGGCAGGTTAATCATTAGACCTACTTCATGTGAGTGGAACCTGTGCTACAGAGAGAGGTTCAGTGAGCTGCCTGGAGGGAGTCTGTGTCAGCCCTGGGATTAGTGCTCAGGAGGTCCCAGCTCCCAGACTCCTACTTAGACCTAATCCGTAAAACAGATCTAACCAGAGAAATACATGATTTTCCTCCTTTGTGAGGGTTGGAAAGTGCTCTGCTGTCTCTTGCTCTGCCCAAGGACCTCCCAGTGTGGAGGCAGATAAGAGCAATGTGAGGAGTTCAGTTAAAAGCAAACGAATGTGTTTGTGAAGCAGAGAGAGCATGCCCCATGTGGAAACTGGCACTTTGTGTCCAGACAGATAGCGTGGCAATAAGAGCTTCATTGTCTTTGGCAAGGGAATAATGTTCAGTTCTTCCAGGCCAGCAGTGGACTGGTCCAGGATGCTTGAGATGCTAAAAGCATCCTGGCCTATTTGGTAAGTGGTCTGTATTTTTTGCGTGGCTCAGCACATTTATAATAGTGCTCAGCCAAGCAAAAATACAGGCCATTTACTAGTCCAGTGAAGATGCCAGTGGGAATCTGGAGTCAGGAGGGAGGTGATTGAGAAGGGCATGAGAGAGGGGGTTCTTGTACTAGGGAGGAGGCATTTCTGAAGTCACTGTGTTGCACAGCAACCTATCTTGTGACCTAGCTGGTTCACCCCACTTCTGGCCTGAACCTTCCCCCTTGTGCTATAATATTATATCAATTCTTCTGTATTTCCCAGAGCTGCAAAGCACTTTCCCAAGCTGACAGCAGCCATTCCTGGTAGGCTAGGAAAGTTTGCTGCATCATCACCAGGCCGTTTTGTTGGCCAGCAGCCTCAATAGGGAGCATTTATGATTACATGAACTGCACGCTGGTTTGAAAGGTGCTTTTCTGGTTGCTTTTCAGGTGTTTATTCATTCAACTGTGTTTTCCAGGCAAAAGAACCCAAAGCAATTATGAAGATTGAACATTTAAATGCGACTTTCCAGCCTTCAAAAATAGGGAACCCACATGGACTGCAAATCACTTACTTGAAGGACAACAGCACAAGGAATATCTTTGTCTATCATGAGGATGGCAAGGTGAGAGCTCAGAGCTAATGGAATAGGCTGGTTTAGGTCCCAGGTGACATGAGTGCTTCCACAGAGCCTGGTCTAAGGGATGCACTTAGGGTGACCAGATAGCAAGTGTGAAAAATTGGGACAGGGGTGGGGATAATAGGCATTGGTATAAGACAAAGCCCCAAATATCGGGACTTTCCTTATAAAATGGGGACATCTGGTCACCCCAGCCTAGATGAAGTAGTACAGCCACATGCGGTGACCTCTTGCCCAGCATCTTCCAAGCAATGGAACCACAGGGTTAGTGGCAATAAAAATTTTCTTTTTATTTAATAGGAAGCAAATAGAAGGGGCAGAAGAGGCAGAGCCTCCTGGGGAGGGGGATGGAAGAAACCAAGTGGTCCCTGAATGCTTCTAAATAAATGAATGTACCGTGTAAAAGCTCAAAAGCTGGTCTCTCTCACCAACGAGTTGGTTCAATAAAAAATATTACCCCACCCATCTTGTCTCTCTAAATATATGTAAGATCAGCGCTGCCCATGGGCACCGCAAAATGCAGTCCTAACACGCTTCCCCCTCAGCTGTGGGGCAGCCAGATTGGAGAGGCAGTTGCGACAGTTTGGGGGGGTGTTTGCCTCCAGTTATGAATTCCATTGGGTTGTTGAATGCTATCTGCAATTGTAACCGTTGCTCTGGATTAGATCATCTGCTCTGTAGCAGGAATGTGACATGTAGTGAAGCTGTGTCTCGAAAGCTGCCACAGGCTGCCATCAAGGGCCATCTGCACTGACAGGATCTCCCCTGGTGAAACAGTGAGGATGCTCTCATAGGGACAATGACTTCAAATAGACTTTCTAGGCAGAAACCAGTTGGAGGAGGGAGGGATCTGAATTCCCACTCTCCTCCAGCCTACGCACCCAGGTTGTTTCCCTGCTTGACCACCTGAGCTAGAGGGGCAGAGATTGTTTCAAAAGCCGTGCTCCTCCTCCAAGCGAAAGGAAGCTGTTCCCACTCCAGGAAGAGAGAGCCCAGCAGAGGAGAGGAGGCTGGAGATACTGTGCCTTCCCTCAGGACCTAACTCGGGTTCACAAAAGGGGATGAGATCAGCCTGAGAGGGGTGGTGAGCAGTTTGTGGTTTTCCATAGATCTGTAACTCTCTTATCCTGTGTGTGTGTGAGAGAGAGAGAGAGAGAAATCCCTTTCCTAAGCCTGTGTGCCTTGCTTTACTGCCATGTGGTCCCTGAAGGGTATAGCTAAGACCAGAGCTCCAACAGCCACATTGTCTCTGGCAGGGAATGTGTCCAAACAACTGGGGGGCTCTGGAGGACAGAGCCTTCAGGGTCTGCACCTCAGAATGCACCTGAGAGACCCAGACCCGAAGCAGGGATCCAGAGACAACAGGTAACTCTTGATGGGGGGGGTGTGACCGCCCCATCTGTTGCCTCTGGGCTGAGGAGCAGCAGCAGAGCCAGGAGTGCCAGGGCAGCAGCGAGAAGCATCTCAGGGAGCTTCTGGTGGCAGCCAGGCTTTGCGGGCAGGGGCCAGCTCCAGGGGGCATTGCTGGCTGGCGACAGGCTCCTTCAGGGGAGAGGCAAGAACGCATCAGGTGTTTATGCATCACCCTGCCTGGGGCATGCCCAGCCGTGCAAAGGCAACCGGCTTGGGGAGCAGGGCAGGAAGGGCTGCTGGGCAGCCATCAAGCGCCCCAGCTTTCATAGAGCTGAAAGACAGGGGCCCGAGTGGGCCAGGAGGCTCCCACCAGTTTCTGATCCGCTGGTTCCTGGCAGGAGGTGATGGTTTTAATGAGGGTGCGCTCCACAGATTGAAAACCTCTGTGCTAAATAGAAGACAGAAATCGGGAGGGGTGGGGGGGGGTTGCATTGCCTCTGCAGTGGTCAGTCACTATCCAGACCCAGGGAGCTTAGCAGTGTATAGGATCCAGTGGTTGGCTTCCATCACTGGTGTCTTTTTCAGAGAGTAGGACCAGAGTGACAGGAGCCATCTCGCAACCTTATTTCCTTCCCCCAGCTACCTGGAACCCATTGGATCATAAGGCCAGCCCTGAAATGGTCATCAAATTAAAGCCCATCCATGCTTATGGATTTATTTTCCTTTGGTTGTCAAGCTACCTTTATCATTGGACGCTGCACAAAACTAAGCAGGGACTGTCAGAATTGCACAGCAGGGTTTCACAGTACTAGCCACTCCTGCAGGAGAAGGATCACCTTGCTGCTTAACCAGTTGCTCGCTATCTGTCCACACAGACATTGTAAATCCAACAGCTTTCCTACTGGCAAGCAGTCAAGATGCAGGGCAGATTCACTCCCTAACTCATCTCCAGACAAAACAGGCCCGTGGTGCTAGTCGGAAACAATGCCTCATTGATAGATCTATAACCAAAGCGATCTCTTCCCCTGTAACAGATTTAGGGTGAAGTAATTATTGAGAACACCATTTTGCTTCTGTGCCGCACTTCAGTGGATCTGAACTGGCTTCCTGCTTAGTTCTGACCCTCCTTGTAGGCAGCAATTAGTGTGTCAGGTCAGATTAGTCAGTGGAATGGTGTGCTTCTATGGTGTTAGCTCTTCTGTCTAACAAAGGATGGATGGACAGATGGATGAAAGCAAACACCGATTCCCCATTTTTAAATGGGTAGGTCTTGGAAGGGTTGCTTGATTACGTCTGTGTACCTTGGCTGTTTTTCTTTAGCCTAGTGGTCTGAATCGAGTGGCGGTGGCTTCTCCGTCTTAGCACACAGCAGTTCATTGCTCAGCGCACCAAGAGACTCGGTCACAGTTAATAGTGCACTGTATTTCTGAATCTCAATGAGCTGCCCCTCAGGGGCTCTGCCTCAAAACTCCCACTGCCTCACATGTGAATTCTGTGACAAGGTATCAGAGTCCTATACAATGGAGGTGGTGAACCTGATCATGAGATAGCTGATCAACATGGCAAGGTGTCACTCATGTCATGAACAGTCAATTCCCTGGCAACAATTTTATTCCAGCGACTCCTGCTTATGAAAGATGTAATTGTTATCATGACTATTTATAATTGGTTTAGTGCTGATCATCTACTTGACCCTGTGCAGCACACAAAATAGAAACATTCCCTGCCCCGAACTGCTGGAAGACAGATACAGACAAGATGAAACAAACGGGGAAACTCAGACCAGGCTAGTTTTTTTTCTTTTAAAATGATGAAGTCCCTGCTGAACAGCCTCATAGAAGAAGTGGTTTGTGTGGCTTTGTCTGTTCTTTTAAGAAGGACCTTGTGGTCTGATTCTCCTCTCACCCTGGAGTTATTCCTGCTTTACAATGGTGAGACAAGGTGGGTGAGGTAATATCTTTTATTGGGCCAACATCTGTTGGTGAGAGAGACAAGCTTTTGAGCTTACCCAGAGCCCTTCTTCAGGTGAGTGAGAGGAGACTCAGACCTCTGATGTATCTTTTTTTAGAGTAGCAGCCGTGTTAGTCTGTATTCGCAAAAAGAAAAGGAGTACTTGTGGCACCTTAGAGACTAACAAATTTATTAGAGCATAAGCTTTCATGAGCTACAGCTCACTTCATCGGATGCATTCCGATGAAGTGAGCTGTAGCTCACGAAAGCTTATGCTCTAATAAATTTGTTAGTCTCTAAGGTGCCACAAGTACTCCTTTTCTTGATGTATCTTTTATATGCTGAGCTGATGTTTTTTGTGCAGACTATAAAGTAGAGGTTTTCAAACTATGGGTCTGGACCACAAAGTGGGTCATGACCCCCTTTGAACGGGGGTCATCGGGGCTGGCTTAGACTTGCTGGGGCCCAGGGCTGAAGCCCAAGCCCCATCGGCCGAGGCCAAAGCCCGAGGGCTTCAGCCCTGGGCAACATGGCTCAGGTTGCAGGCCCCAGGCCTGTGGTTGAAGGCCTTGAGCTTCAGCTTTGGCCTCTCTGCCCAGAGCGGTGGGGCTCAGGCTTCTGTCCCTACTCCCGGGGTTCGTGTTTGTTGTCAGAAGGGGGGGTCACGGTGCAATTTATTTTGAGAACCGCTGCTATAAAGGAATAATCTGATTTGGGACCTTTACCTCTACTGTCATGGGGCCGCATTCATTCCCAGTGTAACGAGTATTCAGGGTTTAGCTACTGAATTGGTTTTCTGAGCTCCTCTCTGCAGCTGGAGCTCACACTACAGGAAGTCTCCTGTAGGGCACCCTGCTTGGAAGGTTAAAAGCCTCAAGCTGCTAGGTTACTACCAGGCTAGAGATGAGATGAGTTGGGGGAACCCCTCTCCCTGAAGCTTCCTGGGTTTCTAAGCCATACAGCGAGCTTTTGGTAAGGTTCTGAAATGTTTGGTTACAGGATTGTGCTGGGTCCAACAGAACTGAAAGAGGTGTCAACATAGCATCTCTAATACAACTGGGGATGCGCGTATCTTAAGCATCTGTTGCTTGAGGGCCAGCTATTCCAGGGTCTGTCAGGTAGGAAGGCACACTGGAAGGTTGTATGTTTACCTGGGCTCATGAATCTGAGGCTGGGCCCACACTGTATGGATGTTCAGGTTCAAGTCTGGGGCTGGAGGCACAATGTGGTTGCTTAGAGTCAAGAATCTGGAGTGGGAGTCTGCATTGGCAGTTGTTCTTTTTTTCCTTCACAAGTGAGGTGACAAAGAGCTGAGACCCTACCAAAGTCAAATGTAACAGTCAATAGCTTAGTTTCTGCTTGCTGAGGGTATTAGAGGCATAAAGCGATAAATGAGTCTCTTTTTTTAGAGGCTGTTGAAAAGACATCTTTTTAGTCCTAAAATAGGCAAGGAGTTTTAAGTGTTTTTCTGATTGATGTTATTTTGAGATTATTTTCCTTATATTTATAATTTAATTTCAATTCCTGATGGTTGATCTTCCTGTCTTGCCACACTCAGCTGTAGATTTTTTTCTGACTTGCTAGAATAAACTTGATTTTACCATTGCCCCACGTTTAATAAGCTAAGAAGAAAATCAGTGAGCAATGAAAATTTACCCTAGCTGGGACCAGCCCCCATGTAGAGAGGAAAGATGTCATAAAACACTATAACATATTATAAGGCTCAGGGAGGCAACCCTTCAACCTGAGATCCCAAGCAAATAAACTAATGATCCATTTGGTGGCATTGTATTTATTCTTCATCTGCATTTTGATAATAAACCTCCCCCCGCCCATAATTCTAACTCAGTTTGCTCATCACTAACATCAGATTCCACTGCCTTCTGCTCTTCCTCTTTCTGGTAGTATGGTGGGGGCTGGGTCTGTTTAGTTACTCCAGATAAGAGTAAAAGACTATTAAGTAAAACCTCAGCCATTTGTCCAAGACTTTCCAAAATGCATAGGTATTTTGAGTGCTACTATTTTTGCCGAACTTGAGACACTTAAAAGACCCGAGAGTTCTTGAGGGCACATCATGTTCTGAAAAATCAGGCTTCTTTAAGGTGTCTCAGGTTGGACATCCAACAATGGAAGCCTTCAAAATCACTAGCTGCTCTTTAAAATCTTGGCTCTGAAGCATAGAAAAGTTTAGCATTCCTAGAAGTTGGCTTCTGGTTTGATTTATTCTCTCCTATCCTAAAACAACCTCACTTGAAAGAGTTTGAGATGTTTATTGTAGGTTCAATTCTCGCTTATTTAAAGTGTTCCAGACTTGTGAGTTAGTGAAGTCTTCACATGTATTAATAACATGCAGTTATTTCAAAATCTTCCTCCACACTAATGATTATTGAGATGCAGACAGGTATCAGACGTCCCTTCCAGAACACCTTCCATTGTCCCGTACCTTTGAATTGTTATGCAATAGTTGAAAGTGCACTGATGCAGGTAATTTACTTTAAATTCACCTAAAATTTCCGGAATGAAACTTTAAAAAAGTCCAGCAGCACAAGATCTGGAAATCTCTCCAGAAACAAATCCACAAATCAGCCTGGGGAAAAAAGGGAACTTAATAAAATCTAAATAATTAAAGACATAACCCAAAGAGATTTTACTCCAAAAAGGAAAAAGTGCTAGAGACTCCAGGAAATCCATTAAGGACTTTACTATTACTGTAGATTTTACATGGAAGGTGGTCAGAAACTATGGCAATGGGTGGCAGTATAAAACCCTAAGATAGGCACAAATTCAGAAAAGAATTTAAAATATGTGCTTAAGCCCCATTGGCCTCAGTGAGGCTCAAGCACATGGTTAAGTCCTTTGCTGAATTGGAACCTATCTATAGTCTCTCATTCACTATTGAAATGTTGATTACCACTTTTTATCAGCCAACGATGCCAGCCTACGTTGCCCACTTGTTACATTTTCAAGCAAGCATTCTCCCATACTGCCACTCACACTTGGGGTGTACTCACCGTAAATAGACATAGAGCTCCCTCATTATTTTCCTTCAAATCCCCTCCTTAAAACTTTCCTTTGCTGTGATGCCTACAGTCAATTTTACCACTGGTTGCTGGTGTGCTAAGACCATTGCCTGTCAGGCTGACCAATATTGTCTCATTGTTCCCTTGTATTTCCCCTTCTGTCTGTGTCCACCTGTTGTCTTACACTTAGATTGTAAGCTCTTTGGGGCATGGACTGTCATTTTGTTGTGTTTGTACAGTGCCTACCACTGTCGGGTCCTGGTCCACAACTGTGACTCTTTGGTGCTATGGCAATACAAATCATAAATAGTAATAAATGCATCTTCTGATTCACCAACCTCACTTCCTGTAGCACCTGGGCTTTCCTCTGGAAACCACCCATCCTAATCAACCCAGTCCCAGCTTGACTTATTTTACATGGCTAGAGACCAGACTTCTGAGGTATTGAGCTGCAGGCTGGGAGCTGTGGATTATGAATCATGTGGTACAAGTTTTCTCAACCACAATAAAATTTTGTTTCTTTGTTTTGTTTTGAGAAATGAAACTTCCCAGTTCTGTAATGACGGTTTTCTATTGTGGCATCTGGAGACTGCTACATGTTACCAAAGAACTAATAAAATGCACTCTGTCAGATGAAATGTTGTGTAAGCATCCTTTATGGTAAGCTTTGGTGCAGGGACTTCAGACATATGTACACTGAAATGGCAGCTATACACTGTGAAACTGTGTGTTCTATATTGTCCAATCCTCGTCATAATGTCCCACATAATAAGGAGACAGGGCTCTATTGTAGTGAACATAGAGAGGTTTTCTGTTAGTTCTCTGACTCTGTAGCCTCCAATCTGACTAGAAGAACATGTGTTGCTTGTGGTTGCCACACAAGGTTTCCCCATGGCCTGGCCTGAACTAAGCAGTTGTAGAAGAAATTGCTGACTACACTCCAAGTGTTAATGAAAACGGTTACTGCATAGTGTAGGCGTGGCCATTGCCACCTGCATGCATATTTTTGTCCTGTACTCAAAGGGTTAATTGTCATTCCATTACTTACAATAGAATATGAACTGTCTGCTGCAGAATGTCGCCAGGTCTTTCAAGCTGATCACTGCTGGCTAATGAAGGGGGGAAAATACTGAAGGAGCAAAACTAACTTCTTTATAAATAGAATACAGTGTTCAAAGAACACCATTGAGATGAATGTGAGAAATACTGGGTAGTACAATTCAGCCATGGAAACTGAATTACATTCTAGATTTTGATTCAATTTTGTTTGTACCTTTAGGCTGCAATTCAGCAAAGCACTTGAGTACGTGCCTTAACTTGGGGCATATGCTTAAGTCCATCCCTCTTCAGCAAAGCCCTTAGGCACCCTTTGAGCTCCATGGGGCATAGGCATGTTTTTAAAATCTCTGCTTTTGCCTGGCCCTCCCTCTTCAAAACCACAACTCAGTTGAGCCCTGTTACCAGAGACAAAATGATGGGAAAGACAAATCAGAGCAAAATCACCACAATGATCACTGTGTAGATTGTATGTTTGCTGACTCCAGCCTTTCTTTTTCATTATCAGGAAACAGTGGATTGGTTCAATGCCATCCGTGCGGCACGGTTCCATTATTTACAAGTGGCGTTCCCTGGAGCTAGTGATGTCGATGTGAGTTCTTCCTAGTCGTTTTTAGCATCTTGTTAACAAGCTGGAAAGCCTGGCGAGCGCTCTATTCTTCAGAGTGTGCTTTACAATTATTATGTTAAAATGATTTTACTGGGAACTAGAGTCCAGGTGCAACACCTGCTACTACATCTAACCACAGAAACTGGGGGCGGGGGTGTACATTTTAATTCCTGCATTCTCAGTATTGTGCCAGATCTTGTTTCTGTGTTTGTAAAGTGCTGGTTGCTACAAAGCTACGCAATTAAAACTGTTTTTAAAATAAAACGGTGAGGAGGAAAGTGTCTTACCAAAACCCGGCCTTCTGGCTGAGATCAAGTGCAGTACTGCTTTACAATTTGATGCAGCTTCTGTTGCAAGAGTGTGCCTTACATTTGCTGGAGGCTGGAATTGATGATCTAGCTACAATTTGCAAGTATAGTCACAAAATATAGTATAATATTAGGATGAGTTACCTTTATAATGAGTTTATTATGTTGTAGGTACACTGCAATTATAGTTTAATTACACTATGGTTTTGCTTTTAGATATGTGTAATTACCACTAATTCATATAATCACCAAGTTAACAACATGATTGAGATATCCACTATTACCTCCTTGGTTTTATACCTAATACATGTATTTTAGAATCCACTTGCATTAACTAATGATTGTATGAACTAGTGGTAATATTGGTACTGAAGAGCATCACCTGAGCATAATTATCTGTTCCTTGCAGTGCAAATGCCACATAATTATAGCCACTGTAGTGTAACCTTTGTCTAATAAGACTTTTCCATCTCTAAGTACTTGATTCTGTCAAAATTTGTTTACACTGCCATATAAAATTCTCATAAAAATTCACAAGCCCTAAACACAAAATGTTTTTGCTTGGCCATTCACATGATGATTAATGTTAGAAATCTGGTTGCTCTCCCAATACCACTGACAACAGAAGAAAAACTAAAGAGATTTTATGTGCCCATCAAAATAAATGATTACCTGGTGGGGCTAGGTTGTGAGTAGAATTTTGGAAGCCTGGATTTATGACCTTGGAATGTAAAATTCCTGTATTTTTATGCTGGTAGAAAACTCTGTCAGACCTTATTGTTGTTTACACTAAGGCGTCTTACAGTGGGTATTACTGGAATTTATACCCCCTTTCAAGCTCCTTTCCATTGCTAGAGTGGTGTAAAGGGGCCTAGATGTAAATGAGAATCAGGCTGAGTGCTTCAGGAGACAGGTACTGTAGATATTTTGATATAGACACAAGAACCACAAACCACCTCTGAAGAAACCTGCAGCCTTTTATAATGTTTTAAGTGGGCCCATCCCTGCTACGTGAGGGAAGTCTGTGTCCAACAGGAAGGATTACACAAAAATACTGCACCCTGGACGCAGCTTAGCATGATACTTGGCGGCAAAGGGTTAAGAATCTTGAAGTGATAAAGATTCTTTCCAGTAAAGACAAAACTACTTTCTAAAAGCAGCTGGCTGCCATTCTAAAGACTGGAGATTAAGAAATTCAGGATCTCTGCAAACTGGCTGTGGGATTCTCCAGGGTGCTTTTTATGTGATCACATAACCGGTTTATCAGAGCCTTTTGTTAGATGGAATTACATGTCTCAGGAATATAATTTTTAAAGCTTTGCCATAAATAACTTGTTTAAATGCAAGGCTGGGAGTGGGGGAAGGTGAGAAGTGTTCAATCAGTCCTGTCAGCTCCATTTGCTGGTGAGTCTCACTTTTCTTTTTAAAGAGCCTCACGCATCCATCTGCAGAGATCTCACAGCTAGCAGCTCATCTGCACCAAGCATTTTTAAAAATAACCTAGGCCCTGGTAATTATTGTCAAGTAGATCTCAGCAAAAGGGGAGTTCACAGACGTGTGTAATAGCCTTTAAAGGCAGATGGCATATTAGAGCTTGTGGGTCTTCTGTATGAGCTTTTGGGTTATACTGATCTGGAGGAGGAAAGGAAAAAACAACTGGGTGTCTGGGGCTCATACCTGATGTGAAAATGATCTGAGACCAGCTCTTAGGGGCCTGATCCTGCAGTCTTTACTCCACCGAGTAGGTCTGTTGGTGTCCCTGGGGCTACCTTCCTGTTCAAGGGGTTACAGAACCAGGCCCTGAGTTTTACTCAGCCCTTACTCCAGCAAAACACCCTTTGCGATGAGAACCTACCAAGTCATGATGATCCCAACCCCATAGAAATGAGTGGGAGTTTCGGCACCGAGTTCAGTGGAAGCAGGACTGGGTTGAAGGACTTCATGAGCAATATCCATAGGCCAGTTAACCATAAATGGGGCTGCCTAGAATGATCCGTCTCTTTACTTTAACCAGGCTGAATGTTTAAGGACATAGTGTAACTATCAAAGAGTGAGCCAAGGAACCCTGGCATGGCCCCAAAGCTGAGGGGCAGCGGGCATGGGAAACTGGGACAGGGGAAACTGGGACCATCTCAGGGCTTCCCTGGGGTCTGCTCCCTCCTCAAACCCCAGGAGCAGGGATCATCTTTTCATTATGTGCATACAACACCCAGCACGGTGGACCCTGACTGGGGCCTCTAGGTGCCACTGTAATACACGTAATGAATTATTAAATATTATCGCTACATCTTTGCATACAACCCCAGTTCTCACACTATCTGGGGACAACAGGCTCCTGGACTGCAGCCTGATTTGGCTTTCTTTGAGGTCAATAGGAGTTGTGTTGTTGACTTTAATGGGAGGCAGGATTAGGCCTGAGAGAGCTCTTAGGTAAGAATTTAACAACTGGGAGCTTCAAGTTAGATTCTAAATTCATAGTTTGGCCTTTAAATAAGTGGCCTGATTTTCAAAAGCACTGAGACCCCGTAGTCCTCATGAAAGTCAGTGGAGCTAGTGAGTTCTCAGTACATGTGAAAACGAGGCCACTTATTTAGGTGCCAGACAATGGATAAACCTAACCCAAGGCCTCCAGTTCTGAATATTTTGACCCACCCCCCTCACCGGGTTTCAGAGCTCAAGCAGGAACATCTACACTGCTGTTTTTAGCCTCATAATGCGAGCCTGAGTCAGCTGACCTGCGCTCTGAGACTCACAGTGGCTGGGTGTTTTGGGGTTTTTTTGCAGTGTAGTCATACCTGTATTACAAAGCTAACACGGGGTCAAAGAAACTGAAAAAGTCTTAGGGGAAGATGAGAGAACAAAAGGAATAAATAAATCCACTTCAGTATGCCTTGAGACCAGTCATAAGCTGTCCCCAGCCTGTATATGGGCCGGAGGTAACTCTTTCTCATGGCATTTTTTTCCATAAGCTCCCATTGAAATGATAACTGGGGGGCTATGGCATGACAGCACGTAAGCCTGTGTCTGTGACTAACGTGCACTAACATTGTACTTTTTTTTGCTTTCTTATTTTGACAACTCTAGTTGGTGCCAAAGCTTTCTAGGAACTACTTGAAGGAAGGTTACATGGAAAAAACTGGGCCAAAGGTGGGACATCATGTATTTTGTCTTCATACCAAAAATGAGTTTGTTCTGTCCTGCGTTGTGATCCACATAATGGTGGGGCAGATATGCTTTGGGAGGGTTACTGTGTAAAATCCAGCCATGTACCAACACTTCAATGCCTTTGAATGTATCTCTTTGTTTTGCACCTCAGCCTGGATTTTATATCCAAGTTTCTTGTGTTCTCCCCGCTACCCACCCTTGTTTCCACTATTCATTGCACTTTCCTGTGCGATTATAGTTTTGTAAGCGGGCTAGAGATAGCCTAAAGGTAAAATTCACATTCCCTCATGCAATGCACAAGTAAAAGAACTTTGTGCGGGACTGAGAGATGGAACCTGTCTCTCCCTGCATCAGCCCCACATCAGAGGTAGTACATGCAACCTTTTCATATCACTGTGTCCCCACTACATGGTGTTCTGGACCAATGGATCCACCAGCTCAACCCCCTCACCATGCTCCCAGAAAATCCCATGCACAGAGCCACCGTTGCTCGCTGCTCTGTAGTGCCGTTTCCCCTCTCTTGGAATGGAGGGCATATGGCTCGTATGTCTGCAGAATGGGAGGTTCCCATGCACAACTGGCAGTTAGGAAAAGGGGTGTCTGAAGGTGTTCAAGGCCTCTGTGAAAGCACAAGGAGTTACTGCGTACGTGGGAAATGCCCACATCGCTGGATTCACTGCCAGTCTCAAACCAGGGAGCGGGTTTGGCTTTTCAGACCCCTTTGTTAGCAAGTAAAAAAGAAAGAATAAAATCTCCTACTGTGCCAAGAATTGAGTAATGACTCTTCTCTTTGGGCTTTATATCCCTCTGGAGAAAAGGAAATGCTTCCGCTCTTGAAGCTGGACTCACACCTTTCTTGCCAACTAAATGCCCATTTTCACACTCTCTAGTACATGGATTAACCGCTTATGACTCAGAATCCCCTCTTCTTGGTAGCTATTGTATGAGGTCACCTCCCCGCCCCAATTCATTAATACGGCAGTGCACAGCTGCAGTGGGGACACAATCAGGTGAAAGAGGAGCATTTTGAACAGTATAATCATCTCTTCGTACATGGGTGAAATTCATCCCCATGCAGAGAGCTAGCACATGGCTTAAACACTGCTTAAGCCCACTCGCCATAGACCTCGTGCTGGCCTTCTTCATAGTGGTAAGTGTCATCTATGCATGAAGAAACCTTTAGGCCTGATCTGCATCTGGTTTTTGTACTGGTATCACTATGTCGCTTAGGGGTGGGATTTTTTACCATCATACTGGTACAATCCCTAGTGTGGACACTGTTATACCAGTATAAAGGTGCCTTATACCTATCAAGTTTATTCCCCTTCCCGTACTGGAATAAGCTACATCAGTATAAGCACTCTGACACCAGTATCACTGCATAGACATCAGGTACCAGTACCGCTTTAACTGATAGAAAGTGGTGCAACTATTGTGTGTAAACAAAGCCTTAAAAACCACTGTGTGAAAAGGAGAATGCCATAATTTATGGCAGGCCCTGGATATTAGTAATGTACGTACCATTGATTTTACGTGATTTACCTCTATTTTTAATGACTATTTCCCCTAACAGCTGCTGTATGTTCTGGGACCTATCTTACTAACGAGCTATAGAGGGTCTCCTTATATAGCCTGGTCAAGAGTTGGGAACTTCCCACGCTTTTTCATTTAGTGGGTGGAGGTTGAATTCGTCTTTTTAGATGCAGGAGCATTTCTTTATCACTGTAGAACTCTGTTTCTTATTGTCTTTTTAAATTCTTTTTCTTCATTTTAAAGGGGGGGGGAGCAAGAGATTGTAGTTTACAGAACAGAAACATATCAGAAACCAAGGCCAGATAAATTGGTTAGGGTCATTTTTGTTTCCTTCTAATGTCTATTCTGTGATCAGCCCTTATAGGACTGGGACACCCGTAATTAGCTCAACTGAGAGCTGCATGGGCAGGGCCAGAGAGCTTCATAAAATGCATCATTTGCGTGACATGGAGCAGATTGCAGCCATCCACTTATATAATACAGAGCTGAGGTCTCCAGAGACTACAGATCCCAGCATGCAATTCTACAACTCAATGCACATGGATGGCTGGGGTGAGAACATTCCATGCTGGGATCTGCAATGTGCAGCTCCCTGTTAAAGATAAGGATGGCCACGGTCTGCTTTCTAGAACTCTGAGGGCCTCATTTGACCTCCAGGCTATGCTTTGGGCCTCTTGTTTCAGGGACAGACATTTGCCATCAATCCTGGTGACTCTCACACTTGCAGAGCAAACTGCCTTCAGCACCAGCCATTCCAACACTCTGCAAATGACTGAGTGATGAGGCTCCTCAAACAGCACTTAGCTTAGAAAAGCCCCGTCTCGTAGGCACTGAACTTTTTCCACTCCCACTCCACCCCGAGGCCCCATCAACATTCCACCCCCTCCCCCAAGTCCCTGCCCTCGCTCTGCCTCATCCTGCTCTGCCCCGTCCCAGAGGCTCTGCCCATCCCCTCCCGGAGGCTCTGCCCACCCACCACTTGCTGCTCTCTGCCTCCCGCAAGCCCCTTCTCAAGCCACCAGACAGCTGTTTGGCTGATCGGAGGTGCTGCCAAACAGCTGATCAGCAGTGCCTCCAAACAGCTGTGGCTGATGGGTGCTGTTTTTCGCCAGTACTCACAGAGTCAGCGCCTCTGCCCTGTCTTCATTTCTAACAGAGCTAAATGGGGCATTCCAAGAAAAAGCACAATCCTATCCTAAACAAACCAGCCCTGCTGGAGATTTAGAGCTGCAAAGGCCATAACATACCTGGACCAATTTAGATATCTGCTAATCCGATAAAAACACCAGCCAATCATGAGATTCCCAGACCTTCTAGAATTCAGTGGGATCAGCTGGTGAATTGACTAATGGTGACAAATGCACTGAAATTAATGAGGCGAGTAGCCTGGCAGTTTACTGTCTGTGCTAAAATATAGGGATCTCAAACTCCTGGGTTGGTCAGGTGCTGGAGGTTCTGCTGTTGGAATGGAGGAAGCATCTTATGCCATTCTCCAGCACTCTTTTGGCTATTAGAGGAATGGCACTGACATACTGATGGGGAGGAACAGCTCTCAGAGTGTGAGGAGCTGGAAGGAGGGAGGTAAAAAAGCTTAAAGGTAACCTGCACTGGGGAAAAAACTGGTTCATGTCTTGTTTTTTTTTTTTAATTCTCTATACGGTACAAATATGGCCTTGAGTGGGTTTCCATTCCCTACCCCACACAAAGCCTGCCCCCAAAGCAGAAAATTTGAGGGCTCTGCTTGTTTTTCATATGAGAAATTCAGGTCTTTTCTACAACTTCTCTTGAGGTCTGAACTTCAGCAACCTGTGTTGCTATGAGACCCTGAATCTATTTACATTGGAAAATCAGGGGCTGTGGGATAGGAGGCTGCAGCTAATCAAACTGTTTACTATATTTTTCACTCAATGCATCTGATGAAGTGGATTATAGCCCACAAACGCGTATGCCCAAATAAATGTGTTAGTCTCTAAGGTGCCACAAGGACTCCTCGTTGTTTGTGCTAAGATGGTGTCTCTTTCTCCTTTAAACATACGTCCCAAGGCATTTGTTCATCATAAGGTGCATGTGGTCATTTTGCCCCCCCCAAATCTAATGACTTTACACATGTGTAAAGTGGCCAATGCTGTACCTAAAAGAGTCACAGTGTGGGAAATGTTGATAAGGAGGAACTGTGAGACAGCAGTGCCAGGGTGCGGGGAGGCACAGGCTGGGTGGTGGAGGAGGGGATATAAATGTATCTTAAAACAATTGACAGATTAGCCTGTCAATTCTCCCTCCCTAAAACTCATATTGAAATGAATGGCCCTGTTGTACTGGGAAGTATTATAAGTATTATCACCCATTGACAGATAATAGCCACTCTGCCCTTAAGTTAGTGCAGAACCTGCCCTTTCTGAACTGACTCAGTACGTCTCTCCCACCAGAACTACCTTGAACAACACCACTGCCCCATAAATTCCCTCAGCTTCTCTCTTTAGAAGCGAGCCGGGTTTTTCTTTGCTCAATCATTTTTTTCCCCCCAACTCTTTAGCAAACGGAAGGTTTCAAGAAGCGATGGTTCACCATGGACGACCGAAGGCTCATGTATTTCAAAGATCCTCTGGTAAGGCAAAGGCATTTGAGCTCCACGCGCGTCTGCATGGAATAGCCTGTAACAGAGTTTGGTCTAATTTGGGAGTAACGTGAAAATACTTGGGGCAGGTTGTTCGACTTTTGTCCAAAGCCCAGTACACCATAGCCTGGTTCACAGTTAGTCACCAAAATATCCATGAACCCCTATTTAAATGGCTGTAAATGAGTCTCATCCCAACCTATATTTCATTCACCAGATTTTTCTTTCCCTCAGCCCTTTTGCAGGGCGTTTCTGTGCTTTGTTGCCATCGGGGCTGAGATTGGTAAAGGATTTCAGGGGAGTCACTTGCCCAGTTCCACTGGGTCCCTCTCTCCATGAGGCTTCTTTGAAAATCCCAAACTAAAATCATTTCCAGTAATTAACATTACCATGGTAGTCACAATATTAATTAATATAACCACTGATAGGAAGGATGGGCCATGGTTAGGGCATTCAGCTAGGACTTGGGAGACCTGCTGTGCCACAGGTTTATTGTTTGACCTTGGGAAATTCACTTAGCCCCCCTATTCCTTGGGGTATGTCTACACTGGAGCTGGCTGAGGTACACATACCCATGCTAGCTCTGATCGAGCTAGTGTGCTAAACGTAGCAGTGTGGCTGCAGCAGTGCAAAGGAGCAGGACAGGCTAGCTGCCCTATGTACATATGTAGGGCTTCAGATGGGATTGTTCTTGGGGCTAGCCAGGGCTAGCCTTAGACCAAATGGCGCCCCCCCCATTTGTTAAACTTTTGAATATCTTAATTTTTTATTGCATTTGTAGCCCATTTCATGACTTTGATGCACAATTTGCATGCCTGATTTATCCCTGTCCTACAAGACGATAAACTTGCACACTAGGATCTGTAAATCTGCCAGCCCTGTGCCCCACAAGCCCAGCACCCCAGGCAGTTGCCTGGCTCACCTGACCCTAAGTCCGGCTCTGGGGCTAGCTTGTCTCACCACTAACACAGCCGTGGCTACACTGCTCTTTTTGGCTGGGGTCCGTGTACCACATCTGGAAATTACACCTCCAGATCCAGTGTAGACATACCTTTAGTTTCCCATCTGTAAAATGGGGGCGCTAGTGCTGCCCTATCTATGGGAATGGGGCCCACGTAAGATAGTTAGACAGATGTTTATACTAAGCACCAAGCTCTAAAGATTTTAATTTGACCATGGGACCTTTCAAAGCACTGTGAAAACACTCATCTTCACCTCATCCTTCCAGTGTAAGTATGATGATTATTATCCCCTCAAAGGGCCTGGTTCTGATCACATTCCACGGGGGTCACTTCTCATTTATTCCAGTGTGTGATCAGAATCGGGCCAACAGTGATTTAAGTAATTTGATGAGTGCCTCATATCAAATCAATGGCAGAGCTGGGATTAGAATTCAGGGCTCCTAATCTCATGTTCTAAGCACCTGGCCACCACCTTTTTCTCTTTTGTCTTGATTGACATGTCTGGTAAGAGAATAATTGCCACACAATCAGACCTTTATAATAGTACATGCAATGTTTCCATTTCTCTGGAATTAATGACACCAAAGATTATATACCAGAGAGAGAGAGAGAGATTTCTATCTTGCAGGCTAGAAAAATAGCAAGCTGAAAAGTTTAAAATGCAGCAAGGAACATGCAGGTTAAATGGTTGGAAAACTTCAAAAATAGAAGAGTCTGGGATTGGGGCAAGCTCCTGAGAGGCTGCAGAATCCCTGGGCCCAGTCCTCAGCTGGTGTAAAGCAAAAGAACCCCAGTGAAGGCATGGAGGCAGTGAAATCAGAAGTCAATGGAATTGTGATGATTTACATCATCTGAGGGTCTGCCCCACTCTCTCTTGGAGTTGATACTTATTAATGCGGAGTTTGGGGGGTGAGAGGTTAGAAGGATAGAGGCAGTAGCAGGTCTCTCTCTCGGAATGAGGTCAAAGCACAAAATGTGTGTGGATTTAGAACACCTGAAGTTTGGGGGTGGGGGGTGTATGGAATCCAGGGGCTTGGTTTGGCTCATTATTAAGTAGGAGCTACAGTATTTGCAAATCTGAAATCCTGTGGATTTCAAACACCTCTAATCTTTGTGGGTGTTTGACCTTGGGAATTTGCTTTGTAGACCTTTCTCACTGTTTTCTGTTGATGTGAGTGCTGGAGGCTGTGCAGGGAGAACGCTAATGTTAGTTTGCTGCGTGATCCATATTCCACATCACCTTGACAAGCAACTTTGAAAGGGCTCTGAATCATTTATTTATATCTTGTAGGATGCCTTCGCTAGAGGGGAAGTATTTATTGGGAGCAAGGAAAACAGCTACAAGGTCCTGGAAGGACTCCCACCATCCACCCAGGGAAATCACTGGCAATATGGGATAACCATTGTGACCCCAGACAGAAAATTTCTCTTTGCTTGTGATACAGAAAGTGATCAGCAAGAATGGATTACAGCTTTTCAGAAAGTCATAAGCAGGCCAATGCTGCCTCAGGAATATGCAGGTAAGTTACCCTGCCATACTGAGACCCCTGGAGAATTAAGGCCTCCATTTATCCACCATACGTTAGAGAATGGGGAGACTGAAGGAGAGACAGAGCCTTTCACCTCTAAATCAAATCTAGTCTGTATGGGAAGTCCTTACCATCTGCTGCCTGTTCTGTAGCTTATCCATTTCCTAGTAGATAGGTGTCCACATCAATGGGACAATAGCAGACCCTTAGGCCCATCCTTTGTCTCCTTGTCTTTTTGGATTGTAAGCTCTTCAGGGCAGGGTCTTTCTCTCCCTATGTTTATGAACAGTGGGGCACAATGGGGCCTTGATCACAGTTGGGGTCTTTATCTGCTACTGTAATAATAATGATCCCCATCACCATCACCTGAAAGTGGTACCACTATCAACAGTATCAGCAGACTGAGGAAACCTGCCCTCTCACTCCTGGAGGTGGTGCTGCCAGTCCAGAGTGGAGGTCCTTGGTAGGCACAGCATAGGGGAAGCTCTATTATGCTCTAACCATTCTCTGTGCCAGCCTCTGGCACTATGAACACGGCATTCAGTTGAAGTTAAAAGAGTTTATAAGTAACCTTTCATGGGAATCCACTTAAGTGCAAGTGATTTTTAACAATTGAGTTAAGTGCTGGCAGATCAGTGTAGACAAGGATCTGTTGTGTTCAGTAGCTTGTGAGCCGATTATCAGTAAACTCTTCTGGGATCAGGGTTTAGCCACAACTAGCTGACTCCATGGTGAACACAACTTTTCCTTGTTTACGCACTGTATCAGAGAACTTGACTCTTTGCAGTCATGTTCTAACACAACAACATTCACAACGGCCACTCGTTCAAAGCTGAGCCCGGCCAGTGGATTGGATCCCAAAGGATTGCGTGATAACCCATGTTCTAACATCCATTGTATTGTCATTTTCAGTTGGTTTGTTTTTTTTCATTTCAGTGGAAGCCCATTTCAAGCATAAACCTTAGCTGGGACTGTCAGAGCAGACGCAAGGAATGAGATTATGTTTACAACACAAGACGGTTTTATTTGAAATGTTAAAAAAATAAATAAAAGAAAATTAGAAACCAGTCATTTACTTAATCCTGCTGGAAGCCAAGAAGTCAGCGGCAAACATCACATAGAAGCTGCTGGGCCATAGCAAAAACAAACCGTGCACTTCTCTAGGTAGGCGCTGCGGGGATCTTGTTTACAGCACTACCTAATGCTCATCCATAGGCTACACGTCCATGTGCCACCATTTTGTATATCTCACTCCATTAGATAAAGAATTACCACAAATGCCTGAGCATGTTGTCAACATAGTAGACTCTGAATAATGTGCACCAGGATGCCCCTGGGTCTGTGCTAACTTGTAATAATAACACAACCCAGTCCAGAGTGGTCCGGAATGCTTGTGAAACAAATTTGGTTGTATTTCATAAGTAGCATTTTCACAAGGTATTGATGATTGACTTGAAAACATGAATGGCACATCCCAAAGGTATGGTGTACTTGATAGTCTGCAAACATGGTCAATGGCTAGAAATAACTGATGCAAAACATCCCATGGAATATGGAAATGAGCAACTTAGCTCTTGATGAGAAGAGAAGAAAAAGCACTTCATATTATATCTCTCATATATAGACCTCTTCAAAAACCAGTTATACTAATGATGACTGAGTTTTGGCTACCTGCCTTTTATCTTCTGTAATGATTCAATAGTTTAGATCAGGAATGGTTCTAATTTGGTCCTCGTTTATCAGATCTGAACTTTCCCAACATTCTGGATAGTCTGGACCTGGTATTGTCACAGGGGTAAATTTGTGAAGTTCTGATCCGACATTAAAGTCTCTCCAAAGCTCACATCTCTGGCCTCGCTATCAGTCTCTAGTTTAGACACATTAGTCTTTGGCATACCTTCTCCTGGTGGAGCCAGGGTATTTGAATTCAACAGGGTTTTCCCTGGTGAACTCACTGTCCCAACTTTCTTTTTACAAAGCATTTTCTCATCTCCCAAGAGATCATGAAGTCCTAACAGAATATAGAGCACAAGCTTAAAACACAGAGTAAAAATCCCCATTGTCTTTAAGTGAAGGGAATGATAAATTATAACCAGAAAGGAGAATTTGAAGTTAGCGGTGATGCACCAGAAAGGAGAATAATATGCTCTGTGGTGTGGATGGTGCAAATGCTTTAAAAAGGAAGTAACATAAATACTGCTCTTTAGATGCTTAAATTAAGGTTCCCAATCGTAAATTGCCTCTGTGTTATTCCATACAGACCGTGTATTCTGGACAGGGTCTCAGATGCTTCCTTTTTTATTCTGTTTGGTGGTTAAGTGACTAACTGTTTTGCTTTTGTTCAAAGTGTGGTGATGAGGAAATGATTTGTCAAGACATTTTATTGTCGCCAAAGGCTTAGGAGAGCATTCTCCTCACACCATCGTGTGGCTCACTGTTGCATTAAGTATCACTCCCAGCAAAGAGCTTTCAGTGACACCCAGGATGCTGGCATCAGAGATATGCAGCGTACCTTGGAGAAATGAACATAGCCCACACTTTGAACAGAATCCATTGAAGACTTGATCCTGCATCCCTTGCACAATGGAAGTGCCTTTGGGCTTCAATCGGGGGGTAAGGAATACAGGATTGGGGGTATATTTCGGGCATGATTTAAAGTATGACTCGGTGCAGATGCGCATGCCAATTGCACAGATCACTCCTTCGAACAATTCCTTCTGTATTGCCAGTACCTGTCCATGACCTTAACATGCTATCTCGGCATTTCTTTAGATGTGGAGAGGCTGAGCTGAATGAGGTACTAGCCAAAACAAAGGGCTCTATCCATAGCAGGTCCAGCCAGATGTCTTTACAGTGCATTGCAGAAGCACACCATGACTTGAAGAATATTGCATGTGTACTTCCTCGGAAGCTCAGACAAAATGGCATTTTGAAATAGTTCAGCTTCCGTGGTCTTGTGATGTGTAAATGTTGCTAATGACTCATTCTCAAGCTATCATAAAGGTGAATTTATAAATAAATTGATGTACTGTAAGTGACCCTCACACCTTGTAAGTAATGCTAACTTTATGTAGGCTAGTTTCAAATGGGATTTTAAAAAGAAATCTGTGGGGTTGGCCTCCTTAGCGGCTTATCAAAGTGCACATCCAGGAAGTGCCCGTGACTGACAAAGGAATGTCAGCTCAGAGAAATCCTGCAATGACCGTGGCATGTGTCTGTAGGAACACTGTAGGCCTACACAGTGGAGTGTGAGAATTCAGCATTTGGAGTCAGACGATAAGCACACACGAAAGTCACTGTCCTTCAGCTAGGCACATGCAACCCTGGTCCTGTTTGCAGGGCATCATGGGTCTAATTATAGTTCAGAGCTTTCCAGTTTACTCCCAAGAGAAAACATTGCACAAAAGCTGGGGGGGATTGAGAAATACCCTCCTAATGCATCTGCATGTTGCTATTTCCATGCTGGGATGGGACGCAAAAGTGAGACGAGCTTTGAAATACACACTTCCCCTCCAGGACCGTACATCTTCTCATGACCACGTTCCATGGCCTCAGACCCGTCAGTGTATGTTGGGTTTTTATATCTTCTCAGCTCACATTTGAGCAATGATCCCCGTTATTTATTCAGCCCAGTTCAGAGGCCCAGCATGAGGGTTATGCACTACTTATGTCCAACCTTGAGGACTTAAGCAATGCATAGGGCTTCTGTGGGCCCTCTGCACAAGAGTAGATTTCATTGTAAGTTCACTGAGAGCTTTGCTAAATCATAGTAGAAGGAAGCGTGGAGCCTGAGTGGGAAAGGAACAGACAAAGAGTACATCTACGCTCAAAAACTGGCAGACCTGCTGCAGTCAGTTTCAGAACCGAGGGAGCTGACTTGGGCTCCTGCTACAGGGCTAAAAATAACAGCGTAGATGCATAGGGCTCTGAGACCCATATCCCCTTGCTGGGTTTCAGAGTCTGGTGCTCCAGACCGAGCCTGGACATCTACACTGCTATTTTTAGCCCTGTAGTGTGAGCCATGAAAGCCTAAGTCAGTTGACCTGGGCTCTGAAACTTGCTACTGCAGGCCTTTTTTGTACAATGTAGACCCGCCCAGACAGTCTAGTGGGGAAAGACAATTAAGAAGGGGGACAGAGAAAAATTTCATTGAAAAGGTAGATCCAGAAACGAGCAAGGCCACCCAGCCAATCTTTTGTGGGTGCTCTTCTAATTTGCCAAAATAAACACTTCATAAAGAAACATGAATCATGTACCAGTGAATTTCTCTCTCTGCCTTGAACAGCATCCAGCACAGCAACAAATCAGAGGAGGAGGTGGTGAGCCCTCCCCAAAGGATTTAGCCCTCTGATCGGTACAAAATGACGCCATTTGAGTGGTTTAGATTTCATATTCAGAGTTGGCTGACGTTTGTGGGCCTCCCAGAGGCTGTGAGGAGGGTGTGTTGAAAGTCAAGGAGATGGGGGGACCTGGATGCAGGAGGGGGCTCCAGGGAGCAGTGTGGAAAAATTTAGCAAGAGAGAGACAAAGCAGGTAGCAAGGCAGGATGAGTGGGTGGTGTAATGTAAGGGTGGGGAGCCTGTGGAGAATGCAGATCCCACCCCCACAATGCTAGACCGTGAGCTGAGGAGCCTCGCTGCCAAGAACACACTGGGGTATCACACTTAGACATCGGTGGAGACTTCACATATGGGGGTGGGTGACGCCCAAGGTCTGGAGCAGGAATCCACCTGTGTACATGATGCTGGAATTGGGCCTGTTGTTCTCCAGGGCTGCAGTCCAGTCCAAATTAAGTGGAGCCTCCTGGTAAACGGGCCTTGGCTCAGCAAAAATGTAGTCAGCCCTGCCCTAGAAAGTCAACAGATTCTCTCGAGCTATCTCATATTTATTTATTTCTAGCTCATCTCACTTAGGTTGTGCCCCTACCTGCGGCATTTGAGCTGGACCATGGGGGGCATTATTGAGCCTCATTCATTGACACAGCAAGCTATAGACCATCTGGCCAATGGCAGGGTTAAAAATAGGAGGCCTAGTTCTCAGTTACACTGAGGCCATTTTATACTGCGCTGTGGAGCTACCTTAAAAGGCCTCCCTGAAAACATTACAGGGCTTCCGTGGCTGGTATAGATCTCGACACCAGTCCACCTCCCCCAGCATAAAGAGTGTGGCAGGGCTGTGGCAAGAGAACGGTACACTATCGCTATTCTCTACTTACCTGGGCCAGAAGGGCCCATGAAAAGTAGAGCACAAGCCTTGAGGCTGCACTAACTTGCACCCAGGGCTGGCTCCAGACCACAAAGTTGGCATGAAGCTAAGTTTCCCTCCACCAAGCGCAAGAACAAAGTAATTGAGCATCAGGATGTGTAGGAGACAGCCACCAGTTTCCTCCTGAGGCTGCAATGATGGTGAAATCAAGGCAGTCCCAGTGATTTTTTTTTTTAAACTGGATAGAGTGACTCTGTCCTTAGCCCTGACCACACTTCCCTTACAGATTTTGAGGGGATGGAGGGAGAGGGGTCTTTTTAATGACATCCTAAGCCTGTGCCAAGAGCCCTACATGAATGAATGGTCACAAGAATCAAAGTTTTTTGGCAAACAAATATTGCACTCCACAAAGGGTCACCCTGACAGATTTACTTGCCGTAAGTATTCATTATCAGTCTGGTCCACAGAAGACTCCCCTTTCTCCTGGGGTTGGGCGGGGGTCTTAGTTCAGTTATTTTGTGGCACTCAGTTGTGAAAAGAGCTGAATTGGTTTAATGGGGGGGACACGGAATCCAGCTTGAGGCATGAGATTTGATCTTTCCAGTTCTTTTATACTGTCAGGTCCAGCACAAACAGTTTGACCCATTGTATCCTATACATTCCTTCGCTGACATCAGGTTTGCCCGTGCTACAAACTGGCTGTTGCATTCTTTTAACTATAATTCTCTTTATTTTATTTGTCAAAAGCTGCTTAAAGTGACATTTCAACATAGTTGTGGAAAATGGTGACTAAAGGAAGTCTTGGAATGTCCAGGTGGATATAATGGGTATTAGCACTGTACATAACGTTTTGAATTTTTACCTGATCTGATGAAATATGTCCACTTAAATAATGGAACAATACATTTGAGTATCAAATGCATTTCTTAAGTTGGTGTTTGTAAACTGAAATCCATCATGTCAGTTGTACACATTTGTTATGTCACTGGTAATAAAACGGTGGTACTACATGGCATTCAAACCAATAAATTATTATGTTAAATCAATGGATCATGTGTCCTGTTAAGTCTGTGACACAGGTGAGATGAAAGAAAATATGACCTATACATAGCTATTAGGTCAGTCTTAATGTACAGCATCCACATTGATAGGTGGAGCTGGAGGTGCTGCTGAGTGAGGAGGCAAGACCTCTCCCAGCTTGTGGTTTTCATCATATACAAGGTTTACAGTTTGGGCCAATGGCTCTAAGCACCCTCGCTGTACAAATTGTTCTAGCACCCCATCCAAATCGCCTCTTGCAGCATCGGCAGAAACTATGTCTATGCACCGTCCCTGCAGTATGCTCCTAACTGACCTCGCTTGGCCTGAAACTGTAGCGTTTGACTCAGACCTTCAAATCCAAAAGCATAACACTTTGCTTCTTGAGCCTAGGTTAGCTGGCTTGATGCAGTAGGAGATTCAAAAACTGCCTATGTGGCCCAGCCCATAGAGGGAGACACATACCCACATTTTCCTATGGGCAGAGGGGGCCAGGGCTCACATATGTTTCTTCGCTTTTGGTGTGGGTATCCTTGAAATGGATGGACTGCTTGATTCTAGCCAGTGCTAGGTGTGATACTGGCAGCCAGTTGTGTCTGTGCTCTACATCAGTAAGATGGTGCCGCCCTGCCTTGAGTCAAACTGGTCAGTTTGAAGGACAACTGTATGCCTCACAGAGGATAGTAATGAGCCTGTTATTCTTATCAATGAGGTGTAATTGTGTAGGAGCCTTTGTCATGGCCCAGAACCACACTGGACTAGGCACTGGACCGTACTTACTGTCACGTGCAGGAGAAGCCACCATGGCTGTGATAATGTTGGCTTTTTACAAGCTAATGAGAGTGGGGCCTGATTAATACTTAGATGGGAGCAAATGTAAAGTGCTGCCACAAGTGGTGGTGAAGATTGGGCTCTTCCTCCCACTGAGTCTCGACTGAACTGTGGCCATGGGTGGTGGTATGAGGCTCCAAGCTACCTTTTGCATGAGTGCTACCTTTAGCAAAAGTGGTCAGTCCAGAGCCCAGGCTCACCCCCCTTTCAGCCTGAGCTACACTTAAAAGAACTCTTTGGCCAGTATAAGCTATCTCTCTGCAAGGAGGATTTACATGTCTAGCCATGCCAGGAGCCCTTTGTAAAGCAGTCTTCAAAAGCATGGGGCTGGTAAAATTCCAGTTTGGGTAATTAGTGTGCCACCACTAATTACCCAAAAGTGGTTTTCATTTCCTGGGCTGATGCGTGGGGTGCTGCAGCTTAGCAGTGTTAAACTCCTACTGCCCAGAAGTGGTTGCATTTCAGTATCAGTAAACTGATTCCTGTCTGTGCATATGACCATACATATAACATGACAGTGCCAAGGGATAAAAGGCATGCCATGCGATGAATTGTCTCCAAAATGCAGGATTTGAACCCCCCCACCTAAAGCAAGCACTAGCAGAAACCATGAGAGGGTCAGGTCTGCCAAGCCAATGCAAGGCTCATGGCTGGCTAAGGACATGCTTGCATATTCAGTGCGTGAGCTTTGTTGCATAAATTGCTTGAGATTAGCCTTTTTGGCACATCAGGCAAAAGTGGGTAAAAACACTAATGCATGATTCCACTGCACCATGTTGCCCCCGCCCCTGGGTGTTTTTTCCACCAAATGCATCCGATGAAGTGAGCTGTAGCTCACGAAAGCTTATGCGCTAATAAATTTGTTAGATTTGTTAGATCTCTAAGGTGCCACAAGTACTCCTTTTCTTTTTGCGAATACAGACTAACACGGCTGCTACTCTGAAACCTGTCATTCAGACACTAGGAAGGCCTGACTTCTACCAAGTAAAACCACACTGGTCAAAGCTGGGGGGCTAGCACCCTCCTCACCTGACACCCCCCTCCCCCCCGCATGCCCTTTTCATGCCATTTCCCCCACAATTATGGAAGGCAGCCTATTCCCCATAACTGAATAGCTTGCTTTGCTACTTTGCAGTTTGTCGAGTGGCGGGATGGGGCAGGGGGAGTTTGGTGGGTGATTAATACAATTGACTCAACCACCATGACTTGCTTTTCAGTAGAAAGTTTTCCTTCATTTCTGAAAGCCGGTTCTGGGGAAGTTGCCAGGAAAGATCATTCACTACACTGAAGCAGTGGCATTAGACTGCCTCGTCCCTCAACCCCAGCACGTAATGGACGCCTGCAAAGTGGTACATGTGGCACATGTATTAGAAGCTGGCACTAGTATTCGTGCAAGAGACAAAGCTTTATATAAAGAGACATTTAATGGCAGCTACTCCTATTGGTCCAACAGAAGCAAATGCCCCCTTGAGGAAGGAACATTGGCTTCTTCTGTGTCTCAGACAGTATGTGGGGTAGTGTATCAGGCCTTAGCTTTAAGTGATGCTAATTAGTTCTTTGCTGTGAAACACCCAGGTACTTCAGAGGCAAGCCTCCCAGCAGAGATCTGGACATGAGCCAACTCAGTGCTCATCATTGTACTAAACATGGCAGATGAGGTTAGTGGGAAATGATGATTGACCGTCTTAAACATGAAGCCCTAGAGAAATGAGCACCAGGCCACCACTGCCAACGGTCACAGAGCTTGAGCCGCAGCGTCGCCTTGTCGAGGCGCTGGGTGGGCCTCATTTTTCGTTAACGTTGTGCAACTTAAACAAAGGCTCAGGTGTGGCTAACTGAAGGGGCTGGCCCATGGCAGAGGTCGCCAACCCCAGTGCTAAGGTCACATGACCCAGGATCTATTCTGAGTTTGAAGGAGCTCCTCTAATGTGCGTCACGCACAATCAGTCCTCCCCCCCCCACCCCCGAACCATTTCCTGTAGAAGCCCCAACTAAACCCAGAGTCCAACTGTACTAGGCACACGGCCATCCCGTTCTGAGGTGGTTACAGTCTAAAGCAGCAGGACAGATTTTTGGGGGGGGGATTGGTGTCCTGTCGGGCTCCTTTCCAAGCCCACAGGTAGGCACCAGCATAACACTCATTTCCTGAAGGGCAATGAGGCTTATTTGGCCATGTGCTACTGATACTAGAGGAAGCTGCTCCAACAAAACCAAAGCTGAGCCCAGCTTAGAGCTAGCAGCCTGGCTGGCCGCAAAAGGCAGTTGAGCAGCCGTGCCCGTCAGTACCGAGAAATACTGTGGGAGCAGCCCACACATGGGAGCCTTCACCAAGGCAGAAGTGTAGCGCTGCTGTGCATGGGTTATGGGCCCATTACACGTCTGACAGCCTCGCCTGGCTGAGGCAGGGCTAACATTCACCTCAAGCCAGCACTTTGCCCCTCCCAGTAGGGTTGCCAGCCTTGCCCCGGCCCCGAGGGCCTGCCCCGTCCCTTCTCCAAGGCTCCACTCACGCCATCCCCCTATCGCTTGCTCTCCCCCACCCTCACTGGGCTGGGGCAGTGGGTGTGGGAGAGGGTGAGGGCTCTGGCTGCGGCAGGGTTCAGGATGCAGGCGAGGGCTGCAGGTTGAGGTATGAGCGCTGGGCTGGGGATGTGGGCTCGGGGTGCAGGAGGGGGCTCAGGTCGGGGATGTGGGTTCCGGGAGGGAGTTTGGCTGCGGGAGGGTGCTTAGGGCTGGGGCAGGGGGTTGGGTGTGAGGTGCAGGCTCCGGGAGGGAGTGTGGATGCAGAAGGGGGTTCTGAGCTGGGGGCTGAGAGGTTCAGAGTACAGAAGGGGGCTCAGGGCAGGTGGTTGGGGCATGGGTGAGGGGTGTGGGCTTCGGGCAGCACTTATCTCAGGCGGTTCCCAGAAGCAGCTGGCATGTCCCTCTAGCTCAGGGGTCCCAGGGAGCTCTGCACACTGCCCCAGTCTGCAGGTGCCGCCTCCGCAGGTTCCCAACCAATGGGAGCTGTGGAGCCAGTGATCAGGGTAGGAGCAGCACATAAAACCTTCTTGGCTGCCCCTGCGCCTAGGAGCCAGAGGAACATCGGCTGCTTCCGGGAGCCACGCAGAGCTGGCTGCTACAGCCACCTGGACTTTTAATGGCCTGATCAGCTGTGCTGACTGGAGCCACCAGGGTCCCTTTTCAACTGGGCACTCTGGTTGAAAAACCTCCAAGTGTTGCAAGATTATGTGATCCCATGGTAGCCCGAATAATAAACAAAGCTGGGTGACAAGCAGTGAGCCTGCAGCAGAAGCTGCCAGCAGCCTCTTGGCATTTCCCAGCACAGCATGTTTCACAAGCCCCTCCCTGCAGAGACACATTTCCTCATTTCTTTGGGCGGGCTGGGGGCAAGCAACAAATAGCCTGGGTGTCTCAGCTGCCTTTGCTGGAAGGCAGATCAGCTTGAATCCCAGACAGGCGCCTCTGCAGCTGAACTGATGGAATATGGATAATCCTCAGGTACTTGCTCCTTCCTGGTTCATATGCTCTGCTCTGCTGGGGGTTCGGCAGCATCCCTACCTCGCCACTAGCCTACTTCCCATTTGTTATTCTTTGTACTACAATTCAGTGCGTTGTGACTGGCATAATGAGCTATGCACCAAAGTGTAAAGAGAAGAGCTAGACTCTTTGGGAAGCCTCCAGCAGCAGGTGTAGCTTCCCTAGGACAGCTTACTATATGTAGCTGTTGAGTCCATGTGTCTATTCTTTCCCAATTGAGTGGCAGATTGCTACATCACCTGATGGCTTGTCTGCCCTCTCTCTCCTTTAGCAGAGGGTCAGGCATAGTTTGTCATCATATTTGGACAAGAAATCTTATGAGCCCTGATCATTTGAGACACTCTCTGTTCTCCTACTTCCTGGTATGCGACTGGGCTCTCAACCACTCCTCTGGCACTTCAGCAGCATGGTTGCTCTTCACTGCAGTCAGACAGTGCTTTGTACCACCCCATGGCAGGAGCACGTGTAGGCCCCAGGGCACCACTCTGCTAGCTGCTATCCACACACAGACTGAGAGGCAGCCACTGCCCCCGAAGTGCTAATTAGACAAAGGGCAGGAGGGGAAACCGAGGTACGAAGATCATGTGCCCATGATTCCACAGCAGGTCAACGACAGAGGCTGAAATAGAACCATGTTGTCTGCCCTGTGGCAACAGCCATTACAGAACTCTGCCCCCAGCCCACCAGTATTACTGGGTTTAATCTCTCTCTGTACATAACTATTATTTAATGCCTAGTGCCCACAGCAATTATTATTAATTTCTAAGGTGTCTGGCACCACAGTGTCTAGGCATATTTTATGCAGTGCCAGAGTAAACACGGATTGCATTCTTCCCCGACCCTCAAATATCATGGCACCAAACTACCTAACCTAGCAATCCCATGCAGGTGGATGCAGCAGGCTAAAATCCAGGAGAGTCTAAAGCCCACTTACGCGAAAGCCCCTACAAAGAGAGGAGTTTTACACTGTGTGCTAACAGACACATTTCTAGTGGCACCAGCACCTGAGGACACTTGCCCCTCTTCAACCTTAGGAGATGGTGCTCCAGCCAAGCGTAGGTGCCATGATGTGCATTGGGGTAGAGATGTGCTCAGACACCTGGGCCCTAGGGATGAATATGGAATCAATGGGAGTTAGGCACCTAAATATCATTGAGGATCAGGGCCAGTACCTGAAATTCTTTGCAGCGGTGAATTGGCAGCCAGTGCAAATTATGTAAAAGAGGTTAGATACTCTCTCTGTTTTGACCTACTTAAAAAGCACACTTAGCCAGTACCAGATACTTCAAAGGACAGGTTAGGAAACCCCACAGTAGGCAGTTATAGGATAATCTACTTGTGGGGCCAGTTTCTCCCTAAGCCCTGGTGCATTGTGTTTGAGAAAGCATATTAACGTGGAGCATCTTGTTCTTACGTCCCTTAGTGTGATCAGAGAAAGTGGTCCCCTCCCTTTTTAAAAGTGTGAAGTCCAAGCCTTCAGTATCAGCACCATCTACTGGTGAAATTCACTGGGAATAGTAACAGCAGCCTTGGTTCTCATGCAGTTCCCCCACCATCTTCAAAGCCGGGCTTAAAGCTGGTTGGCTGTAGGCGTCTCACCCACACGCAGTTAACAAAATCCCCAACTGCTAAATGTCAGCAAGAAGTAGGAGTATAATTGTGAATTTTAATCAGGATCAGCCCCCTGCTCGAGGTGCTGGATTGCTATTGAGGCTGAGTACAAAGTGCACAAGATTCCCTGAGACTGTGACATTCCAGAATGTGCCCTACCAAGCACCCATGGGTGGGGAATAGCATGACAGCTTTGCAGAGCAGACTGTACAGTGTACACGTCACACTTTGCTACAGAAGAGCTCAACCATATTTGTAGATTGTGAACCCAACCACCACTCCAGGGACACAAAGACAGCGTAGCCAGCTTCCTGAAGATTCCCTAGCATAGGGTGGAGAACACTCAGTAGGGTGTAGAACCAGTGCAATACTTAGCACCCTCCTCCCCCACTGAGCACCTGGTATAGGGTGTGGGGCTAGCTCGCCCCAGCTGTGAGAACAAGACATAGGGGACAGGGCCAATTTTGGAGCATTCTTAAGGCTGCTCTGGAATACACTCCCCGAGACTGTTGCAGGATCAGGATTATGCAAAGGTGACAAAGCCACCTTTACCCACCTACATCCTATGCTGAGAACAGCTTGGCCCAATGACTTTGTTCTGAGCACTGGAGCCAAACACAGCAAATCTGTGCTAATGAAGCGTTAGGGTTTCATAGCTAAAAATGAAAAGGAGTCAGGAAACACACCAGTTAAAGCCCCAGGAACAAAACCAATTCTGTCACATTTCACAGCTGCCTGTAAGGTTTTTACAATATGGACAGTAAAATATATTAAGCTCACATTGCAATAAAAAAGCCCACCTGGATAGATCATTTGTAGACTGAAGTAATGATGTCGAGGGAACATCACTACAGGAACTTTTGTATTTCCTGACTTGTGCAATTTTAAGAGCTTCAACCATAAAGCCACACTAACATGGTGTTTTGTCCCAATTATCTAGATTTTTTTAAACAGTATGTATATAAAGAAATATAGCCTTTGCTGACACATTAGGACCTCCAAGGTTACCAGTAGGTTTCTGAAGATCACATGTGGTTTTGAGGTAAACTTCTCATTTGTGCTACTGCTATTGTTTGGCTGGAGATTGTATTCTCCATTATTGTCTGTGCTACAGGGGGAAAAAAAAATGTGTTTTTACCAAATGTTAAACAACACGTTAAAATCTTAGTGTAGACAAGGCAAGTTGTAATTTTAACCACCTAGAGTTACCTCAATCTACTAACATGCTAAAATTACAACTTGCCTTCACTAGGATTTTAACTTGTTAAGAATACACATTTCTTCCTAGTGTAGACATGGCCTAAGAGTTTACACATTCTGATAGCTGAATCACTGCGAGAGTGAACGATATCTTTTAATGAAAGCATACAATTTGTGGAATATTGCAGAATGAATCAAAAAGCCTTTACACCAATTACACATCTGTGATTTTTTGGGGCATGGGAGGGGGTAGGGGATAAAGGCTTCTTAATTGAAAATGAAGACTATTTCCCAAACAGATAAACCCACTTAAAAACACTTCAGTTCTTTTCTCGCCACAGAACGTCAGCTTTGTAGACGATGCTTGTGGGGAGATTTTAATCAAGTGATAGACCTGCAGCTTCACAGCATTAGAGTGCCAATGTCATTCTAACCTCCATTAGGAGACCCCATCACTGCTATTTTTGGTGACTTGGCACCATTCAGATATGTTGTAGCAAGAGTACCCTGTAAGAAAAGACTATTTCTCCCCTATGCCTAGCATAACATGAATTACGCTGATCATAATTTGAATCAGTCTCCTCATAATTTTAATCAGATTTAGACAACAGGAAATGCTATTATGATTTCAGTTCATGGTCCCAGTACCGTGGAATTATGCAAGTCCACTAAATGGTGTCTAACCCATTAGTCTGAAAATGAATGTATCTGTTTAAAGAAAAGCAAACTATAGGTCTACATTCCCTCAATCCACACTCTGCATTATGCTTAATGTGTCATTTCATTTAAATGCTTTAAAGGCAGAGCGTTTAGGTTTGTTTTTTTTTTAAAGTAGACACTGTTAGCCATTGCTGTAAATATGGATATAGACAAAATACGCAATGAATAGCAAACAGCACAATGACGACTTTTCATGCTCCCACCTCAAACTGAAATATTAGGAAACATGAGCAAAGAGCGCTGGTTTGCAAATTAAAATAAATTGAGGCCAAAAATTTACACTGATTAAAACCTATGATGATAAAATATTCCCAAACATGAGAAAGCTAAGGAACAAGAGTGCTTTAATAGATTGCAGCTAACAACCCCACCCAAAATGTTACACTTGCTTTACAAAAACTCTAAAGCTTTACAAAGAAAAAGTAAAATCTGGAGAGATAGTTAAGAGACCCAGTCAGATCCCCTCTACCATAAAATCCTTCATTACCCACTCTAGCGCCTGACTCACACTGAACTCACTCCAGGGATTTTTTCATCCTTAATCACATTCTTTTGTTTGTTAATTTCCCCATATTTTTAAAATTCCAATTTTTGGGTTGGCACATCAGCAGATAGGGAGCCCCACTGACATGTCATCAAAGTGGGCCTCCCCTCCCACCGACTAACAAGCCCACCCACAGGATGAACGTGTGGCCCATGCTTAGATTGGACATTGCAGGGACAGACGGCATAGATGATAGTGGGGCTTGGGATTTATTCTGGCAATTATAGTGGTGTAATTATGGTAAATTTCTCAGCATAGGCAAGCCCTAAAACTCTGCTATTCTTTAGGCTTCTCCCACTGCACTTCTCTTTCTACATTTCCCAGTAGACTGAACCCCATAATTGTGCTCCATGTCCCAGCAACCTCTGACCCCCTCCGGCCCCCTCTAGACAAGCAATTTTCCCACTCTCCCCATTCCGAGATTCAGAAGGACGACTCCCTGCCACTGTAAGGCCCCCTGTATCCCACTCCCAATCCAAGTCTCTCACCGTCCCCTACCCTTACTCAGAACTGCTTCCCTTGGGAATGCCACCATCCATAGGCCTCCACTCCACCTTGCTGGCTTGGTCCGGCAGCTCAGCCTGGAATCAGGAGAAGCCTACGTATGTCTGTGAAGGGATTAAAGTAATTTTCAGTGTTGCTTTGATACATGTGAAAGCAGCTCTGTCTTAGATCCTCAGGGAAGGGAAAAAACAAGCAAGACCATAAAAGTGACCCTGTCACTTTAAGGTACACACCCTTCTTTGGACAACATCTCCCTGCCCAGGGCACATGCAATAGCAGTCGGAACCCCAGTTTTCTTCAGTCTGATCCAAAGATAGAAAACCACCAGACAAAGGGTAGCTGGCCGCAACTAGGCAAAATGAAACACTACATCCCTTGCAATCATGTTATGTGGGCAACCTGTGTAAGGCAGATGGACAATATTCCAGCTCGTCGGGTGCTCCTAACCCTCTTTCCTCCCTGGGGTAGATGAGATGCCTCTTCCTCCTTTATATAATCCCTGCTCTAATGAGGCTCTAGTTAATTCGTTTCCTGCCTTTCTTAGCATGTCTTAATCAGCTCTTTATGGGTATGTCTGCACTTCAAGCTGGAAGTATACTTTCAGCTCGAGGAGAGATATACCTATGCTAACGCTGATCCAGCTACATGCTAGAGTACAGACGCACCTGCACGTGATGGTTGTGTCCAGGCATTAACCAGTATGGGAAGGAAATTATTAGAGAGATTCATCTTCTGACAAAGTGACAACTTCCTAGAAATCCCCTGACCTTCTTACTTAATGCTCCAGTAATAGATCTACATTTTAAACAGGACAAATTGATTTTTTTTTTTTATGGTTAGTCACAGGACTTTATACTGCACATTTTGGAAAAATGTGACTTCTCTGGAAGTGTGGTATGGTAAAATATGGACTGTCCTTGTAATGGAAAAGCTTTCACACCAAGTATGTTCACAAGAGAAGCACCAAAAAGAGAGGTATTTAGAAATTTGGTCACCCTTTTTTAGCAGAGGAGGCTGGCTCTCTACTCAGCAAGCCCAGAATGTTTATCCAGGTTCTTGGAATATTAACCTGATCCTGAATGAGTACTATTCAATATAGTATGTTAATATTTTATTGTAACTGTGCCTTAATAAAAAGTTTTTTAAAAATAGTGACCCCATGAGGGGGTAGATGTTCAGAGTATGCACCTAGTGGCTTGGATGGGATTGTTCTCAGGGTGGCTAGCCCCTCCCACTGCCACAACTACACTATTTTTAGCACACTAGCTCAATCAGAGCTAGCATGGATATGTCTCCTTGAGCTGGACTTTACACCTTCAGCTCAAAGTATAGATGTGCTCTGTAACCTCCCATTACAAACCCATCCTCCCACCAAACAACTCCCATATTCCGCCACCCCTCTTCCCCCCCACTAAGTACATTTCTCCACAGTAAGCACAGAAAATATAGCTCAAGCTATTTGGAGACATGGCGAGACAAATCATTAGGAACAGTCTCAAAAAATTAACAACAGAGATATTAGTAAATCATAATTCCACCCCCCATAACCAAAAACACTCACAAAACCTTAGAAGTCTACTTTGGGAAGAAATGAGCCATGTGAATTACAGCGGGGGAGGCACTTTCTTTTGTGGGAAGCTAGGTATGGGTGAGTGGGGTTCTTTGGAAGTAGGTTTACACTGTAAAGCTAGATTTAATCTTTATATGGAGTGGGTGGCGCTGGTTTATAATACCCTTGCCACTTAGACAAAAACTGAAGTTTTGAGAGCATCTTGTGTACAATTGTGTACTGCTCCTGAATGGTGATTGTAGCTGATGTACACTAGTTTATTTCAAATTCTGTCGTTACCTAAATTGTTCATTCCAACCGCCCCAAGTAGCTGGATGCATCTATTCCACCCAGTGAAACAGCACAGAGAATGAGAACACTAGACAGGGGTAAAGCACTGCAAAGCAAAAGCCAGAGAAAGATCTCTGGGTTTCTTGTACCTGTCCTGCACTGGTAGCCTGGAATGGGGAAAGCAGCAGGCAGAAAAATGAGCTTTGCAATTCAGAAGAGCAAACGGGAAAAGACCCTGCTCTATGACATCATCTCAGAGGCAGTGGCCAGAAAGGGCCAAAGCACTGTCTTGGCTGCAGAGCAGTGGGAGATGGTGGCTGCCCAGCTGAGCACCTAAATCCCATAGGAATGGAGCCTTGCATGGAACACCAAGTGGTAGTTGATTTCTCTCAGAAGTGTTAGATTTTTTTGCTCCTCATGTTGCTCCATGTGCCCCCTTTCCCTGCAAATCACTCTTTCTCCAACCCTCTCTTCCCAGAGGGCTACAGAATCCAAAAAGACTCCCCTCCTAAGCCCTGCAGGAGTGGTATTCCTGTCACAATTCAAAATGATTTCATAACCACTTAACATTAGTGCAGCTCTGCTGCACAAGGAGTGTTGCTATATAATGTAGTCATTTCTGCTACATGGGAGCCATAACAATTATTCATTAAAGCACCAATCAATCCTACAAAAAAAAAAAATGCATACAGGCCCATTAACTGCAGTTGGGCGCTGCAGAAGCCCACCTCCACAAATCTCTTTGCAGGCTCAGAGCCTTTCAAACTTGTTTCTCAGGAAGCTGGGGATCATGGTTATAACATATTTGAAAGAGCTCCTACAGTTATTCCCTCTGCACTTGGCAATGAATTCACTTAAACTAAGCACTGGCTTTAAATATAATTGATCTGCATGTAACAATATCCAGCATTAAGAATCCTACAATCATTTAGATGGGATTTTCACAAGTGCCCAAGTGACTTAAGAGGACGTCTGATTGTCCCGTGTTCCATGCACTGGGAAGTTATTCCACCTTAATACTACTGGGGTCACTGCTAAGCTTGTGTGTCAGAGTGCAGATCCACACCCTCTATTTTTGGTAAAGTTACCCGAGGTATATTATCCAGAACTCTCGATTGTTCAGGATATGTTGAGTAGCTCCACCACCAAGACATGGTGCACTGTCTGCAAAAGAGGGGTATAGGGTGCACTTCAATGATAGTCTGCAAAGGGAGGCTACACAACATGTGTCCCTAGATCCGTCCACAGAGCCAACTACCTCAGACAGTCATGGGCTGCATCTCTGAGCTAGCAAAAACTGGCACCTGAGAATATAGTTTGAAGCATTTTTCCCAGGTCACCTAGAATGCTTCTGTAAGGGAGACCTGTGTTATCATATAGGGTTTACTGTGGATCTTCTCCTGATCCATGTTGTTCAGAGAAATACATTTAAGTTTCCAGCAAACAAAAAAGGATTAAGCAAACAGAAGGGAAATTGCCATCTAAGACCACCTAACAGACAGGGTTGCTTCCCATTGCACCAACTCTAATCAAGGTAGGAGGGGGAAAATAGTTCGAGAAGCAGAGCTCAATTGCTGGAAAGCATGAATATACAAACTTCCTATTGATTGCCTGACACAGTTTGAGGAACTCTGTCAGTCTGTACTTGTAGCAACCATATCCCAGAACTAGTTTTAATGAAGAGCTATGAACTTCTGGAGGTATGAAGCAAATCAGAACTGCAGAAGTTATCCATAGCCTAAGATGAGAACTGCATAATCAATGGTTATGTCAGGGGAAAATGCCTTAAAAATATGAGACCTCCAATTGTGAAACTGGCAAAAAGAAACAGTGCTGCAGATCCCAGTATAAAGTATTTATTTAATACTCAACAATTAACACAAAGTCCTCCTTTAAATTTTTTTTTTTTTTACAGTAAATAAAAATGTATTATTCCCCCCATGCATGATCACTGTGTATTAATTTAAGCCTTTTATTTTAGATGTGAAAAAATAAAGTGTTTCCCCAATTTCATCTTTTAATCATACAGCTATCACGTGGTGCACTGCATTGAAAGGAGATGAGAATTATGCCTAATGCAGTTTGTGGTTATTATTTTTTTACATAAAGTGTTAAATGAATCAACCACCCAATAAAAATAAATATTGCATCTTAAAGAACTGATAGTTTTGCAGTATCCCTTTTCTGTAAATAGAAATACGTTGCAAAGATTTTTTCCATGTGCTGCTTATAGCAAAAAAATGTAGTGGTTTTGTTTGGTTACTAAAACAAAACCTCAAACTGTCACCATTACACACTATTACAGACCTAAACCTAGAAGACTCCATTCTAAAAGAAAAACTGTGTGTTGGAGGAGGTTTTTTAGCTGCTGAATATCTATGTATAAAACAACAAGGCTAAGAAATTCTGGTCTAATTAGCAGCCAATCATCTACATTCAATGATCCATTCTTATCAGAGGAGAGGTAAGCAACTACTTTAAAGAAACTTCTGTATAAGAATGGTGTAATTTGAAACTAATTTTAGATACACAGAATTGTTCTGGATGGTGCAAATTATACTAATTGCTGTGACAGGAATGAATTTCAGGGATGTGTGTGTGGTATTGAAGTTTCCTGAATGTGCACCTTTAATTACACCCTCTCTGGGTTGTCTTGAAATACTTTTGGCACAGGGTTTATAGATAAGCTATACAACTATTTACCCTGCCTTTCAAGACATTCCTTTGTGACAGCAAAGGTCAAGCATTTTTCATAATACACTAAAACAAAACTGGTTTAAAAATGTAAAGCACCAAACAAATGTTTATGCTTTATTTTGTGTTATTGTGAAAAAGGGAATACTGCATTTGAAACTGTAGAAGACTATATATCTTAATCAAAGACATCAGCCAGCCTATTGGAAGTCTGATAACAATCATTCCCATCAGTTCTATTGGCTATTTCTTTTTACATAAATAATATAGACCAAACATCATAAAACATTTCAGCAACCTTCTTTAACAGAACAGAGGAGCCCTTTTAGTTGTTGAGAAACAATTGCAGGACTTAAATTCTGAAATTGTCTTTTGAGTTATCAAATTGCCAAATTCATGCAGCTCCTAATGAAAAAAAATTCAATCAAGTTCAATAGGACTGCTATCTTCTTGACCATCTTCTGCATCATCATCTTCCCCAGCTCCCATCAGACTGTTTAAAAGATTTCCTATAATTAAATACAGGATAGTTAAATTTTAATTTTGGAAAACTAGTGGAGTAAACTATTTTATTTTGAAGTTTGTTACTGTAATGGAGTGGATAATTAAAAATATAAATATAGAAGTTAAAAGGTATTCCTCAAATTACAGCAGTTCCACAGTAGGGTACATTGCAGGCCCAATCAGTGTTTCTTATGTCCCTTTAAGTCAGGGGTGGCCAACCTGAACCTGAGAAGGAGCCAGAATTTACCAATGTATATTGCCAAAGAACCACAGTAATATGTCAGCAGCCCCCGATCAGCTCCCCCGACCCCGCTCCCAGCGCCTCCCTCCCACTGGCAACCCCGCTGATCAGTGACTCCCCCTCCCTCCCCGCATGTCCCAAACAGCTGTTTTGTAGGGTGCAGAAGACTCAGGCTGGGGCAGGAATAGGAGCAAGGACATGGCAGGCTCAGGAGAGGGGGCGGGAAGGGGTGTAGTGGGGGCAGGGCCTGTGGCAGAGCCAGGGGTTGCACAGTGAGCACCCCTGGCACATTGGAAAGTTGGCGCCTGCAGCTCCAGCCCCGGTGTTGGTGCCTACACAAGGAACCGCAAATGAACTTCTGAAGAGCCACAGGTTGGCCACCCCTGCTTTAAGTGATTCAGATACTTACTGATATATGGAAAATTTTACTTCAGAATTAATAATTCTTTAAAAACAAGGCCAATTTTTAAAAACACCATGTGAAAAACATTTTGTCATAAATAAAACGTGATTACATGAGGCCACAGTAATCATCTCAAAGCGAGCTAGAACACTTTAACATCTGAGCTAGAAGAGAGCTATAGTTGAAGCCATACGCTGTTCTGTTAAAAAAGACTTGGCATCTGAGGCATTCATTTACAAATGAAACGGATCAATATATTTTAAATTAAAAACCATAGAAGCAGTGAAGTTATTTACATTAATTTTGGAAGCTACTTTTTCCAACTGAAACATTGATTAAATATTACTCCGGGGGGGATTAAATTAAAATTAAAAATTCTGCGCCAAAATTTAAAAAATTCTGCCGATTTTATTTGTCAAAGTAATGCAATATAAGCACACCAGTTTTAATTGTTTTTTGCAAGTTATTTAAACTGCAATACAGAAGAAAGTTACAATAACTATTCAGCATTTCCTAAACACATGAAAGTTCAGTTAGAAATACTTGGTAACTAATACCCTGCATTCCAGTTATAATCCTGGATTTTTCATTTAAATTACATGACAGAACACCAACCGGGGGGGGGGGGGGGGGGGGGAAAGCAAAAGCAGAATGTCATTTTAAATTGCTTAGACTTTCACACATGAAAGTCATACCGTTTTACTCCTGGACCTAGCTGGGTACTTTGGAGAGGGGCTTGGTTCTGATTGTCCTGACATTTTATTGACTGCTTGGTAAAAGTTTTATTTGCCCTCAAAAGTCTTCTTTTTCTTTTTTTAAATGGGTAAGTAAAAATCTAACCCCATTGTGCCACTTTGGCACAGGAAAAAAGTGAGGAAAATGCATAGATCTTCTTGGCTGATTCCCTTACTGTCTTTACATCACTCTGGCAATGTAGGGGCTTTATAATATTTACAGGTTTTTATGTTCCCATTCTCAGTCAGTTCCCCCAGGAACAGTTAACTAACAGTAGAATAATTAATAATGTTACTATGCAGACAGGTTGCTACATTTCTGCCTCAGAGAAGATCTATTAACCATCAACAGAAACATTAACAAAAATGTGGGGATTTTTTACAAAAGCTATTTTCTTTAACATAAAAACAAACCATTTTCAGTAACATGATACTAATATTTAATTATTTTTTCAATTCTCAAGAAGTTACATTTTATTAGGCAGGCAGGCTGCTACACTTCTGCCTCAGGGACAGAGCCTTCCTCCTGCATAACAAAAAGACCTACCCTCCTCCATCCCCCTCGAGCAGTGGTATCAAGAGAGAGGGACAGAGTCTCTCTCGCTTGGTGGCCAGCCCCGTCCCCTGACAGTGATCAACATCTCCCCTGTCCGCACACGCATGCTGAGTCCCCTCCTCCCGCAGTGATTTGCATCTCTGAAGCTGCTCCAGGCACACTGGAACAGAAGCACTGCCTTGAAAGAGACGTGTTCCCCCACAGATTTCTTTTCTGTTTTTCTGCGCGGGGTTGCACAGAAATATGCAGACCACATGAATTCTGCACCCCTGCATGGGTGCAGAATTCTGTCAAGAGTAAAATATGGACAATTCTAACTTCAGTGGGATTTGAGGGCAATCAGCCCTAATTATTGACCAGGCCCTAAAAAGACATCTGAGAAATTAGAAGTTTTTAGATATATCAGACTGATTGATTATTGACATGCTTTTTAGGTTCCAGCTTTTACTGAAGTTGCCTCCGTTAACCCTAGAAACGTTGCTGAAAGCATTGAAAGGCAGAACACATGTACACCGTAACATCTGCCTTAAATACAGGAATGAATCTTGGGAAACAAAATTGTGATTTATAACATAGCATTCGCATGTCCTCCATCTCACTCTCACAGTTTCAAACTTCTAAAGCCTGTTTACATACTGGATCAACTACAATAGTGATATTTTCTACTAAACTTTGGGTACCAGATAAAGGAACTAAACAGGTATTTATTATAAGCCAAAGGAGTTTCTGAGGAGCTTATTTCTTTATGGGAAAATATTGTAGTCAATGATTTTTTTTAATATATTGTGGTTCAATTTGTTCCATTCTGATTTAAAAAACACAAACCAAAACGTGAACAGTACTTAGTAACTGATGTTTTGATTTCTTCTTCCAATAAGACTTTTGTAGAAAAAAACTGTATTAATATTGATTCCTCATGCATAAACAAACACTTTCTACACAAACACTACTTACTTTGAAAAATATTAGGCGTCTCTCTAAGGTCCCAGTTCCGCAAATACTTCCAGATGTACTGAACTTTAAGAAATGAATATTCCCATTGAAATTAATGGGAATACTCAATATGCTTCAAGTTAAGCCAATGCATACATTTTAGCAAGAGGGTTTACTTTGCAATTTACTATTTAATCTCAAATTTAATATTTATAGGGAGATTATACCATTTCTTCCCTATTTTTAACCCGAAGTGAGGATTTTGCAAACTTTATATCCATTACATTACAAGTATAATTGATTCATTTTTATATTGGTGACTAATTTTAATCTATGTTTATTTGTGTCAAAGACACTGTACATAAATTAAAATTTAATAAATTAGGCCAAATACAATGCATAATAGTCCATAGACTGGTACTACTTCCAAAAAGATTTGACATTGTAGCCACAGACATTTCATCGTTATAAATTACCTAGTAATCCTCCGTAGGATGATGTCTGCTTGGGTGGAACTCCAAAAAAGAGCTGTCCTATTCTATCTAGGTACTGAAATGACACACAAAACAGATGTTAATTGTTTATACATGTCAAAGTATCTAAGATAAGAAAAGTCAAACCCTATAATTTTCTAGAAACACAACTTCTCTCTCCAATTTGCAGAGAAAACAAATGTTTTTGAAAAAGATAATCAAGACAATGTGCTTTACATTAATAAATTATCGTAACTGCATTCTCAAAAGGCAATTTTCTAAACCTCATATTGTTCCACTGACAAACACTTGGCAGAGTATAAATCCCATTTGATAAAACCCTGATAAAAAGTCATCCGTTGCATTTTATTAGGTTTCACAATATAGCACGTGTGTATGTTATGTTGAAAAGGCATTATTTAAATCAATTCTACTGGACTGTGTTACAACTAACTACTGACAACTCACCTCATTATACATAGGATCTCTTTTCAGGGACGGTTGATACTGTTCACACAATACTGTAAATACAGTTAGTTTTCCTCTAGAAAGGAAACAAAGCACAAAATGTAATCTTAGCACAAAATGAAAAAGTTAATTAAAAACAAAGTAATAAGTCATACCCATCGACAGCCAGTAACAGAAACCAGATGAAATTTAGCAACGGTTGTACAAATGGAGGCCCCTTTTCTATTGAAGGATGTTTCTGTGTATATGTTGTAAAAACCACTGATGCACTCGTCTTATTTTTTAAGCAGAGAAATCTGAAAGAGGAAGCAGTAAAATAGATGTTAAAATGGTATTTGGAGCTCTCAAGAATTTCTTTTAAACTAAGAAAAAAAAGTCTAATGTTCAATAACTGTAACTTAAATAAGCTACATCAGGCTCAATAGATCAGTTAATAACAGAAACTCTATTAACTGAAAATGAAGAGCTCTAGCAACTGCTTAAAATCAGCCAAGGAGAAAATTGTTGAACAACTTTAAAGAACACTAGAAGCATTTGCAAATTAATAAGAGTCATACTATTATTTTAGATAGTAATAGTTAATGAGAAAGTTAATCTAAAGGAAGACATGATTCTATCCAATTTTATTCAACCTCTAATAGAAGCACATGAAAAACTATAACGGATGCTACTTTTTATGCATAATTCAGGTTAACTGGAGCTGTCCTTACTGTGGCCAAAAGTTTATCCCATGGAAATAAATTTTAATTTCAGCGCATACCTCATTCTTCCTGATATCCAAAATAATCACCCCCCTCTTTTGGTGTACATCTGTTAATCTTGAATGACAAATAAAACCTCTCTTCTACTCTTGGTAGTGATTTAGTACTAGTACCCAAACAAATTCTGTCCATATTGAGTCTAAATGTCTGCAAGTCCTATCTTAAGTAAATACAGTCAGATTCTCAAACAGAATTTGTCACTAGTTAATGACCTGATTGATGACCAAGATCATCTGATTCTTGAGTAATGCCAAGTTATTTCTAGTTATAGTCTTTGAAAGACCCACACACATACTGGCAATTTTCTGCTCAGGTGGCAAATATTAGCAAGTATCAAGAAGGCTGTAATGAGCGTTTTCATTTTCAGTTCTGTATTAGCCTCTGTATCTGAACCATTAGACATGGTGAGGTTTTATTATTTCATTAATATTGTTCACTACTGATCAAGTTACAACATCGATTTTGCATAGGATTATAGCTTGTGACAACTCCACATATGTTGTAAGATTTATTCTAGCTATACATCTAGGTCAGTAAAAGATTTAGTTGTATAAATACTGCTTGGCATAATATACCTTTATAAATGCTTTTCAACATATTTAATTGCCCTGCCTGTACTGGAAACCCATAAGGAACTGCTCCAGTCTACAGGTTGGAGAATATTACAGTAAAAGCAGAAAGACTAGGTTTGAGAAATGTTTCAGCATGACAAAAGCAACCTGTCCAACCCGCCATATAAAAGGCTTATTATAATAAAAAAATTATAGGTGACAGATGAAAGAGAAGCCATTTTTGCTGGCAGTTAGGCAGGCAGCCTGGGAACTGTTCATCTTCAGAGCGTATTTGTTAAAACGGAGTTAAAATGTACACAGTCCAGGCTAGTAAATCAAAGTATTTGACATATCAGTTTGTAAAGCTGCATAATTATATGTATTCCTTCCCCCTATAAAACAAATACTTTAATGATCTTAGGAAACTGGCAGTAACTCCACTCACTGAAGTACCCTACACTGTCATTGAATGTGCTTGATGGAACAAAAGGAGTAATTCTTAGATGGCTTAGATTCTTAGCTCCCAGGCAGGGACCACATCAGCCTTTTGTGTTTGCAATACAATGCTCTGGGCCTCTGGGCACCACCATCAGATGAATAATAATGACAACGACATATTTCAACATCGGGGGTATTATGAAGAGAAGAAAGGGATCTTACAAATGATTACAAATTCATTTTTAACATAAGGGCACTAATATATCCTCTTAAAAGGAGACCTTTTACTTTAATGATGAGGATGCTGTTCTCCGATTCAGATGGATTAGTTTAGTTCTCCCAATAGTTAGTGTGATTTCACATTTTCACTGTCAATTTTTGTTGGGGTGTTTTTTTTGTTTGTTTTTACACACACAAATATATAAATTATGGGAGTGGATCACATATAATCTTGAATCAAAATACAAAAGTTTTTCCATCTCATTAACTATACAAAAGACTAAGAAACTTTATTCACTTTTATAATTTCTTTTGCAAAAAGATATGTTTAACTCTCAGTTACTCTACTTCACTTGAGGCCAGACTCCAGAATGCAAACAGTTTAAGCCAACACTTTGCACAGCAAACACTTTTATTACAAATAAATGTTGAACACCTACTGTAAGACTGCCTGAGCTACAAACATGTCCACCTCACTGCGATATCCCCTGGATGATGAATATTCTACTAGCATATTAGCACATCCTTCGCCATCCATGGAGTGCAAGAAGTGATACCGAGATTCACAATAGTTTTGCTCTACAGAAGAGAGACAAAAAGAAAACAGCTGTTAAGAACTCAGTTTGTTATGCTTAAATTCAAGAACATTTGGTAGGTTTGTTCCTTTTCCAAAAGGATGCGTCATGGGGGCTGTTATGTAAACATGGGTATATACACAACAAATACAAGGAAATGGCCATTTGTCTTTGCAAATACATTTTAAATACATTTTGAATTAGTAATATTTAAAAACTGTTTGTTTTCAGACATTGCTTCTCCTGTCTAAATTGGTCTTACTCCTCAAATGCACCAAATTACAATCTTAACCATCAGCATATTAAATATATTATTACCAGTAGTGAGATGAGGGGCAAGACCTTTCACTTTAAACTCAAATGCCCTTACCCTGAATTGTGTGGAGAAGAGGTTTTGCCTAATTTTAGTCTGACCCACTCCCACTATCAAACTTAAGTTATTTCTATACTGTAGCAAAAGTTAATAGAAAATAAAAAGATTTACCAGAACTTCATTTCAGGAAAAGCTGTATTCTAGCCAATGCCCATGGTATATCACAGTCATGATATTAATTATATTTTGAACCCAAAAGTCCTGTTTTAATAATCCAGTCTTTTTCAAATTAAAGTCTCAAAAAGATATGACCTAAGAGAACACACACACTTTCATCTGTGGACGGATAGCAGTCATCTGCTCTAGTCTGAGGACACTCAATTTTAAGTACATGCTGTTTCCTTTGCCCATCACGTCCACACTCCTGCTGAAGCCTCATTGAGAAACCAACACTAATGCTTCAGAAATATTCTCACTTGGCAGCTGACAACAGCAATACCCATCAAATGCCAACAAATAATTCACACAATTACGCCACTGAGAAAAGTACGGCACATCAAACAAAGGTAGTCTGAACTTTTGACCAAGGGGTAAAGTTTACTATTTTTGACTAGCAACTGGACTTCAGAGCTGCAGAAGAGCGGGTCTGATTTTGTTTGGTTAGAAAGTTCACTTAGTATACTGGTGTTGGTAGAGACCCATGGGACATCAGAGAAAGTGACTTTTTGTTCAATTATTGTCAAACCAACATTCGTATGTACTGTATATATAAACACACCTTAAATTCATGCATCATCTATGATTGAAATAAGAGTTTTATGCACCTCTCTGTTTTATCATATTTTACATTTGATTTCACGCATAATGAAACCACAATAAATTCAAGAAAAGGGCTCTGAAATTGTTTTTTTTTTTTTTTCCTTTTAAATAGCAGACACTGAAATAACTTCTAATTGGTGGCGTCTTAAACTCTATTGTGACTAACCTGGGTTTACTAGAACACTAGGTGGAAGCCTCACTCTGTGCTCTGCTCTGCAATAGGTTTGTCAAGCAAAATTTTAACTTGTACAATAAGAAAAGAACAAACCCAATCTTTACGAAGTGATATTTTAATGTTCTTAAGGGTGAAAAAATGAGTTATTGATATAATTATCTTAAATTTTTAGAAATATCAGTGTTACAAAAATGATCAAAATCAATTGTTCCTACCTTTCCACAACGTGATGGCTAATAACTGATGTAGTTTCGGATGACCGAGTTTCCCTGATCCACCACTGGACCATTTCAGTGCTCTGGACACAAAAGCTACTCTTTCAGGAGAATTTGGATCCATCAAACTAAACACTTTAGCCAAGTTTTCTAGAAGCAATACAAATATGCAATTAACATTACCAGAACATAGCAGAGTTTCTCCTGTTATCAATAAACCTTTGTAAAAACATCTTGAAAGATTACTTGTTCTTCTTAAATGAGTGACTGAACAATGTACTTCCATGTGTAACAGTCAATCTTAGCTCTGTAAATCAGTAACATCCAATTGACCTCTCCGCTGCAGTGCCAGAAACTATACCCTGCCTAGTAACTGGAACTAGGTAGGAACAGCTTCCCATGTCCCATGGCTTAGGATAGATGTTCCTTTGCTGTCAGGGAGTTCCAGTGAGGAGACAAGGCTTCAGTTAGGAAGGTGCACACCAGTCATAAGAAGTATCAGGGATGGAAGCCTGTAATTAGGAGCAGGGCTGTCGGAGGACCGTGGAGTGAAATGCCAGACTGAATCTATGGAAATCAAGTGCATTCCCTATCCCATTCTCCAGTTGGTCTGCAGGCCCCTAGAAGAGGAGTTGATGTGGAAGGGACTCTTCATATGATTTCCAGCTGGGCAGCTCACAAGAAGGGCTTTATGAACTGCACGCTTACCGAATCAGACAGTCCGACAAGCAAAGTTTCTTTGACAAAATGGCCGACCCGCGGGCAATGCACACATCACCACACTGACTGGATAGGAAGCCGCTGTCCATCAAAGCGGCGGAGAGGTCAATTACTGTGCAGACAATACTTGTCGCTCCTGTGCTGGGGAGAGGACAATGCCAAAAATCATGCTCCACCTACAAAACATAGTGATGTTTGCTCAAAGTATGTCCGTATGCTTAGAGCCACATCAATTACTGAGAATCCATTATTTTTCCAGCAGTTTTGTCTGTGTGTCACTTCTGGAACTAAATTAACCCCTTAGCAAAAGGGAGCCCACAACTCATGGCACAATGAAAGGGATTGAAGGTTCAGGAGAACGTTACATTTCTGATAACACAAATTTCTCTGAAGTGCAAATACACTTGAAATTCTGTCAAACTAAACACAATGAGAATCTCACCTAGTAGTTCATCTGTTACTTTTGCGTCCGATTTCTCTAAGGACTCTAAAACCAGCATGGACAGATCAGCAGCACTGTTTTGCTACAAAATGCGCACAAAAACAAGAAATGTATTGTTAGTGCTGAAGCTATCATTAGTTGCTAGAAAGAGATCAAGAAAATGCTTAAAGCATTTTGTGAAAATAAGACAAATTTTCAGATGGAAAAGGGATCATTAACCCTCTTCCATCCTCACAAAAAGTAGTAGTAATTTAATAAAAGTAAACCAGAAACCTGCATGAAAATACAGCACAACTGGCTTAGGCTGCAAATGCAGTGTGGACAGATATGAATGTCAAAGTCTCTACAAGTGATGCAATTCATCTCTACACAGAAAAGACACAGGAGTCGTGCACTGGGAAAAGCAACTACATAGCAACTTCCCACAATAAAAGACTTGCCTGCATGTGGACGTTCAGGAAAGTTAAGATAAATTAACCAAATCCTTGAAGAAGCATTAAGTGAACTAAGAAACGCCACACAAGGGCTTAATGTGCTTTAACCTGTGTATTGCGTCATAATCTTAGTATTAGATTTGTCTTTTCTGATTGTCCGAGCGTAGACAAGCCCTAGACTGCTTATTATCCCAAAACTTTTAGCACCAATGAGTCACCATTTAACCCTCAAACAATTTTGGGGAAAAAAAAAAAAAAAAAAAAAGGGATTTCTTACTTGGCTGTGACTGAAGAACAACAGTGCCCCTGAATACATCAGTTCTCTTGCTTCTACATGTTTGCCTTGGGACATATACCTGCAAATAAAAACAAAGCAAAAAAAAAATTCTTGAGATAAAGTATCATTAAGCGACAGGTTTGCATATACTCAAAATCACTTGAATTTGGAAGTAATTTAATATTACTTGAAGCACAAGGTGACACAAAGATTTATTTTCAAAGATGCATATCTGTATTGGAAAATCAACGTCTAGACAATGAAAACTACAATAAAGCTGGTTGTATACAAAGCATATAGTATATGAATGGACCTTATTATAAATATTAAAAAAATAATAATTTCCGTTTCCTGGTTGTAAGCTCTCTAACACTGGTCCTTGCCCAATAGTTAGTCCCAAAGAGAGAACTGATCAACAGTTATAAGCATATGAAAACAAGGAATTATAATGGAACTTTGGAACATCACATTATCACTTTTGCCCTAACAAAATTTTTGAATATAAAACTTAATATTCTTACTCTCTTGGAACAGTGGGACTGCACCCAAAAGTCTGGTATGATGTACAAGACATGTATTCTTATTACATGAATAATAAATGAATGTCTCCAGCATGTCCTATTACATCAATTAATATATGGAAGTTTAAAGTACTTTCAGTATAAATGCTATCCAGCACTGTAACATACAGTTGAGCCATTACAAGATGGGGGAGGGCTAGCTCAGTGGTTTGAGCATTGGCCTGCTAAACCCAAGGTTGTTAGTTCAATCCTTGAGGTGGCCATTTAGGCATCTGGGGGAAAAATTGGGGATTGGTCCTGCTTTGAGCAGGGGGCTGGACAATATGACCTCCTGAGGTCCCTTCCAACCTGATATTCTATAAGCTTGCATATCACAGACCTAAGAATGGCCCTACCGTCAGACCAAAGGTCCATCTTCCAGTATCCGGTCTTCCAACAGTGGCTAGTGCCAGATGCCCCAGAGGGAATGAACAGAACAGGTAATCATCAAGTGATCCTCCCCTGTCGCTCATTCCCAGCTTCTGAGACATCTCCACTCAACTCTTTCCCAGTCTCTCTTCACTCTCCTCTAGTCTCCCTAATTACTACTTTTGGCTACTACACAAGAGGACACGGGAAGTGCAATCATCCTTTGCAGAGCCAAATTAGCGAAGCTTTGATAGTATCTACAAAGGTGACAGCAATCAGAAAGAGTTACCACATAATATTTCAAAGAATCTGAGCAGTTGCTTTCACCCATTTACAAAGACAACAAATACAGTCTTTGTAAATGGGTGAAAGCAACTGCTCAGATTCTTTGAAATATTATGCATTAGATCAGCACTGGGAACCCTAACTCCTGAGGTGTCCACACTGGCAAGGCACTTAGAGCGCCTAGACCCTGCAGCTGGACTGCTCCTGGTAATCCACCTCCACGAGAAGCATAGAGCTTTCTGCGCCTCGGCTGAAACGCTGTGGCATCAGTGTGGACGTGTTGCTTTACTGCACCGTGATTGGCCTCCAGAAACATCCCATAATCCCTTGAAGTCAAGTGGCCACTCTGGTCATTGTTTTGAACTCGGCTACAGGCATGCGGCTACCCCATTTCAAAGCTCAGTTCCTGACAGCACCCACGCTTATCTGCTCTGTGACACAAAGCAAACCATTACTGTGGAATGCTCCTGCTGCAGAGACACGTGTTTGAAAGAGGGGCTGATGTCGGGTTTCCCCCTTCCCCTGACTGTTATCTGAACCTACAAGATAGCATGCTGACACACTCTGCCCCCCAAAACACACTGTCTCTCCCCCCACGTACACACAACACACTCCCTGTCACACTCCCCACCCCTCATTTGAAAAGCAGCTAGCAATCTAGTAGGATGCCCATGGAACAATGGGATTGGGAAACCTGCATCATGTGGCGCTGTGCCTGCCCCATTAGGCATTGCAAACCCTTTCCAAACCACACTTGTACTGGGATAGCTGCCACAACGCACTGCTCTCTGTGGCATTGCAAGAGCCGCAAAAGTGGACGTGTTCCACAGTCACAAGGAGCACAGTGTGAACACACAGCAGCACTTTCCCTGCTGCTGTCTCCAAGGGCTGGTTTAACTCCCAGTGCTCTACATCTGCAAGTGTAGCCGTAGCCTTAGAAACTTCACATTTCAAAACCCAACTGCTCAACATTTCAGCTTCTAGCTTCATTTAAAAATGAATGTTAAAAACTCAAAGTGAGACAAAAACAACAACCACCCTTCATTCCAAAATTGCCATCCTAAGACCATGTGATTATTACCACACTACTGTCATTACAGTCTCCTGGACAGAACATCCACCACTCTCCAAAGCTAAAGGTTTTGGATGGTCTAACTGCATTTTTAATTTAGAATTATCTCTTACACGTGATAAAAAGATCTTAGAGAAATGAGAAATTATTTTTGTTGTCTTGTAATTCACAAACCTGTTTTGCCTCATTCTAGATTAGAATACTTGTCAATTGTGAAATCACCACTGAAGGATATTAGCCATTGGTTTAAGTAGTCTTGGGTGCTCAAAAGAACATTTGAGACAAGGTTACCTTTTCTAAGGGTATGTCTACAGCGACAGAGTTATATTGCCGGCAGTTACAGCGCCGCTCAGAGAACGCTGAAAGCAAACTGCTGTTGTGTGTTCACAATGTCAGCTGCCTGCACAATAGCAGGTTCACGCCTGTGGCACTTGCAGCGGTATTCGGAGCGGTGCACTATGAACAGCTATCCCACAGAGCAGCTCTTCCTCTTCGGCTGCTAAGAGTTGTGGGAAGGCAGAGGGGGTTGAAGGGCATCCTGGATCCTGTCCCAATGCCCCATGATGCATTGCTTCGCATCCCAGCAATCCCTGTGCTTCTGTCTGCATTTGGTGCCAGCTTTCAATGGTTTGAATACTGCACGCTCTGCCTCTTCAGGCTGCAGGAATGGTCCCATCCTATTGACCAATATGCTGCTCGCTCTCACTAACACGTCGCAAGTGGCAGTGGAGTTATTCCTTAAACTACAAAGGCAAGAGGAGTGTGACATTGATCTCGCCACGCATAGTAGCTACGACACGAGATTGCTTGCGGCATTCACAGAGGTGCTGACCACAGTGGAATGCCACTTTTGGGCTCAGGAAACAAACACTGAGTGGTAGGATCACCCTGTCATGCACATCTGGGATGATGAGCAGCAGCTGCAGAACTTTCAGATGAGGAAAGCCACATTCATGGGACTGCGTGATGAGCTCGCCCCAGCCCTGCGCTGTAAGGACACAAGAATGAAAGCTGCCCTGTCATTGAAGAAGCTCGTGGCAATTGCACTTGGGAAGTTAGCTACTCAAGACTGCTACCGATCAGTCATTAACCAGTTCAGAGTGGGAAAGTCAACTGTTGGACGCCTGTTGACAGCAGTGTGCAGGACCATTAATCGCATCCTGCTCCTAAAGACCACGACTCTGGGTAACATGCGTGACATCGTGGATGGCTTTGCACAAATGGGCTTCGCTGACTGTGGAGGGGCAATAGATGGCATGCATATTCCAATTCTGGCAACACACCACCTAGCCACCATGTACATTAATCACAAGGGGTATTTCTCTATGGTTCTCCAGGTGCTTGGGAAGCACTGTGGGCATTTCATGAACTTTAATGGAGGCTGGTCCAGAAAGGTGCATGACAAATGCATCTTTCAGAACACTGATCTGTTCAGGAAGCTGCAAGCAGGGACCTTCTTCCCAGACCAAAAGATCACGGAAGGGGAAGTTGAAATGCCCCTTGTGATCCTGGGAGACCCTGCCTAGCCCTTAATGCTGTGGCTTATGAAGCCATCCATACACAGGGAATTTTGACAGCAGCAAGGAGCAGTTCAATAACAGTCTGAGCAAGTGCTGAATGACTGGTGACAGTGCTTTTGGCCGTTTAAAGGCCTGCTGGCATTGCCTAGATGGGAGGCTGGACCTGGACAATGACAATATTCCTACGCTTATAGCCGTGTGCTATATGCTCCATAATATTGGTGAAGGGAAGGGTGAAAGCTTCACTCAGGGCTGGACCCCTGAGGCTCAGCACCTGGAGGCTGAATTTGGTCAGAGACCAGGGCTATTAGAGGAGCGCAGCACAGGGCCATAAGGATCAGCGATGCCTTGAGGCAGCAATTTAAAGCTGAAATCCACTAATAGTTGTTGCTATGCTCAGGAGTAGAGTGCTTGTAATGCTAGGATGTGACTGGGGCAGACGATGCACTATAAAGGTTTAAGAAAAATGCCTGTTGCTTTGCAGGGCTCTGTTTTGCTTTCAAGCCAAAACAATTATTTTATTAAAAAACAACAACTGGAGGAGAGAGACAAACAAGGAAAACATTAACACTGTGGGGGATGAGGGAAGGGAGGGTCCCAGGAGTAAGTGGGGGTCTCAGGACGGTTAAAGATTTGTGTATGTCCAGGTATCATATGCAACCTTCTCCTTTGGAATACAGTGCAGCAGGTACCATACTTCAGCAGGGCTAAACTGCAGAGGAACCAGGTGTTGAGTGCAGTAGGTACTGGAAGTCCTAAGGGCTGGACTATTACGGGGCTGGAGTGGAATGCAGTGGGTACAGACTGGAGCCAGGAGGTTGATAAGAGTGTGTTGGTGGTGTCTGGGGGACACATGGAAAAGTTTTGTGACAGCGGCTGCATGGGAGGGCGGGCGCAGAGCTGCTTGGTTTGCAGTGCTAGTAGCGCCTGGAGCGTGTCCGCTTGGTGTTCCATAATGTTTAAGAGCCACTCTGTGGCTTTGTTTTGGCACGCCACATTCTCCTTTCATTCCCTCTTCTTGCTATCCTGCCACTCCTTCAATTCTTGTTTTTCAGCCACGAAGTGCATCATGACATCATGCAGAAAGTCTTCTTTAGTTCTTTGTGGCCTCTTCCTAATTCTGTGCAGCCTTTCAGATGGCAATAAAGAGGGAGGCTGAGCTCCCAAGGTCATATCTGTGAAGCCAAAATACAACATTTTACAGAAGCAGTATTGTTTGCAACACACAGACCGCTGATTCAGTGATTTAAAACACAGCCACTATTCACATACCTGTCACTAACAGGCTGACTCCAGGCAAGCACACATGAGCCACAAGACCTGCAAAATGGTGAGTAACAGCAGGGGAAATCAGTGTTCCAGGACTGGACATTGGACATGTGGCTCTTGGGGAGAAGTAGCACTGTGTGTGTGTGTGTGGGGGGGGCACCTTATAATCATTACTGTCCCCACATTTTCCCCAGGCTGCGTTTATTATGGAAGATATCTTGCTGCTGACGGTGAGCAGGGAATCAAGGGAGGGCTGACTGCTGCTTCCGCCTTGATCCTTATGTGGCTCACCTGTGTGCAGCAATGCCACCGCCGCCGCACCCCCTGCAGTGACTGCAGAGGGGTGCAGGAAAGTTACCCTTAATGGGACAAGAAACAAAGCCAAAGAATCTGTAGCAGCGGATTGTCCAGCATCTCCATGAGAGTTTCGTGGAGATCTGAGGCATATTCCTGCAAAGTGAGGGAGTCAACACCACGTTCCGCCGCTCAGAGTAGGCATGTGGTGGTATGTGCATCATACAGACACAAGCCCGCTTTCTGCAACTCTCCTGACCCCACCAACTCACTTCAGCGGTTCCCAAAAATCAAAGCCACTTACCAGAGACCTCCTCTCCTGTTTGAACTTCACCAAGCTCTGACAGCTGTGACTGGCTAGCCTCCTCCAGGGTAGAGAAGAGCTCCTAGCTGCATGCATCTCTGACCTCCGAGTCGTCCTCTGCCTCTGGGTCCCCCTCCACATCCTTGTCCAAGATTTCCTCCTCCTGGCTCGGTCTACTCTCGACCGGCAGGCGAGCCACCGAAGTATCCACAGTGGCCTTCGCAGGGGACATGGGGTTGCCAACGAGTATTGCATCCAGCTCTTTGTAGAGCTGGCAGCTTGTGGTTGCAGCACCGGAGCAGCGGTTTGCCTCCCGCGTCTTGTGGTAGGCGTTCCGCAGCTCTTTCACTTTGACCCTGCACTGCAGTGTGTCCCAGTCATAGCCCCTTTTTGTCATGCATCGTGAAATCTATCCGTAGGTATCATAATTCCTACGGCTGGAGCACAGCTGGGACTGAACAGCCTCCTCTCCCCAAACGCTGCTGAGGTCCAGTAGTTTGGCATTGCTCCAAGTGGGGGAATTGCCTGGTGCGCGGAGTAGGCATGGTCACCCGGAAAGATGTGCTGAGACCACTGCATGCATAACTGAGCAAACAGGAAGGGAACTTTCAAAATTCCAAAGGAATTTAAGGGGTGGGGCTCATGGTTGGTCACCTGAGGGCAGGGCAGTGGAGTTCAAACCGATAATCAGAGTGGCGAAAACAAGCATTGTGGGACACCTCCCAGAGGCCAATCACAGCGCTGTAATTGACCAGTGTGTCTACACTGCGACTGCGGAGCTGTGGCCTTGGCGCAGAAAGCTGTATGCCTCTTGTTGGGGTGGTTTTTAACAGCACTGCAACTGTGGAGTTCCTGCGCACTAAGTAACTCGGCAGTATGTTCAGACCAGGAGTTACACCGCAGAAAGCTGCTTTACTGAGCAGAAACCTGCACAGTGTAGACAAGGCCAAAGTTGACCTTCCTGGATTCCCACTAATCTTTCAGCCAGACAGATAAATAAGAGATCAGAGATCGTATCTTTTTGAGCTAAGATTTTTTTTTTTTGCTCTCAGCTAAATTTCTGAGGCTGACCCTGCTTAAATGTCAATACTTCCATAATTTTAATATACTGTATGCTCCAGTGATTTCACTTTTATTTGATCATACTATGCCTTCCAAATTATTTTGATCCTTGGTTTGTTTTTGTTTATTTGTTGTTTTTGTTTTTTTTTTTACTAAAAGATTACCTTCATCTGATTGCCTCTAAAGAGATGTTTTGTGGACTCTACCGTATAGCAGAGATTGGTTTACTGAATGGATGAATAGGTATGTAAGTGAGGATTTTGTAACCCTGGCTATTCATATTTTGAATAATGGCTGTTTGTTGTTTTTATATAAATCAATCAGAAGGAAAAAAGAGATTGCTATTTCTTAAACCTACTGTAACAATGTTCCCTCTGACCACACAGGACAAAAATACCTGTTTCCAATAGGAGTATCTCTGTTCCTCCTCCTCCAAGCAAACTGCACTGTAACACCACCTTCCTGCTAAGTGAACTCTAGAGACCCATTAATACCGACAGTTCAACAATACAAGATTCTTGCTCAGTTCCTTGCTTCCTATTCCACTGCCCCCAAAGCATTGCCTTTCAAGGTCACTGCCTGGGGAGTAAAAATACCAAAAAAAATCAGGAAGACACCTATGACTAGGTATGGAAAATATAACCACTTAAGCTTGTAGCAATTTTATTTATTTACAGCAGCATCTTACAAGTCTATTTTAACTACCATTAAAGCATACAACTATAAATGGAAGGTATTAGGATCCTGTGTCTGCCAAAAGCTCAGTTAAATTCCTTCTTTTGAAGACAGGAGAAACAAAATAATGCCATTTTAAAATGAAAATCATTTAAAAAATAGTGGTGTTGACATAACTAATGTACTACATTACACTTATCAAAATATAAGTGGTGCATATTTGCACAGTTATAGTGGAATTCTATGTGCAGGTTTATTCAGATGTGAAATGAGCACATTACAAAAGCTAAAGATAAATTTAGCCTTCAAATCTTTCAAAAATAGAATTTCTCACTTCATGATACTGTATAGTCACTCTCCAGATCACAACTGAAGTTATTAAGAAAGCAACACGGAAAACTAACTAGCACTGTATCTGGCAAGTCAATTAATGAATTAAATTGATAATGCTTCTTGTTCCTTATCTTTTATAAGTTTCCCCATTGTTATGGATAACAGTGGAGTGGGAGCAGGGAAATGTAGAAATGGATGGAAACATTTCTGTAAATGAGACCTTGACGGCTTACTCAGATTAAACAAAGTGTCCATGAGCACTAATAAAATGTAAGCCAATTTGACTATCACTTTGAACTTAAACCTGGAAGTCTGACTTGAAATTTCAAGAGTCAGAAACCTAGATGTGTTTGAACTAGTCACTATCTACATTAATAATGAGACCCAAGTACCCGTACATTCATAGGAACTGCCACACTGGATTAGACTCAAGCTCCATTTATCCTGCCTTCAACAGTGGCAAGCATCAGATGCTTCAGAGGAAGGTGTAAAAACCCTGAAACAGGAAGAAATGGATAATCTGTCCACCCAAATTAAGTCTCATCCTAATCTCTATTAGGGAATGGTTTAAACCATAAAGTTTAGTATCTCTTCCAAAATTTATTAGCACTAACTATAACAACTCTAGATATTCTTGTTATTTCTAAGTGGGTATCTCTTTCTGAATATTGATAAATTCTTGGCCTCAATGACTTCCTGTGGCGAGGTCCAGTTTAATTATGACTTATTATGAAAAAGTATTTCCTTTTTATTATTTTTTAATTTACCACTTTTTATTTCACTGAATGCCTCCTTGTTCTTGTGTTATGCCTGATCTGCCCATTTTAAATTAACTCAATGGGTTCGAGCCAGGATGCAAGTTACTGCACTTTAAATTACTATGAAAGAAAAGAGTGCTTGTTACAAGTTGTGTAAGAAAGAAAAAATAAATATCACAATCTAAACTTTTCTGCAACAAAATTAAAGATAGACTTCTGCAGACATAAATGGTGTCAACAGAAGTATTTGGAGATGTATTGTTACCCTTAAACATCTGAGTACTATTTAGTCACTCAGACTAATATTAAATGCAAAAGAGTGCTTAATAATAAAGTCTTACACAGTAGATGACAATTCAAGATTACAGCAGCCATGTACTCAAAGTAGTAATACCACAGTACAAATACTGTACCATGGAACGGACCTGTTACATTACTCATTAATAGGCAAGGCACAAAATGTGGAGTTGTGCTGTAATATCTGCTTTTTTAAAAAAAATTCCAAATTGACTAAACTTGGTGAGAAATCAATGTATTTTAAAGAGTCTTCAAATCAAGTTCTGCTTAATAATCCGTCAATGACACTAGAGTCAGGACATCCAAAAACGAGAATTACATCTGATCTGTGATTAAAAGCCAACCTGCCAAGCCACCCATTTGGAGAGAGACCCTCACTGCGGATTCATTTTAAGGAACATTTAAAATCACTTTACTCTTAAAATGGGGATTTCACTGTGTATTTTAATTAAGATATTGATCAATGTTTGTTTTTTTAAATTCAAATTGTAATTTTATGACAGGTTTGAAGAAATTTGCAGTGTACTTTTACATATGAATGACAATTAAAAGGAAAAAAATTCGGAGTAAAAGAAGAGTTGACAGGTGCTAAGAATATACCTAAGTTACCACCAGATGCTAACTTTTACCCATCATGAGGTTTACTGCAGAACTACTAATTCAATCACAGTAATAATATTAACACGCTGTACTACTATTCTGTCTTCCATCTGGGGATCTCAAAGTCCTTTAGCATATGTTAATTAAGTCATTCAGCAGCTTGTTTTTATATATTTAACCTTTAAATAACTGACAAGAAACCGTTCCTCAAGAACTCACATTCTTTGATACATCTTAAAATGTAACCTCATCCTTTTGTTTAAGATTAAACATCCCTAAAAAGGAATGAAAGCAGCTGAGAAGGTGGAAGGGGTTTAATGTAACTAACCCATTTATAAAAAGAAAAGGAGTACTTGTGGCACCTTAGAGACTAAAATTTATTTGAGCATAAGCTTTTGTGAGCTACAGCTCACTTCATCGGATGCATTCAGTGGAAAATACAGTGGGAAGAGTTATATACATAGAGAACATGAAACAATGGGTGATACCATACACACTGTAACAAGAGTGATCAGGTAAGGTGAGTTACACTATCAAAGGCTCGTTCACCTGCACATCTACCAATGTGATATATGTCATGTGCCAGCCATGCCCCTTTGCCATGTACATTGGTCAAACTGGACAGTCTCTACGTAACAGAATAAATGGACACAAATCAGACTTCAAGAATTATAACATTCAAAAACCAGTTGGAGAACACTTCAATCTCTCTGGTCATTCGATTACAGACCTAAAAGTTGCAATTCTTCAACAAAAAAACTTCAAAAACAGACTCGAATGAGAGACTGCTGGATTGGAATTAATTTGCAAACCGGATACAATTAATTTAGGCTTGACTAGAGACTGGGAGTGGATGGGTCATTACACAAAGTAAAACTATTTCCCCATGTTTATTTCTCCCCCTCCACCCCCCATTGTTCCTCAGGCATTCTTGTCAACTGCTAGAAATGACCCACCTTGATTATCACTACAAAAGGTTCTCCCCACCCCCCAGCTGGTAATAACTCACCTTACCTGATCACTCTCATTACAGTGTGTATGGTAACACCCATTGTTTCATGTTCTCTATGTATATAAATCTCCCCACTGTATTTCCCACTGAATACATCCGATGAAGTGAGCTGTAGCTCACAAAAACTTATGCTCAAATAAATTTGTTAGTCTCTAAGGTGCCACAAGTACTCCTCTTTTTTTTTTTTTTTGCGAATATAGACTAACACGGCTGCTACTCTGTAACCCATTTATGCATCTCAATAGAAAAAGGTGCAAGGCTACCTAGATCATTACCTCTCTTTCTATTGGTTAGAGAGAAGACCCCTACCAACAGGACTAGCCTTAGGATGCCAAGATGCTGGAGCAAATTGGCACAACAGGGGTAAGAAAAAATGAGTAAGGAATCTTTTTCTCCAATTCTGCTTGCTCCAAGGCAAGTCTCTGAGCAGTGCCAAACAGCCAGAAAAGGAAGAGAGAATGAAAAACCAAGCTGCATCTGCTTTTGGGCCTAATTGTTGTTGAGATCACATGGGACTTTCTAGACATGTGTGACGACAGCCGACCAAAGCAACAGAATACAAAAAGGAGAGAAGTTGAATAATTGGGCCATTTACATATGGGAGGCGAGTAGCCCATGATTTACAGGTCTGTGTGGACCTTCCACAAGAGGTCAAGCACCCATCAGGCCACAGCTGAGTGGTGGTGAAGAGCTAGGCCAGGAGCTGCCTCACCTCCCAGGCCAATAACTTCAGGGTGGGGGGTAGCCCATGATCATTAACTACAAGACCCCACCAATCAATGGGTGGCCCCAACCCCGAGTAGATTAGAGATGGGGGGCCAGTCTCCAGACTTTCTGCCCAGGGAGTCTCGGGGCACTACAACACCTCCCTTCATTACCCCCTCCCCCGCCAGCCAAGAGCACCTCTCCCTCGCAAGCCAAACTCCAGCCCCGCTTCGTAGAATCTCAGGAGATCATCTAGTCCAACCCCCTGTTCAAAGCAGGGCCAAATCCCCAATTTTTGCCCCAGATCCCTAAATGGCCCCCTCAAAGATTGAGCTCACAACCCTACGCTTAGCAGGCCAATGCTCAAACTTCCCCCCGCCCGCCAGACTCCAGCCCCCCTTCATTGCCCCCTCCCCCGCCCGCCGGACTCCAGCCCCCCTTCATTGCCCCCTCCCCCGCCCGCCGGACTCCAGCCCCCCTTCATTGCCCCCTCCCCCGCCCGCCGGACTCCAGCCCCCCTTCATTGCCCCCTCCCCCGCCCGCCGGACTCCAGCCCCCCTTCATTGCCCCCTCCCCGGCCCGCCGGACTCCAGCCCCCCTTCATTGCCCCCTCCCCCGCCCGCCAGACTCCAGCCCCCCTTCATTGCCCCCTCCCCGGCCCGCCGGACTCCAGCCCCCCTTCATTGCCCCCTCCCCCGCTAGTGAAGAGCCCCTCTCCTTACAGTTTTCAGAGTAGCAGCCGTGTTAATCTGTATTCGCAAAAAGAAAAGGAGGACTTGTGGCACCTTAGAGACTAACACATTTATTAGAGCATAAGCTTTCGTGAGCTACAGCTCACTTCACCGCCAGACTCCAGCCCCCCCCCCCCCACCTCCCGAGGGGGACGGACGAACTAGGGCGGCGGGCAGAGGGAATTCTTCTCACCCCTCCCGCAACCCCCTTCCCCTCAATTCCGCCTCCCTTAGGCGCTTCACGCTGCTCCTCCCGGTGAGCGGCCTCCCCGCTCTCGCCCAATCAGCTGGCGAGCGGGAGAGCCGGGCGGGGCGCGCGGGCAGCAGGGCAGTGTGCGGTCGGAAGGCTCTGGAAGGGGTGCCGGGCCGGGCTGTACCTGAAGAAGAGGGTCCGGTACATCTGGTGCGCCTCGTAGTATTCGCCCTTCTCCACGCTGGCGCGGAGCTTCCCCTCCACCCGCTGCACCCCACCCCGGTTCCGCCCGCCGCCCTTCGAGGCCTCCTGCTCCGCCGCCGCCATCATCGCCGCCGCCATTGATGCGGAGAGGGGCGGGCGGAGAGAGACAGGGGCCCGGCCCCGCAGCTGCCCTCTACCCGGGCCGGCTTCCGTCGGCCCCGCCCACCAAGCCCGACGGCAGCCTGGGCGGGCCAGGGCCCGCAGCGCAGCTTCGCGGTGGCGACGCCACACCACGTGCCTCGGCGACGGGCGGGGGAGGGAGGAAGGCGGCTATGGGGGAGGGGCGGCAATCGCAAAGAAGGGGATGGCTAGCGAGCGTGGGCTGAAGGGTGGATGGAGGGGGGAGGCAAGATGCATCGGGGCGGGGGGAGCGAGGAGGAGGGGAGGGGGGCAGATGGTTTTGGCGAGGCCAGGGCTGAGCTGTCCCAGCTGGAGGGAGGAGTGGGATCCTCTAACAGGATTGCTAGCCCAGGCCAAGGGGGCTGCAAAGGTGCATGTCCCAGGCCACTTGTGCTTGTTTGGGTGCCCTTCTGCTTCGCTATTCATTTAACGGGTGCTTTTTTTACCTCACAAATATGAGGAACATCAAGCCTGGTTTTGCTATGGGGCGGAGGGGGGGATCTGTAGAGGGTCTGAACAGAGGTGTATTTGTGAACTCACCTTCCTTCACGTCACGCTGAATCTTTTACAAAACCAAACTTTCTCCAAATGTGTGTATTAGTCATAAGCTCAGTAGGTGTGAGAACAGTTTTGTGAATACACTTATACATCATTCATGCACACTGATGGTAAACAAAAAAATGTCATACTATGGTCACCTTTTGGAAACAGGACTAGAGCAAAGCCAACTCACAGTGCGTGGCATCAGGGTCCATATACATGGCAAAATTCACAGGTTCCATGACATTGGTGACCAAGCGGACATAAATGGATTCTTAGGCTGCAGCAAAAATGAAGTGCCTGTCTAAAACTTTGCATAATGACAGGTTTCAGAGTAGCAGCCGTGTTAGTCTGTATTCGCAAAAAGAAAAGGAGGACTTGTGGCATCTTAGAGACCAGCAAATTTATTTGAGCATAAGCTTTCGTGAGCTACAGCTCATTTCATCGGATGCATTCGGTGGAAAATACAGTGGGGAGATTTATATACACACACAGAGAACATGAAACAATGGGTTTTCTCATACACACTAAGGAGGGTGATCACTTAAGATGAGCCATCGCCAGCGGGTGGGGGGGGGAAGGAGGAAAACCATTCCTGGTGACAAGCAAGGTGGGCCATTTCCAGCAGTTAACAAGAACATCTGAGGAACAGTGCGGGGTGGAGTGGGGGGGGAGAAATAACATGGGGAAATAAAAAAAAAAGGAGTACTTGTGGCACCTTAGAGACTAACAAATTTATTAGAGCATAAGCTTTCGTGAGCTACAGCTCCCTTCATCGGATGCATCTCCGATGCATGCTGCTACTCTGAAACCTGTCATGGGGAAATAGTTTTACTTTGGAAAACCTTTCCTGGTGACAAGCAAGGTGGGCCATTTCCAGCAGTTAACAAGAACGTCTGAGGAACAGAATTGAATTGGAATTAATTTGCAAACTGGATACAATTAATTTAGGCTTGAATAGAGACTGGGAGTGGATGAGTCATTATACAAAGTAAAACTATTTCCCCATGTTATTTCTCCCTCCCCACCCCACCCCACCCCACATTGTTCCTCAGATGTTCTTGTTAACTGCTGGAAATGGCCCACCTTGCTTGTCACCATGAAAGGTTTTCCAAAGTAAAACTATTTCCCCGTGTTATTTCTCCCCCCCACCCCACCCCACACTGTTCCTCAGATGTTCTTGTTAACTGCTGGAAATGGCCTACCTTGCTTGTCACCATGAAAAGTTTTCCTCCCCCCCCCCACTGGTGATGGCTTATCTTAAGTGATCACTCTCCTTACAGTGTGTGTGAGAAAACCCATTGTTACATGTTCTCTGTGTGTGTATATCAATCTCCCCACTATTTTCTGCCAAATGCATCCGATGAAGTGAGCTGTAGCTCATGAAAGCTTATACTCACATAAATTTGTTAGTCTCTAAAGTGCCACAAGTACTCCTTTTCTTTTTGTCTAAAACTTCCCGTCCTTAGTTGCTCAGCTTTCATTCTTTTGTGAAGTTAATTTTACTAGCCCTTTAGTCACCTGAGACTTCCAGGATAAAGGAGATCTGAATTTCTAGTTCTCTCTCCAGTTCCCTGCTCATGCCCTTCCCGTTTAAAAAATAATAAAATGTTTATTGTTTATACGTCATTAGGAGCAAAAACCAATTTCTTCTTTGCAAGTTAACTTTAAATATTGCTGGAAAAAAACAATTAACATTGAGCACTTACATAAGATTTCCAGCGTCAAGAACGTATTCTGGAGTCTAATGAATAGGCATCAATAGAGGAAAAACTAAGAGTAACGCAGTGTGCTAGGAACATCCCTTCTAGATTTCTGACGACAGCTTTGGAAAACTCACAGAAAAATCTGCCCCCACATCCCAGGTTTTATACTGAGCCCAGTTCTTTGGACAATGTTATGTGAATACTCAAGTACAGGCTACCACACGATCAATAAAGCTCAATTATGTATCTCTCTTCTGAGTCTTAAAAAATGTCCCAGACAGGGAAAACATAGGGTGGATGACATAGCAAATACAAGTCTTCTTGATGCCATATTGCACATATTGCTTGATGCACATAACCTGTATTTTAATCTTTATAACTGCTGATCTGAATAGCTTAACATGGAATTGTGTGGTTTCTCTCAAAGGTTTCAACAAGTTTTATTCCACTAGAGGGCAACTGTTTTACACACACACATTTTGTGCAAGGGAAAAAAAAAGAAAATGAAACCTTGAGGACTTTCGTTCAAATGCAATCCAATGGAGTTGCAACCAAATACCATTTTCTTAATTTTGCTAAATTATATTAAGTCACAGAAAGGACCAGTTTAAATATATGTTTTTATCTGACTTAATCTGCAGCTTCCTTACTCAACATTACTGTTTAAGTTTCGTTGTGTCATTTTGGAACAGCATAGTATTTTAAGTAATGTCTGATTGAATTTTGGGGGGCGCAAGGATACATAAGAATGGCCATACTGGGTCAGACCAAAGGTCCATCTAGCTCAGTATCCAGTCTTCTGACAGTGGCCAGTGCCAGATGCCCCAGAGGGAATGAACAGAACAGGTAATCATCAAGTGATCCATCCCTGTCGCCCATTCCCAGCTTCTAGCAAACGGAGGCTAGGGACACATCCCTGCCCATCCTGGCTAATAGCCATCGATGGACCTATCCTCCATGAATTTCTCTAGTTCTTTTTTGAACCCTTTTACAGTCTTAGCCTTCACATCCTCTGGCAAGGAGTTCCAGAGGCTGACTGCGCATTGTGTGAAAAAATACTTCCTTTTGTTTGTTTTAAACCTGCTGCCTATTAATTTCATTTAGTAGCCCCTAGTTCTTGTGTTATGAGGAGTAAATAACACTTCCTTATTTACTTTCTCCACACCAGTCATGATTTTATAGATCTCTATCAGATCCCCACTTAATCGTCTCTTTTCCAAGCTAAAAAGTCCAGTCTTATTAATCTTTTCTCATATAGCAGCCATTCCATATCCCTAATAATTTTTGTTGCCCTTTTCCAATTCCAATATACCTTTTTTGAGATGGAGGCAACCATATCTGCATGCAGTATTCAAGATGTGGGTGTACTATGGATTTATATAGAGGCAATATGGTATTTTTTGTCTTATTATCTATCCCTTTCTTAATGATTCCCAACATTCTGTTTGCTTTTTTGGCTGCTGCTGCACATTGTGTGGATGTTTTCAGAGAACTATCCAGAATGACTCCCAGATCTTTTTCTTGAGTGATCACAGCTAATTTAGACCCCATCATTTTATATGTATAGTTGGGATTATGTTATCCAGTGTGCATTACTTTGCATCAACATTGAATTTCATCTGCCATTTTGTTGCCCAGTCGCCCAGTTTTGGGAGATCCTTTTGTTGCTCTTCGCAGTCTGCCTGGGACTTAACTATCTTCAGTAGTTTTGTATCCTCTGCAAATTTTGCCACCTCACTGTTTATCCCCTTTCCCAGATCATTTATGAAGATGTTGAATAGGACTGGGCCCAGTACAGACCCCTGGGAGACACCACTATTTACCTCTCTCCAGTCTGAAAACTGAGCATTTATTCCTACCCTTTGTTTCCTGTCTTTTAACCAGTTACCAATCCATGAAAGAACCTTCCCTCTTATCCTACAACTTCTTACTTTGCTTAAAGGCCTTTGGTAAGGGATCTTATCAAAGGCTTTCTGAAAATCTAAATACACTGGATCCCCCTTGTCCACATGCTTATTGACCCCCTCAAAGAATTCTAGTATACTGGTGAGGCAGGATTTCCCTTTACAAAAACCATGTTGACTATTCCCAACAAATTATGTTCATCTCTGTGTCTGACAATTTTGTTCTTTACTATAGTTTCAACAGTCTGCCTAGTACTGCAGTCAGGCTTATCGGCCTATAATTGCTGGAGTCACCTCTGGAGACCTTTTTAAAAATTGGTGTCACATTAGCTGTCCTCGTCATTTGGAACAGAAGCTGATTTAAATGATAGGTTACAGAGGACAGTAGTCCTGCAATTTCACATTTGAGTTCCTTCAGAACTCTTGGGTGAATACCAGCTGGTCCTGGTGACTTATCACTGTTTAGTTTATCGATTTGTTCTAAAACCTCTGTCAACCCCTCAATCTGGGACAGTTCCTCAGATTTGTCACCTAAAAAGAATGGCTCAGATTTGGGAATCTCCCTCACATCCTCAACCGTCAAGACCGCTGCAAAGAATTCATTTAGTTTCTCCACAATGGCCTTATCGTCCTTGAGTGCTCCTGTAGCAGCTCAATTGTACACTGGCTGTTTAGCAGGCTGCCTGCTTCTGATGTAGTTAATTTTTTAGCTGTTACTTTTTGAGTCTTTGGCTAGCTGTTCTTCAAATTCTTTTTTGGCCTTCCTAATTATATTTTTACACTTCATTTGCCAGAGTTTATGCTCTTTTCTATTTTCCTCATTAGGATTTAACTTCCACTTTTTAAACGATGCCTTTTTGCCTCTCGCCACTTCTTTTAGTTTGTTGTTTAGCGACAGTGGCACTTTTTTTGTTCTCTTACTGTTTTTTAATTTGGGGTATACATTTAAGTTGAGCCTTGATTATGGTGTCTTTAAAAAGTTTCCATGCAGCTTGCAGGGATTTTACAGAAGCTTGTTTTTATTTGCAACAGTGTGCTGCTACAGACTTGAGTTTACTTTAATACCCATCAGTCCACAACAGAAAGTGAATCTGGATGTTCCACCTGTAGTTGCAGAATATTTAGAGTGCATTTGTCACTACAATTTGCACTAAATGTCAGACAATGTAGAGATTCTACTTTATTCTCAAGGTTCATTACAGCAGGAGTCTTCACTTAAATATATGAACAAAACCCACTGAACTTTGTAATTGACTACCCATTACAAGCGTGGTCCCTTTCTACATATTTAAGTACCCATAAGTAGTTATATGAGGTTGGCTGTGACATATTGTGTGTTCTGCTCTTATGAATGATTGAGGAATTATTTGGTTGTACAACACCGAGAGTGTGTTAGTTAAAGTGCAAAGGATTCTGCACACTAAGGCTGGAATTATGAATACACAAAAGGCCCTATCTACATTGCATTGTTGTTTTATTACTGTAATTTGATAGTGCCCATGCAATGCCTTGCATCTACACACAATAGCCACTGGAGGTGTTTTACAAGCATTGTTTGCAATACCTCAGAAAATGTCTTTAGTAGCTAGGCTCATCTGAATCAGGTAAGCCTAGAATTGTTTCTTCCAAGAGTGGGCAGAAAGCCACTAGGGTTGCAGTTGCTGAGCTAGTCCTCAATTCCACAATGCAGTATCTCATGCTTGGCAGTTACTCTAAAGCTTTTCCTCTCAGGAATAGTTCTGGGTACTATAACTAGTTTTGAAACAATATTTGGTACATCCAGAGTACACATTACAGCTCATGGAGGTGGAGTTATGTCCGTGTAGTAAGACCCTTATATCAGCAGCAGGAAGGCTGTAGTGTAGAATAGACATAATTAGGTCAATAAGCCACTCTATGTCAACCTGTGTAGTGTAGACCAGCCGTAAGGGACAGGAGTTTATGTATCAACAAAGTCTGCCTCCCTTCTGCATGCATAAATCCCTTTTGACAGAAGACAATGAAAGTAAAAGGCAGAGCTTTCTGGAGAGCAGGGAGAGGGTGAAAAGTAGAAGACTACTCTCTAGCATTACCACTCCTGCAGTTCCTGAAAGAATTTCCCACATATTAAATGTTTTTATTTATATATAGTACTGCTCTGCCCTGTGTCCATTTACCATCCTCTTTTCTCACCACAGCTATGGTATATATCCTCATAATAAAGTTGGACTGAACTTCACCTCAGTTTTATGCTGAAATGTATTTGTTTATTAAAAATGTAGAAAAATGGATTTATTCTAAAAGCTGTTACCCTACATTGAATATTCTGGCTAAAATAACTAAACAGATTCAGCATAAATACAGAAAAGAAACTTTATTACTTGTTTTAAATATTACATGCACTTTCAAAAATTAAAACTCTTTATTTAAACATCTCAATAGCATCTTGTCTGTTTGGAGGCAGCAAAGAATACCAAGACAAATATTTTGAAAAGCATTTACAAAAATACATTGCACAAAGTCCTATCTTGCTTCTTTAAAAAATAAGTTAGTGTTATTCAAAATATTCCCACCCCAGATCCTAATTCCAATTTATACAGGATAATTCTGATTTATATATTTAACTTATATGAAACACCTGTACATGTTTTATCTAGCTCTTCTGCATAGGCCATTGGTTCTGTTTCTAGCTGAACTTAAACACCCTTTCTATGGAGATTTTTTAAAAACATTTTGAGGACTATTGTGCAACATACAGAAATCTAATTCAGAAAACCAGTCAGCACCATCATTCATCTTTTTGAAAAATGTAATATAGCACATCTGTAATTAAGTTGACCCAATAAAATGCATTACAACAGCAAGATAAATTTCTCCACGTGAATGTCTTTCAGGAATCTTGTTTATACAGGGTTTCCAGTAACATTCAGAAATAAAATTACAAAATGAGCCTCTAAGTAAGGAGAGCTGTGCAAGAAGTCTATTAAAAAAAATGCAGTCTGTTAATACAATGCAAGTTCCAATTAAATCCAGTAAGATAATGCTGTTGAGTCATTGCTCTAACATTCTTCAATGGGTAATGAATCCTCCACTTCAAGGGTATAAAAATGGAAACATTGTCTAAAGAATGGTATCTAAATATAGTGGCATTGAGTGTGAACCTCTTTTGCAAGTTACTTCACTGCAGAATTGCTTTTTTAAATTAAAAGTTAAGTCTATGACGTGGAACCTATTTTCACTTAGTGCTTCCACAGTACAGCACTTATAAAGTGAGCCCAACTAATCCTGTGCTGAAGAGATTTCTGCACACCAAGATTTTGCTTCTGCAATTTGAGCTCTGAATTAGTCTTATCAAGCAGACCACTAGCCAGACTCTCACCTTGGTATATGAGATAAGCCTACTAAAGGTTAGTATACTGAGTGATTATTCTAACAAGCTAAGTCAAAAGGAAACTAGATAGGAAGAAAACTTAAAATAACTGTAGTGGTTTAAAATCAACCCTGGCTTTTACATTAATGCATGGTTCCATGTTAGAGGAAAGATTTTTATGCCTCTGATGTTTAAACTATTTTTGGTTCCATTCACTTTCCTTGACAGTAACATGTATCATATTCTGCATCTACTCAGGAAGTCCTTTTGGGCCTAGCAACAAGTTCAAAAGTCACGGTCAACTAAAGCATACATTAGCCACAATTAGTGTTTAAAAGTGTTTATATGTTTTGACACAGGGAGCCAGGGTAATAGAAGTGTGCAGATGGGGCCTGTATTAAAAACAGATTTCTAGCTGCAGAAAAAATATCTTATTTAAAAACTGTACATTCAAATGTAATAAAATAAATATCACCTGTTTGCCAACGTGGCTTTTGAACCAGAATAGTTTGCATGCAGTATTTTTCTCAGAATGGACACATTAAAATATAAAGCTGACTGGCAATTACAAGCTGAGCATCAGAGCAGGTATGAGTTTGTATACAATTCTGCTGGCAGTCTTCTGCATTTTACTGAAAAGGAATATTGATCCTGCAGTACATGTCACATATCCTCATCCTTTAAAGATTCCAGTGTTCTAGGTTTTCCAATATATACAAACAGAAAATATACAACAAAAAAGCTGTAGTGTAGTAGTTTATTCAGTAGGTTTTCCATGCACTCTGAACCGATACAGACAGGTGTACTCTGTATGGCCCCAATTAGAAAAAATTCTTAGCTCCACTATCTGGAATACATTTTCATTTTTCTCCTGAAAAAACATGAAAAAAAAAAATCAGACATCACTCACCACTTTACTTTTCTCTGTAGACAACTGATGTTGATCACCGAAAGTTGTTTAAGAGTAGCAGCCAAATCACTACACTGCATGCACCATTAATTGCTTAAGTAGTTAAATTATATACCCAAAAGGTAATCACAATTTATGGATAGTCTCTTGCAATCTACACAAGCTGTCATATTTTCATGGTCTTTGCTTGACTTCCCATGCTATGCTGGAGATCTAGATGAAGTAGAATAATTCTTAATGCTTTTATTTAAAGGCTTGAAAGCAGGCATAAGATTTTTATAGCAGAATAACCTTTAAAATTCTCACAGAGAATTTCAGATGAACAGTGCTACTGTATAGTTTTACTGAGTGAAAGTTACTGATCTAATCCACTGTGTGGTGGGACCAGTTTAACTGTAGTCCAACTGATTTAATATGGATATTGCACACTTCTGATACTGAAAAATATTCTTCATTATGCATGTTTTATGGAAGGCAAAAATAAAAATGCCAAAATGACCCTTCATTTTCAATGGCACAAGTCAGGAATAATGCCATTAAGTTATTGCAGTTATCAGTGCAAGAGTTCAATCAGAATCACATTTCAGAATGCTAGCATTTTGCATACTAGCACACGGGTAGTGAAAGGCATCAGCAAATGTATCAAAGCAGCGTTAAAATTAAATTACTGCTACTACTGCAAGAGGCAAAGTCAAGTGGCTTTGGCAACAGCTATATATTTTCTGTTAATGTGGGCTTACCGTCACTTGAAACATCTGTAGTGACTCTCCTCCTTGATCATAGACGTACTGTCCTAGAAGGGTACCTTCTTCCTGATATTCATCTTCTAGACCCTATCATCAAGAGTTAAACCTTGATTATTTTTATTTTTTTTATTTTTTTTTTTTTTTCAAATTTCAGATAATCAGAATGACAAAACTAAGTTTGGTTGCAGTTATAGTAAGTCACATTCTTAACAGGGGAGGGCAGTACAACCACTAGTTATCATTGTGGAGAAAATAAGGGTTGTCCAGGAATAACAAGAATGAAAAAAAAGGTGGGACCAGGAAAGGGTGGGATTGAAGACGACTGGAATGGGTACCAATGCTCACTATTTTACATATTTCATGTCAATTGAAAATAAAAAACAGTTTCCAGAAGTCAAAATGGACCATGACTGTGCCATACAGTTGTAGACTACTGTTATGTGACAGTGCCTGAAAGGATTATGATTCATTCCTTTTATGAAGGCGTACAGTGCTTCGACTTGAAGATCACTTTAGATAATCATCACACAAGTGTAATAAGTTTGATTACTTTGCTTTAATGCACTTCTCTGTAAACTAGATGGGTAAAATAACGGAAGCATTAGAATTTTTAAAAATACTTAGCTTTTATACATTATTTCTCATTCAGAGATCTCAAAACTACAAAAAGAGGTAAATTTAAGAGCAATAAATGTAAATATTAAAATAGAGGGCTGTTTTACACTAACTACTATTTTAAATTGTGAATAGTTGTTCTACTCAAATTATCCAAACAGAACAAAAACATTTAATACCTTAACTTTACCAGAAAAAGACTTACATATACTGAGAAATCCTTAGGAGCACTCGTGATATTTCCTGTTGGTGAAAGAGTTTTTGGTATATGTTCCAACGTAAAGGCTGTTGGGTAGATCATCATAGAAAGTCTAACTACAATGTATCCCTGTGATCCTTTGAATGCCCAGCAGTTTCCTGGATATATGTCAGGCTAAAGAGGGGGTAGGGGAGAAAATTATTGAATATATTGGTAAAACATTCTAATGAATTGAGTTATTAAAGTTTAGTTTGATTAGGTTATGCCACTGATTATACTTTGTACCCTGTTACACGAAAAACAATTCTGTCTATTTTAAAGAGAGTTTGGGTCAAATTACCAGATCAAAAAACATTGTTTGCAAGAAGCAGGATATTTCTCCTCTGCAATATCAGAAAGTATCAATTCTCATTTTTCTACAATAGCTGAATGGACATTTTCTTGATTCAAAAATTTGAGAGAACATGCACTACAGGTATATTTAAATTATTCACTGTACAGAAAGACAGAAAACATGACTACCAGATAAGTATTTTCAGTAATGAAAGAAAATTTTATTCTCAAATATGTTTTGCAGTGGCTAGTAGTTGGTGTTCTGGTGCAAGAGGCTGACAATACAAGTTACAAGTTATTCCTCACCTTTGTTGGGGGGAAAAACCCTTAATATTATGTATTCAAAGTAGTCTGAAAAAAGTTAGATGTTAGACATAAAGGACAGCATTGAATAGGTGAATAAACCAACTTTGACATTTAAATTATATCTCCAGAAGCATTATTGTCATACAATATGGCTATAAGTATGCAAGAGTTAAGAAGAAGCCAAAAGCAATTTTTGTTGTTGATAGAATTATAAAAATGTAGGGCTGGAAGGGACCTCAAGAAGTCATCAAGTCCAGCCCACTGTACTGAGGCAGGAACAACTAAACTAAACATCCCTGACAGAGGGTTGTCCAACCTGTTCTTAAAAAATTAATTACAGGGATTCCACAATCTTCCAGGGAAGCCTCTTCTAGTTCTAACTCTTCTACCCTTCTAGTTCCTAATATCGAACCTAAATTTTTCATGCTGCAAATTAAGTCAATTATATCTTGTCCTACCATCACTGGACATGGAGAACAATTGACCATACTCTTCTTTATTTCAGCCCTTAACAGATTTGAAGACTCATTGGGTCCCCTGTCAGTATTCTTTTCTCAAAACTAAACATGTCCGGGTTTTTTAACCTTTCCTCACAGGCCAGGTTTTCTAAACCTTTGCTAATTTTTGTTGCTTTCTTCTGGACTCTCTTCAATTTGTCCACATCTTTCCTAAAGTGTGGCATCCAGAATAGGACACAATTCTCCAGCTGAGGCCTCACTAGTGCTAAGTAGAGCAGGACAATTATCTCCTGTGTCTTAAATATAACACTCCCGTTAATAGAAAAGGAGGACTTGTAGCACCTTAGAGACTTAACAAATTTATTAGAGCATAAGCTTTTGTGAGCAGACACAGACTAACACGGCTGCTACTCTGACTCCTGTTAATACACCCCAGAATGATATTAGCTTTTTTTTTTTTTGGCAACTTAAATCACATTGTAGGTTTATATTCAATTTGTGTTCCACTATAACCCCCAGATCCTTTTCAGCAATACCACCTAGCCAATTATTCCCCATTTTGTAGCTGTGCATGTAATTTTTCCTTCCTAAGTGAAGGTCTTTGCACTTATCTTTACTGAATTTCATCTTAATGAATTCAGATCAATTCTCCAATTTGTCAAGGATCTTTTGAATTCTATTTCTAGCCTCCAAAAGGCGAGCAACTCCCCCCTCCCCAGAGCTTGGTGTCATCTGCAAAGTTGACAAGCATATTCACCATCCCATTATCCAGGTCATTAAAATAAAAACATTGAATAGTACTGGACCCAGGACTGACCCCTGCGGAACTCTTTAAGATACACCCTCCCAATCTGACCGTGAACCATTGATGATAACTCTGATTATGGTTTTACAACCAGTTGTGCACCTTACTTGTAGTAAATTAATCTATACCATGTTTCCCCAGTTTGCTTATGAGAATGTCCTGTGGGACAGCATCAAAAGCCTTACTAAAAATCAAAATACATCACGTCTACTGCTTCCCCCCGATCCACTAGGCCAGAAAAACCTATAGAAGAAAGAAATTAGGTTGGTTTGGCATGATTTGTTCTTGACAAATCCATGCTAACTATTCCTTATAATCCTATTATCCTCTAGGTGCTTACAAATGGATTGTTTATTAAATCATTCCAGTATCTTCCTAGTTTCCTAACCTTTTGAAGTTAGACTGACTGATCTATAATTCCTAGGGTCCTCTTTGTTATCTTTTTTTAAGACAGGTGCTATGTTTGCCCTTCTCCAGTCTTCTGGGACCTCACCTGTCCTCTATGAGTTCTCCAAGATAACTAATAACAGTTCAAAGACTGTTTTAGCTAGTTCCTTAAGTACTCTAGGATGAACTTTTGAGTTGAGGTGCTTACTTGAATATATCTATCTAACAAATATTCTTTAACCTGTTCTTCCGCTATTTTGGTCTGCGTTCCTTTCCCCTTGTTAATATTGTGTTGAATATCTGGTCACCTTTGACTTTTTTTTGTAAAGACAAACAAAATAGGTATTAAAACACCTCAACCTTCTTGATGTCATCAGTTATTAGCTCTCTTTCCTCACTAAGTAGAGGACCTACACTTTCCTTAGCCTTTCTACTGCTCCTAACGTATTTAAAAAACCTCTTCTTATTGCCTTATGTCCCTTATTAGATGTAACTAATTTTGTGCCTTACCCTTTTTGACATTGTCCCCACTATACCCCCTAGCAGTTGGGGTTCTACATAAAAGTTATAGCCAGTCTTGTCAAAAGCGATTAGTGATCTCCGTGCCGAAACTGATTCTCCCCAAAGTGGCGTAAATTTCATAGGATGTGTGCCCAGAAATTTCTGAAAACCAGGCCTTCTTTCAAATGTTTCAAGCTAGACAACCAAAAAACAGAGGTGTTCAAAACCACTAATGACAGGCCTTGGTCTGTGCTTATTTCCTCTCATTTTTAGAGAAAATTCTCCTTGGGCTGGCCCTCTGGACAAGGCCTATGCACCTCCTTAGTCACATTAAATCCTCCAAATAGGGCTTAAGTGTGATTTAAAATGGTGACTAGGCCTTGTGTAGGCTCTCTGCACAGGGTTCTATTCTCAGCAGAAATGAAGTTCCAGATGCATCTTCTATTTCAAGAAAAATTCTGGTATCCAAAGTTTCTTGACAGTGTAGCTTTAAAACACAACTTTCATAGCACAATGGGGTCCTGGTCCATGATTTGGTGCTACAGAAATACAAACAAACATCAGGATTTTAGGTATATTCTGCTTTTCATTACCTGGATTACCACTCTGGGAGACTGAGAGAAATACCACAAAGGAATCCCAAAGAGACTAATTAGAGCTGTTTTGGTCTCGTAGGTCTCAGAACAGCGAGTACTCAGAATGCTGCCACCTTAAAAAGAAAAGTCAGGTTAAAACACACATAATGAAGTGTTTCCATTTTTCATCAGGTAACTAGTCTTGCTTTCAGTAAAATATTGTTCCAAATTGAACACGCCAGTGATTCTTTTCAAACAAGTATTCAAATCCTGTTAAATTCTAGTAACTTTCCTGTAAACACTGTTATTTTAATGCAAGCATCCTGTCCCCAGATTAGAGTTTTACATTAAGGAAGCTGTACCCCACTTTTCAAATAGTAGCATATTTCTCAGAAAATAAGTACTATTTTCAGCTTGAAATGAAAATGTATTTTTGAAAAAGAGGTTTAAAAAACTGAACAGATATGTGCTTTTTCAGTAAGTTCATGTTCATAATATGTATACCATACAAAATAGCTATTCTCACTTAATTATCCCTCAGTATTTTCTTTTAAAGCATCTTCAAACTTGTGCCATACTTCTTACTTCAAGTATATCAGTGTGTTTCCACAGTGCAACCAGAAGTTCAGAGTTAAGTTTGTATGCACTTTTTATGGTGTGTACTATTAACATCCAACTCAACAAAATAATACAAAATATATAGTATTCCTATTGTTTGTCAAGCACTGGACACAATTCTTGATTTACTGCAAAAATTGACAACTCAGATTACATTGCTGTAAATAGCAGACTGATCTATTTATAGCTTTTCTGCTATATTTACCTCCAGATTCTAAAGCAAAGTCCACCATACCAGTCTTGTCTTGAGAATAGAGTTTCAATGCATTATTTACAATAATGCGTGCTTGCTACAGATATTGGGGAAGAGAGAGAGAGTATGGAAAAAGAAAACATGTTTGGTATTAGATATACGTGCATTCAACAGACTTTAAGAACTAAGATAGTATAAACACTTAATAAAATCATACTATATTGAAACCAATATCTTTAAGATACATTGACTGGCACTCATCAAAAATTGGCTAGACTATGATCATCACACTAGATCACTCTGAATGGCATTTTTGTAAGTCTCAGTCTTCTCCCATTAGGTTATATTTTATTTTTCTTTATACTTTAGGTATTTCTCAGCTTCCAAGATAGCATGGTTTGACAGGCATTACAGATCATAAAGGGTAACGGAATTTACTTTATATTTCTTTATTGCATCCAATATGACTACTTGTTTTAGGATAGGAATAATACTTTTCTAAGAAACAAGACTAGAAAGTCTATTGTAACTACCTAATTAACAATCCACCAGAGGAGACTGCTGACTGAAGCATAAGGCCACATCTACACTACAAATTCTGGTTGATGCAAATTACATCAGCATACAGCTGCCCATGTTAGTACACTGCTTGTGTATATTTGGCTGCTTGTGTCTGCACTGCATGTACTCAGGAGTGCTTGTGTCAAAGTAGAGTGCAGTGCACCACAGGAAGGCATCCCAGTGTGCCCCACACACTACCTCATTGCAAAAATTTCCCAAAAAGATTTTAGCTATGTGTTGTGAAATAGAAATGAATCATGCAGGGACCTCTGGGAGTGAGAGGTCAAGTTCCTGCATACAACTTTCTCCATCCCATAATGCTATCCATATCCCGTAATCTTCATGCCTTTTTTTTTTTTTTTTTTTTTAAAAGAATCCAACAAACCCCCACAACCCTTTTCTGCATTGGTCATCTCTGACAAAAACATGGAGCCCATGCAGCTCTGCACTGTCCTTATGAATGTTGTAAATACAGGATGCAAGAACTCCTGGTATCTGCAGACCCGGAGAAAGAACTGCAGTACTTGGGGACATGACGATTTCTTCAAGGACAGACTGTTAAGGGACAGAGTGAAAAACAATTCAAGGTTGCTGGTGGTGTTCACCAAGTAGCTGCAGAAAGTGGAGTGGCCCTTCTGGGCCTGAGAAATGAGCACTGACTGGTGAGATGCATCGCAATGCAGGTATAGGACGAGATGCAGTAGCTGCAGAATTTTCAAATGTCTGCCCCAGCCCTCCAGCGCAGGGACACCAGAATAAGAGCTGTGATGACAGTTAAGAAGCGAATGGCAATTACACTTGGAAGCTTGCAATGCTGGATTAGTACTTGTCAGTGGAAAATCATTTTGGAGTTAGAAAATCCACACTGGGGGCCATTAATAGTATCCTGCTATGCAGGACTGACTCTCAGTAACATACAGGATTCAGTGGATGGATTTGCAGCAGTGGGATTCCCAAACTGCAGTGGGGCAATACTTGGCATGCATATCCCTATTTTGGGACCAGCCCACCTTGCCACAGAGTACATCCACAGAAAAGGCTTACTTTTCTATGACTATGCATGTGTTGATGGATCACCAGGGATGCTCCACTGATATAAATGGGCGCTGGTCAGAGAAGATGTATGACACTCACATCTTTAAGAACATAGGACTGTTCAAAAAGCTGAAAACAGATATTCTTTCCCAACTAGCAAATCATCATTGGCAATACTGAAATCCCTATAACGATACTGGAGGACCCTGCCTACCCCTTGTTCCCATGGTTCACTAAAAGCCACCTTGACAGTACACAGGAAAGATTTAACCACCAGCTCAGTGTTTAAAGGAGGACAGTTGAAAGTGCTTTCGATAGATTGAAGGGACACTGGTGTGTTTATTTCCAATACTGAATTTCGGGGGGGGGGGGAGTATCCCAATGGTTATAGCTGCTTGCTATGCCTCGTATAATATCTCTGAGGCAAAGGGAAAAAGCTGCCAGGGTGGAGGTGGAATGGCTGTCTGCCAAGCGTGAACAGCAAGACATAAGGGCTTAATGTGGAACTATGCAGTTGTAGAAGACTTTGAAAGAGCACTTTAATAGTCACCTACATTAATGCACCATGTTGGACTGTGCTGAGCCCCCAAACCAGTAGGGCCAGTTAGGAATTGTGTAGTGCTAGTAGTACATTTATACATATTACACTGTCTTTTAGTGAACCTATGAATTACATGCAGCTTGCTGTACATTTATACATATGACTAGTGTTTTGTTGAACCTGGTGTTTTGTTGAACCTATGAGTTCTGTGGGGTGCCATAAACTTAAAAGTACTGGGTGCTTGAGTACCACTATGCATTTTGCAGTAGGAGAGGTGAACTAAATTTATTTTTAAAAATATTATATATATTTTTAAATAGAAATGTATTGAGTGACAAAAACAGTGCAAAATAACCAATGTGCATATAAAAAAGGACAATACAAGCTTCTTACATATATTAATGGAAGAGAATTTTAAAATCAGAAAGCAGCAAACATTTCTGTCCATTTCAGTGCACAAGTGCAGTCTATTCTGGCTACACAAAGCAACTGTGGCTTTCCTAGGACAGTGTATGTAAAGCTGTAGTTTTCCTTACTATCCACCAGCATGGAGTGGTAGCCGTAGGGATGGGGCTCAGGATGCCAAGTGGAATGTTGGGGTATATGGGAAGCTGCCACCATGGAGTTCTCCAGGGACTGCAAAGGGTGGCGAGTTGATGATTACTGGACTTGTAGGTCAACCAGAGTCTGCAGCTTTTATGTTTGTTGCCTAAGAAGCTCTCTCCTTTTCCTGCTGGGATTCCTGGGTCTTTCTCCATTTTCTCCTGTCCTCTCTGTCCCTCTCCATGCCGTCTGCCACACTGGCCATACAGACCTTTGTTTGCAGTCTGATGCATCACTGGCTTGCAGGATCTCACTAGCCCTCTTCTTTCTTCTCCTCAGGGTTCCAATGGTGTGGAGGGGGCCAAAATGGAGCAGCTACAGATGAAACAGAGATATGTATCATTGGATTTACAGTTGCAACAGAAAGGGAAAGATACAAGTTTCAAAATCCCCTGCCCTTATTCCCATAATTTTTTTTAATGACATGCTTATTGACACTTCAGCTTTGGAGTATCTCTGCACAGCACTGCTCTCCAGTCTCAGCCACGGTGTGCATGGCTCAGCAGGGGCAAAGGAGGAGCGTGGGGAGGCAGGCACTAAGATTTTTGGTTGCATGAAACAAAACTTCAATCCCTTTCTCCATGGATATGAGTATAGGACAATGGTGCTAAATATTGGCACTCTTCTCAACAGGAAGTGGCGATTTTATATTATCTCACTTCTGAGAGTAACAAAGGCAGAGAGAGAGCACAGCTGCTGCTGGCATCCCAAAGCCAACCGGGTCCATATGCTGCTAGCCTGTTTACTGCAACTGTGCCAGCAGAACTCCTTACGGAGGTGTGTGGGTAAGTGTCCTGTGATGGAGGAATAACAAAGTCAGCCATCCCTAGAAACCTTTGGGGGATAACTGCAGAGTATATTCATGAAAGTGTCAGATTTCTCAGGAGGATGCAAGGAACACCTCTATGTACATAAACTGCTCCCTCTCTCCTCCCACCCACACCTAACCAAACAGGGGAGTGAAATGCAGATACCAACTCTACCTGTTTGTTGTACTGCTATCTCTTCTCATAGTCAAACAAACAATAAAAATAACAGATGCCTATGCCTTGTTTACTTGGGGATGGGCTGGTCTCCATCTTTATGTTTAAACACTGTAAGGGAAAATGCACACACTTACCCAAGGTTTCTTTCCCTTCATCAGGTTCATCAGTTCTTTGCTGATGGGACTGGCCAGACCGACGTGGAGTCTTGAACAGGTCCTGGCTCATGGCATAGCTGGACCCTCAGCCCTGCCATGTCTCCCGACTCCTCCTCATTGTTCACAGACTGGGTCTCTGTCTCAGGCTCCTTTGAGGTATTTACAGTAGTCTGCAGGATGCTGGTAGGAACTCTGCCAACCCTGACATGCAGCTTGTTGTAAAAGCAGGAGATCTGTGGCTCAGCACCAGATCAAATGTTGGCCTTCCTGGCCTTGTGGTATGCCTGCTACAGTTCTTTCACTTTCATGTGGCACTGCTGCTGATCCCTGTCATACGCCATTGCCTGCATCCCCCATGCAATTATTTCACAGATGTCCATGTTTCTGTAGCTGGTCCATAGCTGCGTTTGAAAAACCCTCCTCTTCTTCCCACAGGCCCAGGAGATCTAATACCTCGTCTACTCCAGACAGAAACATGTCTAATGCACGGATCGGACATGGTTGATAGGGCAGTTACACAAAAGGGAGAACTGCTAGATGTGCTTGCCAAGCTGGGCAATCAGGAAAAGGCATTTCAAAAATAAAGTGGGTTTTTGCAAGTGGGAAGGTAGATTCCAGTCTCTGTAACCCCTGGACAGTGGAGTTCACAGTGGGTCCAGGACAGTCACTATCAGGCATTGTGAGAAAGCTATTGGAGTACTGTTAGATTGACATATGTCACAGTGTCTAGACTTACACTGCATCAACTCAGTAAGTCAACCGTGGCTCAATGCTATTCATGGAGATGGATTTATGGCGTTGTTTTAACAGGGCATTTACGTCAGCTGGAGACAAATTTGAGCATAGATGCATGTGCAAATTGGCTGATGCAAAGTGACTTACATCGACCTAACTTCGTAGTGTAGATCAGGCCAAAGTTGTATCACCACAAAAAAATATATAAAGGACGTTATTTTTGGGCAACACGTGCACCCAAACAGTGCTGTCCACAATCAAAAGCTACAAGATCTTATTTAAACTGCTACTGAAACAGTGGAAAACCAAAGTGAAATCTTTGACAGCTCTTTAGATATTATATAAAGCACAATTTCAATGCATTTTAGATTTTTCTTAACTGCCATTAAACTTCTAAACTATCTCCTTCAAACTTCCTATTTGAAACCTATTTCATTAACTTGTTATATTTAGACATGACAAATTATGTACTATAATAAAATCCTTTAAAAACAACTTTTACCCTAGGTAACAATAGCTATCAACTTATGAACCAAACTTTTCAACATTTTAGAATGCTTACCGCTTCTGTGATGCCAGAAGTCACTGCATTATTTACTGCACTTGTTACTACTTCAGAGGTTGGCTTTTGGTTTGTAATAGACATGTGGAGAGTAATATTCTTGAGGATTTGCAGCTCTATATCTTGTAACAAAACCTGCAGATCGCTCTTGCTCACAAATTTGGATGTTAGCCATTGGAGTAGTGATTCAGAAAAGTCTTCTTGTCGGTCACCAAAAAACATAAGTTTGACAGATTCTTTGACCTGGGCATCTACCTAGTAAAATCCATCAATAAGTAACAGTTACTACTCTTTCAAAATAATTTAATCCTCAAATCATTTGAAGTAATAAAATGAACAGTTGTGTAACTGGTATGCTTAAAATCCTCAAGTTTTTCAGAGCTGCAAATAAATGTAGCTTTCATATATCTCCATCTTTGTAAAGCACTTCAGTAAAAACTCCTTCATTGGCATAGCATGCCTTCGGGTAGTGGATGGGAGAGGAATCTTGTAACACAGGAGATGTACTCTTGGAACAGCTGGTGGGATGGGGAGAGAAGAACCTAAAAGAGTTTAACACACACCCTGCCTTGCCAAACTACTGCCAAAGTTACTGGTTATGTTAAACTTATCTGGTTATATCAATGTCAGTTTCTTGTGTGCGCGCCTCACCATTATTCAGTACTGCAAGCACATATGACATGGTGGTCTCAGTTAAGATTAAGTTGACATAAAAATACTTCACAACATCACTACGTTTGTCACTTTATTTTAATCCCAATAAGTAGACGGAGCTACTCAGCTATACTCAAGACGCTATTCAGAGGCTGGGTAAATTCATAGCCAGAGAATATGTGAAAGACATTCCTTTTCATAAAAGAAGTTGGCAGACAAATTAAGATACACACAGAATGACCTATCAAAATAAATAATCAAAATTACCTGAAATGACAAAACAAAAAGAATATACTAGACCCTTTTTCTACATGCAGAACCATAAATTAGATCAAACATATGAGAAAATACAGCTACCTAATCAGCCCTCTCTGCTCCACAAATATTATCATCTTCCTGTACTCCGACTGAAACCACCACCACCACCACCACCACCACCACCACTCCTCCTCCTCCCACCCCTCTGGAATTAATAGTGTAAGATACAAATGTAAAAAGGTCCTTAATCTGAAGAAACAGATTAATAGTTTAGTAAATGGTCTAAAGTAAAAATATCGAGAACAAACAAAAACATAACACTGAATTAGACAAACTAAATATGGAAGTCTGCGAATAAAGAATTCCCACCTTCCCTTTTAAAATCATAAGTAGAGAAAGTCAGGCTAAATTACCGCAAGAAACTATTTCAAGAATTGTGCATTAAACCAAGAGACAAGTTATGTACTGTAGGTTGTATTTTGTTGCTAAAGCTGTTTGATCATCTTGAGAGAAAAAACTCTACACATCTATATGAAATCCAGATTGCTCAACAACTCAAAAAGCTAAGGAGATCCAAACTGGTCACTTGATCTGGCAGTGAAATAAATGTCTTACAAATTGCTAGCAAACTATGTGCAGTTTACATCTTCAGGGCTCGGATACACTTTATTATCTTTTATGCTGGCCGCTAAGATTCCTTAAAGGAGGCACCATAAAGGCCAACGAAAAAAGGAAGTGCTAAGTGCATACAGCCAGGCTGAAATGTTTTTTCTGAAATACAGGGCTTGACTTCAACAAGAATACATATGAAGATTGATTAATATTTCACATGTGTGGGTTCACAGCTGCATTAATCACATATTCTTCAATTTTATATCTCATAAGTAGCCAGATAAGTTTTTAGCACTTCCAATGTTATATCAATTATTTTGAGATGAACTCCACTGTCAATGGAATAGAAGCCTAGATTCTGATGAAGGAGGTCATGTGCTTGAAAGCGACCAAATGAGTAAGTATTTAATGGCCTTTTAATAACTATGGAATAGACATCACAAATCCACATTACCCCCTTATGTCAATTCTCTCATGTTGTTCCAATTTACAATTACAGATTTAATGCTGCAAATGAAGAAAGAGAGGTGCTATATTTGTACATTACTTAAACCAATTCAGTTGAACTATTGCTTTACAACCATATTTTATTGCATTTCTGTATTTGTACAAATTAGCTGGACACAGAAAAACATATACCAATTACTACATTAGAGCATATACTAAGTATATACACAAAACCAATGTAATATATTTACTCTCTGTGCTTTTAATTCCATTTAAGATTTAGGTTTATCCCTTGTTATGTGTAAGTGTCTAGTAAGATTAGAACCTGCTACCTCAAAAATCAGTATTACTGTTTAAATTAGCATACCGTTGTCTTTTGGAAGTGTTTTATTCAGTGTAATCAAACAAATATGAGTAGAGTGTATTTTCTGTGGAGACTCCACTGAAAATTGCAAGAGTTTTATAGTGATGCAACTGTAGAACTTACCTTTTCATGAATTGTATCTACTTTTTCACAGCTGGTCTTCAAGTCTTGTGGAGTTAACAGTTCTGATTTCATGTGAGCCAACTCTAGTTCTAGTTGTTTAACCTTGGATAAGAGGTGCTGGTTTTGCTCATCACTTCCACTGGTAAACCCAAAAAAAGTCATAATTTAAGAGCAAGAGGTCAGAACAAATCACACAACTTAAAATTAAATCAAATATTTGATAGAATAAGACATTTGTCTAATACATAGAGTGAACAACTTCACGGTAAAACCAAAAATAGACTTTGTGACCCTATTAATGCATGACCTTCAAATTAATAACTATTTATTTAAAAGATAGTCATACTAAATATCTGTTTTAAATCAATATATTCTGAAGCGTTGATCCAAACTAGAATATCTCTATGGGATTTTACTTAGTTGGTAATGCAATATTAGGACATAAGTAGGTTTGTGAGATTCTGTAAGGTTTCTATAGAACCAGAGTTGATGTCTTTTTACATGAATTTGCCATATTATTTTAGTGGAGGATACAGTATTTCATCTCCATTAACTAGTTTAAAACTCGGTCTCAATTATAGTATGGTTAAATCAGGCCTCAAAGTAGTATTTCAAAACAATACAAAATCAATGGGAATTGTATGATAAGAGAAAATAAATCAACTATATCATTTTAAAGCTATTAGTTGAATTCTTATTTAAAATGATGTACAGTCAGTTCTAGCACACCATTTCTGTAGCCTATAGGACTAACCTGCTTGCTTATTTGCATCTCTCTCTCTCTCTCTCTATATATATACACATATCTTTTCTTATAGCTTAAGTATTTGGTTTATTGTAATAGGTTTATGGATTTATATTAAAGTAAGTTTGGCTGTAATGCCACAGACCTACAGGCCACATCCTGTATGTTAAGCTTAGGCAAATTTAGCATATCTATATTAAAACCTTTTACCCAGAAAGCAAAGTTGACCTATATCTTGTTACCTAAATAGATAAGTCTCCACGCATATGTCTAGGACCTTTTATCTAGACCAAAAGACAATGGAAGAATGGTATAGGGGGGTTTTCAGTGTTGTACCCACAGAATTAATTGGTATACCACAAGAAAATGTATATGCATATATATGGGTCATCAATACGCACAAATATACTAGCCTATGGAGTAAGCGTACCCTAATATTTTGTGGGCAAGGAATGAAATTTGGGCATAGGAGGAAGGATTTCCAGCACTTGTGACCTATGAAAGAGGTGATCCACGTCGCTAGAGTATTCTCACTTACTCTGTCTTACTTACACTCACTCTATTCTGTATACTATGACTACTATTATTAGTAGGCTATACTTGTTCTTCTTAAATTTTAAGTTTCAAGGGAACTAGGCTAAGCTTGGTCTCCCTAAGTTTTATTCTTAATTTGTTTATTTATTAGGTTTTGATTTTAAGTTTTAAGTTAGTCAAGTAAACCCTAAGTTAGTTTTGATAGCTTTTATTATTAGTTTCTTCTAAGCACTGCATCTCACACTGAAGAATTGAAAAACCTGAACCGCAAGGCTGGTCCTGTGTCTCTTACCACCAGGTTATTGAGGAAGGGTGTGAGTATATTAAAAAGCTTTGTTGCATATAATACTAGATTATCATATGTATCTTTTGAATAGCAGTAATGCAACTGTAACTTTGTAACTCTGATTATTTTACCACTGAATTACTATTTCACTGATTTTAATAAAAAGTCTTTACGAATATATCTGTCTCAGTGCGAGCTTCCTGTCATACCCCCGAGGGTCCTTTATAAATTCTGTGGAGCCTGATTTGGGACAAGAACTTTTATCTTCTGATCAAACAAACTGGTGAGTCTAAAACCCATAGTATTAATATTAATCATTATTATTAATATTAATTAACTTAATTCAATTAAATAAAATAAAAATTAACTTGATAAATTCATATCATTAGGACACCCTAAATCAGGCTACACTGCTTCTCAAACTAATTGAGTCTTTGAGAAAAATGCTGCTCTGTCCTAGTAGCATGTGATTCAAAAATAGAAATTAAGATGATTGACAAACTGAATGTAGGTGAAATTAAGATGGTATACAGATTGAATTTGTTTGAGTCCCCTGGAATCAGAACTGGTCTCAGCACATTTTCTTTAAGCATACTGCTTAAACACTTAGCAAGTGGCCTCTGAGGAAATTCCAAAAATCTTCACTCTTGGGAGCTGTCAGGAATTTTTTTGTCAAGATGTTTGTCGGAAAATGCCAGTTACTCAAAACCGAAGCTTTTTGTGGAAATGTGTTAATTTTCACAAAATTTTTGTCAGGAAAAACTTCTCAGATGTAGGATGGAAATTCTAGCCAAAAAACAAGAGACACCCACACCACATTAGTCAGTACCCTAGTGGTTTTGACACTCATCTAGGATGTTGGCTCCTCAGCTTCAAGTTCCTATTCTTCCTGATTCAGAACATGGACTTGTATACGGGTTTCCCACATCACAAGTTAAGTGTCCAAACCACTGCTTTACAGTCAGTCTCTCTTTGCCTCAATATTATTCATACAGAGTGGAAAAGCTCCAACAGAAGAGATTTTGGAGAGGTTGGTTAGGGTCTTATTTTTTTTCCAAAGGCCCTGGCTTCGTCCCAGTGCAGAATGAAACCAAACGTCAAAACCTCAGATTTTTTTCTGCTAAATACAATTATTTTTTTCTGGCCAGCCCCACTCACCCTCTTAGAGTGGTAGTGAATTTATGCCTCATGCTCTTCTAGAGAAATAAGGTGCTTAAATAATGGTCAGATATTGGGGATAGGATATGGGACTGTTCAGAGTTCAGAGCTGGTCTTCTTGCACGGATGTCTAGAATCTCCACCAAAACCTATTATAAAAAGGTAACACTCATGCTGACAAACACTTCAACAAAACTTTAAAAACCACTCAACTGACACACAACAGGCATTAGAAAAGGAGAGTTACCATTGTAGTTCAGTGAACGATTCCTACTACCATCAATTAGTATCAGGATTCAAAATGCAACATATTAGACATAGACAGTAGGCATACCTCACTGTTCTTGTTTGGGTTAGTTCAAGTTCCTTCTGGATGTCCTGATAGATATGAAAAATCTGTTTTAAGAAATGCATTCTTTAACTTCAAGATTGCAAATAAGGATAAATTGCCACATGAAGAGGACATGCTTGCTCAGCACCCATAAAAGATTACATTCCTAAATAATTTAGTTTAATGTTTCAGTACATGCATTTGTATAAATCATTCTATGCCAAATTACCTGCTTTATTGATCAGAATCTGATGGCGTGATCTGTAGCTTTTTTTTTTTTTTTTTTTAAAACCCTCACCAAAAATATAGACAGCTAGTACAGATCAATAGGACTATTAAAAATGCAGTGGCCCAGTTCATTGGCACAAGCCGCCATGAAAGAGGTCAGAGATAGATTCCTAGATTTCGGAGTAGCAGCCATGTTAGTCTGTATTCGCAAAAAGAAAAGGAGTACTTGTGGCACCTCAGAGACTAACAAATTTATTTGAGCATAAGCTTTCGTGAGCTACAGCTCACTTCATCGGATGAGCTGTAGCTCACGAAAGCTTATGCTCAAATAAGTTTGTTAGTCTCTAAGGAGGCACAAGTATTCCATTCCTAGGTTTGGATCTCTAGTTGGCAGGGGCCTAAATGTTTTCTTCCTTGTATGAGGGAATGAGAGTACAAATCATCAGGTACTACTCTGCAAAGATCCCACATAGCTAATCTAAGATGTTGGGCTCTCCTAGCTCTCCTTGTTACAGGGCAGTTACCACAAAGTGTGGCTTTGGAAGGGGAAGGGTGTAAATGAGGTGAAAGATCTCCAGAGATATCTGCTCCCATCCCTGTACAGGATGAAGCAGCATTCACATAGAGATCTACATTTGGGGACACCAGTACTGATCCTAGGTATGAAACTTTCAGAACTCTTGTTCATATAGCACAGAAAACAGAGCACCAGGACCTCAAACAGGTTTTGGCACTAGTCCAGTCTGTGCCAATACAAAGAGACCTGTACTTATAAGTAAGGCTAAGATTAAGTCACGGAACCTTTGACATTTTCCGCTTCAGCCTTGTGGAAGTTAAATAAATGTATTATGCTAATGAAAGAATTAGGCTGTGTCTTCACATCATAGTTTGCTCAAGTTATAACTCAAGTGTTTCCCCTAACTCAACTCCTGTCCACATTCAAAAAAATCTGAGTTAAATAGTGCTTTAAGCAAGCTGGCTGGCCCGTTGGGGGTGGTTAAAGCTTGAGTGATGCTGATGCTCAAGCTAGTAACACAATGGGAATGTAACATTTTAAATAACTCCTCAGAAGCTAATCCAATCACTCTGCTAATCCAGTCATTCTGTGCTGATAATCAAATCACCCTGTGTAACTCCCAAGGGTCATTCTGAAGAGAGGTTGCCCTCACTGGAGTGTACTCAAGCCTACTGTTCCAGTGAAGACAAGCTCCTTAGGGCATGGCTACACTTGGAGATGTAGAGCGCTTTGAGTTAAATCAGCCTTCGTAGAGTGCAGTAGGGAAAGCACTGCAATCTGTCCACACTGACAGCTACAAGCACACTGGCATGGCCCCATTAGCAGCTCTTGCAACGGCCACAAAGAGCAGTCCATTGTGGTAGCTATCGGAGCATGCAAGTGGCTGCAACGTGCTTTTCAAATGGGGGGAGGAGGGGTGATGTGGGGGGGGGAGAGTGGGTTTTTGGGGGGGGGGGGGCTGAGAGCATGTCAGCGCTCTACGTGCCTTGCCAGTGTGGAAGGGTAGTGAGCTAGGGCGCCAAAGGGCTGCTTTAAATGCTCTCTAACTCGCAAGTGTAGTCAACCCCTTAGAGTGGGGCTGACCATTCAAGTTTCATTTTCCAGAGCAAGTGAAAGGCAGTAGGACCAAATAATTTTACTTGTGAACCTGCTGCATTAAAATGAATACCAGTTTTAAAAATCTGAATTCAGTTATTTAAGAGGGGTTTTTAAAAGTGTTTTTACTTTGACAGTCACTTTAGATGTGCAAACATGAAACAATTTCAGCTTCCTGCACCTGCAGACAGAAACTTGTGTCTTCAGCTTCTCCAGAAACAAGAGGCGGCAATTTTAAAGAAAGTTTGGGCACTGCAGACTTAAACTTGATAACTAGAGTGGTACAAGATAGATATTGGGAAAAGTTTACTAAGCAACATTTCTATAGTTGACTGAAGTTTACTCCATTTAATTTGTAAAGAGCTATGTTTTGGACTCACTATATGTAGGTAGGAAGGCAAGAGCCTTTCAGTACCTCTGATTTTGCAGAAAGTTTTCCAATAAAGTCTTCCAGTGTCAAAATGCGCAATTCATGTTCTTGGTGTAAAGCCAGAAGATCAGTCTTAAAAAACAGGAAAAAAATGTTCTACTTATTGAGAACAAAATAGTCAAATTGCTATTAATATCTTTAGTAAAATCATTACTTTTATGTTGTGATCATGCCAGATACTTTGTGCATACAAACCAAGGATTAAATATGTTTGAAAAATGCTTAAGTCATTTAAATCCAATTGATTTTTGATGCCAAGCTGTGCGATGTTAGACTAGCCATTTGGAGATAGCCCTGCAGTACTGCTGACAAAACTACATGATGCTTACTGCTTGCCAGTTGGTGGGGCAATATCAGCAGAAATCTTGAGTTACAGATGCTAGCATCAAAGCTAGAGCCTAATACCAAATTGGGCAGCCAATTAATTAAAGGGAATATGGGCTAGCAAAAGCACGTTTTGTGGAAAAACACAGTTTGTCAGATTAAGATTTGAACTCTTACGTAGGCTCTTACTTAGTAACCTATCCAACTTGTTTCCTGTAGTATTTCTGTTTTTGTACTGAAAGTTAACTGTGACATGAAACATTAGATGAGATTTTTCTAAAGATTTAGCACAGTGATTCTCAACCCACGGGCCACTTGCAGCCCAATCAGCGCACAGCTGCAGCCCATGTGACAGCCTCACAGTCATACAAGCAATATATATTGTATAGATGTGGCCCACATAACACAGAGATCTGCCTATGCAGTCCACAATGGTAAATGTGTTGAGAACCACTGATTTAGGAGCTCAAATTCCACTGAAAGTCAACTAAATTAATGCTCCTAAATAACTTAGACATTATAGGAAATTCAATCCATCACCTTCTGATGTTAACAGAGGGTCAGAGTGGAAGACGGAGTAAAGGAAAGAAGTTTATTAGTAGTACGCTATAATAAAATAGTGTTCCTAGCATCAAAAGCTTTATATACATTTATATTCAGAATGAAAAGTACAAAACGTGTTTACAAATACAGCCTACTCTAAGCATTTGACTTTTCATAAGTGACAAACCCTATCATCCAATTGTGGCCTTCTTTCTTATTTCCGATGCCATAATTTTACACTTATGTTATGATTACTATTTTTGTTACAAAAGTTAGGCAGTGCAAGTTAAACAGAGCTCTGTCTCTTCCCCCTTCCTCACATCCTAAAGACATCCAGCGTCTGTTTTAGTGCCTGTGGCCTAAAGAGCAAGATTCAGGAGTTGCTGAGAGCCTTAGACCTAGTACATGGCAGGTCATGATATTGGGCTACCATCCACAGCCTTTTTTGTTGATTAAAAAAGAAAAACTGAAAGTTAGTTTCAAACTCTTCAAGGATTGGTAGGCGAATACTCCCTGTTTTAGGAATGATTTATTCAAGCATCAACTCAAATAAGTGCACTGATTGCAAGGGGGGTATATTAGACTGGAGAAGGGGAGGGCTGAAAATGCAAATATTCTGGTTTATAACCCAACACAAGAAATATGTTAACTTTTAATTAAAAGTTGCTAGACTATTGCACTGATGTAGGCCTTAAAAAACAAAGAAAGGAAATAAGCAGTTAAGTAATTTCACATTCCAGCTACACTCAAATTCTCATTCTCAGCTTCAACTACCTCTATTAATTTTAACATAGGCTCTTAAATACAACGTAAAAAAATCTTACATATAATTTGGATGGTAAATATGCACTAGGGTTAGGCTAATCAATGTTAAGAAACCATCAAAAAACACTCATTTTATCTTTACCGTTGAACGTGCCATTTCCTCAGATTGCATTTCCTTAAGATGTTGGCCCATTACATTTTTTATTAGTATCAACATCTCACTTTTGTCATTCATCTGGGCAACCTGATCCTGAAGCTTCTCAAGCTGTAGAATCACTTTGCCATATTCTTCATCATTGTGATGACATCTGTCAGACATGAAGGCAATTTGCTTTTCCAGTTCACTCATACGACTAGAATCAAATAACTGTATGGGACCCTAAAATGTGAAGATTTATATATAAAAGAATTAAGCAAGCCCATTTACTCCATTATTCTTGAATTACAGTTTAGTTATTGGAAAATTCCAGTAGCCAAGAGTTAAGAAGATGCCTTTTAAGAAATATACTACGTATTTTACCTCTGGAGACTGAACATAGTGAGAAGAATCAGGATGTGGTTTAAGAATTTGCAGAGGCTCATCTATTCTTTGTGTTTGACGTATGTTTGTCCAATTGAATGCAGGCAGTAATGAAAGGAAGCCTTCAAAGCCCCAGTACCATATTCCTTAGGCAAGAAGATCAAAGAAAAACAAAAGCAAAAATTGTTTTTAATAAGAGGTGCAATCTCAGATTTTATGATCATTTGGATTAATACTTTAAAGCAGTTACTTCAGGACAGAAGCTATGTTACGTGTTTGGAAAGTGCACTTCACATTGTGGGCACTACCAAAGTCTAAACAAAACTAGATTTAAAAACAAACTAACTATGTTTAAGGGTGTTAAGGTTGCAAACTAAGCACTCAAGGTTAGGAAACGCCAGAGTTAAGGTTGCTTGTGCAACCTTAATTCAGACTTCTTACGTGTATGCATTATGATACAATCCTCACATGATCACATAACTTCCCATGGCTCAGTTAGTGCACAAGATACATTGCACTCACTGAATGGCACATGCCAATATTTCTTTTTTATCCTCATTGTTCTATGTGTGGCCCTATATCTTATTTGTTGCACACCATCCAGATTCTGCACTGAATAAAGAATTACTAATTTCCTTATGAGTTTTTCTATGGTGTTTCCATGGTAGTAACATTAAAGCACTTATCTTCACAATATCCATGAGATTAGGCAGTATTATCCCACCACTAAAGCAATCCCTCTGGCAACATATAAGTCCATGCTCCAAAGAATTGAGACATTAGAGCTTCTCAACAAAAGAGCTGCAAGATTTTTTTGGTGAGGAGCAATTTTCCTTAGCCTCGTTCTCAGATACGACTGAGCCATTTTAGGTGAAACTTAATAAAAAAAATTCATCTGTGGGCAGACATCTGGCATGGAATATTCTGCCCAAAATGTTTAAGTTAGAGAGAGTTACAACCACCAGAAAGACTGGAAAATGGAAAATGTTGGGCCACTATAACTGTTGACTATAAGCGCTGCCAATAATAATGCAATTAGACTTATTTAACAAATCATCAACAGGTAATCTGTGTGAAGTGTCTTAATGGGCTCATTCCAGTTCCTGGTCATGAACTGGTTGTCCTGTAGTCCCCTTCAGAGATGGTCTACATATTGAAGGGGAACAGAAACTGAACTGCCTTCTCACATCAAGGGATATTCTTTCCATGTCAGAAGGGAAGCACACCGGCAGGGCAGTGTTGGAGAATACTTGAATTGCTGCTGTCAGCAAACAGAACTTCAGTCTCCTGTGCTGTTCACTGGACTTCTTTCATAAACATCAAGTTCACCTAAAAATGCTAGTTTGATACATTTGTAATAACTATTGACCAGTTTGCACTAACAACACACACTTCACATACCTAGCAAAAACAGCAGAGGGATGAGAAACAGTAACAACTTGTAAATCTTTGGAAGGCATCTAGAAACAGAGATATAAATTTAACTTTTAATTAGACATAGAATGGGTCTATCATTTTTAATTGTGCTCTATAATTGGTTGAGGCATTAGCAATAGCTCCCTCCCATGTTTACACACACACACACACACACACACACACACACACACACACACACACACACACAGAGTTTGCTTTCTCCTTTTGTCACAGACATTACACTTGTATTCTTCAACTCGGATAATTTCACGCATTTTAATCACAACTGTTACAGCACAAATCTAACAAGTCTGTAACTCAGGGAAGAAAATTCTGTTTAAAACATAAATTCACAAACCTTGTAAGAAGAAACACATTGAACAAAGAAATCAGAGTAACAAGTTGATACCATCCAGTTCCAAGCCACCAGAATACCCCAGAAGCTGCCTTCCCTATGAGAGAAAGGATGTATTTAATGAACTAAAAATGTAATTGTTACAGAATATACTAAGGGAGACCAAGCAGAAGCACATGCAAATATGGCAGAAAATGTTTTGTGCAACAAACAGATTGTTGGGGTGGATAGATATAGGTGAAAGGAAACACATGCAACTTGTTTTCATCTAAATTTATAATCACAGCTATGTATTGCAACGCAGTATCAACTACTCAACACAAAAAAACCGCCATGCAAGAAGATGAAATTTGTTTAGTAAAGCAATAACTAACTTTCATGAGGTTAACACACAACACCCGTTCAGCTATGTTTAATCGTGCTTTGCACTTGGATAACCCCCTTCAACTAAAAGCTTCTATGAGCTTCAAAAAGGCATTATATTAATTTTGATTATAGGGATACTGTGGAACTAAAAGATTAAGAAAGTTTCCTAAAGCCATGGGGAGTTAATGGGAGACTCAAACAGAGCCCAGTTTTTCTCATTCCCCGCTTGTCTGCTCTAACCATTAGACATGTTGCCTGTCATATGAAGCAGCCTTGTTAATCTCCCATTGAATTTGTGAACACAGATATATCTTGTCACTAAATAGTTTAGCCTTTACAAACAGTAAAGTACCATCCAAGCACAGCGGAGTCAGCATCAGCGAGGCAATCACATAGTGTAGACTCCTAGTTTGCCAGCAGAGGCAGAACACATGCAAAAGCACAAAAACAGAGATCAAGATAGTAACCTGGAGAAACGATGGCCAGCCAAAGTAGTGATAACATCTTCTGAGACACAAACCATCCTGTTGCTCCCACTGTTTGCAACACTTGTAGCACAAAGTAACCTGGTGTATAACAAATGAACTATATATATGTAATGTATATACAGACAACCTGACCCATCGTTTGCAATAAAAGCAGTAGAGCAGAGAGATTCTTTAGCTTCTGAAGTTATGAGAATTACATACAGTATAATTTTAGTGCATATCCTCCAGTAGTTTGTAAACTTTTAAAAACATTATATACAAAATGAGTATTACTGCTAATAAGATAAAATATGGACATAAGTGCGCACAATATGCTAGTACATAGACAGTTCAACATCCAGATTTTATCATCTGGGTAATTAAAATACCATCTTTTCAGAATATAAAGAGCCTCTGTTTTGTGGTACGCTATTCTGTCAGAAAAATGTCCTAATTAATACTCTTCAACCATCCGCTCTTTAGTATAACACAAGTGCATACTTTAGTCAGGCAACCCTTTCAAAGTTTCTTGGTTTTGTCTTCAAGTGTGCACTGCAAGTTTCTGGAACATTTAAAACGTCAAGAATTAATTCTTCAAAATCGTTATTTAAAAAATATTGACCATAATATCCTCATTAACAAGAGGAGATATTGAGAAGCATAAGAATAAGAAAAGAATATGCCTTATTGAAAGTAAAATTACAAGTAATGAGGTAAATTATTGTTCATTTTTATAATTAAATCCAGCTGCATGTTTTATGGTATGACTGTGTCAGTTGGTTTTTCAAAGGCCTGACCCAGAGCCCACCGAAGTCAATGGAAAGATTAATGGCCTTTGAATTTGACACTAGATTTGTGTAGATTTGTTGTTGTTGTTCTATAGAAATAGACCACCACAGATAAAGTTAGGGGAATCTAAACTTTAGATTAGCAGAGGATGTGCTGCTCAGTCTCTGAGGGGCACCAAACGTTACCGCTCAGTATTTTATAAAACCAGTTAGGTGACTGAAGAAATGTCTCACACTATTCTTCTTTGCTGCATGAAAATAGATTGACAGCAAATAGCTCTAAAGCATCTTGAGACCTGTGCCTATTCGAGCATAGCAGATCCATTTCATAGGATAGATAGTATACTAACTACATGAGAGTCCTGCAATAACTGGGTACCACAAAATAAAATCAGGGTACAAAAATAATAAAATATCCTGTATAGGAGTTATCTTAATGTCTCTTTTCTCTTTAAATACTGTTTTCTATCCTTCCAGAAATATACACTTATGTAAAACTTAAAAAACAAAACAAAAACTTTTGCTTTGTATTTAATACTTTAAAATAAATACACATCATATGGTAATAAATTACTATAACTTCCTTTCATAGCAATTGTGCCATATGTAAACAGACTATTATATCTGCCAAGCTCCTTCCTAATCTAATCAGTAAGTCTAATATTGTAGCAAGTAACACATGGAGTAGAAGAGAACTATTGTAACCATGTAACTATTCTTCCAGAACGTTTTTACAGTTAATTCAGCCTAATCTACTTTGAAAATTATAGTTAAACTAAAAACACAAAGCGGTAGGAGTGATTAACATTTGTGAGGTTGTGATGTAAAATAAAAGCAAACGGAAAAAAAAGTGCAAGTCAACCTGCATAAGAAAAGGTGTGCCAAATGGTCCTTGCTACCCTTTTAGACCTTGAGGATTGCATGTGGACTGTTGTGTATGTTTCAAGATGTTTCTTCCCCTTACAGTCATCACCTGTTGGTTATGGTAACAATCAATTAATGGTGACAAGTTAACCAATAAAACTACTAACAAGACAGACATGTTCCAGTTATGTCACAGTATCATTTTCCAAAACCAAGAATTAAAGTAGGTAAGAAAGATTAACAAGACAAAATCCCACAGATATTTGCTCCTATAGAAAATGTTGCAGCAATACACTTGCGTATTAATACTTAGAGTCTAAATTAAAAAACACAAAGCTACTGTTCAGGTATACAACTTCTATAGAGTTGTTTCGTATAATCTAGATGTCACTGTGACATCCAGGACTCCAACCCAAAGCTAAAAGACAGAAAAAAAACAAAAACAAAAACACCCCCCCAACCATACTTACACAAGGATTCCCCATTTATACCAAGATGGCCATCCTCTTTGAGAAAGTCTTTTACATTCATACTTCCACAGTAATTCGAGTGAGCTGCAATACATGCAGAAAGAGAGTATAGAATTTAACTCTCTGGAGTCCAAAACTTCAGATAGCTAGCTTAACAAGTAAACTGACCTGATTTATTTAGTTATAAAGCCAAGCCACCTACAGGAGACCTTAAAAAGGTATTCGGTGTGTAAGGTGACTTGCAAAGGGCATGCATGTGTACATTTTTTGCAACTATATGATACTTAAAGGAGGCCCCTCTACCTTGTGGGTCAAACCTTTTTCCTTCTTGTTTTTTGCCTTACAAATATTAACTAAGTCTAGTCTACTCTTTCCTGGTTTTGCTGTGGTCTTCTTAGAAGTCAATTGGGTACTTGCCCCCAACTGAAGGCTGCATCCGAAACAGTGCAACTGTTAAACACCTATTTAACTCACATACCACACACTCTCCCCCCCCCCCCCAAAAAAAATTAATTAATTATTTGGGGAAGCAGTTTTTAACTCAATGCTTAATTTTGAGTTCTACTTGCTTGGTACCTGGGAAGTCAAGCTTACCAGTTCTCCGTTTGTCTGTAGCACCTTCCAGGAAAACTTGATTTGATAAAATCTGAATTTCTAATGAAAAAATCTCAAATTCAGATCTAGCAGTCTACAATTTTTTGTGGAACACACTATTGGCAATGGAGAATTAGTTCAAGCCTCACCAGGTAGCAACTGAAACATGGATTACTTGAGGATGCGACAGGAGGAGCAGTTATTTTTAAATCTGTGTTCAAAACTGCTTTACACCTACTGAGTTCAAATACTCTACTAAAAAAACGACATTGTTGAACGCCCCCATCCTTTCAGTTGCGGACCAAGTGCTACACCACTTCCCTGGTTTAGTGGAGGATCCAGGAGAGACCAGACATTCCCGATATCAGAAAGGCAGAAAAAACATTACTGAAGGAGTGGGAGGAAGATGAGGAATCACTTTCAGCTGAGCATGAAGGATATAGTTATTTTCTGTCAACTTTAACATAATAGTTAGAAGATTTACTCTGAGGGTATAACTACACAGCAACTCGAAACCTATGTCTGGCCCGTGCCAGCCAACTTGGGTTTGTGGGACTATTTCATTGCCATGTAGACTTCTGGGCTTGGGCTGGAGCCTGGACCCTCCTCTTCACAGGGAGCCTGAGCTGGCTAGCATGGGCCTGATACCAGTGTCTAGTTGCTATGTAGACAGATCCCAAGGGACAGGCAATAAGCACCACATTACAAACAGAACAGCCTGCAGAGAAAGTGTTAATGAGGAGACTTAACCTTGCAGAACTAAAACAAACTGAGATTTAGGAACATGAAGCTCAAGTCTAGAGGAAGCAAGAAAACTGCATTTTGAAAACACTCAAAAAATTACGGTGTGGCAGTGTCAACCCCTCGACCTCCCCTTGCCCATGCAATTTCCTGGGAAGAAAAAAAAAAGACCAAAACAGAAAAAAAAAACAAAAACAAAACCCCAGTTACCATATACCTATATATGGATACTTCCCAAGGGGGGAAAAAAAAAAAAGGTGCAAGGACAGCAAGTGAGCATAAGAGAAACCAGCCAAATTACTATGGAAGACACCATGGTGCAGCAGGTGAAATGGATGAAAAGCCACACAAGAAAAAAAGCACAGGGCTTTTTATTGAGGTAGTGGCTTTGGAGGAGACAGAGGAAGGGAAGACCACTAAAAAAGGTACCTTTAAATTCATAACCCAGGTTCAGCAAAACCATTTGAAATAGTTGCACTAACAGTGATGCAAAAGATGTTGCAGTATATTTGATCAATCGTAGAATCTTATTCATGTAGAAAGGGGTGTTTCCTATTAAAAAAGTGTGAATATAAAATTATTTCCCTACACAATTTCATTCTCCATTTATTAACTACTTGCATTTCCACCTGTTGATACCAAGCTAGAAATAGCTAAAATTTTAGTTACTTATCCAGGGATACAAAATTTGTGGAAATGTAGCAATTGTGAGTTGTGCTGGCTTGACAGGCCTTACTTCTGAAGTTCACCATTTATCTATGGCTAAGTATACCTAAAGCAACAACAGTGAAAGTTCCTGGAATGCTGGCATGCCTAAAACATGGTCTGGAGTGACTGTTTTCCCAGGGCAAAAGGCTCAAGTTACAAGCCTTTCAGGGTTAAATGGGATTGAAAACTTGAAGACAGCTAATCACTTTTGCCAACATTTAAATTGTAATTAATTCCTTATCTTCAGAACTCAGGATTTCTCCATGCTGAACCCATGAACAGTTAGAATCTCAAAATCCCAACCTGGAACAAAAAAGGGCTTAAGTTGAATTCTTGTTGAAAGAGGTGGCAGGGAGGAAGAGAGTGTTTTCTCCTCCCCCCCCCTTCATACTTCCAAGTAGAAGGAAGCCAAATACAAAGCTTTTCTAATACTCAAGACAGTTACTAGTAGGACTTTTTCCTCTGCTATTGTCTCCTTCTCTTTAGAGCACATGCAAAAGAATAATAATTAGCACAATCATCCCTGTACTCCTGCTTTCTTAAAAGCTTTGGTATTTTGTAGCCGACCAGCATTTGGCTATCTTGGTTTCAACTGCTGAAGTATTCTCACAGATGAGAATCTTGTGAGATTCCCCCTGTGAGAGTTTTGTGTAGAAGAGAGATGGTATTAAAAAAGAAAGATTTCTAGACGCCAATGTCCCATTTAAATACTGAAAGTTTATTAAACCTATGTAAGATTGGGGTCCTATTGTACGAACATATAGCAAGATGCAGTCCTTATCCCACAGAGCTTACAATCTAAATAATTTCCCTTGCATCCTCCTGAGTTTCCCTAAGAGTGTCGAGAAACTGACTTCTTACTATTCAGGACATGCTACAATGAGGGTCCCACCTTGGCCTAGAAGGGATAGCAACTGAAACAACCCACAATTCTGAAAATGAGGGCAACAAAAGAGCATGCCTTCCTCCTAAACTGATCTTCAAGAAAACTACCAACAACCAAAGAATACAGATGAGGCGTTGAGATGGTGAAGGATATCAAACTTAAGGCACTTAAGAAGAGCAATATCCAAAGGGAGTAGATTAGCCTGGAAAAGCAGAACTCCATATAGGCAGCCAAACAGCCATACTTAAGAAAAAGCTCCAAAAATTGTACACAGAAGGAAAACTGCTGAAACCACAGCCTTTCCATTCCGGGTCCTCCCTCAGAAACAATTAGAGCCCTGTTAGATCTAAGGTCTGAGAAGAGGGCCTAATTTGTAGAACACAATAAAAATTAGAGTCTGTAGAAGGAAACAGAAGGGATTTTTTTTAAACAGATCTTTCTATAGAGCAGATGATATTTACAAACAACAATTTGCTGATTATGTTTGGTTGTTTTTATTTATTACTTTTGAGCTCCTATTACTGGTGAGTTATAATGGAAAAAAAGGAGTTTTAAAGAGGAATTTGAGTAACAAAATGATAACCTGACCCTCATTGTTATAATGAGGTGTAAAGGAAAAGCATCTACTGCTAAGAACTAATACTGTCTACAACACCATATTATGAGCCTGATCAATTTGAAAGTATGAACTATTTTCTGCCAGATTCTGTATCATTTTATTTTGATGTCGCACATTTATATTCCTGTAACTGTATGGAAAATTCATATTGTCAACTTTTGGTGCACAGCAGATGTCAACTCCATAAAGCGTAGCTTGATACAAACAAAAATTCATCATAGGATGTATGCTAATTGGTATTTAGAATTCAATTAGTCTTGATAAATTCAGTGGGGGGAGTGGAGAAATCATCTTTATACCCTCCAATTACATGTAGCTTTATGCATCAAAGAAACAAGACATTTACAATACCACAAAAAAAGGGAAGAAAATCACTTACTAGACTTGTATTTTTGGCTTCTATCCCTAGAGTAAATTCTTGAAGATGGCATGTGAGAAGCAGAGTACGCTGTGAGGACCTCTTTCCGTTCAGAAAGCATACTGCAGTCACTGCAAGTATAGCCATTGATCATGGTAGTCTGTGTTTCAGCTGTTGCTATATCACCATTTCCCTGAATCACTGTTGTCTCCCCACCTGATGCATCAAAAAAGAACAATTAATCCATTTATTGCAAACTATTAATGGGGGGGGGGGGAGACAGAAGAGTTGGAGGACTGCAGTTACCTTTAAGATCGCATTCATCATCATCAAGCCCTAAAAAACAGAAGAAGAAGATTTTCCTACTGAGTACAATTACATAGAAGTCTCAAGATTGCAAAACAACTACAATAGCTAAACTGTACTTAAAACAAAAAATTATTTTTTGTTATTTCTAAAAACCACAAAGGAGAGGCATTTTAAGATTAGAATATTACATTTATTCATTAACTGTTGTGGGGACTTCAGTATATACAAGTATTTTTGAGGTGACAATTTACAGTTACATTATCTATGAAGAAGGTTGTGACAAGAAGAAAACTGAAGCGCCAATATACGTAATTTCTCAGCTCCCACGTGACTATTGAGAAGGCTAGATAATTAGAAACATATGCTGTTTCTGTTGCTTAGTAACTATTTTTACTACAACCACAGTTCAATACATAAACTGGAAGACGCAGCTAAACCAGCCATTGTCAAATTTAACACAGAATATTAGACTAAAGTTACAGTATAATTTCTTCCAATTCAAGGTTGCGGGAGTGCAAAAATCTGCTAATCAGAAACAAGCAGCCTGTAACTGGACAGCATCATAAAGTCCCACTATGTCCAGCTCCGTTTTCCCCATTTCTTCTCAGGAAGATGAAGAGTGGAAGGGAAAAAGATTTTTTTAAATAATCCTGTCTGGAAAGCTAGTCTCTTGCTTTTTTCTTTTTGGGGAAATTTAAGGCGCCAGTAACTTGAAACCTCTAGAGTAACTGAAGTCTAGTTTATTTACACACACATTTTATACAGTAAGCTACATTTCCATAGATTAAACTGAAATAAGATGTTAGCATTGTGAAATTAGTTAACGTCAATTATTGGATATTTGGGATATAGACTAAAAGCATCTTGTATTTAATACATTCCTAAAAAAAAATTTTTTTTTAAAATGGTCTTTACAAGGATATCTGCATTTCAGCTACCCTCACCCCCCAAGAAAGGATGAAGTAAAGACTGAATTTCCTTTGGAGCATCAAAGCCATTCCTAGATCAGAGAAATTGCTGCAGCAGATAGGAGCTCCATTCTCTCATTCCTCTCCAGAGCTACTGCATACAGCTTCTATGGTACATTCCATCCATGTAACAAAACACACACAAAGTAGAGATCCAGGTTAGATTACTGTGTCTGAGGCACAAAGTATCATCTGGAGCACCAGCCTAGCAATAGTCAGATCAACCAGGTTCTTGTCCACAGTAAGTCATTTTGGGGAAAAAGCTTTCCCTAAAAGAACCCAAAGAGGTATTACACCAATATTACTAATAGAGCCCCTTTCTTATAGGCAGAGCAGGACCAACATCTTCAACAACAATGCTGTCTTTTGCTACCCAGTCTGGCACTCCTTATTCCAGACTAAATGGGATTTTTGCATGAGCAAGGAGTAGAGGATCAGATCTTTGTTCAGAAAGGATTACCATCTCCAAGTAGTCTGAGCAGTCAGAGACTGAAGCCTTATCTCTACTTAAACATTTTGCCAGCACAGCTATGCCAGAAGTGTGGTAGAATGGCACGAGTTCTTTTGCTGGTAGAAGATGCATCTCCACTAGAAAGGGTTGCTGGAATAGCTATGCAAGCAAATCCTTTCTAGTGTAGTCAAGGCCTTAGTAATATGGATTTTTCTCTCTCTGTTCAAGAGTTACTAAATTGCTCCAAACTAATCTTTCATGACCAATAAATGCACTTTCCAGATAACCAGTCTAAACTTTCTGGTCAAAGCAACATAAGTGAACGCTTTATCTATACTACCTTTCCGCTTATTACCTGTCCTCTCATCACTCCAATCTACTCTTGATGTTAAAGTGACAAAGCTGCATCTTAGAAATTAGAGATCATTCTACAGTTCTTGCAATCTGGCAGGCATGTCTCCCTTTTTAGGCAGCTCTATGTATACGGATTTATATCAGGCTTTTCTCTTCTCTTGCTAGTTCCAATTTCTCATACAACGGATAACTTTTAAGAAGTCATTAATTGCAGATTCACCAGCCTCAGAATATTATAAATAAATAGCCACGTTACTTCATGATGCACACAACTATTCTGTAGTTTGATCACAATTTATATAAAACCTCTTTTTAAAATCTGCATTCAGTGTACAGTTGCCAGAAAAACATGTTAGCGTCCCAAATGCAATTCTGCATAGGCTTGAAACAAAAATCTATTCATTACAAAAGCATAAAAGTAGTGTCTGTTGAAAGGTGGTGTCACGTGAATCACATAATCCAAATATTGGACTAGCCACACAGGTGCCTAATCTCCATAATCTTTACTTCTGCTATCCCCTGGAAATTTCATTGTATTTAAAAGTCTACAACTTCACTAACCTATGAACACACATACAATAACTTCCTGCTTCTCTGTTGTGACTGAACACGTTTCACACATCCTTATTTGTTCATGATAAAAGTCACATGTTGTAATTTACTTATCTTTTTAACTAAACTTGTTATCTAGGATTTTTCTTTCTAATACTTTTAGTATGAGACTCCCGCTGAGCTTCAGAAAGGACAATAGTAGAAGAACATTAAATCCACAGAGAGCATCTTGCTAGTGAGCATCTTTGCTATGTTGAGGTAGTACATTTTGGTTGGCCTATCAGTCTTACTGTGCAGCAATAACATTTTATTCAAAGGTAATGTGTCCTCTGCCAAAACTGCAGTAAGAATTTAGACAGTAAGTGGTGACTTTTAGACAAACATGGTAATAAGTATGTTGCTATCAACGTTCTTCAGGCAAGGAAGCTTCTACAAAAAATAAATACATACATAAATAATAGAACCTCAAAATAGCTTTCAGATCACAGGCTGGCATAAATATTCAAATGTGTAGTAGCACTGTATTACTTACCCCAAAAATGGTCAACTTCTGTTTGCTCCTGAATCAAAGATTCATCCAATACAGTAGATACTACAGATGTATCACTGGCATGGCTATTGAAACTACTTTGGCTAAAAATAGAAGAGCTAGATACGTTTTTTCTTGGAGTATGTTTCACAGTGACAGACTGCTTGCTCATACTTTTGCACTGCTTTGCTGTTCTAAAGAAAAAAAAGGCAAACATGAAGAAAAGCCATAACATTAAACACAAAAGAACATACTCAAAGGTAGTCATCAATGGTTTGTGTCAAACTGGGAGGGTGTATCAGTGGGATTCAGCAAGGCTCAGTCCTGGGACTGGTACTAAATATTTTCATTAATGACTTGGATAATGGAATGAAAAATGTGCTTATAAAATTTCAGATGACACTGAGTTGGGAGGGGTTGCAAGCACTTTGAAGGACAGAATTAGAATTCAAAAGGACCTTGACAACTTGGGAGGATTGGTCTGAATTCAACAAGATGACATTCAGTAAATACAAGTGCAAAGTACTACACTTGGGAACGAAAAATCACATGCACAATTACAAAACGGGGAACAACTTGGCTAGGCGATAGTATTATTGAAGAGGATATGGGAGTTATAGTGCACCACACAATTCAATGAGTCAACAATGTGATACAGTTGTGAAAAAGACTAATATTCTGGGGTGTATTAAACAGGGGTGTCATATGTAAGACACGGGAAGCAAATGTCCTACTTTACTCTGTGCTGGCGAGGTCTCAGCTGGAGTACCGTATCCAGTTGCAGGCACCACACTTTAGTAAAGATGTGGAAAAATTGGAGAGAGAGTCCAGAGAAGAGCAATCAAAATGATAAAAAGTTTTTTAAAAAACCTGACCAATGGGGAAAGGTTAAAAAAAACCCTGGGCATGTTTAGTCTTCTTGAGAGAAGACGACTGAGGAGGGACCTGATAACAGTCTTCAAATACATTAAGGGCTATTGGAAAGAGCACAGTGATCAATTTTTGTCCACATCCAGTGGAGGCAGGACAGGAAAAAAAATGGGCTTAATCTGCAGCTAGGGAGATTCAGGTTAGATATTAGGAAAAACTCTCTAATTAGAAGGGTAGTTAAGGTCTGCAATAGGTTTCCAAGGGAGGTTGTGGAATCCCCCTTGTGAGATTTTTAAGAATGGTTTGGACAAACACCTGTCAGGGATGGTATAGGTTTAGTTAGTCCTGCTTCAGTGCAGGGGGCTGGACTTGACCTTTCAAGGTCCCTTCTAGACTTACATTTCTATGATACTATAAGTAAGCTCTAAGCTCCGCATTTAGTGTGTAAGGAGTTTAATTTTTGTATGATTAATTTTAGTCTGATTTAAGTATTTCGTATTGATGGGGATACAAACTGCACTGAAAAGGCTTTTTAGGCTAACCAGTTTCACTAGTAACCAAAGCTACATACAAGATGAACATTTGGTTTATCTCCCCTTGCTCTCAGCATATATCCAACTGCAAACATTTCACGCATTTTACTCTAGACTACATATTAATTGTATATTTAAATTTTTGTATAGCAGAGTTCGGCATGTCTAGGGGGTTAGACTAGATGACTCTTGCAGTCCCTTCTAACCCTATGATTCATATATCTATATGTTAGAATATCAGACGAGTAACTATCAACAGTGTACAGTTTCATTTAAGGGCTCTAGTGAGAGTTCTTATGAAGAACAGCCACCTTTGTATGTTTTGTCATCTGAATTTTCATGATTTAGGCCACAATCCTGGAAAGACTGATTTACCTGTTACTTGCAGTGTGTAAAGTTGTCTCATTGATTTCAGTGGGACTAATCTTAAGCAGGTGTGTGAGCAGTCCCATTGATGTCAAGGGGATTACTTGCAATGCACACAGTTGAACAAGTGAAAAAGTTTTATAGAGTTGGATCATAAATTTGCTTCTATTACAGTCACTCTCTCATTTAAGATATAGTTAATTTCACAGTCAACATTGTGTCCTAAAACGTTTAACAGAACAAAAAAAATGTGTGTTTCACTGGCAAAATAAGTAAAAGGCAAGTATTCTGAAGACGAGATTTAAAAAAAAAGGTCACTGGCACTACTGAGTTGGTGCACAGCACATTGGCCACAGAGTTCTTATCTCAGCAAAATGCAACAAAGCTGAAATTTAGTCCTCATTCTACTGTTAAAAATTATGTTTAATACCAAGGAAGAGAGGAAACCATCTTTTTCCTTTCAGCTGTTTTTTCTGTCTAAGATTAAGACAAAATTCCCTTTGCACAAGACTGAGAAACATGCAATCTAAGCTCTTTAGTTATAGGTTTGTTTCAGTTTTTACTACAGTAAAAATCGAAGAGTCTCTTTCACACTCCCACATTCCAACATTAAGTCTGAGTTCTGGATCAGCCATGAATTAGTTGTCCGATACATGATTAAATGGCCAAACCTAGAATCTGCCAATAGGTAAACTTGCATTACATTTTTATATTATATATAAAAGTCTGCTTACCTGGATGATTGATCTGACAAAGACATGTATCCAATATAGGAATTGCTATGAATGTTGTCATTTTGGGCATCATCTGTTGCATTATATCCTGAAGTGACTAAGCGTAAACTACGTCTTGACATTCTTGGAGAATCAAACACTGGATCCAATTTGTGTTCAGTCTCAAAATCCAGCGCAGTTGAAGAATAACTTGAACTAAAATAAAAATAAAGATGTACACTAACAGTTTTTAAGATACATTTCAATGTTTCAGAATTTCTTCCCCTAAAGAAAAAGTCTATCGTTTTTATAGATTCAACTTATCCCAACCATGGTCCTCATTCTGCCCAGAGAACCACACAAGCAGTTCCCAGCATCCACACAGAATCCTATTGACTTCAGCAAAGTTCAGTGTGGGTGTAGGGGTCTATGTAAGCAGTTCTTTCTGCAGGATCAGGACCTAGAAACACTGGTAAGCATCCAACAAAAGTTACTAGCAAAGTAATCACATACTTCTGTATGTACGGTTTAGATAAGCAGATTCATATACATCAACAAGCAAATAAAAACAGCACTTTACAGAGAACCCCTCTGTAATGGTATCAAAATACTTTCAATTCTATGACTAATTAAGTCCAGAATTTTCTAGTTACTGGGGAAGTATTCTCTGAACTAAAGCTGAAGCAAGTATTCTATTCCAAGTGGGCGGATTTGTGTCATGCTTAGGTTCAACCCAAGAAGTGATTTTTCTACCCCGATTGTTAAAATTCATCATGAAATTTGAGTTAAGACACAGTGGAAAAATATTTACACATTCCAATTCCAAGCCAAGGTTGCAAACATTTTGGCCCAGCTCAAATAATTGCCGATATCTAAACAGTTGTATGTTAGGCAAGTTTATGATTCTAAACTATTCATAAGAAATGAGGACTTAGGCTGCACATTTGTATAGGCACATATATCCAGAGTTGCACCAGTTTCACCAAATTGTTTTTTTAAACCAATTCAGTTAACAGGTGCAAAAGGCTCTGGACAGTTCTTAGTTGGTTTAGTTTAAGTAATTAAAAACAGGTCTAAGCTAAACTGAAATAAGAGTGTCCTTTTGCACCTGTTCAACTAACTGGTTTATTTCAAATGATATAACTTTACATGCAGAGAGGCTTTGGATTGTTTCCTCAAAACTATACTCTTAGCATTGAAGCAGACTGAAACAATGCACAAACAGAATCCTATATTTGACGATTCTCTTACACAAACATCAGATACGCACAGCGATAACTATAATAGGAGAAGCATGCTCTAGGCAGTTTGGAGTCTCGAGACTACCTGGGAAAAAAGTGAGTGAGTAACAGTATGTCCTACTCTAAGACATGAGACAGATTTGGTGCAAAGCACGTAAGATTTTTATTTATACAAGAAGGAAATTCATTATTTAGACTCTTCAAGACATTTTATAGCTATCTATTCTGTTTGAGTAAGAAACTAGGCTCTAATGCCACTAGATATTGGAGAAACTGTGATTGTATGCACGTAATACAAAGTGTCCTGCAGTTAAAATTTTCTGGGTATCTGTTCATTCCAAGATCAAACTGTTACAGGGGAATGTCCCACTGAAGTCTGTAATCTCTGCTGGGCCACTGGCCAGGTACAAAGTTGATTCCAGAAAAAGAGCACTGTGGTAAAATTACCTCAGGTCTGGTGTATGCTTAAAACTTCGGTCCACCAAGCTACAACAGTCAGGAGTGTGGAAAAATTCACACCCGAGAGATGTGGTTAAGCCAACCTAAGCACTGGTGTAGACACTGGCATGTCACCAGCCTCTCCCCTTCTGTTGCTGTGTCTACACTACAGTGTGTAGCTGCAGCGTCGTAGCTGTGCCGCTGTAGCATAGACATACCCGGAATATATTTCTGACCAGTTCTATGACATATACCAGAAATGGTCAGTTTCTCTGCACCCGCTCAAAACACTGCAGGTAGCAACAAGCATGAGGATACTTACACCTTTTGTTCTACCTATATTCTTGTAACCAAATGGTTTACTAGGTTTATTAACAGTGTCTTATCCAGATACCACTGCACATAATATAATAAATAAATACAAATTTAAATTGACAACTCAAAAATAAAAAAATACAAATGTTAAAAACTCAAGTTACAAGATATAAGATTAACTCTTTCCTAATGTCAGTGAACATCTTTAAAATTACCCTAAAATATACAAAAATAAGAAAAAAGTTAGGAGTACATTGATTCATTTATGTCAGAAGTAGCCCCTCTTTCATATACATTTTTCTTATTTTTATGGATGACCAGGCAAATGCCTTTCAAGAGACAATACAACCTTCATCTGCTGCAGTCACTTTTCTGTACAAACAAATCAAGAGCAGAATCTGCAGTGATTCTGGACATCTGAATCCAGGTGTAAAACAGAAGCCCGAGCTCAGCTCAAGACAGCACATCATGCAGTTTGTTTGCAAAACTTATATTGTGCTAGATACTTAGATCAGACACCCAACATCAAATTTCCCCTCTGAATTTCATTATAGCAGGGCACAGGATGCTTGTGAGAGATAAAATTTGGGCCCCAGTATTTAGTTTACATTCTTCCTTGTCAAAATTTGAGATACTTATAGGACTTTCAAGAGTAGTTAAAGTTAGTTGAACATAAGCTACACAAAGACATCTAAAGAGGGAAGAAAAGTTACCTAGGAAACAAAGTATATCCTATTACTCATTCCTTCATCATGGAAGATTAGAAAGATCTCAATAGTTTATTATTAATTTGAGGACTTCCCTGAACAAATGGTTCTTGCGATTTGATTTGCTATTTGCACTTGCCACTATGCATCTGTTTTTACTCATCTTCAGCCAGTGATACTACAGATACCTAATTCACAAGAAGAACACAAAAGTACACAGAACAAAACGACAGCTGTAACTAGCTTTAGTTTGTTTTCATTAGCAAATACTTGTACTTATTTCAGATCTTAATATCATGGGATTGTTTTGTACTGATTCAATTTTAAAGGTCTGAATTCACACTAAGTAGATAATCTATGGAGTCATTTAAAAAAAAAACACAACACTTGCATTTTGGTTCTACTCTAGTATTAAGAGAACTACTACACTTCTTAAACAAACCAAAGTAATCTTGGACTTCAGTGACACAAATGGACAATACCTCGAAGTCTAGTCTCCCATCTCCAGACGCAACTTCCATATTTTGGAGGAGGGTTTGTTTTTCTTGTTAGGGACACCACTGAAGCTTTCCTTACATATGACAGAACAATTTATGGTGTTCAAGTTATTTTTCACATAATGTATATCATTGCTTGAAAAATTTGCTAGATATCTACTGCCTAGAGAAATAAACCTACTAGCAAGAAGCAAATATGAATGCTAAGCTATACTTGGGTGTGATGGAATTCAAAGAAGACATTGCAACCTCTTGCCCCTATATATGCTTTCTCAGCTGCTCATAGATCTCCCCACTATTACATAGGTAGTCTTACTTTTTCTTCTAGCTGTTACCTTTACACTTCCCCCACCCTTTATGATAGTTTTTTATCTATTTAAAAAGATTCCAGGAATGCCAGTGTCATTCTGAAGGCTATTATGTCTGTACAGTCAGTGTGAAAAGATGGAAGCAGCAGCAAGCAGGGTCAAAAGCTCTTTCTGTTCAGAATAGCACCAGGCTGAAGCATTACTGGGTTTTGAGGTCTGTTACCATTCAATTTTTAAGTTTTCAGCCATTTTCAGCTTCTTTTTCCCCCTCCCCCACCTCATTTATAAATTACACCCATGTGACAACATGGGCTTTCATCTATTTATGCCAGTGGTGGCATAAAATTACTAATCTCAATGGAGTTAACTACTGAATTATACTGGTTTAAGCAGAATCAGAAAATTAGTCTACTGAGTTTATCATAAATTTAGCTTTGTGTACAGGGCAGTGCAAGTGACCCATTTTTCAAGTGTTCTTTGGGATAGTTTCTTATTTTATAGAAGTTGCAATGAAGCAGGTAAGGCAGCTCCAGTCCACTAGCAATAAATTGGAGAACAATTCCAGTGGATACATGTGAGCTAACGACTAACCATATACTTCTGAGTTTCCAAAGAAAGTAGATCATCAGCATATCACTGCTCATCTTTGTTTTTCTTCTGGTTAGGAAATGCATCAGCATGGATAAACACCTGTAGTGACAAGTTTGCCATGGAACAGTTATTCCCTTGCCCTATTCCAGACAAAATAAGTAGACTATTCTCAATCAATGTACTGCTTCTAATTATTGATATTTTTAGGTTTGTGTTAATTTACTGAAGTATGGTAATTTACTGAAGTATGGACTGAACGTATTTGATCTTTTAGCTCAGTGAGTACAAGATTCTTGTCTACAGGTTAGAGATGCATATATTTTATTTATTCTCAAGACCCAGTGAATGTCTACTTTAAACAAAAACCTTTCACTACTATTGTACCATTTTCCATATGGAGGGTGAAACGCACCCGAACTGTCAGAACCACAAATCCTTTGAGAAACAAACGGGGCTAAATTTGGAGGTCAGTCTAATTAAAGTCTGTAAATTACACATTAACAAGGGGGTGAGAATCTGAGGTTCAATTTACATGCTGGGAAGGCTGAAAGGTGTAAGACACATCACTCTGAACGTCCCTTTGAATGTAGCCCAAGATATAGAATACTAATTAGTACATCACCATTTTCTCAGTAGAGGTTCAAACATTTAGGATTACGCAGTAATTTTTGTTAGTATTAATAAATCATAACTGAGGCTATTGACAGATTTGTAGTATCTGGATTTTCCCTACTTTTTACTGAACATTATTGTCTGTTTTCAGCTTGCACAGAATATACAAGTCAACTCCTCTGCCTCAGTTTTCCCCAGGAGTGAAATGAGTATGCTATAAAAGCTACCTTTCTGGGATAGTTTAGTGTTTGTAAAGCACCTTGAGACCATTGGTGGGGGTGGGGGTCGGGGAGGGACGGGACGAGGAGGGAGGCATAAAAAAAAAAAATCTAAACAACATGAATACAAATACCCTGAAAAATAAACTAAAGCTAAAAATTAACACTCATAAGGAAGCAGTTTTGCGCACCCTCCCTTCTGTAGGGTTTTCCAAGTATCACTTAACCCAAGGATGGCAGACTTGTGCAAAGAAATCTTTATATACTATAAAAAGACCTCAGCATGCAAAGACTGAGATGGTGAAGTCCTGCTCAATCAACATGCCTTGAAGTGGCTAATAGGCTTTGAAGTTTATACTCAGGACCTTGAATGCAGATCTCAGTATGCCAACTCCCCCTATTTTAATGTTTCAAGTGTCGCCAAAGCTTCAGATGGTATTTTATTATAAATTACAATTAGAGCATTTACAGATACTTTCCTGCAATAGGATCTGAAATAAGATTCTGTATTACGAAAGTTGCTACATCTTAAACCAAAGCTGCCTGATGCCTCCAAGAGCAGATGAATTGCCAAACTTCAGCTTATCAGCCCTCCCTCAGCCAGTTGTTTACCTACAATATGTAATGTGACTGAAAGCAGCCAAGTGGGATGCTGTGCAGCCACAGCAAGTTTCACTTGCCCCCTTATCCCCTCCAAAGACAGAACTAATCTCATCCTTACAAGATCTTTACCTATATAGAAAAAGCAAAATGCCCAATTTACCTTTAGCATCCCACTACCCTCTCATATTCAAAGTTGTCCTACCACTCCTTTCATCAGGGCCTGATCAAATCTTGTGGTCCTTCCTCAAGCAAGACTCCCCATCTAGTTCACTGAGAGTCTTGCTGGAGTAAAGACCCTAAATCAGGACCCGTGATGGGGTGGGGAAGGGAGAGGTCATCAAAACACCTCCAAGAGGTAAAAAGGGTCACGACTAAAAGCTTATCAAGCCACCGAGTTTTTCTTTAGAAGAAAAAATTAAATTACTGCCTCTCTGCCAAGACACTTGGGCCTGCACAACACAACAAACTTAAAACCAGTCTCAGTTTCCTGGAATAACACCAGGAGTTACTTATTCCTCCCCCATCCCAGTTACAATTCTATTTTCAAAAGAAGCTGGCTTTATGGAGAGGATACAAAGGTACAAAAAAGACTTTTGGTTTAAGGTGATTATTAAGAATACAGTATCTCAAATCAGGAGGAAAAAATTAGATTCTAATTTCATGCATGTATTTTTCAATATAACTAGAAAATGTATACAATTACAGAATGTACAGAATTGTTTTTAAGTAAATTCTTTCAACAGTAAGTCTGCAGCTCTTCATTCATTGCAAATTTCCCAGTGCCCCCTCAACAGCAAATTTTAAAATCCCCATTCCAACCCTGAAAGTGATAACCCTGCTGTTTATAATGCAAGTGTAAAGATATCCTCCACTAACTTTCATTAAGTAAAAATATTCCTTGATAGGAAAAAGATACGTAACTTTATTACAGGTTTAAGACTGATATCTCCTTTTATCCCCTTTACATATCCTTCAGATACTTTCCTGAACTTGGAAAGCAGATTTGCTTAAGCAATCTTGAATGTTTATCTAAAAGGTGGGTTTACGATTAGGAAGATTTACGTTTCTCCTTTCAGTTGCATAATGTGGAGCAGAAACTATACTATCAAAGTAACTTTGGTAATATGAAGTGATTTAGCTAATGAAAAAATGGATCATACGGTGGTCAGTTTAATATCCCTACAAACAACTATCTCACCAAAATTCAGAGTTATAGCTACAGTAACGGTCTTGCGGAAATTTAATGAACTGTTTACTTTGGGTGGAATTCCACACTCAGTCATCTACTGGAGTCAGCAACAATTGCACATTATAACCAATGGGCCTTACATATTTGTTTTCTGAGCCATATATCCTAATAAGGTTTACAAATAACTTATTTTGATTAACTGCAATGAAACCATAAAACAGATCCATGTATGAATTTTTTTAAGACATTATAAACAAGACAACAATGGTATCTAGGTGCAGGGTTAGACCAGTGTATTCATAGCAACTGAAATAATGAGTCATTATCTTAGTCATTCACCTTCCTGTTAGTCCAAAACTGACAATTTTCCAAATTAATATGTACATTTATCTCCAGAGAGGAAACAAGATTAGACATTAATATCTATAACATACATTGTAGGTTTTTTTTTTGTTTTTTTGTTTTTAAGAAAGGGTATTTAAAAAGTAATTACTTACCATGACAGCCAAGTTTCTAGAATTAACAACATTTTGGAGTGTTTATAATTTATCTATAAGAAATAAAAATTCTCACCTGAGTGCATATGTATAGCCAGTGTTCTCTGGCACACATTGGGGTGGGGTATACGTGTGTAGACGTGAAAAATCCATGATGATTGTTTCAAATCATACTGCAAAAAGGTGAAAAAAAAGTGATGCAATGGTTTAAAAGTATTTAAATTCAAGGTAAGAGAGCCCTTGCTTTGGTCAGCCTGTGTTATGGAATGTTGCAAATACTGCAGTAGAAAAAATTTCTGGCAATAAAGAACTGCATTCCAAGATACAGAGTTGACTTTAAAAAACAAAACAAAACAAAAAAAACTTTACTGCTATTGCTAGATATCCTTATCAAAGCTGCATGAACCTAATCTGTTTCCTCTTGAGGACAGTTTTCCTTCTGCGTAGACCTAGATAGTCTATTTTTTGGCATTTACTGAGTTCTGTGGAATGCCATCAAAAATATGTCAAGCTGCTATCACTGTAATTATACTACATCACTTTCCAAGTGATTGACAGATCCCATATTATGCTACACTATTAAAAAACAAAACAGAGATTTTACAATACCTGAAGTAATACCTTTAAAATATCCTCAATAGCTCAACGACCAGCCCTCCAATTACACGTTATTTCCTAAGTGCTTTTATTAGATGCTTTGCCACCTAATCCTCTTGTAAGTTAAATATACAGAAAAGTTGTTTTCTTTAAAAGTCTTTTGAATATCATTCAATAAACAGTAGAGAGTATTTGAGTTCACTTTCTCAAAAAACAAACAAACAAAAAAAAACCACCAATAAAATGAGGGGCAGTTCAGTATTTTGTAATTGGTGCTAAACTAGTCTCCTGAGTAAAAACACTCATGTACACACCCAGCCAGATGAGCCAACAGCAATCTGAGTCACAAAGCTAGTGTTTTTTCCTGAGCTTCTTTCAGTTAAGGTTTTTGAAGGAACTACTTTTAAAGATCTGGTTAAAATTTGTATGCGTCTTGAAGTAAGAGTAGGGAAACAACGTTTTAATTCATGCTAATTACCAAAACGTTAATAAATGAGGCACCCAGGAAGATTTGATGTTATAACACAAAGAGATGTGTAGAGCAGCACAGATAACTATGGGCATGGGGGAAGAAAGATGATGCAAGCCATGCTTTATAAGGATAAAGCCTGATGCAAAAAAAAAAAAAAAAAGCTGAATTAGTGACAGGATTAAAGATCCTTCTTATTAGAAGGACTCCCTAGCAAGACAGAATAGATTCTATTTTTAGATTATGTTGGGAAGTTGTTACAGCAATGGTGCTGTTCATGTCAATATAGTTAAGTCTGCCAAAATTTCCATTACAATGCCCTATTTTTGAGAGTTGCTAAACTTGCTATAATTTATCTGTGGACAAAAAAAAGAATATAAAATATAAGCAAGAGAATAATTTTACAACAATAATTTTAAGATACACTTTTGCTCTCCTTCAAGCACTACATTTCAGTAAGTTGACTAGATAAATGTATTAATGAGCCTGAAATAATGTGAGAATAACCAGAATAAAAGAATAGCATCAAGCACTGAGCACACTAGCTCTTACACCCAAAATTTCAGACAGGTCTCCCCTTTTGCACGTGCAATTTGTGCCTGTAAATAAAATGGGGACATAGCAGTAGTTTAACTACTTATTTGTTTCAACAAACAATTGTAGGTCAAAGATACAGGCACAGTTTTTTCAAGAATTAAAGAGGAGACTAGGCTTTTGAAATACAGTCCTGGACGTTGCAATGGTGGTGGTAACAGATACCAGAAGCCATTACAGCCATGTATATACACCAGTTCCATCACTGCAGCTGAACCAGCAGTAGCACTGGCAGGAATTTTTTTGCTAGAATTCCCTGATTTAGATATGGTCCTTAGCTCCTAGAGCAAACATTTCCCTACAGATTATCCTGGCAGTCCAAATCAGCTGCCACACTTCTATGGTGTCTGTGTTGGCCTTTGGAGACCAAAGACAGAGCATTTTCAGAGAAGAGGTCTCCTCAAAACTTATTAGATCTCCTGTTCCAGAGCACATCCGTTTTCTCAAGCTTTTTACCTGACTAGATTGGTTTTTGTTTGTTTTTTTTTAATAAGGAACATTTTTTGACTGAGCACTGCTGGCTTTTTAATGAGATGGCCCATACGTTTTTGGGTAGGATAGCTACCATATAGAATGCAATTGTTTTGTTTTCAGTAAAAGGTGGCCAGAGGCTATGCAATCAGTAGATTTAAAAAAACAGATTTTTTTGAATAAAAAAAATTAAAATATCAGATTTTTATTTTAATAATAAGTTTCTCTTCTTTTTTTAAAAAAAATAAACCTCTTTAAAATGGAATCTGAATTTAATACAAAATATATTAAGGCCTACATTTATTATCTCTTAAAAGTTTTAAATAAAAAAAATATACTAAATCCATGAGCCTCTATCAATAAATCTAAGTTAAAGTGCTGTGCTACTGGGTGCAAGAGACCAGCAAACTCATCACAAGCACTGGGACCCAGTCTCTGACTCCAGGAGACACCATCAAGTATCTCATCAGAATCATCCATGAGCCCACCTGGGTGGCCCCCTACTCCTGTTTTATTGTTTCTCACTGCCTGAGCTCTAACTGGCTCAGTTCTCAAGCTATGCATATTTAGGACTCTACCCAGCAAGAAAAATTATTCTCCAGCTCCCGGAGAAACACTGATTTGCTCTCTAACTACCTGCCCTTGCTTCTGGATGGTTTATGGGCACTTCAAGTAAAATGCCTTGCTCTGTGTATGCAGACAGAGATACAAACAAATCCATTAGTTTCTCAACTGCCTCTCTCTATCCCTAAATAAAAAAAAATACTGCAGGTGCAAAAGGCTTGCGGGTTACATGAGTAGAAGTCTTGGACTGTTAGTTCTCTTGTTTTTCTTTTGTTATGTAAGACGGGAGAAGGAGCCGAGCGTGCAGCCAGAAAGGAACAACACTGATGTCAAAGCAAGGCAGTGGAAGAAGGAACAATATTCTTCCAAGTACAAACTCTAGTGCTTATTTTAATACCTGGGAACTGGAGGGGGAAAAAACCTGCCATGGCTGCAGGTTATAAAAAGAGACCCTATTTGGGAATTTATTTTCAATAAATTCCTGTACCACTGGGTAAAAAATGAACATGTGCTAATTGCAAACAGTGCAACAAAGATGCAAGGCCCGACGATGATGTGGACACATCTGCATCAATCAGTTAGTAAACTTATTTTTGCATCATTCCTATGCATTGCTTACCATTTTTTACTATGCTAGTGTATGATAAAGCAGTCAACACTGGACTAAAGAGAAAAGCAGAAGATACGCCGAGTATACTAAAACCTATTTCCATAGCCTTGGACAAACTGCAGAAAAGATTGCTACTGTGTTGCTGATGTTTAAATTTGAAAAGAATTTCAAAGACATTGAAGAGAGAAATACTCAACAACAAAGTTAAATTGCAGGCAGTAAAGAAGATAGAATATTGGCAAGAAAATGAGATGGATCCAACATCAAAGTACCAGGGTAGATGCCTAACAGCAGCAGCATCTTCTTTAGCAATGACATGGACATCTAATCATCACCCATCAATCATGCCAACCATAATAAATTTCAGGGCTGGAGGTAAACTATTCCCACAGTAGATGTTTGCTGATGATGTTTTAAAGGAAGTCACAATCACTGAACTGACCAAAGTCACTAGCTAAGCACATGGAATCAGAGTAAGTGCAGCTTTTGACAGCAGCAGCCTCTTCTGCAGACACAGAAATAATATTTTCTTCATTTCATTCAAAGTTGAGAAATAACAGAGTTGAAAAAACAGAAAAACTTGTCTCCCTTTTCTAACCTATGAATAAAAAAAAAATGAGGAGACAGGTTGAAATCTAGTTTTAAAAGTTTTCAGTACAGCCTAAGCAACTTAGGAGACCATTGCCTAAGTCTCTGGAAAATGAGACGAGTAGCAACTTACACTCTAATCACTTTCACTTAGGCATATTTGAAAAATTTCCCAGGCTGATGAAATAATCAGTTTAATTCACTGATTTGTTAAACCCTCTGTTCCTTTATTAAAATCACTTAGATGTAAACGTGAAACATGTTTCGATAACATAAAAGTATGTATTCAAAACATTTAAAGGTTGTTTTGTTTAATAAAAATAAAATTTTATATGCTATGTGTTTAAATTTATTACCATCTTAATGCAGCTTGACAAGTCAAAAGCAAAAAAAATAGTAAACAAGCAATTGATCATTCACCATTTTTTAACATACTAAAATATACAATTAATAAGAATCTGAAAATATTAAGCTATGTAATTGCCTAAATAAATGTATATTATTAAAGTGTACCCTTCTAGGTAGCAAAAAGATGTACTACATCTAGCGTAAAGGCTCTATTTAGTTGTAAATCAACGTTTTAATAGTTGTATCAGCCAGTGAGAATTCACCTTTCTTTAGAAAGTAACAAATACTAACAGAAAGGCTGATCATTTAAATGGAGGCTTTCCACTTGGTGATTTAAGTCAGGATTTAAATCAATCCACCCTGACATATTTTATAAATAAGAAAGCATACAGAAGCGTCTGTGGTGCTCTGCAACATGAAGTGCCAGCAGTATGCCTGATGCTTCAAAGCTGCAGGATCACAACCTATGTAATAAATAATATGGAAGCATACCACTGGACATTACATTTAGAGTACAGAGTGAGGAAAGCTCAGATTTAGATCTGGACTCATTCTTTCAATTCACAAGTCTGCAAGAAACTAGAAACTGCAAAAATATTGAGTCTCCAGAGTTAAGAGTGCAGCCTTGTAACTCAACAAGGAGCATTGACAGGAAGTATTATGTATGCTAGTAGCTGTAGTTAGAAGAAAACTTTCCCCATCCCCTACTGATACTGCTAGAGGAAGGACTATGCAGTGTAGTTATAGCCATATTGGTGCCAAGATATCAGAAAGACAAGAGAGCTAATATATTTTTATTGGACCAACTTCTGGAAGAACTAAGAAATGAAAGAAGGGGAAGGGCAGAGAACCACTCATCTTTTATTGTTGTCACAATGCCAGCTATAGTCAGGTTTCAAACAACAAACATAGCCCATTTTAGAAAACTGGAGGCAGGCAGTCTTAGGCTCCCTCCATGCAAAACAAAAGAGCCTAAAGTTAGTTTCAAATGTACTCATTCTCAAGGTATGGGTAAATAGTAACTTCAGATATTACATTGGCCCTCGAATTCCCCAGCCAATTTTTCAGTTTTGCAATATTGTTTTGCTCCCCCTCTGGTGGTTCTCAACCAGGGGTGTGCATACCCTTGGGGATATGCAGCGGTCTTCCAAAGGGTACATCAACTCATCTAGATTTTTGCTTATAAAAAGCACTAACGAAGTCAATACAAACTAAAATTTCATACAATGACTTGTTTTACACTGCTCTATGTACTATACATTGATATGCAACATTTATATTCCAATCCATTTATTTTATAATTATATGGTAAAAATTAGAAAGTAAGCAATTTTTCTGTAATAGTGACACTTTTAGATTTTTATGTCTGATTTTGTAAGCAAGTAGTTTTGAAGTGAGCTGAAACTCAGGTACAGAAGACAATCAGACTCTTGAAAGGGGTACAGTAGTCTAGAAAGATTGATTTCAGAGTAGCAGCCGTGTTAGTCTGTATCCGCAAAAAGAAAAGAAGTACTTGTGGCACCTTAGAGGCTAACAAATTTATTTGAGCATAAGCTTTCGTGAGCTGTAGCTTATGCTCAAATAAATGCGTCAGTCTCTAAGGTGCCACAAGTACTCCTTTTCTTTTTTAGAAAGTTTGAGAATCACTGAAGGACCTAGTGAAACAGCAGAGGAGACTGACTTTATACATAGTTTCATCAAATGCAAACAGTCTCAACTTTAATAGTTTTATTTACTATATGATATAAAGAATAGACAAGTGATTAAGTTGGTTCTGTCCCTTTACTAAGGGAAGCTATTTTGGCTGAAGCAAATTAGGACATTTTAATCCACCCTGTGCAGATAAATCAAACCATATTACAATCATGAGATGTACTTCTGCTCAGGTGTTACTTTGTTTTGGATGAGTAGAAAGGGACTTTGCCTGAGGGTTAAATTCTATACAGTCCCCCCAGCTAGATCTTTGAAGTTAATACCTACAATGTTGGGTGTTGGAGTGCTCCTTGTTTACTATTCATATTATTTAGAGGGAGATAAATCTCTGCACAGAAAACTTTTTTTAAATTGGAGTTGTGCTCTCCTTTGCTTCTTTTTTATGTATAAAGAATGCCTGAAGCATTTCACCCCCCCCCCCAAAAGAAGCATCAAGAATATCAAGTCCACTCATCCCTGATTTTGCTGAGGTTCCTGTTGGATGTCTCAGAGCAGGTGTATTGTTGTTCTCACACTCTAACTGAAGCATAGGTATTGAATATTTACCCCGACATTCTCTTCAAAATTTCATAAACCATGGAATTAAACTGCTGTTACAAGAACACCCCACAGAGACCGATTATGGATCCCTTTCTCTACCAAATGCTCAGCTTTCAGTCTTCATGATATGTTTTCAGGAACTCTCTAATCAGTCTTCCAAAACAGACAAAATCGAATGTAAGAAGATTCAAGGTCTGAAAGACTTTTTTTTTTTTTTTTTTTTTTTGAGAAAGTAGGAACAAAGCATAATCCCATTCACACACACACACACCCTCCCCCTTTCTGCAGAACATCTTTAACAACACAGCCCCATTCTACTTACATTGTTAGGCTACTGTACTGAATCAACAAGAGCTACAGAAAGACCTTAAAACTGCAGACAACTCACTTGTCTGTCTGCAATTTGCCACTGGGGCTGAATGTGGACCAAAAGGTACAGGTACTTTACAAGGAGCATTTCATCAACAAATCACATTTTGACCTGGAAGCTCAGCTCATTTCAGGCACCTGATACCCACCAGTGTTCCTCCACCTAGAATGATAGACTACAAGGGACAGATTTTAAAAAGGCACAAATAGGACGTGGGTGGCTAACTCCCTTCTTGCACCTTTGAAAGTTCCCCCACCAGTCTTTCACCCATAGTAACATCAATTAGATTTCCTTTCTTCTGCACCTCCACCTACTCAGTTTCCCCTTTTCAGTTTTTAAACAAAATTAAATAGATAGAATTTAGATAATTTCCGATTCCTTTAAAAAAGTTCTGTGAGAAGAAAGACACTTTGGGAAAGATCATCAGTACTAAATTGTATTCCTTTATATTTCTGCTAATTAAAAAAAAGCAAGTGCATGTATACTAAGGTCATCTGGCCTTTGGTTCTCATGTTACCACAGGGCAACTGAATCACTAACACAACTTCCAATCACAGATTCACCATCTAACTGCCTGGTAACAGCAGAAAAAAAAAAAAAAGTCTCTAGAGACTTAGCTTAGTTTGTTGAGTTCAAAATGAAGTTTAGAATGTTAGTCCAACAACAGGGGGATTCAGAAATTAGGTATGCCTCTTTATCAGTAATGTTTTCAAAAATTAGGAGCAAGTACAAAGCAGTTCTAATGGCTGACTATATTAAACTAAGCTTTAAGAAAATTCTTCTGCTTACAAGCTATAGTATAAGAGTCACCGCTATAGTTTCAAAAGTGAGTTCCTAAAGTTAGAAATTTAACTGATTTAGGTACCAAAATATGGAATGATTTGATTTTCAGGAGTGCCAAGCACACAGCAATAATTTTGGAAAAAAAAAAAAAAAATATCAGGTAACTACTTTAAGAGCCTACCGTTAGACAACAATTTTTGAAAATATTGTTATATGCCTGTTTGAAGATGTTTTACCCACTATTGTTACAAGCGGCACTTAAAACTACTGTAACTGAAAGATTAGGGAGAAATGTTCTGTTTTTTCAGTTTCTTCACTTTATATAGCAGAGTGCTGTCAAATACACAGTCAGTTCCCTATGTTCCGGTGAATCTTGCACAAAGTAACACGAGCAAAAAAGAAGCATTTTAATAAAGGAGGCTACAAAACTGACAAAGGAACCTACTTTTAACTGTTTATACTGACTAGACTTCAAGTTGATGTGTCATGAGGGAATGCAGCAGACACGAAGTATAAGCTTTTCACAATACTTAGCTGCTTAAATGAATATTATCAAGTTTAGTAGGCCCAAGATCTGACTCTCTCTGCCTCTATTGTCCATCCTCCTCTCTTTAAAAGTCTGTTAGAATGGTAGGAAGGGATGGAGAAGAGTAGTGAAAGAACATAAGGCCATACTGGGTCAGACCAATGATCCATCAAGCCCAGTATCCTGTCTGCTGACAGTGGCCAATACCAGATGCTTCAGAGGGAATGAATAGAACAGGGCAATTATCCAGTGATCCATCCCATCATCTAGTCACAGCGTCTGGCAGTCAGAAGCTTAGGGAAAACCAAAGCATGAGGTTGCATCGCTGACCATCTTGGCTAAAAGCCACTGATGGACTATCCTCCATTAAAGTTACCTAATTGAACAGTTATAGTTTTTGCCTTCACAACATCCCCTGGCAATGAGATCCACAGGTTATAAGAACAAACAAGTTATTTACAAAAGGACCAAAAAAACCCAAACTAGGTTTGTGAGGTAACTTAAGAGTACAGGAAAGTAAGAGACCAAAGCATAAATTTCAGCCAAATAGGGTGCAAGCAGACACTGCATAGCTTCCACACACCACTTCCGTTATTACACCTCAATCTCATAGTGCAAGACCCTGGCTCCTCTTGGACCCAGTTGGAAATGTGTTGGTTTTGAGGGAGAGGAGATAATCTTCTGAAGTGGCATCATCCCATGGCAAAACAATAGAGTTAGTAGTGTAATGAGCCCTGAGGGTGCTATGACAACAGGCGATAACAAAACCCTTGAGTTAGCTATGCTACAAGGGAGGAGATCGAGTTCTAGAAGCACTGCAGAGGGACAACTCCTCTGTACAGATGGCTGCAGATGTGGGCAAATCCAAAACTGTCAGGCCAGGAGCATGATTAAAGAATCATGCTCCTACCCACTACCTTGTGCTAAGAGGCCTCTCTTCCCAAAGGGGAACTATAACTCTCGTTTTTCCATAGCTTCAAAACCATAGACATATTCAATGAACTGTCCCCAATGAAGCCATAAGAGTTTTGCCATTGACTTCAGCCGGCCCATGATTTCACCCCTTGACTTTTTTACCCCCTCCTTTAATAAAGGTGACAAGGCCCATAGGTACTGGCTTTTTAGCACAAACCTGTCATGACAAGCACAGGGCACCTCGCATTCACAGTGCACTTACCGTGACAGGGACTAGGATGAGCCCCAACTTACAGTCATTTGTGACTTATGTACCTATGTGGCCTCCACAATAGTGTCTGAGTGCTTTAATCTTGTCTTAGTTTTTTATCCTCACAAACAACCCATTTTACTGATGGAGATCTGAGACACAGAAACTAAGTGAGTTTCCCAACATCACACAAGAAGTCTGTGTTGAAGCAGGGAACTGAACTCATGTCTCCTAATTCCCAGGCTACTCTCTTAACCATCGGACCATCCTTCCTCTCTAACATTCAGGAGTGGGGGAAAAAAAACAACAACGTCTTCATTGGAAAAAGACATTGGACAAATGCTGGCGGCCTTGTAAGAGCAAACCCATTCTGATGCATTACAAAAGGGAAATTGGATTTGGTAAGAAAACGGGTCTCACTTTTGAGATTACAAAATTCACAGAATAAGATTTGACAGCATTACTGTAAACAGAATCTGCTATTTTAAACTCTACACTTGAAGGCAGACAAACTCATTTAAATTATTCATATAGAAAACATGCTACCACCATAAACTCCAAATAAGCTTTGCTAGACCATGGGCTCTTATTTGATTACTATAAATATTAAATAATGTAACAATTCCTAGTAACCAACTGTTTCTACTTATTTCAAACTTGAAACTCTGCTATTGTTCACAATAAGCATTTAATACTAATAGTCATATTTAGTGAGTAGGAATTTAGCCATCTGAAATTCCTATATAAGTGATTACATTAACTTTGTATTTACTTCCATGGAGTGTATCTTGAATGTTTGCAATGTCTTCCCCACATATCCCCAAAACTACCAACCTAAAACAGGCTGAAAAGCAAAGGAGCTTCAAGCAAATGTCAAACACACTTAATACAAAATATCTGTTCTTAAAAAGTTCTTCATATTTTTATGAAGGATGTTTATATATTGTTTCTTTTAAAAAAGGCTCTGAGAATACTAACAATATTAACATCTTTCATTAGACTTTATCTTATACATGTAAAAATTTGTACTATGATGCACTCGACAGTTGCCAAACTGTAACATTATTACTTAAAACCAGCTCTGTTAAATAGATAAAAATGCTGTATATATAAAAAGGAGCTGAACAGAAAATAGCTACAAATTCAGTTGTATTAAGACAACAAACGTGTTTTCTCATTGTTTACACACACAGAGAATCTAAAACATGTCATAGCTAAAGTGCATTGAATCATTTTTACAGACTGGAACCTTCAGATTAGACAGTGATTTAAAAACTCAAGCAGAATTTGCTGCACATGAATCTAACCAGGCCTCTTCATTTAAAGAGGTACAGTGGTCTACTGAAGGCTCACTAGAATTAGATATTTAAGCAGGTTAACGTGTGATAAAACAAGTAGTTTCAAAACAAACTAATTTACAGTTTGCCTAGATAAAGCTCCAAAATCTATCAATTTATATTACAGTTTAACAAAAAACAGCAGCAAATGCATAGCATCAAACCTATATATCCAAAATCCTGAGTCATCCGTTTCACATATTTAGAATGATTATATGCTTCAGCATTCTGTTCCGAGGTCCAGCAATCCCAGTCAAAACAATTCAAGGCAAGTTTGCAAGTTGACAGCACATTATTTTCTATTCCACACCGCAGAATCCCAAAATGGCTTCCCAGTCTCAACAAAGCAGGAAGGATCAGACTAATCTGATCCAGCCTCTCAAAGCTCCTATTGTCAGTCAGAGGCAGAGTTTGAATTTATTGGACACTGCTACTTTAGCCAGCCCACACACATTTAACCCATTAGTTTCTCCCCATAAAAGGGGATCGACAGGCTCACATTTAAAGACCTTGTCCAGTATTTTATTTATAATTGCATGCTAACATTGATTTAACTACCATTTTTCAATAAAATTTATACTAAAGAAAACGCACAGCACTTGATTTCTAAAATATATGTTTCAAGTATCTGGCAAAACAATTTGGAAGACCTAAATTTTCACCATTTATCTCTTCATTTTACAAATTAAAGGTAAGCCTGATCCAATTTTCTGCTTTTTATAATACAGCTAAACTCCCACCCCCAAACATACCAGTTGTAGCACTATTTAAATTAGCTCTTAATCCCATGACAATGAAGTAGTAAAGGCAGAAAAACATCACAGGTACCAGCATGATTTGTTAGCGTACAGATGCAAATAGAATGAAAGACGTACTGATTACAAGGTTAGCAAACAAAGCTCTCTTTAAGCAGATTACTTGCAAAGGCAATGTTTCTACCTGGAATTTTTTCTCTATTAAAATCAGCAAAGAGTTTCATTTTGACGAGTAAATAGTGTCCCCATACATTAGAGAAGAAACTGGAAGGTAAGATTAATTTTTAATTATTTCCCTAACCACTGAAACATTAACCTTTGGAACTAAGTTCCAAAGAAGTAAAACATATATGTTTACATGGAGTATTTTATATTCCAAGTGTGTGCTTAGATTTAAATTAAAGATATACTTCAAAAGCTGTTCCTCCTCCTTCACTTTTAGTATCACAATTTGCAGAATTAAAATATTTTAAAGCATAAAGGACACACTGGACACTCCTAACAAAGCTGTGCTCATGTTGTCACTGTGCATATGCAGAGCTAGCTTAGCATTGATTAAATAAGCAGTTTACAGTACTCCCTATCTCCCTCCCCCCCTTTTAAAAAAATTATAAAAATAGAAATCTCTGTTGCCCTGGGGAAAAATCATCAGTTTTCAAAAGACTGTCCCTAAACAACAGCCAAAATATTATTTTACATATTAGCATTGAGAAGGTCTCAAGTTTACTCTGTTTGACCTCAGTCCTGCAATTGACTGTGCACAGCACCCCATTATCTGAACAGAGCCCCACTGAATTCAATGGGGCTCCCTACAGGGGCATTCCCACATGTAATCAATTATAAAATCAAGACCTTAATTCTGAAACATGTTTCAAAGTATACGTTTAGTGCAAATATTTTAATTTGCACCTTCTCTGGCTAATGGTAGAAGTAAGAACATGTTTATCTAGGAAAACTTTCATTTCCTCTTCCTGAAATGTTGGTTTGAAAAACAATGTTTGGCATCTGTTGAAGAGACATTAGTACTTTAACTTGTCTATACATATCTGACAAAACAAATTTCGTTGTTTTTTGCTTTCTTACTGAAACAGATATTAATCATGGCACACATTTAGTGTATTTATGATGCATTTAAATGAAATTGCAAGACTGGCATAGGAAATGTAGCTTCTGGGGATAGTTTAGGTAAACAAATGTAGTTGTCCATACTAGAATTTGGCTAGGACACCAGCTTTAATAGCCATATATCTTGTCTTCATAACTAAAAAAGGTGGATTTTTACCTCAGGTTAAGTAATGCATATGAATGGTCCCAAGGTAAAAACCACAGTGAAGACAGGGCACTTTAATCTCCACCCATGATTGACCTTGTGGTAAAACTGTAGTGCCTACCTTAACTCACAGTAAAACTGCACTGCTTTGTCTTTACTGTGTTTTTACCTCAAGACTGCTCACAAGCTTAATTTATCCCAACATAAAAAACACACCTTTTCTTACCCCGTCATCTGATCAAAAATGGTTATGTTGGTTGAACTTTGCATTAAAAATAGCAAAGTGAAGCAAAACAACTCTAGCAAGCAGTGCAGCGCAGCACTAACACCATGCTGGAGTACTAGTTCAGGTTAGGGTATACAGCAGCAGGCTATGTCAACTCTATGAAATAGGGGTGTGATCGCCAACTCTTGTAGACATACATACCACCCAGCTAGCATGCTAAAAATAGTAGTGTAGCTGCAGCAGCACTGGCAGTGGTAACACAGGCTAGTCAAGTACAAACCTGCTGGAACCTTGGGGGTATATACTGAGACGGTTATCCTGTGACGCCACTGGCCATGCTACTACAGCTACATTACTATTTTAAGAAAAGGAGTACTTGTGGCACCTTAGAGACTAACAAATTTATTAGAGCATAAGCTTTCGTGAGCTACAGCTCACTTCATCGGATGCATTTAATGCATCCGATGAAGTGAGCTGTAGCTCACGAAAGCTTATGCTCTAATAAATTTGTTAGTCTCTAAGGTGCCACAAGTACTCCTTTTCTTTTTGCGAATACAGACTAACACGGCTGCTACTCTGAAACCTGTCATTACTACTTTAGTGCAACTAGTTCAAAGAGAGCTAGTGTGCATATGTCTGTGAGAGCTGGGAATCACACCCCAAGCTCCTAGTTTAGCAGTTGCCTGTGTGACACAAATACAAGACTTCAGTGTCCAAGAAAATATGGCCTTTCCACGTGCAACAAGTTCCTACAACAATGCACCAGATTCTGATTTCTCTCACTTCAGTTTTACAGTGGTTTAACTTCTGTATCTACAGGAACAATCAAAATCTGGCCTAATAAGCCAATTTCCCTAAAGTCTTCCTGTAAGGTTTATATTTCCTATTTCTTAATCCAATGCTGTGACCAACATGTTATATTCTGCCCTGCTAATAACTGTGCCTCTCTGGCTCTGCCCACGATACTGCCATGCCTAAAATAATCTGATCACAGTTTACACCTACACACATGTAAAGTACAAGTTGTAATAGATAAATGTATTATAATAGCTTTCAGAAGCTCCTGCTAAACTCCATCTGGGAATGTTAGACTCTAGACCTATTTAAACACTGGCCATTTTTTCCTCCCTGGAAAAAATCCCATTATTGCTAACAGCTCCATCTTTGGCTGGAACAAAAAGGCAGCACTAGTGCAGACACACACTGGTAGCAGGGCAAGCTCCTGTAAGGCAGTATCGGCACTGGCAGGGGATGGGGATAAGTGCATGCCCCTCCCTCATCGTTTGTCAGCAGCCTCCCCCACATGGTAGTGCAGGGCCCCAACGGTATCTACTCTACACTGACAGGTTTCAGAGTAGCAGCCGTGTTAGTCTATATTCGCAAAAAGAAAAGGAGTACTTGTGGCACCTTAGAGACTAACAAATTGTATATCACAAAAAGAAAAGGAGTACTTGTGGCACCTTAGAGACTAACAAATTTATTAGAGCATAAGCTTTCGTGAGCTACAGCTCACTTCATCGGATGCATTTGGTGGAAAAAAATCTCTCCTCTGTTTTTTCCACCAAATGCATCCGATGAAGTGATCTGCAGCTCACGAAAGCTTATGCTCTAATAAATTTGTTAGTCTCTAAGGTGCCACAAGTCCTCCTTTTCTTTTTACTCTACACTGGTGAGGCCTCAGCTGGAGTACTGTGTCCACTTCAGGGTGCAACACTTCAGGAAAAAAGTGGACACACCGGAGAGCGAGTCCAGAGAAGAGCAACAAAAACGATAAAAGAGTTTAATAAACCCTCACCTATGGGGCCAGGTTAAAAAAAAACTGAGCCCATTGAATCCTGAGAAAAGGCGACTGAGTGAGAGGGGACCCTACTCACCGTCTTCACACACGTTCCGGGCTGTTAGAAAGAGCCCAGGGATCAATTGTTTCCTATGCCTTTTGAAGGCAGGACAAGAAGTAATGAGCTTAATTCGCAGCAAGGGAGACAGAGGTTAGCTAGGAGAAAAACCGCTGTGACGGCTGTAGGAAGAGAGTTCAGACCGGGAAGAGACATCCACGGGAGGCTGTGGACCTCCCTTCAGAGGGGGGAGTTGAAGCACACGCTGGACAAGCACTTGCCCTGGCCGAGCGCAGGGGCTGACCCTAGGGTGACCAGATGTCCCGATTTTATAGGGACAGGGCTGATATTGGAGGCTTTTGCTTAGAGAGAAGCCTATTCCCCCCCCGCCCCCGAACCCCGCTGCCTGATTGGCTCACACTTGCTGTCCGCTCACCCTAGCGGACCCAGGGGACGCCTTGAGCCGCCCGCCAGCCCTACGCGGGTTACGGCTCAGGAGCCAGCGGCAGCCCCGACGACGCCGCCGCCGCACAGGCGCCTGGCTTGGGGCTGGTTTCCCCGGAGCGCCGAGGAGCCAAAGGCAGCGGCTGCCGCCCCTGCTGGAGCGTATCTCGGTCCGTCCGTCACTCCCGCCCCCCCCCTCCGGGGGCCTCCTCCCAGCAGCGGCAGGGGGCGGTAAGTGCTCAGTGGAGCGGGCTGAGGGAGGGGGCAGCGCGTGCCCCAGGAGGGGGTGGGGTGGGGTGGGGGGGGGGAGAGCCCCAGCCACTGAGGGGCGGCCCCTTGTACCGGACTCAGCGCCCCGCCCCCCGGGCTAGGTAACACCGGGGGCCCCGCAGCGGGGCCCGGAGAGCGCCCGGGGGGGGGTCGGCCCCCACCGTGAGAGCAGCAGGAGCCGGCGGAGGGGGGTTGGCTCCGCGGAGCGCGGGGGCCGGGCTGAGTCTCGCCAGGCGAGCGCGTCCCCAGCGAGCCGTTACCTGCGCGGGCAGGAGGGACCGAGCGGCGGCGGCACGGACGGGGCCCCGCCCCCCCCCTTTACGGGCCGCCGGGAGCCACCGCCCCCCAGGTCCCGACTCCCCGCCCAAGGCGCCGCGCAGCGAGTCACAGCGACCCCTGGCGGGGCGGAGCGACCCCCGCGGCTCCCTCCCACGGCCCCAGCGCGCAGCCTGGCACTTCCCACCCCGGCACCTGGGCACGGTGTGACCCCCCCCCGTCAGTCACAGCCTGACACCCCGGCACCTGGGCACGGTGTGACCCCCCCGCCAGCCGCAGCCTGACACCCCTGGCACCACAGCACGGTGTGACCCCCCCCGTCAGTCACACCATGACACCCCTGGCACCACAGCACGGTGTGACCCCCCCGCCAGCCGCAGCCTGACACCCCTGGCACCACAGCACGGTGTGACCCCCCCGCCAGCCGCAGCCTGACACCCCTGGCACCAGAGCATGGTGTGACCCCCCCATCAGTCACAGCCTGACACCCCTGGCACCACAGCACGGTGTGACCCCCCCGCCAGCCGCAGCCTGACACCCCTGGCACCACAGCACGGTGTGACCCCCCCGCCAGCCGCAGCCTGACACCCCTGGCACCACAGCACGGTGTGACCCCCCCATCAGTCACAGCATGACACCCCTGGCACCACAGCACGGTGTGACCCCCCCGCCAGCCGCAGCCTGACACCCCTGGCACCTGGGCACGGTGTGACCCCCCCCATCAGTCACAGCATGACACCCCTGGCACCAGAGCACGGTGTGACCCCCCCGCCAGCTGCAGCCTGACACCCCTGGCACCAGAGCATGGTGTGACCCCCCCATCAGTCACAGCCTGACACCCCTGGCACCACAGCACGGTGTGACCCCCCCCCGCCAGCCGCAGCCTGACACCCCTGGCACCAGAGCATGGTGTGACCCCCCCATCAGTCACAGCCTGACACCCCTGGCACCACAGCACGGTGTGACCCCCCCGCCAGCCGAAGCCTGACACCCCTGGCACCACAGCACGGTGTGACCCCCCCGCCAGCCGCAGCCTGACACCCCTGGCACCACAGCACGGTGTGACCCCCCCGCCAGCCGCAGCCTGACACCCCTGGCACCTGGGCACGGTGTGACCCCCCCGCCAGCCGCAGCCTGACACCCCTGGCACCAGAGCACAGTGTGACCCCCCCCGTCAGTCACAGCATGACACCCCTGGCACCAGAGCATGGTGTGACCCCCCCATCAGTCACAGCCTGACACCCCTGGCACCACAGCACGGTGTGACCCCCCCGCCAGCCGCAGCCTGACACCCCTGGCACCAGAGCATGGTGTGACCCCCCCATCAGTCACAGCCTGACACCCCAGGCACCACAGCACGGTGTGACCCCCCCCGCCAGCCGCAGCCTGACACCCCTGGCACCAGAGCACAGTGTGACCCCCCCCGTCAGTCACAGCATGACACCCCTGCCACCACAGCATAGTGTGACCCCCCCATCAGTCACAGCATGACACCCCTGGCACCAGGTGACAGTGTGACACCCCCGTCAACCACAGCGTGACACCCCTGGCACCTGGGCACGGTGTGACCCCCCCATCAGTTACAGCGTGACACCCCTGGTACCTGGGCATGGTGTGACCCCCCCGTCAGCCACAGCGTGAGACCCCTGCCACCAGGGCACAGAGTGACCCCCCCCTGTCAGCCACAGCGTAACACACTTTGCACCTGGGTACGGTGTGACCCTCCTCATCAGTCAGAGCGTGACACCCCTGGCACCTGAGTATGGTGTGACCCCCCCCCTCCGTCACAGCTTGACACCCCTGGCACCAGGCCACGGTGTGACATCTCCACCCATCAGTCACAGTGTGACACCCCTGGCACCTGGGCACGGTGTGACACCCCCGTCAGCCACAGCGTGACACCCCTGGCACCAGGTGACAGTGTGACATCCCCGTCAATCACAGCGTGACACCCCTGGCACCTGGGCATGGTGTGACACCCCCCATCAGCCACAGCATGACACCCCTGCCACCAGGGCACGGTGTGACCCCCCCATCAGCCACAGCGAGACACCCCTGCCAGCTGGGCACGGTGTGACCGCCCGTCAGTTACAGCGTGACACCCCTGCCAGCTGGGCACGGTGGGACACCCCCCATCAGTCACAGCGTGACGCATCTGGCACGGTGTGACACCCCCCGGTCAGCCACAGCGTGACACCCCTGCCACCAGGGCACGGTGTGACCCCCCCGTCAACCACAGCATGACACCCCTAGCACCTGGGCATGGTGTGACCCCCCCGTCAGCCACAGCATGACACCCATGGCACCTGGGCATGGTGTGACCCCCCCATCAGCCACAGCGTGACACCCCTGGCACCTGGGCACGGTGTGACCCCCCCGTTAGCAAAAGCGTGACACCCCTGGCACCAGGCCATGGTGTTACCCCCCCGTCAGCCACAGCGTGACACCTCTGGCACCAGGGCACGTTGTGACACCCTTCCGCCCATCAATCACAGTGTGACACCTCTGGCACCTGGGCAAAGTGTAACATGCCCCCCCGTCAGTCACAGTGTGATACCCCGGCACAGTGTGACACTCCCATCACAGCATGACACCCCTGGCACCAAGGCACGGTGTGACACTCCCATCACAGCATTACAACCCTGGCATCAGGGTACGGTGTGACACCCCACCCGTCAGTCACAGTGTGACACCCCTGGCACCTGGGCACAGTGTGAGACCCCCATCACAGCATGACACCCCTGCCCCCAGAACATGGTGTAACACCTGCCCCCATCAGTCACAGTGTGACACCCCTGGCACCTGGGCATGGTGTGATACCCCTGCCACCAGAGCACGGTGTGACACCCCCATCAGTCACAGCATGACACCCCTGCCACCAAAGCATGGTGTGAAACCCCCCGTCAGTCACAGCGTGACACCCCTGGCACCTGGGCATGGTGTGACACCCCCATCATAGCATGTCACTCCTGGCACCAGAGCACGGTGATACCCCTAACACAGTGTGACTCCCCCAGTCAGTCACAGTGTGACACCCCTGGCCCCAGAGCATAGTGTGACTGTTCTTGTCAGTGACAGTGTGAGTCCCCCCCCCACACCAGAGCATGGTGTGACATCCTCGTCACAGTGTGACACCCTGGCCCCAGAGCACAGTGTGACTGTTCTTGTCAGTGACAGTGTGACTCCCCACCCCACACCTCTGGCACCAGGGCACAGTCTGACACCCCTAGCCCCAGAGCACAGTGTGACACTTCTCATCAGTCACAGTGTGACACCTTCACCCTTGGCCCCAGAGCAGAGTGTGACATCCTCATCAATCACATTGTGACCAGGGCCAGATTAACTCTTCTGTGGACCTGGGGCTATTAGATTTTGTGGGGCCCCTATGTACAAGTCTTTTTCCTAATTTAAAACAAAATAATCACAATTATGGCATCGAGGCAGTTAACGCTATAATAAACTTGCCTTTTAATTAGCATAAAGCAGTTCTGTGGTTACATTTCAGTCTTAAAACATGTAAAATATAGTTAATTCAAAATAGCCTACTTCTTATCTTAGAACAGCTGTTTCTTTCTGGGAGGGAGTTTGGGTGCAGGAGGGGATTCTGACCTGGGGCAGGGGGTTGGGGTGCAGGAGGGGGTGTGAAGTGCAGGCTCCGGCTCGTAGGCGCTTACCACAGGTGGCTCCTGGCCCACAGCATAGCAGGGCTCAGGCAGGCTGCCTGCCTGCCTGCCATAGCCCAACGCCACTCCCGAACGCAGCCAGCTGCTGGCACATCTCTGCGTACCCCTGGGGGGAGAGGGACAGCGTGTCTCCGTGTGCTTCCAGCCAATGGGAGCTGTGGGGACGATGCTGGGGGCAGGGGCAGCGTGCAGAGCCACTTCCCTCCTTGCCAGGGTCCTCAGAGACATGCCAGCAGCCAGCCACATCTGGGAGCGGTGTAGGACCACGGCATGCAGGCAGCCTGCCTGAGCCCTGCTGTGCTGGGGCCCCTCTTACCTCGGGGCCTGGGCTGCAGCCCCTAAAGCCCCTGTGTTAATCCAGCCCTGAGTGTGACACCCAGCACCCCTGGCACCAGAGCATGGTGTGACAACCCCCACCCCGGCACCAGATCACAGTGTGACACACCCTACCCCTGGCACCAGAACACAGCGTGACACCTCTGGTCACAGGGTGATTCTCCCCCCGCCCCGGCATCAGAGCACGATGAGACACCTCCTGCCCATGGCACCAGAGCATGGTGTGACACTTCCTGTTACAGTGTGACACACACCCGACCCTGGCATCAGAGCACAGCATGACATCCCTAGGCAGCAACGCCCAATATGATTCACCTTGCCTTCCCCACCAGGGCGCCAGGTTCAGTGTGACACTTCCCTTAGAGCACCAGTACAGGGCCTGATACCTACAGCAGGACACTGGCCTCTCCAGGGGACCAGTCGACAGCATGCTAACTCCTCCCCAGGGCATCAACACAAGCATGCCATCTAGCCCCACACCATAGACTCTGGGCTAAATGTCGTGTTTCATGCTGAGTGTTGGTGTCTTGGGGAGGGATTATACAAGGGAGCAGAATTAAGGTTGCCGGAGCAACAGTAAATGTGGCATTATCTAACCTTTGCTTTAAATTGTAAGGTTAATATTCTTAATTTATGAGTTTTGCATGTAATTAATAAACTTATTTAAATGTGTAGGCCCCAACATCAGCAGATCACTACTAACTATTATCACCTCTCCATTCAGAGGAAAAGCAACATGCTATGACTTTGTTTCCTTTTACCAATTTTTCATCAAAAAAAAAAGACATTACCCTTTAGAGTTTCCTTAATAAAGCTTTTCCTTTTGTGCATCCATTGCTGGATTGCTGGGTGACCTTGGACAAGTCATTTCACCTTCCTGGGCCTCAGTGTGCCCATCTGTAAAATGGGGATAATGCCTTTGTAGTAAAGCACTTAGAGACCTATAGATGAAAAGCAAGAGCAAGGTATTATTTTTCTCTTCCTCTGTTGTCTCCGTCTTAATTCACTATCTTTTCCACCTAGGTCTATACCACCTTCTTTCCTTTACATTAATCTCTCATCCCTTTTCTCTCATTTGCCTTTTCCTTTAAGTGCTACTAACCATTGCACAGCACACCAAACTGTCCACTAGGATTTCATAGAATCATAGAATATCAGGGTTGGAAGGGACCCCCAGATCCCTAAATGGCCCTCTCAAGGATTGAACTCACAACCCTGGATTTAAGACTCAATGCTGTTTAAAGGTTCAGTGCTGTGCACCAGTGGGGTCTGATTTTGCCAACATACATGTGAGTAATTTTAGGTTTGTAAATAATCCCACTGAAGCCAATAGAGCTGTTTTCACGTTTTCAAGATAGGTTTGAAATGAGTCTGACTATTTGAATATTTTAGTAATACATTTTCATAAATTAAAGATGAAATCTGTGTTTGAGTCACAATTTTAAAATCTTTAATCTTTTCAAATGTTTATCGAAAATCAAAATACCATTCTTACAGGCATCTCTGGGTGCGTGTTACCCCTTACCGTGAGAGACCAGAATTCTTTCAAGGCCATCCAAGTGGAAATAATTGATCAGAAAAAAATAGAACATGTGTAGCTTATATTTCTTGAGGAAGGGTATAATTAGGCCAACATTATTATTTACCTATGTGCTCAAGGGAAAATGACTCAGCTTGTTGAGGAGCGACTCGGTGATAAATATAGAAATATGAAAGAAAAGAACAGGGAGAATCTGTTTCCTCCCATCCCAAACTGTTTCTAGATGCAGAATGTTTGGATAAGAAATAGGCAAAAAGTTCATCCTGGAGAAACAGAGAAGTAGGTTATGAACATAAAGACACTAGGACAGGCCAGATTCATCCTTCGTGTAACTCAATTAAGTCATTGCAGATACACCCAGCAATGAATTTGACTCATTGTTCTTTTAAAAAGTGCCGTGACTCTAGTCATGTATTTTATTTTAAAAAGTTGCTGTATGTAATATTGACATGAGCGCACTAAAGCTCTGAAGTTTAATAAAAAATGGAGCAGGGTATTAATAGCTCCCCTCTGCTGTCTGCTGAGGTTCCTTTCAGAAAGCCGCCTCCAGTGCCTCATTCTTTTGACTTTCTTCTCACTCTCCTTCTGCACCTTTGTGACACTTGCTTCCTTCTCTTAGCGGGGAAGGGTAGCTGGAGGTTTAAGGTATTAGACAGTCAAGACCTGGTCCTCAGCCTAAATCCCCTGGGAATCCTCTGGTAGTGTAGAGCTGGAATAGCCAGCTCTCTTACACTCATTCCTCCCTCCAAGGAGGCTGTGGCCAATGCTAATGAGAGGGGAGACAGTTGTACTTGGGCTCTAAGCTCAAGTGAGTTCTGAAAATATGTGTAATATCTGTGTAAAGTGGGAAGAAGTGGGGCCACAGAGAACACGAGGTACCAGGGCCCCTCATTTCTCTGAATGAGCTTGGACTGCACTGTACTCTGGCAACGCCAAGTGTAGAATGGGCGTTAGGAAACTGTTCCAGCACTCATAGCTGCTCTAACTTGTGCTGAGGTTCCTTTTGTTCACTGGCCAACCCCAACATCAGGGGAACAAGGGATGGTGCAGAAAGGTGACTCAGCACCAACTTTGCCTTTGCCCCTCAGTTGTGGGGATACAGCCCTCAGATTTTAGGGACATTGTGGAGTCAATTTTGGCCAAATATTTAGATTTTGTTAAAGATTCATAGATTCCAAGACCAGAAAGAGCCACTTTGATGAAAAGAAGCTTGTATATATAGTGAGTGATTTTTAAAAAACCCAGAATAGAAACAGTTTTAAACCAAATAAACATTCTTCTGAAGTTTTTTGCATCTAAAACAATGCAGCAGTGAGCAAAGTGAAATCAAATGCAAATGAAAGTGAAACTAACTGAGGAATCCACAAAATAATCAACCAGAAATAAAGTAAATCAGAGAATTGTTAGTGATACAGGCAAAAGACTTTGTTTCTTACACCATATGATTCAATTGGTAGGGTCTCCTTCTCTGTGCCATCAGTGAAGTCAGCCAAAAGTAATGCTGCTTCAGACCCTGGAATCAGGTCATCAGTGAAATGGGGGTGCATATCCCTTCAGTGCTACTTTACTATGAGATCCTGCCATTGTCCTGACTTAAAGGGGATTTCAGATTTTAACAAGAAAAGCTGATTACAGATGATGAGGGCTGGCAGAGCAGCCTTGTTCCTGATAGCTCTCTTCTGCTACTTCAGCTCAGTTACTGATATTGCTAAACTTCCCTGGGGAATTGATCTCAGTAAATGGACACAAGCCTGGTAACTGTCTGTAAGTTTTGTTGATCCTTCAGCTCCCTAATAATAAATACATATTCCAATGGCCATGCTTTATGCTCTGTCTTTTTTTCCATATAATTAAAAATGTAAGGGCTATGGCTCCAATCCATCATGTGTCCAAAAGGTCAAGCTCTGACTTGCTGTCCTTTGGAGAAGCTAGCAGTTACTCACTTTCCTACTCTGCAGACCCCAAGGAAAGATTTTTCACTTCCATCAAAGAAGGGACATCTCTCTCTTCCCCCTAACCCAGCATCTCAAGTGAAGCCAGGTCTCAAAATACCCTTTATTTAAACAATACAGTGGTAAAAATACCTGCTCAATATCTACCCGGTTGCTGCCACTGCTAGAGATAAAGAAGTCTGAACTTTGCCATTGTAGATGCATTCTTAAGTTGTAGTATCTTTGGCACAGGAGTTGCAATGTGGTTGCATTATCTAGCAGGTCTTTAAGAAAACTTTACAATTAGAATTTGGGTCTGGGTTGATGCCTGGGGAACAGAACTTGGTGTATGCTGCAAGAGACTGTTTGGTAGTAGTAGTTTGATACATTTCCTTGGCTTCTGAAGTTTCAGTATGGCACACAAGTAACATATGCTTTAGTAGGATAGTTGTATAACTATGTCACAGCTATGTGAAATATGCCATCCCACGTACATCACACCTCCCTTTCCACCTCAAATAGCATCTGATAACCCTCCTGTTCCACAATCTCTCTCCACTCACTGCTCTGTGTTTGTATTAAGCTAATTCTTTTAGAATCTAAGCTTTTCAGTGCAGGACTTCCTTTGACACATTTTACTTTTTATATAACACACTGTATGCTTGCAGCACTATGTAAATAGGAACAATAGAGCTAGGCAAAAGTATTCCCAGAAGAACAATAGTTGGTGTCAGCATCAGGAAAAATCACAGCGAATCACCGCCAGACCTCCTCCAAGAGGAGCTCAGTACTACAGCGAGGAGCATGGTATAAGAACCTATATAAAACAGTTGGATCAACTGTTTAGTTTTGAAGGTAGTTTCCAGAAGAAGGGGGTGGAACTAAATTTTGGCTTCTGCATAGGAAACTCTAGTGGATGGAAAGTGGAACTTCAGTTTAGACGAGATTTCTGCTTGAGCGTGCATATGGTTTAGGATTAGAATATGCCCGTCAGAGGAGGAGTGACCAAGATACCATTCTTTCTATGGGAGAGACAGGGGAAGGAAGCAGCTAGTGGATTCTCCAGTCCCTTTTGTTAGATTCTTACAGCCAAAGGGGCCTACCCTATTTTCATATGCAAATTGACTTCAGTGTGCACGTTCGTACAAAGGAATGAGAAAGTTAGAAATAAGAGCTAACTTGTCTGTTTCTGTTATTTAATTCAGATATTTCTTTGATAATAGACCTTGTTTTTGTTTATGACCTGATTTTGCTAGTTTAAAATGGTAGGTCTGCCAGAAAAAAAATCTACCTTCAAAGCACATTTAATTAAGAAGTCCTTAATAGCTAAACCAAATGGACATTGATGATGGTAGAATGTGAATGCAAATTATTGTATCTAAAAGCTTGTACTCATGCCAGTCAACAAAGCAGGTAAAATGCAAAGGGGTTATGGGGAAATAAAACAAGGAAAATTGGCAGGGTGCAGATTTTAAGACATATGAACCTTTGCATAAACATATTTCTGCCTTGGCCCATAGTACAGGGAATCTGGTCTACAGCTCAATTCAATTTGATCCAACCCCCCTGTAATTAACAAAAGCTGTTTGCTTCAACCAGGGTGTGGGGGTGAACAAAATCTATTGGAGGCAAGATGGTCAGTTTCCCACTTCCACCTGTTTCCTGGTCTGGGAGGGTCCGGACACAAGTTTCTTCACTAGGTTGAGAGGATAAGGAACAAGAGAACCTTCTATTCCCCTATGGGGCTTTCCCCAGCCTTATACTGCCTCCATTGTACAGGCCTGATTCAAAGAGATTCCACTGTCTTCAAGGCACTTTGGATCATAGCTTATGTCCTTGCTCTAATGAGTCCCTAGTTAAACCCTTACTTGCCTATGTTAATCAGAGGAAAAGCCCCTCACAAGCTGATTTAAATTATTTATCTTAGTAATTTCCACACTAGCTACTCCTTCCTAACCACCCCAAAATAATAATAATAAAAAGGCACTTCTCCTCCAGGCCAAGAAAACAATATGAATGTGGAGTGTGTAAGCCAAGCCATTTTGAGAGATGAGCCTAATAATAAAAAAATCTTCAGTCAATAACAGGAACATTTTTAGAAACCAAGGCCCACCATGGTCTTGCACTTTGTATTAATTTCACTCCATGGAAAACACCACTCCATAATACTGTAATTCACAGACAAAGACACTGTAAATATAGTTTTTAATTATATAGCTCAACATACAGAAATAAACCATATTATATGTACTAAAAAAAATCTTTAAAAAAGAATCATAGCGGTTACCTAAAATCAGATTCAACACAGTCTGGTTTGTTTAAGGCACTACAGTGTAAAAAATAAAAAAAATACAGACGTAATGTAATTAATGAGTACAAAAATAAAAATACTATTGATCTAAGTATATTTTTGTAACAAAAGAGCATTGTTTTTAATGTCATGTAAAATCCTTAATTCCTTGTTGTACATTCCTAAATATATTCTTATTAAATTCTTCTCTATTCAGACAGTGCAATACAGTGACAATACGAAGCATTTTTTAGAAGTCACATGTGCTCAGAATAGTATAGGCTCATTTTGTATACTGCAAGAAGTAAACATAGTACAAAGAGATTCAGTCGATTTACAAGTACTGTGGAAAAATACATTTTTTCCCCTCTGGGTTAATGGTTTTATTTTAAAAATTGCAAAATGTGATGCTAGTTACAATGGAGGCATGTTGAAAACTAAGGGTCCCATTCTGCAAATGCTGCCAAGTATGATGCTTATGTGACTAATATATCTTTAATTTGAATAGTACTGCTCTAAGAAATAAGCTCATCACTTTGCTGTGTTTGCTGGGTCAGTTGCTCTGCATTTAACTAAATACGATACTTTAAGAGCATCAGTACACAAAATGGTGTAAAATTCTGTTGCTTGATGCAATTTAAATTGTGCATGGGTAACGATGGCAGGGCTTGATGCTGTGCAAGATGTTAAGCAATTCCCAGAGCTGGAGGCACTCAGCAGCTTGCAGGATTGAGGCCTACATGAGCTTCGCTAATTCAATTTTAGGCCTGAGGGTACATTACATAGAGGTTAGTTTGTAAAATAAGGTAGCTTTCTCAGAAATAAATATTGTCAGATAAATTCAGAGAGAATTCTTGCCCCAACCCAAATACTTTCAATAAGGAATTAATTAAATTAAAACATTCTGTTTTGTATTACTAATTGTAAGTATGCAGAGTCCTGTTGAAACTGCAATGCAAGATGTCAGAGTGCGTTGATTTCACTTTTAAAGAACACACTACTCTATTTGCAAAAGAGCCACACAGCTATTGCTCAACTTATTTTATTGTAGAGTTGAAGATGAGGCAATTCCAGTTCATATGACGTTCAAACAAGGCTCTTTTAGAGACAGCATTGCCACTCCTGACTCAGAAATTCTACTCCCCAGGTTACTGAATGTGCTGTAGAAGCTGATTACAGTACGCAGGAGTTCGATGCTTATGTTTAACTGCTTCTATTTCTTTCACCAGTAATTCTGGATATAAAACACTTCCTTCTTTTAAAACGTCTGTAAAAGAAGAACATACATTCATAATAATCAAAAGATCTGTCCTTCTCTAGATATGCTTCAAAGTGCCTGAAACCTGGACCTGGAAGGACATTTAGAGGTGAGAAACTAAATATTCAGTCTTCATGCTAATTTAATCCCTGCATTCTTTGGGGCTGTCCATACATTAAACAACACATTTTCTGGTGATTTTCAAGACCCATTCCTACCCCTTGTAACACTGAAACAAACATGGAAAATTAAATGCATGATCTAAATTATGGACAGCCCCTTTGCTGATATTGATATTTGCAATGTTGATAACCATCTGCTTGAAAATGGACTGAAAGTACCAATTCATTTCATGTAGACCACAAAACAGCTATCATACAGTAGTATATTGCAGTGACTACTAACTTCTGACAGATATGAGGCAGTGACTTAGTGGTGAAAAGTTCTATATCCCATTACATTTCCCTAATCTATCGAATTACTGAAAGGTGTAAGCAAACAAGGGAAACCTGGACAAGCAACCAAACAAGAACATTACAGAAAAAGCGTAAACAAGGCAAGACTGTTGGGAAAGCAGAAGTCAAAGAACCGTGCAAAATGCAAAATCACAAAGATTGGACAAGCAAAAGTTCTGGAAAGGAGAGGCTCAACAAAAACAAGATATGAAAAAGTTGTATGGCAACAATTAGGCCAATGATGTGAGTAGTAAGGCTACCGGTGAACTGACAGCAAATGCTGAAGATGTGCTAGAAGTATGGAAGGAGCATTTTGACAAAGTTCTGAACCCTGTAGTTCATCCAGATACAAGCATTCTATACAAGCTAGATGAACAGGGCATCTTAAAAGGGAGAATGGATATCAATATTGAACCACCATCAGAAGGAGGACGAGAAAGAGCAGGGAAGCAGTTAAAAAATGGGAAAGCTGAAGGAACAGACAATATAACAGCGGAGCTGCGAAAAAAGCCAGTGGGACAAGTGCTATCACAAGATTTGAAAAAATATACCAGAAGGTATGGGAACAAGAGGAGACACTGGATGACTGGCTAAAGACAATACTTGTACCAATCCTGAAGAAAGGAGATCTTACCAGTCTGAATACTTATAGAGGTAAAAGCTTATGATCAGTGCTGGGAAAAAATCATGAGGAAAGTAATTAACAGATTAAGGCCAGTTTTAGAGGAAATAGTAAGTAAGGAACAGTGTGGCTTCAGACCAGGCCAAAGTTGCACGGATCAGATATTCATGCTCCAACAGTTGATGGAAAAAAAGTGAGAATGGAGACTAACGATGTTTGCTGTTTTCATCGACAACATGTACGCATTTCATTCAGTTTGGAATAAAGCACTATGAATAGTAGTAAAAGCATATGGAGTCCCAGATAGGATAATTGCAATTATAAAAGTTATGTACGAAATCTCCTCTAGTGCCATAAGAATTGGTAAAAAATTAAGCAACTGGTTCAAGTTGAAGTTTGGTGTAAGACAAGGCAGCATGGAATCACCATCACTTTTCATCAAGTTCTTAAACTGGGGAATTAAGAATGTTAGACAAGTTTGAGGGTGTGATATTGGGTGATCTAGAGTTAAGCTCTTTAGCTGATGCAGATGACATTGTATAACTGGCAGACACCTTTGAATTAATGAGATGTAGTCCTTACCTTGGAAAATTGGTGTAGTCGACTTGGACTTACAATAAATGCCAAGGAAATTAAGTGGTTGCATCTTCAAAAAGGACAATAGACAAAATGGTGAAATGCAGCAGCAGTGAAGCTGTAGAACAAGTAAAATCATATGTGTATCTAGGAAGCTTGATCAGTGCTGAAGGATGAGGTTAAAAAGAGATGTGCAAATGCTGCACAGAAGTTGATGAAATTATGGACTGATAAAAACATCATGTTGGTACCAAAGTGAAAATTTATCAAACCAGTATATTAAACAGTATTACTCTAATGAAGCAGCTGCATTAAATGAAACAGACATCAGAGGGCAGGAGGCAGTAGAAAGGAGAGTTGTTTGGAAGATGGCCGGTGTAAAAGTGGAATGATTTTAAAATAAATGAAGAAGTTAGATGGAGAGTAGGGTGTAAAAGCAGAGTATGGGATTGGCTGCAATTCAAAAGATTACAATGGTGTGACAAACTGAAGATATGGTGCCAAAGAAAATAATGCAACAACCAAGGTCAGTCTGACCTAAAGGCCAACCACTGACTAGACGGTGGAACATCGTATGACAGAGTATGACCAGACTGGGCTTAATGGAGGAACAAGTAGTGGACAGGAATGAATGGTGTCACTAGTGCTTCTTGTGTCTGTAAAGATGCTCTGGAATGAAAAGAAGCCATCTAGTTTCCAGAAGACAAATACAGAGAGGACAAATACACCCACCCACCTATTTGTATGCAACACTGAATATTCAATCTAAATTGCTCATTAAACTATAGCTCCGTCAATGACTTACCTAAGACTGCCCGTTGGATGTTTTGGTCAGGGTCATCCAGATGAATCAACAGTTCTCGGTAAAGAAACTCAATATTGCTTTTAAGTATAGATTTTTCATCATCATTTCTTATACATTTAAACCAGTTAGTTAAGGCTTGAGCAGCTGCTAGTCGTACATCGTGTGCAGCATCATCCAGCCGCTTTAAGAGTTCTAAAAAGAAGCATACATATAATTGAACAAGTAACATTGGACAGATGTGAGAAATCATTAAAAAAAAAATCTTCAAATTGTTTCTTCTTCTTTTATATTGTGAGACACTGCAAAATACAAATGTACTTCATGATTGTTAAAAGCTAAAGTTTATAATGTTGCTTCTGTCACCCTTCTTTGAGTTCCTGGAATATATCAAATACACTATACCGAATAATCATGCAGTATATCATTATTCGATTGTTACTGATTTAGCTGATTTTTATTTAAAAGCAAATCTCCGTAAAGATATTATGAATTTATACTCATGCATTAAAAAAATACAGATCGGAATTTAATTAGAACTTGAAGCATCAACACTTGTTTCAGAATAATATTTCTGACCATTATTGTTATTTGAGCTAATATTGTATATTAAATTACTATAAAAGTCTGAGACTATCTACGGGACTGAGGTATTGCATTCATGGAAGTCCACTAGGATGTGATGAGGAAATCCTTTGATATTTGTTCAGTGATAGTACTGATTATTTATGCCTATAAAATGCGTTGCTGGTTTCCTGCAGTGCTATGTGGCAAACACATTAATGACTATTTCAGAGTAGCAGCCGTGTTAGTCTGTATTCGCAAAAAGAAAAGGAGTACTTGTGGCACCTTAGAGACTAACAAATTTATTAGAGCATAAGCTTTCGTGAGCTACAGCTCACTTCATCGGATGCATTGCAAATAATAAATTTGTTAGTCTCTAAGGTGCCACAAGTACTCCTTTTCTTTTTACATTAATGACTATGGTGCCCTACTTGAAAAAAAAGACATTTAAAATTACCATTCCTGATACCCACTCCCCAGCAGATCGTGCTGAGGACCACTTAGTTCAGCACTTAGCTACTATGCTGATGGGTGCTATTGAAAATCCTAAGAATAGTGAAGCTATTCGACTGTATGGAGTTGCGGGTTTTTGTTTTTAAATACAAATGCACATTATCTATTCTTCCTGGCTTTTTTTGCATGTACATCTACACATTTGTCCGTTTAGAACATTACTACCATTACTCTTTGAAGTGGAGTCTACTTATAGCATTACCTCATGGTGTGCTGTCAGCATGATTTTGAACAGTATTGGCAAAAAGCAGAGCACAGCTACTGTTTGCATAATTTCTGTTTTGCCTGCACTACAGTTAAATTAGGACTGCCAACTTTCTAATCGCACAAAACTGAACACCCTTGCCCTGGCCCCTTCCCAGCCCTGCCTCTTTACTGAAGCCCCACTCTCGCTCACTCCATCCTCCCTCCCTCCCAGCCTCATTCAGTTTCACCAGGCTGGGGCAGGAGTGCGAGAGGGGGTGTGGGCTCTGTGAGGGAGTTTGGGTGCAGGAGGGGGCTCAGGGCTGGGGCAGGGGATTGGGGTACTGGAGAGGTGTGGGGTGCAGGCTCTGTGAGGGATTTTGGGTGCTGGAGGGGGTTCCTGGTGCAGAGGGTTCAGGGTATGGGCTCCAGCCAGGCAGTGCTTACTCACGCAGCTCCTGGAAGCGGCTGGCATGTCCGGCTCCTCGGTTCCTGGCCAATGGGAGTTGCAGTGCCAGCGCTCCGGAGCCTGCCTTTAGCGACTTTTAGCGGTCTGGTCAGCAGTGCTGACCGGAGCTGCCAGGGCCCCTTTTCGATCGGGTGTTCCAGTGGAAAACCGGATGCCTGGCACCCCTAGTTAAAATGCGCACTATTTGGTGCCATCTAAGTTGGGAATGATATAGATGAGGAGCAGGCAAGTCTTGAAGAGGAGAGGATACTATAGACTAAGGTTCCATCTAGTGGGCAAACGCACAATAGCACTATGATGCTTTAGGGTTTGATTCTGCAAAAATTTTATGTTCTTCACTTTACACACCGTAAGTAGACCCAGTGACTCCAAGTGAGACTATTTAAAGCCGGTAAAGTTAAGCACATGTGCAAGTCTTTGCAGGATCGGGACATTAGCGTGCATCCGGTCAAACAAAAATGCTGCCAAATGCACAAAACTGTACAGCCTCTTCCCAAAGTTTGTATGTTTATGAAATTATTAGAGGGGAAAAAATTACCCATGAACCCTGATAAAATACCAGATCAAAGAATGCAGAAATAGCCTTCCTTTAGATAGTGCATGTGTACAGGACAGGAATGAAGGAATGAATGGCTGGGAAAGCAATTTATTCACTCAGGGTAACACTTACCTCTATGTAGAGAGCCAGCACTAGCTCTATGCACTATTTACATTTCACTTAAGCCATGCCTAGGCCTTATACTGGCCCTGTACACAGGTTCAAGGCTAGAGGACACCGTGACAGAAACTGCAGAAGGGCTAGACAGATTGTGAAAAATGTCTTAGGGTCAGCCTGTGACCTGCCTAATGCACCAGTCACATATTTTTCAGGCTCAAAGACACTAAAACCCTGCTTTAGGTGAAAACGCAAATGCGATGTTATTTATGGAGTTGCTGACATTTCCTCTATAAGAAAGAATTAAAATATTATTTTAAATTTTAAGAATATTTACAGGATTTAAAAAAAAAATCATACCAGGATAAATGTTGTTGAATTTATCTAGATCAAACTGCTTCCCACAGATGTTTAAAATAACACTGACAATACGACAAGCCATTAATCGAGTCATTTTAGAATCTTCATCCAATGTGGCAATTACCTGAGGCATCAGTGCATCTTCTAGTTTAAAAATCTACAATTAAAAAAGAAAGTCATTAAAAATAGTAGCTTTTCAGTCCCTTGCAATCCGTGTACTAATTAGTTATTTTAACTTTCAGGAGATCTGTCAAAGATGCTGTCTGCTTTAAAACCATTTTTAAAAAGCCAATTGCTCGCTAATATTTATAATACTACTTCATTTGTAGTCTTATTTTTTGCATTTCATTCAGCATGGTGAATGAAAATAGACGAGCAGACCAGTCATTTGATGAGCACTTTAGGGGAAACATGCAGTTGAATCTTGTGAAAGGGGCAAAGGCATATGTTTAACTTGCTTTTGTATATTTTAAAAAACACTTTGGTAAGATACTGATTATTTTTGTACATTAGCACATACTGCTCATGATCTAAATGGAAAATTTAAATAAAGGCCTTTGTAATACAGCATGCCTGCAGCTGATTTTCATATTTTTGTGTCTTTTGTAACATGTATATTCTGTACTGCACATTACTGTAGCAAGGTACAATGGTCTTGATGCAGCAAAACACTTAAGCATATGCTTAATTTAAGCATGCAAGTAGTCCCTTCGAAGTCAGTGGGAGAGCTTATGCATGCAGTTAAGTCTGTGCTTAAGCATTCTGCTGAATCAGGGCCTATCACAGAAACCCCCTCCCCCGAAATTAGGTACTTTTAATAGCACTTTTAATGTCACTTGTTTCTTTATTTTAAATAGCAATTCTTTATAGTTAATTGAATGTTAAAACAGAATGAGGGAGGGATGTTAATGAGATGGATAGATTAACTCTGGCCCATAGTATTCTCAACGTGACCTGCACCATCCTCCTCTTACAGTGAACTGTATAAAAAACAATGTGATTCAAAGATGCCACTTGGACCTAGATGAAGCTTTGCCTATACCTGTTCCCTTTTCTCAGTATTCATCCACAGTGGTAGAAAAATAATAAAAGACAAGAATATTCTATGTGAGTTCATTCGCGAGCATAGTGATTGTTTGGTTTCACCCACATAGTTGTTACTGAGACATTTGATGCACTGGATGAGGTCCACCACACAGTTTGATAGGCATGGGTAGGACCGCAGAATCTCGAAAGGTGTGTTGTGGAGGGTACTCCTTTGCAGAGTACTCTGTGGTAACTGAGTGCCTGCCTATAGACAATATATTTCTTGGTTACCCCACACTGGAAGCCATACAGAGTGAAAACAATTACAACTCGTATTTAATGGGGTCCACTTACTGAAATAAAACTTTCCTGAACCTCCAATCCCCGAACCTCACCAAGTTCAGCATCAGAAGCAAGCTCCCCACAGAGCAGGACACAAGAAGTCAAAGTGACACAGACCCTGCCTGAATAACAGAAAAAAATCTGCAGCCATATCTCCACTCTATGAAGATCAATACCCCGCCAATACAGCTTTCAAAATGCATGGGTCCGATACATGACTATCATAACACGTGGTGTACTTCATCCAGTGCATCAAATGTCCCAAAACAACTATGTGGGTGAAAACAAACAAAATCACTATGCTCACAAATGAACTCTCATAGGAAAATGATAAGAGACAAAAACACCATATCACCCGAGGGTGAATACTTTTCACAAATTTCAGAGTAGCAGCCGTGTTAGTCTGTATCCGCAAAAAGAAAAGGAGTACTTGTGGCACCTTAGAGACTAAAAAATGTATTAGAGCATAAGCTTTCATGGGCTACAGCCCACTTCATCGGATGCACAGAATGGAACATATAGTAAGATGCACACACACACACACACACACACACAAATTGGAAGTTACCATGCAAACTGCTAATTAGCCTCTCACAGTTTGCATGGTAACTTCCAACTTATCTGAATGTATATCTTACTATATGTTCCATTCTATGCATCCGATGAAATGGACTGTAGCCTACGAAAGCTTATGCTCTAATAAATTTGTTAGTCTCTAAGGTGCCACAAGTACTCCTGTTCTTTTTACTTTTCACAAAGTGATCACTCCATAATTTGACCTCTCAGTCCTCATCCTCAAAGAAAACCTGCACACCACCTTCAAAAGAAAAGCCTGGGAACGTTAAATTCATAACTCTGCTGAACACTAAAAATCATGGACTTTAAAAGAGACACTGATTTTATGGCTCAATAAATACCCTACTGCCTACTACCTTCCTTTGCCCTAAGTCTGTAGAGGTATTAACAGCCCACTTAAAATTAAATGGTCCCCTCCAATGAATGTGTATCCCTTATGTTTAGCTGTGACACTCTGGTTACCTTCCCCTGAATTGAGGAAGAGCTTTGTCAAGCTCAAAAGCTTGCCCTTCTACCAACAGAAGTTGGTCCAATAAAAGATATTACCTCATCCATCCATATTACCTCTCAGTCACATCCTGGGACCAACATAGCTACAACAATATTGCAAATATCTTAAAACATTACATTTTTTAAAGGATTAATTTTGTAAAGGGTAAGTTTGTGTTTACTATGTGTGTCTTGTGTTTTCCGGCCTAGGTTTTAAAGTACATTTGTTGGGAAAGGAGGAGTTTACCTCTTTTGGTGAGAGCATTTCACTGTAAATAAGAGCCCAAAGGCACGATACAGCTGTAGTGCGGATGGCAGCTGCTGTTCTTCCAGCATGCCACTGCAGATTAGGAGCCAATATCTCTTTTATCACGATCTCAAAGTAGCTAAGAAACTGCCTAAAGCCAAAAAAAAAAAAAAAAAAGCAAATAGAAGTTCATGAGAAAGCGGTAAAGAGATTCAAAGTGGTAAAGAGATTGAAATGGAGAGTTTTCAGTATTGGAATAAAATAGAGAGAATAGGAAGAACATAGCATAAAAAAATTAAACATATGTATCCAATATGATTATTATATATATTAATATAATTGCTTATCTTTTTTCGGCCAAATATCTGGACTTCAAACAAAACACTAACATATTCAGGGAAAGAGGAGTCTGGACATTTTTCCATTTCAGACTCTGCTAATGACTTGTGTGTTAATCTTGGTAAACTGTTTACTTTCTCTGTGTCTGAATTTACCAACTGTGGAGATAATATAAGCCCAACTCACACAAGTGCTGTTAAGGTTCATTAAAGTTTGTGCAGCCCTTTGAGATAGTCCAATGAATAATGTTATATATAGTGAGAAGTGTATTTGCTATTGATGAGACCCATATTACTGATATTACACCAAATCCACACTGGAATAATTCAGCTTTTCCTTTGCTCAGAAGCCACTCTACCTAGGATAAGAGCTTTGTAGTATTTTCTGGTGGTGCCAGCATGAATGCAAGGGTTTTTTGGGGGGATTTTGGGGATGTCCACCATGCTTGTGTGTATTGGGTGCCACCTACGTGCAGTGCACCCATTTCATTGTACAAATGAATGAAATCATATGTACATCAGTGATACCTTTGATATGAACAAGAATTAACCATTTCTTCCTCCTTCTCCTCTGTTGAATAAGCTCTTAAAATACCCAAAGGTGTTGTAAATCTAAACAACTATACCCGATTGCCCATCTAATTCCAGCTAAAACAATCCTCATTTTAAATTGAGTATAAAAAGTGGATACTTTGGACACCAGCCTTCCCTCCCACACACACACAAAGAAAAGCTGCTGCTGACCTCCCCAAAAGTCCCTTTGGCTTCAGGGTGAAGTAAGTGGCTCCAATAAAGACATGACATGGATTGGAAGTACACAGCGTGCAGATGTCAGTGACAAACACTAATCTCCAAACAGTAAAAAAAAAAGTGACAAAGATTTCCTTAGTGGCCATGTATCTGTCCAACAGGGACTGCTAGTGACTTTTTGTTGTAGGAATGTAACTATTACTGCCAGTCTTTACTAGATGGATAGGAAGAACCTAATCAGATTATACCTTCCTTATAAGAATATAGAGAGATGATTTAAATCATCTGATTGGCTAGCACGCCAGGCATTAATTCTCTAGTTCATTGATTCTCTAGTTCTCTGTACACACAAATTGGAAATCTCTACCTTCTATATGATAAAATCCACACAACTGGGGATTGTGTTTTTATTTATTTTATTTTTTTTAAACTGTTTCAGTTTATAACAGTCAGAATTGGAGATATGCAAGATTATGTTCTCATTTCTGCTTCTTGCCCAGCAGGTGGCACTTAAGAATCAGCAATAAACGAGAAACATAACCTCTAAAGTCAAATTAATATCTGACAAAAACCTTTAATTTACAGTTTCAACAATTAACACATTTTAATGCATTTATAAAGTTTTTTTCAAAAGATAATGGTCATTTTCTACACAATAGGTTACTAGGAAAGCCCTGAGTGTGGACCATTATTACTTCAAATTTCCTTTTAGCTCTAAGGTGGTGTGTGCTAAATGACCCTTAGCTACTTTAGTGTTTTTGGTAAGGCCTTCTTTAAACACTTAAAGAAAATCTGTCAAAATATACAGGTATTTCCAACAGCCTTTCCTACTTACTATAATGGCAGGCTATCTCTGAAGAATAATTTCTTCAAAAAATGCCTTGTATTTGGTATTAGTGAAGAAAATCAGGGCTAATATTGTAAGACTTTTACACCAAATGAGATGGCCACACAAAAGCTGCTATTAAGGTAATTGGAACTTGTCAATCTGAACAATTAAAATGTGTAAGAAGAAGAAAGCAAAATTACTTTCACATAATGAATGCTATTATATGACTAAAAGAAAGTAAACACCATTTTCTAGGATGAGGCAGTAGTTCAAACATTGGAATCTCTCTGGATACTTCTACAATGATACTATGTATTTATGCATTTTCATTGCTCTATGTATAACAGCAAAAATGTACTGTATACAATGATGAAATCTCAATCACATCTGTACAGTCCAACTTCTAAATCTGAGCTATTTCAATACAATGAGATTTTGTCCTCTTTGTTGATAGTATTCACTAATTTGTGAATTTGTCTTCACTTGTTTATAAAACAACTAACATGATTCTATGTCCGTAATAATAATACATATCAGTTATAATCAGTAGATCTCAAACCGCTATTACAGAGTAAAGAATAATTATTTCCACTTTACATATGCACATAGTTATACTCTACCCTCATTTTCTTTAGATGTCACTTATTTTAATACTTTCTTCTAGATTTATCCCTTTTCTCCGTTTTCTATTCCACAACGGTAATTAGCAAATTCAATTCATTATTAAATTGAATTTACAATTTATTTTATAAACAATATTAATATGCTATAGTCATATTTTGTTAAAATTGATTTGGGTCATTTCCATATGAGAGGGCAGAAAAATATCATTGTAATTTCCACAGTATTCACCTGAGGTGGTGGGCCAGAAACTCAAGAAACATTGCTGGCACTACCTCCAACCTAAGACGAGAACTGGGGTGCAGGTGCCTGAGAAAGTTGCAGTAGAGCAGTTTATCCAGATCATCCCAGCAGGGGGAAGAGACTTAGTGGTATGTCATCAGCCTGAGACACTGGTCGAGTCCCTAAGCTTCATGGACAATTACATGGCTGCAGACAGACCCCCTTCCAAGATGCCAGATGGTAGTCATACTGGGTCCAGAGCGCTCTGAAGCATGTGCCAGGCAAGGAGGCTGGTCTAATTGGAACTATGCCTCTGACTGAATGTTACCAATGGCCCAAGGTCACAGCAAGGCTGCTGGTCCCAGGTCCAACCTGGAACAGAAACCCAGAGAATATTCGGACCTACAGAGAAGGACTTCCGGGGGTCGGGGGGGGCAGACATTCCCTGAGTGATGAACAGGCTAGGACCTCCACTTTAGGGAGCACTTCTGTCTGTGGGAAATAGGGTCACCTCTGATGTGACTGCCCCTTTACAGAGTGTGTGACTATGGTCAAGTCTGGACAGCTGAAAACAGGGCAAAAAACGAGGCCCTGCTAAAAATGGTAGTCCGTGTACAAATTAATGGGGTGGAAGTGTCATGGCCAGGTAAGTCAGGATGCAGCTAGACATTGGTTAAAGAACAGCTGATGGACAGTCAGGGTATCCCAGGAGAAGCGGTCTTCCTCCAGTGTGTGCACAGAGATGTACGACCATTACAGATGTGCAGTATCAGTGGGGAAATTTCTTTGTAGCACTAGCATCTAACCTGGCATACCCAGTAATCTGAAAGAGACTGGAGATATTTTAGGGAAGTCATAAAGGAGTGGGGCACTCACTCACTTGAGAGGATACCCTGATCTCAGAGACCCAAGAATCTGAGGGAATTGGTGGGGTTAGGTGAAACAGGCAACCCCAGGAAAGGGACTTCCCACCAGGCAAAAGACTCTCTGGCAGGAAGTGATGCAGGGAGGCAGCTGCATAGCACCCCAAGGTGCAGGGTTTAGCTGCCAACCATTGCCTACCTGCCCTGGATTGGAGCTTAGTGGAGATGGGTCCCAGGCTCCCCTACGAACACCTAAAGAAGCTCAACTATTAAAGCCTAACCTTTGGCAGGGAACCTAATGGAACTTAATGGAAGACCCTGAAGATACAAGGGTCTGGACGACAAGGCCCCAACCAAAGAGGGAAGCCTTGAACCTCCCAGTTGATCCTGAAGACCTCCTCGTTATTGGACTTTTTATTTACACCTTGAAAGGACTGGACTTGCAGACATGACCTGGCCGGAGGGTTGAGTCACCGAGGACAGACCTAGGTAGGATAGAGCAGTGATGAGAAAGGGGAACGTCTGGAAAGAAACAACCCGCCACACCTCCGCCCAACCAGGAGGTGGCATTGGCAGTGAGTGTTCCCCTTCACATGGGGTGCTGGACATTCAGAGTTTAATTGAACAAATACTTTAATAGTTACTTATTAAGCACCATGAGAGGGCTAAGGGCAGTATAAAAACAAATGGAAGATATGGTACTGGCCCGAAGGACCTTGCATTCTAAATTACAGGTCAGGGATATAGTGCATCAGCTTACAGCAAATGGTTAAATCTCAGATCAATGCAAATGCTTTCCAAATGGCTTCTGACCTCCCTTATTTTTTGTGGAAGAAGACTTACAAACCTTGGGCCTGATCCTGTAATCACTCATGGGAGAAGTCCTTATTCACATAAATAGTCACACAGACTTCAGTAGGAATATTCATATGAATAAGTGTTGCAGTTCAGGCCCCAGAGCGGTCTGAATATATAATGTAGGCAGAGATGTGTAGAAACATGGCTTAAAACCTTTCAGTTCAAAAAAGGAGAGTATTATCAAACATCAGCTTAACCACACAGGCCCTGATCCTACAATGGGATCTGGGAATGCCTGTAAACATCAGGATTCACTATTTATTAGTAAATTCCAGAGGATGTGGGCCTGTAACATATTTGTAATGCTTTAATGGTGAAAATAGTAAAGAAAAAGTTAAGCAACAGGATACCTTCAACATTAGTCATTAAAAGCAGTCATAAGTCCTTACTGAGTATGAAGTTCAATGCATTTTTAAACACCAGGCTAGAATGTAGCTTTTTTAATAAAGTGGAGGACATATTTTTCTGTTTTTTTTAACTGTTAAATTTTCCATTGATAGATAAATCTTCAGTCCTTGCCTGTAACAGCAAGCCAGAAAGACACTGTTTCATTCCTAAAATTCTCATCTCAGCTCTCACTGCTACACAGCCTGTCTACAGAAGTTTTTTGTTTTTGTTTTTAAAAACAAACAACAAAACCAAACCCTCCACCATTGCCCAACCACCAATGCCGCTCTATCATGATAGCCAAGGTGGGAGAGCTACTGTGGACAGAGCCCAAACTTCTTTACTACTGTGTCATGCCAAAAACTCTCCTGAGCAGAATTAGATAATACAACAGTAAAAATGTCTGAGACTCCCCCCCAAATGCTAATGCAGACACAGCCACAGGGGTTAAATAACTACCATGAACTTGATTTTTGAATAATATTGTACTGTTCAGGTGGTACGTGTGAAATCAGAGCTGTACCTACCCTTGAGAGTTGATGGTCTCATTTGCTTTCTGGAGCAACTGTGATAAAATAGTGAAAAGCTTTAAGCGCATTGGTGGGTCTTTGGTTGGCTGAAGACATGTCTTAAGGATGAGAATGAAATCTTGAAGGGCTTCACCTATTATAGGACCTAGAAAATAAATATTTAAATCTTGATTGAGTTGTACTAAATATTTATTTATTTTAATCTTACATTTAAATATTTAGCATATAAATCCAGTACAATCTGTATGGTAAACTACTTCCTTTCTTCAACGCTTGGGCGAACAATTGGCTGTAGCAATAGTTCGCCATTTGATCTGTTCCTGTGCGGCCAAAAGGGCTTGATGGGCCAAGAGTCCAACACTGGAACAGACTTGATGCACCCATTTAATAGGGGGTCTCTGGTGTTAAATTAATATTTTACTTTGTGTATCGCATCAGTCCTTTCAAAATAACTATGACACAACGTACCACCTGTCAGAGTCCTGAGTGGGACAGAAGAGTGGCTATGTTAGAAAGCCTTTCTATTTCCCATTGGAATGACAAGGGTTAAAACTGCAAAGCCAGGAAGCAGCTGGAGCCTGTTAACTATCCTGATTTATTGTAAGAAAGAGGTCATCTGCTGGAAGAGTTTTAAGCAGCAAGTGTGACCCAGCCACTACTGACCTGGTTGTAAACTTCCAGTAGGTTTCAATCTGTATTTGATTCAGACTATTTACAAGCTGGGTTGTATTTTGTTTTACATTGCTCTGAGGAAGAAAGAGCAGAAGACTGTTTTTAGGGTGGCTACAAGCTAGATGATACTCTACTCCAGTGGTTCTCAAAGCAGGTCTGCCGCTTGTTCAGAGAAAGCCCCTGGCAGGCCACACTGGTTTGTTTACCTGCCGCGTCCGCAGGTTTGGCTGATCGCGGCTCCCAGTGGCCATAGTTTGCCACTCCAGGCCAATGGGGGCTACGGGAAGCGGCACGGCCCAAGGAATGTGTTGGCTGCCCTTCCCTGAACAAGCGGCAGACTGGCTTTAAGAACCACTGCTCTACTCTGCTCTGGAGAAGAAAAGAAAAAAAAAATCAAAGAAACATGATGGTTCACTAGCAGCCTTATTTTTGTATTGTTTGGAGCAAGGGAAAGCTTCCAATGGACTATTGTGAGGAAGTTTACTACACCTTGGCATTGAAGAATGGGGAAGAAGTATCCAAGTGACAGCAACAATATTCTGTCACATGAAAAACTGCCTGATAAAAAGTATTCAGATTCCAAAAGAAGTTCAACACTGTATCTGGAAGCGTGCTGTCTCCAAACTTGGAACAAATAATAATCTCAGATGTCTAGACTTAAACATAGGGCATAAAATACACCTTGGTAAGTTTCCATGCCATAAGTAAGATTTTATTTTTGTAACAATTATTCAGATGTATTGCTCTATGCTAGACCTGAGGTATTGTTAAAACAATGCCATTAAATCATGTTTTGATAATAGCAAGTTAAATAGATGGAGAACAAAATAATCTACACCACTTATTTCAACAGAAATTTAAATTCCTGCAAATTAAAAAAAAAAGGGGGGGATTGGAAAGGAGTAAACCTCATTAAATTGATTCAGTGCAACATTGTGTGTGGGAATGAAAAGAAAATGGGAGTAGTACTAGGAGTTGCTGTTTTAGACAAGACAGAAAACACAGAAATGAGCTTATCTCCATTATAGGTGAAAGCCAAAATATTTGCCTAGACATTTTATGATTTTTCATTAAGCAAAACAGACAAATGTCTAGAAATTCCATAAATCAAGGAAAGGAGGAGGAGGACTGTTGGCCTCTCGATATTTGTATTGGACAGTTGTTTTTTTCTAAGGACTAGTCTACATTTTGAAGTTAACTAGGATTAAGGTAGATGTGAATTCAAAGTGCAAAAGTTATTATGGAATAACTCCATGTGTAGACAAGTCCTAAGAGTGAGGCTGGTCTCTGTACAAAGCAAGAGAGGTGCCTCAGGTAGGCTTCTTGAGGCACATTTGGAGATGAAAGGAGATTGAGTAATTTATCACTGGAAGTCTTAACAGTTAGGATGGTAAGAGGCTACTTATCTCCGAAAGGCCATAGAGGATTTTACCAGATACAATAGGGGGAATTGTGTTGGGGTACCTGTTCCAGCAGAAGGAGACTAGAAAAATCATAGATGCAAGACAAGAAGGAATGGTGATAGAAAAGGCCTTATGACACATTTAAGGCTCTGTAAGAAGGGGAAAGAATGTCACTAAGAAATTCTTCTTCTATTGAGGAATGTCTACCATTCCTGTCTTTTCAAGCAATTTCAGTTGAGATAGGCTAATTGGTTATGCATCTGAACAACAGCTAGAGCAAGGTAATGGTTATATTTTTTATAAAATTAGAATACCGAGATTCCCTTTTACAAAGTGCCTAAGTGAGCTTATTTATATAAGTTTCGATAGCAATTATCCAAAATACGAATTTTTTAGGTAAATTCTTGCGAAAGACAGTATTTTATGGCTGCATTCAGGTAAATAGTTACCTGTGTTAACAAGAAAAATTACTTCTAGAATATCAGATTTTTAAGGCCCAATCCTGCAAAGACAAAAGTATGTGTTTAACTTCATGCATATGGATTGTCTCACTGACTTCAAAGGAGTTACTCACATGCTTAAAATAAAGCACATGCTCACAAGCTCTGCTGGACAGGGGCATAAACATACAACATACAGTTTAAAATAAGTACACAAGGTGTTTCATTACATTAAGAATTCAAGTGTTAAATGAATATTTTTATTATTCTCCAGGCAGACCATACATTCTGAAATGCTCCTTAAATACCTCCAAACTTCATTCCTTTTCTTGCTTCATGAACTTGTGAAGTTTCTGAATGTTAACTTATAAAATACAGCATGTTTGAAAGGCATGGAGACTGTTGTAGAACGTAAGAAATGTCTAAGATCACCATTACCTTGCTTAATGAGTCATACCTGAATGTGTGGCAATGACATCTAACTGTAATAATTCTGGAGAATAGCAGTTCCAACGATCATGCGATACAGATACCCACTCCATAAGCTGATCTATATGTTGTTTATAGAGATCAAGAAAACCACTCAAATGCTGCACCTGAGCTAATGAACACATTGACTCCTCTACCTGTTTAAACAAAAACCAAAATAGGTGAATTTAACCAAAATGTCAGTTTAAAAAAAAAAACAAACCCCAAACATTTTTGGAAATTTTTGATGAAGCTGACCATAATGTCATCACCACCAAGAATTCAGAGAACAGCACAGGCATGTCTGTAAGTATCAGTTATTTTTAGTTTTTAAATAAAATAAGAAAATTCAAGAGACAAAAAACCCTCACCGTTTCTTAGTAGGGAAGTCACGGTCAATATCTAAACATAATTTATCACAGTATTATACCTGTTAACTTCAATTTTAAAATGGAAAAATTGTTCTGGCTTCACTATGACATCACACAGAACACTGCAATGCAGCATCAAAACTGATGAAACTCAGTGTCACATAAAAGGACCTCAAAGCCAATCAAAATTGTAAAACAGTTACTTTTCCATGTAGAAAGAAAAGGAGTACTTGTGGCACCTAGTCTCTTAGGTGCCACAAGTACTCCTTTTCTTTTTGTGAATACAGACTAACACGGCTGCTACTCTGAAACTTTTCCATGTAGGTAAGTACTGGTTTCCTCCCCAACTCAATAATGCTTAAAACACTTATATAGGAGGTGACCTCTCTCCAGCAACAAGAGCTGGATGTGGTTGCCTCCAAAGCCTATCACTATTACTTCTTGGATCAGCCAGAATGTTTTTTTTAGAAAAATAATACTACGTGCTCCATCTTCCCAGATGCTGAGCATGCTGACTTTGCAGCACTCCAAACTCCTGCCAGTTTGTGACAGTGTTGACATCAACCTTCATTTTTACATATTACCAATTCCATTAATTCAGTGAGGAAAAAGTGAAACACATAAATAAAGAAACACCAAATGAACATGCAAGCTACAGTTATGTGTTATGCAAGAAAGCATAAGGATTTTCATAGTAATCTATAACAGGTGTATTCATGCATAAAATTGTTTGCTTTTATAGCTCCTTAAATCTCCTATCAAAATCAAAATCTCCTACATGTGCACTAAAGATGTGATCTAAAGCCCAGTGAAGTCAATGTATACACTCTCACTGACTTCAGTAAGCTAAGGGCCTGATTGTGATATCCCCATATTGAGCAGTACCTGACTCCAATAGGACTACTTATGGTATAAGACTGAATTCAATGTGAATACAGGTGACATAATTTAGCCTTAAACAGTTAACTGTAACTAAAATTGTATGCATTTGTTTTGCTGTTTTTAAACTGTACTCAACTGTTCCTGTGTCTGGGCCCTTTAGAATTTTGAAGATAGATCGCTGGCCTGACAAGTCATTATGGAAGTGTCCGATGTGAAAAGATTTTAGAAAAGGCAGGATTTGCTAAGTACAAAAATTATACTTTAAATGACTTTGCCTGCACCCAAGACAAAAGATTGCTGCTTTCTGTAAGATCTTTGCATTCTAGTCAAAATTACTCAATACTTGTGTTCCCAAGTATTTTTGTTGACCTGTAAATAAATCATAGCATTCCACAAGACTGAGCTGTGTATTTGAGTTCAAAACCGTTGTCTATCATTCCGTATATAAACAACCATAAACAAACTTTTTTTTTTTCCCCATGGAAAAAGGAAGAAAGTACAAAATGATGCAATTCCAATCAAGGATACAGGTGGTTTACAATAAACTGTTCAAACTTCCCATTTGTGCTAGTAACATAGGAGGGTACACATTAAATCCACAGATAGGCAAATCTGCAGCATCAGTTTCACAACCTTGTAATACATTTGACCTAGTCTCTTAAGAAAATTGGCAAAGGTTACTTTTAATTTCTATAAATATTTTAATATCTAACATGACCTATCCTGTATTAGCCAGCACTGCAGTGGTCCTCAAACACACAAACCCTTTCTAGTCAAAGAGATGAACTTACAGGTAGGTCTATGTCACAGTAATGTAAGTACAAATGCTGAATTATCCTCAGACCAACAATCAAAATGGACCTGATGAAAGGACTAGATGGCTCACAAGAGTGGTAAAGGAATAAAAAGCCTTTAAACTACTATATCACCAGTTCAAATCTGGACAAGTTCAGAATTGATCTAACAGAGCTGCTACCTGATGGCTGAAATGAGTTCCATCCACCTAGAAAATGGAGGGCCACCAACTAAGCACCGTACTTAGTAGGTGGTCTTACCCCATTTTCATGGTGCTTAGTTGATGGCCTGTCTTCATTTTCTATAGGACAGATAATTAATGTAAGATCTAGCTCTTATATAGTGTTTTTCATTGGTAGATCTTAAAGCACTTTACAAAAGGAGGTCAGTATCTTTATCCCCATTTTACAGATGGGGAAACTGAGGCACAGCATGGTGACGTGGCTTGCCTGAGGTCATTCAGTAGGCCAGTGGCAGAGCTGGGCATAGAATCCAGATCTCTGAGTCACAGGCCAATGCTCTATGCACGAGGCTTCATTGCCTCCCGCAAAGAAATTGGTGCAATCGCTAACTGATCAACAGAGAAGCTAAAAATCCAGTAAGTATGAAGAGTGCACTATTCTCTTACAATTAGAAGTACACAAGATAATCATTGATGCCCTACCAGTGTATCTCTGCAACCTCCTTAAATAATAGCTTGGAGGTTTAGTAATTCAAAAGTTCAGATGGTTCAGATATATTAACAAGATCTTTTGATCCTGAATAAGGAACTCTTCTCAGAGCAACACATTTCTATTTTTAAGCTAGCTGGAAGGCATTTGTCTTCTATGGACAAAACTATTTCAATAGGGCATTTTGCTTTTTGGAGTTGTTTATATGGCTTGTATAGCAGCTTAGGGCACAAAGTGTGAAATATACTATGTAAAAAAAAGCATTTTATTCTACTTTGTGGAGGTTTTGGAAGAAACACACAAGAAATATATTGAAATTCTTAGATCATTCAAGGTAGAATTTATGGGGCTTCACAAAACATAGGCAATGCTCTTCCTTTTAAGTGTGGAACAGAGTAATAATGAGGGAAGGAGGAATCCGAAGATATACAAACCACAGTTGAATACATTCTTGACATAGCCTTAAGCATTATGAGGCTGATATTGAGAGATACTGAAAGCTGCAGCCCATTTTGAAGTTGTTGGGAGTTAGGTACTCAATAACTGAAAAAATCAGCAAAAAGAAAAGGAGTACTTGTGGCACCTTGTGCATCCGATGAAGTGAGCTGTAGCTCACGAAAGCTTATGCTCTAATAAATTTGTTAGTCTCTAAGGTGCCACAAGTACTCCTTTTCTTTTTGCGAATACAGACTAACACGGCTGCTACTCTGAAACCTGAAAAAATCAGGTTATATTTGTCTTTGTGACAAACCAGAAATATTGGAACTACCCAAACTCATTGCCAGATTATCTGTCTTGCTGAAAAAAAGCTAAAGAGAACAAAGTATTTCATCCAAAGTAATGTCAACTGGGGAAAAAAAAAAAAAACCACCACTGTAAATACAAGAATATCCAAAGCCTTTAATAATTTTAGGGTATTTCTTTTGTCTTATGCGAGAACCAGGATTTATCTCCATGAAACTGTTTTACTTCTAGGACTATGGATTTGCAAAGTTTGGAAAGTGGGCATGTCAACACTATTGACCATTCTGTAGTCAAAAACCACAGAGATGCGTAACATAAGGATATTTTTGTTTGGGGACTCACGCATTCACAATAAAGTTTATAAAAATGTATCCCAGATTAGTTCCTTGTGTAATTTTACTTTGAGTTTGAAAGAATCTCTTGCACCTTGTTTTAATACTTGTGTAAGCTTTGTTTCATTTCTCCCTTTCAGATTAACTTTCAAAGGGTATGCCTCTTTGGAGGGAGCCTGTTGGTGACAGGGCCATAAATACTGGTAAAATACAGGTTTTTGGATTATAATGCCTGGAAGCAACACAAGAGGAAGTAGAACAGCCATCAAATAGGAGCAGATCTGAATAAACAGACTTGGGTAGGCCACCAAGGAGTTATAGCAAGTAAGGATGGCTTTTGATTTATTTGGCATTTAACTTGGGTGGGGGGGGGAAGAGAATGAAGGAGATGAGATAATGGTTAGAAAAAAGGACGACTTATTTTCACAGCGTCTGTAGATGTTGTCCTTATATTAGAGAATGACTGCAACACTTCTTAAGCTTTCTTAAGAGAGGTGAATAGGTCAACTACGGTAAAAGCCTCAATGTTTGGCGAAGCACAGAAAAAAAAATCCATTTTGAAACTCATTTTTTGGGCTAGTAGCTTGATTGTTCTTCTGTGGCCAGAAGAGAACTTGGGTCCAGTCTCAAAGGAATGTATCGTTAAGCAGGGTCCCCCTAATGTCACATGATTGTTTGCCTTAGACCACACTTGGGGGTGGCCTCCTTTCAGCCTTCACCAGGACGACTCTCTGCAAACCTTCTTTGCTTTTTTCCATCAATATCTAGTCTAGAAAACTAACAATCTTGGATCTACAAATTTATTAGAGCATAAGCTTTCGTGAGCTACAGCTCACTTCATCGGATGCATTTGGTGGAAAAAACAGAGGGGAGATTGTTTCATGTTCTCTGTGTGTGTATATCAATGGGTTTATCATACACACTGTAAGGAGAAAGAAAAGGAGTACTTGTGGCACCTTAGAAACTAACAAATTTATTAGAGCATAAGCTTTCGTGAGCTACAGGTCACTTCATGATGTGAGCTGTAGCTCACGAAAGCTTATGCTCTAATAAATTTGTTAGTCTCTAAGGTGCCACAAGTACTCCTTTTCTTTTTGCGAATACAGACTAACACGGCTGCTACTCTGAAACCTGTGATTATGTAAGGCACTGTAAGGAGAGTGATCACTTAAGATAAGCCATGATGGCTTATCTTAAGTGATCACTCTCCTTACAGTCTGTATGATAAACCCATTGTTTCATGTTCTCTGTGTGTGTATATCAATCTCCCCTCTGTTTTTTCCACCAAATGCATCCGATGAAGTGAGCTGTAGCTCACGAAAGCTTATGCTCTAATAAATTTGTTAGTCTCTAAGGTGCCACAAGTACTCCTTTTCTTTTTGCGAATACGGACTAACACGGCTGCTATTCTGAAACCAATCTTGGATCTGAGATCCTTTTTAGGAATTACCTTTTCCCTTCAGATGAATCCATTCTTCCAAATCTAAAGGTTTGGTTCTATAGTTTCTTTAAGACAGTTTGTTTTATTCAGAAGAACACCTTTTAAAGGAAAGATTCCTGTTCATCTCACAACAACAGAGTTCTTGAGGCAGCAAAATAAAAAGCAGCTCAAGTAAGGCCTGTCTTGACTAGTTCATGGTACTCTATAGGCAACTTTGGAGATTTTGCAGTGAAAGCCTTGTGGAAGGATATGAAAGCAAAAGGCCATCATAATCAAATGGTACAGCCCAAACTTCCCTTATTTAGTTCTCTTCCCCTTCCGGGATGCAATCATAATGCTTTCCTGGCCACTTGTGCATATATGGAGAGCTTTGAGGCAAAAACAATATTGCAAGGAGAATATGGTTAGACAGTTTGAATTTCTTTCTAGCCTGGTAGAAAAACTGTGGCTGAGTCAAGCTGTTCTAATCTTCTTTAGCCACACACTCTAGTAAAACAGATTTCTGAACGTTAGTCTCCAGGCCAGATACTATTGCCTCATGGACTCACCAGTTAAGGCATAAAATTGAGAAATGTTGGCTTTTTGGGAATAGAGGTGCAATGGGGAGAATTTGTTCCTGAAGCATTTACATCTTTTTGAAGGACTTAGATGAAACAAGAAAATTCTGAGGGATTTTCATTGCTATCTTTAAAAGTGAAAGTTAGATTAATTTCTAATAGGAAGAGTGAACTGGGTGAAGAGTCTAACCTGTGGATGCTTAACTTATATGATGTCTAAAATAAAAAGTTGTTCAATCTTATAAAATATTCATAGTCAGTAATGCATCTTCTGATGATAAGAATTCCCCTCTTTAAAAGTGTTATGTAAAGTGGTTATAATACCTACCTGTCTTGTAATAAAATAGGATTTGGCTACCTCACAAGGGTGTTATAAGACTTTAACTGAATGTTTGATAAGCAATTTGAGATCCTGGGATGAAAGGCACTATATGATTACAGTATATTATTTATGATAATAATAATTTGGGTTTTTTTAAAAAGAAAAAACAAAACAAAAAACCTCTATAAGAAGAGCACAGCAGTTATGAGGAGCTTCTGGTAAGAGAATCAGGAAATAATAGAGTTACAGAACACCTTAGAACTGCTTGATATATTAAAGCAGGAAATTTCAGTGTCTGGACTGGTGACTAACAATAATGCTCTCTCATACAGCTCTCTTAAATCCTCAGAATGCTTTCCAAACATTAGCCAACCTTAGCAACAGCCCTGTGGAGATAGCTGGGGCAGAAAAGTTTAAGAACTTGCTCAAGAGCAAAGTCCTATATCAGAGCTGCAATTAAGAACTAAGGAATTCCATGTTTTCACTCCTATGCTTAGATAATTAGTCCATGCCAACCTCTCACTCTTGCAACAATAGACAGAATATGCTGTACTTGAAAGAACTGCAAAAATAAATAACTAAAAACTACTGTCCTATGGTTCAGATCCTCGGCTAGCATAAATCACATTTTAATTGAGCTATAATGATCTATGTCAGTCGAGGATCTGACTCTAGGTGTTTCAATAAGGGTCTTTACTCAAACTAAAACCAAAGGAACTTCTTGGGAAAAGAATGAGCAGACAGACAGAGTTTATAGCATTCTACGTGCGCCCCCGGGGCCACATAACTGAATCTTCTGAACTCTTTAATCTTTACTGCTCAACTCTGAGTTAAGTGCTAGCAAGGCTTGAAGCCTAAGAGCAGGGTTTTAAACATTTAAAACACCCATTCACAGTTAGTGTCACCTTTTCATTAAGATGTTCGGCACGTGGTATTGCCATTATTGTCACCAAAACTTTCATTAGCTGCAGGCTAGTTTCTTTGCAATCTTCTTGGCACACTTCAGTTATTGCTTGTACACAACAAAGCAATTGTTCCATGTAAAAGATCTACAAACAAAAAGCATGAAATGTGTGAGTTTTGTTAGACAACATTAGACACCCTTTCTTTCACAGGTCAGTAAAACTGACACAATCCTCTTTAAAAGTCAGGTATTAGTAGATGACAGTAATAATAAGATAAATTGTGCATATCCTGCTAAACTGGATGCTTATTTATTGTTCCAAACAGACTCTACAATTCACTCAGTTTTAAAATAACCTATGGGGCATTTTTTGTAGAGCAACGAATTAACACACTCTTCCCAGGTTTTTTGCTTGTGGAAGTGGTTACCTTGTCCTGTTAAGAAAAATTAATAACCATCCTGCTAGCCACACGATTGCAATATGCTGGATAAATACATTAAAGAATTTTGGGGTTCCTAGGAAGATTTTCATCTTATCCTGAAATGGAACTCTTTAACTTCTAATGCTTCTGCTGTGCCAATCTCAAATGTTCAAATTTCTGAATATACCAAGTAGCATAGTGATGTTGCAGAAACAAGTAAACCTGAAGGTCTGTCTCCCACCTAATTACTGCAACATAATGCATGAAATCCTGGCCCCACTGAAGTCAATGGGTGTTTTGCCATTGTCTTCAATGGGGCCAGAATTTCACTCAAAATTCTTGTCAGTTTGCAAGTCTTCTGTAACAAAGCACAGCAGACCACAATAGGCAGAGATTTCATGATTCACTGTACTCTATCAGTGAAAGAGACCACTTTCATACGACTGGTTAGCTCCACTTCCAAAAAGAAAATAAATAAAACTTGAGAATACTCTTACCTATAAATGGTATTTATCTGATGTCATTTATATATCATTCTCTCACCATGATAGAGAAGAATTATTTCTCAAACAGAAAAGTTAGGACTGTCAAAAGCTGCACTGACAGATGACTGTGGGTCTGTCTACGCTCTATATTGTCGAATAGAGTTAATTTATAGAAGATCACATGGCACTTTTGCAGATCTGTCCTGTGGACTCATTGCTTGAACACCCAGAGATGGTGGTGCTTCCAGTGGAGTAGATCCCTAAGAATAATGTGTTTCAGTGTGATTGAGGCCAATTCTGAGCATTCTAAGCATCACTGAAACACATGCCATTAAAACAAGGACTTAAAGAGGAAAGAACTACATTGTCTCAAAAAGGAAAAATTAAACAGATCCTGTAACACTAGAATAATCTTCTTAAAAGGAATTATAAATCTGACAAGGGGTACAAAGAATCTTCTGGAGACAGGGTATTGGCCAACTGCATATCCATGAAGATCCCCTGCTAGTCATTCTAAGGGCAGAGGCTTAACATTTCAAACTCCTCCTGGAAAGAAAGCTAGAATTTTAATTAAGGAGAAGGCTTGGTAGACTGTATGGATTTTTCTTGTATATCAGTAATAGAACATGCTGCAGATCCGGAAATAGAAGAAAGGGGTGAAGAACTCCTGAATTTCAACTGTTAGACTAGAGAGCCCACTCCATATTGGAGAAAGAACCTTTCATACACCAAGCTGAAAGGGTCAAGATACTGAGATCTAAGGATCCTTTCAGCTGAACAGTTACATGCAGAATAATTAACACAGGCAAAGAAAATGTAACAGGTGAGGAAGTACACCAAAGGAAAAAAAAATACATGCAATGCCTTAATGCTAATTAATTGTATACATCACTTTCACTATATGACTCACAAAGAATACGGGCACTTCAAAGTAGCATAGTAAGAACTGCCTTCAGGCTCACGACCCATGAAATCCATCTACTGCACGTTAGTTATGTGTGTGCTTAAGAGCAATTTTATCATGTTGGAAGTGTTTTCATCCTGCATTTTTAGGATGAAGGAACCCAAATGTAGGAAGCTTAAATCCTAAAGCTTTTTGCAAAGAGTGTTCCTAAATGCACATTTAAACATACTGATCATTGCCTTTTAAAAATCAAATATTAATATCCAAAAAGCTAGCATTAAAAGGAAGCACTTCTCTTTGTGAAATATAACATGCCAATCACTATTGCCACAAAAATGCTTTGTATCAATCTTTATTTAGCTGGACTGCAGAGCTGGGAAGGGTCAAAGTACATTCATTTGTTTGGATTCTGTACATGATGAACTTATCAAAACAAGGGCCAAATGGTGCCTTTGGATTAATCCAATTGACTCCCATTGCAATATATGGGAACGATGTTCACAGGTTTAAAAGCAGAAAGTTAGCCTAATGTAGATAACTTTAAGTTTTGATGGCAGGGAAAATATCAATATCTTATAACAATATTAACTAAGACCTTTGGGGGGAGGGATAGCTTAGTGGTTTGAGTATTGGCCTTCTAAACTCAGGGTTGTGAGTTCAATCCTTGAGGGGGCCGTTTAGGGATCTGGGGCAAAAATTGGGGATTGGTCCTACTTTGAGCAGGGGGTTGGACTAGATGATCTCCTGAGGTCCCTTCCAACCCTGATATTCTATGATTCTATGATTCTAAATAACCCAGTGTAGTTTGAACTGAACATATGCAAGACTGTGTGCAAACAGACAATCACAAATGAAAAACTTGTGTGCACAATAATTTAAACAGAACTGCTATTATTTTGGTCAGTATTTCCATGGTATGAGAAGGGGACTTGTCACGTTAGAAAATTTTACAAGCAATTTTGCAGATTGAAAAAAATAAAGTTATATTAAGGTAAGTACAGTCTAACTCAGTGGTTTGCAAATTACAGTATGTGGGCCACAATCAGGCAGCATGCAGGTGGATTTGAAGTATAGTACGAGATCAAGAATCCGTTATAAACTACACTTAAAAACAACAAAAGTGGTTTGCCAATCACTTTTGGCTTTTAAATGTGGTATGCTAAGACTTAAAGTCTGAGAACCAGTGGTCTAAGTCCTGGGCTGTTTTGGATTTTCCATTTATCCTTACCTCTTCAGATCGCTGACAGATCTCAGGTTGTGAGAGTGTGTTGGCAAGATAAGACAAATGAGGCTTTAAGACTTGTCTTGGGCAACCTCGTATCACTGCAGCTAGAATCATGAGATAAGAAGGCATAGGTGTTTTTTCAAGGGCTGACACCAGTAACTTCAGAGATACCTTAGGGTTAACAAATGTTCCAATCAACTCTGCTGCTTTCACACACTGTAAAACAGAATAAATATAACTTGAGGATTATTTTGAAAACACAAAGACCATTCATCATATCCTGGCCCTTCCTCTTTTTATGATTCCAGCTGTTTTTTAAATACTTCAGCAATTGGCTTATATGCCTTTCTGCTCACTCAGTAATGACTGCATGCATGAAAAAATTTTCTTGACATGTGTTCAGAAAGCTCATAATAAGGCATGCAAGCACCCTTCTCAGCATCAGACTCAAACTTTCATGAGAAAGTTGTAAAGCACAGTGTAATAGATCTCTAGCTTAGGGTGACCAGATGTCCCAGATTTCCTGGTTCAGGGTCCCCCAACCCATGCGAAAACTGGTCTGAGGCACACCCCCTACCCTCATTTTTTATATAAACAAACAAAACTCAAAAAAGTAGTAATCCATTTTTTGTTGCATTCACACTCCTCTCAAAACTGTTTTAGAGAAGCACCTTTGTATCCCTCTCTGGCATACAGAGGAGTCAAGTATACATGGCAGCCTAGTGATAGCATTCAGAGTAGCAGCCGTGTTAGTCTGTATTCGCAAAAAGAAAAGCAGTACTTGTGGCACGTTAGAGACTAACAAATTTATTAGAGCATAAGCTTTCGTGAGCTACAGCTCACTTCATCGGATGCATCTGATGAAGTGAGCTGTAGCTCACGAAAGCTTATGCTCTAATTAATTTGTTAGTCTCTAACGTGCCACAAGTACTGCTTTTCTTTTAGTGATAGCATTGTGTACTCCATGCAGGAAGAGCCTGTTCCTTTCAATCTTTCATTCTCGGTGCTAGCAAGGCTGCCAAGTACTATGTATCCCTCTCTGGCATGCAGAGGAGTCCCAAGGCCCAGGCTCCAGCCCAAGCCCGAACGTGTACACAGCACCTGAACAGCCCCGCAGCCTGAGCCCGAGTCAGCTGACACGGGCCAACCCTGGATGTTTAACTGCAGTGTAGACATACCATTAGAATTCCCTAACCCAATGCTTGGGCACTGGTTCAGGGATGACTCACAGGGCAGAGAATGCCCCTAACTGAATCACCAGTACTGCTTCCTACAACATTCTGAGTTTTCTTCCTCCAAGTACTGATCAGGTGCACCTCTGCTTAGCTTGTGAGAACAGAATCAACTTCAGCCTAAAGTGGTCTGGCTCAGGACCAGACATGTGGAGTAGAATCAGGGAGAATGGGTGTGAAGAGATCTAAAACCTGGTATATGGGAGGAGGGTGCAGTCTTTGAGAAGAGGAGGAATGCAGAGGATGTAGAGAGAAGTGAGGATAAGAAATGAAATCCAGACTCCATTTGGCTTCCATAATAGCACTATCCCATATAGAAGCTTGATTTGGAAAACCAATCTTTGTTAACATTGCCTGGACTATCTGCAGCCAGTATATGTGAAAGTAACAAAAACTGGCAACTGGCAATGGAACTTTTTGTTACAGCTTATTTTGTGTGTGTTCCGGTGGCAGTAAAATAAACGAACAGGAATGAGATTTAGTTGTTAAAATTATATAACCCCCCCCGCCGTCCTTTATACCCTTTGAAAAATTCGGTTTAATTATTTTGTAAATGCAGCATTTTGTAAATGACTGATAATCTATGAGATTTTTCCCTCTTGATAAAAATCAATCAGAACTGTGTATTTTAAAGGCACTGTCTTAAATAAATCTATTAGAAAAAGCGTTCTATTTCTTGTCTAAACACAACAGCGGGAAGGAAGCATTGCATTTACTTGGATAACTGATGTATCTGAACACTGATGGCTATCATAAGAAATAAACATACCTTAATGTTATGGTTAGATTATGCACTGAGAGATAACAAGTGAAATTAACTAGAAAGGGCATGAACTTCACATATTTTTAAAATGGAATTTGTTGCCCCAAGGCATTTACACTTAAATCTGATGCTTATGATTGTTAAGAGACTGTTAATGCTTCACTTGTTGGCACAAGAGGTGAAAACTATTTGAATAGTCTCAGTTTTGGTTTTCACGTGAATCATATAAAAATAAAATTTATTTTAACAAATACACATAAAAATCTACAAAATGTTTAACATCTTCCCTAAAAACATTTAAAACTATTGGGGATCTTGATCATGCATCTGTACACTGGCAAAACTGTCACCGAGTTCAACAGACTCACTAGCATCATCTTTTCCCATAACAGTATTTCTTTGAAACATTTTGTAAAAGAGAAATGAGATTCAAAGCACTATTAACAAGTGGCAATTGTAACATTATTTTATATCCTGTGAAGAAATGAGAGGGGAGAGAAATTATGGGCCCAGTTCACTCATGTTAATTGTTTGTGTGCCAAATGCTCCTTTGAGCCCAATTACAGAATGAGGACTTTTCCCAACATGTTAAGTAAAATATTTTAAAATTTATTTTCAGTTAATTAAAAATAGTTTAATTTTAGCCATATGGACCCAATCCTGAGAGGTGCTGAGCACTTCCCTCTCCTCCCCTGGACTACAGTGGAAACTGAAGGAAATAGCCCCATACACTCAAGACTATTTAAGATTGGGTCTCTATTTAGGGTATTGTAGATATCTAAAAAAGGCAAACTCACATTTCTAACCACATTATTCTCTTCATCTAAGCATACTCGGTACAAAGTTCTAAGCAGTAGCTCCATGTGCTGTGTAATGTGATCCTCTGCATGTAGCAATAAAACAAACAGAAGCTGAGATGCTTTTATTCTTGTGCCTTCAACCCAGTCAGTTACATCATGACAGAGACCTGGAAGAATTTTGGAGAGGTTTCTTGTAACGAGCTCCCGACATCCCAATTCTGGTCGAACCACTAGGAGGAGAGGGAAAAAAACAAAACAAAAACAAAGAAAAAACAAACAAACAGAAGGAAAGTTCAGGAAAAGCACTACAAATGCTTCGCAGAAAATTTTAGAAAAAGGTTAATGGTGTTGATTCATAACAAAAATAATGTCTTCTCTGCTTCTATGTGAAGTACATGATTCAAAGCACTGCATGTGGCTTTATCTGTGAGAATGCCATTGACTTTTTAATTGCACAATGCTATTAAACTCCATTTAACACTCTGAAAAGTAGTTATTTAATAAGTAATATTAATACCACCTAGGTGTTGTATAGCAATTTTCATTAGGAGAGCTCAAAGCACTTATATGATTGGAAAGTTGGTATTTACATTATATGCTTTATTTTTTAAAAAAATGTATAAAGGAGAGAGAAAGGAAAATAAGCAGCTCACCGTCCAACATGGCAAATGCATTTTAGCCAATCTCCTTTTTACTGTTATTTTAAAAGTCAAATGGAAGCAAACAAACAAAAAGAAAAACAAGAAAAGCTGGACTTTTTCAAAACAAGCTTGGTGGTGTCCCTGGCTCAAACACAACTGAGACAGCACACAGCAGTCAGAAAACTTTGAAATAGCATGAGAAACATTATATACAGGTTTCAAAAAAGAAAAAAAAATTCTTTTCAGGGTGTCAGAACACAGCAGGAATTGGCGAGTGTGCCTCCTTGTACTTCATATTACTGATATTGTAATCATGTCTAAACTCCCTAAAATAAATTCTTCAATTGTCTCAGGACATTTCCTCCCATCTGCTTGCACGGCTACAAATAAAAATAAAATAAAAAATCTGATCATAGGTAAACAGCATTGGGTATAGAAAAGATTGAAATCTGACAAGGTAAAAAAATGCCTATGAAGTAAATAAAATTCTTTAAAACATAACAGGTTTCAGAGTAGCAGCCGTGTTGGTCTGTATTCGCAAAAAAGAAAAGGAGTACTTGTGGCACCTTAGAGACTAACAAATTTGAGCATAAGCTTTCATGAGCTACAGCTCACTTCATCGGATGCATTTTCCACCGAATGCATCCGATGAAGTGAGCTGTAGCTCACGAAAGCTTATGCTCAAATAAATTTGTTAGTCTCTAAGGTGCCACAAGTACTCCTTTTTTTTTTTTTAAACATAAAGACACTGTTTGATTATTGATTCTTTTGTGTATGGAAGAGAGCACTTGGATTATAAGAATTGACAATGAATAGCAAAGGTCAAATGAGGAAATCTGCCTGAGAAAACAAATATGGAGTGGCATTCTATTTGACCAGAGGCAGAAGGTTTTTTTTTAAAAAGGATTCTGACCATTCCTTTTCAATAGTTCCTTCATTTCAGATGTTCAAATGCAGACATTTAATTCCTGTAGCTACTGGCTGTCAAATAATTTTCCCCCCTCACTATAAACTGTTTGCACCTGTATCCCAAGGCAATGGTTGCTCAATGGAAAGCCATTCAGTTGTTTAGATGGCATTGAATATTAGGGTAGCCTTCACTCCCCTGCCCCCACTCACAGTGTCTATCATCATGAGATCAAAGCACAACAAGGCTGAGGTGTCAGGTTCATTAGCTTGCAAGTACAAAAGGGTGGTTAAGGAAAATGCATTACAGCCCTTAATGGAAAAGAAGGAATTCTAGATCCTGAAATATAGATTTACAATGAATCACTCATTATCATGGAATTATTTTTAAAATATGTTTTGAAAAGGAAGCAAACAGGGGCAAATGTTAAACATAATCACAAAGAATAAAATGGAACTTAAAATACCAGAAACTGAAATATAAAACAGATGGTACAGATACATAGATAAATACAAAACCTGGAACAAGACACCACAAATTCCTAATCTTATTTCAAGGCACAGGTAAGACTCAGTAGTAAATCATCCTTTTCTCTTTTATCATGCATAGCTAAAGAGACACTATCAGATGCAATTTGGCAGTAGAAGTAAATGGCAGGAAGGCATCTTAAAGTAATTATTAACTTCTTGGGACTGAAGTACAAAATTACCAGGTAATTTCCTCAGAAGGCTCTGCAATTATCAATCTTTTCATTGAAGACTTAAATGCAGAACTTTAGAAAGCAAGATGAATTTTAAAAAAAACGGATGCAACTGGGCAGAGTTGGGGCGTTTTGCTCAACATTGCGAAGCACTTTTCTTTTGATCAGAGCACTGTCTCGCACAACTCTGTAGCAAAGGTTGGCTTATGAAGTAGCTCAATTTCCTATCAGTGGTAAATTCCATTAAAATAATTCCATTAGAAACATATTCAAAAAAATGATGCAATTAAATACTAACAAATACGTTATTTTAACTAATATGTTGCACCAAGGTTCCCTCTTGTGGTATGTTTTATCTTTCATGGTAGGAACACCAAAACTGATCAGCTTTGCTGTTCCCTCATCAATCGCACTCATGATAACACATATCCCTGATGATATGCATTAATTCATAGGGGATGCCTGCATTTGCACCTTATCTGAAAATGATGTAGGTAAATACAACACTGAAGAGGACACCACAGAAGGTCCTGGAAACAGGACCAGTGATGTAGACGGTGCCAATATTGAATGGTGAACTGCTCTTAGTACCAATTTTTGAAGGTGCATCTTCACCGATCTTGGCATTTTAAAGATGTGTTACCACCCATTCTAGAATATGAAACACTTGTGAAGACATTGCAAGTGATGTAGGAGGAAGTTATTTCCTAAAAACAGTAATCTGGGATGGAAACATTTGTAGCAAACTCTGATCTGGTTCAAGAGTTTGGTGCAGATTCTGTGAGGTCTCCAGTGGCTGTAATGCTTCCTAGAATAGCAACTTCTTTTTCCTCAAGAAATTCCTAGATTCTTCATGTGAAAACGATCAACATATCAGAGGAACTGAGTAGTGTAAAGGGACCCATTCCAGAAACATCTTGCTGAGCTGAACTATAGGATAAGAAACCTTAGTATGCTTTTGAAGAAAAATTTAATAGCCTCCCTTTCACTTATTTAAGTTTTCAGGAAAAGAGATTTTGGAATCCAGTGCTAAAGAGAAGGCAGAGGACAAAAAAAGAAAACAGAAGCTGATGGATACTATTCATTTTAGCTCTGGAGGACATTTTTGACTATATTCCGAGATAACAACATGTAATAATTCCAAAAACTCAAGGCCCATACAAAATTCAACTAAGGCCTTTAATAATAGAGCAAGCAAGAGGAGAATTATTCAGACTCATCAGCTTTTGGAAACAAAGTGATAATAGGCAGGATGTGCTGTCATGGTTATAGCTTCTTTTCTGATTCATGAACCACTGGATGATAACGAAGTACCCACAGGTATTCAATAGGGTGCCGAGCATGATTTGCTATAATGCAAAGTAGGCAATGGCCTCTGCATGGATAAAATTCATGGAGGAAGCATTTGCTTTTATTGCCAATGGAAATACCCTTTCAGAGGTAGGGTGACCTTTCATGCTAGTGACAGGTCCTTTATTCAGAATTGTGAGGAAGTTGCAGACTGCTTATGTGACTTGAGACAGGTCACTTATTTTCTGTGTCTCAGTTCCCCCTTTGTCAAAGGGTATAACACTTCCTTTCACTCACCTTTTGTATATCTTGTCTATTTATATTGTAACCTATGTGTTTGTAAAGATCCTAACATAATAGGGCTCTTGTCTCAATTGGGGCCTAAGGCAATACCATACCACAAATAATTACTTATAACAATGAGGATAAAGTATTTCCTTTCCATGACAATCATCCTTTCCAAAAGGTAAGTTAAAATGTTTTAGAATCAATTAGGAGAAGTCATACTAGTTTCTGTTATTCTTGAACCTTCTTCTTCCTCCGTCCTACCCTAATTTTAATATGAGTAACAAACAGCAGTATTATTTCACAACTACTAAGATTGCTTTAGTGTGCTCTTTTACATTCAGAATACTGACCACAACATTCATGAAAAGGGCAAAATTTTCCCTCAGCCTTCATTGCAGATATTTTTAAAAACCTATTATTACCTTTACAAAGGAAATATATGAATGATGGGTGATTATCTAAAAATTCATGAGGCTGACCATCTATTAATATGAACAGCCTGTGACAGGACAAATATTTCTCTTATTACTAGAGGAAGCAAAGGCATTTTTTACCATTTACATGTCCCAAAGCTAATATTATAACTTACATCACAGAAAGAAAAAATAAAAAGGAACAACAGATCAACTTAACTGCCTTGAAGCAGAGCTGTCAAGTCAGTTACTATTATGACGTGCTTCCCCTTTCATTCAAGCATTACCAAGTAAAACAATTTTAACAAAAATATAATTTCAAAAGAGAAAGGACTCCGGAACCCACTGTCATTGAAAGGATTTTGCTGCTGGGGATTCTGTGACGTGATTGGCAGGTAAGGACAAGTCAAGCATGATCTTGTTCTTTCACACCATAAGAGCGTTTTGTTCTATTAATTCTGAGTGTACAAATCAATAAATTACCCACTTTAACCCCCTCTCTCTTACCAATATCCATATGTATAGTTTTAAACATTAACTTTACAAACCTAAGACAGGAAACAAGCTTCATGCCACAACATAAATGTTAAAGCTACATATAAGTAATATGGTGCAAAGAAGTGGTTAGCCTTTGTTGCCCACCTAGTTTTCCTTGGAAAATAGAGAAGGTACAGTAGTTTCCCTTAACTGCTTCCATTTTCTCCCCCTCTGCTGGCTGACTTTACATCTGCTTAGAAGTTTAATATAATTTTGAAGCAAGCATTTCCACCATTAAATTTATTTGGGTGCTTCATGCTATCCCATGAATGCTGTGTCTCAGTCTCACCGTTCAGGAAGGACTTAATATCTCAGGGTCTCTCTCTCCCCAACCCTCCCTTCTCATCTCTTCTCCCTCTCCCCACATGGTTTCTGCCTTAAAAACAGCTTAACATAAAAATGGCCATACTGGATCAGACCAATTGTCCATCTAGCCCAGTATCTCCTCTTCCGACAGTAGCCAATGCCAGATGTTTCAGGGGAAAACGAACAGGACAATTACCAAGTGATCCATGCCCTGTCATCCAGTCCCATTTTATTGCCGAGTGGAGGGGATTGCAATATTGTTTCATCCCTTTTTCAATGTGCAGGGATTGCAAATAGTAACGAGTTCTATCGCATTTGCCAATTATTTTGGGCCAGATTATGATAATTTATACTCCGTGTGAGAGAGGCTATTTTATGTGAAGTCCTATTGAGGCCAATGGGACTATTTTCAGGGTAAATTACTACCAAATGTGAGTAAAGATATCACAATTTAGCCCTATTATGGATATATCCCTCATCATCTACTTTTATTTGTGATAACAACAGAACAGGCTTTGACTCAGGTGGAAAAATATGACTCCTGATGTTACAGGACACCTGAAATGACGCCATTCAATAAATCTGAATTTTGCAACAGAGCTGCAATACTGTGGATGTACATATAATCATATGCCCCCTAGGACTGAGAAGGAACAGCACGACTTCTAAATTAATTGAACTGCAATTAGTGGATGGGTTTTGTTTTTATTTAAAAAAAAAGAAAAGAAAAAGGAAATTTACAACAGAGGTTGAAACTGGGTCTAGGATAACACTGTTTTAGGAGAAGATGGAAATATCTATATTTATTTATGAATTAATTCTAGCCATCAGCCTAAGCTGTTGTGCATTCTGACCCCTAGATGTGCCAAGAATAATTATGGCCTTATCTTCTGACTTTAATCCTAAATTTTTCTGAAGTGTAGATATTTCCCAACCACATTTTGCATGCATATAAGTCTCCTTTCTAGTGAAAATACAATCTGGGTTTTGTTTATTTTAAGGTTAACAGTACAGTTTACTTTTATATTCTCTTTTTCAGATACTGCCTCTTCTTTTTGAGAGTGTGGGCATGTTCTGCCAATGATTGCAGTGGTCAGAGTAAAGGTACTAGCAATGTATAGTACTTCTGAAATATTCTCAGTTATTAACAGATTCCTCCTCCTCCAGCTCAGGGAAGATGAGGGAACCAAAATTCTGGAGGCTGATTAAGGTAAGAAATGGGGAGCAGAGGAGAGGGTAAAGGGATCCCTACGGCTGATTAAGGCAGCGATTATGGTAACTAATTAGAACAGAGATGCAAGTCTGAACAGTTGAATAGCAGTAGAAAAGGTAGGAGAGCAGGAGACAGAAATGCAGACGAGGAATAGGAATTCCGAAGGCTGGATTAAGTGACCCTCTGAACCCTCTTCTACAGAATATCTTTTAGTTAGTGAACAAGATCCAACTTAAATTTTCATAGATGTTAACTAAAATAACATCTAGTGACCAGTCGGCACGGACACTCGTTTGGAGGATCATGCAAGAATTAGATTACTGGAAATGCTCAAATACACCAGGCTTGGTCTTTGTTGCATTTTCTTTCTTCCTCTTGTACTAATTTAAGTTGTTACCCTGGGGAGGCTGGCTATGTGATGAATGGCAAACCCCATTATATCAGAAAGCTACTGTTCAGCAGTGGTTGAGGCACTTGTCATACAGACTGACAAGTCTGAAAACTACTTCATGTTGACCTCATATCTGGCTCAAACCATATAATTCAAATCAAGAAAGTATATTCAATAAACCAGATTAACTTCCTTACATACAGAGTTGGCATCCAGGAGTCATTTTAGTATCATAGCCTAGGGCAGTGGTAGAAAGATTGCATTCATGCTAGAAAAATTCAGTACTGTGGATGACTTGGAAAACTGAATACAATAGCCCATAGCTGTCTTTGTTTTCACAGCTGCTATATGGCTATGTCCGCACTATGAGCTAGGGATGTATACAAACTTGCACTAGTTTGATGAGAGCTAGCATGAGTAGAAGTAGCAGTGTAGTTACAGTAGCATGGGTAGCAGCAGCAGAGTCAAGGCTGAGACGTACAGAGTATAATCCCACCTGAAACCAGTGGGTACGTACTTGGCACAGCTCAGCTATGCCGTCACCTATGCTATCACTACAGTGCTATTTATGCTCATGCTAGTTTTCAGAGCTAGCATAAGTGTGTGTACATGAGCCTATAATTTAATGGTTTAGTTTTCATTAGATGTGATATCTCTTTGTAGACTGTAATACTTTAAATTTTAAGAAATACTAATAGAATGTTGTAAAGACATACATTACAATAGAACACTTGACAGATTGACAAAAAGGAGTTCTGTATCAATACAGAACAAAGAAGAAATTGAAGTTTCTTTATTAAAGTCTGCATAACCTATGAATGCTAACTCAATACAAAGTCATATGGTTTTGTTTTGTTTATATTTTAATTCAGGCTGATATGTTTCTCCATGGAAAAAAACAAACAAACAAAAAAATCCCTAGATGTTTCTTACTGGGGGAAAAGGAAAAATAACTTCTGTAGAAAACTTGTGAAGCCTATCTGTGCACTTGCCCCAATTCTGTACAATCTTTATAGCTGCAAGTAAGATTTATGTAAAGTTTGAGGTGAAGTTCATTAAAATGGGATTTTCTAATGCACTCAGTGTAGGGCTAACTCTGCTTTAATTGAAGTCAATGGGAGTTTCACCATTGACATAATGCTCTCATTGAAACCAATGCTGAACAGCTTCTGAAAATCCTGCCCTTAAGAAAATACATACATAGACTTTAACTCTGAGTGCCTTCAGCTCCCATTTAACTTTGTGGGAGCTGAGGGCACTCAGCACCTCACAAGATCAGCCCCATAGACAACTATGACTGCTTCAACTGCCTTCAAGTACTTATTTTTCACATCATCCTCTTCCCTTTTCTTAATATCTTTTATGCATACATAGCTACTGAGGAGGAGCTTTTTGAGCCAGTTATTTTCCATCCCAAGTGTTTTTCTACAATACTCACCTCCTTCAGGATAATGAGTTGGTGCTGAATAAAAGTCAAGCTTATCCTTAAGGTCTTCTTCATTCTCTTTTTCCCACTGCAAGCCTATCCTCTTCCAATAACTCACAGCCAGTTGCCTAAAGTATAAAACCAAAGTGTTTGAACCACCCATCTTTACATATTTAAAAATGCATCCATTCTGTATGTGACTGCTGGAAAACAAGAATCCCCTCTACACTCAACTGGAAGACTTCTTTGAATACACTGGGACAAACACTAACTTCAGATACACTTATGCAACTGTAATGGCTAGAAACTTTTTTTTTTTTTTAAATGAAGCTTAAGTTCAACAGAAATAAACAGTGTGAATCTCAACTAGCTAGGGGAAAAAACCCTTTTGCTTTGAGAAGAAGAATACAACCTCCTCTACCCTCTTTATAATCACACTTATTTGAATGCAGCACTAAAAAAAAAAAACTACTGAAGAGTTTTAGAAACAAGCAAATGTAGAAATAGAAGAGCAGGACGTTTTCCTGAACTCTACCTGAGTGAAGAAATACTTTAATACAAAGTTATCTATAAAAACTGGATCCTTTGTTCTGCTTACTTGTTCTCGGGCATTTCATCAGTAAAGCTGCTGAGTAACAAAGGAATCAACTTGTGAAAGTAAGAATATCTATCCCGCAGGTGCAACAGCCATTCTCCAACAACACTTGTAACAGCTTGCCGAACCTAGGAAGATGAGAGAAACAACACACTGCAAATTTTGCTACAGTTCCATAAGATGAAGGGAAGAATTTTGAAATCAAAAACCTTAGAGTAAACTTTAGCAAAGTGTCTAGAAGAGCCATTTATCAAATCTATTTACAAAAACAATAAAAACACAAATAATGAACTTTCATAAAAGACAAGTAAGCTGGGGGGGGGAAAATCAGACAAACTATGGTAGGTTTCAGAGTAGCAGCTGTGTTAGTCTGTATTCGCAAAAAGAAAAGGAGTACTTGTGGCACCTTAGAGACTAACAAATTTATTTGAGCATAAGCTTTCGTGAGCTACAGCTCACTTCAGCATCCGATGAAGTGAGCTGTAGCTCACGAAAGCTTATGCTCAAATAAATTTGTTAGTCTCTAAGGTGCCACAAGTACTCCTTTTCTTTTTGCAAACTATGGTAGTAGACTGCCTACATGTTCTGATCACCATTATCTTAGCTTATCATTCCTGAAGTACAGCTCCAACATAGGGTATGTCTTCACTAGCAACGTTTAAGCGCTGCTGCAGCTTAAGCGAGAAAGTTGCAGCACTATAAAGTGGCAGTGTAGACAAGGCCATACTGTATTTCCATTTAAATGGTGGATCAAGTCCAACACATTCTAAATCACAGTAGTTCTTAGAGAGAGTACATTATGAAATGAGATAAAAACATGACACCGCCTACTAATAAAAAAATATTTTAAAAAATAATATTCTTTATTTATACAGCATATTTTAAGCAAGGCTCTCAAAGCCTAACACATGCGATGTAGATATGGTAAAATCTAGATTTTATGAACCTCCATTTAACCTAAAATGCTTGCGTTCCCAATCCAGCTGGCCCAATCCAGCAAGCACTTAAGGGTGTACTTAACTTTATGTATATGAATAATCCCATTAAAAGTCAATGGAACCAATCATACGCTTAAACATTTACATATGTGTTTTGCTGGAAGAGGCCAGAGTGCTCAGTCCATTGCTGGATCAACCCTAAGACTGCAGGGAGAATAAACGCTATCACTCAACTCTGTCAACCAACACTTTAGATTTTCTGGTTTACTTGGTCTTCAAATTTCTTATCTGCTAAATACTATTGTGCTGAAGGATTATTGCAAATCCCTTTCATTGTACAAAGATTTTTGTCAGCCCCTGGAGAGTCCTTCATAAAACAAACCAAAGAGTTCTCTTCAATTATACACATATTACTGAGGGACAAAACAGCCAAAGGACAGACTTAGAAGTATTTAGGTACCTAACTCCCATAGGTTTCAGAGTAGCAGCCGTGTTAGTCTGTATTCGCAAAAAGAAAAGGAGTACTTGTGGCACCTTAGAGACTAACAAATTTATTAGAGCATAAGCTTTCATGAGCTACAGCTCACTTCATCGGATGCATTTGGTGGAAAAAACAGAGGGGAGATTGATATACACACACACACACAGAGAACACGAAACAATGGGTTTATCATACAAACTGTAAGGAGAGTGATCACTTAAGATAAGCCATGGGGGGGGGGGGGAGAGGAAAGGAGGAAAACCTTTCATGGTGACAAGCAAGGTAAGCTAATTCCAGCAGTTAACAAGAATATCAGAGGAACAGTGGGGGGTGGGGTGGGGGGGGAGAAATACCATGGGGAAATAGTTTTACTTTGTGTAATGACTCATCCATTCCCAGTCTCTATTCAAGCCTAAGTTAATTGTATCCAGTTTGCAAATTAATTCCAATTCAGCAGTCTCTCGTTGGAGTCTGTTTCTGAAGCTTTTTTGTTGAAGGATAGTCACTCTTAGGTCTGTAATCGAGTGACCAGAGAGATTGAAGTGTTCTCCAACTGGTTTTTGAATGTTATAATTCTTGACGTCTGATTTGTGTCCATTCATTCTTTTACGTAGAAACTGTCCAGTTTGGCCAATGTACATGGCAGAGGGGCATTTCTGGCACATGATGGCATATATCACATTGGTAGATGCGCAGGTAAACGAGCCTCTGATAGTGTGGCTGATGTGATTAGGCCCTATGATGGTATCCCCTGAATAGATATGTGGACAGAGTTGGCAACGGGCTTTGTTGCAAGGATAGGTTCATGGGTTAGTGGTTCTGTTGTGTGGTGTGTGGTTGCTGGTGAGTATTCGCTTCAGATTGGGGGGCTGTCTGTAAGCAAGGACTGGCCTGTCTCCCAAGATCTGTGAGAGTGATGGGTCGTCCTTCAGGATAGGTTGTAGGATGATGCGTTGGAGAGGTTTTAGTTGGGGGCTGAAGGTGATGGCTAGTGGTGTTCTGTTATTTTCTTTGTTGGGCCTGTCCTGTAGTAGGTGACTTCTGGGTACTCTTCTGGCTCTGTCAATCTGTTTCTTCACTTCAGCAGGTGGGTATTGTAGTTGTAGGAATGCATGATAGAGATCTTGTAGGTGTTTGTCTCTGTCTGAGGGGTTGGAGCAAATGCGGTTATATCGTAGAGCTTGGCTGTAGACAATGGATCGTGTGGTATGATCTGGATGAAAGCTAGAGGCATGTAGGTAGGAATAGCGGTCAGTAGGTTTACGATATAGGGTGGTGTTAATGTGACCATCGCTTATTAGCACCGTAGTGTCCAGGAAGTGGATCTCTTGTGTGGACTGGTCCAGGCTGAGGTTGATGGTGGGATGGAAATTGTTGAAATCATGGTGGAATTCCTCAAGGGCTTCTTTTCCATGGGTCCAGATGATGAAGATGTCATCAATGTAGCGCAAGTAGAGTAGGGGCTAACTCCCATAAAAATCTAGCCCTAAGTGACGTCTCCAAAGTTATGTAGCTAGGAGTAGTACAAACTGGAACACAATCCAGAACTTCTGATACTAGACCACACACCCTCCCCCCCAAAAGTTGAGTATTACAGCTTTATTCACAAGAACATGCCATCCTTCCTAATTTTTGAGGATTCCTCCTTGGTGGCTAATTTTTACTTGGTCAACTTTATACATTAATATACAAATACTTAAATTCAGCTGAAGCTGAATATCTTAATGAAGCTAGGAACACAATTTAATTGGCATTAAGAAGCGAACACATATTTTTATTACATTATTTTTATTCCTAGAAATATGTTAATGAAGGGGAGGCAAAATCTAGACAAAAGAAAGTAGAATTACCTGAGGAATTTCATCAAAAAGTCGCTGGGCCAAATGAGAGAGAACATCATCTACAGACTTTCCATTGCCAAACTGTATCACCGTTCCTGTGGCTTGAATCACAGCAACACGGACTCTGAAGTGCTGGTGTGAAACTGTTTGCATTAAGGGTTTTATCAAAAATTCTGAGTGCATATGAAAGTGTTCTGTTAAAGGAGAAAGAGAGAAAGCTCAGCTCTGTCTTTATATGTATGCCTACAACAGACCTTGTGCAAACATCACCCTGCATTTATATAGCACCTTCTGAACATGGAGCTGATTTATATAGCTATGTTTATGTATATATATGGTCTCATGCGGCAGAGTGTGTTAGACTGGGATAACAGCACATTTGCATCTCTGCCACTATCATCCCAGTCCCATGACCATCCCAGCACCCTCCTCCTGCTGCAACTTGTTCCCTGTAATTCTGGTCCCATTCTTTCTACCCTGCTCTCTACACCCCCATCCCCAGTTAGGATGGCCAGAGCAGCACTGACCACATACCTGCAACTCCTCCAACCAGTGCCCGGCACCCTGAATTCCACCCCCAATTCACCCTCTTCATCTGAGTCAGGGCCACTAACAATGCTCCTGCAGATCCCTCATCCTCCCTGGCTTCCCCACCATCTCTCTCCTCCCCAATCACTAACCCCGAGTGCAGGACCCTGTGCACCCGCAGCTCGCAGGCCACTCCAGGCCCCCTGGCTCCCTTCCCCGGGTCCCACCTGGCATAGCCCTGGCGCTGGCGGCCGCACACCTGCAGCTTTCACGCTTGACCTCGGGGTAGGGGTCGAGGAGGGTGGCCTGCAGGATGTGGATGACCTCGGGCAGGTAGGGGGCCAGGGCGGCCTCGCAGAGCTCCAGCAGGAGGCCCAGGAGCTGGATCAGGGCCAGGCGCAGCTCCTCGCAGGGCTCGTGCGATTGCCCCTGCGGCGGGCAGAGGCGCTGGGCCAGGGCCGGCAGCAAGCAGGGCAGGCCCTCAGCGGGCCGGACGCTGTGGCTCAGGCCGTGGTAGGTGAGCTGGACGGCCAGCTCCCGGCAGCGCTCGGCCGGATCCCCCACCAGGCACCGCACCAGCGGCCGCAGCAGCTGCTTGGCGAAGACCTCCTGCAGCACCGGGGCCGAGAGCGGCCGCTCCTGCACCTCGGCCCGGATGGCCCGCAGCGCCCGCAGCCGCGCATCCCGGCCGGGCTCCTGCAGGCTGCCCAGGTGCCGGCCCAGCGCCTGGATCACCTCCGCGACCCGACGTTGGTCACCCAGAGCCCCGTCCTCAGCCATGCTGGAGCGTCGCTAAGGAGGCTCAGACCGCCCGCTGCGGCCCGTTACTAAGGACTCTGCTCTTCTAGCGGCCGCTTTCACGCCAGTAAACACGTGCTTTACGGCAATTTCAACATGCAAGAAACTTTATTGGCAGGGGGCTCTGCCGGACACGGACACTGAGGCTGGGGCTGGGGTGGGTCTCGCCCAGCAAACCGCTCTAGCGCCACAGAGAGACTTCGAGAGAGTGATACGAGGGTTATAGAGGGAGCATGGGTCAGGGGTTAAAGTGCACAGCAGGGAGCCAGCAGTGCTGGGTTTAATTCCCATGGGGCCTGGGGCAAGTCATTTGACAGCTTCCCTGCCTCAGTTTCCCTATGTGTTAGCTGGGGCTAACAGCATTTGCAATGCAGTTGTCCTGACGCAGTGCAGCATAAAGGCTGCCCCTTAGCTAGGGTTGCCAACCCTCCGGGATTGGCCTGGAGTCTCCTGGAATCGGCATCGATCTCCCGGTGACTGTTGAAAGCAATTCAGGAGATTTTAATAGGTCATTTTAAGAAAATGATATTACATCACGTTGGGGGCGGGGGGGGGGGGGGATCTCCCGGAATAGCTTCAGTCAGAGTTGGCAACCCTACCTTGAACTGGTGCCTAATATTCTATCTCCTGGGAGAAGGGCTTGCTTTGTGTTAGCATTCACTATTAATCAGAGTGAAACACTGATTGCGTAGCTTAAGTAAATGTTGTAGGGTACAGTCCCTTAAAAGTCAGTGTCTGTGGGAATTAAAAAACCCAAAGCTCTGTTCTTTGCTTTTTCATATAATCATCCTATCTGGTTGGAAGATACTATCAAACTGTGGAGAATCATTACACCAGTGTCTTGATATTAATCCCCAAAATAACTGCATCACCCCTATACTGAAAGAGGATTGCTGCTTTAAATGTTAAAAAGGACCCCAAAGGATGCATCCGATGAAGTGAGCTGTAGCTCACAAAAGCTTATGCTCAAATAAATTTGTTAGTCTCTAAGGTGCCAAAGTACTCCTTTTCTTTTTGCACAGGGACTTTTGGAGCCTTGTGAAATGTTGCATGGTGATGCTGATGAATGTCAAAACGTTTAAAATTGCCTACTAATTGTTGGCCCCAATCCTGTGATTAGACCCATGGGGTGATCCAAGTGCAGGTTCGGTGTCTTTTTTTGTAATAGTGAACAGCAATGCTTGCACAGTGCTTCGAATGTGTAAAGTGCTAATTAACGGTAAAGTCTACATTCTTCAGCAATTGGATGTGTAACAACAGGTATCTAAATCAATAATCTCACAGAGATCTGGACTTCCTCCAATCGCTTGCTGCATTTAAAAGCAGCATTGCATGCTCTTTGGCCATGTTACCAGGATGGAAAAAAATACCCCAGCACGGCGCTCTCAGACTCTACATTGATGTGTGAAGGGATGCACGTCTTGACCCTACCTGTCATCACCTGTGAGGCTGACCCAGAGATTTGTGGATTTGCAGGATTGAGCCAGATCTGGGAACTTCATTCTATGATGCCTGGTACAATGTCATCATCATGGTCCCGGTGGCTGATGCATCAGTCCTCAGACTATGCACGTTTGAAAATCTGGGCATATACATAATCAAAGATGCTGAGTTACCCACATTTGGACATTTTGGCCTAAGTGTGATGTAATTAAAAAAATATGATAGTGAAAGGCTGAAAATCTTGTCTCCCTCCAATGATCAAGTGGTGCTAGGCAGATCTGACTATTGAAGCATGAAACATTATATCCGGGGCTCAACCAGGGGCTGCCCAAACTTTTCCCAGTCATGGGGTTGCATTGGCAACTTGCTGGGATTAAGTGGGAGGCATCTCATTTGTATGATATCAAACAGATTGAGATATATTCACACTGCCCCATCCTCCATGCAAACTCCTAACAAATCTCCGTGGTCCCTATGCATATATCTCATCCAACCAATTAATATCCACTTTGTGGTGGCATTATAGTAAAACTACAATTGGGCCACAGTCCTGCAGTTTGTTGCTTACCAGCAGACCCCTGCACCTCTGTTAGGCCCCATTGACTACAACAGGACTTGGCACAGATGCAGGGGTCCACCCATGCACAATGGCTTGCGGGCAAGGAACAAAGACTATAATGTAAAGGGATAATGGTTTCATTGTATGACTTGATTCTAAAGCCAAGGCAAAGACATGGCTTACCGAGTCAATCTTCAATATACCAAGATAAGAAGCACAAAGTGCAGTTAGGAGTTAGTATAGACAGCTGGCACAGTATGACTTACTTCATTGCATATTCTTGAGGGACGCTGACAATTTGGCTTAGTTTGAAAATCCAGCAAACAGGCAGCATGAAGTGGATTCAGACCTCCAGGAAAGCAGAATTTTCAGAGAAAATGCCTTGCACAAACCATTAGAAAGCATCACAAAAAAGCCACTGTAAAGTGCATTGAAATGACTACAGCATAGGTTATTGGGACTGCAATGCTTTGAGGTGTGTACAAGGTACTGCCCAGGAAAGTCACAACAGAGATGGCTCTGGAGAATAGGACAGTTTCTTTCGGAGGCCCCCCAACATGCTATAGAAACTCTATGGCCCCACTTTGCCACAACAACTGTTTTTCTGCATGTAAAAGCCAGGGCCAGCTTTAGGTGGTAGCAAGCAGGGCAATTGCCCAGGGCCCCACGCCACAGTGGGCATCGTGAAGCTAAGTTGCTCAGGCTTTGGCTTTAGCCCCGGGTGGTGGGGCTTGGGGCTCCAGGCTGCAGTCCTGCACAGTGGGACTTTGGCTTTCTGTCCTGGGCCTTAGCAAGTCTAAAACCAGCCATGCTTGACGGACTCCCTGAAACCTGCTTGCGGCTCTCGCAGGGGACCCCGATCCCTGGTTGTGAACCACTGGAATAGGAGATAGTCTATCATCATGCTACAATACTTTTACATATCTGGTGGGAGGTTCCAGGTAATCCACCACCAAAGCACTGAACAGGATGGGATGCTACAGGGAGTAAAACAATATTTCAAGGGTGGCCAGACTGCAAGGCAGATGAGCCACAGGAGGTTACCCTCTATCACTGGGAAAGGATGAGCTATATATGCAAGATGGGATTTTGCTTAAAGGGGACAAAGCAGTAATCCTAGCTGATTTAAGACCTGACATCATGAGACAGATACATAATACACTCTTGGGTATTAAGCATGCCTGAGATGAGCCCAGCTGTGTATCTACTGGCCAGGCATGAATGGCTATGGAACAGTGTGAGCTGTTCAGAGTGTAGTGATCAACAACAGAAGGAGACTACATACAGCCTAACCTGACCCCGAAAAAAGGCCTCTCTGTGTAGAGGATAAAATTTTCAAAAGTACCCAAGTCACTTAGTGACTTTCAATGGGACTTTGGCTCCTTAGATACTTATGAAAATTTTACCTTTAGTCTTTTAATTCTTTAATTATTTTAAAGTTTCTCCCATACTCTAGGCACATTACAGACATTCAAAAGATAGATTCACTTGATGCATTTTGTAAATATTTGAGACCATAGGAACTGCCCTGTTGGGTAAGAACAGTTGTCCATCTAGTGTATTATCTGTTTCTAACAGTAGCCATTATCAGATGCTTCTAAAAGAGTTGCAAGATATCCCATAGTGAACAGTTATGGAATAACTGGCCCATAAGGGAGCTTTCTTTCTAACCCCAAGCAAGGTTGGCATATGCCCCTATGCAGAAACATTATGTTCCACAAGCTAATGGTAGTGTGGATGTTCTCATTATCCATATAGATGCCAATTTCTTTTTCAAATCCTGCTAAACTCTTGGGTTCATTTGATATCTTGTGGCATCAAGTCCCACAGGTTAATTAGGTGTTAGGTATAAAAGTATATCTTTTTATCTGTTTTAAATGTATGGAATTTGTTTCACTGAATGCCTCCTTGTTCTTGTAAACAGAACAGATAGTGTAAATAGAAACACTTGAATATTTTTCCGTTATCATTCATTATTTTATATACCTCAGTCATATTCCCTCTTATCGTTTTCTCTCTACATTAAACAGTCCCGATCTTCAGTTTCTTCTTATGTGGAAATCTTTCCATTTCACTAATTATTTTCATCACCTATCTCTGCATCCCCTTCTCTCTTTTTTGAGGTGGGGTAACCAGAACTAAACATAGTATTCACAGTGAGAACATGCCATCAATTCATATATTTTTAATATTAGTGTCTCTCTCATTCTTTATGCAGCATAGTGCTTGTCTGACCACTACTGTGCATTGGGCAGATGTGTGACTGGTGTCAACAAGACAGTTTTCCTGAGTGATTGCAGTTAATTTAGAACCTAGCAATTGTTATGAGTAATTCAAATTATTCTTTTCAAATCACCTTGCATTTATTGATGCTGAATTTCATCTGCCATTATGCTGCTCATTTGCCTAGCTTGCTTAGGACTCTCTGGAGTTTTTTAGAGTCTTGTCTACTGTTGACTAGCCTAAATAATTTTGTATTATCTGCCAGTGTTACCACTTCATTGTTGTATCCTTTTTCTAAACCATTAATGGGTTTATTAAACACCAGTTGTCCTAGTTTATATCGTGAAGATATCCTCTTATTAACCTTTTACCCTGTGATTCTTGAGGGTATATCTATACTGGAGAAATGGAGGTATGTTAGAAAAAGTGTTATCTCACATGTTTTAGTTAGCATGTTGTTAACACCAGTTACTGCCATCCATTGTGGACAAACACATTAGCTGTCTGTGGTTAAACCTCCATCACAGCTTCCTTTCACCCAAAATTAATTGCCCTTCCCCACACACCCCAAAAAGCCTGGGAGAACAGGCTGCATGTCCTGAAAGTCACCAAATCTGGTGTTTGGAGAACCACAGGCTACGTCTTATCAGTGCAGGAGACAGAGCTTTCTCAAGGTCTGGTCTGAGAGACTGGAATGAACTCCCCTGGGAATTGAGGACCATCACAAACATTCCCACCTTCTATTCCAAGTGCAAGACACACTTTTCTGACCTGCCTTTTCTAACAACTACACAGCAGCACATATATTTAAAAGACCAAAACAAAGCCCTACCTAAACAAAACCCTATTGTGATCAATGAACCCTTCACTGCCAGCTGACAAGGTTTCTGATATGTACATTCTAGTTCAACAAAATATGGCATGTGAGGTCTTAAAGAAAAGCCAGAATCACAGTGATCATTAATATAATTGTGAAATGTTTGTACTGATACTATGCAAGGAGTTATGTATGCCTACTGAAAATGTGCTTTAAAGTGTGTATCACGGCAGAGTTGACAAACTGGTTTTCTGTCATGCAAAAGAAGTTTAGTCACCTGTCTGTTAGCATGTAAATTAAACATTGTAAGTTAACACCATAGAGAGTCGTTTAAGTATGAAGTCAACAGGAGGATGTGAAATCAACAGGGAGGCAGCACAGTGGAAACAAAGCCACAGAGGTTATCTTGGTTCTGGGTACAGACAGTGAACTTTTGGGGATATAAGGAAAAGGAAAACACCACTTCATTCTCCGCCTAGGAAGCAATCAGACAGTATGATTACTTTCACGAAAATGGGATCACAAAGGGCCTTGGTTAAAATGCTGCAAAGGATATTTGCGATGAGATAAATTCCTTTAGACGGAAGGTTAGCCTGTTAAGTTTAGTCTCTAGAAATCATGTTATGATTTTGTTCAAAATGTAACCTTTGTTTTTCATTATTCTTACTATCTCTTGACCCTGATAATAAACATATTGTTGATTTCACTATAAATATATCCAAGTGTTGGGATATTAAGCTAGGGGCTGATCCCAAGTTGAATCATACAAGCTGGTGTGTACATTTTCTCCTTGGGGACAGGAGACCTGCTGTTTCTGAGAGTGTTTGGTGGATAAAGAGCTGGACACTACAGGGGAACACTTCAAAGAGGCTTGGGGATAGGATACTCCTATTGTTAACCTGCAAGGCAAAGTAAGGGCTGGCATAGCCCAGGAGAGCGCTTGGCTGGCTCACAGGCTGGCAGCATCAGAGAGCTGATACCCAATTAAGCACAAACAAGTCTCCCTCATGCTGGAGGCAGAGGGTAACAAGGTGACTCCCAGCCCTGGGTGCCCCAAGAACCTATATTGTGCACATGGTTCCACTCCTGGAAAGAAAATGTATCACATTACACAGATTAGTCACGTTCCTTATTGCACTACAGGAAGGCATCAGGTACTATGCTAAGGAGGGTTGTATAAGAAATTATGTAGAACAGAATGGTAGCACATTGGAACTCTGAGCCTGAGCACCTCACAGGATGACAACTGTTGCAATATCATATGCAGTTTCTGAAAGTGACAAGAGAGGCAGTTTCTGAAAGTGACAAGCCCCAAACCATGTTGGGCTTTATAGGTCAAACCCAACCCTTCAGCTTGATCCGGACATTAGCTGGTGACTGTGAAGCACAGGTGTAATGTGCACATCGAGGGACACGTTGCTGATAAGCCACTGCTTTCCGCACAAGACGTTTCAAGGCATAACTCCAAGTCAAGTGCACTACTGTAATCTAATCGGGGTGACAAAGGCACAGGCAGCTAAAAGAGTGCAGCCTTGGTGCCAAGAGCAGATCATAAGCACACCTGGCAACTGCTGCTATTGGGGCAGCTGGGGATGCAGCAAGACTCCCAGGATACGAGCCACAGAAACAGACAATGGGTTGGTATACCTGTCACAGAAGGCACCAATGTCACAGCTGCCATTTCCTCTGGCCCTTTACTCCATCTCCTAAGCACCATCCCCAAAAGCAAGCTCCAGATGTCCAGGGCACTTTGACAAATTAGGGACCGCAGCTTGGGGCGTATCTGTCTGCCTCTCGCAGACACGCTGCGCTCCCTGGGGCAGGCTGCGTGCCCCTCCTTTGGTGCCTCTCCCCCCTCGCCTGCCCCGGCCTCCCCCCCAGAATCAGAGCCGGCTTTGCCTGCGGAGGGAGGCTGTGCTTAGGCGTGAGTGACAGCAAACGGGACTTCCTGCAGGGCAGCTGCTGCAGCGCCCTAACGCTTTGCAGGCGAGCTCTCTGGGGTCGGGGGGCAGGGCGGTGAAGGGGGACCCCTCCGCTGGAGCCCGTCCACGGCTGCCCAGGGAGAGGAAAGGTAGCAGCAGCCCGGGAAGGAGGAGGCGGCCGCGCTGCGGAATAGCAGGCGCCCCCACCCCCCTGCGTAAAGGAAGAGAGAGGAGAGCTGCTGCTGTCACTGCTCCAGCCACTCAGGTATTTATATGGCCCTCTCGCTCCACATCCTTTCCCCACGGCTCCTCTGGTTCCCTAGCCTGGTTTGGCACCCTTCCGTCCTCCTTCCTCTCTGGTGTTGACAGCCCCTTTCCCTCTCCATCCTTCCCCAATCCCCAGGCTTTGGAGCTGCTCCCCAGCAACAATGGGTTTATTTCAACACAAAGCCTGGTGCTAGTGGTGGAGGCAGGGGAGGGGGCTGCTTATTCTCCCCTCCTCCCCCACATGGTGCCATTCACAAAGGCTGGGAGATGCTCTGATGGGGGGGGGGGGGAGGGGAGTGAATGTTGTCTCCGGCACTGGGGCAATTGAAAGGAGAGGAGATGCCCCCTGTCCTACACCCCCAGCCGAAAACAAATCCCAGTCCAGCGTGAGATTTCTCCCACTTCATTGTAAAACACACAGCTAAATTCTCTCCCATTGGAGGGAGATGCTTTAAAAACTGCTTTCAAATGAATTCTTGGGAGGAAGGGGTTTCCCTCCAAATCTGCTTTAAGACATAATCCCCAACCTTAGCCCAAGTTTCAGTTAGGTGGAGGGAGAATTGTCTCGTTTCGGATTCATTTTGAGCCAGCTTTACAAGAGCACTTATAATGAAGGATTTTGCTGTGTCGTTTTTGTTCCAAGGGAGCATTTAAGCATCTCATCTATTGTTTTGCTTTAAAAAATATCCCTCTTGTTTGAAATTGTCCCCTCCTGAAACATTCCTAGGGGTTGAAAGCAAACCTCAAAAGATGCTCTGATGATGGGAATTGAGAAGATGTGATGAAACTTAAATGATCTTCTGATATAAGTAAGTTAATATAAATCAAATAGACCACAAACATATGTCCTTTTATTTTGTACTTGATGAACACACATTAATTGGAGGAATCAAACATGTTTTTCCTTCATCACCAAACTCCTCTTTGGTACAAGAGAGCTGCCCCATATATATTTTAAAAAAAGAGTATTAAAGTATTTTACTAAAGACAGATGCCCCTCCATCTTCTACAGAAATCTAGCACCCTGAAGAGAAGGATCTAGATTCCGTTTGTATACCGATGGGGACATTACTCTAAATTTACATTTAGAAGATATCTTTAAAACTCATATTGTGCATGATTTATTGCACCATTGTTTTCAAATGTTGAAGAATGTCTAATAATTTGAATGCTCTTTTTGTAATTCTTGGTATGTTGCTTTTGTAGAGATGACATGATGACATGTGAAGTGCCACAACATTGACATGTGCTGAATTGTTAGCTTGTGAAGAGAAGATGTACAATATTAAAATACCTTAGTTCTGTCAAATTGTTTTGACAAAAGACTTCAGGAATTCTCTTTGATATCTTAATTGCACCATTTTCTTACCTACGTTTGTTTTCTGTTTACAAGCCTGAAGATGGCTGCTTCTTCCTCCTGCAATGTGGAAGAAGATGAGAGCCTGAAGGGATGTGAACTCTATGTTCAGAAGCATAACATCCAACAGATTTTGAAAGAGTGCATTGTAAACCTTTGCATAGCAAAACCAGACCGGCCGATGAAGTTCCTCAGAGAACATTTTGAAAAATTAGAAAAGGTCAGTGGCTTTCATGTGACTTCTATTTTCAGTTTCCAAGTGTATGAATGCAAAGGATGTTCTTAAAGTTTCATATATTTGGGTGCAATCTTTTCTTAGCATTCTGCTTTAGTAGTTACCCTTTAAAAAAAGCTCCTAAGAGAAAAACTTTTGTTTGGCATATGTGCAGTACAATATCTGATATCATGCACAACTTCTTTTTGTAGGATAAGGGTTATAATTTCTTAGCAGATTGCAAGGACAATTGCACTGACTGGTAAAATTGATCCAGAGTTACAAAAATGTATAGCATTATAACATACAGGAACCTGTTTTCCCCTTCCATCAGAAGGACCTGTACAGCAGAGCAACGTGTGGGTTCTTCCTATTCATTCCAATGTCAGGAGGTGTAGTTTGCCCTTACCTCCATCATGGAATCTCCAAATTCTGTGTAGATCTTGGGAAATGCGCAGAGGCCAATCTGCTACTTGACCACACTGACTCCTGTCCATACAGGAGAGCACAAGTACTGCAGGAGTGGTGCTTATAGGGACTGTCTATACTTTGACTGCTCTGAAACGGCATGTTGCACAGTGTAGAGGCATGTCATCATGCTAAGCTGATCTAGTGTGCCCACTTACAGACAGGCATAGTGTTACAGATGAACCCTTACTTGATTTTTCCCATGCCCAGAGGAATCAAGAAGTCCAAACAGACTGTTGGATGCTAAGAAGCACCTCCTTGTGGAGGGTCTCATTTATTAACAGAAAAGCCAGTACAGAGTATAAACAAAACTTTCACCCCAACATCTCAGCTGCAGGACTGGGTCATTCTTAGTCTATCTGTCTCTCACCTGAGTCTAGTGCTCATCTTTACCCAGGCTCTTCCTCAAGGATTTTCTCAGTTCCAGTCTTTGCCTCTGGAGTTAGGACTCTTGCCCCTACCAGAGGAAGAGCCTTTTCTGGAGTGAGGGGAGGTTAATCCACTGTGACTCTTCCCCAGGGACAGCAGGTGATCCCTGCCAGGCAAAGCCTCTGGCCACTGTCTAGGAGACCCTCACTGAGACTAGGCCCTCTAGGATACCTGCTGACTGCATTTCTCTTCCTACAAGGCTCCCCTCTCTAACAGCACCTCTTACAAGTTCCCCATTCTGATGGATTCCACAGACAGCTCACCCTCTAGGCTCTTTGCTCAGCCCTCTTTTCAGGGAGCTCCTCCCTACTAGAGCTTCCTGTCTCCATTTAGAGTTTTCCTCTAACTAAGCTTGGATAATATTTATTAGGTCCAGGTGCTCATTTACTAATCAGACACCTGGAGTAGACAGTTACCCCCTGATGAGGCTTTCATAAGGAGGTGTGACAAAGCTCTGTCCTTACCTCCGTGGGTCCCCCGTTTCCTGGCGGATTTCGCTAGCCTCAGAGACTCACTGTGACCCTCCACGTAACTCTTCTTTCTCTAGAGACAAGGGTCAAAGTCTACTGAGCCATTTTCATCATAAGCCAGCGAGGGAGGTGAGGAGAAGTTATCCTTCCTTGCATAGTCTCTGTTGTCTCCCAGTCGCAGTGATTAAACAAGGGGCAAAGGTGGTGGTGGTGGGGGGGAGCCTGGGCTCATCCTCTACTCCAGGCTCCAGCCCAGGGACCCTAATAGTATCAGCTATGGTAGTTGACCTTTTAGAAACATGACCTGTACAATTCCCTGGGCTACTTCCCCCACACAGTATCCCTCACTTCTTCAAGCTCCACCTCACCCTTACGTCAGGGCCTCCTTCTTTGTGCCTGATATGGTGTGTACTACTCAGCCTCTCCAACAGCGCAACTTCTTCCCACAGCTCCTGACATGCACCCCCACCTGACTGACTGGGAGGCTTTTAACTAGTTTCAGCCAGCCCCTGATTGGCTTCAGGTGTCCCAATCAACCTAGCCTTCTCCCTGCCTTCTGGAAAGTTCTTAATTGGCCCCAGGTGTCTTAATTGACCTGGAGCAGCTTCCATTTCACTTAACCTGATACCAGGGATTTGTTTAGCCTGGAGCTAATATATCTATCTATCTCCCACTACTTTTCTATAGCCATCTGGCCTTGCCCCGTCACATATCCCCCTCCTTTGCTGAACACCATAGAGTTGGGCAACTTGGGACGCCAGGCAGTATGCTCGTGACAGACCATCAGCGTTGCCATGGTGGCATCCAGCCCTGTGCCGTACGCGGAACTGGAATGGTTGGAGGGATAAGAACCACCTGGTGACCCTTGCATTCTTTTCCTTATTCCGCTGCATTCACTGGAGGGGTGCATGGTCCGTTACAATAGTAAATCGCCGGCCTAAGAGGTAATAACGCAGTGTCTCCATAGCCCATTTGACAGCAAGGCATTCTCTCACGACTATTGCGTATTTCTGTTCTCTTGGGAGAAGCTTTCTGCTTAGGCAGAGGATCGGGTGTTCCTCTTCTCCCACCATTTGCAACAGAACTGCTCCCAACCCCACCTCGGAAGCGTCTGTTTGTAAAATAAATTCCCTGTTAAAGTCTGGGGTTATGAGTACGGGGTCATTATAGAGGGCCGTCCGAAGGTCTGTAAATGCCCCCTCTGCTGCGTCGGTCCACTTTACCATGTCTGGACCTTGGGCCTTTACCAGGTCTGTTAGGGGACTTGCCCTAGTGGTGAAGTGGGGAATAAACCGTCGGTAGTAGCCTTCCACGCCTAGGAATGCATGGACCTGCTTCTTTTAGGTCGGCCGGGGCCAGTTTTGAATTGCCTCTAGTTTATTCATTTGGGGCTTCACTATGCCCCTTCCCACAATATATCCCAGGTACCTAGCCTCTGCTAGCCCTGTGGCGCATTTAGCGGGATTAGCAGTGAGGCCAGCCCGCCTTAAGGTGCACAGTACTGCCTCAACTTTCTTCAAGTGGGTTCCCCAGTCTGGCGTATTGATGATGACATCATCTAGGTATGCAGCTGCATAACTAGTATGGGGGCGCAGCAGCTTATCCATGAGGCGCTGGAATGTGGCTGGGGCCCCATCTAGCCCAAAAGGGAGGACGGTGTACTGGAATAGCCCATCCGGGGTGGAGAATGCTGTCTTTTCTTTAGCTTCTTTGGTCAGAGGAATCTGCCAGTACCCTTTTGTCAGATCCAGTGTAGTCAAGAATCGGCACTACCCAGTTGGTCGACCAGTTCTTCGATGCGTGGTATGGGGTATGCATCAAACTGGGATATTTCATTCAGTCGGCGAAAGTCATTACAGAATCTCATGGTACCGTCAGGTTTAGGCACTAGAACAATTGGACTGAACTACTGACTGTAAGATTCTTCAATAACCCCTAATTCTAACATTTTCTTTACTTCGGCTTTGATTTCCTCTCTTTTGGCTGCTGGGATTCGGTAGGGTCTCAATGTTACCTTGGCTCCAGGGATTGTGCAGATATGGTGATAGGTCTCAGTCGTCCACCCTGGTTTTGTAGAGAACACATCTCTGTTGCAATTAATCATGTCGGCTGCCTCGATCTTTTGGATCGGCATCAAGTCGGATGATATCCTCACTTGCTCGTGTAAGTTATCCTCCTGGGGAAGGGTCTCCTGCATGACTAAGCATGTCTCTCAATCGTGCCAAGGTTTTAGAAGATTGATGTGGTAAATTTGCTCTAATTTCCGGCGGCCTGGCTGCCACACCTTATAGTTCATCTCTCCCATGGCTTTGATTATTTCGTAGGGTCCCTGCCACTGGGCCAACAGTTTACTTTCTGCTGTGGGCACCAGTACCATCACCCGATCCCCTGGTTGGAACTGTCGAAGCTTCGCTTGGTGGTTATAATGGGTTCATTGGGTCTCCCGTGCTCTCTCCAAGTGTTCCCCTACAATGGGCATAACTCGGGCTATCCGATCTCTCATCTGCAGTACATGCTCAACTATGTTCCTTCCGGGATTTGGCTCCTCTTCCCAGGCTTCTCTGGCTATATCCAATATACCCCGAGGGTAGCGCCATATAGTAGTTCGAATGGAGAGAAACCTGTGGAGCCTTGCGGAACCTCCCAGATGGCGAACATGAGGTAAGGCAATAGGGTATCCAAAACTTTCCTATCCCGGCTTACCACTTTCCTGATCATGGCCTTGAGGGTCCTATTGAACCTTTCCACAAGGCCATCTGTTTGCAGGTGGTATACAGAGGTCCGTAGGGCTTGTACATGAGCTCTTACCACCTCCTCCATTGTGGTACAAAGCAAACAAACAAAAACCAAAACAAAAAAAAAATCCAAAACCCCAGTGCACTTCTTTTTTTTTTTTTTTTTTAAAAAACCTCTTTCTTCCGCCACGCTTTGAACGAAGTCCCACTCCTGACACCAGTTGTGACAAAGCTCTGTCCTTGCCTCCATGGGTCCCGCGTTTCCTGACGGATTTCGCTAGCCTCAGAGGCTCAATGTGACCCTCCATGTAACCCTTCTTTCTAGAGACAAGGGTCACAGTCTACTGAGCCATTTTCATCATAAGCCAGCGAGGGAGGTGAAGAGAAGTTATCCTTCCTTGCATAGTCTCTGTTGTCTCCCAGTCGCAGTGATTAAACAGGGGGCAAAGGTGGTGGTGGTGGTGGTGGGGAGCCTGGGCCCACCCTCTACTCCGGGCTCCAGCCCAGGGACCCTAATAGTATCAGCTATGGTAGTTGACTTTTTAGAAACATGATCTGTACAATTCCCTGGGCTATTTCCCCCATGGCAGCCCTCACTTCCTCAAGCTCCACTTCACCCTTACGTCAGGGCCTCCTTCCTTGTGCCTGATATGGTGTGTACTACTCAGCCTCTCCAACCGTGCAACTTCCTCCTACAGCTCCTGACATGCACCCCCACCTGACTGACTGGGAGGTTTTTAACTAGTTTCAGCCAGTCCCTGATTGGTGTCAGGTGTCCCAATCAACCTAGCCTTCTCCCTGCCTTCTGGAAAGTTCTTAATTGGCCCCAGGTGTCTTAATTGACCTGGAGTAGCTTCCATTTCACTTAACCTGGTACCAGGGATTTGTTTAGCCTGGAGCTAATATATCTATCTCCCACTACTTTTCTATAGCCATCTGGCCTTGCCCCGTCACAGTGGTCACAGGCAGATTTGGCCCTAAATCCCCATAAAAGGCAACTGCCCTTTGTGGGGAAAAGCAGTATCGATAAACACATCCTCAGCTGGAATCTGACAGAGCTTCCCGGAAGCTATCTTGGCATGAGAAGGAAGAGGGGAAGCATTTTGCAAAGAACTTCCTTCTCTGTGGTGACAGGATTCCCTCCAAGCATAGATGCAGAAGGGAGCATAGGGCTCTGGATTTTTAACTGTACAAGGCCTCAATCCTGCAAAGATTTACACATATACTTAACTTTAAGCCTAAGAGTCCTAGTGGGACTGCTTGCATGCATAAAGTGTGTAAATCTTTGCAGGATCCTGGTCTAAGTTTGATGTGGTTGCAACTTGATTTCATTTTTTAAAGTATTTTTATTGTAAATGTGGAATTTTAGGTTAAAAAGAAAAAAATATGCACAGAACAAGAAATATAATAATCAGTTAGCTGCAAATGCAGCCCATGTACTATATGTTGTGTATGCATTGTATGTATGATAGGTTTCAGAGTGGTAGCTGTGTTAGTCTGTATCAGCAGAAAGAATGAGGAGTACTTGTGGCACCTTAGAGGCTAACAAATTTATTTGAGCATAAGCTTTTGTGGGCTGAAGCCCACTTCATCAGATGCATGTAGTGGAAAATACAGTAGGAAGATATATACAGAGACCATGAAAAAATGGGGGTTGCCATGCCAGCTCTAAAGAGAGCAATCAATTAAGGTGGGCTATTACCAGCAGACGAAAAAAACTTTTGTAGTGATAATCAGCATGGCCCATTTGAAACAGTTGACAAGAATGTGTGAATAACAGTAGGGGGAAAATTAGCAGGGGAAATAGTTTTTAGTTAGTGTAATGACTCATCCATTCCCGGTCTTTATTCAAACCTAATTTAATGGTGTCCAGTTTGCAGATTAATTCCAGTTCTGCTGTTTCTCGTTGGAGTCTGTTTTTGAAGTTTTTTTGTTGAATAATTGTGACTTTGAGGTCTGTAATTGAGTGTCCAGGGAGGTTGAAGTGTTCTCCAACTGATTTTTGAATGTTATAATTCTTGACGTCTGATTTGTGTCCATTTATTCTTTTACGTAGAGACTGTCTGGTTTGGCCAATGTACATGGCAGAGGGGCATTGCTGGCATATATCATATTGGTGGATGTGCAGTTGAACGAGCCTCTGATAGTGTGGCTGATGTGATTAGGTCCTATGATGGTGTTCCTTGAATAGATATGTGGACAGAGTTGGCAATGGGCTTTGTTGCAAGGATAGGTTCCTGGGTTAGTGTTTTTGTTGTGTGGTGTGTGGTTGCTGGAGAGTATTTGCTTCAGGTTGTTTTAAAATAAAAAAAAACACTATTTGTATACTGTTGGAAACAACTTAGAGTATACACCATGTTATGAGGGGGTAACACTCTTAGGGGAGCACCAAAATCATTAGCTGTGGCACATATATCACAAAAAAGACAAAATTCACATAAAAAAAGTTTTTTCTAAACTTCTGAAAACTGAGCTCCACCTCAGTACAATGAAACCAATTCTGGTTCCTCCACCTTGCTATGTATTGGTAGAGACTTACCCATTGTAATGTATAAATCTTCTGAACTTTGTAGCTAGTGTGAGGGGGACGTGCATCATACTTTCGCAAAACGTTTCTTAAAATGCCACGCTAGTCCATATTATTTCAGTATTTTATCATTATTCTCCTTGGCTAATGGGACTATTTATTTGTATTAACTTATTATTTATTTGTATTAACAGTAGCAAGGGATCATGGCTCCATTGTGTTAGATGCTGTACACAGAATTAGAACTTACATTGTCCCTGCCCAGAGAACTTACATTGTTTTCACTTAGGTTTTTACTATTTCAGGAGAGAGCAGTGGATAATGCTTCATAGTAGTATATAGACCAGGAGGCAAACAACTTGCCCCCACACAAACCCACCAGTGAAACCAGTGAAAACTTTCCAGTGTTTTGAAAGCCAAAGGAGATTAGGGGCTAGATCATCTGTTATGTGAGAAAAACACAAGCAGGACAGGAAATTCTGTGAATTTCATGTTGACAGTGGAAGGAGGCAATGTTTGCTTTAACTCTTAGGGAACAGTCAGGGGAGTCAGACCCTGCAGTGCTTAAAGTTGGCTGGAGTCCCAAAGGGTTGTAGACCTGGCCAAAAAATAAAATAATTGAGCTGGGTTGCTGAGGGGTGCACTTTAAGCAATATCTTACCAAAGCTGCTGATCCCCGCTTATGATAGGCTCCCCACTTTTTTCAGACCACTTTAAGCACGAAGGCCCCTGAATCTACAGATCTTGGGACATCCCTGGAAACCTACAGCTTTCAAATAGTGGCTAGTCTCTGTCTCTGTATAGCTGCATGACTCCCTCGATCAAAGACATCCTTGAGGGGAAAGGGCTTCACATCATTGACCCCTCTATCTATCCAACTATACTCTTAGCCCAGCAGAAGAATCTGTCCTATCTCGGGGCCTCTCCTTTTGCCCCTCCACCCCCATGAACATGGAGTTTTGTGGTGACCTAGAATCCTATTTTCGACGTCTCCAACTCAAGGAATATTTCCAGCACACCTCTGCACAACATACTAACCCACAGAGACCTTCCTACCAACACTACAAAAAGAAGGATTCTGGGTGGACTCCTCCCGAAGGTCGAAACAACAGACTGGACTTCTGCATAGAGTGCTTCCACCGACGTGCACGGGCTGAAATTGTGGAAAAGCAGCATCACTTGCCCCATAACCTCAGCTGTGCAGAACAAAATGCCATTCACAGCCTCAGAAACAACTCTGACATCATAATCAAAAAGGCTGACAAAGGAGGTGCTGTCGTCATCGTGAATAGGTCGGAATATGAACAAGAGTCTACTAGGCAGCTCTCCAACTACAGCATTTGCTCAAGAAACTCCCTGAAAAAGCACAAGAACAAATCCGCATAGACACACCCCGACCTGGGGTATTCTATCTGTTACCCAAGATCCATAAACCTGGAAATCCTGGACGCCCCATCATCTCAGGAATTGGCACCCTGACAGCAGGATTGTCTGGCTATGTAGACTCCCTCCTCAGGCCCTAGGCTACCAGCACTCCCAGCTATCTTCGAGACACCACTGACTTCCTGAGGAAACTATAATTCATCGGTGATCTTCCTAAAAACACCATCCTAGCCACTATGGATGTAGAAGCCCTCTACACCAACATTCCACACAAAGATGGACTACAAGCCGTCAGGAACAGTATCCCCGATAATGTCACGGCTAACCTGGTGGCTGAACTTTGTGACTTTGTCCTCATCCATAACTATTTCACATTTGGGGACAATGTATACCTTCAAATCAGCGGCACTGCGATGGGTACCCACATGGCCCCACAGTATGCCAACATTTTTATGGCTGACTTAGAACAACGCTTCCTCATCTCTCGTCCCCTAATGCCCCTACTCTACTTGTGCTACATTGATGACATCTTCATCATCTGGACCCATGGAAAAGAAGCCCTTGAGGAATTCCACCATGATTTCAACATTTTCCATCCCACCATCAACCTCAGCCTGGACCAGTCCACACAAGAGATCCACTTCCTGGACACTACGGTGCTAATAAGCGATGGTCACATTAACACCACCCTATATCATAAACCTACTGACCGCTATTCCTACCTACATGCCTCTAGCTTTCATCCAGATCACACCACACGATCCATTGTCTACAGCCAAGCTCTACGATATAACCGCATTTGCTCCAACCCCTCAGACAGAGACAAACACCTACAAGATCTCTATCATGCATTCCTACAACTACAATACCCACCTGCTGAAGTGAAGAAACAGATTGACAGAGCCAGAAGAGTACCCAGAAGTCACCGACTACAGGACAGGCCCAACAAAGAAAATAACAGAACGCCACTAGCCATCACCTTCAGCCCCCAACTAAAACCTCTCCAACGCATCATCCTACAACCTATCCTGAAGGACGACCCATCACTCTCACAGATCTTGGGAGACAGGCCAGTCCTTGCTTACAGACAGCCCCCCAACCTGAAGCAAATACTCACCAGCAACCACACACCACACAACAAAAACACTAACCCATGAACCTATCCTTGCAACAAAGCCCGTTGCCAACTGTGTCCACATATCTATTCAGGGGACACCATCATAGGGCCTAATCACATCAGCCACACTATCAGAGGCTCGTTTACCTGCGCATTTACCAAGGTGATATATGTCATCATGTGCCAGCATGTACCTTGGTCATGTACATTGGTCAAACAGGACAGTCTCTATGTAAAAGAATAAATGGACACAAATCAGACGTCAAGAATTATAACATTCAAAAACCAGTCGGAGAACACTTCAATCTCTCCGATCATTTGATTACAGACCTGAGAGTGGCTCTCCTTCAACAAAAAAACTTCAAAGTCTCCAACGAGAGACTGCTGAATTGGAAATAATTTGCAAACTGGATTCAATTAACTTAGGCTTGAATAGAGACTGGGAGTGGATGGGTCATTACACAAAGTAAAACTATTTCCCCATGCTATTTCTCCCCCCAACCCCATCCCCCACTGTTCCTCAGACATTCTTGTTAACTGCTGGAAATGGCCCATCTTGATTATCACCACAAAAGGTTTTCCTCCTCCCCCCCATCCTGCTGGTAATAGCTCATCTTAAGTGATCACTCTCCTTACAGTGTGTATGATAAAACTCATTGTTTCATGTTCTCTGTGTGTGTATATAAATCTCCCCACTGTATTTTCCACTGAATGCATCCGATGAAGTGAGCTGTAGCTCACGAAAGCTTATGCTCAAATAAATTTGTTAGTCTCTAAGGTGCCACAAGTACTCCTTTTCTTTTTGTAAATCTATATCAGTCATTTACTGTCAGGTCCGGGCAAAAGGTAAGGAGAGAAAAAAATGCCTGTTGTCAGCTTGATGCTTACAGACCATAATTTTTCAGCTACCAGCCTGCCTTCAATGTTATTGATTAGGAGGTGTTATTGACACAAACTTGATTTACTAACCATAGCAATTCCAGAATATAGGAATTTAAGAATAATTGCTGGGAATCATTAGTACATCTGTTTCTGTTCATTAAATACGGCAGGACTTGGCTGTCTTAAACATACTACATTAGCTCTTACCTTATTTACTATTTTATATTGCTCCAAAGTGAATACTTGCCTAGCAATACAGATAAGTCAGGATTATTACTACCCCAAGGACTTTATAAACAAATATCTAAGGACACAATGCAACGGGTGACAAAACATTAAGGAGGGATTGTGAGGGGAAGGCCAGAGTGACATTAAGATTACTTTCTTCTTTAACAAAGACTTCGACACAACACGGATTGGTGATGGTTCTTAACGAAAGATCTGAATGATAAGGCAGTGGGCTTAAAACAAAATGTGGGACCTTGAACATCAGTAGTTTTACAGATAGAGCTTTCACAAACCAGAATAAAATAGGCTAACCCATAACCAGTACAGCCCCAAACAGTCCATTTCTTCCAAGCCACCTCTTCCCCAAATGCCCAAGGGAAGAAAACCTGGACTTTGCAGCATGCCTGGAATGTAAACAAATCCTGGGTCTGTTGGATCAAAGGTGCAATTGTCTAAGCCATACATTAATCATAGAGAGCATGCCTATAGTGTTGGTAAGGGAATATCCCTTGCCCAACAAAGGATAAAATGTTAATAAAACCCTTGTTTACTATTATAGCATTAAACCATTGAGCATGGTCTGGGGTTCCATGGAAAGTTATTGCTGGCTTATTCACATTGTAACAACTGCCATTAAAAATCTTTAATCTTTTGTTGAACACACAAAAAAGGACAGAAAACAGTTAAAGCATTTGGAACTTAAAGAATTAATTAAGGTTTTCATTTGAACAATTTCCCTTATTCCCATTCTCTTTAGCTATATAATAACCTTTTATAGGGGATACCTCTGCTTGATGGACTTTTTAGATGGTATTAACTTGTCTTTTTTGCTGAAAAGAGCAATAATTAACGTATCTGGTTGCCTTTAGGACAAAACCAAGCACACACACACCTAGGGAGAAAGAAAGGATAGCAAAAGACAGAACCTAGTCTGTGTCTCTCATGTTCATTCTTGCTTTTATCCTAGGTGCTGGAAATGGCAGGCAGAGCATACTATCTTATCAGCCACTCTGGGTATGTCTACACACTGCAATTAAACACCAGAGGCTGGCCCATGTCAGCTAATTTGGGCTTGCAGGGCCTGGGGTGCGGGGCTGTAAAATTGCTGTGTAGACATTCGGGCTTGGGCTGGAGCCTGGGCTCTGGGACCCTCCCCACCTTGAGGGGTCCCAGAGCTTGGGCTGCAGCCTGAGCCCAAACATCTACACTGCAGTTTTACACACCCATCGCCCGAGTCAGCTGACAGGCTGTTTAAAGGCATTGCTTTTAGCTTGCCTTTTTGGTCAGATTGACAGCAATGTTGCAAAGGATGGAGTTGTCTTGTTTGGCTCAGCAAGGCTTTTGTTAAACAGAAGTGGGGAAAAAGAGAAGAAAGGGGAAACAAGGTGGGGAGGAAAATGACACACTTAGAAGGGGGCAGCTGCAGGAACTTTGGGGCTTTCTTTTTAGATATGATTAGGATTTAGGTGAATCCAGTTTGTACCAATATTTGTCTCCAACTTTTTCTTGCTTTTATAAACAATTTTATATAGCTGGCTGAGTTGCACTTTTGTTACCTTGCATAATTTAGAATATGGATAGTCACTGCACAGCACACTCTCTTTTAAATTGAGGGGGCTCAAGTTTGAGCATGTCAGCTGACAATATCGCACAAGGAGAGAGGAGGTCTCTGTTAAGTAAAGCAATACATATTGGTTGTATTATTGTTGATTTCCTTATCCAGCTCCTGTTAAGGTCAATGGAAAGTCTCCCAGTGACGTAAAGGGGAGTTAGATTGGACTCGTAACCCACAACCACCTGCTGCAGTGGATAAGAGAGAACCAGACACTGGGGAAGAGCAAACTCAGAATAGCACTGGAGGCTGAGAAAAATGAAAAGCTGGAGTAGTTAAGACTTAAGAATTTGCTTTTCTTCAGTCTCCTTGCAGAGCATTACCATACTCCATGGACAGCTCAGCTGGACCGTGTTTCTGAGACAGTAAAATGGCTCTTTTAAGGGAAGGTGGATATATTTACGGATGATTCACTCATCTCTACCAGGAGATTTTAGTTATTTGGCTGGTTCATCAGCAAATTGTGATTCTTTCCCCACACCACAGCCTCAATGAACTTTTTAGTGCCTGTATAAAACGGGGAAATAGAAATCTCTAAAATGGTGCAATACATCATAGTATTTTTGCCTTCAGGAACCATTTAATTTGGTGTCTTTAGCCAAGTATCATATTTAGACCTGCCACTTCGCAAAGAGACTATATTGAATTTTATTATTAGCAACTTTACTTTTCCATTTATAAGGTATGCCCATCAACAAATTCCTTCAGCACATGTACGCAGAAAGAAAACGAAATACGTGGTAATATATTGGCCAAATGCCAATTAAAGGGCTGTCTTGAAGTGTTCTCCAACTGGTTTTTGAATGTTATAATTCTTGACGTCTGATTTATGTCCATAATCATAATCTGATAGTGTGGCTGATAATCACATCAGCCACACTATCAGAGGCTCGTTCACCTGCGCATCTACCAATGTGATATATGCCATCATGTGCCAGCAATGCCCCTCTGCCATGTACATTGGCCAAACTGGACAGTCTCTACGTAAAAGAATGAATGGACACAAATCAGACGTCAAGAATTATAACATTCAAAAACCAGTTGGAGAACACTTCAATCTCTCTGGTCACTCGATCACAGATCTTAGAGTGGCTATACTTCAACAAAAAAGCTTCAAAAACAGACTCCAACGAGAGACTGCTGAATTGGAATTAATTTGCAAACTGGATACAATTAACTTAGGCTTGAATAGAGACTGGGAATGGATGAGTCATTACACAAAGTAAAACTATTTCCCCCTGGTATTTCTCCCTCCCACCCCACCCCCCACTGTTCCTCTGATATTCTTGTTAACTGCTGGAATTAGCCTACCTTGCTTGTCACCATGAAAGGTTTTCCTCCTTTCCCCCCCCTGCTGCTGGTGATGGCTTATCTTAAGTGATCACTCTCCTTACAGTGTGTATGATAAACCCATTGTTTCATGTTCTCTGTGTGTGTGTATATAAATCTCTCCTCTGTTTTTTCCACCAAATGCATCCGATGAAGTGAGCTGTAGCTCACGAAAGCTTATGCTCTAATAAATTTGTTAGTCTCTAAGGTGCCACCGGTACTCCTTTTCTTTTTGCGAATACAGACTAACACGGCTGCTACTCTGAAACCTTCTTAATAATAGTTAGTTTTAAATAAACAGATGTCTGAGTGGGGTTGATTATTATATCATGGGGCTGTTTCGTGGGGTACTGAGGACCTCCTGTCAGGTGATAAGTTGCCCTCAATTTCTGCTGACTTTGGAGCACTCAGTGCCTCACAAGAGATGCTCAACATATTGTATGATCAGGCTCAGTGTTTTCAAGCAACACTGTAAGCAGCCGCTCTACACCTACGAAATTATTCTGGTCACTTTACCAGTGTATGGAACAGCTTCTGAGGTCACTGTTTTCCAATAGCAATACAGGATTTTCCCCAATCTTTACCTATTAAGTAATAGAATGCATAGGATTAGCTGTATAGAATAGAATAGAATTATCTGTACTTGCTCCATCTGGTGATCCCCAGATAACATTGCACACATATCTCCTCCCTAGAAAGAGAAGGAACCAAACCATATCAAGTTTACTGTTAACACAGGGCTAAGGTTTGCTGAAATAAAGTCAGTAGTAAACTGATGCACAGTTGTTAAAATATTAGCTTGATAATAAATGCTCATACACCCAGGGACCTAGCTACCCAAGTGTCAGACCATCTTTCTGTAGCCGTGACCTCTCATAATAGCTACATTCCTCTGCAGCAATAAGGTTTTCAGCTAGTAGTGGGGAGCCTCTTGAGCCCAGTAGACAGAATTTTCACAGGAACTAGATGAAAACAATGAAACTCACTTCGAGGATGACTATTAACATCCCTGCATTCAGAACTAAGTGTACAGCTCATTCTATCAAGTTAGCTTTCCTGCAATAGTGCTCATACACACATGCTCCTAATCCCCTCCCCAACCACCCTCAAAAAATTGAGCAGATTTTCCTACCTGATGAAGTATTAGAGGAATATTATGATATCTTCTGAACTGTGAGAGGCACTCAGACACTACGGTGCTGGTCACCAGTATAAGAACTTGATAGATTGGGTAGATAGGGCAAATAGGCTGCCTTGAAAAACATGGTTTAGACTGGAAATTTTTGTATTTTTAAACCCCTTAACCTAGATTTTTTTAAACACAGGAGTGATGTGTTTTCGTAACTTATTTTACTTGTTAGGGAAACCTGAATCTCTGAAATTGTGCCCTTAAGAACCGTGTGTCAGAAATCATAGAATCATAGAATCATAGAATAGAATCATAGAATATCAGGGTTGGAAGGGACCCCAGAAGGTCATCTAGTCCAACCCCCTGCTCAAAGCAGGACCAAGTCCCAGTTAAATCATCCCAGCTAGGGCTTTGTCAAGCCTGACCTTAAAAACCTCTAAGGAAGGAGATTCTACCACCTCCCTAGGTAACGCATTCCAGTGTTTCACCACCCTCTTAGTGAAAAAGTTTTTCCTAATATCCAATCTAAACCTCCCCCATTGCAACTTGAGACCATTACTCCTCGTTCTGTCATCTGCTACCATTGAGAACAGTCTAGAGCCATCCTCTTTGAAACCCCCTTTCAGGTAGTTGAAAGCAGCTATCAAATCCCCCCTCATTCTTCTCTTCTGCAGACTAAACAATCCCAGCTCCCTCAGCCTCTCCTCATAAGTCATGTGCTCTAGACCCCTAATCATTTTCGTTGCCCTTCGTTGTACTCTTTCCAATTTATCCACATCCTTCCTGTAGTGTGGGGCCCAAAACTGGACACAGTACTCCAGATGAGGCCTCACCAGTGTCGAATAGAGGGGAACGATCACGTCCCTCGATCTGCTCGCTATGCCCCTACTTATACAACCCAAAATGCCATTGGCCTTCTTGGCAACAAGGGCACACTGCTGACTCATATCCAGCTTCTCGTCCACTGTCACCCCTAGGTCCTTTTCCGCAGAACTGCTGCCGAGCCATTCGGTCCCTAGTCTGTAGCGGTGCATTGGATTCTTCCATCCTAAGTGCAGGACCCTGCATTTATCCTTATTGAACCTCATTAGATTTCTTTTGGCCCAATCCTCCAATTTGTCTAGGTCCTTCTGTATCCTATCCCTCCCCTCCAGCGTATCTACCACTCCTCCCAGTTTGGTATCATCCGCAAATTTGCTGAGAGTGCAATCCACACCATCCTCCAGATCATTTATGAAGATATTGAACAAAACGGGCCCCAGGACCGACCCCTGGGGCACTCCACTTGACACCGGCTGCCAACTAGACATGGAGCCATTGATCACTACCCGTTGAGCCCGACAATCTAGCCAGCTTTCTACCCACCTTATAGTGCATTCATCCAGCCCATACTTCCTTAACTTGCTGACAAGAATGCTGTGGGAGACCGTGTCAAAAGCTTTGCTAAAGTCAAGAAACAATACATCCACTGCTTTCCCTTCATCCACAGAACCAGTAATCTCATCATAAAAGGCGATTAGATTAGTCAGGCATGACCTTCCCTTGGTGAATCCATGCTGACTGTTCCTGATCACTTTCCTCTCCTCTAAGTGCTTCAGGATTGATTCTTTGAGGACCTGCTCCATGATTTTTCCAGGGACTGAGGTGAGGCTGACCGGCCTGTAGTTCCCAGGATCCTCCTTCTTCCCTTTTTTAAAGATGGGCACTACATTAGCCTTTTTCCAGTCATCCGGGACTTCCCCCGTTCGCCACGAGTTTTCAAAGATAATGGCCAAGGGCTCTGCAATCACAGCCGCCAATTCCTTCAGCACTCTCGGATGCAATTCGTCCGGCCCCATGGACTTGTGCACGTCCAGCTTTTCTAAATAGTCCCTAACCACCTCTATCTCTACAGAGGGCTGGCCATCTCTTCCCCATTTTGTGTTGCCCAGCACAGCAGTCTGGGAGCTGACCTTGTTAGTGAAAACAGAGGCAAAAAAAGCATTGAGTACATTAGCTTTTTCCACATCCTCTGTCACTAGCTTGCCTCCCTCATTCAGTAAGGGGCCCACACTTTCCTTGGCTTTCTTCTTGTTGCCAACATACCTGAAGAAACCCTTCTTGTTACTCTTGACATCTCTTGCTAGCTGCAGCTCCAGGTGCGATTTGGCCCTCCTGATATCTTTCCTACATGCCCGAGCAATATTTTTATACTCTTCCCTGGTCATATGTCCAAGCTTCCACTTCTTGTAAGCTTCTTTTTTATGTTTAAGATCCGCTAGGATTTCACCATTAAGCCAAGCTGGTCGCCTGCCATATTTACTATTCTTTCGACTCATCGGGATGGTTTGTCCCTGTAACCTCAACAGGGATTCCTTGAAATACAGCCAGCTCTCCTGGACTCCCTTCCCTTTCATGTTAGTCCCCCAGGGGATCCTGGCCATCTGTTCCCTGAGGGAGTCAAAGTCTGCTTTCCTGAAGTCCAGGGTCCGTATCCTGCTGCTTACCTTTCTTCCCTGCGTCAGGATCCTGAACTCAACCAACTCATGGTCACTGCCTCCCAGATTCCCATCCACTTTTGCTTCCCCCACTAATTCTACCCGGTTTGTGAGCAGCAGGTCAAGAAAAGCGCTCCCCCTAGTTGGCTCCCCTAGCACTTGCACCAGGAAATTGTCCCCTACGCTTTCCAAAAACTTCCTGGATTGTCTATGCACCGCTGTATTGCTCTCCCAGCAGATATCAGGAAAATTAAAGTCACCCATGAGAATCAGGGCATGCGATCTAGTAGCTTCCGTGAGTTGCCGGAAGAAAGCCTCAAATAAATTAAAGCATCACTTAACTCCCTGTCTTAGTTTACATTTGTCCATGTGACAATACCTTCCCAATTCTCAAAGTGGGGAATTGCTGGACTGGAATTCATTGGCAGACTCTCAGGGAAAGTTGCTCATTATCTGCCCTTACTTTGTCTAGATGTATCCTTTGCTTTTAGTTTCTGATTATCAAGTGATTTAAAGCCCTAATACAGAACGGTACTTAAGCACATGCCTATCTTTAAACATGAGTAGTCCCATTGACTTTCAAAAAACATTGACTTCAATGAGACAAGCACATAAATAACTTGAAGCACACGAGTAAAGAATCTTGCTGAATTAAGGTAATGAAGTCCAAAAGAAGTGCTGGATCTGTCATTGTCCAGTAGCAGAATTTTGTCAGATTCTGATAGAATTTTAAGGCTTGTTTAAATACCTTGCCAGCTCCTGATTCCCGCATTAGTCTCTGCTATTTTGAAAGGGATTTACAACCTCATGTGACCCAGCTCTCTTCACATGTAGTGCTTTCAAGTTGGGTTTTTAATTATTTTTCAGCATCAGCACAATGGTATTTTCAACATCTTCCCTATTCAATGGCCCTAGCGATTTAATTTCTAGTGGAAAACTGGATTGGGGGTTGGCTAGTTTGATAAGGAGTAACATCACTGTTGTTTGGGGTAATTTATATCTGGAGAAAAGCTACAGCAATATTTTTTGTTAATTCTTCAAAAGATAAGCTGCTATTTACTCATTTCTCGAGTATACAAAATTCGACCTAAACTAAAGTGCCTCAAAATGCTTATTTTGGCACAAGCATCAGTTCAGAAATGTCCATGGCTCTGACAAGAGTCATTCATACTCAAATTAAAGTAATAAGAACATAAGAACGGCCATACTGGGTCAGACCAAAGTTCCATCTAGCCCAGAATCCTGTCTTCTGACAATGGCCAATGCGAGGTACTTCAGAGGGAAGTCAGCTGTTGGCTCATAGTCTGCTTGAAATTGTTTAAATGCAAACGTACCATTGTTAAAATTTATAGGGCAAGTTAACACCTCTCTTGGTGCTATTACTTCATTCTGTCTTGTTGCAGTCTCAGTAAAATGGCAGTAGTCTGATTTACATTGAGACAGCTATTTTTGCATTCAGAACAGCTAAAAGCTTCCATTTTTTTTAAGCGAAAGCTGAAATTGAAGAGCATACAGAAAATCTGTGGGAATAGCATAAGCATGCAGATTCAATGCAGGCCTAGTTTGCCCTAAGTAGTGGATGAGATTTTTAATGTTTATAATTGACATTCTTGGAGACTGATGTCTTCTATTTATCTATAGCAAAGGCAGAAGTGGTGAAAGCACTCACAATGCCCCCCCATTGTTTTAGAGAGACCACATCTAGGGTCTTGTCTACATTAGGGAACCTCAGGCCCATATTTTAGCTCCAGTATAAGCTCTGGCATAGACTGGGCAAAAGTATTTTTACAGCCATGGTTAGATGTTACAGTGGCAAAAATCCGTATGCTAGGTTTATGCTAGAGTTTATACCATTGGTAAAAGCATTACTTGATTGCTTAAAAACTGATCAGGGATTCCTAGTGTAGATTTATCTTGGTACAAGAGCAATTCAGTCCTTATTCTAATTCAGTGCTTGATCTGCCTGCTGTGAATACCAACACAGGTACTGCTTGTGATAATTAATTTCAAAAGAGTTCATTGTTGGTCGAACTCTCCTCCTATTGAAGTCACTGGTGCTAGAGCTACGCTGATTTTTCTCGTCAAGGATCTGGTCCTGTTACTTTACATGGCTTAGCTGTTCTTTCACTAATTTGGTTTGCTGTTGCATGTGAAATGCCTTTGACTATATAATACCGACTCGTCATGTAAGGTCAAAGTTTAGGATGCAGACAGATGAAAGATTCCGGTCCTTTCTCCTGTGATGCATGTTAAATTCTCTTTCCACATATCCTTTCTCTGTCAGTGTGCTAGGCAAGGCTTCCCAAGAGCCTTTTAAGTAAGGCTGCAGCTACTTTAGTCATGGCCAAAAGGTCATTGTGTCTTTACTCAAGGGCACTAACCTAATTTCTAAATTACTTTATTTCATTTTCTTCTAGTTGTAGAAGATGCTTTGGGGAAACTCTGGATCAGGCTATTAAAGCTGTGTCAAACAGCTTTGCCTATATTAACCACTCTAAATAAAGTGCATGGGAGATAGAAATAATAGCAAATAAAATGAAGAGCAAATAAAATGGAAATGTAAAATTGGTATAAATTGGATCTACCTTGAAACATGTATAAGAGACTGGGCAAGACTGAGAGTTTTTGGTTTTAAAGTAAACAGACACTATCAAGTGCTTTTTAACAATATTTCTGTAACCATTCTGCCAGGTGGTGTCAGCAGTAACAAGGGACAGTTTTAATATCTAGGGGTTCTTCTTAAAATTACAAAAAATACCCCCGTCTTGAATTCCCACCCAGAAATCTAACTAACTGCGTCCACTCGGTGCCTCTAATAGGCACTTGCTCACTTTCAAGCACTGAGTCTGTGTAAGAATAAAAAAGAAGACTTTTTTTCTGGTTCACCAACATCAGATCTACTCTGGAGGAATATTGTTTAGCTATAAGAATAGCATTTAGAGCAGCACCAGAAGCTTATGGCAGTTGTGCTTTAAAAAAAAAAGTAAATCTGGATTTTTCAAAGGAAAAATCTTAAAAGACACTTGGCACCAAATGATGTCAGTTTTGATCAGTGACATTTTAAAAGAAAGGTCTGTTGCAAAATTTTGTTGCAGCCTTTCTGGGTAAATATTAGTGATAAAAGGATATTGATGAAGAACAAATCTACTCTGCTTTCATCTCTTTCTGTGCCTGCTCTTACCTCTTATGTCTCAATCCTGGCCCCATTTAAGGTGCCTTAGCACCTTTACTAATTACTCTCTTTTTACTGACCCATCTCCCATCTTTATGTCTTCTTCCATATGGCCTACTATCCATGAATCCTCAACTAGCCTACTGTGGGCCAACACCCTCCTACTTTAAATCCCTTCATAGAATTCACTTAATCCAAAAAGCCATTTAACCCCAGCTCCCTTCCCTCTACACCATGAAATTATAGTGAATCAGAGAGAAACTAAACACAACCTGTGGAACTATTGAGATGTTCTTAAAGCAAATGGTGAAATTATCACTTACTTTTCTTGCATCCCATTGCCCACATACCTAGTCTCTGTATGTGAGTGCTATATAAATAATACATGATAGTAATTTATTATGTAATTTTGTTTCTAAAACATTTTGAAATGCCACAGGGTCTTGGCGATGGAGATTATCTATAGAACATGAAAAATAAATTTGTTTCTACACCTGATGAGTTTCCAGGAAGTAGTGTCACAGACTTAATGTGTCATTTTCTATCCATAATTTTGTTTTTTTCCTCTCCATTTATTAGTCTTCTCTTTTCAAAAGTATCATTTAATCAGTAAACACAAGCAAAGAAATTTAGGAACTGATTTTTCAGGATGCCAATTTGATTTGCAGTGTTGTCAGATCAGAACCACATCTTTTTGGTACCTCTGTCATTTACTAAAGCACTGTAAATGCATCGGAAGCATGTTGGTGGGGGGAATAGTGAGGTGTCATGAAACACGGATAACTGAGGAGTGATATCACAAATAAGAGTTTTTGAGGCGCACTCACGATTTACCTTTACAGAAATAATCATTTTTATTTCCTGTACTCTAAGGGCCAATTTCTGCCACCCTTACACTAAATAAATTCTTATTCCTCAGATAGTCTCACTGAGTTCAATGGAGTTACTTGTGGATTAAAGTATTCCCCAGTATAAATGAGAATAACAGAATCTGGCTGTAAGTAAACAGCTGTGGATTTGGCATTGTACATCCTGTAATATTGGTAAAGTTGAAAACTTTCATGCAGAAGCAAAGATGTTGCTGAAAAGCACAGCAAAATATCCTTACAGTTCAATCTGAAGTGATGTTTAGCTATTAGAAGCAAAGTTGTTTTAGGTGATTTTTTCTTCACATACTAGATATATATATACAAATGCATGTTTGGCTTGGATTTTAAAAAGCAGAACCTTTGGCTACAGTTCTCTCTGTTTGGTAACATGAGCTTTTAAACATTGAAAATATCTTCTGTTTTTTGTAATGTAACCTTGCTACTTTATAGTGAAGTATATATAAGAAACTAGGGCAATGGTGGTGACGGAATGAGATTCTGCAAGGCTCTGAAGTGGAAGACAAGTTTTAATGCGATACAGGAGGTAAGAGGAAGCCAGTGAAGGGATTTGAAGATGAACGGGTTGTAGGCTGAGTCGAAGAAGAGAGGAATGTTTTGGCAATAGTATTTTACTTAGATCATTGTATTGGCACAGCTGCACCTCTGCAACGCATCTGGTGAAGACACTCTGCCGACGGGAGAGCTCTCTCTTGTCAGAATAATAAAACCATCTTCACAAGTGGCAGAAGCTATGTTGGTGGGAGATGCTCTCTTGCTGACATAGCAGTATGCACACAAGCACTTGTGTAGGTGTAACTTATGTCACTCAGGGGGGTGGTTTATTCACACTCCTGAGCAACATAAATTCTGCCGACATAGGCTGTAGTGTAGACATAGCCTAAGAAATGGATAAGGACATTAGTGGTAGGAGATGGATATTAAAAGACAGATTTCAGAGATGCTATAGAAGAAGAAATGACAGCATTTAACAGCCTGGATATAGGTGGGGCAATGCTGAGGATTGGGTCAAAAAGCCCCATTGAAGTTACGAGCCCATATGATGGGGCAGATAGTGGAGTTGTCTGTGGTGATGATGACAGGATTGGATGGGGAGATAAGAAGTTCATTTTTCTCCCTGTTGAGATGTAGATGGAAGGGGGACATCTGTGAGGAGTTGACAGAAAGGCAGTTAGAGATGTGAGGACTGTAGAGTCAGAGGAATAGGGGTAGAGAACTTCAAAATTTCCATCAACTTCAATGGGCTTTGAATGAGTCCCATACTGAGGAGATCAATCCGGCACTGCCAGCAAAGTGGAATAGTTTGAGCTAATAAATCTTTTGCAGTTCTAATCTTTATAATTCCAGGTTTCAGTCTCTAGCAATAACTGAATGGTCATGAAAACTGAATTACTTTCTCCTCCCTAGTGGTGATCACTCCAGGTGAGTTCTGGGGGCAAAAATCAGGAAGGTTGCTCAGTCATTAACATTGTTGTACATTGTCTGTGGATAAATAGGACACAGACTTTAGGGCCATCAATTAGGAAACTTTCGTGAGGACTAAACTTGGAAAACGAGAAAATATTTTAGTTGGAGAGCACTCTCTGTGGGTGGCAGTTTTAGAACAAAGTGAATAACGTGTGGGGAGCAAAGTGGAAATCACTTAATGAAACTTAATGGCCAGCTTTGCTTTTGAAAGTCTTTCTGGAATGTTATTGTAAAGCTATACAGTGATTTGGATCTTGTCAAGTGTCATAGGTCTCTATGCTTTCACATTGTGAGTTTTTAGACAATGACTGAGCATAAAAAGCTGATACAGGAGGAGGAACTACTGAAAATGAATTTCTCCTTGAAAATGTACCAACTCAGAGAGAAGAGAGTCTATGGGTCAGGAAACATACTCTTGAACTGAAGTATGAAAGAAAGGGACTAACTCAAACACTTGTTCAGCATTGTGACCAGCTGCAATGCTTTGGCTCATACCCTATGAAAACACTAATCAGAGAACTAAATGACCTATTACTTTGAGGTCAGCACACTAAATTCTTTTGTGTCATGGCTCCAAAGTCTCCCAGGACAAGTTCCTTAGCTATAGTCATACATACATTAGCTAAACAGTCCACTGCAGACATTTACATTTTTATTTTTTTAAATTCTAGGCAAGGATGACATTTCTTGTTCCCTTTCCAATTTCTGTCCTTAATCCTATGTGCACCAAAGCTGCCAACTGCAGTACTCCAAGTTCACAGTCAAACTCCCTTTGAATTTGCTGGCAATACTATGGACTGCCTTGAATTTTATGGTATTTGATCAGGACCCAAATGATTTTGGTGGCAGTAGGATCACACTCCTTGTAGATGAAATGGTTTATATTATTGTAAGGCAGTGATGTGGATTTGTAACTTCTGGGCGTGTTGATGTGGTTCCACTTTAGTAGAGGCTTTACACATTTCAGGTCCAAGGCTCCTCTTACTACCCCAGTGTAAGTTTGGAGTAATTCCGCTGAAGTCAGTGCAGTTACTAGTGCAAAAGTCAAGAAAATAAGGCTCTTGCTATTGGATTTGATCCAGTACTACCACCCGTTATACAGTGGTCTAGTCTGTATGCCTATTTTCTCCATAGACTATCATTTTAAATTGCAAATATGATTTCCCTGCTGTTGTGAATTCTCTGAGCCATTCCAATAGAGAGTGAGAAAGCCCGTTGTCATGCCAACAAAAGAATGGTGAGGTGTTTACTTGAAAGTGAGTTCTGTACAAGCATTCATAGCAAGCTATGTCTGATGATCAGTGTTTGAACTAATCTTAAGAGAGTCTGTTCTTCCTTCAAAATATTTGGTCTGTTTATGTAGTTTTACCCCAGGATATAAGGAAGATGGCTATTTGAGAGCAATACCCTGGACACAGTGTATGCTTTTGTTTTCAAAAAGCACTCTTGAGTTCAGTAATGGAAAGCATACCTAGACTACAAATAGTCGCACATGGAAAAGCCAACCAGTCAACTGTCTGCTGCTTATATAAAGAGAGTTTGTAGCGAAGAGACTTCTTTTTAAAATGAATCATATGGTAACTCACTTTTATAATTATTTAATATTTTTTGTTTTAGACTGTATTTGGGTTTAAGAGGCGTATGGCTTGTGATATTATTTTACCTCATTGAGCCTTTTTACCTTTTATGAATCTGTACTGGACTAGGGGACATATTAGTTATTAATTCTTCACAAATGCCTATTATACAATATACAAAAAATCAAGAAAAAGCATATATTCAGGTATTGCAAATAAATTATTTTCTGTATTAATATATGCCATGTATGAAAAGACAGTGTTAAGAGAAAAGTAACATTATATAATTATTTACCTGACAATCTGGTTTTAATAGTGTACCTTTTATTGTACTTTCAGAATTTAAGTGTTACTAGCAGAATAATGTTTTAGAAGGAGTATTGATTTATAGGTTTGCAATCAAGTATCTGGAGAAACTGTATATAGTTTTGGCCACTCAATGAACAGAGTTTATTATACAACTGGAGAATTACATAAAGTTAAAAACGCAGTGTGGGTTATTAATATTTGAAATTCTTCAAAAATATATCAGTTTGATGTTGGTAAACAGGTATGAATTAAAATTAGAGATGCCCAGAACTTTTGAATGTTCTTTAAGAATGTTTGCTTTGCTGTCGCTGCATACTTCTAACCAATAAGACGGTGCATCCACACACTTACTGTGTGTGTCGTGGGAAGGAATCTGGTGTGAATGTTATGTATGATTCACCGTTCTGAGACTGTATGAAAATCCAGTCTAGCCATCCTTTAACCGCATGATTTATAGTTTGAGATAGAATTGAAGTCATTTTCAGTACCTTGGAGCTCTATTTTTCAAGGTGATGAATACTCCCATAAAATCAGTTTGTTCTGTGCCTGTACAGTACCTAACACTGGGTCTTGCAGTAGTGCCTTGAATTCCAAATAATAAAGGGAGCTCATCACCCACAGGAGCACACTTGGCATGTTGTGGAAGCAAGCCTTTCGTCAGCCCATAAGTTGTATTTCTCTGTTGGTCTCCAGAAAAATTCAGTAGTCTAGATCTTAAAAATTATCTTTGACCAAAACAAGGATGTGCTGGGAGCTGTCATTTTGAATGATGCAGCTTGAGAAATACCAATTTGTGCCTTAACTCAGGCACCAGCAATATAATCAGGTTGATGTAAAAGGTACTTTTGGATTAAGAAAGGAAGCAGTACCAGTGAGAGTGGAGAAAGTGACTAGAACAAGACCAGAAATGATAGGCAGCATAGCTGGATTTGTCAGACATTCATAAACATTGATGGCAAACCATGTATTAATCATCTGTTTTTCTTACAAGCTTTAAAGTTGTGGACATGTGCCAGTAAAACAGGACACATTTTATGTAGCACACTCTTTTCTGGTGTCATACCTGATGAGCTAACCATAACTCATTTCCTGTGTCAACAAAACCAACTGGTTAAGATGTAACCACATGACTGTCACGGGTACCCTCATCCTTCCTCCTCCACTCCCTCCATGTATTACACACAAATTAGATAGGAATTTCCAAGGCAGGAGCTGTTTTTTGGTATCACCATCTAGCACAATGGGGCACTAATCTTACTGGGGACTTTGAGTGCTACTGTGAAAGTAGTTTTGTTAAGTTATATTCTGGGGAAGTTAAACAAATTCAATGGATCATGATACATTTTGATAAACACCATTCACTGCCACACGCATTTGTAATTCCCAGGACTTTTCCCCCATACTGTTTCTCTCCCCTGTTAGTCCCTCTTTCAGGGATTCCCCTTGGTTTTCTATATTGTTTTCCAGGAGTGACAATTTGGAACGCAGCCTTTCTTTTGGCCAGCTGGCGCTAAACCAGCCATCAGTTTTCATTGTACTCCAGGGACTGACTCAGATCTCATTTATTCAGTTTTTACATGGATGTAACTCCATTGACTTCAGGGGAATTGCTTACACTGTTATAAATCAGGAGTGAGATTAGAATTAGCCCCCAGCAGTGGAGATTCCAGAATATGCAACCTCTTGAAAAAGGTCAGCCAGCATTTTTGCTGTGTTCTGGTTGTAGGAAACCTGGAACAGAGCTTCTTGCAAAGGTACAGTGGTGTGATTAATGTGTGGCTTTTGATTTAGACTCTTTTATTAAGAGAAACATAGTCATGCCAAAGTCTGTTCTTTTACTCACTCCTCCATGAGTATCTTCCCATGGGAAATTCAAATATTCTATAGATCAACTGGAAAAAAAAAAGATTTTGGAACGTAAGTGATAGTAGGTCTCAGTCTCTTCCCACAGCAATACTAAACCATTGAAAACAATGAACATACCTTGGTGGATAATTGGTATGAGAGACAGAGTCAGGTCTAGTATTATGGCACTTTATTATGCATTATGCAGTGTAATAGTGTCCTTAATGGATTAGGTGGCCTAGTGGTTAGCAAACCCAGTGTCACCTCCTGGTAGGGTTGCCAACTTTCTAATCATACAAAACCAAACACCCTAGCCCTACCCTTTCCCTGAGGCCCCACCCCTTCCCAGAGGCCCCACCCCCCACTCACTACATTCCCCCTCCCTTAGTGGCTCACTCTCCCCCACCCTCACTTACTTTCACTGGGCTGGGGCAGAGGGTTGGGGTGCGGGAGGGGGTGAGGGCTCTAACTGGTAGTGCAGGCTCCAGAGTGGGGCCAGAAATGAGGGGTTCAAGGTACGGGAGGAGGCTCTGGGCTGGGGCAGGAAGATGGGGTGCAGGAGGGGGTGAGGGCTGTGGGTGCATGCTCTGGGGTGGGGCTGGGGATGAGGGGTTTGGGCTGCAAGAGGGGGCTCCAGGCTGGGGAGTGGGGCCGAGAGATTTGGAGTGAGGGTGGGGATTGGAGTGTGGGAGGGGGTGAGGGCTCTGGGCTGGAGGTGCAGACTCTGGAGTAGGGCCAGGGATGAGGGGTTTGGAGTGCAGGAGGGTGCTCCAGGTTTGGGGGGAGCTCAGGGCTGGGGCAGGAGGTTGGGGATCGGAGTTGGGGTGTGGGCTTACCTCAGGCACCTCCTGGTCAGCGGTGTAGCGTGGGGGCTAAGTCAGGCTTCCTGCCTGTCTTGGCACCACACTGTGCGTGCCCTTGACGCAGCCAGCAGGTCTGGGTCCTAGGCAGTGGGGTCAGGACCCAGGAGGCTCCACATGCTGCTCTCGCCCGCAGGCACTGCCCCCCCCAGCTCCCATTGGCCAGTTTGGCCAATGGTAGTTCAAACCCGGTGCTTGGGGTGGTGGTAGCGTGTGGAGCCCTCTGGCCCCCCACTTAGGAGCCAGATCTGCTGGCTGCTTCTGGGGCGCAGCATGGAGCCAGCCAGGACAGGTAGGGACTATCCTGCCTTAGTGCCGCAGCACCGCCAACTGCACTTTTAACGGCCTGCTCAGTGGTGCTCACCGGAGCCGCCAGGATCTCTCTTCGACCGGGTGTTCTGATCGAAAACCGGACACCTCCTGGTGGATAGATCTTGCAGTTTTGGTCCTCCTTTAATCAGAAGTGTGGTAAAGGGGGCAGGTGGCTTGGGTCCCTCCTGTAGCATGGCAGAAATAGACTAGCCCAAGCCTAGGGTTGCCAACCCTCCAGGATTGGCCTGGAGTCTCTGGGAATCGACATTGACCTCTCGGTGACTATTGAAAGCAATCTGGGAGATTTTAATAGGATATTTTAAGAAAATGACATGACATTATGTTGAGGAAAAAAAAAATCTCCTGGAATAGCTTCAGTCAGAGTTGGCAACCCAGGCTGTTCACTCCACCAGGTTTCAACCCAGTGCCCTAGGAGAGTAAACAGTGTCTGGATCCTAAGGTGTCCTCTGAGTTATCCTTCCCGGGTCACTTCCTACTGCTGCTTTCCTCTCTCAGCTTACATCCATATGACCTTATTCCCTCAGGGAGGCTTCTCCAGTTCCCTTGTCAGGAGCTTCAGGGTAGGTCTGTCCTCCTCCCCAGCCTCCCTCCTTCTGAGCTGGGTTCCTTCCTTTTCAACCCTTTCTCCAGTTGGAGCATGCCCTGCAGGATTAGAGAGGCAAGGCTACCAAGGCTCAGTACTGTCCTTTAACCCCTTCCGGCCCAGTGTTAGGTTTGTGTACCCCATCACATGCAGATTAGGTTGGCTGGTTTTCCTTCATGCGGTTCACTAGTGTGTAATTGTCCTTCATCAGAACACACACAAGTGCACAAATGTAAAAACATTGATTAAAATGTAGAAATGAATAAATTGCTGCGAGTTACCAAAAAGAAATATACCAAGGGTGGCAGCTACATAGCTATGAAGGGAAAATGCATTTGTGTCTTCTTTTCACTTACAGGAAGAATGCAAACAAATATTGGCTCGGCAGAAATCTAATTCCCAGTCAGATTCTCATGATGATGAGATTTCTCCTCCTCCTCCAAACCCGGTGGTGAAAGCTCGACGCAGAAGGGGAGGTGTCAGTGCTGAGGTGTACACTGAGGAAGATGCTGTTTCTTATGTTAGAAAGGTAACGTATTAGCATCTATTTGATTCTGAAGTTTATGTTACAATCAAGTGATCTGTTTGCATTGTACTCTGTAAAACATCAGTTGCAATGATTGGGTCATTTTATATTGCTACTTCTTCTGAAGAAATGCCAAGCACAAATTAAGAATAAACAAAGCAAGAATTAGAAGTTTACAGTCTGTGGAAGGCCTGGACTCTACTTCACGGAGCTCTTTCAACCAAATCAATTTATGTTTATAAAATTAAATGTGTTTAATCTTTAGCAGTTGGTCCCAAGAGCATGGACTTCTATTCATCTTCCCATTAACAGACATAGGCTTTAGCCCTATCATAATCTTAAATTCCCCTTCGGCCATTATTTCAGAGTGCCATGAGATGTGCATGGCAATTTACAGGCTCATATAAGACAACGAGATCAGTGCCCTGCAAAGCTTTCATGAAAAGGTGGATAAATTTTACCACACCAATGCTCCTGTTTGGTCAGTTTGTGGGGGAAATTCCCAATGGAAACACCCCAGGGTATAAATCAGGGGTCTCAAATGCAAATGACCACGAGGGCCACATAAGGACTAGTACATTAGCATGAGGTCTGCACCACTGACCACCGCCCAATGCTGCCCCAGCTCCGCCCCCACTCCACCCCTTCTTTGAGGCCCTGCCCCGGCCTGCCTCTTCTCACCCCTTCCCTGCCCCCATTCCAACCACTTCCCTGAAATCCCCACCCCAACTCCGCCCCCTCCCTGCCTCCAGGAGGTGCAGGAGGGGTGCGGGATGCGGCAGGGGGCTCAGGGCAGGGGGTCGGGGTACAGGGTGGGGGGGTCAGGGTACAGCAGGTGGCTCAGGGCAGGGGGTCAGGGTGCAGGAGGGGTGTGGGGTGCAGCAGGGGGCTCAGGGCAGGGGGTTCAGCTGCAGGAAGGGTTCGGGGGGCGGGTCTGGCCCAGCGCACACCAGGGGCAGGGTAGGCTCCCTGCCTGCCTGCCCTGCCCCCGCACCGCTCCGGGAAGCGGCCGGGACCTGGGGTGGGGGGCACAGGAGTCTGTGTATTTCCCTGGCCGCTCCTCCAGGTACCTCCCCCAAAGCTCCCATTGGCCGCAAACGGGGAACTAATACACAAACCCCTGGGCCCCCCCTCCAGGTCCTGGGCTGCGTGTTTGAGAACCCTGGTATAAAAAGTGCTTAATCCAGTCAGGTCTGGTGGGCCAAGTTCTGAGATATGTAATTAAGCAAGACTCCCATTAGGCAGAATTTGACTAATATGAGCTTTCCCCAATGTTTTAAACTGAGAATGAATCCCAATGTGCACTACTCAGAAGTTATCAGCCCCCACTGGCATTTCCTTCAGAAATTTTAAGGTCGTTTCTACAGAGACAAGGTGGGTGAGGTAATATGCTGTATTAGACCAAGTTCTGTTGGTGGAGCAGATAAGCTTTCAAGCTTCACAGAACTCTTCCGAGTAGTAGTCGTGTTAGTCTGTATCTGCAAAAAGAACAGGAGTACTTGTGGCATCTTAGAGACTAACAAATTTATTTGAGCATAAGCTTTCATGGGCTACAGTCCACTTCATCGGATGCATAGACTGGAACATATAGTAAGAAGATATATATGTACATACAGAGAGTCATGAAAAGGTGGGAGTTACCATACAAACTGTAAGAGGCTAATTAATTAAGATGAGCTATTATCAGCAGGAGAAAAAAACTTTTGTAGTGCTAATCAAAATGGCCCATTTAGATAGTTGACAAGAAGGTGTGAGGACACTGAACGGGGGAAATAGATATGTGTAATGACCCAGCCACTCCCAGTCTCTATTCAAACCCAAGTTAATGGTATCTAGTTTGCATATTAATTCAAGCTCAGCAGTTTCTCATTGGAGTCTGTTTTTGAAGCTTTTCTGTTGCAAAATTACCACCCTTAAGTCTGGTACTGAGTGGCCAGAGAGGGTGAAGTTTTCTCCTTCCAGTTTTTGAATGTTATGATTCCTGATGTCAGATTTGTGTCCGTTTATTCTTTTGTGTAGAGACTGTCCAGTTTGGCCAATGTACATGGCAGAGAGACATTGCTGGCACATGATGACATATATCACCTTGGTAGATGTGCAGGTGAACGAGCCCCTGGTGGCATGGCTAATGTGATTAGGTCCTGTGATGGTGTCACTTGAATAAATATGAGGACAGAGTTGGCATCGGGCTTTGTTGCAAGGCTAGGTTCCCGGGTTAGTGTTTTTGTTGTGTCGTGTGTAGTTGCTGGTGAGTATTTGCTTCTGTTTGGGGGGCTGTCTGTAAGCGAGGAGTGGTCTGTCTCCCAAGATCTGTGAGAGTGAGGGATCATTTTTCAGGATAGGTTGTAGATCTTTGATGATGCGCTGAGAAGTTTTAGTTGGGGGCTGAAGGTGACAGCTGGTGGCATTCTGTTATTTTCTTTGTTGGGCCTGTCCTGTTGTAGGTGACTTCTGGGTACTCTTCCGGCTCTGTCAATCTGTTTTTTCACTTCAGCAGGTGAGTATTGTAGTTCTAAGAATGCTTGATAGATATCTTGTAGGTGTTTGTCTCTGTCTGAAGGATTGGAGCAAATGCGCTTGTATCTTAGAGCTTGGCTGTAGACAATGAATTGTGTGGTATGCCCTAGATTGAAGCTGGAGGCATGTAGGTAAGTATAGCGGTCAGTAGGTTTCCGGTATAGGGTGGTGTTTATGTGACCACCGCTTATTAGGACAGTAGTATCCAGGAAATGGACCACTTGTGTGGATTGGTCTTGGCTGAGGTTGATGGTGGGATGGAAATTGGTGAAATTACGGTGGAATTCCTCATGCTGGGTTCAGATAATGAAGATGTCATCAATGTCATGCAAAATAAATACAAGATGGGACAGACTGTTAAGCATAAGGAGTTCGCACATGTTCTAGGAGACCACTTAAAATGAAGTGGGCACTTAAGCACGTTTGCAAAGGAGGTGTGGTAGGCAGAAGAGTGCGTTACAAATTGTTGGAATGGGCCATAAAACTTGTGTCTCTGTTAAATCCATGGTTTTTAGTTCCCAGGCTCATCTTTTGAAGGTGTTGGGCAGATTATTTCTGAACATGTAGGTCAACTCTTACATCACTGGCATGGATTTATTTTTATCTTCATTAGATGAGGTCTTTTATTATCTAATTAGACTTCCCACATTCATCTTCAGGTATTTCTAATTTTACATTAGAGATTCATAAAGTATTAAACTTGGCTTTGCAGAAGCTTTGCATATCTTAGATGAATCAATAAATGACACCAGAAATACTGGACATTATGGGCCAGATTTTCAAGTGTTCAGACCCCAGAGTTGGGCGCAGGTGTACAAAACAGCTCTGCACCAGCATCTCCTATTGTGACATTTATTGCCAAATTTTCAGAATAGCTGAGCATCCAGTGTGCTGAGCTCTATAGAATATCTGGCCCTAGCTGTGGATTCTGAGCTCTCTAAAAAATGTTGTCCTATAATACATAGAATGGTAATATTTTTAATTAGAAATATTAACTTGTTAAAAATTAACATGAATATTTGCTATCCTGCAATGGATCCACATAGTCTTCATGGCTCCCTTTCCACGATTGGCCCATGAATGCCAATTTACACATGTGCAACTGTTTCATTAACTTCATTGCTTTTGGGTGTCAACATTATTGTAGGCATCTGGTGTCAATGGGTGGAAGGATTTTCTTTCTTCACTAACAAGTACTGGCTAACAGTTACCTCCAGCAATGGGGGGAAACGTAACAGCTGTTGCTCCAATGCCTGAAGTAGCTCTTCCACCAAAAAGAGTTTATTTTATAGGAATACATTTTGACAACCATTATTTTTGGGCAGGGTATTTTTTTCTGCTCATGATTGTGTATGCCTTTGTAATCCTCTTATGGTATGAGCTCTCTCACTGCTATTGCATCTTCCCTCACAAGAAACAGTTGCCTGGAAGAGCTTTCAGCCTAAAGCCAATTAGAGAAGAGACTTCTCTCAGCATTTAAGTCAAATAATGCTGGCAACTATCCAGTACATTTTTAAAAACTCTATAGTTAAACTGTTAATGCATGGCACTGTTTAAAAAAGCATTTTCATGACATTTTAAAAGGCACTTTCAACTACTTATTATCTTCTCTCCACAGTTCTTAGTATCTCCTTTAGAAACTTTAAAACGCACCACAAAATGTATCTCTGCTCATTACGGGCCCAATCCAACTCGTCTGAAGATCAGTGGAAGTGTTCCTCCATATTACTTTGGATTGTTTTCTTATGTTCCTAACTGAATCTGAAATTAACAAAACTTTGTTTGCTTCCTTCTGTCAACAATGATGTCAGTACAGGCTGGCAATGGGGCTTGACAGGCAGTTGCTGCAAAGCTTGAAGCACAGTATAGATTATTTTTTGTGTTCTGCATAGAGATGATATTCTTTTAATTTCTTAGAAACAGACTGTGTTTAAATAATATTCTAGGGAGCTATTTTCCTACCAGGTTATTTGTAATGCTAAGAAATAAAGAACTAGGAGGTTGTGTTGGAATACTTTCTTCGGTGTTATCAGCACATGAATCTACTCAGGATGTTGCAGAAGTATGGGTGATAGAGCCACCTACAATGCAGATATGAAAGGAGAAAATGACATGTGGAACATCCAGGATGTTTCCAGCCTCTCTAGAATCATGCAGCAAGAGACCAGGACTGGAATTCACACCAGTGTTTCTCTGGCAGGGTAGTTCACTAACAATAAGCTCTGAGCTTTTCTCATAGTGAGCTAAGTTTTGTCTAGCTCTTATTTTGATATTAGGAATTCTGAGTCTTTACTCAAGTGAAGGTGAAATGTTGTCTTCTGATAAGTATATGTGCTTCCATTGATTTCCTTACACCTTTAAGTAGAGGAAATCAATGGGAGGTGTGTTGGTGAAGATAGAATTCAGCCTTTGAGCCTTTACCAAGGTGACTGTCACATTCTTCTGTACCAGATATGGACTGGCTACAGAGCTTGCTAATACAGACCAGATGTGTTCATCATAAGATCCTTTAATGCTCTGCCAGCTATGGCAGAAGTTTGTTTAAATAAGGTATTTTACACATAGTGCCACCTAGTGGCTAAACCATATACTATAGTTTAGCATTCAATTATAGACAACGGCCCTTTTCCTTAAAATAATTCTAGGGTTGTTCCTTGTTTGACACGGCAAGAGGGTTGTCATGCGCCAGTCCACTCACTGGAAAAAGCCTTCCTCTGTTTGGGTCGGTAATATGGCCCTCTGGCCTACTCAAGATCCCTTCCCTGCCAGATTAATAAGGGAAGAGACGAACAGCCGAAAACAACCCTTTCTCACATTGGGAAAATGGCTTACTTCTGCCTAAATTAAAGGGGGGTTAGGGAAAAACCAACAATAAAAACCCCAAGCCCAAGGCCTGCTCTCACTCTCATCTCTTGGGATTTTCCCCTGCGTAGTTTGAAAGGAAAAACAAAAAGAAGTTTAGTCTTTTTAGGCTGCCTCTCACTCACAGCCTCTGTGACCTCTGTGGGGTCAAAGAGATTCTAAACTAAGCAAAATAAAGCTCATCCCTTTTGAGGGGAGGAAGGTCCTTACGGAAGCATATCTCCCCTCCTCACTTATTTCTTCCCCTGAACTCCCTTAAGGGCCCTTTTACATGGAATGAGAGGAAGACTTCCCTGTTCTCTCACCTGTCTCCCCCTCCTGAGTGTCTGTGGCTCCTCCTATGACAAATGTTAACCTTTTTCCTGCTAGATCAGGACAATGTCTGTCTACTCCGTCACAGACACAACCTAAAATACTGTAAGATGCTTTACTTTTCAGACTGTAGACTTCATTGGTGATATGAAGGCCAGCAATTTGTTCTGTGGGATTTCTGCAGAAACGTAGATCGCTTTTCCTTTGTGATTATGCTTCAGAACTCAAAATATTTTCCTTTCACTTAATTAACTTAGTTTCTTTAATTATTTTTTTTGTGGGAGATTGGAGATGCTTCTGACATAGGAATGTGTCCAGTAACTCAAATAATGCAGGAGTTCTGTGTGTTTCATAAGATCGTGTCAATTGCCAGAATATTTTTTCATCATTATTCACCCTGGTGCATCTTTAAGACAAGGGGAGCAGTAAAGCATTGCCATACATTCCTGTCTCTGACTTGTTTTTCCATTACTCCCAGCCTGGTCCTGTCCCTGCATATGATGTCCCACATCTAGTCAGCGGTCAGCCTGTAGGTCGGACTGGCCTTGATTGCAATTGCATAATTTTCTCTGACATCCTATCATCTGTTTGATATGGTGTCCCCATCATTGTAATCTTTTTAATTGCAGCCAATCCTGAACCCTAGTTTCACATCCTACTCTTCCGATAACTTCTTCATTTGTCTTAAAATCATTCTATGTTTCACCTGCTATCTTCTGAATATCTCTACTGCCTCCAGCCTTCTGATGTCTGCTTCCTTTAATGCATCTGCTTCCAGACCATACAATAATGCTGTCAATACACTGGTTTGATATTATGGACTGATAAATAACAATTTTTCACAATAAAAAAGAAATAGGGCACATGTTTGTATTTTTTAAGGCAGAGAAACATTATTCATAACATAAACTGTTTTATATTTAGAGGTAGATTGCTTCTGATGTTGCTTTGGGGAGAGGAAGTGTGTGGAAAGTGTTTCCCTCAGTCTATTAAAAAAATACATGAAATATGAAAGAAGTCTGCATAGCTGCTGTCAGTTCCTGCTGAACTTTTGCCTTGTACTGTAGAAGGATATTTTATGAGATGAGGAGGGGCAAGAGGAGGAGGGGCTCCCATACATACTGTTCTGATTGTTATATTAGTAACATTAATTCTTGTGTCCAGGCTGTCAAAATTGCAATGTATTGCTTTCTTGGTAGTTTTATATTAAATTCTAAATCTGACTCAGCAATTTGAAACAAGCTGCATCCATGATATTGAGTAATGCAGTTTTTTATAAATCAAGATATATAATGAAATAAAGCCAGAACTTTAACTTTGTGTGTTTCTTTTTCCCCACAGGTTATTCCAAAGGACTATAAAACAATGACTGCTCTGGCAAAAGCCATCTCCAAGAATGTGCTGTTTGCTCACCTTGATGACAATGAGAGAAGGTATGAGGAGGTGTTCTTATTATCTCAGCTTTTTGAATTAGTGGAATACATTACTTGAACTGAAGACAAATCCTCCATAAAACTTGACTTATATGATATTGCAGCCCAGAAAGCTTTATGGGACTTAGAACCTTTCCCACGGGGTATTGGTGGATTTGGATTGTGGCCAGAGTCTTCCTAGCCCTTATGCAGGGACACACTGGGGCTGAGTAAGGACGGGATGGCCAGTGGAGCTTCTCTCCCTTGCATGAGCCGTGTAAGATCCATTCGGAATAGCAGTTCCTGAATTCAGGGGTATGCAGGGGTTGTTTTGTTCCTACATCCTGGGAGAACATGGCAGCCTGGAGGGGGCCGGGAGCATAGGAAGGAGTGAAGCCATGGACAGGTGCTGGCCAGGTGTACAGGGCAGACTGTGTGTGTGTATAATGCTGAATCACAGAGCAGCTGCAGAGCTTCTCCTCGAAGGGTCCTCCAGGCTCCAAGCCCCTTATATGGTCTTGCCAAAAAGTGGAGAACTGAATCTTCTTTTCCACGTTCTGACTTTTCCTCACCTTCCCAGGCAGGGAAGCCCTACAGATTGTGTGGGCGGAGGGTGCACAGCTCTCTCAAATTCAGTGAGCACTCCCTTCCCCTTTTAGGGCAGACCTGCTTCTGCTTCCAAGGATTCCTAGGATTTGCCCCTTAGTGGGATTTCTTACTCTATTTTCTTTCTAATTCATATTGTTTATCAGTAAGGCTAAGGTTTTGGCATGGTTATTTTTAGTAAAAGTCATGGACAGGTCACAGGCAATAAACAAAAATTCACAGAAGCCGTGACCTATCTGTGACTTTTGCTGCTGCGGCTCCATAGTTTCCCACCAACATGGTGGCTGGGAGCTGTGGGGTTCCCCCTCCACTCACAGTGGCTGGGAGCTGCAGGATATTTCCCAAAGAGAAAACAGGACACCCTCAATTGTTTGCCCGAGGCGTCCCCCTCGCCCCCCACTACCCCGCACGGCTGTCACCCATTGCTGGAACCCTCAGGAGGGCTCCCTCAGGAGTCTGTCACCTTTTGCTGGAACTTTGCAGGGAGCCCTGTGTCGCTGCTCTCACCTGTCACTGCAACCCTGCCAGGGCCCTGCTGGCTACCAGCTTCAGAGTCCCGCAGCCTTGGGGCTGAAGCAGAGAATGTCACTGAGGTCTCTAGAAGTCATGGATTCTGTGACTTCTATGACCTCCGTGACATAAACGTAGCCTTATTTATCAGCTAAGAACTAAGGCCTTGTCTACACTGGAGTTTTAGCATGAGTAGCAACACCAACACAGTCCTTCAATGAGGCTACTCACATGCTTAGAGTTGAGCACACGTTTATTTACAGATTCCTACTTATACTAGACATCAACTAAACATCGTCAGAGGCAGTTAAACAGTCTAATTACCATAAGATCCCATTAGAGTGCCACTCTCCAGAGTAATTAGGAGGGCATTAACTTTCTATGTAATACCTTCTAACTTTCCCAGATATTTAAGTCCCAGTACATATCTGCTGTATAAGACTATTAACATATGCAAGCAGTGGAAGAGTATTTTTACCACCCTCAGGTACAAATTGAGTGGACAATTATTTATGGCTAAATGAATATTTTAAGAATATTTCAGCAGAGAAAAAATGAAGGAAAGACAGTTTTGCTTTCCCAGGTTTAAATGGCAGGCGTGGCTCAAGGTGATGGCCCAACCCCTATATACTACTGCCCACATCTCACCTAATTCTGTGAGTTAGTGTTCCTTGTCCTATTATGGGTATGTGGACATAGGGAAGGGAAAGTGTGCAGGGAGCATTTCACCTCCTTGTGCACACCACATAAGGGTTAGAGACAATCTGTCGCTACAGTCTGGGGAGTGCAGGGATTGCTTTCTCTCAGGGGAGCAAATGACCCCTAAAGGAGCAGAAAAGAGGGAGAGCCATTCCCCCTTTGCATCAGCCCACCAAGCTGCAGAGAGGCATGGTGCAGCTTGCACATTCCCCTTTGCTGCCAGATGTTTCAGGAGAGATTCATCCTCCTGGTGTTCCCCTGCAGCTTTCAGTTCTGTACCATCCCCCTGTGTGGGGCTGGAGCTCCATGCCACAATCAAGCCTCATCGCAAGTATGACAAGTTCTCATCCACATCAAAAGAGATGGAAATCTCAGAAGGATGTATACATTTTGCTTTTTTCAGACAAGGCTGCTGTCTGCAATTGGTTCATCTCTGAATTTTAATGAATTTCCTCTTGATATCATACCTCGTTGCTCTAGTCCGGTCTCATGTTGTCAAGTGCTGAGAAGTCAGCAAACAGGGATACACTGCCGTCATTGCTGCCACTCTGCATCTTACTGATGCAAGCATGTAGCTAAGCAAAAGCAATAGCTTATGACTTGTATTTTGTCCTCTTCAGAAATATCTATGTTTCTGAATGACTGGCGATCCTGGGGATAATATTTCATTTCCTACACTGCAGTGGGTTTTTTCTGCAATCAGCTTCTCATCCTGCAGTGTCTGTGCTCATTGGATTATATTTCATTGTCATTCCTCTTCCAAAAGTGGGTGCTAGATAACCGTTGTCACCCACAAAACAAACAAACAAACAAACAAACAAACAAACAGTGTAGAGCTGTTGGTCTCTAGCACTTTTCCTTCTTGTCAGAATCAACTCTGCAAGAGAACTTTATTTTTATCTGCTCCATGGCTGAGTGGTCAAGGAGTCCTGTGGATTATTCATTGGTCAGAAGCTGTCGAGGTCCTAACGTAGGATGTAAGAACCCAATTCAGCATGGTAGTGCAATGTAAATTTTCCCATTTCCTATGTATGCTTTGACTTCTATGGGACTACTCACATGCTTAAAATTAAGCATTACTTTGCTGAACTGGGGCCTAAGATAGCATAATTCATGTCATTATTGTGGAGAATCTATAATAGCATCCTTTCCCAAATATGGTGCTATGAGTAACAGGGATCTACCTCCGCCTCCATACACGAAGTAATGTAATGGTATACAGAAAAGGGCTACATGCAGCAGATAAAATGCAACTGCATTGGTATTAAACAGTGCTCAGTTTAAAATCCAGGGGTTGGTTTCCCAGCAGAGCTTTTGGTGAAATGTTCTCACTTATCTCTAGACTGCCTACAAGCTTAAAAGAGAGCTCTGCTCTGAAAAAATGACGAAGGGCTTGGTCCTGTGTCACTGGAGTGAATGGGAGCTTTTCCATTGAGTTGAATGGGAGCAAGATTTCACCCCTAAGAGAGCTGCTGATCTCACTTGGCACAGGAGGACTACCCCAGCATTGGGGCTACAGCAGGATCAGAGGAAAACGAAGATCAGCTTTAAGCCATGTGTGCACATTCATGAATGCATACATCTTGTGCTACCTGCACTTCATCCTTAGCCAATGATCTGGCCTATTAAACATACAGCCAGACCCCACATACACTTACACTGATGTCCCAGAGACCCATTACTGACTTCTTGTTAAATTGGCAAGAAAATTAACAAACCATAATACGTAAAGGTAAAGCAATGACAGTGCTTCACAAAACATACTCATTATACCTTGACAAGTGTTGTCTAGTTTTAATTATTTATCAGAATATTGCATAATGAACTAGCAAATGCACTGGAGTACATTTTTATAAGAATAATGAAGTCTTAGTAATGTGCAAACTCATCATAGGGTAACATCTTAAATCTTGTCTGAGACCATTTTTTCTGTGTGAATTATAAATGAAATAGATTAGTGAGTTGCTACGGACACATGGAGATTAAAATGAGAAAAGGGTTCCTTCCACTGTTAACAGATGATCTTTAGTTGCTGTCCTGTCACTCCCATGTTAAAATATTTGTTGAAATTTCTGTTGATTAATGGATTTCAAGGGAATTATGACTGTTATAAACTTTATTCACAACTGCATAATATCATAGTTTATTAAAATACTGGTTGCAGTCCATCTGGAATGCTTCACAGATGTGGAAGAAACCTAATACAGCACCATTCAGGAGCAAGGTATTTAAGCAACAGGACACCACAGCTATGCTGTTTTCATTACACACCCTGTAGTTTCATTGCATTTGTAACTTTACTCTTTGTTAAGAACAAACAAATACTGGGCAGATTCTGCTTGGCCTTTAAACAGACATGCAGTGAGCATGGTGGTGTGAGGAACCTTCCTTTCCCTTCCTGGTCCATGTATAACACAAGAAGAATTGTTATTATTTATATTACTGTAATGCCTAGAAGCCCAAGGCAAGACTGTGCTAGACATCACTTGGACACATAGTGAGAGACATTCTGTGCCCCAAAGAGATTACAGTGCAATCAGACAAGACCATCAAAGGGTGAGAGGGGAAAGAGCAGCATAGGGAGGTGAAGCGATTTGCACAAAGTCACACAGCAGGTCAGTGGCAAAGCCAGGAATGGAAGCCAGGTCTTACAATTGTCCGTTGAGTGCTTTATCCAGTACACAGCACTGCTTCCTCAGAATTGCCGGTAATTTGCTCAGGGAAGTGCATGGTTTGATCCTGTTCTACTCTTTTGGGATGAATAGTGCATCAAAGAGGGTGTGGAAAGGCAGGACCATAGCCCTGACCCATCTGCATTAGCTTGAAGAGTAGAACTGGTAATTAGGAGGAGCAGGCTGTGTCCTCTAAAGGCATGTAGTAGTGGGTATTCTCTCCCTACAGCCGGAGAATTTTGGGAGACAGTATGCGGACTATGGCAATTTGGAAGAAATAAATATATGCATTCTCAAATTCTGTTCTTTGAGTTGTACTACGTGGTCAGACTTGGGTGAGACTGCAGCTTTTAGTCATGTATTTGAAGTTATTCTAGAACATTGCAGATCTCACAGTTTATCACAACTTCAGTTCTCGATTCCATTTTTAAATGAAATTACGAAGGTTGAAAGTGATGCATTGCCTGATCTAAAATAAAACTTGCCTTTATTAATGAACTGGCTTTTGTATTGTGATGATGCAGTTCACTGATGTAGTCTTCTGAAGTCATTTGGTGTTTTCTTTTATTAACATAAGAATAGCAGCATACAAGGATAACCTGAAACTGAAGACACAGTGATTATAACCATAGTCAAATGTAACATGTTCTAGTCTAAAAATGGTCAATATTAAACTACTCCGATGAATGGGAGGGATTTTGTTCTTGGAGATTGGTCATTTTAGATAATGAAAGGAAGTTGGCGTCTTCCCATGAACACAAAGCCTTGCCTTCCACCTGTAATCTGCCAAGAAAGAGGAAGATAATATTCAAACCTATCTTTCAAAAGCCTTCTGTGAACTAAACAAAGGGTTTATTTCTTTTGAGTAATGCTGAAGGTATTGTCCAGGTAGATACCAATACTGGCTCCCTTACAGTCCAGCTTCTCAGAGTATTTCTGCTTGATGAATCCTATTGATTGCTCTCATTCAGCATAGTACTCAAGCATGTGCCTAACTTTAAGCACAAGAGTAGTTCCCATGTCTTGCTATTGATTTCAGTTGAACTGTTCACATGCTTAAATTTAGGTATGTTCTTCAGCATCTTGCCAACAAAGAATACTTCTTATACTAGGAAAAGTTTGTGGATTTTGGAAACCATAGCTATTTGGCAGCAGAAATGGAAATGGAACGAGGTGGAATTGCCCAGCCATTTGGAAAATAAATTCTCCATTCAAGGATTAGACATAAATTCAACGCTGACTTTATTTTCAGGCACATCCAAATTGTTAACCCAAAAAAAACTATTGTCTTTTATCAGACAGGTATCTGGAGGCACCATTCTCTGGGTTAGTTTGCAGCTCTCAGAAGATTATATCAACTTTGCTATCTTTTTCCAATCAAAACTTTTGTGATGGCAAGTTTTTACTTTTGTAAGACAGACTCTGCTCCTAAGCATAATTAAAGTCTCTGACATTTGATATTCTCAGTCTTTCATCTTTAAAGAGAAGTATTCTTACACTGAAAAAAATAATTGTAAGAGCTTAGTTTTACTTTCTCTGTTTTGTTCAACAGTTCATATTCTTCATCACAAATAGTGTTGATTCCAATGGCAGACTTTTAAAAGTCTGTATCAATTATTATCCCAGTGGTTTACCAAAAGGTATTCTATCACCCATTCTTGGTAAGTATTTCAGATAAACAGAGTTTAAGTAGAGCTTAATCTGGTTTTTTTCTAGAGTATTTATTTCAAAGAATGTAGAGTTAGGCATTTAACATTCTTGCACACTTAGGATGATATCTTCACCCTAAATTTAGTGTATTGCAGCTTCTGTACAAGGATATTTTAATGCAGTAGTATTTACATATGAAATAATTATTTAAATAATATAGAAAAAGAATAAAGTCCTGTTTACTGCTGAATTTATTGACTATTGTGAAATCTTTCAGTGTATATTACAGTACCTTTGTGTACTTCTTCTTTACACAGCAATTAACTGGCAATAATTCTGTAAACTTAACCATTACTTGATGTAAAGGAGTACAAAATTTAAAAACAAAGGTTGATTCTTTTCTCAATATCCAGTCTTCTCAGTGTGGCAATATTTTGTCTTTATCTTTCTCATTCAAAGTGGATGACAGCTTGTTGGAAGTGGTAATTTGTCTCTGTTCACTGAAGAACAATGACTTATTTCAGCTAGAGCGGCTGAAAGCAGTGTTTACCATTTTGTTTTTAGAAAGGATGTATGTAACTTGTTCAGTTACTCTTGCTGTAATTTGTCTTGATTTGGGAACAGATCTTGAAGTCTTTCATAGGTCAGATTTCTTCGAGTGGGAGTTTTACCTGTGCCTGGGTTGAAGGCTCAACTTTCTGAGTTGTTCAGTTGTTGGTTTAGGCTGGGATTTCCAAAGAGTTTAAAGAAATTAGACATCCAAATTGATGGAAATATAATGGGATTTGGACACTTAACTCCCATAGGTTATTCTGAAAATCCCAGTTGTATATTTTGACATTTAGGCAAATAAATGTGCATTACTAAAGTACATCTTACCATTTTTGAAAGAAAGAAATTGGCTTAATTGCAAACCGCCCCTCCCCCAAAAACAAACAAACAAACAAAATCTACAATACTCAGAGTTCAAATGTTATTTTAGAAATAGAAGATCCAGTTTAGTAACCATATGAAGTTTCTCTGTCACTCCAATGCACTAATGGAAATTCTGAGTGTAAATTATTTTACTGTTAGACTCCAAAGACTGTTCTAATGGAAAAAAATCTGACAAACCCAAACAATGATTTAGTTCTCATTTTACAAGTTGGTTACTAAAGAATATGACCTGAACTACATTGCATCTTGTGAGGTAACAGCTGGTCTATCATTGTCCTTGGAAAAAAGTAACAGTTGCTAATATTTCAAGAAACAAAGATGGTCTTTGAATCAACTGGAACAGCTGTAAGAGACTGACACACCATGCACTGTCAGCTGCTAAATTCATATATTCAGACTGACTGAAACAGAATACTTTAACCCTTTGGTGCCACCAGATTACTACTTTCTTTCTTTAAAATTTAGTTTAAATTTTAAATCAAGTTTTCAAATTGCTTTTTGCTTTCTCCTCCCAGAAAAATAAGTTATTTTTAAATTTCCATACAATTTAGAACAATTTGACTTTTCGATTTATCCAACTTCTTTTTTGCAACCAATATTAACATTTGTTTTCTAACCTGCTATTGTACAGTTGAAGTTTGTATTAGGTATGTATTATCTGATCTTCTGCGTGGTGCACAAAACTGGACAAACAAAATGTTTTAGACTGGGTATCAGGGTGAAAATGTCAAACACAATGTTAGAGCCCTCAGCACCTACCTTTTCTTTCTTTCCTCCCAACAGTGTAATAGAAGTTCAAAGTACTTAGCTTATCCAAGTAGACTTAGAGGTGGCTTGATCGTAGTCTGGAAGTACTGATGCAAGGAGAGGATATCTGATACCAAAAGTCTCTTTAATCTAGTAGACAAATGCATAAGGGATCCAGTGGCTAGAAGCACATGCAAATTGGAAAAAGGTTATTTTTTTTAGCAATATCAGCAAATTAGCCCTTGGAACACTGTAACCAAGGATGTGGTGGATTTTCCATCTCTTGAAGTCTTTAAATCAGGGGTCCACTGTTGCCAGCTCTTACAATCTTATCACGAATCTTGCCATTTTTGGTGTTTCCCCAACTCCTGGAGTCAGGTGATTACATGAAAATCTATGCTTTTATTTATTAATAGTAAGTTTCTAACCCTCATGCTTGTATGGAAACACTTGAAAACATGAATCGAGTGCACCCTAAAGGCTCAAAAAGCAGAGGCAAACAAAAATGTCTAAAATTTACTATTTTAAAACATCTTACAATTTCTAAGCCAATCCTGTGATTTAAGGGACCTGATTTAAAATGTTTGAATTCTTGGGGTTGGCAATACAGGATGTCTATAAACTATGTGCTCTAGTGCAGCTACAAGTTATTGTGCTTGATGCAGGAGTTATTCGGTGAAAATCTGTGGCCTCTGTTATGCAGGAGTTCTAGAAGGTGATCATGGTCCCTTCTGCCCTTAAAATCGGTTAATCTGTCTCCTATTACCTTCTGCGCATCAAAGCCACCCCTATTACTAAGGAGAAGTATGTAAAGCCCCACAATATTCTGTTTATTTGGCTAGAGGGCTTATGGTTGACTGAGTGATGTGAGGTACATACAGAACCGTGATCGTTCTTATATATAGGAGATTTATAAGCTACCTCATTGTAGTTGAATACAATACTGCCCCAAGTTTAATTTTGCTCTCTCTCCTCCCCTCCTCCCGCATTATTATTTCAACTCAAGAGTCTCCTTGCAATTCTTGCACTGGTGTGAAGGGTTTCCCCCCTAGTATGGTGGTGAGTCTCCTACCCTCTAAACAAATGGTACCCATGATCTGCACGGGGCAAAGGGAAGTCCCCTTGACTCTGTATCATAGCTTCCCACAGATCCTGGATAGCACTGTTGCTGCATGAATCCATGCTGGGTCAGGGGTTCCCGCAGCTGAGATCATCCATGGACCCTCACTAATAACAATTGCAATATAACAGTGGGTCAAGTCATTACAGATTCTGTCTGCTGTAACATGCTCCAACTTACCCTGGACCTTTGGGTGCTGGGAGGGAACCCTGCTCCTGCTCTCTCTGCCTGGAGGGCTGAGAGCACTACAAGGGGCATATGCTGTGGAATCAGCTTCCCCACCCCTAAGTCTGGATCTGCAATCTCAGGTTCCTATATGCACTCAGAAGTAGAGGGAAGCGTGGGGCTTTAAACACTTCATGGCTTGATAATGTTAGTTTTTCATTTATGTCCTTACAAGTGAATTGCAAAGACATTAGTATGAACTTGAAGGCCCTCTGAACCCATCTGCGCACTCAGCAGTAATGTGTCATTTTAATTTACCTCTTCTCTTCAATATGCTTAACATTATACCTTATATGTAAAGGTAAAGCAAAGATCAGAAAGCCTCAGAGAACCCTTGACTATAGAGCAGCGAGAGTGGGGAGCAATAGCCCTGATCCCCATAGGCAGACCCTTCACCAGAGTGGTCCTACGGTGGTTATGACATTGCCAGCACTATATCTTATCTGAGCTGCTGTGGTTGGGGAACAGGCTGATTTTTCATAGTGCTATTTCCTCCTCCTCCACTTCTTTATTTCTACATTAGAAGTGTGCTCCGAACTGAGTTGTTTCAGTATTCAACAGCTAATGCTTAGGGACGGAGCTTTTTATAAAAGAGAAAAATCCCTTTGCAGATCACCTTAAATTTTTCTGGTTTCAGAGTAGCAGCCATGTTCCATGTTATGCTTTTAAGCCATGATCCTGCACTGTTCAAGTCAATGGGAGTTTTGCCTTTGACTTCAGTGGTTGTGGGATCAGGCCTTTATAAGGTTAATGTACTTATTATTTATCATTATTATTGATTATTATTATTATTATTTTATTATTTATTAATTTGTATTATCATACAGTGCCTACGAGGCTCAGTCATGGACCAGGCCCCCCATTGTGCTAGGTGCTTTAACAACACAGAACAGAAAGACAGTTCCTGCCCCCCAAATGCTTACAATCTGCGCTGTTATCATCAGCCTGGGAAATATAACTCAAATCAGGCCACCAGAGGATCTGAGAGTGCTTTGCTACTGCTAATGTGTACCCTACAAGTGAGGCAGGTGTAATTATCCTCATTTTTACAGATGTGAAAACTGGGCATAGAGCGATTGTCTAAGATCACACAGAAACTTGTGACAAAGTCAGTACAGAATCCACAGATCTGATTCTCATTTACACTAAACCCACTTTACACCACTCTGGTAGAACCAGATCGCCTGACTTATAGCCCTGTTTCTTTTATAACTGCTGCATTTAAGCACAAGACCCACCTTGCTCTCTTTGGGCCTAACTTCACCTCAAATTTCCACTGCCTTGTTTTTCATGTTTTGCAAAAATCAGCAAGCTGAGGATTGAGAAGACTTCAATAGAAACAAAATTAAAACAGCACTCTGCTTGTTTCATACACTTTCTGGATTTATTTTCTTCTCTGATTCTTTCTTAATAACAGTATCCACAAAATATTGTGATCTTTACATTTTTGTGTTCATCATCTTTGTCCTCTTACGTTTTCCTCACGTGAAAGCTTTTGGTCCAACGCTTTTCCTCAGATAGATGTGCATGCCCCACTGAGGTCAGTGGGAGCTGTATTTGCATGTCTGAGGTCAGAATTTGGCCTTTTGACATCTTAATAATTCCCCAAACTGCCAACAGGGGTCGTCCACACCAAGGATTTGGGCTCCCCTATTCTAATTGTAATGTCATTGTGGTCTTAATTCATGATGATAGTTTCATCAGCACAGTGAATCTGTTCCTTTTATAACTGCTGCCTTTAAACTTTTTTGGTACAACATTCAGTGCAGCACATTGAATTTTTCTTTTTCCAGAAGCTAGATTTAAAACAATAAATCAGGGCATAGTTTATCTTTGGTCCAGCTTTACTTGGTATTCCTTAGTGGTATGGCTTGTCCTATCTTTCTCTCCTGCTTGTTAATTCCTGTAATTCAATAGATAAGTACTTTTTAAACAAGAATTTGAAAATAGTGCTGTATTACAGTTATATTATTCGAACACAGAACTTGAATTGGTGAAGTGCTCACAGGAGGTTATCAGCATCTTTGCAGGATCAGGCTTTTACAGTCAAAACTGGACCCGGTGAATTCAATGAGCATTTAGCCACTAACTTCAATACCAGCATTTTGGGCCTAAAGTGGAGATTAAATAAAAGTATTCAGTTGGCTAAGCAATATGTCGTGGCATCTGGTCATTAATCTTTCTCCTCTACAAACTCTTTCTGCGTGCTAATGCTGACATGTCATTGTTCTAGGGACGTAGACTTTATTATGTCCGACTCCTTATATACAATACCTGACTGTGTTTCTTAAAGATTTTAATGTGTTTAATGGTGCAATTGAGGTTTTCTTGACCATGCTAGGCCGTTTCAAAGTATTCCTGGTTGTACTACCTCCTGACATATTTTGGTGCTAAGTAAATTTGCATTTATTATAAAAAATACATCTAAATTGTTTGGCTTACCTTAGCATCCTCCTCATGCCTTATATTTTAAATTCAAATGTACTAAACCTTAGTGTAGCCCATAGTTATTAGTACAAGACCTATGTGCTAACTTCTGAGAGCATTCATTTAGTGTGCTCTTTGGTTTTGGAACTCCCTTCCTGTTATGGTTAGCCAAATCCAGCCCTTTAAATCTGGGCTTTATTTTAATTTGTTTAATGTGGCTTGGTCTTAATTACCTGGGCTGTATAGCATTGTGTCACAAAACTTAGATTTCTTTTTTGGCAACTTCCTATGAAAACAATTGCCTTCTGAATACAAATACGGTGAGAGTGAACGGTTTATATTTAGAAGACTAGTTTCATTTTCAAATGATGCTTTCATGGAAAACAAGGTTTAATTGTGTGGGAACAATGGAGATTCTGCAAACAGCTCTAATAGGTACTGCTTCTTTTTTCTCTCAAATAGTTTTATAAATTGGATTAGCTAGAACACAAGAGATACAGTGAGAAAAAGAAAAAACAAAGCCATATTATTCTCAGAATCCATAACTCTTTTCTTAACGGTTCAAATTATGAACAATTCATCCAAAGTTTACTTAGAGCTTATTTCTACCACACAACCTCACACTTCTTATTTATCAGTCTGATTTGTTTTGCTGCTCTGTTCTGGTGCCGTAGTGACACCCTCTGGCAATGGCAAGATAGCAGAACTCTTTTACAGTGGATCAGTGATATAACTATAAGGTTACTACTGTGGCATATCCAGTGATTCCTACACACTCGAAGTTTGCTTTGTCTAGTGATTAAAGATCATATATACCTTTGTATATGAATGTAACCTGCCCACTCTTACAAGTTAAAGTGCTGTGAGATAAACCGTGCAGTTAGCTAGGTAATTTTTGTTGATGAGTGAATTTAGTACTCATGGAAGCCTTACTTTGAATCAAGCATGATAGGAGCAGGCATTGTGCAGAGCAAACATGTAAACATATATAGTCACACCTGATCTAAAACACCCCCTGCCATTTTTGTAGTAAGCCTCTGAGCAAAGTCTTACAGTTGTGCCAACTATGGTAGGTTTTGTGGTGCGCACCAATAAGGACTAGAATGAGAACCATCAAACTCATTTTGCTCGTGAACTAAATCATCTTTTTGACTCATGTTTTCAAAGGTGAAAAGCCTAGTATATAACCTTCTGTGCCAGTTACTCTCATGCTGCCAGTTTATACTGTAGCTGTAATGCTTTTGCCTCCAGTATTTTGCATGATCATGTACATGATCAATGTAACTCAGACATTTATGGAGATGCAGGTTTTTCAAGAGATCGTGCGGGAAGATTGAGAAATTGTTATCAGTTGGAGTAAAATTTTTAAAAGCACCTAGGTGACTTAGGAGCCTAAGTCCCATTTTCAGAAGTGACTTTGACAGCCTCTGTCTTATTGAGAGTCCATGGGAATTTTGGCTTCTAAGTGTCCGAGTCACTTCTGAAAATGGGACTTAGGCAGGTTTGAAAATGTTATACACTCTCACTTTGTCATCTCTATCTTTAGTTATAAAACTTTTCCCACAAGATTTTTGAGTAGCGATTCTAGTGGGGAAAAAAAATCTTTGTATAGTCTGCACATAGGCCAGGTATGTGACTGGTCAGACCATTCTTGCCACTGTGAAATTCCCACGCATGGTGGAAAATAGCTGAGGCAGATCAGAGAAAAGGATGATATTTATTTTCTGCAATGATGAAGAATAACCAGAGCACAATTTTATACAGACCAGGCTGTAGTTTAGACTGTTAGCAAAACTTTTGCACATAAATTAGGGCAGTGGTTCTCAACCTGTACCATATCAGGACCTACCTCTCTATCCCCTGAGAGCTCCTATCTAGTTAGAATCTGGCTCGGAGGGACCTTGTACCATTTCACAATATATGAAGGGTGGTCAAGACTTCAAGGCTGAGAACCCGTCAATTATGGAATTGGGGATTTTGAGCCTATTGTTTGTAGGAGAGTGCAGGTTTAGCTCTGATCATTAGAGTGGCCATCATGGTACCTGCCACCTGGGGTCACTGTGTTCAAGGTTATTAAAGGACGTACAACAAAGAAAATATAATCAGCAAATAATCCTGAGGCTAACATTTTGATTGCCAGTGATGCACACATTATTTGAAATAGAAGACTGTATAAAATGTAACTTACTTTGGAAGAAATAGAAAATCTGTATTTTAATGCATATAAACACATTTGCATTAACACAAGATTATTTTAGAATAAACTAACATAAGGAAAGCACTGGATCTCTCAAACTTTCCCATAATACAAATTTTCTAAGCTCTGTGCTCCTTTGTGTTTAACACAACAGAATATGAACAATTTGAAAGACCCACTCTCTCTCATGTAATTCAGTATGTATTTTGAGAGTGAAAAAATATTTACTGGGCTTGATTCTGATCTTGAACTGGTTTCATATACTAATATTGCTACATTGACAGCAGCGGAATTATTGTTGATTTACATTTGTATAGGTGAAATCAGAATCAGACCAAATATGTATTTTTTAAATTGTATCCACTTTGTAACATGTCTTAAATCTACTCTGTATGAAAATCTGTGTCTTAGCTAAAACTACAATACAATAAGCCTACCTCCTCAGGCACAGGAAGACCATGCACTTTGTTTTCAAGTTGGCTGGCCTAGAGAAAAAACCAGATATTTAACTAAAAAGCCTCAGAATGGTGTGTGTGTACATGTAAGTGAAATTGCTTCAACAGAGTTGATTGTATGTTGGGGAGAGGATAGAACTGATGTGCTCAGGAGAGCATTCTGCCCCAGCTAATGACATGCAAAACACAACGCCAGCCCCCCCCTCCCCCCCCGCATGAAGCAATATCAGCAGCTCGTGTGTTTGTATGGAGCACAGTATACCGTGCTCTCTCTGGGGCATTACAGCTCTGCACCACTTATGGCATAGCATAATTGTGACATTACAGCTGGAAATGTCTTAAATGTAGCTTTCATAGCCTTAAAGCTAAGATGGTTGGACACTGAAACCCTAATTCAAATATTTTCTTCTATTCACCGGCAGCAGGGCCGGCTCCAGGCACCAGCGTTCCAAGCAGGTGCTTGGGGCGGCAGTTAGAAAGGGGCGGCAGTGTTTCCACGGTGGCGGGAATTTGGCGACAGCCCCTCTTTTCCGCTGGCCACGGTAGCAATCCGGCAGCAGCTTCTCCCTTTTGCTGTCCGCGGCAGCTGTTTTTTTCACTGCTTGGGGCAGCAAAAACTGTAGAGCTGGCCCTGACAGGAAGTGATTATTGTATAAAGATCCTATAGTTGACCAAAGGAGTATATTCCTTGCAACCTTTTTGCTGTAGTTGGCCACAGGGTGGTCTCCGTAATATATAAGTCTATTTCTTTCTTGTCTAAATATTCTTTAAACTTGCTACACAGCAGCATTATACGCAATAGTCCATTAAATCCAGGATGTTTTTTAATACTGAAAATTGGCATCTGAGTATTTGGACACTCTCTGACACTGATCATTAGCGTATATGTATGATCTATCTTTCATCTCGCTGTTGGTATATCATTTCACTGAACTACACTCAGAAGTACTCCAATTACAGGAATAAATGAAAGAGAAAAGTACACTGAAATTAGTATTCGGGTGCTTCACAATACTTGCTCTATGGCTGTATAAACTGAAGAGAGATACAACTCAGGCAATGCACAACAATTACCAATTCAGTAGTGTACTGTAAAATCCAAAATGAACTGTGCATAATCCATCAGCACCTCGAACTAAACCATCCTTTGTGTTTGAACTAGACTGTATGTGCTTTAAAACAGACCAGATTCTCCTCTCAGTTGCACCAGTGTTATACTGGTCTAACATCTTTGATTTCATTGGAGTTCCTCATGATTTACATCAGTGTAAATGAGACCAGAAGCAGAGTCTGTCTAGGTTCTTATATTACATTCATCACTGGTGCATCTGAATGCTTTGCACACAGTTGGTGCTGAATAAAGAATGTAAATTAAAATGTTGGTTATGACAGAAATGGCTCATGGGGTTAGAGAGACTGATAAGTTTAATAGTGCAAATAATACTCTTATTTTTTAATTTCCTTCACTCCCTCCCTGCCACCATACAAATTATTGAGCTAAAAATATGGCACAGGTGCCTTTTTTTTTTACATGTAAGAAAATCCCTGGAATGTGGAGCTGTGGAGAAAACGGAGCTCCTTTCAGCAAGAATATGTCCCCTTTAGTTGTTGTTCAGTGTTTAGGGCCTCATCCTGTGAGCACTTACAGCAAAGCTTAGCAAGTTCAGTGGTGTTATTTGCAGTCATAAGCACTACAAGGTTCAGGCCCTCAGATGCCCCAATGATAGGTATGTCAGAGGTAGCATAGATTTGATGGGTAGGTTTTGTTGTAGCTGAATGTGCACTGAAGTTGTACTGCTCATCACAATTGGACAGTCTCCTTTTCCCCACTATTGTCTGGGTTCTTTTAAACAATGTTGATCAGTCTCTAAAAGAACACTGTCTTGCCATCAGTTAACTGTCATACTAGAAGACGAGAGAGCAGATATGGACAGAAGGGAAGGGTGTTGTTTAGCTAACTCAATATTAGTGCTTCATTGATAACACCTGCCTGGTTTTAGATTCAGTAGGAGAAGAGGAAACAGCTGTGTGAATTGTAGGATGACTAGAGATACAGCACTGGAAAGTAACAAAATGTCTATGACAGTGACATGGTAACTGCAAGGTAGATAGTAGAGGGTTTAGTAAAGTACTTGTGTAATAATAATAATAATAATACTTAGCTCTTACATAGTGCTTTTCAAAAGTAAGATCTCTTGGCGCTTTAAAAAGTAGGGTATCTATCTTTTGTTCAACCAGTTTCAGATATTGTATGGCATTGGTGATGATTGATAGGATAAAATTACAAACCAAAGCCCCAATCCTACAATTGGATCAATGTAAAGTTGCACGTGGGTGAAACTCAGCTGACTCCACTGGGGCTTTGCATGGGTCTGAGCCTTCATCCAATTCCATGGAGATTCGACTGCAGAATTGGTGTCAAGTGAATAAAGAAGCTGTGAACCATAAAACAAAATTAGAAAAATATTGGTAGAAGAGAATTTAAAGATGCACTCTTGCGATAGCTGTTTTTGTAAAACAAACTGAATGAACAGAACAATGATTAGTTTTCTCATTAGTCAGCCACAATTTTAAGGTGGCCACATTTCACATTTACTGAAAAACTTACATAGAATAGTGCATATGTGTAATGTGATCAAGTTAATGTTGCTATTGGAATCTTTATTTTTGCATTTCCTCACTTTTTATGATTTCATCTGGGCAAAGTTAATCTTGCATCGGCACAAAGTTTTTTGTGTTTAATTTCCTAAATTTTAGCCCTGGTAGATTGCAGGATACTGGACTGTAAAATCAATCCATAATTATATATAGCAAAGCTAGGGGTTTCTAAAATGTAACTAGTTCTAAAAAGTAATTTCTCTCTCTGAGTTTTGACTCTGGCTATTAAGAGAGTCGGGTTTTGCAATCAAAAGGATATGAAAATCAGACCAATTTTTTTTCCCAAAGCTATTTAGAACACATCTAAAGAAGTGTTTTGTAAGTCTGCAGCATATGCACATTATACAATATCAATGTGGTATAAGGGCCTGATCCTCATCTGATGTAGTCAGTGCTGCTACACCAATATACACAAGCTGAGAGTCTGAATGGCATTAATTGTATAATATTTTTACAGCTTTGCCACTTATGAGTAATGTGCCCATCCCAGCTTATGTTGATAAAATCTTTTTACCCCCAAACCACCGTATTCACTTTCTCTTTCTCTACTTTATGTGAGTGTGTGTGTTTACCCTTATACCACAACTCACTATACTATATATTTGTGTGTGGGGAATACACACAGACACATGCACATGTCTGCACAATCATAAACAAGTTCTTTTTGAGTTGGGATGAATTTGAATACCTGAACTCCTTACAGCCATAGATTCATAGATAGAAGGCACCATTCTGATCATCTAGTCCGACCTCCTGCACAACGCAGGCCACAGAATCTCACCCACCCACTCCTATGAAAAACCTCACTTATGTCTGAGCTATTGAAGTCCTCAAATTGTGGTTTAAAGACTTCAAGGAGCAGAGAATCCTCCCTCAAGTGACCCGTGCCCCATGCTACAGAGGAAGGCGAAAAACCTCCAGGGCCTCTCCAATCTGCCCTGGAGGAAAATTCCTTCCCGACCCCAAATATGGCAATCAGCTTAACCCTGAGCATATGGGCAGATTCACCAGCCAGATACTACAGAAAATTCTTCCTGGGTAACTCAGATCCCATCCATCTAATATCCCATCTCAGGGGATTAGGCCTATTTACCCTGAATATTTAAAGATCAATTAATTACCAAAATCACATTATCCCATCATACCATCTCCTCTATAAACTTGTCGAGTAGAATCTTCAAGTCAGATAGATCTTTTGCCCCCACTGCTTCCCTTGGAAGGCTATTCCAAAACTTCACTCCTCTGATGGTTAGAAACCTTCGTCTAATTTCAAGTCTAAACTTCCTGGTGGCCAGTTTATACCCATTTGTTCTTGTGTCCACATTGGTGCTGAGCTTAAATAATTCCTCTCCCTCTCCTGTATTTATCCCTCTGATATATTTATAGAGAGCAATCATATCTCCCCTCAACCTCTTTTAGTTAGGCTAAACAAGCCAAACTCCTTAAGTCTCCTTTCATAAGACAAGTTTTCCATTCCTCGGATCATCCTAGGAGCCCTTCTCTGTACCTGCTCCAGTTTGAATTCATCCTTTTTAAACATGGGAGACCAGAACTGCACACAGTATTCTAGGTGAGGTCTCACCAGTGCCTTGTATAATGGTACTAAAACCTCCTTATCCCTACTGGAAATGCCTCTCCTGATGCATCCCAAAACTGCATTAGCTTTTTTCACAGCCATATCACATTGGCAGTCTGATAATGTACAAGTCTGAAGCCTCAAATCTGAGTTAATCCCTAGGATTTTGGTTCCAGGCCAGATTTTGGAAAAAGATGCAGGCAAAATCTCTTGAGAAAAGTCATTCTAGCAATATTTTTGCCCAAGATGGTGGGAATTTTATGAGAACTGCTGATCTCATGAATTTTTTTCCATTGGGGTAAAAATCTTAGGAAAATAACAGTGATGCCACTGAGATATTGCTGTTCTCTAACTGTTGGTAACTGTTCATTAAAAAAAAAAATACAACCACAGTATGTTGCCATTTCTATAGCTCTTTCCATCAGTGGATCTCAAAGCACTGGGGAAGGTAAGTAGGTGAGGAAATTGAGGCAAAGAGAGGTGAAGTTACTCACAAAGCATTTTTTCTTAAACCAATAAGCATAGAAGAACTTTATTCGTGGAACATTCTAATTTTCAAAGACTCTGATTAGTATAACAGGTACACAAAAAAACTGGCGGTGAATGTGTTTCTAGGGATTTTGCAAATGGCTGGTTTATACATTTTCTTTTACAGCCTACACAGTTGGTGATAATTCAGAATTTAATTGAGCCAAGCATCAAGAATATTGTGACCACATTTAGGATGGGTGAAATGTTTTGATTACAAGAATTCCATCCCTCAACCAATGCCCTTACCTTTGTCTGCCCCTCAAACTGGTCAAAGAAGGAGATAGGGAGAGTATCCCAACTTAACTTCCTACTCCATCCTGCCAGTCCCTCCATCAATTGGGTATTAATCATCTCTTGCCACCTACCCTGCCTCATAATCTTCTCCCTTCCACATATATCTTGTTGCAGAGCCCACTCCTTTAGCAACCATTCTATTAGTCCATGATAGTAGCTTAACTTCACAGTTACTTGATCTTGGTCATGCAAGGCATGTGATCGTAGGGCATTCTAGATTTGAATTAAATAGCATCAGGCACTAGCCAAGAAGGTTCTGGGCCTTGCCCCAATTGTGTTAGCTTCTGGAAAGGGGAGAAGTGAGTGGAGAAAATCAGGAGATTTACTGCTGAAAAGGCAAAGATTGTGGCAGCAGTTAGGCCTTGGATCTTCCTTCTTACTGTCCAGAGGTAGCAGAAAGGCCACTGATCTTCCCCATCTTCCATCATTGCCTCAGGCATCTTTTTCTAACTATATGACACACTGGTTGGTGTACGGCTGGGCTGTGTCTTTGTCTAAGTTTGGAATGTGCCAAATGCAGTTAGGGTGCTACTGCAGACTAAATAATAACTAATAATAGATGAAGGTAAATAGTTGAAAGGCTAGAGAAGGACATCCAGGGAATGATGAGAAAGGCAGTCTGAAGTCACATCTGTAATAATAGAATTCTTACAATAATCTTAGACAGTATGTTCCCAGTATGATCCATGACACACACTGTTACCGAGCATGTGCTAAGGGACTGGAATTACATATTTCCTGAGATGCTGCAATCCAGTTTAACGCATAGTGTTGGATGGGTCCCACAACTCTGATTTTTAGGCATGGAGGATTTCTAGAGGGTGTTAGGAACATTGCTAAAACAGACAATACTACAGAGCTTTCATAAGTGTTTTTGTGACTTCAGAGACATAGAAGATGGATTATGAAAGCTGCCAGTGCAAAATGGAAGGTTGTTTTTGAAGAATGATATGTCTCCATCCTGACCCCTTTATCTAACATGCAAGCCAGGAGAAAAGCAATGATGCCAATCTAATAGGCATTCTCAGCGGAGAATATCCAAGTTTCTGTTTTATATCCAGTGATGATAAAGGTTGTTTATAAAGGCAAGGCATTATTGTTTTGAATTGTTGGCACCACCTCACATCTTTTAAAGTTGAGAGGAGCAAGTCTGACGAGGTTTCCAGCTCCTTGGTCTCAGTTACAAGAGTGGGCTGTTGGAGATCATTTGTGCCTTCTTTGACAATGATCTTGCACTTACTGAATTCCTCTTTGCCTTGTTAGGAAACATATATTTCCTTGTCTTTAAGTTACTCAGCCTGGCATTTGGATATAATCCAGCATAGTAGACTGAACTGGTAGAATGTTAAATGCAGTAGGACCTCACTAATCTAAACGTTGCTAATCTCCACACTATTGTTTTTCCAAGGAAAAGTCACTCATCACACTTGTCAGCAAAGATGCAATACAGTAGCAGTGTTTAGTAGCGAGTTCAAGATGTGCATACTTCAAAATTTAGGACTTGTCCAGCTGAGAAGTTAGTGTGAAATAAGCTAGTGTGGACTTAAAAGTGTGATAGCTATTCCGCACAACTCCCATAAGAGTACTCTTATTCTGTGCTAGAAGTTCCTTTGCGCAGTTTAGCTTAGTCTGCTAAGTAACTGAATGATCTTATTCTTGTCCTTCCCTTCTCCATTCCTCTTATTGCTTGTTACTTTCCCTTGTCCTGTTTATATTGTAAACTCTTTGGGCCAGGGAGCATGTTATGCCATTCTATTTGTTGTGTAAAGTGCCTAGCATATTTTTTTGGTGCTGTATAAATAATAAATACTAATTATTACTAGTAGTGAGGTTTCTTGTTACAAAGACTTAATTACTTTTGCAAAATAGTGTACAGATATTCAGTAATATGCAGAGAAATATGATGACACCAATCTACAGCTGTCAAGGACATGAACAAAGTGCATTTTATGATGCAGTATCCTTGCTTTTTATTGTTTATTCACTTACCAGCTGATTCATAAAAAATCAGTCATTCACAAGGATTCGCCCATTCATTAGTTCAAATTAGCAAAGTTATATCTTCAATAGATTTTCTGTATGTGAATTTTAGATTGTGTAGCTCCTTTTAGGTGTTCAAGCAGATTTTATTTTTAACCTACTTTCACACACAAGTGTTTTCAAGTATTTCTCTACTTCTCAGAAGAAAGTGTTTAGAAATTATTTTAATAATGGTTTTTCCTAATAACAAGATCAGATTGAATTCTGTTTGTGCTGCTCCATCTATCTGAAAATGCCTCTCCTATCCAGCTACTGAGTCTCCTAAAAACTTTCCTCTTTGCATTAAACAACTAACTGCAAACCATAGTCACCATTCCCTTCCCCCATTACTACATGCTTAAATTCTTCCCTTGCTGTAAGTAGTCAGCAAGAATAGTAGCATCTTTACTGTTTTTAAATTTCAGCTCCCTTGTTTATTTCTTCTCCTTACATTTTTTTGCTTTCTACCTTTAAGATTCTCTGTATTCAGCTCTGTAAAGCATTTTATAAGGCAATGTCCTATGAAGCATGTTACATAAAATATATATTATATTGTACAGACCTTCCCTGAGGACTGCATCTTGACATGGTGGAAAGGCTTGTGTGATCCAGTGACCCTAAGAGCTATGCCGGGCAGGGAATTTTAACTCCTGGTAGGGCCACCCAAGCTGGACGGGTCAAAGGGTAGTAACCAGATGAAAAGCAGCCCACTGGTTCTCCAGATTGGGGGTTGAACAGTAGACAAACAATGAATCCTTGTAAACAAGATGCAGAAAACACAACAAGATAGCCATTCTGCAAAAAAGCATGGTAAACAGGGATGGCAGAGCCCTATTGATGGCCTCACCAACGTCTGATAGTGTGGGAAGGATTCAGATGCAGATATTGTACTGAGCCCTCAGTACATCTCTTCACACCACCCAGCAGACTTAGCTCTTAAAAAATTATTTTTGAGCTCTTTCAAGTCACCTCCCTGGGTTTGGTTTAGAAATGACACTAAAGGATGCGAATACTCTGAATATTGTGAACTGTTATCACTGTTATTATCCTGTAAACACTTCCTCTTTCAACATCCCAGATGGGATATGGTAGATGTTTCCTTCCAAGATATGAGCTTTCCCTAACCTTCAGAGATAAGACACCATATCCTAGACATAGACTCCCATTCTGAAGGGGACAACACTCTGTTAAACTGGCATTTCGGAGCCACTTTTCCTGATTTACTCCGCTTTGACATATTTTCTTTCACAGAACTGTCCTGAGGTGCTCAGCACTTTTGAAAATCCTAAAATGGGTTTAGGAGCCCATTGGGCTTCTATTTTGAAAATCTTGGTAATGCTTTATATACCTAGTTCTATGACTTGAGAACATTTAGCTCCTAGATCTCACCTAGACCCCGAAGACAGATTGCTAAAGAGAGCTTGCTTTTCTGTTAGCCAGTGTATTATCTTACTCCTTTCATCCCATTTTTATAAGGTCTCAGATCCACTTCTCTTCTTTGTGTTTTAGGAAATAAATTCTACCGAAGAGTGCAGGAATACTGAACAGCACTGATTTACTAAGAGGGTTGATTAAAATAGTTCTAGATGAACTGTTCATATTAATGAGGTTTCTAATATGATCATAGGAGATTAACAGTAATAAGATGGCCTTAGGAAACTAGTATAAAAATAAACCACAACTTTGATAATAAGAGCAGTAAACAGCAAATTGAGGCAGAACTATTCCATTCAAATCCCAGAAAACCAATGACATAAGTGAGACCATTAAAACAAATAGTATAAATGAGCTTGAGACAGCTATAAGAGAGAGATAGGGTGATTGATGGCTCTAGTGACAAATTGGGGGCCCAGAAGTGGATTAAAGATTGAGTTAAAGGTAACAGTGCTAACACACCTTTTCCTGTCCAGCAGTTCTAATTGTTCTTCCTTCCTGCGAATTCAACATACAATAGTGTATATAGCAATATTTTCTTACAGTTTTTGGATTGGTAGATCAATGGGTTTTTGTCGGCTCTGTTCTTTCAGTAATAAAGTTTAGTTTTATACTGGATGCACGGGACAAATTCAGGGGTGATATGTAAACTACCCTTTACATGAATTTAGACTCTCTTAGAGACATTTGTACACCGACTGTATAAATGTCTATAGGAGTCTAAATTGGTGTGGCTTGTGTTGGGGAACCAGAAGGAGATGTAAAATGAAGATTACACATTTGTCTCATGAGGATTTCCAGAACAATTACACAAAAGCAAAATAACCCCTCCCAGCAAACCATTAGGGCATAGTTGTGGCATATCTACAACCTTATTTGCAGAAGGTTTTAACACTTGACCTGCAAAGTCAACAAAAGAATCACCATCTCCCATCTTAATAAATTGGGTTCTATCTGCACTAATCACATCCTGCAAATATACCAAGTCATCTGTTTCCTTTTTGCTTAGATCTTACATACTCTTTGGAGGAAGAAGGTCTACTGTTGTCAGCACTCCTGTTAAATTTATTTGCTTTTCTAGTGCAGGGAAGATATGTGTATAACTCTAAAGGTCACATTCTACATTTATTTATTTATTTGATGTCTTTTGATTTATAGAAATGTCCCTGTAATCTTTGTGCAAGAAACATGTACAAAATTTACCAGAACAAAAATAAAATGGGAAGGCCTCCCAGAATATTCACTAAGGCCCTGATCTTGCATTTGTTCTCTGTGAGCAGAACCCTACAGTCATGTGAAACCCCACTGAAGTGTAAAGAGCATGTGATGCTCTTTGCAGGATCAGAACCTAAACCCTTGAGCTTTTACTTTCCTTCCTCACTGCTATGTTTCTTGTAACTGGACAATTATTCAGAAGGAATTAATATATATAAAATTACAGTTTAAATTATAGCAGTCAAAGATTCCAATTCAGCAAGGTGTACTTAAGCATATTCTTAACTTTAAGCAGGTGCTTAAATCTGTCTCCGTTCAGGAAAGCAATTAAGCATGTGCTTTAGTCCTATTGATATCACTAACATGCGTAAGAGTTTGCAGGACTGGGTGAAAAAATTGGTGAGGTTAATTTGGCTCATCAGTTAATTTTTTTAGAAGTATAAATCCCAGGTCAGTCTGAAGCATCAGAAAATTATTTGCTTCCCATTTAAATTTCAGGATAGTATGAAAACAGAATGCAATTTAGCTGGGTTTTTTTCCATTTTATTTCTAAAATAATGGCAATAATCCACCAGCAGTTTTTCTTTAATCCAATTAGGAACTTCCTGTAAATATCAACAGCCTATCTATCTATATCTTAACCTATGGAACAAATTCTAAACATCCTTTATTCCTGAGAGCAGAAAGTAATGCATTGAATAAATATATCTCTTTAAAAAGTTATGAGTTTTACATACAAGATGGAACAATCCAGGGGGGGATACTTTCAGAGCACAAATGGGAATTAAGCACCCAATTTTCAATGACTGAGTTAGGGTCCTACCTGTCCTTTGTGCCTTTGAAAAATCTTACCCCTGACTCATTGGGTGAAAACAGCCCCATGATGAAGCACTACAGTTGACTCCAGAGGTCAGTAATGCTCACATGCTCAAATGATTAAATTGGCTCATCAGTGGTCATCAGATTTTTTTAAGCCGTTAACTTTATTTATGCCTTAGAGAACTATGTGTTTCTTTTAAAAGTTACATTAGAAATTCATGGCCAAAATTAAGACATTTGTAAGCATTTCTGATGAAGAAAGAATGCATCTAACAATACGTATAAACTGACTTCATGTTTCACTGGCCATCTAGATTTATTGTCCTTGGTGGTAAATATTGACCTTGGATTTATCTCAGTCAGTGTTTACCTCTTAGGTCAATAAATCTGAGGTTCACCTTAGCCGAAGTCAATATCTGCTTAGTGTTCTGTTTCATTATTAATATAAATATTTTTGTGACCTTTACATGTATTAAGTAGTCTAGTTTTTTTAAAGTCTTTCTCTTGATATGCTTATTTCTTTATAGAAATAATTCTTTAATTAATAATAATTAAGAATAATAATTCTTTATTTCTTTATAGTATATTTTTACACCATCTCTCATATTACTTTGAAATCTGTTAATGCAGAGAATTGCTGTCCTTTTTTCCTAAGGGGCTCTCTCAGATTTTGAATGTGTGTTTCTGGACATAACAGGTGCTCCATAGTATAATAATATAAAATTGACCACATGGATCACCATTCACTTGTCTGCTAGTAAGGTATAATGGTTACTCCTTTCTCTTCTCTAGTTTCCTTTTCGAGAAATCTTTTCTGTGATAAGGTATTTCCTTTTTGCATCTTTTATAGAGTTTAGAGCCAGAAGGCACCATTAGATCATCTAGTCTGTCTTCCTTTATCTCCTGAACATCTTCATCTTATTCATCGAATAAACACTTCTTTCAGCTCTCACAGAAATTAATCTGGGGTGTTTTTGTTTAGGTTTTAGGTTTAGGTTTAATATTTCCTTTGTGTGTCTGCCTTCTGAATGGTCTTTGGGGGATTTCCCATGTAGTCTCAAACTGAAGCACCTCAGAAGTTTCAAGTTCTGCTTTCATGACTCTCTTTGGACTGTCATACACAAATATTGCCTTTTCTGCCTCTGAATAGGCTGTGGTGTAGCTGGATCTGAGAACTGCATCTAAGTATTATCTCAAGCCATTAATAATGGTTGGAGTCCTTTAGTTTCCTTCCTTAGTTTCCTCCTTTCCTTCCCCGGAAAGCTTCCTAGAAGTAAGATGCAAAGTTGACACTGACAGCTCCATGAATCCTCCTTTTTAATCTCATGGGGGGCATGCAAGGGAGAGCATACAAGCCAGAGCCTGTGGGTTCAGAAGCAGCTCCACAGCTACTCAGCAGACTGGAGACAGGATGATTTCCCTTTGGGCCAGCTACTTGAATTGGGTGCTTGGCTCAAGATTGTCCCCAGTATTATTGCTGTATTTCAAAACATTTATGTAATACCATAAATTTAATTGGCATATCAGAAATAAGGTCTAAGCATATCAGAGATATAGATAAGATACATCTCCCCCCAATCTCCCAAGAGAGTTCAGAGTATAAAGCAGTGGTTCCCAAACTAGGGGTGCTGTTTGTTCAGGGAAAGCCCCTGGCGAGCCAGGCTGGTTTGTTTACTTGCCGCGTCCACAGGTTCTGCTGATCGCGGCTCCCAATGGCCGTGGTTTGCCGTTCTTGGTCAATGGGGGCTGCGGGAAGTGGCACAGGCTGAGGGATGTGCTGGCTGCCCTTCCTGCAGCCCCCATTGGCCTGGAGCAGCAAATAGCGGCCAGTGGGAGCCACGATCGGCCGAACCTGCGGACACGGCAGGTAAACAAACCGGCCCGGCCCACCAGGGGCTTTCCTTGAACAAATGGCGCTCCTAGTTTGGGAACCACTGGTCTAAAGGCCTGATTCTGCCAACCCATTCTCATGAGATTAGTTCTTATGCTACTACCATGAGTAATGACTGTTCACATAAGTAAAAGACTGTGGAGGCTGGTCCTTTGTGATCACATAAAAATCAGTGTTGACTGTATGAAGATTTTGGGTTATTGATTCTAAAGATATGCTGGGTTTAAATGGTTTTAGAATGTTGTGCTATGGAAAATTCTGATCCCTGTCACATGGAAAAGCATAAACCTAAGTGTATGGATTTATATGAATATTATTTACAGAGAACCAGATACAAGATACATATAGTTCTCTTTTCCTGTTAATTCCTTTAATTGGATTTTAAGCGGGCTTTAGTGCAGAAATTTCTGCTGAACTTCTTTCATATATTCTGGGATTTCACATGAGCACAAATAAAGGCTATTGACCCCTACATTTAAAACAAAATGTGTATTTATGTGAGTGGTAGTGCTATACTTAAACAATAGGCAAAATCTTGTCATGACCATCTTTTCTTTATCCTAATGTATACCAATCCCTTCTTAATTTGATGGGCACAATATTTTAAAATTACTTTGTCAAAAGCAATCCAGAATAATGTATCCAGTTTGGATTTAAGATTCTGTTGAGAGAAATTATACATGGTGATTTTCCCATCATTTCAGTATATTCAGAAATAAATGTCAAAGCTGTGTTTGTGTTGAGATAATTTGGTTCAGCAATATATCAAGTCTTCAGCATTTTTTTTCCCGAAAGTTATCATTTGGAGGGATTTGTATGCTACAGGCCATGTAATAGCTGGCTTATATATAAGGCTTGATAGAGCAAGCAAAGTGCTTGGCTGTTTTTCTGTGATGCATACCTTTAAGTCAGATTGAAGAGCAGCTTACTGTTGTCAACTTTTGATTCATAGAGTTGTGTAAATGGGCAAAAAATTCCTTTCTGTCATGCCAGAGGCCAGATTAAACAGAAATCTGTGAACTAGGATGGTTATGTGGTTGTGGGGAAACAACATGGATTGTATAACACATTTCTGTGTGTTTTTGTGATTTGTTTGCATTGAGTTTTGATCCTATTTTATTTAACTCCATAAAATATAATTCTGCCTATTTGTTAAACTGCTGTAAATATGATTACTGCACTAAGGAAAACATGTAGTCAGCAGAGTTAGGCAGAAAAAGTGTGAACACTACATATTGTGCGTAGGCTGAACAAGAATGACTTTAAACATTTCAGTGTTAATGATGTTGTCGTACTAGACTGCTTGCAGAGTTCTCCATATTCCATTTCAAAAAAGCATTTAAAAAATGTCCTACAGATACTCAGTAAGGCATATACAATAGTGCTTTTTTCCCCCCTCTCAACATTAATGAAAGCCCAGCATATTTGAGACTTAAGGCACTTTGGAAACCTGAATCTTAACGATTGTAGCACCGTGAAAAGGTAGAATACACTAAGGAATGCAGTATCTAAAAATGGTCTTTCTTTTTTAATTTTTGTAGCAGAGTGCAGAAGGAGCAAGATTAGATTTGTGACATGTTTACTAGGCAGATTTTTAAAACACCACAAAATCATAGCGGATTTGTGCTCTAAGGTTAAAAGTACCAGATGTTCCTGCTAGTAATATTTTGGTAGGGCCCTACCAAATTCACGGCTATGAAAAACGTGTCATGGAGGAACAGCTTGTGCATCTTCATGCTTAACCCTCCATTCCTCCAATCTGTCCAAATACTGAAATACTGACCCTCCTGAAAGACAAAGATGCATATCATCTGATCTTATTGACCTCTATTTTCTAATTGAGCTACTGGAGCTTCGAAAAGGGGAACTGATTCACTCAAAACTGATGTTGCACAATACACAAGAAACAAAACCCAGAAGAGACCATCTGAAAAATATGGCCCTCTAATTCATTTTGTGAATGTAAGTTATTCTGTTCCAGAAGTGCAGGAAATTAGCGGGAGAATATGAAGCTCTAGGGAAAGATAAGGAAAATGGGTGGGTGAATGAGTTTGCACATATCTGTCAGCTACATTGGCTATGCAAATATAAAATCAAGTGCTTGCTGATATGTGGTTTTTTGACAGTCATGGAAGCAGGGCTTTGGAGCTGTGCTCTGGCTCCGCTCCAGCTCCAGGCAAAAACCTGCAGCTCCACCGCTCTGGAGCTGCTCCGTGCTCCAGCTCCGGGCTCTGCTCCAAAGCCCTGCATGGAAGGACTTAAAATCCTCAAATTAGTGGATAAATTAGACTCATCCAATTTTAAAGAAAAAACCTGACACTTTTTATAGATAACCTTTATCAGAATATTTTATAATCATTTCATTGATCCAAATATAAATTATAATTGAATCTTAGGTTAGACTCATACATGTTTTTATTGTGCTTAGTTGTTTGGTATCTCCAAGTGTGGTAGAACACAACAGAATGGAAATGAATGAGACAAAATGTGGGAGATGGTTGCAGCCATATGTAACATGGTTGTCAAGAAAGGGAGAGCATGTCAAACATTAGCTGATGAGTTGCAGCATGCGTTTCTCTAACATGATGCTTGCCACAGAAATCTGTATTACTGTCCAATCTCTGGATGACAGTAACCACAATTTGATGGAGGATTGCTCTATGGGACAGAGGCTCTCTCTTCCTCTATGTCTTTACAGAATCAAGCAATTGGTGGCAAACAATAGATAATACAATTAGTTGATGATAATCATGGGAATTTTCTGGCACACAAAACTACTTTGCAGAAAGTTAAAACAAGAAACGAAAGTAAATTAAATTTAAACTCTGAGCCAATGTGTCACAATTAACAAACATAACTCATATTTTGAATACCACACATTGAATGTTTGTGACAAATCCACGGAGTTAAAAAAATAATTGTAAACAATGTTTCTTAGTGAGTGTAAGTAGATCTGTACCAATCATAGTTTGTTCACACGCATACCGTGAGTAGAAAAACAGGTTAAATTATGTCAATTTTTTGTTCATCTTTAATATTCATAGAAATATCTGGCTGGCAAACAAAAATCATTTATTTTCTATGTAATTTGTCTGTCTCATTAAACAACTTCTTCTAAACTTTTACCTCAAATGTTAATAAAGTGCCAACTGAAAACATTAGCAGGGGTTGAGGGGGATCTACTTATATCTACTGCATATCCTGAATAATAAGTACAAAGCTAATGCACACAGTACAGTATTGGTTTAAGTTTAAATTGTAATTTATCTAGATAGTTATTTAAAATAATGTCCAAGGTTCCTATTACTTTCTTAACATATAGGGTATTTAGCCCATGCAACTGGCTAGTAGTACATTTTGTACTTAATATTAAATTGAAAAACTTTGGGAATATTTGAAATCCCAACATATTCTAAATATTTCAAAGAATTCCAAGCAAAGTAACAAAATGAAACTGGCAAATAGCAATTAACCATCTTCAGATGTGTCACTTATAAAGAGTGTTAGCCCACCATCTGAGTATTGAACTATATCTGATGAATAGTATATAGTAACTCTTCTTACTTAGTTGGAATAGTCCAGAAGAGGGAGCTTGGAATTAAAGAGTAAATATGCTTAAAAGTACATGAAGAATAAGTTGCTTAAATATGGTAACTTTTTATGGTTGCCATTTACCATTGGTGGAACTTGTTTTATATTAAATAAATATAAAAAAAGCTTTGGTTTTAGGATGCTATAATGTTTTTATATCGGTTTTCTGTCATAGTTTTAAAGCAAATTTTCTATTAGAGATTCATTCTAAATATTTTGCTTTTATTACACTAGCAAGCATCTTCTCTAAGCATATTTGATAAAGAAACAAGGAAAGTAGTAAACGCATGATGATGGTTAGATCATAAAAACCCAAATCCCATATACAGTGCATAGGACCATATTTATCTTTGGTTGAGTCAAATCTATTGACCTCATCCTAGTTACACTAGAGATGAACTTGGCCTACTTTGCCTAAAGTATATGATTTTTCATTCTGATAACACGTCCCTGAGATACTTATAGAATGCCGATGCATACAAACACTGGCTTTGACTTTGTTACAATGTCCTTCTGTGCGTCTAATAAAAATGTATTTGGAGCCTTCTCTAAATAAAAGATCCAGTACAGTATGCCAAAATGAAGCAGTGGTGCATTCTTACAGTATGTAACCTCCATCAATAGACTGCGGTCACTCTTTATCCGACCTATCAGTTCTCATCCTCAAAGGAAACCTGCACAGGACTTTTGAAAGATGAGCCTGGGAGTTTAAATTCATAACTCTTCTAAAAGAAAAGGAGTACTTGTGGCACCTTAGAGACTAAGGTGCCACAAGTACGCCTTTTCTTTTTGCGAATACAGACTAACACGGCTGCTACTCTGAAATAACTCTTCTAGACACCAAAAATCATGGTCTGAATAAAGACACTGGATTTATGGCTTATTACAACAGTCTGTAAACTAACCCCCCCTTTTTGTCCTATGACTATATGGATGTTAACTAGCCAGTTAGGGTTGCCAACTCTCCATGATTGTCCTGGAGAGTTGGAATTAAAGATTAATCTTGAATTAAAGATTATGTGAGGTAATGAAACCTCCAGAAATGTGTCCAACCAAAATTGACAACCCTAGGGTCACTTCACCTTAAATGGTCCCTTAGAATATGTGCTAACTACTTACCTTAAATGATCTGTTGGATCTTGCATTTACTTGTGACACTCCTAGTACTTTTCCAGACCTGATGATGAGCTCTGTGCAGCTCGAAAGCTTGTATCTCTCACCAACAGAAATTGTAACAGTAAAAGGTTTTACCTCACCCACCTTGTCTCTCTAATATCCTGAGACCGACACAGCTGCAACACTGAACAGATCAGCACAAAACTAAAATAAATGGCGGAAACTGGTGGATCCCTGTACACCTGAGGGTGCAGGAAGACAAACAAGAATAATTAAAGAATAGAATGAAGCCTTATATTTAGATGGTATGCTGCACAGGGCAGGAACCTTCACATTTTATGTGCTCATAAAGCACTGTCCAAGTCTGCATTGTATGAACATTAATGAGATGAGCTCAGTACTCTGTCTTACAAAAGAAAAAAACAAAATAAGACAAAAAACCTACTTTAGTACTTGGATATAACAGAATAGGACTAAACAAAGAATTTGAAATGCAGGGTTACCATGGAACATGTTTGTTCAACTCTTAGTATATGAAAACAAGGAGGCTCCACACAACTGAGTAAGAAGTGATACTGTTTTTTTTCAATTATTATGCTGAGAGAGTGTTGTAGAGTTTTTATGGAACTATGCCAGATCAGCTTAATATTTTTTCAAACCTACCCTCAACAATATTGATTCTTTTGGTAAAGTGATAAAGGAAGAGAAAGTATGTATAGCACACACACATTGAATGTTTTCTGTTTGCCTGCACAATGAAATAATTCTGCTTGAAGTCTGACAATACCTGAAGGTATAACAAGGATTTTCCATTTATGTCACGGATTCTCTACAATGTATACATTTTATCTATCTCCATCTTCCTTTTGTGTGATCTACTCACCATAGTAAGGGGTGAAAACAAATCTGATTTTGAAACTGATAAATTACGTTCCCTAGTTTTGTTGTATAGCCATTGCCATAGTCTGATTTTGAAATGTTTGAAATCCTGTTCTCTTTGACTTTAACAAGCTTGTTCTCAATTGTCTATTGCCAGCACTGCGTAACCTACAGTAGACATTGCTTTTTTTCCTTTCTCACTTTCTGTGTTGATTCAAAATAACCTCATTGCAACAGCAAATGAGATTATTTATTTTTACCATTCTTTTTTTTTTCATGATAAAGAAAATCTCTTAGGCCTATCTTCCTGCTGCCTTTCACCTTGTGTTATGCTTTACACCCGGGCAGGCAGGTGGGAAAGACTACCAAATTAAAATGGTGTAGTGTGTTCTACCCACTTGGCATTCACTGTGCCAGATTCTCTGCTGGTGTAAATGGGTGCAGCTCCAATGACTTCAATGGAATTTTGCTCACTTACACCAGCAGAGAAATTGACCCACTTTGTACAGGGGTAAATACATATATAAGGTAGAAGCCAGCAGAGAAATCAGGCCCTTTGGTCTCAGATCTGACTTCAGTTGTTTGCAATCCGCTTGTATGCTTTATGGAAACCCTCGACATGTTAAAACTTGCTGTGAGTCTTTGATATCTGCAACCCTTTAAAAAAATCCTTTAAATTTTGATATTCCGAGACAAAACAGATGGCATTTTTTGATGGAATAGATAGAGATTTCAGGTTTAAACATATTCCTCAGTTTCACCTTGTTGGACTAGTTAATAATAAAGCTTTATATTATGTGCAGCTCAGAATCTTTGCTTGTAATTTCATTTACAGTTTTAGATTATATTATCAAAAAATTACTAAAAATTAAATCTGCATAACCCTCTGTGGAGTTTATCATTGGTGGCTGAGTCATAGAATATCAGGGTTGGAAGGGACCTCAGGAGGTCATCTAGTCCAACCCCCTGCTCAAACCAGGACCAATCCCCAATTTTTGCCCCAGAGCCCTAAATGGCCCCCTCAAGGATTGAATTTACAAGCCCGGGTTTAGCAGGCCAGTGCTCAAACCACTGAGCTATCCCTCCCCCCCAGTCTGTCAGTCTTTCCCTGCAGTGCCAATGGAAGCCTCATGTACATACAGTCCCACCTGCATCAGTGGTTCCAGGCCAAAAACTGCCCCCAAAACCTTCTGATTGGAGCACTGGTTTTGGCTCCAACTGCCATAGCAATGAGAACTCATCTTTTCAAGAGGTAGCCAGTAGAGACTATGGAAGGCCGCAGATAGACCTAAAGCTTTTCCCTGTGGGGGACAGGGGAGTTAAAGGCTGAGGAGAAGCAGTATTGACATTAAAGATGAGTGAGCTAGGATGCTTCGAGGGAAATATTGTGTAGGGAGCTGAGACAGCAGTGCTGGGGGAGCCCTTCAGGTGTAGGTGCCTGGATGCAGAGCCACTGGGCATCCCTCTCTCCCCCCACATCTTAGGGGTTGTCCATAAATAACATAACACATTTTTTGGAGATTTTCAAGACCCACCAGCCTCTGTGACACTGAAATAAACATGCAAAATTAAGGACCCACCTACCCCCTAATGTGTTACGTAATTTATAGACAGCCCTGTGACTCCAACCACCAATATCCTGAATTGAAAAACCCAAACACAACACCCTACATCCTCATTCCATCACTTAAATAACACACCTAGGAACATTACAAAGGATACATTTAAAAACAAATAATCCCCTCTGTTAGCAATTCTCCCATATCACACACTGATACACAAAGGCACTGAGTAAAAATCTACCCCATGCACACTAACCATCTACTTCAGCATTCTTTACCGTTAGGGAACTTGGCTGGAGTCAGCATTTGGTGAAGAAGTGGAGAGTGGGGTCATGTGCTGTGGGTGCAGTAGATAGGGAAAGTAATATGGAGATGAAATCATGGTACAGTAGTAGGTTTCAAAGTTTGGGTGAAGATTTAGCTAGTGATTTCCTAGCTTTTTATATCATTGTGTTACTGTGCTGCAGTGTATGCACTTAAACAACCACAGACTGTTTTTTTAAATTTTGTTTGGAGGAATTTATGTGTCTATATTTAAATATATATAAATAATAGCAACTTGGAAACAAAAATTCAGGTCCCCTCCACACATCTGTTACAATTCTACTACACAGGCAGGGCTATTTATAATATTATGTTTATGCCTTTCATGGACAAAAGACAGTTGTGAACCATTCTAAAAATAACATGTACACCTTGTAGCAAAAAGAAGAAGGTCAAAATCTGGGCCTTGACCATATTATCTCTTTAGTGAGCTCCACTAATTTTCCTTAGTTCATCTATTTTTTAAAACCAGCTTTGTTTTCTACACATCACTCCTACTCAGGTTTTTCTAGCATGAAATTGTATATAGAACATGAAAATACATATTGATAAAAAATTAGGGTTGTATTTTCAAATGCCAGCTTGAACAGATCATGACCAAACTTTTTAACTTAAAATAAAATAATTGGCATGCTCTCTCAGGGTAACAGTTTTTTTTATTTTAGTCTATTTTGTATGTTGTAAATCAAAGTCAGTAAATGATATCTATTGTTTCAACATCAATTCCATAGTAGCCTAAATTAAATCAAAGGTCAGTTTTGGTGCAATGAAGTTATGAGTTTGGTAGGTTATTAGGCCAAGATTTTCAGAAGGGCTTTGTGAGGTATTGTGTGCCTCTATTTTGGGGGAGGGCCCAACTTGAGACGTGTTAAAAGAGGCTGATTTTCAGAGGGTTAGCAGTAGTTTTTAACCTAGGAGTTTGAAAACATTTTTGATAAAAGGAAGAGATGTTCAGAAATCTGATAACAAACCATTTTGGAGAAGGGTGCAGTGCTATACATAATTTATCAGCCACTATTTGTACAGTCAGTTGTTAAGATATAAATAAAACACAACCTTCAAACAAGAGATAAAAAGCTGACACTGTGCATGGTTATTTCTCTGTATTTAGTCCAAAAATGGTTTCAAAATCTGTTCAAACAGTCACATTTTGTTTTTGATTATATTTGTCCACGTTCTGATTTCTCTATTTAGTGGCATAATCTTTTGGGGCCTGATCCTCTGAAGCACGAAGTGCCTTCAATGCTAGTGAGAGCTCTCCACCCACATCTTGAAGAAGTGGGCTCTTAGATCTCTGCTTGGGCACAGAGGACAGGGTAACACAGGGAGCCAATTGAGGATTCTTGATCCCATTCTGCCTGGCCCTGGCATAAGATAGAGCTACTGAGAGTACACCACCAGTGGGCACACTGGGGAGGTCCAAGAGAGGCACAAGAACCTGCCAGTTCTCTACTAGGTGGCGTACAGTTCTGCACTGCTCCCTACACAGGACTGCATGCTCATCACACCATCTAGCCCTAGCAGTGGAAACATACTTACTACTCAGGAGGAAAGATATGCCCAGCTTGAGTAATGAGTGAACATTTCCTATAACTGCATCTGAGTGGATTGTGGAACAGTTGGACAGGAAACAAGCTCATAATGGGATTTTACAATGTGCATTTCCCATATAAGGGATTGAAATCCACCACAGGTTTGTTACTGACTTCCTGGCTATTTTGATTAATCTTTTAAATTTCTTCATTGTTTTCACTTATTTGTGATTGAGAGGAATTTGCTCCATTTTATGGGCTAGACAGAGAGTTTATGTCTCACTCTGTGGGAGGGGCAGTACGTTGATGCACCACTCCAGGAGAAGCCAGTCACAATTCCTCCCTTTTGCTGATGGTGGGAAGTGATTTCCTTCAGCCTTTACACTGATGAATTGGTGAGGGGGAGTGAGGGAATAGTGCAGGTTCTACCCAGTCTTTGCTCCTCATCCTCCACCTGTGTGGGGAGGAGAAGCAGTAGTTCTGTGGGGCCTGCTCTCTCCCCAATGTGGGCAGGCAGCCTAAAGTGATTGTGGAGGGTGGGTTATGTCCCTTATTGCCCAGCCTGGCCTTGTAAGGGCAAGTGACAAGCTTGCCCTATATGTTTAAAATCATGGTGCTGTGGGGAGTCTGGGAAAGATGAATTAGTCCAGTGCTCTTCTATAACTTGAGTGTTTCCATAGCATTGGCCAAATTTTCATCACACTAGTAACTCTGCTAAAGTCACTGAGCGTAAATAAAGTCAGCATTTGGCTTCATATATTTACCTCTGCACTGGAAGTGTAATCCCTTGCCAGCTCTTATGCTGTCTTAATTTAGTCCTTTATATTTCCGAATGCATCCTGCTTTGTGCAATGGGTTTTACTGGTAAAAATGGAGCGTCATTTTCAAAGGGGGCTGTGCTTCTATTTTGGGCTTCCAACAGCTTCCATTGTGACACACACTAGGTTGTTTTGAAAATCTGGCCACTTTATGGTGCCTAAAAGGGAACTGAGGTCTTTTGAAAATTCTGGCCTTAGAAAATAAAAGCATGAGCTGCCTAGTTTGTAGAATGCTTTAATTTAAGAATGGGTCTGTACACATAAATTTTGGAAGTTCTTTCAAAATAGCATGAGTGGGTTGAGTCACTGTCTGACTTAGTTTTAAACTATGGCTCTGACAGAACTAGCTTTTCTGGTGTTTTGCCAGCTGGGGACTCCATGTGCTGCTGCAATTAACCTTTTTCTTTTTCTTTGCAAAATCTGTTAATGAAGGATTAACAAAGCAGAGTGACTTCAGTACTGTTGACTAAATAAGGAACAAGTTTGACTCTACAATGGCTGTTCATTTTCTTTTATAGTGACATATTTGATGCCATGTTCCCCGTTATGCACATTGCTGGAGAAACGGTCATACAGCAGGGTAAATTTCCACACTTTTTTCCTTACAGATTTGCTCAGATTGTATCATTTATGCCACTCTTTCTGATGTTCAGAAAATTAGAGGGTCAAAGATTTTACCATTTTTGCTCACATGCAGCAATATCTTATTCCACAAGTATCTAAGTATTTATTTATACTGTAAGCTCTTTAGAGCATGGGAATGTCTTGTTCTGCAGTGACCAGCTCCAAGCATCATGAGGTTCTGGTCCATGACTGTGGCTCTTTGGTGCTACCACAATCTAAATAAATAACAATAATACTAAGAAAAAAGTGTCCACATTGATTTAAATGGGGGCTACCCACGGAGTAAAGTACTACTCAACATGACTAAAGGGGGCGGACTCTGCACAGAATAATAAAAGATGGAAAATATTTTCAATGGCCGTTGAGAGTGCTCAGCACCTCACTATATTGTGACCATAGTTACCAGATTTGGTAACTTACTTGCAAGCTTAGAGCAAGTGAAGCAGGATTTTACTATCCTGAGGGTATTAAAAGTTTCTAATGTGTTTGCCTTCATTTTAAATAAATCAAAATGGATAAACTAATACAACTGAGAAAAAAATATAAATAATCACCCTTGATATTTCTGTTCATGAGCGAAACGAGGCATGGATGTTAAGGAAATGATTTTCTCTTTAAATAATCAGCTCTGCAAACCTGTGCAAATATGTATAGAATCAAATATGGGGATTGGAAATTATTTGTATAACCATCCAGCAGACATTGTGAAAACAATCATCATTTATATTTTTGCTTCCAGGTGACGAAGGAGACAACTTCTATGTAATTGATCAAGGAGAAGTGGATGTAAGTTTAATTAACCTCCGATTTGGAGTTGCTTCCCCTTCTTATTTGTTTTAATCAGACTGTTGCAATATGATGCTTATTCTAAGATTACATAGCAAAATTTCATGTTCATGAAAGGAATCTGGGGGTCATAGTGGATCACAAGCTAAATATGAGTCAACAGTGTAATGCTGTTGCAAGAAAAGCAAACATCATGCTGGGATGTATTAGCAGGAATATTGTAAGTAAGACATGAAAGTAATTCTTCCACTCTATTCCGTGCTGATTAGGCCTCATCTGGAGTATTGTGTCCAGTTCTGGATGCCACATTTCAGGAAAGATGTGGACAAACTGGAGAAAGTCTATTGAAGAGCAACAAAAATGATTAAAGGTCTAGAAAACATGACTTATGAGGGAAGCTTGAAAAAATTGGGTTTGTTTAATCTGGAGAAGAGAAGACTGAGGGGAGACATGATAACAGTTTTCAAGTACATAAAAGGTTGTTATAAGGAAGAAGGAGAACAATTGTTCTTCTTAACCTCTGAGGATAGGACAAGAAGCAATGGGCTTAAATTGCAGTAAGGGCGGTTTAGGTTGGACATTAGGAAAAAATTCCTAACTGTCAGAGTGGCTAAGCACTGGAATAAATTGCCTTGGGAGGTGCTAGAATCTCCATCATTGGGGATTTTTAAGAGCAGGTTGGACAAACACCTATCAGGGATGGTCTAGATAATACTTAGTCCTGCCTTGAGTGCAGGGGACTGGACTAGATGACCTCTTGAGGTCCCTTCCAGTCCTATGATTCTACTTGCCTACGGCTTGATCCAGCAATGTTCTGTGACTCTCCACTCCTGTTGAACTGAGGGAGCTCAGCATTTCACAGGATTGGTCACCTTGTTAGATTTTGTTGCATTAGGTCTTTTATGTATAATGTTATAAATGGTATATTTTACAGCCACATTTATTTGTCCATTCAAAGCAGGATAATATGGTATCATGATCAAGCAAATTACTTTATCTTTAGAACTCTAACCACACCTGTAAGTATGCTGCCTTCAGTGGTGCAGGCCACCATGATGGAATTCACTGAGGGGGCCATATGAAACACAAGGAAAATATTTTCTTTAATCACTTATATGAGCTCATGTGCATTTCTTTTCAAATCAAGAGAAAGCCCCAGGCTGCTAGTTTCATTTTAGAAACCTTAATTTGCTTTTTAAACTAGATCTGAATAACCAAGCAATGCACTGTATTGATAAAGCAAGGATTCTTAACATCCTTATATTGAAACATCAAGTATCAATTGAGTTTTTAAACCACAAAATGCCCATCAGAGTTTGCAATGTTTTTGTCAGGAAGGGTTTGAAAGGAAGCTACCCTCTGAATCTAGTTTCCAGTTCTAATCTGTACATGTCTGATCAACTTCATCCTAAGGAGTGCTATGAAATCAACCCCCTTTGCAGCTTTCATTTGGTACAGTCTTCTCATCTCATTGAATTCTCTGGAAGCCACATCTTACATATCAACAGTTGTTAGATAGGACAGGCTGGTTCATTAGCAGTGTTGCTATGCAGACTCCCAGATGAATTCTGTTTGGATTATTTAAAGAAGGCAGTGATTTATTTTGAATCCAGCCAGCAGGCATACAGTTATTTTAGTGAAAGTTTTTTTTTAAGAGGTTTGTTTTTGTCAGGGGACCATCTAATTGGTATTGTTGGGAATCGAGAAACCTCACACTCTGCCTCTGGAAGTTACTCCTCAGGAAATCCGTGTGACTCATTGTTCCTATCAAGCCGGGTAGCGTGCCTCAATAGCAAACATCGCCACATCAGCAATGCCAGAAAATAACAAGTGCAGTATTTTTAGAAGTGTGGTAAAAATTACTTTTAAAAAAATTATTTAGGGCCTGATTCAAAGCTCACTGACTTCATGATGATATGCAGAAAATAGACAGATATTGGACTCTTACTGTAGTCCTCCTTAAAAGTGCCTTGCCCTCCTTTGGAAGTTTTAGGGAATAGTTAGCTGCATTTTCTGTTACTGAAGCTGGCTTCTTAGTCCATGTCCTCCCACTTACATCCCAAGATCCCCCACCGGAGCAGCTCTTTTACATAATATTAAGCAAATTCTTACTGAGAGAATGACATCTTTTCATACATAATCCTGACTATACATGGTCCAAGGAGGGACTTAAATGTAAAGATTGTTTTGACTGATTATTGAGTACATGAGGGCCTGATTTAAAGTAACCTCTATGTGCAGGTATCACATAGTTTTATGAGCAGTTGCAGCTTCTGGGGAAGGGTACAATTTTCAAAAGCAATTTAGTGGTTTAGGAGCTGTGAGGGGGTGTTCTCCTCACACCACCCCTGAAGGGGGGTACGGTGACTCAGAAGGTGCTAGTTAACCTGTAGGCTGCATCTGGAGAGAGACTTAAGCTTGAGGACAAGGGAAGTGTGAAGACCCATAGTAGGAAAGGACAAGAAAAAGGGGACTATGGAGCCACCGTGTATGGGGGCCTTCTTTGCAGAGGGCAGATATACCCTCCTGAGCTGGTCCCTAGATTTACCACTCCCACTGAAGGGGTCCGACAGACAACAGAGAGGAGTCCAAGCCATAATTGCTGGAACTAGGGGTACTGGGTTCTGCTGCTGCACCCTGTGGCTTGAAGTGGTTTCCATCATATACAGGGTTTACGGTTTGATCAATGGCTCTCAGCACCCCACACTATGCAAACTGTTCCAGCATCCCTGATCTGAGCCCTATTTACGCAGGCTCTGGAGAACCAGTGAAGACAATGGGAGGCGCAGATATACCTACAGGGTTATTTGGTGAAGTTAGCTGAACAGCAGCAATATTTACTTAAGATTCTCCAGGAAGCAAGCAGGGGCCAAAGGGGCAGAGAATGGAAAAGAGGTTCTGGGCCAGGAGGTCAGAAGCCCAGCCAAGGCAGTGCTATATGTGTTGTCAGAAGGGATACATTAAAAGTGAATGTGCCTCCGGGGATGGAGACAAGAAGCCCTACCCTGAAGGCAGGAAGACAGGAAAGCCCTGAGGCATCCCACCTGTTGAGAGAGAAGCAAAGGGCTGCTGCCTGTTTTTCCTTTGTGGAATTAGGGCGTTGCCTCACAAAGAGCAGAATCACGGCCAAGGGAAGGGCAGGGTCCTGACTAAGGGCTGGAAGAAAGGGTTAGTAGACTGCAGCCTGTACAACTGTCATAGAGAACGCTGAAGGGGCAGTGATGATAGAGGGTGAGAAAGAACTGGAGGCGAGAAAGGCAAAGACCCACTTGAAGGAGGTGAGGTAGACAGTGAGACCAGTCAGTATACAGTGGGAACTCAGATGCTGAGGGAGAAGGTTTTGAGGGTGTCTGCAGAGCAAAAGAAGGGTCTACAAGAGAAATTGATAGCCATGGGGCTGACTTTACAAGTAGCTGTACAAGACCTACAGTTCCAGAGGGAAAAGTACCAGCAGAAGGGCAAACTGCTTCTCTTAGCGAGTGAACTAAAGCAGGAGTGGGATGACCTGTGAGCCCCACTTTGGCATCCATACCCTGGAGGATTGCAATCTTGAGGGGGAGAGTATGTGATGGGGTGTTGACCCACACCACCTTTGAAGTACTGGATTGGCTAATTAACCTGATAGGCTGGAGGACAAGCACTAATTGAAGATGGAACCCACCTTGGCAGGAGTAGGCAGGGCTTTTATAAAGCCAGGAAGGGAGAGCAGAAGAGGGTGGCAGTGTGAAAGTCTGCAGTCACTCTCCAGACACAGTGAGGAGAGCAGGAAACTGGGGGGAGTGGAAGCCCTGGGATCCTCACCCTGAGGGAAGGGTTTATCCAGAGAGTTGGGGGAGAAGGAAGCCTGGAGAGGGCAGCATAGGAAGAAGACCAGGGAAATGGCAGCAAGGGTTGAGATGGTGCTGACCTTGGCTGCTCATTGTAGGGTCCTTGGACTGGAACTTGGAATAGTGGTGGGGTCTGGGTTCCCCTACCAGCCATGGGGAAAGTAGCACAGTCTTGAAGAGAAAGACTGCCTGGAAGGGCACCTGAACAGCTAGTCTGGTCAGACTTTGATATCCTGGAAGGGGAAAACTGCATAGTGACGTTGCTGGAGGGCCACAGCGTGAACTGAGAGTCAGGAAGTCAGAGCTAATCCCCAGACCCGGCCACAAGGAGGTGCCTCAGAAGTGAGTGAACCTTGTTACCGTTGAAACTCAATGAGACTTAAGCTCCTGAGTGCCTAAATCTCTTTTGAAAATGAGACTTAGGCTCCTATGCCACTTACACACTTTTGAAAATTTTATCCCAGACCTATAGCCCAACAAGATTCTTCAACACATGTCTAACTTTAATCATGTGAGTAGTGTTGGGCTACAGCTTTCAGTGTTCCCGTGGTCTGCATAGCACAGATAAGTGTGTTACCCCATCCATGGAGCAATATATTCTGAGAATGTCAGTGACTGATATGGAACCTGATTTTCTGTACAAATGCAAAGATGCAAGGTAATGGTACTGGCAATTGCCATCATTAAAAATATCAGATGTTACCTGCAAAAATATCATGCAGTTTTTTGAGGAAGAAACTCTTTAGATCACAGGCAGTATATTGTTAGAGTTATAGAAATATGTACTCCAATTAGTAAGTACAAGAGTTATGATGAATCTCCTTATGGATAATTTTGAAAATCTATGAAGAACAAAATAAAAGGACAGACTAACACTATGTCTGACCAAAGGGATTGTCAGAGGAGAAACTTTCTTTTTTAGTGAGTCTTTGTATTATCTTCCCTTTGGCAGTGATGATGACTTACAAGTGTACCACTAGCAGTGTTAATGTAATAAAAATGGACATCTAAATAAGTGCTTGTAGCCCTGCTACCTGGACTTAAGAGAAATCCACACAAGATAGTAAAGGGGGTAGAAGGCACCACTGAGCTACCATGCACCAGCTACCTGTAGTGCCATACACAATGCAGGAGGGGAAACACAAAAGGATGGAGCCTTGGCTTTGCCTCTAGTACACGAGGCGGCATATCTGTACCAGGTACAAACCTGGCTCAGTGTTCTCCCTCAACCAGGGAGACTGGGAGAGAGATTGTGACTTAATAGATCATAGTCAGAATCTCCCTATTGGGCTGCTCCAGGGGTAGCACATATTGCCACTATCTCAGGGAAGATTATTAACTCATGGTCTAGCCCGTATGAGGAATAACTTTCTGCTAGCTAGATTATGGCTTGAGGCTTTAAGTCTCAGAGGTCAGCTGTCTACTGGAAACTCTACTACTTGGAAAAATGTGAATGTATGCCAAAAATGCATCTAGTGAGGCTTATATTATGGTTTCCAGTAAAGATGTTGAAAGTACCTGCTAAAATATGTGTTTCTTGCAGAAATCTCTAATCCATATTTTTAAATATAAAACTGTCCTCCTGTTTATTATTTTAATCTTATAACCTCACATTTTGCTTAAAAACCACCATCAACTACCCTTTTAAAATATATTTTTTAAAACAACAACTTCCTATTATATTTAATAGGGTTGTAACTCTTTTTGCAATCATTTTCAGGTGTTTTCTTCTTGTAAAACAACAGCCAAATGCACTATGGTGAAAAACAGAGTAAAAACTTGTCAGTTGTCCAGATAACTAAATAGCATTTGTGCTTAAATAACTTGAATATTTATCATATTCAGGGTATTTCCTACCGTATTATATAATAGACAAGTACAAAGACATATTGTGGACACTGAGGTAGTCTTATCTGTTCATCTTGGGTAAAACTGGCAAGTTTACAAAGGCCACAGCTACCCTTGTATGTAGAAATATAAAGATAAAACAAAGTGAAACAAACAAAAGTTACACAGCAGCTGGTCTATGAATATTGCTGGAATTTTAAGAGCGAGTTAGACTTAATACTAACCTATTGGTCAATGAGATCTAATGGCATTACTTTTCCTGAAGAGCCTTCCCACCCTTTTTTTCTGTGTATTTAATTAAATGTAGCCACGGCAACTAGAATTCCTCCATCATTAACATTGCCCATGTTTCACATCTTTGTATTTTCTAATGGATTATTTTTAAAAATCTAATAAGTACATTCTATGAGTTACAATTTTCAAGACGTCACGTTGAATTTTTGAGGATTTTTAAAATGGTCCCAAATTTTGATAAAAAAGAAAAACTACTAGCATCATGTGAAAAAGTCACGTACATGTATAAAAACTTTATGTTTAAGACTCATTTACATTTCCAAGAAGAAATGAGCCTCATTTCTATTTTGGGAACAGAAATACTTGGACATACTTTCTCCAGACAAGATACAGGTCTGAAGTTATTGCATAACATAATGGGGAAGTTGCAATACCAGGATAATTTCAATTAACAAATGTATTAAATGAGTGAGATTGCCTCCACAGGGTAGAGGGACAGCAAGAAATGCAAATGGTTAATAAGAAATCAACAATATAAAACTGAGGACTGAAAAGCAGAAGTATATTCATTAGGTCTGAATATACTTTCATATCCCACTTCCGAAGCAAATCGGGGAGTTACTATTATTGGTAAGATTAAATCCCATTTTTAGAAATAACCGGAAGATGAATGAAACTAAGATTTGCTCCTAGACCACTGAGCCTTGTATGAGTCGCTTCGATTTTCTCTCACAATTGGTGCTTAATGTATATCACAGCCTGTGAAGAAAGGAATTGAAGAGTACAATATCACACACAATTCTTCCCGCTAACCTTCTATATAAAAAATATAAAGTGAGCCCACTTGGGTAATTTTTCTTGCTAACAAAAATTGCAGTGTTCATACCAAGAGAGATGAAAAACAATAGAAATCTAGAATACCTTTGATCTCCAGAAAGTAGCAGGCTCTGGCAGCATGATTGCCCTTCATATTGGGGCATCTGCAGCTATGCATTCCTTTACAGCTACATGAAAGTAAAAAGTTCCCACTACTGTGCAGCTGGGTCAGCTGTCCAAGTAACAATTCGGAATGTTTTGATTGTGTGCTCTCTACATTGGTGAGGGTTCATAAACACATAAAATGTATAAGCCAGATCCTGTGACCAGTAATTTTTTGGAAGGAAAGGGGATCTGCCAAGTTGCTGCCATGCAACACATCTCTCTTTCCCAAAATAGCCTCATCTTCATCTTTACTTTCCTCTTTTTTTTTTACCTCCACCTTAAAAGGCATCTTAGTGGGGTTGAACTTTCAGCTAAAGGACAGAGTGACAGTATAATATATCATCAATGCACTTTATCATCATCATGAGGACAAAAGTTTATTGTTGACTTAGGGTGCATTCTGGAGAGTGTAGTACAATGGCTTTCCTCTTAAAGTACAATAGTTGTTCTTGTGTTGTTTTGTCTTCAGGAGCTTGAAATTGGAAAATGGTGTTTTTATTGGGGAAGAGAGTGCTGGGCACAAGGATCATGTCATTGGATCAAGATTTGGTTTCAGTTCAGAATGCTTTAAACCTGACACACTTAGTGGGGTTTGACCATTTTCATAAACTGTTAACAAACCATATGTCAAACATATTTTGTGGAGTTTAGTCAAATGGGATAGTAAAATTAAAGATGGCTTGGAGTGGATTAACTTCAGCCTTTTTTATTGCAGCGCAGCTATTATAAATGTCAGTACTTTACTCACTTTGCTTTGAGTTTCACCAGATTAATTTCCCCCTTTGGTTTGCAGTCATGTTATTGACTTAACAAGAATTTCCATGTTACAGTTTTAAAATGTGGGTGCTGGAGTGAGCACATTTCCTATTTATAGTTCAGATGCTGTCATTTCCATCCTAAAGAAACTCCCATCATGGTAGCAAGTCATCTTACCACACTTTTACGCAATAATAGAAATTCAGCTTGACAGCAAGACACCATATACAACAACTACTTTCTGTCCTGAATGTAAATTCAGGATGAGAGATCAGCTGGCATTCAGGGCCTAACCCAAAGCTCATTCAGTGGATTTTACCTTTGGATCAGACCCTCACTGAGGACATGAGTTGCCTTACTGGAGCAGACCGATGGGTCTGTGTAGTGCAGTGTCTACCTCTGCTGGTTGTCTATTCCTGATGCTTCACAATAAGAAGACACCTACCCACCATCTCTAAGAAAAATGCATCTGGCCAATTTTGCAATGTTTAAATATGGAAGGTGGGTTTTTTGTTTTTAAAAGATTTACTCTCATTAGGTTACCAAATTTTAGGCCCCTCATTTTATTCATCCACCTTCCCTGCTTTTGACATGCGGCAGTTCCAGGATTCACACTTCAACCAGACTTTGGACTTTTAAAAACTCTTTTGTGTGTAAGGTTTCAGAGTAGCAGCCATGTTAGTCTGTATTCGCAAAAAGAAAAGGAGTACTTGTGGCACCTTAGAGACTAACAAATTTATTAGAGCATAAGCTTTCGTGAGCTACAGCTCACTTCATCGGATGCATCCGATGAGCTGTAGCTCACGAAAGCTTATGCTCTAATAAATTTGTTAGTCTCTAAGGTGCCACAAGTACTCCTTTTCTTTTTGTGTGTAAGTTTCTCATCATGAGAAGAATTAACGATTGACCCAACATTCCATTTGGTTTTCCTTTCAAAGCCTGTGTCATAGATCAAAAGAAACCCTGCTATTATTTAATGTGACATTCACCCGTAGTAATGAAGAAATTCAGCTACAAATGACCTTCCTGGCTTGCATTCATGGCTTGGTTACTGCCTCCCTACTTTGGTTTATTTTTTACCTTTTGCTTCTATTCCTTGATCTCCAGGATGCTCCAGGAATACAGAGACCCACAACACTAGCTCTTCAGCTATAGTTCAGCATTAGGGCTAATAGAAATCCCATGCATTCATACATGCATGCATCCAGTCCTTACATTCATACAAAGTCTCTGATCAGTTAAGCTGCCCCATGCCCTGAAGGCTTGTTCCAATTCCTACTGAAGTCAGTGGAAAGGCCTTAATGGGAGCGGGATCAGGGCTTGAATGAGTATTGGGCTGTAGCGCAAGGGACATCTTTTCAGCATAACAGGAAGATAGATATATAGATAGATAGATAGATAGATATACACACACACAAAATATACTGAAATTTGTTTTTATTTTTGGGAAAAGACCAAATATAGTATATTTTGCCCCATATTAGACGCCTTATTTTTTTCATTCCTAAGTAATAGAGGGTCCTAATTTATATTTTAAAAATTGCATGAATCCATTATTTGTAACAGGTTATGCAAAATTATTTTGGTTTTCTTTTTTGTTTTTTCGTGTTTGAGTACAGAATGATCATGTTTCTTTTATTACATTTTTTCTTTATAGAACTGTTACAGAGCTAATGTTCAGTCTCATTGATTTCTATTGTTACTGCTCCACAATACATTAGGATATATTCTGCACTTGATATGTGCATGCAATTTCTGCAGTTCTGTAAACTCCTTAACACATTAACAGCCTAAAAAGGGTGCCCCTGGTGTCAGTTTAGAGTGACAAAATTACATGCATGCTGCAAAATACACAATCCATCACATTCTCTGAATGGTTTCAGAGTAGCAGCCGTGTTAGTCTGTATTCGCAAAAAGAAAAGGAGTACCCGTGGCACCTTAGAGACTAACAAATTTATTAGAGCATAAGCTTTCGTGAGCTACAGCTAATGCCTCAGAAGCTATACTCTCAATGGATAGCAGGAGGAATTCACCCTAGTGTAGGGACCCTGCCCACACCCCATCTACTCAAGTGAAGGACTTACATGATGCAGAGGAACTTGGATAGGCCCTCTGTACTGGGTTGTATTTCACCCAGTAAAAATGTTGTGTGATAACTACATCAATTAATAACATTTTCTGATCTAAAATAGCTTTGGATCTGATCCATTTCATCAATATAAGCAGGATCATAGTGGTAGTTTAAAAAATTAATTATGGGTCCTGGAGGCCTGTAGAGCTGGTACATGAGTGGAAGGAAAAGGATAGTTCTATTTACATGCTATCAAATCCAAAGTATTCAGTAACCCACTAAGTCAATGGGAGACTTTGAAAACTATCCTTGGATAACTGATGAAAAGAATAAGCTTATAAAAGAAAAATCTCCCCTTAGAGAAGATGTTTTTCTTATTTTATTCTGTCTTTCAGTTCACAGCTATGGTGCTTTCCGACAAATCTCATTACAGTTTTTAACAAATCTCCTTCCTTTCAAGTTTGACAGTGTTAATAAAAAGCCAAAGTTGTGACAGTTCTGCTTGTCGATTCTCTGAGTGCTGAACACAAGGAAGGAAAACTTGATGCCAGTTAACCACAGGAGCTGAAAACTCAGAGACTAAATACAATTATTGTGCTGAAGCAAGAAGACTTGAAATTCTGTCCACAAAGCAGGTTGTCACCCTCTTTTGTAACTGAGCGAAGAAACTGTTAGGCTATTGTTTTCTTTCTGTGCCTCCCAGCACTATCCAACTTAGCTACATAGGAAATTATTAATGGGTTTTTAGGTAACTGGAAGTAGAAGGAAAAAGCACCGATAAGTCTCTCCATTATTTTTCCCTTTTCCTTTTGTAGGTTTATGTAAATGGAGAATGGGTTACCAGTATTGGAGAAGGAGGCAGCTTTGGGGAGCTTGCACTGATCTATGGAACACCAAGAGCTGCCACTGTCAAGGCCAAGACAGACCTCAAACTTTGGGGCATCGACAGGGACAGCTACAGACGCATTTTAATGGTGAGTTTTAAATGTTATGACTTATTCACATTACTGGTATTATTAAACATTTTATGCAGTGCCATAAATGTGCACCACATTTATATTTTATATTCAAATTATATCAGTGCTAAAACCTCTGTAGTTTAAGGCTCTAAAACAAACAAGTGGACATTAAAATAAAACTGTGGGTCTGTGTGCCAGGAATGAGCATGGGACTGTGTGCCAGGAACCCCTGAGTACTGCCCCTCTCAGATATAATAATACATCAGTAATTATTTAAGACTGTGAAACCTTCAAGAGGTCCACATTACTCCCCTAAGCTACCACACATCATCACCTTGTTGTCAATCCCATCCTATCCTCCCTCAGCACCACCCCATGCTTGTTGCCTTGTGTTGTCGTCATTCTAATTTACACTGTAAGCTCTTCTTGGCAGGAGCGCCATTACGGTCAGTGGGAAAACTCCCATTGACTTCAGTAGGTCCAGGATATGAAACCCCCGCGCCCCGCATCCTTGTTTGTCAACCAAGCATCATATATGTACATGGCACTAATATAAATAAATAACACTGCATGACCCTAAAACTGCAGTAGCAGCTGCAGAAAGCTGCTAACACTCTGTGACTTCAGGAAAAGGTTCCTTCCCACCCCCCACATCTTTTTAGAGAAGCTTGTCATAGAAACTGGCCACCTGCAGCATGTGTTAGACTGTTGATTTGTCTTTAGACCTTGAGCCGTGGATTTATAATGGAAACTTTGACACATGCTTAACTAAAGCAATGTCTTAGTTTCACCACAATTATTTGTTCTTCTGATGTGAATGTACATACTCTTTTCTCCTCCACAAAATATTCCCTTCCTGCAGATAGTTTATACTTGAATAATGTTATTTAAAGCATCTTTCTTGATAGGAACTTTTCTTCATTTGTTACATTATTTCATTGTGGCCTGGAGCAAATGTTACTATGCTTTCTTGGTAAGAAAAGAATGTGTATTAAAAATATATACAGTACAAATGGAATTACTGGGTAGCTCAAGAGTTTTGCAAAGGGATACAATGGCTTTCAGTGCCAAGGTCACTAGTTTACATCCAACTGAGTTCAGCAGTGACCTAATATTTATGCTATTTGATGACTGGTAGGTGCCTGAGTGAAGTGAGTATATGCCTAGTCCTTCATGGACTGGTGTCCACATCACAAAAATCACCATCACAACTGGCACTCTCAGTAGAGGAGCTAAAGATTCATTGGAGAAGTAGATGAAATTATTCTTCCATCCTTAGAGATAGGGGGCAGCCCCTGCAGGACAGGATTCCGGTGAAGTGACAAGCAGCTAGTAATGCCTATATCAGTTCTGTGAATGAACAGGATGAGTACTATTTGAAAGCTGCTTGGTATAGGAGCAGCATTAGTTGACCTTCAGTAAGACATTTCTTTAAAACCTTCTTTTAAGTCATAGGGAAGGAGAACATAACTTGTCCACTAGTACTTGATAAAGGCAATCAAGATGGGTATATAGAATACTGCTTGAGATGAATCTGCTTGGTGCAAATACAATTCAAAAGTACAAAAGAGAAATAAACAGCATAACTGATGTGTTCTCTAGCTTTTTAAGAAAGGCCTTTTGGTTCTTACTTTAATCTATCTAATGCAGTTACACAAGAATAGAGAGGAAAGTTTCACAATCATCTCTGCTTTTGAGGCCCCTTTGGTTTCAAAGTTGATGAAAATAGCAATAACTAATCACATTCGAGCTTGTGAACCGTTCAGGTTTGATCACTCAATTAGGGGTCAGATGCTCATCTCCGTTTGATAACTATCTTCAAAAGCTGGGTGGGCATTTCTGGTGCCAGAAGGAATCTTGCTTAAAAGACAAATAACCTGAAGCAGAGGAGACTACCCCTTTAATGCTGGGTGCAAGAATGCTAAACATGGATACAGCTTGACTATCGTGAGCATCTAGCTGATAGTAATATACAGATAACTGCCTTTAAAATGCATTTAGAATCCCTTGCTGCTTTCCATCACTAGGTTCATAGCAAGATGATTTTGTGTCTGATTTTGTGTTTTTACATTTCAGGTTTGTTTTTTTTTAAAGTGATACAGTTAGTGCCATTAAAAATGGAATGTCTACTGCCCTGCGTCAGAGAGTTGCTTAGTATTTTAGATGTCCCACATATTGTCTGTTCTTCTAGAAGTTACTTCTGCTCATTGCCATTTTTTTTAATCCACTTAAGCATCTCAATGATGCTTTTAGATTTAGATCCATAAATGTAACTTTTTTTTTCTTGGAGTGGACTAAAGTCTGATGCACATAGTCCATCTAGCTTTTGATTTCATTTGCCATCCATTTGTTGCTTCAGCCTGTTTTGAAAGAGCCATGTTAAAATAGATGTATTTCTGCATATTTCATCGTCTCTTCCTAGGTAGCTTAGTGCTTGAGGGTCATATTTAAACTCACTCAACCAGCTGTGATGATAGCAAGCCTCGGGTCAGTTTCTTCAGTTGAGTTGTGTAAAGAAACTGCTTGGCATTCATTGCAGTCTTTCACAAAGCATTATAACTTTGAAATTCTATGGGGTAAAAAAAGTTCTTCTAAACCAGTCAACTCTTCCCCCTTTTCCCCCCCACCTTTCCCAAATGTTCTTCCTGAGCACACCACCCAGTTCTCTAACCTTGTTTCCTCTGTCTAGGAAAGTTATCTGTGCTGTATGTTGCTTGCCTTACCTATATAACACATTTGTGGGTGTCTTTGTTTGCATGTATATATCTTCCTGAATGTGGGTACTAAGGAATCTATGGCTTGGGATTGTCATGCAGCTTAAGTTGCTAAAATGATGCTGCTGTCTTCCTTGCCATTTGGATTGAAAATCTTTGGGGATAGGGAGCCCCCCAAGATGGCATATAGAGAATGCCTCATATACAAGGATAAAAGGGGACAAATGTCCATTTTCTAATAGTGCTCCTATACTAAAACATCAAGTCCATCCCCTGCCACGTCAGCCCTCAGGCTGAGGATATAACACACATTAATCTGTTAAAAATGTATTATAATTTCTCCTTTCAGAGAGTAATTTACCCACCCTCCAACTCACTTGACCTGGCTATTATAGGGGAGGAGTTACAGGCTGGACACACAAACTTTGGGGTAGTCAGCCACAGCATCCCTAAAGTAGTCCACATGAGCCATCTTGCCAATTGTGACCTTCTCACCTCTGATCTGAATGGCTACAAACCCCAACAGCCCCTTTGTCCTGCAGTCACTGGATTCTGTCTGTGGCATGACAAGTCAGCCCTGCTTACACACAGTGAGTCACATAGGATTGGAAGGTATGTCCTGGATCGTCAGGGATTGCAGGCAACCCCATCATATAATCCCATCGGTAAATTTATCAAGCACCATTTTAAAAATGGGTAGGTTTTTTGCTCCCAACACTCCCATTGAGAGGCTGTTCCAGGACCTCACCCCTCTGATGGTTAGAAGCCTTCTTCTAATTTCCAGCCTCAGTTTATTCACAGCTAGATATTTATAGCCACGGACTATACTCTTGGGACACAACTAATGATCAATCAAGGTTAGTCCATCCCTACTGCAATGTCTGACTTAATTTATGTTGTTCTGATCTTGTTTTACCAGCAATGCTTCATACTGCTTTGGATCTGAGAACACTGTTTCTTTTACCACTCAGAAAAATTAAGTCACATCAACTGCACATTTTTGTACAGTGTACATGGTGGCCAAAACATAAACCAAATCCAAAGCCTGCATTCCATTTAACATCTGTGCAATATAGCAGTAGGATCTTATGGCGTACTTTGTTTTCGTGGTTAGTATGCGTTGTTTCAGTGACTTTTTTTGTGCTCCTTTAAGAATGTACATTTTAAGCATAATTCAATATCAGTTTTACATAGGGATTAAAACTGAGATGGAATGGTCGCCATTCCAGCACCTCCTGCCAGCTGCATACCTGCCAGCATAACCCTTTTATTTGAAACTTGAGCCTTGTTCTACCATTCGGTAGCCATTTGTTTGGCTTGTCATTCAAGGTGGGGCTTTTTAGGAAATACCCAGTCAACTCCAGCCAGCCCAGCCGTACTTCTGCAAATAAATAAATAAAAAGAGCTGGAGAAGGAAAGCAAAGAGGCGAGCAGAGGGGAAAGAAAGAGATAGACTGGAGTGGGAAGAGAGAAAATAGAGGAGAAAGGGGCAATTTGAGTACCTGTTTGGGGGCACCAGATGCCCTGGCTACCTTAATGTATACGGAAAAATGACCAGCCCTGCCCCATGAGACCTGTTTACAATCTCTGAGTCTCTGGCATTTGTTTTTCTCAAATTGTGTGCTGCTTAAACTAAGTTGGGAGCCTGCTAAGTCTTGAGCTCCTCTAAACTGAAGGGCTTTGAACGCCTTTTTGGGATGGAGTTAGTGAACTGATCTGGTCTTGCTTGTACTGACTGAAACCAAGAGGAACACTGTAGCTTAGAATTTAAAGGGAGACACTGCCCTCTCCATATTAAAGATTCTTCCTTGTAAATGGGAACAGTAATCTTTTAAGTATGAGCTTGGAATGAGGATTCTGCTTCAGAGAAAGAGGGAGAGGAGACTAAGAGGGTGGGTGGAAAGAAGCAGAAGGAGGTGGAGGGGAGAAAGAGTTAGGTATTAATCCAGAGATGGCAAAGACCATCATCATCAGATCAGCTTGTCAAGCTCCCTATCAGTGTAGAATTGTTCCGTAAAGTACATTTACTAGTGTTTTTATCTATCCTGGTTTTAAGTGTCCCAAACAATGAGACTTTCCCCACTTCCTTTGGGAAACTTTTCCACGGGCTAATAAATCTCACAGTCAGGAAGATTTTCCTGATATTCATCTTAAATTACTCCTTTCTTAACTTCCTCCCATTACTCCTAATTATGTCTCCTTGTACCCTAAATTGTAGTTTCTGTCCCTCCTTGAAGTTTACATCCTTTAGATATGTGTAGATCATTTTCATTTCCTCTCCTTAAAACCCTCTTATTTGTTGATCAGCTAAACGACACATATTTAAACTGTTAATATTTCCTCACAAGCCATTCCTAAATGTTTCAGTTAATTCTTCCCTGAATTCCTTACAATTTGTCTATGTCTTTCTGGTAAGGAGGGACCCAGACAGATCACAACATTCTAGGTGTAGTTACACCAAAACCATATATATTAAGACTATTATTTCTCTGTTCTGTGGTAGGATGTCTTTGCATATACAGATCAAAATTGTATTGGACTTGTTTTTGCTGCAGTATCACATTGCGAACTCACATCTGACTGACCATAAATCTCTTTCAGCATTACTACTTTCCAGGTTTCGCTGTCCCATTGAATATTTGTGCCTTGGATTGCTTTCCCTAGATCTCTTAGCTATATTTTCCAAACTGAATCTCATTTTGTTTTTTTCTACCCGTTTCAAATCTCTCTAGGCCCCTTGGTGGTATTTCCCCATTCTGCCAGGTTTTCACAATGTTTCCCAACCTGCAGATTTCATTAGTGTGTTATTGGCTAGATAGATTTCCTAGATCATTAATGAGGAGCTTATATAAGAGCAGGCCTAACACAGATCCCTGCAACATTCCACTTGGCACCTCTCTGATTCTCAAGTCGACAGGAAACTAATGGAAAGGTTACGGTAGTGCAAAGGATTATGATAGTGTTCATATTCTGTCTGATTTACATCAACTCTGTGAGTTATGTTTTATGGGACATTCCAGTGCTTTCTTAAAATCCAGATATATTACCCACAACACGTTTCTTCATCCACTGGTTTTGTAATTCTGCCACCCTCCTATCCCCAGTCAAACTGTGGCCAGTACCTAGGGCAGGCTACTGTACTAAATGGACAAGTTATAAAAAGTAGATGAGATGGCACAAAACAAATGGAACAATGTGAGGAGAAGGCTGGAGATGGGAATTAAGGGAGGCAGAGAAGTAGGAAATCAAAAATTCTCTCTCTGCCTGTTTCCATGTGGTATAAAGGACAGCAATACTGATCTGAATATCAGAACAAATAACCATGTGTTTGTGTTGTAAAAATACTGTAGTAATGTTTTCTCTAAAGTATCCCTCTGCTCCACCCAGGAGGCAGTCAAAACACAGAAAGACATCCTAAAGTAACAACAAAACATTCTGAACTAAATTTTATGCCCATGCCTGGGCAAATGCTTTGGAAGCCGTGAGAGGAAGCAGAGAATCTTTTCTTCTGTAATTGGACAGAGTGCAAGACCTGACGGCCAAGTAGCATTGTCTGAAGAACTCAAGACTTCCATGTGAGGGCATTGCTTTGCCCTGCTTTCCTGATGACAGTGTGGTGGGGACAGGACAGGGGGACGTACTGGCTCTTGGACATCATAGCAATGGCAGCAGTCATAGCTGTTTTACCAGCCAGTTTTTGGCTCCTCCCCACTCTCATGTCCAAATGGCAGATCAAAAATAAAAACAAAAAGTAGTGCTAACCCAATCAGCAGAGCAAAAATGGCCAGCCAATCACAGCAGAGTAAATACAACAACAACAGCAAAAAGCTGAATGGCACAGTGATCTGGCACCCAAAGGTGGTGCCCAGGGTGACAGCCTTTGCTCGCCCACCCCTAGAACCGGCCCTGCATCACAACTCCCACAGCTCAGCATGCTCTCTCCAGCACTCAAGCAGAGTTATGTTTTTCCAAACCATGAAATGGCATCCAGCTTCAGCATTAATACCTCACTGAGATTAATAGAAGCAATTCCTACATCTCAGAGCTATTGTTCCAGGATGGCTGCAGACTCAGGCACATTTAGTTCATACTTTAAAGGTTTCTTTCCCAAACACATGAACTAGGCCCTCTCCACACTAGAAAAAAATTGAAACCATATTTAATAGGTGTGACGCAGGGGTGCACCTGCCTGATAATACGGATCTCTTAAGCTGTGTCTACACTGTGTGCAGGCTTTTTTATATGTGGCTGCTAGCCTTGCTCCTTTTTCATTTCCACCAATTTTGTTCCTTTGTTCTTAGTCTAGGGAAATCACTGGGGCTTTTTGTTGCTAGAATGCATTGTTCCTTTTCTTTTGAGGAATTGCCTCCCTGGTATAGTGGGAGTCAGGAAAACTGGACTCCAATCCTAGCTCTGCCACTGGCTCTGTGTAACCTTGGGCAAGTCCATTTTCCTCTCTTTTTTCTCCTCCCTTTTGTCTGTTGTATCTATTTAGATTATAGAATCTTTGGCCTATATGGACTGTCTCTCACCATGTTTCTGTAAATGACCTGGTACAAATGGAATCTCAGTCTTGATTCCGGTCTCTAGGTGCTATCATAATAATAATAATAATAATAATAAAAAAATAATAAAATAATAATTAATAATAAACTTCCATTTAGTTCTTCACACCTACAATATTCCAATCAGGCTAGTTTTGTCTGAGAATTCTATAGCACTGCATTGGCATTGTTATAGTCTTACAGAATCAAGAGTTTACACACACGTTTCTTAAAGAAACTGATGGGCTCTTTGCCCTCAGTGCCAGCCGGGATTTCTAGAGTTCTTACCTTTCTGTCTCTTGTCTAGTTCTGTAAATACTCCAGGCTGTGGTCAGGCAGCCTTTCATGGCTTCTGATTACTGCTTCTTAAAATTCATCTGTGTCCGCAGTAATTTTAAAAGCATTTTCCACATTTGTCTCTACATGCCCTGGCCCATTGATCTAAACCACCAATCTGGTTTTCCACAGCTGTCAATTTTGCTGGTCTGGTTTCCACTCTGGATTGCAGGGAGGAGAGCAGGGAGTACACAAGGTCCAGTTTTCCATTCATTGTCTCACAGTGAGCTGTCAGGATTTGGCGAGGTTTGCAGAAACTCCTCCATTTGAAGTTTATGCTTTTACTCTTGGCATTTCCAATGCTCCGGGGGCCTCTGAGGTAGAGAACATGGTTAGTCAGATGGAGAGGTCAGGTGAAGGTTACCAATGCTATCTCAGCGTGTGAGGAGAGATCCTGGGAGACAAAGGATCATCAGGGGGCTATACAATTGTGAAGGATGGGAGATGGCTGCTGCTGCTGCTTCTGCTGTGGTGCAAAGGCACCTGGTATAATGTGGCAGCCAGTGCTGGTCTGGTGGTTCTACTCCAGTACAGAAGGAGCTTAGGAGAGGAGCAAAAATGGCAATGACTGCTGCCCTGATGCACAGTGGACCCAGAAGGAGCATAATTATCAGTTACTGCTGGTGCTGATGCTTCTGTCCCAGTGCAGAGCTGGTGTAGCAGTAGAGAAAAGGTAGCAGTAGCTGCTGGTGCTGTTATTCTGGGGCCAGAGCCAAAGCCTGTTGAAATCACTAGAAAGACTCTCCTTGATTTCAGTGAGTTTTGGATCAGACCTATGGGTGGGTATTGGAGGAGAGAAGTTTAGTTCTTAGTTGTATAACTGAACAGAGGTATCTGGCTCTGTTCTTTCCAGAGTTTTGTCCCAGTTTTATATTTTCACCCTTACTGGATGCTTTGACAGCGGAGATTATTATACTGCCCTTTTCTTCTCTCTTCCCAGCACCCATCAACACTCTCCCCTTATGGGTGGACAAAACAAGTGGCATTTTCTACAGCAAACACTAATATTTATTTATGGCTTATCCACCCACGGTGTGAGTAAATGTGGCCTGGGTTTCCACATTCCTCAAAAGATTAGCATGTCCTCCCTGCACTGGGCTCTGTCTTCACAGCTCTGGCTAGCAGGTGCACCTTCTACCAAGATCTTTCACACAGCCGGAAAATGGGCTTGATTCTTATACAGCTCTGCATGGTGAATAATTGTAAACCAAGCAAATTTTGAATGATGGCAAGAACAACCTTTTTCTATGGCTTGCTCTTTGTTACCAGGGATGGGACTTGTTCTTTTAGATCACCTATGACTATACAATACAGGGAGAAGGGGTGAGATTATTAATGTGTGGGTAAAACTACTGGGAAAGTTATGTAGGACAGGACACCTTTTCTTATGCAAAGAGTAATCTGGGTGCAGTGCATCTTGTATTTGAAAAGTCTAGGAACATAACTGAATCCCTTTCTGATGTTCTGAAAACTCTTTATGATGGCTGCTTGTAACCAGATAAAATACTACATCATCATAACTTTTTTCAATAATAACAATAGTCATTTTGTTTATTTGTATTCCATATGCACCTAGAAGGCCTAACTAGATTGTGGCACCATTATACAAGGTGCTATAAAGATAGATAGATAGATAGATAGATAGATAGATAGATAGATATAAAATAACTTAAAATAATACTTAATAATAAACCCTTGGTGAGCCCTGTTGAAGCCAAGGGTGTCTGAGCAGGCAGATCAGACTGAATCAATAATAGGTTTCCTCCCATTTTTTAATTGTAAGCTCGCTACTTGTTGGCCTCTTGCATAATAATATCTAACAATGAATGGAGAAACGCAGCTGCTTTAAATTAATTGCTGAAAAGGGACCAAATTCATCCTTGGTGTCCAGTAACTCCACACAAATCAGTGGAGTTATATGAGGGATGAATTTGATCCTTACTGACATTACTTATCAAGGATGTGGCTTACCCAGACATTTTATGAAGAAAATCTTGCCGTTGGCTATTTATATTGGCTGTGTTTAAGTTTCAGAAGGAAAAAAAAATCAGAAAGAGCAGCTGGAGGAGCAAATCACAAAAATACTTTGTGTAATGTTCTGCCTTTTCTCTCTCTCTTTTTAATAACAGGGCAGCACACTGAGAAAGCGAAAGATGTATGAAGAATTCCTGAGCAAGGTCTCCATTTTAGGTCAGTTGCCCTTTGGACTTCAGTGTTCATTTCTCTGTCACACTTGTTGTCTGAATACATTTTGGTCTCTGATGAGATGATGAAAGTGGCAAGTGGTTGAACAGAAGACCACACAGTATCATCTCCAGCCAAAGAAAAGCATGTAAAAAAATGCAAATGGTTCTTCTCACTAGGACTCATTTTTCTCACCCTTACTGTGTACCAAATAGGAATTAGGTGGGTGAAGTCTTTCCTTGAAAATCTGAGTAGGCACTTTGCTAGTAACTTTCTAAGCAGTGAAAAGAAAAGGAGTACTTGTGGCACCTTAGAGACTAATGCCACAAGTACTCCTTTTCTTTTTGCGGATACAGACTAACACGGCTGCTACTCTGAAACCTTTCTAAGCAGTGGTGTCACAAGTGGGCAGTTGAAGAGGGATTTTTATAATATGACTGTGTTATAAAGTGCTGTTAAATCTTTCCAGCTGACAGGTGAGAAACTTTTTTTCCTTCAGGAATGATCTTGTAGCCTCTTATATGCATTTATGTGGGCTAAACAAACTGACACCACAGATCTAAGTGGGCTTAGATTGTTTTTGTCCTGTTCTTTTATAACCCAGGTCTTACATTCTTAAAACATCTGTTTAGCTTCTTGTCCATGGATTTTGTTTCCCTTTGATTAATGTGATAGCCACAAAATTTGGACATGTTCTTGATGGCCTTCAGTAGGAAAAACAACAAACCCCTAATGCCTGACCAATCAATCACCATTAGGAGAACAATTTCTAATAAGGAGGACAGTGTTAGATGATACAGGGAGATGCTGATACTGTGGGAAATGCATCAAATTCCCGCTTGAAGTCTATCTTTGGCTATTTTTAAAAAAATATATAGATTAATATACTATATAATTGAATAAAACTCTTTATAGTTTCTATTTAAACAATTTAAGTTTGCTTATTTATGATATTCTGCTACCATTTTAGCTGATACGAGCCTACAAAAAGATACTTAGTGAAAATGTACTTGAACTTCTCAGAAGATCTGGTGTGAGAAATTTGCAATTACGCTTGTATTCTTAGATTAATGTCAGGTAAATCATTCATTTATGTTCTCTTCTTTTCAAGCAGAATGCAAAGAGCCTTCTCCATTACTTAATTTAAGTCTTCATAAATTAGGAATGCAAATTATGCCAAATTATATGAAGTGTTTAAGGGAAAAAAATCTCTGCACCTGCACTAATGAAGTACACTTACAGCAATGAGACATTTAAAAGTAATTTCAGAAATTGAAGTTATTCAGAAATGAACTCCCTTAAGCATGCAAGTTGACGCTGTAATCTTATGCTCAGTCTTCACTTCGGCAAACACCCATAGACTTCAGCTCAGCCACTTTAAAATGCACCATTATTTGCTGTAGGAGTTTTTCCTCAGTAAGGACTAATATCTAAGAATATTTTGTGTTTGAGTAGTAGATGACAGCTGGCAAACTCAATAGTCATTTGAGACATCTCAGCAATACAGTACTGATAAATCAACCCTATTTCCCACCTTAATTTAGTCAGAACTCAGTAATTTATTGATATAAACATTTGATGTTTTGAATATAACTTTTCTGGGTTTGAATACTTTCTCTAACTAGTCAACTATGACATTTTAGCAGTAATGTTTTAAAAATTGCATTCAGACTTACTTAGATTATGATGCACAGGTTCAATTTATATTTCAAGATATGAGAACATGAATATTTTGAAAACTTTCCTCCGAGGCTGTTTAAATGTGAAATCAAGATTTGATATGCAAAATTTGAAGATTACAAATCTGCATTGAATCTACTTTATCTGCATGTATAAATTGACCTCTGGAAGTAAAAGAACTTTAAACAGTTACTTAATGTAAATTCCTCTATAAAGTTTTTATTTGCAAGTACCATTAACTAAGGTATTTGTAATGGTACAATCCCTTTAGACAAGAGAGAGACTTCGTGACTAGAGCTACAATTAGCTTTGAATTTTTCATAAAGCCAACTGAAGAAAAAGTTTAAAGGGACTCTTTCTTTTCATTGTTAATTACTGACTCCTTTTTTTTTTAAATCAGAAAGTCAGTTCTTCCAGTCTTTATAAAAGGGTTTTATGCAAATTTTTATTTAAGCAGTACACTTTTTGAATATTGTATTTACAATACTTTTATGGGCTATGTTTGCAAAGTAAACGTCATAAATTATATAGGAAAGTAACTTAGTATGTAACCATGGAACAAAATAATTGAAACCGTTATTTTTAAGTACATATGAGGAAAAAAAAAATCCAGAAATGCTCAGAGTTATATGTACCAAATAACTCTGAACTTACTGCCACATAGTTTTGTTAGACCCAATACATACTTCTGATTTCTGCCACAGGTTTATTTTCATATGCCTAATTTCAGCAACAAAACTTTTCTTTTGTCATGATGCTTCTAAACAGCTTTTTGAACAACAAGAGAAAGCAGGGTAGAGTTCAATAAAGAATAGGCCAAATTAAGCCCTAACATCAGCAGTTGTGACTCTTGACTTTAAGTAATTCAGTAATTCATACTAAAACCTCCGTTCACCCATCGTTAGTATGGATTAATGAAGTCCTGTTGCATGTATTTTAACGACTACTAGCAAATTCTGCTTTGAAGACATATAACATTTTTTGGCCACCCTTGGAAAATAAAAGATCCATTCCTGCATTTCTGGGCACTTTAATTGGCCAAAATGGTCACTGAAATTAGGTTACCACCTTAAACATAGCTATGCTAAAACAGCCTGATCCTGAGGCCCTCATAACAATGGGAGTTTTTCCACTGGCTTTAATGGGACACTGATCAGATGCTTGGAACCAGGTTCTCATCTCTCGTTGTCTCCTTTGTAGCACAAAGCATACACCTACACTGCAAGTGACAATGAGTCTCCGAGCCTAGGTCTACAGACTCAGGCTCATGGGGCTTGTACCACAGCGCTAAAAACGGCCATGCAGACATTTGGGCTCAGGCAGGAGCTCGGGCTTTGAAGCCTAGGGAGGGGAGGGGGGCTTCAGAGACCAAGCCAGCAAGTCTGTACTCTCAGAAAATAGGCTGTAAATAGCCAACCTAGAATCCCCTCAGCAGGGAGGAACTCTCTCCCGTGTAGCTAGTAGAACTTGCTCCTGAACTAACTTACACTCTGGTGTTGTGGAGTTCATCAGAGACAGTGAGGGAGTGGAGCTCTGCCCTTTCACAGCTGGGCTCTTACACAGGTCGTATCGTAGGATAGCTCCGAGTCTGCTTAAATACACTGCGGGTCGGGGCAGCACAGACCAGACCCTGGAATCAAGGAGATATAACTGTCTGTTGCTACCTAACTTTTAAAATTATTCACTTTATCTTGGGCATCAAAAATCACACAGATAGTAAATACTTTCATGTTTCCTGAACAGAGATTCAGGCAGAAGGCACCGATGAAATAAAAGTGAACTGTCCACAATTTCATTATCTTCTAATATTTATTTTTAAATAGAACCAGAAGTATCAGGTTAGATGTGACTCCTGTGTCAAAGCTGGACACTTTCACAATAAAGCTGTGTCATCTTTAATATTTTAGAATCATTGGACAAATGGGAGCGCCTTACAGTGGCGGATGCACTAGAACCTGTCCAGTTTGAAGATGGAGAAAAAATTGTTGTTCAGGGAGAGCCAGGGGATGACTTTTTCATCATCACAGAAGTAAGTGTGACTTTCTTTTAGAATTTCCCCATGTGTGGTTATGTTCAAGCTATTGTAATGGAAAAAGTTGGCCACATTTAATCTCAGTTCATCCATTGTAAATCTGGAATAACTCCACTGAAGTCAGTAGAGTTACTTCAGAATCAACTGAGCTCAGAATCTTTACCCTTGGCTTCTAAGGGGAAGTGTGGCAGAGGTGGAGCTGCTACGTAAGAATCTGAGAATACTGATCTGTAATGTTCTGAATACTGTATGTGGCATGGTCAGTAAGGTAGAGATACTGTATAGCTGTTCTGGGTTATTAGATTTTCTGTGTAAATGTATTGATCTAGCTGAAGAGGGGGATGCTGGCAAAACAAGCAAGAAGGCAACACAATGGCTCAAGATAATTGTGATGGGTGGCTAATGTTTCCCAGGCTAATGTGGGGTGACTGAAGTGCTGAAGGGGATAATTAACCTGATAGGCCACACCTGAGGGAGGGATTAGGCTGACAGGCAATCTCTGAGGATAAAGCCCAGCTGAGCAGGAGCAGGCAGGGCTGGTATAAGGCCAGGAAAAGAGGACAGAAGGGGCTGTACTGTGGGTTTAGAGAGGGAAAGGAAGAAACCCCGGGGGAGAGTAGAAGCCCTGAGATCCAGGCCCTGAAGAAAGCGTTTACCCAGGAGGGTGGTGGAGTGGAAACTTGATAGAGGTGGAGTAGGAAAAGGCTTGGGGTATCCACAGCAAGGTTTGGGACAGTGCAGACCTTGGCCACTGACTCAGGGGTCCTGGAGCTGGAACCTGGAGTAGAGGGAGGGCACAGGTTCCCCTACCAGACACAGGGGAAGTGGTATAGCTTTGGATTGAAGGGCTGCTGGGAGTTTGAGACCTGAGAAGGAGAAAACTATCGTGACCTGGCCAGAGAGCCAAGCTATGAAGAGGGAGCAGCTGAGTCACAAAGAGAAAGCACAGCACTCCTGGTGCGCAAGAGGGGCTGCAGCACGAACAAGAGAGAGATCAAGGCAGCAGACCGGGTGGAGTTATTCCCCAGACACAGCCACCCCAGCAATGAGTGAACCCTGTGACAATAAGCATCCTCCTAACAAATGCTTGGGGGGCAATTCCAAGACACTGGCTATTAGTGGTGAAGATGGCTTCCAGGCTCCAGCCCAAAATTCCCCAGCTGTTTTGCCAAGGTTGGGACCATAGTGATCAAAAGGACACTGAACAGTGAAAAGGACTCTCTCTGGAGAGAAAGGGAGTGGAAGCTGAGTGTCTGCTGTCCTGAGAGACATGGAATACAGACATTGGTCTTGTGGGAGTGGCTATAGCAGTTGGGGCCTTCCCCAGCCCTGGGCTTATGCGTCAGGGAAAGATAGACATGTGTATAGACTATCCGTTGTTTTAAAATCTGTTTTCTCTGAAATGCTTTTGTTCCAAATAAACAGTATTTTTGCTTTAAGAAGGTGCTCCAAGAAGGAACAGAACTGCAGGTACTGAACCAAACTTGGGCCTGCTGAGGTTATCACAGTCAACACCAGAGAATTGCAGCCCAAAATCTGGTCTGAGAGTGAGAGAATCATGGGGTTCCTCCTCACTTCCTGCCCACCCAAGAGAGGTGAAAGCTTGAGGTCTGGGGCGGAAGGGGCACTCAAAGAGACCAGGAGGGGTCAGAGGTGCAGTTAGCCCAGCAACTGTGACAGGTAGTAGGCCCTCTGCTTTGCTTAAACCAAATCTGGGTGGCTGAGTTGCTTTCTCACTTGCTCTCACACAGGCAGTCAGACCAGTCAGGCAGCTGAGACATCCTCTGGGAGGTCATCTGACACTTCCCTTTCAGCTCCATCCTCTCCCTTCTGCCTCACAAGCAAGCAGACGTCGATGGGTATTTTACACACACACACAAATATAATGTGGCTTGGAGCAAGAAGATAATGTAAAAATGACTAAAAAATACAAAAACATCTTTAGTATCTGACCATATTCTTACAGTATTAGGAGCCCTCACTCCATATATCCACATCAAAGAGTTTTGGCTGCATAGTTTCTATTGACAGGTTTCAGAGTAGCAGCCGTGTTAGTTTGTATTCACAAAAAGAAAAGGAGTACTTGTGGCACCTTGGAGACTAACAAATTTATTTGAGCATAAGCTTCCGTGAGCGAAAACATAGTTTCTATTGCTATCTCAGGGATTGTACATATACAAAGGTATAGACCATACCCATTAAACCCCACTCTAGAATCATGAGGAGCCTGCAAAGAAGCATCTCAGAATTTTGTGAATGCAGCCAGAGCTCCCATGGTAGCCAGCATGTGGCCAACAGTGCATATAGTGTGTATAAAATGCCTTTTTTTCCTTCCTTTTTGTGTGGGTGCTGAAGCACTGAAGAAACTTTGGACCTGGCTTCCCCACTTTTGATGCCCACAAAATTTTGAATGCAAGTCATTTCATCTGCATATCAGGTAGTTAAAATGTCTAAATGACATTAATTGTGCCCACAAAAAGGGAGGACAGATTTTAAAAATCCAGCCCATAATATATTTGTAGTTAGTAAAACAGCTTCTATGTAAGCAGCATTTAGAAAATATAGCTTCTTTGTCAAATAACTCAGTGTACATTTCTACAAGTTTTCTAAAAATTTTGTGGCTCCATGGAGCAGCAAAAGGCTACAGTATTAAGTTTTCTTAGCCATCAAAACCAGTGTGGAAAATTGGCAGCCTGCTTAAGAGTTACCAAAGGTCTTTATTTTCCTCCTCTTAATGGAACAGCTGCGAAGACTTCAATGGGTAGCAAAGCACTAGCACTGCATACTCATGTACTATCTGTTCTTCTGTCCCTCCAGCCATTCATCCATTCACTCCTAGAATTTCATCTACATATTTCTCACTTTGGAAGCTGCCTGTGTTTTTCTGCCTTAAAGAATCAAACCCCCTTACCAGTTATTTTATATACAAGTTACACTTGTGCCTGCTTGTGCTGCTGTAGTTCTGGGTTTGTAGTTTGAACCTCATTTCACAGAGGTTTATGGCTCAGATATAAAACTTTTTTCAGGAGATGTGAGCAGAGCCATCAGGAATAAATTATTTTGCAAACTTTGGTTGAAAGTGGTTTGGCTGGATTGCAGTCCAAAAAATATTAGCTCCTTTCATATTCTGTTTTTATTTATGGCCTTACATCCAGAAATACTCTACAAACATTACCGAGTTATTTGCATGCTATTCATTTCACGTGCAACTGAAATGCAGTCACTTTTGGGGTGTGATATGGCAGTTGTTTAATAGTACACCATGACACTATGCAGAAGCAATTTTTGACTGAATTTTTATTACATATTATAATAACGCAAAGTGAAAATGAGTCAACAATGTGATGCAGTTACAAAAAAGGTTAATATAATTCTGGGGCATTTTATTAAGAGTATTGTATATAATACAGTGGAGATGATTGTCCCACTCTACTCGGCAGCGATAGGGCCTCAGCTGTGCCCAGTTCTGGGCACCACATTTTAGGATCCATGTGGACAAACTAGAGAGTCCATTGAAGACAAATGAAAAGGATAAAAGATTTAGAAAACTTGACCTATGGGGAAATGTAAAAACAACTGGGCGTGTTTAGTCTTGAGAAAAGAAGGCGGGGACCAGATAATCTTCAAATATGTAAAGGACTGTTTTAAAGAGGATGTGGATCGATTGTTCTTCATGTCCACTGAAGGTAGGACAAGAAGTGATGGGCCTAATCTGCAGCAAGTGAGATTTAGGTTAGATATTAGGAAAAACTTTCTAACTATAAGGGTAATTAAGCTCTGGAATAGGCTTCCAAGGGAGATTATGAAATCCCCATCATTGGAGGTTTTTAAAAAAAGGTTGGATAAACACCTGTCATGGACGTCTTGGTTTACTTGGTCCTGCCTTGGCACAGGGACAGAACTTGATAATGACTCAAGGTCCCTTCCAGCCCTACATTTCTATGATTATTATGTACAATAGGTGTTTACTTAGAAAAGGCAATGGCCCAGCTTCTGAAGCTTTGAAACAATCACAGGGACTTCTGGGATTGATGTCCCAAAGGGTGTCTCCAAGCTTATGTAGTTTTGTAGCTCCACCGTGTAAGGTTCCCTAGGAGTGTCAGGCCTACCACAGATTTTAAACAGTTGGCATCATAGTTTTTGTTAACCTGCTATATAAACCACCCATGTTTGGTTAACCTTCAGAGTTGCTTTCCTCTATAACATTATAACATATTACTTTGAGGTGCTAACATTCCAACCATGTTGGTTCTTCACAGGAACATTCCTGGTACATGGGGTAGCACCCAGTGGTGGATTAAAGATTTTGCCGCCCCTAGGCCCTGAAATAATTGCTCTCCCCCCCCGCCCCCCGCCCCTGCTCACCTCCGCTCCACCTCCGCCTCCTCCCCTGAGCGCACTGCTGGGTCCTGCTTCTCCCTGCTCCCTGCCAGTGCTTGTGCGCGAAACAGCTTTGCGAAGGAGGGGGGGAGAGGGGGGAACGTGGCGCGATCAGGAGAGGAGGCGGGGCCGGGGTGGGGATTTGGGGAAGGGGTGGAGTTGGGGAGGGGCCAGGGGCGGGGGGCACGAACCGGCAGCAGGGAAAGCGGCCTCTGGCTGCTATTATAAATTTGCCACCCCTGCAAATTTGCTGGCCTAGGCCTTCTTGGCCTAGACGTTAATACGCCGCTGGTAGCACCTGACATGATTTGTCCAAAGAAATGTATACATTAAGGAGCGCTCAAATGGTAACTTGAATTTTTGATTTGGCAAGTTAGTATGTTATGCCTCTTAAACTTGACTTTCAAACTGTTTTCTGATGCTTTTGGTTTGGCAATCATCTGTGTTGATTTTTGTGGCCAGTCGTAATTATATGTTTATTTAGCTGTGAGTTTGCAGCCCTGTTTTGATTCCAGGAAATAATAATGTTCTGTAAACTATTGTATAGTGTCTGCCTGATACAATACCAACTGCTCAAGATGAAGATATTATTGAGTTGGTTGGATTTTCATTTGTTGTAATAACCTATTTGCAGCACCTAGATATGGTATCTATGACAAATAAATGAATAAAACCCCAATAGATTATTTTGTGACACTATACATAGTATTAGTTACAAAACAATTCAAATGTCTTGTGGTTCAGTGCAGCTATAACTTTGTATTTCAAATATACAAATACCCATACATGCAATTATTGAAAATACATGCTTTTGTGCTTTTTTATTTAATCTAATATCTATGGCAACTTTCCTCCAAGGATCTCCACACACTTTAAAAGATTGATTAAACCTCACAACAACACTACGAAGTAGATAACCCTTATTCCCATGTTACAGATGGGTAACCTGAGTCACAGAGAGGTTAAGGACAGTGTCCATTAATTGAGAGTGCCTCCATTTTTTCCTGAATTGCTGAGTATCCACCGCTCCCACTGACTTCAGCTGGAGTTATCGGTCCTCAGCACCTCTGCAAATGTCTCGGACTGCATGCCAAAAAAAGGGTAGTAACTAAATTAGTGCCCACTTGTGAAAAACTGGGCCTAAATGCTTTGGGTCAAAGTGAGTCAGTGGCTAAGGAAAGACCAGAACTCAGGATTCCTTTCTCCCACTCTACTTACATGGCCCCATCCTGTCGACGTACAGCACTTCAGTTTTCTAACTCCTTCTGGCCTTTTCTCTGTTTCTGAAGGGGCAAGGTATGTGGTGCCCTCCAAAACCATGCATGTGTGCAAATTTGCTAATAATTAACTGTCTGGCCTTCCTCCTATAATCAAAACTTTCACACTCCAGGATGATCAGAAAAGCAACCACAAAGTAAACCATGAATAATTTTCTGCTGGCAGTGTACAGTGGTGGAGTCCATCTTTCTCTTAACAGGCACATTGAGTATTTTTGCCATCTGGAATAATCTCCACTGCCTTGCATTTGTTCACTTATCCTGCTAGTACCTTATCACTCTTGCCACACAGTCCTTTGGCTTATTTTATTACTTACATTGTCAGTGTTCAAGCTGCAGTTAAGGAAAGTTTTCCTTATTATGCATTACAGTATTTAGCATTCCTAAGCACATGTTCAAGGCCCATTTGAAATCAAAATCAAGCACTTTTAAGTGCTTTCATGAACAGGGATGGCCTATGCAGGCATTTAAGTGCTTTCCAGAATGATAGTCATGATTATTAAAGAGATTTATTAAAAAAATACATATCTACACTAGCACATTATGTCATACACCAGATAAAGATGAGCATAGGGTGCCGATTTCTTCCCTGAGTTATATCTGTGCAGCACTGCTGACTCCAGCAGGATTGCACTGATGGGAAAGAGGGCAGAATGTTGCTCCAGAAGTGAGAAAGACTCTAGTTTTACTGTCTGCACTAATAATTTTTAGCTTCCCTTGAGATCTATGGAAGAAGAGGGCCACAAAAGTGCTAAGCATCGTCATCCATATTTTACAGAAGAGGAAACAATAATTTATAATCCGGTACGCCCCAGAGGCTTCAACTAGTCGGGACTCTGTTATGTTAGGCCCTGTCCCAAGGAGGGGTTCACATGACTTCGGTGTGTCTACACAAACATTTAGTTTGTGGCCAGCTGCACTAGTGTGCTGCACAATGAGTCTCTGTGTGGACCCTGCTGACATGCTCTAACAGTTCCTTTGTGCACTTTGATCTATCCTGCCTTGAAATAGGCGTAGATCAAACATATATTGAGGAACTGTTCATGTACTTCAGCGGGCTCCACCCAGACACTCTTGTGCGGCAGGCTAGTGCAGGAGAGGTTCACATCCCAGCTTGCTGCGAACTAAATGTTCGTGTAGACAAGCCCTTACTTGCACAAAGTCAATGTCACAACCATGATAAAAACCCTGGTCCATATCTAATACATCTATCCTCATTGTCTGCCAGATGAGTAGTGTAGCCCCTCTCTTTCCCCATTCCATTATATGCAAAACTGAGGTAATGATACTATTAACAAAAAAAAACCTTACTCATTTAAGATGTCCATAGTCACATGCACTGGAGGTAGGAAAGTATCATTAGCCCCATTTTGCAGACACAGAGCTTGTATGTATACTTGTGTCTGTCTGTCTGTCTATCTATCTTTCTCTCTCTAGTGGTAAATATATCCTCAGGATTCCAGGACAATTAAGGTTTTCTTCCACCCTAAATTTTCATAAACACCCATATGATGTCTTCCTGCATTAGCATGGGCTCCTCATTTTTCATGTAACTCTACAATCAGCAGCAGACACCATCAAGACTTGTCTCAATTTAAATATCTAATGGCTAAGAAAATTGTTTTTCATATGTAAATTTTTTTACCTTCTGTACCATACTTCATAATTTAAAGATACAAGAAATCAGTAGTGACTTTATCCTTTAATAGCAATGAAATAACTATTGGCCCCAGATTTATTTACTACTATTTATTTACTAAGTTAAAACTGTTTGTAAAAAAAATCAAAACGGCAGGCTCTGTATTTTCAGACATTTACAGATCTTGTTTTCCACTACGCTTTTCACACAACAAACTCAGGCTTTCTCAGCCTAGACAGATGTGGAATGTATCTGTTGGATTCCAAGGTCATGGAATTATCCCATATGAGATTCCTGGCACAGAGGTGCTTAAACTGCAAAACTTTAAGCACCATGCAGCAATTGTTACCATAAAAGAATTATATTTTGGCAAGTGTAACTCATAACAGATGTACAGTTTCTAACAAATAAATTTGCACTTGTATCATAAACTACCCAACACTAGGAAGGCTTTATTCATTTTGACTTCATATAAAGCAAGTCTTTTTAACTACCATTTTAAAGGAGGAGCCTGCTAAGTTAAAACTCCAGTAAAAAAATGTAAATCTAAATAAAATGTCATTCAAATGGGGCCTGATTCAGCTCCCACTGAGTTCAATTAGTGCGTTGCCATTAACTTCAGTGGGAGCGGGATCAGGGCCATGATATTGAGGGAGAGGACTGTTATAGTTGTCTGCTATTCAGGCCACTGGAAAAGTTAACAGACAAGAGTAGTGAGAGAGGAAGTAGTTTTCATATGCTGTTCTGTACATTCAGCCCAAAACTTGGCTCAGTGGTGCAATACCTAAAAGAAAGTAAGTTTTTCTGATTCAGAAAATGCTAGGGTCCACAGCTGCGAAGTACTATGCTGCATCTTTCAGCTCCCGCCATTCCCTATATCAGATTCTTTGGATCCATTTATCGTTACTAAGCGCCACATATGTTATGTCATGGAACTGCCCTGCGTATGCTCAGAATGTCCTCTGATTTCAATTGCTATTGAGAGCTTATCATGTCTGGTTGGTAACTGAGCTGCTGCCATATGCCTGTGGCAGTCCTTAAAGCTTGGAAAGGCTTAAGGAACGTATACATACCCACAGAAAAAGATGCATTAGGAGAAGATAGTGAAAGGTTTAGGGTGATGCCAAATTACAGTCATGTAGGACAACTTACTGGAGCTCTTTGCATGGGCTTTCTTCTATCTCCCAACCCTGCTAAGTGCTCTTAGGCCAGGAAATAAAACTATGTGCATTATGCAGCTTGACATACGATAAAGTTCAAGGAAAACTGGAGAATATGATATTACATGTAATAAGGAGCAGTTTCTGGATGGTAGTTTTAAAATCCTATATAAGTGTCATCCATTTAATAATAGTAGCTTTTGATAAGTAAAAGAGAGATGGTATGATACTGACCTCCTTTGTAAGGCCTCTGAGATCTACTATTGTTATTAATTATTATTATCATCATCTTACTGCTAAGAAAAGGAGATGATGTCAGGTCTTCTGGGTTCGAGTCTCAGCTCTGCCAGTAATTCACAGTTTGGACAAATTTTAACATCCCCGTGTCTCTATCCCTATTTTATAAATCAGTGAACAATAAATCTTACAGCACTTTACAAAGGTGGGTGAAAGATGCTCTTTAAGTACCAAGTGTTATTATTACTATGAAAACCAGATGAGAAATTGCATAATTGCAAGGTGGGTCCTAAACAAAGAATGAACAGAAATGATTTGTCTACTGTGTAAAGGCTTTTGAAAATGAATGCATACAGCAGTATGCTTCAGTGGGAGAACTGATATGACAGAACTGATATGTAGAACTGTGCTTGGACAATTGTCTTGGAGCACAACTATAATTATCATGGGGACCATTCCTATTGATTTGGATATTTCAATCAGGGCCACGGTTTGATACTTCTGTCTGGGCAGGGGCATGTTGTGAACAATCATGACCTCTGAAAAGTGTTTGAGATTAGAACTCTGTAGTTCTAAAAGCGCTGTTTCTGAACACAGCTGTAACACTCTTTGTGCCTAGACTCCATATGGTTGCAAACCATGTTCAAACCATGGTTAGATTGAACAAGGTTTGCACCTTGGTTAAAAACACTAACATGGAGGGACCCTATATAGTAGGAGTTAAGGGGGACTCAGCACCTTGCAGGATTAGGCCTTTTTGTGGTAAATGTAGGCTTGTGTATTATTGCAAAACAGGCTTTTGAAGATTTATGGTGTAAAAGCTGTTTAACAAAAAAGAAAAAGAAAAATAATGGTCCAATTGTTTCCTGCTTTAAATTGTTACACTTTGACACTATAACCTGAAAGAGACCCCTTTGGCACATACCCCTACAACAAGCAGGAGAACTACAAAGTAAACCTCTTCCGTAGGGTTAATGAAGTCACTGCCTTAGGCACACTCCGCTATCACACATGATAATCTTTTAAAAATACAACGGTGATTAATTATTAATTAGAAAGATGAATGTGGTCTAGAAAAGGAGTTTCAAAGGCTACACTCAGAACTGCTCAGTGTCACCAGGATTTGGTTGATAGTGAGTATGTTTGTCAAGGGCTGCGGAGTACAGCAACTTCTACTACACCTAAAACAATAAATGAAAGAAAACAAAATAACAATAAGTGCCTGAATTTCCTGGGCTGTAGCTGGTTTACCAACAAAAGAATTATTTTTACCAGAGTCCTTGCAACAAGGGTTGATTCTGTTTCCATCTGGTGTCTCCAGTTGAGCTTAAATATTACCGCTCACATGGGCTCCAGTTCAGCATTCCATCCCTTCTGTGTTTGTACAGTGGGGTTCTGGTCTGTGACTAGCTCTCCTAAGCACTATGATAATACGAATAATAATTCAGGACAGTACCTAAGCATGTGCCTAATTTTAAGCATGTGCTTAAGTCCCTTTGAGGTCAAGCTCTTAACATTTAGGCATGTGCTTAATTGCTGTCCTAAATAGGGATGTGATTAAGTACATGCTGCAATGCTTTGGTGAATTCAACAATCCAATCCAGCAAAATATGGGCCCGATCCAGCTGTTGGTGATGTCAGTGGGAATCTTTCCATTGAATTCAGTGAGCATTGGATCAGGCCCTATAGTTGTAACCTGGAGTGTGCATTCTGGCTCTGTGGGAGGCTGAACTCTTCTAAAGAATGGAGGCACAAAATAGGTTATAAAATAACCCACCTAGCTCTCTGAACCATAACCCTGTGGAAAAAGCCTATGCAAACAAGCTTTGCTATCTTAATTCTCAAGATGTTCACATCTGACTCATTATTACAGAAAATATTCCCAGCCAGTCTGGCCAGTGCATGGCATTTATGTCAAGTTTCTGGGCGCAATAACTTTCAAAAAACAAGACGTTATAACCTAAAACCACAGGTTTGAAATATTATATATAATACTTTTACCAACACATCCTATCTTAGCAACTTATCTGTCTTATATGGCTCCGTTATTGAACACATCACAATCTTCAGTGTATTTATCCTCACAACAATAGGGCAGTGTTGTTATCCCTCTTATACACAGGGGGGACTGAAGCTTAGGGAGACTAAGTGACTTGCCCAAGTTCACACAGGAAGACCATGGCAGAGCAGAAAATGGAATCCCATCTTCTGAACCCCAAGCTAGTGCCTTAACTGGTCCATCCTTCCTCTTCCACTTGAAGCTTTACATGTTCAAAAAGCTGCACACACATTTATCAGATTAATTTAATTGCAAATTAAGGTTTTCATAAATAGCTAATGTGAAGCAACAGGATTTGGGGGGGGGGGGGGTTGTTTTGTTTTTTTAAATGAGACCAACATTTTCAGTGTCAGGTACCTGAAGTTATGCATAGGTGGGCTATTTTTCAGAGATGCTGGCTCACAGCATCATCCACTGAGGTACTTTATACTTCAAAATTACTGGCTGCAATTTGAAACTTTTTATAAACTATTATTTTCCCAAATTTTTAAGATCCAGATCCTTGGCTACATCTGAGGAGTACAGAGTTCAAAGGGCCTTCACCTTGGCATTCCCTTGAACTTGGGGCCAGTTTTGGAATTTCTGATCCCTAGGTATAAATTAAAGCAGCCTCAGGGGTGCTGTAATTTAAGCTTCCAGTCAATGGTCCCAAAGGACAAAATGTATCAAGGAACTGGTGCAGAGGTGGGGCATCCTGATTGCTCCCACTTGCCTCTGATGACCTCCAGTGTGTGTATAGGAGCCTTTAAGTTGCTTTTGTGTCACTGAAGGACACCCTGTGGGTTATGCCTGCTTTATGATCAGATTCCATCAGTAGTGCAGCACAAAGCAGCTCTGGAAGATCTAGCCCCCAGATTCCTAAAAGTATTTTAAAAACCTAACCTTTTTGCACACTTTATGCACAGCACAACAAATTTGCATTGAATGGTCTTAATTCACATCTGGGATGACAGCATGTATAGAGCGTTCGGTCTCATTCAGCTGTAATTTAAACCATCTGATTCTGAAATCCCTTAAAATTGAGATTTATACTGGAAATACTGACACACCCTTGATGATAATGGCCCGGCCAATTGCCAGTATAGGACACACTGAAAACTAGGAGGAAAGTTGGTACTGAGATGTAAATCCAGCGTTAATTGTTGCCTAGTAACATGCAATATGTACAATTCCATTTTCAAAAAGATCAAGAATGTTGGGTGTTTTTAAGATTCTTTCCTCGATGTACAACGTTTCCCAGGATCGTATGTTTAGTTAGAACATATTCTTTTTTCTTTCTGGGTACGGTTTGGGCCTGATTCTGCTACCTTTACTCCTCTCATGTTTTACCTTACTCAAGTCAAGATGCCTCATTGAAACCCTCCCAGTAAAATATTGCTTAGTATGAGTAAGACTGGCAGAATCAGGCTGGATGTCTCTGCAGGTTTTCAGGAGGTTGCCAGGATATGTGTTAAGGCTTTTGGGGATTGGAGCATTTGCTAACACACCATTACAAACTATTTACTCAATACGGTCAAGAGCATTGTGGCTCTGAATCTACACTACAGGTGCCCACAATCCCAGCAGTGCAAACTCTGTGTTTATCGCACCTGAGTATTGTCTCCTGTAAACATGTAAACGGTATTTGCCATATATCTGTATAAACAGCATTCAAACTGATGGGAAGGGGCATTGTGGGATTTCCCAGACTCTGGAGGAATTCATCCATCTCACTAGATACTAAAAACCATGCCTTGCAGGGGGTAGCTTTTAGCCCTGGCTCATAAAGATACTGTTGAGATGGCTATGGATTTTGCAAGATTTTGCCTGCCCCTTAGAGCAGGACAAGTGGCTTCATAGTGTAGATTTCCATAGGATTTGCAGAATGTACACAGCTTTCTCTGTAAGAAAAGGCAACTCTGCGGGGGAGGGGATGTATTTTACTGTATTCCAGAATTGCAAAATTTTGTTTTTGAATGCAAACTGAAGGTATTGTAAATCTCCTAGAGAAGCATATCACCAAACCCCACGAGGAGTATTTTATTCCATTCCCACTGCAAATTATTCAACGTTTTGTTTGTTGCTTAGAAGCTCTTGCCCTAGCTGGTGGCAGCTGCTAGCCCAGTTCTGGTCACAGCATTAGTTATGAGACTTTAATTATGATGTCTGTCTCAGACTTTTGCTTGGTCTGGTTACTTCAATATCTACAGAATGTTTTCACGAAGTAGCAGATGGTGGTAGGAGTAACTGGGCCATAAAACAACATTAACAGCTAAAAATGATTTTCACCAGAAAGGAGTTTGGGAGTCAGGGGAGGGGAATTTATCACTTTTTTTTTTGTTTTCTCTCTTTTGCATTCAATATTGCCCATTGTGTAGGTGGTGGTATTCTATGCTGTCGGCTCCCGAGACACGATAATTGTTAAAGTCAGTCACAAATATGAACAGTTGATGAATAACCCATTATAGAGTCACTTTTATGTTGATTCAGTGGACATTTCCTGGCTTCAGAGAGAGAAAAGATAATGGCAAGCTTTGTAGAAAGACAGAATCTTTAAAATGCAATATTTTTTTTCTTTGTGACTTTTATTGCCTTGTACACTGCCTTGTCTGAAGGAGGAAAACAGTGCATTGTTGGCAATTATCCATAGCGCTTGGCACAAACAGCCCTTAAAATCTGGCATCAGGATGAGTATTAATTCTGTTGTTTTCCCACAGAAGCTATAAAATAGTCAAGGCCAAGTATCTTTAAGATCATTCCTTAAAAATTCACACTGGACCTACCTTTACAGTTCGCCTACTGAAACAGGTAATTTTTCTGCCACCACGATAGAGGGTATATATAAAAAAAGCAACTAAAATGTTAAAACTAGGTAGAGGTAAAAAGCATATAGGCCCAGATCCTGAGCTGTGATGGAGCCACTCAGCATCATATGCCAACAGGATCTAGGCTCGTGATCTCCATACTGGTCTCAATTGGCAGCTGGTATAACGTAGTACAGCCTTAGGGCTGACCCAGCACACAGCGGCCTAGAATCAGAACGTACAAAGGTCACATTTGCATCTTCCTATCTGCACTGCTCTATATGCTTTTTGCCTGTAGGTGAAGACCTGAGCAGCAATATTGTGCAGATACGCATTTATCAGACACCTGTCTACTGTACCCTGATCTTGTTTACAGTGGTGTAAATCGCAGTAACATTTCTGAAGTCAGAAGATATAGGCCCTCTTTCAGAAAGCATTTCCACTGGCTATAAACTTACCCTATTGTAAAGAGTGAGAAATGCTTGGCAAGGAAGATCACCTATTGAGCAAGGACTTCTTGATTTATATTTTCACCTAAGTATTTCAGGGGTCTCTGTATACTCTCTATATCCTTTCTGATTGACAGAGAATATTCTGTTCCTTTTGGCAATGCGTCAGGTTTGCCGGTCTCTCTCACACAACAGTTCTCATCCTGTTCTCACTGAAGTTAATAGCAAAATTGGTTGGCTACAATGAGAGCATGATTGGACTCAGTACAGGTTTAATGCCGACTTTCTCACCATTGCAGAGCAAGCCTGTCTCTGAGTCCGTGATGGGGGAGGGACAAAATGATGTAAAAGGTCTTTCTATCTCAAATCTACTATGATTTTAAATAGAAAAAGATCAAGACAAAGGCATTTCCTGGTGATTAATGACTGACTGGGTGTAGTCGTGTCTGGGCCTTAACCCTGATCTCTTCTATATCCCTAGGAAATGCCCTGTGGCTCAGTTGTTTTTGCTGTTTTAAGCTACTCTCAGTGTATGATTGATTGTCATTTTTAAAGCACCTTCATAGTTGTGGCTATTTTGGTGCCTGTGTGAAACAGCTTTTGTTCCTCACTCTCTTGAGCATGCGGATGTTATTCCTAAATTTATATAAATGGTACCCACTTGCTGATGGGATCTTAGAAACACATATAATTTTATGCATGTGTGATATTGCTGGCATAGTTGGAGAACTAATGTCTAGAACATGTGCCAGTCAGATATCATAGTTTGTTTTCTAGTGTCCTGTCTAGCTTGTAATATGTAATAATGTTGCTGAGAATTTTGTGTAAGAATATTGTGCATTAATGTTACCAAGCTTATAGAAGTTTAGTACAATTGTATTAACAATATAAAGGCCCCTTCTGAACCACTGTTCTGTCAAGACAAGTATATGGGAAGCACAGTGCTTCCATTATTACTGTAATGCCATCTTTCGAGTTCATTCAATGACAGGGGAATTTTTAGGGCTTAATCCTGCTAGGTGCTGAGTGTCTTCAAATCCCTTTGAAATCAGTGGGATTTGAAGGCACTCTGAGCTTCTCAGGGTCAGGACCATAATTAGCAAAGCTGCCTGTGTACATACAGCATAAAATAGCTGGACAGTTTTTAAAATGTTGTTAGTAGAGGCTACTGTTACTGTGCAGCTGCCTTTTCTGTATATTGAGAACCGTAATCTACAGTCAGTCCTAACATGCCAAGAGAAGAATTCAGTTCATGGACATACCTCAAAAAGGGTTTTTTTTTATGCAGGCATGGGGCCTGATTCTATAGCCCTTATTCACATAAGCAATCATTATAACAGTTAAGTAGTAAAGATGGTCATGAGAGTAATGGTTGTAGAACTGTACCAAAGACGATTGAAATTATAAATTTTTAATTTAAAAAGAGCTGAATTGATTTCAATTATTAAATTATTATTTTAAAAATAACGTTGAAGTTGTCTGAAACATTTGCTGATAGGTCGCTGTGGGTCTGCTGGACTCATCAGACCGTCAATGTTTCTAGTGTGTTTGTTGCCCTAGAAGAGGAACTACAGCTTCTGAACTTCCTTAATTTGAACTAGTGACGGGGCGATTTATACTGTAAATTAATTTTGTGGATGATCAAGTAAGGGGGCAGAGGTGATTAAATAAAACCTCTATGGATACTGCATCATAAATGTTTTGTTCATTTCAGGCCCAAACCAACTTCCATTGAAACCACTGACTGCTGTGATTTGAATGGAGCTGTTATTTGGCACATGTGCAGTAGTTTTCTGATATTACTCCGTAGCGTACTAGTAAATATTCAGTAGCTTGTAATAGCTTAGCAAATATTTAATTGTACTGCTGTAATGAGGTCTCATGTTTCTGAGGACTGGGGAGAAGCTTACCTTCTGAATGTGTGAATTATGGAGTGAGTGGATTAGCAAACTGTGAAAGAGCAAGGGGCTGCTGTGCATGGTTAGCAGTTGATAGTGCAATGGTTTAACAGCAGTAGCAGAGGGAGAGACTACGACTACATTTACACTACAGCACTTACAGCAGCGCAGCTGTACCAATGCAGCTCCGCTATAGCACTTGTGCGAGAGGCGGTAGCTATGTTGGCAGGAGAAACTCCCCCACTAACATAGTGCTGTCCACATCAGCACTTAGGTTGGTGCAATTTATGTTGCCCAGGAGTGTGGATTATTCACACCCCCTGAGCAACGTAAGTTATACCCAAGTAACCTGTAGTGTAGACAAGGTCCATCTCTTGTATGTGCAGGCCACATACTCTTTTCTAATACATGATGCAGAGGGAAGAAAAATGCGTCAGAAAAGCCTTCAAAACTGGGAAGTGGGAGCAACTCCAGGGTGGAAGAGACCCCAATTGTTTAAATATAGATTTACAAGATGAGACTCGGCTAGTTTCTCTAGTTTGTGTGTTTGATCTTTTCCCATTATTACTTCCATGAAAAAAAGATACAGTCAAGCATAAAAAGGGACTCAGGGAGAATTGCACAAGCCAGATAGGAATGTTCAGCATTGTACCCCTGACTGTAAGGGCTCAGCTACACATAAACCATGTACCTCTCACTATATTGGTATAGTTAAAGCAATACAACCCCGCTAGTGCAGACTCAGATATACTGGTATAAAGGTGCTTATGCTGGCATAGTTTATTCCCATAAGGAAAGGGGAATAAGCTATACTGGTATACAGCAACTTTATGGTGATGTAACTGCATCCATCCTAGGGCTTGCACCAATTTAACTATTTCAGCTGAAAATCATGCCCTTAACTGAAATAGTTAAATTGGTACAAAAACTGTACATACAACAGGCCTGAGCTTTGTCGCTTTTGTGGTCTGTGGTCTGCTCTCTGACAGTACTTGTTAGTAATCAGTAAGTGGAAGTGTGTTCCACAGGGGGGCTCCTAAATTCACAAGAGATGACTCTCCCATTCAGAAGCTCCTTTCATGGATCAGTCCTTCAGTGTTAGTTAGGTGAAGGGAAGTGAAATAGACAGAACATAAAAAAGTTAATTAAAAAAAACATACAAAGCAAAATGCAGTACTCGATTTTATACCCATTTCCAGATGACTGACCACAGTAGTGTTCAATGCAGCTGATACTATGCTAGCATTTTGCCTAAAGCCTTTACCACACTTCCTTGCACTGATAAAATAAATTGTATAAAAAGAGCAGACTGAATTCATACAATTTACAGGACACTATTTATAATGAGCCTGGGAGTTTTACCCAGAAGAAGCTGGATTGGGCATATGTACATACAGAACCTAAATTCAAAGGCAAGCAATAAGATACTGTGATTTATTTTCCTGTTAAAGGACCCAGTGGTGCAATGCCCATCTCACATGAATGAAGGTATAAAGAAGGATTTTCAGGATCTGGCTCAAAGTGATGGGAACTTGACCTCTTTACACAGGGCTCGTCCTGTAATAGATTAGTAGTTTCCAAAGTTTGGCCAAGTTCAGTATATTTCCATCTCTAACTCCAAGTACATGATATTTCCCATCTAATACTCTTTCATCAAACTGCAAAAAGTCGGAAGATAGACAAATATTTTAATGACTCATTTTAAATTACAGTATGCCTCCAATTGCTACTAATTCATCTAATAATATTTAGTCACCCATGGCTATAATTTATACATGATTCGGTTTTTATTATTTGAAAAGCCCAGCCCCACATCTCCTTTTTCACCTATCATCCCAAATAAAATTATATATTGTAGCTCACAGCCTACCCTATTATAACAGTAACATCTCAGCAACATAGATCTGTGGCTGTCCTGCCTCATGAGCCTTCAGATGCTCTCTGCACAGTCAGTAATCCCATCTTCATGGAGAACATGTAGGGGGCTGCCAAACCCACTCCAGCAGATTAGCCTCCATGGGATGGTTCTGCAGCGGCTTCACATCCTAGTGAGGAGTCACTTCACCACCTTCCTTAACATCTGCCTAGTATGGCCAGGCTGCCTGAGCCAGCTGCTGGGCTCAGTATTTGTTCTGATTGGTCAAATCCTGAGATCTTTTCCCAGTTTTTACTTTGGTAAACTCCAGGTGATTTCAATGAGTAAGTAGTGAGCATGAAGTTCACAAACTTAAAGCCCTCTGCATTGATAAAGCCATGCATTGGAGCTATTAGACTTTGATGAACTGGTAGAGAGGCAGGGAAGGGGGCCTGCTTTACTGAGGGATCTCCATGTCCACCCTGTGTAGGCTGGCAAGCAAAGTGGTGATGGGGCAAACATTGTGTGGTTGAAGCCCACTTTTATGCAAAGGCATTGGCCCTAACATTCAGTGCAGGAGCATGAATGGGCGGCATAGCAGTTTTTCTAGAGAGGCAACTTTACCGCCTGGTGTTGGTTTGCGGGGAGTGTGGTAGATTTCAGCTGCTACACTTCCCCAACATGAAATCTGAAGAACTAAGTTTTACGAAGGTAAAGTGAAATTCACCCTAGTAAAGACTGAGTCAGGAGCCAGGATTACAAGAATATCAGAATGGCCATACTGGGTCAGACCAATGCCCATCTAGCCCAGTATCCTGTCTTCTGACACTGGCCAATGCCAGGTGCTTCTGAGGGGATGCTCAGAACAGGCAATTATTGAATGATCCTTCCCCAGTTACCCATGCTCAGCTTCTGGCAAACAGAGGCTAGGGACATTGAGAGCATGGTGTTGCATCTCTGCCCATCCTGGCTAACAGCTACTGATGGACCCACCCTCCATGATTTAGTTGGTTTTTTTTTAACCCTATTATAGTTTTGGCCTTTACAAAATCCCGAGTTCCACAGGTTGACTGTGTGTTGTGTGAAGAAGTACTTCCTTTTGTTTGTTTTAAACCTGCTACCTATTAATTTAATTGGGTGACCCCTGATTCTTGTGTTATGAGAAGGAGTTAACAATACTATCTTATTCACTTTCTCCACAGCAGTCACAATTGTATAGACTTCTATCATATCCCCTTTTAGTCATCTCTTTTCCAAGCTGAAAAGTCTATCTTTTTCATATCTCCTGATATAGAAGCTATTCCATACCCTTAATCATTTTTGTTGCCCTTCTCTGTTCCCTTTTCCAATTGTAATATATCTTTTTTGAGATGGGGTGACCATAACTGCATGCAATATTCCAGGCATGGGCATAGCATGGATTTATATATTGGCCTTATGATATTTTCTGTCTTATTATCTATCCCTTTCCTAATGGTTCCTAACATTCTGTTGGCTTTTTTGACTGCTGCTGCACATTGAGCGGATGTTATCCACAATGACTCCAAGATCTCTTTCTTGAGTGGTAACAGCTAATTTAGAACTCATCATTTTGTATGTGTAGCTGAGATTACGTTTTCCATTATGCTTTACTTTGCATTTATCAAAGTAGAGAATTTCATCTGCTATTTTGTTGCCTAGTCACCCAGTTTTGTGAAATCCCTCTGTAACTCTTCACAGTCTGCTTTGGATTTGAGTAATTTTGTATTATCTGCAAATTTTGCCACCTTACTGTTTACCCCTTTTTCCAGATCATTTATGAATATGTTGAACAGCACTGGGGGACACCACTATTTACCTCTCTCCATTCTGAAAATTGACCATTTATTCCATCCCTTTGTTTTCTATTTTTTAACCGGTTACTTATCCATGAAAGGATCTTCCTTCTTATCCCATGACTGCATACTTTGCTTAAAAGCCTTTGGTGAGGATCCTTGTCAAAGGCTTTCTGAAAATCTAAGTACACTATATCCAGTGGAGCACACTGGTCCACATATTTGTTGACCCCCTCAAAGAAATCTAATAGATTGGTGAGGAATGATTTCCCTTTACAAAATCTATGTTGACTCTTCCCCAACAAATTGTATTCATCTATGTGTCTGATAATTCTGTTCTTTATTATAGTTTCAACCTATTTGCCTGATACTGAAGTTAGTCTTACCAGACTGTAATTGCTAGGATTGCCTCTGGAGCCTTTTTAAAAAATTGGTTCACATTAGCTTTCCTCCTGTCATCTGGTACAGAAGCTGATTTAAATGATAGATTACATATCACAGATAGTAGTTCTGCAATTTCATATTTGAATTCCTTCAGAACTCTCTGGTGAATATCATCTGGTCCTGGTGACTTATTAGTGTTTAATTTATCAATTTGTTCCAAAACCTTCTCTACTGACATCTCAATCTGGGACACTTCCTCAGATTTCAGAGTAGCAGCCGTGTTAGTCTGTATTCGCAAAAAGAAAAGGAGTACTTGTGGCACCTTAGAGACTAACAAATTTATTAGAGCATAAGCTTTCATGAGCTACAGCTCACTTCATCGGATGCAGTGAGCTGTAGCTCACGAAAGCTTATGCTCTAATAAATTTGTTAGTCTCTAAGGTGCCACAAGTACTCCTTTTCTTTTTTCCTCAGATTTGTCACCTAAAAAGAATAGCTCAGGTGTGGGAATCTTCCTCACATCCTCTGTATTGAAGACCAATGCAAAGAATTCTTTAGCTTCTCTGCTCTTAAGCAATGGCCTTATCTTCCTTAAGTGCTCCTTTAGCACCTTGATTGTCCAATGGCCCATTGACTGTTTGACTGACTTCCTCCTTCTGTTGTACTTAAACTAACAGCAATTTTTTTTTATGAATCTTTGGCTAGTAGTTTTTCAAATTACTTTTGTCCTGCCTAATTATACTTTACACTGCATTTGTCAGAGTTTATGCTCCTCCAAAAACCGGAACACATTTTAAATAGCCATAAAGCATTTTAAACTACCCCAAAATTGCAAACTTTATTACTGTTCATTAATTTCTCTTCTTTCCTACCTTTATTTTTACGGGTTGTAACATACCAGTTTGTCTTGCATTGTTCATTACATTGATCATACCTCAGGACTAACATATCTGTAAAGTAAAAACTTTAATGCCAGTGATTTTTAGTAAAGATTCTCCTGTCATTAATGGGCCTGATCCAAATTCCACTGAGGTCGACAAAAGAATTCCTATTGATATCATTAGACTTTGGATCGGGCCAAATATGAACAGAATATCAGAATATAAAGATTCTCCCACTATTAATGAGTCTGATCCTCAGCCTGATCCTACAGATGAGTCATTTTGTTCTTATCAACGGTCCTACTGAAACCAGAGGGACCAATCTTGTGAGTAAAGTGACTCAGATGTGTAAGAATGTGAAGGATGAGGCCCTATCAATGCTACTGGGGTGCCTTGATCCCAGATGAACAATATGTGTGGTTAACTTTCTGGGATGTCTAACCCACCTATATGGTCAGACAGTAAAACATCTATCAAAAACTCATTACTTTGGAGAGGAGGAAAACTCATGGATTATAAAATTTAATTTACCTTTTACATCTTAAATTATGGTTCCATATCTAAGTTATAAATTTTTGCAAAGCAAATTGCTGGTGCGTCTGAAAGGCATTCATAAATATTTCTTACTGCTGCCACAGAACTGTTACAGAGGGAGTATCTTGGTGTGTGGGGTGACGATGGTGGATGTTGATGGCATATTGCTTTGAGAACTCCTACTCCTGTTGTTTTTGCAACAAGATGCCTGTATTTACTTGGAGGAAAGGAGAGGAGGTTAATGATATCAGTTACTGGGAAGACAGAGACCCCTCAGTGCCTGTATGAGAAAATTCCTAGATCCACTAAAGATTTATCATTTCACTCCCAAACTTCTGCTAGCGAGGAGACATGCCTGTCTGCTTTCAGTTTCCTATCATCACAAAATACTGCTTTATCAGATAGTGTCAAACATCTTCCTGCTGCCTACAATGTATACTCTAAAGGTTTTGCTCTACAATGGAGGAGGCTGAAATAACTATCAGTGTACAAGATGCTGTTTTAAACTGAACAGTATTAAAAGGCTTGATCCTGTAAAACTTTGATCATTGAGCCCAACCCTGCAAACTGCTATGTTTCACTCAAAGGGAAGTGTTTGCCCATTGAGATCAAATGTTTGGGGAGGAGAGGGCACACAGGCTGTCTGAACACTCCTCATGAAATGCTCCTGATTCCCAGGATTGGGACAAATGCCACTGTTCATGCAGCTGAGGACTTCTGTTGGGAGTCAGGGGTTGCAAGGCTCAGCACAATGGATGTAGACAACTGAGAAATCATACTGTGAACATCTGAAAAGTAAGCTAAGATGAAGTATGGCTGTGAAACCTTGGGGTGGGGTTGGGGGTGGGGGTGGAGGTGGAGTGGAGGCTGGGGGGATAATACCTAATTAGTTTTGGTATTATTGACTTAATTTACAATAATTTATGGAGAATAAAGGGTTGTGATTTATTTTATTTCTACATTGGACCTGTTGTACATGTAAAATTAGACTCTTTCTCCTCTATGTCAGAGCAGAATGGGTTCCTGGTGACAAAAACTACTGCAATATTTATCCATAATGCAAAATGGAGGTGTTATGGATGGATAATTATAAACACCCTCTTCTTTTTGCCATAATGTGGGCTGTTTTCCTGGACAGACACTACCCCAAAGATGTACAAGTGGAATGTACATCTACTGCAAAAAGAGACAAATCATGTCATACATCTGGGTGCTGTTGTCAGGGTTTCAGGAAACTTCTTTGCCTCTATTATAGACCTGTTTTCACTGAGCAGCGGGCAGAGTGTATGTGACTGTTAAAACAAGAGTGGAAAAATATGTATCTGGAATATGCTTTATCCTGCCAAGCTGAGTGTTAATTGTGGAGCCCAGACACATCTCTCCTTCTCCAGCAGATATCACAGTGTTTCTAAAAAGGCAGACTGCAATAGAACGGTGGAAGCAATTGCTTCAGAAAACACTGACTTATTGAAGTTTTATATTACGTTGCCTCTATCAAAAATATTAACAATATTAAAAGAGGCCTATAAAAGGTAATACCAGGAGAGATAGAAGTAGTACTGCTTAGTATTGTAATTACCTCAGGATGGGTAGTTGGGAACTTTAACCTGGAGGGTCAGTACTCTTCTCATTTTATTTATCAGGTTTTCATTTGTCATAAATGTTGAAAAAAGTACAGTGGAAAAGAGAATGGAGACTTAGATTTCAGACAGGTACTTTGGTGGAGGACTGAGGGCTTTGCCACTTTTCAGGTTGGGACTCTGGTTGAAATAATGAGAGGCGCACAGGGACTGGAAATCATCATGGAAGCTGATCTTGTAGGCTTTGCACAGCAACTTGGGTGCTAACGGAATGCAGACATGGGGGGCCCATGGGCTGCAGCTGATCTGGAGCTTAGTGTGAGAGGAGTTATTCTATTCCCATTAGTTACTCTCGAGCATGAAGCATTCTGTGCGTGTGTATGTGTACACACGTGCACATGTGCACTCTGTGAGAACTACTATAGTCAGCGTGGTAAAAAAAAGTCAGTACACTTGCATTGTACTTACATTACTTTCAAGTTGACTTGAAAGTCTTGGAATATAGCAGCTTTGGCTAAACGGTTTAGTTATATCAAGGAGAAAGAATTTTTGCTGGAAATTGACAATTCACAAGATCACTTTAGTATATTCAGTCCTCCTGTCCAGTTCCTTTGATTGGTATCCCTACATTTGCTGCTGACAGTTTTACGTGCATGGCTGTGTTTTGACAGACAAAAAAATAATTGTAAGCCTACCTTATTTAAAAACAGTATGGACGCTGATCCTGCAAGCTCTTGCCCATGTCAGTTGTCCGTCCTCAGGTGAGAAATGTCTATAGCATGTTTGTGAATTTCATGTCTTTGCCACTCCTGCTCTTTAGGATGATATCTTGGCCCTATTGAAGCCAATGAGAGTTTTGCCATTGACTTCACTGGGGGGCCAGGATTTTATCCAAAGAGCTTATTCTTTTTTGAAATACCATTGAAGCAAGCGTTTGACATGGTAAATTGTGATGCCCAAGAAAACATGTTGACAGTGCTATATAGTAGTTTATACTAAGCACATGTTACTGGTAAGGAAGCAACAGGGGAGATCATAACTTTTAATGTGCCAGCTTAATTTGATAAATGACAAACAGCAACAGATGCTGGGGACTTGTGAAATAATGCTCAAGCCTTATATAATATTTACATGCAGTTCCTGGCATGATTAGAAACAAGATTTGCCTTCTGATTTGTGCACTGTGTAAAGGGTAAGGTTATAAATTAACCTAGCAAATAGCCCTCTATTTAAGAAGTGTCTGAGCTTTAAAAAAAAAATCTATTGTGAAATAAGGCATGATGCAAGAAAATCGTGTGTGACATTTCCTTATCTATGTAGAACTTGTTCAGAGGAAGGCAAATTATGATAATCTTTTACGTAACACTGAATATTCCATTGCTGGATTGTGCCGTCCTACTCCAGAAAAACAAAGATCAGTGGTTAAATAACTATATATTTCTGTTTCCATTTGTAATCCACTGGAATAAAACACAAGGATTAAGGCCCAGTCCTTAAGGTGCTTGGTGCCCTCAACTCCCATTGAAGCCATTCAGAATTGACGATGCTCAGCAGCTTGTACGATCAGGCCCTAAATCCAGCCCTGTGGTAGCTTAGAGAGCCTCTTCTCTCCAGGAAAGCAAGGAACTGCTAGCAGGCTGTTTGAGGGTGGGAATAGTCTGCAGTTTTGGATTGTCTGCACCCCAAGAGCCAATGTGCAACTAGGTTATACTCAGCAATAAGCACTAATCAGGCTATTGATCAGAGTAGCAGCAAAATGTGTTCACATGTGGTGCCCTGTAGATCCTCCCTGGCTGGCAGAATCCTTCTAATACAAGACACATCAGACAGTGTGTCTGCTCCCCTTCCCCACCCTGGCTAGGGCAGGATTTGGCTCCAAGTATTTTTCCAAAAGTGAAAACATAAACCTATTTATTCATGCCCTATCCTCTTATAATAAGGCCCATTGTTGTCTGCTGGGGGTGATTTGGAAAGGATAGAAAAGTTGCACTTTCAGATCAATCATCTATTATGGATGCTCCACAATTAGATTACAAAGCGTCCTTTTCCCCCTGCGCTGTCCTTACAGTATCATTATCATTCGTGTCTCCACTAATTGTGTCTCTGGGTCATTTATCGATTTTTAATTTTTTTAAATCAGTTTCAATTGAAAATAAATATAGTTCCTCTTTGCCTTATCCTTTTGAGTTGTATTTTCATAGCACAGACTTGAATGTTCCTTTGTCAATCCTTTTTTGTTACTACAAAAGAATAGGTGGCTTGAAACCAGAGGTGTCCTCTTTGTTTCATCTATGAGAACTTTGTGGTGTGCATCAAAAATAATATGAGATTTCCTTCAAGAAAGGTTATTTATATATACCATGAACCTCTTTGAAGGCTTGTCTGTGCTGCAGATTGTAACCGTGTTTTAGCATGTGCTAACTAGCACGATTGTTAGTTGTAGTGCAGGCAAAGAACAATGTTTATTTGACATGCTTATCCCTAGGGCTATTATGATTACACAATTACAAACTGTAGTGTAGACAAGTCTTGAGAATAGCATTTGGTATCATGAAACCTAGCCTCTAAGAGGAATATTGTATGGTATGGGATTTTGAGGGATGGATGTTCCATTTAAAATGCTTCCCCTTTAGCCAAACCATGGAAAATGGCTGTTCACAGAGATTCGGTCAATTTTTTCCCGACGCTATCTCCTGCAAAATACAGCATTGGAGATCTTCATGGCAAACAGAGTTGCTGTCATGTTCAACTTCCCAGACCCAGCAACAGTAAAAAAAGCGGTTAATTGTCTACCACGTGTTGGCATTGGCACTAGCTTTGGGCTACCACAGACCAGACGCATCTCTTTGGCCAGTCCACGCCAGATTTTCAAAGCTTCCAATATGACCCAGCGGTGGCAGCACAGAGAAATTTCAAACTTTGAATATCTGATGTTTCTAAACACCATAGCTGGACGTACTTACAATTACTTAAATCAGTATCCTGTATTCCCCTGGGTTATCACTAACTATGAATCAGAAGAGTTGGACCTTACACTTCCTAGCAACTTCAGGGATTTGTATTAAAATCTGTTATTCATCAGATAATTGGATGACTTCTGGGATTGCTAATGTGATATGGAGATTTTCATCTCTTAAATTTCCAGCTCATATGTATCCTAGGTTAGATCAAGCATTGTTACAACATAATGGGTGTTTGGTGGGTTCATGTGAAAGGAGTTTGGTGGACCTAGTTCAGTTTTGCAGCTAGCACAGTCGGTCCCCTTGTTGACAATCTCAGCAGAGATCCAATGACTGAACAGGCATGAGGACTGAAATGCTCTCCTTGCTAAACAGAGTTTCAGGGCAATGTATGGGAAGCTTACTCTCTTGCTGCCTGTGATGTAAATGTTCTGAGAATGTTAGCCTTCAAGTCTGTCAATCCAGCACCTTTCACAAGGCTCTGCATTCATTCAAAACACATTTTTGAATAGTAGATTGTATATTTATGCAAGTCACTGTTGTAGTGTTTAGGGACAGAACTACAGGATCCAATCTTGCTTCTAATGATTTCGGTAAGAGCTCCACATGTACAATAGCTGCACTCGTAAAAGTGTATCCAGCCATGCAGTATTATTGAATTTTTTCTTCCTTATTACTTCCATTAAAATCTGAGTAATGTAGACTGAGATTGCCATCTCTTTATGCCCAGTATTCTAAGAACATGGCTGATGCATTACCAAAGGAAATACTCTGGATTTAAGTTTTTTTACAAGCATAGTATGCCGTATTCAAGCAAAGGGATACAACTGTTCAAGTTTTTAATTTTGTTTTCTAGGGCACAGCTTCTGTTCTTCAGCGCAGATCTGATAATGAGGAGTATGTAGAAGTTGGAAGACTTGGACCATCAGATTATTTTGGTAAGAAAAATTCAACGTAATAAAATAAAACATTGTTTGGAAAGACATGTAGAAGATAATTAGTCTCTTTCAAAACTAGTTTTATATGCTTCGATCAACAACAGGGATGTATAGGGTCAGATTCTGCTCTCAGCTATCCTGGTGTAAATCCTGAATAACTTCACTGAAGACAGTGTTATTCTGGATCTGCACCAGTGTAAATAAGAATCGTTAAAACGTTATGAATGTTAGACTTCTGAGTAATTTTAAATGGCACAAGCATATATAATACAACAGGATCTACAACCAAATTATGTAAAGTGTCTATCAAGATCTTTGTTAAGGAACGTATGATATCTCTAGCGCACACTGAAGAAAAGGAAACAGAGACTATGTTTATATGACAGTATATTTATTCCTGCTTCCAGGTGAGATAGCACTGTTGCTCAATCGTCCCAGGGCAGCCACTGTAGTGGCACGTGGGCCACTGAAGTGTGTAAAGCTGGATCGTCCTCGCTTTGAACGAGTGCTTGGTCCTTGTTCTGAAATCCTGAAGAGAAACATTCAGAGATACAACAGTTTCATTTCTCTTACCGTTTAAGCTATTCCATTGGGAATGCTGCCTTTGTGTGACCTTGTGCACTTAAATTTGACCTGTGCAGCTCAATAGCTTTATGAAGAGAAAAAGGTGTGCATTTTATTTGTCTTTTTCTGTCTATGTCTGATGCACTGGATATAAATTCAAATGTTATGTATCATTAAAGTAGGATGACAACCATTTGGATAAGACTAGCTGTTAGGAATGTTTATGAATGGTTAGGTTTTCGGCTTCTGGGTAAGATTGCTATGTGTTACCCATTAAATACTTTCATTGTGCAATTTTAACTACTTAAAAATACATCCGAGTCTCTATTTCTCCATTTATTTTAGCTCAGTCTCCTGCAAGTTAGTCCTATCCATCTTTTGTCAAACTTTTTTAATGAATATACATCCCCCTCTGCCCTACAATTTAAAATGCTCTTCACTTGTTACGGGAAGTTTGCAAAACACCACATGACAAAGGACAGTTGCACAATTTGAGGGGGAAGGCAAGAGGAAAATTTTGATCATTCCAATACTCCAAGAAAGAGTAGAGCTGTGGATCATTTTGTCTGTTAAGCCTACTGGCCCAGATTATCTCTGATGCAAATTCTTTGAAGGCAGTGGAGTTACACCAGGGATAAATTTGGCCAATTCAATTTTGAAAGTGAAGATTTCAAGGTGTTTTGGGGATTTTTTTCTAAGCATTTAAGTGTAGCCATTAGTCCCCAAAGTGGGTTGCCCTGAGCCTTTTTAACTAAGAGCCTGAGCCAAAGCCCACTAAAGTCAATAGGAGCTTTTCCATTGACTTTAATGGGCTTTGGATCAGGTCCTAAGACTTTTGAAGCATCATTCTATACACCAAAATATCAGCAGCAGCTTTTTCTGAATAGATATAAAAAGCTTGAGAGATCATGCTAGAAAGCACATCAAAGATATTCAACAGCAGTTTGGTATGAAAATATTTTACATATATCCATTTACTGCAGTTAAAATACCTTTGCTATTATATATGATCAAGGGTTTTTGAAAGCCAGACATATACTTTAAAATGAATCATCCCCGAATGTACTATGCGTAGGGTGACCAGATAGCAACTGTGAAAAAATGGGACCGGGGGTGGGGAGTAATAGACGCCTGTATAAGAAAAAGTCCCCCAAAACGGGACTGTCCCTTTAAAAACGGGACATCTGGTCACCCTGACTATGCTGCCTCTCGTCAAAAAGATGAGCACTGTGCAAGAAACGAGTCAGGCCCTGACCCGGCAATGAATGCCATGTGCTTGGACCCCTGCACCTGGGCACAGCCCCACTGACTTTGTTGTAGCTCTGCACCGGCACAGGAGCCCTCTTGTGTAGGGCTTTCTGCAGAACCAGGCCTTAGCCCTGCAAGATTTTAACATTTTAAATCATTCCTTTGGAGAATTTTCCCATCGGAGGAAACCTCAGTTTGAGCACTGTAGCAAAGTGTGCATCCAACGGCCATAAATACACCTGTCCACGTCTTTTGATTATGGTAAAGCCGTATTTCTTGGCTTATTAAAGCATCCTCCTATTTGATGACAGTAAGCATTTTTCATATTCTTCCTTCCTTATATGCTGAAATTACAAATTAAACAAGGCAGACAGAACCTTTTTTTAAATCAAAGGGGTTAGTCAAGAATATGGCTAAATGAAGTAAAAATGAGAAAGCTCATTATGCTCTTTTAACCTAAATTAACAAAAATTCCTTTTGGAATTTTCCCACCAAGAAAACTCCTGGGGCTCAATACTACAACCCTCAGAGTAATCTTCGCTGAGTTATATAGATCCACGGACTTCAGGATCAGGCCGATCATAATTTCAAGCTCTTTAATTTATTTCAGTATGTTTTTAGTGATCCCAGTAATCTCTGTTTATTACTGTTATTTATTATGATTATTATGCTTCTTGCATGGATTATTAAATGTGACCATTCAAAATGTTTTGTTTTCCAACTTGCAATTTCATGACAAACATTTATATGGACAAAAATCCACCAGACACATACATTCATGTAAAAAACTCATTCTTTGCTTAATCATTTTTGTATTTTCCTATTCTGTGCAATTAAAAAAAAACATGTAAAGGTTACCACTCACTCATGTATGCTGTTTTATCTCTTGCGTTTCTGTTGCTGTATTTGTAAAAGTTTGTGAGTGTTTGGCATAAAATGCAGGAAACATTTCAGCATTACTTAAACACTGAGTGTATTAATCTCACTGTTGAGAGTTAAATATACACACATACAAAACAGATACTTTGCTATGAACTTTTAAAGATAATGAAAATCAGATTTGAATTACAATTCTGTTGTAAACAATATGAAAAGACATGTAACCATCTAACAGCAGAATTCCTTTGATGTAAGGGGAACAGTCTATTCCATTTTAAAGATTATTGTAATATTTGATATGGATGATGGGACAGAATTATGGTATGAATAAAATTCTTGTACGTTATATGTGGTGCTTGTGAGCTTCTTAACAATGGAAGTTGTATTTAAAAATCTGAATACGGTAATAAAAAATTTGAGCTCTATTAAAAAAAAACCCAGGGTGCAGAATAATGTATTCTGTAATGTAATGTAAAAACAATCAGAGTAGGGAAGAGGCAGATAATCCCGATGCTGTACATAAAGGGAGACTGCTCTGTTTCTCTGGGTAGTCAGTAAGGGAAAAAAACTCATGCTTAAATGTTATATAAGCAAATGGGCTCCACACTCCCTCAAGCATTTCTGTGCTGGTATTTAGGCCCCAATTCAGCAAGGTGCTTAAGCACATGCCTAACTTTAAGTATGTGAACAGGCTCATTGAAGTTTTAAGAAAAGGAGTACTTGTGGCACCTTAGAGACTAACAAATTTATTAGAGCTCACGAAAGCTTATGCTCTAATAAATTTGTTAGTCTCTAAAGTGCCACAAGTACTCCTTTTCTTTTTGCGAATACAGACTAACATGGCTGCTACTCTGAAACCTGTCATTGAAGTTTTAGAGACCCTGTACTAAGCCAGGAGAATTGAAATTCATGGGACTTCCCGTATGCTACGCATAGGCTTAAATATCTTGCTGAATCAGGGCTTTAATTGGAAGGAAAATCTTTCTCAGGACCAAATGCTGCCCTCTTTCCCCCAACACGTACAAAGCCCAAGGCCTTTCCCCCAATGGGGATTTGTGCTGACCACACCTTTTGATGGCCAGTCACCCGTATATCGGCACCCTCATTCAAATCAAAGTTAGAGAAATTTTGAAAATATGTGGATGTTGATATTCTCAGCTGTACAAATAGATTTAAGATGACTCAATCAAAGACTTAAAAAAATAAAACTCTAAAGTTGGGCATAAATAGGCACCTGTCTGACTTTAAAAAAAAAAAAAAAAAAAGTGCAGAGTGCTCAGTAGTTTCTTTAGTCTCTCTTTTAAATCTTGGCCTACAATGGCTTTGGAGATCCTATAGCCAGTCACCTCTAAGTCACTGTTTCAAATGCATCTGAGATCAATTAATAACCTTGACAGCTGTTCAGTGGCTTATGTGATAAATACTGTGTTCTCAGTGTAGGATGGATTAATTTTAAATCAAGATAATTTAAATTACCAAGTGGAAAGTCTCAATTAAAATCAGTGATTTAAATCAATGTTTTATTTTGTAATGGTCACTCTGTGGTGTGAACTCCTCCTCTCCCTCCCCCCCCCCCAGTGCCTGATCCAGAGAGGTTGAGTCTGTTACAGCTGCCTGCTTGGGAGCCTGGCTCTTTTATCTCAAGCTGTAGAGATTCATGCTTTCAGTTCCAGAGGTTCCTCATTCAGTATCCGGGGGTGTCTGTCATGAAGGTGGTTGTCAGGAACTAGAGAAATATTTTTAAAGTACAGCTTAAATTTTGGAGTACAATTTGGAGGGAAGGTATAGGTTTTTCTTCTGCAGAAATGCAGACTATGCAAGGTTCCTGAAAATATCCCCTCCTTTTTCAAATCCTACATAAATCTCTCCCTTTTCATGAAATCTTTCTATATTCATCTCATTCCCAATGATTTTGTCACACCTGTCCTTACTAGTTTTGTTTTTCTTGTGTTAAACTTTATGGGGCATGGACTGTATCATTCTTTTGTTGCATAAAGTGACACGTGTAGTGCTGTGTAGAGAGAGCTCACTTTGTGATTAAATTTAAAAACAAACATTGAAGTCCTAGTCTCCTTGAATGAAGATTTGGGGCTGGAAAAATCTTCCTGTTTTGTTGTTGCGTTACAGGCTTAATTTCCTGCACATCTTCTAGTGGAAGAAATATTATAGCTCTGTGAGCTCTTGGGGAGGGAGGATTGAAGGGGAGAAGTAAGAAAATTCTTTCCTGGGTATCTGGCTGGTGAAGCTTGCCCATATGCTCAGGGTTTAGCTGATGGCCATATTTGGGGTCGGGAAGGAATTTTCCTCCAGGGCAGATTGGAGAGGCCCTGGAGGTTTTTCGCCTTCCTCTGTAGCATGGGGCATGGTTGACTTGAGGGAGGCTTCTCTGCTTCTTGAAGTCTTTGAACCATGATTTAAGTTCTTCAATAGCTCAGACATGGGTGAGGTTTTTCATAGGAGTGGGTGGGTGAGATTCTGTGGCCTGCGCTGTGCAGGAGGTCGGACTAGATGATCAGAATGGTCCCTTCTGACCTTAGTATCTATGAATCTATGAATCTATGAATCTAAATCCCTCGTGTAGACAGGCAGAGCCACTTTTTGCAACTGTAAAGCATCTCAGGCCAAGCTGCATCAGTGCCAGTTGCAGATTATAGTGGTTTACCACTAGCGGTTTGAATTGGTGCAGCTATCCTGGGGCTGAAATCGGGACAAATCCCCAATGGAGACAAGGCCCCAAAAATGAACTGCTTTTATGCAGGACATATAAGAGGAGCTGGAGGAATCTTTCTGCCCGTCCAACCTGGTGTCTTGGTAAGGAGCAGCTATTCAGTAACCCACTGCCACCAGCAGCTCATTGGCGGTAGTACCAGATGGACGCCCTGTGCATCCCCTACAAGGTGTGTGGATTTTCCCAGCCTGCCATCCAGCATTTCTGCCATCAATGAGGAGCAGCATGCAGAGTCACTCTGATGCCTCTCTGTGATGTCCCACACACACTGGGATCATGGGTGGTTCCTCTGTGTCTAGGGTTTTCCACCTTACCATTTTTGGAGTATGTTATTTTCCTCCCTTTGTTATGATTCAGGCTGCAAGGATTCATCTTTCCTGAGAATTACTCACATTATGTAGTAATCAGAAGTAACTGCTTTCTCTGAGCTTCTTCCAGAATGACATTACTATCATGTGCTCCCAGAAGAGGATCTTACCGCCTCTCATTGTCCTTGGGGTTTTTTCACCAGCATGGGGCATGGGTCACTTTCAGGTTTAAACTTGTGTAAATGGTGAATTCTCTAACTTGAAGTCTTTAAACCATGATTTGAGGAGTTCAGTAACTCAGCCAGAGGTGAGGGGTCTATTACAGGAGTGGGCGGATGAGGTTCTGTGGCCTGTGATGTGCAGAAGGTCAGAGTAGATGATCACGATGGTCCCTTCTGACCTTTAAATCTATGAGTCATGCCCAGGATTCTTGTTTTGGCTGGCTTTGTTTATGCCATAGTCATTTGAACAGTACTCCAGTACAGATGGTAGAGGATTTTTTTCTGTGGAATTAATTGTAATCCTAGAATTTTTTTTTTAAACAGACATACATGGTTGAACGTGGTTTAGTCTCTAGTTGTTGTATGATCTATGTATGTATTTTTGGAAATGTATGTCGCTTTCTGCAGATCAGTGTACAAGGCCCCTAAAACTGTGTAATTGTGTCAAACCCCCTAATCTTCAGTTTCTTTTTTCTCCCAAATGAAGCTGGACTTTGTGCCATCAAGGCTGTGGGGATGTCTGGGAGAACCATAATTTTCTGAGGATAATAAAAAACTTGGATTAGTTTCACATTTTAGTTTGTTGCAACAAATGTCTACTAGATGTCCACTAGGGTTTCTGATGGGATGGTACTTGGGCAGTGCCACAGAGCCTATGCTTCTATTTTTAGCACACTAGTTCAATCACAGCTAGCGTGGGACTGTCTATTTGAGCTGGAAATGACACCTCCAGTAGCTATCACCTAAGGGTGAAATACATCCCTGTGCAGGATCTTAGCACAAGGCCTATGCATCCCATATGTTCTGTTTTGAGTTCTTAAATGGTGCATAAGCCCTGGTGGTGGCCTCCTTAGCACAGAGGTGAGTTTCACCCTTAATGCACATTTACGTCTAATGTCAGAGGAATTAAATATTATCTCTTGTTATAAGTGCAGAGGCAAAACCAAGACGTTCCTTGTAAAAATAGCCATAGATTTTATGAGCATTTTACCAAATGTACAAGCAAGTAGGATGACAATTGTTTCACTGTATTTTGCTGACACATTGGTTGCTAACTGCTCTCCATAGAATGCCTATTATATATTTCAGGTAATCAAAGAGCAGCATATTCATTTAAGGGTCACGATCCCCCTCAAACTCCCAGGCATGCTTTTTTCAGAGTGATCCTGGCAATTCTGAGTCTGTCCATTCCCACCCTGTACCCAAAATACACACACCTTCCCACAAGCTCTCACGGATGTGATCACAGCTGCAATAACTCCTGCAGATGCCACTGCCCTGAGGTGGAGGACAATGGGTGTGCGTGTGTATGGGCTTGAGAATCCCACTGTGAAACTTGGAGTTATGGGAGCTCATCTGCTTGAGCTCTTCACTTCCGGGGCTTTTCAACAGCTCCTTGTTGGGGAGTAGGGTTTTGTCTGAGGAGTGTGGCTTGCATGACAAACTGGCCTTTCCTCTGAAAAAGCTGGCTAGCCACAGCATCAGCATCTGGAGCCATCTGTGCATTGCCGGGAAGGCTGAGGATGTTTTGTGCTTGGTCAGATTCCAATACTTGAGTGATCTTGCTGATGCCTAACAGTCCGGATTCAACTTTTTAAAACAGGCAGCACTTTGCCAGTATCCTTATAAGCTGCACCTGCAAAGCAAAGTATGACTGACTATCTCCTCCTATACAGTAGGGTCCCCTACTAGAACTACATAGATAATCAATTTTGGCGTCACAATTCTCTAACGTCTCTGGAACCTTTGTTTTTTAAGTTAAGACAGCACAATTGAAAGTATGTGAGTCAAGGAAGAGGCTATAGTCTACATCAGCTGGAATCCCAAGTAACCCACGTTCCTGTATTTACTCAAGTTTAAATTAAATCTGCAGATTTCTCTTTAAAAACATGAATTTTCATGAAGGAAAAAAAACAAAAACAAAAAATTGCATTACCCAAGACAACTGCTCATATTCCAGTGTAGAACATATCCAAACATGGAACAACAACATACCATCTTGTTACAAATGCCAACAATGCTGAATGAATTGGCAGATCCAGTGTTTCTGCATAATCTCTAGTCACTACAATATTAGGATAGTGCCGTATTTTTTACATTTTCCACTTTACTTGCTGTTTTGGTTGAAATTAAAAAGAATCCTCTTTGCAAAAAACAAAATCTGATTAAGGTTAGCTGACTGCATTAGCGTTACTATTGATGAGTGAGAACAGTTTCCTGTCTTTTGCAAGAATTCACACTTAGACTAGAAACTATAGATGGATGATGAGTTAGGGATTTTCAGCCTGTTACTGGCTGTGAATGTGTATGCTGCAGGCTCCAGGGAAATAAGCTGAATGCCTTTCAGGGAAGTGGCTACTCCCTATCCTCTTTATACAGAAAATGTATTGTCATTATTTGAAAGAACTTTTGTATTGCCCTTAGACTACAAGTATGGTGATTGTTCCATTAGAAGACATCATGGTGCATAGCAGTGAAATACGACGTACAGTACCATGCATGTGTATTTTCCAGATAAACTGTGAACAGGGTGAAATGGCCCTGCAAAGAGTTTGGGTACAATAGCTGCTTTACATTCTTTCATACATGTGGAATTTATATGTACTGTACTGCAGAATGACTCTGTTACATGACTATGTGTTTAAGATAATGTGATGATTAACTAGCTTTCTAGTGGTTTTCTCTTCTAAGTCAGAGTTGTGGTCCAAAGACAAAGTAGCACAGACCTCAAATCAGGCGATGATCTGCTACTGGCTAAATCCCTCACAATCCCACTAAAAAAGAGCAAGAAATAAACAGACTTACACTTTAACAGTGTGGTGGCATGTGGGATTCCTTTTCCCCTTCCCTCTGTGGAACTGCTAGCTAAACTGCACTGGGCTACGGATTTGGCTGCAGCTGAAGACTGTCTGAGTCTTTCTAATATTATATATATCTGTACTATGCCCCCACCCTGAATCTGAAATGTGAGCATTGTCTGTTGCTCCCCACAATTTAACCTGTGTAACAATGATTGCAAGCCCATGGCTTCAGGCAAAAATCAGTTTCTCTTGCATACAGCATAAAATCCAGGTGCAAGCAGAGGGTCATACAGTTGGTCAGAAGGCACCTTGTCATGGTCAAAACTATGTGTTGGTAGGCCTGGCCTCTGATTGCAAGGTGAGCGTGGCTATCTGGAAAGAGGCATGGCTGCTCTTCTACCTGGCAAAGCTGTAAATTGCCAGCAGCAGCCAGTGCTAGCCAGCAGCCGCAGCATCCCACATATTGCTCCTACTGAGAAGATCAGTCAGATGCACCAATCACATATTGTGATGGCCCAGTGTGGGAAACTCTACTGTTAAATGGCAGGATCAATGTATCCTGTTCTGGACATGTGGCCAGCTAAGCACTTGGACCCTCCCTTGGCACTTGGGTTTTTGGCTCTCAACCCAGAGTTTAGCCCTTAATGAAATAAGACAGGACAATATCAGCTGAGCAGGATTTTTTTTTTTTTTGACTATCAGAGTTTCCATCAGGAGCATGAGAATTGGCACGACAAAGGCATATTTGTAAGGGCTGACAAGATGTAGTGGAACCTGTGCTTGGGTAAACTTTGCCCCACCAAAATAGCCATAAAGAAACCACCTCCTCGCTACAGAAAAGCTGTTATGCCCGAAGCATATTAAATTGTATATGCTTTTTCTCAAGGCTAAAGAATTGCAGCAGCGACAGCAGCTGTGGTTGCTGGAACCAAGCCACTGCATTCAGCTAATGAAGGCCTTGCTGAGGATGAGGTGGGGGAAGGAACACAGCTGAATGTATTATTCAGAGACCCACATTGAAATAATGTGCTGGTCTTTAGAATGTGTAGTATGAAAAGAGTTACTGCACAGTCACCAAGTAGCAGTGTCTTGGCCAGAGAGAGCAGCAAAGTTGATTAGTTGACTCATTCGCCAAGTTAGATTCTTAACGCCTGGAGGATCTGATTCCTACTTGTAAAGAGGAGGAAGGAGTTTTCCCCCTGGTTCCCTGAAGAAAGCACTAGCACTCAGCGGTGGTGGCGGAGCTGTGCTGTGAGGGAAGTATTTGGCCCATGGTTACTGGATCGGCTTGATCCTGCACAACACAAACAAATGCAGAGCACAGTGCATATAAACAGAAGATTAAAAGTAGCAAGTAAGCGGGATATGCAGGGCCAGCCATTCCTTCGAACGTGAGCTCTGCTGACAGCTATCCCATTACAGCCTTCTGGTAGCAAGTGCAGCCCAAGAAGGAAGAATGCAGCCTCCTTAGTGTGATGAGGATCACACATAAACCCATGTCACCTCAGGCAATTCCACTCTCCACCGTCACTGTGCCTCTTTCCCTCTGCACACTTGAGAAAAAGGGAGTGGGGGTACAACAGGCTTGGGACTGTCTTCCAGCCAGCTATCAGGCTATGGCTAGCACTTAACCTCACCTGAGCCCACATTTGTTGTCAATCACAGGAACCTTGTGCTCCCTGCACTATGCCTGGATTTGCAGGACTCTGCCTGTCACTGAGCACCCTGGTACTCTACATGCCTCCCAGTCTAAAACATGCAGAGGATCCACAACAAGATCTAAAGATCTTCACACAACCTTGGCCTCCTTGTACATGAATCTTATCACTGACACTCAAAGTCAGTTACTTTTCCCTTGGTTGGAAGTTGGATCTCTGAGCCTCGATCTCCAGCCCAATTTTTTCTGGATTTCCCTGATCCGAGAAGGCCTCGTGTTAGCCCTACAGCCATTGCAGCAGAGGGGAGCTGGACATGTCACCTTCTGGAGCCTCAGTCCATTGGAGGGATCGTTCTGGGATGTGGTGAGTAGTTAAAAACTTTTTATTTTTCTCCTGCTTTACAATTTCCTTGAGAGTAGATCTGAATTGATTGGGAGGTGGTGGGGGAATCCTATTTATCCTGTACTTTTGGGAAATTAAGAAAAAACAGCATGAAGCTTCCCTTGGTAACCCATGAGCATTTTAGTATAGATAGGCTCATCGCAGCATCTCCCAAGCAGTAGAAGTAAAACAAGACAAAATAAATTAGAAATGAGCATTTTTATGCTAACATATTGCAAGTGTCTCACTAATGATGAGTTAGGCTCGTAGTTCACGCTCTACAACCAAGAAATAAAAATAAAGACCACACCTTTGAATGCCCATTTCAATTTACCTCCAGCCATTCTAGCTGTCCATTCTTTAAAGCAGAGAAGAGATTCATGGCTCTCCTCCAATGCAAGCAACTTTCCTTTATAGCCTATGGGGTAAGTAACCTTTCGCATTTGAATGCATTCCATATTTGAAGTCATTGTGAAGGTATGAATAAAATGATTCAGTAAAATAAAATTCATATTCAGATGCTTTTAAAGTAGATTATGGCAGATTAGCCAACTAATCTACAGTGAATCCCTTCTTCAATGATTTCAAAATGTAAACAAATCCAGCCACTTGTCTTTTGTGTATAAATATTTACCATGGATTATATTAAGATTAACGTTAGGTGATATTTGCAACAATGGTTTTACTTTGTGACAAGCTACGTTTGGTAATATAAAACCTACTAAAGGAAAAATGTCTTCAAGAAAGCATGAAATTTAAGCAGATCAGCTGTACAGTTATAACACAGGATGTAAACAGTCTGAAATAGGAAGTTACTATTACCTAGAATTGAAGGAAGCTGCTTGCTTGGTATAGAGTACAATTGACTGGGATTATTAAAATGCATTTGTAAAATCTGCACTAAACCATAGGTTTAAATTCATTTTAGTGAATGATGACATAACTACAAGCAGTGCCGGTAATATGGAGTATATATGCATGTAGAGTGTGATTTTCAGAAACTCTAAGCATTGAACTAACTGCTTCCACAGAAATCAATGGAAAGTTTATCACAAATGTTATAGGATCAGTTGAACAAATGCTCTTTGCTTTTAGAAAATCCCACTCATAACCTATAAAATGCTTCAACAAACAACAACAACAAAGATGACCAAATTACTTTTCTCTAAGAACTTTACAGTTCAGTTTTTTCCCTAATCAGGCAACTGGAAAAAGACATCTAAGAACTTTTTATTAAGGGTAAGGTTAATTATAAGAAACTGATGAGTTCTACTAATTGATTTTACCCTTGTAAATTAATACAGTTCTAGCCCATCTACCCAAAATTGGCTTTTTTTTACCTTGGAGACCATGGACATCTTTCGTATCTTATGACTTCCAGGCCACTCATCAGATCTGAGCCCTTATTAAACATCTGGAGCAAACTACTTTACAATTAATATATGACATTACCTCTAACCCTTATAAGTCTATGGGAGTTAAATCTAACCGGCCGTACATTCAGAAGGGCCATATACATACAGCAAATGGTTGCTAATCCTCACAGACCGATGAAATTCTGATGCTGCGCTGAAGTATAGGTAGTTTGGATGATATCTTGGCCAGAGTGGGAGCAGCAAGACACCTCCTGGCCCCTTCCCCTTTTATTCATTAATGTACTGAAACAGATCAAGGACATGTATCATTGGCTGGTGCTGCACCTGCTCCTCCCCAGCTGCAGCACGCATTAGTCCACAAACCTCTCCAATACACCAATAATCAGTACAAGTCAGTGAGGCTCCGCATTCTATGGTTTCAGACTTGAGCTTTAGATGCAAATCAAGAATGTGAAAGCAGGACACGGCAACCACAAAGGCAGGATTGAGCCTTAGGGCTGGAACACCAACAAGAATAATAGCTTCACATTTTGTAAGTGGACAAATATGATTTTGGTCTGTTCAAAGTCATTTTCTGTAGGTACTGGCCCCTCAACTGAGTGGCACATGTGAAAGAGGAATCCATAAAGAGTTGGGTGTAATGTGAAAGCTGAAAACATTTAATATTTAGTATTTCATATTTTGGGACTTCATCTTTCTAGGACTTTCAGCAGGGCTGTGAACCTGAGCCATTCATTGGCAAGTCTATTTTTCCTACGAGAGCAGAAAATGTGGAAATCTTTGTAGACTAGTGGTGCATTTTCCTGCAGATGTGGAATTTTCACTGACTCACCAGCTGTATAGAGAACTCTTTAGTATATGAAATAAAAGACCCTGTAGCTGACCCCCAAGAGAACTGCATATGCCAGTAACTCTACTGTATGAAAACTCCTGTGTATGCTGTATTCCAAATACAAAATTTAATTGGAGAGGGAGGCGAAAAATCCCTGTGTGAATATCGTGCAGCTCTCTGGAGCAGGGAGTTAAAGGTCAACAAGTACAATTCTCTTGCAGTGACACGTGCTCTGGAGCCGAATCTCATTTAATCTACAGACCTTGTGCAGTGAGGGGGAAGAGCTGGAAGGGGAGTGAGGTTATGTGCAGTAGGTGTCAGGAGCAGAGCTTACACTTCAAACAACAAGGCACAAGATGCAGTTTCTGAAGGAGCAGAACCTAAAAGCTGATGCTTCATAACCTTTGTCAGCAGCATCACATCATGCCTACACCACGGTGTTTAGAGGAGCATCAGACACTGATCAGGTGTGGGCCTTTCATCATGGTGGCTTTGTCTGAGGAGGACCAGGTAGGCCCACGGAGCAGTACTACTTTTACTGTTACTTCCCAAAGAGTGAGGCAGGGCTCGTGAAGCTTTGAGTTGTGATACAAAGGATGTTGTGTCTATTAAGCTATCAGTGGAGTGTCTAGTTACAATGAAAATAGCTGTTAGGAACCTAGGAAAAGAGAAACCACCTTTCCATATGGAAGGCAGCCCCTTCCCACCCATAGCATAATTAGCACCGTTTCATACTCTTATTGAAGAGACAATCTGTTTAAAATAAGAGATTTCTAGAGTCTTCTCAAACACGCTCATTTGCTAAATGACTTCTGATGTGGTTTCTGTTCTCTTTGTTAGGTTACATTATAGAAATCTAAGTTAGAGAGACAATGATTCATATTTAGATCATCCACCCACCATCTGATCTGTGTTGTAAAGGAAGAAAGGATATTGTTGCATTCCCTGTTGTGTTAAGGCTGGGAGCTTGAAATGCTTGGTGGTGATTTACCATTACAATCAAATTACTAGTATGCAGAAAAGAAAAAGGGTTTGGGTTTGTAGCAGCCGTAGTTATCACAAGACCAATATCTGAATTGTTGGCAATTTATTATTATTTACTTTATATAATTTAATGTTTATATATCTGCAGTAATGCCCAGAGACGTCAAGCTGGGGCCCCAGTGTGGTAGGGTCTGTACAAACACATAAGAAAACATGGTCTCCACCCAAGGCTTATGATAATTACTTGATGATAACAGTGCATTATGGACCCAGGCATGTACAGTTTGCTTTTATCGTTACATATTTGTTGCCCAGCCTAAAATGACCATGTGTTTCTTCCATGCTGGAAAATGAGGCGTATGCTCCCACTGACTTCAGTGCCAATTTTGCCTGAGAAAGGGTTGCAGGATCAGGCCCTTTGATTTTAACAGTCAGAGAAAAATCGGTCTCCTCCCCATTTTTGCCTATGGTCAAATATTCTGAAAGGCTGTTTACATCTGTAGAATCTAAATCAAAACCAGGGGTAGTGAGGATCTCAGAAACCTCCTTGGCAAGACTAAATGGAGCATTGCCATTTGATGTGGTTTGTTGGCTCCCCATCTTGAGAGATGAGCCTTTTTTTTGGGTGGGGGGAAAGAAAAATCCTACTCCCGGCATAAGTAACTGTTACCCAAGCAAATGCTGGATAGAGAGCCAATTACATGGTACATAGTCTTATTTCAGAAGGCTCTACAAAGCCAAAGTATTGAAAGCCTTTCGTATTGTAATTTTGGAAAGTGTGATATTCTCTTAAAGTGGGAATATGACTTCCACTGACTTCAGTGAGAGCAGAGTTAGGCTCTGAAAAGCCTACTTTTAACTTTTTTCCATTATTTCCTCATACAATGAACAAAATAGCTCAATTAGTTGTTCCCCCCGCCCTCTGCTCATACATTTTGACTCTTCATAAAAAGAGATAACCAACCCTTCCTCTGTTTTTCTAAAGCTTATGATGGAATTGATGAGGGATGTTGCTGACCGTTTAGTTTGTATTTAACATCACGAGTAACTCAGAGTCACAATCGTTTACTGTAGCGTATAGGAATGTGATAGTATCTCTTTAAGTAATTCAGGATCCCTCTTGCACGCCACCCTGTCTCTGTGGCTGAAGACACCAGAACCCAACAGAATAGCAGTATATATAAGTAGCTAGGTCATATATGTTTGTATATAGGTAAGCACAGTTATTTGGTACTCAACAGTGTTGTCATATTCTTAATGTTGTGCAGAGAATAAAGACACCGCAGTTGGCAATGAGGAGGAGATACTACCCAATTCCTATACAGTGCAATTACAGACGTTTGCATTTTGTAAGGACATCACACTGGGTAAGCAACAATATTCAGGATAAAAATTAAACCAAGGAAAACTTGCCCAGCTAATGAGAAGATCGCCAGAGAGCCTTTTCGGCCAGTGCTAGCAGTTCCTTTGTTAGATAACTCAATGTGTGTTAAAGATTTATTGTCGTTATCCCACCTTATTGCTATGCTGAATGTTTCAATTATCTTTTTATGTCTGGCATTTCCCTAATACGCAATGTTACATTGTTGCTCCTCTTTCTGCAAAGAATGAAAGGGTCTTGTTTTTCCAATCATTACACTCACACTCTGATCAGCTAGGGGAAGATTACAGAGCATATGTGGCCTGCCTTGATGATTTTAAAGGTTACTAATTGACCTCTATCTCATCACCTTACCCGCATCAATCTAGTTAATGGCTCTCTTCTTAGCTCTTCAGAAATGTGTCCAGCTTCCTCTGCAATGGATTCATGATTTTATTGCTGACCTTAGCTGTTAATTCCCTTATTTCATTCATCTTGAGTTTCAAGCTAATCTGTACCCCGTCTTGACTCTATAGGGCCAAATTCAGTCTCGGTGTAATTCCACTGATTTCAAGGCAGTTGCACCAGTACTGAATTTTAGTCCATGACTCCATTAGGATCTCCAACAGCATATTGGCATCAAGTGATTCTTTTCAAGACCTCAAATTCCTCCAAGACTTTCCCTTAAATCAGTGGGTTTCAACCTTTTTTTCATTGGCAGACCCCTAAAAATGGAGGTGCAGACCCCTTTGGAAATTCAATGTGTGGTCTGCAGACCCCTACAATAGATGTCTTAGACTGAAAACGAACTGAACAGAATTCAACTATAATGTTGTATGTGCTGGGGGTGGCATTTGATGCAGCATGAGAAAGGATGCTAACTGTAGGCTTCTATGGTAACAACATCAGGTCTGGGTTTTGACCTGTAGGGGAAGGTATTCACATACTTTTGATTGATCAGAAAAATGGTATGCCCTTTCTGTGATCTGACCCTTTATTTTCATCATCACCTTTGTTTGACCCCTTAGACAAAGTTTGCAAACCTCCAGGGGTCCACGGACCACAGGTTGAAAACCACTACCTCAGGCCTTTTGTCTCCAATACTGTATGTACAAATAATAGGCTAATCTCCACTCAGAACTCACCCTGTCATTTCAAGAGCTAGTCAAATTTTTTTCATCAATTTTTTTTTTCAATACAAAACACCTTTTTGACCAAAGAGAAATTTTTGTGAAAAAAGTTCCCCCTTTGGCAAAAACGTTCCGGGTTAACATCAAAAAATCGAACACGGATGGAGTGGGTGGAGCTTGGGCTCTGACTCCGCCCCTGCCCCCAAAACCCCAGGGAACACATGAGAACAGCTGAAAGAGAGGGAAGTAATCTTTGCAAGGGATAAGGTTGATTCAGATTCCTTCCCCCTGGAGTAAGGGAAGAACCTCACATAGGACTTGTGACAAAGTCTTGATTGAGCCCTATGTGAGACATGTGTATTAACCTCTGATACAGCAGGCGAGGTGCAATGCTGTAAGCAGCAGTGCAACAACCCATAGTAGCCAAAAGCTTTTGCCCTTTTAATGTTAAAAACATTGCACCCAACAACTTGCTCTGCTGAGTGGAGCACAGGTAATGAGATTTCTTTCTCCTGAACAGTGTGTGCCTCAAGCTGCTGTTAAACTCATTTTTTAAATACAGCATTTTTGATTATTTCCTATTCACTTGATATGTTACCAAAATAGATCCAGTCTTCCCCTGTTTTAGCCTCTGCTAAAACCCTCAGATCAATCTTCTCCCACAACAAAAAGTATGTAGAATTGGCTAAAAAAGAAAAATTCCTCTTCTCACAACACTTAAAAAAACCAAACAACCCCTCCTCTTTTTTGCTTAAAAAAAAAGAAAAGAAAAGAAAAAAAGCATGTAAAGAACTCTGTTAAACTGCGGCTGTCCAGCGGGCTCCATCCTAAATGAGATCTGCAGTATCCCTTTAACCATTGTTTTTCCACTCCTTAGTTTAATTGATTAATCCTCCAAAAATAGCTGCAGAAAGATGAAGTGACTGGGAAGGCTGATGACAGCAATACACACGACATCATTTATTTTGATCTTTCAGAAAGTCTTGCCTGGAGCCTGCAGCTGAAAGTCTGAGCTTTAAGGATTCAGGGGGTAGGACATGGAAATGATAAAATATATGGTTTCAGATAGAAAACTGAGCATGAGAGATCAGTTAACAGTGTGTCCGACTGTGGGGGGAGGGTGGGAAATAGGGGTCAGTATGAAAGCCTTTTCCTCTTTTTTATTCTGAATAAATGACCCACAGAAGAGAGAGAGAGCGAGAGTGCACAGGTAAACTAGCTGAACTTGCAAATGTTGATGGCACTAAATCAAATAAGGGCAAATGCAAATTTACATCCATGCTTATACACACATATAATGGCAGTTATATATGCAAACCAGAGAGAGAGATTGTAATGGGTTATACTGGCCCTTTAAGCCCAGAAGGGTAAATCTCAGGGGCCAGGCTACCCCATTCTGCAGCAGACAGAGACTCAGGGACCAACAGAGGCAGATGCTGAGAGAGAGGAAGCAGTCCCAGGGTAACAGCTGGTGTCTGGAAAACTCCATGCTAGGGTTCTCCTCGGCGTCTGGGACCAGGAGCCTTGTGGGATAAGGTGGGGTAGGATTTCTTTTCTCAGCCAATCAGGAAAGTTCTGGGAAAGATGGTCACATATAATGTGCCTCTTCCCTCAGAATGGGGAGAGATTGCTTGCCTGCTAACCTCTCCCTGGCCAGAGAGAATGAGACTGAATTGCTTTGATTCCTCCAAGCAGAGGAGGAGTGTCAGGAAAACTGTGCCCAACACTGATGCCTAGGGATAGGAGAACACTTTGTTGTGAAAGGTTTTTTTCCAAGTTTCATTTCTCTGAGTGGCTTTGTAGCCAGTGTGGATGGAAGCAGTTGAAAGGGCTGGCTCTGGTTCTCAGCGTGATACATAGCGATAAACCAAACACAACTCCTAATGGTAAAAAACCACCGTCTGATGCAGACCATTATCCCATTATGTACAGCATGAGAAGACTGAAAGGACATACAAAGGCATTGTAAATGCCTTGCGTGGTGCATGCACAGTGGTGCTATTAACATTCATGGAATCTGTGTGGGCATCAAGTGAGGGCACTCCTGAGTGAGGGCAAAGGAGATGAAATGGAACTGAAGCGGGAGTAGTGTAGGCTCCTGAAGAGAACAGCCTAACTATGCAATTGAACAACGTGTCTGACTTGGTGGCTCCTTTGGGAATTTTGTCCCCATGAGGATGACCGGAAATGGCCCTTAGCTGGGTGACAGAACACCTGTGCGACTCTCTAGCAAGTCCTCCAGATGGCTTGTCCTCTGAATGGCAGTCTTGTATTCACTTGCATTAGAGCCTTAGTAGCATTTTAATGCTGACTCTTCATGTGTACATTCATCTTCCTTCTTAATGTGCAGCTAGATTAAAAAATAATAATAATAAAAACTCTGCTATGAAAGTGAGTTGGCCACAATAAATTGAAATTCTGGATCTATTACGGCCTCTTGTGTCATGTGTTTAGGACTAGAGTCTGATCGCACACTGGGTTTATGCTAGTATAACTCCGCCGACTTCAATGGGATTATTTCTTATTTAGGATCTGTTACAAAACCTATTGAAATCAATGGAAAGACCCTCCCAGACATCAATTGGCCTAGGATCAGACCCTTAAACCAACATAAGTGGGATCAAAATTAGGTCTTTGGTGTATGCAGTTACAATCCTTATGAGAATTAGCTATTCTATAAATGGCTGAGAAAGTTAACTTTGAAAAAAAATGAAGTGTATTCCCTGTGGAAGCTGGCCAGCCTGACAGCACTGGAAACTGAATCTCCCTAACCACAGAGCAGGCAAAGTATGGAGAATGCCATTCTGAGCCCATTCTGCCATTGAGCTCTAATCCAGTTCTGGGGAGACCACATGGAGTGCTGAGAAGGTAATTTGTGCCTTCATGCCTCTTTAATCCTGGGCCTCTCTGCCAAAGGTGTTATGTTATGGGGGTGTTTTTTCTGATGTGAACATGTGTATGCTAGAAATTGGACTGAGACCACATAGGTCACCGAAGATCAAAGCTGCATTTTGAAGCAGTGACACAGAAGTAAAAGACTCCCGATCTCATTACCTGTCCCTCGAGCCATCTGGTCTCCCATCTCAGCCATTTCACTTCATCTTTTCCAAATGCCAAAAATGATTAGCCCCTATTATGAAGTACTGGCTTTTCAAATGGAATTTACAGCCACTTTTGAGCGATCTGAGCGCAAAATAAAAAATTACAAGATGCGATACAGAGAGTTGGTCATAGCAAAAAGTTTTTCTGATGACATTTAGGGTAAATAAATGACTCCGGGACTTGGAAGGAGGAACAGAAATTGAATTCCAGATGGTTGGGAAAGCAGAAATGAAATAGCAAACTCCTACTGTAGGGCGGGACCAGGAATCCAAGATATGGGGAACATAGAAGTTGGGGAATGTGCGGTTATGAGGTAGAAAGCTGGGCTGGAGACCGTTCACAAATACATTTGAAAACCAGGAGAGCAATTGGTTGTGAGATTCGGAGATAGTACATGAGGGTGACATGGAAGGGGTGTGATAATATGGGCTCTGACTGAGCCAGGTACATAAGTATATGCCTAACTTTAAGAATAGAAGTTGTCCTGCTGAAATCAATGGGACTACTCATGGTGTTAAAGTTAAGCATGTGCTTAAGTACCTTGCTGAACCGGAGCCATACTGAGATCTTGCTTTCTTTAGTTCAGCATTCTGCCTGTCCCCCACCCTCTAGAGATTTAGTAAGCCCTAAAAGGACATAAGATCATGAGTGTCAAGAAGAAAGTGATTAAGGCGGGAATAAGGGATTCATCAGCAATTATATGCTGTGGGTGAGGAGAGGCAGAAAGATCCCTTTACGCACCATGGAAATGTGCAAGAAAACATAAGCAGAGACAATAAAAGGGAAATGCAGAAGAAAACAGTTGAGATCAACTACCTACCTTGGGGGTAAAGTTAAGGGCTCCATGAAGGACAGTGATAACAGCCAGAGACTATCATATAAGCTAGCAGACAGGAAGTATGAGGAAATGAAGTCATATACTGTACTAGTCCAGTAGTTTTGAATTCTGACACTATAATTGCAAAACATAACATGAAAAAGTATAAACAAAGGACAATGGCCCATTTCAAATCCACCTAAGGGAGTGAGCACCCAATGCCCATTTCAATTATCTTAGCTACCTCTGGAAATCTCACCCAAATCCCAATACTGGCCCTGTACACGCAAGTTTTTTAAAAGGTCTATTTGAGCCAGCATTTGATTTATCCCTCCTTTCCACAGTGCTGACCTGGACTTTGGTTGGCCTTGCCCATTAGGAGGCAGAAGGGTCAGTGAGTCATGAGATGGTTGGGGTGACTAGATGAGGGTTGAGTTGCACTTCTGAGAAAAGAGAAGCAGGCAAGATTACTCCTGTCATATTGGGGGCTTTGCACCCTGGACCACTGAATACTTTTAAAAGTCGTGAGTAACTATTTTAGACACTTGGGGTCCTATTACAGTCAATGAGAGTTTTGTCAATACAGTCAGGATTTCACTCGTGGTCTTATAGTAGCGCAGGTTTTTGTCTTGAACAGAGACAAAATTCCACCAAAGATGCTTCGTTGGCCGAATTTAGCATTGAAGAGGATTGGACATTCAAACTGCATCAATCCCTGCCAGGGGCCCTTTCACTGACAGAACAGCTAGTGAGAGCATTCAGAGTAAAAATTACAGTATCTCCAGGTCTTTGTAGTGTTGTTGTAGCCATGTTGGTCCCAGGATACTAGTGAGACAAGGTGGATGAGGTAATATCTTTTATTGGACCAACTTCTGTTGGTGAGAGAGACAAGCTTTTGAGTTTAGGGAGAGCTCTTTTTCAGGTCTGGGAAAGGTTTCAGAGTAGCAGCCGTGTTAGTCTGTATTCGCAAAAAGAAAAGGAGTACCCGTGGCACCTTAGAGACTAACAAATTTATTAGAGCATAAGCTTTCGTGAGCTACAGCTCACTTCATCGGATGCATTTGGTGGAAAAATTTGGTGGTCTGGGAAAGGTACTCTGAACGTCACAGGTAAATAAGGAGGAGGAGGAGGAGTAATCATTTTACCACTGAAATCCAGGGTGAGTGTGCTACAAGAACACCCAATCATCTTCTGGCACCATTAGAGTATATTTGGGTTACTAGGCTGCAACTTGCATCTTATCTAGTAGCCATACAAGACGAAATGAGACATGAAAGCTGTGGAGAAAGGGACAGAGAAAACACATAGGTGAGCAGAGATTTGGGAATGAAAAGTAAGGAAGGCAAGTGAGGTGGGACAAAGGAATAAAGATGTAGGGAAAGGGGGAAGGAAGGGAATGGAAAGAAAGAAAGAAATAGAATGGGTATAGAGTAGAAAAGAAGAAATGGGAGATATAGAATGTGTTGTAAACAGGAGTGTATTTGGCAATTTGAAATGCATACACACCGTGGCTGGTGTGTTGCCCATAACCTTGCAAGCTAAGCAGCCATTATGCACCACACAATCATTAATGCAACAAATGCCACCAGAGATACCTAGCAGGATGTTAATATAATGCCTGATGAAGAAACCACCTGCTAGTTTGGCAAGATGACCCAGGAAAGATAGACAAGTCCTAGGGATTTTGCATTATTTAATAAGGCATCTATTGCTCTCTCAACACACAGATTACCTTTATGGGAATTATACACATCAAAGGTGAAACAGAGACATAAGCCCAAAATCTCTACAGGTGTAAACAGGCAAAAATCCATTGAAGTCAATGGAGTTGCACCCATTTACACCAGCAGAGAATCTGACCCCTAAATATTCTATTCTATTCTATTCTATTCTATTCTATTCTATCTATGTAGGGTATTGAGAGGATTTCTGTCTTTATAGATCCTAGACGCCAAGGGCTTCTTGCTCACGCTGGTGTAAACCTGGAGTGACTGCAGTGATGTCAATGGAATTATACTGGTGGGAGAGGAGAATTGGCTCCTACATGGTTGCTACAGAAAGGTATTTTATGGAGAAAAGAACAGTTTGCTCTCCTGTTTTTAATTTGAAAACATCATAGCAATAAAACTGATGTGTATCATTATTCATTATTTAATACTGAGTAGTGTTGCAGCCCTTTACAGACATGCAGGAGAACATGCTCCTACCCCAAGGAACTAAAGGTTGCGTTGGCAACTTGCAATCCAGCCCCAGGAAGAGCTAGCAAGCAGGTGTGTTTTCCCAGAGGCAGAGCATGGACTGAGACTCACAATTCACTCCCTCCTTTCCCCTTGCTCCATGAGAAGTAAGTTGTACCAGTTCCTTTCTGGGCACAGTTTACTTCCCCCTCTGCACTGGCTTAGATGTGCTGGCTAGCATGTTGGGAATGGAGCTAAGACTGCCCACTTTGCACATATCTGCATGGTAGGGGCAGTAGCAATCCCCTGGCAGCTACTCTCCCTGCCATGTTACAGGTAGCTTGTGCAGGGTCTTAAGAGACTTTTATATCCCTTTACTTCTCTGCATGGGCCCATAGCCAGAGTCAAGACCTGGCCCTAACCAGAGACGCGAAGCAGAGATTCAGGGAGAGAGTTATGTTATCTTCTGACCTTCTTTTAACCCTTGCTTCTTTGCTCATTTTTTATTTTAACACAAGGTAACTGTAGCACCTTCCCCCATCCATCTTCTCCCTTGGCCTTATTCCCTCAAACCTTGCAGAGTCATCCCTGTGCTTTGCCTCCTCCCAGTTTCATGGAAGAATTCAGTCAAGTGGATAACAGAATTATTTATCATCCTCTCCCTTTCCAGGATAACATGCTGCTTCTGGAAAGCACTGAGGAGCACGGGAGATCACACTACAGTTAAACACAGACAGAGCTTAAAGGGTCATATCCTCGCATCGATTTTTACACCGCTCTCATTGATTTCCAACAGGGAAGGAATTCAGCAGGTAGATCGATGGCAGGATTTATTAGTCAAATGTCACCCATTTAAAGGTGATCAAATGCTGAATTCTACAAAGCCAAGGGAGGATGCTGGGGGTGGCTCATCTTTTGCTGAAAAATAGGAAATCCATTTTTGGTGCAGATCTAAGTAGAGAATGTATTCTTTCTGATATGTGACACTTCAGCTATGCTGCTTAGTCTGCTGATTTATAAATAGGTAACACAGGCCACAGGACCAAGGCAACAAGGATCAAGACAACCACATGTGACATAGTTGAAATGGTTTGAATATTTTATGCTTCTTTACAAGTTTGTTAACAGCACTTTGTGATACGGCAATCCTAACACTCACCGGAACATCCATTCATGTTTTCACTAGGAAAAACAGAAGTGTGTAGGGTCAAGGGTCTGGAATGGGGCCCTTGACAGTGAATAGGATTTAGGCTCCTAAGTGCCTGCCTTTTGAAAATGAGATTCAGGCTCCTAAATCTGTTAGGTATTACAACGCTGAGCGCAGCAATGCCTAAATACATTTTAAAATCAGGGCCTATGCGGCTGGATACCAGCTTGTCAAATGGATATAAAGGGGCAGTGTTGGATTTAGAAAGTGCTTTGAGTAAGATGCTAGACAACAGCCTAGTATTCTTACTCTTATTATTGAGTTGTATGACTCAGCAGCTCTTACGCAGAACGCCCCATTGAATTCAATGCCGAAGAACTGACGGCACATGGGCCCTTGTTATTATTTATTGTGTTGTGTGTCTGTAGTTTGGACTGAAATGGGCAGTATTATCATTACACACAATCATTTGAGAGTGAATGTCTCACAACAGCTAGAAAGTTGGATTAAGAGACGATTACCTTCAGAAGGACTTTGTTGTTGGCCCCAATCTGGCAAAGTATTTGAGCACATACTTCATTTTAAGCAGAGGGATTCCATTGGGGCTACTCCTTTAAGTAAAGTTAAGCATGTGCTGTTTTGCAGGATTGGGAACTTTGGGCTAGATTTTCAGCCACAGCAAATTGACTTACTCGAGCTGAGAATCAAGCCCCCATGTTTTTAGAAAAAGCCACAATATGTTTCCAAAAGGGAGATGTGTAGTGGTAAGACGCGCAGCAGTGTTGTAATTGAATCCTTTGAAGTACCATCTCCCCCATTTCTGCATGTTGCCTTAGGATCAGTGGATCAAAGGGCCAGAGATCCAACTAAGGAATTTCACAGTCCCGACAAACATCTCCAACTCACCACTAATTAGCCACTTCCACAATAATACTTGTTGTCCCTGTTAATTCAATGTCCGTGGACCTGATCCTGCAGCCCTTACATGGGCAGTCCCTCCTTCAGTGGGGCTATTCACGTACAGATGATGTAGCTCCGCTGAGTCACAGGGTTGCATGGATGCAGGAGAGTAAGAATTTGGGTTTGCAGCTTTAGACTTTTAGGCAAGAACTGTCATGCTGTGTTTATATGGTGCCTAGCACAATGGACCTGAGCTGGGTCAGGTGCTACCAAAATACAAATAATAAGAACTAATATTGCAGTTTTATGGTAGATAGCAGGGCTGAGTTACATCCTGGATTCAAATCGAAATGAGAATGATGGTGTTTCTCACTGACTTTGCACTGGTATAAATGACAACACAAGGAGCACAGCTCTGGATGATCAGGCCCTAGGTGTAAGATATATTTACATCCTATAACTATATTTTATACCTTAAACTGTGTTGGCACTCTTACAGGTATTCAGCTAAATATCAATGACAAAGTACAGTGCACTTTTAATAGATTTCTCCAATAAGCATGTTAATTTGACTTGCTGTCATTCCATTGTTCTGTGGAGAAGGGGAGCAGGGAAGAGCTTAATATACCACCAAAATAGTGTGCTGGTATGCAAATAGCTTGGTTTAATGCCAAACAATGTATCTCACTATCCAGTCTGGCAACTCAGCCAGTTCATACACTCAGTCCTGAAGGTGAACTTCGTGTCACCCAGCAGTGACTCCTACCCACCAGGATCCTTTATCCTTGTCTCTAGGGTGGAAATATTATTTGCATATTACACAAATCCTGCCCATAGACTTCTATGAAACAAGGGTTTGATCCCGTTCCCATGGAGGTTGATGGCAAAATGCCCATTAATTTCAATGGAACAAGATCAGGCTCTGAATGCAGATACCATCCCATTAGAAAAGACACTAGTCCATCTCCATAAACACTTTGACTTAAAATACAGGAGCAGGAACAGGTTGTAGAGGCCAGAAGGTCTCTGTACATTCATTGGATAGATCATGTGAAAATTCAATGGACTCCTCCTTACTGATCACTTTTTCTTACCAAAACATTTCCATTGATTTGCATGTGTGATTTTTTGAAGTACCTGTCTCCCATGAAAGTATCTGGAATGCTGTGTAAAATGATAATAAACAAAACAGAGCTCAGCCCAGAACAAATAGGCCAACAGAAGAGCCCAAAAGAAAGAGCTGAAAAGAGAGGCACAAATATCCATAGGTGTAACAACTGGAAGAGGGCAAAAATTGTCCTTGTTTGCTCTCTTCAGTTCTTGAGCAGTCCCTCGTCACAGATCACATTTTAAAAAGGGGTGACCTTCCACACTGTGCACTTGTAATTTTTTTGCCCATAAACCCATTGCAGACCGTGAGCCTGTCTCTCTCTGACAACAGGCACAAATCAGGCAGTCAACAGTACTGGTAGGTAAGATGATTTGTGCATGTAATTTATTTATGCAGACTCAGAGCTACAGGAGCAAATTTTCCAATGTGCCCATGGAGAGGGAGGATAGGCCTCAGTCCATCTGAAAACATAGGCCAAAGAAATGAGTGTTCAAAGTCTGACATCCTTCTCCTTTAAAGAAGTGGGTGAGCTGCCCTTTAAATGCACTCTTTATTTAAAGCCATTTGCCTATGTTACTTTCCGGATTGTGCTTTTTAGATTCTGTCCATGGCTTTTATAAATGTTTGGGATTGTTGCTGAAAGACCTGGGATCCTATTTTCTGAGACTGCTCCTTACGGTCTATTTCTGGAGCCATGATGCTTTCTGCTCTAAGTAATTTTGCATCTGCTATGTGACAGAGCCTTTGTTACAGAATGTACCCAGTAAAATGGTTTAGACAGTGACTTGCCTAAGGGTTACTTCCAGTGTTGGTGTCCTTCCGCCTTCCGTAAAACAAATAGGCCATCCAAAGAAGAACAAACAAAACACGTGACTAATATTTTTATTATGTTTTTAACATGATTAAGAAGCAGACAAATCCCCAAACTGAAATCAATGTGTCCACTAATCTGGGAGGTTTTGCAGGATTAACTTTCACATTTGATTACAAAAATACAAACTTGTTTGTCAGGCAGTCAGATGCCAGAGCAATAAGGGCCACAGAAATGCCTATGTATAAATCAAATCATTAGAGTGGCTGCAGCCAGTTGGTTGGTGGCCATTTTAAAATTGTCCTAACTCCCACCTGCTGCCTCCAGTGCTTCCTTTAGTTTTCTCTGGCTAACTTGTCGGAACCCAGAGATCCTGCCCTTCCACTCCTCCCCTTTGCAGCTTCTTCCTGCGCTCTCCTGCTATGAGACCGCTTCCTTCCCAAACCCCTTCACAGCTCCTTGGCCTCTCTCATCAAACTTTGTAAAAACATGATTTGGTTTCATTATACCAGTTGACCTAGCCCACGTTTATACTAACTTAGCCTGAACTGGTTTAAAATAGCGTTTGAACTGGGTACAACAGAGATGATTTGGGCCACAGTATGAAAAGAACTTTATATACAGCTCAGGACTCCATTGTGCCAAGTACTGTACAAACGCAGAACAAAAAGATCGTGTCTGCCCCCAAAAGCTTACACACTAAGTAAAAATATAATTCATAACTCTTGTGTTTTCTGAAGTGTATAGAGTAGCTGTTGTCCCTAAAAGCCAAAAAAGTGTCCTACTTAATGCAATGGTGTCTTATAATTTGCACTAATCCTCATTCACATCCATTAAAACTCCTACATCATCCCTCCCTAGATATAAATGGATATAGATATTACATAAAACTATAGTAATCCACCTATGGTATACTTATGTACAGTAGACTTACATGGACGATACCATTGAAAACTCTAGTGCATTGTATATTACTTTTATGTGACATTTTTCCATATAAAAGTGTCCTAGCCTGTTAGTAAGAATTCTTAAACACAACATAGGGATTTTCATATAGAAGGCTACTTAGATACAGAATTTCCTTCATAAGCATAGAAATAACTTTTCAGAGAGGAATAAAACTGCATAAAGAAGTTTCTGCAAGCTAGGCTCTGATCATTGGACGTTTTTGGCTCTTACATATTTTGCCCCATTATCAAATATTTGCAAAGAACCATATAAACAGCCAAGTGTAAAATGCTTCCAGAGGAAGGATGCCCATCTGATCACTATGATAGATTTAAAAAAGATGCAGGTGCAGTAAATTTTTCATGAAATGATGCATACAAGAAATACGATCTTCTTATCACTAGATAACAGCTAATATTACTTCTGAAGTTGGTTTTTACTAAAGGTTCAACTCTTTAAGGAGTTACCATTGAATATCCAGCCAATTATGTTTCTAGATAAACATTAGCCAATGAACTAATGAGGGGGAGAAATAATTGCTCAATGAGATTTGCATTGTTAGACTCTTCCCAACCTTTTAGGGACAGCATTGTTATTATTACTATGACAACACTGACCACAGGTTTAAATTTAACCCCCACAAATGATTAGAAGAAATTAAACAGTTTAAATTTAAGTCATCACTTTTCTGCTTGTGTGATGTCGCCCTCTCCCCCTCCCAACCAGGAATGGTAACCCACAATCCACCCTGCACGACTCCATATCTGTATCACTCTGCTGATTATAGAACTGAGTTATACATACACACATCTGTGTGCGCTGCAAGGTGGCACTTGAATCGTCCCTTATCAGGAGACATTTGGAAATGGTTGCACACTGGCTCATGGTTTTCCATCTCCAGAAAAGACCCCCCTTTTAAGTGCTTCCAAATCTTTCAAGGTTTTGTGTTTTGTTGGTCCTGAAGACCACCCAGTGAGTCTATATGACATCATGAGAGAGCAGTAAACGCACTTGAAAGGCCACTTCTGTTCTGGTGGCAACTCCTATGCAATTGCAAAGTGCCCATTAAAGCACAGGTTGTTTCCTAGAAGCATGCCCAAGCCAGTAGCATGTAAACCCCTTCGGGGGCTCTAGAAAGCATTCCCTTTTGAAATGCTGCAGGAAACGCAGAGATGAAAGGATAAGTCTCCTGGCTGTGCAGTTACAGTCTATTGTCTTCCATGAAGGAGAGTTATCACTCCACAGTTGTGTTATTGCAGTTAATCCACTTAAAGGCTATTGGATTTGCAGATGAGCTGAATTCTTTGCTCCTGCTATTAAGATGCTTTGTTGAGACGAGAAAGGGCTGTTATTTCAATCACAATGAGTTCAGTGAGATGTCAGGGTGCAGCCGACACCTTGTGCCCGTTTACAGCGGGGAAGGGGGGGGGGATTTTCTCTGCCCCCAGGAGGAAGCTAGAAACGCCTTTGATTTGAGCACTCAGAGAAAGCGCCCAAATCCCAGACCAATTATTAATTGTTAACGAGTTCGCTCAATCCGGAGTGTCATCAGAACACTGGCCCCAGGCGATCGGTTGTGTAAACGGTGGCCAAGGAACCCTGCCCTGCAGCTCCCTGGCATGCAACGCGGAAAGGAGGGGCTGAATCAATAGGATACAGGTTTAATATGTAACAGAGTCGGCCCTTGAATAAGGGGCAGGGCACAAAGCAGCTGCTGCGCGTTGACTTTGAACCTTTCCACCGAGGAGAGCAGCTCAAAGTCAAGCCACCCCTGCGCGCCCAGACGGACACACACCCACGGCGCAACAAGCAGCGGCTCCAGCCCGTGGCAGTCTCCCGCCTGCTGCACGGTGGCCTATCCGCCGCCTTCCGCAGGGGGGATTTGGGAGTGAGGCGGGGGGGAGGGGGCTGGTGCGTGTGTGGGGCGGGGGGCGAACATGTGCCCACCCCAGTGACCTCCCCCTCCCTACGCGAGCACGAGCGCCTGGACTGCAGCAGCCCGGGAAGAGCGCGCGGCGCCCGGGGAGGGAACCTTGCACTTCATGCGGGTGCAAAGGGAAAAGGGGGTGGGAGGGGAAAGGTGCCGCAGGCGTAGGGTGGAGACGACGGGGAAGTTCTGGCCCTGCTGGCTGGGGGATCCCCCCCCCACTGCTCCCCTCCGAAGCACAGACCCCCCCTCAAGAGCTATTGCAAGCGCTTTCCTTTGAGCTTGGCATTCTCCGAGCAGCAGGACAATAGTATTTCCACCCCCAAAATATTTGCAAGGGGGGGGGAAGGGGACCATGTCAGGACCCATTAATAATATCCTCCTTGCCCACTTGTATGGGAGAAACTCAGGTCGCTCTGCCGCTTAGCTGTCTCCTTGGAGTGACGCGACCCTCCCCACGCAGCCCTTGGGTTTTTGGAGGGGGAGGGAGTGTATCGGGGGGGGGGGGTGCCGAATAATGGCGATTTTCCTTCGCCTTATAAGCGAGACAAGGTGGATGCTTTTAAGGTTGCAGCCTAGATCTGCGCAGAAGCTCTCAGCCCTTCCCTGTGCGTTGGAGCTGCTGGCTCATCCCTCCCTCCCAGTGCCGCAGAGGTGACAGGGTTTGGGCTGGCCGCGGGAGGGGGCAGCTAGCCCCCTCCCCCGGTTTTGCAGGGTCTCTTCTTTCCCCGGTGCGGGGCTGAGCTGCCAGGTGGCTTTGCAGCGTGCGAGGTTGGAGACTGCCGCAGGAAGCCCCCAGCCCCTCCCACTACTTGTTGTTTGCTGCCTGGAGTACTCGGGGGGGGGGGGGGGAAGAGGGAGGCGCATGGGGTGGGAGGGTGCCTGTGGTATATTCTCCTCCTCGGGATTATTTCACACTCCAGACAGCTCAAGAACCCTCCCTGGGAGTTCCGATTCCTCGCTCCGATCGGCAGAGCCGGTGCCGGCCCCCCGGGGATTTAAACCTGGCCTGTCTCCCGTGCAAAGTGGGGAAGAAACTGCACCAGGCAGCCTGTGATCTTGCAATATTGCTCCGATTTATTTTTTTTTAACCTCACCCCAGCCGGGGCGGCGGGGGAGGGAAAAGCGGGGGGCACTTTTCAGCAAGAGAAACATTTCGATCCCTATAAATAAAGATCCATTTACGGGGGGTGGGGGGAACGGTAGCGGAGGACCGGCGGCGGGGGGGGGGGCGATCTTGCAATAAATAAATAATTAAAGGAACCTGCTGCTGCTGGGGTTTGCCTCCTGCCGGGGAAGGGAGGCGGGTTTGAAGCGCTCCCGCATGTCTGGAGGGGGGCGAGCTTGTCTCAGACAGGTGATGGGCGTTTCGGCTGCGCTCCGGATTGACTCCTTGGGTTTCACTTTGGTCTGATCTAAGCAAATATGCAGAAGTACCGGCTGGTCTAGTCCTAAAGCCAAGAGGAGCGGGCGAGAGAGCAGCAGAAGCGGAGCTCCTCTAGCCAAGGGAACATACAAATCCCCCAAGCAAGCCCCCCCACACCTCAACGTGGACGAAGAGCCCCGAGCCTCACGCCTCACCCGTGTCTTTCCCCGAGGGATGGTACTGAATCCCCCAGCCACAGGAGCCGGGCTGGAGCTCCGACACAGCACCCTTACCTTTGATTCGTGCCCCAAGTGTGTTAGAACGCGATGAGGACCTGGGCTTGCATTTTGCTGATAGGTTTTTGCTACCTTCCCTTTGCGTTTCCTGAGGTAGGTGAGACTGGCTTCTTGCATTGTTAATTCCGAGGGCTCAGCAGCGGCGGGGGGGTTGGAAAGAGTGTGCTGAAGGTTGCTTGGGAGGGGGAAAAGCTCCTGGTTTTAACCCGGGCCGGGGGAGACCGATTGTGAGTTCCCTCCAGGGCATCTCTCAGCATTGCTGCCGGTGGAAGCGATTCACCGCTGTTGCTAGAATTTTGCAAAGGCAAAACCAAGTTGCCATGTAGGGTGCAAATGGGTGAACGGAATGACCGTGCATTTTGCTCCAGGGCTGTTTGCTGGCTGCAAAAAAAAAAAAAAAAAAAAAAAAATTAAATACCCACCCCGTTACAGTTTTCGACACCCATCGGAACGCAAACGGCCTTGGGATTATTTGCAAAGAAATCCGTGCTGCGACCTGTTGTTGCATGGCAAGGAGCAGGAATTATAGCACAGTTTCCTGCTAAGAAGAAACTAGAATGAAACCGCTGATAAAATGACCGAGGAGCAGTTACTATACTGGGTTCATATATACACACACGATCTGTGTTTAAAACCGAAATCATTAAAACCTCCTCTTCAGAGCTGAGGTTGTTCTTATGCGGCCAAAAATGTAAAAATAAATATCCCTGCACCTATTTATTTGGAACCCAACCAGGGAGAAGTGGGGTTTAGTCTGACCGTGTGGTCAGTAGTTTCCTATGGAGAGAGATCTAAGAGAAACATGATTTTCTGTCTCTGGGGATTATTACAGGTGGCCATTTGTAGGGGAAAAATGAGGGAATTTGTAAGACAACTGAAACCCCACTTCACCTCTCGCTAGCGGCACAAGGCACATGTCCACCTCAAAGCATCGTACCTGGGGGGTTGTTATTATTATTGCAAGTTTCATTTTCGTTTATAGGTACAGCGTGGGGTACTTGTTCTAGGATACATGATTTCTCTCTGCTTCCCGACAGACGGTGGGGGAAGGTGCTGACGCCCTGGGTTGGTGTGAGCTTATAACCAGCTTGAAAACTTTGTTTTATCCCCTTCCTGTGAGTTTCTGGGAGGTTTAAGGATCTCTCCACCTGGCAGAAACTTTAAACCAGCTCAAAGATGAAAGCGTTAAACAATTGCTCAGGGGGTTTGGGTTTCAGAGTCGTGGCGCATTTCAACTTGATCTCTTCTGCTGGTGGTGATGGCTCTGGGAAATCATAAACACCTAGGCACCCTCCCTCTCCCCCTGTCTCTGCACAACAGCGGGGCTATCGAGCGGTGGTGAACGCAGGACGACTCCAAACACTGTGGAGGGGAGATTTTAAATGTCTAATCGAAACACGTCCAGCAAAACCCTCCGACGCAAGGCGATGCCTAAAATGAGTTACTTGGAAATCTTAAGCAAGGAGCCCGTTTAATAGAATTTCATGCGAAAAGCCCCATTCCACTTGCGTAGTGGGGTGCAGGGTAGAATCAGCTCAGAGCTTTCAGGGGTGTCCATAGGCACACTCAGCCTGCATGTTCTGAGAGGTGATCCTGGAGCAGGAGGGGGAAGCAATGATTTGGTGTTTTGTCTGTTTGAAGGAAGCTGAAATCCCCCAGGAGCTAATCGAGAGACTGGCTCACAGCGAAATCCACAGCATCCGTGATTTGCAGCGCCTCCTGGAGATTGATTCCGTAGGTAAATTAGTCTCTTTCCTTCCTTCCCTTTTTATTCCACTGTTCAGAGGGATGGCACCTGGGCCCACAGCTCAGCACGTGTCTGTTTGTGGGGATGGCTTTAAAGAGACTGGTTCTGAATATTCCATTCACTCGTTTCTAGCGCTGGGTGGGCAGACAGACCTAGCCCAAAGATCAGAATCCAAAACAGGGAAACCAGAGGATGATGATGAGTCAGGCGTTTCTCCCCAATCCCTGCAGGCTTCTTAGGAAAGTCCAGTTACCCCCGACAAGGCTTATTTTGCATTTAAAAATGAAACCATCGAAAAGTGAGCAGAGGCCAAATAAACTTGGTGCACTTTTTTTCTCCCTGTAATATTAATGTTGGTGACCTTTGCACTGTGAGACCTCTTATCAGCAAAAAAAGAATTTCCATAATATTTATTATTGTTATTCCACTGCACCTTTATCTTTAAACTACTGTGTGAGAGTCATTTAAAATATTTGCAACAATATTTATGAATGAAGTAATGTCTCTCCAAGATCTGGGGCTTATTGAAAAGAAAATAAACTGTCCATACTGATTTTAAACAGGAACCTTCCTATGGAGCTTACGGACACTCATTCAGAAGAGAATAGCAGGAGGTTATTTTCTGCACCATTAGGCTTGTGAGACTGTACAATTCACTAATGTTCTACACTGAAACAAATGATTGCAGTGTGGAATTGAATCTCAGAATCATTGCATTATTGAGTCAGAATCATTACATTTCAATTGATGCACTTAGCTGTTGGAGGTTTCCTCAGTTAGTTTGTGAAAGAATAAAACAAACAGATGCATCCTCCATGAACCAAGGGTAAACTTCTACCTTTCTAAAAGCACAAACAAAAAGTCAATGAGTTGTTGCTTGCATTGGTATTGGGAGAGCTCCATTTAAACCATATGGTATGCATTTTGGTAAAATATAGACTAGGCTCAATCCCCTTCATTCAATGTTGCAACATCTTTTAAACGTTAACTTAATTGTCTTATTTTTTTAAAGTGAAGTAATAGTGAACAGAAATGTGCCAGAAACATAGTTTACAGACATGGCTTTCCTTTTTCGTGATGCTAAGCAGTAACTGGTGTCCCATTAAACTGAAGTTCAAATACTCCTCTCCTTTCACACTGCTTTGCCATAATGGCTGATTACTAATACCATTAAACACATTCTTTCTTCAAAAACCCTCTTACCCATCTTGATTTTGGGTTGGTCTGAAATTTTTAGAGACAGAAGTTCTGCTCTGATTGTCATTGGAATTAAATAAGCTTTCACAATAGGGACAAACTAAGGAATCCATATGTCCCCACCTAAAATTGTGCTTTATACCATTCAAGTGCATAAGGACCTAATCCTGATCCCATTGGAGTTAGTGAATATTTTAGCTCCCGAGGGAGATGCCTGAGCACTTGGGAATTTGAACAGATTTTATTTATTTCCTGTGCCTTTGAGTCAATAATTGGTAGATACAAGACTATATTATTTTAAAATATGGCAGTGAATGGAGCAGAGCAGAGGAACTTATTCCAGGCTATAATTACTTATCTAATTGCAAATATCAAGCAGAAACAGTACTGAAAAATTAAGAAGTTAACCATAAATGTGTTATTTCATTTTGCTGTTTTACTGCAAAGCATCAGTCAGAAAGCACCAGAGAAACAGGAAATATAAATATTTTAATATTTGAACATGAAACATTAATATTTTAGGGCATGAATTGATAAAAATCCCCATTAAGGATCCAGTCCTGCACCTTTATTTTTACTTATGTGAGTAGTCCTTATCCAAGCATTAAACTCTATTACTCTATTCTGACTAATGGTTTCAGGACTGGGCCCTGATGGAGGTAGGTAGGCATTTACAAGCTTAGTCCATGCTTAAACACATCACTGTACCCAGTCCTGCAGTCTTTACTTTCATGAGTAATCCTTAGACCCCAAGTATTATTATAGCTATACAAAATCAATTAAAATTGAATTCAGTGGGTATACTTTGGAGATAAAGGATTGCAGAATTGGGCGTGTTTATTGTATGTGAGGTTAGCATGGGCTAGAAAGTTAGATGTCTGATGGTTAGCACTGCTAAGATAACATTTCATGCAATACTCTTTCTTTTGGTTTAATATATTTGTTACTTAGAATATTAACTGCATTTTAAAAGGGTTGGTTCAATTAAGATCTATGCAGCAGTTATGTTGGTGATTTTGCAGCATTTACTCTGATAAATTATGGATTGCACAAAAAACCCCAAACTTAAAAAACTCAAAACAAAACTCCACACAACCCATCCAATTATCGCTTTCTCCCTCATTTTAGTGCATAACCTTGTACATCCTTCCTAAAGTGACTCGCTTTATTAAACTCAATAGATCTTATCAAGTGAGTGAGAATTGCTCTTTTGGGCAAGGATTTGCAGAATTAGGCTTTCATGTAGTAAATGTCTGACTTTCCTAAGAAACATATATAGCTCAGTAAGGAGCAGAGTCAGTGGAAATTGAAAAGAGAGAGGTCACTTTCTCTCTCATACTGTAAAACAAACACAGTATATGTTTTTCACAAGTAAGTCTTTTAAGTCAGAGTGGGCAGCTCTTCCTTGCATTCTGACAGATTTTGATTCGATATTGTACTGCAAGGATGACTGATAACCCCTTCATAAAATTAGAAACCACACCCCCACACCATCTGGCATATTACTTAAAGAAAAACATTATCCAACATGGTGCTTATCAATGTTTTCAATAAAGAAAATTTGGGCCAAATTCTTCCTTGTTTGCCAGAAGCTGGAAATGGGTGATGGGATGGATCACTTGATGATCACCAGTTCTGTTCATTCCCTCTGAAACACCTGGCATTGGCCACTGTCAGAAGACAGGATACTGGGCTAGATGGACCTTTGGTCTGATGCTTGTTGTTCTTATGTTATTATGCTCTTATGGCCTGATCCTGCACTCCCTAGTCTAAGAAAACTACCACTGAAGGCAATAGGAATTTTGTCTCAGTAAGGATCCCAGAAACAGGTCCCTATGAAAGTTACACTGATGTAAATCCATTGAGTTTCACTGAGAGCAGAATCAAACCCTGGCTACTTAAAATATAAAGCATGCATGATTCCAGCTAGTAAATATCTCTAGCATTCAAGGTTCACAACTTTACTACTAATAGCTAAGAAAATAAATCACCAAAAAAGAGGCATTTCCTCTACTCTGCCTGCAAAATCTCTTTGGCTAGCAGTGTGTTTCTTACTATTCACACACTACCTTCTCCCTTCTGTCCTGTGGGTGGTAGAGTTCATTTCATCATCTAGTAGATTTGCCTCCTGCCTCATCACTGTTTGGACTGAGATGAGAATCTCCCACAGAGGGAACAATAGTTTCCCTGTACTAGTGGATGATGTTGGAGCATCAACCAGGAAATTCTAGTGCTGCTACAATGCTAAATTCTAATGGTGTATTATAAAATAACACACACACATGGAAAAATTGGTATTATGTTAGTTCATTAAATCACAAAGAGTCTAATTCATTTAAATCTCCTGTTGACTTTAGTAGTCTTTGGACCAAGCCCCAGTTTAAAAATGGACAAGGATGCAGATATTATCTTCTATTAGGCCAGCTGAAAACAGTGAAGGAGGCAAGCTTTTGAGATATGTTTGTATTTTGCTCTCTTCTTCCCCCCTCCCCACCCTTGACATGATGTAGGGAATGTGGCTCTGGAAAGCTTAAATACTATAATGTTATTCTTTTTAGTTACTAAATTACAACTCTCTACAGAAAAATGCATCCTACATGTTACTATTTTAATTTCTTTTAGTAGATCAAAGTTTAAAACTTAGACAGTCTCTGAGTTTGGATATCACCAAGGGCATATTTTAGACCGGATAGAAATATGATCATACTGTCTGATTTTGCCTTGGGCTTTTGGGAGTAGGATTGATTTGTAAGAGAGATTGTATTTGTTATTGTACATTGTATTGAATTCCTAAAAGACAAACAATGAGAATTTCATAAGCTGATGATGATACCAGGAACTTTGGGCCTCCATTTCTTGTACACACATCAAGATGATACTTATTTAGCAGAATACAAGTAAGCGCACCATTTGGGACTGTACCTTATGCACAGAAATTACATGTGAAAATGAGGACACTATACAGATATATAAGTATATAACAGTTGCTTTAGTTTTAGGGCACTTTTCACATGCTTATTTAGAGAGTACAGTAATCACATTATTGGCAGTGTCATAGGAACACCGAGATTTATGTATTAGCTACTCCGTGACATAGTGGAAAAATGCCAATCTAACAAAAAGAACAATTTCAACTACATTAAGGGACTGAGCTAATGGCTAGATTTTTTTTCTACCCATCATCAAAATGTTGTCAGTGCATCAGTGCATAAAAGATTAAAGAGAAATTATTTGATCAGCTGCCATGAAAACATTTGTTTTATTAAATGAACTACCCCATCTTAAAAGAGAGTGGCATTCATCTTGCTCAGCACAGCATCCTCAAAGTTGACTTAGCGACCAGTACATTTCAACATTTATAAATTGGGAATCATACTTTTTTCTTATATTCACATTTCTCAACTCTCTGCTCTTAGGACCTAATCCTGCAAGGTGCTTAGCACCCACAGCTCCCACTGACTTAACAGGGAGTTCAGGAAACTCTGCATTTCTGAAGCACTTGGTACCCTGCAGCTTCATTCTCTTGATCACTTCTGTCTTATGGAAAAATTGACATAATTTCTGACACCATTCATTCAGGAGCCCTTTAGTCAAATTGCGAGTTATTTCCAGCCTTCAACAGTCAACGGGAGAGTTCTATTCTGGATTGCTGAAACAGCATTGTTCTAACCATTAAAATGGTAAAAATTCCTCTTCTTTCATTGATTTCAATGGAAGTTAGGAGCCTAAATACCTTTGTGGGCCCAGGTGCCAAGAGGGATACAATATAGGCTAACTGCTTTCAGTTACAATAACTCTTACAATAATCACATGCTCCACAATTCTGCTTATAAAAGGACGCCAATGATTGAGTGAAAAAAACCATTTTTTATGTATGTTTCATAATGCATTTAGATTTCAGTGGAATTTGTTTTACAGTCAGCTGTATTAACAGTAGGGTAGCTCTACTTTTTTTGCTTTCAGGAATTGCACCCAGCTGGGCATATGGTTGTGAACTAATTGCATTTTATAGTGGTACATCAAGATACTGTATAAGCCAAGGTCCTTCAGCGCCTTACAAGTTATCTTATAATAAGCACATCCAACATGTCATTTTGCTTATAACGTGATGGTAGAATAAGACAGAATGGAATTCTGAGTTGTGCAACTGGGGTCTCATAAACATGTGGTTTAACATAGTGGTTAGTTGATGAGATTATTTCCTGGATCTTACCTGATTCATAAAGCAATATAGTATGACTGAGTTATGCTAAATAGGGGCTTTGCCTAGTAAGGGACAGAGGATTGGAATCTGGTACTCAGGGCTGCTCCACAATTCATTTCTTTTTTCAGCAAGATGGCCACTACCAGCAGGAGGCTAGGCTCAGGAGTATCAGTTTTACAGATAGCCTTTACTTTTTAAACCCTGTTTGCAGGTAAGCAGAATGGCTTCGCACTCTGTGCAAGTCAGGCTCTTGTGCTAAGCAGAAAGAATGCAGCTTGCTTTTGCATAGGGTGACCATATTTCCCCAAAGAGAAAATGGGACACCCCACTGGCTGGCCTAAGCCCGCCCCGCTGCCCACCCACTCTCATGGCCAGCCTGAGGTTCACCTCCCTGGAGCCATCTGAGGCCCCCTCCCGCCCACCTGGGATTGGCCTGAGGTCCCCCTCCAGCCCAGGGCCGGCCCAAGTCCCCCCCACCTCCCAAGCCACTCTCCTTAGCCCTCCCTCCAGTGCAGGACTGATGTTGCCACTCCCCCCCTTCCCCCGCACCCTGCATGTACTTCCACACCCCTGCTAAGGGTCACACCCCACTTTTTTTTTTTACAAAACTGTGCATTTGTTTAGTTTGTTCTTGCCCATTGATGATTAGTCATTAAGAGCCAACAGGACAAAGGCACAGTGTTGCCAAAAAAAGTCGGGATGGCTGGGAGAGGGCTTAAAAAAGGGACTGTCCTAGCCAAAATGGGACATATGGTTGCCCTGCTTTTGAACTATAGTTTCTTGCATCAAAGAGAGAGAGAGATAGCCAGCACTTAAGGTAGCCAGTGCTTAGTGATCTCCCAGCATATGGGAAATCATTAAGGGTTTGGTCCTTAAAAGTGGTGAGTACCCGCAGACCCCACTGAGTAAAAACAACAGGCCAGATGCTCAGCTAGTGTAAATCAGCATAGCTTCACTCACCTAAGAGTGGAAGGATGGCCTAGTGGCATTGGGATGGGACTTGGGAGACCTGGGTTCAGTTCCCAGCTCAACTACCTACTTCCTATTATCGTACCGATATGAAACTGAGGTACAGGGTGGATTAAGTGACATATCCTAGGTGACCTTGGATATGTCACTTAGTCCACCCCGTGCCTCAGTTTCCTATCTGTAAAATGGGAGCAATATTTCCTTACCCTACAAGGGTGTTGTGAGGCTAAAAGCCAGTAGTGATCGCGAGGTGTTCAGACACTGTGGTGATGAAGGCCACATATGTACCTAGACAGATTGGGTTCAATGGGGCTGTGCTGATTTACACCACCCCCACAGGATCAATTCTCACTGTTTTAGGAAATGGGCAAGATTTGCCAACAGATGAGTGGAAATGTTTGCTGGAGGCTACAAATGCATAGCCCACTTAGTCTGGTTTTTTCCACTTATAGGAAAAGAGGAATTACACACTTGAGGGCATGTGGTTCTTTCTAGGGTGCTGAAGGCACCTGGGCTCTGTCTTTATGTCTCACTATGCACCCTAGGCGTGCAATTATTTCACAGCCGCATGCTCTGTTGGGTGTGATTCCTTGGGTGTGTGTGTATGGGGCGGGAAGGAGACGGTTTATTTATAGAGCAGCCATGTGTGATCCATACTGTTAACATAGCTGGGTGTAAAACAGGTTCCACTAGAGTCTGGATACATTATGAAACATGCATATAAATGTACTGGAAGCAGAAAGGACTGCAGAGTTTAGAAGGCATACAAAGCTATAGAAAACAGGAGACCATTACATGCTGTTAACAAGCAGAGAGTGTAATTGATTTTTTGTATGCCACCCACTTGTATTTTGTATGCATGTTACAGTTCTCCTTGAAGGCACTGGTGAAACCTATACAACATCCCATTATGTTACAGAGGGCATTCCAATAAGCAGATTACCGCACATACGAGATGTGTTGGAATTTAGTTACATTTCAGTCTGCATTTTGTTTATACCAGCAATGCAGTAAGTATGTGATCATAGCCTTCTGAAACCCACTGCATGTGACACGACCTGGACTGCTTCACTTCACAAAACCAAATAGTGGAGCGGTCATTTTGTTGTTGTATATGATAAATGAAATGCCAAGTTTTCCATCTTCGCTTTTTCTCATGGCCCTTTAACCCATGTGGTAGGCTTATTTAGGGAACGAGACAAGCCTGGATGCAATCCCAGAGTCTGCAGTAGCTTCAGATGCCCCTCCAAAGGTTAGGATACTTCACAAGGGATTTGTTCTGCAACAGAGAGACCAAAAGGAAACCCAAACTAGTTATTGCTTGTCCTTGAGTTAGCCAGACAAGAGAAAGTTTATAGTAACAGCATTACTACTACAACACTGTATTTTGTATTATGTAGACTCACACCACCAGAACTCTTGGAATTTCTTATAAGAGAACTTCAATCTGTGTATTAGCATGAAATATTGTTATTCTAATTTCTACACCTAGATCCAGTTAGAAAGTTATTATACTTTTCGCAGGAAAAATGCAACAGAATTAAAACAGAATTTCCCCTGTATCATACAACACAGAGAGTTTCTATATTTTTCCATAAAACAAATATTAAAAAGAGTTAAAAATGCATATGTTTGTGTGAGAAATTCTGCATTAAATTCTGCCCTTATGCCCCTGCAGTTTTATTGGCAGGAGTCTCACAGGATTGTATATTAAGGCAGGATTTGATCCTATATGTATGGCTGACGCATATTCTTATACATTAATGGTGGAGAATTAAAGTGACTGGCGTGCTTATGACACAGTTAAGGTCTGATATTGTGTTTTCTACTTTAGGATATGATGATGTTTCAGAAACAAACTTGAGATCTCATAGTGTTCATTCTGCTAAACATGTTCAAGAGAATCACCCTGTACCCATTCGCAGGAAAAGAAGCATTGGTAAGAAACAACAAGCTGTTTGTGCTTAAAGAACAAAATCGTGGGGGGCTCCTTTGATTAGTCATGCAAGACACTTCATTGTGCAAAATAAAAAGTAGAAAGTAAAATGGTCTTTTCCTTTGAGTATTTCACTTTCCCAAAGTCAGTTGTTGCATCAGTCACCTTCTGCTGGCTAATCTATCCACAAGAGACAAGCATGAATAAATTCTTTACATTCACTTTCATGTTGCAGCATGTTAAAAGGGAGACCTTAGTTAGAAAATGTGGCGATATTCAATGTATAATTTGTAGTGTGGGGAACAACGACTGCAATTTGCTTTTTTTAAAAAAAACATCAACAGTTGGTAGAGTTTTCAGGACAGAAGCTCTAGAAAAAGAAACAGCTTGACTCTTTAATTCAAAACCAGTTTATCCAAAAATTGAGAGCAAGACTGAAGTGCTATGACATTAATTCCCATCATTACACAAGGGACCAGGCATGTTTACAAGGCATTTTTCTAATAAATATTAATGATGGTTTCAAACAAAAGCCTGGATATAAAATGAAATAGTTGTTAATTGACTTCAAAATGGCATTTTATGCAACACTTGTTGTTAATGATTAGATCTTACTGATTTACCATTTAATATATCTTTGGAAAACATGCGTATTCTTATATGCTGTGGGCAATTCCTAATCAGTATATTTTAACTTTAGACTAAGATCCCATGAAAAAATACAGCAGAGCACACTGTTAGCATGGATTTGCACTGTGAATTGGCAACTGCACACTCCTCACACTGAACGCCTCTAGAGAACAATTTTTCTAAAACCACCTGCTACACTTGGCACCTTATTCTGTAAGGTGCTGAATGCCTCCCATTTAAAGTCAATGGGAATGGTGGTCTTAGCATTTTGCGGGAGCTGCCCGGTATCTTGCACTATCAGGCCCTTAATTGGCCTAGTTCACAGCATTATAGGGAGTGAGAAGCATCTTTCCTCTGCTGTGATATTTACCCACCCTAGAGAGTTGTTATTAAGTTTCCTCTGGGGGCTTGCCCATCGAAAGGATCCTCTTCCCAAACTAAATCAAAGCAAATGTGATCCTAGGTTTTCAAGTTACAGGTTCAAACCAGATCACATTTTCTTCTCTTTATACTTCTATTGAGGATATTGAAGAGCATCCCAACTTCATCACACCCCAGCAGCTTAGCCTCTTTAACTGGACAGCAAAAAACAAGCTGCCTTCAAATAAATTCTCACCATTCAAATTTCCCCGTTGAGGCTGCTATAACAGAGATAAAGCATTCTTTGCCAGCCCGTCTGGTCCTGGAGTCAAGAATGTCACTTCTTGAGTAGTCGTAGCTCTTATCATCCCAGGCTGCAAGAGATCTCAGGTTTGTGGATCTTGGATTGTTCATATGTCAGCTTAATGCACTGTGACTAAGCTGTCACCTAGCAATATCTCACAACATTGCTTTATTGCACAGCAAACATTATACAGCTAACCCTCAAATGCCTGAAACCTTTGTTTGTAAACTGGTCTTTCAGCAGCAGAAAGTTGCTGTAGATTGAGACCTGGTAAAATAATTTGCACAGCTGAACACAGTATTATAGGTTTCAGAGTAGCAGCTGTGTTAGTCTATATTCGCAAAAAGAAAAGGAGTACTTGTGGCACCTTAGAGACTAACAAATTTATTTGAGCATAAGCTTTCGTGTATTATAGTCACTTTTGATCATGGTTTCGCCTTGTTAAAAAAAATCAAGCCATGCATCATTTTCCCAGCTTCATTCAGAAATAAGGACTGCTGCCATTTGTATGACCGCTTGTTGTTAAGACCACTGCAGAAATGAAAGTTGGAGAAGGTTGTGTCATAAACTAAGGGATGGTGCATGGTGTAGCAATTACAGAAGCAGATTGTGTGCAGTTTATTAAATGTGCTTTGTATGTGTGAAATATATATAGATGCACATTATGGCCCTAATCCTGGAAAACAGCAAAGCTTCCACTGACTTCTATGGTTCAGGACCAGTCCCTATCCAGCTATCTGATCAGGAACTAGTACAACAGTGAGAGTTTCAGACAGTGTCCTTGCCTGCTGTCACCTTTCAGACAGTCTGTGCCTCCCATTTATTTGTGCGCGCACTGAGCTGCATTGGGACTTGGGCGGTGGAAAGCCGTCGTCTCGTGAGCTGGGTGTTTGGAGCAACTCAGGCTTCACTCTGGGGTAGCATGCACAATTGAATGGGAGGCAAGCAGTAACAGCTTATCCAAGCCCAGCACAAAGGCTTTTCGTTAATGTCAGCAATAGGAGCATAGAGCACCTGTCGCAAAAGCTGGGGTGGGAATCACTCTCTTAAGCACCTAGTGGTGTAAGCATGTGTTCTCTAAAGTGAGAACAGCTGTTCACCTGGAAGTCTGGGTTCTTCTGTTTGCAGAGGAAGCCATTCCTGCTGTCTGCAAAACAAGAACTGTTATATACGAGATACCGCGGAGTCAGATTGATCCCACGTCCGCTAATTTCCTGATATGGCCACCGTGTGTGGAGGTGAAACGTTGTACTGGCTGTTGCAACACCAGCAGCGTGAAATGCCAGCCATCACGGATACATCACAGAAGTGTCAAGGTGAGCAAATTCTGGTTTACTGTAAGAGTTTGGGAGCTTCAGACATTCTTGTGTGCATCCTGTTTAGCATCTACCTTTACCACCCTCGCCCTAGCAAAGTCAGTTAGATATCTTGCTCCCTTGTAAGTGAGCAGATGCCTTTCATAAAATATGATTAGTGGGAAATGTTATTTTTGGATTTGATTTTCATGGATTCCTTTCATTTTCCTTTATATTTAAAAAAAAAAAATAGTTTTGATTGTGTCTTTCCCACGATCTCTCCCAGAACAGATCTTGAATTTAAAAGATAGAATTACTCGAGGGGCGTTGGACTGCAAAATCCACTGCACAGAATTACATTTCTTTAATTAAATATTGTGCAGCCTAAATTGGGCTTTTATATGTGACAATGTAACACTTTTGATCTGAAAAAATGTCTTCCAAATTATTGTATCCCTGGGGTTAAGAGACTCAAGGCTTCATGCTATATTTATTAATTAAGCAAAATCCATTTCTCCCTGCCACAGGCTTCTGGTTAATATTACATGAAGTGGATGGTATTTCTTGTATTTTGCTCTCATTTAGATCAGTGCAATTCAGCAGTTACTCTGCTGAAGTCAACGGAGTTGCACCAGCATGAGTGAGATCAGAATCACATTTCATTAACCTCTGGGCCCCATGCTTGACTGAAAATTCAAAGGTCAAAATTCTATTTTTTAAAAACTCAAATATGGATTTGCCTGGTAGGATATAATGAGTGCAGCAGCCACTGTGGTTTACTGAGTAATTATAAGAGGTGCTTCTAACACATTTATTTGATCATCGCACATTCCAAGTACAAAGCACAACATCCCAACCAATTATGAAGTATCTGAACCCACAAAAAAGTGTCTGAGTTTTTTAATGGGCAAGGAAAATTTTCACACTCTGATAAGCTGGAAAACATCTGAACAGATTTTTTCAGTCTTTCCAAAAATAGTTATACTTTACATTTACATGCCATCATTCCTTTGTGAATCTTGATACACTTTGCAAATATAATTAAAAGAGAAAAAAAAATCAGGGACAACTCAATTAACTGCTGGGCTGAGAACAAAGTGGAGAAGTCTAAGCCCCAAAGTTTAAGCCACTTAAAATAGAGACCTAGAATGAAAGTGCCTCCCTACCTGTAACCATAATATTACTGGTGAATGCAATGCTATCACCTTTGGGCCCAATCCTGCTCCCACTGAGTTCTCTGGGCCATATTCTATAGTTAATATGCTAACATGGTGCAAAGAGGTGAAAATCAGGCTGTAAATGCCAAGCAGAGAATTTCCCTGGCTGATGAGAATTCCCTGCTGGTGCATCTGTACAATAACCCGGTCTCCACCCCTCCATCTCCCACTGAACTGTAGGGGGCAGGGAGTGAGTGAGCCATAGCAATCCCCCACTGGCGTAGGATGTATTAAGAAACGTAAGCCAGTGATAGAGTTTAAAACTCAGGCAGCAGCTTAAAGTTATGTCAGTGCTGGGCCTGTCATCTCCCTACCATTACTGCACCAAGGAATCTGTATCACTGTCTTCCACGGTTCAGTGATGCACATTGGTCCCCTTCAGGATTACATTCATTTTATTAAAAGTTACCCTATCAGGCAAGGTGATTTTTATGGCAGCATTAATAAGGTGACACCAGTGATATCGATATACACATCGGCCAGTTCTTCAGAAAATTCCAAGGCAAATCCCCTGCTCCAAACAGTAATTAAGAATCAAGAAGGACAAGAGGTCAAATAGAAACAGGATGCTCATTGTCGAGGTTGTCCGCTGACCCCACAGTCACATCAGAAATCTCTGAACAGAATCTGTATTTGTTTCCTCCAGAGTTGGCTTCTCTTGTAGGCTTTGATATAATTATTTGTTAGGTGAGCCTTTTGGAAATCCTGTATTTAGAGCTCAGGGGGTGTGCATGCCATTATCTAGCAAAGCCCTGCATGAGGGTCCCAGGAAAGGTGGGAGTTGTTTTGGGGGGGCTTGTCTGGGTTATTCCTGGAATGCAGTTGAGAGCCTCTCTTGTTTTTTCCATGATGTCAGGCTGGATAAAAGCGCCCTTTTGATTAGGACTGAAAGGGCTTTCCTCCTTCCCCTTTCATTGACAAGGTGGTGAGATCATAGCATGCCTAGTCACACTGCAAAAATGTCCACCCAGAAAGGTCAGTGAGTGGGTTTGCAGACGTATTATCTCACAGGCCAAAGCAAAGGAGGTTTCTTTATGCCCTTGTGGACAAAGTTATCATTTATCAATAAGTCAGGGTGTTAGGGCTGGAACGTGAGGGCTTAATGCAGGTACATTGAAGGTGGGTGCAGGCATTAGGGACATTACTCTCCTTAGACTTGAGCCTGAGGCCACTGAGGTCAATGGAAAGACTCCCATAGACTTCAGTGAGCTTTGGATTAGACCCCTTGTATACTAGGCAGGGGGCTGCTGCTGGGGAGCCAAGCAGTGCTCTGGGCCAGCACTGCTGGTGGCACTGGCCTCCCACAAAGGGGCATGGGGACAGGGATGCTTTGACCTTTCTCCACTTCTGCATGAGCCAGTTGAGCTGGCTGGCATTAATGCAGCTGGGCACAGGCTGCACCCTTTCAGAGAGTGATGGAGCTCACACTCCAGGATACGCTCCCTTTGGGGCTCCCTCTGCCTTCAGGCCCCTCTGAAATCTCCCTACCTCCAAATGCAGCCAATAGTTTTAATAGTCACAGCGTGATACTTTATTCTTAGCTTGAAAACAAGCCATCTGATACTATGGAATCTCTTTCCTCGCTGAGCAGGGTCTGAGAAGTGGGCTGCTGCATGGCAGCACAGAGAGCACCTATGCTGGATGCATCTCTCTTTCCCCACGGGAATATGTTTTAAACAGTCTATTCATAAATAGCATGAAAGAACATCTGTTTGATCGAAATGAAATGCCTGTTTTAAAGTCACTCTCCCTCAGGTGCATATAAGCACAAGTTCTATTGCTTGTATTTTTATGCTAACATACTCGAGGATTCAGTAATTGGACCAGACTTGAAGTGTTTGCCGTTTCTTTTATTGAACCTCTGAATATCTTTTCTGACCTGGCTACTGAAAAGTCTGAACCACGGTGCAAAAGCAAATTGCTTGGTCTTGCAGAATTTTGACTTTGGGAATTCCTCTGTGATTAGCACATGGCAAGGAATCCAATCACTCTCTAGTGCCAGCTGGTGGAGTGTGATTTTTTTTTTTGTAATGTCACTTGTGGAAGCACTTTCTTTAACTGTGCCTGTTGCTGCAACAAAACTCAATTCATAATGCTTAGAGGTTTCATTGGTTTTATATTTGTTCCAGAAATATGTCAGGTAGAAGAAGTATTTAACCAACCCAAGGACCTGGAATATCCCTTTGTTTGGCATTTCCTGAAGTTTACTTAACTGGGTCAGCCCAATAGCAGTCATGAAAAAAACCCCATCTTTCCATTCAGCAGATCTGCTGGTTTGTTCCTAGCCAAGACAGATGTGAACATTATGGAGCAAATCCTGTTCCCAATGCCAATCTCGAGTAGCTGAGCTGGGTTCTAGAGATCTCTGCAGGAACAGCAGGGAGCAAAAAGAAAAGGAGTACTTGTGGCACCTTAGAGACTAACAAATTTATTAGAGCATAAGCTTTCGTGAGCTACAGCTCACTTCATCGGATGCATTTGGTGGAAAAAACAGAGGGGAGCAATCTTCCTTTCCAATCTGTGGAGCAATAGCAGAAGGGCTCCATCCACTATCCTTATCCGCTACTTCAGGTGTAATAGCTGTGATGGATTTGGAGCTGCTCTGCATTAGTTTATGAATATTGCACATTGACCTAGTTAATGGGATTTTACTGTATGGAGGTGCTGGTGTAATTCAATAGGGGGCTGCTGGGAAAGACAAGCAGGAAGGGAAAGAGTAGCCTAAGATAAGCCACTTCTCAGCAGACAAACACTTGAGAGTCTTTCAGAGACAGTGCCAGGGCAGGAAAGGGCAGATACGCAAGAGATTAAAAGAACTCTCGCTCGTTTAAAAAGGAACACTTCCTCAAAAGAAAGAGGTAATTGTTCAGGAGAACCAGACTGAGAGGCATGGACCTGATGGGGGTATCTGCCTTGGTTACCGTCAAGGGATGATAAGCCTTTCCGTAAGACAAACAAGCAGATAGAGTGTTTCTTGTTATAAAATTCTTTTTCTTGAAATTTCTTGTTCTTTCTGTTAAAAGAAACAATACTTTGGTTTTAAGAAGGCTGTCTGATCCCTGGATATCACTAGACTCCTGAAGGAAAGAACAGCGGATACCCAAGTTCATTAGACCTGCTGGGTAAGAATGGTTGATCCACAGAGTGCTGTAGCCCAGAGCCTGGTGTAAGAGAGGGAGAATTGCAGAATTCCACTCCGCCATGGGTTAAGGAATGAAGACTGGGAGACATGACAGATATGTATTGCTTGGTGCACTACTGGAAGGTGTTCAGATAATATGGTGATGAGTGCAGTATAAGAACGAGTAGAGTAGAGTAGAGAGCAGATGCATTCAGTGAGACCAGAAAGGAAACAGAGGTGCAGATAGCCCTGTAACTGTGACAATAGCCTCTACAGTCTTTGTATCCCACATCACATGCAGGGGTCAGTGGCTGGTGAGTCCCTACAACAGTAAAGCCAGCAACCCTACACCTAAAGAACCCTCATGGCTCCCTTACCTGGCCTCCTCTACACTGTAAAATGGAACTGTAGTGGTTCCTCTGCCAGCAAGGCCTTCTGGACTAATTATGCGTATCCTGGTAGGCAGTCCATGAGGTCATATATGTATGGTTTAGGGGCCATGGACATCTAGGTAGCAAGAATCCATCTGTAACAAAGCATTTCTTGAGGAGTGTAGTGGGTTCTTATCTCTTCAGTGTCCCTGCCAGTGTCCAGGGCCAGGCTGTAGTTTCCCTCTGTTTAGTGCTTTCAGTCAAAACAGAAGTCCTCCCCTTCCAGGGCAACCACATGAATCCAAAGCAAAATGATACAAAATGGTCCTCTGGTCCTCCCCAGGTTCAACAATCCTCATTCCTGAAGCAAAACTAGTCAGATTCTCTCTCCTTACTGTGCTAAGTATGCTCTTTTCCTGTGACTCACGGCTAAATGGCTCCTTCCTTGGTCTACCATGGGCCACAGCTCTCTCCCCATTCATGTAGGGGAGTGAAGAAGGGACTTCCTCCTACTCTTTCTGAAAGCACCAGTCTGAGCCCCTAATTGTGTAGCCAAAATCAGGCCTCAAGCCCTCACCAATACTGTTTTGGCCTATACTTTGTCCTTCATGTGCTTTGTCACTACCCTGGGTTTCTTTCACTAGGTCTCCTCCTAGGTCCTAGCCACAGCCTCTTCCAGGCTGTTTCCTCTGCTCTCTTGGTGAGCACATCAAGTCTGATCTCTCCCCAGTTTCTCCTCTTCTGAGGGAAAGCTGCTCCTTATATTTCCTGATGCGTCTTCCCATCATATCTTGCAGCATTGTACAATTTCCAGTGTCCCTCTGGGGACTACATCTTTCAGTATTCTCTTGTTTTGTGCTGAAATGGGACCAGGCAATACCTGATCTTTAACTTCCCTTTAAGAGCAATTGCAAACCCCATCACAGATAGTGTTATAATAGTTCTTGTTCCATAAAACACAATTGTGCAATGACTTTTTGACCTATTATAGGCAAATGAACCTTGCCTCAGCTGTGGTTTGACTCCAGCTGACTTCTTTGTGTCTAGTTAAAACGCAACAGACCTCTGTCTTCATTCTTTAACTTGACCCCTCAGTTGCAATTTTTAGAATTGCCCAGATTCATAGAGTATCATTCCATCATACCATTGCTAATCCACTTCTGAGCTAGAGCAAACTGATGCCTTTGTTAGTCATTTCATTTCTGAAAAGCATCCTAATTCAGGATTTTATTTCATGCCTGGTATGTTAAATAGGGACCATCCAAGTGGGTTTTGTTGTTGTTGAGTGTTATAGTAAAAGTCATCTCCCATGCTGAGAGGTTTCTTGTAAGTTCTTGTACAGAATTAATTTTGTTATTATGCTGGCGGGGTTCTCAGGGTTTTCATGCCCAGAGTCCTGCCTTTTTCCTCTGCTTTGAGTCCCTGATTTCCATGAGACTCTGCATTGCAGTCTGCCTGGGAAAACTCATTGCCATTCCTTATGTATCACTGTTGAACAATTTGAAACATTGCCTTCCCCTTGGGGCTGAGGATACCATCAAGTGTTCCCACCAGACCAGATATTTTTATCTGAGCAACATAACTTTCCCCTATGCTCCCTTCCCCTCTTCCCCTCACTCCCTCCCCTCTCCTTCCTCATAAACAATAGGAATGTGGAATAGAGACCATAGACCCTAGCCTTCATATTATGGTACAATTATTTAAATGTAATGGTAGGAGGAGATTAAAAAGAAACACAAATGGAACTTATCTCCCCCATCTTTTTTATAAGTAATATTTTTGGTGGATTTTGTTGTTGAAGGTTTTTGGTTTTGTTGCATTAGAGAAAGATGAAGGAAGCCCTTGTTGAAATCAGTGGCTTGCTGAAGACTAACCATTTCAAAGCAATGGGTAGTACACAATAGTGTATAGTTATCCTTCTCTTGCGAGCAACAAGATGGGGGAAAAAGAATGGTAACCTAGAGTTGGATCCTGTGATGTCAAAATAGCCATGGCGTTTTACATCAGCTGAGAATCTGGCCCAGAGCCTAACATTTTAGCTTAGCATTAATTATAGATCCCATGGTGGCAGCAGGTGTTATGAGACAACACAGATTTAGGAATTTAATTGTATTTGATGTTGCTTTAACTTGAGAAATTGAATGTTTACAGCACTTTATAAATCTTCAATCTTAACTTACGTTGCCTGAAGGAGAAAGAGGAGCCTGGGGGCTGCTTTTTTGTTTGTTTTAATTTACAATGCACTTCACTAAAAAACGTAGCTTTTAATTGGTCAGTGTGAAGTAGATTATCATCATAGAGTCTCTAAGTATCTCCTCCTATATCTTCCAGTGCGTGTAGTACAAAGTAAGGAATGGAAGGCGTGTATATGTAGTTATCTCAATTTGGAAAAAAATAGAGATGGCCTAAAAGAAAGTTAGATTACAATTTTAGTTGCAAGTAATTTTTGATGATGCTGGTTAATTCCAACAATTGGAATATGCATGGCAGATATCAAAGCCATTTCATAATTGCTGTGTCTCTTTCTAGGTCTCTGGTTATAGAGGTCTTAATCGCTGTTTGTTATTGTGAATTTTCAGGATTAGTCATCCTTTGATGCCGGGTGACTCAAATGTACCATACACTTTAGCAAGGCTTTGAATGCAAAGATTTGAGAGTTATACTCTGATAGATGAGCCTGAAACATATTGCTGTGACCCATTGTTGACCCTTCAGCAGAGCATTCTGACATGTTAGAGCCATCTCTAAATCTTTTTGTATGGAAATCTGACAGCCTCAGAAAATGTCTTTAATGTGGACATTTTAAACTACTGCATCTGTCCGTGGAGAACTATTGTTTGCTGGGCAAATGCAAATAGGCTCCAGATCTTGTTGACAAAAGGGCACAGTGACTGAAATGTAGGTTTGAAATCTTGGCTCTGTTGAAGTCAATGGCAAAACTCCCACTGATTTTAACAGGGCCCAGTATTTCACTCTAGGCTCTGGGTACTCTCATTCAGTTGTCCATTGGTCATGTGTGTCCAGAAAGCTAAAGGATGGTTTCTGACAGCTGGGAAGTATAATTTCCCCTCCCTCCCCATGTTATGAGAAGGACTTTCCGTTTTTAGAAGGACAGAGGGTCAGTGTTTTCTCAGTGCTAAGAGCAAGGAGCATTAAAACCCCCAAAAAACAAATCAATACGCAGTTAGCAAAAGGGTCTAGTAAAAATTGTGGACACTGATCATTTTTAAACAACCCTGCCTATTTCAATGATATACCGATTGACTGGTGCTATGTCCTCAGAGCACCACATGTGTGTCAATCATCTCAGCTGTGCAAGGGATCAGAGGCCCAGTCTCTCAATTTCTCTCTGTCTCTAATTTGTATAAAATAATACAGTATCCACACTATTAGGTTTCATTGCTCTCCATGACAGCCCATCTTTACAGCCCCCTACTATCAAATGGGAGGCACATTTTGGATGTCTCCTTAGTCTGAGCAGGATTGCAAAGCAAAGCAGCTAGAAGATTCCCCTTTGGGTGTGGTTCTTTCCTCAGCATAAGGCCCTGTCTATAATGGTTTCACTCAGGTTTAATCTCAGTGGTGGTTGCACAGGGCTCTAAGAAGGTTAGGCTGGCCAGTGTGGATGGGGCCAGTGCAAGTTAAAACAAGGTTTAAAATCTGTGTTCTATCTTTGTTCTCTTCCTGAGCTAGAATATGGTCCATGCTAGCCCACCAAACTGTGTTAGAACCTGTTTGTACTGTATTTAAGTATATTTGCTATGTAAAGGTTAGACTGGCCCTGGAATGTACCTGGAACCTAAATACTAGTGAAATATGTGCTTGGTATATCTGAAGAGGTAACATTTCCATACAGTAGAGAGAGAATATCAAGCAAGATGGATGTGTCTCAGCAAAGACTTTTAAAAAAAGCTTTTAATCTCCTTTTCCTTTTCTTCCTAGTTCTCCTTTAAAAGTAAGTGAGCTCTCCTTTATCTGGAGATTGCCCAGAGTTGCTGCAAGAAGCTTACAGGACAGAGAGAGGGTGTCCCTTGGGAGATATCATTTGGATCTAGGTTCTCAAAACAGCACTGGTGCTTTCCATGTCTTTGCTGTTTGCCTTAGTCTTAAAAACAACAGGTAGTTCAACATAACCCTGGTGAAATGTTGTAGAGAGAAAAATATCTGTAAATTCAGCAGACAAATGCAGATTTGAGATTGAATATGAAACTTTACCTTGACTTAGAAAAATCCTGAAATATAGAATTGCTCAAACCCCATGAATGGGAAATCAAACTCTTGGAGAAAAAAAACCTGGTCTGTTTGGAACTGCTGAATTTGTATAAAGGATGTGTCATGAAATAAGTATGTGATGTATGTGATGCTCTACCAGGATAGAGGTGGTTTATATAGATATGTAACCACCTGCCTTAAATCCTGTTATGCATTAATATGTCTAAGTACAAACATTCTTTTTTTTAGGTGGCAAAAGTGGAGTATGTTAGAAAAAAGCCAAAATTAAAAGAAGTTCTGGTGAGGTTAGAAGAGCATATGGAATGCACCTGCACACCATCAAATTCTAATTCAGATTATCGAGAAGAGGAGACTGGTATGTCATCCTTTTATTTTTGTACATGTACTTTTATCAGATGGGAACTTATATTTGTAGTACAGAATATGGACCCAACCCTGCTCCCATTGACCTCACTGAGAACCCTCTGGTTTGAAGGTGTGAAATTAAAACAGGATTTGGGTTGTATATAAAAATTTGGATTCAAAGTTGAAATTGCAGCAGTTTTCTTTAGTGCAGCCTTTAAATTAAACATAAACTGCATAACATAAAAATCTTGCCTAACTGATTTGAAGTTCATGCTATTTGTATCTTGCTGGTAAATTCTATCAAGTAATGACTCTTCTGAGATAGAGTTAAGGCTGACAATTTACTTTACTAAAGGGAAAACCAGGTTTGAAATGAATAGAATATTTTATTTAAAAAGAATTTAAACGTTCAAAAGTAAGGAATTTTGAAATTAAGTTTCCTACTGCAGCCTTTATTTGGTTTTCATTTCTCTACCCATCTCTGCAGAGATTGTTGCCAGTTGTCACATTAAATTTATGTCTAGCTTGTTGAGAATATGAATTACAGAAAAAAGGGGGATTTATGACTGTGTGGGGAAGAAATACTTACTTTCAAAGTGGCTTTCCTAAAAACTATAGCCCAGGTTCTCTCCTGTACCCAGATCCACTGATCTCAGGGGCTAGGAGGCATTCAGGAAGCTGGGTATGGAGCAAGGTCTTGGCCCAACCCTGGTGTAAGTCATAGCAGCCTAGCAGTTTACTTTAAGTTATGCCAGATCACTGGGCACCCTAAAGGGTCATACACCAGTTTTAGACTTGGTGGAGTGCTGTTGCCCCCAGGGATGAGGCTGTCAGTGTAGCAGCTGGCAATGGTGGATAATGTATAGGGAAGACAGGTACAGGTAGATCTTTGGCCTATCTGTGGCAGGGTTTTTTTTCCTGCAGACTGTAGTAGGAGCATTCATGGGGTTATTGTGTGATGTCTTGCCTATATCAGGAGATAAAGTAGTGTTTTCTGTTGCTGAGAAAATAGTTGGCCTGATAAACCATTAGGTTATTCTAGCTTGATGCCTGTGTAACTCCATTGCAGTCAACCAGAACACAAGATGTTATAATCTCTATCTATAAATGGAAGGATGATCTGGTGAAGGATCAAGTCTTAATTCCATATGGATTAGGGGACCTGATCTAAAGCCTACTGAAATCAGTGGAAAGGCTTCCACTGACTTCAGTGGGTTTGGGATCAGGCCTTAGCTGGTTAGCTAATTTATAAATTTGTCTGTAGAGTTTTGGCAGAGAGAGTGGATTTCTGGACTCTATGTTAGGAAGGGTTTGGACAACGATAAACAGAGGGACGGGTCGTCTCTAGGTAGCAGCTAGCAGATGATCAGGATTACGGGTGAAAGCTAAGGTTGATCCAGGAACCTTAATTTCTGATTTCCTTACTCTTGAACATTTTATTGTTATTATTTAACTGTAACATTCATCCATTTCTCCGCCCCACCTCCCATGAAATATATTTGCAGCCACAATTCTCTGTCTGAAAGTCTTTTGTCTAACAGTTTCGTTGTTGTGCGTTTGGGGTTTTTCCATTATTATTGTTATTATTATTATTATTATTATTATTATTTCATTTTTCCTGGCGGCGTCTTACTGTGGACCATTTTGGTCAATAAGCTCTGCATGTGCCCATGGATACTATAACTGCCCCAGGGACTCTGACAGTGCTGGGGGCGTATCTCTGCCATGAGGGATTTTTCAGAGGTTGTACTCCTATTGATTACAAAAGGCCTGATTCTCCCCTCACTTCCACCATATAACTCCATTGTGCCAGATCCTCAGCTAGTGCAGATCAACTTCACTGGTATCAATGGAACTGGCAATTTACACCAGCTGAGGATGTGGCCCACTGACTTCAGTAGATTTTCTGCTGATTTATATGGGTGTTAGAAACAGGAGAATCAGGGCCAAAGGGTCTGAAACTTTTATAAGGAAAGTAGAATGGGTGAAACTTGCCTGCTTTGGGATTTCTGACAAATAGGAAACTTGCTAAGGTTCCCCAGACCAGGCCTGAGTTTTAGGCGAGTTTCTTGCTGCTATCTCCTTCCCCTGATGACACACCTTTGCCTAGGAGGTCCAAGCTTCCCATTTACCCTTTATATTTTTATTCTGGAGTGTAGAAGTGGGCAGCCCATTGGCCTGATGTCACTGAGGTGGGAAAGCAACTGGCTGGCTATTTTTGGTGCTGGCTTTAATTTGCCTCAATTTCCCAGCAGAGGTTACAATTTCTGTCAGATGCCTGGCCGAGATTGTAACTTGGGTGAGAGAACCTGCTGGAGATTAACATGTCCTGCAGACACCTGGTGTAAATTTTAACTGCTTAAGAGGACCACTTACCTAGAGCAGGTACTTAGCAAATGCAAGGCTCATGAGCTGCAGGTTTATATTTATTGGACTCAGAAGCTCATGTCAGCAGAATTTACCTAGCTGTTTGTCTTACAAGAGCTTTCAAGTTCTCTTGACAATGCTTTGGTTTACATATAACCTCCTATAGGCCTCTCGGGGAAGTTATAATATACATGGAGAGCTGAAAAATGCACTGGCTGTCATTAAGCACCCACAGGTAAATCAAGCTGGATGATTTTAGTCCAAGCTAGTTTGCGTTATGAATGGACCAAAACATTTAGGAAAAATTGGTGGCTTTTCATATTTTTGTAAATTGTTCTATGTTTCATACATGCAAAAACTTATCTAATCAACCTCAACTTTCCAAAATGTTTATTGTGGACAACGACTAAGCAGTTGAATTTTCAAGATGAAAAGCTTGTGTATATGTGTGAGAAATAGGATGTCAGTTCAGAATCAGGCTTCTGAAGGAAATTATCACAATGGCAGAAAACAATGATTCACATCCATAGTTATAGGTGAGAAAATGTTACGGGTGGCAAGTTTAAAATAACTAAACTACAGGGACGGAAGGCAAATATTGAATACAATATGCTAACAGTAGTTACAAGGCAGATCTATCACTACCAACACCATCTTGGGTTACTGGAGCTTTGCTTTTATATAATTACTCTACCTATGCAAACATTATTTCAAAATCAGAAGTTATAAAGAAATACCTGTAATGCAAAAGATTATGAGTATTCTGTGAGCGATAACAACTTGAGTATTTTTTACTTCATTTTCAACAAAATGCATTATCTTAGGGCTTTTTACCAGCCTGCCCTTATGTTAACAGGAAGGCCTAGGGAAACAGGTAAAAAACGGAAACGAAAAAGGTTAAAACCAACATAAAAACTACTGGAACTATTTGCTTATCAGGTAGGACCTATATGCTGAACACCTTAATGGCACAAGTAATGGAAAACGTAATCAAATATCATCACACCAGCTTAATCACTGTTCGAAATCTTGACACTTGCTACCTCAAGGCTGCAAAGAGATTAGATGTGATTGGCTTTCATAATTCTACCTGCTTGGTATTTTCCCTTTAAGCTACACATCACCATAAGCATCTTACATTCTTCAGCTACTTCCTCCTTTTGCATTTTATTTATTTATTTATTGAGGGTGCTAATATTTAAGCTTCTTGGAAATCTCAAGTTCCATTTCCTCTGCTTTTTGTTTCATTATTATTGATTTCTGAAGTCTAAGCATCCCATAATAATGCATGAATGAATTGCCAAGTTACAAATGGTTTATGTTCCAAGCAGTCGGCTGTGAAAGCATTCAGTACGTATGGTAAATTTTATTACATGCATGACCATCAAACATTCTTTGGCCTGAACTGGGGACTGATTAAATATGCATCTGAAATTATCGGAATCACTTCATCATTTACAAAACAAGAGGAAACCTGTTCTTCCGTAACAAGGCCCTGTATCAGAGAGCTAAGAACCTTCATTGGTCTGGGGGCTTTCAGAGGAAGAATAGGATCCAAAAATAGGATAGCATCAAAATTTATAAGATTTACATTGTAGGAAAAAAACAAAACAAGAAACCCCTCAATACAAAAGAGTGGCTTGATCAGCATATTAGTGAAGTTTGATGCGACAGTTGTAAAATTTCCAAATTAAATATGGATTTTGTATTTCTAAAATATCTGAAGTAATATGAGCTGCAACAGTTGCAGATGATTCTAGTGTTCTGAGTGGGATTTAATTTGAATTTGTAATAAATGTATTTAATTGCTGGATGATGGGGTATTTAATAATTCAAGAACTTTTTTTTTTTTTTTTTTGCACATAAACTCCCAATGTCAGATTTCATTTATATGGATGTATCTTTTTGAAAGAATGCTAAACTTGATATCCTGTTTCAGATTAACAGGTATTTATTGGGAGTAGTATGATAGAAGCAAAGATTTTGTAAAATTCAACTTTAAAAGTCAGCATGTAAACTCAATCAAAACAGCATTTAGAACTTCTTGTCCCAGGTTAGTGAATTTCATGCAGAATAGTTTTTTTTTAAAGACATCTAAGAGGAAAGGTCCCTGTGATTCTAATCATGGAGTTATTATATCTTTTTTCTCTCCTGCAGATGTAAGGTGAAATAAGCTAGAAAAAAAAAGAACTTCTCTCTGGGACATGGATGTACATGGTTTGTTACATTCCTGAACCTACTATGTATGGTGCTTTATTGACTGTATACTTTATTTGTTCTCCTATGTGAAAAAAACTGGCTGAAAAGAACACTTAATGAGAACAAAGAGACAATGTACATTTGTTTAATGTGACATCAAAGCAAGTATTGTAGCACTCTGTGAAACAATAGGAAGCTTCCCTGTCCAAAAAACCCACGAAACAACAAAACAAACAAAGAAAATAAAAAGACAGTTGAATGAATGGAGGATACCAAAAGTACAAAACAAAAAACAAAAATAAAAGAAGAAGAAGAAGAAGAAGACAAAAATCTTAAGTGAATAGTGGATTTCTGTCAGAGCAGTCAACGGTGCTTTATGTCAAGAAATGTGCCTGCGTTCTTGATGAAGATGGATGGACACAAATAGACGTCAGGCACAAAAAAGCAGGAATGTATCAAATGCCATGCAAACACTATAGAAACAGTACATCCTTGCTTGGTGGTGTTTTAAAGTCTATACAAAAAAAGAATACCTTCTGGGGAGCCTTAAATGGATTTTTTTTTACACCATAAAGTGATTATTAAGCTTTCTTTTTACTCTTTGCCTAGCTTTTTATTATCTCTTGGACTACATTTATCAATAACACATATAGAAGACTGGTGTAACAGTAAGCAGAACACAAACATTATGATATTTCTCCTAGTGGGATGCAAACTAATGAGATATATTAAAATAAAAATGGTATACCTATGCATAATTTTCTAGACGTTTCTTGGTTTATGTCTCCCAACCTCCCCCGTAATTTAAAGCATTTAAAAAAACCTGATGTGTGTAAACAAATCATAGGATATCCATGCAAATATCCTTTTTTTCTTTGAGACTGATGCCAGTTGCCTAATAGTGATATTGTGTTAGCAATTGCCATTCTTATCAGTATACAAATACTTTTATTTCACATGTTGGCGCTGTGTGAAATGTACAAATTCTTGTATCCGCATTGTACAATGTTATTGTGGCATGGGAAATACCTTGCTGCAAATAGTTGAACAAAACCTAAAATTCTTTATTTTTGGTAAAATGTTATGCTTTATGTGTATTCAACAGAAATATGTGTTTTGTAAAGGTGAAGTTTGTATTTTTATCTAAAATTAACAGTTTTATATACCTAAGAAAGCCTGCTATGTTTTCTTGAACAAAAAAAAAAAAAAAAGAAAAGAAAAGAAAAGAAAAAAAAAAGCATTTTGTGGTCATATTTTTGTAGTTGAGTAGCCCAAATAACTTCAAAATATATTTTAACTATAGCAGGGCAGATAAAATACTCAGGCACCAAATCCTACATTTTCAAAGTGCCAAGGAATTTAATTGTTCAGTTCTTCCATGGACTGTAATGGGAGCCACATGGCTAATTTTTGTCTGCTGCTTTGGAAATATAGGCCTGTGCCATATATATCATGGCTACCCTGTTAGCCAAAATAACTGCCCCACCCTGGTTGGTTTAGATGATATGCCCCTTGTGTTACAGTATTTTGATTATCACATTGGACATGTAAAATAAACTACTGGGTTCTTTTCTTTATGAAACATCTCCAATAAGATGAAAGATTTCTCTCTCCTTTGTACATAATGACAAGAGAGCTAGTCTTGAGGATAATGTGTCCACCCTGCATTAAAAGACTTAAATGTGAATGAACTGCAGAGCTTTAAGATGTAACAAAAAAAGAGACATTTTGTTAACACATCGCCCCACTTACTAGAGCTATGTCCAATTTCAACCAAGCAAAGCAATTTTAACGAACAGGCATTGGTTTCAACTGCTAATGCAGGGATAGAATTAATCACTGTCCTGTTTTGCGATCATCTTCCCAGTGTATTACATTGAGCACCAAAACTGGAAATACATTTACTAAAACTGTCTGTGCTTGTTCTTCACTAAGTGTACTGTTCACAATGTTATGCCCATGAATGTATGTGTCTGCGTTTAAAAGAAAAGTGTATAAAATGTAATTTATATATTTATGTTTCGGTGGGATACCAATAGTGTTGATCAGTTTTTTGGTTTTCTTTTTCTTTTGGGGGTGGTTATCTAAAATATCTAATGAAAAAAGAATTCATATATATCTATTAAATTTATGTAGATGAAAAATGTTATGTGACCCACTAAGACATTGTGCAGGTTTGAAAGGATGCCAAAGTCACTTAAGTGGAATACTGAATGAGCAAATTTTTCAACTAAGGTTGCACTGGCAATATAGGGATTAATTTAAATCACTCACCTGGGCCAGATCTTCAGATAGTTTAATCTGGTGTAGCCCCATCGATTATAATGGTGCGGTGTGTGTACACCACCTGAGTATATTTAATCCCTGATGAAAATGCAACTACCAGCATGCATTTGCCTGGTGCCAGCATAGATACCTATTATGCCAAGTTTGAAAGGAGGAGAGAATGAAGACCGAATGAAGAACTTTCTAGTAATTATTTGTCTGAGATTTGAAATCTGTAATTCATTTTGTTACCAGGAATTAGGAGCATACAAAGTTGATTTTCAAACCCAGTGTTTACATGGCTCACAGTAGCAATCATCAAAGTCTTAGGGCCAGATTCTCAGCTGGTGTAAATTGACAAGCTCTATTGACTTCAGTTTACATGAGCTGAGGATCTTGGCCACAGTTTTTAAAATATTGCTGAATGTTATAATTTGGGCCATTGATTCTATTCCAGTTGAAATTTTATCTGCAAGCATTTCTAGCATTACTGTCTGTTGAATCAATCCTCATCTATTTCTGTGATATAACAAATATAACTAGGAGGAACAGTAACATTAAGGCTTGTGACTCAAAATAGCATAAGCAAGGGACAGTAATTCAAAGTTAAGTTGGGCATTTTGAGGGCCAGATCCTCAGTTCATGTAAATCAACAGCTCCACTGACTTCAATGGAGTTATGCCAATTTACACCACTTGAAGGTCTGGTCCTCTATCCTTTACTCATCCCCTTTGGTCTCAGGTCCCGCAAGGATCTCAGATAATTGCGTATTGTTAATGTAACAACATGTTCCAACATGTAAGCACCATTGGTGAGTTTGAGAAAGTGTCAGACTTAACTTTGAATTTCCATGCTTTGAAATGGTTTGTTTCACCATCGTGGCTGTAAATTAAACAGTTTTCTGTGCATTTACAAACATTGTGCAGTGGTGTCTTATCTCTGCTTCCAGTATAAATACAGGAGGAAATTGTTTATGATATTGTCAGTGAAAGAGGAAGCCCTGTTTTGCTTACGTTTAAATTGTAACATTTGGAGTGTCACAGAAACAGTTTCAGGCGCCCGGGAGCCAAGAGGTATCTGATTGATGGCCCGTATTTTTGCTTTTTTGGGAGGTGGGGGATTGCCGAGGGTGTAATGAAGCAGTAGGGAAAATCATTGTTACCTGGAAATCATGTCTTTTTTGGTAATTCTCAGTCTGAAATGTCATAGCTCTTGTGCTTGTGTACTTCAGTTTTTTCAGGATCAGATATTTTTGACACCGCTAATACCCCCAATCATCACCGGCTGTAGGAAACTGGTCTGATAGTCATCCCATTTGCAGTTTTTTCTGGTTAAAAGCGCATGATAGGAAGGCACTGGCCAGAAAATATAATTCCAGCATAACTTTGGCTACAGTCACCGATTCTCTGTTTTAATACAGTATTCTGCTGCTTTGTTTCCTCTTTCCTCAGTTGTCCTCCACCTGCTTTTGTGAGTGAAATCAATTGTAACAGAGTTATCTTAACCCGTGTCACCTGCTTGCTATCTCAGTTTCCCCCTTCTTTGCTACCTGCTGAATGCAGCCCTTCCTACTCCACCCCATTTGGTTCAAGTAACATCCCCACCTGGGGTCTGGTTTATTAGACTTGCACAATAAATATGAGCAGTTGCTCCTTTGGGGCAGCAGCTGGTTCACAAATAAGTCCATCCCTTCTGTCCCTTTGAGCTTAGTCCTCTTTCCCCCCCTTGGAACAGGGTTTCACAGCTCCCTTGGGGCTTGATAATCCATCGTTCCTCAGTTTGGCTTCAACAGTCTCTCTCCTACATGAAACTTGGCAGCTTTCCTTCTAGGCTCTGCAGTACAATCCCTTCTGCATTTTATATCCATTAGCCCTCTTCCTGACTACCATAGGGAATCCCAGTTCCCTGGGACTCTGTCAGGCCATGCATCTGATCCAAATTCTTCCCCAAACCCTGGATCTCTCATGTCTGATATCCCTGCCTAGGAGAATAGCCTTCACCTAGTTTCATGTAGTTCACATGATTGCTGCTAATCATGTGCCCTCAGACTATAGCTTTGAGCTTTAAAGAGCCAGGCCTCATAACAGATAGCTCATTGCATATGCCTTTAAACCAGTGCTCTGTTACATAGTTATACACGTACTGGAGAAAAAGAGGCATGTTTTCACCTGCTTAGCATTAGGAAAAACTATCTCAACAAAGAGTTTCATGTTGCAGCCAAATTTTGATTCCAGTTACACCAGTGTAAAACTGGAATAGCACCATTGAAGAGACACCACATTTACATTGCTGTAACGGAGATCAGATGGCCCCCTCTGATAGCTCAGTTTGGATAAGCAACCAAAAGCATGAGGGTGGGATTTTCAATGCTGCCTCAGAGATTTGGATGCTCAATTCCTTCCGGTAATTAACAGCTATTAGGGCTCTAGTCAGCTATGTGACTTTGAAAATCCCATCCTGGATGTTTATCTGACTCCCTCTTAGGCTGGAAGTCTTGCTTTAAAAAAAGTGTGTTGGGTTTCATATTTCCAGTCAAGCAAACCATTTTCTTGGCATTTCTCCACTGGTTCTAGCTGATCCCAGAAGCACAACAGTTATATCAAAGTGAAAAATTAGAGGGTGGGGGAAAGGAAGCAATTTTTTTCAGTTCTCAGCAAAGATTCAGTTCAAGGAATTGGGGGAGGGAGGGAGGGAAAGAGGCCCAATAATTCATCTCTCCCTATGCTCTGTTATCTTTTTTCACTGGTAGCTGCGCTCCTGTCCACACGTTTGTAGCAAGAATATATTATTTATCAAGGGCTTTTCTATGCTACTCCTCACTATGGTGTTTGAGTGCCTTCACACCCGTTCATGGATTTCCTCTTGCTACACCCCAGTGAGATAAAGAACTTTTGTTATCCTATTTTAGGGGAGACTGAGGCACAGAGAAGCAACTAGTACAAAGGTTTCAGAGTAGCAGCCGTGTTAGTCTGTATTCGCAAAAAGAAAAGGAGGACTTGTGGCACCTTAGAGACTAACACATTTATTTGAGCATAAGCTTTCGTGAGCATCCCATGAAGTGAGCTGTAGCTCACGAAAGCTTATGCTCAAATAAATTTGTTAGTCTCTAAGGTGCCACAAGTCCTCCTTTTCTTTTAGCTACTACAAAGTCACCCAGCCAGTCTATGGCACAACCTCAGGGTGTGTCTTTACTGAAAGTGACTGTGTCTTTGTAGCACGAGTAAGCACACCCATGCTAGCTTTAATTCGAGCTAGCATGGATAATAGCAGTGTAGATGTGGCTGCATGGGCTACAGCACGGGTTCGCACCCTGAGTACGTACCTAGAGTCCCTGGAGGGCTTTAACTCATGTGGCTAGCCTGTGCTGCCACATCTGCACTACTGTTGTTACTCATGTTAGCTAGATTGAAGCTAGCATAGGTATACCTGCCCATGCTACAATCACACCTTCACTTTGCAGTGATGACCCACCCTCAGACCAGATCAGATTCCCCATCCAGTGCCCTAAACCACATGGCCAGCATTCCTTTCCAACACTGAACCCTGCCACCCTTAAGGCTAAATACTGTAAAGACTGAGGGCAAGTCATTTTGCCTAATGAATGCATGTATGGGCTACATGAACAAAAACTATGCCATAGCTTCAAAGGCTGTAGTGGCTGATGAAAATCCAGCTCTCTGCCCATGCAAATGTACACAGTCTGTTATGCTATCATCGGCTAGTCATTTCCTGCCCATCTAAGTACTCAGCCTTCCATGACTTCAAGGGGAATTACGCAAGTGGAACAAATACAGGTTCAGCAACTGTAGAATCAGATTTTATGGGAATCTACAAAGATTTAGTAGACGGTAGTAGGCACTTCCCCCAGCACTTAGTCATACACTCCATGTATCCGATGAAGTGAGCTGTAGCTCACAAAAGCTTATGCTCAAATAAATTTGTTAGTCTCTAAGGTGCCACAAGTACTCCTACTCCCTGTATAGAGGTTGGTATCCTCTTTAAGAAATCCCTTTCTACTGTGGCTCCAATCCTGAATTCCTTATGCAGACCCACTTTGGGAAAACACTTAAGCATATGCCTAAATCCATATCTATTCAGCACAACACTTAAGCATGTGCGTAACTTTAAGCATGTACTTTGTCCCATTGGCTTCAGATAAGGTTAAGGTTGTGCTTTAGTGCTTGTCTGGAATAGGTGTGAATCGGGACCACAACAATTGCAGGATTGAGCCCTGTGTGCACTTAATGTATTGAGGTATGTTGTATATTAAATAACCCCAAATATGGAGCAACAAGGCCTCTATGAATAAGAGAAAGAAAATAAGAGTATCTTCAATCAGAGAAATCTGTGAGACCTCCCCACAGTGTTTGACATGCTTTAAAAAATAATTTCTATCCTTTGCTGTACATAGGACCATCTTAACATCTGTAGTGATGGCACTTAATGTGATTGTTGCTCATACACCTAAAGCATGACATTTGAAAACACAGGTTATTTCTTAAGCCAAATTTGAGAAACATTCAGATCCAGATGAAAAAGTTATTGTTGAGATAAGCATTGTCAAATTTTAAAACATATTCTTCATTCATCCAGCTGTCTAACATGTATTAGTGTGTCCATTAAAGCCAAACATATCTGATGAGACAAATTTTGGGCAAAAGTTTTTTTTAATTGTGAAATGTTATCTGTCCCCTTACTTAGCTCTAATTATTTGATTTGTAAGGAAAATAAATTTGTATAAACTATGTTTAAAACTAGCTCAGAATCATCATGGTACACATGGAAGGATATGGCTATGTTGCCTTGAATTGCTACAATATTTGAGGGGGATATGCAATCAATTGTAAATTAAAAGCACAACTCGTAGGGTGAAGTGACTTATTTTCCTTGCATAATATCTCTACGGTTATGGTGTGTTCAGTCGCTGCTTGCCCAAAAAAGGATGTATGTGTTTTTTAGCTTTTATTATTAATTCATTAATGTATAATTCCCATGTATTACTACTTGTTACTATGCAAAACAGTCTGTGTATCATATATTTATGGATTTCAGAGTAGCAGCCATGTTAGTCTGTATTCGCAAAAAGAAAAGGAGTACTTGTGGCACCTTAGAGACTAACAAATTTATTTGAGAATAAGCTTTCGTGAGCTACAGCTCACTTCATCGGATGCATATTTATGGACACATGCTGCTCTGTAAAATGAGAAAAGCATTAGCAACACTATTCCTCTCTGTCAGTTTTCCACATAGGATTTTATCTCATGAGCCTTGTAGTAGCAATGCTACCTAGCATTTTTCAATTTTTTATTGATTAATTAATCCTAATATGTGGTAGGCAGGTATTATCTCCTTTTTATAGGTACTGAAGGTGAGACAGGAAAATTAAGAGTCTTCCAAGTTAGGTTTAGAGTAGCATCCATGTTAGTCTGTATCTGCAAAAAGAACGGGAGTACTTGTGGCACCTTAGAGACTAATACATTTATTAGAGCATAAGCTTTCATGGGCTACAACCCACTTCATCAGATGCATAGAATGGAACATATAGTAAGAAGATATATATATAGATACAGAGAATCATGTAAAGGTGGGAGTTGCCGTACAAACTGTAAGAGGCTAATTAATTAAGATGAGCTATTATCAGGAGGAAAAAAATTTTGTAATGATAATCAAGATGGCCCATTTAGACAGTTGACAAGATGGTATGAGGATACTTAACATAGGGAAATTTATGTTATGTATCCTCACACCTTCTTGTAAACTGTCTAAATGGGCCATCTTGATTATCACTACAAAAGTTTTTTTCTCCTGCTGATAATAGCTCATCTTAATTACTTAGCCTCTTACAGTTTGTATGGCAACTTCCACCTTCTCTGTATGTACGTGTATATATATATATATATATATATATATATATATGTTCCATTCTATGCATCTGAAGTGGGCTGTAGCCCACGAAAACTGATGTTCTAATAAATTTGTTAGTCTCTAAGGTGCCACAAGTACTCCTGTTCTTTTTTTAGAAGGAAGTCATTGACAGAACTGGGGGTAGAACTCACAGGAGTAGGCGCCAGGACTTCCTGAGAAGGCTACTAGACCATGCACAAAATCGTGGTCTAACTGAAGTCAGTGGAAATTTTGCCATTCACTTCAGTGGGGCCAGGATTTCACTCATGTCTCTTTCTTACTAAGGCTATTTCTTCTAGTCTTAGTCTAAGGCTTTGTCTACACTATGTGGGTAAGTCGACCAAAGTTATGCAACTCCAGTTATGTGAATAATGTAGCTGGAGTCGAAGTAGCTCAGGTCAACTTTCTGCAGTATCTACACCGCATTGGGTTGACGGGAGACACTCTCCCATCAACTTACCTTACGCTTCTCGTTCCTGTGGAGTACTGGAGTTGATGGGAGAGCGATCTGCGGTTGATTTAGCGGGTCTTTATTAGACCCGCTAAATCGACCCCCGGTGCATCAGTCGCTATAGCGTCGATTCCTGGTAAGTGTAGATATGCCCTGAGTATAAATACAGGGGAAACAAGTCATTGTGTTCCATTCATTAGCAGGCAATTGAATCTTGGCTAGTTTGGTTTTCTTTCTGAATGGATTAACCTTTGCTCACACAAAAACTTTCCTTAATGATTCCAAATAAAAAATAAATATGACAAAACAGACATGTCGATAAATGTTCCTTTTTTAAGCTCTGGAAAATGTGAAATAGCTAGACGCCTAAATCTTCAAGTGGCTAGTGATTTTGGGTGCCTCAATTTTGAGATGCTGAACTAGAGACACCAAAAGAGGCTCAATTTTCAGAAAGGGCTGAGTTCCTATCCTTGGAAATCCATCCCCTTTAAGGTGTCTCAAGTTGGACATTCAAAAATCAAGGCCTCCAATATCAGTAGTCACTTTCAAAAAAGTAGACTAGCTTTTAGGACCAAATTTTCAGAGTCCAGATAGGTGACTAGCGGGATTTTCAAAAGCACCTAGGCATTTGAAATCAATAGGAAGTAAAAAGAAAAGGAGTACTTGTGGCACCTTAGAGACTAACAAATGTATTTGAGCATAAGCTTTCGTAAGCTGCAGCTCACTTCATCGGATTTCACTTTTTGCGAATACAGACTAACATGGCTGCTACTCTGAAACCTGTCAATAGGAAGTAGGCCTCTAGGTGCATTTGAAAATCCTGCTAGGCGTCTTAGGTATCTAAATACCTTTGAAAATCTGGTCCTTAGTACATTTAGCAGCTGGAAAAGAAACTCTGGAAAATACAGTATATCTAATGATCATTCAGTGGCCAGAAAGTAGAAACTCAGAAAATGTGTTAATGTTTAGAGCTTCTCAGCAGTTAATGATCATCGTCCACAGACCATAATTCTTGAAAACTTCACTTATCAATATATATCAGGGCTGGGATGAACTTTGAAAGTTCTGAAAATGGGACACTCCTTAGCTTAAAGATAGCTGGATGTTCTTGTCACTGATCAACCAATTACTCATATAAAGGGCCAGATCCTAAACTGGCGTAAATTGACATAACTTCACTGACTTCAATGGAGATGAGATTTATACACCCTGAGGATTGGGCCCAAAAACTGTAATATTCTTGAAATGATTCAGATAATGATTTCATTTTTTGCTACTAGGATTGCTGTAAAAATAGATTCTATTCCCAGAGCAGCTAAAATAACGTAATCAGAAGAGGCCATTTCCCACAGAGACTCATCCCCACTGGAATTTGCATGTTATGAGACTGATAATCCGGATGTGAAAATGTGCTATTACAAAACAAAACCCAACAACTTTGTTTAGAGAAGTCTCTGACCTGTTAAAAATGCCAAGTATTTGCTCAGACTTTTCCTGGGCAATCAGTGGGTAGAATTACTTATTAAAACTGGTCCGTTGCTTGCTGGGGTAGCAGTAGTAAACTCTATGCATCCTTTGTTCCATGTGGATGCAAGAATTTATTCACATACAGCTGGATCCTGGGTGGGGCTGAGGGGCTTATCTCCCATGCAAGTCACATTCAAACTTGGAGGTGGTCTCTGACGTCAATGGCAGTTGTGGGTGCTCAGAACATCCCATCCTGCACCAAAACTCATCCAGAATCTGTGGATGCTTCTGTCTGAGATTTCCAAAGGATTTGGACATCCAGTTCCCATTCATTTGAATGGGATTTAAATGTCCCAGATGGCTCTGACATTCACAGCCTGTATGCGTGCAATGGAGACCAATCGTGGCCCTGCTTAAGACCATGTGAATGTTGGAGAAGGGACAGGCTCTAGTTTAGTCTCTGCTCTTCAGTCAAGCTGATTCCCAGCAGTAACATGAAAAGTCATTATTACGCACCCAATTTAACACAGTTATGGCTACATGTTTACAGCAGCCTCCTGACATATCAAATGTGGCATCCTCACTGATTAAATATGTTTGTATTTAATGTGGCATAGACAGTATAAAGTCTGTGAATGTTACCAACCTGGGTTGGGTTACGAGTGCTTTGGAGGGTAGGGTTAAAATTCAGAATGATCTGGACAAACTGGAGAAATGGTCTGAAGTAAATAGGATGAAATTCAATAAGGAGAAATGCAAAGTACTCCACTTAGGAAGGAACAATCATTTGCACACATACAAAATGGGAAATAAACTGCCTAGGAAAGAGTACTGAGGAAAGGGATCTGGGGGTCATAGTGGATCACAAGCTAAATATGAGTCAACAGTGTAACACTATTGCAAAAAAAGCGAACATCATTCTGGGATGAATTAGCAGGAGCTTTGTGAATAGGACACAAGAAGTAATTCTTCCACTTTACTCCACACTGATACGGCCTCAGCTGGAATATTGTGTCCAGTTCTGGGCGCCACATTTCAGGAACGATGTGGACAAATTGAAGAAAGAAAGTCCAGAGAAGAGCAACAAAAATGATTAAAGGTCTAGAAAATATGGCCTATGAGGGAAGATTGAAAATATTGGGTTTATTTAATCTGGGGAAGACAGAGAGGACATGATAACAGATTTCAAGTATGTAAATAAATTTGTTAGTCTCTAAGGTGCCACAAGTACTCCTTTTCTTTTTGCAAGTACATAAGAGGTTATTAAAAGGAGGAGGGAGAAAAATTGTTCTTCTTTACCTCTGCGGATAGGACAAGAAGCAATGGATTTAAGTTGCAGCAAGGGAGGTTTAGGTTAGATATTAGGAAAAATGTCCTAACTGTCAGAGTGGTTAAGCACTGGAATAAATTGCCTAGGAAGGCTGTGGAATCTCCATCACTGGGGATTTTTAGGAGCTGGTGAAACAAACACCTGTCAGGGATGGTCTAGATAATACTTAGTCCAACCATGAATGCAGTGGACTGGATTAGATGGTCCGTCGGGGTCCCTTCCAGTCCTAAGATTCTATATAACATACTTCCACACTTTATATGATTTTTCCTGTGTAGCTATGTACATATTGTGCATGGGAGTGAGAAAAATATACAGGTCCAGACTTTCATTAAAAACTGTATGCATGTGCAAAATGGTTCATTTGCATGCATGTGTCCGTCCACACAGAACCTAGATTCATATTTTAGAATGCTAACTGCAAAATCCAACCCTGCAAACACACACATACTTCACTTCATTCCTATTATTATTATTAATTTCTATTACTGCAGCATGTAGGAGTGCTAGCCATGGCCCAGGACCCCATTGTGCTAGGTGATGTACAAACACAGAAGAAAAAGACATGCTCTGTCCCAAGAGGCTTACAATAAAATGAGTGTTGTATTGATTTCAGTGGAACTATTCAACTATTCACATGTATTGGCAGAATCAGGGTCCAAGTCCGCTGTTCTGCAACGGGATCTATATGGGCAGAACCTTATACCTATGGGGATTCTGTGCAAACTTAAAGCCCTTCTCACAGATTCCTTTAGGGGACTGGAGCCTAAAGCTGGCCTCTCTTCGCAACCCTCCTAGGAAAGCAGTAGTGCAGATACAGATTCTGATACTGCAAGCTGCTCTGTGAGAGTGAGCCCTTGCCTCCATCTGTACAGCTTGCAGCACTGGGCCCATACCATGCTCTCTCTCAAGGTGACTTGCTCCAAGGCTTCAACTTCAGGTGAAGGCAGCATGTGTTGGTAGAGTTTGCACATGCTTATGACAGCACCTGAGAATCAAGTCCTGTATGTGGCCTAGTCCCACCCACATCAAAATCAATTGGAGTTTTGTCATACATTTTCCTGAGATCAGGAAACCCATTTAAATAGGTCATCAGAATATAAATTCTGTCTTGATAGCATCTGTTTCCCAAATTACTGATGTAGTTTACGTATATGAATCACAGATATTCAATATGCCCCATCTACCATTCATACCTTTCCAGTATATTGTAGCTATTGCAAAAGTCACCTTTTAAACAATATTTTCAATACCTGTTCAATGATACACACAAATATGTTTCTCTTGCATGTGCTTTAGAAAAGCATAACCTAACAGCCAATGTCTATTTGCAAAAAGGAGCACAGCTGTCTACACAGAAATCCCAAAACTAGGAGTGTGTAGCTAACTTTAGTTGCAGAACACCACAGATGTGAACAGCAGCCAAGTGGTGTGCACTAATCTAATTGCATAATTTAGTGGGTGCAAAAGTTGCTTCTTGGCTATGTAGATAAACATAGGCTGCGATTCAGCAAGGTACGTAACCAAAAGCCTAACTTTAAGCCTGTGGGTACTCATTTGCTTAAAGTTAGGCATGGTCTTAAGCATCTTGCTGGACTGGGTCCCTAAAGAGCCTGCTTTGATAATACCATGTGTGCTTAATATTCTCCTTTTGTGCATGTACAGGCTGATGATGCTCAGTATGGAAGTGGCATGCAAACTTTTGAAAACTGTCCCATAGTGTCTTGTGAATGCATGACCACTTAGTGGCCTAATATCAGTGAGCTGGGCTGCAACATAAAGCATATAGCAATGTTGGCCTTTTCAAGCCCCCTCAAAGACTTCCTACCTTGTTTTCCTTGGCATGCTTCTTTATTACAGTAAGTGTAAAAATAATACACATTTTAAAAGGTCGGAAATTAACCTGATCATATGGTTTTAATTGCTTTCTGTAGTTTAATTAAGAAAACAGTTGCCAACACTGATCTTATATTTTGCAGAACTAGCAGGGATGAAGAATTCTTAAAGCAACTTCAAAAGACTTTTCAAGCTAGGTCTATAAATCAGGAAAAGCTAAAACCTGAGGTGGAAACTTCTCATGTACTTTATAGCTCATTAGTTAAAGAGAATACATTGTTCTATAGGATATTAATGAATTGCTCAAAAGGAGGGTTCCAAAAGCAAAAATTACATATTCTGGGACTTAAAGAAAGGTCTGATGGACTTTTATTTGTTTAGATAGTACAATGATGATGATGATTGATGAGATAGTTAGATAATCATAGCTCTCCCCAAAAAACATTTGTAATTATCAAAAACTGGCACCTTTGCTGTCAGTTTCACCAGGAAAGTCTATGACTGAACGGGTGTAGAGACTACAATACCCTCTAACCACAAGTAGAGCCCTGCGTGGATACAAAATTTGTATCCACATCTGATCTGCAAACATGGTCTACGGATACAGAGTGAATAGCCACAGATTTTCAGGCTCTAGATATAAAATTTGGATCTGCATCCATCTGCGATCTGCAAACATAGTCCGTGGATGTAAAGCGGATATCTGCAGATTTGCAGCACTCTAACCACAAGCCCTTGTCCTCTGCATCAGGGCTGAGTCACATTAAGCGGGAAGCCTTGAAGTGTTTACAACTGCAGCCTTCACTGCATCTGTTCTGTGACTAATGAACTTCAGTCTTCAGAGCTATCAATTCAGTATCTGTCAACAGATGAAGGATGATCTTTTGTTTAATGTACTGGAGCGGGACTCCAGAGAACTGGATTCAGTTCCTGGTTGTTCCTCAGACTTCCTGTGTGACCCGAGAAAGTCACTTGAGCGCTCTGTGCCTCAGTTCCCTATCTATAAAATGGGCACAAATAACATTTCTCTCTCTTGTCTATTTAGACTGTAGGTTTTTTGGGTCAGCAACTGTCTCTTACTAGGTGTGTGAATCGTACCTATCACAACGGGGTTCTGTCTTGGAAGCTATAGGTGCTACTGTAATATAAACAATTAATAAATAATAATAACGATGACATCTATAAATCAAATGGCTACTCCCTTCAGAAAGTAAATTGGGAAATGTGACCAAAAGAATGGTGAGCATCAATTGTTTTTCACAGAAATACTTCACTGAATGTATCATTTTAAAGATCTAAAGTTTCAAGTACTACCCCCCCCCCAAAAAAAAAGAACAGGAGTACTTGGACACTAACAAATTTATTAGAGAATTACATTTGTTAGTCCCTAAGGTACCACAAGTACTCCTGTTGTTTTTGCGGATACAGACTAACACGGATGCTACTCTGAAAAAAGTACTACCCATGAAACTTTAATATTTCCCACTGTCTGCCCTCTGAAAGAGCAGTAGTTCCTTCAGTTTGTTTTACCACTACCCTGCCTACTCCATCCATCCCTGTCATGGTCTGTTGAACCTTCATAGTGTAAAATTGGACTGAAAACACAAAGTCCCTGAAGACAGGAATCTTGGGTAAAATTTTTGAATGCACCTAAGTCTAAGTCTCATTTGCAAAAAGTGGCTTAGGTTTCTAAGGCTCAGAAGTACCCAGACAACCTTGAAAATCCCACTAGATGCCTATCTGCATCTTTAAATATCTTTAAAATTCTGGTCTTGTTGAAGGTCAATAGGAATCAGGCTTCTGAGTGCCTATGTCACTCTTGAAAATGGGGCTCAGGCTCCTAAGAGATTTAGGTGCTTTTGAAAACATCATCCCTTGTCTTTATGTTCACCTTATATTTGCCTGGATTTGCTGCATAAGTAATAATGATAAACAATTAGCTAAAGTGCTTTATTGATCTCTTCTCCGTATGTGTATTTCATGATTGATACTCTAGTTCAGATGGTGTCCATTACGGCCTTAGGTGCCTGACCTCTTGAGGAAAAAAAACCTGTCCTTTCTTAAGGTTGTAACAAGCCACTTATTTTTAACTAGTCATTTTAACAAGACAGTCAGTGACAACTGCTTAGGACCTGGGATGGATTCAGAAAAGCCTCCTTGCTCCTCTAGCAGGTACAAAAGGTAGCTGGGTCCATCTGGCTGAGGCTGGTGGGTTGGGGGGAATATGTGGCAGAGCAGACTGTTAATGTGATTTTCCATAACTTTCCTTGCAGCTGCATTTTTGAGGGGAGAGAGAGAGAAAAATGGAGAGACTTGCAGTAACTTGTGCTGTCATAAATGCTACAGCCACCATCTGTTTCCAGACTACAACTTGAAAGAAAACCAAGCAGCAATCTCATAATTCACGTGAACGTTTTACACTTGTGAACCCTTCCTGACCTTTGTCTGATAATGAAAGGAGCATGCAGCATCTACAATTTGGATTTATCCTGCAAGTATTTGTGTTTATTTGTATGTGTTTCTTTTGAAACGTGTTTCTTCATGGGCCCTTAAAAAAAAGTTCTCAGGAAGGCAAAGCAGACAAGCTGCATAGTCAAAATGCACTCAAGGCTAAATCCTGACGGCATTGAGCTTAATGGAAAAACACCTCAAGATGAGAACATTTAACATCTCTCACTCATGTCTGCTGGTTATTTGTTGCTTAAAGAAGGGAATAAATTTGAAAATGAAATTACAGGTTGTAATAACTGCTATTTTTCAAAGTCTTCTGCAGAAAAATATGCCATGTGCTGTTAGACCTGCTGCTGGGGTTGCACATTTGAAACCAGCAAAATCAGACATGGTCATCTATTAATGGCTGGACCCTGATGAAAATAAGTTTCTTTACTAATCTTGATTTGAGCTTGGTCCTCTGTGGGATTATGATATCAACTGCTATCTAATGCCATGCCCAGGTTCAACACTAGTGGATAGAAGGGACAAATTACTTGACAGTTACTTTTGTGAGCGATAGCTATCTATGTCTCTTACAGTGCCAGGTTGCCAAAGGTCTGGTATTCAGGTTGGGATCATTTCACTCATGGAAATATTGTTGAACTGCAGTCTCTGAATTAGATTTAGCCTCATTCTAGGATTCCTTCTCAACTCTTCTGTTCAGCAAAAATAAGAAGAAATGCTACGTCTATTTCCTCTCCCTTTTGTTTGGTTACAGGAAGCACAACTACATATCCTGTGCTATACAAAAGGATAGACTTGATGATCTTATGGTCCCTGACTTTAAACTCTATGAATCTATTATTGTTATCTTGATTGCACTGTGAGTCACTTGGACTGGCAGAAGATAAAAGGTTACTTCTTAACTTCCATAACCCGCTGATCTTTAAATCCTAGCACAGGTACGTGGGGAGGACAGCACATTTGAAGCGTCCAACACAAGGCCAATAATATAGACGTTGTTGTCATATAGATGGTCAAAAGCTGTCCATGAAGGGCATTATCAAGGGATGAAACATGTAAGGGGACACCAACTCAGTCGGTATTCTACCATATTAGGGAAGAAAATATAGATCAGAAGGATTGATTTTGAGCAATGAAGACGTGTTGCCTGCGAAATGGCCTTTGCAAATCTTCTGATGCCTTCACAATGGCATGTCATGACATTATGGGTCACTCTTTGCTCAGGTAAATGTTGGGGGTGAAATCCTGGCCCTGTTGATGTCACTGATGAAACTCCATTGATCCCCAATATGATTAGGATTTCACCTTGGATGATTAGCACCAAACAATCTTTTTGCTCTCAAAAGCCCAGTTAATGGCTTGCTGGACTCAGTGGTCTAGGAGAACTATTAATGGCTATTCTGAGGCATATTGATGTTGGATGAGATATGGAAGTAATAAATAACTACCTATTACTTATTCAACTTGGGGATGGTAACAATTACATATCTCTGTGACATTTTCCTATGTGATTAAGTAGCCCTGAGGACATTATTTTGCCTATGGCCTGGTCTACACCTAAAACTTAGGTCAATTTAGCTACATTGCTTAGCGCTCTGAAAAATTTCATGCTCTGGGAGACAGTTAGGTCGACCTAAACCCCACTGTATATGCAGCTAGGTTAATGGAATATTTACACTATCAACCAAGCGACTGCCTCTTGGAGAGGTGGATTACCTACACTGACAGACAAAACCCCTTCCCTTGATATAGGAAGCATCTTCACTACAGCACTACAGTGGCTCAGCTGCAGCTTCATAGAGATGCTGCTGTAGTGTAGACATACCCTAATTCTTTCTAGGAGTTAAAAATAACCCCCAGGAGAGTGAAGGAAGGAGTCAGAATAAACAGCTCCACCTTCATTTTATCGCTCCCCCTGCTTTATGTTATCATTTATTACACCATCCTGTTGGATTCATTTCCTGCTGCAATCCCACCCTCCAATCTTTAAGTTACGCCCACTTACCAAAGTGCTGCCACCAGCCATTTATATCACCTCTAAAATGGGCATTTTGTGAGATGGACTCCTTAAAAATGCTCAGTGGGACTTCCCTGACATCACTCTGTCATCACAGATTGTGGCAGTTGGTGTGTGTGAGTGTAAGTATGTGTGTGTATGAAAGAGACAGAAGTCGGGGCTGGTGAAAGGCAGTAGAAGAGAATGCCTAACACAAAATTCTCATTAGCAGGATTTGCACATTTTATATGCATTTTATAAGCACAACAGAACTGAATTATTACTCCATATTCCTTCTTTTCTTATTATTCCCTTATGGTCTGTATTCTTCCAACCCTGTTGTGACATTCCCCCCCTAAATTTAGGTGATCCAGCGGCTAAGAAACAAATACCAATATATGAAACGTAGTTCACAGCCAAAAAAACACCCTGAGTTAGGCCTGTGATAGACAGAGAGCTGGACAACCGGCTCCAGAGAGGAGGAAGAATGATGCAAGCCTTCAAGGACAACTCTAAAGAGAAACTGAAAATAAGTGAGGGGGAGAAAAGAAAGAAGGAGGGAAAAGAAGGGCGCCATGTTCTCCTCCTCTCTTCCTCCTTTCCTTTCCTTCTCAGGATTTTGAAAGTATTTGTCCATTTCAGAATGACTGAGCTTCTGCCAGGCCCGACCACCTTCCACTCACTGCACTGGGAAACTGGCACTTCTGAAAGCGTCGGTGCCTTGAATGTTATAACTTTCACTTTGTGGCCTGTTTTTGTTTTGTAGCACTTGCAACACAATTCTCAATTTCATTGCATATCAAAGCAACTATATTTTATTGCAGTACATTTGGAGACCCAAATGTCTCCAAAATTCAGCTATAATGAAAGAATTGAAAATAAAGGCCCATTTTATCAGCATATACAAATGTCTGCCCTTTATTTAATCAGAATTTTGGTATTCACTATGTTGCATTCATATTCCACTGGCTTGTCTCTAATGCTCCTGGAAGTAGGAATTTCATTCTCTAACTAAAAGCATGTTACCCTTCTGCTGTTTTGATGGTACGGCATATATAAATCCTACAGCTCCTTCCTACAATTACGAGTAATGGGAACTGTCATATCTATTTCACAATGAAAACTGTGTTTAGCATCAGACCAAGGCCACATAATGATGGAAGAGAGTAACCTTTTCCCTTTTCAAATGGTCTCTGAAATTCAGGTATCTGTTATAACCATTGAGGTCTATAGCTGAAAAGCACTACATAAGGAATAGGTATTAATTATTATTGTTACCCCTTTTGACCTGAGGATTAGACAATATTCAGAGCTCCCCCATGTGTCCTGATCCACACTCACCCTCTGAGTGTGCCCACTGGATCAGGCCCCATTCAAAAGCTGGAGGAGAAGCCCACCTTATAAGATTTAGCCTGGTGGTCAGAGTACTCACCTTGGATATAGGAGACCCAAGTTTAATGCCCTCCTCCCTAGCAGAGGGGGACAAAAGATTGGAAATGGGGATTCCCATCTCTCATGAGAATTCTCTAATTACCAAGCTTTAGGATAGTCTGGTGGGGGACTTCACCAGTTGAAAGTCTGCCACTGTGGATAAAGTAAGGAAAAAATGATTGGGCCAGCAAGAGAGAGAATGACTCTGTTGTATGCCAGTGGTTTGGGCACCCACCTGGGGGGCAGAAGACCATGGCTCCTGTCCCCCTGCTCTAATCACTCTTTCATTATTTATACACAGCTGCACAGCTTCAGCAGGAGAGACTGAGAGTACCCCACATTAGACAATCCTATGACTCAGTGGCTAGAGCACTCTCCCGAGAGGTGGGAGACCCCAGTTCCCATCCTTCCACTGCTCTGCCACAGAGGGGGGAATTGAACCTGGGTGTCCCATGTCTAAACGACTGTGCTCTAATCCGTGGTCTAAACGTTGTAAGGTGGGCACCTCCACCTCCTCTGGCTGTTTTGTGTGAGCGAGGCAGGCAGCTAACTCATTCCTGCAAGAAACTACATAGGCACCTAAGCCAGGTGGTGGGTTCTCATTCATGGATAGCTAGGCAGAGATAGGCTCCTCCCTGGAGCCTGGACTTAGGGACTTATCGCTAAGAAAGGGGCAGGGAGTAGCAAATCAGTGTCTCCCATTGGCTAGTTTAGGCAGGCAGCCGCTGAGCATACTGGCTTTTATGGATCGCATTCTAAGACACCAGTCTCTCCCCATTCGTTGCATAGGGAGCCCAGGTGCTGAACTCAGCTTTGTGGATCACAGTGCTGTTCCTGTGGTTTTCTTGGTGCCTACAAGTTAGGTGCCATGATGTTCAGTTTTGTAACCCTTAAATCTCTTTATGGATTCCTCCCTTCGTTTTGGCCTCAGGTCCCAATCTGTAAAATGGGGATAACAGCAGTGCCTTAACTCCCAGTGGTGTTGTGAGGCTACATACAATAAAGATTGTGAGGTGCTCAGATACTATGGTAATATATGGTAACGAGGTCTATGTAAATGCCCTAGACAGATGCCCTAATGCAGTGCCCTAACCACTGGACAAAACTGCCCACTGAAAAGCCTTAATTTTGTATGAGAAATATGGATGAAATCTGAGCACATAGGACCAGATCCTCAAAAGGTATTGAGGCACCAGACTCCCATTGAAGTCTGGGCTGTAGGGCCTAATCCAAAATCCACTGAAGTCAATGGGAGATTTTCCATTGAGTTCATGGGGTTTTGGCTCAGGGCCCACAGAGGATCAGCAAAATAGATCCAGGACAGCACAGTATTATCAGTAGCAATACATTTATTGCTGAATGATCAAAGGCGGGCCAATGGGTGTGCACACACTCATGCCACCTGAAACTAGATAACTATAACAATATTAATTTGAAACAGCACCTCCTCTCTGATGACCTCCAAAGCTTTTTGCAAATGTTAATGAATTTAGCCTAACAACATCCCTGTGAGGGAGGTATTATTTTTATTAGAAACAGAGGCAGAGAGAGGACAAGTGACTTGCATAGTTACCTGGGGAATCAGTGTTGAAGCTGGAAATACAGCCTCACTCTCCTGCCTTCAAGTTTCAGACCTTAGCAACCAATTTGGATGCATAAATAGGCAGTTGCAATTACCCATTTATGCCTGCAGAAATGCAGCTTTCAGAAGGGGCATTGCACATGCCTGTATTTGTGCAGGTGACCTCCTTTGCACCTCTGTTCTTCAGTCACTGAGTATGGATGGCCATTTTCCAGTTTATCAGGATGGCAGACACCCAGGTGTGCACAGTGGCAACTTAGGTCATGGTACAGTAAAAAAAAAAAGTGCTTTCTGAGAATCATTATACTTTATCATAGTTGCTAATGATTATTTAAGCAGCAACACATGACAATTTCAAAGATCGGTTTTTTACAGGACTCTGGCTGATATGAATCATCTCTTGTGATTAATATTTTGCTTCTTACATAGTGAACATAGCAAAGGTATGAGAAGTGAAGGTTAATGACTTCCTTTTAATAAGCATTCAGAATTCATTCCATAATGCTAATTAAATGTTTTGAACAACAGAGTAGCATCAGGATCCACTCAGTGTTATATAATTATCCCGCAGTAACACTTTCATGTTTCTTTGCCATGAAGATCAGAACTGAAACACTTTGTGAAAGCCATGCAAGAATTGCTTGCATAATAGAGCCATTTAATTTTGTGCAAATCTAAACTGATCAGTAGCATTTCTGCAGAAAGAAAACAAAGTTTCTTCTAACCAAGAAAGGGTATCTGCTGCTTTATTTAAACGAAACAGTATTACACATACAAGCACATTTCTTCCTGAGCATGTTTTACAGATGATAGGTCTATGACGCAAGAAGAACAGGAGGTAAATTAAACAAAGACCCGTTTGATCTAGTGGATAGAGGGCTGGGCCCCAGAAGATCTGAGTTCTATTCCTAGTTCTGTCACTTGCCTGCTGGGTGACCCTGAGTAGGTCTAGTTGCTTCTCTGTGCCTCAGTTTCCATCTGTAAAATGGGGTTAATGGTATGGACCGCCTTTGTAAAGCACTTTGACAGCTATTGATAATAAGTCTGATACAAGAGCTAAGAATTATTATTATTATTATTATATAATTTTCTCCATGCATGGATGAACATTGGGAAATACACTATGGGTAAAAGAGAAAAACAAGAGTGCCACATTTTATTGGTTGCTGAAGTGAACCTAGAGACACCTTTCTATTCCATGATGTCCAAATAAGTTTCTTGCTTAAAGTTCTCTCTCTCTTTTCAGCTTGGTTGTTACTTGGAAACTGTCTTAAAATCATAAACTTTTTGTTTTGTTGTTTTAAACAGTGCTAAAACTTGGACTTGTCAGGCCCTATTACAAAAAACGGAGCCTTAATATTCTTGGGTTAAAGTGATTGTAGCCCAAGGTTCTTAAATACCCACCTAAGGTGGTTTCTGCAAAAAAGAATAGTAACCATATCCCGAAAAGGGTTGGTGTTTTAAACAGCAAAGCTGGCTTTGATGGTGAAAGACACGTTAAGCTCAGCAGGGACTGTATTTCTGCACTGTACACATGGCTGGTTTCAATGAGGGAGGTCACCAGAATGCATGAATTCTCATGCTTCCCTAACGACATGTTAACATCTTTGTATAACCTTGTTAAATAAACGGAGTTGTTTGCCACTGGAGCAATAAATGGCTGCTTTTTCTGTGTTTACATAATGCTTCTGTCTGCTTAGTGTAGATGCTTTGTGTCTTTGTATGCTTTGTATACATACATTTTAGACTGTTTTAATGTTACTGATTTCTGATTCATTGGTTCTAGCTCAGACACACATACTTTTCTAACACACAAGGAAGGGAAACTGCCCCCCCCCCACCTTTAGGAACTTTGATCTGTTAAGATCACATACAAAAGCAAATCTCTAATGCTAACTTCCAGCTAATGCATCAGGTAAGGCCTGAAATAAAATCAGATTCGATATGTCCCTTTAAAATGTCTTTCAAATATGAAATCTCTGTCAGTTAGGGAACTGGCTCCGTATCCCACAACCTAAAGTGCAACAGCAGAGTCTGCTCTCAAGTTTCTTTTTAATAACTACTATGCGTTTGCTTACATATTGATTGGCTGATGTATGTACAACTTTTTTGGGCAGGGCAGGGCAGGGCAGGGCACGCGGGATCCAAACATGAGGCTTTCCTCTCCACATCCCTTTGATTAATGTAGGAGTGGCAGTAGGAATTTTTTGCTTTACCAATAGTCTGGGTAGCCTTTGAGCCCAATTTTTCCATCATCCCCACCCATAAACAAACCACCACTGTAATGATACCAAAACTTCAGCCACAAAACTAGGAAGCTTCTGGTTCCTTCAAAGCTGTGGCCAGCAGCCCTGCAGACAATCTGTCAGTAAGTACATGGAACCAGTCTGATACCCGGCACATTTCCCTTTCTGCAGGTGCTGTGCTTCTCTTAGAGGGGAAGTGAAAAGGAGAACATGCTTGTGTTCTGAACTATTTATATGCACCTTCAAGGAACAATCAAGGGCAATATGGCTGGGCTTTCTTTTCTTTATATTTTTTCATTCATATATCTTTAATTTAGGATTTACAGGTCTTGGCTTCTCTATTTTTTTCTGGATGATCATTGGTGGACTGGAGAAGGAAAGTAGCATCATAATAGTCTGAAATCTGAGCTTCTAGGTACTCAGCTGAGGGAGCAGAGGGTGCTGTCTATCCACACGCACACAACAGCAAAAGGAAAAAAGCCCATCAGACAGAAAATTTGAGGCTGTTTTCTTGTAGAAAACAAAATGCACAAACACTTTTTTTGTTAGCTTGGCAATTACACCTTCAAATTCTCTTTTGTTTCTTCTCCTCACTAATCTTTTCTCCTTTCTGCTTGTTCTATAACTGTCGGCCTCACCTGTGGCAAAAGCAGCAGGCAGGCGGCTTCCCAGTGGAAACATCACCAGTGCTGTCACTCAGCAAAGGAGAAGTGATACAGCTGGTACTGTACTTTCTTTCTTCAAGGAGTAAATGAATCATCTTTTTAATATGCAGTGTTACCCAGGATCTTTAAAAGGCTTATGAATTCCAGCATCTCAGGAAATATTATTTCCACATTTTGGCCAGACTAGGAATCACTAGGTAGGGTAAACAAATCAGGTCTGCATTTGTTATTTCTTCAGATTTATTTGAAGTGAGTCTCCAAGCACTAGGTGCCTGTACAGATATTACAATACAAGGAGAAGGGCATGTATCCTTGACACATAAACCCCACTGCCTATGTATTGCCCATTTAATCTCAGCAAGCAGACCACTGAAAAATGAAAACCCATCATAACTTAATAACCCACCTTCCTCCCAGAACTCCCTTTGTGGGAGGAGGGTGACAAACACCCTCTTCAGTTTAAGTTTGTGCCTTAAAAAGAGTGCTTGATCTCAAATTTATTTTTCCCCCCACTGGCTCAGCTCCAGATTATGGTCCCAATCCTGCAAATGGTTGTGTATGTGCTTAATTTTATGCACGTCAGTATTTTGATTGTAAACTCTTTGGGCCTGGGACCATCTTTTTGTTTTGTGTTTGCGCAATGCCTCACACAGCAGGGGCCTGGTCCATGATGAGAGCTTCTGGGCTCCACCACAATACAAATTGTTGTTAATAATAAATAAATAATAATAATACTAAATAATTCCACTGAAGTCAATGGGACTACTCATGCACTGAAAGGGAAGCACATGCATAAGTGATTGCAGAATTGCGACCTAAGGCCCTCCCCCAAACCTGGATCTGCAAGCACAGACCCCGTCCCCGTATAGAGGCTGCACCATTGGCTTTAATGGGATCATGCATAGTACTCAGGGGCATGTGCAGGAATAAAAATTTGACGGCTTTTGGAGGTGCATATTCTGTGTCCCTGCTGCAGCCCTGGCTCCGGAGGAATTTGCTCTCCCCGCCGTGGCCCTGGGGCCGGAGGATTTCTGTGCCTCTGCTTGCCCCCCTTTGTGCATGCCTCTGACAATACTTGTCTGTTGTATTCCTCTCAGTTACTTCTGCAATTAACATAGGCCCTATATGAATTGAAGACCCTATAGGAGTAGTGTTATTGTTATTTGCATTATAGTGGCACTGGGAGGCCTCAGCCAGGATTAGGGCCCCATTGTGCAAGGTGCTGTATAAACACACAGAAGAGGCAGTTGATGGCGCAAAGAGCTTATGCTCTAAATAGATAGGATGGGAGACAGGAAGTTGTTATCCCCATTTTACAGATCGGGAACTGAGGCACAGGGAGATTAAGTGACTTGCCCAAGATCACACAGTAAGTCTGAGGCAGTGAAAACTGAATCCAGACCTTTTGAATCCCAGTCCAGTGATCCACCAGATTATCCTTCCTATGTATATTATGATGGGGCCAAGTCTCTAAGGTCTCATCTATGCTTGCAGTGGTGCATACGGTACGTGTAGTACACACAGCAGTGAAAGGCAGGCTGTATTCCCACTGCGCTCTGTAGCTGCACGTAGCATGCAGCAGTGAAAGGCTCTGGCTGGGGGAGGCCACGGGACACTATACTGCTAAAAGTAGCGGTGAACACATGGGAGGTATTACATGGGCATGTAGAGAGCTGTGTAATGCATATGCCCTAAAGTTCTAGTGTGTCTTTACTCTACTCACATAAGCAGCACCTTACCATCTATGCTGCTATTTATACCCATGCTAGGGGGGCATGCAATGTACGTACTGTACATGCTGCTGTAAATGTAGAGCTAGCCGAAGGGCATTTCACACTACCCTGAGCGCCATCCTGCTTATTCTGTGTCTCTTTCTTTTTTGGGCCAACTCCTTTGGACCTAATTCCCCTCTGCTCTTGTGTTACTTATTCCATTTAATGGGTGTTGTCAATTATGCAAGCAGGTCAAGCATCTTCCTGGACCAGTGCAGTTGCTTGTTTGAGAGGGCAGCAGGAAACATTTATCTAGGCATGGTAGTTGATTTTTATAGGTCAAACTATTGCCACTGCTGCACTTTGCATGTCCTGGGGTATGGGAGAGAGCTCTCCCAGTGCTCCTGGTAATCCACCTCCACGAGGGGATTAGCTCCAAGCGCTGGGAGCCTGTCTACACTAGCGCTGTAAAGCGCTCAGACTTGCTGCGCTCGGGGTGTGTGTGTGATTTTTCACACCTCTGAGCCAGCAAGTTAGAGCGCTATAAAATGTAAGTGTAGACAAACCCCTGGTGCTGAGGGGCTTAGACATAATCGGAGCACGCAGGGACTATGGTCACAAGTGACATAGAACTGCCCCTGTATAAAGATACTGACTAAACGACTGTATTTGTTCAATGCGTTGCAGTGAGAAATACGGATCTGATTTAACATAGATATTGTCAGCCTGGTCAGAGTATTGTTTTCTTCTAATCTCATCTTTTATGAATACAAATAGCCGATACTTACTTTCTTTTTTATTTTTTTTTAAAAGGAGTTTTGTTATTTGTTCCAAGCTTATAATGAGATGCTCCTGTTCAGCATCTTGGAGGATAATAATCGAAAATATAAACCCACTAAAATGATCTTTCTATATGTTTATACCATTCTGGCATTTTCCTCCTTAGTGTCTCTGTCCCTGTTTATGCTGCAGACCCCAGTGCCTCCACAGTAGTTTTATTTACGACAGCACAATCATCATTTCCATGGCAACATGTTTTTGAAGCTGCAGATTGAGAATTGCAATTTGCTAAGCAAGAGAGGAAGAAAGTGGAATTATTATTATTATTACTATTTTTTTACCAGCTAGTAGCAACTTTCAAATGCAAAATAATGAGTCAGAGCAAATCATTTAAATGCTACGTTATAATCAAGGCAATTTTAATGCTCAGCATGGTTATTCTAAAAATAAAGAGAGTTAGATCCAGCCGTTTCATGAAAAACAGATCAGGCAATGACATCCCCATCAGTGCTCCAGTAAGCTGCCTTCAACTTGTTCTTTAGGTACAGCCTAATTTGGCACAGAACTGTTTACAGAAAGGCTACTTGATTGTTATAATCCTATATGTTTTAGGACAAAGTTCCCCAGTGTTCAAGGAGACTAACAATACAGCCAGCCTGTTTGAAAATGGCCCAGGCTGTTAGCAAGTGAATGGTGTTGCCACTGGCAGCTGATGGTTGGCTCCCATGAAATAACTGCTCCTAGCACTTTTCATCTATAGATCTCAAAACACTTTCCAAAGCAGACATTATTTTAAATATGGGGAAACTGAGGCACAGAACAGTGAAATAACTTGCCCATGGTGACCCAGCAGGCCAGTTGCAAAGCCAGGAACAAAACCCAGGTCACTTCAGCCCCAGTCCAGGGTTCTGTCCCTTGGACAACACTGCCTCTTTAGTGAATTGGTGGTCACAATCTAGTTCCTTACCGTCTCAGCAGAGAGGCCAAGGACCAGATAAGTTTACAAGGAGCTATGCTCCCCCCCGCCCCTCCAAAAAAGATTCCTCTCCAGGCCATGGATGCTGCACAATGGTAGACCAGAAGAGGGAAGCTTGTGCTACCCATGTGGTTCCTGTTCAGGAGATGAATGAATGTCACTTTTCCAAGGATCTCTCTTTCAACATCTTTTGCCAGCACTAAATTCACTCAAGACTTTTCTAAAAAAGTAAGTTTCTCTCCACTCTGGGTTTCCTGGCTTTAGTCAGGACTGGAAGTAAAAGTGACAAAATACAGCCAGAAAGCATGATCTTGTGTTAGTTCCTGCCTGGCTGCAACCAGGGAGCTGCAAAATCTCACAAGGAAGGCTCTGGTAAATATCTAAACTCTATTATGCTTCACTGACCAAATGGAACCTTTGGGCACTTTCAAATTCACCACTGGTAGCCCTGCTTTAAACCTAATCTGCAGTTTCGACCCCAGCACGTGATGGAGACACTAGAGAACAATCTGAGGTAACATCTGTAAATCTGATTTTAGGAGAAGCCTCTCAGAAATGATTTTGAAGAATACCGTGGGGACCCAATTGCTTTTAGATTTCATTTTGACTAGCAAGGAAATATGATCAGGTATTCAAACTGACCAGGGGTACTTCCCTGCCTGTTAGAAATCTATTAATCCCAATAAATCCTACTGAAACTTTCCTGGGATTCCGGGCCCGTCCCTCATGTTTATTTAGGCAAAATTTCCACTGACTTTAATGAGAATGTTTGGCTGACTAAAGCTTGGAGGATTGGGCCCACATGGGTTATTCTTGTGAGGTACTGAGTGCCCTCAACTCCCACTGGAATCAATTGGAGTTGAAGATGCTCAGCTGGCACAAGCCCTGAGTCTCCAAACTTTATGCCATTAATCTTTCATAACAGTGGCCAGTTAACTTGGAATCACTAGGTGGTGCAAATTAGATCAAACCTGCCTCAGCTTTGAATTTTCACAGGAAATCAAGAACCCACCATCAAGAAATGTTAAACACAACACTCGATTGAGGTCACCAAATGCTCATGAAAAAAAGCCAAACCTCTTTCTCTTTCACCTTCTTTCTGTCTTTGAAGTCTGGTGTCAGACTTGATTTGGAGTCACAGCACCTGGGTTGGGAAGTCATGGAGCCACTAAATATTTTCTACACTGAGGAAAGGGCTCCCACTGAAGTTTTCTAGCAATGGACAGGAGGAAGGATTTTTCAGCACACTCTATTGTTTCAGACTTGAACTTGGAAATGTTTGTTTTTGCTGCACCACTCCTTCCGCCTTGTTTAATGGACAACTTTGAAACCCTGCTTTATGTCCCTTGTGTTTGATTTACATTCCCAGTGCAGGCATCTGAATCACTTGTCAGCACAAGGGAAGGAGGTGACACAGTGGGAGGAAAAAGTGACACATTAACACCCCAGCATAAATGTACAAAACAGCTGGATAGCCCTGTTACGGGGAGTGCCCTGAACAAGCCAGTGACAACTAGTCACCTTGCTCAAAATGGTGAAGTCTAATCAGTGTAATATATAGCAATGGGTTTGTCTTTTTTGATTTACATTCAGTTCCTCTAACACGGCAACCATGCATCCTGTTTTCCCTTACACACTGCAGCTGTGCATTAAGGTGAGATCTTGAAGACTTGGAGAGGGGATTTTTTTAAACCCCAAAATAACCCATAATTTCTCTTTTTTGGTCAGCATGTTGCAATCCTTTTTATTTAGCAGCTATCAATAGCTAGGCGGACACACAGGAAACTTATATAATCACAGATCTCAGGACAGAGAGAGAGTTCACCTGGCATTTTTGAATAGACCAAATGGAAATATTTTCTACTTCTGTTTGATGATTCAGCAAAATCAGTAAGCAAAGTTTATTGAACATACCAAACAGTTTAATACCCCATGCATTGCAGTATTAATCAATGCAGTGGTGAGAAAAGGAGAGTGTTTAGAAAGTCCCTTCACAAATGTTTACTCCAAATGAAAAAGTATTATTGGCCCATCCTGGGTTGACTAGAAAATTACCAGCGGATAGCTTGCACGAAGCAATTCATCTGAGAACTGCAACTCTGATGCTATGACTCTACAGTCAGTGTCAAGCAGTCACATCTGAATGTTTAAAACTTCTTCTAGTAAGAGCTATTAATGTGACTCATATCTCTAGGGCCCAATCCTACCTCCACTGAAGAACTGAGGAAGGGGCTCTTGCTTGTTCATGTCTGTTGGTTGGAATTGTATGGTGCACTTGGAATCATAGAAGTGTTGGGGCTTCGATGGACATAGAGAGGTCTTGTTAACTACAGTTCATCAATGTCAGACCAGATTTTCTTTCCGAATGTCCTGCCCCTCCATGACCTGGTATTCTTGTGTAACTACAGTACCTGATCATTTCAGCTTTTTATATGGCCACAAAATACTCATCCCATATGAGGGGAGAGACCCTCATACAAAATGCATAAGGCCCTCAAGGTTTTATTGTAAATTAGCACGTTTGTTCCTTGCACCCATATTAAGCGCTACAATCCCAGAACTTCAGCTGGTGTTAATCAACCTCCATCCATTCTCTGACTTTGGCACTTAATGTTCTCTCTTTCAGTTGTTCTTTAGATAGGATATCTTTTAGCTCTTAATAAGTAGCTTAACTTAGCTTAACTAGCTTAACTTAGCTTAACTAGCTCTTAACTATGGCATCTTGCTCTCAGCTCCATCATACAAATCCTTTATAAAGATAAAAAGGAAAAGGTGGACTCTTGGACCAATATCCATGGGCTAGATTAACCAAAATCGCAGTCCAGTATGCTTTCCCGTTCTTTTGTCCATTTCCCCCTCATTTCTCATTACACACAAGCCTAAAATAGGAAGGTATCCAATACTTGTCAAAAGAGCAAGTCAAATATTTGTCCAGTAATTTATTCAGTTAATTTCATGGCAGTTTTCAAATAAATTGAAAATTTCCTCCTCACTCACCTAGCTTAGCAGGCTTGATGTATTATCAGTCAATACTCATTAAATATATATATAATTCCATTGAAATTTTTGTGATAAAATATTTACATAATAATTCTCCCAGCTCCACAGGGCTCTGCTGTGCTCTCAACCACATACTCTACTGAAGGGCTCCTCCTCCAAGTTAAACAAGAAAGCTTACCCAGAGAGCTTCCCCTTGTTTAGTCACGTATATCTGTCACACTAAGTTTTCAGTTGTAGGTTCAAGACTCAAAAATGCAGTAAAGGCAAAGCAAGCAGAAGAGATGAGAAGTCCATTAAAATATAGAAAAATAAATAACTTAATTGAAAATCCCAGAGGACACATCCTAATTTTAACTTCCAAAACTCCAAATAGCAGCTTCATAAGATAGAACTACCTCTTTATAAAGTACCTTATTAAAAGGTAGAGAAACTTCTAACTAAAACCCTTAACTGAAGTCTGCCAACTCCTAGGACAGGAATGAGCTCCTAAAACAGTAACATGCTCCTGCCCTGAGCTAAACTAAACTCAGCCTAGAGTAACCTTAGGAGCTATATAAAACTTCCAACCTAGACTGGGCTCCAAGGCCACACCATACTCACAGACTAGAATAAGCTCCTTAACTACAGTAACCTCCAAACCTGGAATGAGCTCCCCAAGATCAGAGCAGCCTTCTACCTAAAGTAAACTCCTACCCTAGAGCAAGTCCTCAACAGCTGGAGCAAGCCTTATTGACTCTTAGCCCCCCCCCCACTGGTTCTGGACCATTGACCTTCTCCACCTGTCTCAAAATGGAGTATTACAACTAGTTGCAAATATTGTGGGCTCTTATAAGTCCAGTAGAATCTCATCAATGCATTTGCCCGCAGCAAAAATATCCACATTTTCATTATTCTAAAATAAAAATGATATTAGAGAAAGAAGCAGAGAAGCCAATTCTGCACAAATACCCTGTGGTAGGGCTCTTCCTTCCCATTTCTCCTTGGGACTAGTCCCAAGTAATTAAAACAGCCTATTACCCACTGAAACCTTTTACACACCACTCCCTAGTCTCTGTAACAGACTGCTCTATCTTAGGCTGGTGTTCTGCTATTGCAGAAATAACTTACATAAATAGATCCCAATAATAATGACAATAACACATCAAGTACTCTGCACTTCATATTGCATCTTTCACTGATGGATGTCCAATATTGGCTAAGGTTGGAAACCCCCCCTGGAGATTAGATAAGTATTTCTACCCCCAGTTTATAGCTTAGCCCTGCAAAGTGCTCAGCACTCTGCCCATGGTGTAGCAAGGCACTTAGACACATACTTGACTTTAAGCAACAACTTCAGTAATTATACTCGTGTGCTTAAAATGAAGTCTGGGCTTAAGGCTTTGCTGCATCAGCACAAGTGTGCTCAGTATCTTGCAGGATGGGGACACTAGTGCAAAGAGAGAGTAAGGGCTGGATCCTGCTCCCAGTGAGGTAATTGACTTCTAAGGGGCAGGATCAAGTCCTAAATGGCTTGCCTGAAATTACACAGCAACTCAGTGGCAAACCTGGGAATGGAGTCCAGGAGGTCCTTATGCCCAGTCTTTAACCATTAGACAAAACTTCCTCTCCAGAAGGAAAAGAAGTAGATGTGCCAGCAACAAGGGGGCTGAGATGATGGGGAAACTGGGGCTGATGCCTAAATTCCTTCATTTCTTTTCTAACCATGTAAATTCCTCCAGAAAATAAACCTACAGTAAACCCTGATGAACGACGGTTATAAATGTAAATGCAAGATTATAAAGCAGGCCTTTTGGATTGATGAGGACAATTTGAAAGTGTTAGCAAAATAGCTAAAGATATTTTTTTTTGCCAACTTGAGCACGAGTCCCTTCAAAATCAGGCACCTGATGACCTTTGCAGCCCTTATACAAGATAAATAAAGATACCCACAGTGAGGCTTGAATATAACCCAGAGTGTCAGATTCATATGCATGCTGAGTCTAGATATCCAACAATCACAGTGATTTTCTATTGACAATCCAGAACAGATTACACTTTGCTTAGAAACAGATAGGAAAACCCTCCCAGGCATTGCATATGGCCCTACTGTGAAATAAGATGAGACTTAGTTAAGTGCTCAGTATTTTTAGCACAGCAATCTCCTCTAAGAATTCTTGCTAATTACTAAAGCGATACTAATTTCCCTTTCAGAAACAACTTAAGCAGCCCTTACCCCGTGTATATTGCAACAATTCCCAGGTTTGAGCAGCCCTTAAGATAACTTTTAAGGTTTTCATGTTCAGTGAAATCAAGGGAGGTAGTCTGACATGCCCTTTGTTTTCTCAAAGTTCTCTTAAAATTATAATAATAATTGCATTATATTCATTAGTCCTAAGGGACAGCTCCATTTTCCATGCATGTAACCTTTACCACTTTGGGTTGCATACCATACTGTTTGTCTTGGCAGCTTGAAGAGCCCATAACTTCACTGCAATAACCATTTTTAGCTTGGCCTGTAGGTTTTTTTTCAAATCCATCTGACCTGAGAAAGCTAATTCCTGATTTCACCTGGTATCACCTACCCTTTTCATTTGCAAGAACAAAATTAGAATAATCTACTTTTTTCTCTCTCTTTGCACTTTGGATTTTCCTGGCACCACTTACCCTAGAGATGCCTGTTTTCCTTCACCATTTCTATATTTCTTCAAAAATATGCCTGAAATTTAAGGACTCTGTAAAAGGCACCATGAGGTTCCCTATTTATATAACTTCCTATGACATATGGATCAAATTTGCTCTGATTTCTAGGAACAAAATGTATAGTTTTAATGAGAGCCTGCACTGCACATTCAACCAAGGATCTGTGGCCCAGATCCTTAAAGGTGCTTAAGCACCTAACTCCCATTAAAATCAATGGGAGTTTGGCATCTAAATACATTTAGTCTGGGGCTGTGTTCTTGGGTCTTGCTTCATTATCAGGAACATAGATTCTGCAATCTGAATTTAACAATTCTGTTGATGATGCGTGAACCAGAAAAGAAACCAGCTCATTCTCCCATAGCTCTCTATTGCTCTGCAGTATTAAAAGAAAAAAAAAGCCAAATATTTTCTTTGCTAGAAAAGTGAGCCAATGAGACTGGGGATACATACAGGTAGCAGAGCTATTGAGAAGGAAAGTGCCATATATTTTCAAAGCCCCCTTCTGACTATAACCACACGTTAAGCAGCATGCACTAGGACTAGATCACCATACAAAGCCACTCATTCATACTCTGGATCACCATTCAGAGCTGTCAAGTGTTCTTACAGCTGATTCTTTTTCAGATGACCAGCAGAGATAAGGATGTGTTATTTAAATTAGGATATTAAGTCTGATTTTATCTTCTTTCTCATTTACACTGCTGCAAAGCAGGAGAGATTCAACTTAAGTAGATGGGACAGATTCAGACCCCTACTCAGACCCTGTTATGCCACTCTGCCAGTATATACAATACATGAGAAGCTTTAGTTAGGCCAGATGAGAGTTTCCCTAGTGCCAGAGCAAGAATGGTCCTATTCTGTCCCCCACGCCTGCAGACCCCAATTCAGGGGGCATGTTAGAAAGAGGCATGGTCAAAGTGTGGGATTCTGGTCTGTGAAGCACTCGATAGGCAGCTTGGGGAGGCTGCCATAAATGTGAGCAGACCTTGGGTCTGCTCTGCATTACCCGGCATATGATTGAGCCCAGAATCTGGCAGTATAAATGTGTCATAAAACCATCTTTGTTCCACCTCCACCTCAGCTGTGCCTGTCAGATGACCCAGCACTGAACCTAGCCCATTGGGGTTACATCAATTTAAAACCAGTGTCAGGTAGAGAAGAATCAGGCCAGCAGATCTTTCTCGGTGAAGATAGTTTAAGCTGGCAATGGTACCATCAGATACGGTACCATCTGAAGTTTGTTTGGTGAAAATTGAAGGTGCTGGAGAATTTCTATGTTGAGTAGGAGTTTTGGGTCAACAACAATACTTTCTGCAGCACAAAAATAAAAAATAAAAATAAAAAAATAAAATAAAAGGTCCAAAATAAATATTTATAGGTTCATAATTAAGGTAGGGAGCAATAATTTTTTGTCATCTTGCTTTCCATGAAGTGGAACACTCTTCCTTCGGGCCCATACAAAACTACATTTGTGGAATAATTCTGTTCATTGCAGGAATTACTGGGTGAGACTCTTTGGTTTGTGTTATACAGCAGGTGAGACTAGATGATCAGAATGGTCCCTTCTGGACTTAAAACCTATGAAACGTATATCCTCATGCAGTTACCAATTTAGCCAAACTGAAGATACATACTCTGCACCAGGCAAACTCTGGCTGCTTTTTTGGGCTAATCCTGTACCCCCTTACACACATGTTTAGATGTCTCTTAATCACTTCATTGGAGATACTGACATGAGTAGGTCTGCTGATCAGAACATTTTCTTTATATTGTCAATATTTTCTACACATATTAACTGGCCAATGTTAAGTCTTAACTAACTAACTAACTAACTAACTAACAAACTAACATACCCCCTGCACTCCATGAGATATGTAAGAACTAGATTTTGTTGAAGGGGAAACTGAGTAACAAAGAGGTACACGTGATCTGGCCTAGGCTACTTAGCAAATCAGTGGAACAGGTGGTGCTAAAACGAAGTTGCTACTGGCTCACCCCCACTCCACTAGACAATTTTGCTTCTTTTCCTGCAGGCCAAAGTTCTATGAACTTTGGGGAGTTTTTCCTGAGGGACCTGCAGGATTAGGACCTAAATGTTTAAAAAAAAAACAAACTAGTTCTGGGAGGTTTTCTGATTTAAACTAGCCACAACTGGGAAGGGCGTTGTGTCATTTTAGGATGGGTGGTAGGACCATATGGCGAGCACTACATATTACATAAAAGGCCTTAAAATGTACTAAGTGAATAATTTCCACTGCCTCTGAAGGTCTAGAGCTTTGATTTGCAGAAGAAGAGGAGGTCAAAACAGATCAATGACTATACATATTAGGAGGCACAGCATCTGAATTTGAATCAGCATTTGGACTTCTGCCAAGTTAGATGTGGACTCTCCCTGGGATGTTCTGGATTCAAATGTGATCATTTCATTTCCTCCCATTTTCTCTTTTCTCCTTTGCAGTATTCTTCCCCTTTCCCCTGTATTTACTGTGTAGTATGGAATTTTTACAGAAAAAAATAGTTTTTGGCCGATACGTTTAAAAATTATCCTAATATTATTTTATTATCTCCTTTCTCCACACAGTGATTATTCCTTATTCAATATCTTAAACAACATGTACTCCCTTGCTGATTTCTTCATCCTCTGTTTAATTCCCAATATTCAATAGGTGAAACCACCCCTCACTAACATGATGCTCAATGCTAGCTGATGTCTGTTTCTTCACATGCAGGTGACATTGCTCTAGACCTTTCAGTTCTATCCCTACACTGTAACCCATTTACTACAGTTATCTAGAAATCCCATACCTTTCATCCTGACCATATGGAAAACTTCTGTTAGCCAATGCTATCCTGCTCTAATTTGCAAGAAATAATTGATTTATTGCTGCTACATATCTCTCCTGATTTTACAGTGCACAGCAGAAATAACACGATGTTCTGGTTTTCAAGTACTAAATTCACATACAACACACCTCTGTAAAACTTTCAGTGATAAGGGTAACTCTGCTCAAAGGCTGCTGCATTGTATTTTGACTCTGGAGTTTATTTTTTTTAATAACATCCTGACTTTGGCATATACAATGCCTGGTTTTTGAAATGCTTAAAACAACAGCCACAGGAAGATCATGTAGTGTGTTTTGCAACCAGTTCTCACACCAGCAGGGCATGGATCCTGCATAGACGTCATGCCACATTTTATACATTAGCTGAATAAGTTATCAAGATAGCTCTCCATCTGGCTTGAGGTATCAACATAGTACAGACAGGGGTTCTTTCCCCCCCCACAGAACTCTCTGAAGTAATATTGTCGGCACAGCTATAGTTAATGGGTTCTATCCACATGCAGTCAATCTCCCAGTGCAGAAGAAATGGTTTACAATCAATGAAACCTTACACTCCTCCATGACTGCCATGCAGCAGCAGCAAGTACCATCTACCACCTTTCCTTTTGCACTGTGTTTCATTCAGATTAATAAGACAATGTGGACACTACAAACAATATTCTGACAGGCAGAACCAGGGCAAATTAGTTGACAACATCTGTAAACAATTTTTATCCACAACTAAAGACTCCCTTTAAATTAAATTAAAAGTTACCTTTTCTTTGGGCTTAGTATTAGTCTTGGAAATGACCTGTGATCTTCTATGTAACTTTGCCATTGCATGGAACAATTCTTTGTCACTGTTAGTCATAACAAAGAATTTATCCAGTTAAACCTCATTAGGCAGGAAATAGCTGACATTTTAGGAAGATAACAGAGCAGAACTTTCTGGTACACTTATGTATGTCTACACTGCACACTAAGCCTTGGCTCTGACTCAGATTTGAGTCGAAGCTCCCTTTCCATCCACACACACAAATCAGTGTGAGTTGGGTAAGCAAGCATTCAGGACCCAGGTCCTAGGACCCTGCTAGGGAGGTGGGTCAGAGCCCAAGTCCTACTATGACTCGTGTCCAAGCCCTGTCATTTTGTGTCATTTTGCAGTGTGGCTGCAGCTCAAGCCACAGACTGAGTCAGAAGGTCTGTGTCGTGCAGCATGGATACGTTAGCACGGCTGTGAGACCTGGGTCCAGCAACTGTAATCCCAGGTTTACAGTCCAGTGCGGATGCTCAAGTTTGGGCTTGGAAACAACCCTGGAGTTATTTGGATGTATTTAGGGCAGTATAAAGGATTTGAACTAGAAGCAATGGGATGACATTTAATTAAAAGAAAATTAGGCTGAATATCAGTACAATTTCCTAGTTAGCAGCTCTATTAGGCTGTGATGTAGTCTCTCAAGAGAAATGTGCCCATTGCTTGAGACATTTATTTAGGCTGAAAAAAAGACACTTGGGTTCTGTTCTCTCTGCCACTGATTTGACCTGACCTTGCAGAAGTCACTTACCTCTCTGCACCTCTGTTTCCCTTCCCGCCTTTTGCCTGTCTTGTCTATTTAGACTGGAAATCTTTGGGCCGGGGGCTGTCCCTAATCACAGCCTAATAGAGCTATGTATTTATATGGCACCTACCAATCTCCACAGGGCCCCCCAATCTCCACGGTGGCCTGTAAGTGCTACCACAATCCAAATAAATAAATAAATAATAGAAAATATAATATAAGAAAAAATACTGCAATGGCAGGTAGATGTGTTGGATGACCTTATACTCTTATCTTCTCCAGCTCTAAATTCAATGCTAATTCCCAGCACATTTATTTATTATTATTAATGATTATATATTAATATAATTTATTATTATTTTATTATTGTTATTACGCAATTAGAACATGTAACATTTTTGTGAAAGTCTCCAAATATGAACATTTTAGAACTAGCTGCTGATGCAAAACTTGCGGATCAACATTCATTGGCTCTGATCATATTCTTTAGTATAACCTTTTTAGTATCTTGTTGTTATAGTAATAAAACCACATATATTTCAGTTGCCAAGCTTATGATTCAGTGTGCTATGGGGTATATGAATAAAGCCAGCTGCTCTTGAAGAGTGCAGTTTAGTTCATGGTTCTTCAGCGGGGCTGCAAAAAATCCAGCCTCTCCTTGCTCATAGCCCCTTCTTCCTTCCTGAACTGCCCCCCCCCAAACTATGGGCTATAAATAACTCAAGTTATCTAACATTCACCATATAAGGAATAAGCAGAATTGGAAACATTCATTTCCCTTTGCCTTTAAAGTTCAAATTAAATAGATATTATAGCAAGTTAGGTTTTCCCAGCAAAATGATTTTTGATACCATATTGGCTGAAATGGTTCCCCAAAGGCAAATATTCTGCAGATGAACAGGCTGTTCTCATGAGTGTGTGTGTGTGTGTGTGTGTGTGTGAATTATGTTGGCCCATTTATTGGAAAGCTGTGTGGTGTATTTTGATAGCAGGGTGGAAATGACTGTCAGGTTTGATGTCTAGAGTATTAAAAGAATCTCAGGTTTCTGATCAGTTAGAACCCAAGAAAAGCAGGGCTTCTCAGCAATTGATTTATCACATATTAGGGTTAGGGTGGAGATAGAAAAATCTAATTTATAAAAAAACTTACCAGACAATTACCTGGGTGCCAGTGGGTACCACCATGAGCACTGCAGCACCATTTTCAATACCACCACCACTATCATCATTAGGGTGACCATATTTCCCACAGGGGCTAGCCCAAGTGCCCCTCCCCAGGGGGGCGGGCCTGAGCCACTCACCCGAGCCCTACCCCCACTCCCCATGTGGGGCTGGCATCATTGCTTGCTCGATCCCTGCCTGCCCCCAGCCCATGCGGGGCTGGCATCACAGATCTCATGTTCCTCCCAACCGCACATTTTTGACAAAAGTGGGCATTTGTCCCATTTGCTCTTGCCAATGGTCAAGTTGACAAAAGCAAATGGGAAAAATGCCCACTTTTGCAAAGTCAGCACAGATGGGACAGAGCTTAAAAAAAGGACTGTCCTGGACAAAATGAGACACCCTAATCAATCATCATCATCTTCATTGTCAGAAGCAGGACATTTCAAAAGCAGATCTGGCCGAGAGGTTACCACTGAGGATATGGATAAAGTTTGGGTTCAGGTTCAATTCTAAACTGGGGCCAGAATTGGAGTCTGACAGTGTGAGCTGATTTACAAGAATTTTTCCTTTTTAAATGATGGGTGACTTGCAGGACCAGCTGTTCCACCTTTTAAGTCACATTTGAACCAGATGGAACCCATTCCCATTTTGGATCTGATCAAGATCCAGAACTGTAGGGGTGGCTTTGCATCGAGGCATCCCAGTTTGAACCTTCACCTGAAATTTATAGTGGAGATGTAGAATCTGAAGTTCCAGTGTGGGCCTCTTTCTATCCCAAAGGGAAATAAACTTCATAATTACTTAAAAGCAATATAGTATCTGCTAGTAACACTAGATTAAAGAGTAATTTCATGAATGAACTAGCTGGCTATACAGAACAGTATATATGTCAGTGTCAATGATTTAATCCACCCCCGCAAAAGAACCCTACATGATAACTAGACAGAAAATTTAATTTAACACTCAATTTAAATAACCTCCCTTTTTCCCGAGGCATAGTTACATATCAAGGTGTTTTATATGGTACATAAAAGAAGGTGGTGATGCTATTGATGTTTGAAGTGGAAAACATCAAAGTGATGAGCTATGGTACAAGGAAGACATGCCCGTAGAGCAAAATTTAAAAAGTGTTGGAAGATTAATTTACACTGGTTTACTGAACACCCGGAACAAATCCCATTTCCCATTCAGATTAACTGTAGGAAACAGAATGTCTAATTTGTTTCTTGTGCACCTGCCTACCCCACCCATTGATCTCTTTGCCCTCAGATAATTCAACAATCAAGTTCTCTTTTCACTATAGGGCCCGATTCTTGCACTGCATCTTATATAGTCTTTTCACCAGTGCAAAATCAGAATGCTTCATTTTCACCTCTACTTTGCATGGCACTGATGTAAATGACTACATGAGGTACAGGGCAACGAAGAATCAGGCCCATAATGTTCATAGGCTCCCCCAGAAGTTGAGCTATATGAAACTCATATGAAGCTAGAGGTTTTGCATGAACATTTCCCCCAAACTTCAGTTTATACTGACCCCCCCATCACTTATCTACAAATGTCTGTGCGTCAAACATCAACCCAAACCACAACCACACTATTCAATCTACATCAGTAATGTCAGCAATAAAAATATTCCCTCCAGCACACAACAATACCCCCAAAACCTGTATGAACAGAGAAGCTTTGGAGTATGCCTCCTAGGTCAGCAAGCTTGGCCTCTCTTGGAAAAGGAGGAGTATTGACTTCCAGTATTGAGACCCATCCATTCAAAATACCCTGCCTCTAGTCCCCAGATGTTGGTGTCTGGAGGCTATAAGCTTGAAAGCTCAACGGTTGGGTAAGAGCATGAGGGAGGGAAACAAGCTGCCTCTATGGTACATAGAACCCAAACCTTAATGAGCTTTATAGGTCACCTTGAATTGCATCTGCATTGGAAGCCAGTGCAGTTAATTGCAAACAATGTTTGCAATGTTTGTGCATGAAGAGAAGCCCATGAGAATCTGAGTCATAAATTTCCCCAGTACTCATCTAGGGGAACAAATGTCACCATCTAGCCCTGTTAATAAAGGACATTAGAGAATATCACCCACAGTGCCATTATCTATTTATCTATCACAGACTCATAGAGATGTAGGGCTGGAAGAGAACACAAGAGGTCATTTCTCTGTCTCTCTCTTTTGTTCTCATCCTTACACCTCCTTTAACCATGGGTTTTGTTAACATTTATCACTGAAAACCTTTCAAAATATGGATTCCTCTGGAAAGAAAGTTAAGGGAGTCAATTAAAAGGAACACCAATAGTGCTTGAAGACTCTGGGTTCATGACATCTGTATGTAGACATAAATCCCCCAAATATTTGTATAATACCTGTTCATAACTTATGGGCTAACTCCCCCCTTTAATCAAAAACAACTGTGTGAGAGGTAGGAGGTGTAACAAGTGGTGGGTAAGTAAGTGGCCACAGGTCTAGGAATTGAGACATTCTGTTTGCTCAGGAGAGTATGTCTCTTGACAAGCCAACACAAAGCATGGAGAGCAGAATATTACTTGTCATCTCACAGCAAGATGCCCTCTGTAATCACACTGTTGGTAGCATACATTGCCTATTTCTTGCCACCCACACACCCTAGGTGCATGGGCCAGCATTTTAGCTGGGCATAAATCCTGGTTCATTCTAGTATTATTAAATAATGTTTGTTTGTGTGCCTATTGGTGATAGGAGAGGTCCCCTATATTGCCTTTCCCCCCTTGTACAGAGGGCAGGATTCAGCCCAGAATGCAGTCTGTTTCATGCCAATTAAATAGGGGGTGAATGTCACTGATCAGTTGTGGAATCCTTAAGATCATGGATGTCATTATTTCAGCACACAATTGTAAGAAATTCAAAGTGTTTCCCCTTCACGGACTGAGATACTGAAACACTGGGAAATACCCATGCAAGTAGAGCACATAATAATTCTGGACATATATGTTCTCATTTGTTAAAGCAAAACCTTACTTGTTTTTTAAAGCATGTGTTGAAAATCGGGTACCTTTCTCCTAGTAGGAACATCTCTGGAATCAACCCCAATTCCAGAGTGAGCACTAGGAAAACACTCGTTGCAATGCAGTAGAGTCATAATTTATTCAAATAGATGACCTGGTATCTTAATGCCATTGTAATTTTCTCAGCATCCTGCTTTATAATTCTGAGTTAAAGCTATGTTGGAAAAATGCTGTCATTCTTTGGACATTAAATTTGATCCATTGTTTTTATGGGATTTTTTTTTAGGCATATGTTATGTTTTCCTTTCGTACCATACATGGCAAACTAAATGCCTTTGTAGTTCAGAGTTGCATTCTTTTAAATCAGCACTGAGCAGTAAAGTAAAACAATAGATATGGGTCTAAAAAACTGTTAGCAGCTTGAAAACTGCAGCTGCTTCATTTGTTTTTTCAGTGGTTTGGGATTAAATTTACTGGCGTTATTAAATGATATGAACTCATGTTTTCCATGAAACAGGTAGATGAAAGAGTTTGATGTGACCGTGGAGATAATCTCATTGCTGTGAAGCAACAGAATTTAGTGGGACAGAGACAGAAATATTCATAGTTGGTAAATGTTTATAGGAATGAGTCATCTAACTCTTGATGTTGTTGCTAAGTTAAATTATGGATTGTATTAGACCAGACTGGAGACAACAGCTTTAAAGCAAGGTTCATGATAAATGATCAGAGGTAATCGATGGAATGAAAACACTGGATTTAAACCAAAGCCCATTTAGTCAATGGTAAGACTCCCTCTGACTTCAGTGGCCTTGGGATTGAGTTCACTATAGGCAAAATCCTGCTCCTTCCTAGTAGAACCAGGCTGTAAAGACTGAATGAAGGGGGAAGGGGGAAGGGTCTGGCCCAGGGGACATCCCACAGTTTCAGGGCAGAATGGCACAGAGCAAATTACATTAACACACAGATTACTAGGCAGGACATGTTATACACTGATACTGGCGTTAGATGACAGATACATGGAGAAGCGATTTGTTGGAATGAGTATTGGGATAGTGACAGAAGCAGGTTAATATTCTCAGGAGGGACTGTTCAGGAACAGTCTATGAGATTTGTCAAAAATAGGAACAGATCTTTAAAGATAATCACTCAGTGATCTGCAGAACTTTCCTGGTGCCTGGCAACTGTCTGCATTGGATCTAGTAGTACCAGCATGGTCATTGCATTTGTGTTTGAGCTGCAAACTGCTGGCAGGCAATGCATCGTTACTACAATATGTAGTCAGGTGAAACCGTTATTATGGAGATGCAAAGTGTTTTTGCAAAAGAAGAGTGCATGAATTTTCTTTCTTCAAAATGTGAGAAACATTAGCTCAGCTTAACTAAGAAAAGAAGTACTTGTGGCACCTTAGAGACTAACAAATTTATTTGAGCATAAGCTTTCGTGAGCTACAGCTCACTTCATCGGGTGAAGTGAGCTGTACCTCACGAAAGCTTATGCTCAAATAAATTTGTTAGTCTCTAAGGTGCCACAAGTACTCCTTTTCTTTTTTGCGAATACAGACTAACACGGCTGCTACTCTGAAATCAGCTTAACTACCCTCCTTAACTACCTTCTTGGTGATTGTGTATGCACCTATAGAAATCGCCTCAATTTCACGGTATTTCCCTGGCTACTGATATCAACCAAGTGCTTCAAGAATCACTCCATGCATAAGGCAGCTGTTTTGCACCTGGTTTTATGGGAAACTGTGAAATGAGATTTTCTCAAGATTTGGGGAGAGGGAAGACCCTGACGTATTTAAAACAATGTTATTAAGATTTAATACATAAGGAATTCATGAACTCTGGTAGCATTCAATAATTACAGTGTAATGAGCTGAACTTGTGTTTCATAATTTTGTTTTTTAGTGACTTTTCAATGAACTTTTTTTTTAATTGGCAAGTTAATAGGTTGAAATAAATCACCCAGCCATGGAAAATCTTGTCAGTCTAAGTCAATAGTTCATCAAGGAAAAAAAGTATGTTTTGTTTTTCTCTAGGTAAATAGTATCCAAGGAATAAAAACTACACGATAAAAATGCAGCTTAGGTACAAAATACAAAGCTAAGACTGATTAATATTTTCCATCAAAAATGGGATTTCAATTGTACAAAAATATCTCAACAAAGTGTCTGCTTTCTTCAAAACGTTGCAATTTTTCATCAGGAAACTGAACATTTTGGGGTTTTGGGCTTCTTTTTCTTCTGCAATTTTTGGCTGAAATTTTGGGGGTTTTCATTTTTCCTCTGGAACATCCCATTTTCCAACCAGCACTAAGCTATGCCTATAGTTCTGTATGGCAATAGCACCCAAAGTGTTCCAAGTGCTATACAGACATGTAAAAAAACAATGTTTCTGCTCCCAAGAACTTGCCATTTAAAGGGACAAAAAAATATGAAAAGTGGGGGGAAAGGGGGAAAAACATAGATGTAGAGTGTTGGCCTTGTCTTGTTAGTTATATAGTTAGCCTTGTCTTGTTAGGTTTTCTGCTCGTGCACATCAGTGGAGTTCTGTTGGGGATTTGTCCTGTAATGCTTTCTGTAAAAGTTAGTTTTAGTTTGTTCCAAAGAGGGATGTGGAGTTGCAATGAGGGAGAGAAAAGGTGGGAAAGGGGGTGTAGGAGTAAAAGAAGGAAACGGGAGAAGGAAACTAAGGAGGAAGGCATTAGAAAGCAGAAAAGAGAGAGTGGAGGGGCAAGCAAAAGGCTATGGGCAGGGAGGGTGAGGTGGGGCTGTTGAAAGGTCACAGTGACAGGAGAAGGGCAGGGTTGAGGTAACCCTGAAGCCAGTGCCCATATTCTAAACAAGAAGAACACACTCTGAATCTAAGCTTCCGGGTTCTGTGAATGATGCCTGGAGACTGTGATGGCTCCTCTCTCAGCTGCTGATGCTGTTCGCCATGTGGGTTTAAAGCCACTTTACTCAGTGCTCTAGGTGGTTCCTATAGGAAGGGTGGGTGGGCCTGGAAGGCCCTGACTTAACCCGTGCCCTTAACTAGTGCTGGTGCTGGCTCCTTCGGGGCTTTTCAAAGTCAAGCTTGTCCCTGCTGATGCAGTTCCTCAAGTGGAGGATGGGAGAGGAAAGGCAGCTGACAATTGTTGATCTGTCCCCTGCCTCCTGGGCTGTAGCTGCTGCTGGCTGCTTATGAATGTCTCTCTCACTGAGAGCCCAAAGTAAGATGTACAGTGTTATTAACCTGCTAGCTGCAGATAAAGTATTTAATACGGTGGAAAATATATACAGATGCAATTCATTCTCCTCCTGTTAATTCTGTAACCAGTCGTCATGGCTTAGCGAGCTAGACGATCCTATTACATTTCAGAAGGTAGCTATAGGGATTCATCTTCCACACTTTCCATGCTGCCATATGTGGTGTGAATGAGACAGTTTCCTACTGAAATGGCTATCTCCTATCAGCAAGAACGGCATAGTCTAGGAAAGCTATTAAGTAAGTAAGAGTCTTATGCTGACGGCATTTTTTCCCCACAGCATGTAGTTTCATCTGTTTCATGTATTAGTGCACATGAAACTTGTAATGATATAAATTATATAAAATCACCAGAGATGTTTCCCTGCAGTAGCATAGATGATGGAGACCTTGTGTGAAATGGATGTATGTCACAAATGAATGAATATAACAAAATAGTGGAAAATCATTAATGGTTCACAGTCCAGATTAGTGTGGTAACCGTCATTTATTTATCATTGCTCAGGAGTCTATTGCTGATATTAAGTACAAGTGAATTAAAAGAATTGGTGAGCTGTATCATTGAGTTTGGTGGGAAGTGCACCTTAAAGTCTGATGACTTGATATAGCCACTGTCATTATGACATTCTCCATTGCTCTCAGAAAGACTAGCTGAGATGGCACTGGACCAGGCATCTCACAAGATTGATGATTATATCTAGGTTTGGACATGAGGAATGTTTTAACTTTAAACAATGTCTGAACGGTGCTGGGACAATAACATAGGTATGTAAATTGCATACAGGAAGGATGGTTTTATGGTTAAATCCCTGCACGGGGACTCTAAAGATCTTGGCTCTGCACAGATCTTCCTGTTTGTCCTTGGGCAAGTCGTGTAACTGTACCATGCCTCAGTTTCCCATTTGAGAAAGGGGTATAATATTTTTTTTCTCCCACCCTTTGCCTGTCTTGTCTTTTTAGACTATAAACTCGTTGGGGGAAGGATCTGACTCTCATTATGTATTTGAGCAGCGCATAGCACAATGGGGTCAGGATCTCGGTAGGCGTTGGAGGGAGCTACCACAATATATGAAACTAAGAATAATATAAAAAATGCTTGGATACAAAATTTTGTAAAAATTGTGTTGGATATGTGGTTTTTTTTTAAAAAAAGATCTGAGATAAAAAATGTCCCCTGAATATGTTCAAGTGGGTCTGCGTCTACTGAATTAAAATGATGCTAAAGAAATAATATAAAGGTATTCCAAAGACACCCAAAGACAGATCCTGCTGTCTTTCTTACTCTGGCACAAATTCCACTCATTTTAATAGGAAGTTTGCCTGAATCAGGATATCAGGATTTGGCTCAGCTACTAGACAGGGAAGGACCTGAGCTGCTGTAATAGTTGTGGAAAATGTTGATCAACCAGATTACATCACACATTCTGAAACAGCAGATTAAATCAGCTTTAACAGGAATTGCAGAACATTTGATGGACTTCACTGTATTGCTAACTGCTAAAAAAATTGCCAAATTCTGATTAGTTATACCTATGCAACTCCTCTGACTTCAATGAGTCTTGAGCTACTCTGCCAAACCTCTTACCAGTACTTCTTTCAGCTGTGCCAGTGCACCTGTATTAAAACCAATGGGATGGCAATGCTGAAACTGAACAGAGAACTTGGTTCAGCATGTCCTAGAATCACCAAATATGGCTTGTGGATTTAAATTATGCAATGGCGACATTCTGTCCTGTAAAATCTGGATGTATCTTGGGCTGCATTGTGATGCCCCTTCTCATGCCGAGTGTTATTATTAGCACCGAAATCTTGATAATGTACCCTAAGTGCGGCAATGTAATTTCACATACACACCACCAGAGAGCAACTTAAAAACTCAAAGCACTCTCCCTCTTGAACAGTTCCCCATCCATACAATCCTGCTCCCCATTTTCTGAACCTTTCGGGGGGGAAAGATGAGCCTGGCAAAATGCCCTGAAGGTAATCAGATTGGGCTAATTTTGACCAAGAGGTCAGAGCAAATTCCAAAGCTGGGGTCCTCACAGAGACTACCCTGCCACCCATCCCCTCTTGTTAATACCAACAGGACTATGGCTCAGGAAGCTCTGCTGGTCTCAACTGTGGCAGTAGGGCATTAGGAGAGAGGCAGCCTCTCTCAGCTAGGTGGTTTCTAAGCCATTTAAGATTTTGAAGGTCAAGTCCAACAACTTAGTCTGCACTTGGAAAACCATAGGCAGTGTGTGAACTCAGTGGAGCTGCTCATGGAGTAAGGTGCTATGCAAGGTAAGTAGGAGTCTCACAGTCAGGCCTCTTGTGAAGATGGTTAGTTCTGGTATGTCTGTGTAATGCTCACATCCCATACGGGCATTAACACACAGCCGAGGGAAAAAAGGAAATTACACACACGCTCCTCTGAAAGCCAATGAATACATTAACAAAGAACACATGCCCAGTTTCCAGCTGTCTCACTTAGGCAGGTTATGGAGAGAGGAATAGCCCTGCTTTCCCCCGACACTGAGTGATAGGCCATTGAATCACTCACCAGCCATCCCCAAATCACGTTCATTCAAACACCACTTAGACACACCATTAGGGTTCCGTTCGTCAATAAACATTTCCCTCTTTGTGAGGAGCCAGAGCCCACCCAAGTCTGCACAGACTGTGAAAATTTGCTCAGCACTTGGCTGTCTGAGGCAGATAAAAAAAAATCATCAAACTTATAAAAGTTCTTTTTGTGTGTGTGTGTGTGTGTGTGTGGAGTGATGGTGGGGGGCGGGGCCTGGCTGCCATTGTGATGAGCTTGTCTGTTTTATTGTTTAATTTTACATTTGAGTGTGATTATCATTTAGTTCCCAGGTTCTGTCATGTGGGGCTAAACTGAAGCCCAGTTCTACAAAGCTTACACGCAGACAGTGCCATTGGTGTCAATGGGGCTGCCGCTCTGAGTAAACTGCTCTTTGAGTAAGGATTGCACAGTGAGTCCTTGCAGAAAAGCACTTGTTCACAATAGATTTTGTTTTTTAACTGGGCTAAATGAAGGTTTTGAATGATTGATTCAGATTGATTTGCTGACCTGCTGCACAGAGCTTCAAAACAGCCTTCCGGGTTAACAGCTCTTCTTAAGAAGCTTCTTAATTTTCCCCTACTTGATAGTGAAACCACTTTTCTAGCTCTGGGAGGCCTGGGAGTCACGAACAAGCTTCTGAGAGCTGTAGGGCCCCTTGGTGTTAAACTCTCCACTGGTACTGTGCTATTAAAGTCAGTCTCCAATGCTATTTGTTAAGAAGGTTGATTGCATTTATGGAGTCTTTTTTATATTAATCTGAAACCTTTAATAAGATTATGCTCGGAGAGTTGCAGAGAAGCAGGCTTGCATTTGGGATAAGAACACTGCCATAGACAAAATCTGTAAAAATTACCCAGGCTCCCTATCTAGAGATTACCCGCCCACCGCCCTGCCATGTATACTCCAAGAAATCAAGGGGAAACATATGTGATGCATGGGCAAGAACCAAAGTGAAATCTGAGCTACATCACTGCGAGTTTCACGATCATCTTCCTCTCAGCTGAGGTGGCCAGAGAAGAATGTTAGTGTCAATGACACTATCCAGCTAGACCTCCGCTCATTTCTCTGGATATGATCCAAAGTCAGAAAGAGAAAACCAAGAAGCCATCATCGCTACAACCCTGCCAATAGGCCTGTAGCTTCACACAGACAGGAGACTAAGAGAAGTGACTGACAAAGAAGAATATGTGTTGGCAACAAGTATGTTTCATATTTTAAACATAACACTGCAGGCAAATTTCCCACTAAGGTCAGTATTTGGTCAGGGGATACAAGTTCCTATAAACACATCAATAGTTAAGCCGGTGACTAAATCAATCTCCTCATCTATCAGCAGGCCAAGAGCAGCAAGGTCACATGTGGGGGAATGGTCCTACTCTAAATTGCTAGACTTTCTGAGTTAGTTTCTCAAACCAAATGTGGAAAGCAGTATAGATAACACAATTAATAGTTACAATTCCTCTTCATCGACCACCAAGCCCATGCCATGGCACTTTAAAGAAAAGAAGAAGTGTCATGGGAGGTAACATTTTCAAAAGCATCTAAATAATTTAGGACCTTCTGGATAAAAATGTCAAAAGCAAGTAAGTGACTTAGGTGAAGAAATCCCATCTTCAAAATAAATTTAGGAACTCAGGGGCCTAAATCCTGCTGATTTGGAAATCTGAGCTATCTTATTAAGAGTTTCACGGTCATCCTTAATGACTGGTCATTCTTTCAATGAGATTTAGGCTCTTAATTCTCTTAAGCTCCTGAGTTACTCAGGTGCTTTTGAAAATGTTACCCTTGGATCTTGAAATCCTGTTTGACTTGAACATTTTTCAGCAACAACAGCTGTAGATTAGATCGTTCATTGTAGATTATGTTTAAAGGATGACCTAGGCCAGGAGACCAAAGTAGCCATCTCATAATTACTCTGATCTGCTTTTAAAAGCCCAAATGGCTCTGCTACAATATCATATTTCAGAGTAGCAGCCGTGTTAGTCTGTATTCGCAAAAAGAAAAGGAATACTTGTGGCACCTTAGAGACTAACACATTTATTTGAGCATAAGCTTTCGTGAGCTACAGCTCACTTCATCGGATGCATTCGGTGGAAATCTCCCCACTGTATTTTCCACCGAATGCATCCAATGAAGTGAGCTGTAGCTCACGAAAGCTTATGCTCAAATAAATGTGTTAGTCTTTAAGGTGCCACAAGTACTCCTTTTCTTTCTACAATATCATATTGCTCTGAGTCACAACTGATAGCATTAGTTCTCAAACTGGAGGTTTGCAGTCCCCAGGGATAGGGTCACTGCAACCCTCCCTTTTTTCATGACTGTATGGATGGGAGCCTAAAACCTTTTTCTCTTGTAATGTGGGGTCATGGTATGGAAAAGGCTGAGAACCACTGATCTATATTTAACATTTCCCACATTTTGCGAGTCCATGTTATCTTTTCCCCAATGTACAGCAGTATGTCTTCCCCTGGGTCTCCTTTCTCTGAAATATTTTCTTGGCTCTGTTTTCCCCTGTCTTTTGCATAGGCAGCATCTGTCTGGAAATAAAGTATTTTATAGTTTTGTGCAGAACTCTGGAAATTTCAGTTTAATACAGTGTCACAGTTTCTAGGAGTTAGTACCTGTGGACCTGATTCTGTTCCAGTTAAAGTCACTGGCTAAATTCCTATAGATTTCAATGGGAGCAGAGTCATGTCCTACAAACAAGTGTGGTTTATCGGCATATGAAAGAAACAGATTAATTTCTTGCCCTTTTCTAAAATGGAGAGAGGTAATAAATTGCTTGTACTTTCTCCTTAGCCTGTATATTTTTCCTATAACCTGAATGTTTCTATGTGCTTCCCTGCATCATTCCTAATTTCCTGCTGAGAAAATAAAACTTTAATATTTTATTTCACCTTCCACCAAATTTTTTTAGTTTGCAAATATTTTATTGCTCTGGATGTTTCTTAGAATGAGTTTGGCAAGCAAGCAAATTCAGCAGTGTCCTACTAAGTAATATGTGGCCTATTTTTTAATAAATCAGACATTGCTGGAAAGATGGCATCACTAAAGAAAGATGCTGAAGGCCACATGATTGTCCACCTCTGAATCTAGGCCAGGTAGTACATATCTCATGAGACAGAATGTTTCCAGGGAACATCAGACAGAGTAACAGAGAACCATAAAACCACAACAGCTGCATGACAGCCAATGGGTTTGGCAATGACTAGAGCAGAAACAACAAGTCTTAAAGTACCTCCATAATTTCTGATTGCTCAAAAGCACACAAATAAGAAATAATAATTGGTAAACTAATACTGAATAGTATTATACATACTGTAGCACCTTTGACATCTCCAAAGTGAATAGGTCTAGGCCACTGGAATTCATTCCTCAGCCACAGAACTATTTTGTCATTAAACAGAGAGCCACAAAAGAATTAAATTATGCATGGCCACGTTTTGCCATGATCAAGTGGAGGAACCAAATTTTAGGTGCAAGGATTTCATTTAGATGTTTAACTGCCTGAGTTAGACATCCAAACGCTGCCATTTGCATGCACACAAGATTGCAGCCACGAATTAGATGCCATTTATAAAAAATAATTCACCCTTTAGAATACAAAAGCATATTATCAATTTTATACTACTGGAGTAATAGCTGATTCATCTAGATAACATAATAAAACTCCCTTTCTCCCACTCTTTTAGGTTATAAGTTCTTTGGGACAGGAATTGTCTTTCACTGTGTGCTTTTACAGAGCCTATCACAATGGGGCTCTGATTTTGTGTGGGGTCTCTATGTGCTGCAGTAATACAAATAATAAAATGATAATAATAAACAGATACATAAGGGTTACATTCTGAGTAGTATTATTTAGGGCTAAATGGGAGATCTGACATTGCAAATCTGTCATTCGTTTAAAAGAGTCTGGTGTTAAAAATCTCTGCTACCTGTGGAAATGCTAGAGTTCGTTGCAATGTGAAAAATGCATTTGCTTTAGCTGGGACTACAGAGATAGATTTAACCTAATGGACTGTGTGGATGGGTCCATCTGTGTCTTTTGTATTAAATTGCCATTTTATTCATGGGACAATGGCCACATCCATGTCATCAGGACTTTGCATAACAACTTATTCAAACCTGAGGAGAAAGCCACTTTATGCTTCCAGAGCCAATGGTTGAGCATCTCTGGTTTAGACCATTTTCATTTACACTGGCACTTGCAAGTTAGCACTAAAACAAAGCTAACATAATCAGATCACCGAATCCCCACTCCATCCTGCAAACAGAACTTCCTTGCTCCTCATAGAGATTCCTTGACACTCAACATCTCTGGTTTCACTCAACTGACATTTAAACGATCCTTGTAGTGAGGGAGAAGCATACTAAATGTATAAACTTCTTGGTTTGGAAGTTCTCTACATTTAGTAAGCGTCTTGCTACACCTCTTGGTCCTTTCTGGTAACCATGGAGGACCCTGAACTGTATAACCACAACACAGCCTTTATGGAGCACAGGTAGCTTGACCCATCCTTTAGTCTCTTCTCATGATGACACAACCCCCTGGAATTGTTTAACAGAAGAACAATACAAAAGCAAACAATAAGTGAGTTAGACTGATTTTCACCTGCAGTAAGATATACAACAGCTAGAGACTGCAAATATTCTCTCTGTTCTTCCTTTAGGAGGAGAATCCCACTTACACTCAAACCAGGGAAATAAGCTGGAGTTCAGTGGTACAGAGGCCCACTTTACTGGACTGATTTCATCCCTACATGATGCCTGCAATTGTCAGTAGTTCTGCTGGATAAGGAAAATTAATATTATCAGTTGAATGGGAAAAGTCAGTTGCATAGGTGGGCTGCTGTGGTGCAAGCACAGAATTCACTGATGCCAGATTTGATGTCCAGGCACAATGGTTTTAGGCTGGGATCAGAAGCTTAAGGGAGTTTGGTACCTAACTCCACTGAATTTCTAAATGAGTTTCAATGGGAGTTGATGCCTAACTCCTGACGCCTTTGAACATTGCAGTTGAAATGTCTCGCATGCTGCAATGACAACAGCGTAACTCTGATGTGGTAATGTCTGCCATGCTACAGTGTCTCTTTATTTAAAAAAAATATGGTCAGGCTGTTTCTTTCGGGTCTAAAGGAATCAAAGAAATCAAGGAAGTCACAGTACTAAAAGAGTAAAGCGCTCTTTTCTAATACTGAAATGTAGACATGACTCAGATTCATTTTCAAATGAGGAAATTCATCCCTCTGGTGTATATAAATATGTTGTAATATAAGTTTCCAGGTTCATTATTGACTTGTTTGGTGGCACTTGGCAGAAGAACATAAGGTTTTTTTATTTCAAAATACACTGGAAGGGATTTAGCAGCGTTTTGAAGACATTGCATTTTCTCTATTTTGGGAGATTTCTGACCTTTCTCAAAGACATTAACTGTCTGGGATTGTCACATCTGATTTCTTTAAATAAGGGGGAAAATTCACAAAGAAACGGAAAGGTTAGTGAACTTTGCTTTATTTTGCTCACAGAGAGAACTTTCAAATAATTGGAAAAGAATTTGTCTCTATTTTAAATGATAGAAGTTAAAGATAGGAATGACCTATTAGATCATCCCGGACATTTCTCCGGCAATGCAGCCCTGTTCCACTATTTCAGGGACTGGAAAATAAACTTCTGGGGAGGGGACTGAATTCTTCAGAGGACTGATAGTAGTTTATGGATCCTCAAGTAAGATATAGCCCAGGTCAGGAATGGCTGGAAACCTTTACCACTAAACATCTGTTTGGTGGTCTGTTGAAATGAATTAGTGATCTCAGTCCAGTGTCAATTAACCAGTTAATTATGATTAACATAATGAAAAGTAGAATTGGATCTGAGTATCTTGGATGAGTAGTGAATGGACAGAGAAACTAAGCTATCCTTTTACCCACAGATACCATGCCTCTCAACAGGGCTGAATCACATTGACCTGGCAATGTGGAGAAGCATGCATATCCTCCTGCCAAAGTTATTCATTATTAACTTTTAATTTTCAAATATATAAACCAATTGAGTGAGAAAGAGAGGGTTAGATCAATGTAAAAATCAAATAATCTAGTTAAGAACATAACTATATATTGCAATTTTCATCTAACCAAGATTTATTTTCAAAAGTATTTCCTGGGGGTTATATAACCAGAAGGAGACTTTTTTTTAAATAGTTCTGTGTCAGGATAATAAAGATCATATAACTATAAAAGATAAGTACTTTTCTGCTTTGGAGGTTACCCCAGGAATGTCCCTTTTCTCATATTCCAAAATGGGAATCCACATTGTATAGCAGTGCGAAGTTCCTGATCTTTGGCTGTATGATAGCTACTTGTGAGAACTCCAATCATCCAAAAAGTCTCCATCACCAAAGTATCCTGTATTCTAAAGAACCTTAAAGTAACCTCACAGGGTTCTCTCTTTCTCCAAATGTCAGCCAAAGAGCATCAAGTCTAGTTATTACTCTTATTATAGTTAAATGTTTAGACACAAGCTTTATGTTTTCATAGCACTTTATAGATGTTGGTTAAGACATACTCTTTGCCCCAAGACAAGATGAAGCCCATGCACCTCTTCTATTAATAATGGACAGAAGGCTATCAATTCAGCACCTTTCAGAAGCAGTGATATACCTTTTCACTGCACTGACTGGGCATTAGGTGTATGAAGATTGTTATTATTAATAGATATTAAAGCTGAATTGTATCCCATAAACTCTATTATCGAAGGACTTTGTCTTTGCCTAGATGAAGAATAAAATCCACCCTATTTTGGGACATGGGATGGGACTTGCATACCACACCAAGTGTGCCAAGGCTGGGGAGAATTAGTGCGATCCAAACTGTCAAAATGCACTGGATACAGCCAAATGCAATAGGCCTGAGTTGCAATAAGCAGCTGTTTCCTTATCAGAGGCATGAGTGTGAGATGCGGTGTCTGGATATGTAATACAGCTGTGGATGATCACATTTGAAAATGTAATAAGATCTAAATAGGCTGAACTCATTAGTGCATCGTTGTGTCAATATTAGTGCCATGTTGAGTTAAATCCAGCCTAGTGTGTTGCTGGCTCTGCACACATTAATGAGTTAAATGGATCTGAGAGGAAAGCGCAGTCTGGGGCTGGTAGGGAGAATGAGTGGTGTCAAACTGCAGTAAAGTCTCCTTGGTTGCGTGGCACACAAGAAATGGGGTGGGGGTGGGGAAAATGAGAAATGTGCTGATTCAGCACATCACTGTATCAGCCTCTTTCAGTGGGTTTCCTACCTTAATGTTTCTTCTCCCTGGTGGAATTCAGCTTTGGTATCACTGCTTGACCTCCCTGGGGCTGAATCCACTGCCAGGATGCAGCTGGTATAGGTATAATTTCATATATTCACAGAATCTAAGGCCAGAAGGGGCTATTGTGATCATCTAGTATGACCTCCTGTACAACCCTGAATTAATTTCTGTCTGAACTAGAGCATATATTTTAGAAATTATACCTCTTTGTAGCCAGTTTGGAACTATATGCATATCTTGGGTTTTCTCCATGAATATCAAAATAGGATCATACGATGCTTTTAGACATTTGGTTGGGCTTAGAAACAGACCTATAAATGGTAAGTCTAGGGACAAGTGAAAGAAATGGGTGTCCGTCGATTTTCTCTCTTAAGAGTGGCAATGAAACTGGTAGAGATAAATATATGACAGCCTGACACTGATTTAGGACACAAGATGCCCTGTGCAGAATGAAAAGATTTCCCAAGGTATAGTCAGCTTCAGCTGACACAACCAACTCATTGGGGACTTGTAGGTAACTCGTTCTTCTTGGTATTTGAAAAATTTGAGGCAGTGTGTGTTCAGAAACCACATCCAATCCCCAGCATTCCCATTTAAATGAACAAGACTGCAAGCTCATAAGAGAGAATGTTTCTAACTTTAGGCTTCCAAGGCCAATTATATATAATATAGAACAGGGGTGGGCAAACTTTTTGGCCTGAGGGCCACATCGGGGTTCCAAAACTGTATGGAGGGCCAGGTAGGGAAGACTGTGCCTCCCCAAACCCTAACCTTAGCCCCCCCGACCCATCCAACCCTCCTACTCCTTGTCCCCTGACCACCAATCCTGGGACCCCCTGCCCCAACCACAGCCCTGGGACCCCACCCCCATCCAACCCCCCCCTGCTTCCTGACTGCCCCAACCCCGACTCCTATCCACACCCCCGACCCCTGACAGGCTTCCCCTCTAAAGCCCCTTTTGGAATGTGGCCCTGCGAACATGGGCAAAGGACTCAGGAGGAGCAGGGCAGTCGTGGAGCCGGAGAGAAGCAGCAGTTTCCCCTTCAAAGCTCCGCTTCTCTCCGGCTGGCTGCATAGCCACCCGGTGCTCCTCCTGAGTCCTCTGCCTGCGTTCGCCGCACTCCCGCCACCTGCACCACCTGCCTGCTCCCCTGTGGCTGCAGGTGAGCCTCCCTCCCTGCTCTCCCCTGCCCCCACAGTGAAGCCCCCTCTCGTGCTGGCAGCATGGGGAGCTGAGGCTGCGGGGAGGGGAGACAATGGGGGAGGAGCCGGGGGCTAGCCTCCCCGGCCGGGAGCTCAAGGGCCGGGCAGGACATTCCCACGGGCTGGATGTGGCTCACGGGCCGTAGTTTGCCCACCTCTGATATAGAACCACCCCCACTTTTGTCTGATGGGACGCATATCTCTTGCCCAGCCAACAACTTCAGACGTGTGACCTCATGGCATTGAGATACACTTTCCCCTTTCATAATAATGGTAAAAGAGACTGATCTGGCCAACTAATTCTACTATTAGACTGAATACATAAATTGTAGTAAAGATGCACAAGGGCACGATGTGACGGATCTGGCACTGCAGCGCCCCTTTGTGGCAGGGGCAGATGGGGTGTCGGGGCCTCGCCACTCTTACGTTCCCATGCCTGTCCAGTAAGGGCATTCTGATGTGGCATGGTTTCCCCGTGCTCACCCCTTGGCGGGATGGCAAGACTAATGGTCTGAGTCCATGTATCCTGCCCCTAAGTCTCAGGGCAGCGTGGCCCCACAGCCAACGTCAATATAGCTTGCCCCGAGTATCCGGGCAGTGTGGCCAAACAGCCAGAGTCCATATAACACGCCCTGAGTGTCAGGGCATTGTGGTCCAACGGCCGAAGTCCATATAGCTTGTCCCGAGTATCAGGGCATTGTAGCCCAATGGCCAGAGTCCATATAACTCAACCGCAGGCGGGGAAGTGTATCCCAATGGTCAGAGGGGTAGGGGGACCCGCGTCCGCCCTCTCCACCGGGTACTGACCCAGGGCTCTCCTATTGGTGGGGTTTTCCCTCGTGCTTAGCTCAACAGGGATCCGCCCGCAACATGTCGAGCATTGGTGCAGCTTTAATGCTGCTTGTCTCTAAAATGCCCCTGGGTCACTTCCTACCCTCAATGTTGTCTTCTCCATTCCGGGGGGGGGGGGGGTGGCAGGGTGTCCCTCTGGTTGGTCCCCTGCTGCCGAGACCTCCATCTGGGACTCTGGTTGCATCCCGGCTTGGCCGGCCCCTGGACCTGGGAGCATTGGCTGTCCCTCCTCAGGAGCTGGCGATGTGCCTCCTTCTCCTCCGGTGGTCAGCCCAGACTGAGCATCTTTGCAGGCTTTTATACTTATTCTCCAGTTGGAGCATGCCCAGCAGGGCTTCCGGGATGGGCCTTCCTCTGCCAGGAAGGAAGGGTTAACCCCTGTGGTACTAGTGCAGGGCCAGTCTGTCCCGTCACACACCCAGTCCTTTAAAACTGTTGCTGGGGCCAGCGGTTCCTGGGACTTTTGTTCCCCCTCCCCTTCCCCAGCACGGGAAAAGAAGTCTGCATTCCCATGGGCCTTCCCCGGCTGGTGTGACCGGTGGAAGGAATAGGGTTGGAGAGACAGATACCACCACATGATCTGTGTATTCGCTTCCTTCATGCTGTTAATCCATCTAAGGGGTGCGTGATCCGTCACCAAGGAGAAGATGTTCCCTAACAGGTAGTACCTCAGTGCCTCAACTGCCCATTTGACCTCAAGGGTCTCCCGCTCTATGGTGGAATACCGGGTTTCTTGGGGAAACAGCTTATGGCTTAGATACAAGATGGGGTGCTCCTCTCCCCCGTCCTGGGACAACATGGCTCCCAGTCCTACCTTGGAGGCGTCGGTCTGAAGAATAAAGGGCTTTGAGAAGTCGGGCTGTCTCATTAGAGACTCCCAGGTCAACTGTTCGCGTAGGATGTCAAAGGCCTCCTCACAGGTTTTCGACCACTGGACCACTGGACTCTTCGGTTGGGAGCTTCTCCTCAGGTCTGTGAGGGGGGCTGCGAGCATGGCAAAGTTAGACACAAACTGTCGGTAGTATCCGGCCAGCCTTAAGAACTGCCGAACTTATCTTTTTGTTGTGGGCATGGGGTAGCTTTTCAAGGCCTCTGCCTTATCTACCAAAGGGCGGAGTCTCCTCTGGCCCACCGTATAGCCTAAGTAGGTCACTTCTCGTTGGCCCAAATGACATTTGGCCGGGTTTGCGTTGAGACCAGCCTTGTCCAGGGCGTGCAGCACGTCCATGAGGTGTTGGAGATGTTACTCCCAGCTGGAATTGTAAATGATGATGTCGTTGATATATGCCACGGTGTACAAACTGTGGGGGCTCAGCACTTGATTCATGAGCGGCTGGAAGGTGGCCACGGCCCTGTGTAACCCAAAAGGTGTCATTGTGAATTCGAAGAGGCAGAATGGTGTGGGAAAAGCTGTCTTTTCTCTGGAGGTGGATGTCAGAGGGATCTGCCAGTATCCCTTGATCAGATCTAGGTTGGAGATGAATTCTGCCTTACCCAATCATTCCAGCAACTCATCCACATGGAGCATAGAATAGGCATCAAAACGAGAAATTGCGTTTACCCTGCGAAAGTCAATGCAGAACCTGACTGCCCCATCCGGCTTAGGGACTAGTACTATTGGGCTCCACCATTCACTTCTCGACTCTTTGACCACTCCTAGAGCCAACATCATCTCGAGCTCCTTTTGCACGGTCTCCCACATCTTCTTGGGGAGCGAGCAGTGGCTCTCCCTCACTTTGTGTCCTGAAATGGTGGCGATATGGTGGCTAGTCAACCTGGTCTTCTCTGGCTGGGTTGACATGACTGTGGGGAAATTGAATATCAACTGTCATACCTGCTCCTGCTGTGGCAGGTTGAGCTCTGGGCCTATGGCTGCCGCCCCTGGTTCTGAGGGTTCCCCGGCCAATGGCCCCAATTCGAGTTCTAGCAGGTACGGGGAAATCATCAGGTCTTCACAGTCTTTCCAGGCCTTGAGGAGGTTCACATGGTAGACTTGCATATCCCTCCTTCGTCCCGACAGCCAAATTTCATAGTCGACATGCTCTATTCGTCTGGTTACCTATAAGGGGCCTTGCCACTTTGCCAACAGCTTGGATTCTGAGGAAGGTAGCAACAAGAGGACGTGGTCTCCTGGCTCAAAACTTCTCATCTTGGCTCCTTTGTTATACTGATCCCCTTGGTTATGTTGGGCTTTCACCAGGTTCTCTCATGCCCAGGCTCCCAATGTGTGTAGCCATTCCCGTAGTTGGAGGATATATTGAACGGATCCTCTGACCCGGGTCTCCTGCTCTTCCCATGTTTCTTTCAGGAGATCTAGAATTCCCTGGGGTCTCCTCCCATAGAGGAGTTCAAAAGGGGAGAATCCTGTGGTTGCCTGGGGTACCTCTCTCATGGCAAAGAGTAGCACTGGGAGTAGCTTATCCCAGTGCCAGGGATCGTTGTCCACAAACTTTCTCAGCATGGCTTTCAGAGTACCATTAAATCTCTCTACCAACCCATCTGTGTGGGGGTGGTAGATGGAGGTCTTCAGTGCATGGCTATTCAACGGATGACATAATTCCGCTATCAATCTAGAGGTCACATTAGTCCCTTGGTCTGTCAGTATCTCCAGCGGCAGGCCAACCCAAGCGAAGATCTGTAGGAGCTCATTGGCGATGATCGGGGCCGTGGTGGACCGTAATGGTACTGCCTCTGTGTACCGGGTTGCATAGTCAACCACGACCAAGATGTACTTGTGGCCTGAGCTGCTCTTTTCCAAGGATACCACCAAGTCCAGGCCAATCCGTTCAAAAGGTGTTCCCATCACTGGCATGGGCACCAGGGGGGCTTTTGGTACCCCCTTTGGGATGGGCCTACTGGCACTTGGGACAAGAGACACAGTACTCCCACACCTCCTGATGAATGTCCGGCCAGAAGAATCTCTGATCCACACGTTGTAGCTTTTTCTCCCTCCCCAGATGCCCGGCCCAAGAGTGAGCCAAGTGGAACAAGTTCCGCCGGAACCACTTCGGGACCAACAATTGGTGCAGTTCTTCCCTCGTCTGGGGTTCCTGGACCACCCGATAGAGTAGGTCGTTATGGATCTCAAAGCGGGGGCCTTGCTGCTGGTGTCCAGGGTCTTCCTTCCCCGGGTCACCCATCACTTGTTCCCGGCCTGGCTGAAAGTGGTGTCCCCCATTTGTGCTTCTAGGAAATCAGCATTGATATCCAGCTATCCCTGGGTCTCCCTCACCTGGTTCTCAGCCAGGGCCCGGTCTCCTTTGTCTAGCTTGGGATTCTCCGAGGGCTGCTCCAGGGGGGCGTCTGGTGTGGCTTGGCCTAGTAACCCCGGCCTTTTGGCCTGCAGCCCCTTTGGCCACACCGGTCGGTTATCCCATTCTTTCAGGAGTTCAGTGAAGCTCGGCCAGTCACAGCCCAGAATCACTGGGTAAGCCAGCTTTGGAGCCACCCCAACCAGGCACTGCCCTCTCTGTTGCACTGTCTTGAGCTGCACCCAGATGATGGGATAGGGCTTCACATCCCCATGGATACACCTCAGGCATATAGGGGCCCAGATGGGACCAGTGGGTTCTACCAGCTGGATCCCTTGCAGTGTGGGTCTGTGGGGTCCCTGAGGGTTGGGCATATGAACGGGGGGGACTCTCCCACTCTGACTTGAGGACCCCACTTCCCAGGGCTGGGTTCCGTTTGCCTGAGTTCCCCCCTTTTGAGCTGGCCTTCTGCTCTCCCTCCACAGCCAGGTAATCTTCCATTAGCGAGGTTGCCTCTGCGAGGGTCTTTGGGCGGTGCTGCTGCATTCACTCCTTTCCCCAGTAGGGAGGGTCTGCAGGAACTGCTCCAGAGTCACCGTCTCAGCAACCTGAAGACTCGTCTGGCGTTCGGACTCGAGCCACCTCAGCAGAGGTCACAGATTTGTTGGGCCATGACTCATTGTCTAGCCCCTGGCGTGTATCGTTCTCAGCGGAGTCGCTGGTGGTAGGTCTTGCGACTGATGCCGGTCTGGTCTAAGATGGCCTCCTTGGCCTTGGAATAGTCCATTGCCTCCTAGGGTCAAGGTTACAATAAGTGGCCTGCATGGGGACTGTCAGATAGGGGGCTAGTATAGTGGCCCAATGTGCGTGGGGCCACTGGACGGCGATGGCAACTCTCTCGAACATCACGAGAAAGGCCTCGGGGTTGTCTCTGGGCCCCATCTTGGTCAAGCGCACTGGTAGCCCTTGGAGGCCCTCCCCGTCCCCGTCCCCAACAGAGGAAGGACTTGGTGCGTGTCCTAGCAACTTGGTCATCTGCTGGAACAACCGCTCCTGGCTGGCTTCTTGTTGCACGGCCAGCTCTCTAATCAGCTGCTGCTGTTGCTCCTGCTGCTGTGCCGCTTGCAGTTGCTGTTGGGCTGCTAGTTGTTGGAGCAACTGTGTTTGTTGTTGCTGCTGCTGCTGCTGCTGCGGAGCCTGCTGCTGCTGGTTGTCCAGCAGCCACTTCAGTAGCTTTTTTGCTTCCATCCTGAGCATCTGGGTCCTTACTTCAGGCCCTGATTGCTGCCCGCATTCTTCACCAGTTGTGACGGGTCTGGCACCACAGCGCCCCTTTGTGGCAGGAGTGGATGGGGTGTTGGGGCCTCGCCATTCTTACGTTCCCACACCCGTCCTGTAAGGGTGTTCCGATGTGGCCCAATGGCCAGTTTCCCCATGTTTGCCCTTTGGCTGGGGTGGTGAAACCTAATGGTCTGAGTCCATGTATCGTGCACCCAAGTCTCAGGGCAGCATGGCCCCATGATCAACATCCATATAGCTTGCCCCAAGTATCCGGGCAGTGTGGCCCAATGGCCAAAGTCCATATAGCTTGTCCCGAGTATCAGGGCATTGTGGCCCAACAACCAGAGTCCATATAACTCACCCTCAGGCAGGGAAGTGTATCCCAATGGTCGGAGGGGTAGGGGGACCCGGGTCTGCCCACTCCACTGGTTCCAACCCAGGGCTCTCTTATTGGCAGGGTTTCCCCTGGCTCTTAGCTCAGCGGGGATCCACCCGCAATACGCTGAGCATCGGTGCAGCTTTAACGCTGCTTGTCTCTAAAATGCCCCTGGGTCACTTCCTACCCTCAATGTCGTCTTCTCCACTCCGGGGAGAGGGGTTCCTCCAGTCCATCCCCTGCTGCCGAGACCTCCATCTGGGACACTGGGTGCATCCTGGCTTGGCCAGCCCCTGGATCTGGGAGCGTTGTCTGTCCCTCCTCAGGAGCTGGCGGTGTGCCTCCTTTTCCTCCGCTGGTCAGCCCAGACTGAGCACCTTTGCAGGCTTTTATACTTATTCTCCAGTTGGAGCATGCCCAGCGGGGCTTCCGGGGCAGGGCTTCCTCTGCCAGGAAGGAAGGGTTAACCTCTGCGGTACCAGTGCGGGGCCAGTCTACCCCATCACACCCCACAATATGATTGGGGTAAAGCACTTGCAATCACATTTCCACCCACTCATATGGTGTGAGAATGTTGGAGACTCAAGTGACAAGCAAAATATGTACATTTTTATAATACTTCCAGGACTTAGCTCTTTTCAGCCTTAGATCTGAAAGCATTCAGAAAGGAAAGTAAGCAACTTTACCGCATTATACAGATGGGTAAAATGAGACACTGAGAGGTCAAGTGACTTGATAAAGATTGCACAGCAGCTCAGTGATGGATAACGAACTCAGGTATCCTAGTCCTTATCCAAGGAACCATACTGCTTGATTAAAACATCCAGATTGAAGAAACGAAGTGTTGTGGAAACTCCTAAGCTTGTGAATGTCCATTTGTACGTACAGATAAATATACTCATGAACATGCTGGTGAATGTTGGGATGTCCTTGGAAAATTTGGCCAGATTGTTTCTTAAAGTTCTGATAAAGATTCTACATTGACTCAGAGTTTTCCCAGTATGGTCTCAGCTACAGCGCATCTACCTCACTTGGAATAATTAGGGTTTATTTGATTCAGCTGATATTTGTGTATTTATCTTTCCTGGAGAAACCCTTCAATTTCTTATGTGTCCAGAACACAGTTCTCTGAAAAAAGTTCTGCATAAATACACCTGAAAACTTCATATGTCTCATAGTTTGGATTTGCTTCCTTGTCATCCTTTGCCCTAACATAAGTTGCTTTATTCTGATTCTGCTCTTTGAGCCCTGGTGTCCCCCAACCCCCCCGATTCCCAATATTTCTCTTTTATATGAGTTCCAGCAGCATACATTCACTCGTTACATTTTGCAGCCTGTTCATGTCCTATCTAGTATTAATGGGCTCCTTTCAAAGTTCTGCACTGGGCCTGCCTGTGCAGCGAGTATCTAAATCTTTTAACAGGTTTGTTAACTCTGATTTTTCTAGATTTTGCTCCTTCATTTTACATGCATGCCAGAAGATTCAGCCTCTTAAGAATGTCTTTGAGGCATCCTCTGCTATAATAAATAACAAAAATGAGAGTTAAAAATATGTTTAAATAATATTTGTTTGGCTCTAGTGTGTGGGTTTGTCTTGCAGAAATGAGAGTGGGAATGAATGCCAGTGTCTGCTGGGTAAGTGCTACCACATTAGAGTACTTACTGTACAAATAAATAACCATATATGTGCTGCAGGGATTTTCTTTGATAATGGCCAGCTTATGGTGTACTTTCGGCTGCAGTGATTAATTAGGTGCCCCTTTTAGGGAGAATGCATTTGAACATTTTTGTAAGAATCCTTGTTTTGCGGTGCTGGAGACTGGAACTTCCCCTTTGCTGCAACCCTTTCCTAATAATCTAGCTACCAGGAAGAGAGATTCATTTAAAAGTGGCTTAAATGAACGACAGAAACAAATGGTAAGTGGCTGTTGGCATTAAAAATGCAATGACTTTAAAGCAATGGCCCAGCTCCATTTTTTAATAGGCCTTAACTTATTGATTATAGCACAGTGTAGTAATTAGAGATAGGGAGCAAAGTCTTTGACCTTTCCTTAAGTCTGGGGTACCTGCAAAAAGGGATACTTGGACTGGACCCAAATCTAGTAATAATCCAGGAAGGTAAGGATGAGAAAACGTAATTATTAAAGGTCCAGTTTTACTTCACTAGTAAACAAACCTCGCCTAAGGACAAATTCTCTTTGCAACATCCAGCCTGAATAACTATGTTGAGCCATGGGTGGGTGTCACAAAGCAGCAGCAGTAGCAGATTCATTCTACGCCCAGTTTCCACAGGCCTTGTGTTCTTGCTCTTTTAATAGCTAGTGGATCCAATAGCCCTGCCCTACTGTGCTCAGCTGCTCAGGAAGTTCCTAAAGATCTGGGGTGAAATCTGAGATCTGGGAAGTTTTGCCATTGACTTCAACAGGGCCAGAATTTCACCCCTTAGCTCCAGAGTACATAGGGGTACACAGCCTTCACACACACTCCTGAAATCCTGCAGTCATCCAGTGGAAGCACACTGGTTGTGTTCCAGGTGGGGGCCACTCCTCATCTGCCAAGGCTAGAGCATGGTAGCTCCTTGATGACTTTTATGCCCATTGCTTTGGAAATGACACAAGATACCAAATAAAACCCCTCCTTTCCTCACCAGTTCCTATCCCTATTAATTGACTTTGACACAGTGTGCAATGTGCAGTGTGTAGAACTCTGGATGCCTGATTGCTTGAACTGCAGCCCTCTACTCTAGTCAACCAGCCTACTCAGTATTGTCTGTTTGAATGATCACAGCTAAGGTCCATATCATCTATCATTTTCAAAGCCATTAAACACGTCTCCAATGTTTATAGCTGATAATCAAATGTAAGTTAAAGAAACATTTATTTTAATGTGTAAACTGATCACTGTGGATTTTGTTTTGATGTTACTATTTTGATATGTTGATGTTCATTGGTATAAATAGGGTGCAGTTGCCATAGCACTTAAATAAAACCCCCCTCAGTTGACAGCATAGGTATAATAAAGGGAGATCACCCTCAGTAACTAACTTGCACTAGAGCTGCATGCAAGTGTCTGACTGATAATTTTGCTTTTTTGGAGTTACTTGGCATAGAACATAGGATTAGGGAATGGCTTTTGTAAGTAAAGATTTGTAAGCTTGATGCAGAGCACAGATGAATCATGTACTTGAAAACGTTATCCACCATAGCTGAAAACAAAATCAGATATGAGCCAAAAATGCAAAGTGGGCCCCCTTGATTTGACACAGCCTGGCTATCCTCCAGGAATCATCAACAATCATCTAGTATGGTTGGGAACTAGCCAATAAATATCCTCTAATGAAGATCGAAGGACTGAAGAATTCACAAGAACTAATTTCTGCATGCTAGGTACAAAAAAAGGAGAAATGTTTGTGTGAGCCCCATGAAAAGAGAAATGAAAGACAATCCCACTTTAGGACCAGACCCTAGGTTGTAAAGTACTTATATGACTATTTGAGTGCATCATAATCTTCAATGTATTTATCCTCACAACACTGCTGTAAGGTAGGGAGGTGCTATTATCTCCATGTTACAGCTGGACAACTAAGACACTGAGAGAGACAAAATGACTTGCCCAATGTCACACAGGAAGCCTGTGGGAGAGCAGAGACCTGAATTCAGGTATCTCAAGTTCTAGGAACTGTAGATTCCAAGGCCAGAGGGACCACTGTGATAGTCTAGTCTGATCTCATGTATAACACGGGCACTCTCCCAAAATAATTCCTGGAGCGTGTTGTGACACTGCACCCCATATTTGTCATAGTAATGTTATTATGATAAGATTATGGCATAATTATGATGCATTTTGTGCAAGATAAATCATGTGAGGTGTCATTGAAAAAGTTATGATTTGCTGAATATGATTATCCTATTTGTTTGCATGTATCATTTTTGTATTTGAAGTTATGAATATTGACTCTGTAATTGTATTTCAAATGTAGTTATATCTGGGTGACACCCACTAGACCAGTGGTTTTCAAACTTTTTTTCTGGGGACGCAGTTGAAGAAAATTGTTGATGCCCATGATCCAATGGAGCTGGGGATGAGAGGCTTGGAGTGTGGGAAGGGCTCAGGGCTGGGGAAGAGGGTTGCGGTGCAGGGGTGAGGGCTGCAAGGAGGGGCCAGTTCAGTGTGTGGGAGGGGGCTCTGGGCTGGGGCAGGGGGTTGGGATGATAGAGGCGGTCAGGATCTGGGCTGGGGGTGCAGACTTTGGGGTGGGGCCAGGATGAGGGTAATGAGGGGTAATGAGCCATTAGGGAAAACAATAGGCCTTAGGAGAAGCTTATCTCCCACGTGGTGAGCTTTCCTGAGAATGCTCCAGACAGCCTGTAAGTAATGACTGCTATGACTCTGCAAGGGCATGGGACCGGACCACATGTCTCTGGACTCCATCTTGGGATGTCAGTATTTTTCCACAAACCAGTCTGGGAACCAAGTTTTGAAACAAAGGGTTCCCTCCATATGCTAAAGCTATATAAGGCAGGGAGTGACATCTTCTTTAATTCTTCACTCCCCACACAAGAAGATTCCTGGAAATACCTGGGGAACAAAGACTGAACTGGGGAAAGTGCTGGACCCAGGCTAAAGAGATTTCTAGCCTGTGTATGAAAGATTCCAAGTTGTAAAACAAGTGCAGCTTCCTCCTTAAGAATCTGCAGTCTGCTTGTAACATCAGCCAAGGTGAGAATTTGCTAATTCACATCCTATCTTTCTAGTATCTTAGACTTAGTTTGCATTTTTATTTACTAGGTAATCTGCTTTGATCTGTTTGCTGTCACTTGTAATCACTTAACATTTATTTTTTGTAGTTAATCAATTTATTTTATGGTTTAATCTAAACCACTGAGTTTGGAGTGAAGCACGTAGGAATCTTAGCTCAGAGAGGCTGTTGCATATTCCTTTCCCCATTGAGGGCTGGGGGTGAACTCTACGAGCTTACGCTGTATGGTTCTCTGTGCAGCGCCAAACAGTATAATTTTGGGTTTATGCTCCAGAGGGCGTGCATACTTTGGGAGCTGAGAGTTACCTTGGCTTTAGCCTTTCTACTGTTGGTTCGTGCAGTGGCTAGTCAGAGAGCCTGCATGTAACTGCAGCTGGGTGTGTCCCTACCTGTGTGAATGCTGCTGTGAGCATAGGATTGGGATTGGGTCTGCAGCTTGTCATGGCAGCACAGTGAGAGAGGGATCCCAGGCTGGTAGGTCAGAGGGCTCAGTGGTACCCCAGTTCTAGGTGGCATCCTGAGAGGAACCCATCACACGTGTCTTTTAGAAAAGCATCCAATCTTGATTTAAAAATGATCAGTGATCTTCCATTGATTAATTACCCTGACTGTTAAAAATGTACACCTTATTATAGGCTGAATTTGTACAGCTTCAACTTCCAGCCATTGGATCATGTTAAATCATTCTCTGCTAGGTTGAAGAGCCCATTATTAAATATTTATTCCCCAAGTAGGTACTTACAGACTGTGATCAAGTCACTCTCTAAACCTTCTCTTTGTTAACCTAAATAAATCAAGCTCTTTGACTATCAATATCAGGCAGGTTTTCTAATCATTTAATCATTCTTATGGCTCTTCTTTGAACCCTCTCCAATTTATCAACATCCTTCTTGAACTGTGGGCACTAGAACTGGATTAATATTTTAGCAGCAGTTGCACCAGTGGCGAATATAGAGATAAAATAACCTCTCAACTCCTATTTGATCTCCCAGGATCACATTGGCTCTTTTAGCCACAGCATCATGCCACTTGAAGCTCATGGTCAGCTGACTATTCACCATGACCCCTAAATCTTTTTTAGGGTCACTGCTTTCCAAGATAGAGTCCTGTAGTATTGTTTTGCCTACATTCTTTGTTCCTAGATGTACATTTAATTTAGCTATATAAAAACACATATTGTTTGCTTACACCCAGTTTGCTAAGTGATCCAGATTGTTCTGAATCAGTGACCTGTCTTCTTCATTATTTACTACTCCTGCAATATTTGTATCATCTGCAAACTTTATCAGTGACGATTTTATGTTTTCTTCCAGGTCTTGACAAAAATGTTAAATAGCATAGGGCCAAGAACTGATCCTTGCAGGATGCCTCTGAAACACTCATGCTCAGTGATGATTTTCCATTTACAGTTTCATTTTGAGATCTACCAGTTGGCCAGTTTTTAACGCAGTTAATGTATGCTGTGTTAATTTTATATCATTATAGTTTTTTTGTCATAATGTCATGTAGTACCAAGTCAAATGTCTTACATAAGTGTAAGTATATTACATCAGCCTCTTTATCAACACCTCTATCAACCAAATTTATAAATCTCACCAAACAAATATATCAAATTAATTTGACAGGATCTATTTTCCATAAAACCATTTGTATGGTTTGCATTAATTATATTTTTCTACATTAATTATTTTATTAATGAAGTCCTGTATCAGCTGCTCTATTATCTGACCCAGGATTGATGTCAGGCTGACAAACCTATAATTGCCTGGGTCATCCCATTTACCCATTTTACAAATGAAAGAACATTAGCTTTCTTCCAGTCTTCTGGATCTTCTTCAGTGCTCCAAGGCTTTCTGAAAAATCAACATTTATAGTTCAGTGAGCTCCTCAGCCAGCTGTTTTAAAACTCTTGGATGCAAGTTCTCTGGACCTGTTGATTTAAATATGTCTAACTTCAGTAGACTCTGTTTAACATCCTCCAGAGGTACTATGGAATGGAAAGAGTGTTATCATTACCATGTGATAAGTCTATATCACCTGTTTTCCCTCAAATACAGAACAGAAATATGCACTGAACACTTCTGCCTTTTCTGCATGATTATTGATAATTCTACCATTTCCATCTATTAATGGACCAATAGCATTGGTCAGGATTCTTTTTGTTTCTAATATATTTCAAAAACTCCTTCTTATTGTCCTTAACTCTGCTGGCCATTGATTTCTCCTGGTGTCTTTGCTTTCCTTATGAATTTTTTATATTTCCTAACTTCTGATTTTTATTCCTTATTCTCAACTTCCCCTTTCTTCCATTTGTTATATATTATTTAAAATTTTTTTATAGTTGTCTTAACCAGATCATTTTTTAAATCTGCATAGCCTTCTTCCTCAATTGTGGCTTTTTGGCCATCTAGTAAAGTGTTCTGAAATAGTTCCCAATTATCATTCAAAATTTTCGGATTAAATTCTTCCTTCTAGCTGATTTGACTAATAATTGTTTTCAGCTTTGTGAAATTAGCCGTATTAATGCACCAAGTGTGTGTGTGTGTGTGTGTGTGTGTATACTTGGTGCATTAATACTGATATATATATATATATATATGTATATGACTGGACTGGACTTTATTCTTCTTGCACATTATAAATATAATCAAGTCATGATCACTTGTACCTAAACTACCATTTATTTTTAGTTGTGTGATCAGTTCCTCTTTATCTGTTAAGACAAGATCTAATAAAAATGTCCCCCATGTTGGCAGCAACAATTTTTGAGTTAGAGTGCTTACCACTGGACCATGCTTCCTCTCAATCCTTTATTCATACAAGACATCCCCACTGAGAATAAGGCATGCTGGACTGGGCCCCATTGGCTTGATTTTCAGATCCTATAGAGGTGACAGGGAGCTGTGGGTGCTCAGAAGCTCTGAGAACCAGAGCATGGCCAGTAGGTAGTCCACATGAGAGGCTAATTTAAATCATACTGGTGTATTTCTCTAGCCATTTTGGTGTATTTATTTTAAGTCTTAACTCTTCTTTTAAGTCTCTTTTCAGTAAGCCTTTGGGCAAAAATGCTAATATGTTATTAAGGAAGCTAACTGGCAACATTTTCCTTACAGTTTGCTCAGTGGATCTTTCTTAATCTCTGGAAATTAATCTGCAATATCCAGAACTCCATATTTCACTTCCTTTCACTCTCTTGCTGATGCAAGAGCTCAGATGTCAATCCCAATATCACAGAGATCTAGGGAACATCTAAATCTACGAGGTCTACAGCTTGGAATGTTAAATCAGACGAGATGACCCTGAACAAAATATTGGACCAGATCCCCAGCTGATGTTTACTGGTGGAGCTTTATGCCGATCTGGCCCATCAAGTCCTTGCAGCGGTAAATTCTTTTAGCTTGACCCTGATTCTCTTCTTACTCATACAGGTGTAAACTAGGAGTAAGTTCATTGAAAGCGATGGAGTTACAGTAGCATAAAATCTGATTAAGTCAGAGGAGAATCAGGCTCTGTGAGAGGTAGTAGTAAGTACCAACATTCAAGTGAATTTTTTAAAAAATTGTAAATGGTTTGTGTCCCCTTGCCAGACAAATACTTGCCTTTTCACTTTGAATGAAGGCCAGATCATGTTCTAACTAGCAGGACTGAGAAACTCCACATATTTTAACATGTTGAGTTTTCTACACAACATCCCATTGAAAGCATGTGGGGCACAGCTGGTGGGGCAGGGAAGGTCTTAAGGAGCCATTTCAGATGTATCAAGAATCAGAGAGAAACCTATGGAGCTGCTGAAAGTGGGATTGGAGGAGGAAGGAAGGGAAGGTTTGTGATAGAGGTTTAGTACAGGACATTTCTTGGTGTTACTATTTGTATATGCAGAAGTTCAGTGGTATTTCTGTTGAACCAAGGGAGAAATGAATTCTAGAACTGAGAATTCATCTCTAAAACATCCTGTCTTCAGTTCCAAATATTTATATTTGGGGATGTTACCTTGAGCCCCTTAGCTCATCTTATCTGTCAGGATAAAGGACAAAGAAAGTAGCAGTTTCTAAAGTAGCCAAGACCCAAACCACGTAACAGTTTAGGAGTCTTCTATAAGCACATACCTAATTTAGGGCATAATTTATTCCTGAGACATGTAAATGTCTATCAGTTAATAGCTGTTGTTAGTCCACACTGCTATGCCACCACCAGTGGCTGAGTATGCTCAGATAAACCACTGTATAGACTGGGCTAGTCTCCCAAGACAAGTGACATTGCATGGATCACTTCAAACTGTACTGGACAAAGCAATGCAAACTATGTTGCATGAAACAGTCCTGTGTTGGCAAGTGGTGGCCTAGATCAACTCTTCCATTTGTTTGTAATTTCCATTGACTTCATTGGGCTTTGCACTAGGCCTTACTTTCCCATAACATCTCTGGGATTTGATTCTGTTTTATGCTAATTTTCCCTTGTTTTCCTTGGATTTTCCATTCTGTTTTGTGGATTTTGCTACCAGGGATTTTTTTTTCAGTAACTAAATTCCATAGTTTCGCTACTAGGAAATGTTACCTGATACTCCACACCTAAGTTTTCCGTTGCACAGTTTCATCCCATTACTGCTAGTATTATCCCCTTGGGCCAAACTAGTTCCTCTCCCATCAAACACAGGTAGAATCATGTTCTGTTACATTGTACCGCATGTGGAAACACCAAAAACTTAATTAAAAATATATCAAATTGTTTTTCATAATTGTTTCATAATGACGGTAATATATAATCTAAATACTCATGTAGCCCTCACTAGTGTATCTAAATAACTGAATGAAGCATTGTTTAGAAATGATTAATACATAATGTCTGGTAATTAATTATGTATCTAGAATGGTCTAGTCTTGCCAAGAGTGCAAGGGACTGGACTAGATGACCTCTCGAGGTCCCTTCCAGTTCTATGATTCTATGTCTATATTTATATAGGATTTGAACAGGTAAAAATGCTAAGAGCACCAAGTAGATTATGAGCCTTGATTATTACTGTTGCTATAACAAACCTGAAATGTACTGAATTTTTGTGAGCCCCCCTGAATTACTGAAAACTATATCAATAGTCATCAATGGAAATAGAGCAGGGATTTTCATTCTCTGAAACACATTTTTAATCTTTTGTTTCAAGAAAATGGCATGACATTTAAATGCGTAGCTATATTGCTTATTGAAGCACATTTGGCAAAGCAAGCTGTGTTGAAATAACCCCTCCTGATCAGATGATGCTTTGAGAGCCCCAGTTTCCTCCCCACCACTTTCAGTTCTGAAATTCTGTCAAAGTTCAAGCTGGATTCCTGAAACCAATTGGAGTGTAGTTGTTCTTTTGTTCCATGTTGCCAACTGCTGAAAAGTACGTTCATCAGGTTTTGTAGTCACTAACTTTAAAGCCTATAAATCCCATTGCTTTCTTTGAATGCCGAGATGTAAAGTGCTGCTTTAAACATGGGAATGACTTAACAGAGATTTTCACTTAGGGTGTTGGATGGACTTCTGTGCTGTTTCTGATTTCATGGAGGAATGCCTTAAGCAGGCAGTCTGTTTATTAAGCTATCAGAGGTAAGGCTAAAACTCACAAAATAACTTCTCCAAAAGTCAGGTAATTCTCACATATAGAAACAACATCCTAATTCTCCTGGTTTCAAAAGAGCAATTCATTTAATTTAAAAGATATGCCTTTCTTTGTAGGATATATGCATGACTTGCATAACATTGTTAAAACAAACTGATGAAAGTGCTGTAGGGCTGGTTTTTGCACTTGAAGGCAATGCATGTTTATTTAATTTTTGTCCTCTTGCTATTCATCATTGACTTAAATTAATGCTCTGCTCATGGATAAAACTACAATCTAATTCATAAATCATATTTTGTATTTAACCTGTACTAGTCTGTTAAGACTTGTTCTTGATAGGATTGGAAAATATTCCTTTCATCCAAATGGCTTTCTGCCTATAAACACGTTGTAATTATATTTGCTTGGAATTAATCAAGTTCATTACATTACGTTCAGGATCTGTATCTGAAATGTGTCTGAATTGTGAAGTATAACCCTCCCATCGCACTCCCTTCAAACACGTGTGATAAAAGACATAACAAGGTGGGGTTATCAAAAACTCATTTTTTTTTTAGTTAAATCTACTAAATTTCAAAATGAAACATCCTTAGAAAATGAGCTCATCATTAGCCTAACTCTGTTCCCACTGAAGTCAATGGGAATTTTACCATGGACTTCCATATGAGTGGAGTTAGGCCAGCTCTGGGGGGTTATGAAAAATCTCATAGTTCTGGGAGACTTTCATACAGCATAAAATAATAAGTCTACCAGTCCTGTGGCGTGATTTTGATTTAACCTAAGCAGTAGCTATCTCTCTCTCTCCTGTGAAGGAGAGGCTTAAAGGGCATTTGGGATGAAAGGTGATTGAACTTCAATGTAGTATGTTATTGGAGATTTGTTCTTTTGCATGTGAAAATCCTTTCAACAGCTACAGAAGCCCAGAAAGACAATAAATTATATGAAAAAGCACACTTATTTAGAAATGAAGACAATCCTGTTCTTTGAAAAGCATTTGAGAGTTTGAGCCCTATCTCGTTTGTTCATCTGCCGTTGTTTTCATTTCAATTTATTCACAAAGGCCCAGGTCTTGAGGTCCTTAATTTAGATTTTGATCAGGCCAAGAGGAGTTTTTCCTGAATAAATGCCTCAGGATTTGAGTCATAACAGGTTCCTATTTCCTCTCTTTAAGCTGAGTGAAAGAACATAGTAAATGCCAAAGTTCACACATCCTGGTTTTTACGGTGAGATTTTCCAGAGGAGTCTAAGGGAGTTGGGCACCCTAAGCCAATTAAAATTCTAGGAGAGTTGGGCACCAAGGCCCAGATTTGTAAAGGTATTTATGCACAGCTGCTCTCAGTGTTATCATGCCTAACTGGGTTAGTAGCTTAAATCTCATTTTCAAAAAGGATTTAGGTACTTAGAAGTCCAAATCGCATCAATTGTCTGGGTCTTACTCTCTTAGCCCTTTTGAATATCCCAACCTTATCGTCCTGGAAAAGAAGGCTAGAAGAGAACAATTAATTTCAAGTATCAAAGTATAATTTTAAAATCATTTTAGTCATTTCACAGGCAATGTATGGATTTGTCCAAATAGCCGTTGTTTAGAGTCCATTTCTAATAGCCCTTAAGCCCAGACCCAGGGCATCATTTCTATGCCTGTAAACAGAGCCTTTTTGTTAAACAGAGTGATTTGGAATGCTGTAAGTTACTAATTCCAGGGAACTGAGTCTTTTCTCTTTTATTCTGGGAGCTGAATTGCTGCGGGAAAAATAAAACAGAAACATACTGTACTGAAGTGTTCTGATTGCTTAGTGCTGTGGGTTGGCATAAAGAGATGGGTCTTTCTGACACGTTAAATGCACATTTTATTGAAGGTAACAGCAAAATACAAAATTAGTCTCTGCTCTTTACTTGTATGAGCAATTAGAAAGAAAGGCCTCCAGCTATAGCTGTTTCAATGTGATAAAATCGGCTGAACAACATGCTGTTGAACCAGAGCAAACCCTTTGATTCTGAGAAGCCCATGTGGCCCACTGATTTCGAAGGGTTGGGGAGAATAAATTAGGTTGTCTCCTTTCTTTGTGGGTAATTGCAACAGTAATTATTGTAGTAATTGCAGTGTGATACTGCAATAATCCTGGAGCTGTGATCCAAGATCTTAGTTAGTCAATGGAGAAATCTTCCAAAGCGATACATTTAAAGGAACACTGTCAAGTCATGTTGATACATTTCAGATAACTGTTTGCTGGCTGTTCACTTTGTTCTCAGCTCATGTCTCTGCAAAGAAAGTTTGATCCAAAGTCCATTGAAGTCATTGGGAAGACTACTATTTAAAGTCAATGGGACTTAAGTGGGTAATTAAGTTCTTTCCTGAATACAGTGGCACGGTGACCTTGAGTTAAGTGTTTTGCTCAACATCTAACAGGGATTCAGTGGAGGAACAATTAATGGCACGCAGGAGTCTTGATCCCAAATCAGCCCCTCTGACTACTAAATAATATCACTTTCTATGTTGATTTTTATTGTGTATTTACAGTATTTCAAACCCCAAGCATTCAAATATCATGGGTTAAGCCTCAAAAATCATGACAGGGGCTTAAAAATACTGGGATTTAAACAAAAATCTTAACTTTTGGGCTCATGTGATTGGCTTTCTGGTTTCCGAGCCTTTACGATATACTTGGGTCACCGTTTAAAGCTTTTTTTTAACAACCATGAGGGCTAGAAACTTACTATTTTTTAAACAAAATTTGACATTCTCACCTAATCAGAGGACTGCAGGAGCTGGGGCTTTAAGAAAAACATCCATTGCCGTGAGACTTGAGATAAAATCACGTGAGTAGGCAACACTATTTATGTTGTTGCACATGTTATTTTTAGAATTTAATTTTTAATTTTAATTCACTCCATATGCCTTGGGTAGAGAACAGTACTATACGAATAATTTTACTTTTTAAGCTCTACCACCCTGCTGTACGTGCCAGAGGAATTCAGGGTGCTGTACAACAATTAAAATGTAATATTTATATACATTTAAGTACAATGTAAAACATCCTTTCTAAAATAAAAAGAGAGCCTATATTGCAAAGAGAAAAGACAAGTTAATATTATGAAGGTGACTCCATATCAGACTTGGTAAAGGTTACTTGGTTTTTTTCTTGTGCAGGGTTGGGAATGTCCTTTTAAATATGCTGTTTGTGTTTTCTTCACAAATAAATCATCTCTACTTCCCTGTCTGTGCGCTCTCTTGGATTGAGATAGCTAAAATCTCCAGATACTGGTGGCTTTTAGGCTTTCTTTCCATATGGAGTCTCCTGGGCAAACTGCACTAACACTCAGAGCTTTTCTGAGAGAAAGTTGAAGGGTTTATTCTTCAGAGTTTAGATTTCTGCAGCTCGAGCACTGTTCAAGCAGCTCACGCATCTGAGAGTTGGGATTTGACACACAGCAGTCCCTTTTCCACACCTTGTCTATTGGGGTTTTTAGTTGTCATGGTCTCTCATACATGGTTACCTGTCAGACATTCAGATCATGTGTGCCCTCCTCCATAAAGAAAGGAGGATGTCACAGGGAACAACACTATGTCAGAAGAGCATGGTGATCAAACAGGACTCCAGTTTAAATGAATCATATGTCCACTGTTCTATTGGAGCTGTAATGCCTTTGTTGTTTCCACTGTAGAGTCTATGCTCGGATTTGAGTTTCTCTCAGCTGTCTGCATCCATAAGTGTGTCCTCTCAGCTATGGAATCCTTGCCAGAGGACTCACTTCCTAGCCATCTTTTGGTTTCTTGCAAATCCCATTTATTTCAGTTGGTCTATATTTGTGTCCCTTCATTGGATTTCTCATCTGCCCCTTTTCTTCCTCCAGCTAACTACTTAGCACTGTTCTCTCAGTCTCAGTCACAGTTCTCTGGCTGTCATGCTCAGAGAAGGGTGATAAAAAGTACTTTCTGCATCAGTGTGGAGGGACTTTAAAGGGACTGTACTCATAGAAAGATGCAGATTCATGCTACTGGAGTGTGTGTTCTGGTGTGGTTTGGCTGTATATTGTATTTGGCCCATTGGTCTTACTTTAGAAAATTAGGCCAAACTTTTCAAACTTGGGTTTCTAAAGTTAGGCACCTAACTCCTTATTTGGGCACCTAAGAGACTTGACTTTTAGCAGTGCTGAGTCCCACAGAGCTCTCATTGGTTTCATTGGAATCTCAGGGTGCTCATCACCTTTGAAATTCAAATGCTTTTTTTAGGTGCCTAAATAGGGTTCTAGGTCTCAATATTTAGACCCCCCCAATTTGAAAGGTTTATCACAGGAACATAGGAATAGCTAGACCAGATTAGACCCAAGGTCTATCTAGTTCAGTGTCTGTCCCTCTCATTAGATCTCATCCTGATCTCTAGTAGTTAGAAATTGGTTTAAGACCTGAAGGATGAGATTTAATATCTCATCCACAATTTTGTTGTTGTCATTACTTATAACTGGATATTCCGGAAAGCCATATAAATATCTAATCCCTTTCTGAATCCTGTTAAATTCTTGGCCTGAATGACTTCCTGTGGCAATGAGGTCCTCAGGTTAATTACATGTTGTGTGAAAAAGTATTTCCTATTCATGGTTTAGAATTTGCCACCTTTAAATGTCACTGAATGTCCTCTTGTTCTTGTGTTACGAGACAGGGAGAATAGACATGTCTGATATTCCTTCTCTAGGTGTTTCATTATTTCACAGACTTTTTATTATGTCCCCTCTTATTTGTCTCCTTTCTAAGGTTAACAATCCCAATCTTTTCAATCTCTCTTTATATGAAAGTTTTTCCATGCCCATGATCATTCTTGTCACCTTCTCTGAACCTCTCTTCACATTATATCCTTAAAGTTGTGTATTTGGTTTTTATTAGTTGCCTTGTGACTGGCACACTTATTCCTTAGACCTTGATTCAGCAAATCACTTAAGCACATGTTGAACTGTAAACTCAGCACATATTCAAGTACTCTGCTTAGCAGAGATAGGATTATTGATATACTTAAAGTCATTTTATTTAAATACTTTGCTGAATTAGGGCCTAAATAAATAAATTAAATGTAAGCAGCTGGGACCCTCATTGAATTTTACTATGGGAGAAACAGATTCTTCTTTAGTGTTTGGATTATGCTTTGAACTAATACTCTAGAATTTTTAATGATACGTTAGAAGAGATGACAATTTTTAAGTATAGCATTCAATGCTAAGTGCATTCTCTAGGAATAGGCAAACTTTTAGCACTGTCTATCTGTTGAAAAGAATGAAGGCTTTAATGTGATCCATAAATGTGACTTTAATGTGATCTAAACCTTTCGCTTTAGCTCTGATCTTTAAACTCAGGGATGCTGCCTAGTCAGGAATGGGATTAGATTTCTGCCACTTGTCAATGGTGCAAACATAACAGCTATCATCCATGTAGTAGCTTCCAACTATTACAAATATTGATCCATCAATGTGTCTAACTCAGCTGAATTGGCTGTGGCATCATTTTTATAACCTAAAAACACAAGTGACTGTCGTAACCCATTTGAGGCAATTGTTATGTCATTGTATGTCTTCTTGTGAAGTAGGGAGCACACTCTGAGTGCTAGAAAGCGACACCAGGTCAAATAATTTGGTTTTAGTTAAATGCCAAGATTTCAGATAACAGCATCTCAGGTCTAAAATTCATATGAAAAATTGTTTTTCCACAGTCTTTGGCCATGTAGTTTTGGATGATCAAGATCAGTGTGCCCCAAAGGTCAGATCTACATGTTCAAAAGGTGTCTACACACACAAAACAGGAACTCTAAATGCACAAAACTGAATATTTTGGCATGCCAAAATTTGCTTCTCCTAAATTTAGTGTGATTCCTTGCAATCACGCAAACTTAGAGGTTCATCCATTGCTCTAGGTAAGTGGTTTTCAAACTTTTCCTGTTTGCAGACCCCTAAAAATTTCAAATAGAGGTGCAGATCACTTTGGAAATCTTAGATATAGTCTGCAGATCCCTAGGGGTCCACGGACCAAAGGTTGAAAATCCCTGCTCCAGGTGCATGCATACTAGAAAACAATGATCAAACATATTCACACATAACAAGCTCCTCCTCTCTTGATCAGTCATTTAAAAATTGAATAGAATGAAACTTGCCCTTAACACTCTATTTCACCTGGGTGACTAGACAGGCCTTGAAGCAGGTCCTGAAAGCCAACCAACTTGGGCTCTCTCAGACCTAGGCAAAGGGTCATACATGGGAAATACTCTGCCAGCAACCTCCTATAATTTTATCCAGGAGACTTTCTGCTTGAGAGCTTTAACTGATCTCAACTGCTCTGGTGGGAAAGAGTTTCCCAGGTTGCTAGATCCCCAAACTTTTTGACCCTACCTGACCCAATATTGCTGTCACCCAGCACATTTCCCAATGAAATAAAGAGACTAATGCTAAAGTATGAAATATATCCTAATGAAATTTGCTCTGTCCTGCAATCCTGATCACTTTTCTTCAGGAGTTATCTGTCTCCCCATCCCTACAGAGATATACCAAACAGTCAGTTAATTTTTCTGCTTGTGCATTCCTTGAGATACGGATTCTCACCAATTTAAATCCACAGATGTATGTGTGATCCTTTGGATGAGCAAACTGAGGATATTGAACCAAGCAGCATTCTGGCCCCCTAAAAATCACATCTTTGCAGCTGGTGAGATGGCAGTGGCCTGCTGGCAGTGCAAGTTTGGTCAGCTGTGAAAAGCAGTTATTGGTAAAAGATATTTTCTGCTGAAGGTAAACAGATAGGAAATGGTACTGATCAAGGGGGAATTCTTGGATCTATTCATAAAAACAACAAAAAAAGCAAACGTTGCCTGGGGGATGCCCAAGATTATGATCCAGGATGAATATAAGCAATGGGAAATTTAAGCTGAATGTCAGAAGAAAATTTTCTAACAATGAGTTGAATAGTCTTCATGACTTTTAATGGAGCTATGCCGATTCGCACAAGCTAAGGATCTGGCCCTCTGTAGTGTATCTTGTGTAGCTTGCTAATACGGTGGGGCCAAGAGGAAGAGAGTGACCCTGGCAATCCCATTCCACTGGGATCAGCATTACTTTATACAGAGAGATTCCTATGGGCTCCAGCAGCAGGATTCCATAGCACATGGCCATTAGGCTATGTCCTCCTGACTCGCAGAGACCCAGCCATAGTGTACCTATGGAAGGAAGAGCATGGTCCAGGCTTCTTCTCCCAGTCCACTCACATGGACCCAGTGCCACTGAGTTTGGAACCCTCCAAGATCACTAGTATAGAGGAGTACACACACCTATCTTGTTTGCTCCTTCATTGGTCTTTTCCCACATTTTCCATCTTCCTTTTTACTTTCTGCCTTTCTCTCCCCTCTCTCTTTAAGTCTCCCATACAGTCTTCTCTTTCTTTTCATTCATCCTCTAGTCTTCTCTTCTTTGTTTCCCTATTCCTCCTGAAACAGTCTCCATTACGTGAACAGAAATGTTTCTGACTGCCCTGGAACCAGTTGTGATCTGTAGCAGGACTAGAGGCATTGTTAGTCTCTGCCTAGATCCTACCTAACAGAAGATCCTCTCTGCTTCTTCTTCAGCTGGCTACCCAGAAACAATAGCACTACCATTCTCTGAATAAGACTTGAGATGGTTTTTGAATTTTTCTTAGAGAAGGGCTTAAATTAGTTCAAAAGGAATTATTTGGGGGAAGTCCTATGGCCTGTGTCATACAGGAGGTTAGACAAAATGATCACAGTGGTCTCTTCTGGCCCTGGAATCTTTGTCTATGAAAAACTTCTGTGCCATAGACAAATGCTGTCCCTATTTCATAATGCCCAGCATTCCCTTGGTATAATAGTGAGCACCTCAGTGGAAATACTTTGTGTATAATAATTCCTTTAAAAATAAAAATGAAGCTGAAAACTCATGCTTCTCAGAGCCCACACGTTATGCCATCGGATCCTCACACATTGATCTGTGAAAAGGGAGTTAAGTGAGGTCTCTTTTGGGCTGAGGATGTTTAGTGGCTGCTTTTCAGGATTCTTCCATATTCCCAGATGCACCCAACTCCAGACAGAAAGGGGTGTTTTTAACAATAATGAATCACACCACTCAGTTTCTACTCCCTGAAAACAGAGCTAGTTGTTGTTTGTATACTGATTGTACATTTGTGCATCAAAGTCAGACTGGGCAGCTGGGAATACATCTTGGTGATAAACTGTGCAAAGATCCACCAAACCTGAGAATTCAGTGTGAAGATGACTCAGATGGAAAAAAAATTCAACAGGGGAAAAAAACCTGTAAAAAAAGCCCCAACAAAAACCCAGACTGAAAACACTTTTTATCTGTGCCTCTATAGTGCTACTTTGCTTTTGGCACTTTTTTCCCTTTATCTAAACCTCTCAGGCAAGCCATAATGACAGCATAAGTTGCATGTTATTTCATGTCCTGCATTGCAAGCCATTGGAATTTCTCAGGTGTCTAAAATTATGGGGTTTCTTTAGCTGAGATCACTTATATTCTGCCTAATATTTACTAATATGCAATGGACAAACACATATATTGGACTGTGACCATTTTATTACTGTATAGATTGCATATATACGATTATTTATATATATAAAGATTTAACAGTCCAATGAATATTCAGACTGGATACAATAAAGATACTTTGTAGTTACTGATCTATATGTAAGGAGAAATAGATAAAATAGCTTAGATAAAATAAGAAGGAACTCAAATCTTTACCCATTACTAAAACCCAAACCTGATGTTTAGGGTTTTTGTTTTTTTTAATTTGCTTTCATTGTTGTGTTTGGATCTCTGCTTCTTGCTTTGCTGGAAAAGTATGAGAAAACCTTTTTTGCTAGGGTATTTTTGACTAGATTAGAACCGGGATAGATCAGAAACCCTGCTATTATAGCATTTTTAGTCAAATTTCTTGATCACAAAGGGTTTGGTGAATTTCAGTTAAACAGGTGGGAGAGATAGCTGGGTGGTTTGAGCAGTGGCTTATTAAACCCAGGGTTGTGAGTTCAATCCTTGATGGGGCCGTTTAGGGATCTATGGCAAAAATTGGGGATTGGCCCTGCTTTGAGCAGGGGGCTGGACTAGATGACCTCCTGAGGTCCCTTCCAGCCCTGATATTCTATTCTATGATTCCAATCTGCCTTTATGCCTGATTCTTCCCTAGCCTGTAATTTTTGTTTTCATTTTCACCTATGCCTAATGGGTGTACAAGACCACTATCCTGATCTGGTAGAATTTTGCACCTATTTTGCACAAGTGTAAATGACCACACAAGTTGCAAAGCAGTGAAGACTTCCGCTCATGGATCCTTAGCAGAAATGAACCTCTACACTTTTTGTGGTCTCCCCCCACTTATTGTCAGACTGAGGAATGAATGCCCTTGATACATTTTGTTCCTTGTTATTACAGAAATCCTTAACATAAATCCAATACTTTTATTATGGACATTTGTTGATAATACAATTTTTGGTGCCTTTCCTATGAGTTTAACCAAATCATTTTCTTTATGACCACAACACTTCCAGGATCAATTGCATTACTAATATGTTTAAAACAGTAAAATAATATACAGGGCCAATATTAAAATTCTGTAATTGTAGACGCATACACCACCAAGTACAACAGGATTCTGGTCCGTGGGTAGGGCTCTTAGGAGCTATGGATGGTAATACAAATAAATAATTTGGAGAGAGAGAATGTTTTGAGAGATCACACATTTAACATTTTAACAGATATGAAGTCAAATTCTTCGCTCATTTACATAGTGCAAACTGGACTAACTCCATTGACATGAGTGAAACTATTTCAGATTTAAATGGAGTAAATTAAAAAATAATTTGGTCCACTTAAATTGAAATATCTGTAAGAAGTAGGCAATGTTTGCAAGTGTGAGTGTTTGCTCCTCTCTTCTCAGGTATGGTCCTGATTCAGCAAGGTACCTGAGCATGATCTTAAACTTCAAGCGTATGTGAGATATGTTTAAGTACCTTGAAGATCTGGAGTCATGAATACTCCTATTTTCTACAATGGGACTACCTATTTTCTTAAGGTAAGGTACATGCTAAACTACCTGAAGAACTAGGGCCTATGGAAGTCAATGTGACTTAAGCACATCCTTAAACAAAGCAAGTTATTAAGTGGTATGCTGAGTCAAGGATTCAATGAGAATGATAGGAACTCAACATTTTGTATATTAACATTTCTCTGGTATGTGTAAACCAGCTCTTATTAACAAGCATGTCCTTCAGTAGCAGTTCATAAATCACTGTTGAAGTTACAGGCACTTTCAGAACAGATAGAAAGCCAATTGGGTAATAAAAGATTATTTGGCTATTTGTTTAGCCACTGGCTCTTTGTTTGTAACTGATAGGTTTAAGAGCTGGGAATTTAGGAATTCCCGGGATGCTTTAGTTAACTTGTTAGGGATAGTTGTTTGTGTTTGATAAATGAGAAGATGATGTTGGACAATTAGAATAGCAAGTTGAATGGTGTGTGTGGGGGCCTCTTTATCTATAAATAATAGAGAGACAACTGGGAATTCCTCAAGCAAGTAAAGCCACTAACTTATGGCAATGAGTAACTGTTTTGTCTGTGATGCAACCTGAGATCATTAGTGACAGGTTTCAGAGTAGCAGCCGTGTTAGTCTGTATCCACAAAAAGAACAGGAAGATATATATACATACAGAGAACATGAAAAGGTGGAAGTAGCCTCTTAGAGTTGGTATGGCAACTTCCACCTTTTCATGTTCTCTGTATGTATATATATATTCTTACTATATGTTCCATTCAATGCATCGATGAAGTGGGCTATTGCCCACGAAAGTTTATGCTCAGATAAATTTGTTAGTCTCTAAGGTGCCACAAGTACTCCTGTTCTTTTTGAGATCATTATACACACCCACTTAGGATGAGTTCTATCTCCAAACTATGGCTTAGCAGAAGCCAAGCTGTCTGAAAGCTTCAAGGTACACAAAATGTGTGCAGATTTTGTGTGTGTGTATAAAACCCTAAAAAAAAGTTTTAGAACACACTTAACTTGCATTATAATAGAAACTACACTGAAAGTCAGGTCCAGTCTGATGAGCAATAACTTTTCAAAAAGAAAAGGAGTACTTGTGGCACCTTAAATGCATCCAATGAAGTGAGCTGTAGCTCACGAAAGCTTATGCTCAAATAAATTTGTTAGTCGCTAAGGTGCCACAAGTACTCCTTTTCTTTTTGCGAATACAGACTAATACAGTTGCTACTCTGAATAACTTTTCAGTAGAGTTTAAATATAGGCTGGACAAAAGGGTTTAGTATAAGGGTCAGAAACAAGGGCAAGATTTTCAAGCAAGTTAGGCATGCATATGTGGAACTGCATGCACTTTGCTTCAGGTAATTGTGCATACAAATGTCCTAATTAGCCATGTACAGTTAGCCTCTGAGTGTGTGTGTGGAAGCAAAGAAATTGCATGGACAATTTATAGGGATGGCTGCATCTATCTTGTTTTACAATCTATCCCCAAATTCAACCTACAGTGAATATCATGAATTTCTCTGTCCACTGTAGTCTAAGTGCAGGAATTCTTTGAGATATCTCCACCTTCTGGACTTGCAGTTTTGTATCTATCTTCTTTCATGATGTGATCAGAAGGGATTAATTCACATTATGGAAAGGAAAACATGGAGGAATATAATGTGAGAAAGTGTTGCATCTCTCAGTTCATGAACTTTTTACCTCTGAGCATCTTAAAGCTTGAATAAATCTGGGCAACAATAAGGAATTTTTGCTGCTAAATGTGTTTTCCCCCTTGGCAATGGTTTATTTTTCAAGACAGTTCAAATGTGCAAGTTATTTTTCCTGTGGCTTTGTAGCATGCACGGAAATTATTTTTCACAGATGCACAACTTTAAAACATTCTAATGATTCAAATGGACCAGAGTGTCCAGGAGTAACTTAGAGCCAGATTATGAACACCCTACTCATGTTGGTGAACAATAACCCACACAAACAATGCCAATGGAGTGAATGGGACTACTGCTGGCTAACAGCTCACCAGTGACTCTCAGAAAGCAGTGAAAGTAAAGACAGTCACTAAACTGATGGGAAGAAGGATAGCATAGAAATAGAGGTGGCCAGCAATCTAAAATTTCCTTCTATTATTATTAGTGGGAAGGCTTGATTTGTGCTGATTACTTTAGACTGTAGCAAGGTTTAAAGAGACATAAACATGTGGTGTGAAAAAAATTAAAGACTTTGGGTTTTTTTTTACCTTAGGGTTAGAGAGAGAGAGAGTTCCCTGTGGAAAGCAGATGTTTAATTGTCCATAAACAAAAGTAAAAGATCATATGACTAGTACATCTATACAAAATACAGCTGTATGTACACAGTGTTATAGCTGTGTTGATCCCAGGATGTATAGGTGGGTGAGGTAATATATTTTATTGGACCAACTTCTGTTGGTGAGAGAGACCATATGTTTAATATCAGGGGCGGTGGCTATAAATCTAACTGCTCTGTCAGGTATTCAGGAGTATTTTCAACATACTCCATAATACTTACGTGTGACCAGACAACGAAACTCTCCTGCTGCCAGAACAAGTGTCAATCCTATATGCCACAGGCAAAGTATCCAGACAATTACTGCCAGGTTTCTCATTATGTTTTGTAGTTATCATGAAAGGAGACTTTACCCTGATCCTTCATATGCATGGGAACTAATAGAATGATGCTACAAAAAAGCCCTGAAAGGAAAGAGAGCTTCTTAGCCATGCCATGGACCCTCATGGTGGGTCAAACGAATGGTTTTAGGTGTGCTGTGCACATGGAGGGAAAGCATTGGCATATACTGTTGCCCCTCTTATAAGTGGTAATAAATAGGTATCTGGGGCCTTACAGATCAGCTTCCCAGTGGAGGAGAAATCAGTGACATAGAGTCTGGGTATAGTCTAAGTGTTTTTTTTTTATTTACACAGATATATCCACCAGTCCTAGAACAATGGTGGGCACAAACAGCATACAAGCAATCCCCTTTTCAGGAATCTCATTCTAACACTCATGCCTGGTCTCCAGGGAGCAACTCTACCACAAGAATTGACTCCAATCCAAGATGACATCAGAAAGCACACTCTCATGCTGTTCACAGAAAACACACTCTCATGCTGTCTCTCTATTGAGACCCTTACACTACAAAATTAGCAACAACACACAGCACGTCTGCTCAAGAAGGAACTTTTATTTTCATGCTAAGAAAAAGAACCTGGAAGACTGTGTATACTAGCACCACCTGGTGACTCCTGCTACACCAATACATATGGGGCATTGAGAAATTTGATTTTTACGTACAGAGTGTGAGCAGCCCATTGCCATTAATTCTTCTCAACAGTGGGCTCAGAACCATTACAGTTACTCCCACAGTGATTAATAACTGGTAGTCTACAATATTCTTTGCTATTGGGTGTTATGGTCACAGCATACAAAATGAAAAGTTAGATAAAATATAAAATTCTCTTTCTAGAAGGTTGCAACATAACATAACTTTGTTTCTTAAAATCTGGAACCTTAACATACGAGAACCAAAAACACAGAGAGAGAAAGTAGGCTACTCCCTAAGGCAGAGAGGCACAACTCACTCCAGATTGGCTTGTTGCAGATTGACTATTGCTAGACCCAAATCACATGCTTCCGTACAGTGCTCCCTAGCTAGCAGGACAAGGACAACCTCTGAGGATTTAAAGTGATAGCTTACAATTTTTAACACAGTTTTTAGTGCACTACATTGGGTAACAGGTTTTTGGCTTGAATTAGACTGGTCATTTGAGGGTTGAGTCTAGGGGTAATCCATTGCTCAGATGTTGCACACATACTGCTGCTTTTTCTTTGGTTCTTATCTTCCTTGGAAGATTTGGTTGCGGAATAGTTAATGGTAGGTCATTTTTGTATTTCAGTAGCATCACTGATTTTTTCTTGTTGACAGGCAGCCTTTGTGGGGTGGGGAGGGTGGTGCTCAACTCTCATAAGGCAATGGCGCTGGGACTTGTTAAAAATCTAGTATGTTATAGCATTGGACTAGAGAGAAGGCACTTCCCTGAGATATGCATATATAGATCTTATACATTCAAAAGAAAATGTAAGTGAAAAGCTTGTGTTAGCTTCTTGCTGTTGAGTTAATTCTTATAGCTGGGATGTTGCAAATATATTGTGGTATGCAGTCAGATGGAACATGTGCAGTTTACCTAGAGAGAACTCGCAGAAACCACACCACATATATTTCTGCTTTGCTTCTTCTGTTTATTTCACAGTGAAGTAACTTCCCTCTCAGCACAGCTGGTGATGATATTATTGGAAGTGGAGGGACATCTGGGATGCTAGGCTCCCTTATGAGACTCCCATAGGGACTGAGCCAGATAAGGTCAACACACCTGCTTCCAACACCCATGTTCAGAAATAGGTCTGTGACTTTGCTGTCAGGGTAGCTCGGTATGTGGAAGTAAAACACAACTGGTGTCCAATGTACCCAGATAACATGATATATGTTTCTCCTTTAAGGAAAAAGGCCCGGAACACTTTGGTTGTCAGCACGGTACATGGTTCAGTAATGAAATTGGATGTGTGATTGTTGTGTCCAATGTACACAGAACTTTCAAAACCCTTCAATTTAGAAAAATCTATTTGATGAAAAAGCTGGCTATTTTTATTTTTAAATGTCTCCAGCTTGCTAGGGTCTGAAGCCCTGGGAGAGCGTCAGGAAATATCAGCAGGGAGAGAAAAACGTGAGGACTGGCAGAAACCACGAATGAGGCAACATATGTAATATTAAATTATTTCTGGTTGCTGTGCTTATTTTTATTAATGCACAGTCCTGCAGCTGGTTGCCATGTTAGAGGTCATTTGTGAAGGGGAGAATGGAACTCAGAGGACCTTGTGGGAGAAACATGCTGTTACAGGTTCTAACCTCTAATTCTCTCTCCCCATCTTACTTTCTCTGATGCACTTCTGGGAACTTTTGATGTGCCTCCTCTTCCATATTCATATGCACCACCTTGGAGAGGTTGTGAGATACCACAACTCCATTGCCAGATTTATAGTTCCATGACAGCTGGCTTTATGGCTCCTTCCCACAGATGTGATCAATGCTGTCACACAGAAAACATCATGCCTACAAGAGATCGATCCCTGGATAAAGAGCATCTGTCTGAGAAGGAACTCAGGCAAGATTGAAGTGATGTTGGTGGGAAGGCGGAAAGATTTCAAGGAACTAGCCAGGACACTGCTCTCACCATACATTGGTGACATCTGCATTGTTCATGAAGGCAATATGAAGTCTTGGCATCCTACTGGGCTCATCCCCTAATCTTAGATTCTCAGACAGCAATAATGGCAAGAAATGCATCCAATTCCTGCTTGTCAGAAAACTCCATCCTTTCACCCTTTCCACTATGAGGAGCTGGTTGCAGTAATGGATAAACATCTCCACCACAGTGTACTATTGTAACTCACTGTATCTCATTGGAGCTGAAGGGGGAGGCAACACAGAAACTCCAGCACATACATAATGCAATACCTCACTTCCTTAGCAGGAAAATGCTGAGGACACACCATCCCAATGCTCCTTTCACTGGCTCCCAAGTTCATTTCTGGTGCCAATTCAAAGCCCTGGTCAGACTCGTTCAATGGACTGGGGCCTGATTATATCAGAGATGTTTTCTGTATTCATGACCCACCATGCCAGCTCTGTTTTTGTGGTGCAGGGCAGTTAGTGATGACCAAGAGGAAGCTCTCAAGAGCCACAAAGCATACTGCGCTGTGCTGAGAACCAAAGTCTGAGGAATGACTCAGACTGGCCGAGCCATTTTCAGAGCAGGTTGCAGAAAACCCTTCCCACAATAAGTGAAGATGGAGCTACAACAATAACAAGAATCCCACAGCACAGTAAGCAAAGGTGAAACATTGGAATTAACTATGGATGAGTCTGTGAATCTTTATTAAGCTATTTGACCATCCAGTACTGTAAGGATAGGTGCCCAGAAAAACCTAAGAGAAATGATTAGATCCAAGCTTCAATTCAGAGTCCTCTCTCTAGTGCCTAAAGCCCATAGTGATCTAGGTCTGAATGACTGAAGTAGGTTGCTTTACCTGAACTTCTGTTTTTCCCTGTTGGTGGCCTTCCAAAGCAATTATAGTTGCCTCAGTTATCCGGGCTTGGTCTGTACCAGGTTAGAGATAGGATCTTGTTGGTTCAGGGATCCCATCTGTGTGGCCCCCTCCTGAGAATGTCAGTCAGATACTTTGTTGTCTGCCTGTAGGATTCAATTCATGCCACTCCTTGCTCCTATGTGATCCTTTTCCAACAGCTTTTTTTCTTTGTTGGATTATTTCTTTTCTTTTCCAACTCTGTATTGCCAGGCTGACTGCTTGACATATGAGGATCAGTTTTGTTTAATCATTGTTTTAAACTGCCCAGCAACACACATGCGTATGAAAAATGCCAGAGATTTTCATAACATACAATAATAAAATTAATGAGCTACTCAGAACTGTGTTGACCTATGGTATCCCTTTTCCTCTCTTAGGCTCAAATCCTTTCCCAAGCAATCCTTCCCTTGCCCAGCTGGGAACTGTGATGGGACAAAGGGGTTTGCAATTTCCCCCCTCTAGCAACTAATGTGCTGGACTAGACTCCATGATCATAGCATTGCCCTCTGGCTGGGGGTGACTCAGAGGATCAGTCTAGTTTTTTTTTCCAGTCTGCCCTGTTGTGTCTGAAAAGGGCTAGAACTCTTCTAGGGGTTTAAAATCTCTCTATGGGTTCCTGGAATCCCTTCTGAGTGTGTCCCTGGCAAGGTACCACAGTTAGCCCCCTCCAGTCACAGGCCCACTGCACCTCGGTAGAAGGGCACTGGCCTGGGGCTTAGATCTCTCAGATATTTTAAAGGAATGTAAAAGTGCTACTTATGGTCTTAATCACGTTTCCTCTCCTGTCTTCCTTCCTCTATCTTTTGAACACTTTGGAGGGATCCTTTAAAGGAAATGTTGGGGTACCAGGCTCTGCTCTCTCTTCTCTAGCTTTCAGTTTTTCTGAGGCAGTTAGCAAGCTTCTCTGCCCCCACCAATGTAATCAACTTCTCAGTGAAGTCATGACCATGATCCTGGGCTGAACGTGATTTTTTTCCCTTTCAGGGGCTCCCTTGGCTACCACACTTGCAAGAGTTTAAATGACCTGCTGTAGAATTTTGAATGTGGGGTTTTTATGTAGGCTTGGGGGTGGAGTGGGTGTGTATTGGCTCATAAGGATCAGCAAGACCTACCAGGCTGAAGTTCACACATTAGATGTGTTTGGCCATCTGGAACTGGTGGCAAGCAAAACAGAGCTGCAAATAAGAGGCATTTCTCCTCCTCTTCCCTCATCACATGGTATTAAGAAGATGATCTAGGCTCTTTTGCCTGTCTGCTGGTGTGGCTCATTAGGTTAAGCAACCAAAGCCCTACGCAGTACAATTGAACAAACAGCAAAAATGAATTATTCCTTTATTTTGTGGTATGATTGTAAGACTTCTTTGACATCATCTATGGAGGGGATAGTATAATAAAATCTTTGCTTAATTAACGAACCAGCTCCCCCCACCCAACAGCATTTGACTGTGTTTAAATGAATTAGGTAGGGATACCAGTGCTTCCATAGACTGAAGCGAATCATCCTGCTGCCTGTGTCTATACATACACATGCATTCACATGTATATGCAAGAGTCATTGTTTTCATCAGGCACTTTGTCTATGTCTAATTGAATTACAATTATCCATTCATACAGGTTGCTTTAAAATTGAGTTCTTACAAACTAGACCTAATTCCCTGTCATATTTCTAAATGAATCATGAAATCAGACATCTTATCACTATTTTAAAACACAGCAGCTTCATTACTGTTTGATAATTATTCATTAGCGGATAAATGTTTCATACGCCCACATCTTTTATTCTCCAGATAGAGCAAAACAAACAAATTCATAGAGGAAATCTGAGTACTGAGATGTCTGTTCTATGATAAGATCCTTTAATAACTTAAATCCTGCCTTTGCTTGGCTCCCAGAGATGGTGTTTTTACGAGTCTGGAGAAATGTGAAATAGAGTTGCTGAGGAATAGGTTGATCCTATGGTTGGAATGGGGGACTGGGAATCAGAACTCTTGGATTTTATTTGTGGGACTGCCACTGATTTGCTGATTGTCCGTAGACAAGTCATTTAACATCAATGAACCTCTGTTTAGACTTCTGTAAAACGGATATATTATGTATCTACCTCACAGACTTGTCTGGGAGATCTTTGGATAAAGGCTGCTATAGAAGTTCAAGGCAGCATCATTATCAGGCTAAAATAGGGACTGTTAATGATACTTTACACTTACAAGGGGTATCACATAATTATCCATAGGTGACTAGCAATAGAGGGAATCTGAGAAGTGCCTTTACCCAAAAAGGTGGCCGGGGGGATGGACAGACACCTCTTTGGCTTTTGTTTAAAACTAAAATCCCTCATAAAACAAGTTACAAACATGTGACACTGAGTCATGAACTCAGTGTGGTGCACTGGATTGTGTTAGAGATGGAAGCACAAAGGTATTTAATTCTATATGGCTTGAAAACAGTCTGGTATGTGAGAGAACTAGGTATTCTAGGCTTTCAGCTAGCATATCTCTTGATTCTTGTATTTGTATGGAGGACATGTATTTGTTTAGCACGACTTCCTCTCCAAAGCATCACTATTTAAACTCTGCTGCTTACAGCAATGCAAATTCTATTTTGGCATGATAAATCTCCTGGTATCCACATACCTCTCTTGTTCCTTCCTTCCTTCCTTCTTTCCTTCCTGTAATTAAGGCTAAATCTGCTCCAGGACCTGTTCTTCTGTAGAAGGCATCATTTTTAGAGCAATACATCATCAACAAGTCATGACACTAACAGATCCCTCACAGCGAGCTGGTGCTCCAAGGAGGTACAGTATAACCTTGATCACTGAAAAAGCATTGCACAAAAGAGTACTCCATCAATGGGCAAATGAGAATGCCGGAGAAGATTTATTCTAGTGACAGGGAGAGAGGAGGAATCTTTGCATTAAATCCTAGTATTAAATCAGTAGCATTAGCCCAGCATTTGTATTTTTAACTTCGTTCATTTCATTCCAACATTCCCAATAATTGTTGAAGGAGTTCACTGATTCAATTAGGCCTGGATGAATAATTAATCTTTATCCCCAGGAATATTTTTTTTTATTTTAAATGAATTGGCTTAGCCATTTTCATATTCCCTTTGCATTTGTTTTCCATGAGCATTTGTGTGATAGTGTTTAACTGGCATGAATGTTCACAGAAAGCAAACATCCAGATGAGTCACTTTTGTAAGTAGTCATGGAAACTGAGCTTTTGATTGACAAACCCAGTTCATGGCAGGAAATTCTTGTGTAACCCATGCTAACACAATGTCTCTTTGTCCTCCTCTAGTGGCTGGCTCACATAAAGAGTTTTATGCATTGGCTGCTGCCTCCCAGCTAATGGACCTGGTGTTTCTAGCTCATGCAGTAGAGCATCATGCTGTCATAGCCAGAAGTCCCACATCACGCTCCCATTACACTTGCCAGATCAGCTAATCAGAGAACAGAAACAATATAGAAAAGGAGGACTTGTGGCACCTTAGAGACTAACAAATTTATTTGAGCATAAGCTTTCGTGAGCTACACCTCACTTCATCGGATGCATTGAACTTGTAGCTCACAAAAGCTTATGCTCAAATAAATTTGTTAGTCTCTAAGGTACCACAAGTACTCCTGTTCTTTTTGTGAATACAGACTAACACAGCTGCTACTCAGAAACAATATAATGTGACCTATCTGACCAATCACTGCTAAGCAACACAGCTCAAAATTAGAATATTCACAATCAAGCTATAGACTAAAAAATTCAAAAGCGAGTCATAAAATATTTACAAAAAGAAAAGGAGTACTTGTGGCACCTTAGAGACTAACAAATTTATTAGAGCATAAGCTTTCGTGAGCTACAGCTCACTTCATCAAATGCATCCGATGAAGTGAGCTGTAGCTCACGAAAGCTTATGCTCTAATAAATTTGTTAGTCTCTAAGGTGCCACAAGTACTCCTTTTCTTTTTGCGAATACAGACTAATACGGCTGCTACTCTGAAACCTGTCATAAAATATTTATTTAATATATGTGAAGAAACCAAGATCTGCTCATAATTGGACTAAATGATTTGGACTTTTCCCTGGACACTGTCTTGGCAAATTTTAGTCATCTTTAATTACCTGGCATTCATTTGTAGAAATGGATACTGGACAATGAAAATTACCCATTAAGATGGTATTTTTCCCCTTAAGAATAAATTTAACAAAGTCATGATGGATCTGTACTGCAGTGATAGAGACAGAATGATTTACAGCCTTTTGCAGTTGTGGGCCTTCAGATGTTTACATATAACCAGAGCTCAAGTTTCAAGACTTTAATGCTATCCTTTCTGCAGCAAAAAATTAGGTTCAGAAGCAAACAAAAGTAGGTTTAGTCCAGAACTGGTATGGGACTCCTGTATTTCCCTAAACAGTCACTGTTTTTCCTGGCTTTGTCTCTAAGCTGACTTTTAAGGTATTTGTCAGTCTTTTCTGCTGTGAACTTTGTTATAGGCTCATGCTAGCAATAAAAAGCTCAACGAATAGAACCACAAAATGCCCCCAGCTCTACAAGTGGATGGGGTTGTTTCAGATGTGCATGCCCATGTTGTGGTTGTCCATGAAAAATAAATTCTGTGCCCACCAGCCAGGGGAGCAGTCCAAACTGCTGAAAATATCACATTTGTTTTGTTCCCAGCTAAGCACAGATGTGAGTTCCAAAGCAGGTATATCCATCATAGCAGCACATTGAGGGGCTAGCCACTGACTCACTGGAGCAGCCCCAGAAACAGAAGTTCAAGAACAGAAGCCCTCATTCACTTTCCAGACTAGAGAACAGTGTCTCTTTTTTTTAAAAAAAAAAAAGGCAAGTACTTCTTGTTTCTTTCATCCTGGCAGCATTCAGCTAGAGGGGTTCAGTTCAATGTTGAAACCTGACTGCATGTTCAAAAAGAAAAGAGTTAATCTCTAGGGCTGTCATTTGTCCCATTTCCAGCTTGAGATAGCTGTTCTTTGGCATGATAGGAGCACAGGACAGAAATAGGCCCATTTGAAAACTGTGCCCTTTGACATCACTTAGAGGGGCACAGACATAAAGCGTGGATGGGACTGTCACTGAATTGGAGTGGAAGGCACCAGAAGATGGCTGGTGTTACAGCATCCCAGGCCAAACTAATGTGCTTGTGGTTTATTATTTTTAGTCAACACCCAAAAGTAAGCCAGGCACTTTAGTGAAAAACAGAATGTTGCGGTCTCTTCACTGAGAAGCTCACAATCTACACAGAGACACAGCATGACAAAGGAAAACAAAATTGAATGAGGAGGGAGGCTAGACAAGGTTTACCTATGCAAGATGGTGGTTCTGAAAGTCACGGAAATGGCCTGGAGGAAGAAGTGGGCAGGAGGCAGGTGTGTGTGTGGGGATCTGCACCTAACAGCACGCAGGTGTGGGGCTATGTGTGTGTGTGTGTGTGTGTATGTGGGGGGGAGGTGACAGATGTCAGAGGTCCCTGAACCAGCAGGATGCACTGTGAATTGCACTGTAGCACCAAAATTTGCTGCAGTGCAGCTCCTTTGTGGCCAGGGGCTCTCAGCCCATCAACCCTTGTGCTCCTACCATAGACTTAGCTGCCCCACAGGGTTTGGCCCTTATTGAGTAGGGCCTTATCAGACTCCTACTGACTTCAGCTGAAGATAGATTAGGCTCTTTGGTGGGATTTCCAAAGGAATCTATGGGAGTTAGATACCCCAACTTCCATTAGATTTCAAAGGGATTTGAGCACCTAACTCAGTTAGGTTCCTCTGAAAATTCCAGCCTCAGTGACCTAGGTGCCTGAGGACAAACACCAGGACACGAGTAGTTTGCTCCTGTGAGATGTTAAGCAGTCTCTACCCCAGTGGCTTTCAATGGACCAAAGAATTGAGAAACAAAAGCGGGAATATCGATGCAACATGTCTTAATAAACGCCACCTCTAAGATCCCAAAAGGCAAGATTCTAATTAGTTTTTGTTTTGCTCCATTTTTTCTTTCAAAAAAAGAAACTCAAGCATCTTTTCTAAAGTATTTGTTGGGATTAGAAAAAGCTTTCTCCCCTTCCATATAATAAGCACAATTGTTAGACAAGGCAGGTCTTTGTGCTCCTCATTTAATACATAGTTTTTGACCCACAGAATGATAAGCTGGAAAATAAATGGCTGGATTTTCCCCAGCATTGAAGAACGCCTTTCAGATTTACTTGGGAACTTGCCTGCTCTCGTCTCCCCACCTGGCTTTCACTTTGATATCCCTAACATTATCATAACTTTTATTGTCTTTTCATGTCAGTCAAACCCACTTCACTAAATTACTTTCATTTATACATCCTCTCCTGCTATTTGGGCTGATCATCATCTAAGATTTAAGGTGAAAACGTTTCTTCTGTTTGACAGGGTGGGAGGTGGAAATTACTATGTGAACAGAAAACTACAGGTTACATAAATAATGTGTCATTGTATATCACCCAGTGGAGCCTTAAATCAATTCATTAGTTTGCACAAAGCTTTTGTGTGCTTTTTAACTATATCATATCAAAGTTGATTGCACATTCACTTTAAGTTCCTTTTTTTTTGTTATCGGCTTTCCAGCTCCTTATATTGTTAAGATGAGTGTCTTTCTAAAGATTGTTTTTCTTTCTTTAGGTGCTTGGTTTACATTTTCCCTTCACTTCTGAACACATACCTAGCCTAAGGCCAAATTATTCATTTTGTTCGCAAAGGTAGACATAGGGATATTCTTCACTTTTCAAGGAATGAAAGGCAAGCTGAGATATGCTGGATTAATGAAAGAGGTACTGAAAAGCAGCTGGTTGATTCAGCTCACTCACTTTCATGTTGCTTCCTAGCAAAAATCTATAGACTGAACTATACTATACTGGTAATTTATCTGTATGCCAAAAAGCCTGCTACCCTTTTCATAAGCTGATTTTTTTAAAAACAAATGTGCCAGCTATGAATTTCAGGAGACTTAGAAGACCCAGGAGAACCCTGTTTCTTAAGGGAAGAAATCTGGGGGGAGTAGTATCTTTCTGCAGTGTTTAATGAAAAGAAATCTAGGAAGTTCCCCTTTTGGGGAGTTGGGGGAGAGGGAGATAATATTTTATTACATTGTCAGTAACTGAGCATATTAAAGTCCCAGTCTAGTAAGATTAAAGAGCAAATATAAAGAACAAACATACACTGCTTTGATAGAATGATCTGTTTTATTATTCCAGCAGAGATTTACTCCTTTACATTTTGAAGAGTTCTTTATCTTAGTAAATCAAGATTTTTACAAAGCTCTTTCACTTATGTAGCCCTTCTGTATCACAGCATTAACCAGAACGATATCCAAATGGTCATGGATCAGCCAGAGCTAATACGGCTCCATTTCTCCCTGTGCATAAGAAATTAAAACCTTTCAGATTGAGCCAGATTCTATCCAGAGGCCACTGTTGCAGTTAGAGTTACCAAAAGCCTTGACTTTGACTTGACTCTTATTTTAAGTACATGTAACAGTAAATATTAATATAGTCCAAATAACTGAAATTCCAAAGCAGATGGAATATGTAAAATCAAAACAAACACATTAAATAATATAAGTCAACAATATCCATAATGTGATTGGACAAATATGCAAATATAGATCCTGACTGGTCTGTACACATTGAAATTCTGGGACAGTAACTATTAGAATATCATTAAATATTAATAAGGAACATGACCACATTTAGGGGCGATCTTCAGGATCTTAATTCTTAAAATGTCCCCAAACCATAGTGTGATGGGTCCCCTCCAGGGTGCCACTGTGAACTGGAGTACAGCTGAGCCCTTTATTTTACCAATCTGGGTTGCCCCTCACACTGTGATGTTGTGACAAGCTGCAAAGCCCTCCAAGCTTGCACTCACACCAACATCCAAAGACAGGGGCCATACCCAGCTGTGTTCATAAATGCTCTATGAGCCACTGCATGAACCAACAATAAAGAGGCTTCAGCCAAAATACCCCTAGCTCCCCAGCCTAGGACCCTGGAGCTATGCCACCCTGCCAAAAACCTGACCAGTATATATTAGTTATTACCCAGTCCTTCCCTTCCCTTGATGTGAAGAGGAATATGCACAAAGCCTTTGTTAATTGAGCTGAGATTTTTCCCCAAGCACTTCACTCAAACCACAGTTTTAGATAAAAAATATAAAATAGATGTATTAACTACAGAAAGATAGATTTTAGGTGATTTAAGTGATAGCAAATAGATCAAAGTAGATTACCTAGCAAATAAACAAAAACACAATCTAAGCCTAATATACTAGATAGGATTTGAATCAAACAGTGTCTCACACTTTTAGCTAGTACAAGCAGTTTGTAGATGTCTTATAGACAGGCTGGAATCCTCTCTTCCAGCCTGGGACCTGCACTTCCCCCAGTTCAGTTTTTTTTTTAGGTGTTTTCAGGTGTTGAGTTGTAGAGGGAGTGAGGCCCAGTCATGATGTCTCTTCCCTCTTTTATAGCCTCTTCCAACTTGCTGGAAAGATCTTTGCTGAGACCTGGGTCAAACAGTTCCCATTGTGTAGTGCTACCTCTGAGAGGTTTCTATTGAACCCAGTTCCTGGGATAATCCTTGTGAGTGTGTGTATTTCCTCAATAGGCCATCAACATTGTTTGGCCATTTTATTGTTGTACCTGAAAGGCTACTTGTGGGTGTCATAACCTCACAACATGTTCCAGTAGCACATACACAGCAAAACTTTCTAACTCAATGATAGCACAGACAACTTAACAGAATATTAATGTTCAACAGATTAAGACTTTTAGAATGATACATCACAAGGCATACCTTGTACATAATATCATAATTATATCACTATGGTGAATATGGGGTGCAGAGTGTCTCTTTGGGGCACTGAGTGTCACGCACTATTCTTGAGATGCTGTAATACGTTAAACAGATACAATAAAATCATTCTGCAGTACCATAAAACCATGACAGTGTCACATCAGTAAGAAAATACTTCATTAAAAAGGTTAGTTTTCAACACTGGGATGATGAGAAACAATCTAGAGCATGAAATAAAAAGGTAAGAAGATCTGAGATGAGGAAGAGAGTGAGACACAAAGGGTTGGGTGCAAAAAGGATGGAAATTAGAAATTTTCTGAATTGACAAGAGAGCCAGTGGGCCAAGTTCTGCACTCCATGACATATCCGGAGTAACTCTATTGAAGTCAAGGAACTGTTATTGCCTACCCAGGCATTCAAAAATCACCAGAAAACCCCCTTCTCTGCCAAATCATGATATTGATTTAAAAATCATAAGTTGGGATTCTTTTTATTTGATTCTAGGTTTCCAAAGTTACACTTGGGTGATGTTTTCAAGCTTCTCTTCCCAACCATAAAGGTTAACAACTTACTTATTTAAGAAATGGAAGATGAGAGTCTCACCTAATCACATGCTTCCAGGAGCTGGATCTTTAAGAAAATCATCATACAGAGTGAGACTTGTGAACAAATCATGAGAGATGGCAACACTGTAAAGAACTGGGGCAAGAATATCCTGAATGATTCATTAATAAGAGGTGAAAAAGGGCCTCATATTAAAGGGGACTTAACTTGGTCTCTTGCACTGTGATTGCAGTTTTGCACATAGAACAAATTGATATTCCCATGTGCAAGATCTTATAAAAACAAACAAACCTTGCTGGATTTAAAGTAATCTCTCTGTGATGCATGGATAGAAAGGGTTAAACATCCTGCAAAATAAATAACCCTCAAAAGACATGCAGGGAGATAATGTTTGCATTTTTGTGTATTTACATATATATGAGTAGGGTCGACAATGTAATCAATAGTCCCTGTCTATGCTGTATTCTGATAATTCAGAGATCAAAAGAACATCCTATCATTTAAATGAATTGTAAACACGGGATATCTCGGTATTCATCTCTCTTTGAAATATATTGTGAATGGTGGTGGAACAAGCAAATGGACTTATGTTAATTCGTATAGCTAAGTACTGGTGATCGACCTCCTTCAAAGTCATCCTAATTAGCTTTTGTTCCCTGAGGAACTCCAACTTGTCAAAAGACATGAAATTGTATAAAAGATCCTTGGGTCCTGATTCTGTCATCTCAGAACTGCTTAGGCTTCATCAGGGGAAGTTTGAGGCCTTGTCTACACTAAAGGAAAAAGTTGATCTAAGCTATGCAATTCGAGTTACGTGAATAGCCTAACTCAAATTGACGTAGCTTAGATCTACTTACTGCGGGCTTCACACTACATGACATCGACAGGAGATGCTCTCCCATTGACTCCCCTTACTCTTCTCAATCAGGTGGAGTACAGGAGTCAATGGGAGAGCGATTGGCGGTTGATTTAGCGGGTCTAGTGAAGACCCACTAAATCGACCACTGATGCATTGATTGCCGCAGTGTCAATCCTCTGGTAAGTGTAGAAAAGCCCTGAGTCTCAAGCCCCAGTTATGCTGGTATGCCCTGAATATGATATTTAGACATTGGACTATAACCTATGAACTATTTCTAAAAGAACTCTTTGCAACTATAAAGCTCCCCATCTCTGCTATGAATCTGCACCAAAGTGAATTGAACTCATGTCTGTATGTGTATTGATCTTTTAACCATACTCTCCTTTTATTTTTTAATAAATTTTAGTTTAGTTAATAAGAATTGGCTGTAGCGTGTATTTGGGTAAGATCTGAAACATTCACTAACCTCAGAGATAATGTGTCCGATCCTTTGGGATTGGTAGAACCTTTCCTTTTATATGATGAAATAAGATTTACAGAAATTTTCATCATATTTGACATGGAAACCTGAATGGAGGTGTGAGGCTGGATCACTTTAAGGGAACTGTGTTGTTTGAACTTCTGAGTAACCAGTAAGGTAATAAAGAAGCTGTTTTATGCTGGCTCGGTAAATCTAAGTATTGGAATATCCACCAGCTTTATGGGGATTGTCTGTCCTATTATTTGAAGTTCATCCTAATTGAGTGACCATAGCAGGCTCCCCATTAGGACCTCGGTCACACTCTGAACACAGCAAGTTTGCTATTGCAAGATGCAGCATTTTTGCTTATTACTGTAGACACTACAGAAGAATACTAACAAATTTATTAGAGCATAAGCTTTCGTGAGCTACAGCTCACTTCATCGGATGAAAATGCATCCGATGAAGTGAGCTGTAGCTCACGAAAGCTTATGCTCTAATAAATTTGTTAGTCTCTAAGGTGCCACAAGTACTCCTTTTCTTTTTGCGAATACAGAAGAATACTGTTAGCAATAGGAAATGGCATTTGTGGGTATTGCAGAGCAGCTAATTAGATCTTAAGTATTTGGTTTGTACATGAAAATGCAGGCTTTGCAGTTTGCCATTAATTGCACGTGCTTATTTACATGCACCATTTTGGGGGCTGCTTTTCAAAATTTAATCCAAACAGTTCCAAAACTACACCTTAGAGTGTCAATGTGAAATGAGACAATCCCTTGCTGGCTTCAAACCAAGTACTCAGCTATTCCAAAGAACCTTCATTGGAGTCATAACCATCCTGCTAAATTGAAGCTGGTAATTAGAAATATGCAAAAAGGTTTGGAAAGAATGTGGATCTCTCTGAACATGGATTTGAATATGGGTGTATCTCACATGGATAAAGTGGATAATTGCCTGCCTATCCTGCCTCTATTCATTGCAGATAATTAAGTTGTTGTCAAACACTTCTAACAAGGCCTATCACAATAAATATGCAAGACAGAGAGGCTCTTTGAATAATCTAATTTTCTTGCTTGAGAAGGCACTTTCCTTTGTATCCGTCATGGGGAATGGCATGGCAACAGGAAACAAGAAAGACACAAAAAGAATGGGGGAAAAAAGCATGAGCTTGGCTTTATTTTTATATGACTCTCTTTCAATGCCCTATTTTATAGGGCCCTTCTTTTGGAATAAAAACATTGGATCACTTGGCATTTGAATGTGGAGCATTAGTCTGAGGGACTGGGAGTCAGACTAGGGGACTGGGAGCAGGTCTGGGGGCCAGCAATTCTTGCGTTCTAATCAAGGCTCTGCAAATGACCTGGCGTGTGGACTGCAAGGCACAGGCTAAGCTCTCTGTTTATCCACCTGTGCAATACTAGGATATTTACCTAACTGACAAAGAAGAGCTGGCTAATGAATGAATGCAAGCACATCATGAATGAATGATTATATAAAGAAAAATTATTTGTAGGTGTAAATCCTGGCTGGACTCCACTAAAATAGGTGAACAGGATCTCACTAGACCAATTTCTTGTGTCCAGATGGCCATTGCACTAGTCACAGATCCTTGGCATGTAAAGATCCTTATGACATTTCTCACCACTGTGATTCCCAGATTTTATAGCCCTAATGGAGTTCCTTAACCTCTTACTATTCATCCAGTACATTGGCCTATTCCTCACTCTTTTGCTCTGTGGCCTCCCAGTCTCATAGCTACGGAGCCGCCCTCCTTCTACCTATCCTGGTTTACTGCTTTTTGGTTTGATCTGAAATGTGGGAGTACCTCCAGCTGCTGTGCTATTTTCACCAGCATTTCCTAACCCCGGTACTTCCCAAGGCTGTCCTCTCTCTCCTCTTCTCATGCAGCTGCTTGTTGCATCACACCCTTTTCTTCCTCCTCTTCACTTTTCACTCTTGTAGCCCTGGTCTTTCCTTTTTGGGCACACACAACAGGGAGTGATCATAAGGACCGGATATCCTTTGCACCTCGGCCTGGATGCATTGTACTACATGCAGCTGGACCTTTTGCAAAGTTGAACTGGCTACACACCAGCTTCTGGGAAATGCAGATTGGCTCTGGGTAGGGAAAGTGTTTAAAATGCAAAAGAGAAGTGACAAGAGATTTTAAAAGGAATGTCTATTTTTTAGCATCTGCTAGTTTGAAACTTTGTGGCAGGGAAAGTGGGTGGAAGGAGCCTTCTGTCTCAAAACCTCCACAGCAGGTAGAGTTTTCTTTTTCTTGTGTGTTCCCCTGAGGAGCACTTTATAATTCCCCCACCCTCCTTTCTGATCTTATGTTTGAATTTTAATTTTGCTCTGAATGTGTGTTCTCTCGGTTTTTTCAATCTCTTTCATGAGGCTTCTGAAATTATAAAATGACCTTTGCTCAAGAACAGACGGAGTTTAAAAACTCCTTTTTGCGGTTGTGTTTGTCTCATCAGATTTATATGCAGGGAAGGACTTCTCTCTCTTTCACACATACTCAACCACTTCTGAGCTTTTTCAATCAATATTTACTTTTTATGCTGCTGGGAATGGGATCTTACTATTTCTTCACCCCAGCTACCGACCTTGAACACTGAGCAGACATAACTTGTGGCTACTGTAACACAAAACTGTTGCATATGCACAAACCAGAACGATTCTTTGACAGTTTGGAGGCTTATCAGACTGTCGTCTTCAAAGGCTCTTGTAGGAGCTCTTCTTCAGATGAACTTTTTGTTGCACTAATAGTGCAACATGTTGAGGGGCAAAATACAATTTTGTAGATGCAGCATCAGCATTTTATAAAGTAGAAGGAAAAAAACCAACAGCTTTTGTAATTGTGCATGTACATAATAATACTTATCAATTAGATAGTGCTTTACATCTTCAGATCACCTTTGCAGACATTAGCTAATTAACCCCATACATCTACAATGTAAGTATCGTTCCTCCTTTTATACATGAAGAATCTGAGGCTCTGATGTTAAGTGACTTTCAAAAGGCGACACTGCAATCATACAGCAGCGTTAGGATTGGAATTCAAGTAATTCTGATTCAGACCATTAGATCACGTTACTTGTTTACCTACTTTAATTTAAAAAAAAAAAAATCCATGTAGGAAATGGGCTACATAAAATACAAAAATCACATAAACCAGAAAGCAGGTCACCTTTTGCATTACTGTCATTTACGGTGGAAGAGTAGACAAGTTAAATACTTTTCTCCACAAATTGCTTTCACTAAAGCCATGTTGGAAAAAGTTCTTTCACGGATCAATCAGTTTAACGGTGCCATGCTTTTTTGGATGCCTTGGTGTATTAGAAACAGTTACATTTAGTGTTACATTGAAATCCATTGTGCAGTTTTGAGAAAGAACCACGTCTACCCTAAAACTTGGCTCAAATAAGCATATTCCACTTGCCTGAGAAATGCACTGCAAACACAGAATTGCAAAAGTTACACTGTGCCAGGTAATTTCAAAGCGCGCAGGGCTTGCACCATGGACAGACACATCCGTTGGCTGAATTATGCCTCATTATTGGGTGAATGCATTAGGAGCAGGCATAGTTTGGCTCCATGTGCAAGACAGAGTGTGAGGGCTGAGGTGCTAGCTGTCCATGATGGCACCTATTTGGGTGAGGCATGTATGTGACCATAGCCTGGTTTGCCTCCCACTTCCATGCAATGACTGTGCCGAGGAGTGCATTATGCAGGTGTAGCATGAGATGTATCGCCTAGGGCCCAGCAGGTATATTGTATTTCAAAGGTATAAGTTATCCTGCCTGCTGGGGTGGTGCATCTCCCTCCTTCTTGCCGATTCTCCAGATGAGCTCAGTTTCGCAAGAGACGCAGTGTAGCCTTGGGATTTTAATTTTGATTTGATTTGTTTCATTCCAGGTTTAACCAGTGGCAATAAAAATATAATATTTAACAGAGTGAACATAATCAACCTCAGCTTAGACACTGAAGGGCTGACTTTGCTGCGTCAAAGAATTTGGCCCTGGATCTTAGAGAAAACTGAGGGGAAAGCAACAACAACAACAACAAGCTTGCAGCAGGTAGGTAAACTTCCATTTTCCTTTCTCATTTCTGAACCCTAAAGATCCATGTTGCATTCAGTCACGTAACTGCACAAATTAAAAACTTCACTTGGCAAAAATAGCCCCAGAGTCCTGTATTGGCATCTTTCCTGGAATGCCAGCTGTTCAAGTGAAGCAGAGAGGCCAAGCTTTTGCTGATTTCCCTGCTTTAGCAGATACCTGCTCCAGATTTGTTTTTAGAAGAAATAACTTAGAGTACAGGTGGTTTAAGGGCTGAAAGGCACTGTTTTTTTTTGTAGATTATCAAGATTGATGTAATATCAGCATTGGATCTAACTGCCAGCGCAAGAGAATTATATTTGAAGAAAGTATGAGGTTTGAAGTCCATCTCTGAATTCAGCTGCAGATCTTTTCAGGTGCTAATAAACCCAGTAAGGTTTTCCTCTGAACTGCATCTCAAATGCAATGAATCTCACAGCCTAAATAGCAATTAGCAGAACCAATCCTGGGAAGAAAAAAAAAAAGATAATAGACCTCAAAAGCATCAATGTAACCAACAAAATCTGTGAATACTTCCCAAGCTTTCTTCTTTGGAGAAAAATTAATCAATGTTTTCTCATGCCTTAATCATTTAAAAGGTTTGCAGGTACCTTAAGTACAGCATCCATTAAATCACTTTAAACCCACAAGGCCTCAATTCTCTGCAAATTCTGTGTAACCCCACTGACTTGCTAGCGGTTTCTCCAGATTTATGCGGTGTAACTGAGAGCTAAGGTGGCCCATTGTGAACTTTATAAATCTGTCTCCAAAAGTGGCCAATTCTTACAATTTAGGGGACAAATCCTGGTATGGAGTAAGTGCATATATATACACCCATCCCAAATACAGTTGCCAGGAGCAAATTGCAGACTGCAGCAGTTTTGCTCCAATCTTAGTACCCTTACATGCTACAGAGTCCACTTTCTGTTTGCTCTCTGCAGGTCTGTTGCACATTGAGCTGCTTCAGGATGAGGCTTAGAATCATGCATTGTGTGTCTGTGGCCCATATGCTTCCTTGGGTAACCTCATGCTACTGGTGTAAGTTAGCTGTGCAGGTGGGCACACAGCCACAGCCACTCCCAGGCTATCTAGAACCTTAGCTCAAATTCCTGCTGTCACTTTGAGGGGAAATGGAAAGAGTCAGAATTTGAACCTGCTTGGGAAATGTGGTGACATCTGTTAAAAAACCAAACCAATATGTGCTACTTTTGCGCAGAACGTGAGCTGCTGTAATTCACATCATTTTTATTCCCACTCCACAGACAGGTGTGGAGTTAACAAGAGGACAGTAAATGGGGATATAAAGACTTTGATCTAGAACATTTTCCAGACAGTCCTGAGCATTCAGCATTGTTCAGGGGCACCTCCAACTTTTACTATAGCCATTTCTGGGTTTTTTTCCTCTTATACTAAATATGATTCCTCTTCCAAAATATGCACCATGGAAATTAAACAGCATGTTTTGCACACTGTATGTTAACTTTGGTATTTATAATACATCTTAAAAAGGAAAACCAGAAGATAGATCTTGGTCTATTGGATCAGATCAATGGTCCATCTAGTCCAGTATCATATTACTGACAGAGGCCAGTACCAGATGTTTCAGAGGAAGACACAATAAAAACTAGGTGGTTCTAGGATAAATTGCTCCCAGAGAACATTTTCTCCTAATCTACAAGTGTGAAAAGTTGGGTTATGCCTTGAATAAGGCCTTCTAAAACTCTGGGTTTTTTTTCATCGTAATATAATATAATACCTTCTCTTTATAACACTGGATATTCTTTTTATCCATATAAAGGTCTAGTATCTTTTTGAATCCTGCAGAACTCTTGGTCTTGATGATGACATTGTCTGAGAGAGTATTTCCTTATGTTGGTTTTGAATTAGTCTCCTTTCAATGTCATGGAATGCTCCCTAGTTCTTGTATTATAGGAAAGGGAGAATAAGAGTTTCCAGGTTATTTCCTCTATGTCTTTTGCTAAGAAACAACTTAAAATCTAGAGTTTAGGAGGACCTCTCTTTCCTAAGCAGACATGTATACTAAGTAGAGCAGGTTGGAATTTTTTCCCCTCTGCAGAAAAATTTGACTTTTCAGCAAAGTATCAGGATCTGAAAAATTTCAGCTGACAACTTTCAGTTTAAAACAGAATATCTCTATTCAGAAATACCACTGGGGGGCCTCATGGGAGTTGTAGTTCAGATACTTCATGTCCCCATTCAGCTCTGTGAGCGTGTGTAGCAAAGGTGCCGTACCCTCTCATGGCTGGATGAACTGATGCAGCATCTGCCTCAGTTTCCCTCATGTCTTCCTTGGCCTACTCTGGCAGCAGGAGTGACCTGGCCCAAGCCCCTTCTCAGTCCTTTACCAAAACCCAACAAAAATATGAAAACAACCAAATCTTCAGCCCAGCTTGGCTCAGCAGGCTGCCTTTGTCTCACAGGTTCGCCTCAGCCTCTATAATCTTTCCTCATGCTCGTCCCAGGCTCTTGTGTTTCAAACAACTCCACTGTCCAGGGGCTTGCATGCCCTTCCCCTTGCTCAGGGGTTCAGGGAGGCTGCAGTTCCTTGGAATTCCTTCCTCCATTCAGGCTCCTTGCCCACCACAGCACAGTCTTCCTGCTCTACCATCCCACTCTCCTTCAATTGCTGCAATTGAGTGGGCTCCCAGAACCACCGGAGTTATGTAATATCACCAGTCTGCTTCTCGTGGGGAGTTAGAGTCTGTGTGAGTGCTGCACCATCTCCCCTTGGCACTCTCTGAGGCGTTGCTTTGTAGCAATTCCAGCAGAAAGGGAAATACACCCCGGCCAATGTTCTGTTCTCACTGTTTTCTCGGCCTCCTTTTTTCTTTCTAAGTGAAAAGTGCTGATGGACTGCAATTGGCAGAGAAATGGACAAGCAGGCACAGGTTATAATCAGAATATGTTCTTCTGATCACAATACCATAATTTTATTGTTCCTGTTGAATGAAGATCTGGGTAAATTCCATCAGTGAATATATAATCCAGCCTTGGGTTAGCCAGAGTTACTCATTGGGTTTCCAGGTGTCATCTCATAACCTAAAGCCTTGTATTGTAGGTGCGTGTTGATATAAGTTTTCAGTCTTTCTCTGTGAAGAAGTTGTGTAACATGCATGAATGATATCAGCCATAAAGAAAAAAGAAAGTTCCCCTTCTCTCTCCCTTGTTCAAATTCTCTCAGAAAGATAGGGATGGGTGGGCATGGCTTGGGGTAGGATTGGGGGTTACGTACATCCCTGCAGCAAGCATGTATATATTTTACAAGCCAAAAGCCAACATGCACAGAGAGAATACATTTAGCAGGGTGTGGCCGAGATCTAGATTCTGGCTACCATAGTATGGGGGAGGACAATGTGCAGGGGGCTTCTCTCTCTTTCTCTCTCCCTCTAATGCACCCACACAGGATCCAACAAGAATCTAGACTGTGAGGGCTAGAGTCCAGGCAGGCCAGCAAGCAGGTGGCCATGCTTAGCTCCAAGAGACAGGCCACTGCCATTGACCAGCTCCTTTTAGGCAGCAGGCATTTGGGACAGCATTGGCTGCATATTTTTAAAGAAGAAGGTGTAATGGCTGATTGCATGTGTTTGCCCCAGACAGAATATTTTGTGGCCCCACTGCTTGGATACCATGGGTTCAGTTTCCATCTCCCCACTAGGCAGCAGCCAGATGGGACCTTAGTAATATGTACAGCACAGAAACAAGGATCAAATCCCTTTTTAACCACTATCCAAAGGTATGAAATCATTTCCACATTGGCCAGTTCACTCCCTTCCACTGACCATTCAGCCATTCTTAAAGCAGCTGTAGACTTCTAGCTTTTCAGCATGTGGTGTTTTGCTAAGTGAGACCTCTCAGTAAGAGCATATTTAAGGACTAGATGTTATCCTGTGTCTTATAATGCAAAAATCCTCAGATTGTTGAGAGACACAAAGCCTTTCTAACCTCATCCCCATATACCTCAGCTACTGGGCTCGGCCACAGCAGATGTATCAAGTCCCCTCCATTTCTTTATTTCAGTTTTGATATACAAATGAAAAGAAGGCCTATCCCAGGCTGCAGGCACTCTCGATGACCATTAAAAATATAATCCAGTAAAGACACAAACAGCAGTGACAAGCCCATAATCATTCTCCTCAGAACGGAAGTTAGTCCCCCAGACCCGTAGTGTGCCCCTAAATAAATATTCACACCTGATATACCTCCGAGCCTCAGGCTTTCCCAAGTGACTCCTCACAATTCCAGCTGGTGTCATTATCTCTGATCCCAGTGTTACACATCTCACTTGGCATCCAGTAAGCCCTGAAAATAATTGCATTAACTGAAACCCTCTCATGCCAGCTTTGTGATCCTCTGACATGTTTGCTGCCAGCTTTCGGTGTCAGTGAGTTGGCCTATGTCTCAGAGCAGTTACATTTTTAATGCTGTACAGTGCATGCCAAAATGGAATGATGAAGCCTCTTTCTTGTTGCCAAAATTCTTCTCTAAAATATTGATGGACTGTTGCAATCTTTTCTTTTACAGTGCCCATCGAAATGAAAAGGTACCATTCTGTGCTATACCTCCCTTTACTAGTACTACCAACTGAGATCATCATCTTTCTCTACCATCCACTGCAATTTTAAGAAGTAATTGGAGAACTGAAGAGGCATATGGGGTGTTGCAGAACAGCAATGTGGAATCACCCTTTAAAAATAGAAAGGAGGTGATCTTGACCATTACCACACTAAAAAGGAACTTCCATTCACAGTAAAATAATGGCACAAGTATTAAGAGAAATAAGGCCCCAATTCTCACTTCTGGTTGAACTCTACTCTAGGTGCTGAGGGGATGTGTGGGCAATAGTGGCTTGATGCCAACCCTAGGGGTCTTTGAGTAGGTGTCATCAAAAGAAATTAGTAGGCAGCAGGTTTAAAACAAACAAAAGCAAGTATTTTTTCACACAATGCACAGTCAACCTGTGGAACTCCTTGCCAGGGGATGTTGTGAAGGCCAAGACTATAACAGGGTTCTAAAAAGAACTAGAGAAATTCATGGACGATAGGTCCATCAATGGCTATTAGCCAGGATGGGCAGGGATGGTGTCCTGAGCCTGTTTGCCAGAAGCTGGGAATGGCGACGGGATGGATCACTTGGTGATTGCCTGTTCTGTTCATTCCCTCTGGGGCATCTGGCACTAGCCACTGTCAGAGGATGGGATGCTGGGCTGGATGGACCTTTGGTCTGACCCAATATGGCCGTTCTTACGTTCAATCCTAAACAGTAATAGGGCAGCAGAGGGCAATGTGGTGAATCTGCTCTTGATGGTGACAGGGGCGGCAAGTACCCATGCTACCCATGGTGCCCATGCTCTAGCAATATTCAGGGCCCAGCTCCACCAATGTTCAGGGCCAGGTTTCTCCCCCGGCCCCGCCTGCCGCCCCCGCGTGCCTCCCTCGGAGCATCCTTGTCTGCGCCCTGGGCAGCGGGTGGCTGCCCTGCCGCTTCGCGCTGCACTCCCTTGCTGGCCACTGCTGCTGCTGGCTACAAAGGTAGTGGTGCCAGTGGCAGGCTGAGGAGGTAGCTCTGCCATCACCTGCGGAGTGAGGAGGCACACACGTGATGGCAGCCCACCCGGCACCCACCACAGGGGAGGCGAGGGGGCTTCCTGGACCTGAGAGGGGTCCTAGGTGCACATGCAGTGACAGTGGTGCAGGGTGAGTGTGCTGCTGGGGGTAGAGGGAAGAGGGCTGGGTGGAGTTCTCCTCTCTGGCCCCAGGCCCGGGGCAGCCTGCACCCCAAACTCCTCATCCCTGACCCCACCCCAGAGCCCGCACCCTAGCCAGAGTCCTCATCCCCCTGGACCCCAACCCTCTGCCCCAGCCTTGAGCCAGCTCCTGCACCCTGAACCCCTCATCCCCCGCAGCCCTCACCTCTGCACCCCAACCCCTGAGCCCCTCATCCCCAGCCCCATCCCAGAGCCCTCATCCTCTCACACCTCGCCGCATTGTGCAATATGGGAAACTGTTAAATGCTTATTGTTTCCAGTACATTTTTACATGATTTAAAAAAAAATATTGGCTTACAAGGCAGGTGCGGGGGGTGGGGAAGAGGGAGGGGGACTTGGACCCTTTCTGGGCACCCACCAAAAATTATACAAACCCGCTGCCCTTGGATTGTAGAGGCAGGAGTCATGGCAACAAAAGTGACAAAATATGACAGCTGATCATGTCTGAAAAGAACAGAACACTATGAGGCCCGGATGGACTTCAGCGAGCAGGGAGCACTATCCAAACAAAATCACTTTCATGCAACTGCCATGCACTTGCAGAGTAACCAAATACATTCATCATCTGGAAAATGAAATAACGTCTCTGTTGGCCTTTAGCTCAACCAGCTTTTCTGTATCTGAGTTGCCCCATCACCGAATATTTTCCCAGCATGGATTTAATACTTCAGGTGGCATTTCACTGTTACAAGGAAAACAGTTAAAGGTGCATGGCTCTATTCAGTTCTGGAAAATTCTTCTGACTCAGCACCTCGGATGTCCTTTGCAATGTTAACATTTTTCCACATAATAGCATTTTGTTTACGAATGAATGGACCAGTCTTCATTTTGTCCACAGATGACGTTTTGATATTTCCATTTTGTCCAGATGTACAAAATAAAGCAAACTAATGTATTTTTATGGACAAAATTAGTTTGGACCCTCTTTCTTTCTTTTGGCATTCCTTCTTGTTGACAGCATGATTTGAACAAAATTACATTCTGTTGATGCAAATGGGCTGAAATGTCTTTCAGTTTCATTGACTGAATGGTTTGAAGTGAGAGGTTTGACAAAATGCATTTTGCCAACAGAATGAACAAAGGCGGAGAGCTGAGAGAATGCACTTCAGGCCTACAGGGTGGGGAATTACAGACCTGTTTATTTTAAGTTCAACTCAGAAAATATTAGAAGGGATTTTTGGAGATTCAGGGAAGGAGAGTTGCTTTGGGAAGTCTCATTTGCACAGACACAGCTAATAGTGGAGAAAGGCATTAAGGAGGTTAATGGGCACAAAACTTGTCCAGCCATTGTTTGAAAACTCCATATAATTTTTTAGAATTTCATTCAATAAGTTAACGGAGGTCTGCATTCAGCTTTTAAGGGGGCCCTGATTGAAAACAAGCATGACTAGAAATGGAAGTATATTAAAACTTACAAAAACAATCTTTTTGATATCTGCAAAGTTGCTTTTGTTGTAACAGTTAACGTAAGAATGATAGATTTTAATCTAATTATCCTAAAGGCAAAGTACTTAAGCACATGCCTAATTTTAAGCATGTGAATAATAGTCTCATTGACATCAGTGGACTTCTCAAGTGCTTAAAATTAAGTTCTTAAACATCTTGCTGGATCAGGGCCAAAATCATGATCGGGCTGTAAGGGAGGGCAGCGTGTCCCAACGGGCAGAATGCACAATGTTACATTGCTTGTCATGAGCACCTTCATAGGCTATATTGTGTTAGATATAAAAATGTGATTCATATCTAAAATACTAAGAACTGGAGTAGACTTTTCCAAAGAGGCTGAGATATGTATCTGCATGACTCAGAGTAAAAATGAGCTCTGAAAAGCAAGGGATAAGATTCCCTATTGGAGATCATCTGCTAATGCTAATGGGAGTCTGTACTGGGGGCAAAATGGTTGATTGTTAAAAATCAGGCTGAAAAAGAGGAAACAATGGATGGGACAGGTTCCTACAAACTTCTCAAGCTGGAAGGAAATGAACAGTAAGGTGGTTATAAGAAGTATCATAAATAAAATGGAATAATGCAGTCTGATTGGAAGGATTTAGAACTTTGAATTGATTAGGCTAATGTAAGGAAAATGCATTTGATGTAGGAAATGTAAAATACCTGAGTAATATACTAAAATAAGTAGCATATGCTAACTAGAATAAACATAGAACTGACATAGGATTTAGAGGTGATTATAGAAAACTGTATGAAATCATAAACTCAGAGCATGGCTACAATATATAAAGAGAAACAGGTTAATGTGCCAAGTCCATAGAGGCACCCAGCAATCGGATCCCAAGAAGGGACAAGACACACATACTGTAGTTAGATCTGATGAGCAATCAACTTAATTCATGGGCAGGATCACTATTGCACCCAACAGGATAACATTTAAAATGACCACAGTAATGCCATAACTAAGAATGGTAGGCTAGATTCAAATTCTCATTTACACTGGTGTAAATGCACAGTAAATCTGGCATCAATTAATTTCCAATGTAAATAAGGCCTGCTGTAGTTGTGAGAGGATGGATCTTACTCTTGCTAAGTAAAGGATTTTGGTGTGGATCTATGAAAATATTTGTAATGATAAAGAGTTTTGGTAAAACAAATCAAGGTACATTTATGTTGATTATTTGGATGGCTTTAAATAGATTAGGACAAACAGGGTGTCTGATGGGATCCATTGGGTGAATGATTCATCATGAGAGATGTTTGAGACCGTGCATAATGTTAAGTCCTATGATAGCTTGGAGAGGATCAAAGAGATGAAACAGCAAAAATCTGTTGTCCATTATGATACCACTTCATTTTGGCATTCTGAATTTGTCCATTATCTAGTCCTTAGTTATTTTAGTAAATAGGTTTTGTAACATGCCATTTCGAGTTGCTTTCTCACATAAAATTATTTTTGTTGTACATTAAGTACAATGTAGAATATCTACAATCCAACTGTTGGTCAGATAAGAGTCAAGTTTGTGATCAGTTGCATTAGTAGTTCTGTATGTTATCAATGAACTAAATGTAGATGATGCAAAATATCCAATGTAATATAGAACTCATTTTCTCTAAAGATGACTATGGGGATTGGAATACCCTGCCTGGTAAAGAGCTACCTGAAACCAAATGTTCCAGATCATGTTCACCTTTTCAGGACATGGAGGACTTAATTCCATTTTCACACCATGAAAGTCCATTAAATAGTGTAACTCAGTACAGAATTTGTTCCAGAGGAACAAACCCTATTGCTTGCTTTATGTACAGATGCTCTATTCATTTTATACTGTTGTCATAAGTGACTGCTTTTTTTCATGCAGGCCACAAATGTGTCAACCTAATGGAAATGCATATGCTAAATTTTGCTTACAAAGGGCTATATCCTTGAGCGTGACCAAGTTCTGGTGCATCCAGGGCCTGACAGAGGAAGAAGTGCAAAGTTGCCTGTACACCTCTTTTGCACCCCTTGATCCTGGGATTGACTTGATCCTGGTTCAGCCTCCTTTTGAAACAGCCCTATGGCTGCTGTAGTTTGTGTCTGGCTACAATGGACCCTAAGGGGCCTTTGCAGAAGTTGGGGATTTCTAGAACACAACAGTGCTCCAGCAATGCCTTCTTTCCCTTGTTCATACTCCTGACATACCTCCTACACGTAGGGTTGCTGGTGGGTTGAGGTGTACCGCTGTAAGCCAGGGACATCTTCAGCTGGCCTCTTAAACCAATCTTAAGTGGGGCTAAGATTCTTGAGCTTGTCAAATAGATGTTAGGTCCACAAGCTTATATGTTACCATGCAATAGAATTCTTGACTCATTCCTCACTGGAATGTGGTGGCTATTCATCTATCCATGATTCTAGGTGCTAAGAGTAACTTGCTTTAATTTTGGCATTATTCTCAGCCTCTTTCTTAGGGCCCAATTTGGTGAACTATTGACTACCCTTCAACTTAAACTAATTCAGTGGACATGAGGCATGTTTAGCACAAGAAAGATGAGGATGAGGATGTGAAGATGTTTTTCAGGTGTCAGGCATACATCTGTGCTTAAATTGCATGTGATCCAGACTTGCATTAGACACTATGCAAAAGTGCAACACTTCAGTAGGAACATTCTCCCTCGTCACCAGTCAAACCAGATTTCCTTTTGTATGGTATTGCAGAGTGTCCATAGCTGATGTCAAACAGCCATTTCCACAAGCAAAAAATAAGTGAATTTGGGGATGGATGTACTACAGAGAATATTATCAAAACAATTTTCTAAAAGGCAGCCTTTTAGTGGTAAGATTAATTAATTAATATGATTTCCACAATTTTTGCAAAATATTTTGCTAGATTCTAAGACACCACCACTGTTCAGATGCCATAAAGGGACATTTCAGTTTAAATGGGGTTTGTACTATATTCAGCAAAGATGAGGTTTTCAAAAGCCTTGGGAATAAAATAGAAGTCAGAAAGCTAAAAGTAAAGAGTGAGCTGAGATCAAGTTACTTCATCAAAGCATTTAAGTTGCCAGTGGAAGTCCATCAAAGCCAACTGCACCCTTGAGTTTAAAACACAGCTAGACATTTTTTATGGCGAGAGGGGGAATGTGAAGATACAGTGACTAAGCGTCGAGCTGGGGTTTACATAACTTTAAAAGAGGTTGGGTTTTCTTATTTCTGTTATTGGGGCTAAAGTCTAGAACAAACCCGTTAATTCAGAGTGTTGACACAATGCATTTTTATCATTTTTTGTCAACAGAATGTAATTATGCTCAGATTATTCTGTGACAGGAGAAAAGCCATAAAATCACGTTCCCCATAAAAATAAATTGCATGTTCTATTTCTGGGCAGAGAAAACGGAAATAGGAAAAGCTTTGTGAAGACAACCAAGTTAACAATTTTTTATTCTTTGGACAGATTTCAGTTCTATGGAGAATGTCACAGAGCAATATTGGCCAGGTTAGGAATGCCAAAATTTGACTCCATCATCATGGTAAATCCCAAAGAGACATGTAGCCTCCTTGTACGTAGAGCCCCACCAGCCTCATTTATTTACCTATTATTTGCCAAGTCTCTGTATTTGTGATGTATTTGCCCCCCCAAACTGAATGCTTTAATGCTTCCTTCTTTCAACAATTCTCTAAACTTGATGCCAGTATCAAATAATTATCATCATGGGCAGCCTTTCAGCAACAAGCCCTTGCTTGAGTGGGATTCAGCCTCTGTAGTGACAGAACCCTGGCTTAAAGTCTCCACTGGCAGCAGGCCCAGAAGAGTGTGGCTGTAGTCATACAAGCAGTCTGCAACCATCATTCCTCTGGGGCACTTGGAGTTGGTCAGGGCAGCTAACAAAATAGGCAGGCTGGCATGGTGAAGGGCAAGGCCAGGATGGCAGGAAGGTGTGCCAGTCCCCCTAACAGCCTTTGCTAGTGGAGCTCTGATGCAACACTGTCTGAAATATAAAGCTATCCTCCAGAGGCAGAATCCCCAGCAGAGGGTAGCATTTAGACCTTCCCCTACCCTCTCCCTGGGTGAATTCCCTTGGCCAGTGCAGCTGTCCTGATGGATGTAGGGAACAATTTGCATCTTGCCCTGTGTCCGTGCCAGTGAATCTGCCGCATGCATGTATTTGATCGAGGAAATACAATTTGAGCAACAGAAACACATTTCAGCTCTAAAATTAATCAAAGCGAGGGAGAACATTTTGAAAAAGACAAATGGAATTACTTAGACAGCATCCTTCTAATGTTGGAAATAACATTCTGTCCATCCACCAGCACTTCTTCTCACATTCTGTTTGAAGACAGAGGTGATTGACACCGAGAGGGCTGAGGGGTGAACAGATTTCAGGCAGACAGTTTCTGTAGAACCTGTGAAATCTAAAATGCTGTGGTTGTGTTGGTATACATGGTTGATGAAGGGGATTAATTAACACAGGGAGAAATCAACATCATTTCATGCTTCCTGGATGTTAGGGGAAGGACTTTATTACACAGTCCAATACAGGTGCAACCCTTTTGATTTCCTATAGACATTAAACAATGAAACACTGACATGTATCCAGATTTTAAAATAGATTAATAAACAGAAGGTGTTTTTAGGGAAAGAAACAAAAAATGTGTCCCTGCAAAAAACTAAACCAATGCTATCTCCCCTGGCCGAAATATTCTGTTCTCTTAAAGTCATGTCATGTCACGTCTCACACCTTCCTGTCAGTCACTGACATGTTACTTTACCATCTAAGAGACCCCTTGGGCGGGTGAAGGGACCTTTGGAAAAACATAATTAATCTTCCATGAGGGTAAAGGGCTGCTGCCTATCACTCTGCATTGCATCAAGACTCTGACGGAGTCAGGAGAGCTGGATGTGAAACAAGCTTGAGAAGGAAATGGGAACTGGAATCAGATTTTCGACCTTGTAATGGTTAATAATGAAAATTAAGACATAATTCTTTGCTCTATGTTTGCTTCACTGTCTACTCAGATGTGTTAGTACACAATTCAGGAGAGACCGTAGCTTGCATCTTTTATGCTCATGAGGTCACTTCCAAAACAATTTAGGAAGTGGCCCTTTAGATAATGGTACATTTACTAATCAATGTGCAGCAGCCTTTATACGTTCAAAAATAATCGTACACAGCTGTGGACGCTTTAGGCTGTTTTACCAAGAAAGAAAATATATTGACTAGAAACACCCAATAATAAATAATAATAATTAATTACTATTGTTATTTATGCAGTGCCACTGTGCACAGCTCCCTCCAATATGAAGCAAAAAACATGGACCTTGTCCCAAAGGGCAGTTACAATACAGGTTAGACACAGAAGACCACATCCAATTTCATTCATTGGGGGGAAAGGCTTTTGGGGGAAATGTGTTTCAAGGAGGGATTTGAATTGAGAGGATGGTCATTGACTTCCGTGGGCTTTGATCTGGCATAATAAGAAGGAGGTTATTCCAAGAAAGCATCAGCACAGGGCAATCTTTTCTTATTGTGTAAAGTGTCATAAGATCGCTAATTCCATCTTGGAAAGCTGCCACAACTGGGCAGAAAAGAGCTTGGTTTTACTTTACTTTGGTTTTACTTTATGCCTGAGACATCAAATTTGGATCCAGATCCAAATTTTCCACATTTTCCGGGCTGTTTGGATGTGATGATTTGGTTCTGGCCCTCCCTCTGCGTAGTGCACTTCACTATCAGTGAGGCTAAATCCCAGCGATAAACTAGACTCAAGACCCTTTTACTCCAGAAGTAAGCATGCTAATAATTAAATCTCTTCAACACTAGCATTATATGCAGCTGGGAATTTAATCTAGGACACAATTTTTCATTTTACCTAGATGGTTTGTTCCAATTGTACAATTAGTAAGTGCCTTCTGTCTGAAAGAACCTCAAAGTACTTACAAGCTGTGCGCCAAATGCTGGACCAGCCAGCAAAGCCTTAGTGAAAGGAATTGGGCAAGGTCAATCTAATGTCTTGGGCTGAGGAATGGAATCCTCAGCCCAACCTGTAATAGCCAGTTTATAGCTATTATGTAGTAGATTATGGGGAGGGAAGCAGATTGCAACCCATTTCTTCTCTCTTTGTGCATCATTTTGGTTCACTGGATCCTGTGTGCAGACCCACTAGCACTGCCCAACGTGCTAATTTCAGTCCAACCGCGAGAGCTACCTGAAAGCTCCACTCCCCTGTTTGCAGCAGGCTTCAGTTTGGATTTTCCGCAGTGTGGGTCATCTGTGCAGCAAACATACCATTATTTTGCTGATTTGGGGTTCTGATATATATGCATAAATGGCTAGAAAAATTGGGCCTACACACTCTGGTACACCCGCACAGAAGATTCATTTCCCCCACATTGCCACCAGCAGTGAGAATGGGGTGAGGGGAATTAAAGAGATCTTTGAAAGAGATTTATATGGTACCATCTTGTCACAGCTGTTAAGTAGCCCAGGAGAACAGAATTAGAGTTTTTTTCAGGTGGAGAGCAGCATGGTGGCAAAGTAATATGTTTTCATCTTTGCGGTAGGAGAGACTAAATGAGTTTGCAGTGGAATAGTAGCAGCAGATGTTCATTCCAACCACTGTGTCAACATCTAAAAATCAGTATGACAGGTAAGTATCACACTCAGAAAGTATCATATTTGACAAAGTGACCCTGGAGCAGGTGGGTGACTTTAGTTATTTGTTTTTGCTGCATGATGGGTGAGAACTGTCACAGCTCTCTGCAGATGCTTTTAAAGCCAGTCATCATTTGATCCTGATCAATTATGACATAGTCCTAAAACAAAGACCTTGAACTTACTCCTCTACATGAGACTGAAATGCCATTATGTGTAAATATACAGCTGCTCAGTGGAGACAGAGCAGATGATATTTTGATCACATGATAGCTTAACTGATCTGAATAAAAAAATACAAATCTTCTCTATTGGCATGCTTAGGATGAGACTGTGTCAACTCCTCCCTTTAATTCATGAATTAACAAGCGGAGTAATGACGTACCTGACTTTATTGTAGGTTTAGCTGATTAGAAATTATTAAATCAAATTTCAGTTCAGTGTAACCAACAAACAACAACAACAACAGACTTCTACAGATTTTCTGTTGAGTTGCCAAGTGTTAGAATCCTGAACCTTTTCACTGATATGAAAAAGTAGTAATTATACTTCTCCTCCTTCCAGTCTCTCTTTTGTTTTTGTGTCTCTTTTCCTCTTTCTATAATGATCCATCCTTTAAATGTGGTTAGGCTGCACCAGGCTTATTTCTACTTGGCCTGGGGATGAAAAGAAAGCTAGCTGTCTTATTTTTCTATAGTACTTTTGAGGAATACTATGTAAGATAATGGGAAACAGACTGAAAGTAATAAATTATTCCATATTATACTATTGTCAATATGACAGGTGTCAAATAAGTCAGCAAAACACTTAACATTGTGCTTAAAATTAAGACCATGCTTAAGTCCATCCTTATGCACCTACTAAACTTTCAGTATATGTGTGATTTAAGCATATAGTTTAAATGTTTTGCCAATTTGGAGCAAAAAGCAACAAATACCATGTACTAGTAGCTCACTTAGCAATGGACAGCTGCTTCTCATGTAAAGGTGTGTTAATTACTGAACGGTTGTCAGAATTTGGTTATGATGCTAATACCAATTTTTAAATGAAAATTTGTCCCGCTCATCAGATGCCACTGAAGGAAAAGAAGGAGCCTGTGATAAGCTATTACGGTGTTTACCTGAACTGATTTTGCTTTGTGCCCTAAACCCTTGTTAGCTTGTTTCATGGTACAAAGAAAAGAACTCCAAATCTGTTCTGTTAAAGTGTGTGAATAATGGCTATGGATAAAGTGTCATAGACTGATGACCTCCTGAACTGGTCAACCAAGCACTAGTAATTACTATGGCACATAAAAGCTATAAGGAGTCAGACTGAAAGACAAATACCTAAATATCATCCAATTGAAGCAGGGCCTTTTAGCAACATTGTTTCAGTGAAGATGTCAAGGATCAGCATCATGCTAGCAGTGGAACCTGCATTTCCATCCTTACTGGGGACTGAATGAAAACACAAGGTCTACCTTATACATAAGAGGTGTTTTTTCTTTTCTTCACGGAGCCATGGTGGGGAATTTAAGAAGAACAGCAGCAGATATTTTATGAAGCTGATTGGAATCCTCCAGTTTTGTTAATGACATTGTTTTGTCTGAGAAAGTCATTCCAGGCTGTGCTTTTTTCAAGTGTCTACATACCAGGCCTCAGAGTTAAGTATACAGAAGGCTTGCTGGGCAGCTGTAGGTGGTCCTCCTACTTGTTAAACATGACAGATGAATGTATGAATGCATACTAATAGAGTTCAGTTAATCTCCATATCCTTTAGGAAGCTAATTGGTTGGTAAGCTTTTAGGGGTCAAATACATTATTGCAAACCTTAGCCTGCACTCTGAATCACAAATGGTTAGTAACAATTTGGATTAACATGCTTCATCATTCCTTTCCACTATTGATATATACTTACAAAGGACCTGTTGCTGCAGAGAATATCTGAGATTTGCAAAGAAAGGGACAAAGCCTGTAAATAGTTTGCAGACTGGGAGTCGGGGGTTGTTGGTTAGGACAGAATGCAAAATGTCTTATTTTCAATAATAAGAGAGAGCCTTGAGATCTGCCTTTTAGTTAGTATTGGAGCTGGACTAACGGTGTATGGGGTGAAATTAGCCCATACTTCTGTTCACATATTAACCATAAACAGACTTTAGTTTTAATACGTTCATTGTTTGGATGAATGGTTTATTCAGACATAGCAAAAGGTGTCTGTCTGTCTGTCTATCTATCTAAACAAGACACTTTACTGCATATGTTTCTCCCTCTGGAGAAAGGATGAGAGAACAATCTACACATGATAGAATGAGTGGTGACATTGTTTAAAGCACTACTAGAAGGCATTCAGATACAATAGTGACAAGCAGAATAGGATAGAATAGACATAATTTTGCCTATGGGTGTCCCAAAAACTATTCACTATGCCTATTGCTATAGCATTTGTTACTCACAATTTGCTAGTCATACTGTGTGATTGCTTACTGATTATTCATCTAATTTTGATGTCATCAGAAATATCTATGCCATGTATTTTAAGATGTTCTGCCTATCAACCCATCTCTCTTTACAGGTTTTACATTTTGACAGGGTTCAGAGTAGCAGTCCGTGTTAGTCTGTATCCGCAAAAAGAAGAGGAGGACTTGTGGCACTTTAGAGACTAACAAATGTATTTGAGCTTAAGCTTTCGTGAGCTTCAGCTCACTTCATCGGATGCATTCAAGTCCTCCTTTTCTTTTTAGGTTTTACATTGATGCTTATACCTCAAGGCCTGCTATTGTAGTGCCTCTTCACAAGAGGACTTGGTACCATTTATTTTTGAACCCAGCACTCCAGCTAGCTTGCTCCCTCAATTGCTCCTGTAGCATGGCTTCCCAAATGCTGGATTTTTTCGGACAAGTTTCTTAGAGCTGATAAAAATCGTGTTGAAATCCTGGTAAAATATACTCACTGCCTTGAAGCCAAAGAACTCAGTCACATATATCTGGTTTTTGTAAACCTCATCTGGGGAAAGACTTAACATTCTCTAACAAAACCCTACCGGTTTATCTTATATACATGATTCTAAAATTGTCCCTGGAAATGAAATCAGAATTTAAAATGTCTAGATGCCTATTGCTTCCCTCATTTCTTTTTCTGAATAGTGGACACAGCTTTGTTATTGTCTGTCTTCTTCCCTTTCTCCTGGTGACATTCAAGTGTTATGCAGAAATTCATGAAAACATGCCCTGGGCAATGCCAATTCATTGCGTAACTCACATAGTAGCCTAGAATGACCCCCATCCCATCATGGTGACTTATTCATGTTTGTTCTGTCTAGAGAATGCTGTACCATTTCCCCCCATGATCTGGAAGATGTCTTGCAAATCCTCTCTGTTTATGATCAGGCTATCCTCAGATATTTCCTCTATCACATTATGAGTCATCATTTGGATTAGACATAAAACTGAGGTCCTGACCACTTGTGGTCATTAAAAATCATATGGCAATTTTCACAAGAGTAAGGGTGATTAAACCCCTGAGCCCTGGCCAAATTCCAGCTTGAGTAATTACATTCTGCCTACCAGAAATCCTTCCTGCAGTTTCAATGGCTATGTTGTTTTTCACTTCCTGTCCTAAACTTTTGAGCAGTATTGTTGAGTGCTATTGAATAGTTATTGCTTTTTACTCTGAGCCATGGGTAGCGACATTTCAGTGGTGGATTAAGTGATCTTTATACATACTTTGTACATTAATTTATTACGCGCTTTGGGATCTGTTGGCAGTATATTTTGTAAAGGTGCCAGCCAAATGAGTGTTCCATTCCTCTTTATCCTGCCGTAGAATGACACTAGGTTTGTTCATAAGTGGTTCTGTTTTCTCCTTAACCTTCCCTTTGCCCCAGTGTAGTCACAGAGTAGTTATTCTCATTTCTGGGTCTGTTTTCTTGCAAGATTCCACAATTTCCTCATAGCCACCTTGACTCCTTCATCCTGCTCTGTTATATTTCTTGTACTACTATTTTTTTTTTTTACAGAAGCTATGAAAGTATTGGGGTCAGACCCACAGCTACTGTAAGCTGGTACCACTCTATTGACTGTAGCAGAGCTATGCCAATTTACACCAGCTGACAATCTGGACCATGGACTTTTTATACATACGGAGAACTTTTAATTTAAATGCATGTGTCTTGTTTTCCCATAATAATCTGAATGAAACTCTTCATAACTATTTCTTTCCCATTGTCACTCTGGAAACATTCCATAATCCATAAATTACAGGACAATTCTTGCTTTTTACTATACTCTGTTAGCATAATTTTTCATGTTTTAATTTTATTTTAATAATGATTTGCTGTGTTGCATTACAGTTGTGACAAGGGTGCGTTATGCATGAAGGATGGGTTCTTCAAAGGTGCCTAAATCCATTAGGTGCCTTTGAAAATCCCACCCTAAATTATTATAATCACAAGGAGCCTACCATTGTGACTGTTACGCAGAGACGTTGTTATAACAGAGGTGTAAAAGGGGTTAATGTACTTGAGTTGGTATCCAAGACAGGTAGCATTATTAGAGGAGAGAGCCAGAACTTTGGAATAGTTACCACTTTGAATTAAAGCATAGTGTAGATTTGAATTCCCAGTTCTGAGCCACTCCCTACCACTATTTTGTTTACAGGCTGGGTCCACAAGTGGAAGGAATCAAGTATTCCAGGTACGTAGCCTCCATGTTGTGAGCAAAGATCTCTGCGAGTCAAGACAGTAACTCTCGTAAGGTCAGCTGACTTCAGAAGACTTCCATCCTTTGGGTCCAAAAATTCATGAGAACTGCTCACAAGATTTCTGAGCCCTAATCCCAGCAGGCTGGGGCTCAGAATCTTCAAATTGAAACAGATTCAAACATTGCCCCCAGGCTTATTTCCACTTATTGCTAGAACTTTGTTTCAAAATGGAAGCCATGAGAAAATTGTCTGGGTTTCATTTTTCCTTAAAAACTTGAAACTCAGCCCAAGATCACAGACAGGTTCTCTAAGGTTTAAAACCTTTCAAGTGCATCTGGGCCCTCTTTTGAGTCAACCTGGGCTAATTTACAGTTTTGCATTGAAAACATATGAACTTTATTGGTTTGCATAGTTCCAATGTGAAACCAGGTGAAACTCATTAGGGGGTTGAGGCACAGACTGGGAAATCACAGAATATCAGGGTTGGAAGGGACCTCAGGAGGGCATCTAGTTCCACCCTCTGCTCAAAGCAGGACCAATCCCAAAGTAAATCATCCAATTTCCCCTCCCCCAGATCCCTAAATGGCCCCCTCAAGGATTGAAACTCACAATCCTGGATTTAGCAGGCCAATGCTCAAACTACTGAGCTATCCGCCCCCGCCCCCCCCCCATTGTGAACTATGCCAATTCTATTCCTGGGTCTGCTGTGAATGCGTCCTATGTGACCCGGGACAAGTCACTTCATCTCTCTTTGTTTCTCCATCAGTAAAATGGGCATAACATGACTTAGCTGCTTCATTGGAGGGATGCAAAACTAACTTGGTTAGTTAAACAGTTTGTAAAATGGTTTTAAACCTTCAGATGGAAGGTGTTATAGGCCTTTTCCCACTGGGCTTCATTTTGAGATCCTATAGTGAAAGCTGGGGTAGGCAGATACAAACTGACACTGAGTGAAACCAAATGAAATATCTGTGGGTACCTCCAGGAAGCAAAACAATTAAATGTTCTGCTACTCTGTGCGTCAGACACAGACTTTTTCTTGTAACAGAATGCTTTGAGGAGAGCATAACAGGCACGGTCAGTTATCATTAAAGTTGTCTTGTTCAAAATCAGGCTTAAATTTCTGCCCTTGGACTGGTAGAAAATCTCTCCTCTTCCTACAGTGACAAGACAGCAGCAGACTTATTAGCTAGCACATTGCTCTAGAAAGCCATCTATTAATGCCTGGGATTGATTTTTTTCAAGGTCACTAGCTCTTTAGTAACCTACCATCGTCTTCTTTTAATTCAATTTGCGAATCCTTGGCCTTCCCCCTCCCTTACATGCACTCCCCCCCCCAACCCCCGTTCTGTGAAAGGCAGACGTTGTAGCTTTAAGATTTTAAGACCTTTCCCAGATGGAAAAGGTCATTTGTCTTTCACTACTCAACACTTTCTTCATGAGTTCATTTAAACATTGCCAGACATCAGAGGAACAGAAATCAGCTGTACAGTTATCTTTTTCTTATTCCCTTTTTATGTAGGTGGCAAATGGGTCTGGAACAAAACTGTTTGGTTCCCATAGCAATTCACAATGTGTGCTCACCATAATACTGTACTCTTCCCACTCCTTATCTACACCTGTTGTTTCCTTTTTTGCTTCCTATTAATTAACAGCAGTAACACCAGCATTATTTTGGATGGCATTAGAAAGTCTGTTCCCCAGGTTGTTTGCGGTTTCTCTCTGTTAGCAGTTAGGAAAGGATGTACCCTTAATCTAACCAGTAGAAAGCTGACACTTTATCAATCATCTACTTCCAGTTAGAGCCTTAATGAGAAGTTAATTAAAGGGATGTTACTATACTGCATCTGCTAATCTTGGTGCCTTATTTTATATGAAATCAGTCATCAGAATTAGTCATGTACATTATCTTGCTGTGTGTGGTCTGGACTGAAATGGCGTGTCTGATTCCATTCAGCTACAGTGAGTATAGTTAAGATACACATTTGATGTGTTACTCAGTTGGATCATATTTTGAAAGTTTGTCACGCTCCCTATCTGTCTGTATCTCTAGGCTCAGCGTCAAGGGACCATTAAAAGCTTTCAGCTTCACTTTGTAGCATGTCTGAAATGAGTAAAGTGACAAAAGTCGTCCTTTCCCATGAGTTAACAGGAGCAGCTGCTGAAATGTCCATTGGCTTATTGTTAGCTGGCATTATGTAACCTTGTAGCATTTCGTTCCATTTTGGTGTGGAGAGCGCTGGTTCTGCGTCTGGCTGCTGGGGGTGTCTGCTTAAATCAGAGCTCTGGGCATCAGAACATTCTGACAACATGCAGCTCAACAAAGATAAAGAGAGCCATTGTCTTCCCATTCAGTGACGGGGAGACACATTGCTTGCAAAAGGACGTGTGCCAAGCTAAAGAGCACTACTCAGTCAGTCAGGGAATCAGGATCCCCTGGCTCATGCATTGTGGCTGCTCTGAAATTCAGAAAGCTGCTGTTCACTGCAGGTATTGTATCTGGTAATGCTTCTTTAACTCTTTCCTTCTTTTGTCTGTTTCCTCTTACTCTTGTCCTAAGACATGTGCCAGGAATAGTTTAGTCTGAGAAAGTAACTTGTGGATCCTTCCTTCATTCTGGGTGGCCAATAAACTCCTCCTTCTCCCCGCTCCTTGTTTCATCCCCTCCTGCAGTCACTAATTTCAGGCAAGGAAGATGGCCTAATGATCCCCCTTTAAGGTCAATGTGGGTGCATAAATCCATCTAGTCCTGGTTGCTATAAGAGCAGTGCAGTTAACCAGAGACTGCGTGGTATAATGTTACAAAGCAGGACATGCAAGTTGCCTGCTTAAATCACTGAAGCATTTTAATGGACATTCAGTGACTCTCCCTTCTTCTCCATGCTGTATATAATTGAGTGAGTGCCGCTGGTGCTGGTCTTGGAGGTCATTCTGTGAGCATTGCTAACACTTCTGCATTTGGCTGTTGCAACAATACAGTGCTGTGGAATTTATCTGAAAACTTCATCTATACGCTTCTAAGGGGCAAACGGAGGAATACTGTCATTTGTTCATGCACCAGGGAGAACTGAGAATTAGCCTAGCTCAAGTGAGAGCAGCCAGACTGTGAAATAACACCACTGCTGCATTCACTTATGTTGGCACTAGGACTTCTGGGGGCGCATCCCATGGTTCTTGGTGCTGCAGTAAGCTGAGCCATTCAATAAATTATTTCGCAGTGAATTGTGGGGGAAAGTTGTCTGTCCATTTTGGGCACACAAGGGGAATTGTGGGAAGAACGTGGAGCACTTAGGTGGTGCTAGCCTGGATCCACAGTACAGAGTGGTTGTGTTAACAGCTAATGGAGTTGTATTCACTTGAATTTTAGCCTATCCCTCCAACTGGGCAAGTTAAAAGCATCACCACACCTGTATTAAGGGTTGTTGTGTGTGGAAGGGGCTTGAGTTAACACAAATTAACTTTGCAGTGAAAACAAGCACATTGTGTTTATGGGATTCGTGTTTCTAAACCCGTGAGGGGCTTTTGCAGATTTCCCTCTTTCCCCCAGACCCAAACATCCACAATATCTGGAAACAAAAAAAGCATCTCTCTACAGATTTTCAGGCATCCCATGATAGTTTAGTTACCTTCAGCAATCCACTAAACCGCCAGTAGGTAAGTATTCTTTTGCTGCCTGTCATGCTATCTTGCTCCTCCCCATTCAGATAAGTATTTCACAGATCCGCTTCCCTGTATGTAGTGTTAAGAATGGTTGTAAAGAGTTGATAAAGGAAGCCATTTGCAGTACCACAAGAAGTTTGGTTGGTCCTTCAAAACAAAGGAACTATGCTGCCTGTTTTGAGCACCATCTACTGGCACCTTCTATAGTAACTCTTTACATGTATACAGATGTGAGTACTCTTGTAACATGCAGTATTCTTGAAGGAAACAGTGAGTCAGCGAATGACAAGATGCAAGACAGGAGAGCGTGAACCCAGAGCAGAAAGATAATTACTGGTGAATATCAACCCAAGGTTCACTTGTGCACCTTGCATATAGGCAGGCATTCTGTTATTAAAATTGGTAGTCATATTGAAACAAACATTTATACTTAAAAGGTGCTTCTCTTATGAGGGAGTGCGGTTTAAGAAGCATGGCAAAACTTGCTTACTGTGCGCTAGATTCTGCCATGTTTGCTCATGTTAAATAGTACCTCACTCTATCAATAGGCCCATTGATTTCCATAGTTTGCTACCTTGTCCTGAATGTTCAAATAGTGGGAATTGCCATCTTCTAGGTTGTGATTTCCATAAGCAGTGCACCTGGAAGTGAGGCCTCCAACAATGACACAATTGGATTTGAGGATACTAAATGTTCTAGAGCTTTGTTGCCATTTCTGGAGGGAAAAAGTGGTCTCTCTAGAACAATCTATAATCTGGATTATTTCCAAGGTTGTGGTTGTTGGAGAAGTTTTTTTTTTTGTTTTTTGTTTAATACCTCACTGTTCACTAGTTGTGTTGCATATGTGATGAGCTGTGGATACCAGTTGGCCTGAATTTGGTCCCCCCTAGGTACAATTTGTCCCACATTCTAGTTTGCATATATGGAATAAATGGACTTCCTTTTGTCAAGGTCAGGTCTGAACTGACTCTTTTCATCAGATATTAGTGAGACAGGTAAAAAACAACCCACATATATAGAATAGAATAGAATAGAATAGAATATCAGGGTTGGAAGGGACCCCAGAAGGTCATCTAGTCCAACCCCCTGCTCAAAGCAGGACCAAGTCCCAGTTAAATCATCCCAGCTAGGGCTTTGTCAAGCCTGACCTTAAAAACCTCTAAGGAAGGAGATTCTACCACCTCCCTAGGTAACGCATTCCAGTGTTTCACCACCCTCTTAGTGAAAAAGTTTTTCCTAATATCCAATCTAAACCTCCCCCATTGCAACTTGAGACCATTACTCCTCGTTCTGTCATCTGCTACCATTGAGAACAGTCTAGAGCCATCCTCTTTGAAACCCCCTTTCAGGTAGTTGAAAGCAGCTATCAAATCCCCCCTCATTCTTCTCTTCTGCAGACTAAACAATCCCAGCTCCCTCAGCCTCTCCTCATAAGTCATGTGCTCTAGACCCCTAATCATTTTCGTTGCCCTTCGTTGTACTCTTTCCAATTTATCCACATCCTTCCTGTAGTGTGGGGCCCAAAACTGGACACAGTACTCCAGATGAGGCCTCACCAGTGTCGAATAGAGGGGAACGATCACGTCCCTCGATCTGCTCGCTATATATCAGATGATATATCAGATGACAGGTGTGAGGAAGAGGAAGAAGTTCTCATAACCATTTAATTCCTCGTGCAATAACAATTGTTGCTAACTGATTGCAACTGAAACCTTTCTGCCCCCTCCCCCTTTTTTTTTTTTTTTGTAAGAGCTGAAGATGAATTTCAGGAGACACCAAAAGCAGTTTATGTGCTAGACTTTGCTTTCTTCACTCAGAGGAATTTCAAGGTAACCTCACAGGGTTTCATTTAAAAACAGGAGTTCAGAAAGAAAATACTGAGGTTTTAGACCACTGTCTCTGTTAGTTTATTAAAATATTAGTCTTATAGGTGTGTTGGGTTGATTTGCTTTCCATAGTGTTTAAAAATAGCTGTGAGAATAATGGGTTTCATCAAAAATCATTAGCTGGGATGTTACTTTCCTTTTTTTAAACCACAGAACAAAGTGTCACAGCCAGATTAAACAGGCCACAAAGCACTCAGAGTACACACGTACAGTTAGCAACTTATATATTATATATATATATCTTAACCATGGAAAATGCTAAAAGATATCAACCATCTTTTAATGCAGATTTGTCAGAACCCTCAAGAAAGGTCAGCTTGTTCAAAGTGGCTGGTATTTGCATCAAGTGACATTAAAAGGCTCAGGTATTTATAGAGATTTGCCTGGGTCTCTACAGCACTAGGCAATTGAATGAAATTGCACAGATGAAAGGGCATTTCAGTCTAACAGCTGCAAATAGCTGTAGTGTAGTGAAGTGCTAAATGATGTCATGTTAAGCAGCATGATTGTCTAACTTAAGGATGGATTTTAATTGTGGAAGGGATAAGAAGATCACATGGGAAGCTTCTTCTTTTTTGGTTAATGAGAGTTGAATGTTTTACTCCTTATGGAGTTTCAGAGTAGCAGCTGTGTTAGTCTGTATCCATAAAAAGAAAAGCAGTACTAATAAATTTGTTAGTTTCTAAGGTGCCACAAGTATTCCTTTCCTTATGGAGTGCAATCCAAACTGCAGACCCTTCTTTTCCAAGTTTTATTTACGAGCTGTATCGTCTCTACTTGTATCAGCTGGTTACTGTGATACAGGATGGGGTTATTTTAGTTAATAAACGTGGACAGGTGAATCAGAAAGCAGAAGTCATATGGGGAGACTGATGGGAATAAAAGTAATTGTAGCTAAGTCCCTGTGATCCTAATGCTTGTCCTTTAGCTGAATCTTTGGTGGGAGAGCCAATCTTGACCCCAGAGGCGCAGAAGGAAAAATATGAGACTTCTATGATGAAAGGGAAAATGTTTATGAAATTCACAAAACAACAGTGGGGATTGTGGTCAAAAGGGGCAAAATCCTGTGTAAAATGCAATGAATTTCTAGGAAATTCTCTCTTCTTCCTTCAACCACATAAGCACCCTTACCTTCCAGTTTAACATAAATAGCCAGACTGACATATGTAAGTTGCTTTCTGCTTATGGAAACTTCATAAATCTGCACAGGGCAAAAGAAGTGGAGTGTGCTGAACAATCAAAAATGGAGAAAAAGGGCCCTTTGCATCAGTTCTCTTTGTGTGAAAATTTTTACTTTTCAGCACTTCCCAGTGTAGTGCGACCCAGAGCAGCTAAGTAGTTGTTTACATCTGTTTCATAGTTTGATACAGATGATCTGCATATAGGTGCCCTCAGGACACTTGCTAACCAAGCCAAATTTGAATGGGATATTATCTTCTGAACAGCTCAGGTACCTCCTGTGCAAATACTTGAAAAGAAGCACAATAAACAGACCAAATACTGAAGCCCTTCCTTACTCAGATAAACTCCCTATAGCACAATTAGGCAGAGATCAAGGGGAGATTGCTGATAGTAGTTTGTCTATATATATTTAGAAAAAATATTAAATACCTTGGAACTCTACTATTGTGCCCATAGGCCCTAAACCTGCAAAGAGTTAAATACTTGCAAAATTTTACTCATATGAGTAGCTCCATAGAATTTAATGGTAATACTTGAGTAACACTACATACTATAGAGGACTGAAAATTTTCCAAAAAGAAAAGGAGTACTTGTGGCACCTTAGAGACTAACAAATTTATTTGAGCATAAGCTTTTGTGAGTAGCTCACGAAAGCTTATGCTCAAATAAATTTGTTAGTCTCTAAGGTGCCACAAGTACTCCTTTTCTTTTTGTGAATACAGACTAACACGGCTGCTACTCTGAAACCTGAAAATTTTCCAACAGAACAATTTGCCAACAGAAAGTGCGGATTCAACTAAATCAAAGCATTTCATGGGAACGCGTTGATTATGTTGAAATGTTCAATGGCAAAGTGTCAAAACTTTGATTTCAATATGAACATACAATTTTGATAAGGTCAGAACATTTTGTTTCAACAGTATCATTTCAATTTTTCTATGATATGATATTAGTAAACAAAAAGTATGTTCCAACCATATTGAAATGAAATGCTTCACTGAGGTTGTTTTGATGTCTTTCCCATATGAAATATTTCAGAATTGTTCTTTTTTTATGGCAAATTTTGAAAATCTGAATTTCTGTTCTGATCTGTAATGAAAACAAATTTTAAAATGTTGGAATTTTCCACAGACAATTCCAAGTTTCAACCACCTCTACTGCACCTGTGCTTAAATGGGTATAGAATCTGAGCCATCACTAGTGTGGGTACATGCAAAATCTTGTTAGTTGCCCTCATGATCCTTTCCCCGACACTGTCCCTCTTACTGAGAAAAGTTTGACTCCAAGAGATATTCCCAGTGAATTAAGACAATATTGTTTATTCCTGAAAATAAAAAGGACTGAGGCCTGGTCTACACTGGGGGGAGAGGGATCGATGTAAGATACGCAACTTCAGCTACGAGAATAGCGTAGCTGAAGTTGACGTATCTTAGATTGACTTAGAATCACTTCGCGTCCTCATGGTGCGGGATCAACGGCGGCCGCTCCCCAGTCGACTCCGCTTCCGCCTCTTGCCATGGTGGAGTTCCGGAGTTGACGGCAGAGAGATCGAATTATCGCATCTACACTAGATGCGATAAATCGATCCCCGACAGATCGATCACTACCCGCCGATCTGGCGGGTAGCGTAGACCTGGCCTGAGAGTCATTGACTGCTATATCACCACCTGTGTCTTGGTTGGCATGGGAAACCTTAGTCCTGACATTTCCTAGCTTTTGGATGTTTGCTTTGGAACCTTAACATGCTTTTAATGTAGGCTTGTGTTAATACCATATTGAAATAGGCTGAGGGCCTGTGATTTTGTTGTGTTTAGACTGTACTCCGGCTACCTCAAATAGGCAGTTCTTCTTAAGTAACTACTCTAAAGCTAGCTTCCAAGTAGATTTCAGAGTTAACGCCATGACATGAAGGGGGCAGTTGACCACTCTCAGAGTCTGTTGCGTCAGACGATCTGGTTGAAGACTCAGGCAGACAGCACTGCATTGTTTTACATTAGTTTCACATTTGCAAGCTTTTCTTCACAGCCTTAAGGTTGAAAAAAAAACATTTTTTTCAAACTTGAAGCTTAGATTCTAGACCTGGACCAAGGATATCAAAACAATTGCCTAAAGCTCTGAGATGCAGACCATGGTTGACTGCTCTGCTTCTCTGGCACAATGAAATTTTCTACCATAAAGATAAATCTTGTCTGTGCAGGAGACAGAGCTTTCTCGGGGGCCAGCCTGAGGTTGTGGAATGAATACCCCCAGGCGCTAAGGGCCATCGTAAATCTCACCATCTTTCGCTCCAAGTGCAAGGCTACCTTCTTCGTTCTGCCTTCTCAACTACAACCACACAGCTATATATAAAACCCCAGTCCCAACCCAAACAACAAACGCACTCCAAAACCCCCTACCTAAACAAACACTCCTTGCACACTCTTCCCTCGAGGAGAGGATGAGAGAAAAAAACATGTGACAGATGTTAGTCACAGTGCTTAGTGCACTGTTGGAAGGTGCTCAGATATACTACTGCCTATATGGAGCTTGATAGAAGAACCTATATAGAACAGAGTAGACCACAATTCTACAACAGGCAGTGGAGTCTGAAGCAAATTCCATAGTCATTGAATAGTAAAATACAAGAGGCCCTACTTTAAAATAATGCAAAGGTTTCCATTACAATTGTGTTTGCTTTTAGTTAAATGCTACTTCTATCATATGATCAGCTATTTCTTAGGACAGCGATTACTGTATATAAATAAATGGATTGCATGTTTCATTGTAGGTCATGTCATTTCACTGCCTTGTGCTTCAGTTTTTCCATCTGTAAAATGGGGGTAATAATATTTACCCACATTGTAAAGGGATCTCTGGATAAAAAGTGAAAAATATTTTTAATAATAAAATTTATTATAATGATTGCTACTTTGATATTTGATACAGGATAACAGATGATTTTTAATTTACCATAAGCCTGATTTTCAGAAGAGCAGAGCACATCCCATTGACTTAGCAGGTGTTGCAGATTGAAAATCAAGCCCAGTAGTTTACAATGCTCACTTTCAAGAAAGAACATACAGTTGCAAGAATGTATAACCTGGATTCGACTAAAATTCTCCTAGGAATGTCTCACAAGACAATTTATTATTGTTGGATTAAATTCCAGCTTCAGTATTAAGCTAACCAGAACTTCAGAGACAAATATCAAGCTTCTTTACAAGCAGAAAAATATTTTTTCATAGGAACCTTTAAACTTATTTAAGAACCTTTAAGACTGTAAATTCCTTTGGGGCAAGGCCCTAGTTTTCTGTTATGTTGGTATAGCACCAAGCATGGTCAATACTCAGTAAATAATGGCCCAGACCCTCAGCTGGTATAATTCAGCATCGTTTCATTAACTACACTGATTTACACCAGCTAAGGGTATGGTTGGATATTTTGCATTTCTGCAGATCCTGAAATATTACCTGGTCTCATCATAATTTTTCATGGAGAGAAGACATTCTAGTGGGTAATTATTTCTCTTTTGTTCTCACATTAGTATTATCTGCTGCTTGTCTTTTTGCACCATTTTTAAAAATAAGTTTAAACATATTTCTGTCATTTGGGCACAGAGGACGCTAAACATACCTTCACCTACCACAAAATCCACCCTTTTTTTGGAAGACCACCTATAGAGAGCCTTTTACTTGCTTCCAGAGGATAGCTGTCACCACAACACAAACCCTACCACAAGTCCAGCATAGTTTGGTGTGATTGGCATTCTCCACTCACATGATGGCCAGAATGGAGGATGAATAGGAGAGGGTGGTCTCTCCATGTCACGGATGAAGTAGACATGTGGTAGCAATGGGTTAGGCTTACACTGCCAGTAAATACATTAAGAACTTTAATTATCCAGTGCTGCTGGGCTCTGAACCTTCAGAAGAATAAATATTTATTCTCCAGATTATATATATGAAACAGAAATATTTATTACAACATATGTTGGATAGGCTGGGGAGGGAGGAGAAAAAAGAGTAACAATTACATAACTCGTCAACTTGTTTAATAACCAACCTAGAAGTTTTTCTTTTCCTTTTCCAAGGAACTGCTAACCATGAAGATTCAGAACCTTGTCATTCTCTAGAATAGAGCTCTTCAGATGCATACTCAAGCAATGACATAGATCACAAACAAGGAAGCCCATGTTGACTGGCAGTTTAGTCTGGTACAAAGGGTCTTAGCCTACCATTTAGGAGCTGTGGGTTCAAGTCTTGGCTCAGTCACTGACCTGGTGTGTGACCATGAGCAACTCATTTCTCCTCCATGTGTTTGTGTTTCCCCTCCCCTTGTCTGTCTGCTCTATTTAGATTGTAAACTATTCTGGGCAGGCACTGCCTCTTATTATGAGTTTGTACATTTCCTAGCACAACAGGTTCCTCTAGGTGTTACCATAATATAAATAATAATATCACGAATCATTTCGTAACTTGAATTTAGTTAATTTAAAAAGAGTGGATCAAACCTATCCTTTTTTGTGGGTCAGACCCAACTCCTGAAGGCTGTTCTATTTATGACTGTGATCTGACTGGACCTAGACAGCCACAGAAAGGGGGAGCACAGAGTTGGTTTAAAGTCACCTTTGCACTCCTACATCATGAGTGATGCTGAATGTTCCTCAGCTGCATCCCACATCTCTTAAACAGAGCTGGTCCATTCATAATATAGCAGAATGGGTCGTAGAAAACATGTAGAACCGTCAATTTCAGTGTGTAGGGAAATAATGCAGACAGGACTTTATTTTGCTATGAACATAAATGAAAAATAAAATGAAAATCTCCAGTTTTGACAGCGATTTTATCTTAAATAGATGGTACATTAAATGCTGTCTATTCAGGGCAGAAGGTTAATTAGGCAACCTCTTTCCATTGCATCTTGTTTATAGGGACAGCTTGAATCACAGCAGCTTGTTGTGTTTCACATCTGTTAGGACTGGCTTTTGCTTACCCAAAACAGTTATCTCTTGCAATATTTTGATACGTATCATGTTGTTTTAGTTTGTGGCAAGATGTTATCAGAAAAACATTCTTAGGCAATCTTTGGACATTGTGGGTTTCAGAAATTCGGTAACACACAGACATCTTGCTATTTACGATCTTCCTAAGAATAAAAAGTTGTCTTAGTGGAGATAATTAATCATACTCAAGAAATTGCAATTTTAGCTTCACAGACACTTCCTTAACCCCTTCACTGCTTGGGGCACCTGGGTAATCCACAAATTGCCATGATCTCATAAACAGAGAGTTATTTCAACATTCCATAATAATCCTATGGAGAACTTTTTAGAGATAGGCAAACTATATGCTGATTTTCTTGACATATCAAATATTATACTGTTCATTGGCATCAAAATTTTGTTGATAAATCTGGTCATAGGATTCTAAAAGTCTCTCCCACAATGTAAACAAAATGCTGTTTTTAAAAACAACATTAAAGAAACAGAAGCAAGTACAAATATATGAAAAACATATGTGTATTTACCATTGCATTAAAACATATATATTCCTAAAATGATCACCTGAAGTATTTCCCTCAAGGAATACCAGGAATAGTAACAGAGTATGTGTATATGCACAGTGTCACACACATACATATATAGACCAAGATTTTGAAAAGTGCCTATTGATGCTCTACTTTTTGATGGCCAACTTGAAACACCTTGAAGTGGCCTGATTTTCAGCCGAGGTGTGTTTAGCATATTTACCCAAGCTTTGTGCTTGGATCAGAATTTGATCCTGAATTAGTTTTTTCAATTATGCATAATAGTCTCTCACCTCAAAGATTTCCTTGCCATAAACCTGTTTGACTAAAGAGTAGAGCTGTTCTGCGGGTAGAGCTGCATGGAAGAACTTTGATGGAACAATTTTCCATCAGAAAATGCAGTTCTATTGAAATCAAAAAACTGCAAAAAATTGTGTTGATATTGCCAAAATATCATTTTGCAGAAAAAAATGTTCTGAGAATGTCAAAATGTCTTAATTTGTCCCCATTTTTGGAATAAAACATTTTGTTTTTTCCTTTCAAAATAACCTTTCATTACAGTTTTAAAAAAATGTTATATTATATATTATAATACAACAGTTTAAAAAGTCAAAATTGAAACAAAATATTTTAGATTTTTTTGAAATGGTGTTTTTCCTCAGAATTTTCATGCATGGACAATTTAGAGACTTTGGAGTTTCATTTCAAATTGGAACAAAAACAAATTTCAAAATCCTCCATGAAACAGAATTTCCATTCTCCACCCACCTCTAATCAGGAGTAAAATAATCAAAGATAATTTATAAAAAATACCCAGTAATCCACCATAGAACTTCCTCTAAGTACTGTAATGCTGTGGGACCCAAAACGAACCAAGCCTCATCTGCCATATTTAATCTGAATTTTGCAACCATTGCTGTATGGTCACCCTTACTCTCCCATTGGTTTGAAGACACGGTGGCTGAACTTTCAGATATCCTGATAATAGATAAAAAAGAAAAAGGAGTACTTGTGGCACTTAGAGATTAACAAATTTATTTGAGCATAAGCTTTCGTGAGCTACAGCTCACTTCATTGGAAGTGAGCTGTAGCTCACGAAAGCTTATGCTCAGATAAATTTGTTAATCTCTAAGGTGCCACAAGTACTCCTTTTCTTTTTTGCAAATACAGACCAACACGGCTGCTACTCTGAAACCTGATAATAGATGGGTCCATTTCCTTTTAGTCATTTGAACTCAGCTTTTGTTAATGTTTGCTCTGTGGAAGTCTTCAATATCTAATCTAGCAGCAGGGAACAGATCTGTTGATAGACAGACCTGTGATGCTTTCCAGATTTTACAAAAGTAAAAGGTGTGTTAAAGATGTGACACTCCCTCCCAGGGCCAGACAGTTGTTGATAACCACAGCCAAGCCTGCTTTTGTTCACATTTCCCTGCAGGAACTTGTTCCGTGATTTATATCTAATGGGAGGGGAATGGTGGGCCACATGACTTATATTCTACAATGAACTCTGGCAATATCAGCATTAGTTTATAGAACTCCAGAACCGATTAAAATCCTAACAGACAACACCTCACATCTACAGATTGATCACTATCTCCCTGAATCATAATCACAGGTTTCAGAGTAGCAGCCGTGTTAGTCTGTATTCTCAAAAAGAAAAGGAGTACTTGTGGCACCTTAGAGACTAACAAATTTATTAGAGCATAAGCTTTCGTGAGCTACAGCTCACTTCATCGGATGCATTTGGTGGAAAAAACAGAGTAGAGATTTATATACACACACACAGAGAACATGAAACAATGGGTTTATCATACACACTGTAAGGAGAGTGATCACTTAAGATAAGCCATCACCAACAGCAGGGGGGGGGAAGGAGGAAAACCTTTCATGGTGACAAGCAGGTAGGCTAATTCCAGCAGTTAACAAGAATATCAGAGGAACAGTGGGGGGTGGGGTGGGAGGGAGAAATACCATGGGGAAATAGTTTTACTTTGTGTAATGACTCATCCATTCCCAGTCTCTATTCAAGCCTAAGTTAATTGTATCCAGTTTGCAAATTAATTCCAATTCAGCAGTCTCTCGTTGGAGTCTGTTTTTGAAGCTTTTTTGTTGAAGTATAGCCACTCTTAGGTCTGTGATCGAGTGACCAGAGAGATTGAAGTGTTCTCCAACTGGTTTTTGAATGTTATAATTCTTGACGTCTGATTTGTGTCCATTCATTCTTTTACGTAGAGACTGTCCAGTTTGGCCAATGTACATGGCAGAGGGGCATTGCTGGCACATGATGGCATATATCACATTGGTAGATGCGCAGGTGAAGGAGCCTCTGATAGTGTGGCTGATGTGATTAGGCCCTATGATGGTATCCCCTGAATAGATATGTGGACAGAGTTGGCAACGGGCTTTGTTGCAAGGATAGGTTCCTGGGTTAGTGGTTCTGTTGTGTGGTGTGTGGTTGCTGGTGAGTATTTGCTTCAGATTGGGGGGCTGTCTGTAAGCAAGGACTGGTCTGTCTCCCAAGATCTGAGAGAGCGATGGCTCGTCCTTCAGGATAGGTTGTAGATCCTTGATGATGCGTTGGAGGGGTTTTAGTTGGGGGCTGAAGGTGATGGCTAGTGGCGTTCTGTTGTTTTCTTTGTTGGGCCTGTCCTGTAGTAGGTGACTTCTGGGTACTCTTCTGGCTAGAGTACCCAGAAGTCACCTACTACAGGACAGGCCCAACAAAGAAAACAACAGAACGCCACTAGCCATCACCTTCAGCCCCCAACTAAAACCCCTCCAACGCATCATCAAGGATCTACAACCTATCCTGAAGGACGAGCCATCGCTCTCTCAGATCTTGGGAGACAGACCAGTCCTTGCTTACAGACAGCCCCCCAATCTGAAGCAAATACTCACCAGCAACCACACACCACACAACAGAACCACTAACCCAGGAACCTATCCTTGCAACAAAGCCCGTTGCCAACTCTGTCCACATATCTATTCAGGGGATACCATCATAGGGCCTAATCACATCAGCCACACTATCAGAGGCTCCTTCACCTGCGCATCTACCAATGTGATATATGCCATCATGTGCCAGCAATGCCCCTCTGCCATGTACATTGGCCAAACTGGACAGTCTCTACGTAAAAGAATGAATGGACACAAATCAGACGTCAAGAATTATAACATTCAAAAACCAGTTGGAGAACACTTCAATCTCTCTGGTCACTCGATCACAGACCTAAGAGTGGCTATACTTCAACAAAAAAGCTTCAAAAACAGACTCCAACGAGAGACTGCTGAATTGGAATTAATTTGCAAACTGGATACAATTAACTTAGGCTTGAATAGAGACTGGGAATGGATGAGTCATTACACAAAGTAAAACTATTTCCCCATGGTATTTCTCCCTCCCACCCCACCCCCCACTGTTCCTCTGATATTCTTGTTAACTGCTGGAATTAGCCTACCTGCTTGTCACCATGAAAGGTTTTCCTCCTTCCCCCCCCCTGCTGTTGGTGATGGCTTATCTTAAGTGATCACTCTCCTTACAGTGTGTATGATAAACCCATTGTTTCATGTTCTCTGTGTGTGTGTATATAAATCTCTACTCTGTTTTTTCCACCAAATGCATCCGATGAAGTGAGCTGTAGCTCACGAAAACTTATGCTCTAATAAATTTGTTAGTCTCTAAGGTGCCACAAGTACTCCTTTTCTTATCTCCCTGAAGTCAAGGACTGTAACTTCCCCCTAATGGTCTCCTGCCAGGTCTGGATGAATGTACTCGGCTGATAGGCCCTCTGAGATGGCATTCAGTTGGCAGCCTTCACCTGCCTGCAGTTAGTAAGCTTGACAAAGATATTACGGAACCCAGGTGACAACAGTCAATGGCATGAAGTAACAGACATGGGTCCATAATTCAGAGAGGTCCATGTTTATTTCTTCCTCACAGGAATATGTTCAGGCTTCTGAGTGTAGGTTGGATACATTAAATGTGTAACATGAAATGTGTGCAAATTAAAGGAAGGCAGGCAATGGATGTAGATGAGATAACAAGTTAATATGGCTGTAGTAGACTGTCACTCTAGTCAAAAAAGGTAGAAAGGGTCCAAATCAATAGTCTTGCCTTACAATTTACTTTTAAAGAGCTGCTCATCTTCTGACTCTTGTGGAGTAAACATTTTCAGCTCCTTGACAATTTCCACCCTTTCCCAGCTGTAGTTTCAGAGCTCTCCACTTTACCGAACAGCATTCCATTTTTTTTAAGTATAACAAAAATGGCATCCTCCTGGAACAATGAAAGAGCACAGCACATCAGTACTCTGCACCGTCCACTCTGTTTGATTCCAGCTCCCTTTAATGATCCAGTGCCTACTGTCAGAAGACAGGATACCTGCTTAGGTGCACCATTGGTCTGACCCAGTATGGCCGTTGTTATGTTCTTATGATCCTGATCCTAACTTTCAAGTCCCTCATTGGTCTGGGACCAGACACCTCACAGACCACCTTCCCCATCCATGATTCAACACAGCAGCATAGGAATTGCCGTAATGGGTAGGACCTAAGGTACATCTAGTCTAGTATCTTGTCTTTGTCAGTGGCTTCAGAGGAAGGTTTAAGACTTCTGTAGGGGGCAGATGTGGAATAATTCCCCCACCCCCCAGCCATTACATCTCATCCTGATCTCTAACAGAGATTCACTTCAGCCCTGAAGCATGAAGTTTAATATCCCATCTAAATGTTTTGTTAATGTTAACTATTATAATTCTGGATATTTTTGTCATCAATATAAGTGTCCCTTTTAGACTCTTGCTAAGTACTCAGCCTCAGCAACTTCCTGTATCAATGAATCCCACAGTCTAATAATAGGCTGTGTGAAAAAAGCATTTCCTTTTGTTTTTGAATTTGCCACCTTTAAGTTCATTGATTGTCCCCTTGTTTTTGTATTATGAGCCAGGAAGAACAGAAGCTTCCAATCTAAGTTCTGTAGACCATTCTTAATTTTATATATTTATCATGTACCCTCTTATTTTCAATCAATCAATTACTATTGACTAATGCAGGGGAAGGGACTTGAGGTCCCTTCCAGCCCTACATCACTAAGATTTCTAAGAAATAAAACTCTTTGTGCAAAATGTTGGGGAACCAGAGGCTGGCATTCCCAGTGCTGGGCCCTAGAGTGTAGAACATGCTGTTGGAACTGCTTGTCTTGGTTTCTGGGTCTCTACAAGTGTTACCAAAGCACCTTTACCTGCTGCCCTTGCCTTGGATACCTTGTGACTACTTTTCCAGCAGAAACCTTTCTTCTAGGAGAGGAATAATAATGTTGACCATTTTGACAAAAGCTGTTGGAAATGGTACTGATTCCCTGGGTCTTATTGGAATTTGGTCTCTTCTCCCATAATTTCTTTCACTTCCCAAAAGGCCTTTCAATATCTAGCACAAGCCACTGCTTCAGAGAAGCTGTGTGGAGAACTCTGGAGTAGGTATTCGGAGTGAAGTGCAATGACAATTGTGTTGTAGTACAGTACAAATGTGGAAGTGAGATAAAATGCCACTGAGAACAGCATGGGTAGTGTGAACATATTACACCCCGAGTACTTACACTGGTGATTCAATTATTAATGGCTCAGTTCCAAGTGGAGATGCAGCCAGAAAGCTTGATATCACTGGCTAACTGAAGACACCGCAGCATATTTCTCCTTATTGACCCCCTTAGTGGCCTCATATACTTGTCGTACAGGAGGTAGGATACAACTCTGTCCCTGTGCACTGAGTGATGTTCCATGTAGTGTACTGCGGGCACCCAATCTCAAATGTAGAATAGACATTTTTCCCAGTCCTTGCTGTTCGGGAGTTCTACCATTGTGAACATCAATTCTTTTTATATACCCTTGGCCCTCCCCCAGAATTGTGTAAGAAGGAAAATGAGGGGGGTTTAGATTAAAGAATTAAACTTTCTACTGTACCTGATGAACCTATTTCCTCTGCCTGAAATCTTACAACAATATAAATGGGGAAAGAAAAGTAAAATTTAATCCAAAAATATGCTCCAGTGGTGTGAGAGTTGTCTCTGTATATAGCTTGCGCGTGAACCCCTCCCTTCCAGTCTTTGCAAAATGACACAAGATGAGAATTTCAGGGGCACACCATCTGATTTCCAAATCCTAAAACCTTGTTAGCCATAACCCTGCTGGAATGCTCTTACTGAACACATTGAAACATGTTCCCTTTTTTCCCCAGGTTTTCCCATTCAGCTTTGGCAACAGGCTGGTTTAAAAATCCAGAAATGATACTTCCAGTTGTTGTTTTGGGGCATACAATGCAGGCATTGTGCGTCGCTAAATGGAGCAGATCACAATTGTTTATACTGTGCCAAGCTACACTTTTCCATGTGGCATTGTTAGACTTAAGCAATTTGTCTGCCCAGTAGCCATATATTGGGATCTCATTTTCATTACCTTCTATCTAACATTTGAGATCTGTATATGACAGATATGATCCAAGACAGCTCTGTGATAAACCACAGATCACTGGCAACTATTTAGTGGGACAGATGGCCTTTTAGAGAGGCTAGAGGGCATGATGAGCATGAAACGTTCTGTTAATCATTGTTGTACCCTTGTATATGAATGAATGATAAATACAAGCACAAACGTGTGTCCATTGGCATCCAAAGAAGATAACTGAGAAGAAAGAGGTGAGAAAGACCAGCCTCTGGAATTTCTTTTTCACCATTATAAGTGCATTAACTGAAACGAGTTTGACTGTATACCTTTAAAAAAATTAGGCCATTTCAGGAGTGTTGATGTTTGTAACCTACATCTGACTTTGAACTCCTAATTTTGCCTTACTTGCTGGCGGAGGACATGCTGTGAACAAGGGCAATTTGATACAGCTTTCATTTTGGAATTGGAATTTTTCAGTTTCAGATGGGTTGGGCATGAAGCTGTGCATATGGTCAAATTAAAAGCTCATGTGGTTGAGGTAGACACATAGTGGGAGGTTTTCTCTGAAAAGGACACTTGCTGTGTTTTAACAGGGTTTTTTTTTTTATTAAAGAGATTATGATTCCCCACATCCTACAAATGCACCACATTGTTGCGCCATAGTATTGACCTACGTGATGGCAACAACATTCTTAGAAATAGATTCCTACCCTCCAACCCATCTGACATCTGACTTGGTTAATTATTTGTTTTTCCTGTTTATTTTTAATGAATTGTTGTTGAAATCAAAAGAAACTGGAGTCTCTAAATTCAGGTGATGCTGCAATTGCTCTTTCATGGGAAACTTTTGTCAGCATCTCCCTGATTTTCAACTGTTTATAACCCGACTCTGTAATGGACCTTCCCCCTGTGAAGTTAATAGGAGTTTAGTGAGATCAGGCTTTGTCCTCAAATCTGAAAAGAACTTTTCTTTTACAACATGTTAGCGGCTGGCCTGTTTTGCCTTTTTAGGATGGGAAAGAAGTCTAACTTTCAGATGCTTCAGAGTAGCAGCCGTGTTAGTCTGTATTCGCAAAAAGAAAAGGAGTACTTGTGGCACCTTAGAGACTAACAAATTTATTAGAGCATAAGCTTTCGTGAGCTACGATCAATGCATCCGATGAAGTGAGCTGTAGCTCACGAAAGCTTATGCTCTAATAAATTTGTTAGTCTCTAAGGTGCCACAAGTACTCCTTTTCTTTTCAGATGCTTGTCTTGCCTATTTGTACTTCAGTTTGTCTTTTATGGAAATGCTGTGTAGGCCATAATGGGGACTGCTTCCCCTGCTGGTGGTATGTGAGCTTGATGTTCCAGGCATTTACTTCACAGCCATTTTTTTAAAAAGGGTAGCACATGAATCAATGACATTTGGGAACCGTTGCAGTGCATGATTTTGTGGTTAAGGCAGCAGAATGCTGCCCTAGGGAACTGGATAATCTCTGTCTCTGCCACAGAATTCCTGGCTGATGCTAGGCGAGTCACTTAAACCAACCATTTGACAGATAATCACTAATGGTATGTTCCTCGTTTTCTGGGTGCTCAATTGGAAACACTTGGATCCTGATTTGCAGATGTGCTGAGCATTCCTAGCTGCAAATGACATCAATGGGAGCTGTGCTTTGAACCTATGGAGTGCTATAATATTGCTAGACACTCTGTCCATCAGGCTCTAGGCATCTCATATTGGGCACTCAGTGGACAATTTTGGCCGTAATCTCTCTGTGACTCGTTTCCCTATATGGGAATAATATCACCTTATCTCACAGGGGTGTTGTGAAGATCAATTCATTAATGTGAGTTTCTGGAATAGCCTTCCAAGGGAAGCAGTAGGGGCAAAAGACATATCTGGCTTCAAGATTAAACTTGATAAGTTTATGGAGGAGATCATATGATGGGATAACATGATTTTGGCAATTAATTGATCTTTAACTATTCATGGTAAATAGGCCCAGTGGCCTGTGATGGGATGTTAGATGGGGTGGGATCTGAGTTACTTTAGAGAATTCTTTCCTGGGTATCTGGCTGGTGAATCTTGCCCACATGCTCAGGGTTCAGATGATCACCATATTTGGGGTCGGGAAGGAATTTTCCTCCCGGGCAGATTGGAAGAGACCCTGGGGGTTTTTTGCCTTCCTCTGTAGCATGGGGCACGGGTCACTTGCTGGAGGATTCTCTGCACCTTGACATCTTTAAACCATGATTTGAGGACTTCAATAGCTGAGACATAGGTGAGAGGTTTATTGCAGGAGTGGATGGGTGAGATTCTGTGGCCTGCATTGTGCAGGAGGTCAGATTAGATGATCGTAATGGTCCCTTCTGATCTTAATATCTATGAATCTATGAATGTTTGTGAAGTACTCAGACACTGTAGTGAGAGCACCTTAGAAAAGCCAATGAGGAAATTAATAACTCTGTATTCAGTTCATGGTTTTGATATTATGTGGGAAAAAAGACCTGGGTCCACACTCTGGATTAATTATAAATAGAATAAATACATACAGTATGTTAAAATAATATATTTGTGAAGTTTTACAGATCTCTGTGATGCCATGCACTTCTGTGCCCTCTGCCAGTTAGTACCAAGCGGTGTCCTGTAAGGTCTCTACTGAAAGCCTATGTCACAATGATCATCATAATAATCCGAAAATGTACATATGGATAATATGTAAGGAGCTATGCATAAATATTGAAAATTATGCTGTAAGGTCTGTGAACTGGGGTTAGTTATCTATATGTCTCTTATATGTAAAATAAGTATTGTATACTTCACCATGGATGCACATTTACAGACTGATCAACATGCAAATCAAGAGATTGTGAAGTCTCGAGGGGCGATTCTCTACAAGAAAAACAAGCAGCAGGGGTTATCCTGTTTACAAGTGAAGACAATGGCTTGTTGGAACTATATCTGGGCGTGCAGAGATACACCCAGGTATCCTTCACCTAGAGGACAAGCTGCCGGCTGGCTTGTCTTATGAATTGATGATCACAGCCAGTCTGGCTGTTTAATGCTGGGAGAGATACTTTGGGTGAGCTAACCTTTATGATTTAGGAGACTGCCTTGTTAGATAAGTTTACACTGTAGAAAGCATATTATGATTTTATTTTATATGTAGCACTTTGTTTCCATTAATTCTACTTGCTTCTTCTCGAATCTCCATTCTTTGTCAAATTAGCTTGGGCTTGTTTTCACCATAAACATATCCAAGTGCTGTAAGTTGAATGGAGAGGCGATCCTGAGGTGTAACTGGTAGGATGGTTTGGTACTGTTCCTTTGGGAATAGTAGATTTGTGAATTCTGTGAGTGCCCAAGGAAACGGGCTGGTCACTCCAGATGGACATTCAGAAGGCTTGCTGACCTGGAGAGAGACAGCAGAGCTCACGTAGGCCTGGAGTTGCTTGTGGTTGGGGAGCTGATCCTGGCAGGCACAGACAAGTCATGCTAAGGGCCAGTGGTAGTGAGGTGCCCCAGAAATCTAGGGTAGTATTGGGAACCACTATAGCGTCCAGGGTCAGTTTAAGGCAACCTGGGGCCCTTAGTAGCCCAAAATGGGGTCCCCTTGATTTTCTTCCTGTGCTGTGTCATCATGTGCCTCCAGGATCCAGGACTCTCATCATTGAAATGCATCTGCTTCTGGAGTCCAACATGGCAATTGATTAACAGCACACAGGAATAATGCAAAGCCGTTTAGGACTAGGGCAAAGATCAGCAACCTTTGGCAAGTGGCCCGTTCCAGGCCAATGGGGGCTGTGGGAAGCGGTGGCTGGCACATCCCTCGGCCCACGCCACTTCCCGCAGCCCCCATTGGCCTGGAACAGTAAACTGCGGCCAATGGGAGCTGTGATCGGCCAAACCTGCAGACGCTGCGGGTAAACAAACCATCCCGGCCTGCCAGCGGATTTCCCTGATGGGCCGCATGCCAAAGGTTGCCCATCCCTGGACTAGGGCATGAAAGCTATAATGGAAAATGGCACATAAGAAGAACTGGTATGATCTGAAGACATTTTAGGATGCAATTTTGCAGAAAAGAGATGGAATTTTAGTTTCTGTTGATAGACCTCCTCATCTTACATTTTTCATTCACCGTGATCCAGAATAGACCAGAATACTAACTCTTAAATTATTGGCAATTTGTTCAGCTCTCTAGAAAAATGCCTCCAATAAACATAAAACCAGCTAGTCAGTGGAGTATTAATTCAAACCCAAAGAGATGGAAAATGCTTCTTTTGCTGTTTTATCTGAAGCCAAAAGGGATATTGCTTTACATTTTTTAGAAATAAAAGTGCTGCCTTCCAGCATTGAGATATGTTCTCCCCTTAAGCGCTTGTTAATTTCAGACTAGACTTGATTAGATGAGAACTGAACAAGACTGAAACCTTTCATTTCATTCTTTCAAACAAAAATAAGAAACAAACAAACACAAACAAAAATAAGAAACCTCCCTCAAAACCCATATGGAACATAGCCTGAAGTGCTCTTTTGTGATTGACATAAAATACCTTACATGGGTGAATAAAATAGCTGTTGGTAACTCAGGTCTATGGGATACTGGTAATCCCATATAATTGCCAACTTGTGGGGTGATTGGTGAAAGAAAGCTTAAAGCCTTTTTATTTCATCGTGGTAATGATGAGGGAGTTACCTAAAACATATGAATGCACTTCTCTTCATTTAGACCATCAAAGGTTCACCAACGAATTCCTTTCTTTCAGAAAGCTGGGCTTTAGTCTGCCATGAAACTCAATCCATGGCCCTCTAATTAATTTTGCTAAATAGATTAGCCAATTGGAGATGCATCTTCAGAGAGAAGTAGCCTCTGAAACAAGTTTTCCCCCATTCTCAAGGTGAGATGTTTTGCTTCCAGGACATCCTTTCAAGTGCACTGGACTACTTTTAGACTGGATTAGTTGAGGCAAATGGATTAGCCTTTGTAGGTATTAGAACCAAGGGCCTTTAGAAAGGAAAACAAGGTGCCTAGTTTCACCAGTATGCCTCTAAAAGCTACTTAGTGCAAACATCCGTAAAACTGTCAAGAGAGAGAACTTGTAAAAGCAACTGTAAGCACATCCTCAGACTAATTGTAAGACACACATTTACACAGAAATATGAACACTGCAAACAGTGAAAACTGCTCCATAGGACCAACACACACATAGCTAATCTTAGCTAACATAAAGCATATTTACTTATGTCTTCAAGGATGCTTGAAATTCTACATCATCTGCCAATTTTTCCTCTGTGTTAGTTGTTTGTTTACAGCATTAATCCCCTCTCAAAAGTAACACTGAATACTACTCCCCTACCCTGGATCACCAAATCCAGGAAGGGGCCAACCACCTGAAAATCTGTGGAGTTGAGGCTGCTCAGGCAGCAAGAGGCATTCAGCAGCTCTCAGGATCAGGTCCTAAGTTATGCCTTTTGTGCTGCTAATTAGGCCCAGTACAAACCGACCAAACAGCATAACGAGGAATGTTGGTTTGAAGCTCACAAAAAGTCTGAAGAAGAGAGGAGTTGCCTTGGCACTTGGATTCACATTTTTAAAATACTTGCTTCTCCTAAACTTTACCTTTCCTCCCCACAAATGTGAGGGATACTGATCATTTTGGCTTGATGTTGTAATTTTAACAAGATCGTGCTTTTATTTTCACAGGAAATAACACAAACTCTATAGAGATAACTAACTCAGGTGAAAATTAGCTCTATCTATCTATCTCTCTATCTAAAATACCATAGATGTTTGCTCTGAAGACATTTATTTTTGTGGGCAACTGACCTGCTGGGCATCAAAAGATAGATGACATTGTATTTGCCCATTATATGCCAATGGGTTACTGGTATGCCAGTATCTCACTAAGTCTATGCTATGAGTTAGGGGTGTCATTCCTAGCTTGCTTAGACATATTTGCACTAGCTCTCTTCAGAGCAGCCAAAAATAGCAGTGTAGTGGTACTGTGGGCACATGGGCTAGCCTCCTCAAGAATGTACCCACGGGGTTCAGGTGCATTTGTACTTGGGGTGGCTGCCCTGAGCCGCTGCAGCCACTGTCTGTGCTCCTGTGGTAACCCTACTATTTTTCGCCTGCTAGCTCAGATGGGAACTAGCAGGAATATGTTTGTAGGAGGTGAGAATTACTCCCCCAGCTCATAGTGTGTATGTAGCCTGAGTGTGACCACCGAGCACTCTCCTGTAATCAGTTCTTCAGGTGGACTCCTTGTACTTCATTCTGACCCTTTGGATCATTGTTCCCCTATGGTATGTAGTGAGTGACCTGGGTTTGTTCCTGGAGGGCAGGACACAGCTTCCGTTGAGGATGCTATAATTGGCACTTTGATACTTGACATGTAGTGTTCAAAGAATGGGAGATTTTACAACCTGACCCTTGTCCAGAAGCCACAGACATTACTCTTTGCTAAACATCTAGGGTGAAATCTGCCCCTTTTAAGCCAATGGGAGTTTTGCCATTAATTTCAATAGGGACCAGGATTTCTCCCCTATTCTCTGCAGGAATTGGATGCAAAGGAGAGGTGTTACTCCGTCTTCTTATCTATTTTTGCAAGAGGTACTTTCCGGTCTGATTTTCTGATGGAAGTTTCTATTCTCAGAGGTGATGGCAGCCATCGACAGTACTATGGCTTAGGGACTGTAATGTATAGAAAACACTCACAATCACATCTCTACCTATTGCCATTGGCGGTACCTTTTCTTCTGAAATTAAAAAGCTAACATCCAAGATTCAGAACCATTTAAGGATGCCAATGGAAGAAAAACTGGTAGCAACAGTCTTCCAAAGTGTTTAGGATGGGTAGTGTCTGTCTTTATCAAATGGCTGCAAAAAAAGGATTTGAAGGCTCTATTAAATATCAGAAACCTATGAAGTTACGCCCTGTCAATAAATACTACACATAACCTAACGCTGGTGTGGGGAGTTCTTCAGTGAACAACAGTTAAATAATTATCCTTTTAAAAACATCCTATCCTCTTGCCAAAGAATATAGTAGTTGTGATACAATTATGACAAATACTTTGGAAAAGTGTGCTAAAAATGTCATCTTCCCTATATACGTCTTGAGTACTATAAAAAAGCCTGTAAATACATTAATCAACTTAAGGATAATGAATGGCTGTTATTCTATTTTGCAGTTCTATAGCACCTTCCATTTAAGGTCTCAGTGCATTTTACAATCCTTGGTTAAGCCTTGTAAACACCACCCCTGGGAAGTAGATAGATATTACTTAACCAGATTCATCCTAGGTGTAACTACATGGAAGCCAATGGAGTTGCACCAGGGATGATTTAGGCCCATTATAGACGTTTGGGCTAGGGCAGGAGCCTGGGCTCTGGGACCCTGCTATGGGGGAGGGTAGCTAGCAAGCAGGGGCAAGAGGCAGCGAAGTAACTGGAGTGAAGGTAATGAAAACAGACTGGAACCAGATTTAGGACTAACATAATTAGAGTTAATGTTAGCATTGAAAGTAGAGATTTGGGGGCTGGTGATGCCGGAGGCTACTGTAGGTCTATCAGCCTTGCTTAACTGTCTCTCTATGTGGGGTTTTGTATCTGGGAAGGGATCGTCACATTGTGCTCACAATTGGACCACCTGCTCATATGTCTCATCAGCTAAAAATGGCTTAAAGGCTTCTTATCATGGAGTAAGATAGGGATCAGGCATATAAAAATATTGAGCTCTCTGATACTTCATCTCTGGATGTACACCTAAAAAGCATGTTCTTATTGAGGCCTGATTCAGCACGATATTAAGTACATGCCTAACTTGAAGCACATAACTAGTTCCTTTGACTTCATGTGCTTAAAATTGGGCACATGCTTAAGATGTTTGGTGAATCAGTCTTGCTTCCTTCTTTATCTTCTCACTGACCTTCCAACCCTTTTACTTTCCCATTTTTTTCCCTTAGTGAAGTGCTAGCAATGGACCTAAATCAAACACTCACAAGCTCAGCACTCTTGGACTTGGGCATTGATCAGACTTGAATCTTGATCCTGTATTTTGCTACCGGCCCTTATTTCTGTCCTGGGTTGAACCAAAACCTCCAACTGAAACCCCCACACTTTGACAAAGTTCAGATCAAGTAGATGAAACATGTATATTTTCGACTGGGAAATGCCTGGCAGGCCTAGAAACAATCTACAAGCCAGGTGTGTGGCTCAGGCAGCTTCCAACTCCCCATGCTCCATTGATACTGCTTTTATGAGAGAGCAACTTCAATCCTCTCCTGGAAGAAACATTCCTGCCCCAAGGGGACAAGTGATTCATTCTTTTTATGAGGTCAGTCCTGCTGCAGATCTGCTTAACAGAAACTGCCAACAGTATTGAATTTAACTAATAGTCACAAATGATTTTGGAATGTGGGATCAAGTTTTGTGAGATGATAAAGTCATGGCCTGGCACTGAATTAGTACCTAAAAGTCGCTATCAGGACAACTGACAATTAAATACAGTTCTTAAATCACCTTGCCATCTACCCACATATTTTAAACTTGCGTAGAAAATCACCCAGCCTGTTGGAAACGGCAGTGGATGAATCCCAAAAGAACTAGATGCTAAGAAAAGTGTGAAGCACCCTGAAAAGGTTCTGATTGCTATCTAACCTTATGTTGATTCCAGAAGCAAAAAATCAACCATAGTGACTCCCACTGACTCTAAATTCTTCTGGGACACTTCTTAGCTTGGACCACTACTTTCCAAATGTATCTTGTCCTCTGTATTCAAAATAAACCTGTCATTTGGCTTCTCTCACTATACAAAAGTTCTGCCCCGGCTCAAGGGGCTGCTTTGGAGTGTGGAAAGTGAGAAGGAACAGCCACAGAAAAAAGAAGACCAACAGTGAGAGCAGCAGGCAGAGCTTCTCAGGAGGCCCATGATGAAAACTGACCCCAATGGGGAAGAACAAAAGTTTCTAGAGCACGATGGATGTCACTGAAGCAAGTGTCTCAGAAGGGAAGCATGTTTAAGAGAGTCTTTATAAACCTTTGGGTCATGGTCCTCAAGAGCTGGCAGCAGTTGTCTGGAGCAATCACACGCCTCCTTACATTCCCTGTCTTCAGACTTCCAATGAAGCCTGTCTGCTTAGTCACTTGCAATTTGTCCGCCTCAGTCACTCAAAGTGCTCCATACATTCATTGAGCTGCTCCTGCACTCCTTTGAAGTGGTTGCATATCTGGAGCTGGTTGAATGATTGATAGAAAGCATGAGTGGCTTAGAATATTTGTAATGAGGGGTTCTGGTGATGAGTGGGAAGAGAAGAGGAATTGGCTTTATGCTGCTTTTTTTCTTTTTTGTCCAAACCAGTCAGTAACTTTATAGAGGTTTGGGTTGGACACTTTCAGAAGCTGTGGTTTGGGCTAGTTGCTAGAGATGACTCAAACCAGAATGCAGTTCTGCAATGTTCCTTCGGCATATAGACTGCAGTCATTTCCACGTAGCTTAGTGAAAAGGGAATTTTATTTTCAACAGACAGAAGAGTGAGCCCAGTCAAACTTTCCTGACCTATGTGTTATTTAAGAAACCAGAAGCCACACTGAGAGGTGCATTGAATGAAATTCTCAAAGCAGTGGAAGTATTGGGAAAGGCTTCAACTAACATAAATAATAAATATTAGAAAATCTCCAAAGCACGGAGTTTCTATTGGCGAATCTGCGTAGAATTGACAACTCCCCTTACGAATACTGTACATTCATTAAAAAGAAAAAGGAGTACATGTGGCACCTTAGAGACTAACAAATTTATTTGAGCATAAGCTTTCGTGAGCTACAGCTCACTTCATCGGATGCATTCGGTGGAAAATACAGTGGGCCGAATGCATCCGATGAAGTGAGCTGTAGCTCACGAAAGCTTATGCTCAAATAAATTTGTTAGTCTCTAAGGTGCCACAAGTACTCCTTTTCTTTTTGCGAATACAGACTAACACGGCTGCTACTCTGAAACCTGTACATTCATTAGTAACTGAGATTCCTTCATGGCAGAGAAAAAGCTGAGGATCCAAGCATCATTTCTCCATACATTACTGCCTTAATTCATCTTCTAGCAACACTTTTGTAACTGCACATCTTTATAAGAAGATTAAGAAATTCTACTCATAGCATTGCTTAAAGAGCAGTAACCTCTCGTAATAAAGCAGTCTAGTGAGTTTGAGCACAGGGCTGGGAGTTAAGAACCCTTGAATTCTAATCCTGGGTCTGACACTGACTTCCTTTGTGACCTTGGGCTAGCACTGACACAGGGACTTGGGGGAGGCTACTTTTATCTCCTCTGTTAAGGGCTATGAGGGCCACTTCACCTCAGGGCATGAGCTAAGATGGCCCTAAATTGCATTCCCTGCTCCCATAGTCTCTATAGGGCTGGCAGTAAAGAGGAACTGGTAGGACTCAAGACCACTGTGAGATGCAAAGGGTTAAATTAAAGAGACTGTTAGGTAAACCAGACACTTTACTTAGGTTCTCAGTGATTCTGATTCAAGTTTCTTATTGAAAGAAAAATGAGTCGTAATATTCTTTTAAAAAGTGTATTAAAATCAATATAACTGCAAAAATAAAATCAAGAAAGCATATCAGTAGGGCTAAACAATAACCAGACTAAAAATGATTCAAACAAAGCAGCTGTTTGCTAAAATCCAATTAATGAACCAGTGGATTAACAAAGGTATTGAATTAGTATCAAATCATCCATTTAGTTAAATCATTGAATTAATACAGAGAATATTCAATCCTTACAAAACCTAAGCAAAAAATCCAGGGACGTGGATGTCTTTTTAGTTATATCTAGCCACAGAAATTTTACCCAAACCAGCATAACCAGATTTAGCTGATTAAATAATCCATTGGCCAGAGAGAATAATTGATTACATCTAATTAATAATATCAGAGCCAATCTAAGCCTTCTCCTTGGGTTTTGCCTATAGAGTGGTGACTAATATTATTCCCCATGCCCTAACAAAGGTCTCACTGAAGACTTTGGCAAAACTATCTGAAAAGTGAAAGCTCAGCACTCTTGCTCAGTAATTTGCATGAATTCTCAGGGTTTCTAACACAGAATTTAGAACTCTTTTCTCGTATCTTTTAAAGACACAGCACTTAAGGTGATTAAAACTTGGGAATATTTCTTTCTGGCTCCTTCCCTTGAGATTTTACAGGTTGCAACATACTACTACTTTATTTTTTAAACTCTCGAACCCTAACACACAAACCATAAACAAAGAGAGATGTAGTAGGCTGTTCCCTAAAGCAGAGAGGCACAACTTAACCCACCTTTAGGCTGGCTCTTTGCAGACTGCCCAAAGAGGAACCAGATCACACAGCTTCCCTCAGAGCCACTCAGCCTGCAAGTAGGACCAGGAAACCATTTACAATTTAAAGTGGTAGCTTGTAATGTTAACACAGTATTCAATGTACCATATCTTTCCCCCAAACTTCACAGGCACGCTTTGATATCTCTCTAAATATCTGTGACAAACTGTTGCATCTTTCTTCTTTCCATCCATGAAACACTTCCGATCTGTTCCCTGAACTAGGTGGTTCCGCAGAGGTGCTGTAGCTAGTTCTGTGCCCAGGGGCAATTCACTAGACTGGACTGCAGGTGCTCTGAGGCCATTTTATGCCAGTGGAGCCATCATAAAGTGTCTGCAGTGCCGTGATTAGTGCCCTCTCAAGGCTTTAGAAGCAGTTTTAGAACCTAAGGCACAGCTGCTGTATATTAAATTCTGAACAGTTGCATGTTTTTGGTGGGATAGTGGAAGTTTCTATGACTTTACTCATTTTCCTTCCTGTGCTCACATCAGTTACACTGGGCGTGGGGAAGCAGAGCCTTGCAGGCCCTGTAGGGGTTCGCATAGGACAGGATTGTTCGGTGTGGGCAAGGAACCACATATAGTGAGCTGCACTTTACTGTTGCCTCTGTCTAATGCATGCTGCGCACTGCAGCATGCTGCACACCTCCAGTTTGCAGATCATACCCTCTTGGGTGCTGGCAGGAAGATAGTGCTGCCCGCAACTCCTTCTACCCCACAGATGTGTTGGGTTCAGGAAGATAGTGAAAGGAGACTTCCCCTAGAACATCGACACAACACAGGGCTGGATTCAACCCACTGATTTGAACCCAAAAGTTCAAGACACCCAAAGAAGTCACAAAGCTGAAAAATTGCCGTCTTCTTGTCAAGTTCATTGTCTCACTTGAGGTCATATAGCCATGCATTTCATTAGACACATGCACAGCAGTGGTCCATTTCACCCTGAAAATAAATTACATTGTCTGTCCCTGACTTCCCCCAATATACTTCTCGTAGTGCTTTCACTCTTCATCCAATAATCCTGTCAGCCCAGCCATTGGAGAGAATTCACATTGATGAATAAATGTTGAAAATATTGATTTGGTGTGTTGGACCCAGAATGAAATTAGACACGTGGATCGAGGGATTTTGTACTGTCAGCAAGAACAAAACCCAGGCAGTGACACGCACAGAGTAATAAAATGGCTCTGGGAAGCAAGTTCCAGCTTTGCATTGTTGACATTCATGTTCCCAACACAGATCAAGGCAGATTCTTTCTTTCTTTCTTTCTTTCTTTCTTTCTTTCTTTCTTTCTTTCTTTCTTAAATAGCACTGCAGAGCTACACAACACTTTTCAAAACATGTAGGCAGAAGAGATCTTCACTCTCAAGAGCACCTATTCTGACTCATACAAATATAAAGTAACAGACCACTACTCAGATGCAAGAAGGTATGAAGATATTGTCAGAGAGCTGATCAGCTTGTAAATATCAAGGCTTCCCCAGAGGTGCTGGAACAATTTGTACAGAGTGGGTGCTGAGAGCCATTGAACCAAACTGTAAACTCTGTATATAATGGAAACCACTTCAAGCCCAGGGGTGCTGCAACACCCCTATTTCCACCACCCATAGGCTTCCCTAAAAAGGAAGCTCTTAGAGATATGAAAATTCAGAGAATCATAGATTCCAAGGCCAGAAGAGGCTGCTGTGATCATCTAGTCTGACCTCCTGTATAACACAAGCCATAGAACTCCCCCAAAATAATTCCTAGAGCAGATCCTTTAGAAAAACATCCAATCTTGATTTAAAAATTATCCGTCATGGAGAATCCACCAGGACCCTCGGTAAATTTTTCCAGTGGTTAATTCCTTTCACTGTTAACACTTTATGCCTTGTTTACAGGATGCAGAGGCAGATTAGGGGTTTATGGGGCACCTGGGCCAGTGCAAGGGGGGCCCTTCCCCACCCCTTCCACCTGCAGTGCCCCCTGCCCCCCTCCCCTGGTGCTCCTGCCGGGGAGCTGGGTTGGAGTGCAGGGGGCTTGCCCTGCTCTGCCCACCCGGCACGCCTGCTGGGGAGCGGGAGAAGACCTTGCATCCTGATCCAGCTCCCTGACAGGAGTGCTGGGTAGGAGGGAGAAGCCCCCACGCCCTGGCCCAGCTCCCTGACAGGAGCGCCGGGCCGGCAGAGTGGGTTGGGGGGGCACCCATTTTTCCAGAGGGCCCCCAATTAGTCGGGGCCCCTGGGCATGGGCCCCATTGGCTAATCCGCCACTGACAGGATGAATTTGCCTACCTTCAAATTCTACCCATTGGATCTTGTTATATCTTTCTCTGCTAGATTAAAGAGCCTATTATTAAATACTTGTTTCCCTTGTAGATACTGATAGAATGTAATCAAGTCACGCCTTAATCTTCCTTTGTTAAGCTAAATAAATTGAGCTCTTTGAGTCTGTCACTATAAGGCATGCTTTCTAATCCTCTAATCATTCTCATGGCTCTTCTCTAAACCTCCCCCCACCCCCCAAAGATAGTTAAATTTAATTACCTCATGGTAGCTATTATCGAGTAGTTCAGTTATAGTCATCTCTTGGACCAGATCCTGTGCCCACTTATAAATAAATCAAGAATTGCCTCTCCCCTTGTGGATTCCAGGACTAGCAGCTCCAAGAAGCAGCCATTAAAGGTTTCTGGAAAGTTTATCTCTGCATTGCATCCCATCCTAAGGTGACATGTTCCCAGTCATATGGAGATAGTTGATATCCCCCATTATTATTAGATTTTCAGTTTTTATAGCCTTTCTAATCTCCGTGAGCATTTCACAATCACAATCGCCATCCTGATCAGGTAGTCAGTAGAATCTTCCTATTTCTATACTCTTATTATTCAAGCCTGGAATTTCTATCCATAGAGATTCTATGAGACTGTTTGATTCATTTAAGATTTTTACTGTATTTGACTCTATCCTTTCTTTCCCATATAGTGACACTGCCCCACCAGAATAACCTACTCTGTCATTCCTATATATTTTTTACATTTTTTGCATTACCATGTCCCATCATCGTCATCCCACCAAGTTTCTGTGATACCTATTATATCAATAGCCTTATTTAAAACCAGGCACTCAAGTTCACCCATCTTAGTATTTAGACATCTTGCATTTGTATACAAGCACTTATAAAATTTGTCAATATTAGTTGTCTGCCTTCATGTGATGTGATTGCATGGGGCTCCCTTTTGTTTTCCTATTTCTCTTCAGTTCCTACTTGTACATTATCAACTTCTATCCTTATTAGGATATGGAGAATCCCCTTTAATAAATCCTCCCTTATGGGATGTGTCTGTCCTAACCCTATGTTCCTGTGCACCTGTCAGCTTCCCCCAGCCCTTAGTTTAAAAACTCCCCTGTGACCTTTTTAATGTTACATGCCAGCAACCAGGTTCCATTTTGGTTTAGGTGGAGCCCATACTTCTTGCATAGGCTCCTCTATGTCCTCCTCTATATAAGTTATCTAGGCCTGCTGATTTAAAATGTTTGACTTTAGTAGTTTCTGTTTAACATCCTCCAGAGATACTAGTGCAATGGAGTGTGTTATTATCACCATATGATGAGACTATATCATCTGTTTTTCTCCAAATACCGAACAGAAACATTTATTGAAGAACAGAAATATTTATTGAGTGAGCATGCTGGGCACATGGGAAGGGAAAACCTGTTCAAACTGTAGACAGTCAAAAAAATGGAAAATATGTTAGTGATTTTTTTTGTTAATAAAAAGTGTATCCAGGTTGTTTTTTTTTTGCTCCATCAACATTTCAATATTTTTGTCAAACATTTTGATCAGCTCTATAGCATTTGAAAAAATGGGATGAGTTTTTGTTTTGTTTTGCAAAAAAAACCACATCCCTTTTTTGTTATAACATTTTAAATGTTGATGACTAATTTCATCAAAATATTGAGATTTGATTTGAATTTGAATTTGGAAAAAATTTATCATTCCTATTGGGGTGACCCATGGAAGAAGGTGCAAAGCATTATTGGATTTTGGTTCCAGCATACTGAGTACATACTGCATTTCTGAATAACTTGAATGGAATAATAATGGAGATTTGCCAAGGTCACACAGAAAATTTGTGGCTGATCTAGGACTAGAATCCTTAGACTCTAGTTCTGTGCCCTTGTCACCAGATTTGCCTTCTCCTTCCCTAGGAACCTTCTTCCGGAAGGAGAAAAAGACACGGTCAATATGTAAATTAAATGCAGAACTCAAAGCAAATAGTAATAGCACAAACTATTACAGAGAGAAATTCCAACACAGTATCGTTCTCTATTACAGCGTAGATGACCCTGAGCTGTAAATTTCTATTCCTCCAAAGTCTAGAGATTTTCAGGTCCAGAACTTTGGGTCAAAGCATGGCAACAGAAGCAGGTTTTGCACAAGCACCAGCAAAATAAACCACTCAGTGACAGACTGTGTCTGTTTTAATCTAATCTATCTACCTAATCTTCCATGCTCAAGTTATGATCTTGATAGTATTGTAGTTTGGGAAAAAACTGATACAGGGCTTGCCGATAGAAAATAAACTCTTTATATATATATATATAAAAATATTGCATTTATACTTTATTTTAATATATGGAGTTTATGGAATGAAAAGGTGCACACCTAGCATACACCAATGCCTGGATGTTATGTGAAATGAATCCTCAGTGACTTGCATAATAGGGTAGCCATGTGTCCCTTTTTTGGACTGGGTTAGATCAAATTTCTTTTTTAGTTTGTGTCTGTGTTTTTGTTTTTGCCACCAGCAATTCTGTTTAGTTTCTGAATGTTATCTCTATTTATGGCTTGATCAGCCAGGAAGTGGGGGAAAATTGGATCTTTTAAAGACTATCCGATCTACGCAGAAGGGACTGTCCTTTGCTACTTGCAGATGCTTATGTTTGTACAATGCCTTGGTTCACTGACTTGGTTAATGTCACTACACCTTAGTGCAGTATAAATTGAAAATAATGATAATAATAATAATAATAATAACAATAATAATAATAAAGGAGATTCAACAGGGTGAAAGCTCGAAAAGATGAGCTAAGAGTGTTAACGTTTGTTTTTCAAACACCTCAGTGACCACATTTCATTTGCCTGAATGATCACAGAAAGCTACTTTTAAGCCCACTTGATTGAGTATTTTCACCACAAATGATATACTCTACAAGGATGGAACATGCTTTCCATTGCCATTGCATGAAATTTGGCTTGGAGACAGTTAAATGAGACAAATGCACCCTCCACAGCTAAGACTGTGCATATACATGCAAAGCCTTTGTGTGTAGAGTGCATTCTGCACCCAGTCAATAAAACTTACAGTTGTCTAATTTTTCTAAGAATGATGCCTTGAGCAAGGTATTGTGTCCCCGAAAGAAAAAAGCTCCGTAATCTCTATGATCTGTTTCCTTTCCATAATCTGTTCCCCTCTTTGTGATAGATTCAAAATCCCATAACCTTGTCCTGAGTACAGGCAAAACTGTCTGACACCTATCCATAGAGAAGAAAAATTCTTGCCAAGGAATTCATTGTGTGAACTGCAATAGAAAATAAATCTGAGAAAACTGTGGAGTTACTGCAAGTGGGAAAAGAGGCTCAGCCCATGTAGCAAGCTATTCGCTTTGATTTATTCACCCAACCCAAGAGTTTGAATGGAGGGTACGTCGTCTGTTTGTAAGGGTAAAGACAGAGGGTGAGCTACAGTGGCGTCTCTTGGGCCTGCCAGATAAAACAGAAAGTAGTGTCTCCATTGCATAGGAGACAACAGAGAGGTTGCTTTTCACTCCCCGGCATCAACTGTTAGTTTTTCCTGATGCTGCTGGAGCACTGGCTCAGGTCTTGGCATGCAATCAATGCTGTGGTCATCGAGAAGGAGCCTGGCCTTCTTTGGCAGTTCTCATTTGTTACCAAGCCTAGTTCAACCCCCGGAGCAAAATGCATTGACAAATGCACAAAAGCAGCTTTCCCTCTGGTGCGGCCTTGGCCCCAGCCTTTCAGGACAGCAGGAAGCATCCCAGTGATTGCATACTGGTGATGGATGATTCTTGTTAAAAAGACTCAATTAAAAACCTCGCCAATGGGCAGATGCATGGCACCAGAAACTGTGCATCAAGTCCTGGCCTCACCAAAGTCAATGGGCGTGATGTCATTGATTTTCATTGGGCCAAGATTGTGCGCTGTTAATGACCTGAGGTCTCCACATTGTCACATCTATAAACTGGGGGTGCCACAGCCTCTGCTACGCCATGCTGGGTGCTCAGGGCACAGGGCAGGGTCTCTGGAATCAAGCTGTTACAGGGCAGTTCATCCTTTTAGGGGGACTTATTGGGCTCCTACCAAAGTGAACTGTTAATGCCAACCTTCTCCTTTGTAAAGAAACTTGTACCAGCATCCCTGAGGGTGTTCTCTGAAGCCCCAGAGCTTTCCCAGTCCCTGTGCCTTATTCACAGAGTGGTGAAAAGCCTCCAGGGTCCAATATATCTCTTTAACAGGGGCCAATTCTCCTCTTACTTAAACCAGTGTACATCAGGAACAACTCAGTTGAAGTCTATAGTGTTACTCTGGTGAGAGGAGAATGAGCCCTATTCTTCGGCTCATTTATTTCTGCGTCCACCATCCAGTCATGTTACCTCTCGACCCCCCCACAGTGCTTCTGGGGCTCCCTTTTCAGCTTCAGACCTGAGTCATCCAAACACCCTTTTCCTTGCCAGCTACCCTTAAAGGGAATAGCACAATAAACACGGTCCTGTTGGAAAATTAATGAACATGCAACATTTGAGTGGGTTTCAAATTCTCTCCCCACGACCCCCCCTGCACACCACTCCTGCCATCTCTAGCCTGTGTGGTGTGTGAGAGAACTGGTGACTTGTAAAAAGATTGAGTCATGAGGTCATACCATTATCATGTTTCTATTCCAGTATTTTCTCTCCCTGCCTACAATTATCACTCTTTTATTCTTGTACTTGGCTTCTTAGACTTTGATGTAGTCCATTGCTTCATAGCCTTTGATCCATTTTGGCTTACATTGTCTGTAACCTGACCCCTGGCCATCTAATTCCCCCAACTTCTCACAACCCATATCAACCACTCTCTCCTCCTTTCATCTCTCTTTTGTATAAATGTATACAGAGCCGTAACAAAGAAACTACAGTGTAGCTGTAGCACTTCCAAGATCCTGAGATATGTTGGGAAAATCTCTGTGCATTTCCTTAGCTCCTTGTGCAGTCATTTTAAAATTCTATTTATTCTTTATTTTTTTCTAGACAAAAAAAATGCTGATTAACACAAAGATTAAATATCTTTTCAAAAAGTTTATATATGATATATACCCTTAGGGGCTTATATACAATCAAGTTTATTTTATTTTATCTTTTGCAGTAACATAGCCTTCCATTTCATTCTGATTATACATTTGTGTACACACACAACACTTTGTCATCAGAAAGTGCTGTTGGCCTTTGATAATTTTTACTTTTATTGACAAAAAATAAGAAAAGAACATTGGATACACTGTAAACATCAATTAGAGCAGTATCACAAATCCATATTTTTCTAAAGAAAACAAAATAATTGGATTTCTGTAAAATACGAAATATGGGCAAAGAAATTAAGGCAAAATTTTCAAGAATGGCTAAGTGACTAAGAGTGGTTAAATCAAATTGAAATTAAAGGGAGTTAGGCACCTAATCTTCTTCGACACTTCTGAAAATCCTATTAGGTGCCTATCAGCATCTTTGTGCACCTAAATATCTTTGAAAATCTGTCCCTAGGTCACTTTAAGAGTGAATTTAGGCTCCTAAGTCACTTATTAGTTTTATTCCATGCCCCTTGGAATGTGTACAGATATAAATCAACATCTAAGGCTATGTCTTCACTGGAAACTGCAGCTGTGCCACTGTAGCACTTCGGTGTAGACACTAGAGTGTTAATCTACCTCCTCAAGAGGGGGTATGTAGGTCGATGGAAGAATTCTTCTGTTGACCTAACGCTGTCTACACTGGAGGTTAGGCTAGCCTAACTACGTTGCTCAGGGGTGTGAATCTTTCATACCCCTGTGCGATGTAGCTGGCTCAACCTGACTTTTTAGTGTAGACTTGGCCTGAAAGAGCAGAACAGTGAAGGCAGTTCCCAACAGATTCTCTAGAGTATATTTGAAAGGTATTTACTATAATACTCCTCTCTCCATATATCGTAAATCCAGTACTTGTCAAAACAGAAAGAGAAGGCTGTGAGAAGTTTTGCATCATGACTGTGGCTTCTGGATCAGGGATGCTGCTAGTGTTATTTTTAGTGACATGTTTGGGGCCCTTAGGAAGTGCCTGGAAAGGGAGACCTCAGGAGGCTAGATGCATCCCTGCTGTAAATCCATAGAAGATCAATTTGGTCAAGCGTGTTTATTTAACAGGTAGCCCTGCTGCTTTGTGCTCATGTATGCAGAACGTCTGAACTGTCACTCCTGGCATGTGAGTCTGTTCTCACACCAGGTTTGTACTGCTGGTCCTCCACCGACTTCACTAAAGTAACTCATGTTTTGTTACACCAGAGTAAGAGAGACCACAATGAAGCACCTAATGGGCAGTGTGATGGTGCAGGAAGGGCATAATAAAGGATGCTGCAGAATACAGTGCTAAAAACAATCACAATTGTAACAGAGCAGCATTGGATGAGCAGCCCTGGGGCTTTAGCCAGGAGTCCAGCCTGTCCTTTAAGTGCTGCAGGCCTTTGGGGCCTTGCCTATAAATCCTGTTTTTCATTGTCTCTCTTTGCACACTTCTACCACCTTTCCTTCTCCAATAGAAATGCATAACAGCATGTACATACAGAACAAATAAATAACAAACCAGAAGAAAACACTCCACGTAAGAACAGCCATACTGGGTCAGACCAAAGGTCCATCTAGCCCAGTATCCAGTCTTCTGACAGTGGCCAATGCCAGGTGCCCCAGATGGAATGAACAAAACAGGTAATCATCAAGTGATCCATCCCCTGTCACCTATTTCCAGCTTCTGGCAAACAGAGGCTAGGGACACATCCCTACCCATCCTGGTTAATAGCCATTGATGGACCTATCCTCCATGAACTTATCTAGTGAACTTATCTAGGCACACACAATTCTTTCTCTGGGGAGAGAATGAGAGAAAAAACAAACCACAGGTGACAGATATTAGTCTCCTCACCTAATGCATTGCCGGAAGATGGTCAGATCCTATGATGACAAGGGCAGTATAAGAACTGGAATAGAACAGAAAAGAATCCAGAGCCTATTGGATTCAATGGGAGCCTTCACTGGTGTTAAATCAGGGCCTTAGGAATTGGTTATAAGTGGATTCCTTGGTGTTCTCTCTCATTTAGTGGGAACAAATAAAACCAATCAACATGGATGTTTGGTGAAAACAATGTATTGCTCTAGGTGACAGCTGAGACCCAACAATTAGAACCACAGTCTTCAAGCAGGCTAGGAGGGCAGCCCAATAGCTAAGCCATTATCTTATCCCCTCCTCTCTCTAATGAACTTTGGGTAACCTCCAGTCATTGTGCCATTCATGAGTGGTTACTTTGCAAAGCAGCACACAGGAAATACACATGCCTACATATTCCGATAACAAATTACATGTACGACCTATTTCGAACATCAGTCTGGTCTCAGAGTCTGACTTTCAGTCAACCCTCCATCCAGTCTGGTTTTGTGAGTGAAATTGTTAGCTGCAAATAACAACTCATATTGATAACTGGAGGACTTACTCACCAAACATGAATGCACTACAAAACGAACAGAGAGACGTCGTACAAAAAGTATTGTGGGTGCAAAATGTTATCTCAAAGGTGCCCCTGATCTGTTGCCTTGTCTTTCAGCAGTTGCTCCATCAAACATGTTCCCTATCTGTTGTTTTTAATCTTTAATAATGTTTTCCAGAAAGATAGGCCAAATGATTTATGGGTAGTTTGAACACCTGCGAACCTGGCATACTAAGCCTGTAAATAATGCAGACACTGCAGTTTCTGCTGTGCCTCTCTGGTTCATGTCCTTTTCCAACAGGCAAAAACCTCTATTTGAACTGATAGAAATGGTTTTTTTTGCAGCTGAAAAATAGGTCACCTTATATATATGCATTCAAGGACAGAAGGGCAGCTGTTAAAGTTGTTTAGAAAAGATGCACAACTAGGGAGAATTGCTTATACCATGAGGTTTATCAAATAAATGGAATCATGACATACATAGGAGAACCACTTTTTGTCCCCTTAATAATGAGGGAGATGGACTTTATTTGAATAAACAGGCTTTCAGATAAGGCAGGAGTCTCTAGGGGACTTTTTTTTTATAAGGGGGTTCCAGATAAATGGGACTCTATTGTACAGATTATACATATTTTTTAGGGAAAAAACTAACATCCTTTAGATGAAATGCAATGATTCTACATTCTGAGTAATCAATGATTTTATTTAGAGGTTTATGTTTACACTGCTGAGCCAGAGAATTTATTTATATCTAAAAGGTTTCACATCCATAATTGATGTATAATTTGGCCCTGGTCCGTCCATGGACTACGCCTCTTCAAATGTGGTGGCGTGAATGAGACAGCTTTGATTTAAACATGAATGATTTGCTTACAATTAATTATGGATGTGGTGGACACAAGGACACCATTTAGTGGGCAGGGGTAAGTCTCCTCTCCTTCCAGCCCCAAGGTTTCAGCAATAAATGTTTTTATTATGGGTCTCCATCCTACTTATGCTGCACCCCTCCCCATGCCAATCTGCCCAACCATCATGCTGCTGAGTCAGCATCAGCACTTGTTGGCCATTCAAGAGCTGCTGTTAATTCAGTGGCTACAAAGTGCAGGAAAACCATCAGGCAATGTCTTCAGAGTTAGGAGGGATATATTAATAGACCCAGTGTGTAATGGACTTTTTCCTTTTACGCACTGAGCTGCTCTATACCCGTGGAAGCATTGCCTACTTGTTCTCTCTATTTCACAGCATCTCTGGCTTTCAAAGGGGATCCAAGCCAGAAATTGTTTTCTAGCCAAATTCTGATTGTACTCACATATGATGTAACCAACCCATTGTTCATCTCTTGAAGATATATGAGTTTTATACCATGTGGTAGCCTGACATTTATCTGTGCTCATAGAGATTTCCTATAATAGAATGATCCCCTTACCTATAAGTGTTTTGAACCATTGGGATTTGCCATATTCGTATAACATTTCTAGACCTAGGAGGAAATCCTGGTGCGTTAACTTCAATGGGGCCAGGATTTCACCCCTAGTACTTCAGTGTGTGATTGGTATTCTCTGATTTACATACATTCTTTGTACAGTAATACATTTTAATCTAGTCAGTAAAGGGCTCATTATTTTCTAAATCTGTAAATATCTAAGGGCCAGATCTTCAGCTGGTGTAAATGGGTAAACAGTAGTTCCAATCAAGTGCATGCGCTACACTAATGTATGTAAGCTGAGGACCTGGCTCTACGTCTTCTTGTGGCTAATTTGTGAACATTAATAAAGGAGCTATATTCATTGGCTATATCATGGGTCACTGAATGATAGATTGTGGCCCGTTTTTAATTCCCTTTGGTTTGTGAGCGTATCAATCCTATCATCTAGAATAGGACACATACTTTTTTTTCCCTTTTGCTTCCCAGCAGAAATTGCCACTGTAGCTGATGCTCATGCACTTTAGCAATTGGGGCGGGGGGGAATAGCTCAGTGAGCGTTGGCCTGCTAAACCCAGGGTTGTGAGTTCAATCCTTGAGGGGGCCATTTAGGGATCTGGGGCAAATATTGGGGATTGGTCCTGCTTTGAGCAGGGGGTTGGACTAGATAACCTCCTGAGGTCCCTTCCAACCCTGATATTCTATGCTTCTATGCAATAGAGAAGTGGCTGCCCTGCATACACATTTAAAAAATCCTGTCTTCCCTGAATCCATGTTAGAAGTGGTTTCATTGAGGTTTCCAGAAGTGCATGGACAGACAACACTGGTTGAATCCGGCAAAGAAAGGGGCTTATGTCATTCAGATGCCATCCCCAATTTTATAAATCTGAATGAACAGGCAGGCTCTCTTCTGCTGTCTCACAGTGGGGAGCTGTTGGTGAACGCCATAAGACCATTCCCACTAGGTGGCTGTCAGCCAGTCTATTGTTCTTTCCTCAGAAAGGCTTGCACTGAGCAGTGCTGCTCCACATAAATGCAGCAGAAAGGACATCAATACAGCAATAAAATCCCCCAGCCACCTGACCATTAAATCAAGAAGTATCAGATGTTTTAAGGGAAATATGAGTGTCTCTACACTGAGGGTAGAGGGCTAAATCTGACACCCGTGGCAGTGACATGCCATAAAATGTCGTGCACACTTGACCTGAAACTTTCTAGACATAGTTGGTTCTCCACGGTGGGATTTTTTGGAGGTAGGTTGGCTGGGGTGAGGGGGAGGGGATGTTAAATACATCTTAAGAACTTGTTAAGCAGTCCATCCTGCTCAGAAAAACGCAATTATTCATTGGACGAGTCACTGTAATACTTAGTGACACTTCATTTTCTGTGGCAGCCTCTCCACACATCTGTGCCCTGGGAAACTTGACTTGGCTGCTTTATGGGACATTGAGCTAATGAAAACATATTTGTAAGTGTGTGTGTGTGGGGGGGCAAGGCTCTTTTTGCAATTAAAACTAATGATTAAACATTTAAAAAAATTCAACACAGAGTGACACACAGACATATAGGCTGGGATTTTAAAAGCCCTTTTAATACCAAATTTCCATTCAAGCTGTGGGAAACTGGGTATCTGAATCACTTTGGCAGCTTTGAAAGTCTCAGACATGCAAACTTGATGCATATTGTGTCTTAATTGTGAGTGCCCTGGAATCAAGGGCATGTTAGATGCCCCTCTTTCTGCCTGTATTCAGTCCTTACCCAGGCAGATACCTAGGGTGACCAGATGTCCCGATTTTATAGGGACAGTCCTGATATTTGGGGCTTTGTCTTATATAGAATTCTATTACCCCCCACACCCTTCCCGATTTTTCAAACTTGCTGTCTGGTCACCCTACAAATACCCCACTGAGTAGGGACTGAGTAAGGAATGCAGGATCTGCCCCATAGCTTTCTAAAGGTGTGCAATTTTTGTTTGTTTTCAAAGGCATCTTAAGGAGCCTTTCCCTTGCTAAGGCTCACATTTTCTGGCCAGCACTCAGTCTGAGTAACTTGGAGAGGCACTAAGGAGTTCCACAGGGGTGCAGAATGTTCCCCACTGCAAAACCAAAGAATGGAGAAATTGCATGGGCCTAACTCCCACTCTTCCATGGGCAGAAGGATTGGAAGAAATGCATAGTAGTAGAACCTATGATTCCGTCCATAATCCTGCTTCCAAGGAGTTGCTGTGTGTGACTTCAATGGGAGTCTCACCATTCTGTCAAGAGTTAGGAGACACACACACTTTGGTGCTCTATCAATTCTGTTTTGAATTAGTACAGGGTTATTAGAATCTACTTTGTTCTTTATAAAAAGCAACTCACGATTGCTTTGAAAATGCTCTAGTCTTGGGTTGAGGCTGGTAGCAAATGCGTCCATCCTGAGCACCTCTGTCTTCTCATAAAATGCAGTCAATACATTACCAGTATGAGCAGCTCCACAGATCTCTATTTTTAACTTAAAAAAAAGTAAATCCCCCTCTATTTTTAAATACACTTCAGCTCTGTAGGTTGGCTGGTTCTAATAAAAAAAACCCTCACCCACTAAAGAAAACCCACTATTTAAATCACAGATCTAGGGAAATATCCTGCACTATTAACAAACTGACTAAGAAGAAAACCTCAGCTTGTGAACAAGCCCCCACAAACAGAAACACTAATTCAGGCGAGAGGGGAAAAGCAGTCAGAGAACAGGCAATAACATAAATGTGTGAGTTTCCTAGCACGCCTGTACCTGCCTTGAAAAACAGCAAGAAGCACACCTCTATCGGTTAAGGAAGGAGGCCAGGACATCTTTGGGCTCTCTTTTTGTCTGGCCAACTTGGTGTAATTTAGCTGAGTTCCAGACAGCTGTTTCTTTTTTGGCGATGATGGCATGCTGTTCTGTACTGCTGCCTTTAGGTTCCCTACAGGCTCTGAGATAGATTTATGTCACTCATTGCCTTTTCTGGGACCTGGGAGTAGGCTTCCCTGCCTTTTATCTTGGGGTCCGGGTGCTGCTTCTGGACCTAGACCAAGAAGGCCCGGTTTCATTTTATTAAGGTCTTCCTATCTTCAGGAGTTACTTCTGCCCCCTTCCTCCACTCTTAGGAGCACATCTACCATGCAAGCATAGCCACTAATGTGCACCAGAGCTGAGGAATAACTACAGATCCTGGACCTAATTCACCATGGGCATAGCCAGCTTACACCAATGGTGAATTTGGACCTGTGTGTCTATACTGCTATATCTCTTTCCTTGACCAATCCTAATGCAGCAGGACCCTTTGACAAGCTGATGTTTTAGGGACCATCTTTGGGAGAGTCAATATCCTGCACTTGTGTTTGCCATTGGCAAGATTCCTTAAGTCATTTTTAGTGGCCTGGCACTCTACATACCAAAGCCCACGAACACCAATCACAATATTATTTATACCTGAAAACCAGAGCTGGCATTTCCCCCTCATGCTATGTGATTGTTCTGAGATATTTGCACAGTGGTAGTGACTGGAGGCCCCACTCAGAGATCAGGGGTCCATTGTGCTTGGCACTTCACACACACGTTGTAGAAAGACAATCCTGCCTGTTCCAAAGAGTTTGCAGTCTAGGTGTAATCTAACCATTCTTTAATCCATCACAATCCAATTATCCTTTCCAGAATAAAAAATTAGATCAAGGAAAGCAACGTTATAGTATTAAAGTGCCCAAGGTTTAGAACACTCCCCCCATCTTTCTCACCACACTTCTGAGAAGAGAGGAAGTGGTCAGGACTCAGGAGACCTAGGTTCAACTCCCTGCTCTGCTATACTCTTCCTGTATGACCTTGAGCAAGTCACTTAGGCCCAGATTTTTAAAACACTTAATGTTGCTGCATTCAGCGTTGAAACATGTAACTGATTTTGGTGCCTAAATCTAATTTTCAAAAGGGATTTAGGTGCTTAGGACCCAAAATCAATCCCATGGACAGCCAATGACATTTAGATTCTTAAGCACCTAAACCCCTTTTGGAAATGATTTAGGCTCCCAAATCAGTTCGGCATTGCAATGCTAAGTGCAGCAATGCCTAAATACCTTTACAAATCTGGGCCTTAGTCTCTGTTTCTCAGGTCCCCATCTGTAATCTGTGGATGATAGTAATGACTTAACTCACTGCGATGTTATGGGAATAAATACATTAAAGATTGTGAAGCACTTAGAAACTTTGGTTAGGGGGGCATATAGGTGCCTTAGGTAGATGCATTCTCCCCTGGATGTATATGCTGCCCCACCCCCCATGGGGATGAAGAAAAGTACAATATGTGTCGCTGTATGAAAAATGAACATCAGGCATATGATGGGGAAGGCACTTGCAACTAACAACTGGCTGCCTGGCAAAACTCATATGACAGAAAGAATGGAGAAGTGCCTTCCTCTTTGCATGCATGCACACACACACCCCTTTCATCTGTAAATCAAATGCTGGGACTATCAAACCCTCTGAGTTGAGTACAAAAAGAGGAGTTGGGAGGAAATCAGCAACCTGAAACATCTGGCCCCACAGTTGGGGAAGAGTTGAAAGAGAGAGGGAGAGGGATCAAATTGTGTTATCGTTTCTAGAAACTACAGTGATGGACAGGATATAAATACCTATCACAGACACACAACCTGTCAATATATCACCGGTGTACATTCTGATATGTGTCATTTTCAAACAAGTAAAGTTTTCAGAGTTAAAAAGAGCTGGTCAATAGCACCTTACAAGAAAGGTGATGTGCTGAACATAATTATAGCCAAGTTCTTGTTATCTTGGTCTAGATAATACTTAGTCCAGGCTTGAGCGCTGGGGACTGGACTAGAAGACTTCTCAAGGTCCCTTCCAGTCCTAAAATTCTATGATTCTATGATCTCTAAGGATGATCAGGTCAATTAGTAATACATCTATGCTACCTACCAGTTCCTTTTTCCTCTTGGGGAGACAAATTGGAAAGGATTTTGTTCCTTTTGACCAAGCATTAACTTTTTCAGTCATTGCAACATGAAGTGTTGTAGGGGGTCAGGAAAATGATGTGGTCTTTTGTGTGTGTGTACAGCAGATGCTCCTGGATATATATGTAAAAGATATTCCAACCACAGTTGTATTTGGCCCACTCATATTTTTCATATTTTGAAGTTTAGTCAATGGTGCCCTTTGTTTCCAAAACTGACAGATTATTCCAATTGTGTGCAGAGCTTATTTTTGTGGGTTACTGTCTACTGGGGGCTGAGAAAACACCAGAAATGTTATACAACATGATAACTAACCGAATGGCATGAAGAAAAATTCAAAACCTGGGAACAAAAGCAGTTTTTTGGTTGGTCCCAATGGACTGCACTGGCTTATGTCTACATTTTTATCTAAAGAAAGAAACTTTTTCTGTTACCTTCTTATGTGCTCATTTCCAAGGTGTTACGCATACAATTCACCAGCTTTCAATTACAGAGTGGTCTAGACTATTATTTGTAACATTGATAAATAGGTCACAGTCAACTAGCACAAGACAGTGGTCTTTGAATGTATGTTACACCAAATGTTAATCATTCTGGTGATACAAAGATCCCCGCTTATGTAATATTTTATTTTACTTTCTTAGTGGTCAAGCCCTGTCTTGAAACTGTAAGTCTTGTATATTTATTGTTTTGAGTCAAACATATAATTTTCCATTCTTTCTCTATTAATAATTCAGCCTTTCACTGCACAATGACAAAGAAAATAGGTTAGGTACATAGAGGAGTGATGCTGCTCAAGATATTGACCTGCTAGCTTCTCCCAATTCTGCAGATTTATTGATTGATCTTTAAAACAGGGACTTCATACTTTTGATTAAAACAGAAGGGGCTGGGAAAGAGCAAAAGCTATTTAGCTGAAGACAGGATGTCAGTAGCAATGACCAAGTTTTTTCCAGCGCTAATTTCTGCTGAAGATGGGAGAGATTAGAGGAGTACATTAACAGGGCATAATGACCTATCTGTATGATGGAAGGCTTTATAAGCTAATCAAAGCTTTGTAAAAAGCTGACTAATTCATATGTCAGAATAGTAGTTGAAATGAGAAGCTGAGGTTTGCAACTGAAAACCTTTATCTATTCTGACTGTTGCTAGTGTCTGCACATGAAACCACTGTCCCTGTATAATGATGCACCTTTACAAAGGTTTGTATGTGGTGAATTCATATCCTTTTCATTTCATGCAGGGTGAGCAGTCATGTTTAAATGGACTGAAATGAAGTGTTCAGGGTTGTGGACCAGGCTGGCTAATGGCTTGATGTTTTGCTCAAAGGTACAAAAATAATCTTTATTCTATGTGCATTAAAATAAAATCTAAATGCTACATGCTCCGTGGATGAACTGGCAGCTAGAGATATTTTTATTATTAGTGAATTCACCTGACAGTACAGTGGTAGTTTGAGATTGGAGCAAAACCCCTTATGTTTAAGACTAGACATGGACTCCAGCTCTTAATCATACTGTATTGAAGTCAGTGACATTGTACTTGGCCTGTTGTTTGGTTTGTGGGAGAGGGTACTAGCTTTCTCAACATAGTAGTACTGGCATCTGATCCGACACATTGTTACACCCTCAGCATCATGACATGTTGCAATTACAAAGGATAGTGGATAAGCATTTGGAAGTACACACTACCTAAAGCTAGAGCTTTGTGTAGGTGTTAAGCTTGACATGGGATCCAACATCCATAGTACAGTAAGTTCTAGTTCTTGGCACCTGCATTTTTCCACTGAGTAACACATTCTTTATTGTATCTATACCATAAGCTTACACAGTATGAGTGACTCACATATAACTGTTGCTAGTTACATGACAATTCATGTATTAACCAGGTACCTTATTTGTGCTGTGCTCTGAGTACTCGTAACAAAGAATGAATGGATGTCCACTATCAGAATCCTACTAATTATATGGAGTTGAAACAGCATTTCATAGTTTAAAAATTCTATGTGAACATAAGTTGGAGGTTTAATTTGCTTGTACGCAGTGAGAAACTGCTTTGATTTATGCACCCACAAATCCAGATCTCTAGGGAAAATGAAATGAGAAAGATGCATCCACTGTGCTAACTGCATGCATTTTCCTTAGATCTTCCAGTGCTCCTTATGGATGAAGACAGGCGACTCTGGTAAGAAGACATTCCTCAGAACTTGTGAAATCCAGGCAAGAGGACTGGTGAATGGTGTTGTCCAGAGGAGGATCAACAGCAGTTGGCACTATACGGGGTCCTCTGGTTTCTCACTTATGCTAATGATACGACAGCCTTCATGGCAATGCAGCAGAACTATGCCTGGGTGCAAGAATGTCTGGCATCTTATGAGTCAGCATCATTGTATTATAGGGTATCCTGACCATGTGATTCCTGGGTTATATTCCTGGGGTTTAAGGTTATATTCCTGGTGAGTTCCATACCAATCCCAGGATGTAGTGTGGAGCTCATTCCATGAGAAATCCTACATAAGGGCTGACTTGTAACACATTCCAGATGGTTTTGTCTTCGGGATTCTTGATTGTGAGTCTTTTGTTAGAGCCAAACAATGTGGAATGGGCTGCCAGGAGCCACCAAATTGCCAGATTTGACAACCCGGAGCTCATGTCCAAACAGTTTTCTACACTGTCCTTTCCGGGTTTTGATCTGGTCACAGAGGGAATGGCAGAACAGTCATTGTGAGGCCTCCCTCTGACGAGGTACGTAGAGGGGAGACAGCTCAGAGGCTGAAGAGAACGCACATCAGGTGGGTGGGCCTGGTGGAGGCAAAGGGAGCTCTGGAAAGACATGGTTACTGCACAGTGGGAGTGGAGACACCTTCCAACATTAGTTACAAGGGTGGAGTGATTTCAGTCACGATACATAACATGCTGGGGAATGTGACCCTGGGGGTGTCATGAGTGGCTTTTATGGGTCTCCAACAGGTTGATAATTTTAATGGTTGAAACACATTTTTTGGCAGCTGCTACAGGTGGAATGTCATGAATTTGGCAGATTGTCGCTGCTTGTCTGCATTACTCAGTTGCAGATGTACATTTGTTTCCTCTGCCTCTGTGATGACCTGTTTACAGTGCAATTGAGACTTATTTTGGTCACATTTTATAAATGGTTTATACAGGGTTCATACATGATTAATAGATGTCATAAGCATGTTACAGACATGAATAGCATGAGTGTAGTGAGGCGGTGTGGGCCCCCACCGCCCCGGAGAGGGACGAGCTCATCTGCATGCTGGAGGGGGCGGAGCTAGGGAGCTCTGAGCCTGCCCCTCAGAGGGTCAGGCGGCGACCCAGAAGTATAAAGACTCTCCCTCAGAGCTCACTGGAGGGCCAGGTTCTGGGGAAGCCAGATGCCTCCAGCCTAGCCCGTGACTGGGAAGCCCCCAAGGCCCAAGGGGCATGCCAGGACTGGCCTGACTTGCCCTGAGCCTGCTACCCGGAGAAGTTGCCGGGCCAGCCACTTGCCCACTACCCCGAGGAACCCATGATGTTGGACCCTCCGGAGGACACCACCATGACCCAGGTACCACAAGAGGGAGAGTCAGGGGCAGCTGACCCTAGTCTGGCTGTAGCACTGCCAGAGCCCATGTCAGTGTGTTGCGGCCAGGATCCCCACTGACACAGCAGCGGGTCTTCTGCCGCTGCTAGGGCCCTGGACTGGGACGCAGTGGAGCGGGAGGGCCTGCATCTCCCTTGCCACCTAACTTATGGGTGGCAGTCTCCCCCTCTTCCAGGTCCTTTGGAGGCCTGGGCTTATTGCTCATGTTTGCTACGGCTCAGCCCCTGCCTGAGGGCCTGAGTACCTGACCCACTGTTGCTCTACCCTGACCCAGGGTCTGGGCTTATTTCTATACTGCTGTTGCTCAGTCCCTGCCTGAGGGCCTGAATACCTGACTCACTGTTGTCCCGCCCTGACCTAGGTCCCGGGCGTACGGTGCTTATTTCAGTTGCCGCAAGAGCTGCTGAGGGAGACCCCCTTGGCCGGACTAATTTCCCCCAAACATCAACTGTGTGTAGTGAGCCGGTGTGGCTCCCTGCCGCCCCGGAGAGGGTCAAGCCCTGGATAGCCTCTTTACAGTGAGTTATAGATGTTTATAAGCACATCAGTAGAAGGATTTATAGATGATCATTAGCCATTGTTATAAGTCACCTACTGACCCACTGGATTCTGTAACAATCTATAATTGATTATCCATGTATTAAAACTTCTATTAATCATTTATTTACCCGTTCTAAACCATTTGTAACTGGAACCTTAATATGGCTCATGACACTTATTTCCACTATCATTCTGGCATTCTCTTTTGATTTATTGTTGCTTTGCATGTATGTCTTGCTTTTCTCATGTACCAAGTGGTTTTGGTGGATTTCTGCTGCCAGGGTTGATGTTGAGGTTCTCCATAAATAAACCACATATTCAAAGGGCCTGGTACCATATTTCAGTCCTTAGCAGGTGATACTTCCTCTAAGGTCAATGGGAGTCTTGTCTGTTGACATAAAAGCTCTAAGATCAGGCTTAATAAATTTCACCCTCGGGAAGTTTTCCTTGACACTTAGCCTGAATTGTCTCTTTCTTAATTCCATCCCTTTAGTCCACAGCACTATGAAAAATAAATCCTCTTCTTCTACTGGGCCAGATTCTGATATCCTTATGCTAAGAAGCACCTCACTCCCAGAGCGATCTCCTTTTCTTCAACATGACCATTCCAGGGGCAAAAGTTCTATTCAACATGAGTAAGGATATTGGGAAGTTGGCCACCAGTGTTTTTCCTTTCACTATATGCAAAATTACTGGGTCAGAGCCTCATCTGGTATACATCAGTTTAGCTCCATCAACTCCACCAATTTACGGCAGCTGAATATTTAGCTGTCTGTGGAATATTTAGCTCTTTAAATCTTCCCTCGTCATTCAGTTCTTCTAATCCTGTAGCAGGTTTGTTGCTCTCCTTTGAACCTTCTCCAGTTTGTCAATATATTTCTGCTTAGCTGCCCAGAAATAAATAGAATGGACCAGATCTTGAAGCTATGCCCATTTACACCAGCTGACAATCTGTTCTAGGTGCAGTAGAACCACAGATGTACAGAAATGGACTGTTACTTCTCTGCTGTGTAACTGTAATGCTTATACCTAGAGCAGTGGTTCTCAAACTTATTTGATCAGGCCCCCATTCTTTGTGTCTCTAGTAGTTTACCCTCCCCCCCCCGCCCCATCTGCCACACTAGTACATATACCATTAAAAAAAAATCAACATGCAACTCTCACTAAATAGTAAAAACAGTAAGGAATTAATTCAAGCAGACCCAACAATCCATTGTAATAAGAGAAAAAGCAAATCTGCGCTTGGGGTAGCTGCTTACAGTTAAGTGTGCACATTGCATTGTAGCAAACCAATTATCATAGAGATGGCGACGACTTTGCTGTTAAGCTTGTAATAACATTATACAATCTGTCAAAATGCACAGTGCCATCTAGAGTTAAATGCACAGTGCCCCCTAAGTCTCTTCCTACTTTCAAGGTTTCTTTCTCCAGTTGAAGATCTGTGCTTTGGGTTATAAATATGTGGATAAGTAAATTGTATATTTATTCCATTTGGTGAATATCAGAATACAGAACATATTTACTTGCAAGCTGAGTGTTAGTACTAGTTTGCAATTTCAGCATAGTGTAATTAACATCTTTTCTGCTATATATGTATAGTTCTAAAAGGCAGATTTGCATCTGTAGGGAGTTTTATGAAAAAATTATGTTGACTTCTGATATTATAAATACACGGGAAAACCATTTTGGCAAGATTTATATTTTCTTGCTATTTTAACATGCCAGGACATTTTTAAAAACTACCGTGACAAGGCACTGACCTTGCAGTGATATAAGGGTCTGCAGAACGATCTTCCCTCTCTGCTCTTATGCATGACTATGTGCCACTGATTTTATAATTAATCATAAACTCTTGCCTTAAGTTAATTGATGTCCTCATTATGTCACACTTACTGTAGCTTAGTATAGTCTTTGCCATTACATTCTTTCCACACCAGTTAGCCTTACCAGATCAAGCAGCAGAAATATCCCCACAGAAGGATTTCAGAACCAATGTGTCTGACACTGCACTGGCCACCTCAGCATTTAAATTCGCAAATGTGAGGACAAAATTCCCCTCCCCACCATGTATTTCTCACTCTGCAAATGTCATGGAAGCCACAGTTGTAGTGACTTTCCTGATGCCTCTAGATCACAATTATCAGCATACTAGTGACTATCTGAGCGCTGTGGCTATGCATGTCATAGTCTGTGGTTTAGTTTCTTGCTGTAGGTGCCAAAAGACAGGTTTCCACAGTAAGGGTGATTTTTCAAACGTGGCCTATGGGATTTAGACACTGTTGGAATCTGGCATTTCATAACTTCATCCCAATAGTTTAGAAGTAAACCCATCCAGCTGAACATTAGAATATGGTTCTAAGTGTAGTGAGGTGAAATGGACATCATAGGTCGTTTTCTGTGCTGACTAACACTCCATGTGTACTCAATGAAGTCAACAGAGATTTTGACTCAGAACTCTTCTTCAAGAATGCCACAAGATTATCTTGGAGTTAGGCCACGCCCTGAAACACTATTTCTAAATGAAATTTTTATAACCATCATTACTATGAAATTCCAAAAATTCCCAGGCTTACACATCATCATTATATTTCATGTCTGGTAAAAATCAATATTTGAGATGACTGATGTTCTGTAACTGGGATGAACAAGTCAGACTGATGATGCTTCTGCCTCAAACCGTCTCTGGACGATGTGGTTTAGAAAGCAAATACCTAGTATACACAGAAAGCACAGGCAGTTTTCAATTTCTGAAGCCAGTAGAGCTACTCACAAAAGTTAGGGCCTCAGGATCAGGCCCTAAATCTTTTGTGAGGCAAAGAAAGTGTTTGGGAAATACACATGCTATAATGGCATGTGAAATTGACATCATTATGGTTTAAAGGTGACAAGGTGGATGAGGTAATACACCTCTACCCCGATATAACGCAGTCCTCTAGCTTAAGCAGAGTTTCCCTTTGGACCTGCTTATTATGGGGTATTTTTAAGATATTGTGAAAGGAGTGCAGCGCATTTGACAGACTGTCTTTTATTATTGTTTGTATACATCTAAATAAATATAGATCTGCTTTTTTTATTTTCATTCATAGATTTTTAAGGCCTAAAGGGACCATTAGATCATCTAGTCTGGCCTCCTGTATAACACAGGCCAGAGAATTTCACCCAGCTACTCCTGTATTAAGCCTCCAGTTTTGTTTTTGTTTTGACTAAAGCATATCTTCCAGAATGGCAAATGGTCTTGATTTGAAGATAGCAAGAGACAGAGAATCTACCATCTCCCTGGTAGTTTGCTCCGATGGTTAACCATAGATGTATAGGACAGGAAGGGAGATCAAGGGGTGATCAAGTTCATCTCCCTCGCACTGGGATTAAGCATATCTAGACCCTCACCCTCACTGTTAAAAATGTATGCTTATTTCTCATTCAAATTTGTCTGGCTTTTCCTTCCAGATAGTAATTTTTAATTGGTTACACGCACACGGAGCGAGTGAGTCACCGTTTTTGTGGAATGAGGAAAAGGAAGAACAAAGGGAGGAGGATTTGTCTGATGTTTTCGACTGGGCAAAAATTCTGCAACCATATCACTAAGTGGCAAAGATTTATGTTAATGTTTAGAGCAATAGGCTGCTCTGAATGCACCACCCACAAATTCTGGCGCAATAGCAGGCTTATCTGGCTTTTCTGAATGAAGGCCCAATAGCTTCTTTGCCAATCTGGCAAGCTGCAGCCTAGTAGTACATTATTAATCCAATTCCTGAAAAGGAAGATGTTTCCTGACTCCTAGTGGGTGCCACAGTTTCATATACTTAGCTCTTGCAGCATAATGCAGGCTTAGCCTCTCTATCTGGCAGTACATTAATATTAATCCTATTGGCTAGTGGTAGCAGCTTCGTCAGTCTTCTTGTATATGCTGAAGGCAAATGTTGAGATGGTGCGAGCAGCAGGCCCACACAAACAATTCACCAGAGAGGACAAGTCTGTGTGTGTGACTTGCAGGCAGTGGCCTAGTAGCACATGCAAACAGACAAGGCAGAGCTTAACAAACCCTGCGGACAGTTTTCACAAGGAGATTTTAAAAAAGTGTAAAAACTAGGCTTGTTTCAACCTAAATCTTTTCAAACATCAACCACTTGCAAACCTATGAAAAATGGTTTTGACAAAGCTGTTTGCTGAACCTGTTTAGTTTGTATAGAGTCAGTCAAACTGTGGATGCTATCTGGGAATCAGTCAGAAGAATCCAGCTTTCCTACTCATTATTGACTTTAGCTCTTGCTCTAAACCACTTGTTACTTGTTTAATTCACCTCTGTGGCTTCAGCTGAATTTTGCTTTGCTTTTTGGGTTTATCCAGGCAATAGCTTCTGGAAGATTCATTCCTTTAATGGCTACTACTTTCTCTAGACCTGAGTTAATGTCAAGTTCATTTAGGTCTTGATCCAAAGTCCATTTTAATCAGTGGAAAGATTCCCATTGTCTTCACCGGCTATGGGTCATGTCCTTAAATCTTTATTCAAGTAATTGGGAAGAAAACTCCTGTTGATTTTAATGATACTGGATAGATCACAGCCTTATATTGTGGCCCAGAGAATCTATGGCTTGCTGATTCAGCATAACTTTCTCTTTTCAGAACTTGTACTTCAGTTGTGGAGAGTTGGCTATTTCAGGTCTGCTAGACAGTCTCATCCTTTTCCTCTTTTATGTGGCCATATGGTTGGCTGTTGTTCACACAAGCAATCATCTTTGCAACAGCTCCATCATTTTTCTGTGAAAGATCTCAGGTACACTAGGAATGCCAACCAGAAATATGTGGAAACTTCACTGTCCAAATGGAGTGATAAAAGTGGTTGAACTTGGCACAAGCTGGGTGTAGGTGAATCTGCCAAAAAACACTTTATGATGTCTAAAGAGGAAAAATACTTGGAACCTTCTGATCTTGGAAGACATCCGTCGATGCAGCTAGGACTAATTTCTCTCCCTGAACTGCTTTGATCAGTTATTTCAGTTCAATGGTTATGTGAGCTGTTCATTTTTTCTTAGGTGCTGTATCCGTGGGTGCATTCCACTCTGAAGAAATAATATATCCTTTGTTCTATGACACCTTGGATAACTGTTCTAACTTCTCTCTTTACTTTGTTTTATGATGAGGATTCTGTAAGGAGTTGCTCCATCTTTTAGGTTAGTCCTAACTGGGACACTCTGTAGTAGTATTTCCCGAAAACCATCAATGTAGATTTTTTTCCAGTTGGTATACCAGTGACCTTGTCACAGATATGCACAACTTAACAAGTTTATTTATGGAGTGATGATGAATTTGAACTGTTAACTTGTATCTTTGATTTTAATTTTGTACCTTATAGAAATTTCCCACCTGGACTGTCTGAGGCAGGATGTGTTAACTGTGGAGAATTATTCAGATGATGATACACTATTCCAGATAGCATCTCTTTCACCTGATTTCACAGATCAGAAACTGCATGCATCAGAAATGGTTCCAACTTTAAATTGGATTTTGGTATCACTGAAATTTAGACTCACTTGTCAGCCTCACTAGAATAATCTGGGGAGGTAACTGACCCAAGAAAGAATGATGGATTGTCAGATTGTAAATTGGGGTTCTTTTTGATATATTAGTGTGAAGTGCCTAGCACAATGGGCCCCAATTTCTGATCTGAACTTGCATGCCCTACCACAGTATAAGTTATAAAATAAATAAATACATTTTCTTGTGCACTTGTTCTCTCTTCCTTTGTTATACATAAAGCAGCAAAATGGCTGGTCAACCAGCCAGGCAGCCAGCACCATGTGAATTTTTCTTGCCACATCCAGTATGTGGAGGACATTGCTACTGAATATGGGGTAGGATACTTCACTGTGATCCATTCCTTTTATCCTCAGAGAACAGGTTCTTGTGCCCCCCTTAGTCCTTCCAGGCCTCCTTGATAGTTCACTTGACTTTTTATCAATTGAGAATAATGTGCAGTCTTTCCAGCTTTCTCCAAAGTTAGGATAGATTTTAATTGGACTTTCTGGGAATGTTCTTTATCTAAGGAGACATATGACTAGAGCTGGTTGGGTAGTGAGATCAAAAATGGGGAATGTTTCACATATGTTAGGTCTATGGTTTGATTTGCGTTCAACCCATTTTTGGAATTCATGAAGACTTGAAACTCATCTTGAAGGGTGTGAATACATAATCACTATCACATTAGTGTATTCGAGCCATTAATGATGCAAAGGGTCAATTGTGAAGTTTGATATCTGGATGCCATTGTTAGATACTTTGCAAATCCATGGATTGCCATGTGATATTCAAATACTAAAAATTTTCACAAATAATGGGAGTGATTTATAAATTCTTCAAAGACAAACCAACCAAATCCAAACCAAAGCCAAAATTCATTTGATTTTGCTTTTGTCAAATACTATAATCTACCCATGACAAGTTTTGTCCCTATTCATTCTTTCCAGACTCACAATTACTTGCTAATTCATGCAACATCCTTGTGAGTGCTTCATCCCTAAGGATTTTGGTTCTTCTATTAGATGCACTCTCTCTCATGATTTATCTCCTCCTTCAGATTTGTCATGATCTCGCAATTAGTCAAGTGTTGCTTCCACTCAGACCAATGCTCTGGATGGCTAAAATCAAAAGTCTCCACTGGATTAACTTTTTGCAGTCAGGTATTTACTCCTCCTCCATTATCTCTTATTTCATATGATTGTGTGGTGTTTACTTCTACCACCATGTAGAAGAAAGCCAGGCTATCAGAGTGACGTTAAGTCTGTTTTATTTAACAGATTGTAACAAATTGTTTTCAAGGAAGCACTGGCTAGCACTTTTCTCTGGGTGTGTGAAACTTCACTGCAGAGATTTCACTGTGCAGCTCACATAGGGATTTTAGGGTCACCTTACATTTCCTGTAGTTTATTGAAGGTCCTGCATCTGGTTAACCCAACCTTCCAGCTGTGTTGGTCTTTCTGTAGAGCCTCTCAGCACATTGCTGTGTTGGCTAGAGAAGAACCACTTGAAAATGACTTCATGAAGGCAATTCCTTCCCAGGAATGTGCTAAACAAGTGCCTCTGTTGCACTCCTGATGCTCCCAGTATTGGAGTTTGGCCATCTGCTGTAGCAGTACATTGAGCTGTCATTCCTCTGACTGTCTAAAGCCAAATTTACAAAGGCCTAGGCAATAGGTGAGCCACGCAAAACTCTCGTGCACTTGCCGCTCCCATAACATCCCAAACTGACGTGCAGAAATCAGGTCACCATATACACAGCCACCAGCATTTGCATTTTGCACGGCTCATCCACTGTGTGGGCCTTTAGCTTATATCTTTTCATGATCACAGAATACTCTCCAACACATTTCTCTCTGATGCAGTTTTGAAGCCTTTTGACTAAGAACTGCTGAAACCATGTTCCCGCTGGTTACATACTCCATGTATCTGACACTTTCTTCCAGGTCACTTCAGTCGGAGCTCTCACTCTCCCATGCACTTGGACTCTTTCTTTAAAGTTGTATTTTTTTAATGTATCAGTGGTTCCCCTCTTTTGGGGCAACAGAGCCAGTTCTCTAGACATATCTTCTGAATTCTGCCAGCCAGTGCCCATTGTTCCCCATTTGCGTGTGCTCTAGCCCACTGTGGATGCTCTGATGATCATGAGAGTAGAATTTGAAACAGAGCAATCTCCACTGTAGAATGGTGGGCAACAGGGAACAGAAGGTAGGCAGCAGCAGCAGTACCCTGAGGGCTCATCATCGAAAACTGTGGTGCCTTTATTACACTAGCTCATGTTGGGGGCACTCTGGGGCTGCACCACCCCAGATGATGATTAGGAAAGTATTGTTGATGCAGGAGAAGTGTCACTGATGCTATAGCCGGCAAGGAAATGCACAGCATCTGTTGTGCTCTGCAGCCAACTAGCTTGACTGGCCACCACAGAGGTTACGGTGGAATCATGGCTACATCTGCTACTTGCTCCTCTTGGGGTGTGTTGAATTAATTTAGATGGACTATATGGGCCCAAAGAGTCAAAAGGTGTTAATGTGACCCTGTAACTATCCAACATTAAGCAGTTTTAAACAAGGTTTGGAGTTTGGTATACAGACACTCTCACTTGCAACCTCACTGGTGGAGCAACCTCACTACTGGACAGCATGGCACATGGTCTTATCAACCACTCTTGAGACCTGTTGAACTTTTGCCAGCATCTTTCTGCTTAGGGAGAAGCCTGTTGCAAAAAATGCAGTTTTGGCAGGCTACACCAGAGGCTTATTAGATAGGAGAAACGAGAGGAATAGGAAAGAGAAGAAATAAGGTGGAGAAAGAAAAGAGTGTGTGTAGGACAAAGTCTCACATCCCAAAGGGTGGTTGGGATTTAGCCAAAGCTGGTGGAGTGGTGATGTCATCTGGATCCCACTTCCTGGCCCAATCTGGTCAGGATATCTCTCAGGATTATGACAATGAAGGCCCAAAGGTGTTATGGTAGATCCCAGAGTTCCAGGAGATGGTGGGGGTGGCAGTCATAGTGGTAAAGCTTGTTCCAATGGCTGTTGACAGACAGCTTCTTCTCTTATTGATTTTTTTTTTTTTACCCACAAAACTCTTTTCTTTTAAGGACCCCAAAAAGGGAGTGGTGGGTGGAATAGCCCATCCTCTCGTTATTTTTTTCCACCAATTGGGCCTTAATTCCAACATTCCAATTTTGGTTCACTGATTTCTGGACCCACACTTTTATTTACCAGGCATGATCGTAACACAGTTCTTGAATTATATTAGTAGGCCTATTTGTTTGTACTGATTCAGTTTTTCTGTTTCCCGCTTGCACCTTTTCCCATCAACATTTATGGTTGTAGTTCATTGTTATATTTGATGAACTTTCACTCCCTTTTCACAATTGAGCTCCCGATTAGGGGAAATTTGCAGGCCCAGTTCTCACAACAGCTGGCTAGTGTCATTAACCACATTCAGGTGAAGGTGACCGATTCCTGGACATTGGACCTAGGTGCTCTTCCCCATTATGCCAATCTGGCCCCAAGGTAGGAAGTTGCAGCATAGAGCTCTAGTGAAGTACCAGCATTGCTATGGGTAAACCACTCTTATAAAGGACCATAAAGCAGTTTTTTCCTAAAGTTATTTTTAGACATGTGACCATTGGCCCAAGCTATATTATTCACCCCTTTTTAAATTGGATTACTTTTGTTTTCTTTTTTAATTATGCTCATATTTTTAAAGGGAGGTAGTATTTTATTATGTATGATTAAATTGTATTTAGTTTTATTCTGTTGCAAAGTACCCCAGGCTCTTCAGGGAGTGCCACCTATTTAAAACTTTTATTATTTAATGAATAAAGAATACCTTTTTGAGAACTAAACCAAACTGGCGTAACACTTGACTTCTGTTAGTAGACCTTTCCCATCAGTAGAATTTTAATCAGAGGCTTTTAGCACATGGATTCTTAGCAACAAGTTTACTCAAATTCTCAGCATCCTACAGACAAAGCTTCGGTCATTTGAATTTGGCACTAACCCTTTGATAGGAACTGAAAGTGTTATTTGGCTTATCAAGTCTAATATTTGACACACTCGTTTATAGAAGAGGAGAGAGGAATTTCAGGGAAATATCTTTAATAGTTTCAGGTGGTATTTTGGCATGTTAAAAAAACTAGACCACTTGGTTTCCACCTTTCCCTTGACAATGGGCAGCTTGTCAAACAGAGCTCTCAGATTCTGAATGTTAATTACAACTGTTTATTTGGACATAAAATGATGAATGCGTGCTTTTCTAATCCTATTGTGCTCGAGGACAGCATATAGGTTGTTACTAAGGGTCTGTGGCGGCACACAAACCTAGGAATATAGAAGCTTCATCACTGCCTTTCAGTGATAACTTTACTCCATGCGTGTGTGACTTTAATTATGTGTTTTAAACATGGACCTCTGAAACATGTTATTGGCCAAGACAAACGGTGTCTGCTCACAGTCATGTTTTTACAGTATTTTAAATCTGGTGAATCAGTAGAGTAAATATTGATACGCTATTTTGTCTTCAGGTTTCAGAGTAGCAGCTGTGTTAGTCTGTATTCGCAAAAAGAAAAGGAGTACTTGTGGCACCTTAGAGACTAACAAATTTATTAGAGCATAAGCTTTCGTGAGCTACAGCTCACTTCATGAAGTGAGCTGTAGCTCACGAAAGCTTATGCTCTAATAAATTTGTTAGTCTCTAAGGTGCCACAAGTACTCCTCTTCTATTTTGCCTTCAGTATTTTTGGACTGCACTCAAATTAATTAAGCAGTAAATAGCAGAGTGAATATCCCAGCACACTGTCCTATTAAATGCTGAGCAAATTAAGGCAACTGATAAAAAAGTCTTTACACATTCACAAATAAAGGAAGGACACCATGTTATATCAGCAGTGTTGATATTTTCTATACCATTTTATGCAGTGAGCATTTATTTTGTATTATTGAATGTACAAGAATGCTTTCCTGCTTTATGTCTGTATGTTAAATATACTTTCTAACGATCTTTTCATACTCAGGATTTTTTTTCTCTCTCTAACTGCCAAATCCTTCAGTTTTCTGCTTCCTATCCCCCCAGAGCTGAGAGACACACACCCACTGCTTGGTTAGTTATATGATGCCTCTGCATAGCCCTCATCTGCTATTTTTCTGCCTGCATGGAATTGTTGCTACAGGTTTACATACACAGCTTTGCAGAGACATTACTGGATCACATTTATAGGGAGATATTCTGACTTCAATGAGTGGTGGACATAGAGGAGTGGCTACTCCTCTTGATATTGTAACCTATGCTTACTGTTCTGGCTTTCTGTCCCCTCCTGGTGGCTAACCCACATGTGTAGGTATATGAATTGGCCACAGCCTCTGACCTAAGTTACGTGAGTTCTATAGCTCATGCAGTATAAGTTTATTCTTTTAGATTCCAGAGATCCTAGTTTCAATCTCTGCTGCCGACAACCTATCCTGGGGCATCATGTTACAATATGTTCTGCTGTTCTAGAGTCATTTTCCCATGGGTTTTATGTTTGTGCGGTCTCCTATGGGACCATAGGGATGACAAGCTTGACTGGATAGTACACATCTGTGCAACATAACCACTAAGGGGGGAAAAGAGGATAGACATGTGGAACACATCTGCAAAGCCTCTATTGCTTGTTAGAGCAGGTGATGTGCTTGGTGCTGTATAAAAGTGAACACAGCTCTCGCCCAACAGAGCCTGCTATCTGAAAGATGAAACCGAGAGGACAGAGAAGCTTAGAGAGGAGAATAACTTGGTGCATTTTTTAACTTTATTTATTTATTGTTGACTCATTTCTTGTGGGCCTCTGCTTTAACAAAGAAATATGGCCAAGCTCATAATCAAAACTCTTCATGTCCTATGGCTTCATTTTTAAAGGTCCAGAGCTCCAGTAGGAGGGTCATGAAATTAAACAGAAGTTGATTCCTCACTTATTCTCTTATATGTGGCCTACACCAATGCATACAGTGCAATCGTGATTATCTGAATGTAACCCGTTAGAGAACATGAATTCAGAGGGGGTAGATAAAAGGGGATTGCTGTTGTCGGGAATCTGCAGAGTTTCTAACTAACTGCTGGCTTTGTCCCCCAGAATTCATAAACTCAGCAGTGTTAACCACTATGAGCCAAGTTTCCAAACACGGACCACTTTTTTTTTTTTTTTTGGCCTGCAAATTGTGAGCACAATTGTGGCAAAATTTAAGTCATTTTTATGTTAAAACATTTGATTGCTCTTTCTAGTCAAATACTTGATATCTAACTCATCTAAACTGTGCTCACAGACAAGGGTAGGTATAAAACGGGCCCATTTCAGGCCAACCTGAAAATTTAGCACATGAAGACTTCATGACAAAGTGCCCCATGTGCTTAAAACAAACCCAAGGGAACTTGTCTGACCTTCATATAGCTGTGAGTATTGACTAATAGAGGTTTTGGTAACTGGAGTCCCCTTGTACTCTGCATTATCATCTGGAAATTTCCGTGTAGCATAAGACACCTGGAAGTGACAGTCTGCTCAACAGAAAGGTTACAATAACTAGAAGTACGTAACTGGGAAAAAATTCTAGAAGATCCTGACCTTGAAGGACCCAGGCACCTTGTAGTAATTTAGTTGGTCTGTGAGTCATATCTACACTCCTATAGGCCAAATCCTGCAGCCCTTAATCAGGAAAAATTCCCTTCACTTTGAAAAGGTGCCTCCCTTACAAATCCTAGTGACATTTCCCCATGCACATAGCACGTTTGCTCCATTGCTCTGCATAAACAAGGAGAGAGGCAAATTCTTTTGCGGTGCCTGTTTGAACATGCAGACTTTTTTTTTTTTTTTTCAGAAGGAAACATACAGCCATCTGACCTGGTCTCATTATTTTATTGTTAGAACGTGGAATCATTTTTTGATTTTTTTTTCCTCTAGTTACTAAAATGGGGGTGGACAAGTCCTTTCCTTATACTTTAAGAGGATAAGGCCTAATAGAGTGTGCTGGAGTGACCTCAGGATTTTGCTTCTGTCACTGCCCTCACCAGTTTTTGATAAACAGTAAGCAAAATGGATTTATAAGCTTGCAGGGATCATTGCATTGCTCTCATTTTGTCAGCACAGATGGAAAGCAGAGCTGTAGCTAATCTCAGCCCAGGATCAGCTGAAGCTGGACTGATGCTGTATAAAGACAGCAGGTCCATAAATTTACTGACCTGAGACTTGTGCTATGTAAGCTAGCAGGCAAGAATTTTCCAGTAGTTTATGCTTAAGGACAGTACTAGTGCACAGGCGCTTAGTTTTACATTCCAGGTATTTACAATACTCCATAGTAATGGACCAGATGTAATATTTTGTTCACACCAACTTTCTAGCCTAACCTTCATTCTGAATCTTGCCTGGTGATTGAGACTAATATGGCCCAATCCTGACATTTTTACTCCCTACTCTTTTATGTGAGCAAGGAATGAATAAGAACCTCAAAACTGAGCCTGATTAGAGTTTTCTGAACTGTTGTTAAAGTGGTACATTACCCAGCACAGCTGCCTCTTTTCTTTTCTTTTCTTTTCTTTTCTTTTCTTTTCTTTTCTTTTCTTTTCTTTTCTTTTCTTTTCTTTTCTTTTTTAACCTCCTAAGGTCTGGATCTGAATAGGGTAAAGCACTCAGAAATTAGAGAAGATCAGTGATCCCGGCTTAGTGCATAGTAGGGAGCCGATCACATTTCAAAACCACCTCACAGGCATGCAGCTGACCACGTTTGGCAGCGTTTGCTCAAAGGAACTATTAAGATTGGATGAGGACTGATACTGAATTACCCTCTTCCCTGGGAACACTGAGGTTCCTGTGAGTGAGGGTTAAGTGCAGGGGGATGTTACATGTACTTTTTAAGAGCAAATTATTAAGAGTTACATGTTTCACCTTTGAAAATGGTAATGAGCTATTGCTGTACCTTCCACTGAAAATAACAAGGACACTGACTGTACCCCGTTGCTTCTGCAGGTGTTTATTCATGCACAGTAGAAACTCAATTAGTTCAATACATGTGCAGTATCTGACATCTCCCAACAGTAAGGACTTGTCTTACGTATTTGTATATGGATCAGGAATCAACAACCATACATAATAAAGAGAAAGGTGTAAAAGTAGCAAGAAAGGTCGTTACTTGGAGGAAGACAAAAGTCTTATTGGATTAAGTAGCAAACTATGACAGCATTAACTGAGCAATGTTAAGTTTGCACTGACTAATTTCTTGCACATAGCCAAGGGACTGGACTGAATGATTTAATAAGTCATTTCCAACTCAAGTTTCCATCACCCTCACTGGCTAGGTAGCACTGTGGAGTAGCACACTTACCTTTTCTGTCATAAATCCTGGGTTTAAACCTGACAATCTGCATATTAAAAGAATATTGTGACCTCAGTTAAATCCCTATAGGACAACTCTACCTTAAAAAAAACCAAACAAAACACCCCCTCCCCCCCATACTAGCATGACTGGTAATCTCGATCTATCATGCTACTTGGATGGTGCCTCTCACTGCTACTTCTGGAGAGACATGATACTAAAACTGCCAGTCAGGAATAGGATGGTGTCTGGGAAATTGTGTATGGTGTAACCCCCATTTGGATTTTATCAGCTCCTGGAGCTCTGGACTAAGCTCTAGTCTTACCCTGTGGACTACAATAATAATGGCTATCAGAGCCCTCTGTCACAATTTCCCAGCATGCTTGGAGCCCGGGGTGGGGATGGAATGGACTAGAAACTCCTGTTGAGGCCAGTAAGGAGGCTTCTGCCTGGGGTAATCTGGACAAGCAGTTTGCTGGGCCAGTGATGAGCCACAGCTGCTCAGCCCCTCAGTGGCAGAAGACAGCCTGACTCAGAGACAGAGAGACTAGTTTTAGTTTCAGGTTTTTGAGCTTTGGAGCTGAGAAAGAAGCAGAAAAGCGCAGGGAGTCTCTGATTAACTCCATCTCCCTACAAAGGGAGTCTGTGAACTGCAGTGGGACCTAGTGCATGGCTCAGGCAGTTCCAGCCCTTCAGAGACCAGCATCTACAGTGGCAGAGATCCAACCTTGCACTGACTACCAAAAGCCAGCTGAGACCTCCACAGAAGTCCAGGCAGGCAGACAGGAGAGGACCCTGCCCCACCTAAGGGTGAAGACACTGTAAGAGGAATCCTTTTTTTCGTTTAAGCTGGCCAACGTTCACAGTGCTCAACCCTGGACTCATTCCCAGAATACCATGAGCCTGGGAAGGGAGCTGGGGGTTGGGATTATTTGTAAATGTTGGAAGGTGGGCAATTTGCTGATTTATTAATGTTTAGTAATTATTAGTTAACCTTAACCCTTTCCTCGGATCCTATTTGCCTGCTCCCAGTAAAGTTCCCTTTTTTATCATGTTATTTTAGGGTGTGAAATTTCTTTCCTGGGGTTTGTGTTGTTACACTTCTTTGTTTGTGTACTGGGTTTTCTACTCCTTCCAGCAGTGGTAGCATTATTCATTTTCCCAAGGGACAGCACCCCTTGTATCTCAGGCACCGTGAAGAGTTACTTTGGGTGGAGGCACTAGGCTACACAAAAAGGAATTGGAAGGACCAGGAGGAGGCTTGAGCCAAAACTTAGGAGAGGGGCTGCAATAGTATTTGCATGAACTAGGCTATAGCAAGCAGAGCCAGTGATATCACTCTTACTTTGTAAGGAAGGATGGTCTTGTAGTTGAGAAAGTAGAGGGGAAACAGATGATCTGGGTTCTAGTCTTAGCTCTACCACAAAATTCTCATCTAACCTCGAGGACATCACTTAGTTTCTCTGTGCCTCAGTTCCCCATCTATAAAATGGGGATATTACTACTACTTTTGTCCATCTTGCTTATTTAGATTGTAAACTCTTCTGGTGCAGCTCTGCCTCTCCTCAGGTACACGTACATCACCTAGAAAACAGGGTCCCACATTTAGTACTATTTTAGTACAAATAACAAATGATGTTGTTATTCATAGTAATAGCTGTCATTGAAATTCAAATTCACCTTCCATAGGGTGAGGTAAACTCAGCTTCTTTTCACAAGCGTGATAGCTGCATCACATTTTTAAACAAACAAATCGATGAACTATGAGCTTTAGGGTTTCAGTGAAATCTGACTTTTTTTTTTAAACTTAAAAGTTCTTTTGAAAGAATATTTCCTTGGAAGACAATGAACTAATAGCACAGAGATATAAGAGAAAGCTTAGTAGGGGCTCAGAAAATGAATCAGGTTCCAAATTACAGAATCCAAGTTTAGGAAATGCATATATAAACTTTTTTTTTCCCAAGCAATATGTTTGATGTCAGAAAATTCCTCTTGTTTCTAATGAAAGATCTAATGGCTTCTTTTTCCATGTGTGCAGAAGTGTCTGTTTATCAAATAGATGCTTATTACTACAGTATTTTAAAATCTTTCCATAACTATACTGACTACTAGTGTGGCTGTTGTTAACGGTATATCAGAAAAAAGAAAAGGAGGACTTGTGGCACCTTAGATACTAACACATTTATTTGAGCATAAGCTTTCGTGAGCTGCAGCTCACTTCATTGGATACATTCAGTGGAAAATACAGTGGGGAGATTTATATACACAGAGAACATGAAACAATGGGTGTTACCATACACACTTTATAAAGAACTCTGAGTCAGATTCTATTGTCTGCTCTCCTGGCACAAAGAAGTCAGATAGCCACTGGATGTCCCCAGCTGGGAAATGCTTGGAGTGCTGCAAATGGAAGGGAGTACAGTCAGGGCCACACTGTAGTCTGACAAATCCCAGTTGGCAGACAGTCCACTGGTGACCAATACCAGTACACACTGGGATTTTACACAGTTCTGGTCTATTAGTCTCAAAAGCCAGTGTACTTTAGAGCAGCTCCTAGCTTGCTATAAAATGCAAAGGGACTGGGGCCAACATGGAACTAGTTCCAGAATCAGGGAGTCATAACTGGCTCCCCTGCAGTCCTTCCTGCCCCTGGGCCCTGCTCGGTTGCAGATAATGGGTGCAGAGGAGATCTAATTCTCTTGCTTGAGAAATTTATAATGTGGCTGTAAAATATGCATTAGAGTGAATTTGAGGAGTAGTTCCTTATTCAGTTTCCCCACAGCTTTGCAATTCCATTCCTGATCTGTTTTCTGCTACTGAATCTGGCATCAACTGTCTTTGTCAGATAGGTATTATAGGTAACAGAGGTGTGGGTGAAATCCTGATCCCAGTGAAGTCTATTGGAGTTTTACCATTAACTTTAATGGGGCCAGGATTTCTCCCCTAATGTGAATTTTGGCACATATTCATGTCTGAGGTACTCTAACCAGAACCGGAATTTTTCCAGTTATGTGTCAGCAGAACCACATAGCTTCTGTTTCTGATCTAAATTTCAGACGTCTCGCCTTAAGATTTAAGGATTACATCAGCAATTAAAGCTTTAGAGGCCTTTTGTCTTAAGTGATTATTACTGCACAGTTTATTCTAAAACTTTATCTAGCCTTGCCCAGCTCACATACATCTGGACTGCATTCCAAGAATGCCATTCCATTCTCCATTGTTTCGCTTGTTTTTTTATGTAGCTATTCCAGTGCAGAGACACATTCAGTTTTACATCATAGACATGCTTGTGGCTGGCACAACAAACGTATTCCATGCTTATCTTTAAAAATATATGAAGTGAGATAATCTAATCTTAATTTAAAATTTAACACAGATACAGGAACACAGAGAAATAGTTGCACAAGATGTCATCTAAGACATTCTTACCATGAAAAGAAAAGGAGTACTTGTGGCACCTTAGAGCTGTAGCTCACGAAAGCTTATGCTCTAATAAATTTGTTAGTCACTAAGGTGCCACAAGTACTCCTTTTCTTTTTGCGAATACAGACTAACACGGCTGCTACTCTGAATTCTTACCATGGTAATAGTGTGCAATTTATTTTATATATGAGCAAATAAGAACTGATAATTTAGCTTTATTTAGAAACTGCTGAATTACTGTCAAATAGCACTGTGTTCAGAGCTGATCAAATAATGTCAATTGAATAATTCATTCAATACATTATACAAAATTGTTCAGATAATTTGTGTCATTATTCATCCAATTCTATTTGGGTAATACTTGGAGGAATTAACCGTCCCTGAAATAATATAGTTCAAAGGTTTTATTGGGTTTTCAAACAGAACCACTTTGCTGTAATAGAGTAGTTTAGTGCCATTTTACCTGTACTTTTGTACTGTATTTTGTATTGAAATCAAACATGTGAGATATAGCCATTTATCAATCATATTCCTAGATATACAGTTGGCCTGTTGGTCTAGAGTTATGGATTGTTTAGATACAACAGATGTTGGAATCAAATCCACAACAAAGCAACCAAGAGATGAAACATTTCTAGTTGTGTCTGTTGCTCTAAGGATATGATCTTCAGTTTGTTGAGTTCAGAGCATCCAACAGAGACCACATTCTTGGCAGCTGTGTGGTCTAGTGGATTGTGCACAGGATTAGGAGCCTAATTTCCATTCCCAACTTTTTCACTCTTTTGTTTGGAGACCTTGAGGAAGTCACTTAGGGCTACATTTTCAAAGTGTGCATGAATTTTGAGTGCTTTAAATTCTGAGTGCTCCCTGCGGGCTTGGTTTTCAGAAGTGCCAAATGGTAACCACTCTAACTAAAGCCAACAGGAGCTGAGGGTACACAGCACCTCTTAAAATCAGGCCTGAAGTATCTCCAGTTGGACACTCATGATTGGAGTCCTCTCAAAATGGCAGATACTTTTGAATATGTATATTTCAACAACTCTGTTTCTTCATCTGCGAAACCAGGATAATAATGCTCACCCCACCTTTGTAAAGTGCTCGGAGATCTCTGGGTAAAATGAACTTCCAGAGCATCTCTGACCATAATTTACATACCCCAGACTGAAGAGATTGGGCAGGAAGTTATAAGTGATCATGAAAAGGGGGACCCTGTCACCAGTGTGCAAACGGACTGAAGCAGCATGCTCCTGCTAACAGCATGCCCCATTAAACTGGAAGCACAGCACATCTGCAAGAGTCCTGATATGGAGGGATGCCAAGGACCAAGGTGAGGTGGAGTCATAACCCCACAGATCTGTGTACCATATGCTCCTCCCAAAGCTGAACATGAGATACAGTGGGAACTTCATGATAAATTAATACTGCTAGAGGGATGTGTGGCCTGTGCAACACATTGGATGAACTGAATTGCACATCCATCAGCAATGAACCATTGGATTGAAAGCAAAGAAGCCGAGCAACTATGTTAATGGTACTGGTGGGAACGTGGCCCCAACAGGAGGGACAGAGGATGAATTAGATAACTGTTCAGTAGGTTTTCAGATATTTTTCTCTAGGGTTTTCCAGGCTGCAGGTTATTTTCTAGCAGTGGCTATTTTTGCATTCCAAGAACTGGCCTTACACATGCATCAAACAGCAGCACTGTATGGCACATTTTATGAGCCACTGATACATCAGATCTTTTCATGCACACTTATCTATGGCTGGAGAGCATATGTCCCATAGTAGGACATGACACATTAACTATGGGTCCACAGTTAAAAGAGCACCCAACTCACACACCTGCTTTTAGTGAGCTGACTTAAATAAGAACTTATTTAAATTGCATCTTGGAACTGATTTGTGGTTTTGCATTCAAGTTTTGTACATCAGATTGCCAGCAGAATGCTGCATATACTTTAATTCCTGAATATCCTTTGAATGTTTTCTGGTGTGGATCAAATTCACTTTTGCTCATTCAGAAGTTTTCATTTTGTCTGTCATTGTCTAATATAGCTTCCAGAAAACCAAGTCAAAGTGATTGCATTCCTAGATATTCATTAGCTTTGATACCACCAATAGAAAACAGAAAAGGAGTACTTGTGGCACCTTAGAGACTAACAAATTTATTAGAGCATAAGCTTTCGTGAGCTACAGCTCACTTCATTGGATGCATTTGGTGGAAAAAACAGAGGAGAGATTTATATACACACACGGAAAACATGAAACAATGGGTTTATCATACACACTGTAAGGAGAGTGATCACTTAAGATAAGCCATCACCAGCAGCAGGGGGGGAGGAAAGGAGGAAAACCTTTCATGGTGACAAGCAAGGTAGGCTAATTCCAGCAGTTAACAAGAATATCAGAGGAACAGTGGGGGGTGGGGTGGGGGGGAGAAATACCATGGGGAAATAGTTTTACTTTGTGTAATGACTCATCCATTCCCAGTCTCTATTCAAGCCTAAGTTAATTGTATCCAGTTTGCAAATTAATTCCAATTCAGCAGTCTCTCCTTGGAGTCTGTTTTTGAAGCTTTTTTGTTGAAGGATAGCCACTCTTAGGTCTGTAATCGAGTGACCAGAGAGATTGAAGTGTTCTCCAACTGGTTTTTGAATGTTATAATTCTTGACGTCTGATTTGTGTCCATTCATTCTTTTACGTAGAGACTGTCCAGTTTGGCCAATGTACATGGCAGAGGGGCATTGCTGGCACATGATGGCATATATCACATTGGTAGATGCGCAGATGAAGGAGCCTCTGATAGTGTGGCTGATGTGATTAGGCCCTATGATGGTATCCCCTGAATAGATATGTGGACAGAGTTGGCAACGGGCTTTGTTGCAAGGATAGGTTCCTGGGTTAGTGGTTCTGTTGTGTGGTGTGTGGTTGCTGGTGAGTATTTGCTTCAGACTGGGGGGGCTGTCTGTAAGCAAGGACTGGCCTGTCTCCCAAGATCTGTGAGAGTTATGGGTCGTCCTTCAGGATAGGTTGTAGATCCTTGATGATGCGTTGGAGAAGTTTTAGTTGGGGGCTGAAGGTGATGGCTAGTGGCGTTCTGTTATTTTCTTTGTTGGGCCTGTCCTGTAGTAGGTGACTTCTGGGTACTCTTCTGGCTCTGTCAATCTGTTTCTTCACTTCAGCAGGTGGGTATTGTAGTTGTAGGAATGCATGATAGAGATCTTGTAGGTGTTTGTCTCTGTCTGAGAGGTTGGAGCAAATGCGGTTATATCGTAGAGCTTGGCTGTAGACAATGGATCGAGTGGTATGATCTGGATGAAAGCTAGAGGCATGTAGGTAGGAATAGCGGTCAGTAGGTTTCCGATATAGGGTGGTGTTTATATGACCATCGCTTATTAGCACCGTAGTGTCCAGGAAGTGGATCTCTTGTGTGGACTGGTCCAGGCTGAGGTTGATGGTGGGATGGAAATTGTTGAAATCAGAAATAGAAAACAGATTTATTTAAATACCACCAGAAGTACTTGCAAGTTTTTCACTGTCAATGGTGAAAAACAGGGCTATAAATAATTACTACCAAATAACCAGAATCAAAGTAAACATTTTAAAGCCAGTCAGATATTCTTTTATAAAATGAACATGATTTTGAAGGTTGTTTTTGTGAAGTGGGTAATTCTGACAAGCAAAATCACTTTTTCCTCCATCTCACGTTTTAAAATTTCAGGATATCCCTGTGACTTGTATTGTGTTAACTTTCCTTCCTCCTTGGGTTATACTTCCCTCTATGGTTATTTTGATTCAATTCCCTTTTAAAAAATGGAGTGTCTTGTTGAGGCAAGAGAGCCCTCTAAACTACATCGTGTCCAAGAATCAGATATTTACTCAGGTGCGGGGGGAAGGGAACAGAGGACATGACGTAGAATGATTCCTTCTATAGTGTTGCCTTCTATAAACAGAGACTAACCCAATTTCCCCTTGTGAGTTGATATTTTTAATGTTCTTTATGTTAAGCTGATTAGGATGAACTCCGCTCCATCCAGCAAAGGTTACAGGCATGTCCTTCCTCAAAGTAAAGAAGATCATAAAAACATACAGCCAAACCCTGAATGCCTTACTTTGGTTATTTTCAGTTCTTACTCAGCTCCATGGTCCAGGGCCCACAGGGGAAAGAATGATTTGCAGAAAAGGCTGAATGCTCAGAATTAAAGCCCCTGCACAAGTTCCCTGGACTCAGCAGTTTTTGACAAGAGGCAGTCAATTTTTCATTTTCTGATCAATTAATTCACTTGCAGGTCCAGCTTTTCTTGCTTCTCTCTTCAAATAGCACCACAGTGAATTCTTATTTGATATGTTGTTGCACTCCATGGTGACAACAAAGCCCCTTGGCTACTGTACTGGTCAGACATGGACTCAGGGTCAACAGACTGATGTGTGGGGCCATACATCTTTCTCATTAAGGGCTAGATTCTCAGTTTACAGTCTGCCCCGAGTAAGGGGCTGCACTGGTCCCAGCAGCAGACCAGGGAAGAATTTGTACTCAGAATCACAATTCCCTCCCTGTTTTCTCTTGCTCCATCAGGGAAATGAACTAGTCTGTACTAGCAGCAGATCATTTCCCCTGCTGGTAGACTCAGCTGCAGCAGCTAGCAGTGTGTGAGTGGGACCAATGCATCATCCGTTCCCTATCCACTTGTTTGAGAGTGGAGAACTGTGGCACAGTGGTAGGTGCTTTCCCCAAACATGCTAGATCTTCTGGGCACATGCAGGGGAATATGCAAGTACCTTATACCCACTCACTCCCATGTGCAGGTGCAGAGGGTAAGGGGAAAATGTTTAAATGGAGGACAATTATCCTCTATAACCTGGCACTCCAACATTCCCCGACCGTCTCCATATGACAATGTAGCTATATATCCTACTGTTCTCCTAACTAAACCAACAATAACAGAATATTTTGTTGCTACTATTTTTCTACTATGCATCTGCTCTGCATCATTTGGAAAGCAAGAAGTAGGTGCTTCTTGAGCCAGGACATCTTTTTTAGCCAGCATTCCATAGAGATGCATTCATCCATACCTTTCACTTTGAAGCAAGGCAAATGAAGAGAAGAGGGGAAAAGACTGCCCCTGTCTGTAATTCTTTGCTACAGAACATTTTTTTTTTCTCATGATGCTTTGCTTCTCACATTCTCACAGGTATAAAACAGAAGTAACTGTGATGAAGGAGTATGAAACCCATGTAAATGAGGGCAGAGTCACGCTATCTCAGGGTAAGCTAGTGTAATTTATGTGCTGAGGATTGGAATAGGTAAATATAATTTATACCCTGTCTAAATCTGACTCTGAATTTGGCACATTGTGTCCTCTCCAGTTAAGCAATACTTCAACTCACTTTTCCTTAGAATCTGATTCAATAAGTGTACTCTTTTCCATGAATAGGTCTGAAATCTTGGGTTTTCACAATGTCTGGAGCAGCACATCTAAGAGAAATACCTGAAAGTCCAGGTCTTGATATCAGCCCAGAAGATCTTAATCTCCTTCTGGTAACATTTTTTTGGCTCTAAAACTGATCTTCTGAGGTTATCAGCTTGTGTCAAAGCCCTTGTCATTTCCCCAAGATACCTTTACATGGGCACTTTGTAAAGTGACATAAAAGTGCACAGTGTTGTTACTGTCAAAACAATAGGGAAAAAGGAATAGAGGGACATGGCACTAACTGCTGAGTTGCTGGTCTAAGCAATGGAGGGCATGTTAGGATAGTGGGGCAATCCCAACATATTGCTCAGAAGTCTAGAGTTAGGTTTGGCATCCAAAAGGGCCAAGACTGAGAGCAGCTAGGACCTGGTCCAATGCTCACTGAAGTCAATGGAAAGATTGGCTCCTACATCTTTTACAAAATCCCTTTTTTGATGAGGTAAGTGCCATCTTCTCTTCTAAAGCAATCAGTTCCTTGGATGAAATGTATAAGGTACAATTGGTTTTGGGAGTCCTAAAGAAATAGCATTAGTGCCTCATAGTGGTTAGCTGCACAGTGAGCTATCAATCACATGGGTTGACAGCTCTGAAACATAATGAAGTAGGGTTCACTCCTCTTGACCAACAATTTGGCAACAGGCTTACACTTTCATCCAAATTCATACTCCTTCTTACTAACATTGAGATCACTTGAACTTGGTTGTGCCTCCATTTGTCACTTTAGTATAAAGTTCTCATTCTCTATGGCGAATGCGTGTGAAATACTGGGAAGCTATACCTCTAGTTTATCAGAGTAACATGCCAAGTAGTAGCCCAGAGCGTACTATGGGCAAGAAAGAGATTAAGTATTTCTTCATTTGAGGAAAGCTCAGAAGGGCTCCCATCCTGCATCATTAAAATGAACATGAGTTTTGCCATTGACTACAATGAGTGTAAGAACATGATACTGACTCCTAACTCTCCACTGGAAAGTAGTTTAAGGATAAGAGAAAATTGACAGACAACTAATCCAGACCCTTCCAGAATTATTCTCTCTTTCTTTTGAAGGGGAAGGAGGGGACAGGATGTGGTAGAAAAACATTTACAGGAGTTTGGCATGTAAAAACCTGAATGATGGATTAACAGCTTATGCCAGGTTTTACCTGCCTTTTATCAGGTAACATTTCTGAAAGCTCAACAAGCTGCTGCTTGCCTAGAGCTATACTTTTCTTCTCCAGTTGAATGAAACCCAGAGAACTTTGTGCTGTCTTAGTTAGCTCCAAGTTTTCCTGCAATGTTGCCTCTTGCCAGTTTTATTCCACTTTAAGGGATGGCATTAAGGAAAAACAAAACCAAACCAAAAAGCTAATTTTGTAATATTGAGATCATATTTTTCCTGTTGCTTTTTTTTTTTTTAGAGGCGAGAGTTCTACAGAAACTCTGGACAATTGAAAGTAGCATGAACCTAATCACAAATCTAGGGGGGCAGAAACTGGAATGCAGAGGATAAAGCAGAATGTAAATCTATGCAGTGCAGTAATTTAAGGTGTGGGAGGTCTCTTCTCGTATATAAAAAGGTCCTGTCAGTAAACCAAGCAGGAATCTTTAGCCTGCAAAACAGAGCTATCTTTTGAATCTCTGGTTTCGCCATTGTATCATGTTCTTGGAGAAGAAACATAAAGCGGCTCTTTTTTCTAAGTGTCCACAAACCAGATTCTGATTGCAAACTGCTACTGTGTGTATTGGTAAAAGCCTGGTCCTTCCTGTCGTCGCTGAAGTAAGTGCTCCCTTTTCTGCCTTTTTTGGCATGTCCCGTAGTTTCTCTCACAGGAATGGAAGTTTATCCTCAGTGTGTTGCCCAATTTTCCCCTACATGATCTTTGTTTTCCCACGGTAAGATTAAGCTATTCTATATGCTACCAGTCTCATAATAGTCATTGAACTTTAAGTGAACTCTAACATCTAGACTCCAGTCATTACATGATCCTAATAAGCTCGTTGGGTAGCTGAGTATTTTAATATTAATCTTTTAAGTAAGATATACTACTGGTATATGCATTAATGTGCTAAACAGGCTTCCATAAAAATGGCCCCTTCCTTTGAGGACATGCCCTGGCATCCAAAAGGCTCACTGATTATTAATGTGGTGCAGTCTGATTGGTTAATATTACCACCAAAATAAGCATTAGTGGTGCACCTAAACCAAAACTTAAGATCCAGATAACCCCCAACTTCGCAGTATTTGAAATCTGGATCTGATTGGAAATTTGCAGCTCTTTCCAGCTTTTATAAAAAGATGAATGAGTGAATAAACTGAACGAAAACCTCTTGGCTGTACATATACACAGCAGGATTATAACCAAGATTTTGTGGAAAGATTTGCCCATTCCTTATTTTACATGCTATTTCTCTGGCCCTTTTCATTTGTTTTTGTACCTACCAAGCAGGTGCCAGTGACGTGCTTTCCCAAGGTGCACTAAGCTATGTTGCCAGCATTTAAAAAATTTTTGCTCATTTAAAAAAAAAAGCCTTCATAAAAGAGAGCCACTCTGGTTTGTACCTGCTGACCTGGTTATGGATCAGTGATGAGGGAAGTGCAGTAGCCTTCTCCCCTAATCTAGTCATGTCCCATCTTCTGGGAGCTAGCTACCCAAGGCCTGCCACCAAAGACAAGGAATGGACTGGCTTGGCCTGTAAAAGAGATCTGATTGCTAGATTTTGTGTGTGTGTGTGTGTGTGTGTGTGTGTGTGTGTGTGTGTGTGTGTGTGTGTGTGAGAGAGAGAGAAAGAAGTGGGTAGTAGGTCCCTAGGTTTCCCATAAAGGCTAAGACAATTTGCCCCCCCTCCGCCCCAGATTAAAGCAATAGTTAAGCAGTATTATTGATGAGGAGTAATGGGACCTATATGACCATATTTGTATCTTCCTTTTCTCCTTGAAGTGAGCTGTAGCCCATGAAAGCTTATGCTCTAATAAATTTGTTAGTCTCTAAGGTGCCGCAAGTACTTCTGTTCTTTTTGCGGATACAGACTAACACAGCTGCTACTCTGAATCCTTGAAGGCAGTTTTCAGAGATGACACAAACCCATTACATCAGGTGGCTCCAGAGAAGCTGTTTCGAAAGAAGGACATGATTGCTTATGAAACATGTGACAAAAAGAGCCTAGTTCAATCCAAGACAGACATCAAAAATGGGTAGCTCTTGGCAGAGACAGCACCTTTTCTGTATTCTACAGAAACTCAGAATTTCTTTACCTGTTGATAGCAGATGATTATAAGACTTGAAATTTGGACTTTTTATTCTACCTCTAAGAAACAAAGGTATTAGCTTTCGTATTTCTTTTTCTACTGTGCACAGACATTCTCCTTACATGTGAAAGGTTACATTTCAAACAGCCAGGGAACAATCTTACTTTGTAAAATATTTTGGAAAAGCCCAAAGTTTAGATAAAGTGACAGAGCTACTTGGGCCTTATCCAAAATCCATTGAAGTCAGTGGGATTCTTTCCATTGACTCCTGTAGGCTTTGAATCAGACCTTCTGTGAACTGCTCTACCTCTATCCATCTTATGAATGAAACTTGAATTAAGAATTTCCGGTTCCATTTTTGTGCACTGGCATTGGGGCATTTTGTTTGAACAGATAACTACTTTTCAATCCAACTGGCTTCAGATGAAAGAAAGAACTAGGTTGTAGTGTTAAGTACCAGCAAGACTTTGCTATTCATTGAAACACTGACGACAGATTAATTTGTACAAAGTAACAAAAAAGTGTCCTTACCGTGACATGCATTTTAAAAAAGATATGAACTGGAGAATTATAAAAGCTTGCAAAGTACAATTCTTGAAAACAAAGGAATTTGATGAAGCTGTCCTTGAAACTGAGGAGTAAAATCCCTGAACAATTTATTTTAAGACCATGATTTATTATCATAAAGTGGGTGAGATAATATCTTTATTGGACCAACTTCTGTTGGTAAGAGAGACAAGTTTTCAAGCTTACACTGAGCTCTTCTTCAGAGCTGGGATATTTTAACGTTCTTATTCTTAATAGTCTTACTATCATGGGACCAACATGGCTACAACAATACTGCATACATTTATTCTCATGACAGGAGTAAGCAGTGACCTTTTAACCATCTCCTTTCCACTGACAACATAAAATGTATGATGCAAATATAAAGTAACACCATATGGCACATAGGATACATTTGTTTCTTGCTCCATTTAAGCCATGGTACCCCTCTGCAGTGTCTTGACCTATGCTCAAGGTTTCATAAAATATACCCTCTAGTTTTACAAAGGAGAGAAGTGAGCCATGGGGGCTACTGCTGCCCATTGGATGTAGTCGGGCAGCGCTCTGGATGAGCGGATGTCCCATGTTTGGCCTCAGACTGAGGGGAAGATTCTTCTTACCCCAGTACCCATGCAAGTCCCCTGTCATTTTTCACGGGTAGGATGGGAATAACATTTCATGAGGTGGGGCTGTTTTCTGGAGAGCAAAACACAGTGGTATATTTCAGCCATGTATATGCTTCCTGCACAGAAAAACTCACTATCTGAACTTGTCTCTTCAGGGAACATGGGCTGTCAGATCTGATGTTGGCAATACTGTGAAAATTTTTTGTTAAGAATAGATAACCTATGCGAAAATCTTCCTGAGGTTGGATTTCATTACTCATAGGCTTTAAGGCCAGAAGGAACCATCATGATCATCTAGTCTGACATCCTGCACATTGCAGGCCACAGAATCTCACCCACCTTCTCCTGTAATAGACCTATAACCTCTGGCTGAATTACTGAAGTCCTCAAATCATGATTTAAAGACTCCAAGTTACAGAAAATCTACCAGTTACTACAGTTTAAACCTACAAGTGATCATGATCCATGCTGAAGAATGGTCTCTGCCAATCTGACCTGTGAGAAAATTCCTTCCCAATCCCAAATATGGTGATCAATTGGACCCTGAGCAAGACCCAACAGCCAGTCACCGGGGAAAGAATTCTCTGTAGAAATTCAGAGACTTCCCCATATAATGTCTCATCTCCAGTCATTGGAGATATTTTCTACTAGCAGTCTCAGATGGGCCACATGCCATGAAACTCAGTCCAGGGTCAATGAAAGCTCACCAAGACGGATAAATATTCCAATTGATCATTGATCCTGATTGGAGTAAACCTGGGACAATTTATAAATTTGCACTGAAATGACCTTTTGCATCAGTGGCTCGTGCCTCATCTAGTTTTTCTTTACTGGTTCAGAAAATCCTGCCGAAATGTCCACCAGTATCTCATTGAAGTTCTACCTGTTTTCTCAAAAAGAAAAGGAGTACTTGTGGCATCTTAGAGACTAACAAATTTATTTGAGCATAAGCTTTTGTGAGCTACAGCTAACTTCATCAGATGCATTCAGTGGAAAATATAGTGGGGAGATTTATATACACAGAGAACATGAAACAATGGGTATTACCAAACATACTGTAACCAGAGTGATCACTTAAGATGAGCTATTACCAGCAGGAGAGCTGGGGCGGGGGGGAGGGGGGGAGGGGAGAAAATCTTTTGTAGTGATAATCAAGGTGGGCCGTTTCCAGCAGTTGACAAGAACATCTGAGGAACAGTGGGGGGAAGGGGGGAATAAACATGGGGAAATAGTTTAATGATATTTCCCCTTGTTTATTTCTTCCCCCCCCCACCACTGTTCCTCAGACGTTCTTGTCAACTGCTGGAAATGGCCCACCTTGATTATCACTACAAAAGATTTTCTTCCCCCTCCACCCCTCCCTTGCTCTCCTGCTGGTAATAGCTCATCTTAAGTGATCACTCTGGTTACAGTGTGTTTAATAATACCCATTGTTTCATGTTCTCTGTGTATATTAATCTCCCCACTGTATTTTCCACTGAATGCATCTGATGAAGTGAGCTGTAGCTCACTGTAGCTTATGCTTATGAAGTGAGCTGTAGCTCATGAAAGCTTATGCTCAAATAAATTTGTTAGTCTCTAAGGTGCCACAAAAATTCCTTTTCTTTTTGCGAATACAGACTAACACGGCTGCTACTCTGATACCTGTTTTCTGAGACAGGAGTGAAAGCCCAAGCAAGAGAAGTTCTTCAAAAGGTGCCTCCTCCATGTTGCTGGCTCCAGTAGCTGGGAGAGCACAGACCAAAATAATTGCTCAGCAGGATGTGTTGATGGGCTGTTTAGACTTACCGTTACATGCAGGGTGGACAATCAAATTTTCCCACAGTGGTCCCGACTGTGGTCAAGGGGCCACATTTTGGAAGGGCACTAGGGAACAGTTGATTTGACCTGTGTCTGCATGCGACAGTGCCAATGTCAGAGCCCCAGGTTCAAGCCCGGGTTAGAAAATTCTTAACATAGTGTTGACAATCAGGGTAGATCAGTGGTGGGCAACCTGTGGCCCATCGGGGTAATACACTGGCAGGCTGCGAGACAGTTTGTTTACATTGACCATCCACAGGCACAGCCCCCCACAGCTCCCAGTGGCCGCGGTTCACTGTTCCTGGCCAATGGGAGCTGTGGGAAGTGGCGGCCAGCCTCCAAACCACACAAATGTGTTGTGGATTAATTGCTTTGTGTACACCCAGCTGTAGTGTTGTTTGAAACAGTACTGTGTTAAAGTGCACTAGGGAACCTTTAGTGCACATCAGCAGGGTCTATAAGGACCAATCACACCTCATACACATTATGCCACCATGTAGACAAGCCCTAAATTACTTTAAGGAGATCCAAATTACACCATTTTAAGCATTCCCTTGAATCTGGCTCTGAGATTTAAAAGTTCTTTTTGCCGGTATTCCCAGGTAAGTATGTTCAGGCAAATCATTTGACTAAGAGGTTAGATAAAATACAGTATAAATATAGGACTGAGTCACCTAGTGGCTGATAACTTAATTGCACATTATGACATTGTTACTTACTTCCTGTTATGTGTCCTGGAAAGAAAGACAGGAAATGACTAATAGTTAGTTCACACTACAGAAAACCTTGAGTTGGACAGTAAGGGCCTGATTCATTTCTACATTACTCCAGCTCTGCAACAGTGTAACTGCTGAAATCAGCGAGTAAAACTGGAGTGGTTCAGTGATGACTCAGGCTCAAAGATGAAAGCCAACAGCTTTCCTAGTCTTTAAATACTGTTTACAAAACACCTGTCTGACATGCCATTTTTAAAGTGGTGGGCAAGTATGGCATACATCGTGCACTCAACATTTTCTGTCTATCTTGTAGCAACCATCAGAAATGGATTTAGCTAATTGGCCTTGTTTCTCTTACGTCCTCGTTTATCAAGGAAATGATATTATTTAGAAATGGCTATTTTGTGTTTGGTTACTTAAAAGCAATGATTAGCCTGGGATGACCCCAGGAGGACTTGTTGGGAGTAGGTGGCAAGAGTTCCGCCTTCTCAAGGATTTTCATTCTACGATTGGAATGTAGCATATTTCATCCTTCTACACAGCGACTCTGATCTTCTGTGGAACTTGAAAGCCTGCCATGGCAATCCCAGCAGGGTGAAGGTGGGGCAGGTTGTCAGCACCAGGAGGAAGGGATGAGGCATGAGATGCCAAGGAGACTATATCCGGAACAAGTTGTTTTTAATGTAGATTTAACCTAGGTTTCCTCCTTTCTGGGAATATCCCTGGTTTTGTTGTTGTTTTTTTTAAACAAATGTACCATTCCTAGTGCCAGTATGTCTCCCAAACTTTACAGTTTAGATATCTAATCTAAGTAGTAGCATTAAGAATGTTCCTTATAATTCATCAGGGAGGTTTCTATGTAGTAGGTATCAAAAAGAAACATTCAAAGGCAACAACACGAAGATAGTTGATCTCTGGTCCAATTTACTGCTTTTAAAACTTTACTGGAGATAGAAAGAGCAAGAAAATATATTGTTTTCACAGTGAAATCTCACAGCATTATCTTAGTGTCAAAACAAAAATGACTTCACATCTACAAAGACTATCACTTGGTACCAGTTGGTGCAGGATGAGCTGGGCGGGACTTTTGGTTAAAGAATTTCTTTTCTAAATAATGTATGTTGAAACTTACAGACCACCTGTGACTGGAATGCTTGTGCAAAAGTTATAAATAAAGTTATTTGCTAAAAATGTTTCCTGGTGCAAACATACCAGGTTTTACAAATGTAAATATACTTCGTGTGATCCCATGAACTATTTTGTTGCTGGTCACTCTGCGGTTCTCTTAATGTTCGCTTAAGATAACAAGGTGTCAGTACACGATTTCTTGCTAACTTTGACTCACAGTGTGTTTTGTACAGTGCCTACCACAATGGGGCCCCACACTTAGTTGGCTCTTAGGCACTATCTTAATATTAGATAACAATATTAGAAGCAAAGACTATCCTTGAAACCGTTGCTAATAGCCTCTTTCCTTGTTCATTTATCTATCTTGGTTGTACCTAAACACCACACAATCATGTATGGACTTTAGGCTCACAATACCACTATGAGGTAGGGAAGTATTTTACAGATGGGGCACTGAAACACAGAATAGATTAAGTGACTTGCCCAAGGTTGCAGAGGATGTCTGTGTAGCATGGCCACTCACGCATATTCAGAATACTGAACGTTCCAGTACTTGTGGGAATAGCATGGGCCTACCCTGCCGATGTGACCTCATGTGCATGGTGCATGCCACACAGAAGATGCTATTTTAAAGAGGTAGGGGTGGAATAGTGCACTCTTCAAAATGGTGTCCCCTGTCTGTCTGATACTGGACAAAACCAAGCATGGTTTAGTTTCAGTACTGAATGGGGGACAAATCACCCGAAAAGAGGACTGTCTGGATGAATGGCCTGTCTATGTGTGTGGCTGAAGTGGGAAGTGAACACAGATTTCCAGAGTGTCAGCCCTGTTCCCTACTAGACTATCATATTAGTTCCCTCTCTAGGGAAGTCTATTGCTTTCGTAAGAGTTACTGCTATTGGGTACTGGTGTAAGTGAGAGGCAAGTCAGGCCAAAGGTCTGATGAAGTGAGCTGTAGTTCATGAAAGCTTATGCTCAAATAAATTTGTTAGTCTCTAAGGTGCCACAAGTGGATTGCGGATGATACTAAACTGGGAGGAGTGGTAGATACGCTGGAGGGGAGGGATAGGATACAGAAGGACCTAGACAAATTGGAAGATTGGGCCAAAAGAAATCTAATGAGGTTCAATAAGGATAAGTGCAGGGTCCTGCACTTAAGATGGAAGAATCCAATGCACCGCTACAGACTAGGGACCGAATGGCTCGGCAGCAGTTCTGCGGAAAAGGACCTAGGGGTGACAGTGGACGAGAAGCTGGATATGAGTCAGCAGTGTGCCCTTGTTGCCAAGAAGGCCAATGGCATTTTGGGATGTATAAGTAGGGGCATAGCGAGCAGATCGAGGGACGTGATCGTTCCCCTCTATTCGACACTGGTGAGGCCTCATCTGGAGTACTGTGTCCAGTTTTGGGCCCCACACTACAAGAAGGATGTGGATAAATTGGAAAGAGTACAGCGAAGGGCAACAAAAATGATTAGGGGTCTAGAGCACATGACTTATGAGGAGAGGCTGAGGGAGCTGGGATTGTTTAGTCTGCAGAAGAGAAGAATGAGGGGGGATTTGATAGCTGCTTTCAACTACCTGAAAGGGGGTTTCAAAGAGGATGGCTCTAGACTGTTCTCAATGGTAGCAGATGACAGAACGAGGAGTAATGGTCTCAAGTTGCAATGGGGGAGGTTTAGATTGGATATTAGGAAAAACTTTTTCACTAAGAGGGTGGTGAAACACTGGAATGCGTTACCTAGGGAGGTGGTAGAATCTCCTTCCTTAGAGGTTTTTAAGGTCAGGCTTGACAAAGCCCTGGCTAGGATGATTTAACTGGGACTTGGTCCTGCTTTGAGCAGGGGGTTGGACTAGATGACCTTCTGGGGTCCCTTCCAACCCTGATATTCTAAGTACTCCTTTTCTTTTTGCGAATACATACTAACACGGCTGCTACTCTGAAATCTGTCATTTTAGTCATAGTTTGTACAGGGCCAAATGAATTCGTGACAAAGCATAAATCCTGTAGTGAAAGCTTTTACACACACACACACACACACACACACAACATTACACTGTAATACTATATAGGCTTTCAGTGTCACTGGCTCATGCATTTGGCCCTGTCTCTGTAGAAATAAGGAAACAACAAAACCACTGTATTTAGAGACTAATATAGGTCTCAGATAACATAAGCAGTGGAAAAAAAACAGTACAATACAAATAGCATGTATGTAGTATGTGTTGCAGGGATGGTGGAAGAGGATGTATATACAGATATCTATGTTCCAGTTCAGGAAGGTACTTCAACATGCCTTTCATACTTTCCTTCACTTCAGTGGAATTGCAGATGTGCTGAAATACCTTGCTGAATCTGTGGTGGAGCATGGAAGAGAACCCACATGGGGCATAATTTGGCTCTGTATGTTTTAAAAAGGAAAGAAGCAGCTCTGAAATAAAATATTGCAACAGTTTAACTTAGCCAAATTTCCACTCAGCTTCAAGCTGCAAATGTACAACTACCTGTGCTCCTGCATAGATAGGCACACCAATATATTTTAATAAGAACTAGGTGCTATTATTTATTATTTTATTTTATTTTGCATATGCAGGGTGAGTAGCTGGTTGCCAAACTGACCAGTTATATGTACAAAAATGGGTGTACAAAAATGAATACTTGATCTGTTGGCTCCACCAAGCTGAATTTGGTACCAATGTATCACATGGGACAGATCCTTGGCTGTGGAAATCGACAATGCAAATAGAGCTATGTCAGTTTCCATGAGCTAAAGATCTAGCCCCAACTTTATCTCTGCATTCTCCTGATATGAATCTGATCAAAGGTATTTATTTTGATTTTATTGACTAAATTTGAAAAAGTTTGGACCACTTTTGAGTTATAAGCATCCAAATATAGTCAAAGGTTATTGGATTTTGTGGGGAGTTTGAGCATCTCAGAAGCCTCCTGAGTCTTTACAACCCATCAGGTCAGGAATTCCAGAACTAAAAACTATGAGTAATTAAGAACTGACCAAAATAAATCCTGTTTCTGCTGTATCTATTGTCTCAGTGGCACTCACATTACTGCTGAAGGAGCTGTTACAGCTGATATGGTCAATAAGTCATGAACTGATATACTTTCCTCTTCTGAATTGCTCCTTCATGTCAGGAATTTGCATTGTAATAACCCCCTAATTATTTATTTACTCAGTCTGGGCCACAGTATGCAAGTTAAGGTGTTTCAACTGTGTGTTTAACTGACTGTGCATAATGGCTATTGGGGAAATGAGAGTAATTAGAGAGATTATAAAATGATCTGTAAGTAACAGTTACTGTACTATTTTGGTTTGGGGGTTAGGATTTATATAAAGACAAATCAAAGCTAATCCAATCACAAGAACCCCTAAATTTTAAGAAGCTTAAATGTAAGATTTGAACACCGAAAAACCAGGTCCTTTAGAGTTAAATCACTTTGACCTCTGTTTCTCCCATGGTGCATTTTTTTTCATTGCCCATCAGCATGATTGAAGGTTGGGGTGTCAACACAGATTTTCTGCCTTAACTGATTTTAATTGCTATTGGGGGTTTAAGTCAAGCCCTTAATATTACCTTAAATGCACTTTTTGTGGTTGAATTAATGATAGTTGTGAACTCTTTGGCACCTGGTACATTTAACATTAGTGTTTCTTAATGTCTGGAAATTCCATCTCCTGGCATCAAGGGGCTTGAAATCACTTCCACCATTTCTAGAAATAGCTGTGACCTGCCTTTCACACCCTTTCTGTCCTTTCAGGCTAACCTGAGCTGTCTGAAACAGAACACTATTGAAGTAGGTGCCTTCTTAGTATTTACTGCTTGGCAACTTAATTTTTCCTATTTAATTGTAGGTTTCATGTTTATAGTATGAGGAAGGATGCCATGTAAATGCACCTTACTGTATATGGACAGCCCATAGAAGTGGAACGGTTGTGGTTTCCTTTCCACAGTGGGTGACCATCTGACATTAAGAAATGCCTTGCTGCGCAGTTATCAAGTGCAGCTGTTTAAAACACACAATTGACCAACTCCTACTTGGTTTCCTTCAAGCCAGACACCATTGGGTGTGGGACCAAATGTCAAACTGGACAAAGAAGGCAAATATACAGTGAGATGGGCTATTGTAGAGAAGAAGCAAGAATAAATACAATGCAGACAATAGTGGCATTTCTGACAGTCCAGTGGGTGCAAAATACAGTGCCTTGCTTATTCTTCCTGAAATCTTGCAAAGTAAAAACTAGTAGGGTACTGGTTCTAATAGTTAGAGTGGCTGTTACTATCATCTACTACAGTACATGTAATCCACTGGCTTCTGTACTGTAATAACTGTAATTTTATAATCCTAATAATCTCGACTAAAAGATTTTAATGGGAAATTGCCTTAATTAGTAGCATTGGTATACGATAGAAATGGTTGGTGAATAATGTTATTGTTCCCCTGGAAGAGAATAGAGCACACACATTTATTTTTAATTTTACTTATCCCTTCCAATTAAAAAAAATTACCATATGTCTAGCTCAGTAAAGCAATGGCTGAATGATTTATATTTGGGAGCATGAGATGGTTATTTCAGATTGAATAAAATCCACAGCACAATGATGCAAACTACTCCTAGTGAGATTGAATATTCTGCAAGTCAGTCGATTTACTCTAGTTCAGGACTTGCTTTTAGCACAGGGTCTCAAAAATTTATGTCATGTTGGGTAGATAACATTCATTGTAAGTCATTTGAAGCGTTGGGGGTGAGGCATGAAAGCTGCTAAACACATATCTTTTAGATAAATTCAGGACAATACATCTCTTAACAATATGGGATAGAATTTTCAGAAGTGCCTGAGGCCTGGTCTACACCTAAAATTTAGGTCAATCTGGCTGTGTGACTCAGGGATGTGAAACATTCACACCCCTCAGAGACATACTTAAGCAGACCTAAGCCCCGGTGAAGACACCTCTAGGTCAAGGGAAGAATTCTTCTGTCAATTTAACTATTGCCTCTCGGAGGGATGGATTAACAACAGTGATGGAAAACCCCTTCCGTCAGTGAGGCAAGTGTCCACACTATGCAATACAGCAGCCCAACTGCAGTGCCATAGCTTTACCGCTACAGCCTCTGTAGTGTAGACATAGCCTAAGTGACTTACAGACACAAGTGACGTTGAAAGCCAATGAGACATGCTCAAAAGTCACGTAGGTGCTTTTAAAATCCCATCTCACGGACACTGCAGTCTAGTCTTGCCATGTGTTGCTTGGCACTGTCCTCTTCCTGTATACTATACAATCTCACAATGCTAATCTTACTAAGTAGATCATTTCCCTACCACTGTTTTAGGGGAGCATTACTCTTCATCTCCAGTTGCTCCATGCCTTTCAATTACTTAGTGCTGGGAATGAAGACGTGCAGCTCTGCCTGCCAAGTCCCCAGGAGCACATGAGCACAGCTGAGTGCAGCAGGGTTGCCTACCTGACCACTCCACCTGATTGGCCGAGGGAGTCAGCCACCCTGCTCTTAAACCCAGCAACAACAACTGATCTCTGGCTGCTCAATGTGCATGCCCTCAGCTGTGATCCCTCCTGTGCCAGCCCTGCTTCTGCCTTGTTCCCAGCCTGGCTCCTGTCCTTCCCAGTCCACTCCAGCCCTGCTTCCCTACTGGCTTCCTGACTCCCACTTTGACTACTGGCTTTGGTTTCTGACTCTGGCTCTGACCCCCAGCACTGGCTCCTGGCTCCTGCTCCAACTATTAGGCATGACTGCCCACTTCCCAATTCATGACACTTAGGAGACATCAGGGATATGGCTGTTCTAGCCAGCTCACAGGAGATTCAGGTCCCTGTAATTTACCTAATTAGATCCCCACCTCTTTGGTCAAAGCCACTGTGGAGGCATTAAACCATGAAGGGGTACTTAAGTCAATGGCTCATGCCAGTCATGCTGTCCCTTTCCAAGTAAGGGCTCATCTACATGACAAACACAATGAATCAAGGGATCCAGGTCCAGTACATTTGTTACTTAACCTAGTTACAAAATAGGTAAAACATGTAATGTGAATGGGATGGAATCATATCCGTCTTATCTGTAAAAAATATTATTTTTGTTTGTTCCTTCTGAAAGCTCTTTAAAAGAAGGTTCCAGAATGTTAAAAAAGGAACATTATCCCATTTCGAAAATTATAAACAACCTCTGAGAGTGCTGCTGCTCACTTTGCTGAATGACATCCAAACCTACCTAAGGTACGGTACTCAATGGAAAGCATGCCAGTTCCATTGTGGGATACCTTTTAATTTCTGATGCAAATCAGTGGAGATAATATAGCTCCCTGTGCTTTCATGTATGTGACCACAGGGTGTTATTCTCAACGGTCAGTTACTTTGATGTGGGTAGCTACATTTTTGCATGATTTTCCTTTAAAAAATGGAGCAATTTATTTTATATTTTAAAAAAATGTTTTCTTAGGCCCTCTTTAAAAGGTCTAATGTAAATATACTGATTTGGGAATAAAAAGGTCATCCTTTTTTTTGGTTTAACATCATTCCCAATGCCCTTCCAGATTTTATTTGAGCCCTCACATCCAAAGACTTGAACCAACACTATCTAGCTGAAAAAATCATAGGCTGAAGGTGGTAGGTCATGCTGCAATTCCTGATTATTACTACTTTTATTGCTATAGTGTGTGGAATCCCTAACCAAGATTGGGACTCCATTGTGCTAGGCACTGTCAAACACAAGATCTGTCCCTCAGATTGAAAGCTGTGTGGGACGGAGCCTAGCTATACAAGGACACAAAGGAACAGAGGCACAAGTGACTTCCCCGGGTTCACACAAGAAATCTGTGTCGAGCCGGATATTGAACTCAGATCTTCTTAGGCAGGGGTTCTCAAACTTAATTGCACTGCAACTCCCTTCTGACAACAAAAATTACTACATGACCCCAGGAAGAGAGGAGGACCGAAGCCTGAACCCGCCCTAGTCCCGCCACCCCAGGTGGGGGAGCCAAAGGCCGAGCCCCACCGCCCTGGGGCGGGGGGGAGGGGTTAAAGCTGAAGCCCAAGGGCTTCAGCCTGAGGCAGGGGGCCTGTAATTTGAGCCCTGCCACCCAGGGCTGAAGCCCTCGGACTTTGGCCCCAGACAGTGAGGCTCAGGCTTTTGCCCCAGACCCCAGCAAGTCTAAGCCAACCCTGGCAACCCCATTAAAACGGGATCATGATCTACAGTTTGAAAGCCACTGTTCTTAGGCATAGTTCAATGGTTTAACCACAAAATCGCACTTCCTCCTTTTTACATACATGCCGTGATTTTTATTACTACACAACTAGGATTTTGAGAGCATGTTTCTGATTTGTATGTATCATATTAATTCAAACTGGGTCAAGCAGTAAGAGGACAGATGGGGATGTCTTTGCAGGTTGACAGAGAATGAATAGTAGATTATTAGAAAGCTAGATTTCAAGACTAAAAAAAAATCAGATATTTAGAATATGCAGTCTCCATTTGATGCATAAATACTCCCATTAGCATTAATACGAGTCATGTAAGTCCATCTAGAAAAGTATGTGTGTATATATGTATGTATGTTCTCAGACAAATTTATGTCCTCTGGTTTATAAAGAATTTGTATTAAATAGGAGTTTTAAAATTACAAACAAATGAAAAGAACCCAATCCTCCTTGAAGTATAATTTCACTGGGGCCTTCCAGCAGATGTTTAATCCTTTTAAAAATGTGTAAAATGTACTGCTTCAATGATTTCCTGAGTGAGGTTCTTAGTTGGCATTACTCTCCCTTCTTTGCATTGAATCAATGTACTAAACTAATTATTGGCTCGGGTTAGAGCAATGCTAGAGTTGCTGTGTCTTAGATGAAATTCTGCCCATGGGCTCAATAAAAAAAAATACTATCATGATGAATACAATCCTGATTGGGGGCTAGTAGGAAGGAGTTCTTTGAAGGTCCATTACCAAGGTAGTTTTGTGGTTCTTCTATTAGAATATGGACTCCATTTTGAAGTTGAGGGAATTACAATGAAATTTCAAGATCCATTAAGATGGTTTAGCTCTTATTCATCAACCTCTTGGCATCAGCACTGGAGACTCTTAATGCTAGTAGCACTGGGGAAAATGCTTGTCATCCTCCTTAGCTTCATTCATGGCATTTGGTTGAGAGAGTAAGTTACTGATCCAAAGGGGAAGCTTCACTAAAAAGCTCCTCTATTTATAATTGTGATAAAACAGCAGTGCTCTTTGCTAAGATAATGATTTCATGGACCATGAATGTCAGCCCCTGCCATGGCAAACAGAGCCAAAACAATTACAAAGGACAATACAATAAAGAGCCTGAAAAGACAGAACACAGCAGCAGTAACTATTGTGGAAGGGGAAACCTCTCTTGTAACAGTGATGTGTGGCAGAAATCAGGATCAATGCCTATTAACATTTTAAAATTGAAATTCTGAGTGATTCACTTTTTTCAGTCCAGTTGCTGGCATTTGATATGTTATTAAGTAACTCAGTAGAAATCTGTTAAAGGCATAACATTGCTGCACAAAGGATGCATTCTTCTACCAGATTTCTTCCTTTAACTCCCGCTTCCCTTCCGTGCGTGAGTGCTACAGAATTGCCAACCAGGGCTTTGCAAACTTGGTGGGAAAACATCTGAATGGGACAAATCACGACATTTAACCCCCCCAGCGTCTTCACAGACTTAATTTGTGGGCTTCATTGTTTTCAGTCTAAAGCTTCTCTTCCCTTTCACACAAATCCCCACAACATTTTCATTCGTATTGTGAAATGCTTATTTCACCAAGGAATAGCCCTAGGATGGAGGGCGTAGAATTAAGGCAGCAGAAAACTGGTCAGGACACTCCATGAGGAGGTGGGCAATAGGTGGCAGAGTAGTAGTAGAAGAGGAAAGAAGAGAAGCAAACTAGCTGGACAAGATATGGTTCAATACCCCCAGAGGACTCTGGCACTCTTCTTCATCATAGCGTAAACAGTAACAAGCATGAAGACCGCACAACTGATGATCACATAGGGACATATACGTAAACCCCTCCTACCAACCCCATGTGTCAATAAACATGAAATGTTGCAGCAGACAGCGTGGGTGTCATTTTGATACTAGCTCTGGGTACCCCCTACAAAAGTGTTATTTCTTTCTCCCCATCTGGTTTTGGGTAGAATGCATTCTAGTTCCCAGGCTCCAAACAAGGCACTCTGGCCCACTTCAAGGGCTAGACCCCCAGTCTCTGGAGCTAGGCTGATGTATGCCATCTGTGGATCTGATCCAGTGGGTTTAAGTGGGGCATAAGCATTGCAGAGGGCCTTTCACATCTAGGTGAAGCAATGTGAAACATGCAGTGTGATTGGTTTTCAATACTACTGCAGCATTAATGCAGTAACTAATAGATTACAGGGCAGATCCTGAGTAGTACTGGTTCAGATACAGACCCAATCCATAGGTGCTTGAACTAGAGGTGCTGGGGGTGTTGCCGCATCCCCTGCTTGAAGTGGTTTCCATTATATGCAGGATTTACAGTTTGGTTCATGGCTCTCAGCACTCCCACTATACACATTGTTCCAGCACCCCAGCCCAGGTCCAGGGTTTGGGCTGTTATGCAGATGCAGGCACTGGTATGGGTCTGAGTTCAGCTTTTTCCCAAAGTTCAGATGTATTTAGATCTGTGTTTGGGTTGTGACCATCTCTAGTATATTCCATCTAAAACTGCAGTGATAGCCAAATCAGAATAAGCCATGAAAGGTAACCTGAGATAGACCACTGAGCATACATGCTCTCTCTATACTCTTGTCTCTGTCCGTGTGACTAATATTCTGGGAGAACCCTTCTGATTTATTATCTTTACTATCTACAGCCTGTGCATATCCCAGAACCCATGTCTCTTCTTCCTTCTGTACTATCAAAGTTGGCCTCCTGCAAGGTACTCAGGAGATAGTATTCACTTGCTCCCGTTGGTGCCAACAGCACTAGAAGCACACCCATTCAGGGGTGAGTACCTGTAGATGATCTTTTGCAACCTATTAGGTGTAGACTTGAGCCTTGGCTACTGTTAACTGCTCACTAGCCTGCCATACCCTCTCTGCTAAAGTGCTTGTCCTAAGTCTAACTGAATGTCAGCTACATAACTACATTAAGGAATGGTAATGACTAAATTAGTAACAAAACAGAGCCTAGCAGGGCTTGTAAACAAACAGCTCAGCAGCTCACTAACACAAGCAAGCTGCTTGGCTTGATGCTCAATGGCCAAGACTCCCTTCTTTCCCCCTGCTTGTTTAAGCAGCTGTAGAAGCCACATGCTTCTGCAAAGGCTCAACCCAGCCCCCTTCCACCCAACAAATTTCTTCCTGTTTTGCGTTAGTGAAGAAGAAGAATGGCAGGAGCATCAGCATGAAGTTTCCAGTTCCACCCAGAAAAGCAAAGTACATAATACACAATAGCATTATGAAACTGGACCTTTTCTGTGGACACTGGGAAGGCTACAAACTCAAGGCCATATCTGGAGCTCAGCGGTGAAGGTCCACTGACATCAATGAAGCTACACCAGTTTATATCTCCAAATCTTTCTCAGGTCCTGCTGATCTCACTGAACTCTGAAGGCTTCCAGCAGAAAAAGTGGCATGTGAAGGCTTCAGGATTCTGTACCTTTTCCCTATCCTCAAACAAGGCTTAATATAATTGGAGCTTATATGGAAAATTTAAGGCAGAAAGATCAGACTATATCTTGAGGCCCAAAAGAAGAGAAAGTCTATCACAGGACCCAGTATGATGTGAAAAGGAGTTGGTATTGACAACACTCAACAGAATGGGAACAGCTGGCTGAGTGAAGTCATGAGCGTGCCAGTCATAACGTGTTCAAAATCTTGTTTTGCACGAGAGAGACAGAGGATAAAGTGAACATTCTGCCAATTTTCTGCCCTTTCTTTTTCAGATAAGGTGAAGTTAAGCTCAGTATCCCCCGTTCATTATGAAGTGGGAGGAAGTGTAAGAGAAATGTATTTTGCCAGCCATAACAATGACCTAAAAGGAGATATGTGGCCCTGAATAATTTAGCAGTTTGGCACCTGCATTTATACAAAATATGTGATCTTGCTACCAGAAGAAAGAAGATCTAATTCTAAACACAAACATAAGGTGTGTCTCCCTAATCTATAGGACACTATATTTCAGAACTCTTTCTTTAGATATATTATAAATAAGCAGAAGCCACAATCTGATAATTGTTATGTTTCTAATAGTTATTTTTAAAGCTATTTTAAAATCCCATTAATCAGAAAAAGATAAAAATGTGTGCCTGGGAACACTGAAGGTATAATTGTATCACTAACTGGTGTAAAGGGTTACACATACAGGACTTGCTCTAACTACATGTTATTGGAAATAGCTCATTCAACGCTTACTGAATGCTTTTCCAGAAGCGACAAAGTGGGTAAGGTCATATCTTTTATTAGGCCAACTTCTGTTGGTGAGAGAGACCAGCTTTCAAGCTTACACAGAGCTTGTCTTCAAGACTGGGAAATGAACACAGAATGTCACTGCTAAAAATGCTTCTTTAATTAACACCAAATCCTATTTTGAGCCTAAGATGGCTTTTAGGATACTTCATCATTCCTCTACACCAATGCCTCTTAAGTTTCCTTCCATTGCATACTCTCATAAGAGCCTGGTTCATATCCCACTAAAGTCAAAGGGAGTCTTTCCATTGGCTTCAATGGGCTTTCAATCAGGTCCTAGATTTCTTCACTCTCCCATGATTTGCTCTCTTAAAAAGCAATGCCCATTTTATTGCTTCCTTCTGTGCACCAATTCAAGCCTATGCTGAATTCAATTAGTTCACACTCTACTGATTGTATTCTCTAGTTTCTGGCTCATAAAGATGTCTTGTAGGTAACTTTTAAAATTAGTTGCTGATGTGTGTTTGGATACTATTGTTTCCCAACAGATGACTGCATAGTTAAAGTACCTCATGAGTATAGTATCTTGTGGCACTGAATAGTATTTAAAAAATATTTTATCACAGTTCTCCAGTCCAGTTGGTCTATAGCTTATGTCCATTTGGATTTCCCCTTTGCTTTCCATTCCTTGCATCATATTCACAATATTTCACTACCGCCCTCTCTTTCAAATAAGTTGCACTCATTGACATTCACATTAGTTCTGAGAATTATCCCATCACGTTTGAATTGTGCCAACTACTGGAGTGCATACATAATTCCTCATTTAGTAAGTCCTCTATCAGATCGCTTGTAAACACCTTCATGTAAACAAAGCAACAAGTTCTTCACACACTTTTATTCAAATGTGATTTTTTTTTCCTTACGTGATGAGACAGGAGTAATAATTATATACACCCTTGGGTTAGTGTATGTTAATATTAAAGTGAATTATGACATGATCAGACTGCAAATGAAAATTAATGGCTGTTTTATAGAAATGGGGCCAAATTCATCTCTGGTATAACTGGTTGCAACTCCACTGAAGTCAACTGAGTTGCCCCAATACTAAATTTGGTCCTTACTATCTAATGTAAACTTGAGAAGTAAGCATTGCCACACTTCTGTGTTACATTCTTAAGATAATAAAGTTTAACCAACATAATAATTGTTTGGTATTACATTTTAAGTGCACCTCCAACACTTCTTAGAATAGTGAGAAGAAAACGACAAAGACGACTGGAATAAACAGACTTAAGATATGTGCAGTTTCCTTGTGCAGACAATACAGGGGGAAAGAAAAAGAATTTGAAAGCTGCAAGAGTCTGACCAAAGATGTCAAGGGGAGCCTTTGCATTTCTTTCAATGAGATTGGATCAGGCCCCTTATTGGGAGCCATAATGAAGTTTATTTCCAGTTGATACAGTTGATTTACTATTCTATGATTCTATATATAAAATTATACTACCACCATGAGTAAAGCGCAGATTACACAATCAGAGCCCATCTGAATTTAACATGAAAGAAAAATCATGCTTAGTTACTCTTGCCAAACTCTAAAAGGAAATATGTTTGTAACCTTTCTGTGTATTTTCCTCTCAATCTGTGGCTATGTCTCCCCTGTAAAAAATAAAAATAAAAATGTGTTTTTACATTGAATAGCTAACCTGAGATAGATAGTCCAAGGTAAAAACCTACAGTGCCTTGTCTCCACTAAAGTCTTTCATTGAGATGGCTAAGAGGTAAACACCTGGTAGTGGGGAGAATATGATTGACTTTAATTAGCTATGTTGAGGTAAAAACTACCCGTGGCTTATCTCCACAAGGATTTTACATCGAGATGATAATCTTTATGTAGAAAGACCCATTTTTGCAGTGAAGATAAAGCAGGAGTGGCATGGGTAGTTCCTTGTGGGCAGACATAAGCCAGACAAGGAGTCTCTCTTCCAAGTTTCAGAGTAGCGGCCGTGTTAGTCTGTATTCGCAAAAAGAAAAGGAGTACTTGTGGCACCTAGGAGACTAACAAATTTATTTGAGCATAAGCTTTCAAATAAATTTGTTAGTCTCTAAGGTTTCACAAGTACTCCTTTTCTCTTCCAAGTATTATTTATGAATAAACCAAGTTCTTATTGTTACCTAAACCTTAGCCTACCATATGTCTGTTGTGTGTAAGTAGGGAAATAAGGTAGTTTATGTTCATGATACAGAAATAGCAGGTGTAAAGAAAGGTAGGAGGAAAAGTTCCCTTGAGTTTACAGATTAGTAGAGGTGGTTGAAAGTTTTTGATTGAGAGTAGGATGAAATTTTTCACTGAAAACTCAATTTTCAAAACACCCAAAAACTTCAGATGAAAATTCGTGTCAATTTTGGGGATTCCCTGACCAGCTCTTGTTTGTCTAATGTTTGATGCTTGAAACATGTAGTAAAAATTTCAGAATTTTTCCAAATTTTGAAACAACCCAGTAAAAATAAAATAAAATTGAAAGATTCCTATGAAATTTGATTACTGTGTTTTTCAAACAGTGCAATACATTAGAAAGAACTTAAATAAACAACATAAAAGCACAGGAACATAGCTTTCAAATCTTCCTAATTTGGAGGGACATCACTCATTGCAGTTCCACATTCTATACAAACGATGTTTCCTCACTTTTATTGTGGAAAATATTTACATCTAAAATAAAGAATCACAAAATAGAGCCTATTTATTCTGAAAGAAAGAATCCTACTACATTTTTTCTTGAGTGAATTGATTTGTGTATGTCACTCACTTGGGGTCTTTGTCCCACGCTGTGTCCAACATTTGCACATTGGTGGGTTCAGAGGTATGCCTAGCAGGGTGCTGGATAGGAAAACAACCAAAGTGCTGGAACTAAGCAGTGATGTTTAGCACTTATCTTAGTGCTTGGGTTTTTTTAAGTATTGTTTTGAGGACAAAATAAAGATTGTAGTTGTCTTGTGATCAACAACTGGAACAAACTACTCAGGGAAGTGATAGGATACTCAGTCTCCTGAAGTGTTCATCTCAAGACTGGATGCCTTTCTGGAGGTGGTACTATAGTCAAACACAAGTTATTGAGCTCAATACAGGGATAATTGGGAGAAACTCTATGGTCTGTTTTCATCTGTTTTCTGTTTTCATCCAGGGGTTCAGTCTGATGGGTGATAATAGTGGCCTTAAAATCTATGAATCTAGGTAATAATTTTTGCCAAAGGAAAGGACTAAGTGTTCAGGTGGGATAATGTGAGAGAAGACATGGGGTGAAATCCTGGCTGCATTGAAATCAATAGGAGTTTTGTCATTGACTTCAGCGGGGCCAGGTTATCGCCCACAATGTCAGTGTGAAAACAGCCAATGTAAAACAAGGAGAGATTATGTAAGACAATCAATGCTAATGAATAAATAGATGGACAATTCTGTGTGGTACAAAGAGCCCACAAAACAGAAGTGATGTTGTAAGACAGAAATCACATCAAATTCAGTGATCTGTGTTGTTAATAATATCTTAGATTATTCAAACAGAAGGACTAACCCAAGCAGAAAAGTACACCTTCCTGAGGTAAAGAGGCGTTATTATCCCTATCGGTAACTGTGGCACAAAGTTGTTTGCACAAATAGATTCCTCTTCAGTGGTTTCCCATTTCACAAGTTCACTGAAAGTGCTTGAGATCATACTGTATTCATCACTATCAGATACTATAGTGGAAATGGTAACGGTAGTACCAGCAGCATTTTCTTCTAGGTGAAAACTCCCCTGCTCCCCTCATGATGCCACATTCTCCTTTCTCCTTAGATCTAGGCAGAGGATGGAAAATCTGTTTTGCAAAGGATTTAGAGTTTTTTGAAATCTGACTTTGTTTAGAATCGGCACAAAACCTGAAAATCTCAAAATTCTCCAGGAAGGAAAATTTTGACTTTTTTCTCCCCCAGCTGAATGAAAATATTTCCTTTTGATTTCAAACTTTGGTTAAGTTTTATATTGTATTATATGATATATAATGTAATACAAAAGAAACAAAACATTTCAAAATAAAAAGTTGCTACAAAATGAAAAATTTAAAGGTTTCCTTTCAAAATGTTGACAGTAGATTTTGATTTGGACAGAACTGCTTTTGCTGAGGGAAAATGGTTCTGTCAAAGTTTTTCTTCCCAGCTGTAGTTCTCAGCTTTCTGACTTGCCCACATCACTCAGCTAGAACAATACCATATTCTGAATATGTGCAGTACAACAGCTTATATACACTACAACCCTTACGACAGTCAGGGAAGTATATATTTTTAATGACAGGAAACTGTAGGAATTGGGGTCTTCCTGAGTGTTTTATTGTCATTTAAATAAGCTTCCACCAGGAGCTGATGATAATGTCTGAGTTGCATTTTCAGAGGAGTTTTAATGCAGTTGCAATACCATATTTCTTAGCCCTAATACTCAATACAGAAGAAGGGCAGCAGGAAGTCATGGCTGAATAAGGAGGAGGAAGACAATGACTAGCTGTCTGGTTTTTCTCCCATTATTAGATTGTAACTTCACAGTAGCAGCTTCTATTGCAAATTCCTTGTAACTCTCCAGATTAGCTTTCAAGTATGCCTCCCTAATGATGGCAAACCTCCGACTGAGTAAGGGAGATAAGTATGTAACATGAAGGCTCTTTCAGGTTGGAAATACATGTGTCTTTATTAAATCAGTTACCTACATTGCCCATCCATTCTACTAGTACCATCTCTTTTATAACTATGTCTTCAGGTTATCTTGTTCCCTGATAAAGAGAATGTTTATTGATGTATTTATTATTTATAGTACAGCAGCACATAGAAGTCCCAACAAAAATCAGAGTCCCATTGTGAATGTTTGATTGATTCTGTCTGATTGTTACTGGCCTGTGTGACTTCTTCTAATGTGTGACTCAAACAAATATATCATCACCATCCACAGCTTCAGAGTCTACTGTGCTCTGTATGTGTCCTGGTGGGCATCCCAAATAGCTTTGCTGAGTTCAGTGGAATACTTCTTGATGTACCTCAGCAGGACTGAGATCAGAATTTCTCCATTGAACCTAATGACATTATTCCGGATATACACCACTTTAATAAAAATGAGAATCTGTCCCACTGCTGGGATTTGGTTTTTGGCAAGCCAGCCAGCTAGCCTGGCTCTTTAACAGTCAAATTGATATTTCCGGATTTAATCCTTCCATGGGACAATTGATTTCCTCCCCCCTGCAGTTCTCAGAGAACTTGACGGGCCTGTGCAGAGTGAATAAAATGGTTGCCAATTTGGATTGCTGCTGCCAGAAAATGTGTAATAAGAAAACCCTGCACTAGCAGGCTCAGACACTGTACAAAGTAGAGCGCATACATAGATTTGTCATCTTGCCCTGTTCTTAAATAACATTAGCTCCTTTGTGTATTGTGAGAAAACAAGGGGGAAAGTCCCTTGGAGTTGAACCAGGCATTTATTTGTTCTTGAGCATGCTGGCTGCTGCACACTTCCTTTTAGAAAACAAGAGGTGAGCACTGGTGCTGCTTGTTCTGAGAAGTCAGTGCAAGTGTTTGGCAAATGGTTTTCGTGACACTCGATGTATGACACTCAGACAGGAAGCCTATCTCTTGCCCGACAGATGTTACAGGAGAAGTTGTTTACACTTACCCTCCCACTGCTCAGTGTGTTAAACAGAGCTGCAGGGCTGAAGAATTGCATAGTTTATAAAGGAGGGTCAAGGTAGCCGTACTGTAGGTAAAATCATGGCATCAGAATCACCTTGAGACCATTTTAAATTCCTGTCTTGAACCAAAGATTATAGCAATTCATCTTACTTTTGACTATTGCAGTGATCATGCTTTGGGGAAGTGAATGATTGCAGTGATACTTGCTTTACATGGTACCTTGTCTCTGTTTTAAAGGGAATTGTTTTTAGCTTGATGTGGCAGTCAGTGTGAATATTCAGCTCTTGCTGATAGACGCCTCTCTTCAGTCCACCTCCTTTTCTTTGCTACAAGCACAGGGGGGCTGGAACAATTTTTATATTGGGGGTGCTGAGAACCATTAAACCAAACTGTAAACCCTGTATAGAATGGAAACCACTTCAAGCCAGCGGGTGCTGCAGCACCCCCAGTTCCAGCACCTCTGCACAAGCATACCCATGTTGCAGTGGATATAGTAGAGTACAGTATCTAGATGGATTCTGGCCTTGCTACAGCTCACTCTGTTGCAATTACACAAAGCAACACTGGAAAGAGGGAGAAAAGAATTAGAAGGCTAAGTGGTTAATTTTCTCACTGTCAGAGTTCTGCTTTGCTTTCTCTGTACTCCCCACAGGCTACTTGAAATTACCACCTGAAGAGAAATGCAAGTGAAAAGGACAAGGGGAAAATAAAACCTGTAGTGTATTTAGGCCTTTGTTGTATAGCATTACTATGGTGCATGTTTGCATTGTCTTCTTCCTACACATGTACTGGAAACAAACCAAGAAGCCTTTTAAAGTGCTGTTTTGCTTCTTTTTGGGGCTAACAAATAACACCCCCCTTCATCAAGTAGTTTTGGATACCATAATAAAAATATTTGGTGTCACTAAACAGTAAACTCTCTGCTTTTTTCAGTCACTTTATTTGAAAAAAAAAAAAAAAAAAAAAAAAAGAAAAACAAACTCAGACACTTAAATATACTATTTAGCTGGCTCTATTTCCTTTTCCCTAACAGATTGGTAGTGGCTCAAAGTTAGCTAGGTGGCTGTTTCCTATGCAAGATAAACTGATGATGAAAGCCCAGTATCCAGAGATGACAGGATCACTAATCTATGAGGCTGACATCCATACCACACTGAGGCATTCAAAAATCAACATGCTTCTAAAAAAGGATATCTAGTATTCTGATGTCCTCTTGGCAAATGTGGACCAGCCACTCTTAATCCCGCAAAGTACAAATGTATCTATGTCAACTCCTAACAAGCTAGAGTATCTGATTCCATCTCAAAAAATACAGACACACTCATCTTATATGAATGTTTTACATTACCAGCAACTAGTCACATCTAAATGCTAAATCACAGCATTTCCCCTTAAAAGATGAAAAACATGAGTCATAAGTGTAACTGATTAATGATCAGACAACTCAGTGAGTAGTTTCCCCAAAAGATTATCTACTCTGTTTCTTAAGGGTAACCTGCAAGGGAAGAAAACATAAAGTTGAGCCTTTTTTGGTGTATAGTTTTCCCCTGCTTGCTTTATACATTAAAATTCAGGACCTGTCTGAACTGGAAGACTACAATGTCTCAAAAACCTCAATTTGTAAAGCTCTAATCAGGCAGGCTGATCTGCACAGATGGATCTTTGATCAGCTAGCAGGACAGGGTTCAATAAAGCACATTTCTACACATAATGTCATTTCAATTGCACTCCACATAAAGCACAAAAAATGTTTAGCCAACCAATGAAGCTCCTTCCATGAGACTATACTTTATATAAGTTGAGGGTAAAAAAAAGAAGCAACAATATTTAAAACATGTAACTGCCAAAGATCAGGTATAACAAGTGTGGAATAAACACCCCAGAAAGGTTTAGAAAATTGGATGAAATAATGTAGCAAAGAGTCTCCCTTAGAGTCAAAGCTTAACTTAAAAAAAAAAAGCACTCTTGCAGCAAAACAATATAAAGCTTTAAGTCTCCTCTCATCCCCAACTCAGCCTAAACCCAGAACAAAATAGAGCCTTTTAACCTCTTCTCCCTTTTATACTTCCTGGTTTTCCTCCTTAATGTTGCAATTAGCCTCAGGTGAGTCCAGTTCCATTCCTAATCACCCTAAAATGGGGTCCTGGCCAATCCAAGTGGGAAGGTTTTGCCCTCTCTGTGACAGGTAAGGTAATATAACCCACCATAGTTCAGCAGCAGTTTGGTTCAAACCCATCTTTTGCTATGCATGGCATTTTTCTCACGATGGTGCATCATTTTAGTTTTTTCAATGATCTGTTTTATTTTCAGCAGGCTGGACTCTCCACTCACAGCAGATGTACACCACTGTAGCTCCATCAGTTTCAGTAGCATTACCCCTGGTTTACATTGGTGTCAGCGAGAGAAGATTCAAGTCTTGTCATTTTTGAGCCCTATTCCCATTTAACCCATAGAAGGAGCTGTTTGCAGACAATTTCTCAAAATAAGGAGCACTTGTGCTCCCTGAAAATAAGTAACCTTTTGATTATACAAGAATAAGACTTATCTTTTCTTCCAGGTGTCCATATGTCTGCAGAGGGGAATCTGGTTAGTTCTCAGCAACTGCCTCTCCTCCAAGAACTGCATACTGAAGCAAATTCCCAGCTTATTAAAAATAGCTTTGTTATTTTTTTCCACTATTCCATAGTGCTTTCCCCTATCTTTTTATTTTACCTCTAGCCTTATAAAATATATAACATTTCAAGTACATCTTTATTTTGATTTTTTGAATGCCACAGAAAGCCCAGTCCACCTCCCAGTCTTCTCTAGGAATTGCAGGGAACCTCAGTCCCGTTAGAAATAAGGAAGAACTGACTAAAGGACAGAAGCCCCAGTGCTATACAGCACTCATCCACTGAATATAGTATTTCTCCACTAAATGTCTTTGCCTCATATTATGACTGCAGGATCTGCAGGCAGTGTTCCTTGCTTTCCACAGGTAAAAGCAATGGAGATGAGGTCCAAAATATTGACAATAAAGCAAAAAGATGAGCTGAAAGCATGGTGGACTGAACTAACCAGGGTAGGAGAACTACTGAACTTATAAACTGACTCATTACGGGGTGGATTTTTGGTTTTTTGTTTATTTTATTATGCTTTGTCCCTTTTTTATTCTGGGAGAATTACCATATGGAGAGCAGGAATGTTTGTGTCTTGTGTTCTTTGGATATTGAATAACTGGAGTTCAGATAAAATTTAGTTTAAATTGTACTTGTAAAGATTTCCATGAAAAAAAAAGGCTGATGTGATATTTGATCATGCATCATCAAAACAGCACATATCCTCCCCTCTCCAGCAAACCGGACTGTTACATGGTTATTTGTAACTTCGGTTAAGGATTTGCACCTAGGTTTAACAACTCCCACTTGCAATTACTGCTTAGAACCTAACTGCTTCTTATTTAAAAATTCCAACTAGGCTTCTAATGTAGACTTTTCCATTCCTCCATGTCTAGCTTTTCACAATCTTTCACCGTACCACATATCTCTAGTGCCTCAGGCTAAGATATCTGAGTAGCACATCCAGTGATATTGTTTGAATAAGGGAGTTTCACCTCCCAATCATAACACATTCTTATCCTTGTACATAATGCTCTGAACCAACAGCCTGATTCAATCATTGACAGTCTTTGGCCTCTCTTAATTGTACAATCAGCTATGGTTTCTAATTCTGCATCCATTAAGGTCTCTACATTTTTCCTATGCTACCATAACACAGCCACAAAGATTCCTGTCAGGCAGCTGGTTAACAACACTGTTTTGGTAAACTTTTAAACCTATTTGTAATGCTAGAACCTAAATTGGTGGAATGGCCTTGCTTGTTCCTGAATTAATTCAGCCTGGAGCTAGGAATGCATGTGATTATGAAAGTAAGAAGAAAAGTGGGGGCGGGGGGGGGGGAAAGAAATCTATTGAGAAACATGATGTCATCCTGATTGCAGCCTATTTCTGGAGTTAAGCTGTGAAACCCATGATACATTTTGACACATAAATGTTGCCAAGTAAAACTGATATATAATTGTTAATACGGTTACAGCCGACTGTTTTTCAGATAAGGAGTTAAACAGTTATATAGAATATAGTATTTGCGAAACATAGCACCTAGCTGGTTCCATGCTTTCATTGGCTCTAGGGTTATTCCCTATCATATTTAAATAAAGAGACTAGATTATTGGGTACTTTTAGAACAATGGGTTGCTTAATGGCTTTACGGCACTTATCTTATGTCAATAGAAAAGTTTTGCGTTCCTAAGGCTATGTCAAGGGCAGCGAAACAAGGGCTACATTCAGTGAAACAGGCATTTGTTTATTTTTTTAATGCCCATTTAAGGGCCTGATTTTTGAGTCTTTGAACATGCTCACAGAACTCAGTTAAACTCAGATTAACTTTCAGAAACGTGTGCCCATGTGGGAAGTTAAATCTGATAGACAACATTAAAGGTTATTATGCACAATTTGTTCTAGATAAGAGTAATGGTAAAACTACTTCCTCATCTGTTTGCCATGGCATAAAGAAAAAAAATCCCCCATGACAGAATTATATTTGGAACTCCATCATATGAGCTTTATCCCTATATAATTTACAGGACTCAATAATATAGTCAGAGTTATTAAGAGTAGGTAATACCAGAGGAAAAAAGATACCAGGAGGGCCAGGCAAGGAAGAAAAGAGATATGTGCTGTTTTGATTGCAAATGAAATGGAGAGTGGCTGTAGCCAAGAGACAACTGAAAGCTGTTTCAGACAAGACCAGCAGAGAAGGCTCTCAAACCTCAGTGCTTTGACTGTGTGAAGGCACAGACAGGAGTTGTTAGAGTGGCTGAGCACAGGGAATCAGAAGGAGAGCAGAGGGAGTTAAGCTTAAATCCCATTGACTTTTACTGAGACATGTTCCGAAAGACTAGATTTTTAAAGATATTTAGGCACCAATGGGATTTTCAAAAGCATCTAGGGTGGTAGATGCCTGGATGCTTTTGAAAATCCCACTAGGCTCTTTAAAAATCTGGCCCTAAGTATTTAAGTCATTTTTGAAGAAGGGATTTGGCTCCTCAGTCACTTGAATGCTTTTGAAAATGTTCCCTATAGTCATATCTAACAGTTCACAAACAAACTATAGTAACCCAATAAAAGTCATTAGGATTGCACTGATGTAAAACTGATATGGAAGGAGAATTGAGCCCATTGTCCCTAATGGATAATTAAGGAACAGAAGAGGGTGATTCAATCATTCATTTCAGCTTTAGAGTTACAAGCAGAAAAAAATAGGGCTTTTCTGGCTAACTACCTGATGTCTCGCATCTACTTCATCCTATAAGAAACTCCTGCATTCAGCCACACCATTTCCTCTTGTCTACATTGCTAATGCTGGAACCTAAGTTGTTGGAATGGCTTCTCTGTGAGACAGACTCTCACCTCTGTTGCACTGATGTAAATCCAGAGTAGTGATTCTGGTCTCAGTTATACCAGTGTGAATTTGGAGTAGCTCCATTGACTTCAGTGATTTATATTGGTACAACTGAAATCAAAATCGAAGCCTGTCTTCAGCTTTGTGGGATCATTTCAAACTCAAAGTCATTTTAATTGCATTCTCATTATTATCACAGTTCTGAGCCATTTCCTATGATTTTAATATCTTCTCTTTCTCTCTGATGAGTTCTGAACGTCCAGCCTGCGCACCATACTGAGATCATAGGAAAGATCCACAGATTCCTGCTTTTCCACATGAGCACTGTGATTACAATCTGTTTTCTTGTGGCTAGGAAAGGTACAGGAGAAAATAATCTGATAAGTCTGCAGAATGTTTTTATTGTCATGTCAACAAAATATTTCCTGCCTCCACAGACCATTGAAGTACTTAGCATGCAGCATCCTTTCAGTTTTGGAGAACACTTGAAAACCACTGGCAGAATTTTGTTATTCCTTTTTTTAGCTACATAATGAAAAAGCAAACAAGAAATATGCTGATTCTTAAACAGACTTTTTTTTTTCTGAAGCAACTTTATTTCTTAGCTTTGATCTGATACCAGAACCCAAAGCACTTACTGGCTATTTCTAAATAATGAGTCTAATGTTTATGCTCTGAGCCTGAACTTTTCTGGTTTTGGAAAAAAATGTGACTTTACATAAAAGTCCTTTTGATGAAGAGATCTGCAGTCACAGGAGTTTTCGATACAATGATGAAAAGGCCTTTCAGATTGCTAACTCGAATACTGCTCAGCACGATATTACTCAGGAAGGGAAGACACCGACAGAACAATCCCACTATTAGTCTTCGCTTTGCCAAGTGTTGTGTTAGTCATGTTCCTGGTGAAAAGTCACAGAAATGGGAAGTAGAGGTCCTACATCTTCTAGGGTGATGTATACATGATAAGGGCACCCTCAGCTGGGTGGTCTGTGGCACCAGCTCACTCTCTTTTTTTAACATTTCATTGAGACTTTAAGAGCTGATTGCTACTTAGAAGGCAAGAGATTCATGTTTTCTGGGATTGTCACTTCAGTCCAAACCTCTCTGCAGTTCAGTCTACACAAGGCAGCTGCACACAGTTCTCATTCAAGAATATGATAGCACAAAACAGAATAATTCCCCCTTAGGCCTCCCCCAACCCATGTCTGCTCAATAAGAATCTCAGGTAAGATTATAATTTGACATTATATTATCACAACAAGCATGGCCCAATGGATAGGACAGGGAACTAGAAGTCAGGAGAGCTGAGTGTGCTATTGTCTCTGTCATTAATGTGTCTTGGGACAAGTTGCTCTGTTACTCGGTTTCCCCATAAGTAAAATGGAGCTAATGATACTCTCCTTTCGTTAAGTGCTTTGAGAGCTAAGGGCTAAGTGTTTTTTATTGTTTATGTGGACTTGACATGTCTCCTTGCCCTGAACTTCTGGGCCAGATACTAGGACTTAATCTACAAAACTTTAGTCATGGGAGTGCTCCTCACTCAGTCACTGGCTCCAATGAAGTGAGCTGTAGCTCACGAAAGCTTATGCTCTAATAAATTTGTTAGTCTCTAAGGTGCCACAAGTACTCCTTTTCTTTTTGCGAATACAGACTAACACGGCTGCTACTCTGAAAACTGGCTCCAATGGGATTGTTGCTTATGTGGATTGTTTTCCTGATCTCATTTTACATCAGTGTGAATCAGAAGTAAGTCCATTGACTTCAGCTGATTTGCACCTGTGCAACTGAGATAAGAATCTGGAATGGGAACTTTTCTCTAGGGTTTGCGTTGTAATGTTTTCTGGAAGGAAAAAAGAGATTGAAAAGATATTCCACCCCTGCTCCGAGATGACTGCCTCTGCCACAATGAAGGTGTCTAGAGAAGATCAGGTGTTTTGTGTCTTAAGGACAGTGCTGCACATGAGGGGTTAAAATGAGAAGTTACTTTGGTTTTGGAGATTTATTGCTTTCCTCCTGCTATATTTGTAAAGCTCATCATTACAGTCAGGCAGCCCACACCCCTGCAGCTGTCTGCACATTTTTGCCCTCGTTCGAGAGTTGTACTTTACTTTAGGAAATTATAATTATTAAAACACACAAGGTCACGCTCTAGATGAACTTGGAAACCATTCAAATATGTTTCAGGTTTGAAACTATTTAGCCGCTATGGCCAAGTGGTGATTTCAAAACAAAGGAATGGTTAATTTCACACTTCAGATAACATTTCCCCCGGAAAGCAGTAAAGCATGTTGGTACAGAAATTATTAAAGGTCAAAGAGACCGGAGAAACATAATCAGTCGTTAGCCCAGATAATTAGATATTAAAAGCAGACTTTGAAAAAAAAAAGGATTCTATTTGAATGAGCTGATGCCTGCACCTTATCATTAAATCACCTTTTCCATTTGAGAGAGGTAGCATTTACTTCAGCAGAATTTCTAATGAGGCGTAGTTTGAGAGTAATAACAAATATCTGTTTCCACCCACTGCAACATTTTAAAATGTTCTGGTCTTGTGTGATTTGACAAACTTCATCAGGATATAACTAGGATTGAAATCCACAAGCTCATCACCTCACAAAATGCCCAGCGGTATCTCTCACTGAATGACTTTCCACAGTGCACTGTAATTGTCAGAGGAGACCAGTGACAGGTGTTTATGTTCTCTAAAGCAATCTGGATGTAAATGAACTGCTGTTAGTCTCTCTAGAACTGGGAATGGGATTTCAACAAAAAGCAAGTTTTGAAATATCAAATGACTTTTGTACCAAAAACACCCTGAGATGGTTTTCTCTTTAAACGTACGTGGGATTCATCCTGGCCAAAGCAAATTTCTCTTTATTCTGAGTAAAATAAAACTTCCTTAAACTGGATTCCAGGGTCTATGCAGGCTCATCAGCAACCTTTCAAAAAAGGACTTAAAAGAATGTTTCCATTAAAAAAAACAGAACAAAAAAATACCAACCCTGCCTTTATGGACACAGACATTCAGAATTAATGTTACACTTTAAAAATCCTCCCTTAGCATCCTCCCTCTAGAAATTACACAAGCACAGTCAAGGTCATCCATACAGCCTTAACTCTGCCCCCATAGCTATGGCAGTCTTCAAACTTCCCAGCTAATCTTAAATCTGAAGAAAACACTGTACTTGTGCAGTTTGCATTGTAGTGTTGAAAATCTGAACCCCAGTAAACTTGCTGGATAATTGGTTCTATGAACACGTCTCCAGTGCTATATGTAATGATTTGTCATCACACTTACTCTTTCTGTTACCATGTGAATGCCATAATATCATGATCTCAGATTAGGACTTTGGATCTGCAAATATACTAGCTCTGTGATTAATGGAACCTGTCTGTTTGGTGGCACATACGCTGTTTGGAACAGCGAGGAGCAGATGCCCTCACTATGCTATTTGTCTAAAAATTATGATTTATTTTCACATACTGTGTATGATAATGGAGTCTATGCAATCACTGTGGGCCAAGTCATAGCTAGCTCTTATGTGGATGTGCTTGGGGGAGAACACAGAGTGGAAACTTTATTCTGAATTTTCATATTTTCTTCAGTACTTTTAAAAATTTGAAATGACCTTTGTCAAAAAAGATTGGCTGCTCCTTGCTGCGAATTTTCAACTTTAATTTCACCACAAAAAATGTTTTGATCTTTCTGCTTTAGAATTTCATTAGGTCAGGCCGGAATTTCATTACACACTTACTTCAGTATAACTATGTTGCTCAGGGGTGTGAAAAATCCACACCCTGGGATTGGATAACAACCTGAACCCCCCATGTAGACAGCGCTATGTCTGTGGGAGAGCGTCTGACATAGCTACTGCCTCGTGGGGAGGTGGATTGACTACGGTGATAGGAGAGCTCTCTCCCATCGGCTTAGAGCGCCTTCATCCAAGCGTTACTGTGCCACACAGCTGTGCTGATGCTGTGTTTGTCGTGTAGCTCTGCCTTTATTTTAGAATAAGCTGAATAATTGCTCAGTGACAGGAGGTCCCAAGCTCACCCATGTTTGTTTGCACGAACACATGTTACAGAGAGGCAAGCTCAGAAATGCTCACATCACTTCATCTAGGCAGACGTTGACACGTCCTCACGTGCGCTAACGCACATGCCCATGTGTGCGAAGTTTCACCTGTATATGCTCATGCACACAGTGATATGTTAGCACATATGTAGACACATGCTCGCACAAACACTCGCCCAAACATGCTCACGCTCCAGGGCAGCTCTGCATGCACATGCTCACTTCCCCATGCTGGGCTGCTCTCACAAAATGCACTTATTCTTATGGGACCTCATCAAGAGGAAATTCATATCCACATGTAAAATATAAAGACTGCTTGCAGGAAAACAATGTGTTGTGTGGCAGGACAAACAGAGGACCCAATCCTGCTGATTCTTACTCAGGCAAGCAGGCAATGAACAAGGTTTTGTATTTCTCCCAGCCCTTTTTTATCATTAATGCTTATGGCTTGAATCAATCGTATTCCTGCCTTTCTTCTTCCCCAGCAAGAAAACAGAAAAAAAGAAAGGGACAGAGGTAGATCAAGTCTGAACGTTATGTCATCTGGTTTCGGTGGTGCAGGAAGAGCTTGGCTGGATCCCACGCTTGGCTTTTGGAGGGTTGGCAGCTACATGGATTCTTAGCCACTTCTAGGCTTTCTTTTCATCCTGAACCTAATGGATGAATGGCAGCAGAGTTCATGAGGTTTTTCAAATGAGCTCAGAGGAACTTGTTCATGAGAATCTAAATGTCTGGCAAGTAGCCCACAATAGCTGATATTTTCCAGTTTATGGGGGAGAGTGTTTTCCAACTATGCATACTCCTAACTTCCATTACCACCACGTTACTCTAATGCTAATTCTACCACATCCTATTTGGCACAGCATACAATTTTTAGAGGGACATCTGTCCCTCTCCCTGAAAGGTTCCTGAGACTTACAAGTGGATCTCCTCTCACTGAATCACAACAGGATCCTACTTGCCTATTTCAGTTTCTAGAAAATCTAGCTTTGTTGCATGGGTGACTAAATAGAGTTGACATCGATTGGCAGAAATGAAGAACAGTAGATAAGGAATAGAAGGTCCTATTACAGGCAAATAAAACTCTCAGAAAATCATAGTTCATGGGCCTTAAACCCTAAAGCAAAAAAAAAACATAAAAAAAGAAAGAAAAGAAAAGGGAGAAGATACATCCCTAGCTGTCATATGCCGAGGTAACTCCACTGGCTTCAACCGGCAATGGACATCGGTGGAGCTATACTCTGAGTCTGCACCAGGATTTCTATTTCTCTCATTTAGCATCTCACATCCTATACTTTGTTGCCTGAGTAAATCTGGCTCCTTTTTTAATCTTTTATAAACACTGGGGCCATTATCTTCCATGCTCATGTCACTGAAGAAGAATGTCCTTTAAAAGAACTGCTAAAGGCTATAGGCTTTGTACACACCATGAGACAACTCCATTCATAGTGTAATCCCATTGACTTGAATGGAGTTTCTGCAAGAATGACTTTGGCCCCAACTTATTGGTACCATTTTTCCTCTACCTAATTTTTGTAAGAGTTTAGAAGGTTGAGGAAGAGGAAGGATGAGTGAGATTAGTTCTGATCTCACTTACACTGGTGCAAATCAGGAGTGACTGCGTTCAAGTCAGTGGCGCTAAACGGGTATAAATTCAGTTTGGGAGGAGGACTAGGCCCGATCACGTTAGCTGGAGACCTATTGAGGACATTTGCTTTAAAAGTACATTGAGCCATATTCTGCCCTAAAGCTGCACATTTCTAACTCTCCTGACAAACTGTGTAGCATGGGTGAGGGCAGATTTTGGCTCTCGTTATTTCAGAATAAACCAACTCTATTTATTTTGTCACTGTTGTCCCTTTATGAAGACTTTGCTGACTCACTACACTGAGCCGCGATCTGTTTCATAGGCAGAGACAGATGAACAACTGCAGGAGGGATATCTGTCTGCAGACTGACATTCAGATACAATCCAGAGTGACAAAATGAATCCCTGAGTCCATACACTTGAGGCCCGACTCTGCCAACTTTAGTTGTGGTGAGCAATACCTTAAAGCCCCACTGATATCACTGGGGCGACTCGGGTGAGTCTACTCAACATGAACAAAAGAGTCAGAATCAGGCCCTGTGTGGTTACAGACATCAGGCCTGGTTCTGATCTCATTTACACGAGTCTGAATCAATCAAGGTAGATACTCCAATGTACAATTGGTGTGTGATCAGACTCAGGGCCATTTCCTCCAGAATCTGAGACAGAGATTCAGCAGCAAGTCCCTGATTCGGACAAGATCACTTTCTCCTAGATTCTGGCCCCCTTTGCTGCCAAGATCCAACTTCAAAAACAGGGCCCCAGCCCCTGTGAATACAGTTCAGTCCAGGAGTACCAGCGATTTGTTGAACACCATCAAAAGGCCAGGGACCACTCCCACCCACTCCCTTGAACAAGCCATTAATAGACCAAGAGCTCATGTGCTGCTCACAAAAATTATATAGCTTGCAGCGCATAATATGGCTACTGGCCATATAATCCTCAGCCAAGCAATCTGCCACCAACTTGTGGGGGCAGGCACTGAATCTGACACAAATCCAGACCAATGTTTCAATTCAAAACCTAATGGCTAAGTTTTCCCCTCTGATCCACACTGTGAAGCCCTTGATGTCTCTTCTGCTCTTCATACATGGGCAGAATTCCTATTTGATGTTATTGAGGGGTCTGCGTAGATAGGGAGGGCAGAGCTGAACAGCTTTGAAGAGAACCACCATGTAGATCAGAGAGGAGAATGATGGCTAGCTGCCAAATACCAAAGGAGACATCTATGACTGAGCGCCCGCCTCATAGCATTGCCAGTCTTCAAAGGGGGGAAAAAAGCAGCTTATGTTCAGTATTCTCTAACGATTTCCCCATGAACTGCAAAAACACACACAAAATACATGATGTTAGCTGGATTCTTATCTTATATTAGAGCAATTCAGGACTATGAACTCAGTGGAATTAAACCTTTGTTAAACTGGTATAACAGAGAGGAAAATCAGGCCCTATATGTTTTAGTAGTGGTTAGAAAACCATCAGCCTGTGCAATGATGATATATTTTCTTTACTTTTCTTTCTTTTTTTTTAAAGTGAAAACTTTTGGGTGCCATTTGGGCTGGTGAGATATCGGTCAAGGGGCAAACACAATCCATATCCCATGCCGGCTTCTTTAGTTCTGATGCAGCATCACTAGGGATAGGTTGATTGTAGAGAGAAAGTCCAAAGAGTTATTGGGACAGATCCTCAGCTGGTGTACATCAGCATAGCTCCATTAATTTCCCCAAGATCATACCCAAATAAACTAATTTAATTTCACTGGAAATATGCTGATTTACACCCGAGGATCTGACTCATGAGTTGAGGAATTGATTCATACCAACTGAGGGGCTGGCCCCATTCACAGAACTATGGATGTAGTCTGGCCATTAAAGTCAGTGGGAATTTGGCCATTGACTTCAGTGGAACCAGGATCTTACGACCTATATTACCAGGTGGTGGTGTCAAGATTACATAGATGATGACTCTGACTATATATCATGATTTTAACATTGTTTGAATGAATTTTTTCTGCAAGATAATCAGTTTATTGGAAAAAAACAAAACAACATACTGGAAGAAAATCATATTGCCAGTGGACGCAAATGGAGTCAGAATTCCAGTGGATGCAAATGGAGCCAGCCGGCATTTTGATGATTTCCAAGTATGGAAGACATTTCAGGACTTTTCAATCTGCAGTCAGTATCAGTCTCCTCTAAAGATTGATCCAGTGAATTTTAATTCTCATCTTTAGAGTAAAGAACTTGAAGTGGCTAAACTATGTGCTCTGAATGCCATGGTTCCATCCATCACCTTGTCTTCAGGGCTTCGCTGTCTTGGAGCTGGCTCTTGTTCAGAAGGAGATTAAGAAGCAAGTCTTCAAAAGCAAGATGAAAAGTAGAACTATGGGCTGTCTTGGCTTTGTTCAGATACTAGTACCTCCTTATTTCAAAGCTTCGGGGAATGGGCAAGGAAGCCCATGCTATGGAATTGAACACTGACATGAAATGGAAGAAGTAATAGAGGCTGAGAGACTGGCTTGGCTTGTGTGTGGCCATGTGTTGAGTTAGAACTCAGCTGCATTAGCAATTGGTTTTTATTTAGTGTCAGTATTTTAATCATTTTGTTTATTTTGGATCCTGTCCCTTTGTGGCTGTGCTCTTTGGGCCCAGCAGAAATCAGCATAGAAAATAATATTTTGTGCACCGTATGTTTTGGTGTATTCCTGATCCTAGTCTCTTTCTTTATCACCATGCTAAATTAAACATCTCAGGAGGTTTATATAGTTCATGCTGTCTGAAATCATTCTAGTAAAATACAGCCAGGACAAAAAACTACGAGAGTGCAACAAAATTAATAGATATGCCAAAAGGCTAAAAGAAGGATACAAAGGAGGGAATTCTTAAAGCCATATATACCAGCCAATCAGATAAGGTGTTCAATGAGTTATTGCATGTAGGGGAGTGCCATCATAACATTGCAGATTGTTACTGATTAATGTTGTTTGGTGTGTGAGACATAAGAACATAAGAATGGCCATACTGGGTCAGACCAGTGGTCCATCTAGCCTAGTATCCTATCTCTGACAGTGGCCAGTACCAAAACTTCAGGGGGAGTGTACAGAACAGAACAGTTGGAGCGAACCTCTTCTGCCTTCTCCTCCTGGCTTCTGGCAGTCAGATGTTTAGGGCTGCCTCTAGCATGCGATTGCATCCCTGACCACTGGCCTAAAAGCCACTGATGGATTCATCCTCCATGAACTTATCTTCTTCTTTTTTTGATCCAGTTATGCTTTTGGCTATCACAACATCCCATGACAGGTTAATTGTGCACTGTGGGGAAAAAGTACTTCCTCTTGTTTGTATTAAACCTGCTGCCTATTAATTTTTTCAGGTGATCCCTGGTTTTTGTGTTGGGGAAAAGGCTGAATATTCACTTTTTTCAATGCCAGTCATGATTTTATAGACCATTATCATATCCCCCCTTAGTTGTCTTTTTTCTAGGATGAACATCCCTGATCTTTTTAGTCTCTCCTTGTTCGGAAGCCTTGATCATTTTTGTTGCCCTTCTCTGAACTTTTTCCAGATCCACAATATCCTTTTTGAGATAGGCCACCCAGAACTGGATACCGTATTCAAGGTGTAGGCACACCATGGATATATATTGTAGCATTATGGTATTTTCTATTTTACGTTCTATCCCTTTCCTAATAGTTCCTAACATACTATTAGCCTTTTTGACCACTGCTGTGCACTGAACTGAAGTTTTCAGAGAACTATCTATGGTGACTCCAAGATCTCTTTGTTGTGTGACAACAGCTTAATTAGAACCCATCATTATATATGTGAAGTTGGAACTATTTTTTCCAACATGCCTTACTTTGCACTTATCAGTGTTGAATTTCATCTCCCATTTTGTGGCCCCGTCAGCCAATTTTGTGAGATCCCTTTCTAACTCTTCACTTTAACTCTTCAAAGGCAGCTTTGGACTTAGCTATCTTGCATAATTTTGTATCATTTGCAAACTTTGCCATTTCACTGTTCACTCCCTTTTCCAGGTCACTAATGAAAACTTCTGATAAAGTTACTTACGTCTACCTGAGAGATTAGCAGTAGCATTAGTATCATGGCACAGAACCAAACATCATGAGTAATGAAATACATATCTGTAAATCATACTGTGGGCCTGATTTTAATTACAGTGGGCAAGAGTGTGCCATTTCAGGACACCGCAAAATAAGTGGTAGGGTGGAGCTGCCCAGCCACAAAGGGAGCATCAGGACATATTATCCTATGGCCTGCAAGGCATGCTGAAGCTGAGTGCCCATTGCTAACCTTTCAGCGAGACACAGCTGACTCCCCTGGCTGGTGCATGGGGGCTACAGCCAGGCCCCACCTCCTACCCAACTTCCCAGGCATGCAGAGACCACATGTCTACTACTAATGCCATGCAAGGCACAGCTTACTCCACTGGCCAGTGCAAAAATGAAGCAGGAACATAGGCCATCTCCTGGCCTTCTCTCATAGCCCCTCTTCTGGGGCACCAGGCACATCCAGAGTGCAATTCTGCCTGGCCTTTGCATGGATTGCACAAGAAGCTCCTTGCATCTGTTCCATTTTCTACCATACACTTGCCGAAGGATGAGGCAGAATCTGGCCCACTGGTTCTAAGATGGTGCAACTCCATTGGCTTCCATGGCATTATTTCCGATTTACACTCATGTGAGTAGGAGCAGAGTGGAACCCTGTGTGTTTGTCTCACATCTGCATAGACATGCAATTAAATTAGGGAAGTGTTGAATAAGAAAAACATCATGTATTATGTGAAATGAATGACATAAATGATGAGTCATTGAACAATCTTATCTATCTCACGGTTTTACATCCCTGCAGTATCTGAGCACCTTCCATGTAAAAATTGACAGCAATGACAGAGTCCTTAGTGGACTGAATCGAGTCCTCTTTGGGAGAAAACTACTGTGCCAATGAAATGTACAAAGAAAATGGTTCCCTTTTTAAAGGAGTGTTATCTCCACTTTATATAGGGAGTTGGTTACACACCGCTGAGTTAGGACAAAACATCCCAATGCTCAGAAACCAGTGACCACTGGAGAGATGTTCCAGGCAAGCACAGTTTGGACTTTACCTGTTCAAAGGGCAGCCATAAAAGCCAGCAGACACACCCACCAGTTTCAGCACTCAGGTATTGTTTTCATGTGTGTGAACTGTCAGCCTAGTTAATTAGGAAGTTTCACTAGAACATTAACAGGGTTATTCCTCTCTGGATCTTTTTGAATGATTTATATTAATTGGTCAGGAAACTCCAGATAAAAATGTTAGCCTTTTGGGGTTATTTCCTACATTTTGTGGCAGTGGCAAGCACAGTAGAAGTAAGAACTAGTCATACATGTACTCAGTTGCAACTCAAGTGGCTAATATCTGAGCATCTTTTTATTTAGGGCATCTGTCCAGGAATTGCATGTTAAAGGGTTGAGAAATGAAAACCATTGGAGTGAATGATGTGCTGTTGTTGCTGGAATTGCAGAGATAGATTTAAGCCAAGATTCCTCTTCAGACACAGAGATCAATTTAACTGATGGCTGCCTTCTGAGAGACTCACATTGCATTGAACACTTGAATTGCACACCACCTTGCCTATGAAATATAGCATCAGTGTGTAGCTTACTCAATAATTGCTAATGCAGGTAAGACATTGCCTCTTACAAGATGTAACTGTTGACATTTGGGCCAGATCCTCAACTGGGGTAAACTGGCATAGCTCTATCAGTTTCGATGGTGTAATGTAATTTATACCAGCTGAGGACCTAGCCTACAGGAATTGGTCCTCAGAGGTGCTGAGCTCCTTCAGTATTGGGCCCTTCATCAAAGAAATTTGGATGTTATGCTGGAATGTAATAATGAGATGTGGAGACTTTCAGCTCTAGGTCATTGGTCCAAGCCTGCATTAGTGGGTGAAATTTGCTTACTGTCAGACAGATGCTCCGTGGTTTATGTAAAATTTCTTGGTTGGTCATATTTGTACCAACTAAGAATTTGATTCAAGTGACAGCTCATTTCTCATTTCACATAGACCGATGAATTGCTGTCATACAGCTGAGGTTGTATGATAATCAAAATAGCCATACTTGTAAATATCACGGTACTAGACTGAGTGCCCTATAAATAAACTGCTTACTGACAGGTAATTCATTACAAATTAGATGAAGTAGAATTATGTTTTTATATCACTCTCTCCAGACTTTTAGATGTGATTTGAGCTAATGATATAAGCTAAGCAGGATCAGGCCTGGCCAGGACTTGGATGAGAGACCTCCGAGAAAAACACAGGTGCTGTAGGAAATGATGTTGCTGATTCCATACTGTAGATGCATCCTTCTAAGGTGCTAGGAAGCACTGTTATATTGGAACTGTGCTCTGTTGTATGAGATTTAAATCCAAGACTTTGACTATATGTGATGCTAAAAGATCCCATGGCACTTTTCACAAAAGTGGGGCATTAACTCTCCTGTGGGAATTAAATGGTGGCAAATACAACGTGAAAACAGATCTAATAATATTTAAGCAGAGCTTCCACACTGTGTTGCATACTGATGTACTTATATGATGAGTGAACTGACCCCACAAACCCTACTGGAGATCTTAGTTTACTGCTTTATGGTGGCCTTAAAAGACATGATGGTGTCCTGGACAAAGCTTAACATGGATAATTATGTTCTGTTAACCTCAAATTTTTTCTGGAGACAGTTGGAGAAGCGATTCCTAATTGCTCCCTTTCCCCCTACAATTGGTGTGCATTGCAGGTGATACAGAATAGCTATTGCTTTCCATTCTAGAGATGGCTGCATTTCAAAACTGTGTAATGTTGCTTCAGCATGAAAGATTCTATATACATTAATTATTATTATTTATTATTACTTGTAAGAATGATGTCACAGTGCTGGTCAGTATCTCTAGAGAGAATGACTGATTTTTCAGTTCTGAGTCCAAACTGAAAACTCCATTCAAATTTTCAATTTTTTGTTTTTTCTCACCAAAACAGAAATCAAAATCAATTCATTTTGGGTTGAATGAAACATTTTTGCTCAACCCCAAACAGTTTTTCATTTTGTTTCATTTCACAGTATTTTTATAGCTACATTTCACAATGAAACAATTTAAAAACAAACAATTGAAATGTTTCATTTTGAAAATGTTGAAACAAAATGTCTTGGATTTAAAAAAACTTAAAACTTTTTTTTGTCTGAAACTGCTGAATTTAACGTGAATTCATAAATAGTTTTAGTCAAGTTGGACTATTTGTCCTAAAACTTTCACCCAGCTCTAGTTAGCACTGACCAATAGCTTGGCCTTTATTCTTTTATGCCTTGAATGGAAGAGATGGCAGGACAGTACTGCTGGGATGAAGTCATGAAAATAGTGCTGCTTATCAGGTTGCAAACAAGCTGGTAGGCAGAATAGCTGACCTTACTAGAAGTTTTAGACCACCCCTGTGTTTTAAAGCCTTATGCATTCGTTAAAGAGAACTCAAATGTTGCATTCTCTGAGGGGGTACAGCAACCATCAGTGAATTCACGTCACATGTTCCTTTTGTAATTACATTGGCAGAAAAAATATCTAAAAAGTTCTGTGAATCATGAGTAGTCCTGGCCAGATATGTGAGAATGAAAGATGGATTCAATTTCTAATATAGAAGCTAGGGCACTTGAGGTCTACATGCAGGGAAAACAGCTATATCAGGCCACACAGCAGCTTGAACAGTAACACGGCTGAAAGCTTGTGAGCTTCCAGAAAAATCTTTTGTTTTAAACCTATAATACTACTGCCACCTCGTGGGGAAATAGAGAAAGGGTTCATGCCATTGACAAAATGTATCCGCTTGTTATGGAGTGGTTCATATCAAATTCATTTGGACGGATTTAAAGGCCATTACATTTTTAAAAAATAAGAACATCACTTCTGCAGTTTATTTTGGCTTTCCAAAGCAGGGCAGGCCTGTGATGGATAGCTCTGTGCAGTAGCTCCACAATGTTTTTAGTCAGCGCATCTATAGTAAGGTTATACAAACAAGTATGTCTTTTCGGCAGCATGTGTGCATGCTGCTGTCTGGGAAGGGGGAACCTCCAACATTCCAGAGACTTTCCCAGCCTCTTGGTAAATAGCTCAAGCTGTCGGTAATCCCACTTTGGCTAGAGATGTCATGGGTAGCGTGCCAACACAATGTGTTTCCAACGGGGGAACACCCCTCAACTATTTTCCCAAAAGACATAGAAGAACACAGCTAGTCAAGGTTACTCTGCTAATTCCCCCTGCATAATTCCAGGACATTTGTTTTCAGCAGGATATGGACTCTAAGGTTGTGCAACCATGTGCTCCAACACCATTTTACGCTACATTCAAGATTTTGAATGAGGATGACAACATAAAATCAGCACAATGCAACCTGAACTGTATAACAGTCATTCTTGCAGCTGTCTCTAGCAGCATCATAGCTCTGCTGCACCAACTTGTCAATGTAACATATATAGGGGAAGCATTTCAGAGGAATGAGAGGGAGTTACGGGCCTGATTCCCTAATTCCCTGATTCAGTCAGACTGAGTGTATCTGGCCACTCTCAGTAAAAGTGTCTCCTCTTCTGTCAGTTGTCAGGATGAAGAATACAGAGAAAAGTGATTTATAAGGTAGCCAGGACCCAGACAATGTCAGACTGACCAGTCAAAGGAAAAATGTGCTCTCCTTCTGAGTATGATGGTGAGTCAATAGCTTGTTTTCGTAGGCCTCACTTCTTTACACTGGATACTATAAACCTAATAATGGTGGTCTAGCTCTCTGCTGAAGCACTGGGCCAGATCCTGGTGTAAACTGGAATAGCTTGTTTGTACCAGCTGATCTGTTCCGCAGAATCAGTCTGTCCCACGGACAGTCTTCTTAGGAAGGAATGCTGGTATTAGTGAACATAGGGTATATCTGTATTGCAATAAAACCTGCACAACACCCAGTATCAAAGCCCACGTCAGCTGACTTGGGCTCTCAGGGCTTGGGCTTTGGGGCTAAAAATAACAATGTAGATGTTTGTGCTCATGCCAGAGCCCAGGCTCTGAGACCCACCCCCTCATGGGGTCTTGGAATCTGGGCTCCAGCCCCAGGTTGAATGTCTATGCTGCGATTTTATAACCCCTCAGCCCAGGCCACACAAGCCCAAGTCAGCTGACCTGGGCCAGCCGTGGCCATGCTGCGGGTCTTTTATTGCAGTGTAGACAAACTCTCAGTGGTTGTCCCAGTTGGAATAATATTGGTTATCTTCTGCTACTCTTTATCAGCTGAACTTCAGCAGTTCAATTCAAGCTTCTTTACCTCCACTGTGATTCACCCAAAAAGAAAAGGAGGACTTGTGGCACCTTAGAGACTAACAAATTTATTTGAACATAAGCTTTCGTGAGCTACAGCTCACTTCATTGGATGCATTCAGTGGAAAATACAGTGGGGAAATTTATATACACACACAGAGAACATGAAACAATGGGTGTTATCATACACACTGTGATGTAGAGTGATCACTTAAATGAGCTATTACCAGTGGAGGGAGACGGGGGGGGGGAGGGGAGGAAGAAACTCTATCACTTTTGTAGTGATAATCAAGGTGGGCCATTTCCAGCAGTTGACAAGAATGTCTGAGAAACAGTGGGGGGTGGGGGTGAGGGAAATAACATGGGGGAAATAGTTTTACTTTGTGTAATGACCCATCCACTCCCAGTCTGTATTCAAGCCTAAGTTAATTGTATCCAGTTTGCAAACACAGTTTCCATTTATTCTTTTACATAAATGGACACAAATCAGACGTCAAGAATTATAACATTCAAAAACCAGTCGGAGAACACTTCAATCTCTCTGGTCACTCGATTACAGATCTCAGAGTGGCTATTCTTCAACAAAAAAACTTCAAAAACAGACTCCAACGAGAGACTGCTGAATTGGAATTAATTTGCAAACTGGATACAATTAACTTAGGCTTGACTAGAGACTGGGAGTGGATGGGTCATTACACAAAGTAAAACTATTTCCCCATGTTATTTCCCCCACCCCTCCACTGTTCCTCAGACGTTCTTCTCAACTGCTGGAAATGGCCCACCTTGATTATTACTACAAAAGGTTTTCTCCCCCCCCCCGCTGGTAATAGCTCATCTTAAATGATCACTCTCCTTACAGTGTGTATGATAACACCCATTGTTTCAAGTTCTCTGTGTATATAAATCTCCCCACTGTATTTTCCACTAAATGCATCCGATGAAGTGAGCTGTAGCTCACGAAAGCTTATGCTCAAATAAATTTGTTAGTCTCTAAGGTGCCACAAGTCCTCCTTTTCTTTTTGCCAATACAGACTAACATGACTGCTACTCTGAAACCTGTGATTCACCCAGTGTTTCTTCTGTATATTTATATATATAGTTAGCTACAAAAAGTACGTTAAACTAGCATTAAGAGTGCAACACACGCCATGCCAGGAAAAGCAAAGAAATTCAGAGTTAAAGTTATTACTCCACTTCAGACTCACTCCATTTATTCCTGGAAGGGAGCCAAAACATATGATTACTAAGATTGTGCACTTTCATGAGACCCTTCAGCACAGTGGGAGAGTTAAAACAATAGCTCTTTTAGCTATAGGGAAGTATTATGAATACTGTTTATTTTGAATCTCTCTTGCCTCCAGCCATCCCACCTCAGGCTACGATTTAGTCAGACCTCACAAGTTAAACAGGGTCAAATGTGGTTAGTGCTTGGTATGGGAACCCCATCCCCTCTGAGGACAATCCAGGGGGCTTCAGGAAGAAGTGTTGATGACTCAGTAGATGGGGCTCTTGCCCTTACTTAGTAATAGCTCAGTAGTTTGAGCATTAGCCTGCTAAACCCAGGGTTGTGAGCTCAATCCTTGAGGGGGCCGTTTAGGGATCTAGGGCAAAAATTGGGGATTGGTCCTGCTTTGAACTGGAGGTTGGACTAGATGATCTCCTGAGGTCCCTTCCAACTCTGCAATTCTATGATCTAATGAGCCAATGCCTCAGTAAGCTATTCACTGACAGCGGGCTGCTGAGTGCTAAAACTGAGGTCCTGGTTGCTAATCTTGTAGAACAGGTGGCGTTCCTGAGGAGAAAGGTAGGGCATGATTTGGGAAGATGCTGAGGGGTTTTGCTCTCCTTGCCTGTACATGAGAGGGCTTCCTGTGTGTCAGGATGCAGGTGGGTTGGGGAAAGGTGATTCAATGGATCCACTATCCTTTGGATTCTCTATCCTTTTTCTGGGAAATGGAATAGCCGCATAGTTTACATTAGCCCAGAGGCTGCAATTGCAGCCATAGTGGGTCCACAATACTCTTGTCTCTTGGGGACAAGATTCCAACTCCCATGCCAGGCAGAGATCTCCAGCATGGAGTCAGGCTGTGCACTGGTTGCAGGATTTGACCCCAATGGAATACAGGTATAGGCTTAAAAATCGCAAACTATTACCTTTATAGAACAAAAGAGTCAATTTCCAATCCTCCCTCGCATAGCTACTAGTTCATGAATCTGTGATTTTCATGCAACTTCACTGACATCTAAAGCTGTGTAGGGAATTCGACTCCCTGCTTTACTAAATTCAGCGCTGTCATGAGTGTTCGGGACTCCATTGATATCGAAAGAGCTGTGCCCTCTTAGACCTGGTCCTTGGTGCTAGGGACGTCATCAGCTCTTGAAGACTGAACATAGACCAGGTCTCAGAAAGTTAAAAACTACTAGCTTACCTTTAAAGAGGCTGTGTTGTCATTCTGATGTTCATTTTATTTTCTGTTACTAATTTAGACCAAATGCAGATCTCCTCTATGGTCAGTTTATAAAACATAATACAGTGGTACTCTCCTTAAGCTCTGCACCTACCCTTTGTGTTTTCCCTTTCCTTGCAGAAACTATATTTTTGTTCTTTCTTTGTTTATTGATTTATTTAATCTGAAATAAAAGTCAACTATAGTGAGAAGTACATGTGGTCTAAAGGGAAAGCATAACAAGCATTTGTATTAGAGCATCCCAGTATGACGTAGTAGGAGACAACCCACCATCTTCATGCAGCTCACTAACTCCACACATCTTCACATCTGGTGTGAAAGGTTCAGTTCTTATGGGGAGCTCTACCTGGACAGTGACCTTTGCTCAACAGCTGTACAATAGGCCTGATTCTCTTCTTTCTTACACCAGTTTTACAGCAGTATAATGCCACTGAATTAAGTAGAGTTACTCTGCATTTATACCATTGTGAATGACAGGAGGATCAGGTTTATGAACTGTACAGTATTTTGGTGTCTACTATTTTTATACAGGGAATAAATTTTTTTTTCAATTTAGGGCCCAAATATTTTTAGGAGAAATCCATTCTTTTTTGTCTTGAGTTGACAGATCCAAGGGTTAGAAGCACTGGTTGAAAAACGCTATGATTTTTTTTAAAAATCAATGGTTATTCTCGTTTAGAAAAATGTCAACATTTTGTTGAATTGTCTGGATTGTTGAAAAAATTTCAACCTAGTTTATAGAAAAAGAATAATTAAAAACTCTACATTTGGGAAATTTCAACCAGCTCTCGTTCAGAAGTCTTTTTAAAAATCTGACATTAACACACAATCCCCATCAATTTTCTGCTTTGTCACATTCACACAGTATTCTCCAAGCAAGGAAGGATTCTCATCCTTAGTCTCCACCCCCCACGCCTTTTATTTGTCTTAATATAGTCCCTGCTGTAAAAACACACAAACAGGAAAGAAAAGTGACTGCTGTAACTGAAGCGAGAACTGGCCTTTACTGGCGTGTGTGTGTCTCTGTGAGGGAGAATAGGAGGAATTCCTGAAACTGATGGGGTTCATAGGTCTCTTTACATCCAACACTCCTTCTTATCCATGTCCTTGAGGCTAACCCTAGTCACGCCTTTATGTATGTCATTGGAGTTTTTAATGGCAGCCCTTCTCATTAGAATTTTAGTGCACCACATTGTGCATATTAATATGATTTCATTTATTTCTAGAGACACTATCCACGTGAATCAGCGGGGCACCTCTAATCTACACAGAAGATTTCAGAGTTTTTGAATTTAGGTTTAAAATACATGGGACCAAGTTGCTGTTGTGATGCTCAGTATAATTCCATCATTGAAAGCCAGGGATATTGAGCATTCAATGAGAAGGATGTATGTAAATACATTAAATTTAGATGAAAAATCTAAAAAACACTAATCTTATACCAGAAAAAGCTATAGAGGAGAGCCCCAGACCTATAGAGAGGTAGATTTATTAGAGAGAAAAAAAATAAAAAAATCACATTCCCCAGTATGTGGCATTCTGATGTTAACTGGCAATGCATTGTTATACTGAGTGGGTGTCAGAGTAGCAGCCGTGTTAGTCTGTATCTGCAAAAAGAACATAAGTACTTGTGGCACCTTAGAGACTAACAAATTTATTAGAGCATAAGCTTTTGTGGGCTACAGCCCACTTCATCGGATGCATAGAATGGAACATATTGTAAGAAGATATATATTTGACTGCATTGCTTCAGATTACCAAGAGGAAGAAGATTTTGCTCCGAGCTTCTAAATGATGCAGCAAAAACTCATAATCTGGGATGGGGTTGTGGGCTAATGTGGCTTTAAGCCACTTTCGCGCCTTCTTTATGGTAGGCTGTTCCAGGGCCCAACACTGTTTAGTCACCTGTGGAGGGCCAAGTTGTGGCAGACTGTCCCCACCTGCCTATGGGCCGCAATGCCGCCAGGAATCCCTGCAGCACTATGACCCTCCCGCCCCTTGTCCGGGCTTGTGTCAAAGTCTTAGAAGGCAGCTCAGAATTATGGGCCAACTTCTCTGCTGGTAGGAATGAGTGAAACACCATTGAATTAATGCACCTCTGCCCATTTACACCTGCTGAGAATATGCTCCCATGTCTCCAGTGTTTTGCCTGGGTTCTCCTCCCACCACACACATGCAAAGCCTCCCTTTTTTGGAAGATATCAAAATCAATACAACCATATTGCCTATGCTGTGTAGACTGAGATTCTCCAAGTCACCTAAAGGATGTGGACTCCCAGGTCCCAGTGGGAACTGGCCACCCAAGCTCTTTCCATGGCTTTAAAAATCTCAGCTACACTTTCCTCGCCTTGAAGCGTCCAATGGCTTTGCAGGGAAGAGGTTTAGGATGATTTAGAAGTGGATGAAAACTCATCTCTTCTACTTTGTTGTAGTAGAAGAATTTTGGGTGTTTGGATTGTTTATGCCCTCACCTGCATTCAGGAATTTTTTGGGGGGTGCGGGGGGGGGGAGGAGAGGTGGGGAATTCCCAGCAGTGGTAGCACTGACTCTGCTTCACTGGTTAGGAGTCATAGATGCAAGGACTTTACAGCTAGAAGAAACCATTATGATAAGGCCTGAGGGAACCATTATGACCTTCTAAGTAGACTTCCTGCATAACATAACCCATAGATTTTAACCCAGTGCTTCCTACCTCAAGCCCAATAATTTATGGCTGTTCAAGAGCTTCTCTCTTTACAGAGACCTCCAGTGTCATGGTAAAAACTCCAGATGATAGAGAATCTACCATGTACTGGAGTCATTGTGTAGGAAAAGCTGTGGCGACCAGTGGTAAAAATTCCACAAGAAGCAGAAGTCTGTGGGTTTCGCTGGTGCTTACACCGGGGCAGAACTGGCACTAATACCCATGAGAGTGTTTTCTAAATTTCCCTACAGTAGATAATGCCTGAGCAGTTTAATTTATTTACTTACTCGGGGACCTGATTCTCATTTACACTAGAGCCCCTTTAGACTACTCTGACAGTGAAAAGGGACCCACACTCAGGTTATTTACAATGCCAGAGCAATGCAAAGGGGCCTTAATATAAGTGAGACTCAGGTCCCTGATGTCAGTCCTTAATAATCTTTTCTTTCTGTTATTTTTGGCACAAAATCAGTGTATTCTATTCTGGTCTAAATTGTATCATTCCCTTCTTATCTTTGTTTTCATGTATATATTTGACCATATTAATAGAGAGGCTTTTTCTTAGTCTGTAATTTTTAAAAAATGGGTTAATTTAAAATGAAAAGAAACAGCACACTTAATGAAATGGTAGAGTAAACGCTGGTCCTTTCAGGGAAAAACGATAGATTGCACTTTCCATCCAGAATCACATGTAATGCACTGGCAGAAGAGTCTGTTGTAAATGTTCATTTGCTTTGAAATCAGTGATATATGGCAATCAAAATGGAATGAGGTAATCAATCTTTCTATGGCTATATAAACAAAACAATCTACTTAATTTGTTTCAAGTTACCAAGACCCAGACTCCTAACAGGAATTGAGTGCATTTGTGAATTTATGTAACAAACATATCACTACCAACACCAAATTACATCTCAATCAATGTTAAAAGGCATCTGACATTTCCCTTTGATTTATGGATTAACCTTTACATCTAATACAGTCTAACATTTATTGTTTTCATCAGTTGCTGGTATTGCAGCAACCCGAGAGCTCATTGCAGGGAACTGACTAAATTAATAGCTTTTCCCACCATCATCAAACAACTAATGAAAAGTCTGTATTACACAGTTGATGGATGCTAATATTTACACAAATAAATGAAACCAAAATGAAGGACAAATATAAGTGAGGCTCTGATCCTGCAGCCACTTACACAGATGGATAGCTCCATGGGAATCAATTGGATTATTCGCATGTGTACATTTACACAAGTTGTATAAGTCTTTGCAGGATCAGTACCTAACTGTACAAACTGAATTCAGTTACATTTATATTTGGCATAACTTCTTTAAAAGGAAATGACACGAAAGCAAATGAAAAGTCTGAAAGGGATCCATTTTTATTCCTGAAATAATTTGCAGTGCAGAAAACAGAAAGTTTACATACCTCCTTGCTTCAGATATTCTTCCTTTGACGTGGAAAAGATTAAAAAATATTCACATGTAATTCTGTCAAGTTCTTCCTTACACTAACAGTGTTCAGATGCCAGAGCATCAGAAGTGCAAAACATTAACAAATTATCTGCATCATTTTGTTGATAAAATTTAAAGTGGAAGATAGCTTTTTTTATTAAAAGAACATAACACTGACTGAAAATCCCCCAATAAGCCTCCCAAACTAATGACTCATTATTTCAACAAGAAAGCCAGGATTTTTAATTATGTAACATAAATGGGTTTGGTGAAGAAAATCCTCCTAGGGAACCCACTAGGACTGTTAATTTACAGCATGATTCTACACCATTGAAATCAATGAAAAGTCCCCGTTTATCTCTGTCTTGCTAGATCAGCCCCTTAGCAGCCGTATCAAGTAAGTCGTGATCTGGCCACATCTATAGGAGGCAAGCCACATATAAAACAGCCACAATACTTTACAACTAAACTCCCCTTCCATTTTCATCATGATCAGTGTCAGGCTGACATTAGGATGTTTGGTTCAGATAAGCATCCAAAAGTTTGGATAGCTTTGGGAACTTTGTCTGAACTTATCACACTTTGTTTCAGAAACCTCGGGAGAACAGCCTGCTTCTTAAATCTTCCACTATGCTTCGTTTTGGCTGAGTTTTTGAAATCCAGTAAGAAGAGTAGTTCTCAAGCATTTTGGCATTTCTGCTTCCTGATTCAGTAAAAGCTAGGAAATATGGATACATAGGAAAATATACATTTTGTTTTTAAGTTTACAGAAGTTTTCCAAACCTCAACCAAGTTGGGATTCATTTTGGCTAAAATCTTATTTTTATTATTACTCGTATTACATTAGTGCCTAGTCATATCTTGCATTCCAAAGATACAAAATGTGCTTGGTTTTTCACCTCCAAATACTCTTATGAATTGACGCCATAAAAGAGTGATTACTTCATTTCTTTTCAGAAGTGGTTGCATTGAAGTGTTAGGTAAGAGATCCCTAAACACACAGTAAAGCTTTGGAATTCGGCATGAACGTGTTATATACACACATTCAACCAGGTTTTCCAGCAACTTAGATGCACCAGCTACATATACAACCCTCCCAGGGTTTCTGAAGGAAGGAGACCAGAGCTCATTAGTAAAAGTTCCCCTCTTTTAAATCACACAGGCAAGAAAAAAAAAACTTTTGTGGTTCAGATGGACTTTTCTTTAGAGAAGTTTGGCCGGCCAAGAAGCATGACTGTCTGCCATTTCTGAATTAGGGATTGCCACAGATCATTACTTCAGGATGGAGCCATGGATGGGTACTGTAGAAAGTACTAAGAAATGAGCTTGTTTTGGCCTGGGAAGTTTCTCAAAAGGCAACATTTAAACCTTGTTTCTTCTGGACCTGTACAACTGAACTAATGAATTTTAAATACTTCCTGCTTCCTGTTGAGCTGAAAATTCCATATGAAGAGTAGAGCTGGGCTCATCAGGCAGGCCAAAACCATAGGAAGCTAATAGGGCAGCAGTGGCTGGGGTAGAAAGCCATTTTCGGCTCGCCCAATCACTCCCTGGGTCCAGACTTACTTCTTAATTGTCTACTCACCTCTCTATAAGGCACTTAACTGAATCAAGAGCCCCATTGCCTGTCAGAGCACCTTCCCAGCCCCCAGGAGTCTCTCTGTGAAACAGTAAGAATGCCCAATTCATGCTGTACTCAGAATCAAGTGACTGCCAGGAGGATGGCTTATGGAGGACAGAGTGGGTGTGAAATCCTGGCCCCATTGAAGTCAATGGCAAAGTCCCCATTCATGGATTTTAAGGTCAGAAGGGACTACAAGGATCATTTGGTCTGACTTCCTGTAAAGCCCAGGCCATCAGACCTTCCCCCAAAATATTTCCTGTTGAACTAGAGCAGATCTTTTAGGAAAAAAATCCAGTCTTGATTTAAAAATTGCTAGTAATAGAGAACCCACCCCAAACTTTGCTAAGTTGTTCCAGTGGTTAATTATCCTCACTGTTAAAAATGTATACATAACTTCCAATCTGAATTTGTCTAGTTTTAGCTTCCAGCTATTGGATCTTGCTGACTTCAATGGGGCCAGGATTTCCCCCTGAGTTTACTGTCTCAGTGGACATGGAGGGGAGCAGTGCAGGTAAAAGGTTTCTTTGGCTTAGCTGTGGGAAATTAGTATTTTAACCTCAACTTAAAAATAAAATGGAAGGTAACAATAATAATAATAATAGAATAGCCAGTTCTTGTGATTTTATCATGATTCTTGTGATATTCAGCGTTTTTCATAAAGCCCCACCTCCTGTAGTCATGTTATTGAAAGAGACTCTCCATTTTTGTTAAAAAAAGTTTCTAGCCTTCATGATTATGGAGGGAAGCTTACAAACAGGGACCCAAAAAGCTCATAATTTTTAACATAGTCTCATGAGTTTTAGGGGCCTGACTCATGACTTGTTAATACTTGCGGTTTGCAGTACCTATATTCACACATGAAGGATGTATGTCATCTCCATACCATTTTATTGGTATCTTTTATCCTTTTCTGCTGCTCTTTGGTTTTAACTCTTTGTGATCTCTTTGGGCAAGTTCAAGTCTTCCTGTATCTCTGTACAGCACCTAGCACACCTTGTACTCCACTGCAACAGAAATAATGATAATGATAAATCTTTCTAGCACTATATTGGCAGAATTTTCCCATTGAGAACCAGGTAGTGCAGAGGATCATGAAAATGAAAAATAAAGGAAACTGAAGATTCTCAAACTGCTTTAGCCTCAGATGAGGCTTGTTTGGCTGAAGGAGGCTCTCATTTTATCCAAACCCATTCATTAATCCTTGGAGTTTTCTATTTCTTGTCCTCAGCAGTTTATTTAAGACAACAAGAAACGTGTCTGATGCATACGTATTTTGTAAAGATTGAAATCAAAGGTCTGAGTTCACGTCTCATTATGGGCCTTATACACACTCCATTGAGGTCAATAGAACTCTTTCCCTCTGGCTTCCGTGGATTTAGGATCAGGACCTTTACCGTGCACATATATGTGGAATTATTCTCTTTTTTTTGACACCCTAAGTATTTCTCTCCTGAATGGCACTACAAACTTAGGGCTGAATTTGATTAGGAGATCAGCTTTCTGTGAGCTGTCTTTCCCTCCTCATGCCTCATTGACAATTCTTTAAAATAAAATGAAACACGGAAAGAAAGAATAAAAACAGTTCAAAGGCAGGAAAGCAAGAAGGTTCTTCATTCTGCATGTCCTATATTAACATCTCCCCTTTGGGCAGCTGGCTTGCTCTCCAGCCTGGCTGAGTAGTGAACTCTCTTTTTCTTCCTTTGACTTGATACAGTATTTGATCAGCCAATCATCTTACATTGATAAAGCCCTTTTAAAACCACTTTGTACCATGCATAACAACAGTCCCAAAGTATCATGGTTATTTACTATATGGGACCCAAAAGGCTGCCAGATACTTTACAGGAGGACTCGAGACATGGGGTCAGAACCTCCACTGCCATCCCAACCCCTTTGTGCCACTCTTGGAGTGCAAAAAGGATAGAAACCTGGATAGCTGGATCACCCGTGTACCATAATCAGTGGCTGAAGTGACACAGTGTGGGGGTCTGGGCATCAATTATTTGTTTTTAACGTTTATATGAAAAGGTTTATAAAATAGGTATCATGACCAGTGGAACTGGAATCAGAGGGACCATGTTCCCGGGAGGGGCACCAGTGGAATAAGGAATGCCGGAAGTTAGGCTGGAAGCAACTCAGCTGCATGGACAGGGCAGTGCACGGGGCTCAGTAAAGTTCCACTTGACCTGCCTTCAGCTTCACTCTTGGAGAATGAAGCAATCCCAAAGGGCAGAGAACTGCAGCCCTAATGCAGAGAGTGTGTTAGAGCAGGGAGGGGTGTGACCTGAGTTCACTGTGCTTCTGCAAATCCCAGCTCGGTATTTGCTAGATGTCGTCTCCTGTGTCAAAGGCAGCCAGCATGGGGCTAGAACTGGCCCCAGAATCAGGGAGCCACAACTGGCTCCTTTGTCTATTGCCCCCTCCATAGAAGCTCCCAACATACCTCTCAGCATTTGCTATTTGGCTGATACACTGCTCTGAAGAAGTGGGTGAGAGAAGTTTCTTTGCCCTACTGGGATGTTTGGGGCAGGGAAGACAGAAAGTGTAAGAAGGCAGAAAGGAGACACAGAGATGAGGACGAAAAAGAGGAAATAAATAGGGAGGAAGAAGAGTGAGACAACAGGAGATAAATGTGCCATCTGCACTGCACAATCTACCATGTTGCAGGACCTTGTTATAAAACAGTTGTCCCTTGACCCAGCTAAAACACAGTTCTAGTGCTAGGTGAACCAGAGCTAGTGGACTTGAAACAGGAGTTGATTCAGGGAGGTCTTATGGCTTGTTTTATGAGAGGTTAGATGATCACAATTGTCCCTTCTAGCTTAAAATCTATTTATCTTGCTATCTTGCACTCCAAATTGTATTTTAGTGACTAATTTTTTATTAAGGATAGACATTCTTGGCCCTTGCCCTTTGCATGGCTATCACATGATTCAGGAACACGACTAAAGGGGCTCAGACCCCTCTACACAGCAACACTGAAACATGCTATGGTGTTGGACCTGGGTCCGGTGACATGGTGGCTTTTCACTGGGTAGGCAGGACCCAAACACAGAGATGAGGAAAGCAGAGATGCAGGGATGATAGTAAACAGCAGAAAACAGAAGATAATAATAATACTTTCTATCCATAGATCTCAACGCCCTTTGCAAAAGAGTGCAGTATCATTATCCCCATTTTGCAGATGGGGAAACTGAGGCACAGAATGGTGATGTCACCCCAGCAGTGTAGAGGTAGAGCTGGGAACAGAAGGCAGGAATCCTGACCCCCCAATCTGCTGATCCATTCAGCTTTTCCAGAGATGAGACAGAAGCAAATTTGTTGTTTGCTGCTGTTTCAGAACATACCTATATTGCCATTCCTGTTCCCTTACGTGAATATGTTATAATCGTAATATGGTTAAACCTAATAAAGGAGCTTGTATGCCATGAACAGAAATACTCCTTCTGTAATTGCCTCTAGCTATTGCTACTAGTAGTTCAGATTGCAATTTTCTTGTACAGTATGTCAATATTACTAGATCACAGCCAAGAAAACAGGAAGCCTGATAATCAATTTCAGTAGCTATACATTCATTTGTCTTGTGAGCCAAACAGTTGGAAAAACTTTAAACTCTCACTAGTAATTGCAATCAAGACTTGAGACTGAAGTATCAATTTCATTTGTGCCCTCTTCCTCTCCCGTCCAGATAACAGAATATATCAAAACTCACTTACAGGAATACTCCTTAGAAAAATACATTTTCAAAATACTGTATTCTCTTTCCCTGCACTAAACTGAACATGCATATGGCTATACAGTGAAGCCCTTTGAAATGAATACTTGGTAAAAGAATAACAACTGCAGCTACAGGTACTACAGTACCGAGCAGAAAATATCTGTGGCCTTCTTGGAAACTAAGGTGGTTCCTGAATGCCGGGAAAGAGTTAATCTGCCACAGAAGGGAAACAGCCCCAACCCTTCAAGTTCTTACCTTGGGGAGCTATGGGGAACCTCTGAAATGAAGACCTGGATCCAGCAAACACCTAAGCATGTACTTAAGTTCCTGAATAGGGATAGACTTATGCACATGCCTAAAATTAAACAGGTGCTTTTCTGAATCAGGTCCCAAAACTCTCCTCTCCCTGACTGCCAGCTTCGGAGCGAGAAGCAGTGGTTTCATGCTATGGCCATATTAAATTTCTTTGCTAGCTGAGCTATCTCCCTTTAACTCCCCCACTTTACCAACTCCATTCCAGTGAATATGGCTGGGTGCATCATTCCAATGACTGAACTCGATGCAGTTGTGATCCTGGAAGCTGAGGAGGATGAAAAGATAATAGTTAACAGGATGCTTGGACTGCCCTGGAGCACCATCCTGGGATAATCAGGCTTCCACTGAAGGCCATGTGAAAATTCCCATCGACCAGAGTCAGGGACTATGTTGGGTTAAAATGTTGCTGCTTGAATTTTAAAGTCTTTCTTTTGATGACCTGATTATGTGACCTACCTTTGTTTATTATAAATCTAATACCACCAGTTTCAGTTCAGTGAGTTCATATTTTATTTTAAAATTTTGTCTGAAATAGCCTAAAGCTGGTAGAGAAATAATTGCACAAAAGCATATGAGAGCTGCTCATTTACAGTCTGCAGTATCACAATCCAAGAGGTTTTTCATTTTGTTCAAAGGTAATGGGTACTTAGAACAACAAACAAAACCATGTATCCATCATTTACCTTCAATGCACTTGATATTTGTTAAAGATAGTAAATATGTATCATTTTGCAAATGTTTGTTTACCTGTAATTTCATCAATAGCAAAATAAAGTAGAAGGTAATGTACTGTCATCCCTCTGCCAAGCTTTAGATGATCTGTGGGCCTTGAAGTCGGTTTCCTGATGCAGAAGAAATCTATGATGCTGTTTGGGTAATTCAGTGCGACTTTTGTTTACATTATATACACCAGACTGGGAACAGAGGTGGTCACAAAAAGCACACAGGTGACTCCCCGCCACTCCCCATTTTAGGAATCTCAGACCAAACACCAATGTCTGCTTCCCAAGAAGCAACTCTGCACCAAGATTTGACTCTGGTTGGAGAGATCAAGGCAGAGAACAACATTTCTTACTGTTTACCACAAGTTCTCCCAAAGAACCTGAATCACAAACTGAGCACAACACACAGCATATGTTCAACGGCTGGACACCGCTTTCACGCTAAGAACAAGAACACATAGGATTATTGGGACAAGGACTGTCTTTTTGGTCTGTGTTTGTACAGCACCTAGCTTTGGTCCATGACTAGAGACTAGAGTAATATAAAGAAAATGATAATAATAATAATTAACAGTGCCACCTGAGGACTCCTGCTATAAGAATACTTTATTCTGATCTCCTCCTCTTTAATATTGGGTCAAACCATATACTTGGGGCTTAGGCTGAGATCAAGACAGGTGTCTATGGAACTTAGAAAGGGGAAGAGAAGCAAAATATTGATTTTCCAAGACTGCAATCTCTGGGGCAGAGACTGTCTTTTTGTGACATGCTGGTACAGTGGAAAGCGCACTGTGGCCCTTATCGCTGAGTGGGGCCTTTAGGTGCTATGATAATACGAAAAAAGGTAATAATCATGACAAAATACATTTGTTCATTTTTGTATATTTTGCTCTGCAAGCTAAAAATGCTTCAAAAGTTGGACATGGTAATGAAATCACTTGTGCGTTGCCATGTAGACAATATAAGGCTTGATTGGAGAGGAGCTGAGCACCTGTGCTTCCCATTGAGCAAAATGGGATTGGTGGGTGCTCAGCTCCTATTACTACCTGACCCACGGTTTGGGAGAAATTCACTGAGGTGAAACAAAATTCTTTTTCAGCTAAGAAAAGGGATGCACTGGTCCACTCATGTTCAGGTACAGCTGCATACATGTAAACCCCCATTCTCCTCCCTTGGATGAGTGCTTTGCTTTAGAGCAGTTTGGGTTCATTCTTTAAATACAATCCTCAGTACAGGTAGACTATTTCCACTTCTTGCTTCCTTTTCCATACACTTCCACATCTTGCTTCACTTTCTTTTCTCGTGGGATAAGGAGGCTTTGGGGTCCTGGATTCATGACTACAATGACTGACTGACTCTCCACCGCTGAGGGACTGGGTGGAGGGAGCAGCTAAAGAAGCTACAGCAGCTCTGCCCCATGGATGAGATCGTATTGTAGCAGATTTCTGCCCTATAGCTTTTGGGGACCATTCCCGTGCACAGCCCATTTACCCAGACTGCATATTGGATCTAGGGTTTAGCCCTTGGAATGGCCCAATAGATCTTTCCGTCATTCCTTACTTAGGCACAATTCCCATTGACTTCAGTGCATTTTGCCTGAGTTGAAGACTGTAGAATTAGACTATAGGTTGTCTTGAGCAGAAAAGTGCTGATGTCTGAACACCAAATAACTGCAGCAGATATTTAAATACATAAGTTAGCCAGATACCCCTGTTGATCTGGCAAATCACTGGTCCTGGCAACACAGGGTGAAATCTTGGTTCCACTGAACTCTGTGTCAAAACTCCATTCGCTAAAGCAGGGCTAGGATTTCAGGCATAAAGTCATTCCCAGATGACATAGTGCAGAATGATGTTATTGCATAGGTAGCCCTGAATTACATCCCATGGTTTGACAGTGTCTCTTATGTTCCTCAGTCTAGGGAAGACAGAGACAGAGTAGATAGAAAACATAGCTCAATGCACCAGCCAGGCAAGCTATTTAGTGTACTCAAGGCTTCCCACCCATTGCTTATCAAGGGAGTCATTTCTTCTTTCTTGCACTTAAGAAAACACCATTGTGGGATTGAGAGGACAGGAACAATGGTGCCCTGTTTTAATGTGATATTTACACAATATAACACCCTGAGGCAAAGGGATAAATATATGAAGCAATGTTATTAAATAGCAGAGATGTGAAACCTAAGAAGGGATCTACAGCCACTGCACATACGCTAGGGGCTAATTTCTGATGGGCACTGGAAACCTCCATGTTTAAGGCTGCGTCTACATTACAAGCTGGCAGTGTGATTTCCCCGGCTCATGTACACATACTCATGCTAGTTCAATGAGCTACGAGCTAGCAGGCATATAAATAGCAGTGTGGCTACAGTAGCATAGGTAACAGCAATAGAGGAATGGATGAACCACGCAAGCACATAGCCACTGGTTTCAGGCAGCTGTGTCTCTCCTGCTTCTGCATGTACTACCACAGTTACCCTGCTATTTATACTCTGCTAAGTCCGTGAGAGCTAGCCCAAGTATGTGTACATGAGCAGGGGAAATCGCACCCCCAGTTTGTAGTATAGACATAGCATAAGTGGGAGGTTAATTTAATTCTAGTGTTTTTTCTGGTCTACACAGTGCCCCTGTACTAGCAACTATATAAATTCCAAACCCAGGGACCCACGTACCACTTGGCGGGAGAAGCAGTGAGTTTGATTCACAGACCAAGCACTTGTTCAAATAAAATATTTGAATGTGTTAGGAGAGGAGTTGAGAGACTACTGGGAACTGAAATCAGAGCAGTTGTTTGCTGTGGTCATGAAAGGAGTGATACAGTTCTATAGTGAAGCTTAGTTGCTGCTTTAGTTACTAACATCCATCCTTGCTCCAAGCAGGAAGAGGAACTCTGTGCATAGCGTAAACCTAGACCAAGAAAGAACGTAGGTTTTACCTCTTTTCTTTACCAACATAAAATTACCCAGTCCTACCAGTCCAAAATTTTTCTTAACACTTAATGTAATGTCCACCCTATGGGGATCAGAGGTCATTCACAGCCCCACTCGGTGCATTTTCCTGCTCTCCAGTGAAAATGTGCACACAAAATGGCGCCGAACAATTGGAACGTTGGTCAGGTCTGTTACATCCCCTGTCCCCTATTATGGTTGACAATATTCTGTGAGTGCTTCTTTTCAGTTTCACGGCTATGGTGAGAAACATGGCATGTTTTGATTCCTTATTTAGCATGTTTATCTTGAAAGATTCCAGGGTCTTCATTTGAAAGATAAACTCATTCCTTGTTTTCCCTTTGCAGCATGCATTCCACAATAGTAACACAGTGTGCCGTACTTTGTATCAGGGCTTAGAAGACCATCACAACTATAAAATTTAGGACCTTTTGGAACACAAAGAACTTCTGGATGGAAACAAGCCAGCTGGCCCATATAGGCAGGTCCATCCTCCAAGGGTGCTAGAAGAATTTTTATAGTGGGGGTTCTGAGAGCCATTGAATCAAACTGTAAACCCTGTATATAATAGAAACCACTGCAAGCCAGGGGGTGCAGCAGCACCCTCAGCACCTCTAGTTCCAGCACCTATGCCATCTTTTCTAATTAATAGCTGAACATCTCCTCTCATAACATGCCCCCTAAGCCAGGAGCGGGGAAGTGAGATGTAGGTCCAGGACCTGCATTTGGCAGGGAGTTTCCCATCCAACAATGGAATTCTCCACGGGTAGATTATGGTACAGAGAATGAGACAGGCTGCCATTCAGCTGCTGGGGATCGTACAGACCAGGGGTTCTCAAACTTCATTGCACCGTGCCCCACTTCTGGCAACCAAAATTACCACACGACCCCAGGAGGGGGGACTGAAGCCTGAGCCTGCTGGAGTTCCGCCACCCCTGGGGGTGGGGCAAAGCCTAAGCCCCACTGCTCTGGGCAGGGGGCCCAAGGGCTTCAGCTCCAGGCCCCAACAAGTCTAAGCCAGTCCTGGCAACACCATTAAAATTGGGTTGTGACCCACAGTTTGAGAACTGCTGCTACAGACACTCGTTTGATCACATGTCGCTAAAGTTCCCAGCCAGATAGCCAGTGTGAAGACTGACTTGAGGTGTGTTTAATAGATGTGATACACTAAGCACACCCAACAAAACACAATACAATAAGATGAAGGGAAGGTGAAAATCAAGCCTCAGCATGCACCAAACCCCAGCTGCTCCTTGTATACTACCTTTATTTGATTTTTGGAACTCCCTTTCTATGGAATGAGTTAGTGGGGCCCAACTAGAGTTACTTGTCTCCCAATTCCAAGCTGTTTAGAGCATCATCTTCAGACTTGTATGAATATTCTGACTCAATATACATACATATAAACGAGGGGTGCTCTTTTAGAGCCAGAAGGGGATACCCTTACTCACATTGAATAGTCCCTCATTCCCCAAGGAGTCCCATCAAAATTCATCCCTTTCTGAACAGAGCTCATTACTATGGGCCACATTCTGCCCTCGTTTACATGTTGTGCCCCTGCACTCCACCCCCAATGGCTTCAACGTAGAATATGAACCTGTGTACCTAATTCTGCTCTAGGTTACTCTGAGCTAAAACTGGAGTATATTCATTGACTTGTTGGGGCTTGCCATCTTTTCGCCTTCTTCTGTAGCATGAGGCATGGGTCACTTGCAGCTTTAAACTCTTGTAAATAGTGCATTCTCTGTGACTTGAAGTCTTTAAATCATGATCTGAGTAACTCAACCAGAGGTTATGGGTCTATTACAGGAATGGGTGGGTAAGGTCCTGTGGCCTGCAATATGCAGGTGGTCAGAGTAGATGATCATGATGGTCCCTTCTGGCCTTAAAGTCTATGAGTCTATGTATATCATTGAAAGGATGGTGTGGGAGAACCGAAGCAATAGCACTGGACTGTATGTGCAGAAAATAACTGGGCATTTTTTTCCCTGTGAAAAGGTAATTTACGTAAATGTATCCACAACTAGCATATGGCAATAGCTCATAACTTTGTTAATGGAAACCTGGTGATCCGTATCACTTGTGTAGGAGACATTTGCTCGGGGGTTAATACAATATTAATGTTAATATCAATGATCGATCAGAGGATTTGCAAGAAAGGCATAAAGTATTTAATTATAATTACATCGAGAATGGCTTTGTAATGGCTACGACATTTGAATAAGGTCACATCTAGCCCTCACCCCTGTTATGTTGTTCTATATTAAATGCCATTCACTTTAAGTGCTGGAAACCTTTCTGAAGTACTCAGAATACAATACTCTGGGTAAATTGAAATATGTCCATTCATTTTTAGAAATGTGATTTATATCCTTTGCAAAACAAATGTTAACACACATTTGTACACAAATTTCTTTGATTGTATGTTAGGGAAATATAACAGTCTTTCTTAGCAGACATTTTACTGTGTGCAAAGGAAAGGGCTATTTGCACATATTAATTCAGCGTACTGTGAATGGCTTTAGCTCTCTGATGTAAATCTTTACATTTATATTTCCCTCCTCTGCATTTTCTAACACATTTATCCAAATGTTACTCCATATGTCCGGTCCTGCCTCCATTGAAAGCAATGGCAAATATCCCATTGTATTCAGTAAGAGCCAGGATTGGGCTCAGTATCAACCTTTGCTGCAATTTAGTTATCTTTTGTTAAAAATGTCACCAACAAAGAATACATAGTAAGAAGCATATTTGTACATTTAGCAGCAGAAAAATATATTTCAAATATACTATATAGATTTACTGTAACTATAAACTAAACAGCATTGTCGCCCTGTTTAAAACTAGTAAGAAAAACAGTTTTGCATATAAAACGGTAATACATAAATGTATGTATAAACATAGAGGTGCACACATACACACACCTCTGAGTGCATACATACATAGAGATACTAAGTACTGACATGCCCTTGCACACCTATATAATATGTTAAGGAGCAAATTCTGTTCTCTCTTATAGTGATGTGAATCCATGTCCACTGGCTTTATTCTGTTTTTACATCAGTGTAAAGAAGAGATGAATTGGCCTTCAGATGACTACATAGAATATTCATTGATTCAATGAGACTGACAAGCTCCCATCTGAAGGCAGAGTTTGGTCAAAAAGAAGGATCCTTTGAAACTTTGGAAGGCATGCTGTGATGCAACTTCTACATGTTTCGCCACTTTCTTGTTTAAAAAGTATTAGCTAAGTTATAAAAATGCCTAAGGATTTCAAATTTTATATTGTTGAAAACAAATAAGAATTTATTTCCAATTTGTAACAAATACTGCTGCTGGTAAGCTGTAGGTAGATGGCAATATTTTTAACACCAAGAAGACATACATCATGCATTTTTACAACATATAAGTGCAGTGATATTGCTCCCTTTCTCAATAACAATATATAAGAATATATAGTATAAATGTACAGTATATATTAGCAACAATGTAAAATAACTTAGTGAAATGTCAAAGCTTCTGGATAAAAATTCAAGTCATGCCTGAGCATACCTTTTGCACAATTTTGCTTAATCTTATCATCTCAGCTACCTTTGTTTACCTTAATTTATGATACAAAGACAGAATTTTGTTCTTTATATAATTGCCTATTACACCAACTAGTATCCTGTGCTTTTTGTTTGTTTGTTTATTTGCAAGGTTAAGTCAAGCCACGCCACAAATAAGTGTTCTGTGGAATCCATCATTAGGGAATGGAAAACAATTGTGCAAAATGTGCTTGAAAAAAATTGGTCATATCTTATCATTGTACATAATTGTAATTTTTTGTTAAAAATATCCATCCATAGTGTATAGGGTAATCAAGCTACAATAATTTTAAATGGAGCTCATGATCCTAATGTCAATGTTTCTACATTATAAATCTCACCAGTTTTGCTGAAATTGTATCAAGTACCACTTTGGTGATTGCTTGCAGGAAGAATCAATAAAAATCCACTTAATAGGAATGTACAACTTGTCTCAAAGCAGGTAGGGGGACCTTACTTTTTCCCACATTTTGTCAGTGGATACAGTTTCTTGCAGGGCCAATCCTTCATTTATGCTTACTAAGTAAAATATGTGCAAGGGCTTTCTTACATCTCAGGAAAAATTGTTTTAACCATAGATATTGTGAGTCTGTCAGTGTCTGTAATATCAGCCATCAAAGTTTACCAGAGTTCAGCAGCCCTGCAATAACTTTCATGGAATTAATTGGAATACGATTTCACTTCCACTGGCTATGCAATTATACCCTGATTTGCAACAAAAAAATCCATAATCGTGCAATGAATAAGCATATTTGTCAAATAGCACGGTGACTGACCTATGCTATATACTACCCAAATAGTCCGAGCCATAATACTAAATGTAGCAAAATAGGATGGGCTAAATTGTTTTCTTGACCCAATTTAAGAAAAACCCACTAGATTCTCAGCTGATATAAATCAATGGAACCACAGTGGATTTACAAAAGCAGAAGATCTGGCCTATATAGTGGAGTTAATCCTAATTTACACCAGTGTAAGTGAAGTCACATCTCCCTTGTCTTTTACAAAGCATGATGTGACAGAAGCAAACTGAAAGTAGATTGATTTAAGGAAGAAAGGAACATCCATGCAAAGCAAGCTGGTGTCAGTGATATTTTAGAAAATAAAACTGCAGTTTCATAAGATATCAAGGTCATCAACTGTGTAGTTAGTTAGATATTAGATTCTAACCTCAGAAAACTAAGTTCTTGTGGTATAAATAGCATCTCAGCTGGCTGATCAAGTTACTCTTCACTCTTTCTGAGTACTACTGTGGAAAAAGATGGCCAACTGATGATACTCAGTGATACCAGGCTATTGTATAGACTGTATCACAGAATTTATTACCAGGTACAAATAATATCACATTGTCCAGAATGGGAGATTAATTTTTTGAGATTCCAGTAATTGGCATTTATTATCTTGCATATGATACTGAGATCTCAGAACAGGCAAAGGGGCTGGGGCTGAAAGAATGTAATCAATGCTAAATTTAATTTCAGAGTCAGATTTTCCTAGGGAGGCGTTGTTTAGGCTCTGTCTGTTGGAGGTGTTGTTTGAAAAGAACCCAGGAGGCTCCAAGAGTCTGGGTCCAGATTCAGCTGGCTCGCATTTACTTTTAAGACAGGAGATGCTGTATAAACCAGAATCCATGGAAGACGATTCAGGGGAGGAAGGATCTTTCCCTCCACTTGGTCTCTGCTCTTTGTGTTCCCTTTTCATGTTCCTTCTTCTCCGTCTCCGCCTGTAATTCCCATTTTCAAAAAGATCCAGCATTGATTCACATCCAGATGCAAAGCTCCAATAGTTTCCTTTCCCCTTCTCATTCCCTTCTGTTCTGGGAACCTGTATTCATTTAAAGGCAGTTCAGTGTTTGTATGTGTTACAGATACTGCTGCTTAACATCTGTGTTCATTTACATTCAAGAAATGGTGTAAACATATATGACAAGCCATTTAAGCCTCTTCTCTTTCATTACACTACTTGTAGGCACAATCCAGCCTCTTCAATTTGCTTTATATTAACATAAATCAGAAAGGAACACACACATTACCTTTTCAAATGACAGCTTGTGGGCTGCAGAGAGATTTACAATTATTTGGAGTTGAATTGTTTGGCTTCCCCTCTTTCCAACATTTCTTTGGGAGACTATTCCCCACATACAGATATTTTCAGTTGCGCACAGCATGTATGCAAATATACAGTTACTGATCTTACCTTTACAAAACAACTGTTAAGTGATAAGTTATGTCGGATGGAGTTCTGCCAGGCTCTTTGATTTGATCTGTAGTAAGGAAATTTCTTCATTATAAAATCATAGATGCCAGACAAGGTCACTTTATTTGAAGGACTTTGCTGGATGGCCATCGCAATTAAGGCAATGTAGCTGAAAAAGGAAAATTCAGAGTTATGCCATTGCTTTGTATGTATATATTTTATAACTAGGATCTACCTCTGTCTCCCACACTCACTCACACATAGATGTGTATATGATTCTTATAAAATTATAAAATTCCTCCTTGTCCTACATTTTGGTTGTGTCACTCCTTGACCTGAGATGGCTCTTACACACATCAACCAGTCTGCTCAGAATCCTTTTGCTTTAGTCTAAGAGCAAGATCCCTATTTAACACTCATTGATTCATACAGCATTACTTACAGACAATTGAAACCCAGTCAGGCTGTTTGTCCTTTCAGCAGGCAGTGCTTAGATTTAAAAAAACACCAAAATCTCAAACCACTCAAGGAAAGTTTCCCTAAACTATTACGCTCCAGTGAAATGTACCAGACTGTGGGACTCCATCACTCCACTGCCTCCTATAACTTCAGGGCTCAAGAGCTCATCACTTTGGCTAATTAGAGGGACACCGGATGTTATCTTTCCCCAGACCTATTCATGAACCCACACGGTGCATCTTTGTTCAATTGTGGGGACATCCACATTTATTTCCTTAATAAGCATCTTACAAATTGGATTAATTTCCCTCAGTATCCCTAAAAGGTGCAGAAGGGGACAGTTGAAATCTGATGATACAAAGGAGTCCAGGACATTAAAGGCAGAAGTTTCACTTTCCCCAAAAGTGAAGGAGTGGGAATGGGAAGGGGAAGGGGGAGTGGGGGATGGAAGAAAAAAAGACTTATTTCAAGGGGAAAAAGAACTTCCTCCCCCCAGTTCTCTGTGCCTTTAGGAAACTACTTGGAAGGATACCTGAACTGGATTTTAGAGAGCGCCAAGGGGGAATTCCCATTATCGGACAGTGCAGACAATCTCTCTGGAGAGAGGAAGACTTTGAAAACTTAACCTTACCTGTATGCTGGTCTGGTGAATTTTTTCTCTTCATCAGAACTACAGGTTGGATAGTCATCCCCATCATAATTAAAACAGTTATAGGGGTACTGTGTGTTATCAAACATCTTCCTGCTCTTGGTTCAGCTCCTGTGGAGTGAGAGAGATGGAGTGATGTTTCTCTTTCTCTGTGCCTGGGTTCCCTCCTCCCTTTTTCCCTCCCCTCTGTCTCATTCTCTCTCTCGCCACGCGCGCACGCACACATACACACACACTTCCTCAGTGTTGGGGTGGGGATTGTTTTTGTAATTCTTCAGTCCCAGACAGCCAGTCTGTTAAGATATTCCTTTTGTCGGTGGTGTTGTTGCATCCAATCTGCTTATAGGAAAGATAACTAATAACTGATTAAATTGGTGAGTTCTCCCATGAACCTTTGAACTTGGATGTGTACTGCCAGTAGCTGTGCTCCGGCTCTCTGGGTGGTCTGTGCTGGAGAGGGGCGTTTTGCCATCTTTACATACACAATGTGACAAAAGCAAACAACACGATGTTAATAAATCATGCTCCAAGGTTTGTTCTTGTAAATTAAACTTTGAGAACAAAGTTTCTTCACCCTCCCCTGTTTCTTCCTGCTCCCTTCTCCGCTCAGCAGGGTGGCTTTGTATTTATTTATTTTAAGAACTCGACATACAATAAACAGACATTCCAGCCAATAATACATGCTGGCCCTGATCTGTAATCTATAATACACTATAATAGACATAAATTATATTCCCAAGACTAAAGGAAACTGTGTCCATTCAAAGAGAGCAGAACAGAGGAATCCGAGGGACTACTGTCAAGCAGGAAAGTAAAAGGAAAATAGCTGTAGGCAGAAGAGCTGCCTGTGTGGGCTTTGATCTGGAGGATGAATTAGACGAACAGCCCTGTGTGTTGACATCCAATAGAGAAACAGTGTAATAGTATTTCAATGCTTTGGCGTGTTTTCCAACAAGTGAAGTAAACCAAAGACATGACACAACATTTTAGGGGGACTAAAAAGGTGCATGCCACATGATAATTCCATTATTTGAAGAGGGCTATTTCCCCAGGATCTAGCTTGAGAAGGAGATGCACATTGGAAGGGCGAAAGCAAATCGGTGTGCTGACAGTTACCTGGGTGGAAATATAAAAGCAGAACTGCTAGCATTACTTTATTTTCTACTGCCTCTTTCATACAAACTACATCCCCAAAGCCCTTACTGAGTGAAAGAATAGGATTAGGTGAAATCCACTCAAGTGACCAGGAGAGCCGTAGAGTGAAGTTTAAGCAGTGTGTAGGATTTTGGCAAGCCCTGGGAATTGGAATGAACTTCACCCTCACGGAATTAAACAATAAGCAGATATTAACTTCTCTTAAGAGTATCAAGATTTACAGACCAGAGCAGTAAATACTGAAAGAGGTAAAATCATGATCTTTCTCAGGTATATATAACAATATGTAATAGCAGAGGGAAAGTGAAAATATGAAGCAGAAGCAACGGAGTACAGAGATGTTTTCAGAGGAGATCTGAGAATAAGTCAGAGCAATTATGTAGAATCAGGAACACACATACCCCAAATTACAATAACAATCAGCAAATGCATGAGATGCGGATTCCAAAAAGTCCCTTAATGCAAAGACCCAGATCCTACTGCCATAGGATTCAGTGGGACTTTTGCTGTGGAGTTAAACTGGAGCAGAATCAGGCACAAAGAGCATAGCAGATGTACAGCTTGATTCTCATTTACATCCACTTCCAGAAGGGTGAAAAGGGGCATTAGTGTCAAAGAGAATCAGGGCCATTAATTTCAGTGGGTTTTCTCATACAAGGGAGGCAAGAAGGATTTATGGCACAAGTAAATTCCCAGTTCAACTTTTAGTAGCAATTCTTCTCTTCTAATGTAAGTTACCTCATTTTCCATTCACACAGATGATTTTTGCCAATGTAAAAGGAACAGAGTCCAACCATTGGGTTCCAATTTTGTATTTTCTGTTAGTAAGTGTTTAAAATTGAATAAGGTTTTAATTATAAAAATGCCTTGATTAAAAAAAGAGTTAAAACAGAATCTATTTTAATCAAAAGGCTACTTCTCATATAGTTACTTAAAGTATTTAATAGGTAATGTTTGCTAGAAAGGAATTAAGGAAAAGTAATAAAACTTGATTAGTTTGATAACATTAGGAGCCCTTTTTATTTACTACAGTTTACCACTGCGCCAGTGGGGCTGATGGTCTCTCTGTATGTATGGCTAAGGGCGATTGCTGGGAGACTGTTTGAAGGCAATAAGTAACTTGGATAATAAAAGGGATTTTATCTAATATAGAAGTGCAAAGCATCAGGTTGTGTCTTTATGTTTGTTTTCTGTGTTGCTTGTATGTTTGCTTTCTCTTACTATTTCATCTTTGAATATGTGGTTTTTCTATTAAATAACCTTTTCATTTATTTTTACCCAAGCAGGTCTCTGGTGTGCAAACTGTGTAAAGTGTATGTGCCAAAGAGAACTGCTAACTAGGGGGCTGGTTTCATGCCTTTGGGAGCGATGAACAAATGGGGAAAAATCTGAGTGTCTAGTCTTAACAACTTAGGGAGGACATATTTGGGGAGACTCGGGACTGGAAGGGCTGATGATATCACTCTGCAGGGAGTAACTAGGCTGGTGGAAGCCTGGGTCAGACTGTACTCATGGGCAAGATACTGGTGTCAGGGATCTGAGCCAAAGTTGCGCAGCATAGAGGCATCCAAGGTTACAGGGCAGGTAGTGATACAACCCCTTACCAGTTTGGATGATCCCCAAAATGTCACAGTGCCTGAACATGGACTTGGCAGCCTAATTCTAGGAAACCATTTTTGAAAATCTAGGTGAAGGATGACCCAGAATAATAAATGGCTCGGGCTTTGGAGAGGGGCCTTTCCCCTCTAGGATGCCAATTTGAATTCAGTCCAGTCAGTAGTGACTGAAAGTCATTACCGTTAATTGGTTGTTTGGGATGCCTTACATTCAAAGAAGGGGTGGTTTCAGTCCATTTTGCAGGGGCCCATAATAAGAACCAGCATAGTTGGCATCTTTGATAATCTCAGGAGCAAGGACAAAGAGAAAAAAGAAAGAACTACCTTCTCACTTCCAGATGTGGTTAGAATGAAGGCATGTTGGCCAGGCCTGTGGAGAAATTTATATTGCTGCTGTCTCTTCTGTATCTGTTCCGTGGACAAGTATTATTCTTATTCATTGTTTACTGAGAGCCAACAGTGGGCTATGACTTCAGTCTCTGGGGTGGCAAATTGCACCCAGTTTAAATTCACTCAACATATAAGAACAAAGCAATTCATTTTTGAGTCCTAGAAGAACAAAAAGAAGCATAAATTAAATCTATTAAACTTCCTTTTGAAATCCAAATATGTCAAAATAGTTGAATATTTTTCAAGAGTATTTTAAGGCCCTACATGCTAAATTTCACTCCTGGGTTAACATTTATGGCTCAATTAAAATCCTTGAAAATAATGTTTACAAAGAAATGTTGACAGACCCCTAAATATGCCATATCAGAGTTAGCAGGTACCATGATTATTGTGGCAAAACATGTTAACAATAGTTTTGTCTTGCAGCTGTACAGTCATTATAGTTTTACTAGAGTAATTATAACTCATTCAAGGCGTTATCATGAAAACATATTTTAATAGGCTATTTTTTAATAAGTTGTATATTTCCAGAATGCAATGCTGTAAACCGTTTGATTTGAGATAGTAAATGGCTGCTAAAAATGTCAGTCAGATTTGCTTATTTTTTTTAAACTGACATTAAAAATTATTTGAAATTTGTTATAGTTATTGACACAGATTGAGGAAATTATGTCTGAAATGGAGACCCTTCATAAATTCAAAGAATGTTGCTTTTGATGATTGTTGCAACATATCAGAATAAAAACAAGTATCACTGTTTGAAGATTACAAAGGAAGTTCTCGGTCTATTCGTTGGGAGAGATTGGGACTTTAAACACAGCCCTGAGAAAGGGGAGATGTGTAAATTGTACCACCCCAGAGTACCACCAGGAGGCACTGGGAATCAGAAACACAATTCTTATCCTGCTTCCTCCTTGCTCCTGGAGGTGGGGCAGGTAGAAATTTATGGTGTAATCCAAAGCCTGTTGAAGGCAATGGAAAGATTTCCAATGACTACAATACTTGGAGTCAGGTCTTCTCTGATGACCTAGGTCTATACCTAGGGTGACCAGATGTCCCAATATTATAGGGACAGTCCCGATATTTGTGGCTTTGTCTTATATAGGCACCTATTAACCCCCACTCCCTGTCCTGATTTTTCACACTTGCTATCTGGTCACCCTATGTATACCAACAGTACCTTACGTCTCCCTCTTTGCCTGCTGTACAACTCTGCCCACTCAATAGGAGGGGTGTAGCCAAGGATCTGCTAGTCTTTGTCCATTTCCCCATCACTAGCTTTGGGGAATGGACAGACATAAGGGGAGATTTCTCTCCTCTGTGTGAGCATGGAGCCAGAGTCACATTCTAGCCCACTGTAAATATCTTAAGAAAATAATGCCAATGATATTTTGAAAAGGACAGAGGTAGAACAGTCTCATGTTGTGGGCACTTCCTCTTTCTCTGTTTTTCTGTATTGCCTCCACCCTTTTTAAGATCTGAATACTACTGCACAGCATCTCTCGTTTTCTGACATTTATGGGCAGATCCTCCTCTGGGAGTTAACGGAAGTAAATGGAGTTACAGCCATTTACATTATCTGAGGGATCTGGCCTCTGGCATGCAGCTTCTTGGGCTGATCATGGTGTAGGACTGCAGGAGTGTTTTACCACATCTCCTTTTTATCTGGTTCCATGTTTTCTCTCAGCAGCTAACTTTTAGTTCTGCTCTTTGTTTTGTGCTTTTGTGTGGAACTTCATTGAACTGAAATTTGCATCCTCGGGTTCCTTTTTGATATTTTGTGGAGGTGGCTCCGGTTTCCTAATTAAACGTACCTCGCTCTCTTCACCACTTTATACATAGTCTTTTGATCTAGAGCCAGGCCTGACAGCATCACTATGATCTGCACCCCAATTGTTTCATGTATCACAGGAGATCAGAGGGATGGTGGAGGATAGGGCTTCTACAGGGCAAATGTGTCTGTGCAGGATAATTTTCCCCCGAGCAGGGCATTACCATCTCTGCAAAATCAAGTCATTTTGCAGGGCCAATAGCTTTCTCAAGTAACTATCCTATAGGCTTCATTAGGGTTGTGGACAGTCCTATCCTTCCAACTGTCATCAGCCATTGGTGAGGATTCCAGTCCAGAGATGTAACCGAGGGTTGAGGTGAATTCTCTATCACTGGCAATTTGTAAATCAAGACTGAATGTTTTCCTAAAAAATCTGCTCTAGTTGAAACAGGAATTATTTCAGGGAACTCTCTGACCTATGTTATGTAGGAGGTCAGAATAGGTGATCACCACACTGGACTTCTGGCCTTTGAATCTATGCATGTGATCTATTTCTCAATTTCTTTCAAGGACAAGATTTTGTATAGGCTGGACAACCTGAGAACCCCAATGCAGAAGGGAATTTTTATTATCAGAGCTTGATGTCTCAAATTCTTTAGTTTTCTGGGGACCAATGGGAGGAAGATTCAGAATGCACCAGTGTGTTATTTGGATGTAGCCCCGTTACCAGTGATATGGGACCAAACCACTTTGCCTCTGTGGGTTTATGAGATGAAAATGTAGTGGATCTGGGTAAGGCTACACAAAAAGCATGGGTGCTGCCTCAGAGGCATTGTTCCTCCCCCAGCTCCAACTCTGTGAAAATCCCTTGAAATTTTGGATGCATGAGTGGGGGCGGGGTGGATGTGTAGGTAGAGGATTAGAAGACGTATTTGGATATAGACCTTTACTAATGCAGTATTTGTTTTCTAAACTAAACACAGCTAATGACTTGGACCAAGAAACTAGTTCCAGATGCTGACTGCCTCAGTCTGCATTAAAATAGGCATCACACAATTTGGTACCGATTACTTATTAAGTTATTTTGCTGAGAGGATTAATCCAAAGAAAGAACTAACAGTTTGGATAACACTTGTACACCGTTTTTCATGCATTGTTAATTGCAGAAACAGGCACAAATTGTGCAGTGCTTTCTCTTTAAGCCCTAGTAATTCTTGTTGAATAGAAGAGTGGGATTTGACCCAGTGCTGTGCTTTACGTACACCAGCATAAATGTGGAGTAATACCACCAAAGTCACTGGTTGATTTCCCATTGCTCTAAAGACCATTTACAACACTCTTGTGGCATAAAGGGGATGCAGCGGGAATACCTGCTGTGTAATAGGGCTCCCCCACTGTCATAGAACTAACTGTCAAAGCAACCCTATCAGCTCCATTCCCACACCCCAGAATTTAGGACCAGTTGCAGGTGGGAAGAGGGTGAGGCCAGAGTGTGCTGTGCTCCTGCTATTCACTGCTTCCCATGGTCCTAAACCTGATCTAAGTGAACTGGCCCCCAAACACAGTGAGCATGAAGGTGACTTAACACTGCCCCCCTGTCTCCAATCTGCTCCTTCACCCAGCACAGGGAAAGACTAATAATCAGGGCCATTTAATGTGCCCTGGAGCTTGATTGTTGTAAGTGAGAGCATCACAGATAATCAGGTCTACGTCCTTCCTCTACCTCATCAGCTGCAGGGCAAACAGGCACAGCATGCCTGCCCATAAAGGGGCTAAACAGTAGAACAGGCCACAGCAGCCCTTCAAATGGACAGACTGTTACACCAAAATGGACAGACCGTTACACTAACACAGCTATTAGAGCGTAGTATATTTTAGCCATTACCAACTAGGGTGGTTTGAGAAGAGGTGATCCCCTATCCAATAGCCCATCTCCATTGCCCTGTAAATCTGATTTGCTGTATTTGTCTTGAAAAAGTTAGCTTGTTGAGGTTTTTCTTCATTTTGGACGGTTTTCCTTTGTTGGTAATTGTATCAACCGTGGAACTCAGTTTGCTTCCAGAATAAACACTTGGGGGCTGGTGTCATTGGTGACACCAATTGGTGGCACACCTCATGAAATTTTCCAATGCCAGACACTTCAGCCCTTCTTCTGTGCCACTGAATTAAAATAATCACTTACAGATATTCATTTATCATCATTCAGATATTTGATCATCTATCAAATGAAAGTGACTCGCAACAGAGAACTCTCTGTTAACTTTGCATTTTGAGCATGGTGCTGATGGTTCCTTGAGAAAGTTTATGCTCCCTGCTTGCGTAGCCTTTCTTTTCATCTTGTGAGATGATTAGTGATGTACACGCAGGTTTCTGAAGAAAAATACTTTAGTCTCTGCTTCCTGCAGTGTGTTCACATCATTAATTTTATTGTCATTCAGGAATATGGCTGAGGATGTGTGTTCCATTTAGAGACTGGGAGAAGATTTTAAAAGCCACAGAGGGCAGTTGGACATTCATTGCAAATCAATGGGAGTTGGCTGTCTAATTCCCATTTGTGCTTTTGAAAACTTTGCCCCTAAGGCTTTATTGGAGGATCCAATAGTTGGTGGGAATATGTTTTGCAAATTTCCTCTTGATTAGCACAGGTCTGTTAGTATTAATGTATCTGATGTACTCCATGGTTTGCAAGTCTTTAGCAAGGCTGTGAGCTATGACTTATGTTTCTGTTATTGCAGTAGTACTTTAGGTGAGCTGGTTGAAAAATGGTCTGGGGAAATTGTAAACATTTTATTTAATTTCCACCCACTTTTTAATCAAAAATTTCATCTAGATTTCAGAATGTGAAATTTTGTTTACCAGATGAATTTTATAATTCTGATACTTAGCTTTAGTTGAATTTTTTTTAAATACCTGTTAAAGCCAGATAGTTGGGATGAGGCAGTACTTCATTCCACTTACCCCATGGCATGACCTATTCAGGCACTTCTTGGTAGTTCACAACACATTTCCTAATTTCAGGGTGGAAGATCTCCTTCTCATCCTTACTTTCAAATTCTGTTGTATTTTCTGTCCAACCTGATTTTATAATGGTTCTGTATGGGTCAGGTTAGGGGATTTTGGGTGAGCTGGTTGCTTCGATAATATTTGTTAGATTCTCTTGGGGTTAGTGAATTGTTTGTGAGCTGATCCTGGTTTTCTTCTAATGTCTTCGTTATTCACAAGTATTCACCTAACTGTTGAGAGCAGTAGTTTTCAAGGTTGTTCATGAACTGTTTGTTAAATGTTTACTATTATTTGGTCACCTAATTCATATGATTTTATTTCTGATTTGTTGAATGAATCATTTTCAATAGGAATAACAAATGACTAATAGCAGATATTGAATATGGAATGATGCATTTCTGGCATGAATTTCTGGACAAATAATAATTTGGGAAACTTTACAGACTCATGGACTCAGTGTTTGTTTGTCTGCTCAAAACTTAACAAATAACATGATCCTCTGAATCACAATGAAACAAAGTTAACACTTTTACTACAAAAGATATTCATGAACCAGATTAGGTAAGATTTAACTCCAATATTAGTGAATAGAGGCCGCCAAGATGTACAATGGTCTGTCCTTTTAAATTTATTACATAGCTGTAACCTGAAAACTTCAGCATTGCTGGTGGAAGCAGTCAAAGTACTGCATGAGCTGTTACAGTGTGAAACTGTATGGTGTTTGTGCCCCATTTACTTCCCACACAATGGTACACAAGGCATGACCACTAGCCCACTGAGATGGCCCAACAATGTACAGACAAAAACATCTCAGAAAGGATGACAGGCAGCAGATAAATGCTTGGGAGTGTGATGCATAAGTGGGCAGCTGAGAGAAGCAATGATAGGACCCAGGAAATAACAGCAATGTATCTCTATATAATTGTGAAATCTGGCAGTAATAAGAATTTCAAATAATCTTTGCCAGAGTTTGGTTTTCAGTGCTATAGAGCAGAGGTTCTCTACTTGGGGGTCATGACCCAGAGAGGGGTCATGAACTGGTTTTAGGGGATTGTAACCACTCTCCCATTCTTTATGGCTCGATGGGTGGGGGTCCTGAAACTTTTTTCTCACGTAATATGGAGTCACAGTATGGATAAGGTTGGAACTACTGCTATAGAGTAATTTTAATCATTCCAGGCCTAGTCCTGAGGATTGTATTTGTCTTCATAGGCACACACCATGACACCATGCACTGGCCATTGATATTAAACTGAGTATAGACCTGAATATTTTCCTCTATCTCTATAGCTTATAGAAATCAAAGGGCTTGGACCAAATACATCCTGTGCTCATTGTAAGATCAGGAATAGGAAGCCCTGCTCTGCCAGCACTGCTCCTTCCTATGCAACATCTGGATTATGAGAGAACCCGAACATTCGTTTGCTGACTCTGCTGGTTTTTGCAGCACTGCAAGCAAATCAGTTTATTCCTGCACAAGTCAGAATTATTCACATCCCAATTAGCTGTAGTGAAAGCAAAGAAATAGCCAGTTAAGCAGGAAATGAACCCTATCTCCTCCTGAAATCCCACATAATTCAAAAGGGTTCTAGTTATATATTGTCTTGTCTACCTGAGTTTTCTGGTATAAATGAGTTGTTGGATTAAATTCATACACTTCTATTTTAGGGGATCAGATATGCCCAACTGCATCCAAATTCTGCGTAGCACCTGAGGCCAAATTCTGCCCTCAGACACATGGGCCTAATCCTGAGCCCACTCAAATCAGAGGAGTCCCACCACTGTAAAACGGGTGTAAGTGAAGTGAGAATTAGTCTACATGTGCAGCTCTCATTATTGTCTGTGGTTAGAACTTAGCCTTATTTATGTAGCATACTTGCAAAATGCAGAAAGAAGCTTCTAATTGATTCTGGATTCCGAGTTGCTGAAGGCAGGTTACATTTCAGAGGCAGCATGTAATAGAAACAGGTCTCAGGAATCACCCAAATGTGAGAGGTAAATGGGTAGTTATGAGATTTAAATATTGACATTATGACAGACTTATGCTGTTCGGGAAGCAGGATGCGTTAGTAACATGGCTTAATTCAGGCAGAGACTCCTGCCACTATGCGTACTGTGCACTCCCTGGTGAGCATGTAATGCTCTGTTGTTCAGGAAAAACGCCAGTGTATGGAATGCCATAGAGCCTGCTTGTGTGCCTGGCTGAGCTGTTTTGCAACAGTTAGGCCTGGACAGAGAACATTTTCCGTCACCTTCTGTAATTCCGGCCACTGAAACTTGGTCCAAATCAGATATGAGGAGCTGAACATCCTAGAACGACTGGGTTGCTTGACATTGACCACGGATCTGAATTTTGACATGGCCTTTGTCTTGAGTGAGACTAAACGAAGACCTAGCAGCCAAATAACCCCAGATTTGGGGTGTTCAGAATCCAGACCTGGATCCAGTTTGTGTGGCTTACACCCTTCCCTATCTCCTGTGAGTCTATCAGAGCAGACATTCCTTCTAAATAAGTCTCTGGTCTCACAACTTGCTCTTTACTTGCTACAGGATGGAATAGCATCAAGTGACGAGCCCAAGATTTATACAGAATGACTCTTTCCCTTACAGTAAGGCTCTAGAAGGGGAGATGTTCTTGATTAAATCTATATGTGTTTGGATATTTTTGGCTGTTGGAATCCAGATCTGAAGTTTGCAGCTTGGCTCCATCCTTAATTTATTTATTGTTGTAATGGATGACTTGGGAATACTGATTAGACAGGCTAAAGCTTCAGCATTATTTGAAGGCAGAGAAGAGATCCTGTCTACGATGCAAAACAGAAGCATGTTTTAACCATGTCAGGGTACAACCAGTTGTAACCACAGCCCCCACACACAGTTATATTTATGAGGTAGGAAGGATAGTCTACTGTTTAGAATGCTAATTTGGGAGCCATGTGCTCAGTTCCCTTTTCTGACAGAATATTTGGTGTGATCTTGGGAAAGTCATTTAGCCTCTCTGAGCCTCAGGTCTCCGTCTGTAAAATGGGGACAATAGCATGGCATAAGGCTGTTGTAATGATAAATATATTAAAGATTGTGAAGTGCACAGATATGCCAATAATGGGGGGCATATAAATACCTTAGATAGGTATGTAGATAGTCCCTTAGTTGAATTTGTATTGGTCTTTGGGAGTGATGCTTAGTTGAAATAAAATAACTGTGTTATCATTATTATAATAATAAATCTGATTAGATTTAAAGCCTCTCCAAATTTCCCCAGGACAGTGCATTCTGCTCCCAACACTGTCCTGCACCTTGCTAGCACAATCCGGCCTCATAATCATCTGAGCATTTACCTCGTAAAAGGAGAATGTTATTTGGTGACAATGTAATCTACTAATTAGAATATACACTTCTTACAGAGCGGCATGATTCTATTTCCATAGTTCCACCTGAAAAGATGAATCGTCTGGCTCACATTTTAAAAATAGACTGCCTGCCTTTCTTTACATGTTTCCAGTCATTAATACTAGGTGTCTAACTGCTCACAGGTGCATGCACCTGTGTGTGCACTTGCTTCAACTGTGTGCACAAGTTATGTGCATACATTTTGCATATGCATTAAACACAATTTGCATATGCAATGAGCCACAATGTGACAACTTTTGGAAGATGGTTCTGCTTTCTTTTGGGCTGTCAATTACATTGGTTTTTATCCTAGTTGTAGAGCTTTCCAGTTCAATGGAATAGGGTATAATTTGATGTAAAATGAAAATGAAAAGTAATGAAAAATGAAATGGTGCTAGTTTAGAGTATGAAAAAGGGGTTTGGCTGACAGATCCTGTAGCTGCAGTGATACTTAAAACCTCTCAGTCTGCAGTAAGAAAGCAATTGGCAAATCATTCAGCAGCCAGCATATGAAATTTACAATTGATTATCCAGGTTATATTTATTTAATGTGATGGGAAGGAGCAGAGCCGCCTAACACGCCAAATAGCTGAAAGAAACAAAATACTCAATCCAGTTTGATGAGACTAACGCAATAGTGGCTAATGCAATAATCAGCGGCCTTGTAATTACATGAGGTCATTGACAGCAATGTCATTTTTCAAGCATCAGTGTTGGATAGAATTCAGGACTTTGCAGAACTGCCTCTGTGCAGCACGCTTCTGTCACTGTGAAAATGTACTGCAACCTTCCCGACCATGAAGAGCTCTGGTGTGCCCTTGGGGATGATGCAGAGGTGGACCAGCCACCCAAAGAGAGCAGGGACTGTGCCTCCTGGAGTTGCATGGAGTGCAAAACCTGCAAAACCCTATGCAAGTGTACAGTGTGTGCCTCTGCCCCAGTGCTGGATTGGAAAGAAAAGCCCCAAAGCCCCACTCCTTCCTCATCCAGTTTGGTGACAGTAGCCCAGCCCTTGTCACTAGCTGTCACAGTTAGTGTTCAGAGGAGTAAAATGGCTAGAACGGACTGAGGAAGGAACTGCATTTTTTTATGCGCTCTTTCCCCGTTGCCCATTGAGGCACACTCTTGCTGTTAATTACCCTGTGCTAAATCCTCTCCTACCCCTTGCAGGCACTGAAGGCCTTAAATGGTGTGTGGTTTGTTCAGCTACAGAGAGACAGACAAGGGAGACTGCACACCCTGGAAGGTAACTTTGGGAGCAGTCTTGTGGCTCATTTCATGGTCTTTATTAGCAGCTGCATTGGTGCTCCATAGCCTGTTAAGGAAATGTTTCTTTGCATAAAGTCCATTTAATGTAGGCTCTGTGTGGTGGCGCAAGATTTGGCCCTGTGCACAAAAGCCGAATTGCTTCTTTATTATTAGGCAAACTCCCATTTGGTGGTAACAAAGTGATGCCTCCTCCATGCAAACTACAGTTCCTCCTGCTGAGAACTTGGGTTAACACAGATGAAAAATGTGTGCGATCACAAAACAAAACAAAAACCCGTTCTTTGGAGCTGTACAACAGCTGCAGGCGAAGCTTGTTAGAGCTTGCTCACTTTCTGAAATTTTGTTCCTCCAACAAGCCAAAGGAAGACGATGTTCTGATTTCAGGCTGGAATAATTGCACTCAAATAAATCAGAAAAAGAGTTTTTGACTTTATCTTTCCTGGATGTGGCTCTGGCGTCTAGCTTCAAACCGCTCCTCGATTGTCACTGATTTTACATGTTTCAGAGTAGCAGCCGTGTTAGTCTGTATTCGCAAAAAGAAAAGGAGTACTCGTGGCACCTTAGAGACTAACAAATTTATTAGAGCATAAGCTTTCGTGAGCTACAGCTCATCCGATGAAGTGAGCTGTAGCTCATGAAAGCTTATGCTCTAATAAATTTGTTAGTCTCTAAGGTGCCACAAGTACTCCTTTTCTTTTTGATTTTACATGGGAGTTTTGCTTTGATTGGGAACAGGCTGTTGCTCTTAGTGATTACTGTGTGCTCTGACATTAGCAGAGTCCCTTCAGTAATCAGACAAAACTTTGATAAATAATTGGAGAGTTAAGGAATAGATACATATAGATAGATATTAACACCTCATAGTTGTGTCCCTGTCATTCCTATTACCATTTTTCCTGTATATTTTATCCTTTCACTCCACTCTGTGTTTTTTGCCCTTCGTCAGCTCTTTGTGATAGGGCCCATCTCTTCCTAGAACATGTTGTACTCTACCAAAACAGCCAGAAGGTAGAGGATTGTTCCTCATTGCTCCATCAAGTTCCCCAGTGCTCAGCTCGGCTGCTTGGTCCTTGGTCTGGGAACTGGATTTGCCCATTTGGGTCCTAAACATTGTTGAGCTGTCCCAGCACTTGTGGTATTTCCCGATTCACAAGTGACCTCAGCTTTATCCAAGATTTCATAGTTCACCATTTATCCCTCAGCTGAAGAGCACATTTATTAATAAAGTAGCCTATGCTAATAGCCTAGTAATAAACTGATTAATAGTTTGATACATCTGTTGTCACACAGCAAACTGGGAAATGCTTCCCTGCTGACTTAAAGTTTGCTGTTGAGCTTACTGTGAATATTAAATAAGTGAGCCCAAGAATCTGCATGCAAGTGCTGGCTCCATTTCTGTCTGCTCAAACACAATAATTAAGCTGAAAAGGTCTTGTGCTGGGTTATGTAGTTAAGAGATCAGCAAGGAAAGCTCACCCTGCCCCACGTGTAGGAAGGACCACAATTACTGGGCCTAAGTAAAGGGGCTTCCAAGTACCGGGGTTCAACCTGCTTTGGGAAATTCATCAATTTTCCCCATGGGACTCTTTGAGAAGGATGGCTTGCAGGAAGTAGGACTATGAAGGTCAAGGAGGATGGATCTTTCCAGAAAGATAACGGGGGGTGCTGTGCTGGATGGGATGGTGGGAGATTCTGGTTGTTGGAGTGGGTGGCGTTCCGCTGAAATGAACCTCATTTTTGATCTTTGCTTTGGACTTGATTGAAACAAGCTGCTTGTTGCCCTTGATTTTGGCAAGACATCCTTTGCAGTAAAACCCACCAGGAAAATGTGTAAGCTTTAAGGTAAAAGAGAAGAACCCTTTCCTGCTTCAATCAGCCTGTAACTGGTCTACAAAACAAAGACTTATCTGAGGTATAATTTGCATGAACAACAATGCTGCTTGGTCCTTCTAGTGGTCATGTGTTGCTCTACCAATCAGGCACTGGATTAGAGGAATTGCTATTAAAGGAAGCAATTTCACCTAGTGGATGGGCACTGGATTAGAACTCAGGAGACCTGGGTTTAATTCCTAGCTCCACCCCCGGCCTGCTGGGTGACCTTGGGCAAGTTGCTTTCCCTCTCTGTGCCTCAGTTTCCCCCATATGATTGTAAAATAGGAATAACGATACTGACTGCTCTGTAAAGCACTTTGAGCTATGAAAAGATAAGCGGTATTATTAATTATTATTATTAAACCACCTCATTCAGAACAGACACAATCTTCAAGCAGCAATATGAGCCACTGGCAGGAATAGATTTTTTTTTTTAAAGAAGGCTAGACTGCTACAGCTCGATATGTAGAACCTTCATGCTACTAGGCTATTTTTCTACAGTAAAATGGCCTCTTAGTCAATGTAGAATCAGTGACCATACGCTAGATGTGGATCTACACAGTACAGTGCAAACTCAGAAGAGATTGATTTTGCAGCCAGTGTTTAAAGTAAAATTAAAAACTATGAGTCCATTTTTAAATATGCAGGAGTGTGAGAAATATATTTCCTCAGACAAAAGTGTTTAACAATGATCCAGTGGTTGGAAGATGAAGCTAGACAAATTCAGGCTGGATTTGAGATTTTTAGCAGCGAGGGTGATTTGGAACAATTTACCAAGCTTTGGGGCAGATTTGCCATCACTGGACATTTTAAAATCACAATTGGATTTTTTTTTCTAAAATATCTGCTCTAGTTCAAACAGGAATAATTTCAGGGAAGTTCTCTGGCCTGTGTTATACAGGAGGTCAGATGAGATGATCACAACGGTCCCCTCTGGCCTTGGAATCTATGAAAAGTATGAGAAATGATCAAACAGTTCATGTAAAAATGACAAGAAAAAACTGCAAGACACAAGGAGAAAGGAAAGAGATGGCAACAACAACAGCATGCTATACAGAAACTTGTCATTTAATCAGAAGTGGACAATAACGACAAATGGACATCAACCAATATTGTGAAGTCTTAACCTTGTGTGAACCCTGGATGTAGTGTATGGAGTTTATGCCTTTGTACATTTTGGAAACTCTTCCATAGCTGTCATGCCAGTAAAGTCTTCTGAATGTGCACATTGCTTTGAAGCTGATGAATGCTCAGTAGTATTAGTGCTCCGAACAGAACAGGAAGACAGTGACATTTTATAAATAGCGTATTTTCTGTGTTTCCATACTTTCAAATCAGGTGCAGTAGAATCCAAATGATTCTCATTCTTTTTTAATCTCATCCTGTGATTTATATTGACAGTGATACCAGTTTGGCAGTTCAGATTGTATGGAGGTAGGAGCCCTAAACAACTCAGATTTGAGAAAAAAGAAAAGGAGTACTTGTGGCACCTTAGAGACTAACAAATTTATTAGAGCATAAGCTTTCGTGAGCTACAGCTCACTTCATCGGATGCTACTCTGAAACCTGTCAGATTTGAGAGAAAGTCATGTTATTCCTTTATTCTTCTCTAGATGGCATACTCTGACTAAGAATTCAATGGAGGCCTATGTATTACAAAGCATTAATGGGTGTGTGTGTAGCGAGTGAGGTTTTTATTTGCGGCGGCAGAAGGGCATATTGTTAGGAGCTGAGGACTGGAAAAGCCATTATTTTGAAAACTTCCTAGTTAGAATGAGAGCCAGGTTCTGTATCTTTTGAGTGAACATTTCTTAAGAGACAATGCCCTAAACTGCATTGAACCTTGAACTATTTTGCATGCCCAAGATTCTCCCCTTGCAAAGTTTTTTTTCCTCCCAGAGTTTGAATGCTCAGAATTTTTCCGACAGTTTTAGAAACCTTCCACAGGGGAGGTTGGAAAATATCACAAATGTGAGGGAATTTTTTGAACAAAGCTGGGTCCAGTTTCCAGGTGAAAATAGCTTTTGAATCAAATCATGCACAGTTTTTTATTTTCAACAGTTTTTGATGCAACCCCTCACCCATTTTATATATACTTAAAACAACATTTATCAGGCTGCAAAATCATAAAATGAAAAATGGTGAAATAGTCCATGGGAAGTCCTGTGAAACAAAACTTGTTCTTTGCAAAATTCTAATCAGGATTTACATTCTGGTGTCAAAAGTAGGTTCCGCCCTTTGCAGAGCTCCTTATAGCACATCAGCCAGAGATTACTAACTTCATTTGTAGATCCCATTGGTCAGTCGTATCAGGAATCATCCAGAGGTTCTTTCTAATTCACCTCTAGACTAGTAAATGCTGCTGTTCCAAACACAACTGTCTGGCAATGAAGGTGAAACTGATGATGACTTGGAAAAATTGAGGCTGATGGTATTATTGAAAAGAAAAACACAACAGACTTCTCTGAGGAAAGAAGGGGAGAGAAAATGGCTGTGCAAGAGAGGATAGATGGGATAAATCAGAAATTTACTTTTCCATCTTGCTCATATAGTTTGAATTTAGTTGCTACTAAATTCAGGACTGGTACGTTTTTAACTCCCCTCTTAAATGACAGGTTTCAGAGTAGCAGTCGTGTTAGTCTGTATCCAGAAAAAGAAAAGGAGGACTCGTGGCACCTTAGAGACTAACAAATTTATTTGAGCATAAGCTTTTGTGAGCTACAGCTCACTTCATCGGATGCGTTCAGTGGAAAATACAGTGGGGCGATTTATATACACAAAGAACATGAAACAATGGGTGTTACCATACACACTGTAACGAGAGTGATCAGGTAAGGTGAGCTATTACCAGCAGGAGAGCAGGGGTGGGGTGGGGGGAGGAGAAACCTTTTGTAGTGATAATCAAGGTGGGCCATTTCCAGCAATTGACAAGAACCTCTGAGGAACAGCAGGGGGAGGGGGAAGGGATAAACATGGGGAAATAGTTGTACTTTTTGTAATGACCCAGCCACTCCCAGTCTCTATTCAAGCCTAAGTTAATTGTATCCAGTTTGCAAATTAATTCCAATTCAGCAGTCTCTCGTTGGAGTCTGTTTTTGAAGTTTTGTTGTTGAATAATTGCCACTTTTAGGTCTGTAATTGAGTGATCAAAGAGATTGAAGTGTTCTCCGACTGGTTTTTGAATGTTATAATTCTTGACGTCTGATTTGTGTCCATTTATTCTTTTATGTAGAGACTATCCTGTGCTTAAGTGCTTAAATGTCCGGACATTTAAAGGCTTAAATGTCTTAAATGCTATTACTGTGCTTTGAAAACATTGATATTTTTACATTGACTGTGATGATCCATTTGGAGGTGATAGAGGGTAATACGTGCCCATCAGTATGATAAAGTTTAAGACGGCATAAGTGACTGGGAAGTCATGAGATTTAGGTTCCATTCCCAGGTTGGCTGCAGACTTTCTGTGCATCTTGGGGCAAGTCGCTTAACCTCTCTGTGCCTCAGTTTCCCCACCTATGATGCTTACCTCACAAGGGTGCTGTAAGATTGAAATAGTTAACAGTGAGCTGAGATCCTTGGATGAAATGTGGGATATTAGCATGAGTGAAAATCAAAATTAAGTGGAAGTAAAGGGCCAGATCCTTGGCTTCAATGGATTTAAACCAATTTACACCAGCTAATGATCTGGCCCAGCAGGTCTGCTTCAGGATACTTGGTGGCACTCTGTTGCTGGGATATTCTTTGTTTCGATTCTAAATACACTTTAATGCCTTGTAAATAATGATGGTATGCCAAGCCAAAAAATGTTCGTTTCCTGCACTTCCAGTGACCTCAGCCTGGACTTATTAGACCTTTCTCCACCCTGGAAGAGACATGGTGAGAGGAGTTACTTCACCAAAGCAGCTGGGAGTCCCTTCAGTGCAGGGAATACAGTAGCAAAACATATGGTTGTTTTTGCAAAAGACTATAGACTTCAGTCCAGTAGGTTTAAAAATGTGTTATCAGAAATGAAAGGCTGCTTTTAAAAATGGATAAGCAGAGGCTCAAAGCGCTGCGTGCTGTCGTTCATAATTCACTTGTGCTCATTTCCAAAAGAAGATTTGATATTTTTATAAGGTAAATGTATTTTAAATCCATTCTTTAGTTTGCAGTGAATATGTGCTTCTCTGAGCTTACCAGAAAGAGAGGGGCTGGAAGGAGGGCAGACAGAGAGGGATTGATGAGTTTTTTGTAGTTTAACCAAGGGTGGGCAAAATTTACCATGTTTGGCCCCATAATTTAGTTATATATTTTGTATCCCTACAGCAACTTTCCTCCAGGAATCCAGTGGCACATCACAAAGGTGGATGGGTGGGTGTTATTAATCTCATTGTACGGATTGACCTGGTGACGAAGTGTGTGGAGGGAGTGGAGGGTGGGTACATTTCCCAGCAATGCAATATCCCACATGTTCTCTTGAAGCCAAGACAAGTTACGGCCAATCACACAGTTGCTCCAATATGCACCAAGGGCTAAACTAGCCCTCAGCAGGTGCCAGGATAATGGCGGCACAAAATACAGCACCCTCAGTCCCTGGGCCAGGCTCAGCTCTGAATAACTCCCCCCAGAGATTCTATAGATATGTCTTCCCTGTAGAGTTAACTTGGCCTCTTACTTGGGTGTTGCCCCTAGTTGGACCTCCTCCCTCATCCACACACAGATCCCTCTCATCTGAGTTTAGTAGTGTTTTCAACCCAGGCCTGATGGGCTGGCTGAGCCTATAGGCTAAAATCCCGGTGAACTCTCACTCATGCCAGTATCCTGCCCACTTTGTAGTGAGGCCCCCCGCCAGGCTATCTCAGTGCTGATAGCCCTCCAATGGCTTTCCATAATTCCCCCGTGTGCCAAGGATAGACAAGTTCTCCCACAAATTGCTGTGAAGGAATCATAGAGCAGTTCATCTTACTGAAGAACAAAAGAAAAATGGGATATGTCCCCCCAAATCCTAACAATACACATAGGGGAATGCAGCACCAATGAGGTGGCCGCAACTTGGGTAGCACTTTGCAGGGGGCTGCTCACACCCAGGCTGTGCTAAGCCAGGTGTCCAGACTAGGTGCTGATTATGCGAATGAACTCTGCAATGAAGACATACCCTGATTTACCCAAGGCCACTTTCAATAGCAGAGTCAGGAACAGGATTACAGTCTAACCAGGACCTGGGCTCCACCGGGTGTGTTATAAACATTATCATAGCACACCACCCACCCAGCAGACCATCTGCCTTGGGAATGGAGTGTGAGTGGACGTGTAAGGGTCAACATGATGGACAAGTGGCCGATCCTTTGCTGTCATCCAGGCCTTGGGGATCGGTTCCCAGAATGCTAGTCTCTTTCTTAGGCAGTGTCATGAACCCTGAAGTGATGGTGCTTCAGTGCTGATGTCAGCACGTGGTTATCACCACATCTGCTGAACTCAGTCATGTAATGTGAAGTCTGTCTGATGGTGCAAACCAACCTGGATCAGATATGTTGCTATGATCATTCAAACCATTCACTCAGCCCTAATTTTAGCCTTGCTTATCAATGTGAACAGTGTGTGTGTGTCTGTGTCTGTGAATGATGTTTACTCTTCAAGAAAGAGCCCCATTGTTTCAGCCCCCACATAATTAGCGGTAAAGTACTATTAGAGCACCTTCCCTGCACCTATTACACAGTCACAGTGTGAGATGCAGCCATTAATCAGACAAACTGTGGAGAGAACTACTAATTGAGAGAGATTTGAGTCCCTGAAGTTTCTTTCCTTTTTCTCCCAGGGTTTAAATATATAATTAGTTCTATATCATTGACTCTCATTGGTGCATCGGGAGTTTGTATTGTTACACTTCCATCCTGTGGGAGGCCTAGGGGTGTTTTATTGTTTGCATTCATTGTGTTTACAGGAGTTGTGCACATAGGGTAAACCTTCATACATCCATGAAAGGCTATCACTGCTGTGGGGTTTGCATTCAGTTTGGCTGGTTCCAGTGAAAAGTGGTGGCTTATATTTCTGGAGGACAGATTGCACATCCCTTTACTCTCATTGGTGCCTAGACTTCAGGAGCCATGTAGAAGAACAAAGAGTGAGTTCTCTTTCCCCCTTGTTCCTCTCCACTGGCTTACAGCCCCAGCCTCAATCAACTCTCTTTTCTTTGTTGGGGAGATAGGCCTGAACACAGCTCAGCACAAATGAGGACAATTGGAGGAATTGGGTTTAAAAAAAGCTGGTTCCGGTTTGATCTCCATACTTGCTCTTTTTTTCTGCTCAGCTCATTTTCCCGCCCCCCTTTAGGCATTGTCTAGAGCATTGATGAAAGCCAGCTTTGTTCCCTCGAAGGATCCAATACTCTTGGCCTGTTTAAGCTTGATTGATGTTTATATTTATTAATTGTTCTCCTGAAATCCTACCCATCTCACAGAAAACTCCAAATAAAGAAACCTTTGATGGAGAGCAGCACATTTCAAAGGATGATATGCCCACCTCAAAAATCGGCAGATAAATAGAAGATTGAATGTGTCTGGGTTGGGAAGCTGTTTGTTTTCATTTCAGATATCATCCAATTTAGTTTTTTTTCCCCTCCATGCATTTTAAAGAGCCTGAGTCCAGGCATGAGGTTCCTGTCTTTTTGCTTTTAGATATTTCCCTTTGTTCTTTGGGGTCTGTTCAGGTCTTGTGGGTCCTGCTAATCTTGGCTTTAATTAACTTTAATTTTTGGTGTCCAGTGTGACACTTCTTAACATTCGCATTGTGCATTGCAGCTTCAGAGCACTGTCCCCAAGCATTAACTAATTATTTCTCCCCTTTTCCTTGATAGGCAAGTACTACAAGTATAATGCCCATTGCATTGATAAGCAAACTGAGACAGAGAAGTTTCAAGTGACAACGCCAGAGAGGGAGTAGGGGTGAGTGCTGGCATTAGAACTCATAGATTCCAAGGCCAGAAAGGAACATTGCGATCACCTAGTTTGACCACTGTATAGCACAAGCCATAGAACTTCCCCAAAATAATTCCTAGAGCAGATTTTTTAGATCAAACATCCAATCTTGATTTAAAAATGGTCAGCAATGGAGAAGCCAACACAACATATGGTAAATTGTTCCAATAGTTAATTGCTCTCACTGTTAAAAATGTATGTCTTAATTCTAGTCTGAATTTGTCTAGCTTCAACTTCCAGCCATTGGATTGTGTTATATCTTTCTCTGCTATACTGAAGAGCCCATTATTAAATATTTGTACTTTATGTAGGTACTTATAGACTGTAATCAAGTCACCCCTTAACTGTCTCTTTGTTAAGCTAAATAGATGGATCTCCTTGAGTCTATCACTATATGGCATGTTTTCTAATAATTTAATTATTCTCACAACTCTTCTCTGAACCCTCTCCAATTTATCAACATCCTTCCTGAATTGTGAGCACCAGAACTAGAGACACAGTATGAAGTGAGCTGTAGCTCACGAAAGCTTATGCTCAAATAAATTTGTTAGTCTCTAAGATGCCACAAGTACTCCTTTTCTTTTTAAAAATGCATCCGATGAAGTGAGCTGTAGCTCACGAAAGCTTATGCTCTAATAAATTTGTTAGTCTCTAAGGTGCCACAAGTACTCCTTTTCTTTTTGCGAATACAGACTAACACGGCTGCTACTCTGAAACCTTTTCTTTTTAGATTCCAGCAGCGGTTGCACCAGTAAAATAATCTCTCTGTTCCTACTCTAGGTTCCTCTGTTCATGCATCCCAGGACCACTTTAATTGTTTTGTCTGCAGAGTCACTCCGGAAGATTCATGTTTATCCACCATGACCCCAAAAACTTAAAAGGCCCTGGCTTCCAGTCCATTGCTCAGAGATGCTCACTCCAAGTTCAGTCTTGTTCCATTCAAGATACCAGCAAAAGCTTTGGTAATGGTCAATCATTTTTCAATATTGTTTGGGTTGGGGTAAGCACATGGATTTTGAACAAAGCCAAATTGTTATCTGGCACATCATGTGCGTCATATAGGAGACCTACATCAAAAGAGAGTTTTCACTTCCTTAACAAATTGAACCCCTTTTGCTGATCACTGATAAATATCTTCCCTGCCTTCTTTTGGTTTCCTGTCATGTCTTCCTTATTCTGATGTCCCAGTGCCCACAAAATAGCATTTTCCAGTTAGTTTTATGTGCCAGTTTTAGATTACAACCCTTTCCATTTCCTCTCTCTTTCCTTCATGCTCCCTTCTGGCAATATTCTGTCCTACTTATGGATAAAGCTCTGTTTACCTAAATTGGAGAATGTCTCTTACACAGGCTATTTAACTGAAAACTTAGGTCATCTTGCCTTTGTTCAAATTAATGTCACATTTTCCATTCTTAGCGTTTCCTTTTTTTCATCAAACTCCTGGTAAATCAGGGAAATGCCCTCCTGTAATCTCCAATAGAAAAATGATTTAAACTGCACTACCCTCTCCTCCTGCCTTTGGTTAAGAACCAAATTCTTGTTCCGATACTTGTAAGCATGCTTCTCCCATTGTGAAAAGCTCCGCCCAGTGCATACCCGTGAGGCGAATAGATTTGCACAAATGTAAGCCAGGGTAGAATTTGGTCCAGGATATACAATGGGAACTGCACATAAGATTTGACCCAAACCTTGAAACATATTACTGGACAAAGTGGATGTTTCTCTTCACAGACATCTAGATCCAATGAAATGCTGCAGATGTTTTGCATTCCCTTGCAAATCTTTCACGTGTCTGAGGGGCTTCTGAGAAGACTATGATTTTGTAGACCTCAATATGTCTCAAGTGTCACACTATTCTCTTATCTAAGCTATGTCTTCTCTGGGTCTGGAAGCAGATGACTTTACTCTGGCCTTTATTCATTATAGTACCTTTAAGACCATTGCGCTATACAAAAAAGTAGCTCATTAAACATTGGAAAGCAGAGGGAGTGAGGGACCTTTCCTTTGACATGTCTGAGAGGATGAATGAGATTGCAAAAAAGTCTTGCTTGTAGAGAGAAAAACACCACTGTAGTAAAGGCACAGTTGAAAGGCACTGTAGTAAAGGCACAGTTCTTCTTTTTTGTTTTTTGTACATAGGCTGCTCTGCTAAGCACAGCAGCTAGCTTAAGCATGCTCTTTTACTCATATAATTCATTAATGCTCCTCTTAGGGTTCTTTTACCAGGTACATCACCAGGGCCTAAATACCTCTTGTAGCTCTGTTAGGCAGGCCTTTTTTGTGTACAGTGTGTCATGCCAAAGCTTGTTTTGTCTGCTTTTAGTTTGAATGAGTGTATTTTGTTATCTTTTCACATTCATGTTTCTAAAAAAAACAAATAAATCCAGGAATAAGGAATTATTGGACAATTTTACTGATACCATGACTGCAAATGTCCTTATGTATTTGTGTGTCTGACAGAGAGTGATTTGTTAATATTACTGCAAAAAGAGTTTAGAAGAAACCTTGGCATCAGATTACATGTATGTGCATGTCAGAAAAATCTCAGCCAAGTGGAAAACTGCAATGAGAAGTTGTTTTCCATTGATTCTGATTTGCAGATCTTCAGCTGGTGCATATTGCCATAGTGCCACTGAAGACCGGAGTCGACAACTCAGCGTCTCTGGCAAAATGAAACTTTCTAACATAAGGGCAGTACAGGAGGCAAAGCCTTCTCGGGGGCCAGTCTGAGTCTGTGGAATGAACTCACATAGGAGCTAAGGACCACAGCAGATATCATTACCTTCTGCTCCCAGTGCAAAGGGCACTTTTGTGACCCTGCCTTCTCCAGTATAAACATAGAGCAATGTGTACACTTAAAAAAATCCCCCAAACCAAAATCCTAACAAAATAAAACACTCCACTGCACACATAACTCTCCCACTGCGGAGAGGATAAGAGAGAAAATGAGCCACACAAGACAGATGTTAGTCATATCGCTTAATGCATTACTAGAAGGTGTTCAAATACTACAGTGGCAAGGCAGTATAAGAACCTGAGTAGAATAGAAGAACTTGCCGAGCAGAAGTGGTTGAAATTTGCCATTTGAAGAAAAAAATTGTAATGATGTGGCCATTTTTTGAAACTGGACATTTTTGTAAATAGTCTCGACATTTTCTGTTTTTTGATGAAACTTTGTTTTTCACTTTTTCATTGACTACTTTGGCTTTTGATTTTCATTCTTCGTTTTCATTTTGGAGTTCTGCTTTCAGAGAGGTTCATTGCCAGTTTGGAGTGGCTTAGTGGCTGGGTGGGATTTAGCGAAATCAAACACCATTTAATATAAAAGAGATAAAAATAGATTTTGGAATGATCATTTTTGGGAGGTTCATTGGTACCACTGAGCACCCACTGCAAGACCTTCCATGCATCAGCCACATCTTGAGCAGGAGGTGGAGACCCAGATTGCATTCCATGCATTTTCCTGATCTTTCCGACATTCCCTCCTATCCACCCTTGCAGTTTCAATCCTATGTCCCCACCTGTACCCTAGCTCTTTATATTTTCAATATTGGAGGTGGGGTGAGGGTGGGGGGGATGAATTAAAAATGCCAGTTAAAGAGGTAGTCATGGACACAGCCGGGATCTTTGTTCATACTGAAGTGATTTGCAAAGCTTTGAGGTCCCTCAGCATTTTTCAGAAGAGTGTAAATGACTGATTTTTTCCCCCATCTACAAACACTGCACAAATTACCATAGCAAGGCATGGAATGACTCCGTCATGACCAACCCTTATTTTCATCATTATTTGTGCTGAATAAAGATTGACCTCTTTCTCCACAGTAGAATACTTATCTGATCTATTTCAATGTATGAAAGGACCTTATCTGATGCTCTAGGCACCATGCAATCATTATGAAGACATCCAATTATTAATGCATCATTTTAGTCGTGATTAAATGGTGGTAATGATGAATAGCCCTATTTATATTATGTCCCAGCCCCCCTTGTCATCTACTTTGAGGTCCTCAGATGGAAGGGGCTGCAAAAGTGTAAAATGTAACTGACAAAAATCACACACTCAGCAGCTAATGGTCATGAGATAAGCAATAAATTTACAGTTTGATCCAAATCCTTCTGAAGTCAATGGAGCCTTTCCAGTGACTTCAGTGGGTTTTGGATCAGTCTCCACATTTGAAATGTCAAAGAATGTAGCTTTAATAGTTTGCTTTTCCAAATCACAATAGACTCCATACTTCTAGATACAGCCAGATCAAGCAGATACGTATTCAAATAAGAAGATACTATCGGGGGAGGAAGAAAAATTATAATCATACCCAGTTTTGCTGTTGCATTTGTCCTCTAGGAGCTAAAACAAGATTTCTAATATATTTATTATGAATATTTGCATCTGCTTTGTTGTTTTTGCATAATGAGCACATTCCTGATATTTAAAAGTTAGTTCTCTCTCTCTCTCTCTTTCTCTCTCTCCATGAGATAGAGAAAATGAAGCATGCTGTTATTCATGTATTTATTTATTTATTCATTCATTATTTTTACTTGAAACATACTGGGATATATATCTAGTTCCCAGGAAAACCCCAGGGGATCAGAAAAGACTTGGCATTCAGTTGTGAACTCAATTACCACACATCTTATCCCGTAAATTAGAACATATTTTCAAAGCCAGGAGAAAATGAAACTCCCAATTTCTTAAGGGTTATAAATTCTGCAAGAGAGAGAACAAAAACACTTAAGGATGGCAGCTTTGTGCAACCCAATAGAAGGAATTTAGGGAAGATCCCCTCTATCATTGCTACATCAAGATGAAATGCTGCAAGATGAAATGCTGCAGTTCCAAACACATTTTGCCATGTCATGATTTGTTACATCAAGCTGAGATCAGCATGGCAGCAATGAGCACGCTTGACTTAGATCAACATTGGCACTAATAGCTGGGACACAAACACGATCCTAGCATGTAAGGACAAGAATTTGGTTTGCTCTTGAGAGATCTAAGTCATCATCTTTGCTTTTTCTAGCTAGCACAGAACAGTCCCAGAAGACATTATTTTCAAATGTAATTCAAATGATAAAATTCCATTAGGAGATCCTGCATTCTGATAGGTTGAGTGTAACAGCCCTGCTGACATCTTGGCACAGAGCCGCCCCGTTCCCCCCCATGTTGCATCTATGTTTGTTTGTTTGTTTCCTGAAATATTAGCACATAGGCCCAAGCTCCAGTGCTCGCTGCTTCTCCCACCTTGTTCTGTGATCCCCCTCACCACCACAGTAATAGGGCTCATTACTTTAATCCTAGGTTTTGAAAAGTTGCACTGGGGGGCTTTCTGTCCCTTTTGACTGAGCTGTGCAGGTGGGAAGCATGACCTGCCAGTGTCAGGTCCAGCAGCTGCATAGATGCAGGAATTAGGGGTGCTGCAGCACCCTGAGGTTTTATGTGGGGTCCCGGCTGCCAGCTCTGCACCCTGCTCCCCGGCTGCTGGCCCCGTGCCTCGGGCTCCATGCCTGGCCCTCCACTCCCAGCTCTGCACCTGGGGCCCTGGCCCCGGCCCCGGAGCCCCGCTTCTGGCCCCGGCCCCAGAGCCCCGCTTCTGGCCCCATGCCCCACTCCTGGGGTTCCGCTCATGAGGCCCTGCGTCCAGCCCCCTGCTCCTGGGGCTCCACTGCTGGGGTCCTGGCCACTGGCCCTGTGCCCGGGGCTCCGTTCCTGACCCTGTGCCGGACCCCAGCCTCAGCCCCCTTGCCCCTGTACAGGTTCCCCCTCCCAGAGACATGGCCCTGCTCCCGGCCCCAACTTTGAGGGATGGGGTGAGGGGGCTTGGACAGGGGCAAGGAGGGAGCATGAGGTAAAAGGCTTTCAGCACCCTTACTATTAGAAGTGTTTCAGCACCACTGAGCAGCTGTGTCAAGCACAGTCCTCTCTGCCCCAAGCCATCTGGCAACACACAACATGGATTTTACCTTTTTTAAACCTCTCACATTTGGGGGGCTGCAAATCCACTTTTCCAGTTGGTGTTGGAGAGCACGTCACACAGCTGTGCCCATTCATGTTCAGTGCCCTGTGCTTCTGACCAACACACCCCAAGTCAGGAACTCCTCATTCAATTCTTCTCATCCCCCTCTGTACTTCTAGTGGGCCCATCCCTAGAGCACCATATACCTGAGGAAAAGACCACATGCATTCTTTCCAAAGATAAGCCAGCTCCTCAGCTAGTGCAGCTCAGCATCAACCTCCAGTGAGGTCTCAGATCTCATGTTAACTACTGAGCTCAGTGGTGTCTGTTTTGTGGCACACTTCCAGGAAAATAATGCCACCCCATGTTTTAGTTCTGTTATTGGGGGGAGGCAAGAAGGTTCTTATGCCATATTCTACAGTTATAAAATCAGCATTAGCTAACAGACATGATGGTATCTGAGCTAACCACAATTTTCCCCTATAATTGGAGATATCAGTGGCAAGTGTGCACCAATGGGTAGCAAATATGGGCTTTTTAATGGCTTAACAAGACCTGGGCACACAGTGGTCTCTAGTGATAGTGAATGTCACCCCTTAGGGACGTCAGTCAAGAGCACCATGTGTCTGTTCCCAAAGTGTCTGTTCCAGTCAGTCTCCTCTCCCCTATCTATAATATAGAGTCTGGCCATGGAGGAAAGAATTGCCTTTGAGACCATTCCAACCTAGCATATTCAGGGCTGTGAAGATGAGGCCAGACATCACTCAGAAGTGATGAGAGGCAGTGAAGAGCATGGAGAACTATTGCATGCTCTGGTGTGATAAGCCTCTTCTGGTCCATCCTCCAGGCAGGTGAAAGGCATAAAGAATATTAAATTAATGAGTCCTATCATTGCTGCAGTGATGGGGTGCATTCGTGCATGCATGTGTGTGTGTGAGTGAGTGACATGGAGGGAAACGTTTCAATACAGTGACACTAAAGATCTTCCTTTTTAAAATAGCAGGTTCTCTATCTCTAGGTTTTGTTTTTTAAAAAATTAACTCTATTTTGCTTAATTTAAAGGATGTTGCTATTTAAATATATATATATTCTAGTTTTATTACTGATGGTTTCATTGTTTAAAGTTATTTGAATCAAGCTTTGTAGAGGGTCACAGTTATATCCCTTGTTATGCTGGAAGCTCATTACTTCTTGGGTGGCTGCAACTTAGAGTAGAAGGCTGAGGACTGAACAGTGGACCCAAGAGATGCAAACAATACCCCAGCATGGCATACACCAGTCAATTTCACATTGACTTAGACCACTCCAGGGTCCACTGCAGAGGAGTTTGTCCGCTGAACAACTGATAGATAAGCAAGAAGTGTGCTGTCTGGAAGTAATGGTGCCTAATCAGTCAATTCACCACAATTTATAGCAAAATAGATGAATGCATAATGACTAGGCTGTCATGCTGGCATGGGATGTTGTTAGACAGGAAACATAGCCATGAGTCCTCTGCACTGAATGTCTGAATTACCCATTTTGTGGCACAAAGGGTGGAGACCGGATAAATAAACATCTGAAGCTTTTAAAATGCTAATCAAACATGACAGGTCAGAGTTAGGGTTCTGTAATAAGAAGAGAGAGGACATGTGCAATGCTCTAATAAATATGCAGTAGCCTGTTAGTCGGTTTGTATTCTCTCTCCAGACTACACAAGACTAGATGCCTTATATTTATTTTTCCTCTGACTTCTTGGCCTCATTGCTTGATGCCTATTTTATTTATTCTCACCTATTGCAAAACTTTGAACCCCATACAAATAGCTAAAGGGTTATTTCTTCACTTGTAACTACAGAGAGAAACATAAGAGCAAATAAAATGCTGTCACAACCACTGTTCCCTCTAAGCTGTGCATGTGCACACAGATCCTAAACCCCGTGCACATGGGCGAAACACCGCGTGCACAAAAATTTGCACAGAAGCACAACAATTTGCACAGAAGAAATTTTTTGCGCACATGGCCTGTCAAAAATTAGAGGGAACATTGGTCACAACCATCGACTCTTTTAATTTTCAAAATGATAATTTGAAATGTGTTTTCTGAAGTCTCACACAAGAACTTCAGTTTCACTGATCCTCACAGTCACTGAGGGCCTGATCCAAAGCACTCTGAGGTCAATGGGAGGTTTTCAATTAACCTCAATATGCATTGAACCAGGTCGTAAAATGAGAAAATCCTACTCTTCTTCTCTGGGACAGTTCTGATTCACAAGCGATGTGGAAGGATTTGGAAGGGCCATGGAGGGGGAGTTCATATCCTGTCTTCCATGGAAGTATCCTGTGCATCAGGGAGAAGTGCGCATTTTAAGAGTGGGCCAGGTGAGAACTTGGGAGATCCCATAGTCCTGTCTCCACCCATTTCAGAATGAGTTTAGGCTTCTGTAGGTCACCTGTACAGCCTGCAGGAGGTAGATTTTTCCCTCTCACTGTCTTAAATCCATAGGAAGCCCACAGGCTGTACTAACTTATGCTGCCTGCCAACAACCCTACAAGGCCATTAAGGCAGCCAGGAAACTCTGTAGCTCAGGGACACGCCACCCTCAACTCCTTTCCCATGGCTGTCCCCTCAGTGCTAGCCAGAGGAAGGAACATGGCATATGAATCTCTCTGGCAGCATCACATCACCCAGTGATCTTCTGACGCTGGAATAATCCCAGAGGTTCACAGCAGTTTCAGGTCATCTTTGCACTAGCGGAGCAGCCCAAAGCTGTGCAGTGGTTTCTTGTGGTCTGCTAGTATTGCCAGGGCGTAGGGAGAAGTCCATTCCAATCGTGCTCACAGCCTCTGTCATGGTGGAGAAGACAGGCCTGCACCATCCTTAATGCAAATGGACATTCTTCACTGGGGCTGTCAGACACACACAGACCCTGTAGTTCTCCCTGGGTCTTTAGCCTGTCATGTGTGATGTTGCCATAAATTCTGACCTGGATGAATCATTTATGGAATACAGTGATTTGTTGATCAGATACTTTTTTTTGATACACCCAGTTCTAATAAGACTTATCTACCTCAGATATTTTGAGAGGCTCACTTCATTAGTCACTGAAAATTTCTTTGAGGTTCTTAACTGGTAGGTGCTACAGGGGCACAATTTATTATTATATATAGACTTTTTCTCCTGTAAGGGAGATCTAATCAACTTGTCCAAAAGTGACTTCCTTTCCATACAGGATCAAGATACAGAAACTTGTGACTAATTTCTTCTAAATGCTATTGTCATCCTTTAAATGAAGCTGCAATTACAATGCATGGACTCTGCTATGGATGCCTCGATTTATAAAATTGAATTTAGGAAAGCGTATTCAGGCCAAAAAAGCATCCTTTAAAAACGGCAATGCAGTGAAGCAAACAGGAGAATAAATATCAAAGATATATAGAGAAAAGACAAATAATAACAAAATCTTTAAGCATATAACTAAGAAGCCCATGAGAAGGTCAGTGAGATCATTCATCTGTGAATGGGCAGTCAAGGAGGAAATTGGGCCTAATTCTGCTTCCATAAAACTCCCATTGACTTTACTGATTAAGAAGGAATTATTTAAAATCAGCAGAAAGGGCCATTTATATGGAGAATGGTACAAACTTCACTCTACGGACTGACTGCGAGAGACTTTTATTTTCGTTATTTGTAAAATTCTCCCAATAGCAGAGACTCTGGGTGCAAGGATAAAACTTAAACCATCCTACCCTCAGCATTCAGGGAGGCTCTAAAGAAAATACCACTGGAGAGTATATTTCATAAAGCCAATCTCTGACCAAAAAATATACATTTTTTTAGCTTCTGTGCAGTGTGTCGAAGGTTAGAGAAATAACACTGAGAAACTTGACATCTTGGTATTACATATTTATTCTCCATCAATGACCTGCATATCAAATTTGCTCAATTTTCAAGTCAAAACAAGATTTGTTTCTAACTGCCAGAGCTCAGTCTGAGATCAGGGCATCAACTGTGTTCCTGGCTCACACATCAGCCTGTGATAAAAATCCTAGAATGAGCTTGCCATGCTAGTTTTTATTTCTGTTCAGATCTTCCACAGCTGTATATCTTTTGTGGTGTTGACAGCTTTAATATTAATCTTTTGTCCACTATGCATTATTCATCCTTTGAACTATGCACATAAGGCTGAGAAGATGCACACAGAGTGTAGGTATTAAGTGATATATAGAGCCTTTTGCAAACATCCAGGTGCTTCACAGAACTGTACATATATAGAGAGTTTCCTTCACTTCAACATGCAGCCACGTCTGGAGTGAGATGCCTCAACCATTAGAACAGCACCAATCCGGGGGTTCTGAGCTTTTAAATGGCCTGGCTTACTGGTAGTGGGTTATCTTGAATTGCATTGCTTTTACTATGTATTTTTAAGCTACGTTAAGGTTACCTGTATGGTTAGGCATCCTTTTTAGCATTTCAATAAATGTAATCAATCAATCAATAAATATCTTACCGAACTAAACTGGAAGGGGAATTTAAGCAAGCAGAATATGCTTGTCCTAGCTGGAGTGTGGCAAAGACACAAATATAAGTAAACCTCCCAGATCACAACAGTCATACACTTGGAGATTTCAAATCCAGATCTGATGCTTTCCAAATTTTGTGGTGTTCTGATTCAGCCTAAGCTATCAACTCCAGTCTGAACCTGGATCCAGAGCTGAGATTTTGAGTTTGGGTCTACCTCTAGCTGAGACCCCACTAGTTAACAATCCTGTTCTTGTGTTAAATGTAAATTGTGTTAAATGTAATTTTACTGACCACAGCTATTCAAGGTTTCAGTAATAAGGCTTGGCTGAAAGACAGCACCTCTAGCAGCCTGCTCGTCCTTTAGCACAAGTCTTTTCAACCGTTTTCATAATGTGGAATACATGTGAATACAGACACTGTCTAGTGGGCCTACCCTCCCCTACCATTCACCATTCCCTAACATCCATGGGGTGACTACATCAGCTGCATGAATGGGGGAAAAAACCCAGGAAAATATTTAACATAGTTTAGATGCAATTTAGCAGTTGAAAATAAGGCAGAACCGATAAAACACATCTTCAGAGAGCTGGGTGGTCACAAGTGGCCCCCAAAGTATAGATTGGAAACCTCTGTCCTAGGACCAGGCTAGCAGATCAGTTCAGTAATGGAGGAAAGAGTCACAATTACTAAACCAATGTCACCATTGCCAACTTGCACGTAGGTTTCCCCCTGGAGGGCTTCTAACCAAGCCCTGACCAGGTCTGACCCAGCTTAGTCCTTTAGGTCTCTTGACCTATCAAACTGAATTGCTTATATTTTTTCCACACAGTCCCCTGAGCACTGGATGGGGATATTTTAGCGATATAAATACAAAGCAAATAGTTAATCCAATCTGACAAGTCCACAGCCTGAGGTGGCATAGCTGTAGGCTATCAATGTGCCACTCTTACAGGCACATTTCTGTATGTAAAAAATACTTGCAAGTAGATCCAGAATCATCTAATAGGCAAAAAAAGCAAAGAACTTGATGCTAATTTTCCTGATGCTGCTAAAGTGTTTCCGCCTATATCCATTTTACATTTTAAAATGAATTTGTTTAGACTATGTTTGTGTCTGCCTAGCAAACAAGTGCACCAGCAGGAGTGTTCATGGACACTAAATTTTAAGGCAACATTGGAAAAAAATTTATGGGAAGTAAATTTTTAATCTGCAAATGTGTTAGCCCTAGAAATCTGATGCTAAGAATTACGCTTATTCAGGCCCCAATTCAGCAAGGTACTTAAGCATGTGTCTAGCTTTGAACAAGTGAGGTTTCCCACTGACTTCAGTTGAGGGCCTCAACACAGATGAAGGGCTACAGTCACAACAGCAAGAAAGCTCATGGTGCTTATTTGACAGTCCTCCATCTCTTATATCAAGTCGCACTTGAGGTCAGCCGTTGCCTGCTCATCCAGAAGGAGACTGGGAGACAGTCTATTGAGTTACCTCTCATTTCCAGCCATTGTTTCTTGTGTGGGAAATAAACACTTTGTGCTGTTATTACACTGCAAACTCCTTAAGGTAGGGATCTTAGCTACCCCATGCTCTGACCAGTGCTGACCAGGTTGGCAGCATGCAACAAATACTTACTTCACACTAGAACAGTTTATTTGTGAATTTCCTTAGGCGGTTAAATAACAAACAAACAAACAAAAAAAGTCTCTCTCACATCTTCATTACTCTAGAAAACAGCATCACTATTTCAGGCTGTCAGGTAAATTTGCAATTACACATTTTAAAAGCCACATGATGTATCTGATCAAATATTTACTGTGAATACCACATGCACTTTGCTGAATATGTTATGTCCCTGAGAGACTGTAGAAGCTTCTTTGGGTGTATTCTTCACATATCTTGTGTTACACATTCTAATCTATGGTATTTTGAATAAAACTGCATTCAGGTACTTTTTTCTATAGTGAATATTTGGCCCGATAGTTGTGCAGGACTCCTAAAGAGATTTTCCCCTCTATCATATTAATCCTCCTTAGTTCATGGATTATTGACCTAATCAACAATGACAGCCCCTTCAGAGCCATTGCATCTCATTGCACTAATCTGGCTGTCACACATCCTTGATAAGGTGAACAGCCTCTACACAATGAGCATATATATACTTCATCAACCTTAACAGCAGGTACACAAGACCACCCCGGTGAAACCCATCCTGTGCAAAGGGACAGCACAAAGCCTATGTGCCAGTTAAGTCCCCAAAATAGACTTTAAACAGGAGTTAAGTGGTTCACAGACCTTGGGCTGGCTCTTTGCATGTGGGTGGATTTCATCACAACAGAGCAAATCCCTTTGTCTGAATGAGAAAAAAAATGTACATATTTTCACTGTTGAAAGATAGGGACAGATCCTGAACCCAGACTTCTGTCCATGTTGCACTACCAGTAAAGAGGCAGAGAGCTGCCCTAGCAGGGCACTGAGTCCACCTTAGGCTGCTCTGAGCTACTAGGGGAACTGCTTTGGGTCCGAGAATCAGAAAGGTAGCTTTGAGTCACACCCCCACCTCATGTGCATGTACAAACATAAATAAATCAAAAAGTCAAAACAAGACAAGTCAATAATTTGATGAGTTTCCCTCACAGGTACCTAGAAGCAGCAAAATGAAAATTAACATAGGCCAAAATTCTAGTTCCTAGCTTCAGCTCCTACACATTGGTGTGAGCTTCTTGCAAGACATGGACTAAGGAAGTCATCCAAAGCCCATTAAAATTAATTAATAAGAGTCTTTTCGTTGATTTCAAGGTGATTTAGCTCAAGTCATGAGTGCCCTCAATTCCCACTGAAACAAAGCCGAAGGTGCTCAGCAACTTGCTGGATTCTAGCTGAGGTACTTGTATGCCCTGTTACCAGAGCATTTGATTTGCGTATCACAGACTCTGTAATGTACTTATCCTCACGATACCCTTAGGAGGTAGGGTAGTGCTGTTACCTCCATTTGACTGATAAGGAACTAAGACAGAGACACTAAATGACTGGCTGAAAAAGAAGGAAGCCTGTCAGATAGCAGGGAATTGAAACCTGGTCTCCCAAGCCGCAGGCTAGCCACCTGACCATGGGCTAGCCTTTCTTTCATCTAGGCTATTGATGTATGTATCATAAAAAGGTAATGCTATTCTGAAGGTTAAAGCAGAAGGGAAGCACTTCTGATTTTTATAAATGTAATAGGTTTGGAAATGAAGCCCCTTCATCCCCACCCCCTTTTTTTTTAATTTCAAACACAGGAACACATTTATTGGGTTAATTACAGAGCTGCAGCATTGTCACACTATGGTCATGCCATATGTCAAAGTGCAGGGCAGGAAACAGAGAGCAAAGAGTCAGGAGTCTATTGAAATATAGGAATAATGAGTGAATTTTAGTCTAAGATCCCATAGGAAGGCTGTTAACTTAACTTACAGACCAGCAGCGGCTTCATAAAAAATAAACATCCCTCTATAGATTTCTCCTATTATGACTAAGAAATCTTTTAATGGAAGCCTTAACCTGAGTAGGCTCCTGAGCTACTCCACACTTTCAGGAAGAAGAGACCTACTCAGTTTAGCTATTCCCCAAGGCTAAACTAAACTCTTGAGGTGTACTAAACTCACAAGCTGGAATGAGCTTTTTCAGGTCCGGGGGCAGACTTATGACACAACTGAGCTCCCACGTTGTTGAAACCTATCTGAGCTGGGGCAGAGCTGTAACCAGACAGGGCTCTGTAACAGAAATCAGCTCCTTCCCTGTGGAGCGGGCTTTATAGTCTGTTAGTCCCAGGTTCTAGCCAATTGGGTTCCTCCACCTGACTCAAAATGAAGTCTCACAGCTAACAACAAACACGGCAGCTTCTCCTGCTCCTAGCAAAATCCTACCAATGCACTGTCTACCTTTCTGTTACTTTAGAATAAAGGCAATTAAGAGAAGGAAAGTAATAAAATAACAGTAGTAATAAACCCTGTAGACTACACCCTGTGTTTGCTCTCCTTAGCACTCATTAAAAGATTTGAATATACACAGATTCAAGGGAAGAGGGTATAGAGCCTTCTGCACCTTGCCTATTATGGGAATATTGGCATTTTGTGATTGGGAAGAACAAGGACTGCTTCCTCGATGCACTCCTAGGCTGGCTGCAAAGGGCAGGCAGGGGGAAGAGGTGGGGATATGGCTCTGTTAAAACTTCTGTACCAGTCTATAGACCTAGCCCAGCACACAAGCAAAAGCAGCTGCACTGTGTCAAGGGGAACTTGGGAAATCAAGGTGCCACAAGTACTTCTGTTCTTTTTTCAAGGAAGCACAGTGGTTCTAGGAGTCATTTTACTTCCCAGAGCCCTTCCTGGGCCAGTAACCAGCTGCATGCCCCTGTATTCAGGGCTATTGCTAAATACCACAATTGCGTACACAGTAGCAAAGCTGCTGCAGAATTTCAAAGTATATTACCCATCTGTTGTCTGCTCTGGCACAACCAGCTCTATCTAGAACTACAAAATGTGATTGCAAATTAAACATTTACTTTCCAAATATTTAGTTAATGTATATTTTTCCTTTGAAATATATTTGCAATTTAAATGAATCCATGCAGACACTCTGGCTACACATTTGCCATATCTTTATTGCACTTTTACCACATTGCAAACAATTCCACAAAAATGCTGCAAAAGTAAGCCTAGAAGCTGCCGAAAGCAGCTTTTACTCATATATGTATATATTTACACAAAACTATCAAAAGCAAAGTTGGAAAAGTAACAGCCCTACTACGATAGTCTAGAAAGATCAGAGCTGCTACTGTCTGATGGATAAATTGTACAACTTGTCATTTTACATCACTCTGTAAAACCAACATTCAAGTATTCTTGTCAATGCAGTTATCAAAATCCCCTTCCAGCTAATCACTGTACTTATTACTGTTGTGGCTGTTATTTTTGCTTTTAAAAGTTCATGTGTCTTAACCCTTTAAATGCTGAGTAGTTGAAAAACAAAACATTCAATTTAAAGTAGGTACAGTGAATGAGAGCACTTAAAGGGTTAACACAAAATACTAAATGGACTATCACCAAGAATAAATTGTGAATCACAAAACTATGCTGTCCCTCTTTTGTTAAATTTGGTAGTAGGTATCTGTGGTTTTCATAGATATACCATATATAAATACAAAATATTAAATAAAGGCCTCCTTTCTATACAAAAAGAGCAGGAGGTGTTTTGCCACCAGACTAGAGTCACCTGTCAGTGACTTCAATATTTTCCAAACTTTTCATATTCTGATTTAGGAACTATTTAAAAGCATCACATTAGACTTATTTTTCTTAATTAACTAATCCTTCACAGAATCTACACTTTACCTACTTTGGGAACAATTATATCTCATTTTTGAATTCACTGAATTCACAAAGTTACATACACAGTCTTTTGCAAGACTTTTTTTATCTTCTTTACTTAGCTAGTAAAAATGCAGTCATATGATTTCACTACCTTTTGGCTGTAATAGTGTTAACATCAGTGTCAAAGTCATTTTCAACCACATTAACATAACCATCTTTTTCTATACAGTCACTAACAGCTTTGAGAACAATCCGTAGCCTCCTGTCCATTGCCTCTAGGTGTAGCTGATAAAGGATGGGTGCAACTTTATCTTTTAGTAAAGATTCTTCCATCAAGTGACTTAGTTTGTATTCCTCCTTGGCTAATAACTGTAATCGCAGATAGGTAGACTTCCTTATTCTAGGAATGAAGGGAAAAGGGTAAATCAATATTTGAGTTACGCTTTATTACATGTGGCATAAAAGACAGAATTGAAATAATTCTTCTCATGATAACGTGGAAGAGACTGACATAAGAAAACACGGTACATACTTAATATGTCAGGCACCTATTCTTAATGAGTGGCCAACATTTTCAAAATTCTTTAGTGGTTTTAGGTGGCTCAATTTTTAAATGCTCTCTTGAGATGTATTAAAAAGGCCTGATTTTGAGAAAGTGCTGAGGACCCACCATCTGAAATCGGAGTCCCCTTTAAAGTTTCTCAGGTTGGGCACCCAAAAATTAAGGCACCCAGTATCATTAGTCACATCTGAAATTCTTGGCCAGTGACATTAATGATAAAATTTTCAAAACTCTCTAAGTGAGTTAGGAACCTAATTCCCATTTTTCAAAATTTACTTAGGTCAAAGAGACTCGACAATCACAAAAAGTTGAAGAAATCGGAAGTTTGCACTGGACGTAACTGAAATAGTTTTGCTGAAAATCTCTTTCTACTGATGCAAATGAGGTATGTACATTAAAAAAAGACTGAGTAACATTTCAAAGTGCTTACATGACTTAAGAGCCCAAGTCTCATTTTCAAAAGTGATTTAAGTGCCTAACTGTCTCTAAAATCAGTGGCATTTAGGCCCAAAGAGCATCAGTGCAGAAATTTTTAACAAGAACATACTGCCCATAGCTTTTAAATGAAATTGCATGGAAGACTAAACCCAACATTTAGAGACAATTTTTGTGCCCAATAAGCAAGCATTTAAAAAAAAAACCAGAAAATAATTAAGCTGGAAAAACATGCATATGAACTTCTCAGGCAACTACAGTACATGGGCAGTGGTGTACAATCTGTATCTGAAATCTCCTCTTCTAGGTCAAGCTCAGCATGGTGCACATCTAGATGGGAAATCCATAGATGAAAACCTCTTTTGCATCTGTTTTCATCACATTTGACTGCTGTCACTGCCTCAGCTTTGTAAGCACCAATTCAACAAACAGATTGTGTTGATCAACACTAGACGTCCAACAATACCCAGAGCACCTTAAATGAATGGTTTATGCAGCACATGGCTCACTCCTGAGCATTTAATTCCTGCCAGCTGAAAAAACAGGGCTCATTACAGATACCAAAATAAGACATACCTGCAGCACTGGGTTAAAGGCACCAATATGGAGAGCTCATCATGGGAATATTTTCCAAACCTAATGAAAAATAAAGGATGAAATGACAAAGGGTATCTCAATGTCTAATCCACAACTGCGTCTTTTCATTCCAGAAAATTAAAAACAATCTTTAGGAATATAGAGCCTGATCAGTGAAAGCAATGGGAGTTTTGCCACTGGGTGCATGATCAAAGACTGACAAGAAGGGGAAAAGAGGAGACCAAGTCCCTGAGCTTAGCCCCCCCACCCAAACATCTGTAACTGGGGTCAAATCTGGGTGAAGTGGCAGCAGGTGGGGCCTCAGCGAAAATGATGTACCCGGGCCTCAAATTTCTCTCAGCCTTTTCAAGCCAAAGAACAAAACAAAGACTGTGTCTTAAATTGATAAGGATTTACTATTCTGGGTGAAAACTGAATGCAGGTAATTATATTAGAAGAGCAGAAGAGTGGTCTTGTAATTAATGAACAGGACCGAGGCTCAGGATATCTGGGTTCAATCCCACCTGTACCACAGTCTTCCCCTATCAGCTCAGGTAATAATACTTCCTTTCTCACACTCTTTGTCTGTGTTATATATTTATATCAAAAGCTCTTCAAGCCGGGGCTGTCTCATATCTATATTTGTACAGCATCTAATCCTACAGATCGCTGATTTCAGTTGGGGCCTCTAGACACTGCTATAATACTAATAAATACTAATAATTAATAATGTATACATTGAAATGTATAAATTATCTCCATAGCTGTGTTGTCATGAAGTTAGTCTGATCAATAAAATTATTAACATATTTACCCTCTTCCATTATCTAAGTGGATAATAAATGTTTCATTTCCAAACTTTTCAAAGGTTTCATAGTGATGTCGATCCATGTTTCCTAGAGAATAATAAATAATAATAATAACAATAGTGATAATAATGATAGAACAAAACAAAATAACAACTCTACACTGTTATTCCTAAAGTTTTGTTGCTGGGAATGCAAATTGGCAGATAGTCCAGAAGCTGCTTATTCCAGCCATGATCCAAATATTTCTGACTTTCTTAGTTATCTATGAAAAATTATTGTAGTTAGTCATTATTAGCTATGAAAAATGCTAAAAGATGTGGCAAATTACAGAAGATATTTTTGTTCAATACTTTTTAGCTTGATTCTATATTATCTTCCAATTGAGAACTTAGCACATTAATTGGGAACTCTTTAATATTTATTTGTTTTGATTTACTAAAAATATCACTATCCTTTCATTTGGGAGTTCTTATATTATTTACAATATACATTCTCATATAACAACAGATGATACATTTCTCATACCATTTTAAGGGCTAAATTATGGTTTGCCCTGTGTAAGCCACACCACATAGTTGCTGTAAGAATCATGATCTGGTTTCTAGGTCCCTCTCTCCTGACGGTCCTATCTCTAGTGCAGGCTACTTCTAGTGTTCTGGCTGGCTGGCACATTTATGAGAATGAGGCTTGTCTCCGCCCACTCCCATCCTTGCCTGCCCGTTCTCCATCCACATGTGGAAGTAGCAGCTCTACAGAGCCCACTCTCCCCCACATGCTGGAACCCACTACGCATGCAGCCCAAGGGGATAGGCGATTTTTGTGCTCCCTTATTCCCCTGTGCAGGTGTAGAGGGCAAGCTACAATCTTGCGCTAAATAATTAACCTCCCGACAAACCCTGTGAAATCCCCAGCATCCTCCTCAGAATTCTTCATCTTCAAAAGGCTTGGAGAAAAGATGAGCTTTTCAACCCGTTTGTGATGAACAGATCCAAACTCTGGAGGACCAAGTGAGAGGAAGTGAATTCCCTCACTGAGAATGCCCTGCCAGCTATCCTGTCTCTGTTATAATGAGGGGTCCTGCTCAAGCACCTCAGCTGATCTCAACTTCACAGGGAGACAATCTCTGCAATAACCAAATCCTAAACCAATAAGACCTTTTACAGTTAAATCAATACTGACACTCCACCTCCCAGGCAGCCAGTGAGTTCACAATGCACCAATACTGTATTCTCGAGGTGTGACTCTCTACTCAAGGAGCCTGTGTTTACACTGGGCAAAATGTACCCTGTTAGAAAAGGCATTAACTAACATGACTTAACTCACGTGATGTTAAACATGACTTAGTGTCCAGGATTAACCATGACCAGCTAAACCCAGTGTCCTTATCTATGCTAAGGGTGAAATCATATTTAATGTCGTGCTAGCCAAATTTAGGCTGCTAGATAAGAGATTGAAGTCCAGGACCTCCATGGTAGCATTCTCTGTTCCAGTTCCACGCACAGGGCCAGTTAGACAGGCAGAACTGCAGAGTCTGAGATAATAGTGTAGGGAGGAGGGGTTTAGATTTATTAGGAACTGGGGAAACTTTTGGGAAAGGGAGACCCTATCCAGGAAGGATGGAACCAGATTGCTGGCACTTAAAATTAAAAAGGTCATAGAGCAGTTTTTAAACTAAGGGCTGGGGGAAAGCTGCAGAGGTGCAGAGGAGCACGTGGTTCGGACAGAGGCATCCCTTAGGGGAAGATCTATTAATGGAGATTCTCTATGTCCTAGTAAAGAGGAGAGGATGGATGATGATAAAATACAGGTAGGAGCTGATGAGAAATAGTCAAATGAAAAAGAGTCCCATTCAGTTACAGTATGTAATGGCAGACAGCTAAAAAGCGACAAGTTTTTGAAATGCTTATATACAAATGCTAGAAGTCTAAATAATAATATGGGTGAACTAGAGTGCCTCATATTAAATAAGGATATTGATATAATAGGCATCACAGAAACTTGGTAGAATGAGGATAATCAATGGGCCATAGTAACACCAGGGTACAAAATATATCAGAAGGACAGAACAGGTCGTGCTGGTGGGGGAGTGGCACTATATGTGAAAGAAAGTGTAGAATCAAATGAAGTAAAAAGCTTAAATGAACCAAACTGTACCATGGAATCTCTATGGATAGTAGTTCTATGTTTGAATAATAAGAATATAGCAGTAGGGATATATTACAGATCACCTGACCAGGATGGTGATAGTGACTGTGCAATGCTCAGGGAGATTAGAGAAGCTATAAAAATAAAAAACTCAACAATAATGGGGGATTTCAACTATCCCCATATTGTCTGAGTACATGTCACCTCAGGATGGGATGCAGAAATAGTTTCTTGACACCTTAAATGACTGCTTCTTGAAGCAGCTAGTCCTGGAACCCAAAAGAAGAGAGGCAATTCTTGATTTAGTCCTAAGTGCGGCACAGGATCTGGTCCAAAAAGTGAACATAGCTGGACTGCTATGTGACCATAGTAGTGACCATAATATAATTACATTTAACATCCCTGTGGCGGATAAAATATTACAGCAGCCCAACACTGTAGCACTTAATTTCAGAAAGGGGGACTACACAAAAATGAGGAAGTTAGTTAAACAGAAATTAAAAGGTACAGTGCCAAAAGTGAAATCCCTGCAAGCTGCATGGAAACTTTTTAAAGACACGATAATCGAGGCTCAACTTAAATGTATACCCCAAATTAAAAAACATAGTAAGTGAACCAAAAAAGTGCCACCGTAGCTAAACAAGAAAGTAAAAGAAGCGGTGAGAGACAAAAAGGCATCATTTAAAAAGTGGAAGTTAAAGCCTAATGAGAAAAATAGAAAGGAGCATAAACTCTGGCAAATGAAGTGTAAAAATATAATTAGGAAGGCCAAAAAAGAATTTGAAGAACAGTTAGCTAAAGATGCAAAAAGTATAATAGCAAAAAAATTTTTATGTACATCAGAAGCAGGAAGCCTTCTAAACAACTAGTGGGGCCACTGGACGATCGAGATGCTAAAGGAGCACTCGAGGATGATAAGGACATTGCGGAGAAACCAAATTAATTCTTTGCATTGGTCTTCACGGCTGAGGATGTGAGGGAAATTCCCAAACCTGAGACATTCTTTTTAAGTGACAAATCTGAGGAACTGTCACAGATTGAGGTGTCATTAGAGGAGGTTTTGGAACAAATTGATAAACTAAATAGTAATAAGTCACCAGGACCAGATGGTATTCACTCAAGAGTTCTGAAGGAACTCAAATGTGAAATTGCAGCACTACTAACTGTAGTCTGTAACCTATCATTTAAATCAGCTTCTGTACCAAATGACTGGATGATAGTTAATGTGATGCCAATTTTTTAAAAGGGTTCCAGAGATGATCCCAGCAATTACAGGCTGGTAAGCATGACTTCACCAGGCAAACTGGTTGAAACTATAGTAAAGAACAAAATTGTCAGACACAGAGATGAACATAATTTGTTGGGGAAGAGTTAACATGGTTTTTGTAAAGGGAAATCATGCCTCACCAATGTACTACAATTATTTTAGGAGGTCAACAAGCAGGTGGACAAAGGAGATCCAGTGGATATAGTGTACTTAGATTTTCAGAAATTCTTTGTAAAGGTCCCTCACCAAAGGCTCTTAAGCAAAGTAAGTTGTCATAGAATAAGAGGGAAAGTCCTTTCATGGTTTGGTAACTGGTTAAAAGATAGGACACAAAGGGTAGGAATAAATTATCAGTTTTCAGAATGGAGAGAGGTAAATAGTGATGTCCCCCAGGGGTCTGTACAGGGACCAGTTTTATTCAACATATTAATAAATGATCTGGAAAAAGGGGTAAACAGTGAGGTGGCAAAATTTGCAGATGATACAAAACTACTCAAGATAGTTAAGTCCCAAGCAGACTGTGAAGATCTCCAAAAGGATCTCCCAAAACTGAGTGACTGGGCAACAAAATGGCAGATGAAATTCAATGTTGATAAATGCGAAGTAATCCACATTGGAAAACATAGTCCCAACTATACACATAAAATGATGGGGTCTAAATTAGCTGTTACCACTCAAAAAAGAGATCTTGGAGTCATTGTGGATAGTTCTGTGAAAACATCCACTCAATGTGCAGCGGCAGTCAAAAAAACAAAAAACAAAAAAAACCAACAGAATATTGGGAATCATTAAGAAAGGGATAGATAATAAGACAGAAAATACCATATTGCCTCTATATAACTCCATGGTACACCCACATCTTGAATACTGCATGCAGATATGGTTGCCCCATCTCAAAAAAGGTATATTGCAATTGGAAAAGGTTCAGAAAAGGGCAACAGAAATGATTAGGGGTATGGAATGGCTGCCTATGAGGAGCAATTAATAAGACAGCGACTTTTCAGCTTGGAAAAGAGACAACTAAGGGGGATATGATAGTGGTCTATAAAATCATAACTGGTGTGGAGAAAGTAAATAAGGAAGTATAACACAAGAACTGGGGCTGAAATTAAATAGGCAGCAGGTTCAAAATAAACAAAAGGAAATATTTTTTCACACAACGCACAACCAGAGGATGTTGTGAAGGCCAAGATTATAACAAGGTTCAAAAAAGAACTAGATAAGTTCATGGAGGATAGGTCCATCAACAGCTATTAGCCAGGATGGGCAGGGATGGTGTCCCTAGCCTTTGTTTGCCAGAAGCTGGGAAAGGGCAATGGGGATGGATCACTTGATGATTACCTATTCTGTTCATTCCCTCTGGGGCACCTGGCATTGGTTACTGTTGGAAGACAAGATGCTGGGCTAGATGGACCTTTTGTCTGACCCAGTATGGCCATTCTTATGTTCTTAGTTATGTTACTTAGCATGTTTTCTAACATCTTGCTTGCAATGGGTAGCTGCAGTCTGTACTGGCTTCAGTTTCCAAGTGGTCTCAAGCTGTAGCCCCATGTTCAGTACATTACAGTAGGCCTAGGATATGTTACTCTTGTCTAGTGTTTGTAAGTAATTATTTTATTTCTGAATGGGTTGCACATAAAAAATACTGTTTGTGGTGTGTTCTGCATCTTTCCTGATTGAGAATCAATAGTCCCCTTTTTATCTACCACACCTTATGCACTAGCACACAGGTGTACAAAGATCTACCAATAATGTACAGCCTGGACATGTACATCTAGAAAGCATCTATTACAACGGAGTGACATTCACTGTAAACTGTATTGCAGAGGCTCTGAATTTCCCTGAAGAACATTTCATGTGACTGTCAAAAAGGACATTAATCATTGTGTTTATTTACAATATAGCTCTAGAAATCTTTGTTCTTTTAATCTGCACTGATGCAAATATGTCCAAATAAATGTGCAATATTTCACAATTACCCAAATTGCATATACAAGTATTTGCAATTCTAGGTGTGCATTAGAAAATTGCTGAACTATACAAAACACTGTATGGAGAACTGGTTCTTACTATAATTAAACATTGCATTTAATTTTAAAAGATCTGAAACGTACCCATTAGAAAATCAAAAATTGTCATATCCATTATATCCAAAATTCTGGTCCCACTGTCATAGGGTGGTGTTTGTTTAACTTCTTCACAATAATCCGGATCAACTTCCCATCTGGAAAAGAGATATTGTTGATCATTTATATTCGATCTAAAAGTTACTCTGTATAACAAAACCTTTCAAAGATTTAGTTGTACTGCAGTGGGTTAGGATTAGCACATGTACAACCAGTTCTACAGGCTGTTTTAAGCAATACAAATTCTGATAAAGATTGTGCCTGATGAATTAAGGTAAATTTTCTAGAATATTTAGAAGAATCATGAGATTGAGGAAAATATCTGGTTCCCAGATCCAAAAATTAGGAGATGAGGTGTGCCTTCTTATAATTACAAAGTCAGATATCTAAACTACTCAACATTGGTTAGGACTGACTGCTTCGGTACTGGACACAGATACAGGCCTTGATCCTGAAAAGACTTATGCAAGTGCTTGTCTTTAAACATGGGCATAGTCCCACTGAAGCCCATTCAAGGATCAGGTGTTTCTTCTAGGTTCTAATTATTTATTTTTTTCCAAGTACATCATTGTCTAGGAGGCCTGATTTAATGCCCACTGAAGGCAATGAAAAAGCTCCCACTGACTTCAGTGGGTTTTGGATTAGACCTTTGCAGAATTTGTGTTTATTTTTTAGTTAACCACTGCTTATATTCTACCCAGCAATACATTAGCTCTGCTGTTGGAAAGCCCTTTGGTCTCCACTACTCACTCTGCTTTCTTGCGTTTATGGTAGGAGCGTCGCCATGGATTTCTCCAGGTTTTCCTTTTAGCTAAAGACAGGTCAGGTAGGAAAGCAGCGAGTGAACCTTCAATCTGATCTGGTTTTCCACAAAGAGCATGCTCGGTTGAGCAGTAGTATGAGCACTCACCATAGAAACAGATGTTGTTTGCTGACAAAGGAAAGGAAACATTTAAAAACTTTCTCTTTTATTAGTGTTTTAGAGTAGGGAAAACACATAGAAATACACAAACAACCACAAAAAATATATGATTCTGACTCAAAGGCCACTGATGGCTGTGGTAGTCTTTCCATTGCCTTCAATGAGCTGTAGGGGCCTGATCCAGTGTCCACTGAAGTCAATGGAGAGATTGCTATTGATTTCAGTGGGTTTGGAGTGGGGCTTGGATCACGCCCTCTGTGAATATTTCCAATTTATGTATATTCTAATAAAATAAAAAATAGTTTCCTCTACACTTTTCCAACTTCAATATGCCTTTTGAGCAATATTAGTCCCTACAGACACAGACGGTAAGCTCTAGACTTAACATAGTTCCCCCAAATACAGTACCTGAACATTAGATAATAACCAATATTGCTAAGAGTTTGCTCAGCACTTTCTGGAAATCAGGTCCCTTTGATATGTCTCAAGTTGGGAACCTAGAAATTAAGGTTCCAAAATCAATAGTCACTTTTTAAAATTCTGTCTCATTTCTTCGAACACTGAAAGCATTTTTTGGTATAAGATGTTTTCATTTTACAAGGGAGAATTGTTTGTGATATATACCCAATCTTCCAGGGAATCACAGAGCTAGCTTTGGCAATAGATATCTTAAATTTCCTTTCTGCATGCTGCATTATTCCATTAGCCAACAAACAGAATGCCTTAACAGCAACTTATCATATTTTACAGGGCCTAGTACTTTAAAATCTCACAACTGCCATCATATATTTGAATGGTACTAGGAATGCCATAATCCACTTCCCAAGTGAATACACTAGAAGACTGAAAGATGAGTACTTTATCCCATGAAAAAAACCAGATTATTAGCAAGAAAAGCAGAGTGATGTTCTTATTATTGCTCTTTTACTACAGGGCTTAAAAAATGTACTTTGCACCAATGCGTAAAATATAAGTTGTGCAAGATTGTGTCCTCTCTTTACGCTACTGTGCCACAGGGATAAGGAGTAAGAATCTCCACTCTTAGTCCAGCTCACCGCAAGGCCACGCAGCATAGCACTGCTGTGCTTGAGTGCTGCTTACAGGGTTGCTGCTCCTGGGGGGCAACTCACTGAAAATGGGGCAGGGATGGGTGAAGCCAGGGCTCAACACACATCCCTTCACAGGCTGGCCTGCAGAACCTGCTGTCTGCACAGGCAGCTCCATGCTACACCGTAAAGAAGTGTGGCTAGTAACTTTCCCCCTAATGCAATAGGACAGTTCAAGGTCTCTGAGGCCAAATTCCTCCTGGAGCTTGCTTTGGGGTGGTGCAGCTCTGCATAACCATTTCATTGGAGCTTCATGCTAATGGCATGATCTAACCCTGTAGCAAAATAAAGCATCCAAAGTGGAAACAGAATAGTGTGTGTACATAAGGTGTACATAAGGTACATAGTGTGTGTACATAAGGTAGGTGATACAGGAGAAAGAGTAGGGAGGAAGAATGGTCCTTGACAGTACAGTGCTAGCATATTGCATATTTAAGGAGGACACTCCCTCAGACAGATGTAGAAGCTTCAATAATGCCGATGTGTCCTTTTGCAAAGTAAGGCTGAACATACTTTAAATTCAGGAGACTATGAAAATGCAGTAAAACTCGTGATGATGCCATTACTGATTGGAATTGCTCAGGTCTATTATTTAGAAGACAGACTGATTACCATGAAATTGTCTCAAACAATCAGAGTTCAGGGTTGATGGATTATTACTTAACAGTTTTTCCTAGTTATTCATTTCCATACATTTTGGTTGTGGGCATCTGAATTGTGCATTATATGGTTATAACTCAGTGGTCACATATCATGCAAATCCCTGTACTCTGATAGGCTGGCAGTTATTATTAGTCAATGAGAGTATAAGAACAATTATATCATGTCCTCAATGTTTACTTACATTGGCTAAGTCCCTTCTGATTTTGTTCCGAAACACAATGTAAACAAATATATATTACATTTATCTTGAGGGCAAGAGCCTTTTTGATAGGTAGAAAGAGAGAGAGAGAGAGAGAGACAAAAAAACAGTAAAAGAAAAAATGAAGAGGTGAAATGATAATAGGGGAAAAGAAGAGCCAAAAAGATATTTTTGAACTTGAAATAATAATAATAAAAATCTTATGGCAATTTGAGCACCCTCCTTTAAAAAAAAAAGTTTTTCCTTTCATTTAAAATGTGAGCATTGCTTTAACAATTTCAGGATAAGAATAATAACTTCAGGAGATTTCCCGTAACTCAGAAATAACCACATCCTTGGCTTATAAACCCCTTGGGTTGATTATTTCCTATAATCACCTCAGCCTTCAGTCTTGTTGCGTGTTCAATAAAGGATATGATTAATAGGTTTCAAACAGGAATAACACTCAATTTATCCTTTAAATAACTTGAAACAGTCCTGTAATTTCTATTGAAATACTGGCACCTTTGGAAAATATCTTTCACATTGCTTAGGAATACAGCTTTATCTATCTATCTATCTATCTATCCTACAATTTAGCTTAAAATAAACTACCATAGGACTCCACCATCTAAAATGTGAAGGGGGTTTTATTTCCTCTCTTAAGGCTCTCCTCCAAACTGCCACTGTAGCGCTAGTCTGGCTGCAGTTTTCCACAAAGCTACACATGCACTGAAGCTTTTTAGCTTTGCCTTTGATCACGACTGTTAAATCAGGAGGGTTTCATGCTTCCATTTGAACTTTTTCATAATACATAATGAAAGGGGGATGTGGTCTGAACATTGGCTGAATGCTATGGTAAGCCGCAGTTTACTAGGAAACTGGATTATCGCATTATACTAGGCAGTGGTACTATTAGCTAATAACTCCAGAGAAAAAAACATTTGAGATTATGCCTTTGAAAGAAATTAATCTAGACAAACTATAGCAATAGACAACAGGCTAAACACAAAAGATGATTTGCACAAAAGCACACACAGGATCAGATTGTGATCCTTGCTGCAGGATAAAATAGGGGAGTGAGGGGATGTAAAGAGACTGCTTGCATTCCTCCACGCTTCCTCCTTCCTGAAGGGAGCAGTGCAGTGGGAAGAACAACCACCCTCTAGCTACTACTCCCCATCCTGGACTGGTGGGCATGGAATGGGGAGGGCAGGAGCAGGGAATGGGCAGAGCCTCGGCACAGCTTATTTCCCCCATGGAAAGTCAAAATTGGGTCTATGCTCTCAGGGGTGGTGCTAGGCATAAGCAGACTAAGGGTATGTCTACACTACCCGCTGGATTGGCGGGCAGCGATCAATCCAGTGGGGATCGATTTATCGTTTCTAGTCTAGACGTGATAAATCGACCCCCGAGTGCTCTTCCGTCAACTCGTATACTCCACTGCTGGGAGAGGCTCAGGCGGAGTCGATGAGGGAGCGGCAGCAGTCGACTCACCACAGTGAAGATATCGCGGTAAATCGATCTAAGTACTTCAACTTCAGCTACGTTATTCACTTAGCTGAAGTTGCGTAACTTAGATAGATTCCGCCCCCCTGCCCCGCAGTGTAGACCAGGGCTAAACAATTGCTTAGGGCCCCAAGCAGATTAAGTGGGTCCTGCTGAAGTACTACCCTCAAAATACCCTTCATCTTATTTAATGGAAACTTTTTAACAAGTGTATTCATATGTGTTGTGTTGGTATATTTATTCATTTGAGGAAATAATACAATTAGTGTTTTAGGGGGAGGAGTAAGGGCTCCCCAGAAAGACTCCTGCTTAGGGACCTCAATGGCCTAGCACCACCTCTGTGTCTGCTCCTGGGTCAGCACAACTGTGTGTTGCCCCATACGTGGGGCAGATTGTACGATTGCCATCTAGCCCACATGTTTTAATTTAGTCGAGTGTCAGTGTTGCCTGTTCATTTGCTGATGTGGATAATCCACTGATATTTGTCTTGATAGTTTAAGATACTTTCTCTATAAAGTCTACATGAATCTGCTTACACCCCGGAGGGAGGAAACTTACCATCCACTATCCTGAACCATAACTGTTTTGTAAAGAGCAAAAGACACAACAATGACACTCATCTGCTGTCATATCCGCTGTACATTTGACTTTTTTTTAGAAAGGAATGACATGAAATACCGCACTTTGTACTGCAGGATGAATGACTTGGAATCAACTGAATGCAATCAGCAGCTTTCCATATTTTTAGTACAAGCAACCGGGAATAATAATTTGGCATTCATCATGTAGTCGTATCTAAATAAATCCACAGCAAAGTTTATGGCATATCACCACAATCACATCAACCGCTGCATGGGATGACAGAGCTAATATGATACGTGCTGGCTACACTGTGCTTTCCAATCAATCATTGTTCTTATTGGGGCATATCCAGCTATTGATTTTTACATAGAACTCCCAGTGACTTCAATGGTCATCCCACACATTGAAGGGTGGACAGATATGTCCTGTTGTTAGGACAATGGATCTGAAGCAAAACGCACAAGAGTATTTCTTGGTGATAAGCTACAGTCAATAACAAGGCCTTTTCTGCCCCCAATTGCATGCTCTGTTGGCCCAGACTTGTGGCCCGAGTCCCATTGGCTTCAATAGTTCTGTGCAGGGGACTGCAGGATTCTGACACCTTTGCTCACATTTTAGCATCATTGGAATGATAGAAATGCATTGTGCAAATCTCTTATGAATGGGCATTTTGCCATTAAAAATATTTCTACCCCTTCCTGCATGCAGGGATTGTGGCAAGGTAGGGTTGTATTATTATGGGGGTATATCTCTCTGAATAGCATTCTTCAAAAGGATTTCTTAAAAAAATAATTCAAAAACATGGATGCTGAATATTTGTAATAATCCACAACTCCCATTAAGATTAATTTAAATAGTTTTTTTAAAAGTCCCTTTAAAAATAAAGTAGATCATCTGCATTCCCACACGACACATTTATGGATAAATTCCACCTTCCTATGCTTATATAGGACATTAACAGGAGCCCCGTGTGAGGACCAAAGGGCAGTATTTGGTTGTTTAATATATTGTGTGGGGATGCAGCAATAGGGGGAGCACAACACATCTGCAAAGGATGCAACCCTGGTGCAAGCTGCTTGCACTCTCCTAGTGCAAAGGGTGGCGGGGTGCATCAGCACTATCAGCAGCATTGGCACCCCGGAAAGGGAGGGGATGTTTCAGATGGGTGGTTGCACTGAAATATTTCTGCTGTGTCTTGTATCAATGTGTAAACTTCCATTTCATTAAATAAAGAACATGAGCAGGAACGTTTTGAGGGACACAAAGTGATATTGCAATACATTTGTCCTATACTTAAGGCATTTGAAAATGAATTGACAAGATTTGTGGGTTTTGACAAAATGCCTTGTAATCATAATCAAGTGATCGAAAAATAGGAGTATCAAGGCTCAGCCTGATTATTACAATTAAAATTCAAAATGTGTCTGTGCATCTATCCATCCATCTTGTGGCTTTCATAAGGTTAGCGGAACAATAATTCTGCTCAGTTAGAAAAGAAACATTTTAAAATGCTTTACAATCAAATGACTTGGCAGTACCTTTATTTCACTGAAAGTAGTGTTACTTTTAATACTGTGCATTTAGCAATACCCTTGCAATCAAAAGTCTAGAAAGAGGATATAATCCTGAATGTTTACTACAGCAGCACATGAAAAGATCTTTAATCTACCTGCTCAGAATAATAACAGACTCAGATTTGCTATTGTTTGCTGGGAAAAAAAAATCCACAATCCCCTGGAATTGGTTACTCTGAATGAAAGCGCTAATGCTTACTAGCTGTGTAACATGGATTTCTTTAAACTGCTGCCTCAATTATTCCTAAAACTATGGCTGACATTAATATATCTCTTTTTGCTACCTGAAGAAGAGTTCTCTGTAAGCTTGAAAGCATGTTTCTCTCACCAACAGAAGCGGGTCCAATCAAAGCTATTACCTCACCCACCTTCTCTCCTTTTGCTAGTAAGTTACTATTCCTTTGTAAGAATACTAGAGTTTCAATAGCTTCCCCTGCTGCAAAGGGATGTAAAATTAATTTAAATGATTACTCGTCTTTTTCCATGTCTCATGTTTAGACCAAACTGCTTGTAAGTGCACTTTTTCTGCAACGTGCTTTCTCTTGGAATGCAGTATTGACTGACCCTATTGCTGTCCAGTTTCAGGGTTTTAAATTTCTCAGTATAAGAATGAATGCCTCCCTGATGTGTAGTTCCAAACAAGAGCTGTCTGGAAGTTATTGGCACAGGAGGGCCAGAGAGCCCTGTCCCATGGGACAACACTCGGAAGTGGCCTCGGGCATGGAAACTCTGTGAGGTTCTTTCCCCAAATTGCCGGGATGAGGTTTGCACATCAACATATCATAGAACAAGCTGAGGATTTGGCCCTAACACCTCTTGAAGTGATCATTAGATGCACAAGACCATTTGAGGCTCTGTGCCTCTCTCCACACCCCTACAGCTTGCTGGAAGTGTGGGTCCATTGGATTCATGTAGCCATGGATTCCCCTTTAAGGGGTAGTTTCTTAGTCTGGTGGGGACTCTGTGCAAAATAAATGCCACTTACTGCTGCATTGACTTTAAGGGGTGTGTGTGTGGGGAGTTATGTTTATGGAGGAGACACTATGTGTCTCTACAGTCCTTAACTCTCCCCATGCACTGGGACAGAGCTGCAGAGACAACATACATTCAGCTACGGGGGAATCCCATGGAGATCTTGAGAGCTCAATGTGACACAGAGATGTGAAGTATTCCGTGGTTTCTTATTATGTTCGTATTGCATGTACTAAATCTAGTCAGTTTAGCACAAAATGCGGGAGAGGAGAAACTTCTAGACGCAAATCAACCTGTGCCCTGAGAATAGGGGAATTTTTAACTGGGCAAGCTGAGAGCTGTCTTTGATATGATCAGATGTTTCACCACATCATAAATCCTACAGCAGGGGTATATCAGAGCTATAGAGACTCTTTCAACTACTGGGCTGAGGTAGCCCTGGCTGATATCTGAGGCTTTACACTTGTGAAGCTAGCACTGAAATCAGTGGGATCCTTTCAAATGGGCTATTTAAACTGCTATTTGGGCTGGGTGTTAGGTCCCTGGATTTGTCCAACAGTGCTTAATTTAGGACCTTTATTACTTCTGGACCCCACATTAATTAATTAATGCCATTTAAGGTCAGTATGAGATACAAGATGCAGGCTGTTCTTACAGTAATGTGAGTCTGGCTAATTAAACTAAGGATTTGCAGAGAATGGCTTTGCAATTCACTAACATGCTATAAGGAAGGTATATTGATTTAGAAAATCTATAATGCAAAAACACACAGCATTTTAAGCATTTTATTCTCCAGCAAAGCCTGATTCACGGTTAATCAAATATTTTAATTGCATTTATCTGAATCACATAAATAGAGCTGGATAAAGGATTATGCTTTGTCTTAAATTGTATCATGATGAGATAAAGAACTTTATCTTAACTCACAGTCTTTTCTCTGGATTTCGTTGCTTTAAACTGCTCAGATATTTTAGCATTGTTTTATGATTCTACTTTCAGAAATCACACAAGGTTTCCCTTAAAACCTTGATACGTAAATTGGAAAAAACAAAGGACCATACCCTTCCAAATCTTGCTCCCAAGCATGGGAATACAGTGGTTAATATTTCAAGTGAGCAAAACAAACTACATTAACTTAACATTACTCACCAGATTTTCAGCCTAAATTTTATCTCTAAATTTTGCCCACAGTATTTGCATCCATAATTGATTGCAGTGATCATATTTTGTGCATGAAAATTCACATTTGTCACTCAAGTGCTTGAATGGATTACTCACATTCCTGTGTGTGTACACAAAGTGGGTGCATACCTTGTTTTGTGAGCATGGTCAAATAGTTGTATATGTAAAAATGGGCACTCAAAACTTGAGGGCAGATTTAACTTTTTGCAGTTATGCAATTTATTTTCCAAGTGAAGTTACTGCTATAAATAACAGCATGTTAAAAATGTGCATACAACAATGCTAAAAATATATCATGATCTCAAAATGTAGACATCACTAATGACTCCATAGGTGATTTTATGTGCACAAGTGTGACACACACAATAAATAGCTATTTTTGTAATGAAAACCCAAAATGGAGGATTATGGTTTTCATCCGATGCAGGCATGTAATGATTATGTTCATGGAAATTGAGGGGAAGGATTCTCTTGTGATTAAGACTTGGGACTGGGATTCAAGAAATCTGGGGTCAATTCTCAGCGCTGTCAGAGATTTCCTGAATGAGCTTAGGCAAATCACATAGACCCAATACAGGAAATACTTAAGCACACTGCACATCGTGTAACATCATTTAATAATAAAGTCAATGGGAATTAAGCACATGCTTTTTACTCTGTGTTTGCATAGGGAGTAGCCCTATGGGGTGTGTGGATTATTGAACTCTTAAGAATGAGCCTTTGAAAATTCAAATGTTGCATTTTATGAGGCTACTAGAGCTGGGAAAATACTGAAGAAAGCATTCAGGATCATACTGTGAATAACACCCACAGGTTCGCTACAGTGATGTTCACAACCCCTTTTATTGGCTATCCTCAATGTGCAATTTTATTATTTACAAGAATGTTTACGGAGGTTAATATTCTTCCTGGTCCAGAGGGTCAGAACAAGGGCTATGCACCAGTTAGGTCACAATTAAACCCTATTCTGAGGATATAAATGGGACTTACATGCTGCATAGGCCTTGTGGTAGCCTTTGGAATACAGCTGATTTCCACCTGGAAGGAATATCCTTCATACATATTGCTCAAGTGTCACACTGCCTTGTCATTGATACCGATGTAAGTATGTGTCCATGAGAACGTTTGGGACTGAGATGATTTATTCAGTTCCCCTCTCATATATAAAAGTTTCAGCCATCCAATCATGGAGCAGAAACAATAGTATGTAACCTATAGCGGTTATCAGTCATATAGCATAAATAGTAAATGTGCTAAGTGTTAGTTGTTTTGAATAATCTGCAAGTAACTGATGAAAATGCTTTACATAAAACACTTGTTGAATAATTTGCATTAACAAATACACACAAATTAAACTCATTGGATTGTTAATGGCAAAAGGGAGAATGTGGATGAGGTCATATCTTTTACTGGACCAACTTCTCTTGGAGAAGAGGAAGGAAGCAGAGACCTGAAGAAGAGCTCTGTATAGCCTGCAAGGTTGTACTTTCTACCAACAGAAGTTGGTCCAATAACAGATATTACATCACCCACCTTGTGTCTTTCATATTCTGGGATCAGCTCGGCTACAACAATACTGAAAAAAGGGACTCAGTTCAATACAGTCTATTGTTTGCTGTCAATAGAGCATGACCTGATCCAACAGCTCCCCTGACAAACCATATTTGTTTCTATTTAAAGGTATATAAAAAGAGACCTTATATTACAATTAAACAATGGGTGTTTCCCTTGTGATGTAGGAAGAGGGCAATGTAATGCATAAAACTACCTGGTGAAATGAAAAATGTCCTCCACAGTTTCTTGTCACGAGTAACATCCCTAATTTCTCTGGTCATATTAACCAGTCTACCTGCAACAGGTGGAACACGACGAAAATCTAGGATCCTGGAAGTGAAATAAAAGGGGCAGTTTACTTTTAAGAGTCTTTAAACAAACAAACAACAACAACAAAACCTCTGATAATTCCTGCCTCTAAAAACATAACTGTGATGCAAACTAAAGAGGTACATTATACCCAGAAGGCACCATCTAAATTTTTCTGTGGCCTTCATATTTCAAAGACCCTCATCAAGTTTAAACCAGATCATCCATGGTGCATAGTATACATGCTCAAGATGTAATGTTAAACGTTCATTGTTATGAGTCCTGATTTAGCCTTATTGTATAAAGCATAAGAACTGCCATACTGGGTCAGACCAAAGGTCCATCTAGCCCAGTATCCTGTCTTCTGACAGTGGCCAATGCCAGGTGCTTCAGAGGGAATTAACAGAATTGGTAATCATCAAGTGATCCAAGCAGAATCACTATATGATTAAAAGCAAGAGGATACAATGTTTCATTAAAAAATTAAGCAATGTAATGTCCTAGAAATCTAAGATACAAGAGACCTATTTGTTAGTACAGTCCAACTCCTCACCAATGCAGGATTGTTCTCTAAAGGACATTATCCATTGCTTTTTCACTGGTGTTTTGAGTGAATCTAGACACAGGGTTCCAATGTCGTCCATTGGTAATCTATTACCCTCATTCCAGGATATCCAGAGAGGTCCAAAAGGTCCCAACCTAACCCTTGTCTGGGTAGCCCTAAAGGCCCAAACCTAACCCTAAGTGGAGAGTCCTAGGGGCATCAATTCTAACCCAAGAAAAGGAAGCACTGTGGGCCTCAACCCTAACCTGGAAAGCCCTATAGGCCCTAACTCTAAACTGGGGAGCTCTACAGACCCCATGTTTTATACTAGGCTGGGGAATCCCTAAAAGAAGAGTTCTATGGGCACCAACTCTAACCCAAGGTTAACTAGTTTTAGGGTATGTCTACATTACAGTTTGCAGCAAACTTCCTGACCTGGTAGATAGACCTGAGCTAGCAGGGCTCTTGCTAGTGCATTAAAATAACTACATGGACATTGCGACACTGGTGGAGGCTCAGGCTAGCGACCCAAGTTCAGATCCAGGGTGTAGGGTGGGCTTGAGCTTGGGTGGCCAACTCAAGCCTCCATTGGAGCTGCAACATCCTCACTGCTACTTTTAGCTTGCTAGTGTGAACACCACTAATGCAAATTTGTCTAGTAGGCTGGGAGGCTTGCTTCCAGATGCAGTGTAGACATATGCCTCAGAGCCTTAAACCTAACCTTAGACTAGGGTGCCCTATGGATCTCAACCCTATGCTTAGGGTAGAGAGTTCTAGGGACCCCAACCATAATTCAAGGCTGGGAAGCCCTGGGGACCCAATGCAAACCCTAGGTTGGGAAGCGAAATGAGACTCAATCCTTTCACTAGGTCAGGGAGCTGTATCAGCCCCAATTTTACCCTAGGCTGGATAGCCCAACAGATCCAACCCTAGACCTAGGTCTGGGAGCCCTATGAGTCCCAATCCTGTACCTAGTTGGAGAAGCCTTATTGCCCGCAACCCTAATCTTAGCCTGGAAGCCTTATGGCCCTCAACCTGTCCCTAATCCCTACCATCCACTACCATAATCTTAGGCCAGGAAGTCCTATATATATCAATCCTAATCCTAGGATGGATAGCACTACCAGACCCAAACCCAATTCTCTACCATCCCTGACTCAAACCCCAGGCCAGGAAGCCCTACAGGCCCTGACCCTGACCCTAGGGTGGGCAGCCCTATGGCTCGCAACCCTAGCCATAACTCCAGAATCCTTATTGGCACAAACCCAACCCTATATGTGGAAATTCTATTGGCCCCAACCTTTATCTGAGGCCTGGAAGTCCAAGAGGTTCCAACCCCAAACCTTGATCTGGAAGCCCAACTGGCTCCAATCATTACCCTAATCTGAAATGTCCAATGGGTTCCAACCATGACTCTAGCCCAGGACAGTCCTCCAGTCTCAATCCTAGCGTAAACCATGGTATCCAAATGATCTCAAATCATCATCCTAGCTCTGATTGCCACTCATATCTGAACTCTGGGCCTGATGTGTCTCATGGGATCCAACTGTAACCCTTTCCCAGGATTCCCTACAGTCCCTGCCCTAACTCTATTATGAATTGTCCAAGAGACTCCCACTCTACCCCAGCCAAGAACGTTTTATGGCCTCCAAGTCTGGCCCTCACCCAGGATGTGCAAGAAACTGCACCCTAATTCTAATCCAGAAAATGCCATGGTCTCTAACTGTAATCCTAGATTCCCAGTAAATCCCACCCATAATCTCTGACCTGGAGGTTAAATGGGCTCCATTCCAAAGGCTATCTTGGACACACAGATGGCTCCATCAGGGTCCAGAACCTAATCCTCTCCTAGACCAACCAATGGGCCCCATTCCTCATTGTAACTGTGGGCCTAACTATGACCCTAACTCTAAACTTTGTGCACAATGGCCCTCAGCAGCCAGTCCCAACCCCAACCTTATGAAACCACCATCTCTTCTACTCTCTCTGTTCATCATTTATTTTACTCTTCTCTGAGTGCTCTCCTGCTTTTCAATATCTACCTCATATTCACATGCCTAGAACTAATTGAAGTAGGACAGGTTCAGTTATACCAATGCCATGTCTCCCCCATGACATGAGACCTCTCCATATGCAACTCAAGATCACATTGTCATGTGTAGCAATAGACTCTTCTCTTTAATATCGCCTCTAATTCATTTGGACCATTATTTCTTTTCAGATATCTTCCTCCCAAAGTAAACCTTTGTTTCTAATTATTATTTCTCATTTTCATTCTGTTCCATTCATTTCTTCATGTAGATTGCTCACCCTTTTCATGTTATTTTCTATTTTTAAAGTAACTAAATTTTTGCCAGGCAGGAGGGTTTGGAATAAAATGCACATCACATTTAATTTTTCTTTTAAATATTATTTCGTTTTACTTACCTGTCCAAGTGAAATGCTGCTATTTCAGCATTATGCCTTTCATAGTCTGAGAAATAAAAGAAGTCAGGTGGGGTTTCCTGTTCTCTGGTTTGCCTGCAAAGAAAAACAGGCATGACAAATAAGGGTTAGTATTTATAATGAGCAATGCTCAAAAATCAAGCCCTTTGCTCTCAAGAGTTCAGTATTGGTTGCTTAATCGAAGGCCCCTAAAAATACTGCATGTGCGAATTATTCACCATAAAGTAATTTTATCTTTCTTACTTCTGTAACAAAGTTCTGAATTCCAAGCCTATCCTCCTGCATGAAGGCTGCTGTCACAAGTGCTGTTCCACTCAAGATACTCGCTCTATTTAACAAGATCTGTTTTATCACTCAAACATTTCATTAGTGGTAGCAGTGAAAAGAATGTCATATCATTAAATTATCATAAACTGTAATTATAAAATTTCCAAAAGTAATAAAATTTTGCTTTCATCTTTGGCAGTTGTGGAGCTGCTATCTAAAATATGACTCTTCTTTTGTATTACTTGGATCCAACAATGACATGTTTTCTTCATTTCAGAAGAAATGGAACCATTCCAGTTTGACTGCAATGACATACGTCACATTTCAAAGAACATTAACAAGATTGTACTCCAGAGAAGTGTCAAGAATTTGTTGTTCCTACATTTTAAGCACAAATAAAAACTGTTTTTTTTAATAGAAAGATAAAGCTCAAACATCAAACTCTGCTAAAAATGGAAAGATCTTTACAGGTAACATAGGGGCAACCTCTGGGCCCTGTGAAGCCAATGGGAGTTTTGCATTAACTTCAGTGGGTCCAGGAATTGGCCAGGGGATGAAATTCACCCTGTGCAGTTGACCATCACAAGACCTATGACTCCATTAAGTTCCACTTATACCATATCTTGAGGACTTAAATATGACTTAAGTGTGACATAGGTCGTCTGTAGACCATCTGCTTGGGGTGAATTTCATCCCAAGAACACTGCCCTATGTATAGGTATTGTTTTTCTTTCTACAGACTTTGTATAGTACAAAGTAGTCCATGCCTTAAATGAAGCATAATTGCAGACACATAGAGACTATCAACATATTTATTTTCTTGTCACGTGTCATTCAAATTGTGGCTATTTGTGGGCCATAAGCACGCCTATTGAGGGTACAAAACTTAGCACTGCAATCGTAATTTTCACACATGTGGTCCCCTGCTCAGCAGAAGTGCTGCGGTGTGGCAATCAAATAAGCAATCACTGCTCTCCATTTGCTCCTGTTGTTGCAAAAAGGCAGTAAAGGATAGAAGCTAGAAGTGATACCAGGACAAAATAAAACTAATGTTTTCGAGATAGAAACAAGGGAAAAGGTGAAATAGCCACAGGGATGAATAAAGTTGAGTTGGCTTATGGTACGGTAAATAATAAATACAAAACTGCTAGGTTAGCTGCAGCCTCATTGTACAGTTCCATATCAACTGTATGTTGTAACCTCAGTAGTAGAGAAATGAGTTTTGACTGTACATTTCGGGAGAAGGAAATTAACATATTTCTACTGGGCAGAAAAGGATTTTGATTGCTTATTTTTTCTGATTTTAATAAATTTTGGCAACTAATTGAAAGAGAAAAAGACACAACTCCAGTATTTTGCAAAGCTTACCATTCACTCAATGCAGCTGATAAGCTTCAGAAAATATTACTAATTAGCTAATCAGTACCATCTGCTTTTTATCTTCTAGAGAGTTTAAACATATCATGATTGTTCCTTTAAAAAAAAAATCCTGATTGAGAAAATAAGACCCAAATAAAGGGTAGATCTTAATCCTGAAAGTGCAACTATCCACAGAAAACCATCATAGTTCCTTACTGCTGCATATCTGACATATGGGGCAGTCAACTCATTACATAGCTGTAGGAATAGTATATTCCCACAAATTTCATTTTTCTATTAGCTCCTTGAAGCTCCAGGCAAAGGTAATGGATATTATTAATTGTAGAATCAGTACTTTTTTTTCCTGCAGGCTTAACCTTGTTTATATAGATTTCTGTACTGTTGTTATACATTTTCAAATGGCAATGCACCATCCTCAAGGCCATGATCTTGGATATGTCGAGGAGCAAGACCAGTGGTGAGCAACCTGCGGCCCATCAGAGTAATCTGCTGGTGAGCCACGAGACAGTTTGTTTACATTGACCGTTTGCAGGCACGGACTCCTGCAGCTCCCAGTGGCCAAGGTTCACCGTTCCCGGCCAATGGGAGCTGCGGAAAGTGGCAGCCCACAGGTCGCAGGTTGCCCACCACTGAGCAAGACACTAATGGAAATGCCCAAACAATGGATAGGACGCTGAACTCATGGCTAAGTCTGGACAGAGTTACCCATATCTTTTAAATCTTGACTTGATGGCAAAAATAAACTACCGACACTAATTATTTAAAGTCCTGTTGATAGTCCAGCTCACGTGCTCTATATAGATACAGAAAAACACCTGATCAGCAGAAGTAACCAGCATGCATATTCTTTCCCTGTATTTTCACAGAAATAATGATTGGGTGCTTTTTGAATTGGGTCCTGATTCAATATAAATCAGAAGGAAGATTTTTCAAGTCCCAGAATTTCTACAAAGCTATGCAGAGTCAAGTTGGGGCAGGCATAGAAGACCCCACTCAGGGGCCTGAGAATGAAACTCCTCTCCCAAACAACCTCAGCAGGGTCTTCAAATGACCTCAGTGTCCTCCCTAGCATCAGAGTTCCCCCAAGATCCTAGCATTCTCTAGTGATCTACTAGCACTTTATTGACCCTAGCTTGAAAGCAATTAGAAAACCCAAGCATCCTTTGGGGCCTGATCCCAAGCTAGAACCCACCTGGCATCCTGAAGCCTTCATCTCTGGTGACCTATTGTAATGTCCCATGGTAGGAACTGACTACTGATACTTAAGAAGGAAATGACTACAATTCATATTGTAAACGGTCTCTTGGGTTGACTTTGATATCCCACAATGTTATTTAAATGCATGTTTACAGCTAATTGGAGTACACACTAGCAACTGAAAGATTTGTTGACAACTCCTCAGCTACCAATGAGCTGGATGCCACTCTATGTATCTAGAGCAAGGTATAAGAGATGCGATGTGCGTGGCACTAGGTACACTACAGAATTTAAAAGGCCATCTGAAGCTGACACCATTTTTTGACAATGCTTTCTTAAAAAACAATGGTCAGTTCCCAGGGACTGTGTTTATCTGTGTTATGAAGGCACAAAACAACAACAGGCGCCACAATTTAAATATTCTCCTTATTCAAGTTTGTATGATTTATATTTGAATTTATTTTACCATAAATTCAAAACCAAAACCAGTTTGACTATTATCTGGTGTGTGCAGTCAAAGTGCTTGGCAGCGTGGTTAGAAGAGAATTCTCTGGGCCAAATTCTATTTGGATTTCTACATGTGTAGAGTCAAAGGATCAAATTCAGCTCTCAGCTACACTGATGAGACTCCATTTGGTCCTATGGATTTATTCTGGTTTTAGATAATTGTAAATGAGATCTTAATTTGTCACCCAATCTCTAACTAAAGTGTTGGGAAAGGAGTCCTGATTTTTGAATCCATTCCAGGTCAATTACAATAGTGCATGAAACCACTTAATCCCTCCTGTAGCATGTTTTAAAGTAGAATTGCATTTTAAAAGACCAGAAATAAAGCCTATTGTTTCTGGTTTATTAAGTGATGGCTATTGAACAAAGACTAGCTCATAAAATGACAAAAGCAATTAGATATTTGAACAAACAGACCAAGAAGGTAAGACCGCTGCAGAAGTTTAGATCTCTTCCTGATAATAAATTAAGGACAATGGTAGGAGCTGCTCAGTGTCAGCATTAAAATCACACACCATCCACTATTTCAGGATCTACTGTTTGCGGAGGATGGGGGAGAATTTCTGGCTGGTCTTCCTATTTTGCAAACAGTTGGAATCCAGTACTCCTCTCTTTGGGGGAAGATTTGACAGATTTCTATAATGACCAAATGGGAAGTTCTGGAGGAGAGACAGCTGGAGTTCTGCTCATACTGCATGTAGTTAAAATTTTTTCAGTGGCACAAGACCAAATGAGTTACAACACCAGTAGAAAACAAATCAGAACTAGCAACCTTTGTAGAGGAGAAACAAGAACTAACATGAAAAATCAAAGCCACTGAAAATCCTGAACATAATTGGTAGAAAAATAAGAACAAAGCAAAAAGTGGAATTTTAAATTAATGGGAACACATATGGTTTTACATAAGATGAGCTTTATCCATGATCTGACCTAGCAATTCACGCTAAAGAAGGGAATAACTAAAATCATTCAAATTAATGAATGCTTTCTGGGATAATCATGGAGAGCTGACTCCATTTTCATTATTATTCCCACATGATTTGTTGTTCAATAACATTTTGACATTTGACATGACGATTTATGTGTGAAAATATTTGCAAATCCCCCCACATTTCAAAAACGTTAGCATACTCTTTTTTCGGTCCATAATTTTACACCTTAACTGCAATATTCATTGTTTCCTGTTCATTACTGGCAAGTCATGAATCTCATCCACACATTAAGATCATAAAGTGGTCTCTGGCTCGTTGGCTTTTTCAGAGAAAGCTGCTATAGAAACTAAGTCTTTAGCCTAGTAATCTAAGGCTAGTTTCCAAGACCTCTCTCCAACGCCTGCCTGTTATCAGTAGTACTAAAATGTAGCGTGCCTGTGGGTGCCTCCTCACCACTCAATAGAATTCCATCTAGATGTCATACTTCTTCAGCACAGGCTGCGGTAAGTTCCAAATCATATGCATAGCAGTCAAAAAGCAAGTTAGACATTACTGATATATATAAGGACATTCACAGTTTGCTGTCAATCCAGAGACATTCCAGAAGCATCTTTGTATCCAAACAACTGTATTTTAACTAATCAAAGGCCTTGTCGTTGGTTTATTATTATGGATTCATATCTTTTTAAATAGGCCATGCTTTCTACTTTTTTTTTAAAGGAACACCCAACAGGAATCAGCAGAATCAACTAAAAGGATTACAGAGGACCAGTGGATTACAACAGCATACATGCACAGCATAGAATAGCAGGGTTGGAAGGGACCTCAAGAGATCTAGTCCAACCCCCTGCTCAAAGCAGGACCAATCCCCAATTTTTGCCCCAGATACCTAAATGACCCCCTCAAGGATTGAACTCACAACCCTGGGTTTATCAAGCCAATGCTCAAACCACTGAGCTATCCCTCCCTCCAAAAACGCACAAGGTATCAGTACGGCTGACTGGATGAGTACAACAAACAAGTGTCTATCTCCTTTTGCGTGTCACACTCTGGTTTCAGGTAAGAATCTGAGCTCTCTAAGGGCAGCGACTATGTCTAGCTGTTGTAGACCCTTTAGCACAATGGGGCCCTCGTCCTAATTGGACATTATCACAATACACATAACAATAAGTATTTTGGCAGCAGAGAATGGGATTGTTTGGGGAGGAGTGGTGTTAATTCTACAGCAGCAGGACCAGTAAAAGACTTAACAGGCCAATGAACATTGATAAGAAAGTAGTTTGGGCTTTCTAACAGATAATTGGAGATTATCAGGGTGTACCCACAGCTATCACTTGTTATTGTTCTCTTTTTAAAAAGTGATGTTCCTTTGATATGTCTATTCCCATTCCCTGTGAAATATTCAAGATGCTTAAATCTTGGTTCCTCTTGACTGAAGACACTTTGGCATAACATAAATACAATAAATAAATACAATGATAAAATACAATTAATATAGTACTAAAATGTGTCACTTAGTACTAGCTTGCAGTTTGACTAACCATTTTTCCATGAAGACAGGTTTCAGAGTAGCAGCCATGTTAGTCTGTATCCGCAAAAAGAAAAGGAGGACTTGTGGCACCATAGAGACTAACACATTTATTTGAGCATAAGCTTTCGTGAGCTGAATGCATCCAACGGAGTGAGCTGTAGCTCACGAAAGCTTATGCTCAAATAAATTTGTTAGTCTCTAAGGTGCCACAAGTCCTCCTGTTCTTTATTCTTCTGACTAGCTGAAGAAACAGAATGGAAGTCCAGTGACAACTTGCAATTTTTTCTTTTTCTTTTCTTTGTTTTTTGCTTTTTCTTTTTCTTGTTGTTATGTCAAATTGGATTGTGCAGCACTGGAATCTAAAGTGCCCTGAGATAATCTAAAGCTTATTATTCTAAGTGAAGGAGGCAGCCGATAGAAAAAAGGATGTCTCTGAAGCAGCTGCAGTCCTTAGTAGGGCACTTAAATTTTGCATGCAGAGTCATATCACTAGGGAGAGCTTTTTATCAGCATTTGGCATCAGCTAGAGCAGGTGGAAAAAATGCCACTTAATTTTATAATACATTTTAGGGGCTTAGTATGTCTTTAGGAAGATAAATGATGTTGCTAATGCATTGACATCTACAGTAGCAAAGATATCTGGCGCCTATTTCCAGCTCCTTGTGGAATCTTAGCAGCTGATAGCTTTGGCTTTATCAAAGCATTCTGTTACAAAGAGCACTCCTAGGGACTATCTGAGCTGTTTACAAGAGCAGAATATGGTCCAGAAAATGAGCGGCCAATCCCGGAATGCAAAGACGTGCAATTTAACGTGCTACAGAACGGATGTTTGGCCCGCTCAATTGCTCTCATCCAAATGACAATATAGACTTTTGCAAGATGTTTAGACTCCTCTCATTTCACTACTGTTTTATGATTAGAAAAATGGAAGAATATTTACCTGGGCTGAAAGGCAGAAATTCACACAGGGATGCAACAGTGTAGGAATAAATAACAAACTGCTAAAAGGATAAATACCAAGACCATGCTGCTGCATGTGGGCCTCTTTTTTTTCTTTTTAGGGTATACAGAAAAGAAAAGCTTTACAACAGCACATGCCCAAAGACTAGCTAACTTAACATGAATAGCAGAATTGCAATCAGATGAATGGTGTCCCGCTAAGGAGAGAGAGAAAATTGTATATAGAAATCCTATTGTTATATACAGAAGAAAAACAAACAAACCATGAATGGTCCACTGAACCTTCTAAAATGTAGTTGCTGAGATTATTTTTCCTTTCCCACTGCCTTGCCCAATACATCTTCCTTCTTGAATGTACATGCTGGCTCCACTCTCCTACCATGTTAAGTTCAAGCTTTTCCTCATTTTCAAAGGTCTCCATGACTTTTCCCCTTAGTACATCTCTATTTTCATGTCTGCCTGTCCCATTCGCCCTCCCATGTTGCTCTCCTTATTCCACCAATGCTTACTTCTTGATTGTGCCATTGTCTCCTTTTCAGGTATCGTGCCATCTTTCATACTGTCTTGTACTCAGGGCAGAACATCTCAACAGATGCTTGCCAAACTTTCAAAAGAAGGTCTACACACAACCTGTTCTCTGAAGTGTTCTAGCTAGGGCCCATGTGGTTCTCTCCTTGAGTTCTGTGCTCCACAATCTTTGGACTTGGTCTTTCAAGGTGTTGAACACCATCAGTTCCTATTGCCAAAGTGAGATTAGGTGTGCTCAACACCTTGCAGGCTGCAAACTTTTCAGACTAGGAGCTCCACTGATTCTTTAGCAACAGTTCAGCTATGGTGCAGAGCTGTGCATACTGGCTGGCCTGTATACATATTAATCCATTGGGGTTTTTTGTTTTGTTCATTAGAACAACATTACAAAAATATTAGAAATGGGACAAAGCCAGGACCTTTTATTTTAACACCTCCTTCTCTCCAAACTTTAGTGGTTTGGATAATATGGAATCCAGATGCAAACAAACCCTGATTTGGGTATGCAAAACCAAAACTCATCCCAGGAGGTTTTGCAATACCCATACCTCCTCAGGCCAATGATAATAAAATGTTACTCAAATCCTACCCAAAAGGGGTGAAAAAAGAGAAAAAATATAAATATCATGCTAAATAGAACACAAGTTACTAACCCTGACTGTAAAACCTATAAAATATAACTGCATGTACTGTCAGGGTTACTAACATGTTTCAATGTCAGAAAAAGCTATGTAATGTTATTTAAGGGTCTCCAATAAAACAACAGAAAAAAATTAAGAGGGTCTTTACAGATGTACATTTTTCCAGCCATGAGATTTTTATTTTCTCTTGTAATGTTCTGGATTTGGGGCCCAATCCTTCCCTGATTTATATACCCTGTCCATTCCATTGACTTTATTGGGATTGTGCTGGGTATAAAGTCAGGGACTCAATTTGGCATACCATCTCTAGTCTAAAACCCTATATAGTTTATCAAAGAAAGGGTCACTAAAGCAGAAGATAATTCTGTGAGACAGGGCAGTTTTTCCAGTCATTCTGTGTTGCTTTCAGCTGCACAGAACAGGAAGGGAATTTTTGATCAGAATAAGAAGTATGAAGTTTGACCAGTTTGGAAAAAGCAATTCTATTTCAAGACCTGTCAAACAAGTAGCTGCACTTCCTCATGAGAAAAGCAATGGCAAAATATTAGTACTAGTGTAAGCGCATTAGTGAAGATGTCCAACAGATCCATCATACTTTTTGGCATGAGCCGGGCAATATTTCATTCCCATTCTTTCTGAAACCCACCTGATACACCAGTGTCACACCTACAAGATTTCAAAAGAATACAAAACAAAATTAGATACAAACCATGTAAGACACACTAAACAATTGCAGAAAAAGGAACGGAATATAATAATACCTAACTCTTAGCAGATGTATATGTGTACATTTTCTGTGTACAGTACATGTACCATAAGATCAAATACCCTGTATTCTCTGAAAAAAGAAAAGGAGTACTTGTGGCACCTTAGAGACTAATAAATTTGTTAGTCTCTAAGGTGCCACAAGTACTCCTTTTCTTTTTGCGAATACAGACTAACACGGCTGCTACTCTGAAATCTGTATTCTCTGGTAGCTTCTGACATAATAAAATCAAACAAGTGCTTAACCCAGGGTTGTGAGTTCAATCCTTGAGGGGGCCATTTAGGGATCTGCAGCAAAAATTGGGGATTGGCCCTGCTTTGAGCAGGGGGTTGGACTAGATGACCTACTGAGGTCTCTTCTAACTCCGATATTCTATTCTATTCTATTCTATTTCTTAGACTATTTGTCTATACAACCCTTCTTTTCTGCAGCAAATATTTCAGTTCTAACAGTCAGGCCTTCAGTGTTTAAACTTGCATGCAAGTTTAAACAGTTGAGGTGAGGTGAGTTTTTCCAATGTCATGGGCTAGATTCTGCTCTGGGTTATTATTACACCAGTGCAACTCTGTGGAGTATTGGTATGCTAAGAGCAATATTTGGTCCTACGCTTTTTTAAATCAGCTTCTGTACCAAATGACCAGAGGATAGCTAATGTGATGCCAATTTTTTTTTTTAAAAAAGGCTTCAGAGGTAATCCTGACAATTACAGGCTGGGAAGCCCAAATTTAGTACTAGGAAAATTGGTTGAAATTATAGTAAAGAACAGAATTATCAGACACATAGATTAACATGATTTGTCGGTGAAGAGTCAACACAACGTTTGTAAAGGGAATCGTGCCTCACCAATCTATTACAATTATTTGAGGGAGTCAACAAACATATGGTGTACTTGACTTTCAGAAAGCCTTTGACGAGGTCCCTCACTAAAGGCTCTTAAGCAAAGTAAGCAGTCCTGGGATAACAGGGGATGTCCTCTCATGGATCAGTAATTGGTTAAAACACAGGAAACAAAGGGTAGGAACAAATGGTCAGTTAACAGAATGGAGACAGGTAAATAGCAGTGTCGCCCAGGGATCTGTCCTGGGACCAGTGATATTCAACATATTCATATATAATCTGGAAAGAGGGGTAAACAGTGAGGTGGCAAAGTTTGCAGACAATATAAAATTACTCAAGATGGTTAAATCCAAAGCAGACTGCAAAGAGTTACAAAGGGATCCCACAAAACTGGGTGATTGGGCATCAAAATGACAGATGAAATTCAATGTTGATAAATGTAAAGTAATGAATAATGGAAAATATAATCCAAACATATAAAATGATAGGGTCTAAATTAGCTGTTACCACTCAAGAAAGAGATCTTGGAGTCATTGTGGATAGTTCTCTGAAAACATCTGCTCAACGAGCAGCAGCGGCAATCATAAAAGCTAATAGAATGTTATGAACCATTAGGAAAGGGATAGATAATAAGACAGTAAACATCATAATGCCACTATATAAATCCATGATATGCCCACATCTTGAATACTGAGTGAAGTTCTAAAAAAAGATATATTAGAAATGGAAAAGGTGCAGAGAAGGGCAAGAAAAATGATTAAAGGTATGGAGCAGCTTCCATCTGAGGAGAGATTAAATAGGCTGGGACTGTTCATCTTGGAAAAGAGGCAACTAAGGGGGGATACTATAGAGGTCTATAAAATCATGACTGGTGTGCAGAAAGTGAATAAAGAAGTGTTATTTATCCCTTCTCAAAATACATGAACCAGGGGTCACTCAATGAAGTTATTAGGCAGCAGGTTTAAAACAAACAAAAGGAAGTACTTCTTCACATAATGCACAATCAACCTGTGGAACTCATTGCCAGGGGATGTTATGAGAGCCTAAAGTTTTACTGGATTCAAAAAAGAATTAGGTACGTTCATGGAGGACAGGTACATCAGTGGCTATTAGCAATATTATCTGGGATGCAACCCCATGCTCTGGGTTTTCCTAAGCCTCTGACTACCATAAGCTGGGACTGGACAACAGGGAATGGATCACTTGATAATTGCTCTGTTTTTCTCTTTTAAGCATCTGGCACTGGCCACTTTTGGAAGATGGGATACTGGGCTAGATGGACTATTGATCTGACCCAGTATGGCTGTTTTTATGTTCTTAATAGCTGCTATTAACAATTCACACACTCACACACCCCTACACATGAATTGGTTAAGTAATTAATGAATTATTATTATTATATGCAATGGCCACTTCTTGGCCAACACTGGGAACCTACAGTGTGACAAGCATGAGTTCTAAGGCTTGAGCTAAACTTTCAGGATGAGAGCTGAAACAAATCCTCCTTGCATCAGACACAGAGGGCAGTGCATAACACACTTACCAGCAGGTTACATGTACACACTTAAATTGTGTGTGTTATTACAGACAAAAGGGTATATATATATAGCGATTTACTGCAAATTCTCTTTCACCTTCCTTTTTTAGATGGGTGGGGAGAAGAGGATGAAGTGGGTATCAGAGCCACACAGGCTAACTGGCTATGCACGTTAGATATAAAGGATTCTTAGCCATCAGCCATAAACCGCAGTGCTTGTATGCAAAATGAAGGACTCATGGTATGAAAAGAAAGACAAGTGCTGGGAAGCTCCTGTCACTAATTTATTTTGTGAATAAGAAAAATCTTAATCCAGAAATAACATTTGATGAATCTTCGAGATAGAAACCTGGCTTCACATACAGGAGTAGGAAGATTAAGAGGCACTTGACAGCACTACAAAACAGTTCTCTGTAACCACATTAATATGGTCAATGTTGTTGCCACAGCAGGGAGAAAAGAGTCTCATAGCAATTAAATAAGCAGAAGAGATCATTAACGAGGGGCTGCAATGATATTTTGCGCATCTATTTAATGCATCTGCATTAGGAAATTATAACAGATGCAAATCTTTTTGCCTATATAATTGACTTTCTCTTTTAGATGCTTTCATTTTATGAAGAGGGTGAGGTGTGCATTTTTGCCATGACTAACCCATGAAATCTGTCATTTCTCCCCCCACCCCCACATCTCCTTGGAGGTCCTGGTTATATATTGTCTGCTCACCATAAACAGCAAACATGAAAAAATGATACTGCTGCAAAAAAAGTGCTTTGCAAAAAAATTGCCAGTGCAAACATAAGCTTAGTTTGTGCTCATGCAGTCTCAGACTTCCTTCAGAGGAGGAAATATAGAATATTTTGTACAAAGAAGGGGTTTGAATATTTACACATTTGTAGTGCTCTGGCATGGATGGAAGAAAAACACCTACAAAATCAGAGGTTTAAACAGTCCTTCAGCACAGAGAATGTTGTGTAATATGTACTGTGTCTGGGGTCACTCAGGGGTAAAGATTTAAAGGAACAATAACATTAAATGAATTAGAAACACCAAATAGCTCAAGTTTCCTTTGACAGAAAAGGGGATTTTTGCAGTACAATGCATACAATGCAATACAATACAATGCAATACAGTGCCACAGATACTCCAGGTTTAAAAAGAACTACTTCTTCTATTTCTACATATATTGCCAAAAAAAATCTTTTGAATATGTTATGAACATGATGAACTGAAAATCAGATATATAAAGTCTGTCAACCTATTCATCAAGCTCCTAATGTATCCCCCATCACTGTGGTATCTTACAGCATCACAAATATTAATGTATCCTCAAAATGCCTCTGTGAGACAGGAAAGTGTTATTCTTATTTTACAGGTGAAGAACTGAAACACAGAGATATTGAGGGCTCAGTTCTGCCATGAGTAACCTAATCTAGCACAGCACTTAAGATCATACTTAACTTTAAGCACCTGAGTAGTCAATGGGTCGAACCGCGTTCCTTTTTACAATTAAGCACATGCTTCAGTGTTTTGTTGGATCTTGCTACAACGCCCAGTACTTTGCAAAATCAAGCCATAGGTGACTTGACTAATGTCACACAAGCAGATTTTGGCAGAGCCGTAACCTAGAGCTCCTGACACCCGGTCCCGTGCCTGGACTTCAAGATCATCATGCTTTCTTCTCTTATTCATGGTACCAAATATTTTGGGTGAAATCCTGCAAACCCATGAAAGTCAGTGATATTTTTGCCAGGATTTCACCATTTAGATTTCATTGAGGTTTTTGTGCATTGAGTCGACACAGCACAACATGTACCCAAACACTCAGCAACTTCAGAATAATGAAGTGCACACAAAACTCGTCTTTTGCAATGCTATGTACTATGACTGCTTGTGTAAGTAAGGTGAGGAGAATTTGGCTATAAGTGTCAAATCCTGGCTCTCATGTTTTCCCATGAGAGATACACATTACCACTACTACAGCCCATAAAATCTCTACACTGCCTTCTGAGTGCCAGGGACACCATGGATGAATAGGATGGAGCACAAGGACATGGACACTTGCCCTAACTGATAAGGTCAAGCAAACTCGTCTGCAGCCTGACACTTAAAAGTTCCATTAAACAAGTGTTGGAGGAAGTAGAAGAGCGGCACAGTATTTAAACTCTGTATTTTTCCGATTGGCCATAGCTTTTGGGATGTATTTCAAAATGTAGCTCAAAGTCAGAATTTCTTCCTCACTCCCCACTGTATTTTCCACCGAATGCTTCCGATGAAGTGAGCTGTAGCTCACGAAAGCTTATGCTCAAATAAATTTGTTAGTCTCTAAGGTGCCACAAGTACTCCTTTTCTTTTTTGCGAATACAGACTAACACGGCTGCTACTCTGATTCCTCACTCTGTCTCTCTCTATATATATATTTTAAATGAAGTGCTTGTAATTCTAAGATTTAATAAGAACAGATTTCTGTCTTTATTAGCTGTAACATGCAATAAGAATCTCACAGTTACATTTTATGGTAGCATTGCAAAATCAATCAGTAAATAATAAAAAGACCCTTAGATCCTAGTTATGAAATGGTTTGGTAGTACAATATCCATCTCTCCTACTACATGGTACCTCCATCATCGGTCAACCATATAGCCACAGCTGTGCCAGGAATGTTCCCATTCCCAGTGAGTTCCAAGCAGCTGAACATTCTGAAAAACAAAATAAGGTGTGCCTCTAGATGAGTGCAGTGCTCTGTATTTACAGTTTCCCATCGCAGGGATAACTGATAACTGTGTTGTACTGAGCTATGATATTTATTCTGACAAAAGCCAAGTGCCTAAGATTTTGCAAATGTATCTGTTATGAGTCATTATCAAGTGTGGAACTGACGGGGCAAGGCCAGATGGCTATAGAAAAGTAGTGGGAGATAGATATATTAGCTCCAAGCTAAACAAATCCCTGGTACCAGGTTAAGTGAAATGGAAGCAGCTCCAGGTCAATTAAGACACCTGGGGCCAATTAAGAACTTTCCAGAAGGCAGGGAGAATGCTATGTTGATTGGGACACCTGAAGCCAATCAGGGGCTGGCTGTAACTAGTTAAAAGCCTCCCAGTCAGTCAGGTGGGAGTGCATGTCAGGAGCTGTAGGAAGAAGTTGCGCTGTTGGAGAGGCTGAGTAGTACACACCATATCAGGCACAAGGAAGGAGGCCCTGAGGTAAGGGTGAAGTGGAGCTTGAGGAAGTGAGGGCTGCTGTGGGGGAAGTAGCCCAGGGAATTGTACATGTCATGTTTCTAAAAGGTCAGCTACCATAGCTGATACTATTAGGGTCCCTGGGCTGGAGCCCGGAGTAGAGGGCGGGCCCGGGCTCCTCCGCCGCACCTTTGCTCCCTGTTTAATCATTGAAACTGGGAGACAACAGAGACTGTGCAAGGAAGGATAACTTCTCCTCACCTCCCTCGCTGGCTTATGATGAAAGTGGCTCAGTAGACTCTGACCCTTGTCTCTAGAGAAAGAAGGGTTATGTGGAGGATCACAGTGAGCCTCTGAGGCTAGCGAAATCCGCCAGGAAATGCGGGACCCACGGAGGCAAGGACAGAGCTTTGTCACAACTGGTGTCAGAAGTGGGATTCCGTTCACAGCATGGTGGAAGAAAGAGGTTTTTATTTTTTTTTTTTTAAAAAAAGTGCACTGGGGTTTTGGATTTTTTTTTTTTGGTTTTTGTTTGTTTGCTTTATACCACAATGGAGGAGGTGGTAAGAGCTCTGGTACAAGCCCAGCAGGAGGGCACCCAGGTTCAGGCAATGGCACCACAGGAGTCTATACGGCTACAGCAGGAAACCAATCAATTATTGATGAGCCAGGCGACCCAAGATCGTGCCCTCTTGAGAGAGATGGTGGACCAGCTGAAGATCCTCATCACCCAGGCCCGGGGGTCCGACGGAACACAAACCCTGAGGGCCACTGGTTATGTGCCAAAGATGACGTCAGGAGATGACGTAGAGGCATATCTCCTCTCATTCGAAAGGACTGCTCAGCGTGAGGCGTGACCCCAGGAGCAGTGGGCCAGCATTCTCACCCCTTTTTTGTGTGGAGAGGCCCAGAAGTCCTACTTTGACTTGCCTGCCACGGATGCCACTGACTATACCTGTCTGAAGGCAGAGATCCTAGCACGATTGGGGTAACGGCAGCAGTAAGGGCCCAGAGGTTCTAATACCAGGAAATACCAGGAGAACAAACCCCTGAGGTCCCAGCTATTCGACCTCATAAACCTCGCACAGAAGTGGTTACAGCCCGAGGTGTGCAGGCCGGAGGAGATTTTGGAGACCCTGGTCATAGACCATTACATGCGGGGACTGCTGCCAGATCTCCGCAAATGGGTAGGCCAGAACGATCCATCCACGTACAACAAGATGATCACACTGGTAGAAAGACAGATGACAGCCAGGGAACTGACCCGACTACCCAAGGAAGGCCCCTTTCGAAGCAAGCACCTGACCCCAACCCTGGAAGGTTGGACTGCCAAACCCCCGGGGAGTCCTAGGTGGAAGAAGGGGGGGCCGAAAACCAGCAGGGACCCCAGAAGGAAGGGATTGGCCTGAGTGGGGGGAACCCCGGGACTAAACCCCCTAACCCCCCGGGATAGGGGACTGATTAAAAGCAATTATAGATGTTATGCATGTGGGGAGTGGGGACACATAGCAGCACAGTGTCCCAGCACCGAGGAGCCTATGCAATGTAACTTGGGGGATTGGGAGGTCCCATGCTCCCTTATCCATCTCGCGGGGGTCGCATTAGCCCCGCATAATTACACCAGGCCAGTGAGGATAAATGGAGCAGAGACTACAGCACTTGTGGACTCTGGGAGTGCTATCACCCTCATATTGGGTAAGCTGGTAAAAAATAGTCAGCTGCTACAAGCCAAACGCATAGCAGTGGTGTGCGTGCATGGGGCCGTGAGCCATTACCCCACCATCCCAGTGGAGATGGAGGTTCAGGGAAAACCCATTGCCGTGACCGTGGGCGTAGTTCCTAAACTCCCATATCCTGTAGTCATTGGGAGGGACGATCCAGGGTTTGATAATTTACTCCCCCCGGAGAGGCTGGAGGGAGGTGGGGACCTGAGGACAGCAACTCGTCACCGGGGGAATGTCAACCCCTGATGTTCGCTGAGATTTCTCAGGATTTGTTCTCAACCCCCCAAAAGACCTGGAAGACAAAAAAAGAGAGGAAGGCCGCAAAGGCCTTGGGAACCTAGATCCTGACCCAGGGCCAGAAGACCTCCCTAGTAGGCAGGTGGATGTGAGCAGCCAACAGAGAAACTTCCACCACAGAAGGTGAGCCAGAAACTGCCCCCAGCCATGATGGCGGTGAGCCATTGGAAGAAGCAGAAGCCGGCCCCTTGGGCACATTAGTCCCGGGAGAGAGACTTTTGGGCGGGACCAGGTGGAGGACCCCAGATATGATAACACCAGGAAAGAGGTGGCCGAGATCAATGGGGTCCCAGACCTTACTTTATAGTGAAGAAATATCTCCTGTACCGCGTGGTACAAATGCAGGAGCAAGAGATACAACAACTTCTGGTGCCATGAAAACATCAGAAAGCCATATTGAGTTTCGCCTACAGTCACCTGTTTGGAGGACATCTAGGGGTAGAGAAACCCAGGCACGGATCCTGTGGAGGTTCTTCTGGCCAGGAGTACATGAAGATGTCTGGTGATACTGCACCTCTTGTCCGGAGTGTCAGTTACATAGCCCTCGCCCGCACTTGCGGGCTCCTTTGATACCTCTTCCAATAATAGAGGTTCCTTTTGAACGGATAGCCATGGATCTGGTAGGGCCCCTAGAGAAAACAGCTCGGGGCCACCAACATGTGTTTGTTGTACTGGACTATGCAACCCGGTACCCGGAAACTGTTCCCCTGCGCAACACAGCTTCCAAGACAATAGCTAAGGAGCTAGTACAGAACTTTGCCCGGGTTGGGCTACCCAGGGAGATATTGACTGATCAAGGGACACCTTTCATGTCCAAGTTGATGAAAGATCTCTGTTCATTCCTCCATGTACAAGCCCTACCCACCTCTGTATACCACCCGCAAACAGATGGCCTTGTGGAAAGGTTCAATAGGACCCTCAAGCCATGATCAGGAAAGTGGTGAGCCGGGATGGGAAAGATTGGGATACCCTATTACCTTACCTCATGTTCGCCATCCGGGAGGTTCCGCAAGCCTCCACGGGTTTCTTTCCATTCAAACTACTATATGGGTGCCACCCTTAGGGCATATTGGATATAGCCAGAAAAGCCTGGGAAGAGGAGCCAAATCCAGTTGAGCATGTACTGCAGATGAGAGATCGGATAGCCCGAGTTATGACCATTGTACGGGAACACTTGGCGAGAGCACAGGAGACCCAATGCACCCATTATAACCACCAAGCGAAGCTTCGATGGTTCCAACCAGGGAATCAGGTGATGGTACTGGTACCCACAGCAGAAAGTAAACTGTTGGTCCAGTGGCAGGAACCCTACGAAATAATCAAAGCAGTGGGAGAGGTGAACTATAACGTGTGGCAGCCAGGCTGCCGGAAATCAGAACAAATTTACTACATCAATCTTCTAAAACCTTGGCACGATTGAGAGGCATGCTTAGTCATGCAGGAGACCCTTCCCCAGGAGGATAACTTACACGAGCAAGTGAGGATATCATCCGACTTGACGCCGATGCAAAAGATTGAGGCAGCCGACATGATTAATCGCAACAGAGATGTGTTCTCTACAAAACCAGGGCAGATGACTGAGACCTATCACCATATGCACACGATCCCCAGAGCCAAGGTAATATTGAGATCCTACCAAATCCCAGCAGCCAAAAGAGAGGAAATCAAGGCCAAAGTAAAGAAAATGTTAGAATTAGGGGTTATTGAAGAATCTTACAATCAGTGGCTCAGTCCAATTGTTCTAGTGCCTAAACCTGATGGTATCATGAGATTCTGTAATGACTTTCGCCGACTGAATGAAATATCCCAGTTTGATGCATATCCCATACCACACATTGATGAACTGGTTGACTGACTGGGTAGTGCCCGATTCTTGACTACACTGGATCTGACAAAAGGGTACTGACAGATTCCTCTGAACAAAGAAGCTAAAGAAAAGACCGCATTCTCCACCGTATGGGCTATTCCAGTACACCATCCTCCCTTTTGGGCAGGATGGGGCCCCAGCCACATTCCAGCGCCTCATGGATAAGCTGCTGCGCCCCCATACTAGTTATGCAGCTGCATACCTAGATGATGTCATCATCCATACACCAGACTGGGGAACCCACTTGGAGAAAGTTGAGGCAGTACTGTGCACCTTAAGGCGGGCTGGCCTCACTGCTAATCCCGCTAAATGCACCATAGGGCTAGCAGAGGCTAGGTATCTGGGATATATTGTGGGAAGGGGCATAGTGAAGCCCCAAATGAATAAGCTAAAGGCAATTCAAAACTGGCCCCGGCCGACCCAAAAGAAACAGGTCTGTGCATTCCTAAGTGTGGTAGGCTACTACTGATGGTTTATTCCCCACTTCACCACTAGGGCAAGTCCCCTAATGAACCTGGTGAAGGCCCGAGGTCCAGATATGGTAAAGTGGACCGACACAGCAGAGGGGGCATTTACAGACCTTCAGACGGCCCTCTGTAATGACCCGTACTCATAGCCCCAGACTTTAACAGGGAATTTATTTTACAAACAGACACTTCTGAAGTGGGGTTGGGAGAAGTTCTGTCGCAAATGATGGAAGAAGAGGAACACCTGATCCTCTACCTAAGCAGAAAGCTTCTCCCAAGAGAACAGAAATACGCAGTAGTCAAGAGAGAATGCCTTGCTGTCAAATGGGCTATGGAGACATTGCATTATTACCTCTTAGGCCAGCGATTTACTCTTGTGATGGACCATGCACCCATCCAGTGGATGCAGCAGAATAAGAAAAAGAATGCAAGGGTCACCAGGTGGTTCTTATCCCTCTAACCATTCCAGTTCCACATACGGCACAGGGATGGATGCCACCATGGCAACGCTGATGGTCTGTCATGAGCATATTGCCTGGTGTCCCAAGTTGCCCAACTCTATGGTGTTGAGCAGAGGAGAGGGATATGTGATGGGGCAAGGCCAGATGGCTATTGAAAAGTAGTCTTATTGGGATCCGGGAAGTGGGCGGGCGAAGCCCGTCCACTGCTAAAGGATCCCCCCCAGCCTAAAAGGGGGATCCACAGGACCTAGATGCCCAAAAAATTCCGGGGGACAACTAATAAAATAACAGGGATAGGAGTGCGGTCAAAGGGTCAAATGAAGGGAACCAGACGGGGACACTGAGCAGAGAACCCCGGACAGCGCCCACTGCTCCTCAAAGGCGTCAAGGGAGTCAGAGGATGCCGCCCAGAGGAACTCTGCCCGGATACGTGAACGGACCGAGGATCGGAAATAGGCCCCACAGTCACAGGAGTCTCCATTGGCTAACCTCCCCACTCTGGTTTTGTAGATGGCCATTTTAGCTAGGGCCAGGAGGAGGTTGACCAGGAGATCCTGTGACTTTGTGGGGCCACGGATAGGGAGTGCATAAATGAGAAGGTGAGGGGAGAAGTGCAACCAAAAACGTAATAAAATATTGGTGAGGAGCCGGAATAGGGGCTGCAGCCTGGCACACTCCAGGTAGACATGTGCCAGGGTATCCCTCACGCCGCAAAAGGGGCAGGTATCTAGGATTGAAGTGAACCGCGCCAAGTACACGCCCGTGCTCAAGGTTCCGTGAAGGAGCCGCCAACTGACATCCCCGGCGGGCCTTGGGACTAAGGTGGAATATAGGCTGGCCCACCGGGGCTCCTCACCCTCCCAAGGTGGCAGGAGGTCCCGCCATTTTGTATCGGGGCGGGACACGAGGGTGCGGGCGTGAAGGGTGTGGAGCACGAGCGTGTAGAGATGTTTTCTTGGCGTGGTTTGAAAACAGACCGGCTGCATCTCGTGCAGCTGGCTTCTAGTGAAGGGGTGAAGGGGTCGGTTGGGTCCACGGGGCAGGGGTCCAATTAAAAGGTCCGGCGGGCCTGGGGTAGCGGGTGAGTGGGGCGTGCCCTCGTGCAGGACCCGGTCGAGATAAACCCGAGCAGTGGGCGGCAAAGTGGCCTTCACCTCCTGAAGTATGCACCGGGGAGTACAAGGTCTGGAAAGCCCCATGCGCTGAGCGAAGGTTAGGGGATCCAGCCAGTCTCCCCGGTCATAGTCCAGGAGTTCTCCGACTCTTGTGACCTCTGCCAGGACCAAACTCTGGCACACCGAGCGGGACTCCGCGACCTGCACATGGAGCTGGGGGTTGTGTAGCAGGGGCTCCGCGAGGAGATCTGCCCCCTCGGTGGCTGCCACGGACCTGGTCGTTGTAAAGAGTTTCCAGGTCCAGAGGAGGTCCTGGTAGAAGACCGGCAGCCCGGAGATGTCTCGCGGAAGACCTCTCGGATGGAGATAAAGGAGCTGCCGGTCGTATCGGAGCCCTCGGAAGCGGCGCAGGAAGGCGTGCGCCAGTATGCTCCACACCGGACTACCTGCACCATAAAGGAGCCTCTGCAGGGTCTGGAGGCGGAAGACATGGACCTGAGTAAGCAGACATTTGAGGCCCTGCCCTCCCTCCTCCAGAGACAGATGGAGAACCCCTGCAGGGACCCAGTGCAGTCCTGATCAAAAGAACTCCAGAATCGATGTCCGGAGGTTGGTCAGGAAAGCCAGGGCCGGGACCAGGGTGTTGAGCCGGTACCAGAGCATGGACAGGACTAGTTGATTAAGCACTAGCGCTCTCCCTCGAAGGGAGAGGCACCGGAGTAGTCCTGTCCATTTCCAGAGCCGCTCTATCACCCCACTCTCTAAATTCTGCCAGTTCTCCGGCGGAGAGGGATGCGTGGCAGAAAGGTAAATGTCCAGATAGAGCAGCGGACCCGTGCTCCACCGGATGGCCTGAAGCACGGGTGGGAGGGAGCTCGCCAGCCGCCAGTCCCCTACCACCAAGCCAGAGCTCTTGACCCAGTTGACCCACGCAAAGGAGGCTGCTGAATAGATAGCCTTTCAAGCCTCCACCCGCACCAAGTCACCCGGGTCCTGGACCACAAGGAGCACGTCATCAGCGTACGCCGACAGAACCAGACGCAGCTCCGGCTTCCGCAGCACCAACCCTATCAACCTCCTTCGGAGGAGACGGAGGAAGGGCTCGATTGCTAGAGCGTACAGCTGGCCTGAGAGGGGGCACCCCTGCCGTACTCCTCGCCCGAAGCTGACCGGTTCAGTCAGGGTCCAGTTGAGCCTTACCAGACACTCTGCGGAAGCGTACAGCACCCGGAGAAAATTCACAAACCTGGGTCCGAATCCAAACGCCTGCAGAGTGCTTAGGAGATACCCGTGATCCACCCTGTCGAACGCCTTCTCCTGATCTAAGGACAGGAGGGCGAACGACAGACCATCCCTACACCCAAGTTCCAATAGGTCCCGGACCAGATATAGGTTGTCGAAGATGCTGCGGCCCGGGACGGTGTAGGTCTGGTTTGGGTGGACCACGTCCGCCAGCACAGACCCTAGCCGCAGGGAGATGGCTTTTGCCACGACTTTGTAGTCCGTGCTGAGGAGCGAGACGGGACGCCAATTTCGTAAATCACGGAGGTCCCCCTTCTTCGGCAATAAGGCGAGCACGGCTCACCTGCACGAAAGAGGGAGGACCCCGCTCTGCAAAGACTCGGCCCAGACGGTGACTAGGTCTGGGCCCAGGACGTCCCAGAACACGCAGTAGAACTCCACGGTCAGCCCGTCCATGCCCGGAGATTTATTGGTGGGCATGCGACAGAGGGCTTCCGAGAACTCGGGCAGAGTGAGAGGCAGCTCTAGCCAGTCTCGGTCGCCCACGCTGACCGTCGGGAGCTCCTCCCAGAGCACTCTGCAAGCGTTAGGATCGGTCCGATCCGGGGAGAATAGGCTTGCGTAGAAGGCTCTCGCCCTCTCGCACATCTCCACCGGATCCGTGAGGGGGGTGCCATCTTCTGCCAGTAGGCAGATGATATGTTTCTTAGCCCCCCTCTTTTTCTCCAGGGCGTAGAAGAAGCGGGAGCCGCAATCCATCTCCCGAAGGAGACGGATGCGGGATCGAACAAAGGCACCCCGGGTCCGATGGTCCTCGAGGGTCCGGAGCTCCTCCCCCTTCTCCCGGCACGCTCCGCAGAGGAGTGGATCCTCGGGGCTGGCGGCCAGACGCCTCTCCAGCTCTAAGACCTCCCGTTCCAACTGCTCTATTGCCGCATCCCTCCGTCGGCTGGCGCCCCGGGTGTAGTCACGGCAGAAGAGCCGGGCGCGCACCTTCCCTAAGTCCCACCACCGCTGCGCCGAGGGAAAGGCACACCGCTGCCCTCGCCAGGCCAGCCAGGACTCCTGGAAGGACGCCACGAAGTCCGCATCCTCCAGCAAGCTGTTGTTAAAATGCCAATAGGCCGGCCCCGGCCTCTCTGTGCAGAGGGAGGCTGTCACGGTGGCTATATGATGGTCAGAAAATGGGGCCGGCCGGATGCTGGAGGAGTGGGCTCGTGAAAGAGGAAAGCGTGATAAATAAATGCGGTCCAACCGGGTGTGGCGCGACCGATGGGCCTCCACCCAGACAAAGGTGAACGTGGAAGTGTCATCCGGGTGGTGGTCGCGCCAGACGTCCACAAGGGAGTGGTGTTCGACTATCTCCTGGAGGACGGCGACGGCGGCCGGGCTCTGCTCGGTCCCTGAGCGGTCCCGCTCCTCAAGGGTGATGTTAAAGTCCCCTCCCAGGACCAGGCACTCCTGAGGATCCAAGGTGCCGAGGAAGGCGGATGCCTGCTGATAGAATTGCAGCCGCTCCAGGCTCGCTGCCGGGGCATAGATGTTGACGAGGTTGACTATGAGCCCCTCCATGCAGACCCGGAGGTGCAGCAGGCAACCCGGCACAACCTCGGTGACCCCCAGCACCTCGGGCCGTAGGTCGGGGGAGAACAGGGTCGCCACTCCAGCCGTACGAACTGTGAGGTGGCTAAAGTAGACCTGTCCCCCCAATCCAGCCGCCAGCTGTCTTCGGCAGTCGGATCCGTATGGGTCTCCTGCAGGAAAACCACAGAGTACCTCCCCTCTCGAAGGAAGGAGAGCACCTGGGACCTGCGGAGACCCATCCTACAGCCACGGGTGTTCAATGTTGCGATGGTAAAGGGTGCCATGAGGAGGGCTGGGGGGGATCCTTGCCAGCAAGGATGCTCGTGGCTCCCGGCGGGCCGCGCAGCAGTCCGTGACCCACCCCATAGGTGAGTAAGGATTCATGGAAGTGGTGGACCCGCTGGTAGGCCGCAGTGCCCTGCCTCCCGGTCCTTTTACCCTCCCCCATGAGGGCCCTTGCGGCCCGGAGGATTGATTAAAGTCCTCCCATCGCTGGAGGGCAAGCTGGACTTTGTTGCGGGAGCCACGGATGTCTTCTAGGAACTCCCGCAAGTCATCTCGCAGCGCATGGGGGGCTGGGGTTATGGTCTGGTTACTCCCCGACGGGGCCCTTGGTACAGCCCCCTGGCCCAGCGAGATGGGCAGACAGGGTGCGGACCCCCGACGGGGCTCCTGATGGGTTGACCTGAATGCTGGGGCGATAGGGGGTGGCGGAGGGAGGATAGCAGCCCCTGGTGGGTCGGGACGGGTAAACACAAAGGCCACTCCCTGGGAATCATCTGTTGGAAAGGGGAAGGAGACAGTCCCAAGGGTGGCAATAATATCTCGGGAGGTGGGCGGGATAAGGGGAGGGGCAGGGGTAGAGGTGAGAGTCTGGGTCGGGAGAGGGCTCTCACTGATGCCGGGCGCAAGCTCTCTGGTGGATTTGGCAGCCACGGCATCAGGAGGTGGACTTTCTTCTGTCGGGTCCTCTCCCGGGAAGGGGGTCGAATACTCCTCACCAGTGAGGGATGCCCCTGGTGGCTCAGGTTCCAGCCGCGTGGCACTGGCCGTCGCCTCAACTGGCTCGGCAGCTCTCAGTGGGGTGCCCTCTGCAGCCGGGTTGATGGAGGAGTCCAGGGGCTCCTCGGAGGTGGGAGCAGAAGCAACGGTTAGGGGGAGGGAACATGGGGAAAGGGGGGCTGGAGTGAAGTCGCCCAGATCGAGGCCCGCTGGCATAGGATCGTCCTCTCCGTGGGTGACCGGGGTCAGACCCATGGCCTCGATCTCCTCATATATAGATGGGAAATTGTTTTCCGCTACCCCGGGATTCTCCCCACCGGCACCTGACGCGACAGTTGCTTCGGGGCACACTGGGGTTTCAGATGGTGCCTCGGGGGTCTTGGAGGGGAGGGACTCCCGTGGAGGGGAGATACTGCCTCCCAGTGCTGCCACGTCTTCCCCAGCCGGCTCTAGTGGATGGAACACACCCGTGGGTAGAGCGGAAGGCTCGGCATCAGTGCCCCCCTTCCTGGTCTTCCGGGGGGCCTCCGTGTCAGATGGGAGGAGCGGAGCTCGAGCCTTCCGCTTGCCCCGCTTCTCCTGGACTAGGGCCCAGCCCTCCATGGCATCATCCGGGGGCTGGCTAGCAGGGGTTGTGTCAGGGGGCAGAGGCGATGGCTCAGGGACTCGAGGGGGTAACGGTGGGGCAGCACAAGGGAGGGAAGATTCCCCTTGGGGCGGGCCCTCTCCCATGCTTGGCGGTGTCTCTGCTGCACCCTTCTCCACAGGCCTTGCCAGATTGCAAACAGTGTGGGCGGGGTTCTCCCGCTCGTCTGGGCATAGTTGGGGAGGTGCCCCTTGGGCCCGAGCGGGAGCAATGGTGGACTGGGAAGGAGGAGGGCTGGTTTTGGGTGCCGGGCAAACAGGGGTGTCGGCGATGACGGGGCCGGTGCCCTGTCGGGGCTCGGGGGTTCCGGATGCCTCTCCTTGCCGGGCCAGGGGGCAGTCCCTCTGGACGTGCCCCATCGCCCGGCAGAGGTAGCACCGGGCCTCCCCCGTGGAGTAATGCACCCGGTAACGGGCCCCCTGATAGGGGACTAGGAAGGAACCCTCCAGCGCCTCTCCGTCACGCGCCACCGGCGGCAGTTGAAGCTGCACTTGCCGGTGGAACGAGAGGATGTGACGGAGGGCGGGGTCTTTGCAGTCCAACGGGAGAGGGCTGATGACAGAGATGGGCTTCCCCAAGGTAGAAAGGGCGGGTAACAGGGCGGCATTGGGCAGAAAGGGAGGGACGGAGGTCAGGACCAGGCGGACGCCCAGGTCCTCTAGCGGCTCTAAGGGGACGAACACGCCCCCAACTGCCAGGCCCTTCTCCACCGCCTCCTGGGCGGCGGCCTCCGATGTTAAGAAGAAGACAACCTTGCCATACGTTTTGGAGGCCACCACAATGGCCGTGGGCCCCACCACCCTCGCCAACGCCCGCACATAGGTCTCCACGTGGGGCGAGGTGGGCACCAGGAGGCAACGGACGCCGTGCTTCCTGGTCATGGTGGGAAAGGGGCCCCGGCCGCTATAGATGGTAGCGGAGGCGGTGGGCTGGAGAAATGACGTAGCGGTAGGAAGGGGGGCTGCCGCCACCTGGGCGTATGCTCTGGGGGCCGGGGGAGGGACACCTGCAGAGCTGGTGGAGGGAACAGCGGGGAGGGGCGCCCCAGCTGGAGATGGGGCTGGGGCATTGGGGGCAGCCCCTGCCATGGAGGGCCTGGTCTTCTTAGCGGGGCCCTTCCCCTTCTTCTTCCCCTGGCCCTTCCCGCCGGCTGGGGGGGCTCCCCCTGAATCTGAGGGGGGGAGAATCATGGCAGCAGTGGAGGTCACCCCAATGCCCGTCGCTGCTGGTGCCCCAGCGGAGGCGATGGCAGATGGTTCAGCAGCGGAGGTAGAAGCTTGGGGGGGTGATGGAGGGTAGGTGGGGGAGGGGGAGCTCGGGCTGCTGGAGGGGTCCCACCCGTCTCATCCCCCGCCATCATGAGCAAGGAGGGAAGGGGGGACACCAGAGGGAGGAGGGGAGAGGGGAAGCAGGTCGACCACTCCTCCCCGCTAGGCTGCAGGCAGGGGAGGAGAGCGCCAAAAGGGTGGGCTGGACGGGGGGCAATCGGGGTTAGGGGTCAGTCACCGACACAAGGTGAAATTCCGGCTCCTCTTGGTGCACTACGGGAGGGGGGGATACAACAACATTGCGGGTGCAGTGAAGAGGGTTGCAACTAAAATGGGGAATTGCACAAGTGCATGGGAGGGGACATGGGCACACGGAGCGAGGGGCTAAGCGGTCTGGAGGTACAACAGGGAAACCAAGGGGCTAGCTTCAGAGGCTGGGGCGGGGCAAACAAACAAAGGCTGCAGAAGGAAATGGGCGGGGCAGGCAAACAAACTGAAGCTAGTTGGGGGGCTGGGACAAAAGGGAGGGCAAAGCTACAAGTGGCAAATGGGGCAGGTAGTAAAGGGCAAAGCTGGGGGGTAGGCAGTCGGGGGGGCACATGTGCCCACGTGCACTTGCACAGGTCTTTTTTTTTAAGCTGGCTGCTGCTTCTGGCCTAAAGGGTGGAAATAGGGCGTGGCAAGTCAAGCAAGCAGCTGAGTCCAGAGGCAGGAGCTGAGGCAGATGGTATAGAGCCAGTGGGGGTGGTGGAGGGGGCAGCGGTGGTGGTAGCAGTGGTGGGGGTTGGGGGGGACACACAGATGGATCGGGGGGCAGCTCCACACCACACCCCTGTGTCCCTGGAAACACAGTCAAGACCCCCACCACAAGAGCACAGTTTGAAAATTACTCAGTCTTAGGCCCCCTCCACGGTGGTCTGCAAAGTCTCTAGGTGCTCCCCCACTGGTAGATGGTCCTCTTCTGCTCCTCCTCCGGCTTCAGCAGCTCCAGGTAGCAGATTCCACAGCAGCAGCAGCAGCTCCAGGAACTCCAGGTGGTGGTCCAGGCAGGCAGAAAGGACCCCTCTCAGGTGGTGGTGGTGGTATCCACAACAGCAGTGGCTGGGGGGGTCTAGCAGCCAAGTAGCAGAGAATGGGGGGTGTCTGGCCCAGCCAGGGTAGCAGCTGGAGCAGCAGGGAGAGCTTAGGTCCTAGCAGCAGCAGGAGTAGCAGCTTCCCACCTCCCTCCAAGCTAGAAGACTATGGGAGAGCAGTGGGAGGGAGGGAGGGAGAGAGAGAGAGAGAGAGATTCGCTCCAGGCTAAACAAATCCCTGGTACCAGGTTAAGTGAAATGGAAGCAGCTCCAGGTCAATTAAGACACCTGGGGCCAATTAAGAACTTTCCAGAAGGCAGGGAGAATGCTATGTTGATTGGGACTCCTGAAGCCAATCGGGGCTGGCTGAAACTAGTTAAAAGCCTCCCAGTCAGTCAGGTGGGTGTGCATGTCAGGAGCTGTGGGAGGAAGTTGTGCTGTTGGAGAGGCTGAGTAGTACACACCATATCAGGCACAAGGAAGGAGGCCCTGAGGTAAGGGTGAAGTGGAGCTTGAGGAAGTGAGGGCTGCTGTGGGGGAAGTAGCCCAGGGAATAGTACATGTCATGTTTCTAAAAGGTCAGCTACCATAGCTGATACTATTAGGGTCCCTGGGCTGGAGCCTGGAGTAGAGGGTGGGCCCGGGCTCCCCCCCCACCTTTGCCCCCTGTTTAATCACTGAGACTGGGAGACAACAGAGATTGTGCAAGGAAGGATAATGTCTCCTCATCTCCCTCGCTGGTTTATGATGAAAATGGCTCAGTAGACTGTGACCCTTGTTTCTAGAGAAAGAAGGGTTACGTGGAGGGTCACAGTGAGCCTCTGAGGCTAGCAAAATCCGCCAGGAAACGCAGGACCCATGGAGGCAAGGACAGAGCTTTGTCACACACATACACACACTGAATATAGAATGGAATCTACTGATATAGAATAACAATTCTCCTTTCTGCAGAATGCCTACCCAAGGTTTATCCAACACTTACTAGTAATACCTACCTCTTGTGTAGTGCTTTTTAAATATAGATTTCAAAGTGCTTTATAGAGGAGCTCAGTATTGTAATCCCCATTTTACAGATAGGGAAACTGAGGCATGAGAGTGGCTCACCCAAAGTTACCCAATAGGCCACAGCAAGAGATAGAAACCAGATCTTTTAAGTCCCACTCCAGTATTCCATCCACTAAGCCATGTTGGAGCTTGCTTAAGTCCTCTTTAAATACTCAAATAGGGCTTAACTGGGTCTTGAGTAGCTCACAGTTCTTGTTCTGGTCATCTGCTCAGGGGAGAATTTCACCCTTACAGAACTGCAAGTTTTCTTTCAAGATTGTCTTTGTACAAAATCCAGAAAAATCTTCAATAATTATGTCATAGATGAGAGCAGGCCTGTGGTTACTGCAAGATAATTGCTCCCTAGGGTTAAGCATTTGTAATTCTTCAGAGGTGTGATTGCCCAATAAAGTACACACACCCTTGAACTTGCTTTATTAACATGCTTTAATGTGTGGCAAAGTGTGATATGCCTCTCTGAGCTGGAAAGAAGATGTAATTGCCTGTTTCAGACTCCCTGGTGGTTACAAAGGAAATGAGAATTGCTTTGATATGGTATGATATTTCATTACTCTAATAAAACAAACTGTTCCACCGCCCTCTTTTTATTGTTATTTTAGGTCTGCTGTACCATTGCTGCTCTTCTGCCTGGCAGCAGATGTGATTTCTGCGAAGGGTATCTAACCTTTTCTGTGCTTTTGATTCACGCTGTGACTCAGGGCAAACTTCCATTTCTTCCACTGGGAGTTTTGCCTAAATGAGGAATGTAGATTAATATCCCCATTTACTTCATTGAGTCTCCTGTCTTTGTGTGGGCTGCCTCTAACTCAGGCTACAGCAGAAAGATGAAACATCCATAGAGCTTTAAGTACTTGTACGTGCATGGGTCATCTACTGCTATTGAAAAGAAAGCACTATTGATCTGTTAATCTGCTGGGTTTTGTTTAATAGATGGAAACACACATCATCTACCATGGCTAAGCCATTCTGTTCAAAGTTACATGTTTAGGAGTATCATGACATTACTAATTTGTCATTCTGAACATTATTTATTTAGGAGCACAAATCTGATTGACTTCCAATGGACTTGTGCTCCTAAATCATTTCAGTACAGATCCTCAGAGGTATTTAGGTGCCTAAATACCTTTAAGGATCTGGGTATAAAGTGCTGTTGAAAATCTCGCCCCACATCCTATCTGTTCCAGACTAACACAAACGCCACTGCTAGCTTGTATTGTAAATCCACATTACTCACAAATTAGACTGGAAAGTGTACATAAAGATCCGTTCAGTCTCCTATTCTCTGGATAAATGGCTGGATTGCCCTCTGCTAGCCTCCGCAACGCCCTGTACCTGCAAGGGCCCTTGCCTTACGGGGAAGCATTATTCATCCCCAGAGAAATTCAGGCAGTATTGGCAACACTGCCATCCTTCATATTTCCACTGGGGAAGGGGTGCTCTGACTTCTCTGAAGGCTGCAGTTAGCATTTTCCTAGCTCACCAAACAGAACAATTTCCCAAGAGTCACTGGAGAATTTTTCAATGTTTTACTAAAAGATCTGGTCTAGGAATTATTTTGGGGAAGTTCTGTGGTCCGTATCAAACAAGAGGCCAGACTAGATGATCACAATGGGCTCTTCTGGCCTTGGAATCTATGAATAGGATGGCTGTCTATGTTTAATCCTAGTCAATGGACATTGACTTCATTAGCCAACTGATTGTGAAGGTGGAGAAGAATTTAAGAAGCTACAATACTTTCCTTATTAGATGGACCCTCGGGGTTGGATATTCAAAAAGTGCTCAGTGTTGGCCTAACTTTACCCCCATTGAAGTCAGTCGTAAAACTATTGAAGCCCTTTAAAATCTCACCCTACCAAGAATAAAGCGCAGTAGGATGCCAGAATAACTATGCTGAGCAACACTAGGTAGAAGGAAATAATTTCTCTTTCTTTCTTTCTTTCTTTCTTTCTTTCTTTCTTTCTTTCTTTCTTTCTTTCTTTCTTTCTTTCTTTCTTTCTTTCTTTCAGCAGGAACTCTTGAGGCGATTGCTATTTTATATAAATATCTGTCATCAAGTGAGAACATGTTCAGTGAACTACTGTTCTCAAAGTGCACAGTAGTATATTTATTCATGCTCCATGGATCACAAAATGTCTACTCCTAGACCTCAAGCAAAGAAGGGTGGGGGAGGGAGTCGAAATACTTACACTGAAATGATAGAGCTCCGTAAATGTAAAATTTGACACAGGTGTGCTGGTTATAATGCGAGTTAAAAATCAGTTTAGGCCATTTTTAAATGAAAGTGCTATCATGTAGATTGTTTTGTAAAATGAGGATAAATACATGTTAAGGCCAACTGAGGTAGCTAACAAAAGTAGGATACAAAAGAAAAGAAAAAAAAAGTTTATGAAAGTTGTGCAGTAAAACACGTTTAAGTGAAATACCATTGTTGCCAGCAATTTTTTATTAAGCTGATTTATGATACACACTGCTTTTCAGTAGCTGCATATGTATGGCCACTCTTAGAATATTTAAGTTTTATTAAAATGTCTCTAAAATATGCAGCTTATCTACAGTACAGTGTCATATACGTGTGAAACCCACATGAGTTCTTGATCACTGACATCCACATCTAGTGAGTTATCCTCATATTTTTAAAGTACATTTAACGGACCTACCAAAATATGCACATAACAAAATTGAATGGTCATCTTATTTTGCTAATAAGCGATGGTCACATAAACACCACCCTATATCGGAAACCTACTGACCACTATTCCTACCTACATGCCTCTAGCTTTTATCCAGATCATACCACTCGATCCATTGTCTACAGCCAAGCGCTATGATATAACCGCATTTGCTCCAACCCCTCAGACAGAGACAAACACCTACAAGATCTCTATCATGCATTCCTACAACTACAATACCCACCTGCTGAAGTGAAGAAACAGATTGACAGAGCCAGAAGAGTACCCAGAAGTCACCTACTACAGGACAGGCCCAACGAAGAAAACAACAGAACGCCAATAGCCATCACCTTCAGCCCCCAACTAAAACCTCTCCAACGCATCATCAAGGATCTACAACCTATCCTGAAGGACGACCCATCACTCTCACAGATCTTGGGAGACAGGCCAGTCCTTGCTTACAGACAGCCCCCCAATCTGAAGCAAATACTCACCAGCAACCACACCCCACACAACAGAACCACTAACCCAGGAACCTATCCTTGCAACAAAGCCCGTTGCCAACTCTGTCCACATATCTATTCAGGGGATACCATCATAGGGCCTAATCACATCAGCCACACTATCAGAGGCTCGTTCACCTGCGCATCTACCAATGTGATATATGCCATCATGTGCCAGCAATGCCCCTCTGCCATGTACATTGGCCAAACTGGACAGTCTCTACGTAAAAGAATGAAAGGACACAAATCAGACATCAAGAATTATAACATTCAAAAACCAGTTGGAGAACACTTCAATCTCTCTGGTCACTCGATCACAGACCTAAGAGTGGCTATACTTCAACAAAAAAGATTCAAAAACAGACTCCAACGAGAGACTGCTGAATTGGAATTAATTTGCAAACTGGATACAATTAACTTAGGCTTGAATAGAGACTGGGAATGGATGAGTCATTACACAAAGTAAAACTATTTCCCCATGGTATTTCTCCCTCCCACCCCACCCCCCACTGTTCCTCTGATATTCTTATTAATGCATCCGATGAAGTGAGCTGTAGCTCACGAAAGCTTATGCTCTAATAAATTTGTTAGTCTCTAAGGTGCCACAAGTACTCCTTTTCTTTTTGCGAATACAGACTAACACGGCTGCTACTCTGAAATCTGATATTCTTGTTAACTGCTGGAATTAGCCTACCTTGTTTGTCACCATGAAAGGTTTTCCTCCTTCCCCCCCCCCCCCCCCCCCCCCCCCGCTGCTGGTGATGGCTTATCTTAAGTGATCACTCTCCTTACAGTGTGTATGATAAACCCATTGTTTCATGTTCTCTGTGTGTGTGTATATAAATCTCTCCTCTGTTTTTTCCACCAAATGCATCCGATGAAGTGAGCTGTAGCTCACGAAAGCTTATGCTCTAATAAATTTGTTAGTCTCTAAGGTGCCACAAGTACTCCTTTTCTTATTTTAATACTGTAATTCCAATCCATCCTTGTTCCTCTCCTCTAATATTTATTATTATTTCTCTGGTTCTGATCCAACACCTCTTGAAGTCAGTTGAATGCCTCCCTCTGAGTTCAAGGAGCACTGGATCAGGCTCTTTTAGAGCCATGTCTTAAATTAGGATCCAATCCTTTACACACTAACAGAGCACCTAATCTAATGTCAATTAAAGTCAATGGGAAGTTGCTCATTGATATCAGTAGGCTTTGGATCAGGTATTTGCTTAAGTCAACAAAACTACACATGATATTAAACACTATATAAATACCATTCAGATCTGGCCCTGTGCCTTTGATCAGACACTATGATAAGGCAGGGACCAAGGCATATCGAAATTTAGTCATTGCATAAATAATTATTACACTTAGTAACCATCAGACTGGATGCCCTTAAAGTGAAATATAAACAGGAAGGGGTGAATTGATTCTCATATAATAATTAAAACTGGAACCTCAGCCCTGTCTCACATTTAGCCCTTAGCATTTTTAAGGTTGAGATCTGTGGACAAAAAATAATCCACAAATTATATTTGTATGACTTCTAACAGGTCACTCCAATACCCTCCTTCAGTGACCTCCAATAGGAGGGAACTACCAGCTGCCCAGGCTAATTCCAATTGAGCTGGGTGAATATCTGAATTTTAGCATAAATATTTGTTTTAATAAAACATTGAATTGGCTCTGGACGCTTTGCTTTCCAGGCACATTCTTGCCAATGAATTTGCTGGCAGGGATATACAAGGAAGCAATGAAATTTCATCAAATATTAGAAAACTTTCTTGGAAATTGAATTATAAGCTCGTAATACTGAATATTTGCATTGGACACCTTGTTCTAGGGATTATGCTCATCCAGTCAGGAGACTGGAACGATTCTATGTGACCCACTCCAGTCAGAACTAACCATCACATTTCAAATTCTGAACACCAAGCTTTCACAACAAATTGCTCATGTCCACTCTAACAGACCAAGGTTTATTCAGGAAAATTATATGGGAGATAATTTTTCAATAACAAACTCGACAAAGCTGTAATCTGCTTGCTGACAAATTGCAAATAGAAAAAGAGGCTAAACTCATTGAGCAAATTATCCACTGCATATTATCATCCACCCTTTTAGGTCTTGACCTGAAAGTCTTGACCCCTTCTTCACCTTCTACCTACACCCTGGGGCCTTGCAAGTCTTTGATCTCTCTCCCAGGCCCTAGTTGGGCCCCACTGATCAATTCACACACCTTTCTCTATCAATTTCTCCTTATTGCATTGCCTGCCAGATCCTTCCCTCTCCATTAAAGCTGTTGATCCTGGCTGAAGGATGACCACCCAGTGCATTCTAGGGACATAACTAATGGGAAAGTCCAAGATCACCTTATTTTAATGGCTGACCCAGACTCCTCCAATGGAATGAGAGATCTGCTGAGCCAACAGTAAAACCCCCAGAAAGCAATAGTGGTATTTAATCTAAGTTGCCACTGTCAATCCCAAAGTTTGGTCTGGGAGTGTGGCATTAAGGACTTTGTCACCTTCTGTTCCAAGGGCAAGATGCACTTCTTCAACCTCCCTTCTCTAAAATAAACACAGAGCCGTGTATATATTAAAAAATACAAACTCACAAAACACAACCTTACCAAAACAAACCAGTAAGACACATTTACAATTCTTCTTCTGTAGAGAGGATGAGAAAGAGAGAATGAAGCTCATGTGATAGATGTTAGTCACATTGCTCAATGTCCTACTGAAAGGCGCTCAGATACGACAGTGATGAGGGCAGTATAAGAACCAATATAGAACATAAAAGAATAGTGCTGCACGGTGCAGTGGTGGGACCCAAGACTCCCGACTGTTATGCACTAATTCAAACCCCTTTATAGTTCGACAGCAAGAGCTCCAGAGTAATGGTACCAAAGGGTCAATCTTTAGAAACTCCCTTTCAATAAAGTTATTTCTTAAATCGTGCAGTCCAGTGTGATTTGGTGTATCTGAACAAAACACTCCCTATTGATTTCCATTCATTTTTATCTGCTGTGAAGATCTTTAAGGTAACATTTCCAGACACTGGGCAAATAATGCATCTATTTTTAACGTAGCCCTAGAGGCTAAATTCTGCCCTTAGATATGCGCACACAACTCCTATTGACTAAAATGGGAGTTGCCTCTACAAATCAGAGCAGAGTTTTTTCTAATGGTTAATGTGATATAGTTTCATCAAGTTTAATTTAGACATTGTTTCAAATCATTGAAAAGGCAGACGGTGCTTGCAAAACAAGTTACTTGCTAGAGGGATGGAGACTCCCTGCTGAAACAAATGATTATTGCTGCACATTATGCATTTCCAAAGACTTGGTCATACTAAATTATTTACTTTTGCCTTTTAATTTTGTGCTTCTGATTGTTTTCCTTGCCCTTATGCTTTTCCATTTGGAAGTGGAAGTTAGCTACAATGCATCATTAATGATAATGACTATGTATTACATCTGCGTTTGTATTATTTTTGATACCTCGTTCTGCAAAAGGCATCAAAGAGCCAGTGACTGAAGTAATTGATTTTAGTCATAAAAGTTAAGATGAAAAATCAGATAGAGACCTTTTCTTTAAAGCAGCAAGTCGTTAGGGCTTCGTGAGTCATTCTGCAAGATCAAGCAGAAACTCTTTGAAGCAACAGTGAAATTTAAGGAGGTAGTCCAAATCTCATTTTGTCACCCCTGAACAAAGGATAGACACAGGGCTTATGAATTAGTTAAGTTCCACTCAAGCTACAAAAATGGGTCTGTTACAAAAACACACATCTAGGATTGACAGATAAGAAAAAGAGACAAACTTCCAAAAAGTGGTTGTGGTCCACTAACAACCAGAATAAGTGCATGCAGGTTGGCAAAACTGGTCAAAGTGCTCTTCACACAGCATCCAAGTAAATCACTCTACCTTGGTGATGGAATAAGTAAGGCACATGGATATATTTATCTGCCTTGTGAGGGTTTTAAGCGGATCACTGATCCACAACTCCCTTGCACAAGAATAACTATGCAGCCAAATGATGGTCAGAATTCATGTGCTCACAGGAAATAGACAGAATGTTACCCTGGATTTTGAAAATAGTGACACCAAGAAATCTCAGGGAATTGTTTAGTATGAGGGTGCCAAACAGAGGCACTGACTTCCTGAGTTTTTGGGGGGTGCTGGATCCCCACTCTTCCCCTGCCCCCACTTCACCCCTTCCCCCAAACCTCCACCCCCTCCCTGCCCTCTCTCCTGCTGCTTCCTATCCCAGCTCCTCCTCCTCACCTCCAGCACACAACTGAACAGCTGATCACAGCGGGCGGGAGGTGCTGGTAGAGAGCGGGGAGGAGCTAATCAGTGGGGCCTGCTGGTGGGCCAGGGAGTTGATGGTAGGGGGAGAAGCTGATCTGCGGGACTGCTGGTGGGTGCTGAGCACCCGCTATTTTTTTCCTGTGGGTGCTTCAGCTCCGGAGCACCCACAGAGCCAGCGCCTATGGTGCCATAGAAGAAGAGTGTTGCTTCTTTAAAAATGCAGCTACTGTAATGTTATTGAACTAAAAATAACTGTCAATTCTAATGCAAAATTGATCATCCCATAAATAGGCAGATAATTTTTCTCCCTCTTCTAGGTACATAAGTCATTTGCTTTTTATTTGCCACATGCATTTAAACTCTGCTCATGTGTAAGTAATGCTCATGTATGATAGACACTCAGTTCCTTTCTAACATACACAGCACTCCTAGCTAACAAATAAGATATTCAGAACTCAACTTTGTCTTTATGTGTTGGATGGTCTTTGTCTTCTTCATACTGCAAGAATTAGCAATTCTGTTCTGAAAAAAATATTGTATGGAGTTAATGAGGGGAGGGGGATTTCAACTACAAGTTGTGTTCCTAAACAAATATATATGTAATTAATTCATCACAACCATTTAATTTGAAAATGGTGCAATCAAAGTTTCATTATTATCATGGCTATTGACTAAAAGGTATAGCCATCTAACCGACTATGCTTGCAGGTCAATATTAAAAATGGCCAAGAGACCAAGTACAAAGCTCAGCCAAATGTATTGTCTAAACAGAAAGCAATATGGTACAGGAGAGAAAGAGTTAATACAATACCTGTCCTTCCCAAGAAGTGGAGTCATGCAGCATGTTCAGTTTACCTTACACAGAAGATGTGCTTCCCAAATTCCCCCTTAAACTAGCCATCTTTGATAGCATGGCCATCTACAAGTTACCAGACCGCATTCACATCCCTTAAAGTTTACGTTTAACTAGCCAGCTTGTTCCAGCTTTGTCTTTGGTGCCTCCCTGTACTCTCCCATCTTTCATTGGAATATTAAATTTCAAACATTAAGGGGTATGATATTCCCTACTACAAAGCATTCATATATCTTACCTTATCTCCTGGTACCACATTGTACCTTTGTTTCATAACACTCATCCATCTAGCTTTTGACAGTTTTTGTACTTGCTTAAGCCAAGTGCTGAGCTAAACTTATCCTGGGGCATTGTGGAATATATACCTTAGCATAAGTGAGCAAGAATAAACATAGTACAATTTAGCAAGATTACCCAACACACACATATATATATTAATATAATGCGCATAATACCTATTAATGTGGTGTGTATATAACCTAATGCACTGGCTAACATGGCTATCAATTGTATGTATTTGGGATGTTGCAGGGGGAGCAGAGACACGTTTGGTTTAGGATATAAATAAACATTGTTTATTTTACCACTCCAAATCCCAGTACTCGGTTTATAAATTCAATGCCCTCTTTGATGGATCACAATTTAGATTTGAACCACCATGTATTAAGTTAAACACCAGTCTCATTCCTTGCTATAATTATTGCAAACAATTTCATTGTATTTCACTGAATTGAAGCTTTATGTATTAGCTGATGCTGGTTCTGTCACTGTTCATCACACAAACATTCTTTTTACCTGCTGTGTGTGTATAGCAGAAAGAACACTGGGATTTTTAATAGCATAATATCCTAGGAAGAACTGAAAAGCAGCACAGCATGCTTTGCATTATTTATAGATGGAATCCTACAAATGGCTAGAAAATATTGTAGATTTCCTGGAAGATAAATCTATTCATTACACTGGAGTCTTTCATATAATATACTGCATGTCGCTGAAGGAATTTAATTACTATCAAGAAAATATCTCCATTTCACTAGATTTGTAACAACAAGAGGTGTGACACGACACTTTCTAATTCAAGTGCACAACAATCCTTGCCCATCCAGAACAAAAGAAAAATAACCCATGTTGATAGATTGAGCAGCGTGTCCCACTGGTGTTGCTAATCAGTAGAAACATCTGAGCTTGAAATAAATTGTTGGTCTTGCCAATAGGGAATACTAATGACAAGAACCATAAACTATTTTGTAACACCAATTAAAACTAAAGGGAAAAGAGAGTTTTATCATAGATCAGCAGAATATTCTGGTACTGTGCTTGATTTAAAAGCAGGGCTCCCGTATATGATCTGGGAGCAGATTTGCGGAGAAGGACGCTCACAAATTTGTAATTGGCAGTTACTTGATGGTGGTGATCCCATAATGCATCTGGGGGATACATGGTTAGCTAGGATTTGGGGTGCAAGCTTCATTTGGATCCTACTCTGGCTGAGACTGGTGATTTGTCAGATCAGGTATCGAGTGAACTTCCTAAGGCCTTCGCCAAAGTCCACTGAAACCAATGGAAAGATTTATACTGACTTCAGTGATCTCTGGATCAGGCCCTGAGCCAGTCTGCTATATGCAATCTGGCCATAAAAAGGGATCTGATAATTGGGAGAATATCTTTTTCCTGAGCCTCTTCCAGCCCTTACCACCCCTGAGCAGAGCAGCCATCTTGACAATGCCAAACAGTCAGATCCCATGCTAAGCAGTAATACTGCCTTCTTACCTAACAGATTACATTCTACAGCATTCATCAGAGGAAATGGCCATTTTCTATTTTTCACAGTAAAACATAAACTACAGTGAATTTCAGTACAGTGATGTAATTTCATCAGCCTAGTTTACATCCCTACTCTTAGGTATTCTCGTTAGTAATCTGTTCCAAAGTGCCTGTCATTTTAAAAATTCAGAGGCCAAAAGATAAACTGAAAGCAGGAAAAAAAAAGCACTATAAGATACAAAAAATAATAATAAAATAAAAATAAAAATAAAAAATAGGCCCCTCCCCTCCAAAATTAAGGGTAAAATCATACTTGCCTAACTCACACAAATAATGCCATTGACTTATTGGGACTAACCATAAGGGGAAACGTCAGCACTGCCAATTGTTGCAAATCCATCATGAGTCTTGTGATATTTGATGAGTTACTTATAGCCCCACTGGCTGGAATGAAGAGACTGCAAGACCACTTTCTTTCTTTTTTAAAAAAAAGTACGATTCTAGCCATCATGGCTGCAGAGAAAACTTGAAAACATAAAGCTAGTGCGCTCTAAAGGCTCAGAACCAGAAAGGACAAACAAAAAAATAAAAGATGTATTTTTTAAAAAAAATCATGGTTTGTAACACAATCTCATGAATTTTGGTGGGGCTGACCCATGATTTTTGCATGCTGACAGTTGGCGATATTGGGTGAAATTCACCACTGTACACACAGCCAACAGAAGACCTATGCAAGCCTTAAAATTCCACAAAAATCCTCATAGTAGGTCATAAATGAGGACATAAGGAATGCACAGTCCTTGTGCCAGCCGTCTCTGTAAAATTTCACCCAAGGCAAGCAACATTTTCCCATAAATTGGTTAAAATAAATCTGTCTCTTCAACACTGAGAAAAGTTGTCAGTGTTCAGCTGACAAGGTTCCAGCTAAATAGCATTTTGCTAATGATGTCTGCATTTAGATGACAAATCACACTATTTAAATTGCTTCAGCATACACATCCTTTACAAGCAGGGTATCTAGGTAACCATTCTAATGCTGCTTCTAGGTGGGAGGGAGAAGGGAATAGCTAATTTCTTCAGCTAGGTGGAAAATTATTTCTGAAGAGATTTATCTAGCTTGTTATGGTCAGTTTGAAGAAATCAGTTTAAAATAATTATTTAAAATGTATTTAAAATTTGTGGTTATGCAAGAAGGAACAGAATAATCATCGTTTTAAAAAACTTTAATTTTCAGGCTTACCTGTGCAAATATTTTTAAAATCTATTTTTTCTCAGCATAAAGCCTCTGGTATTTTAAAATATTTCAGTATTAACCCCTGAATAGATAAGGGCATGCCTGAAATATTTTTATGGAGGAAAGAAGACATTCAGAAACACGAGTGTTGAATTTCAGGTATAATTTTTAATCACCTTTTATTTAGTTTTATTATGCAATTAGATCTTTTAAAAATACCAGCAACTACTTTTTCTTTTCTCCAGTGACATGGCAAGATGAAAGTGTTAACACTTGGCTAAACATGTGTTTGCATTGATTAGCTACAAAGAAGCTATTTGGTTCCAGGAGAGCACCATTTGGAATTCTGAGTTACACTTGCTCCTTGCTTGTATTACTGCTGGTTAAATCGTTCAGAGCTTGCCTATGGTCACATTTACATGGGTGGGGACCTCTGGCCCTCTACAGTACTTAAACCCTGCACAGGGCCTGTTCATGGCTCCATTCACTAAATGATCAGACAGATATTCCTCCACACCCTTTACATACTGAAGAATAGGTCTTTCCACTGGCCATTTGTAGATCAGCATGGCAGGCCACATTGGGGATGGGTCAGGAGAGGGAAGAGGGGAGATACAATAGACCCACATCTTGGTCCTGGGTTTGAGTGGGTAGATTTCTCCTCTTCTGCACTCCATCCACATGGAGTCCAAAAACTTGGGCTTTAGGCAGGTAGAGTGGATTAGAGTTGCATTTTTTTTGCTGGATTGGGCCCAATCTTACAAGGTTGCTTGTGAGTGAGTGTAACAGATGTTTTTTAACTTGGCTTTCCATATAGCTCCTGTTGAAATCCTTCCATCATTTTCAAAGGGAACTGGGTCAGCTCCTAAATCCATAACAGCTAGATGTCACAGCCTTTATATTCAGCCATGTAGGCGACTGAAAGGCGAATAAGGTCCCTGCTCAGATCACAAGTTTGGCCATGATGGGGAGAAAGGGGCTTCTCTTCCAATTCCTCCTGCTTCCTATGAGCATGTAAACAGGGAAGGGGTAGACAGGTGGAAGGAGAGGGAGAAGCCCTGGCTCCACTGCCCTCCTCCTCCTTCAGCTCACCTGCCTGAGTATGCAGCGGAGAAAAAATGTTTATCAGAAGTATCTGAAGTAATCTACTCCCTCTGCAAATTAAAGCAGGGAGCTGGGGTGGAAATGTCACTCTCCCAGTCGTAGTTTGCACCCATCTTTGGCCCTGGATTGGTGCATTTATGCCTTGCCCCTTACTCAGGGCAGACTTTAAAGATTATGTAGCTCTAAATTTTCATTCCCTCACCAGAGCAATGATAATGTTTAGAGTCTTCCTTGTTGCTCTGCTTAATCTGACTGCCTTTTGTAATGCTGTAAGGTTTTAAAATACACATGAGATCTATTGTAATATCAACCGCACAATACAAACAACTTCTGATATCCCTTTCCTTGAAAACAATTTCAGAAAAAGTAACTCATTTACTTCTCTTCTAAACAAGAGAAGTAATATTTTCCATTCCTCCCTGAGGAAACATTTAACCAACAACTAGATGTAGAAACACCTGCAAAGCTTTTGATTCTCTTCATAAAAAAGCGGCTGAGCAAGGGAATAGGCATTATTGTGTTTTAAAGCACTGTTAGCCTTTTGGTTGACCTTAAAATCAGATCAGATCACAAAGAAAACACAGCGTATGACCAGCTAGAGAAGGTCACATTGAAAAGGAATTCAGGTGGTCTCATTTTTAACAGCTAACCTAACAGAAGCACAAATTCTAGTCACTACCTGGTTCATCAATTGCCACGTATAATGGCTGATGAACTGAAACATCTCACTGCTACAGGATCAACTCCCAGCAGGCTATGGCTGAAGGAACAGCCACACAGTTAGGGGTAAAAAATCTTACATTATTACAGCTGCCACTTACTTTATTCACCAGAATTAAAACCTCTTTTCAGATAAAACTAGGGGCTTTTTTCACCCTACAAAGTAATTTTAGATTTCTATAGAGGCTTTCAAAGGCAAGCTAATTAAAATCCTGCTCCTGTTGTTGGATTCATATTCCTCGCAGTGAGAGCACTTTTTGAAATTCAGGGCTGTTGTATTTGATTCCTTAGAGCTCAGAGTGCAAGAAAATTCCTACCACACATTCACAGATATTAAAATGGATTTTGTAACACCAAAATACCTTGCAGGCCAGCAGGTATTCAGATATAATGACCCATTGCTATGAAGAATCAACGTAACATAATTTCCTTTTTTTAAATGAATTATTCTTTTCCTGGGGATAGAGAAGCTAATAAATACAGCAGCAATACACTTGGGTAAGAGGGTTCAATGTGGCCATTTTACTAAACTCAGGGTAATGTGCATAATGGGTAGGGGGAGGGATAGCTCAGTGGTTTGAGCATTGGCCCGCTAAACCCAGCAGTGTAAGTTCAATCCTTGAGGGGGTCATTTAGGGATCTGGGGCAAAAATTGGGGATTGGCCCTGCTTTGAGCAGGGGATTGGACTAGATGACCTTCTGAGGTCCCTTCCAACCTTGATATTCTATATATATATATGACTTTAGATTAATTTTTATATATAAAGTTTAGTAAGGTTAGATATAGATATAAAGAAAACAAATTTAAAGGCAGCATCCAGACACAATCTTTGTCATGGCCATGCAGGATGAAAGACAAGTGGCAATCAATATGCTCTAATTTATACACAGGCTGCAACTTTATACACTTAACATAACCAGGAATACTCAGCAATAAATCCTACAGAGCAGGCCATCATTCTTTCCTTAATCGTTTCCATCTATGTGGGAATACTGCCATCAACCCCTCTTCCTTCCCAACCTGGTCCCAGCCAGCCCATTGCTGGGACCCCACTACAGTCCCCTCATATGACGGTTAAGGGGGACTGGACAAAAAGTAGAGGGTTGTCTCTCAGCTGTGACCAGAGGTTGGGAGACCAGTATTCTTAGGGGATGCCTCCCCTTAAATCCACTTCCAGCTCCTGTTTATCAGGAAACAACAAGTACCTGCTACTATAACGAGTACCTGCACTGGACACCTACCAAAAGGAAGTGCCAGCAATTAGCTTGTCTGCTTCCCCCCTCACTGGGTTTTCAGATAGTTAACAGTTGCCTCCCTAATATCAGACAAAATATATATCCACTCCCCAGCTGGAGAGGTATACCCCATCATCCCTGGATAACACAGGTACCAAATATGAGATAGCCAGAGAGAGTCCCTGCAGCATATAAGTACCCTCTCTCACCCCTTGGTGCACATGGTGGGTCAGTGGTCCCACCTGGTCCAGCCCCTTCCTCTTTCCCACTTGGATCTGCACAGTTAAGTCTGTCCCCCAATTCTCCTCCCTCCTAACCCAAATGCAGTGGGGACATTTAAAGGAGCTCCGGGATGCTGCCAAGACAAAGAGTCCCTGCATCCAGTGGTGGTGAGTAACTTAGACTCATCTAGGGCTCAGAGCCTCAAGCCAAACGTGCCGGGAATACTAGTGCTCATTTTGGCCCCCTCCTTACCTAACAAAGGATTATTTTATTTTATTTTTAAAAGTTAATTCAGGCAACTGCCAGCAATGTAGGACACCGGGAAGGTGTAAAGTGACAGGGTTAATCTATTCAATCTGAAACCACAGGGGCAGGGGGAATGTGGTACATGGTGCATTGTGGGTGAAGTAATGTGAGCTGAATAAAAGGAACAAAACATGCCAAATATTCTTGCTGCTCAGAACTGCCTGTCATACTAATGCCATCTTGTACACTGGGCAGGGCTCTTCCCCTGACAGATGCTGCAATGTGGCAATAGAAGAAGCATAGGGACAACAATGGATGATGCATATCTTGGTAAAGCACTAGCTAACAACTGGTAGGTGACTGGCTATATCGGCTAATTGACGCCACTGTATTATCAGTATTGGAGACCTCTCAACTGGGAAGCCTTTCAGGAGGCTATGTTATTTGTGGACAAGCAGATAGCAGAGGTTCTGTTTTCAGACCCTGAAGGCAACCCCATATACAGCCACTGAATGACTGTATTGTATATCCTTGAAAAGCAAAGGCAGGGAAGGGAAATAAGGTAGAGCTACAACTGTGGTGTTCTCTGACTTATGAGACTATTCAAGGCTACTAGGCAGAGGTATGAGATTACATGTGCAAGCTCTAAACAATTAGGGACAAGTTCGTTTCCCAGCTAAATTGGTATAAAACTTGACTGAGGTCCACAGAGTCACTCCGGATTCACACGAGTGTAGATGAAAGTAGAATATGGCCCTTTCGTTTCAGTTACACTACGGTTTGGTGCAAGTTTAGACAGTGTTTTATGCAATTTGGTCCAATCTGGGTAGACAGAAGCAAACCATTTTATAAACAACTTTTGGGGAAAAAATACTTTAGGTGGGCTTTTCCTGTCCAGAGGCAGGACCATACCATGTTAAAACTGAGATGACAGAGCACTAGACTGGGACTCAGGTGACCTGGCTTGCTGGATGACCTCTCTGTGCCTCATGTGTAAAATGGGGACAATAGTACTTAGGTGCTATGTCAAGCACATTGAAAGCTGCTGAGTCAGAACACTATAGAAGGGCTAGGTATTGTTATTACTAATTGTGTTGAGGAACCATGCTTATACAGAGACAATTTTATACTGTAGCTGGAACCCTTATTGCTCATACATCTAAACCCTGTATCTCAGGGGATAAGATGAGATGAAAAGACAATGAAAAAAGAGTTTTTCACCAACCTCAGCGTAATGGATATGTATAATTTGCATGGGCACGAAATCATGTTTGTATAGAGACTGCCTGGAAATGAATGTGGCAGAAGTGAGGGGCTATAAAAGATTTGTTTACTAGCTCTGCCCTCTTTATGAGCTTCTTTGGTCCAAAGGACATGCCAGTCTGAGAGGCATCTGTGGTGTAGTGCAAACATAGACTCCTAGGTTCAAAGGAACCATAAAGTCCAGGCCCACAACCACAAGAAGTTCCTTCCTCCCCCAGCCCCTTCTGACTGGATGAAAGCCAATTAGTGAGCTGGGAGTCAGCATGGAGAGCACACAATGTGTGAGAGTAACTGAGCCTAAGGAGTCTTTGACAGGTCCCACTCAGAGCGTTTTCCTCACTTTCCCTAACTTGCAGGCACTGAGGCAGCGAAGCAGGTTGTGGTAGGGAGCTGGCTGGCAGTGCTAGTTCCAACACTACTGGGCCACTGTTCTCAAGGAGTTCCCGAGGGGGAGGCAAGCTGGTGTCTGCTGTTCCTTGTGTTGCTGAGCCCCCGGATGGTCTCCATCAAAATGGAAGGCAGCTATGCCTCTGACTGAAAGCGAGTGAGGAGCTGCTCTGGATTAGCGCACCATGGGAGAAACATCTAATTCTAAAGGAAGCAGCCCCAAGCACTAACCCTTTTTCAGTGCAAAATACCTGGGGAAAATAAAGGGAAATGCATTTCCATGGGGAAGGGAATCCCTCCTAAAAGGCTCCGCCCCATAGGGTATGGAAGAGGAAAAGTCAGCTTTCCTCAGTGGAGAGGGAGACAGATAGCGGGGAGGGTGTGGTAGACAGTTTAAAAAGCATGCCCACTGGACGGTAGGGATCGAGGGAGAGTTCTCTCTCTGTAATGTCTCTGGTGTGATATTAGGCTTGGACACAGCTAGCACAGACACATAACCCAGGAGGTTCCTTTCCATTGCTTACTCACAGATCACTCTGCAATTGCATGTGCGACACCTGGGTCCAGCCAGCTGCACTTCCTAGTGTGGGCAATCGCCCAATCTCTTAAAGGAACAGTCCTGTACTCTCTCTCTGGTTGGATTAGCTAGAAAGCCCCATGACTTATTACTTCTGTCCAGAGCAGTGAATCAACTGCGGGAGACAAACGTTTTGTGACCATGAATGCTAAAATGTTCTCCCTGAATAAAGAGCTGATGGATTAAAGACAACACCTGAACCTCTATGTTATTTAGTTTATAAATCATTCAGATTGGTTATAGGACATGTTTAACTGATGTTTGTGAAATGTTATTTTGCCTGTGCATGAAATTATATGCTTGGCACTACAGTGCCATCTATACTGCCAAAGGGAAAACCAAAATAAATAACCCTAGTGTACTCTGTGTCCAAACTGGATTTAAGGTGTCCTTATTTCCTTCCGCTCCTCTCCCTTTGTAACTAAAGAGATATAACCTCAAGATGGACAGCCATTTGGACAGTCACAGCTAGAAGTTCTGCCCTCATTACCCACACCAGATGAACATGAACGGTCTCTTGGCAGCCAGTATATTCATGCCCATCTGTTTGGGTGGCACTGTGCCTGCTCACAAGTTGTCAGACACTTGAATGGGTGCCAGAAGAGCATGGATTTGAATTGGTAGCCAGAATATGTTGCAAGAGCCATCTCTTCTGCACTGAGCCCTGCGTCTCTAACAGCACAGAAACACTGGCTGTAAACATGCCTCCTTATGCTTATGGAGTTACTCCTGCTTTACGCTAGTATGAGAGGAGAATCAGGCCCATAGTACTGTACCAGTAAATGCATAGACTTTGCACCTTCTTCTGCCTGCAAACAAAGCAAGGCTCTAATGTAAAAAGTACCACAGTAATACATAAGGAGTGGCTAAGTGTTAAAACACATGGTATAACCTGTGTGACTCCAACTCATCATGGTATCACCTGAAACCCAAAGGACTGACTCTCTGAGGCTAAGACACAAGACAAGCAAAATTACTGAGAATTACTTAGTCAGTGCAGGCTATGTCAGGCAGAGCAACCAGGGCACATTTTGGGCCAGATTCTCAGTTACTGCATTCCTGTGCTTTAGGCAGGGATGGTGGAAAAAGTAGAAGTAAAAATGGTTTTAAGACATCTTTCTGCTCCCTGAATTCTGGGGCTGTGCAGGGCCCTGCTCAGCACCCCTGCCATGCAGGTTAGAGCAGCCTCAGGACTGCTCTAAATGATGCTCTGCTTACTAGGTCCCTCTGTGAGCCCTGAGAAACAGAGAATAGCTACAATGCAGTGCACTGTTGTCACACACTCATCTTGCACACAGCACATCCCTATTTCTCCCCCTACATCTTGGACTGGGAACGGGGATGCCTTATGCCAGTTCTAGGGTTGCCAGCTTTATACTTGCACAAAACTGAACACCCCCTGCTCCGCCCCCTGCCCCGCCCCTCCTCTGGGGCCCCGCACCTTTTCCAAAGCCCCGCCTCTTCTCCAAGGCCCCACCCCCACTCACTCCATCCCCCCTCTCTCTGTCACTCACTCTCCCCACCCTCACTCATTCATTTTCAGCAGGCTGGCTCAGGGGGCTGAGGTGCAGGAGGGAGTGAGGGCTCCAGTTGGGGGTGTGGACTAGGAATAAGGGATCTGGGGTACAGGAGGTGGCTGTGGGTTGGGGTAGGGGTTGGTTTGTGGGGGGGTGGGTGGGCAGGAAGGGCTCCGGCTAGTGGTGCGGCCTTTGGGGTGGGTCTGGGACCAAGGAGTTGGGGCAGAGGAGGATTAGGGCTAGGGCAGGGGGTTGGGGAACGGGAGGGGTGCAGGCTCCAGGCAGTGCTTACCTCAGACAATTCCTGGAAACAGCAGAATGTCCCGCCTCTAGCTTCTACGCGGAGGCACAGCCAGGCGGTTCTGCACACTGCCCCGCCCACAGGCATTGCCCCCACATCTCCCGTTGGCCATGGTTCCTGGCCAATGGGAGCGGTGGAGGTGGTACTTGGGCAGGAATCATGCTCGGAGCCCCTTGGCTGCCCCTATGCCTAGGAGCTGGAGGAGGGACATGCTGCTTCCGGGAGCTGTGCAGAGCCAAGACAGGCAGGGAGCCTGCCTTAGCCCCTCTGCACTGCCAACCACACTTTTAACAGCCCGGTCAGCAATGTTGACTGGAGCCACCAGGGTCCCTTTTTGATTGGGTGTTCTGGTTGAAAATTGGACACCTGACAACCCTAGTCAGCTCTGTGCCATCTGCATCCCTTTGTGCTGGGGCATTCTTTGCAGAGGCTGCTTCTGCCCTCTGATTTACATTGACAGGGTCCCATAAAAGGGCCTTAGTATAACAGAGAATCAGGCCCCTTTATTCTAGAGAAGAAAGATCCCTGATAGTGGAAGGCACAGCTAAATGTCAGAACAGAGAAGACTGACAGCACGGTTCTCTCTCTGAGCATGCTCTGTTGAAATGCCATCGTGGCATCACATGGATCTTCCTTCTATATCTGGGTATGGGAGAAAACGTGGCCTCCTTTTTGGTGGAGCTGCCCAAATTTATATGTTCAGCTTAATGAGAGTTGTACTGAGAAACACTTAGTTCCTAAACATAACTGAAGTCTGAAAGTCTATGTAAACTCTGTGGCTTAAATGACAGGAATCTGCTGAATAAAGCTCTAAAGAATCAGATGAAAAAGAATCCTTATCAAAAAGGCTTAGCCAAATCATATGATCTTCCATACACCTTAATGTAAATGACAATATAATATGTTTCCTTTTGGACGTGGGAGGGTAATGATTGGATAATATGACAATAATAATAAGCTGGATGTGAAATTTTATTACCTTGCATCACATCACAGGATTACAACAAAACCAAACAACTACAAACTAAAGAAAAATATAATAATGATTAGCTTTGCCCCTAAATGAGAGAATTAATATAGCATTTTCATCTCCTTTTTTGTTTTGGTGGTAGCATATCGAATAGGTCCAAAATACAAGCGATAGATATATTGACAAATTCACTTATTTCTGAAGTCAGTATTTCTGCCAACTTTTATGTATGTCCTCTCTCACTCATCTCCTTAGTATTTCACTGGCCAGGTAACTATCACTGCAGTTGGAAGCTGGACCACAGATTAGCAAGATTTACAAAGAGGTTTTAAAACACTGACAGAGGATCATCTTGATTCTACTTCTGTGAGTACTATCTGGCTTATGTGCCGGTGTGAGATATTTTATCATTCATACTGCAGGAATGAATGCATTTATTTAGAGCTGTTCATATGCACAGATAGAAAATGTATTTAGGGCTTCTTTTTTATTCTTGCATGCAAATTAGTTTTTCAGGCCTTCTCAATTTTACACACCTACATGCAGAACATTATCATAGGCTGTAAAATTGTAAGCAAAATTTTACTATCATTATTGAGATAGACACTTGACATGACAGGAATGTCCAGAAAGTCTTAAAGATATATTTTAATACATTACTTAGTAGGATTATTAAATTTACTTTTTTTTGTTATGTGAGTCTCTGGCAGCATAATTTGGGCAGGCACTGTGCAAGCTCTCCTAAGCTTCTCAGCTCTGCCAAAACCCTTCTGTCTTGACCTGCATCACCCTCTTATTTCAGATCTGGGTCTCTCCTGAGTGGAAGCTACCACTCATGCTATAACTGCAGGTTGTTTTTTGTGCCACTAGCCAGTGTGGGACTGTGTCAAGTAAACTCATCTGGCTCCTGACCTGTGGCAGATTTGGACCCAGGTCTCCAGAAACTATAGATGCTGCCTTGTCACCCCTGCTTCACCAACTGCTATTTATTTCCTTTTCCTCTTTTGAAAAGCCACATGCAGGATGCTGACCATTACTAAATAAATATGCAGAAATGGGAAATGAGTTATGGAAGATGGAAGTTTAAGGAACAAACATGAGGCTAAAATAAACAGTTTAAAGAGCCAGATCCCCAACCCTCTCCCCGCCTGCCCTATTCCCCTCCTCCACAGCAGTGGAAGGTCCCAGATGCAGCAAAATCAATACAGTTCTATTACATGAAGGGACAGGAGGGAGATGGGCATAGTGGATTTGTAGACTCCAAGCAAAGGTGCCTGCACCAGCAAGCTCTGCTCCATGAGGATTGCCTGCACATCGGTATGAATTGCGGACGCAGTGTGGCCTAGTAGATAGAACACAAGACAGGAGATGGGTGCTTTATTCCCAGCACTACCACTGGCCTGCTGGGTAACCTTGGGCAAGTCATTTCACCAAGACTAGGGTTCCTAGGTGCTACGATAATACAAAGAACAAACAATTATTAAATATTATTATTATTAATAATAATAATAATTAATAAGACATAAAAGGCTTACATACAGGCACACCTTTCACACAGGCACATTCCAGCCTTGACTCTGCAGATGCTATTAATTTTGCCATCTGCACAAGTTGCAGATATGCCTAAGTCCCCAACTTCTCACTGCTACCGCATGCCGTCTGCCACGACACCCACCTTTGTCAAGAAGTGCTCATTATACAGAAAGCAATGCCGGAAGGAAGCAAGTTGCAAGAGAGAGAAATTGCTAGTGTTCAACAGAAAACAATCAATTTGCTGAAAACACACGTTTTGAGTGATTGTTACAACAGTCGGCTGGAATGACCCATAGGATAATCCTGAATAATGCCACCATGGGTTGAGCACAATATTACAGGTGTGGAGAGACAGGAAAAGGTGTTCCCTGTTTTCCTTGTCATGGCCACCAGCCAAGTGAAATGGTCCAGTTCTGATCTGGCCAAGTGGATCTTAACCAATGGGGCTCTGATTTCACTTAGAACCTCTAGGAGCTATAGTTCTACGACTACCACTTATAACACAAAATATATGTGCTGTGACACCATTTCAATGACATCCACAGGAGAACATTTCAATGAAAACCCTTTCTAAAGATGATCAAAAAGAACGGATGAATCTTGGGTTTACACCCTGATGATACTATGATAATAAACAAACATCAGGGATGTTTTCTTGAAACTCATTTCACTGCACTGAATAATTCTCCTCTAAGTTACCTTGAGTATGAAAATGTTTACATGGAAGTCAATATCTAATGATATTTCTAAAAATCTTAGAACAAATTGCACTATGACTGAATGGGTCTAGACACCAGCCAAGACTTTCATTTCCAGAGATGAATCTCCATGGCAAGGATGGAATACACGGAATGGGCAATATGGAGGAGATTGCATTCCTATTTGCAATGGTATAGAGGAATTTAGTCTGAACAGGGGTATCAACTTGGGCCCTCTTCAAATTCCCATTGAAAATACTGGAAATTTTCCAGTTCAATTGAAAATATTGGAAATTCTCCAGTTGACTTCAATGGTTCTTGAACTGGGCTCCCTCATGATTGCTAAATCCATTTAAAATTTATATTGAGATGATTTTTATATGGAACAAGTACAGTCTGATGAAGATATGATCAGGAGAGAAAGTAAATTAACATGCAGTATGTGGGATGTTTAGGTAGAAGTTCTGTTTTATGCTACTACATGCGCTGGAGAATTTACAAGCTAGGGGCCAAATCCTGCTGTCCTTATTCAAAGTCATAGTCACATCCCACTTGTACTAGTGTAAATTTAGCATAACTCTCTAGGCTGCCTCCAGATTTACAGTTGCAAGTGAGATCAGAATCTGGCTGTGAGTCCATACTCAGGCAAAAGTCCCAACAGGGATTGGAGAGGTAAGAACAGTGGGATTTGTCCCTATAGAGCCAGTAATCTCATGTATGCCTGTATATTGACTGATACTTGCATACACAAAATGAGGTGTTTCCTTTCCATAATTTTATGAGATGTGATGCCTATATATTCTAAGCAGGCAGATAAGAACTGAATATTGTGATTATCAGTTTCAACTCTTCATATCAGTTTGTCACACCATATGTCCAAAATAACAGCCCCTTACAAGGTGCTAGATTTCTGCAGGGACAACCACAGTAAAAATTGCTTCGAGATGATTCACCAAGCAGAGTGGTTTTGTTTGTGCCTAGACCACGGATTGCTTAGTAGGGCTTTATGCAATGCATTCCAATCTGCCAAAGAGATAATCCTGACAGGCAGATGGAATAGCAGCTACTGTATGCGTATCTTACTTCTGTAGCTGCAATTTGATTTAATTGCTATGTTGATTTATAACAATACAAGGACTCCACAGGAATTTAAATTTGACCCCTTTTGGAAGGGCACATTCTGTTCCCCTGCCACGGCCTCAGGCTGGGAGGAGCTCACTCTCCCCACCGCACCCCCCTGCCTTAGCCCCGGCCCAGGGTGGAGTTCGCTCCCCTCCTCTCCCACCACCACCTTGGCCCCAGGGCTGGAGGAGTTCTGTGCCCCCGACGATTATGGTGGGGCTTGCCTACCCTTGTGCATGCCCTGTAACAGCATGTTTATATTGGATCCCTGCCAGCTGAAATCCAACAGGTTTTCAAAATGTATTTCCTCAAAACAGCAATAGATGCAATGGAATAAGGCAAACCAATCATGCAGTGTGTATAGACAATTGGCCCCGATTCTGAAGTTCACATAGGCCTGTGTGAATCAGAAGTAATGCCAGTGAAGGCAATAGAGTAACACTAGCGTAAATGAAATCATAATCAGGCCTAGAGGCTGAATTTCACAGGTAAGTAGTCAAACTGCAACTTCAAAATCTGGACATAATTGTAGAAAATTAAAGCAATTAACAGTTGTTTCTATTAGAGAGGATTTATGTCCTATATAATGCCACTATCCTAAAATGCAAGTATTTGTATAGCACTCTCAAAGGGCAAATCAAAGAGAAATTTTAAGAATTGCTAATTGTTTATTTGTAAAAGTGCGCTATTTAAAAGCCAGTAAAATAGCTGTCCTTTGCCAACTAAAACAACTATATTAATTTCCCTACTACCTTGGTCTGAAATAGCACAGATTATGGTGCAAAGCCCCTCCCTTTGAAAGGAATTAGATGAGGTCTGAGAAGATAGCCTTTTTAGGGAATATGAGATGGAGATGTATTTTATTTTATTTTTTCTGCCTGGCTATTTTTTCATTCTGTGGGAACTGCCATCATTTTATTTCATCTGTTGTTACAGATGGTATCTGCAAGGTTTACTTAGAGCTTGTCAAAGATGAGAAAATGCACAGTGTTAACTCAAGTGCTAGTTAAAATATGTTACTTGACAGGTCTCTCACACGACACATCTTTCTAGTAAAGACAAATCCTTAGCCGCCAGGACTCCTATTTTTAAGGTTAAATTGGAATAAATAAATAATTAAAAATAATACAATTCTTGTACCTGAAAAAAAAGGGAGTAATGGACACTGATTAGCTACAATCTTTTATAGAGGACTATAATGATCAATCTATCCTGTATTGGTACTTACAAAAATAATGGACTTATAAGAAAAATATATACAAAAATATGTAAGGCTTAATTTTAAACTCCTTACACCATTGGAAATCTGGAATAAGATTCTGGTTTCATCCCAGTTTAAATCCAGAGTGACATCACTGATTTCAAGGGTACTTCTTTGGATGAAACAAATAGGGGTCTACTGATATTATTCTAAAATTCACAGATTTCACAGTGAATAGTGCCCTTTGTATAGGTATTTTAGAAACAGCCTGTCAAATTGTACAGGAGAGATATAATTCTCTCTGAAATTCTGTAGGATGGCTCCAAAAAAACCTGTAGAAATGATATTTTATGTTCAGTTCTACCTGGGAATTTTGCCATTGGTTTTGATGAAGCAGGATTTCACCCTTCAAAAAAAAAAAAGCCTGCAAGAGAAAAAACCTCATCTCTTTTGTTGCTAAGCCAGCTGTTTCACTCCCCCAGTTAACAACAACAATGAGAAAATAAATAAAAATATAAAAAATAGGGTAGTTTTTAGCCAAATAAGCCAAAAGCCTTATAAATTTATGACTGTTCTCTCTCTCTCTCTCTCTGAATAAGTGACATAAGGAATCTTGACTTGAGACATTGCTGGGCATCTCAATAAATTTTGTTTACAAAGCTAATATAGTAACAGGAAGGAACATTGGGGTTGGTGCGGTTTTGGGGTTTTGTGATGATGACAGTAATATAGAATAATACAGTTGTAACAGGCTGAACAAAGTTACAAATTAACTGTTCGACACATTGCAAGTACATTCAAACTTCCCTTAAGTATTAGCAAGCACTATGATTCATTTCTATGACTTCTATGATTCCTTTGCAATTAGCTATGGAACTTACATTGGGCTATGGGATTTATAAATAGAACTGGCTCACCTTATAACCCTTTATATGCAATTATTTCACAGTGGAAGATGCAGAGCTCCAAATAAATAAAATAATTGCAGATGACCAGGCTTTATTTATCACAGTAACATCCGCTTGGCAATTAAACTCCTCTTTCCTGATTTTGCTCTGCTTGCCTGAATAAATGACCTGATGGGTACAAGATTTGCGAGCCAACGTCAAACATTTAGCACAGGGGATGCCAAGAAGAGATTCTGGTTTCTCCATTTCCAAATACTGGCTGTGCTGAAGGATTCTTTCAGGAGCTGGCTCACTTTATAGATGTAATCAACAAAGAATTCAGCAGCTGTGAAATGCAAACTAACTAAGGCCTGCTCATGAGTTCTCCAGGAGTTAGAACAACTTGCCAGTTACATGTCACTGTAACGCTGCTGCAGAAACCATCTCTGCAGTGCTATGGAATATCCATTTAGTTAATAGATACCTGCCTGCATTAGTAAAGAGTTAGCATGTTCTTCTCATTCCACCCCATTTGAACCAATATAATTGCAACTCTGAAGAATACTGAGCAGGTCTAGATGTATCAAGAAGGGTTCACTGATATTACAAATGAAATCAAGTGCAGACGGGGGCTGTCCCCTCACACACTACCTGAATCTGAGCCCTGCAGAAATAAGGGATTTAGCTTTAAACTGACTAGAATAATGGACAGATTGGGACACTTTTGATCATGAATTTTCTTTGGGAATCAAGCTCAATATCCTGCTGGCTCCAGCCCCCTCTGATATGTTAAAGAGTAGCTCCGTTCAAACTTCAGAGACAGAGTTGCAACTCTCATAGTCTTCATCCCTTTATTTGACAGCTGAATTGAGGCCATAGTATTTATTCACAGGCAAGAAATGCTATATTATTTAACTGCTGTTCAGAGTGGGCTAGAAGCATGGTTGTTCATAGGGAAAGACCTATCCAGTCAGACGGAGACAAACACATCACTAGTCCTTCCCATGTTCCATCTCTGCTGCTGGGAATATGCATCCCACAGGATTTCCTAAAGGCTAGAATAACTACTGTGCACACCTCCAGAAACAGAAGAGGAAATGGTGCTGGATGACCAGTGGGACTTCTTGTGTTGTGCATACTCCCCCTTATGTGTTGATCAATGGAATGCAGTCATGGGGCTTGTAACACAATTATTGAAGAAGAATGCAGGGGTCCATTATGCAGGTGACTTTCCTGACTGTCAAAGCAAAAGCCTCTTCAACTTGCTGATCCCAGAGCTGAGAGTCAGGGAGTTGTTTTATGGTCCATAAGACTCCTTTAAAGGTATTCCTTGGCTGTGACTAAGGTAGGGAGGAACCCAACCATTGTATTAGCACTGATGGTGCCCTAAGAATATGTAGGACATCCTTTGACATTATCCACATGAGTATCATTGCCATATGACTCAGGCTCCACCAAATCACCAGCCATGAAAAACACATCAAGGATCATGAAATCTGGTCTTTTGTGTGCTTTTACCATATACTATACAGATTTCATGGGGGAGACCAATGTTTCTCAAATTGGGGGTCCTGACCCAAAAGGGAGTTGGGGGGGGTCACAAGGTTATTTTAAGAGGGTCATGGTATTGCCACCCGTACTTCTGCACTGCCTTCGCAGCTGGGGGGAGGCTAGTGGTGGCTGTTGGCTGGGTGCCCATCTCTGAGGACAACACCCCGCCAGCAGCAGTGCAGAAGTAAGGGTGGCAATACCATAATATGCCACCCTTACTTCTGCACTGCTGCTGGTGGCAGCTCTGCTTTCAGAGGTGGGCTCCTGGACAGCAGCTGCCGCTCTCCAGCTGCTCAGCTCTGAAGGCAGCACACTGGCCAGCAGCACCGCAGAAGTAAGGGTAGCTGTACCGCAACCCCCATCCCCCTACAATAACCTTGAAACCACCCAACAACTCCTTTTTGGGTCAGGACCCCTACAATTACAACACCATGAAATTTCAGATTTAAATAGCTGAAGTCATGAAGTTTACTATTTTTAAAATCCTATGACCCTGAAATTGACCAAAATGGACCATGAATTTGGTAGGGCCCTATATATGGCACCTTGCCTAGAAAGGAGTCAGGCTTGGGTGGCTACATAAAGCCTGAACGAAAAGCGATATCCCTTCAAAAGAGGGAACAGCTTAAATTTGGAGAAGGCTCCTTTCTGCTGGATAAGGCCCTTCCATGGGAAGTCCTGTAGATTTAACAGCTTGTATTTTTAAAGTTTTTGGATGTTCAGTTCCGTGGAAGGAAATCACTATGTATAGGTCACCAAACAATTCACAGGAAATAGATCATAAATTGCGGGAAATTGATATAGTCCCATTGAGCTCAACAGAGCTACAGTAAAAGCTGTTTTATCCAACACTTCACCAACCGAAAAGCTCTATAAACCGACATTTCTGATTTTCAATGAAATTCCGGTTTATAGTTGGCATGGGGCCAGCAGGAGGTGTGAAGTGCAGGCTCTGGGAGGGAGTTTGGGTGCAGGCAGGGGCATGGGGCACCGGAGGGCGTGCGGGGTGCCGGATCCAGGGGTCACTCACCTCGAGTGGGTCTCCACAAACAGCGACCTGTCCCAGTTGCTCCTAGGCGGTGGTGCAGCAGGCAGCTCTGCATGCTGCCCCTGCCCTGCCCCAGGCGCTAGCAACGCAGCTCCCATTGGTTAGGAACCGCGGCCAATGGGTGTTTCTGGGGGCAGTGCCTGCAGGCAAAGCCTCAGGCAGTGCGCAGAGCTGCCTGCCGTGCCTCTGCTTAGGAGCAGCCAGGACAGGTCACCGCTTGTGGGGAGCCACCCGAGGTGAGCAGCCCCTGGATCAGACACCTCAAATTCCATCCTGCACTGCCTTGAGCCCCCTTCCACACCCAAACTCCCTCCCTCTTAGTTAATGGGCATTTTTCACATATCAGCACCCCCATTTCCCCAATATGCCAGATAAAACAGCTTTTACTGTATATTGCTTTGCACCAGCTTCGGATCTGGCTCCCTGTTCATAATGAAAACAAATACTTGCAAATGTCCTTAATAAAAATACTAAAGCATTCTACAGCCATCATGTGAAATACAGTCGTGTTGCCACTGTAAGATGGAGTGTTTGGGAACACAGTTGTGGAATGCTGCAGTGGTTCTTTTTATAAACATGTATTTAATGAAAAATCAGTTAGAAAATAACATTTTAACACCCTCAAAATCAAGCTGAAGGGGTGATTAAGACATAGTCATTTTCTGCTATTGTCCCCGTGGATGGCAATAATTGCTTCTGTATAGGAAACTGGTTATACATCCATTGTTATCCATCATCTTGCCAGTGGTGTATATAAAGCAGTACACATAGTAAACTTTTGATTTAACCTCATTAGCATTCCCAGAGCTACAATGTCCCAGCAATGATAATGATTTAAAATTTCTGCATCTAAGTAAATGGAGACAAGAAGAATCTTGTACCATGTGGAAAGCCACCAAGGCCATCAATCTTTTACCTAATAATTAAAGACAGCTAGGCCCTGTCATGTTCTCAGAAATTTCCCAGGGAGGGTGAGAAATGATTTGGAATAGTGATAAAATGTGTCAGATAAAATGTGCAAGGAAGGGAATGGGGGCAGGAGTTGAACCTCAGTGGTATCATCCAAACCGATGCTCTGAACATTGCTTTTATAGTTCCAGTGGTTTGGGGATGGTCCAATTAGGACATGCTTTGGCAACATCTCCCTTCAGACTTTTCTACATCATCTTATGTAGATTCCCTCTCAGAGATCTGAGCCTCCCAGCCCCACAATAGGAACCAAGAAGAATGTGAATCCAGAGGAAGCCAGCCTGAATCGGAGGAATTTGGGAATAACGTGGGACCATTGGGCCTTTGCACAAACACCTTGGGGTTCTGTGGATGATCTGAGATCCAGGGGATTTCTTCATAGATCTCAGGACACATGTGAACAAGGAGGTTGATGTGAAGGAAACTCAGTTACTTGTTCCTTCTGAAGTCCATGTAAGGCCTGATCTACCTTAGGCACTTATATGGCTTCCATTACTGTGCATTTCAGTCTCTAATGCATTTATTCTCACTATATCCCTGTGAGGTAAGGTATCTCCCTTTATTATCTCCATGTTACAAATGGGGAATAGAGGCACAGAGATATTAACTGAAGTGCCCAAGGTCACATAGGAAGTCTGTAGCAAAGCAGGAAATTGAACTCAGGTGTCAAGCTAACCCCCTGCCCACTGGACCATCCTTCCTGTCTACATGTACAATACAAAACAAATGCATACTGAAAACCATGTATTCTGTGCTGCGTTATTCCTTTACAGACCACCTTAAAGGAAATTAAGTGAACTTCCTTATAGGGGGAACAAAGAAAGGAAATAAGTTTATTATTCCAGTGATATCACTGACACAGAGAGTGAGTAGCTTCATTAAACATTCTGCAGCCTCAAGTGATTTTACTAAACCCTGTACACTAAGCACACGATGATTTTCATTATTACAATACAAACATATAGGGCCTGATTCAGAGCTCACTTACATCAGTTTTAAACCTGTGCAACTCCACTGACCTCAGTGGCATTACTCTTGCTCTACACAGGTGTAAGTGAGAGTAAAATCATTCCTGTTCCAGCCAAGTCTTTTCTCCTCACTTGTACTTCTCAAAGAAACTCATTTTCACAGCTACAATACAGCCTTAGCAAACAGCAGAGTGCACCTCTAATACCAACAGCAATAAATCAAAGAATGAAATTATAATTCATCAAACACTATTAATGTCTTCCTCTCTAATAAATCTATTCTGAAAACCTGGCCAGAACTTGCACTCTTGCTGGTAACATTTCTAAAATAAGTGATGCAATACAAACTGCAAGATATTGGAGCAAGCTTGTTTTGAATAAAGATCCACATAAGAAAGGAACTTTGAGCACATCCTGTATTTTTGTGGGTGGAAGAATTCACAGAGAACAGTGTGCATGACATGACATATAAAACCACAATATACCTGGTGTCATCTAAGGATCTAATCCAAACCCCATTGTAGTCAATGCAAAGACTCCTATTGACTTCATGTGGATCAGGCTCTAAGAATGTTGAAACTCCTCAAGCCTTAACATGCCTCCTCTTCTTAACATGCCTACAATTTACATTCTGTGGGAAGCTTAGATAATTAAGCACCACAAACTTAGAAGACATTATTTAACAGCTGTCAAGATGGTAACATGCCACGGCTGTGTAAATCAGCTTTAAAATGGAGCAAATCATTTCTTACTTACTTCATTGGTTTAAACAATGCTTGTCCATAATTTTGTAATGTCATGATCAGTTTTAGTTGGGTGCCTCCTGATTTCATTGCTGTGGAGGAAAAGTAAAACAATTAAAAATCACAGTGTAAATTTCTACGTACAGTCAGCAGTCTTACACTGAAATAGCACATCTCTCTCTCTGTCTCCATCTAAGCTTTTACATTGAACTCATCATTGTGGTGTCTGAACACCCGACATATATGTTTATAGGGCACTCCGAAACATAAAGACTTAATTAGAGGATGAGTAGGGGAAATGCAGTCTAGAGTAACTGCTCAACTGACTGAACTGGAGTGGAAAGGGAATCCTGCATCCTGCATCAGCTTTTCCATTATTGGCCCGATCCTACAAGCTCAGAAACACAATTGGCTTCAGTGGGAGTTCTGAATGCTAAGCATGTGTAGGTACAGGTCTCTAAATTCTCACTTCCCGCACTCCCTAAGTTCTTTTGACTTGCTACCATGAAAAGGGTGCATGATGGAAGAAGAGATTGGGTGTGTCTTGGAGAACACCAGAACCTTGGCTGTACAAATGGGTGAGGAGCAGCCAGCCTTTAATTAAAGGCATGAACAGATACAATTGCAACTCTGTATGTATACTATGCTGTGATTAGTTTAAGTATTTATTATTCCTGAGCAATATATCTTTTATATTCTCCATGGGCATGGTCCAAAGCCATTGAAGTCAATGGATATCTATGCATTGACTTCAGTGGGCTTTGGATCAGGCCCTGCATTAGGTGATATGTACATAAGCGAGAGGTGATTTCAATGGAAGTTTTGAGTAAGGACTGAGTAGTGAATGCAATTCAGCTCATGCTGCACATTGTAAACCATTTTTGCTTGACTCTCAAACACCAGCTGATGGTGAATTACTGTAAGACTGACTTTTATTGCTAGCAAACTGCACCATTTGTACAATATCACTTTAACAATCAGATGATGGTGTTTTTAATCCTGGACTGATACTTTTTTGTATAAGTGGGGAAAAAACATGTCACTTAAAAACACACATTACATGAGTAAAAGAGTTCTCAAAGAGTACATTTTATCTGATAATATGGTTAGTCAAGGGAGGTAAATATACACTTCAGCAGACCATCTGCTCTCTTCCACCAGCCAAAAACACTTTGAGTAAATGAAATGACCTACACCCAAGCTCTTTAATTCACTTCTGCATTGTGCAATGATGGTCATGTCAGTCATCTCAGTGTATACAATTTATTCCTTTTTAATGCTTCCTCTGAATGATCAGATAATCCCCTTCTTTAGAAATCAGACAAAAAATGTATAAATTTAAGAACTGCGTAAAATGTTATGTTATCTTTTTCATAAATTTTGCCTTAAAGCTGGCCTTATTTGGCCTGTCTAATGTCTACATTTGCTTTCCCTAACCAATACCATTTGCTACACGTCCAATTAATTACTCCTTTCTGTGCCTTATTACTAATTATTACTACTAATTACTAATTACTAATTTACTTATTACTAAATACCAGCTCTCTTTCAGTGCTTGTAATCCATATATTTTTGCAACAAAATACTATGCAAATCTGGTCAGTTTAATTACTCTTCTTCTGGAAGAAAATCCCTCCTGCATTGCTATTTTGCTGACCCCTGCCTTCTATTGCATTACTCGGCTATCCCAATGGAACAAATAAATAATTAGAAATTAAGGGGCATTAAACAACTCACACTGAACAGGTATACCAAAAACATATGGTTTTCATATATTAGGCTCACTCTGCTGTGCAGAGTAGGTTAGATCCTCATGTACACCTGAAGGGAAGCGGGGAGGTATAGGTGGTTTTCCATCCTCAAACACCTGAAACCTGGGGGCAACTAGAGCCAGTTCAGCCCCAAGAATAAATTAGAGCAACCCCAGGCTGCTGTAGTATGTGCTGTCAGTAACATCTCAGGATCATTATAGACAGCTTACTCTAGTAACAGCTCTGTTACACCCCTAAATTGTCATCTATACTGAGTGGTCAAAAGCATGTGGTGTATAATTAACTACCCCACCTATATACCACCCAGGAGTCCCCAGCTGGCAGTTTAAGCTAGCCTTCCATCACATTTCACTGCCAGAATAGTGTAAAGGACATAGAATGGTGCCAATGTTATGACTCTCATTGGCCAAGTTCTATTGTCACGTACATCAGTTTAAATCCAGAATTCTCCATTGATGCCCATAGGGTTGCTTTGAGTAACAGAGATCAGAATTGCATCCTAGAGCTTAGATCCTCAGCTGCTGTAGCTCGGTGTGTCTCCCTTGCCAATGGTGAAGTTGCATTGATTTACACCAGCTGAGAAGCTGGCCCCTTGTTGCTTAAGTTTTCAAAATTGGTCTTTTTTCCATTCAGTTGCTAAACATACAAATGTGGGGCCAAGTCCTGCAGTCCTGTTCACTCTCCACTTCCTTTACAATGAATGAGAATTTTGTCCAAGTCATTCTTGTAGGATTTAGACTTTTATTCGAGGATCAGTGCTGAGCCATCAATTGTTAAGCAAAATTGTTTATAAATCGATGGCACAATATAGCTATGTATTCACAAATAAACAACATTTGTTCCAAACTTTATATTAAAAAATATTTAATTGACTGAATGTAATGCATTTAAAAAGTCCCCAGCCAAAAGAGACTGTGGAAAAGGCATCATCTACAATATGGGAATGTTATGCCCAAAGCAGAATCAGTGTTTGAAAAGCAGTGTCTAGTTTCATATCCCTCCATTTAGAACATGATTGGACAGCCGATTTTGCACCATTTCAACAGAATATTCCTATTTTACAAAAATTCAGGATTCTACACCTGGTGTGACCTGGACCTAGTACAATCATTAAGAGTTGTGCAGTCACATGATCAGGAAAGCCTATATTGATTGGGAGATTGTTCAAGACCAAAAGGGTGCAGAGATGGAGGAAAAAGAGGAGATTCCCTCACACCAGTTTCTAAACACACAGCTTGGAATACTCTAAGTTTACTAGGATGCCCAGCATGGTAAAGCAGCACAACAGATTGTTATTTGGCTAGCAACCTCAGCGGACAATGACTTTGGCAACAAGAAAGGGGAAACCTTTGTGAAAGGCTCGTGAAAAAACTTGCTCTGATTTGTTACACATGCGAGGCCTGATTTCCAGACAGAAAGAACTGGTCCATCGTTTGTGTGAGGGTGCAAGGTGAGAAGATTAAAGGTTCCCTCTGGCCTTGTCATATTCACCCACAGATTATTGCCTGTACATGCTGAATTGGTCGCAGTAGCACTCTGGAGCACAAGGACTGCTGGAGTTTTGTGCCACTGTTGAGTTTAGATGTAGGATTTCATGCCTCCCAGCTGGGCCCCTGCAGTGCAGGGTGGATGGACACATGCTACACACTGATTGAAGGTGGCACAGCAACCACACTCCCCTTTTGCTTCTCGGGGAATTGTGCCTTGCCAGGGAACAATCTGCCCAGGCACTCCAGCAGGAGTGATGCAGCTCCACACTGTCCCTTACTACGGCTCCCAACAATTTTAACCCAAAGGCTATACATACAGGTGCCTTCCTACATATGCAAAAGGGAGGATCGTTAACATTAATTATACAGTGCCATAGGTGTGCATTACTTGTCGCAGATGAGAAAGAGGTATGGTCTGAATCCAATGTGCTTTCAATCTACGGTCTTGAGCCTGCAGACAGTGACGTGTGCTTAACTCTGGGATTGGGTGCATGCAAAAACCTTGATTTGCATGGGCCTATGTGGTAGTGCATGTCTAAAGCACGGCTCACATTCATGGAGACTTTATCTGAACATTAGGCCTAGAGATTTTTCTCCTCCCTTTAATATCAAGCCTGCTTGCTTGGCTTCTTTTTATTTTCTGACATATATGAATCAGACAAGGAACATTCCACTTTCCACTTTTGTTTATCAGTTCAAACATGTTTCCCTTTATATTATGCCAAGGAATAAGAGTCCAATCATGTTCTAAAGCCTTGTTTGCTTGTTTGGAGATGCCCTTGAGACTTCAGCTGCTACCCAAATAAAAATTTCATAAGGATTTACAATACATAGGATTAGAACATACAGTATTCAGAGAAGAACATATAATGGCACTAAGCCATTACAGCCTGTCACGTCTATGATCAGCATACTAAGACATTTCTAAGAAGGCCTTAAAATATAAGGCTGTTCTGACTCCAAAGGTGTCCTCCCACCAGGGTCAAAATCCACGTTTTAAAAAATGTCTGAATATGCCTTTATGTTATAGATGATGAGCAGCTCTGGAAAAATTCTTAAAAACTCGCTGACACCATATAGTACATCTTGAGTCAACTTTCATCCAACAAGTCTTGGACATATTTATATAATGATAAAAATAAATTCCAGTACAAAGATTACGTTTAATCTTTAGGCAATTCAGCTTGTCAAAGAAAGAAATTGAAAGCTAAAGGTTAATATACTCTAGACTTAACATCCTCTTTGATCTAAGGTATTGCAAGAATTTTATGGCCTGATTTCAAAATTTCAAGAGGCTTTGGAAATCCTCAGTGGGGTTGACTTTACTAGGGACATTTGGGGATTGTCATGACTGAAGTCCATGAGCATCTTTCTATTGATTCTTCTGGGCTTTGGATTAAGTGTATAATGATCTTCTCCTGTGCTCACCTGTCATCCTTCTCCCATGTGCCCCAGGGGTTCCTAGTCAATCATACCTCCAACTTCTCTCCCATCTAGTCCTTCCTGAAAACACAAGCCCATGTTTTCTGCAAACCCTACACTTCACCTCTGTGAAGTGTTAAAATAGTAAAACCCTCTATGGAACTTAGGAGATGTATGTCACCATGATCACTCAGTCATGTTTTTATAGCTGTCCATACACGGTTTCCTGCACCATCCTCCAAAGCATCTTGTACTGACTGCTGTCCGAGACAGGACATTGGACTGGATGAACCACTGGTGTGACCTAGTATGTCATTTCCTGGATGTTGTTGCAACCCAGCCCTCATCCAATCCATTTAGAGGTATATATTTATCTTTGTAAATCAGACCTAAGTCTAACATAAATACCTCAACCTTGCTAGCAGATAATAGTCTGCACATCCTGGATGCTTGTTTCCAAACGAACTGTAATAAGGAACAAATTTCAAAACAAATTCAAGCCCAATCATTTCTTAACTTGTTCTTGCTCAGCCACTGCTGCTGACTCATTTGTAAAGGCTTTCAAGATGATAAAAGCAGTTTTAAAAGGCGGAGAGATCATCCAAAGTCTATGTTGTACATTTTTAAATGTACCCCCACCCCATTCAGGCCTGTAAATTGAATCAATCTGCTGATTCTTGGCAAATTCATTGTTTTCTTATAAAGTAAATCAGTGACGCTACATTTCATCATGTTTTTCACACATTCTTTCCTTGCCTTTTGACAAGATATTTATCATTTTATTGAGCGCCAGGATCTGGGTTCAGTATTCATAGCACTGTCTTTTATTTTGCTGTTGAGCCAATGTCTACCTTCGTTAATTGTACCATTTATCTACCACATCAGTAATTTTGTGCTCTAGAGTTTTAATTATTGCCTGCACAAATTGAATGCATCATAGGCTTTAGAAATGAACTGAATCAAGTAATGCTCCCAAGGTCTTTCAATCAGGGAATTAAAAAAGAAAAGAAAAAAAACACACAGAAGCCTGTTTTGCTCACATGCAAGCCAATGGCGAAACTCCTGTTGACTTTAATGGGAGCAGGATCAGGCCCACAGTTACTGAACTGATGCATCTAACTGCTCTATGCCATACAGTGCTCCTGGTTAAACTGCTCATGCTGCTGCTGTGATTATGCACATGCATAAATGTGCAGGGAAATGGCTAATTATGGTAATTTGTGCAGGACGTAATGGTAATTCTCAATGCAAAGCAGGTGTGCAGTTGTGCATGCATATGTGCATGCACCTTTTCTGAAAACTGGGTTTCAATATTCAATTGAAAATATTAATGTTTAGGCTCCAGTCCTGCTCCCTTTTAAGTCATCAGAAGTTTTGTATTGAATTACATGAGAACAGGATCAGGCCCTTTGCATTGAACAGAATAAATAGCAAACATGTACTGATAGGTAGGGCTTTGAATATATACTTGGCTTAAAGCTATTCTTAACCCTGTCCTTTTCAAGGCCACCTCTAGGTGTCACTGTGGGAACTAGATGTAATGTTCAGATTCCATTTTCCATAGTGGCATCATCAGTGGATTTGTTCCATTTAAACTTTAACCTCAAGGAAATGTCACCTTGATTCTCTCTGCTCTTGTGAACTAAGCAGTAATTTCGTCTCTCACCATTTTCATTTTAAGGTAACTGTATGGGTTACAGAATCTTGCAAGCAGTTTTGATTGATCCAGAGCTGTCTATTTGGACATGACGCTTTCCAATTAATAATAACATTAAGCAGATACATCTGACTTGGCTAAGACGGCAGTTGAGACAGTTCAGGTTGCAAACAGTATCAAAACCTGCATATCAAAACCACATAAGCCTATTAAAACCTATACATAACATATCAAAATATTAGAAAACTTGCAGTAGACATGATTCCTTGCACTAAAAGGACTGGATAAGCTAATAGGTCTTTTCCAGCTAACTTCTAGGATTCTATATATTTAATTGCACTGAATGTCAAAAGAAAATGATACTTCTCAGGCAGTATGAAGATTTCAATTTGTTTTACACTTTTAATCTGGTAGTCATCTTCATAGCTGCCTTTCAAAACCAAACCACGAAAGGAACCATGCAAATTAACTTGGCAAATGTGCAGAATCATGTGAAACAATGTAGTGATCATTCATGTGTCCTTTGATAATACATGTCAGACTTTATTCATCCATTCAAAAGCTTTGGAATCCTTATTGCTTCTACGCACAAAAAGCGAAAAGTGGACAGGTGTTAATATAGTTAAAAAAAAAGCACTAAGAATTTGCAGTGTAAGACAAAACATACTGCACTTCACAAATATTAATAATATAAAATAAGGTTCTTTCTTTCTTCAAACCTTGCTATAACCTTGTTCCCAGAGGAACAAACATGGCTTGGTTGCCAGTGGTTTGAGCCGGATCCTACCATCTTGATGCAGGCAACCCTCCCACTGTACCCAGGATTGGGCTCTCTGATTTTTATAAGCTCACTTTCAAGGGCTATCTTAAGTTCATATCTAGGAACTGATCTTTACCTATTTTTTCAGACAGAATTTGCACTTTGGTTATGGAACATTGTCTAATGAGATGCATTGTTTAGTATTTTTGTATATCCAAATTGCAAGGCATCGTTGGTGTAAATTACTCTTTAGAATTTTATTGCAGCAACATCTTGAGGCTCCAAACCCATTGTGCAAAACACCATACAAGCATATAACAGAATATCCCATATGCAATATATAATATAATAAATATGTTTTTGTGCATCTGTAGCATTTTTCCTCAGAGGATCTCAAAGCCCGAGCAAACCTTTAATTAATTAAAGCCTTACACAACATCTGTAAGACATATAAAGTGAAATAAGGCCCCAGTGAAGTCAATGGCAAAATTTCTATTGGGCTTCATTCGGGCTGGGATTTTTCGCTCATAATTTTTATAATAATTTTGCTGACAGGTAAACTGAGGCAGAGAGCGATTAAGCAACATGCCCAAGAGTACAGAGCAAGTCAGTGGCTGGGACAGAAGTAAACTCTAGTGTTTCTGATTCTCATTCCCCTCCTTCAATCACTAGCCAACACACTCTCTATGACATTGTCCATTTGATAAGCATTACATTATGTTCACATCTGAGCATGCTGCAAGCCGTGGTTTTCCTCTGCATAACCAACATACACTATATTTAGATCTCGGAGAAAAATACGTAGTTCAGTAAATTGTGAAGCTATGCTATTCAGCAGTACACTATATTCAGCAGTGGCCACTTTAGTCCAATGCATTTTGAGAGATGCATGGTCCTCTTACAGCAAATCAAAACACGGCTGGTCAAGCGTTTCAGATGCAAAGTCTTAAAGGTCCTGGGGTTAAGCAAAATTGTTGCCCTGAAGCTGTGCAAGGTGATACCACCACTCTCCAGGGTGTAGGAGGGGACCCAGTTTACATCTCTTTCTCTTTCATCTCCTGATGGATAAGTGAGGAGTGCCTTTAAAATCAGCATAGTAAAGAGTTGTGCCCACTCCCTAATCCAATTGCAAGATGAATATTCTGTACATCATTCTTGACTGAGTGAGTGGGTCAGGAAAGGGGATTATCCTTCCCCGCCCACAAAGACAAGGCAGTGAAAATCACCTAGAACTTGTTCCACTGCAAATTATCCTTGTTATCCTGAGGCGTAGACTGCAGGAAGATGAAAAGCATTCAGTATTATCTAAAGACAGTGACTGCTATGTTTATTATGTTAGGTGTTATCTAAAGGGGGGCATATATACAGCACAATTCTCAAACCTGGGCTCCTTAATAAAGCATCTCAATCCAGAGGTGGGCAGAAAACCAGCATACAGGTTCATACAAATGGTATTTATTTATGCACTTTACTGTCAATTTGATCATTCAGTACATTGGTCTGGACATCCTGTTAAGGCAACATGGTTTGAAAATTGCTTTCTTTGGGTGAAATTCCCCTCTAAGCAGAGCACAAGGCCAACGCACTATTTAAGTTCCACTTAAAACTTTGGTGTGTCTCTCTGCATAAAGTTGAATTTCATCACGTAGCATTCCCCAACTCATGGCTCTTGCTGTCTTGACTAACTAAATCAATCCCTCCTTTCTGATCAAGAATCCTACTTAATCCTAGTGCTGTTCAGAGAAAACTATGGTTCACAGGATGGAAAATGTAATCATTAGGCCCAGTGATGCTGATTTAGTGGGGCAAAATTCCCATTGAAGCCAATGGAAATTTTTACTGAATAAGATTGCAGGGGCAAAGCCAGGTAATCTAATCCGGTAGTGGAAATACAGATTATCAGCAGTTTTGTAGAGCTTCTACTATTTCATCATTGTGAAAAGTTGAAGAGTACTTAGGAAGCTGGTGTTTAATAGAAATTGCCTAATTTTTTATGTGCCTAAATCAATTGGACGATTATCAACCACCAGAAATAAAATTACATTAACTGGTTTAGAATGTCAGGACCATAGTTTTCTTTGTTTTTGATGGTAACTATAAAGCCATATTCAAGAGCATCTAAACCTATCATTAACTAACCCATAGCAAATATTTCCATGTGTTCCAGACCATTAAATGTACTAAATGGTCAACATAGTATCATCTCAGTCATGGGTTTCTAAACGGAACAAACAGAGTTGAACTACAGACCCCATCCTGCTATCCTGATGCTTGTTTCACTGTCTTTTGAAATCAGTGTAGATCTGGATGTACAAACACTGCAGCTCCAGGTCTTAAAGCTACAGCAGTACTGGAACACAATGCAGATTGGCAAGAGCTATAGAGACACTGCACTGTGTTGTTTCATTCTTTAAACACCTTCTGCAGGTGAAGATGTTGCTCTTCATCCCACCCACCCATGCCCTCAGGATTTTTTTTAAACACCAAACTCTTTGTTCAGAAAATTCAAATAAAATAAAAAAATCAGACTCTGGAAAAAATCAACTTGTTTTTTTACAGTTTAATGAGCACTATTCAACCATGTTGTAACTGTACCTCGGAAGTCAATAGGTTACCTCAGGGATGAATCTGGTCTAATATGCTTTGCACCTAGAATCTTGCTAGCATCCACAGCAATACAAACGGCTTCTCAAATATTCATGCAACACAGAACTGGCAAAATATCTTTATGAAGCCTCTTTTATATTTAACAAGGAAAATAAGTGCAGACTAATGTAGCCAGGAAGCAATGTTTTAGGAACATCAAGTATAAGTAATGGAAAATACTCATTAATATTAAAACAGCAATGAGGTCTTGAATAAGTAAATAGTCATAAAAATATATGTATCTGAACCTACCAACACTGGTTATCTTCTGGGAGACCAGGTCTTGCAGTAAAGCCTCAATTGCAGGATTGTGTCTGGAATACAACTCATATCGATTAATACCAATGTGGAATTTTAACCAGTTTGGGTAGGAATCTACAGATGTTTCTGCGGTGGGTAAAAATTCTTCATCTTCATTACCTTCATTTTGCCTACCACAAAAAAAAAAAAAAAGGAGAGAGAGAGAGAAGTATTATTATTTTTTATCTGTTGGTTCTCCTCAAAGCAACTTAAAAGAGGGCTTCAGAATGCAATGATGTGAAAAGCAAACAATATAGATGTGAGAGAAGGGTTTCAATTTGTCCCTGACGTGGATTAAAGGCCTGCTTCCATTTCCAGTGAAGCCATTGGGAGCTTTGCCATTGACCTCAATGAGAGCAGAGTTGTGACCTAAATTATTAGTGCTTGATCCAAAGACCATTAAAGTCAGTGGCAAAGCTCCCATTGACTCCAATAGACATTGGATCAGACCCTTATGAAATAATAAAAATGTTGAACTCTGTGTTATATTGCATAGTACTGTTCTAAAACTCCAGAAGAGTGTTGGTTGAATTTGAGGTAGCTGTAGTATACTTTATTTTTTAATCCAGGGTACAATGTTAAAAAAATAAACCAGTGTTGTTTTTATTTATTGTAGAGTTGTTGAAAACAATTTGAACAAGTTTAAGACAAAAATATAAACGTTATCCCAAATCTTTATTTAACAATGAACATGTCCTGAAATTATTTGATAATTGTGATGTTACATTCAGTTATTATACTTCATATTCCTTTTTTGATTTTATCATTCCAAGGGGATGAAAGGAAGTGAAATAACTTTTGATTACTTCCTAAATGCAAATTCTATTTCTCATGTCTGCAAGAAAGCTTGCATAGCTTTAAGCTATTGTCATAGCAAAGAATGTTATGAATTAATGTTAACTGCTAAATTTGATTTTAATTATTTAAACCTTGGGAGCAATAACAAGCGGAGCAGCAGTTATATTGTAGATCCCTTTGCTATCACATGTCTTGTCTGAAGGGGTCAATTGTACCTTTAGCCATCTCTAGAGTACATTCCATACATTATTGTCATATACTGGTGACAGAGATTTTCCAGAGAAATTGGAAGTTTTCTAACCTAGTGTGCTTTAAATTTGATTTTAATTATGATACATTGAGGGCCTTTGTGATTTATATAAATTTGAGGTTGAAAATGAAAACATTTACATTATATTGTTAAAGATTCAAATCCAGGCTGGTTGCTCCACTGCTTGTCAGAGCTTTTGCATGGCACAATAAAGCTGTTTAAACATTACAGAGTCACTGTGTTTGAAAGAGGGTGCTGTTGAATTAGAGACATGCCTTTTGATTTTTCAGCCTTTCAAGTTTCTAAGCATTTCTTATACAACAGTGGGGCAGAGAATTTATAGATGAAACCAAATGCATTAAAAGTTAAAGACAGAAGCACTGGGCTTTAGAATGTCAAAAAATAATTCAGAGCAGAAAATGTTGTCTCAAAAGTCAGATTCTGAAGGTTGAAATCCCATTTATATCTGAATATTATGGACAGTTGTATGACCTTTGAAGTCAATCTCCCTGCTTCTGAGAGAAGTTAATATTTTACTGATCTGCCTTGTGTTCTTTATTTTGTTAGGGGTTTTTTTTTGGGGGGGGGGGGAATAACCACGAAAGCTTATGCTCTAATAAATTTGTTAGTCTCTAAGGTGCCACAAGTACTTCTGGGTTTTTTTAGTTTAAACAAGTTATTTTCTTATCCCATTTGTGACACCTGAATTATATCACTGAAGCTTTCATTTCATCTGAAATAGCTGTTACTCCAGTCTTGTAAATGACCTGTTAGAACCTATATTTCTTTAAAGGCACAAAACAAATATTAATTTTATTTCCAGCTACTGGCTTTGACATATTTTGAAACCTACACCATAACACTGCAAATAGTCTCCGGTTTCTACTTATAATGCTATTTCTACCTTCAGGGTGTTAATAAGAAACAATAGTGCTTCTTAAATTATATGTAATACATGTGGTCTATTGTGTTTTTTTTTAAGTACTCAATAGTCTTAACACACACATCAGCTACTGTACAGCAGCTGCTTATGTCACTTATAATTTTGCATGCAGGCAAAGCTTTCTGACACTGGAATGTAAGTAAGTGAACTGCATTGCCATTTCAAACCCTGGGTGCAAGAAGCAGGGACTCTGTTTCCTTCAAACAAACAGGATATTTTAAAAAAAGAAAAGGAGTACTTGTGGCACCTTAGAGACTAACAAATTTATTAGAGCATAAGCTTTCGTGAGCTACAGCTCACTTCATCGGATGCATTTGGTGGAAACTGTAGCTCACGAAAGCTTATGCTCTAATAAATTTGTTAGTCTCTAAGGTGCCACAAGTCCTCCTTTTCTTTTTGCGAATACAGACTAACCCGGCTGCTACTCTGAAACCTGTCAGGATATTTTAAGGTATTGTAACTGAGAGGAAGAGCCCAGATCCACTTGCCACACCAGTGGCTGTCGCATCAGTAGCTTTACTCTGAGCAAAGTGGGAAGTCACCTCTCCCCAACCCAAGGCAGGATCATAACATCCCCTGTCTCAGGATAATGCCACATGAACATGACCCAAACACCCTGCTGCCGGGGAGAAATCAGGCCTCGCCGTTGCTAGCCTCGGGGCCTGATCCTGCGCCCAGTGAAGCCGGTGGCAGCACATCCCCCTTTGCTTTCAGTGACAGCCCGCTGGGGACCCACAGCTTCGAGTCCCCGCAGCCCCAGCCCCGCTCTACTCACCAGTCCTGGTTCTCGGCCGCTTTCGGGTTAAATCGGATATCGCTATTGACGTTAAACAAGACATCCTCCTCCGCCAGCTCCGGGGCGGCGATTTTGTAGAGGGGCTGCTCGAAGAGAGCCGCGAGTTTGGAGTACCCCTGCCCCACGGGCTGGGCGTTTACACTCCCATCTTGGATGAGCGGCTTATGCCCCAGCTCCCGGCTTATGCCATTTTGTTCCAGTCTCTTAAAAGCTTCGGCTTTCTCCGAGGTCCCGGGGAGCTTCTCCAGCGAGTGGGAGGTGAGGTTGGAGCTGGGGTCGCTGCTGAAATCCTGCAGGATCCGCAGCGTGTGCTTGTTAGGCCAGCCCGGTTCCGAGCCGCCCTTAGTCCTCTGCTTCCCCCAGCCCTGAGCCTCCTGGCCCGGGGGGTCAGAACACGAGCAGCCCGTCTTGCCCTCCGTCCTCGCCGCTCGCTTCTCCAGCTTTGGTAACAGATCAATCATGATATGCATGGTGCAAGCGATCAGAAACACCATCAGGATCAGCACCCTGAATTTCCGGACTAAAATCATCTTCATGGTCCAGGGGCCTCCTAATAAATTATAAGGGGAGGAGGGGGGGGTAATTTAAATATTTAAAGGAGCTCTTTCACAGAAAAAGCTTGGGGGGTCTTTTTGTTTTTGTTTTGAGCGGAGCGAGAACAAATAAAAAACAATCAAGTGGATAAAGTTATCTCCATCGGCTGTTCGAAATAAATACTCAAAAAGCAGTCGGTCCTGGCGTCTGAGTCTCATCAAGTACTGAGCAAAAACAACAACAACAACAAAAAAACAACCCAAAACAAAACCCAAAAAAACCCAAACAACAACAACAAAACAAACCCGAAAACCAACCTCCCCCCCAGCAAGTCTTTAAAAATCAGTAGGAATACAAACGCCAACAGCAGTTCAATTCATAACCCCATCTGTCCATTTTTTCTTTTTTTTTTCTTTTTTAATGACAGGGATCACAAAGGTAAAGAAAAGGGATTATTGAAGAGACACCAACATCTGAAGCTCTGATTGGGTAAGAAAAAAAGACAGTAAGGGGGAGGGAGTAATAATAATAATAATAATAAAACCTATTACAAATAAAAGGCTTTCAGGGGAAGCAAAAATCATCCATGATATTTAGATGTGCTGGAAACGCTGCCTGCCTCCCAGCCTTTGAAATTGACCAGTGATGCAGCAGTGAGACACACACTCTCTCTCCTCCGCGAGACTGTTTAAAAACATTGGCTGGAAAATGATTTTCTTAGACTGTTTCCAGATTCTTCATCCATCGCATCCAGGGCTTGGGAGAGAGAAATATTCAACTAGGATCAAGTCAGTGTGGTTGCTGGATCCAAGCTGGGGTTCCGGGTTTTTTTTTTTTTGGTTTTGTTTTTGTTTTTTGGTTGCAAAACTGTCCGATGGCACTACTGCAACGTAAAGCTTAAATATGGCACGAAAAAAAGAGAGAGATTAGAGGAAAGAAACTAGCACAAATCAGTAGAGGTTCTTCTTAGCGAGGGAGGTGCCGTCTTTGATCTCTGCTGGGTCATACAGATCTGCCTTGAGAGAAAAAAAGAGAGAAAGGGAGAGGCAGAGAAAGAGAGGGACAGAGAGAAAATAAAGAGAGAGAGAGAGATCTTTGGCAGGTGCAGAGTGAAAACCCCTTTCAGCTACGCTGACTGCTTTAGACTGGTTGGACTAGGAGCGCTGCAGCTCCAGCCTTCAGTGGGTGTGTTAAATATTATGAGCAAGCCATGAATCCAGACGTCATAGTTAAGAGATTGGCTAAATAAACGTTACAATGATAGTAACGGGAAAACCTCAACTACAAGCTTTTCTTTCTTCCCTCCCCTCTCACCCCCCTTCTACTGCAGATCCAACTGGGGCAAGGAGAGGGCGTCTGTTTCTCAAAGGTTTTTTGGGGGGAAGGAGGGGGAATCTATGCTAATAGCAAAGTATTAGGACAGTCTGGCTGCCTAGACTCAGGAACATGAATTCTGCTATGTCATTGTCTGGAGGGGAGAGAGCATTTTCTAAAGCAAATCTGCTTCTTTCTCTCCCCTCCCCACCTCACCCCTCTATAACAGGGTCAAAATGGAAAGCTCTGCTTCTGTTTCTCCTAAGAAACGGATGAATAATCTTTCTTTTGAATCTGGATCCTCTGGTCTGTAACAATCTTTAAAGGTGCTGCAGCGTAATCATCCATCCCTCTGGTTACATTAGCTGCACATGCTTACAACAAAGCTTAATGGAAAAGGAGATTAGGTTACCAATATTGTCCTCCATCCAGGAGAGATTCTGAAAACTGACCAAGAGTTTCTAATAAGATAAATTAGAGAGGAAGGATAGGATTGAGACTCAGAAGATTTGGGTTCAGCTCATGGCTCTGCCATAGATTTCATGCATTGAACAAGCCACTTTGGCCCAGATTCCCCTAAGGCATTTAGACACCTAGAGCCCATTCAAATTAGGAGTTAGTTTAAACACCTGGGCAGATCTGGGTCTTTAATCTCTCTTTGCCTCAGTTCTCCATCTGTATAGTGAAAAGGAGGTCTTGTGGCACCTTAGAGACTAACAAATTTATTTGAGCATAAGCTTTCGTGAGCTACAGCTCACTTCATCGGATGCATTCAAAGTGAGGCTAATGATACTCCATTTGTCTTGTCTTTGGGGCAGGGGCTGTCTCTTACTGGTGTTACACAACAGGGCCTTGATATTGACTGAAGGCTCCTTGTCATACTGAAAAGTAATGAAAAATAAAACACTTATATCCACCACTTGCTGTCTTTACACAGGTGCACATAAAAGCTGTATCTATTTACTTATTTTGACATGTAATGTGTACTACAAATGCATCACACTCTGAACCCTGATTATAAGACTGTTAAGCCATCAAGATATATTACAGTGCCTTGTGCTTGCATTAAACATATACCTCTGCTCTTATAACATCGCCACACTGGAAAACTTTGTTTTCAAAGGTGGTGAGTGACTCTGAAAACTGCAAGGCTATATAAGTCCCAATCCTGCAAGCTGTTCAATGCAGGTGTGCCTTTGTGCTCCTGCAAAACCTTATTGACTTCAGTGGAGCTTGGTATGGGTGCAGTGGTAGATCCACATGGACCACCTTGCAGAACTGGAACCATCGTTTGCATAGAACATTTTGAATGCCGTGCTGCCATATAGCAATCTGTACCTTGACAAGTTCTCACTGTGTGTGTGGAGTGTGGAACATAATCTTTGGTAGACAGTCCACCACATTTCTATCAAATACGGGCAAGGGTAGATAAGTCTTACAGTAAATCTTACTGAAGTAAAGCTTATTGAACTCATTCTGGGAATTGGGCATTATCAGTTTGTAAAGAATACAGAATGTTTTGGGTTTTTTTGACACTGCAAATACAATAGGAACAGGATATACATTCTGGGGCACATCCTGCTGTCCTTATTTAGGCAAAATTCCCACTGAGAATTGGATTTCCTGAACTCTGCCACTAATTTGTTAGAGATGTTGGGCAAAGCATTTATACCTCTAAATGCTTCATTTAGCCATTCATCAAATCTGAGAAATAGTATTTAGCTATCAGAGAATACCTCCAGGAATTTGCTTTTAGATCTGCTTAGTCATAGTTCCACTGGCCCTGTGCCCCACAGCTCTCCTTAGACTGCCCCCCAAGCACAGCTAGCTCACAATCCTTCCATGATATTTTTAAACATGGCTGTGGAATCTACCACTCTGAGATCATCATGGAAAATCATGTTTCGAAATGGGCAACTGGTGATTTGTAGCCCATGGCATAACTAAAGTGGTTCGGAGGAAGATGGCAGGAGAGTTAGTGTAAAGGAGCTGTCTCGACCTCAGAATATGAATGTCCATACTTTCAAAGGGTTGTGTTTCTTGTAAGTGTAACCAGGCAGAGGGTTGTGAGGAGTGAAGATTCCCTTCCTCCTTTTGCTCCACCATGAGCTGTAACAGATTCTCAGCACCCTGACGTCTCCAGCCTCTGCAGTCCACAGGCGTTAGAATGCTCATCAAGGCACCAGTGCCCCAAAAGGCATAGACACCTCATTGGCTCCCCTTTTGCATAAGCCTTCGAAGGCTCATCATCCCCCTTCATGGGTATTTTCCTTTTCAGTGGACAAGCTTTTCAAGTGATTCATTGCCATTTTGAGGTTTAATCCACAGGGGAAAGGGCTAGAATCAATTTTTAAAATGAACACTGAGATCTCCAGCACTCCTTTGATTTCAGTCTAATCTTGCCAGAGCCAAAGTTCCTTGGAGTCATTAATAAAAAAGTGGTTTTTTTTCATTTTTTCACCACCTTTCTTGGCTGAGTCACTCAGTTACAGACCCCATTTCTGTACTGATTTTTGTGAGATTCCACATGCCTGAAATTACACCCATGTATAAGTGTTTGTTGGATCAGATCCACAGAGATATCAATATTGTCATCAACATAATCAACATCCTGTACTTTAAAGCTTTTGTTGGAATTTGCAACAGGATTGTAGTTTACTAAGTCAATTGCTAATTGCTTTAAGAGATTTCCCATAATGGACAACAGTCTCTTCTTCGTAGACTCCCAATTAAATGTGTGTGCTTTTAATGGGCCTGAATAAGAACAGAGATGTGGGATTCTTTAAACACACTATGAATGAGTTCCCTTATGGTTGTAGCTTATCCTCTGCTTCTACTAGCGCTGATGCAGGGTAAAGGACACCAGGGAATCCTGCCTGCGAAAACAAGGAAATGCTGATTGCTACTGTTTATCTCACTCACTTCTCCTATATGTCCTGAGCTATTCTTGTGTGGGAAGGAGGATATACACACTACCTGACATCATATCCTTCTCAGCCTCATGTGACCTTTAGGGAACCTACTACTTCCTCTTGGTTCATGGCCCCATTCTTTGTGCTCTCCTTCACCTTCACCTTTTGTAGTCTATAGGCTCTGAGCACACTCATTTTCCCTTGGAACTGCTCTGTGCCTCTCATGATCAGGTCTTTTATATTTGGGATGACTGGGCAGTGCTGTCCAAAAGAGATATTTAATTAGTGTCTTTATTCCATGTAATAAAATATATAAAAAAGTCAAGGAATTCTCCGTGTTTCCCAACTTTGTTATTTAGAACCCTATATATCCATAGAGGAACCCATCTCCTTTGTTTCAGAGTAGCAGCCGTGTTAGTCTGTATTCGCAAAAAGAAAAGGAGTACTTGTGGCACCTTAGAGACTAACAAATTTATTAGAGCATAAGCTTTCGTGAGCTACAGCTCACTTCATCGGATGCATTTTCCTTTCCTTTTCTTCTCCTTTGTGTTACTCACAAGGCATTTGCCCATATCCTTCTCAAAAGATAGCAAGTTATTGTTGAATGTGTATATCCAGAGACTCAGTGTGGCTTCCATGCTGGTAAATCAACTATTGAGATAGTCTTTGCACTAAGGCAACTGCAAGAAAAGTATCAAGAATAAATAAAACCTCTCTCCATGGTCTTCATAAATCAGACTTGGCCAACAGAAAGGGCTTCTCCCAGTTGCTAGAGAGAGCTGGTTGCCCCCACATTCTTCTCAATCTGATTCAATCCTTCCATGATGACATGAGGCCAACAATACAGTATGATGGTGATCAAGGTGACAGCTTTGAAATCCACAGCGTTATCAAACAGGGATGTATTTTGCCACCAAAAGTCTTCGGTATATTCTTCTCTCTGCTGCTTTGTCATACTTTTTCATCTAGTGCTGAGGGTGTATATCTCCATGTGAGATCAGATTAAATATTGTACATCTAAGAGCAAAAAAGCAAAGTTAAACACCTGATGCTAAGATAATTTCTTGTTGCCAACAATGCAGTGCTTGTTGCACAAAGAGCAGAGGAACAGTCTCTAAGGTGCCACAAGTACTCCTTTTCTTTTTGCGAATACAGACTAACATGGCTGCTACTCTGAATCCAGCAACTTTGTAATAGCTTTACACATTTGATGATTTTGGACTAACCATCAGTTCAAAGAAGACCATTATGGCACAAGTTGTGTGGACAGTATCACAAGTTTTAATAGCTAGCACCTCCCTAAAAGTTGTGCACAAGTTACGCTATCTGGGATCATCTGTATCAGATAACTTATCTCTAGATGCTGAGCTTAATTCTTGGATAAGAAAGGCAGCCATCGAATTTGGACAACTGACCAAAAGTGTGAAATAAAAGCAAACTAACACTGAATACAAAGATATGGGTCTACCAGACGATGTATTCTGAGCATGCTGCAGTATGGTAGCCAGACTTGGACTACCTACGGCGTGCGCAAGAGAAGTCTAAGCACCTTCCACACCCACTTTCTTCACCATATTCTAAATATCAAGAGGGAAACCAAAGTTCCTTACGCCAAAGTACTTGAGAAAGCAAAATTGCCAACTCTAACCACTATTCTTAAACACAGACCTCTCCATTGGCTTGGTCTCTGCACTGGATGGATGATAGATGCATTCCAAAGGATCTCCTGTATGGAGAATTTCAGGATGTTCCCAGGCCAATGGGCCAACCTAGGCTCAAATTCAAGAACATTTGCAATAGGGACTTGAAAAGCTGGATATCACAAGCTGGGAAGTCGCAACTACCAACAGACCACATGGAAGGGGTGTGCTGCCCCAGGGAGTTAAAGAGCTGAAGAGAGGTGGCTGAGAGAGAGGCAAGCAAAGAGGAAAGCACAGCAGGTCTCAAGCACATGTGGTGAGCTGGCTTTATCCTCTGGCTTTGCGCCTTATGCCTGCAATATCTGCAGTAAGGACTCTTGCTTGTGAATTGGCCTTTTTAGCCACTCACGATGCTCCAGCATGGCACACAGTAACTGAACTGCTTTGGTGCTTACACCTTCGTCTTTCAAGATGGATGGCTGCCGCTGATTGATATATCCACCAAAACGGTGATCCACTAAATAAACAGGACTGGCGAGTGGCTTGACCAGCAAATATTCTATGGCTTTTTCTCTGAGGGAGGGGCAGCACAGAGCTGCATTGCCACAGGAGCAGACCAAGGGGACGAGAGCTTATGCCCAAATAAATGCGTTAGTCTCTAAGGTGCCACAAGGACTCCTTGTTGTTTTTACTTCTCTCCCTGTATCTTTTCTTACTCCAGTGCTATCTGTTGATAGTCAAGTAGGCTGTTCATGATCTATGCCAGCAGTACCTAAATCCCCCTCTGCACCAGCTAACTTGTACTGCTTGGAAAACCAAGGGGATGAAGCCAGAAATCCCTGGCCTAACTCTTTTGTATGGGCTACTTGTCCAGCAGGTTCCAATGCAGTGGGGAAACAGCCTCCCTGCCCCATATGCATAGTGGGTAGAGTTATGGTTTTGCTGGGGCTGCTTTCCCGCTACAGCTGGAACCTCTTGGGTGTTTAGCTCATGCAGCGGATTAAGGGGCTGCTTACACTCCCTCACTGCCATGTGTGGGTGGGTAGGGCTAGGGATGATCTTGGCTTATGTCTGCATTCCAAGCATTTGCCAAACCTGTACCTATGGGGCTGACAGAAAATGAAAGATTACATTTACTATTTTCTCTCATTCAAACTGGTGCCTCAAACAGGCTTTACTCAACAAAGGTCTATGTACAGCCACAGGGCCAGTATAATACTACCAAGCTTAGATCGGTTCAGAAATTAGTTAAGATTGTTTGTTGTGGGGTTGCTTGGTTTTCTGGTTTTTGTTTTTATTTTGGAGGCACAGAGCTCAGTAAAAAAAAATGTAAATGTTTCCCCTTATCTAAACTCCAAGACTGCAGATTGAACTTTAGTACAGGGCCAGCAGCTCTTCATTTCTGCTGTGTTGCTTGTTGGATGAACATTACCCTTGATAATTCCTAGCATTATGTAAACAAGGAAATAATTAGCCCTTAATGGAATATTATGACATTAATACATTATTGCATGCAGATCATTTCAATGAACTGAAGTCCTTTCCATCCTTCCATTATCTTCGTTTGATTTTTTTTGGCTATTGTAATAAATGCAAGTCCTCTGCTTTCTCTGAAGAATTGTTTGATTTGTATTGAAATTTCACATGAAATAGCTGTCCTAGCAATGTGCTATTGATTTGCATAGGATACGTTTTGTATCGTGTCATGAATGAACATGGAGCATCTTTTTTTAAAAAATATACACTGGCTTTCGTTTCACTGTGCCACATAAGCACATGCAAATTCAGGGGGCCATCATCTTCATAAATCATAGCATTTCTTCCTCCTTTCCTTTGAGCATGAATTAACATGCTAAACATGATAAAGTCTAAGTGGAATCTTGATCTATCTCATTTATCTGCTTGCATTACTGAGCTATGAGAATGGCTGTGATACATGACAGTTTATTTTGGTAAGTTAATTAAGCACAGGTTTTTGTGAGTACACATACTGAGTCACTAAGGCCCAGATCCTCAAAAGTATTTAGGCTCTTAGCTCCATTGGTTTCAATAGGAGTTAGGTGCCTAAATACATTTGAGGATCAGGTCTGTTTTGTTTTCTGCTGGCTTCTTTACAAACCTGTCATATAAACTTCAAACAAAGTGGTGCAGATTGTACGCTAAGCCTGGCTTAAAATTTTCCATCAAGACTTTTTATTTTACTGGAAAATAAGGTTTATGGCAACATGAACATTGTTGCAGAAAGTACCTTCTGGTGCTGAAAGTTCTGCTGATCTGATGTTGCTTGCACAGTCTCTTCTGCAGGTAGTGTAATTGTACAAAACTAGGGTGCAGATGAACAGATGCTCTCCCTCCCCAAACAAGGACCAGGCTGCTCACTCTTTTGTAAAGATACTTTGCTATGTCCTGAGACTGTTTTTAATAACACACACCCAACAAGCATAAAATGGGGATTGCATATTGGGCTGCTACACTATAAACTAAGCATTTTTAAGGTTCGTGTTTGAACCATCAGTCTCCTGGTTTTCAAAAATAAGATCCCAAACATGCACCCTTATAATAATCCTGATTGCTGGCTTGTTTATGGAAGATGAGCTTCAAAAGTTTGCAGTTCTTTAATGCTTAACAGTAAAGCAAACATACCCACAGCATCACTTTCATTGCTTTCAGCATAGGACCTAATTAGATGCTCTATATTTTCTGCCATCGTGTCCAAATCTCCCAGAAAATCAAATACACTGCCTGGCTAGTCAACCCTTTCCCCTAATGGTTTTGCTAAGGTTGATTGCAGGTGCATTGAGCTAGGAGCCTGAGCTAAATAGTAATGAAAGGAGTGACATATGATAGGCTTTCATTGTTATAAGTGAAGCTGGGATGCCCTGTCTCAATGTCACAATACCCGGCAAAGTTTAGCCCATTATGGGAACACATCACTGACTTTGATTGATTTCAGAGGGCCAAAATCTTCAAACTACGGCATATTCCCATTTCGAATGAACACTTTCTTTTATGTATGCATGCAAATGTTTTGTATGACCTAAACTGTATGTGCAAATTTAGAAACTGTTGGAAAATGGGACCCAGAAAATCCATTTTCTTGACTGGGTCAATGAAACAGAATCCTTTTGCCTGTTTATTTATTACTGAACAGCTGTCACAATTGCAGAGATAGGATTAGATCTCCAGCTGCTGTAAATTGGCAGTGATTTCAATGGTCTAATTACACCAGCTGAGGATCTGGCCCAGAATGTTTCAGTCTTGTCTTGAGCAGAACAAAGAATTGGCAGGCTGTATAAAAACAAGACCTGTTATTGTCATTTCTAAAGCAATTTGATTTGGGCTATGCAGGTATGCACATTTCCTCGATTCTTTCCAGTGAAGCATAATTTTATATATTGGTATAAAGTAGTAGGTCTGAAAACTTCATGTCTTAAGTAATAGGATGTCATAAAGAAGATCGTCCATTAGGAAAATGTGTTATTATCTAAAAAAAGATTATTTTAAACTAAGTCAAAACAAATTATCTTGACATGTCTGATGCAACAGCGTACACAATTTGAATGATCACAATTACATCCTGCTATATTAAAACTGATTCCTATAAAAAGGTGTGAAATCATATCTATTGCATTCCTTGTGGACTTTCTTGAAACATTCTAAACTCAAACAATAGCATATGTATGTATGTATGTATATAAATTAAAAAATGTAGCTCAATAAATTACACATACTATCATTTTTGCAGATTGATTGAGGTCAATGGAGCAATGTCAATTTATACCTGGAGAGAACGTATCCTTATGTTAAATCAGAACGTATTCTGATTTAACACATAGAGATTACTCAGTGAACAAATAAACTACCCTTCTGTGAGTAGTGTGTGTATATATATTGTGTATATATATATATATATATATATATATATATATATATATATATATATAAATATACACACATATATAGTAGTTTATTTGTTCACTGAGTAATCTCTATGTCATAAATATAAAGGGAAGGATAACCACTAAAAAATCTCTCCTGGCCAGAGGCAACATCCTGTTACCTGTAAAGGGTTAAGAAGCTCAGCTAACCTGGCTGGCACCTGACCCAAAGGACCAATAAGGGAACAAGATACTTTCAAATCTTGGGGGCTGGCGGGGGGGAAGGCTTTTGTTTGTGCTTTTACATGTTTGTTCTCTCTTGGGACTGAGAGAGGCCAGACAAATCCATCTTCTCCAACCCATACTAATCCAAGTCTCCAATATTGCAACCAGTATAGGTAAGCCAGGCAAAGCGGATTATTTTATCTTTTGTTTTATGTGAATTTTTCCTGTGTTAAGAGGGAGGTTTATTCCTGTTTTCTGTAACTTTAAGGTTTTGCCCAGAGGGGGATCCTTTGTGTTTTGAATCTGAATACCCTGTAAAGTATTTTCCATCCTGATTCTACAGAGGTGATTCTTTTACCTTTAATTAAAATTCTTTTAAGAACCTGATTGATTTTACATTGTTCTTAAGATCCAAGGGTTTGGGTCTGTGTTCACCTGTACAAATTGGTGAGGATTATTATCAAGCCTTCCCCAGAAAAGGGGGTGTAGGGCTTGGAGATGTCTTTCCCCAAAATATCCCCCCAAGTGGTCTCTTTCCCTGTTCTTTGTTTAAAACGCTTGGTGGTGGCAGCATGCTGTTCAAGGCCAAGGCAAAGTTTGTACCTTGGGGAAGTTTTTAACTTAAGCTGGTAAGAATAAGTTTAGAGGGTCTTTCATGTGGGTCCCCACATCCGTACCCTAGAGTTCAGAGTGGGAAAGGACCCCTGGACACTCTATATTTCTGCAAGCTTTTTTTCCCTTTTGTTGCTGTGCAGTTTTGGTTTCTTATTTTTGTTTTGACTCCTTATCTTGAGTCTCTCATCTTGTTGACTGAATTTCTGAGGCAACTTGTAAAATCTGAAGAAGTCAAAAGTATTTTATCACATTGAAAGAAATGCACAGTATCACATGAAGAATACCACAGCCTGGAATATAAAATGAGTGGTACAGTCCTAGAACCCTTCTCCTATCTTTATTCCCAATCATGCAAATATGTATTCATATAATTTTAACCAGAGTAGTAGTCTCAAATAAATTCAGTGAGACTATTTATGTTCACAAAAGTTTGAATGTTTGGGGTCTTAGAGTGAACACATGCATAGTGATTCAGGAAAATATGGAAGCACTACTTAATGTTGACTTCAGAGGCATTACTCGCATGCTTAAAGTTGAGCATGTGCTTAAGTGCTTTGCTGAATTGGGTCCATATAGAACCACTCCTATTGGAGAACTATTGTTACTGACTGATAGAAAGGGGTGGGCAATTTTAATCAGAACAAAATGATGACATAGTTTATTATTTTCAATTTTCTGATCATCTTTATGGACAGGCAATTCCACTGCGTCCACTGTCCATCTGGAAAAAGGGATTTTGAAAGGAGCCGCCTGCAAAGGACATTTGAACTCACAATGATTTTTTTCCCCACAAACAATGACTCTAAACAAGGGATGTCACTAAAAAGACTGTTTTTTAATACAGTGCAACAATTCGCAATGCCTTCTCTCCAACTCCCTCAAAGTAAATAATTATAAGCGCAAAACCCAAATCTGTGTTAAATAATTAACTTGGTGTGAGTTTCCTTTCTGATGGATTCCCTCCCACCCTTTGCTTCAACCTGGTCCTTTCTGTTGTTCCGGTGGGTAGATCCTCATACCATTGTAATCCAGGCACAGCTGGTAAAGGCATGAATTCTAATCCCTGCCTGCATGATATTTTTGTAAAAGGAATTCTCCTTTGCTCTCTGAATTAAACCATTATGGCCCATGTTAATATTTGCCCATTAGTGGCCTGGCCCTGCTCTCATTGATTCAACGGGAGTGTTGCCGTTGAATTTTAATGGGAGTAAGTACAAGGCCCAAATCTTAGGCTCTACCTTACTGTGAATGGGATGTGATTTTTAGAAAGCTTATTCATTTTATTGTCAGCATGTTCAGCTTTGTATTGGTTTGGTTTGGTTTGGTTTTGTGAGGGGGAGGGGTCATCATATTTCAGGTCCTAATAGTATTTTATTTCTTGAGTTGTTGATATGATGTTTTACGTGAGCCTTTACTGCATAAAGTTCTTGCATCTTTTCCTTGTTACGTCTGTACACGGTGTATGCTTTGTTGCGAGGAGACACTGTATATGGTTTTCACTGTGGAAGATGTGCTGTGATGAAGGAGGGGTGGCCTGATGGTTAAGTCACTAGATCGGAATTTAGGAGATTTTGTGTGAGACCTTAGCCAAGTCACTTAATCTCTCTGCACCTCAGTTCTCCATCTCTAAAATGAGGATAATAATACTTTTGTTGTCTACCCTGTCTCTCTTCTGACTGCAAGCTGTTTGTGGCAGGGACTGTCTCTTACTACATTTGTACAATGGCTAAGCACAATGGGCCTTGGTCTAAGTTGGGCCTTCTTGGCACTTGCTATAATAATAATTATTAATCTACGTACCTTACCATGAATACTTTGGGTCCACGGTGAAAACAGGTCTTTCCTTACCTTCTGTCAGAAAATAAAAATGTTGAACAGTTGCCAAGAAATGTGCAGAGATATAACTCCGGGGTGGGGAGCAAACATGAACATTAAAAATGCAAAGTGAAAGTGGTTTCAAGTGCATGCTTTCCCTCCTCCCCAGGTCTTTGATTATCTAGGTAATTTTTTTTAAAGGGTTTCCACGGTTATTTTGAAACCAAAGAAGATAATATCAACTGTGCTTTGTTCTGGGTCCTCCATGTGTAATGTACGCTTCAGGGTAAATAGACCTGTGGTGGATGACCTTTGACCAAAAAAAAAAAAAAAAAGAAAAAAATCAGATTCTCATCCATCCCCACTAAGACTGCAATGATTCACTGATTTTACTGCAATATTATGAGTCAGGGCACAGGGTACAAATATTTCTGTGCAATGCAGCTAAGTAGTTTATCGACCAGTCCCCCTCAATTCCTTTGTTCTTTTCATTTCCTGACAAAATGTCATGGCCTTTGTACAAGGAAGCCAAGCCCACAGGAGTCAAGTATTGTCCATTTGAGGTGCTGTCATGAGAAATACAGGCTTTCTTGTTATTAAGATGAATCGAATTCTCTCCTTGTAAAGTTTTTCCTATTCTTGTTTGAATTAATGCTCTGTATACGGCTGTCTCTTCTGATTTCTGTCCTTTCTCACTGGAAACCATGTAGAACAGGCACAGACCAGCTCAGCTCATGTGTTTGAAAATATTTAGGCAGTTCAGGTAAAATTAACTAGATAAGTGCCTACCATGATGCAACCCTGATCTCAGCTGGGACCTCTTGATCATGGTTGCAACATGTATAAATACAATACAGCCTTGATGCTGTTTCTTCTACTGCTAATATATTTCCTGAGCACAATATGCTTATTACTGTGCAATAATAAGCCTACAGTATTGAGTCACCAGGATACTTGTCCTATGGACGTGTGTGTCCATCTGTCTTCTTTCTCTCTCTCTTCACAGAGTGGGTTATGCACAAAGCCTGCAGTGCGGAGCCCCACAAAATGCATCTTCACCTCTCCATTGCTTAGTAGACATGCACATACTGCTATCCATCTTAATGGGGTGCAGTATGCTTTTCCCCAAATGCTCGGTCCGCTCTGCTGATGAGTAGAGCACAGTGACTAGACTTCTGTGTGGCTCTTGTATAGCCACTGTGGGGTGGATGCTCCTTTTCCCCTCCCTACCCACTGCGCACCTGCACACGGGCTGGCAGAATCTAGCACTGTATGTTTGGTTGATCTTTTTCTGCACGGGCCTAGTTTTTGCTTATGAGTGAAGTCCTTCAGAAGAAGAACAAACCAGTTTCAATTCACATTGCCTGTGACGAGTTGGATCACAGAAACCACCTGGAAGCTGCTACCGGATGTGCCAAGTCTACTTCTGCTCCTGCTTTCGTGCCAGTCAGCTTAGAACTTCAGTTCCCTGCCTAGTTTGAGCCAGACCCACTAGCCTTCTGCAAACCCAGACTCAGGTCTGAACCACGTCCCTTAAGAGCTGTAAGCTCAATTGAAAGCAGCTTACAGGAGAGTGCCAGTTTTTAACACTCAGATGCCCAACTTCCAATGGGGTCCAAACCCCAAATAAATCCATTTTATCCTGTATAAAGCATATAGACAGTAAACTCATAAATTGTTCACCCTCTATGACACTGATAGAGAGATATGCACAGCTGTTTGCCCCCCCCCCCCCAGTATTAATATATACTCTGGGTTAATTAATAAGTAAAAAGTGATTTTATTAAATACAGAAAGTAGGATTTAAGTGGTTCCAAGTAGTAACAGACAGAACAAAGTGAATTACCAAGCAAAATAAAATAAAACCCGCAAGACTATGCCTAATAAAATTGAATACAGACAAAACCTCACCAGTTCCAGTAAATTCTCTTTTAGAGACTAGCCTCCTTCTAGTCTGGGTCCAGCAAGCACTCACACCCCCTGTAGTTACTGTTCTTTGTTCCAGTTTCTTTCTTGGGGAAGAAGAGGCTCTCTCTTTAGCCAGCTGAAGACAAATGGAGGGGTCTCCCATTGGCTTAAATAGACTTTCTCTTGTGGGTGAAGACCTCCTCCTCTCTCCTATGCAAAGTCCAGCTCCAAGATGGAGTTCTGGAGTCACCTGGGCAAGTCACGTGTCCATGCATGACTCACAGTTTTTACAGGCAGCAGCCATTGCCCACATGGTATCTTGAATGTCTCCAGGAAGTCTTCTTATGTGGATTGGAGCCTTCCAAGATGCATTGTTCCTTAAGTGCATCTTGACTGGGCACTTAACTTTGCAAATTCCTTTCTCCAGGACCTGATCAAATGCTCTACTAGGGTTATTTAGAGATCAAGCCAGTATGCGGCCAATATTCATAACTTCGAATTCAAAAATGATACATGCATACAAATAGGATGAATAGATTCAGTAGATCATAACCTTTACAGAGATATGTTACATGGCATATGTAGCATAGAACATATTCCAGTAATGTCCTATATATTCATAAGCATATTTCCATAAAGCCTTATGGGGGGCACTGTCACATTGCCCTTTTGCGAATCAGTGTTAAGCACTGGTGTAAAGAGGTGCTAGAGGAAGCCATTTGCAGTGCATAATAAGTTTTACTGGCCCTGCAGAACCCAGGAGCTATGCTACATGTTCTTGAATACCACCTATTGGCACCTTATCTGTTAACTGTTTACCTATATACAGACACAGAGTACTCCTGCAACAATTACCACCCCTTGGGGCTAGGTCTGAGTGGGCCCTTAGGCACATGGGTGATTTCCTTCCTTGCGAAACACAGACAATACTGATCAATGCTAAATAACAGCCAGCCTGTTTGCTTTTTTAATTCCCTGTTTCCAATCTCTTCCCCATTTAGCTGAATATTCAGACTCCTCTTCAGCCATAGACACTAATCCTCCCCCTTCTGGGGCCACACTACTCCTTTAAAGTGGAGACCTGGACTCCACCGAGCCATAATGCTTTCTATGCCAGTGGCAGCGGACCAGCATGCTGAGCATTCTGAGGCCATTTCCCAGCGTGGGGAGGCGACCAAGGCTATGTACACACTGCAGCTTACGCAAAATAAAATAAAACCCACAAGTCTATGCCTAATAAAATTGAATACAGACAAAAACCTCACCAGTTCCAGTAAGCTCTCTTTTAGAGACTAGCCTCCTTCTAGTCTGGGTCCAGCAAGCACTCACACCCCCTGTAGTTACTGTTCTTTGTTCCAGTTTCTTTCTTGGGGAAGAAGAGGCTCTCTCTTTAGCCAGCTGAAGACAAATGGAGGGGTCTCCCATTGGCTTAAATTGACTTTCTCTTGTGGGTGGAGACCTCCTCCTCTCTCCTATGCAAAGTCCAGCTCCAAGATGGAGTTCTGGAGTCACCTGGGCAAGTCACGTCCATGCATGACTCAGTTTTTACAGGCAGCAGCCATTGCCCACATGGTATCTTGAATGTCTCCAGGAAGACTTCTTATGTGGATTGGAGCCTTCCCGCTGATATAGCTACTGCTGCTCATGGGGGCTGGAGTGATTAAGTTGACAAGAGAGCTCTCTCCCATTGGCTTAGAGCACTAGCCGCGCTACAATAGCAAAGCTGTACCTCTGTAAGCTCTGTAGTGTAGCCATATCCCCAGTTATGGATGTCTGAATGACTCAAGAAGGAGAGCTGCATGTGCCGATTATTTGTCTTGTCTCCCTTCACACTGACTGGAAGGGAGAGGTAAATGTTGGCTATGCAGTATATAGTTTTCCTTGACCGACGGCATAAAATATTACTAAAAGGATTAATGCTGAATCACAGGCCCAGCTGCTTCCTTTCCCTGGGGGTGCTCAACCCTCCCGCCCAGCCTTAGGCTCTGCCCCCACCTAATCTCTTCCCACCCCACCTCTTCCCACCCAGTTCTGCCCCCTCCCTCGAGTGCGCCCCATTCCTCCTCCTCTCCCTCCCTACCAGTGCCTCCTGCATGCTGTGGTACTGCTGATCGTGGCAGGCAGAAGGAGGGGGAGGAGTTCATCGGCAGGGCCACCGGCGGGCAAGAGGCGCTGGAGGGAGGAGAGGGAACAGCTGGCTGCTGCTGGGTGCTAAGCACCCACTAATTTTTTTTCATGGGTGCTCCAGCCCTGGAATACCCACAGAGTCAGTGCCTATGTGCTGAATGATTCAATATTTTAACCAAGCTAAAAAACAAAAAACAATCAATCTTAACAGTCAGGTGCATGTAGGTCTGAAGGAGAGGAAAGCCACCTGCCAAGTGTATTGTTGTTTAATTTTGTTCTTTTCAAAGCCTTGAATTATTAAGCAGGAGTAAATGGCTTGGTTAAGAAAATTCAAGGCACCTACTAATGCTCCATTAAAACTGGCTACTGGCTGGGGCGTATAGATCCAAATGGCCATGGTCATTTAGTAACAGAAGTTTTCTTTCTGTATATCACCATATTCTGGCCCTGCAATGGACCCTGGTGCAGAAGAAAATTGGTTTCTGCTGATTGGACATGTCTACTGAGTAACTAAGGGCCTGATCCAAAGCTCATTGAAGTTAATGAAAAGGAGTACTTGTGGCACCTTAGAGACTAACAAATTTGTTAGATTATAAGCTTTCGTGAGCTACAGCTCACTTCATTCGGATGCATCCGATGAAGTGAGCTGTAGCTCACGAAAGCTTATGCTCTAATAAATTTGTTAGTCTCTAAGGTGCCACAAGTACTCCTTTTCTTTTTGCGAATACAGACTAACACGGCTGCTACTCTGAAACCTGAAGTTAATGAGAAACCCTGAAGTGTGTACACCCCTTCTTAAAACTCGTCCTTGAAGTGATGCCTACAAAAAACCTGACAACGGTTAGGCTGCTGATATGCTGAAGCCACGGCCTATCATGCTGACCAATATCATCTCACTGGTTCCTTGTACTCCCTTGCTGTTCTGTCTGTATCCATCTGTTCTCTCTTCTCTTTTACCTGGATCGTAAGCTCTCTGGGGCAGGAAGTGTCTTTTTGTTCAGTGCTTGTACAGCACCTAGCGCAGTGGGGTCCTGGTCCATGTCCTGGGCTCCTAGGCACTGTGATAATACAATTCAATGATCATGATAATTAATAATAATGGGTCTTTGCTTGTAGGGATTGATATTGCAAAGTGCAGAGTATAACTATGAGATTGCTGGGTTCCCTCATCCCCATTGCAGGTCGTGGGAGTTGAGGGCGTTCTACACTTCACACGAGGGCTCAGTTGCTTGCAGAATCGAGCCTTAAAAGCAAAGATCAATGTTCTTCAGAGCTTCTGTAACCTGCACACTATGACAGGTTTCAGAATAGCAGCCAGGTTAGTCTGTATTCGCAAAAAGAACAGGAGGATTTGTGGCACCTTTTGAGACTAACAAATTTATTTGAGCATAAGCTTCCGTGAGCTACAGCTCACTTCATCGGATGCACGCTATGCACACTATGACAGGTTTCAGAGTAGCAGCCGTGTTAGTCTGTATTCGCAAAAAGAAAAGGAGTACTTGTGGCACCTTAGAGACTAACAAATTTATTAGAGCATAAGCTTTCGTGAGCTACAGCTCACTTCATCGGATGCATCCGATGAAGTGAGCTGTAGCTCATGAAAGCTTATGCTCTAATAAATTTGTTAGTCTCTAAGGTGCCACAAGTACTCCTATGCACACTATGTAAGGCCACAGATATTTTCTATTGGCTTGAACCCATAAGGACCAGTGTTACATTCTGACCATCATAAAGAAACACTCTCGTGAATACAAGTACTGTAGAAAATGAAGCAGAAATTATTATAATTTTTAAAATCATCTATTTTGTAATAGGTGTATACTAAATCAGTGGGGCCCTCATTGCTACCTCATTACAAATAATAAATAAATCATCAGTCAAAATAATAACACATGGAGGAAAGAGGTAGGAAATCCTAAAATGCTTCAAAGACAGCAAATCAAACCTGGGAAGGTTGAAAAGAAAGCATTTGGAAAGGAGCATTAAAAGGATAAACATCAAAGAAGGAACAAAAGGACATGGAGAGAAATAAATTAAAAGTACAAAACGTTTTATAATGAAATAATGAAAATAAAGAACACGATGAATTAATGACACAAGGGAAGAACAAAGCATATTAGATGCTAGCTTTGAGTATCGTTTGTATAAGTGCACATGGTTGACAGCAAACACTGGCTTTGTATTTCCTATTCTATTTTCTCATATTGCTTGTGATTCCTTAAAATAGAAGGAGAGAATTAAAGGTGCCATACTGTGCCTTGCACCTCTGGTATCTTAGGCCTGGTCTACACTGGAAGGAGGTGGGTTTGGAGAGCTAAGTCGGTCTAAGTTATGCAACTTCAGCTACGAAAATAGCGTAGCTGAAGTCGACATATTTAGAGCTACTTAATGCGGTGTCTTCACTGCGGTAGGTCGACTGCTGCCGTTCCCCCATTGATTCCACCTATGCTTCTCGCTCCGGTGGAACACCGGAGTCGATGGGAGAGCGCTTGGCGGTCGATTTATTGTGTCTTCACTAGACGCCATAAATTGACCGCCAGTGGATTGATCGTTCTGGAAGTAAGTGTAGACATGCTTTAGAGTGAAAATATGTCTATACTACAGCAGTACAGCTATTAGGCTGACCAGATGTCCTGATTTTATAGGGATAGTCCTGATTTTTGGGTCTTTTTCTTATATAGGCTTCAATTACCCCCCCTCCCCAATTGTTCACACTAGCTGTCTGGTCACTCTAACAGCTATGGCAATGCAACAATGCTGTAGTGTAGACACTTCGTACATTAACAGAAGGGCTTTTTCCATCTAAGTCTTAATCCACCTCTCAGAGAGGCAATAGCTAGTTTGTCAGAAGGATTCTCCTATCTACCTGGCTGTGTTTAAGTGCGGGCTCAATCAACCTAACTGCATTGCTCAGGGAGCAAAATTGTTCACAGCCCCAAGTGACATAGCTAAGTCGACCTAAGTTTTAGGTGTAGACCATGTCTAAGTCTACACTGAAATCAGACGTGTGACTACAGCAAGTGTAGACATACCTGAGCTAGTTTTTCTTAATGATCCAGCTTGCAGTGAAGCTGCAGCAGCATGGGACCCTGGGCATATACTTGAGGATTTAGCCCATGTTGCCACCTGTGTGGCAGTCCTGCAGCTTCACTGCTATTGTTATTTGAGCTGGAAAGTGGCTTTGGGTGGGGGCAGCTCCTGCATTCCCTGCAGCTGCTCTGGGTGCAGTTCCGCATGCTGGTTCCCCAGGGCAGTGCAGGCCGTGCCCCCAGGCCTGGAGCCTGCAGGTGCCAGGCTCTGCACCTTGGGTGGTGCAGTCAAACTTGGGGTGCTGGTCTCCCCGTTTGCCTGTGGGAAAGGGCTGGTACCAGGGCTGCTGAGCTGCCTTGGGTGAGCTGGAGCGGCTGGGCCAGACATTACCTGGAGCCTGCAGAGGATCTCGCCCCGCCTCCTGCAGTTAGTGCAGCCTGCCCCGGGGCAGCAGAGAGAGGGCCGCTTGTCTTCAGCTGCCCTTGGATTATGCCTTCAGGAGCTGCAGCTGAGAGCTCCCTGTGGGGAGTGAAACCATACAGAACAATAGAAAGTGTTTCTTGGTATTAGGATAGGATTTGGGAGGTTCTCACTGCAGTAGTATTTAAGGACTGGGTGAAGGTTGGTTGGAGGCAGTTCAAGAGAGGGAAGGAGTAGGGCCAGCAGCAAAGTTCCATCAGTGTACAGGTCCTCCAGTCCCGTAGCCACGTAGAGTTGTGTGAAGGCTGTAGCAACTTTCCTGCCAATAGCTTCCTTGACTCTGTGGACCCAAGAAAAGCAGTTGGGCATTGGCATGAGAATTAAAGCCAATTCTGCAACTGCTCTAAATGTGCAATTCCCACTGCAGCTCAGTGCACAGAGTCTAGCATTGGCTTTGGAAACTACATACAACAGGTGTATTGGGGTACGATAGATGCCCAGAGTTAGCTCAGGGTGGACACATTATGGCATCAGCACAAATATCACAGAACTTATACTATTGCCCACCTGCTTTCATATTATAAACCTGTGACAAAATAGGACTATAGTGGTCAACAGATCTTCTGAGTCCCAGAACTCTTTTCTCTTAAAGAACTGCAAGGAAAAGAGCCAAAGACCCTCTGTGCACAACCAAACATTTTGGTTTATTCCTGGAGACGAGCAGTTTTTAAAACAGCTGTGAGGGCTTAAGAGCATTATAAGGTACTGAAGTGCAAATGGCTACACCCAAGGGGAAAACACTGGCACTTTGCATTTCCTGGTTTAGTGGTAGCTTCTTTTCCTGTACGAGATTTATTGAGATCATGTTCATATGCAGCAGCATTTTGTCCTCCACTCATTCATAGCAACAGTGGGAAGCTGGCTAGGATTGTTATCACACTTCTGTTAGTACAACAGTGTAGGCACTGTCTAAAGTAATTTAGTCCTTCACTTGCTGGAACCTGATAACCAGAAGGGCTGAGAAACAGAAGGAAGAAGGAGTAAGAGAGGAGAAAAGAGTGCAGCTTAGAAAAGCAGGAGGGATGGCAAAATGTTCTTCATTCTAAATAATAGAATGATCTCTGGAAAATTATTTTATCCACTACTTTTCTCTTCAGATCCTAGCACTCAAGGGGCAGGTAAATATATTGACTGCTATAAGCCCAATTCTCCTGCTGCTGTAACTCCATTTGGAGTAATGCTAGAAATCAGAGAATTTGCCCATATGTTGAATATGCACCTTAGTAGTACATATGGCCCCAAGTTGTATGTTTACTAAGTCTTCTTGATTCTCTCTCTCTCACACACACACACACACACACACACACACACACACACACACAGAGTCCCTGATGTAGAGAGAAACAGCTTTCCAGCATGAACATATGCAAACCATATTTCTTCATCAATAATCTCCCATGAAAGTTAAAGCTCTAAATGACATTGGAGATAAATCAGAATATAGGTATTGCGATAGGTTAGGAATATGCTGTAGGTCTGGAAGGCCTATTCTACTGAGTAGCAGTAGTAAAATAAGGGAAAGAGGGTGTGCCAGCAGTCAAAGTCTGCAGCTAGACATCTGGAATTCCTGGGTTCAATTCCAGCTCTGCCATGCCTGGTGTGACCATGTCAATGTCACTTAATTTCTCTGTGCTTCTGTCTGTAAAATTAGTACAATATGTAGCATATATAGGAGAGCTGAGAGAATAAATTACAATAAGAGAGGCCATATTGCCCTAGTATTTCTGCAGTTCATTTAAGTCAGTGTTTTCTTGATATGTGTACTTTAAAGCTATGTCTAGCATCCCTAGAGTATATGGACACATGCCCTTTTTTAGAGCCAGATTAAGAAACCCTTACTCAAATCAGTGAAGCCAGTGGGATTTCTTGTGTGCGTAGCTGCACTTCAGTATAGATAAGGGTTTCACAGCCTTGCGCCATCTGTTTATAAATCCAAATAAATAAAATAAATGAAAATAAATAATAGACTGACCCTTCAAATACCCTTGAATATTTTTTAAATAGCATATTTAATCATATCATCTGCTTATCTACACAAATGTATGTGTACGTACACACAGAGCAGTGTTACTCAATGCTTAGTCCATATGTTTCATGTACAAGTCTGGACAATAGCCAGACCGGTAAATAATACTTTGCTTCTGCTTGGAAATCAGAAACACAACAGCTGTACTGTATGTAGAAAAGAGTTAAAAAGTAACCGTCTGTTTGCAAGCACCATGCTTGCCTTTAAACAGAATAAACAGCAGATACAAAGTAATGTTTGGTTTGTATATGCAGATTAAAACATGTCTCAACTACTGCTGGAAATTCACAGGCTTGTTTAGTGGAGCTGTGAACTGAACAGTAAGTTTCACAAATAGAAATTCCAATAGCACTTTAAGCACCCTCTTTGTGTTCAGTCACTCTTACTGCAGTGATCGGTAAAAATTCCTTTTATACCCACTTTTATAATATAGTCTTTCTTTCGTGAATCTGAAAATGTGTAATACTACTAATTCTCACCCTAACCCTTTCAGGGGGGTAAGTATTTCTATACCTATTTCACATGTGGGGAAATTGAGACACAAAGAAGTTAAGTCATTTGGTCAGGGTTACACAGCAAGTCAGGGGCAAACTCAAGCTCCTGATTGCTAGTCCTCTGCTCTAATCATTAGTTCCCACTTGTTCCCACTTATAAATCACTATGATACAGCAATTCAGCAATACTTTAAATTCTATTCTCTGTTAACACCAGAATAAATTCAGAGTAATTCCACCGTGCTGCATAACTCCAGATTAACAGCAGTGCAACCAAGAGAAGGATTTGGGCCTGAGAGGTTAATTAAAGTGTTATCCTAAATTGTATATCTTCCAATGTGTTTGCCCTCTGTGCAGCAGCTGTGTGTCTTTTGTGTAACCGTCCTGACAATTGGTATTTGTAAGTTGTTGCAATAAAAACATTTTCTCAGCTTGCCCATCTCCTAATACAAAGCTAAGGCTTTCTTTTCCATGTCACTTTTCTGTTGTAGGGTTCAACACAATGTTAATATGATTTTGTTTCCATGTCAAAATATTGCACACACATTCCAAAACAATTCTTAGAAAACAGGGCTTTTACCAAATAATCCAAAATACTGATTTTAGAGGAGTCCGTTTACTTGTATGCTATAATTTCAATATAGTATATTTTGATTCAGTAGGTTACTCTGGCTTAACAAAAATACACAAACAAAACCCCCACATTTTTCCTTAGGGTAGAGTGCTAAAAAAAGACCCTTGAAACACCACAAGTTCACAGTGATGGGCCATGTTGGAGAAACCAATATTATATCTTTCATCATTTGTTTAGTATGCTAAACCTCTACTTTACCAACACATGGCAGTGCAGTAAAGTGAGTCATGCATTCTTCAATGTAATTACCACGCACGGCAAAACCAAGGCTGCAGCAGTCTAAACCTTTTCCTGTCTGTTCTCTTTCCTTCTACTTTCTTTTCAAAGAACATATGCCTTGCAGAACAGCTATGATTGCATCACTGATACAACATTGTTCAAAGTAGACTTGATTCAAAAATACATTATGACTAAAACTAAATGAGCAAAACCTCCTTCGCATAGGAACTGCCTTATAGAGAAGCCTTCCCATAGGCACTTCTGTATAGAAAACTTTTATCCAGCTGGTATCTGTAGTTTAGTAATACAGCCTGGTAGAGTTTACCACTGCAAAGTCAAGGAAATTGATTTGACAGATCTGAGTAAGTGGTACAAGGACATTTCTTTTCATATGCATTTGGATGTTCCAATGCATTTTGTTTGGATAGGTTTTATACTCATATGTTTTCTTTCCACACACATTCTAGAAAACAAGCTTTACTTAGGTGAATGCACATGACAAACTAGTTTTAAACTCATGTGCTCATGTATTCATTGAACAACCAATCCAGCAAAGTGCTTAAAAATGTGCTTAATTTTAAGGACAAGAGTAATCCCATTAATTTCCCTTGGCAGAAGCAAGCCATATACATGTATCTTCAATCATACAGCTAACTAACCGCAGTACAAATTGCAAACTGTGAATTTTACACTCAAAGATCTCATTTCAAATTCATATTGATTCAAATTCATCAAATTCATATTATTGTTGGTTAGTTAAATAAATCATCCAACTGGGGGACAGAAACAGCTCTGCATGACTTATATACATAACCCAAACCAATGTGTATTTCAAATGATGTATATGAGGGAACAGAAACAATACCATTTGATTTGTGTAACTAATCAACGACAATGCAAATTACAATTAAACGTTTGCAGACTCTCTGTGGAACAGGAATTATTTGTGGAAAACATTTGTGAAAAGTTTTAAAAGCATTTGGCCACCAATCGTATTTGAGGATCATTTGGAAGAAACAAGTTCATGGTGGCATGCCATTAATGATGGCAAAAAAGATTATAGTCTTCTAATTCGAGCATATTCACAATTATTGCAAGTAGGATATCTGAGGACCACTCGCTAACAGCTGGGGTATTATATATTTGAATTCCTGTCTCCAGATAAAGGTTGGCAGTCGTAAATAAGATTATAGTATAAGACACATCACGTTATGTACGTGCTCTGTATTTCCAGAAATATCCCTTCTTCTCTTTTCCATTCAATGATTCTATCACCCTATTCCAGTTAGGAAAGTTTTAATGAGGAAAATAGTATGCCATGATCTGGCTTAGAGCCCAGTTCAACTAACACTTCTGCACTACTTATATGAATATTGTTTTGCCCATTCAAGACAATGGAGTTACTAATGTGAGTAATTTTATGCCTGTGCAGAATGGGGCACTTTTAGTCCCACCGTTCCTATATTCCAGTTACATTACTTACAAACCTCGAAAGGCCACTGCTTCATCTATGTAACTGAATTCACCAATCTGAATTGTCTGACACATTTCCAGAGGAGTGCCATTTTTGTACCTTCCAAAGCTGTGTTTTAGGGAATATACAACAGAGACTTGTTAATTTCACATTCATTCTGCAATGTGTCAACATGTGTCAATTTCTGTCAACATCTCAAAATGGACTATGTTTTAGGAGCAATTGTAGGAATGGTGATTGCAGCAGCTAATGCTGAGATGCAACATTATCTCCAATAATGGCTCTGTTATCATGTGTCAGTGCTTTCCTTTTGCTCAGACGTTGAGTCAAAAGTTCAATATATCAAGAGTATTGTTCCTCAGATCATGGAGATGTTGAAGCTAAAATTTCTGTCCCTAATGTAATCTCTATATATGGAGGCAGGAATACAACTTCTCAGAGGCTCCTATTATTTTTTGGTATAACTCCATAGATGTGCATGGAGTTTCAAAGCACAAGTAAAAACAGTTTCCTTGTCCAAGAGTCTACTACTATCCAGATGCTGGTATGGCAGGAAGAGATAACAACACATGTAGAGGACAAGGAAGGGGCTGGATGACAGAGAGGGCAATGTGAAAACAGAGTGCTGTGGGAGGCTAGTGTATTCATCTTGGTGATTCCAACTTCCTTTTTTTGGGAGCGGGGGATAAGTTTGTTTTGATTGCAGCCAAAGCTTGTATGAAAGCTTAAAGAGGAGGCTTTGAGAAGGGAATTAGACAAACTTGCTGAGGCATGGTGGATTGGGTCAGGCAGGATTATTCAGACCTAGGGCCACTGAACAGGATGGCTTATCATAGAATCATAGAATATCAGGGTTGGAAGGGACCTCAGGAGGTCATCTAGTCCAACTCCCTGCTCAAAGCAGGACCAATCCCCAACTAAGGCTTGCCCTTGGGCTGGAGAACCTGGGTCTAAGCCAACCCTGATTACAAGATGAAACCTACGTGAGAGGAGTCAGCGATTCCAGTATTAAGGTAGCAGGAAGTTGCAGGGAGGGGTAGGTGATTGAGAGAAGCAGCTGGGACTGCATAGGCAGAAAGCCTGGCAATAAGCTAGGGAAGCCCAGGAGACCGTGTGGAGCTGGAGCCGATGAAAGACTTTGTGTTTGTTCGGGACTCTTGAGTTCTGTTTTTGAAACTACATTGCTAGCCTCATAAAGACTGAATTAAAGCGTTGTGGGCTGAGAAGGCAACTGGCAACTTTGTGAGTTCGTAAAGGGCCCCTTAAAGGGGAAATAGTGCTGGGTGGTAGCCATGCTCACTATAATTATAATGGTTGCCTTATGGATGGAAGAACAATCTAAATGCTGCATTATTTACAGTTGGTCGATTAATGTCAAATGCAATTACATGGGACCCTTATACTCTGAGGATTCGATCCTGCAAGGTGTTGAGAATTGGCCCCTGTGCTATAACATGGAGAGATACCACACTTCCTACTGGGGCAGAAACAAAAGAACCCAGAACAGGACAGTGCAAGGCTGCAGCCAGAGAGCAGCAGGAAGTGTTGTTCCCTTATTTTTGCACATGGTTTCCATTCTTGATAAAGGGTTGCTCCTAAAACTGGTTTGTTTGTTAGTAAGATATGACAACCCCAATCCAGCAAGCACTTACGTATGCAAATAGTCCCATTAGTTTCAATGGAACTACTCGTGTTTAAAAGTAAGCAAGTATTGAAGAGCTTTGCTGGATTGGGCTCTGAGTGCTCCCCACATTACAGGACTGGATCCTTAGTAGTCACTGGAGTTTTGCTTTGTACCCTGTATACCATATGTTTTTGTTTCATTATCTCTTTGCATGTGTTCTTTGTGTTGTGATTTCAGATAAACGCATACAGATAATGCATAAAAATGGAAACAATAAATCCTCCACAGAAAAAGTGGAAAGAAATTGACCCATTGATCCATTCATCGATAACAATAACTCTGAAAAAGAGTTATTGCAGTATGCAGCCATGAAGCCTTGGTGACAGTTAAACATGAAGATTATTGACACTGCATAATATGAGAATGGGAAGTATATCATTTCAAAGTGGCTGATGCACATGAGTTACTAAGGCCATGCAGTAAGAACCCTAATGGTGTTGTTGGTCCATATAAAGTTACTACCTCTGCACAATTGCTATTTTTTGTAACATGGTTTATTTTATACATCTTATATATTTTATATATCTTTTATATATTTTATATATCTGTTCAGCTGTGTGCAGGAGGCGCTGGAGGGGTGGGGGATGTGTGGGGACGGGGCGCACTCAGGGGAAGGGGTAGAATTTGGTGGGAAGAGGCAGGGTAGGGGTGGGGGCTTGGGAGAATGGGTGAGGTGGGGACTGGACCTGGGGCAGAAAGAGGCAGGGCAGGTGTGGGGCTTGGGGGAAGGGGCTTGGAGTGGAGTGGGGGGTGGAGCACCCTCGGGGCCCAGAGGAAGCTGGTGCCTGTGGTAAAAAATGTTTCATTTTGACTTTATCATTTTATTTAGAGTAATATTTTATATACTATGATAACATTTCAACGTTAGTAAAATAAAATGTTTTGCTATTTTGGAATAAAAATGTTTGGAATTTCGGATTCTGGAATATTTTGACTTCTTCTTCCAATTCAACACAAAAACCAATTTTGAAATGTCGGAATTGCCTGCAGAACATTTTCCAGTCAGCTCTACATAGGACCCATGCGGGTTGCAAGAAAGGAACAGGGATTATGTGATTGGAATTCCAAGGGAGATGGAATTCTTTGGTCTACCCTTGGGGAGGGATAACTCAGTGGTTTGAGCATTGGCCTGCTAAACCCAGGGTTGTGAGTTCAATCCTTGAGGGGCCATTTACGGCTCTGGGGCAAAAATTGGGGATTGGTCCTACTTTGAGCAGGGGGTTGGACTAGATGACCTCCTGAGGTCCCTTCCAACCCTAACCTTCTATGATTCAGTATACTTTAAACCTAGGCTATCCATATGATGGCTCTCCCTACAGGCTAAGGGCTTGCACGTGTTGTTTTATTTAGATTTCATCTAAAAAAATAAAAGTTGTTTAATTTTTGAGAGATCACAACCACCTCCATTTTGTTAGCGATAAGTGATAACACAGGCAGAATTGGCTGCCTGGCCACCAGCTTGCATGCCTGTGTCAAACCAAATTTGGTTCCTCCTGAAACCTGACCTCCTTTCTCCCGTCTCACTCATCATACAACTGTCTCAGTCCACCCAGTTTGGCTTCAGTTTTTCTAACTTACAAAAAACTCAACATACTGTTGTTGAGGATGAAAGCTCTACCCTGGTGGGCTCGGTGGATAGCTGTGTCCAGATTCCTACTGCTTGTGGGCTGGAAATCCCATCACGACACCAGTAAGGATGGGTAAGGAAAATGTGGGGAATGTGGGAAACTGCCCCTAAGAAAACTCTGTACTAGTTTTTTTCTTTTGTTTTTGTTTTTTCCAGCATAAGACCCAGTAAGCCCAGTGTCAGCACAGAGCAAATTATGAAGGCCAGGTTACAAACCCAGAAATGATGGATGCACCAAATAGAATTAAAACTAATCAGCCAGATTCTGAGCCTCTTACTCATATTTAGACTGGCTGAAAACTTTTAAACAGTTTTCTGTCAGAAAATGCTGATTTGACTAAATAGAAATATTTTACAGGAACAGGGATTTCATCAAAAATTTGGCAAGAAATTAGTTTCAATAAGATTAGAACACCTCATTTCCCTTTGATCATCTTTAATATTGTATTGTATTAAAATGTCAAAACAATAAAGATGAAACAAAATGTTTCAATACTGGTGAAGCAAAATATTTTTGGAATATTTCATTTTGTGAAAAATACTGAGACTTCAACTTTTCAGCCCAACTGGCAACCAAACCACATTTCAAAATCTCAGAATATGGACTCTGTTTATATTAATGAGCAGTGTGTGTGTACTGCTCCCCTTTCTTGTTTTAGAAGCATAGTGGGCAACTTTCATGATAAGTGGAATGACCTTTGTTGCAGTTTTGATAACACCTCTGTGTCAACAGAGCAAACTCACAGGGGTAGCAAGCTAGCTATATTTACACTCTCAGAAGGTTTGGTGCAGTTGTCACAACTTGTCAACAGTCAGTGTTCTGAACGGTTCACGGTCTGTGTAATGATACATTGCTGATACAGTGCCTGGCACATTTAGAGTAAAACAGACCATTTGTGACTGTTTTGCAGTAATCAAATACACAAAAGCAGCTACTTCCTTTATCATTAATAATGACAATCATATTACCCATAAGTAATAATGGTAATTTAATCTTTCCTTTTTCTCTCTCTCTCTTTTTCGCTATCGCCTACAATAAAATGAATTTTGTATATGGTATAATTTCCTTTCTTTCTTCCCCTCTGCAACTTTTCAAATGCTCTCCAATTTTAGAACACTTAGAAGGCAGCAGAACTGCAGAGTTTCATGATTACTTTTGCAGAGTGGGAGAAGATTTGAAAAGTTGCAGAATGGCAGTGGGGTACAGGGAGGAAAATGACAAAACCCAACCACCTTGGACGTTATTCATTGTTTTGCAATCAGTGGCAAAAAGGGAGGGGGTTGGGGGGAGGAGACAATAGGAGAAAAAACAAATATTCAAAATTTTGATATTTTAACAATGCAAATTTTTTCCAAAAGTGTTTTGGGAAAAAATGTGGGGGGGGGGGTAAAGAAAAAGTATTCCAGTTTGAATCCTATGAAACAGAAAGAACATAAAAAACTTCTGCAAAACTGGTTTCCATTTTTTTTTTACCAACTCTGTGTGACATAAAACAAACAGGCTCACTCTAATTATCTATATTTCAATCAGTGTTCCGATGAAGTGAGCTGTAGCTCACAAAAGCTTATGCTCTAATAAATTTGTTAGTCTCTAAGGTGCCACAAGTACTCCTTTTCTTTTTGCAAATAGGAGCTGTGAGGTGAAGTGGGGAGGAGAGGAGTGAGCAAATGATTTAAAACCTAGATTTTAATTCTTTGTCAACTGAAAGTCTCCATCAGAACTAGGAGCTTGAGCTGCTAAACTTTGAACTACAGGTGATTTTTTTTATGTCATTCATTTTTGGTATCATCAAAACCAGAAAATACAGACCTCTTGTCATCTAGTTTTACTCATAATTTTGTCAGAAAAAGACTTTCAATAAGGCTTGGGCTCCTAAGGCCCAGATCCTCAAAGGTAGTTAAGTACCTAGTTAATCACCTCACTAACTATGAGGAGCCAAGCCTACGTGTGTAAGAGTACATCTACACAGCAAAACAAAACCCCAAAACCCCATGGTGGCAAGTCTAGGAGCCCGGGTCATGCAGTGTAGATGCTCGGGCTGGAGCCAAGTCTCCAAGGCCCTCCCCACTTGCCAGGTTTCAGAGCCCAGGCTCTAGCCTGAGCCTGTATAGCTACGCTGCTATTTTGAGCCCTGCAGTGCAAGCCTGAGTTGGTTGACCTGGGCTCTGAGACTCGCTGCTGTGGATCTTTTGTTTGCTGTGTAGACATAACGTAAGTCACTTTTGTAAATGGGACTTAGGCTCTTAACTTATGTAGGCCATTTTAAAAACATTTACTCTAAATCTCATTCTTCAAGAGTGCGTTTCTCTCCCATGAAATTTGACATTTTCTTTTTTTTTGGTATATCACATATTTCTCTTGCTAGTTAAAGTATACTCCATGTATCTTTTCCAGCTCTTCCATTAATGTTAAGTAAAACATAAGACCAAGTCAGCAATTAGAGGTGGATTGTGTTAAACGTGTACAATTCACTCTATCAAAACAGATAAAGTAGTGACAACATCTTTACCTTGTAAACCCTCCTTTAAACCTAATACTCAAAGATAAACTGCAAAACTATTATCCTGTAACATTTCTGCTTGACATTGAATTATCTTTTCTCAAGTAAGAACTACTGGATAATGAGTTGAAACTGTTTAAATTAAATTTATCTTTGATTCAGCTCTTTTTAAAAGCTGATAATCTTTTTGCAGTTTGTCTAATGACCCCTCAAGTTTGTTAACCTTTGGAATTACACTATCTAATTTTCATCTATCTTCTACATCAAAGTATAAGTATATTCAAAACAACTTCTTCATATTCTGGATAAAGTGCTGCGTTCTCACTAGAGCCTGGAATTCTCAGTAGAGCTCCTCTCTGCCTCTTCCCCCAACCTGCTCGCCCCCACTCCCCCGCCCCGTCGCCTGCCTGCTGCTCGCTCCTCTCTGTGGGGAAGAGAAGCAAGTGGTGGGCAGGGGAGGGGGCTCGGGGGAAGAGGTGGAGCAAGGGTGGGGCCTCGGAGCAAGAGGCCAAGTGTGGGCAGGGCCTCATCGTGGTGTGTGGGTGGGACTACAATCTGGGCACTGGTGGCCCCCTCACTTCTAGGGAGCTTCGCTTCTGGCACTCTAAAGGTGACGGGCCGGTGTATCTCCACAGGGATGTGATCCACACCGGCATTTGCCCTCCTGCCTGGCCAACCTTAGCCTCCCCCAGCCTCTTATATGCACTGCCAATGCCCTTTGCCAACAATTTCTAACATTCCATTCGCTTTTTTGACTGCTGCTGCACATTGAGCACACTAACTGTAAAAATACTCATGGCACAAGGCAATTAAAAATTACAACCATGGAGCCACATTTTAAAAAGAAAACCCTCAAAATAACACCAGAGAACAGTGCTTATTGTGTATGAATCTTGGACACTAAAATTAACGGAATCAGGATAAAGAACAGATTTTGCCAGGCAAGCAAATATACATGCAATTTTATGAGTAGACTGAATACATCACTTTATAGCCATTACATTTATAAGATTACTTATATTTGCACTGACACTAGCTGGTTTTCATTTCTACCTATATATGCTCTTGTACAACAAAAATGGCACCAAAATTTGTCTTTTTGTGCTCAGTCGCCCTTCCTTCCAAAATGGTATTCAATAACAATGCTAGAGATTTTGTAGCTTCTAGGTATTAAATCCCACTTTTATTAGATATTTATACACATTGGCATGGCAGCAACATTATACAGCATGTGAGTGCCATGATCATTCAGCACTGACTTCCAGCTGATGTCAGGTAATCACCTTCAGCACCTTTCCTTCTTTGGCTCTGGCAGTGGAAGTCAACCTTCCTGGTTGCTTGTTTGATAAGCCTGTCAAACGCAGGAGACAGATATGTTTCCCAGCTGTAGCACCTAGTTCTCAGTTGTTACTGTTTCTCAACTCTCTCCATTGCTGGTTATCATAAAAGCTGTGAAAAGGCCCGAAAAGATGTTAGGGGATGAAGCTGCTGTTCAGCAATTTGATTTTTTTTACACAGTGGGATGTATTCATCCTGGACTTTAGTTCTGTTGAGTTTAACTCCAGTGAAGATAGATGAGGAAAAATTCAGTCCAGTGCCTTATGAGACGTGTTTCCTTTAAGATTTTTAAATGTCCTTGAGACAATTCCTGTTAGATAAATATTTTAGGTTGGTTTTGTATAAGGAAAGCCCTTCTGATAGTGTCAGGGCTTCCCACTTGCTGCCTTACTTTATCTTGTTGCTTGCCAATCCCCAAACACATCCAACAAAGCCTTTTCAGATCAACTAAACTGTGGTCAGAAGCGAAGGCTCAGGAAACTTCAGATCCGAGTCACTGAGCAGCCTGAAGACAAGGTGTTTTTCTATACTGTCAGAACCGTCTCACGGATGATCATTTGTGGGAATTTGGGCACACCAGTAGCCTTCAAACAGTAGTGCCCCGTCCCTCTCTCCCTGCATGAGACCTGTCTCCATACCAGATCCCTCCAACTGTGGACAGGAACCAGCCTTCCTGTTGAGCACTACTTTCGACGGGAGCCGGGTACTGAGGCTCTGTAGAGCTGCCAGCATTTCTTTTATGGCATGCCAAGCTCCGGTTCATTACGGTACTTCCATGTTATGAAATAGCTGTACAGATATATGCCAGGCCCAGGGGCACCCTCTCCCGTCTGGCTTTACATATGTGCCAAATATGTAGCTACGTGGGACCGTGGTCTGCTAGCTCCCCTTCCAGCACACAACTGTGACTTTCTGCTTCTGTTAGCCTGCCAGGATGGCCCTTCCATCTTGAACCTCCTCCTCTCCCCTGGTTCTCCAGTGACAAGTACTCTGCTCCCTCCAACCCCACCTTCTACCAGCTGCCAGACTCCTCTCCAGGGAGAAGCTCACCCATCTTGCTTCCAGAGGACAAAGCCCCACTCCTGCCAGTGCCAAAGATGCTACACTGCCTGAAGGAGTCCGCTTGAGGGTCTCACTAGCCCCTCATTGTCGGATGGCATTGTCTTTTGAACCAGATGCATAGACCATTTTGCCACTACTCCAATTTATAATGTTTTCTATGCACTTTCAAAACTCTTGTCCTTGTGAACAAAGATGTACGTGTGAATTATTAAAAAACAAACAAACAATGCTTTGCATTTCTGCACCGAGGATCTCAAAATCTTCTGAAGGCATTCATGAATGAAACCTCACAATGCCTCTGAGGGGTAAATATTATTATAATTTTTTATAGGTAGGGAGTGTCGAGAGAGATTACATGATTTGACCAAGATTACATAAGAACTCAGTGGCACAGATGAGCATAGAACTCATGGCTCCTGGCTCCTAAGTTTGTAAGTTAGCCATTAGGCAATCACTTATACAGGATTCAGAGAATACTCAAATAAAAAGAAAATGTGGATAATAAAATAATGTAAGTCTTGGCACTTTCTACAGAAGCAGCTGAATGTTCAGCTGTGATCAACTCTATTAAGAGGAGCGGCTAGAAACAATAGTGTCTCTAATAATTGATGAGAGAAGAATTTGATTCTTGGCTGATAAGCATTATACATTTCTCTTGTCTGCTAGTTCATTTTGCAGGTCTGGACAGTGTGCAGGGATTAAAAAGAGACCGTATTACTGGAAATATTTTAGGCTCATCAAGAACGTTAACAATTATCCCAGTGTCCTGGATAAAAATAGCTCACAGTATAGATGAATGGAAGAGGAACAGGCTCTTTCATTTGAACTTCAAATTAAATTAGGGAGCAGTTATTCTTGTTCTCTCCCCCCGTTCCCCGATGACAGTGTAGTAAAATGATATTTCTAGCTGCTGTGCCTTCTGAAGGACCAGAGAATGCCTCACCTTTGTGTTCGTTCTCAGGGTGGAGGGCATGGTGTTCAGAGATCACTCAGCTTTGCTTGCAAGAGCTCTTCTTTGTTCTGTGCATAACCTTAAGAGCTTCACAGTGCCCTGCTCTGATTCCATCTACCCCAAAGGCACATGCCCCAATACCACAGAAAGGATAAAATGTGCCTTTCTGCTCAGGGGCTGGTGATAATCACTATCCTTGAGCATAAAGACTTCATGGGCTAGAGGCCAGATTAATGGTGGGAACTAGGAATTAAAATAAGGGAGGAGTGGGAAGGAACAGAGCTCCCCTTCCTCCCCTGGCTTGGTAAACAGGGTTCCTCTTTCTTAGCTGGTGTGATGAGAGCTCCCTGTCCTGTTTTGATTTCCATTAACCACTGATGGGAATCATGGCCCCTACCCTCTCCTTACTTGCTAGCAGAGCTGGCCAGTCACCAAGGATACGTTTACACTGCAGCTAGTAGGTGTAATTCCAAGCTTGGACAGGTGTAGACATGCTAGCTTTGCTTAAGTTAGGGCTCTAACAATAGAGGTGTGGCCACAGCAGCACAGATGGTACATCGGGCTAGCTGTCCAAGTACATACCTAGGACCTTGGATGGGATTGTACTTAGGTGCCTAGCCTGAGCCACTGCTGTGACTGCATTGCTATTTTTAGCACACCAACTTGAGCAGAGCTAGCACATGTATGTTTACCTGAGCTGGGAATAAGAGCAGATGTTGCACCATCTTATGGGGTGAAGAAGTGCCTGCATCCCTTTTCATGGTGGGGTGCAACTGCTCCCTCTGAGGTCATGCCCCCTTACATTGACCCCCACGACGGGCCTGTTTCCTAAAAGACACAGTAGAGCCTTAAAATGTATGTCTTAGTCTTGAAGGATTTTTTGTGATTGCAGTTTAGCAGCCTGTATTCCATTCCCAAATTTTAATGAGAACCCTGATAATATTTACAGAACAAAAGGATGTTAGTGTCAATAATGGGGTCCAACAAGGCCTAAGGATTAAAAATATATATCCTCCTTCTAAGGCATTTAGGTACTTATATGGCTGCCATTACCACAGCGCCTCACTATCATTAATGCATTTACCCTCAAAACACCCCTTTTTTGCATAAGAGAATCAGTAGGCTATTCTTAAGCTCCTCAAGTGCAACTCAGAGGAGACCCCTACTCTCCTCTTGATGATTGGAAGCATTATTCTTTTACATTTAAAAAACCAAAACACACCAATGTTCCAGCCTGACAGTGTTATAATGCAATAACGATCGGAACCAATGTAAGCTAAGTCCCCAGTCCTGCAATCAGATCTGCAAGGACAGAAACCCCTTGCCATCAGTAGGGTATTATGTGACTGCAAGATTCCATTAGGGCCTAAGAGAGCAGCAGATACTGGCTGACTCATTTTATCTTTGCAAGAAAGAGAAAATAAGAGTGTGGCTCCAAGGAAGAATTATATTTAATATTTAATGAATGTTTAGAATATTTTGTATAGTTTAACAGCCTGAGCTCTCACATCCTTGGAGTTCTTTCCAAAAGAGCGAGAGACTGAGAGGAAGAAAGATGTTAAGGCAAGCAGCAGGTGAGTTGTTAGAAGAGTTAACACAGGAGTGTCAAATAACGTCTATTTGCTGCTCCGTGTTAGCACTAGCGTGCAAACTGTAGCATTATCACCAGTGAGTATTATTTGAAACCATCATTTAGTATCTGTCAGTACTGTAATATTTTTTGGCCAAAGGATTTAAGTGGAAAGATGTGAGTGAGTACGTGCCTGTACTTCTGATGAATTGTAATTGTAATCTCATATAAAGCACTCCTCAGCTTGACATTTTGAAAGTAAGGGTAGGTTGGCTGATTCCTAAAATTAATTATAATTCAGACTTTGGAGTGTGAAAAGGATATAGAGCTTTCTGTAAACGCTTTAGACACAGCTAGAGTTTGGACTGATTTATTATGCACTTCTGCCATGCTCTACTGCTCATGTCATGGGATCTCTAGGAACTTATGGCAAGAAAATGGCTTTTTTCATAATTTTGATGTAATGGAAAAAAAAGACTCAAGTCAGTATTCTAACTCCATTCCTTGCAAAGGAAAATAAAAGCAGCAGGGAATGTGGCCTGATCTACCTGCAGATTTTGTATTGATGTAACTATTTCAGTTAGGGTGTGATTTTTTTTTACTGCAATAGTTATACCAGTACAAGCCGTATTACAGATGCAATTTTGCTGGTATAAAGGTGCATTATGTTGGTATCATCTATTTCCCTGCCCCTATTCCCACTTCCTTACTGGTAACTGCATCCACCTGGTGGGGTTGTATTGCTTTAATTCTACTGGTCTTGTTCTGTGACACTAGAATCACAGTATATGCCAAAGGGTTTCATGAGAAATTGGCAATTAACCTACCAAGGCAAAGACTCCCTAGTAATGCTCTTAGATTTAGTTGTTTTTTAATACTCCCAAATAAATTAACAAATTCAATATCCTAATACAACAAGTATCTTTTCTAGACTGTAAGGCCCTGCAGTCCAAAAAGGAGTAGAGAAATGAATTAAAATGACATGTGCATGTGTTTGTGTATGTACAGTTATGGGGAAAGACAGGTGGTTTGATCCAAATGGGTGAATTTGTAACTGTATGACAGGTTTGCTCTATTAGCAGGTATTGGAACCCTGCAGGAAGCTGCAGTTTAATTACTATTGACTCGCTGCTGCAGAGTTGACTGATTTTACTTTCTCCTGAGTATAAAGGAAGATGAAATAGCCTCCTGGCAAATGGGGCTATTGTCTGGGACAGACAAATCCCAGAATAAGGAAACCTAGGTATAGCTATGCTAGGAGAAGTCTTAGGCTAGAAAAGGAAACTGAGGAGCAGTCAAACTTAAGGAGAAGGCTTTAGGCTGAGGTTCATGGTCTGTTATTAAGGGATTACCTTTTTGACAATACAAGCAGACCCCATGAGGGGTGAATTGTTGACTACAAGTATATCGCTTTCCTCTGGAGCAGGGTGGAGACTCCTACAGTTTATAAGTCTCCTCTTCAGAAGCTTTAGAAATTTTGTTGTTTGGTTAAAGCCCCCAATCGGCTTTATGGGGCATGACAATGATTACACAGCTCACTGACTTTGCCTGCCTGATAGACTCATATTTTAAATGGCTAATGGTTTCTTGAATATTTGTATTATGCCAAGTACAAAAAGACTTTCTTCAGATTCAACCTGCTTTACTTCTTCAACACAACCTAGTTCTTCCAGCTGTCTTACTGATAGAGCCTCAAGATGTTAGGATTATTCAAAAGCAAGTTTTAAGGTATTCCTTTCTTCTTTGAAGGCTCCATCTTCTAGACTTTTGAACCACAGAGTGAGAGGTCCATTGTTCCTCCCCAACAGAATAGCTCTGCTTTTCGTCAGTTAATTATCCTCAGTTATCACCATCCAGGTAGTATGTACCTCACTCCACCTCATTGACATAGATTCGGTAGATTGTACTATCACAATTCTTCTACCTACTGCAATAAATCCAGTCTTTTTCATGTGTAACATACCAATAGAAACTATGGGCATATTCCACACTCATTTTACACTCTAAACTTTGATTAATCTCCCAAATGGGACTATAACTCAAACAGGGTTGTGTATGTCTGTCATCTGGGGTTGTATACCATATTTCTTCCCAGAGTGTCTCGGACCTATATCCTTATGACTGAATGGTGTGTAAAGTGTCAGTGTGGATTTTAGGATTTTGTGGGATTTTTTAAAAAAATGTGATATCATTATTTTGGATGTTATCTGAAATTTGCAGTTGTACAGTTTTCACATTGGTGCTAAAGTACTTTAGGTCAACTATTTATTTTACTTTACATACAAGGTTGTAATTCCTACTGTCTTCAGTGGAAGTTTTACCCATTTAAGCAAGAACAAAATTTGGCCCTTTTTTCTCACTTTCATGTCAAAGTTTTTAACTTGGTATAAATAGAAATAGACAGTGTAATGTGTACTACAGATCACCCTTATTAAGTGGCCATACATAGAGACCACACTAAGTCTCTAAGATACCCAAAGATTATGTAGCAGTAAGCTACCAGAATTCAGTGATGACTTGTAATGAGCCCTCTACCATAACCAAGACCTAATGTAGCAAAGAGATGTTTGCTTTGGGTTAGATTTGATGTAGTCTATTTTAGACTTTACAGTCAGTGACAGTCCCCTGACATAACAGAGATCTGTTATCAGCAATTGGCTGAGTGCCCATGAAGCAGACTTCTCACTAGAGTTGGGATAGAAATGCTGCAGGTTAGCTGAAAACAGATAACAAATCAGAGGATGAAAGTAAGAATGATCATCAGATACACACCATAAAGTATCATTCTGAGAAGTGATGGAATATTTAGACACTGCAGGCAATAATGCAGGCAACAAAATCTGGAAATTTATTTATTTATTCATTCTTTTAATCTATTAGTGAAATTAAACACACTGTGGCTAAAATGCTCTTAGAATTAAAGAGACAAGGTGGGTCAGATAACTTCTGCTGGTGAGACAGTCAGATCTTCAGATTTCAGAAACTAGAGAGAGAATCTCTGCTAAATGCAAGGTGGAACAGATTGTTTAGTATAAGTAGTTAACACATATTTCAAGGAACCATTCCAGGTGACACTCCTCCAGTCTTAGGGAGGAAAGGTGTGGAGGGAGAAAGCAGCTGGGGGTGGGGGCGGCAAGGGGGAGGATGGTTGTTAGTGAATTACGGATCATTGTAATAAGCCGTAAATCCAGTGTCTCTGTTCAGTCAATGATGTTTAGTGTCTAGCAGATTAATGAATTTAAGTTCCAGGCTGGTCTTTTGAAAGTGTTGTGCAGATTTCCTTTGAGGAGAAGAACTGATAAGTCAGATACAGAGTGATCACTCTGTGAAAAGTGTTCATCCACCACAGGTGATAGGGTGTTTTTTTTATCATTTTCCTGTGTGAGTTCATTTGAGAGCGTAGTGAAACTGGCTAAAATGCTCTTAGAATTAAAAACACCCCAAAATGACATATATTGTACCTAATGCAGCATTTAACACATTTGTATATTTAGTAATGAAAATTTTAGCTGAGGTATCTGTGTATGAAAATTGTCTGAGCCTGTGTCCTTTGTCTGTATTAAAATGTATAAATAATAAAATGTGGCATTAAGTAAGTGTAATTTAATATTTATTACATTTCTTTATTTCTTGCTTGCGTACAATTTTATTGGGTACAACTTTTATTAGGAGTCTTACCACCTTCATTAAATAGGCAGTGTTCATTGGTTCCTGGTGACGTTTCTTAAAATAGGTTTGATAACTGCTAAATATTTATGTATTTTTTCTTTGAAGAGAAAGATGGTTTGGATTTGATGTACTTCCTTCTAAACACTATGATCAAACACAGATCTTGACCTTACTTCTCCATAGTAGAATAAAGCACATACTCAATCTAATGTCTTCTGGATTATATAGAGAATAAAGGGAGACAGAGGGCCTGATTCTCATTTACACTAAGGCCTAGTCTATACTCGGTTTATGTACCATTATGCTTATTTTGGTTAAGGATGTAACTTTTTATCGGTATAGTTATACTGGTACAACCCCTAGTGTGGATGCAGTTACACCAGTATAAAGGTGCCATATACTGGTTTAGCTCATTCCCTAAGGTCAGGTCTACACTAGAAACTAGTAAAGTCAGTTAGGGTGGAAGACTTTATGACATTTTTATACCAGCAAGAAGCCCTCGTATAGATGGAGTTATACATGCCTAGTGATAGATTCAAGGAGCTCAATTTATTTATTTTAACAAAGAGAAAATTACGGGGTGACTTGATTACACTCTACAAATACCGATTTGGGAACAAGTATTTAATAATGGGTTCTTCAATCTAGCAGAAAAAGGTATAGCATGATCCAGTGGTGGGAAGTTGAAGCTAGACAAATTCAAACTGGAAATAAGGTGTAAATTTTTAATAGTGAGAGTAGTTAACCACTGGAACAATTTACCAAGGATCCTGGTTTTTTTTTCATCGCTGACAATTTTGAAATCAAGATTGGATTTTTTAAAAATGATATTCTAGGTATTATTTTGGGGAAGTTCTGTGGCCCGTGTAATAAAGGAATTCAGATTAGATGATAACAATGGTCCCTTCTGGCCTTAGAATCTATGAATACTGACAAAAATGTCCTTTTGCCAGTATAGAGTATTTCATTTGGGGAACTGGTATAAGCTATAATAGTAAAATATCTCTTTTGTTGATATAAGCTGCAGCTTCACTGGAAGGGTTTGACGGTGTTTTCTAGTTTAGAATAGGCCCTAAATTTAGGGGAATAAGCTGTACTGGTATAAGAACCTTTATACTGCTGTAACTGCACTCAGACTAGGAGGTTTACACTGCTTTAACTGTACCCATATAATTTAAGCAATACAACTTTTGTGTATAGGATGGCTTACATGGTGTGTTTTTTACATCCACTTTAAGGCCCCTTTTCTTTGCCAGAAAATGTAAAGCTAAGAATGTGGCTTACAGAGGGAGATGAGGTATCAAATGGATTTTGGCTTGTTAACCTGGACCCTACCCAGTCCCCATGGTACTGATTTAAAAGCAAATGTACTGAACTGAACTCAGTGAAATTAAAATTGAATGAATTACCTTTCAGTAGGACTGTAGCTCACAAAAGCTTATGCTCTAATAAATTTGTTAGTCTCTAAGGTGCCACAAGTCCTCCTTTTCTTTTTGTGAATACAGAATAACACGGCTGCTACTTTGAAACCTTTCAGTAGGACGTTGACTTGTTTTTCTTTTACCCTGTCTGTTCTAATGAACATTTTCTAAAAAATAATAATTCTTTCTAGCTTTATATACAAACGTTTTTAGAAATACCTTTATCTTCTGAGCTCTGAAAACATAATGCTCCTTTGTCTGATTGTTGTTTATTCCCAGCTCTGCACTGGTCAAACAGCTTTTTTCTTTTCTGTGCCTATGTTGGCTCAAAATACTTATTCACCATCTGGAATTATTCCCCTTTCTCTTCTGTTATGTAAACAAGTGGTGCAATTACTTCCATACACGCTGGACTGTCTGTGTAGTAATAGTGACAACCACTGGCGACACCAGGAGAATATGATGTTTTATGAAGCTCTTAAAGTTTTTGCGGAGAGCAAAGGTTTATCTTTGGAGTTTGTGAAACCCTTCAACGCCCCTTCCACTCCTTTAATTTAATCCCCAAAGCATCTTTTAAAGAGACAGATCATTTTGGAGCCAAATTCTCAGCTGGTGTAATTCAGTGGAGCTCCATTGACTTCCAGGAATGTGTGCAGATTTACACCAGCTGGGGTCTGGCCCAGTATGTTTTTCTAGCTGATTTTGGTGGTCAGAAGAATCACTCCAAAAGGCTGGTACAATGGATTCCTGACATGTGATATATCCAGGTGGGGCCATGGTCCGCCTTAATAATTAAAAAAAGAAAAGCAGTACTTGTGGCACCTTAGAGACTAACAAATTTATTAGAGCATAAGCTTTCGTGAGCTACAGCTCACTTCATCGGATGCATTAGCTGTAGCTCACGAAAGCTTATGCTCTAATAAATTTGTTAGTCTCTAAGGTGCCACAAGTACTGCTTTTCTTTTTGCGAATACAGACTAACACGGCTGCTACTCTGAAACCTGTCCTTAATAATTAAAACACTGAAACAGAAGGGAGAGCGCATTACACCAGCTAAAGGGAAGGGGTGCTGTGATCCACATGATTCTCTTTACTTTAACCCACGGTATGGCTTTTATGTTTCCAGGAGATATTTTCTCTTGCCCCTTCCCTGCTCCTTTCCCCAAGCTGATGCTCAGTCTTTGACTTCTGAATTACGTCATCTGAACCTGAGCTTTAATTGTCATGCAGTGAAAAGCACAGTAAGGGTAATTATTGAGATAAGCGTCAACCACAGATCAGAGCTGGGCCAAAACAGGAACTGCTTGTTCTGTTGAATTTTCAGAGCATTCAGATTGGGATTTCTGTATCTTATCCCACTCATGTGACATCAGTTCTAATCAGATCCCAAAACAGAAGGGGCCTGTATTCTGGTTCCGAGTAGGATGTAGCTGAAATCTCACATGAACAAGAACAGTTTTTGCAAGATTTCAGCCTGAGACTGGGTTTTGAAGATAAACTGTTTTCTACCTGTCTACATGAATGCAAAGAAGTAAAATTAAGTTGATCCCTCAAACTATCAGAAAGCGTAAAAGATTTGCCAATACAGCACAAAGCAGAAGAACTCTCTGTGACTTTGAGGAAAGGAAGAAACATAGTAAATATGTGGCAGCCTGTTACAAAATCCAAAATGAACAGTAATACAAAACTGTCATATTGAATAAAACCGAAGTAACCCATTCCCACTGTGAAACCCCATTGTATAAACAGAGAGCTGATGTAATAATTTTGGCAACCCATGTTTACCTTCCTGCGAGCAGCTGGCATTCCTGCTTTGCTCCAAAAGAGTCAACACATACTGTGTCTGCTCCAAACTCAACTCATAGACTCAGAGACGTATTGCTTTCATGTTTAGAGTAAACATCACCAGGTTTTAAATCCATGTTCATGTACTCAGAATCCCACTCACATTCCAGTATAACTCTTATTTTGGAACTGCACATTGACTCACTCAGACTCTGTATTCCACTCTGCAATAGAAAATGTTGTGTTTATGTAGAGAAAGCAAAAGAAAAAGGAGGTGGGGGGCTTGAGACGGGAGCCAATGGCAAAGTGGTGTTACATCTGTGCAGTTGTAACCCACACATCTTCTGGGTGTGGTAGTGTGTCCCATCTAGTGGCACTGAGACCACTTAAAGAGAAAGATAAAATGAGTCTGCTCTACAGCCTTAGCTAACAGCCCGTTGGCTTTTAGCTCATGTGGTCGAGGCTCATGCACTGATGTCCCAGGTTTGATCCCATGTGCTGACGACTGGGGTCTGTTGGCGTTACAAGTGGGGGATTGTCCATGATTTCAACTGGGAAGTCTCTGAAGCTCAGGACGAGCTTCCTCAGCTAGGGGAAGTATGTAACCCGTACAGCTTCTGGGTGTGGTGTTGTGTCCCGGCGCATGGCACTGAGACCACTTAGAAAGCGAGATAAAATGAATTTGCTTACAGCCTGTTGACTTTTAGCTCAGGCAGTAGAGGCTTATGCTTTACGCTCCAGAGGCCCTTGGTTCGATCCTGCCCACCGATGACCGGGTCTGTTGGCTTTAGACAGTGTACTCCCTTCTTTAAACAAAGTGGGCAAAGAGAAGCCTGTCTGACTTACTCACTTGGCTTCTTTGAATGGATCTGAGATGACAGTTAACATTGCAAGTCAATAAAAACAAGTCTAATATGTACCATAAGCAGCACATAGCACCTATTTGAGATTTTACAGGAAATTTACTTCCTGGCTGCCACTGGTTCTTATGCAATGTTGAGAGCAAGACAGGAGAGACAGATCTTTTCCACTGAAAAGATCAACTGTACAGTGTGTTTCTCAGTTCTCAGTGCCTTAGAAATGGGTGTGAAGAACATAATTTAGATGGTGACCACTGGTTTGGATCATATCTCTGGCAACCCTGGATTCAAGTCCCTACTCTGCCATTGACTTCCTCTGGGGCCTTGGGCAAGTCACTTAGTTTCTCTGTGCCTCAGTTCCCCATCTGTAAAATGAGGACAAGAGTGGCCTGCTTGACAGGAGGTGCTATGAGGATAAATACATAAAGATTGTGAGGCGCCCAGCTATTGCCATGGTAATGGGGACCATATAAGTATGTAAGATTCCTACATTTAAAACTAGGAACAAATCTGTACTCCCTGAAAGGAAGTCTGGAGGTCTTTAGATTTTATTTTGATTTTTTTTTGGTTCAGTGCAAAAGGCCAAAGTTACGAAATTGCTAGATCTGAATCAATATAATGTGAAGTCTTTAAACCATGATTTCAGTCACTCAGCCAGAAGTTTGGGGTCTATTACAGGAGTGGGTGGGTGAGGTTCTGTCACCTGCAATGTGCAGGAGGTCAGACTAGATGATCGTGATGGTCTCTTCTGACCTTAAAATCTGTGAGTCTATGGGTCAATGTAATAACATCCAAAAGATTTGAGGAGAGGAAAAATTCAATGTCTCTATAATGCACATATGCTAGATAGAGAACTAATTTTTGTTGTTCTGCACAAACATTTCCCCTCATTTTCCTCTTCCTTGTTTATTTTAAAAATATAAACAGGAAAGATATAATTAGGGTTAGGCTTTTCAGACAAATATGGTAATAGAAGAATCATAGCCAAGACAATATTAATTTTGTTTCTACAAAACAAGACAGATTTAAAAGACAAAACAGATTGTACTGTAATGTCCTTTTCTATAATACTTGCCATGTGCAAATACAATCAGGGTAAATATGACTACATTTGCATAATTTACATTTTACAGTGATAATGACAAATCTTGTCATTTGTTTTCAGAAATGCAGATGTACATTGCTTCAAAAAGGGCCTTCTCTCAACTTGTAGCCCTAAAATTAGATTCTAAATCTTGATCCCACTGATATTTTGCCCATTGGCTTCAACAGGACCAGAATCTGGACCCTAGAACAACTTTCTTGAACTTCTCAGTGTCAGAAGATTGGAGCAGGTAGTCATGAGTGGGGGGAGACTGCACAAGACATGGGAGTGCCCCTGGTCACATACACACTCAGCATGTTTGATATCTTGATGGGGGATATCCCAAGGTAGTCTCACAGCTGGTCAATTTTGTTTGTTTGTTTGTTTTAAATGTCATTTTTGTTAGGGTTAAATTTTGGGCCTTGAAATTGTCCCTTAAAACAGGGTTTTTTTTCTGTATGGCTAATAGCAGAGCTCAGTGAGAGACAGAAAATATTTAATTATATTGCTAAAGATTTGATTATGCTGTGATTTATTTTAGGGACAATGGCTATCATTTTACTAGGTAGTTATGAGAATGGCTAGGGGCCTGACAGGAAATATGACATGAATCTCCAAAGGCAGGGCAGTGCTCCAAGTGAACATAAATTAACTCGTGTATAATACATAACAAGAAAGGAGAGAAATGTAGGAGAGTTCCCTATATCAAATAGCAGGCATTCAAGTCCTGCTCCAAGGCTAAAGTGATTTTGGAGCATGTATGGACAAACCCTCTAAGCACCCAGTCCAAATTGCTAAGATGGGTGCTGAGTATTTGCATGGTGTGGGGGAGGGAGGAATTATGCCAGTTGTGCTGCAGGATGGCTGCTGGACTTTTCCATGGAGACTATTTTGGCCTAGGATCGAAGTGGTCCTTCATGCTTGTAATGTGCTCCTACCACAGGGTAGTAGATCCACACTGGCAGCACAGAGCTTTGCCACATGGGGTGAGGTGGGAGTTGTGCCCTCTGTGTTGTCTCCCCCATCTTACACAATGTAACCTAACTAGATTTGTCCCATACATACATCCAGCAATTGCTACTATCTTTGGTCTGAATTCCGGCTTGGGTTGCACATTATATACATCCCAGAAACTTTAAGAGGAACACTTTGACCTGGAATTTAAAAGCCAGGGGCATGGAATATATGTTTTACAGAGTGTGCCCCCAATATATTCCCATGCTTCCCCCATCCCATATAGAATGCTCCTCCCACTAGCAAGGTATAGCTGGAATAACCACTGTGTGCGTGGGTTGAGAGAGGCAATACTTAATTACTTGGTCTCCCCCCGCAACAATTTTAGCAGGAGTCTTCTGCCTATGGGACCAAGGGCCAGGAGAATGCAGGCTTCCTGCTTTTATCTGCTTTGGATGAGTTATTCTGCATTCATGAGTGAAGCCAGAACTGGGACCTGTGTTTATAAAAGCTTTCATTCAGGTAGAGCATTTGCATTTTCTAAACATAGTGTCACAGAAAATCTGTGGCAAATTTAGGCAGAATGGGGAGACGTTGGCTAATATCTGTGAAATATGTCCAGGAAATTCAAGGATGCGTTTATAACTTCTTCCCTGTTGTTTTTACTGCCTTTGCATAGTAAGAACAGAATTACAATATCATTGTATAAAATAAGCAGATGCCTCAGTAGACAGTAAACAAGAAAGGACCATTTTACAATCACAAATAAACCTAGAATCACAATGGGAAAATAAGAGTTAGACAAAGAACAATAATCCCAGCCAAGTCAAGAAGTGGGTGCAAAGCCATGCCCAATATTTGTCATGTACATACCAATGACAGCCACAAGAGAATAATACTTCTGTAGCATCTCACTGTGTAAATTACAGGGTGGCTGAACTAGTGGGGATGATGAAATGGGAAAGGAGAGGGGAAAACACCCTTTAAACATTTTTGGATGAGCTTAATTTTTTTTTTAATATTTCCAAAATTGGGGCTATGGTTTGTCATGGGACAGTCCACACATCAGTTTGACTAGAATACAGTAATGAAACTGTTTTGGGTCTGATTCTCATGTCACGTACACCAGTGCAACTTCCTTGATCCCACTGGAGTCACTCCTGATTTGCCCTGAGATCTGAGAGAGGAGAGTCTGGCACGTAGGCCAGGTCTAGACTACCACTTACTTTGGTGTAATTTACATTGCTCAGGGGTGTGCATAAGCCACCCCCTTAATGACATAAGTTACACTGACCTAAGCACCAGTGTGGACAGCACTATGTGGGCAGGAGAGCTTCTCCCGCCGAGATAGCTGCAGCCACTCACAGAGGCAGGTTTATTATGCTGATGGGTGAGCTCTGTCCTGTCAGCATAGAGCGTCTTCACCAGATGTGCTATGGCGGTGTAACTGCGTCGATGTAGCCCTTTCAGTGTAGACGAGCTCTTACTGTCTAAAAGAGACTCTAAACTGAGTTTTGCAAATTAGGGTATGTCTACACTACAAAATTAGGTCGAATTTATAGAAATTTTTGTAGAAAACATTTTCATACAGTCGAGTGTGTGTGTCCCCACACAAATGCTCTAAGTGCATGTAGTCGGCGGACTGTGTCCACAGTACCGAGGCAACAGTCGACTTCCAGAGCTTTGCACTATGGGTAGCTATTCCACAGTTCCCGCAATCTCCACTGCCCATTTGAATTCTGGGTAGAAATCCCAGTGCCTGATGGGGCTAAAACATTGTCGCGGGTGGTTCTGGGTACATATCATCAGGCCCCCATTTCCTCCCTCCCTCCGTAAAAGCAAGGGCAAACAATCGTTTTGCACCTTTTTTCTTGAGTTACCTGTGCAGATGCCATACCATGGCAAGCATGGAGCCCGCTCAGGTAACCGTCACCATATGTCTCCTGGGTGCTGGCGGACATGGTACTGCATTCCTACACAGCAGCAGTTTATTGCCTTTTGGCAGCAGACAGTGCAGTATGACTGGTAGCCGTCGTCGACGTAGTCTTGGGTGCTCTTTTAACTGGGCGCCTGGGCAAACATGGGAGTGACTCAGCCAGATCATTTCCCTTGTTTCGTCTCATGGCTATTGAGTCCTACCGGCAGTGCACTGTCTTTTAATTTGCAGCCAGCAGAAGACGATGGCCAGTAGTCATACTGCACCATCTTCTGCCGAGCACCCAGGAGGTGATGATGGCTAGCGGTCGTACTGCACAGTCTGCTGCCAGCATGATGTATAAAGATAGATGAAGTGGCTCAAAACAAGAAATAGACCAGATTTGTTTTGTATTCATTTTCTCTTCCCTCCCTCTGTGAAATCGATGGCCTGCTAAACCCAGTTTTGAGTTCTATCCTTGAGGTTTTGAGTTCTATCCTTGAGGCGGCCATTCAGTTTCTCACAAAGCCACTCCCTTTGTTGATTTTAATTTCCTGTAAGCCAACCCTGTAAGCCATGTTGTCAGTCACCCCTCGCTCCGTCAGGGCAACAGTAGACAATCGTTCTGCGCCTTTTTTCTGTGCAGACACCATACCACGGCAAGCATGGAGCCCGCTCAGATCACTTTGGCAATTAGGAGCACATTAAACTCCACACGCATTATCCAGCAGTATATGCAGCACCAGAACCTGGCAAAGCGAAACCAGGCGAGTAGGCGACATCAGCGCTGTGACGAGAGTGATGAGGACATGGACACAGACTTCTCTCAAAGCACGGGCCCTGCCATTGTGGGCATCATAGTGCTAATGGGGCGGATTCATGTGGTGGAACGCCGATTCTGGGCTCGGGAAACAAGCACAGACTGGTGGGACCGCATAGTGTTGCAGGTCTGGGACGATTCCCAGTGGCTGCAAAACTTTCGCATGCATAGGGGCACTTTCATGGAACTTTGTGACTTGCTTTTCCCTGCCCTGAGGCGCAAGAATACCAAGATAAGAGCAGCCCTCACAGTTGAGAAGTGAGTGGCAATAGCCCTGTGGAAGCTTGCAATGCCAGACAGCTACCGGTCAGTTGGGAATCAATTTGGAGTGGGCAAATCTACTGTGGGGGCTGCTGTGATGCAAGTAGCCAACGCAATCAAAGATCTGCTGATATCAAGGGTAGTGACCCTGGGAAATGTGCAGGTCATAGTAGATGGCTTTGCTGCAAAGGGATTCCCTAACTGAGGTGGGGCCATAGACGGAACCCATATCTCTATCTTAGCACCGGAGCACCAAGCCAGCGAGTCCATAAACTGCAAGGGGTACTTTTCAATAGTGCTGCAAGCACTGGTGGATCACAAGGGATGTTTCACCAACATCAACGTGGGATGGCTGGGAAAGGTACATGACGCTCGCATCTTCAGGAACTCTGGTCTGTTTCAAAAGCTGCAGGAAGGGACTTTCTTCCCAGACCAGAAAATAACCATTGGGGATGTTGAAATGCCTATAGTTATCCTTGGGGACCCAGCCTACCCCTTAATGCCATGGCTCATGAAGCCATACATAGGCAGCCTGAAGAGTAGTCAGGAGCTGTTCAACTACAGGCTGAGCAAGTGCAGAATGGTGGTAGAATGTGCATTTGGATGTTTAAAAGTGCGCTGGTGCAGTTTACTGACTCAGTTAGACCTCAGCGAAACCAATATTCCCACTGTTATTACTGCTTGCTGTGCGCTCCACAATATCTGTGAGAGTAAGGGGGAGATGTTTATGGCGGGGTGGGAGGTTGAGGCAAATCGTCTGGCTGCTGGTTATGCACAGCCAGACACCAGGGCAGTTAGAAGAGCACAGGAGGGTGTGGTGCGCATCAGAGAAGCTTTGAAAACCAGTTTCATGACTAGCCAGGCTACGGTGTGAAAGTTCTGTTTGTTTCTCCTTGATGAAATCCCCCGCCTCTTGGTTCACTCTACTTCCCTGTAAGCTAACCACCCTCCCCTCCTCCCTTCAATCACTGCTTGCAGAGGCAATAAAGTCATTGTTGCTTCACATTCATGCATTCTTTATTAATTCATCACATAGGGGGATAATTACCAAGGTAGCCCAGAAGGGGTGGTGGAGGAGGGAAGGACAAGGCCACACAGCACTTTAAAAGTTTAAAACTTATTGAATGCCAACCTTCTGTGACTTGGGCAATCCTCTGGGGTGGAGTGGCTGGGTGGCCGGAGGCCCCCTCACCGCGTTCTTGGACGTCTGGGTGAGGAGGAACTTGGGGAGGAGGGCAGTTGGTTACACAGGGGCTGTAGCAGCGGTTTGTGCTCCTGCTGCCTTTCCTGCAGCTGAACCATACGCTGGAGCATATTAGTTTGATCCTCCAGCAGCCTCAGCATTGAATCCTGCCTCCTCTCATCACGCTGCCGCCACCTTTCAGCTTCAGCCCTCTCTTCAGCCCGCCACTTACTCTCTTCAGCCCGCCACCTCTCCTCCCGGTCATTTTGTGCTTTCCTGAACTCTGACATTGTCTGCCTCCATGCATTCGTCTGTGCTCTGTCAGTGTGGGAGGACAGCATGAGCTCAGAGAACAGTTCATCGCGAGTGTGTTTTTTTCGCCTTCTAATCTTCACTAGCGTCTGGGAAGGAGAAGATCCTGTGATCCTTGAAACACATGCAGCTGGTGGAGAAAAAAAAAGGGACAGTGGTATTTGAAAAGACACATTTTATAGAACAATGGGTACACTCTTTCACGGTAAACCTTGCTGTTAATATTACATACATAGCACATGTGCTTTGGTTACAAGGTCGCATTTTGCCTCCCCCCACCATGTGGCTAACAGCGGGGAACATTTCTGTTCAGCCATAGGCAAACAGCCCAGCAGAAATGGGCACCTCTGAATGTCCCCTTAAGAAAAGCACCCTATTTCAACCAGGTGACCATGAATGATATCATTCTCCTGAGGATAACACAGAGAGATAAAGAACGGATGTTGTTTGAATGCCAGCAAACATACACTGCAATGCTTTGTTCTACAATGATTCCCGAGTACGTGCTACTGGCCTGGAGTGGTAAAGTGTCCTACCATGGTGGATGGAATAAGGCTGCCCTCCCCAGAAACCTTTTGCAAAGGCTTTGGGAGTATATCCAGGAGAGCCACGAATGCCAGGGCAAATTAATCATTAAACATGCTGGCTTTTAAACCTTTTATAGTATTTTAAAAGGTACACTCACCAGAGGTCCCTTCTTTTCCTGGTGGGTCCGGGAGGCAGCCTTGGGTGGGTTCGGGGTGTACTGGCTCCAGGTCCAGGGTGAGAAACAGTTCCTGGCTGTCGGGAAAACCGGTTTCTCCACTTGTTTGCTGTGAGCTATCTACAGCCTCCTCCTCATCGTCTTCCTTGTCCCCAAAACCTGCTTCCATGTTGCCTCCATCTCCATTGAAGGAGTCAAACAACACGGCTGGGGTAGTGGTGGCTGAACACCCTAAAATGGCATGCAGCTCATCATAGAAGCGGCATGTTTGGGGCTCTGACCCGGAGCAGCCGTTCACCTCTCTGGTTTTCTGGTAAGCTTGCCTCAACTCTTAATTTTCACGCAGCACTGCTTCGGGTCCCTGTTATGGCTTCTGTCCTTCATGCCCTGGGAGATTTTCACAAATGTTTTGGCATTTCGAAAACTGGAACGGAGTTCTGATAGCACGGATTCCTCTCCCCATACAGCGATCAGATCCCATACCTCCCATTCGGTCCATGCTGGAGCTCTTTTGCGATTTTGGGACTCCATAATGGTCACCTCTGCTGATGAGCTCTGCATGGTCACCTCTGCTGATGAGCTCTGCATGGTCACCTGCAGCTTGCCACACTGGCCAAACAGGAAATTGAAATTCAAAAGTTCGTGGGCCTTTTCCTGTCTACCTGGTCAGTGCATCTGAGTTGAGAGTGCTGTCCAGAGCGGTCACAATGGAGCACTCTGGGATAGCTCCTGGAGGCCAATACCATCTAATTGCGTCCACAGTACCCCAAATTCGACCCAGCAAAACCGATTTCAGCACTAATCCCCTTGTCGGGGTTGGAGTAAGGAAATCGATTTTAAGAGCCCTTTAAGTAAAAAAAAAAGGGCTTCGTCATGTGGACGGGTGCAGGGTTACATCGATTTAACGCTGCTAAATTCAACCTTAGTGTCCTGAGAACATTATTAGGCATCTGGCTTTCTGCTCGGAATAATCTCATTGATATCTATCTATCTATCTATCTATCTATCTATCTATCTATCTATCTATCTATCTATCTATCTATCTATCTATCTTATTCAGGATCTATATAGCTGCAGTCAACTCATTAGACACTGTAGCTGCAGAATAGGGAGTGTTTCTCTTCTCCCACTGCACTAATATAGGTCTGAGAGGGAAAGTAGGCACTTCTTGCACCTGCAGACTGTAACCGAAAGGAGATGGGTCAGAGGCTGATTCCTGTTGGATTCTCCTGAAGAGCCTGAGATGAGCGTGACCACCGGATATCCACTGAAGAATCTGTGGGAAGGTTGTAAGAGGTAGCAGAATGAGGTTGACTCTACAGGCCCCACCTGAAGTCAGCAGAGATAAGTATTGGATCCGGGGAAGCTGGAGGATGGAGATGGGGAGGTCCTGACTCTCTACACAAACATGCAGGAAAGAGTCCAGTGCCAGCCTCTGTGAACAGACTGGGTCCAGTTTATATAGTACAAAGCTTGTTTACCCCTAAAACAAAATAGTGACATTAAAAGGTACAGGCACAGATTCAAAAAACAAAGGTTTAGTGCTCTATAAAAATGACTCATGCTAGATACCATGGTCTCATATGGACACTTCTACTGCTGCAGAGAAATAAAACATTGATGCTGATCATGATCTGAGGGGTTAACTTCTACACAAAGTCTGTAAAACCCTGGGGGTGCATGAAACAAAATGATTACTTCAGAGGAGTCAAAGATCACCACCTTTTAATGTTATTAAGTCGATAATTAAGTGAATTTGGAGTGTGAACTGTGTATACACTTGAAATGGGTTAATGATAAGAGAATTCATGCAAAATTGCTATGTTGATTTTATGTTAATGGATGTTTGAATATAAGCTGAAATATTTACCAAAGATAAGTGAAACTAATGCTCCAACTTTACTGTAGGAATATAATTGGAAGGCGGTCTTGCAAATTGCCAGAGATTACTTGCTTCTCTTGCAAGATGATCAAGTGGGCCAAACTAAACAAAGAATCCATGGGGAAAATTGGAAAGATGGGATTTAGAGTTGAGCAGGGATTTATTTATGAGGGAAGAGTAAAAGAAATACACCTTGCTTGGATGAAAGACCTAGGGAGGAATATGATGATCAACTGCCGATGACTAAATGGTAGAAACATGAGAGGCCAGGCTATCTGGGCCATTAAGGCCACTGGTTGATTCTCCTGGAGTGCAAAGCAGCTTTAAAGCCAGGTTAACTGGTCAGTGGTGAGTTCCTCCAGGGGTGCTGGAACAATTTGTATAGTGGGGGTGCTGAAAGCCATTGAACCAAACTGTAAATCTTTTATATGATGGAAACTATTTCAAGTCAGGGAGTGCTGTTGCACCCCCAGCACCCTTAGTTCCATTACCCCTGAATTCCTTGGCATGGAGGATCTCCTGGGGTGTAAAACCAGTACAACAGCTCTCATGCCACTTGCTCCCGTTAAGGCATGTGTCCATACTCCAGCAATTCCCAGCTGCCGTTATGAACTATAGGCAGCTGTCATAAAACAGAGCAGCCCCGGGGACTCTTCTATTTATACCAGCGCACAGGGGACCCCAGGATGTGTGAGTCACAATAGAGGGCTTATCACCTCTCTGACATCCCCTCATGCCTGTCCTGCAGTGAATGCAGGTTGGCCAGAATGGAGAATGTGGACTGAAAGTGCAGGAAGAATTGCTTGGGTCAGTCCAAGGAGGCATAGCAAGGAGCTATGGCGTGAAAGTGAACAAAAGGCAATTTAATCTGGCTGTCAGGATATTTTTTTGAACAGTGAGGTCTGGTGGATTGTGGAATCCCCACTACTTTAATCATTTATATTTAGAATGGACAAAGGAATGTACTGCAAGGTGTGTTCCTCCATTGGCAGCAATGAATAGAGTGACTTTACAGGTCTTTCCATCTCTTATTTCTTGGTTTTTTAAAATTAAAATAAAGATAGGATTGAAGCTGCTGCTGAATGACCTTGTTTGTTCTAATCTTCAATTTTTCTCTCTCCACTTGGAGGCAGGAATTCAGGTTCTGATCATGCAATCCTTGTAGAGCTGGATTCCCAGTGAGTTCAGTGGGAGTTTGGCAGACTGGGCTTATGGGGACTCGGTGTTCCTCTCACTTATGCCTGTTTTGCACTGCAGTTATTCTGTTGCGTTCAGTGGAGTTCCTCCTGATGTACAGAAGTGTAAGTGAAATCAGGATCAGGCCCTTAGTATTAAAAACTAATTAAAGAGGTTGAAGCTGATGCCTGGATAGTCCTGTTTTAAAGTAACTGACATGTAAAGGGGAGTATACATTGAATGAAAAGCGGATTGTTAGTTGAGGCAACTAGAAATGTCAATTTTTCATAATCATGAATTCGTGGGAGAGTTGGCTGTAGATAGGCAGTGTGGTTTAGTGGTTAGCATGCTGGCCTCGGCTGCAGGAGACCTGGGTTTTAGTCCTGGCTTGGTTATTAGCCTGTTGGGTGACTTTGAGCAGGTGTTGGTGCACCCATTGGTAAAATGGGAATCATGATACTTTGCAATCTACTGCGAAAGACCTGGGTATTGTTATCATGATATGACTATAAGAATAAACGTCTGTTTAAGGGAGATTGGCTTAACCCCTTTACCTATGCAAACGGGTTTTAAAAATGTAAATGTAATTAACAATCATGAGACGTGGACACTGACTATAAGGTGGAACTACAAGGGCTCCATTTCTCCAGCCTGACTGCTGACACTGGAGAAGGTACTTATCAAAATGTAAGGGGCCTAGTCCAAAGCCCACTGAAGTCCATGGGCGTCTTTCCACTGACTGTAACAGACTTTGAATCAGGCCCCAAAAGAACACCAGAAACACCTGCCCCCACTTTGTTAAATAAATAAATCAGTGTTCAAGTTTTCAGGGTAAGCAGCGCACTATCTATAGGGCACTTGAGAGGTGGTTAAAATGTACATCCATGATATAATACCACTGATGTCTAAAGAAAATGTAGATAAAGCCTTAAATACCACTTTCACCATACTCTTGAGGCTTGACTGCCAGAGCTACACACAAAAAAATAGAAGTGCCGAGATGTTTGGAAATTAGGTTACATGATTATATCTAATCTTATCACGGTGAGTCATGATGATAACTGAAATGTACACATTTCGGTAATTTAATACTATCAGTATGATTATGTTTCAAGGCCAGATTCCCGCCCCCCAGCTTCATAACAATGTGTGCTGGAAGAAATTAAAATTCTTTTCTATTACGGATTGGAGGAAATTCCAATGTTTGTTGCTTAGAGGAGTAAAAAAGTACAGTTTGTCTTACGGACCTGGGAGAAGTTCTTTCACTATTGAGTCAGGTCTCACTGTACCACACACCAAATCCTGAAGATTTCACTTATAAAGGGCCTAATTTCCAAAGGCTCACAATATTCAGTACACTTAGAAATCCACATCTGTGCATCTTTACATTTGTCCTTGTAAAGTATAAATACTATTGGTCACCAATAGTCCTCATTTCCTGATAGTCTTCATTTCCATTGCCTGAGTAACATGCAGAAAGGACTCTCAGATTTCAGTTGCATTTAGAGGTTAATTTAGAGGTGGATTCTGATACCTTTACTTACCTTGAGTAGTATGTAACTTCACCAATAGTCCTATTGCCTTGGAGTAAGGTACTATTCTGCATGAATAATGGCATTAGAATCCATCCATTAGAGTTTATGATATGGGAATTTAGGATCTGGTTCAGAGCATCAGAGAAATGAATTTGTTATCTGTTAAGCATATGTGCAGGCTTTAATAGCTATATCTACACTGCAAAGAAAGACCTGCAGGACTAAGTCTCAGAGCCTAGGTCAATTGACTCGAACTCAAAGGGCTAAAAATAGCAGTGTAGACATTCCTGCTTAGACTGTAGCCAGGGCTCTGAAACTCAGCCAGGGAGGGAAGATCTTGAAGCCTGGGAGGAATATCTGCACTGGTATTTTTAGCCCTGCCAACTGAGCCTTGCAAGCCCGAGTCAATTGACCTGGGCCCTGAAACTTGCCACCATATCTTTTTCTTTGCGGTATAGACCTATCCAATTAGACTGGATTTATTCTGACTTCATTCACAAGTTGTTCTTAAATAAGTAGAACTTGAGACAGCAATGAATGCTTATGCAAAGCACATTTGTTTGTACCATTTTCACATTGTGTTACAGTCCAGAGATATATTTATGAAATGATATTTTGTCTCAAAGGCAGCATGCAACTGCACTATTATGTTGCCAACCCCACACATTCAGAAATCATGTCCGGCTCCCGCAAAATCATGAAATTCTTAAAACACTTGCCTTTGGGAGCTGGCGTTTTAAGAAAGATACCAAATATAGTGAGCCTTACAATAAAATGACCAGAAGCCCTCATGCAAAATGTTGCCAGAATCCCTCAGGCAGTGACACTTGGAAATTTTTCAGATATCCTACACCACTATTAGAGTTGGCATATTTTAGTGCAAACAGTCTGTGGAATTGTCCAATAAGAACTTCCCTTATTAGCTAACTGCTGTTGCAGCACCTGTGAAAGGGGTATGGCATGCATAGCGTACCCCCATGCCTCTGCATGGCATATGCATGTCGGTTGTGAGAGCCAGTGCATTGGTGCATCAGTATCATCAGAATCACTACATGACTACAGTACAGTAAACATTTATTTTTCATAAATAAAATGACCATTTGTCTTAATCCAGCCTAAGTATTATTTCTGAAGGTAACTCAAGTTTGCTACTACAGAGTTGTACTTAGTCTGTCAAACTTTATTGATTCCCAAATATCAGGATTTTGGTTCAACTTTGTTAACATTATTATAGCTGCTCAAATTGTATTTGTCTAAAATACTAAACACGGGGTGGATTTATTGGTTGATGAATTTTTTGCAAATGATTGCTGATTTCTGCCTCAATCCCACCGTTGGATCCAGTAGTATAGACCTGACTGTAGCACTAGGGCCATGTTTGTTATTCAGAGGCATTTGCATAGTTCAGACAAATCATTTCCAGCCTGTTGGTCGGTTGTGAACTGTTCGTTTCAGAAGAGACATTCAAAGACGCAAAGGACAATTAAGTAAGCAACCAACATTGAAAATCAATAGGAGTTGGGCTCCTAACACCTATTTATGTCTCCCTCTCAGTATTTGTGGAGTGCAGTTCGTCAAATTATGTATATTTTACTTCATAATTTGATGACTGCAGCTTTCTAACAGAGGGATAACGAATGGTGAATCACGAATGACAACCAGGTCACTCACAGGAGGGGAAAGCCAGGGCAATTTTCTCAACACGGGGCTTCATGGAATCCCAGATTCGGTGGCACTAAGCACAGTCAGCCTCTGTAAATGCAACATCAGGGGTGCATTTTTGGTGATGCAGAGAGTTTAGGGTACTCTAGAAAGGAAAAATTTAATGCAAGGCGTTTCAGAGTGGTGTTTCCCAGGGAAGGAGAAAGGGAGCAGCAAATATGGATGGACAGGGGCTCAGCAAAAATGGGGAGGCAAAATGGGACATGCAAAATTGGAGGAGAAAAAGGAGGTAGGCAGCAAAAACAGGAGGCAGCAGAATGGGGAATAAAGGGAAAGCAACAACAACAACAAAAAAACTCATTCAGCAAAAATGGGAGAAGGATGAGAAAAATGAAGGGGAGGTAGAGAAGGATGAAAGAAAATTTGGGGAGGTAGAGACTAGATAGTCAGCAGAGGAAGACAGGTCAAAAGGCCAGAGGACAGGATGCCTTCAAGAAAAAGAGACCAATGCCATATTGGAAGGGAATTGAGTGGTGGGGCTGTGAGGCATGGGGCCTATTTCCATATCTTGTCGCAGGCCCTGTGAACCCTTGATCTCACCCTGATAACAAATATGTTGCCAGTACAAATCTGTAAAACTCTCAGGATTTGCAAACATGAATGTTCACAAATCCCAGTGGCTGTGTGGCCAGTCACAGATGATTAAATACTGTGACCTTCACAGACAACAACAAGCAGAACTTGAGTAGGTCATTTGTTTAGGTGTTTATATATAAGACATAGGACTAGATGATCAGCATGAGTAAATCAGTGAAGTCAATGGAGCCCATTTACACCAGCTGAATAAGTGACCCATAATTTAGTCAAGTCCCAGTCTTCACTTAAATGGGAGTTATACAATTAGAAGCAAGAATGAGGATTGGGAGCAGATGTAACCCATGGGCCGCATAGAATGACTGATGAGCTTGATCTTTTAGCTTAGGCAGGAGATGTTTATGCTCTAGGAGCAAGAGTCCCATGTTTGACCCAGCCAGGACTATGGCATTACACAGAGTTCTAGATGATCAGCAATGAAAGACTAGGGGAAAGAAGTAGGTTGTAATGAAAAACGGAGCATGTTTGTCACTGATAGGGTGACCAGACAGAAAATGTGAAAAATTGGGATAGGGGGTCTGGGGATAATAGGAGCCTATATAAGAAAAAGACCCCAAAATTGGGACTGTCCATATAAAATTGGGACATCGGGTCACCCAGTCACTGAAGAAGGTGGGAGATTGTTCCAGCCATAGCAGGCAGCCTAACAGCTCTTTATATGTTTACAATAATGTGCTGATTTACTGACTAAACCATCGGGGCCAAATTCTATTCTAGGAGACACCGGTGGAAATATGGAGTAACTCGAATGAAGGAAATCAGATTGCCCAAATTTACACTAAGAACATAATTTGTCCCCCTGTCTCTCATAAACTCAATTAGAATAATGATGACACAGGGCTCTATTGTGTGTATACACAATAACAATTCTCATGGTGTGTAGCTGGTATTTTTCTAGCAAATATACTTTGAATAAGCAGTCTTATCAATAGACCTTCTGAAACATACAGTGCAACTGTACACAGAGAATAGCTGGAGATGTGTGAGGCATGTGTGTGTGTTTGAGGGGTGTGTGTGTGTGTGCACGCGCGCACGAACCTGCATGATTGTGTTTGTGAGAAGAGAGGAGTTCTGGACAAGAGGTGATGGGCCTGGCTCTCCTCTCACTTGCCCAGTGTATATCAGGAATAATTCCACTGTGATCCATTTAAAACTGAGAGGAGAATCAGGCTCAAAATGTCTTCTTTTGCAGAAAAGTATTCGTTGGTAAAAGAATATTAACTTTGACCTGTAGGTAGCAGCAAAGCGTGTGTTTTTTTAACAGTAACTATTACCCTTTTTATCCTGGGTTTTCCAGAAGTGGAATTTCCCAGTGTAACAAGCCAATGTATTTGGTAGTACTACAGGAAGCACAGCTTTGACTCTGCCATCCAGACCGATAATAAAAGGGTGTGGTTTCTTTACATTTTTGTCATGTGGTGCTGAGTTATATCAACATTAATTCAGATCACCTGACATACAGCCATGAGCTGCAGTGACTGAATGCATCAGAGCCTCACTGTGTTTTATTGGCTATTAAAATCTTCACGTTTTTTATAGGTTCAGATTCTGCTACCACTTTGTTGAATAGAACCTTATCCCATGAGAAGTCCCATTGAAACTGGGATCAGTCTCTTAATTTGCATAGTTTCGCCATGGTCAACAAAGCACATGTCTAAAGCCTGTCCTGATATCCCCCAATATAAACCATGTTTTGTCAAGTAAATGGGTGTTACACTACAGTAGCAGGAAGCAATGGAAGTATGCAAACAATATGACACCACAGACTGTACTGTAGTGAGAAACTGCTTCCTATTAATGTAATATTACCACATGCTACAGAAATGAAAAACTTTTTAGCAGATGGCACTGAGGTACCAATATTCCTATTCTGGATATAAAGTAAACAAAAAACAAACATACCATAAATCAGGATTGTTCATTTAATTGTTTACTTGAAGAATACTTACTAGAGCTTCAGGGGAAATGAAAAACACATTTTCATGGAAAATTTCAAAGACAAAATATTCTGACTTCTGAAAATGTTTTTGCTGATAATTATCCAACACACTATACAGCTGGCCAGAAAAATGTAAAAGTGAAATAATATAATTTTTGGTCAGACATTTTATCCGTCAATGTTCTTACTGATGTGCTCTAAATGTTAAATACATCTGGTTGAAAAAAATGGGGGAAAAATATCAAAAATCTGAACAATTTTGACCAACTTTAGTACTGTTTGAAAAACAGGAAGTAAATTTCATTAAAAAGTTTACAAAAATGTTATCCCTGGGTTTTTTTTCATCAATTCATAGAGTTTAAGGCCAGAAGAGACCACTAGATTATCTAGTCTGACCTCATATATAACACAAGACTTGGAATTTCACCTAGTCTCCCCTGTGTTGAACCTATGTTTGGCTCAAGCAGATCTTTCAGAAAGGCATCCAGTCTTGATCTGAAGACCTCAAGAGATGGAGAATCCATCACTTCCCTTGGTAGTTTGTTCCAATGGTTAATCATCTTCACTGTTCAAAACGTGTGTCTAATTTCAGATTTCAATTTGTCTAGCTTCAGCCTCCAGGCATTGTTATGTTATTGTTATGCCTTTCTCCACTAGATGAAAGAACCCTTTAGTATCCAGAATTCTCTCTCTGTCATAGTTAGGCTAACAGAACCCTATCAGTACTTCACTATGGGCTTTGTAAGTTGCGTATTAAGCCATATGCATTCAAGATCCTGCTCTTCTGAGTTATCACTAACTCTTATAAAGAAAATGGCATCTTTAAAGTAAAGTGCCACCTCTTTCCTCCCTTCTTTTACCTACTCTACCCTTCCTGAACAGGTGATAACCAGTGATTTTAATATTCTAATCATGCAAATCATCCCACCCTGTTTCAGTAGTGCCAATTATAACCAATTTCTTCTCATCAATGAGAATTTTCAGTTCCTCTTGCTTGTTACCCTGACTCCTCACATTGGTACATTAGCAAGTGAAAAATCTCTCCTTATCAAATTCTTTCTCACGCTAGCTAAATTTGTTCATGACAGGGTGAGCTTGAGTTTGTATCACATTTGCCTTCGTAGCACATTTAACACCCTCCTTGCTGCTTCAGCTAGTCAGTAACTGAGAAGAGATTGGTCCCACATGTGAGATGCAGGCTGTCCCAGTCATACAGCCCCCTCTCCCACTGGAATGTGGCCCGGTGCTCCACAAAACCTAAACCTTCAGCTTCACACCGGTCACATAGCCAATGGTTCACCTCTAGTATTTTCTGCCTTCTCCCTTCCCTCACATATTGGGACCAGAAGGAACTCCGAGAAGACCACTTGGACTTTCCTCTTCCTCAGCTCCCTTTTAAGGTCTTTGAAATCATCTATAATCTGTCTAGTTCCACATAATGCTGAATCATTGGTTCCAATGTGCATCATCACCCATGAAGATTTGCCACAAGACTTCATAATCCCATCCAATCTTGAATTTACACCTCATATTTTTGCTCCAGGGATACAGCACTGTGGGAGGCAGGGCTGCTTGGCGGTGCCCCTTCAGGACCATGTATTCCTGAATCTTAGTCTGTTCCCCATCTTAGTCAGTATGTTTGATTGACTGCTTGGGGCAGGGCAGCTTATGCTGTAAACTTGGCATCAGTCTCTAAACAATCAAGTAAAAAAATAGTGACTCTGGGTTTGCAGTCAGCACCTTTAAACAAAGAGGAAAAAAAAACCCTTCAAAATACAAGCACTTAGGGCAAGACCCTGGCCTGGATTCTAGGTTAGCCCTGAGGAGCCTCCTCCTCTGTCCCAGCTTCACCCAGCTCTGCCCCGAGCAAAAGCAGGCAAGCCTTCTCAACTGGCCTGCTGGTTCTTAATTGGTCAGTATTTCCTCCTGGCCCTTCTAGCCGCGGGAGAACTGTCTCATTGGTTGCCCAGTCTGAGAGGATTTTCCTTGGGCAGGGAGTGTCAGGCACTGATCCCTCCAGCAGGGGGCACAGAACCCCCCCCCCCAGCACACTGTCTAGTTATTCTTGTGTCCTTCACTTTTTGTGGGGAAGGGGTGGTCAAAATTGCAACTAACACTTTTGTTGAAATTCTGAAAAATTTTGACTGGCTCTAGTTACCGAGATGTTTATTAGTAAAATATAAATGTGCATAGAATTGTACATTGTCTAATATTTCTGATTTTTTCCAGATACCAGAGAAAGGGAAAAGACACAACTGCTTCTCTTCAAGTAAAATTTGCTGCAAAGCAGCCAGGAGCAGGCAAGACACAATAGCCTACTTTTTGAAGGGCTAATCTACCTACTGCGAATACTTATTATGCAGCAGTAAAGGCAGCTCTCTAACACAGAACATGTACCTTGCTGGCCTCTTAAAATCCACAGTTGTTTATAGAACTAAGATTGATGCATTTTTTTAAAGTTTCTCTTCCACACTAGTCTTTATGAATCTAGATACAAGTTTTTATTATATTTTTTTCTGTAAGAAACAGAAAATATAACTGCAATGCAAATCTGGGAATGTATTGAGTGAGCAAGGCACATCATAAATAGAGGTTTCAGAGTAGCAGCCGTGTTAGACTGTATCTGCAAAAAGAACAGGAGTACTTGTGGCACCTTAGGGCTCAAATAAATGTGTTAGTCTCTAAGGTGCCACAAGTACTCCTGTTCTTTTTATCATAAATAGAGTTTCCTTAAAATGATTGATATATTTTAGAGCTTTAGAGCTTTATAGTTTGAAAATGCACAATTCTATTTGAAACAAGAGGAAAGTTTACAGCCAATTTTTGTGCTCTCTTTAAAAAAAGAAAGATAAAACTGTGTAGCTGAAATTCTATGATAGCAACTAAAAATATTCACTAGTCTGGAATCCGTACAGGAGATAGCTTTCCTTTAATATATTTGATAATTTTTTTTTGTCTGGGTTCAGTGGCAACCTTATGTTTTTTGCTTTAATTTTATTATTAGAGTCAAATGAAATTATGGAAGTTCCTATATATCTAAAGATTCCTAAATTCAATTCAGAATTGATGGCAGTGACTATCTCAGCAGGGAAAGGCAGGTAAGTGCCCAAATGCCATTGAAAATACGTCCAAAAATAGGTCCCAAATCCTTTTGGTAATCGCCCTCATAATGATTGGGCATGAAGAGCTCTGTTTAAATCAGATATAAGTGTGAAATAGGCAGTTCAGATCCAGATCCATAGTGCATCCTGAGCTTTGGTTCAGCCCAGTATAGGAAGTAGGGGTCAGGAATATGTCCAGATTCAAAGCAGTTTGGATCCAGGGTTGTGGAAAAGACTCATCTCTACTTTAAACTTCTCCAAACATGGAGCCTGCAGTGGGGCTGGAATAGGAGAGGGAAAACCTGGTTTCATGTCCTATAGACAAAATGATGATGATGGCTCAAGTATGCTGCAGTGAATAAAGTGTGCCCAGCACAGCTAGGGTGGTGAGGTTAGGTGGCTTTGTGGAGCGAACCAAGGAACCACTTTGTCTTCTGGAGATGCCTAGAGCATCAGCAGTGCTACTTCAAGTTGTGCCTGGCTGTAATAGTCCCCAAAGGGTCATTACCGCAACTGGGGATCACTGGAGCCAAGTGGCATTCTGGCCAGAGTCCGATTCTCCTGGCCATGCCCCTTCTGTTGAGGGCTGTGAGAGGGAAGGTAATTTAGAGCTGAGTATGATTCCTCCATGCCAGGGAATTCCCAAGTAAAATAGCTGGGTATTCCAGCTTTCTGGCTACTTTGCAATGCTGGAACAAAGGATCTGCTCCTATTACTTACACTATGGATAGCATTAGAGCACTACACTTGCAGCTTCAGGAAAAGAGATGAGTGTGTAACAGATTAGCAACACTTATCCCTGGAAGATCATCTCCCTTATATAGCCTCCTGAAATTCTGCTACAGTCAATAAGATATTGAGTCACTAGTATCTGTCATGTCAGTTATTGGAGGCCAACATTAGTGTGCACACCTGACAATTCCAAGCATTTCCTGAGTATTCCACTGGTGGATTGGCATCTGCCATCAGCATTTGCCTGAAGAATGTGTCCCTGCAGAGGAATACCAGTTTGTGGGGGTTACAGAGGAGAGTGGTATGCTGTGATTTTTCCATGTAACAGCCTTAGGCCATCCATAAGCCTTTTCGAAGCAGGGCTCTTATTTAATTTAGTTTGTAATGGAAAAGTGTAGGCAACTCAGATCTACTTTCCATTCCAATGCATTGTGTTTTATAAAGACGGCTGTATCTGCTAAGCAGAGTAGAGAAATAATCAGTATTCTATACTTTGAGTATATTTTTAGTTAAAAAAATAGACTCTAGTGACGAGCAAATGAGTGTCTACTCAGTACCATAAAATCATGAGTATTCATGAGGAAACTGCATCACATACCTTTAACCATCGCTGGCTTTCTTAAACCGTTCAGTGATCAGCTAAACTAGCACATAACTCATCTCCTCTCATTCTTCTAGCACAACAGATTAAAAGAGAAGTAAGACCAAGAAAGGGTACAAGTTGGGCCCAACTTCAGAAGACATTTTTGTGGCTGGACAGAACTTAAGAGCCAAATTCTCTAAACTGCACTGTGGAACCTCGATCTGCAGCATAGATCTTTACTGCTTGTTCTATATTCTTTCCATGCATGAAAGCCCACACAGCATTAGAGAGAGGCATGTGCGTGGAACAAAAGAAGAATGTGCGATAGAGATTGGCCATGTGGGTCAAAGGGAAATTTTTGCCCAAAGGCCAAAATTATCTCACCAGTTTCCAGGGCCAAGTAATTTAGAAGGGTGATGAAAGAGAGGAGTAAAGTGTTCTAGTTTATTGGCTGGATTAACCTGCATTGAACTAGCAATGCCCCCACTCCCAACATCTCCCCCTAATGCACATTGTTCCATGAAGTCATTTATTATCCAACTTCATTGAATATTCTCGTGTTTAAGTAAATGATGCTCTGGTCCAGTCTGTCATTGATCACAACTTGCATGGGATGATCAGCTATTGCTCCTTCTAAAGCTCTGTTTATATTTTATGTGATTAGTTTAATCTTGCTAGAAAATATCAAAGTCTAGACTGCAGTCACCTTAATCTCTAAGGTGCCACAAGGACTCCTCGTTGTTTAGACTGCAAAAGTGTGCTGTAAACAGCTATTAAAAACTGCTGCAAACACTCTGCCATGATTTTCCAATAGTCAATATTCAAATACTCAGAAGTTAGCCAAATAATAATTTAAAGTGATATCAATCCTGTCGTATTTAAGTTATAACTATTTTAGTTACCTATGTCACCCAGCTTATTTTTCTGAGCTTTCTGGGATTTATCCCACAGTTGGAGTGACCAGACATCCTGATACTATCAGGACTGTCCTGATATTAGGGGCTTTGTCTTATATATGCAACTATACCACCCCCCCTAAAAAGTGCCCCATTTTTCACACTTGCTCTCTGGTCACCCTACCCACAGTTAGGTAGCCATACTTCCAAAAAGAAGTTTTCTTCATTAATAGGAGATGCAGGAATATCTATTTGAGGAAGAGCCTGTAAGCTAAAGAGAGCTCAGAATATACACAACTGTGTTTTTCTCCACTTGTTTTTTATATGTTCTCCAGGTGGGACAGGTGTTGATAGCTGTTCCCTTATAAAACATGTCATTACTGCAGTTTATGACTTGGTGTATTTTCTGTTTCTGGGACCAGATCCAAAGTTCTCTACGGGCAATGGAAAGACCTTCACTGACTTCAGTAGAGCTGGATCAGATCCTTACTAAGCCAGTGCAACCAAGAGGTGAATTAGGCCCATTCTCCTTTTAAGATTATGCATGGTTCAGTGAACTTGTAATGTTTGCTTCCCACAATCCCCTTCTTGTTGCTTTCCTAGTGTTCACTAGTCCGTTTTCAGGAGCCACCACAAGGGATTTTTATATAACACCACTGGGTTGCTCTTATGGTATCCCAGGCGAGGTGCCATGCAGAGTCTGAAGTGCTTTGTGTCTTTGGCAGCATTCCCTAGGAAAGCTCCAGGCTCAACATGAGTTGATACTATCAGATGACATTTTGTGGCACAACTTCATGCCAGTCAGGGCTGCCAGGGTTTTTCTATAGATGCAATCTTAAGTGCAGCCTCCTAATTGTGATATGATATTTAAATTCATTGGCAAAAGAAGTCTGCTTAGTAGGCTTTCTTTCCTTGAACTGCAGAAGTGACAGGGAGAGAAGTTTTCTTGTAATTTCGCATACTGCAAGGATATCGTAAAGCCTGATTTCTGCATCTAGCTCCTGTTAATTCACGGGGGAGGGGAGGAAATGTCTGCCCTCAATTACACACTATAACTGAGAGCTGAGGTTGGGACAGGTTTCTGTAAATATACTGTAAAGTGTACTTTAACAGTGCAACCACCACCTGAGTGCCCCCTTGTGGCCAGAAGTTGCTCAGCAGTGCTCTGCCTCAATTTCCCTTCTTGACACTGAAAAAACTCCAGATCACAGTCCAAAGATAATTAAAACCTTCCCCTTCGGAGGTCCAATTTATATAAGGCTGACACACATTAGCCTTTCAGGTTTCAACCCCAGTTCAGTATCTCTCTCCTCTTTGATAGGGGAGGTCCCCAGCCCTCCTTCCCAGAGCGGGGTCACAGTTCAGGGTCTCTTTCCAGACCCCTAAACTCCTCTGGTGTCAGAGTCTTCTCTGCAGGAGTCTTTCTTACTCTGCAGTTTCCTGCTGCTTTGATAGGGGAATCATCTGATCCCTGCTCAGGTGTGCCTACTTAGTAAGTAGGGTTGGCTTACCCCTTTAAGGGCTAGATGCTTGGGGCAAGCCACCTTGTTACGTGCATTGTGCCTAAACGGAAAATCTAATGAGTCATATTATGCCTGAAAATACCCACATTCAGTGCAAAAACAAACATTTGAAATCCAAATTAAGTTGTTTGGGTAATAACAACCCATACACGTGTAGTTAAGCCTACAAAAGAGGCTTAACACAGTTGTTCCCCCACCATGACTGATTCATGACTGCAATCTCTGAACAATTAATCATCCACCTACGGTAAGTCACCAAGCTCATTTTTCAATTGCTTCCCAAACCTCTTTTGCAGCATTAAGGCAACTGCTGGAGCAAACAGGAGGATGTGGGTATAGAGATCCCAACTAAATACAGCTGACTGGTTAATCATAGTGGGTGCAGGAGCACCCCATACAGTTAAGGCAGCATACCAGTTTTCATGTCAGCTCCTTGTTAGCATCACTCATAACTTGCTGAAAACTTGCTGAAAACCTGTAGCTCTGAAACTTTCATCTGCCAGGTTCAATTTTTCCAGGCTTAGTCTCTACCCAGAAGAGAATATTTTTGGAAAGCTTGACAAAAACTAGTTCAGCTGCTTTTAAGAATGTGAAATGTGGAAAAATGAACACTTTCTCCATAATCGAAAGATTGGGGGGGGGGGAAATTGCAACTTTTTTGAACAGCTCTTGTGCTGAAATGGCTTGATGTGGAAATCCCATAGTTGGCATAGAACTAGCCCTCATTGAGGTCAAGTATCTTTAGGTCTTACAGTGCAAACTGGATTAGCTATGACCGAGTTAGGAATGTATGAATCTTGCCATGTGTGGTATGTTTTAGAAGCCGTTTTCTCACTTAGCTTGGAGAATTCCCAAGTTAAAGACTGTTGGGCTGCCCTTTTGTGTATTGTGATCTTAGTTGTGCAATGAACATTTTTGTGAAGGTGCATGCTTGTCCTGTGCTTCTTTAAAGGTGAACAGTGATTTCATGACTTGACCTGGAAAGTTGAATTTGCATAGCATGTAGAGGATGCTCAGCTGGTATAAATTGGTGCAGTTCTATCAAGCCAATAGAGCTTAGCTGATTTGCAGCAACGGAGAATCTGGGACTTTGACATTGACACTTTCTCAGTGGTGCAAATTTTTTAAATTTGCCTAGAGCAGTATAATAGATTTTCTCACGGTAAAGATCTGAGAAACCACATCTCAAAGTAAATTCTTTTTTTATTTTGCTCTTTAAACCAGCAAGAGGAAAAATTTATCAGTTTCATCATGTGAGTAGAAATACTTGCACAGTTTTACAAGCAGCTAAAGTGTGTGACCTACATTTTAACTGAGACGGAGATAAGTGACATTAATAACAGAAAATGTAAATATTTATAGCAAAAGCAAGTGAAGTCTATAAAATTATCCCCTCCTAGACATGTATTTGCTATCAAAAAGGATAGTAGGCAGGCAGAAAAAATATGAGCCAAATTCTGCTTTAAGTTATGTTGGGGTAACCTTACTGAAGCCCACGTGATAATGTCAGCAGAGTTTGGCCCAAGACGTTGAAATGACATAAGAACACGTATCAAGGTTAAATCTGTGAGAGTGCTCTGATACTTTTGCTAGACTTGATACTGCATTCATTCCTCATATTTGTCTCTGCTTGGCTCCAATCCTGCAGTTCTTAATGAACCTGAATTGTTCAAATTTCTCTCCATTAGTTGGAAGCTTTGCCTGAGTAAGAACTGAAGAACTTTGCAGATTGTATGAAGAAAATGGGGTCAGATTTCCCATTGGGTCAGCTAAATTAAACACCTATTTGTCAAACATGGTTCTCCAGTTCTATGACGGATACAGGAGTTTTGATAGCAATACTCTTGGTAAGTGAATTCTGACCCTAATCACTATCTTAATATATAATGCCTCCCTCAGTATAAATGATTTCTCTTTTTCTCTCTCTTCTCAGTGTCTTGTTGGAGTTTCTGTCTGAGACATAAAACATTATCATGTAAATGTCACTTTTCTTAGGAAACAATCCTCTGGGATTTTTAATTAGAATATCTTCATGAACATCTGAACCAAGCTGTAGCACATGATGGAGTCTTGGGGATGACGATGAAAAAGGACTGCTCTCATTTTCAATTAAAGATCAAAGTTTGAAATGTTTGGCAAAGGAAATGTTTCAAAATATGCTCCTGAGCCACATACAAGTTTCTGCAAAAATGAGAAAGTAAAGAAATTTTTAAAAAATTATACTCCCTGGGAAGAAGAAGAGCAAAAACCTGCAATGAGAAATTATATGGTAAACCCCCCTTAATTTATTACCCTGGCAATTTTCAGATTGCAGTGTCAAGGTCTTTTTTATGTTTATGAACATTTTTTGCATTCACCTAATAACTGAGAACCAAGGTGAATCTGTCAAGTTAATTTTAGTCTTGGCTTGAGAATTGGATTTCTTCAATCATGCTAATGATTTCATCCACACATTAATAAATCTGCAGTAAAACCCAGCATGCAAAGGACAAATAATAGCTCCTTCACTATAAGAACAGAAAATCAAATGCAAAACTTTCTCTTCTCTTATATGTGCTGTGGCCTTTGGGCCAGAACCCATTGCTGGTGTAAATCAAAGTAGTTCCATTGGAAAAAATGGAACTTTGCCAGTTTATATCACAAAGGCCCAATATTTCACAATTTGGCTTTAATCAATGTTCAGGAATCCCATTGACTGCAATGGGTGTTCAACACATGGAACAAAGACAGAATTTGTAATGGAGATCAGCAGTGTGGATCCAATTGGTGAATGTTGCACTAAGGCAATGGGGACCTGCCTTCTCTTCAAGAATATGGAATATACATGGGATCTGGGAACAAGTAATTCATCTCCACAACCCACAGGCAGACGTCTGGCTGTGTGGCTGCCAGGGGTTGTGGAAGAGTCCTTCCTCAATCACCAGGGAAATTGTAAAGTAATGCTAATACTCAGTGCTCACATAGGCCCTGATATTACAATCAAACCCCTGTGTCTATGCAAACTAATCGAAGGGTTGATTCAGTGAGGTGCTGAACATCCTCAACTCCCGTTTGTTCTATCAGTAGCTGAAGACGCTTGTCCTCTTGCAGGAGGCATTTACCACCTCTCATAAAACTAGAAAAAAAATGAACCTGGCTCTGGTTTCTGCAACAATTTGGATGCTACCCTGAGTGTGTGAATGTGAGACACACATTATAATTTTGGCTTTGCCTTTTGTTTCTGTGGGAAAACTGTAGACTTGCTAAACCCTAACTAGCTTACTGCTAGGTAACATATTTTACTTCTCTGAAGTGTTATTTTTTCCCCAGAAAGTAGTGTGGCATTTGAAAATGGAAGCCAGTGACCAATCTGTTGGCAAATTATCCCTCTGAGGGTTTTACTTGATGAATAATATACCGGAATCTGCTATTCATTTTTTTGTAGGATAATAATGAAGATATTATTGCATAAGCCTAATGCTAATACAATACATACTTTCCTCCTACACACTGTCATACGTTTGGATCTGTTTGTGCTCTCTGTGCTGGGCATATTGCTAAAGGATCACATGAGGACAACTGAAGCTTTCTTACAGCTGTTTATTGAGAAACTTTGTGAACCCCATCTCACTTCAAGATTGACAAAGCTATTAGAGCAAAAAAGTAACAATGGAGGTATGTTGTAGAATATGAAAGATCATAGCAATCCTAAGCAAACAGGTTTTGGAAAATGGTCCTGAGGATTTTTGATATCTGTGAGTGTAGTTTCTGTTGCAATTTTGGTTATGGGTGGAGCTTTAGGAATCCTTTTCCAGACTCTAGCTTCCTATATAAAGTGTTGATCCTCTGCCACAGGATCTTTCCTGAACTAAGTGAGGAGTGTATTTTCAATCTGAAATGTTTCCAGCATTAGCTAATATTAAATACACAGCTGGATTGATTCCCGGGTCCCTTCTCCTGCTTCTTGGCTTGGAAGGCTGGGGCGAGACACCAGTGAAGCGGTAGCACACCCTGTAAAAATGCAAATCTGCCAGTTCACCCAATTAGCTTAAAATCTAGAGCAAGTGCTAGAGGAGTCAATGTGTGATGGAATGGCTGGAGGCAATGAAGAAGGCAGAACCAGGCTTTTCAGAATTCTTAATCAGAAGAATCAATTCAATGATTTGCCCCAAATTCAGAACAAACTATTTTTAAGAGGAGGGAGGTTTTTTAAAAAAATTGGTTAAAGTTGCCCTCTTCTTCATCCTAAATTTTGTTGACCTCTTTCCTCATGCTAGCTATGGCCCCAATTCAGCAAAACACTTAAAAGCACATTCCTGTGGGCCTGCTAATATGTTCAAAGTTCCGCACATGCTTAAGTTCTTTTCTCAACCGGGGGCCAAAATGTGTAAATTCTAAAACACCACTCTAGGCCCTGCAATGAGCTCTGCATGTGTGGATCCCCAGCGAAGTCAGTGGGGCTCTGTGCAAGAGAAGGGGTCTGCTCACATGGAGCTCCTTGCAAAATTGGGGCCTCGCCTAAATTAGGAAGTACTGGAGATCTTAGAATATAATTCTGATCTTGCAAAAGAGCCTCCAAATTAGAGCTGGTTGGGAATTGTGTATCTAAGTATCTTTTTAATGGAAAACACATTTTGGGGAGTGTGGGGGGAAATTGACTTTGCTGAATTTTTTCAATTTCCCATCAGGAAAACTGAAGCAATGTATTTTGTTTCATTCCAGATCAGTTCGATATTAATCTGTGTCCACATTAGCTGCCATGATGTCTCATGGGAATTGAAGTTCAGGTGCATCATACCCCCATTCTCACCTCTGAGCTGTTACCAGATGTGCCCGTTACTTTGGGGTACGCTCATTTGTCAGGGTTACTCTTCTGGGGGAGGGAGGATTCTGTAATTCTATCAATGTACTGCTTGTGTCACTTGTGTGTTCATAGGGAGCTCTACTTCTCCCTTCTGCAAGTCCCCTCTCAATCGAGCTATCCTGCAGGACCTAGGTTCCCCCCAGGGTTGGGTTCCTCCAGCCCCAGGATGAATACACACACACACACACACACACACACACACACATACTAACAGAGCATGTCTGGGTGGACTGGGTCAATCAGCACTCTCAAGCTGACCCTTTATATGTTCCTGGACTCAGTGGGCTAGGTCAAGCAGAATTTCCAAGCTGTCACTCTTATATGTCCCTGGGCTCAATAGGCTGGGCCAAGCAGCACTTCCAAGCTACCACCCTTATATGCCACAGGTACTGCACCAGAATAGAGTAAGCCTGAGCAAGAAAGGTTGAACAGCACTTCCAGGCTGCCACCCTTATATGCCCCTGGACTCAGTAGACTGGGTCAAGCGGCACTTTCAAGCTGCCTCCCTTATATGTCTCTGGACTCAGTAGACTGGGTCAAGCAGCACTTTCAAGCTGCCTCCCTTATATGCCTCTGGACTCAATAGTCTGGGTCGAGCAGCAGTTCCAAGCTGCCACCCTTGTATATCATAGGTTCAGCACATCCCTATCCCCACTTTCACGTTACAATTGTTTTGGTAGTACAGAACTTGATGAGCAAATCCCACAGTAGTTTGGGCACTAAAGGGATCTTTAGTTTAGGTAAGAGGAGCATTACTGCAGAGTAAATGGGGGAACCAAAACCACAAAAGAGTAAAATTCAGAGAGAGAGGAAGGAAAGTAACCAACTTAACCATAAAAGTTATTTATTGAATAACTGTGATAACCACACAAGGAGAGCCTAAACAGACATAACAGTTACATTATTAAAGATTACAAAAACTGATCAAACAAGTCAGGGTTAAAAAGTTATACTTGGGTTAGAAAAGACAGAGAAAGAGAGAGAGAGATGGGGTCTCACCAGTCCATGAAGCTTGAACTGGTTGGGTTCCCAGGTAATGGTGGTAACTCAGGGTCCTGAGTGCTGGAGACAGGCAGAGCCCTCAGCATGATCAGTCAGGAGAAGATGAAGTCCCAGTGGAACTGATGCAGAGTTTGAATCTAGGCATCAGAATACTTACTTGAGCCTGGGTAGGGTTTTTTGGGAAAAAACAATGGTTCAAGGTAGAACACTAGATTTGTTTATAGTCAAACTGATGACTCAAGGGTTTTCTTTAGGCTAGACAATAGGAACTGATTATTCCTGGCTATGGGTGGTATTCCTTCAAGGGAGCTCACAATGCAACTAGGCAGTTTCAGTATTTTGGATATCAATCAAGGATTCATTACCAGAATTGGTCTGATAACTGCTGAGTTGGGCATCTGTGCAGGCATAGGTTCATTAACATCTGGAGCAGAGATCCCCCATGATGCAGTGCTTCCCTGCTTTTCTGGTCCCAGAATTCAGTGCGGTTCTTGCCTTGGAATCTCTGTTCTCCATTCTGTTTGCTAATGGATATGCCTCCCTGTCCCATCTTTGATGCAGATGAGGCTAGGGGAGTTGTCTTAATCCTGTCACCCTTATCAGGAGGGGTTTAGGTGTGTGTCCCCCGCCTTTTCATTGCTTTCTGTAAATCTTTCTTCTGATCGGTTTTGGTTCAAGCAGAGGCTGGGGTGAGGGGTGTCCTTCATGAGTCAGACAAGCTGGATACTGTGCCCTGGTTCCCCAAGAACACAGAGTTGACTCCAGCTCCTTGCCTGGGATACATCTCCTGTGGTCTCTCCTCTGATTGAACTACTGCATTGTATCATGGGAGTCACACAATGACAGGGTATAATTGTCAAAATTTTGAAATCTAGAAATTTCCTGTGGGACCAGAAATTTGATTTTTGTCCAGTTCTTCTCTAAACCAGATGGGTTCAGATGTATATTATAGAAATATCTGAATTTTCGGAACTGAACCTCTGATCCTTTGGAGGATCTCCATTAAAGAGTAATGAGGGCAATTGGAGAAGATGTCATGTTTTCTGACAGAACACAAAACCATTTCTTAAACTTATGGCCAGCAAATAATAATGTGAATGTCACAACTTTCTTATATGCTATTGGGTTTTGAACTTCAGCACTATTCTCAAATTATGCTTTAATTTTCCTGCTAAACTTCCCTAACCAAAAACACACACATCTGTTCTGGTGAATAGTAAAATGAGAAGGCCAATTCGTCATCTGAGTGTTTTGTGGATACGTAGTAGATTGCTGACTAGCCATAAGAAGAAACAGATGGGGTTTTTTTTTTGGCTACTTCATATTAATGGAAACTTTCCTAACTCTAATAGATATTTTATTGCTTTGTCATAATCATTTCTAGAGGATCTGTTTTTCTTCATTTCTTTAAAAAAAGGGGTCAGTACTGTACTATTTGACTTGAGTGGGGGGTTTAGCTGAGTAGTCATTGCAGGGTCTACCCTGTGATGTCGAAGTTTGCTTTACTTTAGAGAGAGAGCATTCACTCACCGTGCCAAATTGCACATCTGGCTAACAGGCTAATATACTTGTGGGGAAAAAGGAAAATTCCACTTCCATATATAATGTGCAACAAATAATAATGCTGAAGAATCAAAAAATATCTCTGTACCAAAAAGTGAGGAGGGTAGAAGTATGAACTGTAAATTGCTGTTCTCTTACAGTTTGAACAGCTGCATGAAAGCACAGTATACCTGTAAGCATTTCTATGACTGTAGTGCTATGTTAATTTAAACATTCTATTAGTTCAAAGGATATCAATTGTCAGGATTTTTCTTTATTTACTATTTCCAAAAATAAACTATAGGAAGCAAAAACTAAAATAAAAGGGAAAACCTTGGTTTATTTTTTCTCATGGAAACGATAACCTACATGATGGAAACAGTGAACAATCAAGTGCAGTAGGATTTCTGTGGATGGGATAACTCTAGAATCTTCAGTCTGAATAGAAATTGATACATTAAAATGTGCTTGTGACAACTGCAGCTTTAATGGTAGTAGCCAAGAATCATGAAGGGCATCCAAAAATCACTTTGTTATATATACTGGGGTGTGAGGGGAGGGCCAATTTACTTTTGTAAAGGCTGGGTAGAAAATGTAGAGTGTAGCACAAGCTTATACATAGAATTGAACTTGTATACATAGTTCCAACACTGAGCTGCTTTATTATAGGCTTTTAATAACCCCATAAAACCAACTTAACTGAAAATTAAATTTGTGATATCTTTATTTTCTTCTTTGAGAAGATATGGGGATAGGATTTTCCTGTGGTAGGGAAAGAATTAAGTATATGCCTCTGAACTGATGGAGGCTCCACCCTGGTGCAACAAAAAGCTGAGAGTGAAATCCCAGCCCCATTGAAGCTAAAGGCAAAATTCCTATTGACTTCAAAGGAGCCAGGATTTTACTCCATATTTACTTGGTATGGTTATACATGAAGTGTTGCTCTAAGTTCTTGTTCCAGAGGAATTCCACTGGCTTTAGTGAAAATTCTCCAGATTTTACTAGTGTCATTGAGAGTAGAAGCTGGTCCCACTTGAATTCATCCACCTCCATAGTGTGGATCTAACATATTGATTTACAATTTAACTATTTTTAATTATTTATTATTACTATTATTTATTTAATTTAAAATTTTCTGGGCTTGATTCTCACTTATATATGAATCAAGGTGGAAATAATGTAGCTTACCTGTGAGCCTACCTGGCTTTCCCATCATAGCTGGGAAGAATCTTTTATTAATTAGAGCGTTCTTTCCCACCTCAGAACCCTTTCTACCATAGCAAGAGAGAATGTGAACTACTGTTTTAAACTCATTCAGACCTTCATCTACTGGAAGCTAGTCTCAATCTTTCCATGAGAGTTTTCTCCCAAATACTAGTAATAACATTTGCAGGTTGGCAAATAAAGTTTACAAAGAGTAATTACTGCTGCAAACCATAATCTCTGTCACTTTTTTCCAAATGAAACTTGACCTAAGGATTGCTAGTAGCCCTGTCAGAAGGGCCAGTCTAGAGAGGAGTATTAACTTTTGTGAATTGACACATCCTAAATAACAGAGCATAAAACTATGATTTCTCTTAAGGCTGCTTCTTATACACAGGGCCAGATTTTGATCTCATTTATCCCACTGTAAATCCAGAGGAACTCCCGGGATAACCAAGAGTTTTTATTTTAAAGTATCCATCTCTGAACAGAGTACTTTAGATGCTGGAGAGATATTTAGGGCAGAATTTAAATAATGACTTATTATGGACCAGGTGCAGCAATTGTTACAGGGTAATAGCACTTAATCTTATACTGGGTCCCTTTGGAGTCACTGGGCTAGATTCTGCCTTGCCTTTATGCAAGTAATGATTTTGGATATCAGGAGCCTCCAGAGGCAGTCAGAATTCCAGCCCATTCACACTTGTGACTGCTTCTTCCCATCTATCTTAGGTACCTCACTGGCCCCCAATTCCTCTGTATCTGAGCATCTTGAATGTATGTACCCCCACCTATCAGGGGGTAGCCATGTTAGTCTGTATCCACAAAAACAACAGGGAGTCTGGTGGCACCTTAAAGACTAACAAATTTATTTGGGCATAAGATTTCGTGAGTAAAAAACCCACTTCTTCAGATGCATGGAGTGAAAATTACAGAAGCAGGCATTATCATACTGACACATGAAGAGAAGGGAGTTACCTCCCAAGTAGAGAACCAGTGTTGACAGGGCCAATTCTATCAGGGTGGATGTAGTCCACTCCCAATAAATGATGAGGAGGTGTCAATTCCAGGAGAAGCAAAACTGCTTTTGTAGTGAGCCAGCCACTCCCAGTCCTATTCAAGCTTAAATTAATGGTGTTAAATTTGCAAATGAATTTTAGTTCTGCAGTTTCTCTTTGAAGTCTGTTTCTGAAGTTTTTTTTGTTCAAGTTTGGCTACTTTTAAATCTGAGTTATAGAATGTTCAGGAAGATTGAAGTGTTCTCCTACTGGCTTTTATATGTTACCATTCCTGATGTCTGATTTGTGTCCATTTATTCTTTTACGTAGAGACTGTCCGGTTTGGCCAATGTACATGGCAGAGGGGCATTGCTGGCACATGATGGCATATATAACATTAGTAGATGTGCAGGTGAATGAGTCCCTAACGGTGTGTCTGATGTGGATCCTCTGATGGTGTTGCTAGAGTAGATATGGGGACAGAGTAGGCAACGAGGTTTGTAATAGGGATTTGTTCTTGGGTTAGTGTTTCTGTGGTGTGGTGTGTAGTTGCTGGTGAGTATTTGCTTCAGGTTGGGGGGCTGTCTGTAAGCGAGGACTGGCCTGTCTCCCAAGGTCTGTGAGAGTGAGGGATCATTTTCCAGGATAGGTTGTAGATTGTTGATGATGTGCTGGAGTGGTTTTAGCTGGGGGCTGTATGTGATGGCTAGTGGTGTTCTGTTATTTTCCTTGTTGGGCCTGTCCTGTAGTAGGTGACTTCTGGGTACCCGTCTCACTCTGTCAATCTGTTTCCTCACTTTCCCACGTGAGTACTGTAGTTTTAAGAATGCTTGATAAAGATCTTGTAGGTGTTTGTCTCTGTCTGAGGGATTGGAGCAAATTCAGTTGTATCTTAGGACTTGGCTGTAGACACTGGATCGTGTGATGTGTCCTAGATGGAAGCTGGAGGCATGTAGGTAAGTATAATGGTCAGTAGGTTTCTGGTATAGGGTGGTGTTTATGTGACCATCACTTATTTGCACTGTAATGTCCAGGAAGTGGATCTTTTGTGTGGATTGTTCCAGGCTGAGGTTGATGGTGGGGTGGAAATTGTTGAAATCCAGGTGGAATTCTTCAAGGGCCTCCTTCCCGTGGGTCCATAAGATGTAGCACAAGTAGAGGAGGGGAGCTAGAGGAATGAGATCTGAGGAAGCGTTGTTCTAAGTCAGCCATAAAAATTTTGGCATATTGTGGGGCCATGCGGGTACCCATAGCAGTGCCCCTGACTTGAAGGTATAAGTTGTCCCCAAATCTGAAATGGTTGTGGGTGAGGACAAAGTCACAAAGCTCAGTCACTATGTGTGCCGTGGCCTTATCAGGGATACTGTTCTTGACAGCTTGTAGTCCATCCTCGTGTGGAATATTGGTGTAAAGAGCTTCTACATCCATGGTGGCCAGGATGGTGTTTTCAGGAAGATCATCAGTGCATTGTAGTTTCCTCAGGAAGTCAGTGGTACCATCATCTGTGAGGTAGGGAAGTGCTATTGTCTGTGTTGCACAAATGAGGAACCGAGGCATAGGCAGACTAAGTGACTTGCCTGAGGAAATGTGAGGTGGAGCAGGTAATTGAACCCACATCTTGCACATCCGTGGCTAGCACCCTAATCACTGGAACAACCATCCTGGCTAGAAACACTGGCTATTCCCCACTATGCAGAGCTGACTCAAGAAGTTAATGGGATGAGCGGGGGAAGGGAAACTGAGACAGATGCCTTTGTTTTCAGTTTATAATTTGGGAAGATGACTTGACTGCATGGTGACGGGTGTACCATAAAAACCTAGGTAAATTACAGCATCCATTTTACGAGGGCAGTTCCACGTTTGCAGGGTCTGACGTCAGGGACGTTGTTTCCTTCCTTTGTTTCCACAGCAAATTCCTCAAGGGGGTAATGATGAAAAACTATCCACAGATCAACAGGTCTCAAAATATATGAGACTCATAAAATATTAGAAAACAAAACAAAACAAAGAAAACCCTTATGCTTTCAGTTTGCAGAGAAAAACCTCCAAAACACTAAGGAATTTGGAAATCATTTCAGATGCACAGAATTCATGAAACTTGGACAGGATTATATTTTTTTCTCTTCCCTCCCCCTCAGCAATTCACTCAGTTACCGAACACATTAACTGAAAGCACTGCGGAAAGCTTGGCCCTGATACAATCAAGAAGTTTATAATGAATATCATTCTAAAGGAAAGGGAGTGGGGAACTCTAGCAAGAGAAAGATAAAATTTGTGGGTTATGATGTAAGTCAGAGAAGATGCCAATGACAGTGGGTGGAGATGAGACAAAGTCAGTCACTAGGATAAATTATTTTCCTATAAAAACATAGCAGCCGCAGCAGCAATGTATTGCACAGCTCTACCAAGTTGTGAGGTTTGGCTGTCACACCGGAGATGGGTCCTTTCATACTGCCAGAGGGCATGTTCACTAGTCTAGTAGAGAACTGGATGTCTCATTGCTGCACATTTGCGCTGTGATAGTTCAGGCAGAATTGCAGTTTCCATCATAAATCCCCCTATGGTGAAGAGTTTATAAAACCAGCCAGGAAAATTTGCTCCAGGCTGAAACTAGGCTGGCAAGATCTCAGCACAAGAGCGAGTTTATCAGTTTGGGGTATGTTTTTCTTTGTGCTGAGAAAAGTAAAAGTTATTTGATTGAACAAATGACAACTAGTGAGTCCCTAATTGCACTTGATATTTTGGAGGAAATATAGAATCATAGAATATCAGGGTTGGAAGGGACCTCAGGAGGTCATCTAGTCCAACCCCCTGCTCAAACCAGGACCAATCCCAAACTAAATCATCCCAGCCAGGGTTTCGTCAAGTCTGACCTTAAAAACCTCTAAGGAAGGAGATTCGACCACCTCCCTAGGTAACCCATTCCAGCGCTTCACCACCCTCCTAGTGAAAAAGTTTTTCCTAATATCCAACCTAAACCTCCCTCACTGCAACTTGAGACCATTGTGTCTTGTTCTGTCATCTGATACCACTGAGAACAGTCTAGATCCATCCTCTTTGGAACCCCACTTCAGGTAGTTGACAGCAGCTATCAAATCCCGTCTCATTCTTCTCTTCTGCAGAATAAATAATCCCATTTCCCTCAGCCTCTCCTCATAAATCATGTGCTCCAGCCCCCTAATAATTTTTGTTGCCCTCTGCTGGACGCTTTCCAATTTTTCCACATCTTTCTTGTAGTGTGGGGCTCAAAACTGGACACAGTACTCCAGATGAGGCCTCACCAATGCCGAATAGAGGGGAATGATCACGTCCCTCGATCTGCTAGCAATGCTCCTACTTATACAGCCCAAAATGCTGTTAGCCTTCTTGGCAACAAGGGCACACTGTTAACTCATATCCAGCTTCTTGTCCACTGTAACCCCTAGGTCCTTTTCTGCACAACTGCAGCCTAGCCACTCGGTCCCTAGTCTGTAGCGGTGCATGGGATTCTTCCGTCCTAAGTGCGGAACTCTGCACTTGTCCTTGTTGAACCTCATCAGATTTCATAGACTCATAGAAGTGTAGGACTAGAAGGAACCTTGAGAGATCATCTAGTCCAGTCCCCTATACAAGTGTGGTACTAAACTTTACAAGGTGCCAGGTCCCAGTGATTTTTTTTTAAATATGCACATATATCATATCACTAATAGGTATTTACACAATCCAGAATCACCAGTGCCAGTGAATCCAGTTCCCAGAGGACATGTGTCACCATCACTACAACTGGCAATAACTGGCATTCTTCACAGCTGTCTTAGCAAAATGGCCTCTGAATGGTTCTGAAGACTGACTTCTCCAGAGGGCATCCCTTAACGTCAAGTATGGCTCAGGAAAGCTTGTACTGATGCTGCTAATATAGTACCTGTTCTGTGGATAAGTTGGTCTTCTATTTCTAGGACTCTCACCTGGGACCTTTCACCTGCACAAGTGCCCATGAAATTTTAACAGTACATATTTTAAAGAGTGTTATTAAAAACAAATCAAAATAACATTAGAGGCACAAGCAAGCAACACCAGTGTGGACATACTGGGCTGAGGATTCACCCCAAGCTTAATTCATGCCATCACACTCTTCCGCTACTGGAAAGATTTAGCTTAAAGACATGGGGCCCATCTCCGCCTGTGATGAACAATGGAGTCAATGGAGCTATTTATACCAGCAGAGAATCTAGATAATGTTGTTACCAAACACTTGGTATTCCCCGGGTTTTGTCAATGGGTGTCACAACTGCAAAAATCACTTACTGAATGGGCAGTTTGGGTATTTCACAGTAAATAAATCTGGTAACATGAATGTTTTTTTTCCATCTTCTGGTCTTACATTTTAAGAGATTTTGGTGCTCATGAAGCAGAGGGACTATACTAATCTGCCTTTGTGAAGCACTTTGAGATCTACTGGTGAAAAGCACTATAGAGAAGTGAGGTGTTATTATTATTAATCATTTTGGCTGGGGACCTAACTCCCTTAGATCCCTTTAAAGATTCTAGATTTAGACTAGAGGCAAATGTAATGTGGACAGACATTGTGGATGCTTCCCACACTGCTTGGCCAATGCATCTCTGCCTTGGCCTATGCCAGAGTTGCTATTGAAATCCAGAGCCTCTTTTCAGCAGACACTGATCTTTATGTCAAACTGTGTGTGTGTTGGTTTGAGAGTGTTCACAGATGGGACTAGGGTGAGACTGCCAGGCTCTTTTATACTTGTGAGCTGGGCAGGCATTTGCACATACAGGAAGGCTCCAGATGCAGAAAGCATGTGCATTAACCGACTGTGCCACATCACATATGTAATAAAAACTGTAATTCCTATAGCTGGGCATGAGGAACTTCTTATTTGCAGGAGGAAGGGGAATCCCCATTTAGCTTTCTGTCTTCAAAAGAAGATATCTGGGTCCTGTGTATTGACCTGATAGTAGAATTAAGTGGGACAGACGGGACATGAAATCTTTCTCTGGCAAACACACCATTCAAAGGGATTAAAATATTGCTCAAGAGTGTCCTTTTATCATCATACCCCTACTAAAATAGTATGTGTACAAAACAAGAGGAGTCATGCCAGAGAGTTAATTAGGAAATCAGAACTGTTTTTACAACATGCTTGCTGTGTGTGTGTGTGTGTGTGTGTGTGTGTGTGTGTGTGTGTGTGTGTGAGTGAGTGAGAGAGAGAGAGAGATACATACCACATTTTATTTAAACTTCACCCAGCTGGCATGTGCACATCGGCCACATGCTTAAATTTACACATGTTGAGTCGTCCTGTTGAAGTCATCTGCATACAAGTTTGCAGGATTGGGGCCTAAAATTACATCTTTACTTCTCCCGAAGAACACGGCATCACAGGGAAAATAATTTATTTTATGTGCAAACGGGGACCCACCATTTTTCGAGTTAATTTGTGGAAGCATCGATGGCATGTACTTGATGCTTTGATTAGTCATCCACCAACAAAAGTGTTCATTCTAGGGTCTCCTAATGTCTGCCATCAGTTCTGTCAAACTATGGGACTTATCATCTCCTGAGAAATGTAATAGTGCACTGAAGGCCAGTTCTAGTCCACGGGCTTATAGCGCTATATTAATGGCCACTCTTTCAATTGTGGGTGTATGCACTTTGCCTGTGTGACATATTGAAATCTGTGTTAAAATTACAAACTCACACTATGAGTTTGTAAGAGGTTTCCTGGTCCTGCTTGCAGACTGGGGGACTCTGTAGGGAAGCATGGCATGTGGGTCTTTGGCACAAAGTCAGTCTGCAATAGAGCCAGTCTAAACCAAGGTGACTTGAGCTGTGTCTCTCTGCCTTAGGAAGCAGTCTACTGTCTCTCTCTCTTTGTGATTGGTTGTATGACAGACGTCTGGATTCTAAGAAATAAAGTAGCCTTATGCAGCAACCTTTCAGGAAGAATATAAATGTTACCCCCCCCCCCCCCCAGCTCTCTGTGTAGATACCGTGAACGTAACAGCCTGCAACTGAATTCCAAGGCACATGTGCATTTCACACAAGGGTACATATATGCATGTGCACGTGGAGCTGTTTGAGTGTACACATTTGCACACACATTTTGAACACGGGGCCAGAAGACACACTTGTCAGTCATATTGATGCTGAAAACGTTGGGAACAAATGTCAGACACCTATTGTAGACCGTGCGTTCCTCAAGAGAAATGTTGTATTTTCAATGGGACACCAATATCATTGTCATTGGGGTACACAGCAGGTGATGATCAATCCACAATAGTAGCAGAGGTTCATTTCAGACCTCCAATATTTCTCCTTCTTTTTTCTAAACTTAGACGTCTCAGGCTTATAAAGGGAATTGGAAATCTCTCAAGAACAGGCTTTCAGATAAAAATAAACTTATGAATGGGGTCTTTGAGGTCTTAATCCACATGCTCTATTTTCTCTTCCCTTCTTCCCAAAACAAAATTATCTGATATTTGCTTTCACTTACACTGATTTTACACCACTATAACTCCATTAACATAAATGAAGTTACTAGTGTATGTGAGACCAGAATCAGGCCCAGAGGGCTTTCTTGGCACTCAGTCCATTCTTTTTCTTACTTCTGCTCAAAGCCTCTCTCATCCGTGGATTCCTGGCAACATGATATGACTTAATAGCATGATGTCAGCTAATAATGACCACTTTTTGAATAAACCAAACCCACTTTATGGGACTCTCATCACACAAATGCACATGATGTGTACTTATCAGGAATGCTTTTAAATTGACTCAGAATGTAATAAAGTATCTCCCTACCTACTGACTTGTGTGGCCTGCAAGACATAGGTATCTGTATGCATACCTGAGCCAAGTATTTAAAAATAGAAATTACAATAACTCATAGTCACTGTCAGTCCCTTGAATATATAAACATGGTCAATGTTTGGAGGTCTGCGTGTGAATCTACTGGCATCATACGGCTCAGTGTATCTCAATTAATAGCTGTTACAGCCTGCTGCATATAGCTGCTTTGTCATTTGTTATTCTGTTTATTTTCTGGGGTCAGCTGGTTTGCATTTATGAAGGGACATATTTCTTCTTAATGACTTGGAGAAAGTATTCATTTCTTGCAGAGTTTACAAGTTTTGGGGTTTTAAAAATATATTTACAGAGCATGAGCTCCTGCATTAACAAATCCAGATGTAGAAATAAGACTATAGCCCAACAAGGATGTCTACTGCACATTTCCAGTTTGCTGTTCTCAGCCTTAAGAGAGGAGCTCCAGATCACCCCAGGTTTACGTCTCTCATGTATTGTGTGCCAAATTCCAGCTATACCCAATGCCATGCAGGAGACTGCAGTGCAAACTTGTATTTAGCAAGAGTCCAAATTCAGATCTGTGCTGTGTTATGTGCTAGTTTAATTGAGATACAAGGCCTGATTCCTCAGCTGCTCTCACTTACACCCACTTAACTCCATTGACTTGTTGAGTTACTCTTGATTTACCCTGGTAAAAGGAAGCTCAGAAGCAGGCCCTATGTTTTTACCAGTGATTTTTTTTTTTTTCTAAAACTCCCCATGGTGCTCTTTGTGCTGTCACCGTAAATCTGGAGTCATGCTACTAGAGACAATAGAGTGGCTCTGGATTTACACTGATGTCAAGAGCAGAATCTGGCCCCTCCTGTAGGTTCAAGTCAAAAGTCTGAATTAGGTCTTGGACAGAGTCACTCTAGGGCAGGGAAGTGGTAGTGCACGGGCTGAGCCATGCTGGAGGGAGAGCTTGTGGCTGAGCAGGGCTGGCAGGCTTGCTGCCTCCATGGATGATGGAGGAAGCATGCTCCCCACTGACTCTTGATTCACCTTAGGGGAGCATAGCCACCCTTGCCAGCATAGCCCTCCAGCTGTGCATGGGATGTACAGAGCAAACAGTCCAGTCCCTATCCACTTAGTGCTGGCATCAGTGGCCGTGCCCTGAATAACACTTAGTGGCTGAGGTCTTCCGCTCACACTAATATAACATTATGGACTTGAGTGAAATCATCCCTTGTTCAGGCTGGTAGAAGTGAAAGGAGAATCAGACGCAGGCTGGCACTTTGCGAGCCCCATTCGCCACCAGTTTGATGCCAGTGTAACTCCACTGGCTCCAACGTCAGTCAGAAATCACAAGGATTTTTATTTCATAGCCAGGCTAGGAAATGTAAAATTTCAGAGAAATTGGAAGTTTGAAAAATGCAGAGGAACTGGATAGGCCTGCAGCCTGACATTCTAAAATGGGGTGTTCACATCACTCTACAGAGTAAGAGCAACATTTGGCAGTGTTTTCCACTGAGAAATGCAATCTGTTTCCTTGTAATGCAGATGATATGAATATGCACAAGTATACTTAATCACAGGTTTCAGAGTAGCAGCCGTGTTAGTCTGTATTCGCAAAAAGAAAAGGAGTACTTGTGGCACCTTAGAGACTAAAAAAACACACTTTGATTCTCTACAAAAGAAAAAGGACACTAAGCTATCTAAACTACTATATGCCACAAGGGGCCACAACAATGGTTCCCGTAACCCACCCAGCAATATTGTTAATCTATCCAACTATACTCTTAGCCCAGCGGAAGAATCTGTCCTATCTCGGGGCCTCTCCTTTTGCCCCTCCACCCCCACGAACATGATACAGTTCTGTGGTGACCTAGAATCCTATTTTCGACGTCTCAGACTCAAGGAATATTTCCAACACACCTCTGACCAACATATTAACCCACAGAGACCTTCCTGCCAACACTACAAAAAGAAGGATTCTGGGTGGACTCCTCCTGAAGGTCGAAACAGCAGCCTGGATTTCTACATAGACTGCTTCCGCCGACGTGCACGAGCTGAAATTGTGGAAAAGCAGCATCGCTTACCCCATAACCTCAGCCATGCAGAACACAGTGCCATCCACAGCCTCAGAAACAACTCTGACATCATAATCAAAAAGGCTGACAAAGGAGGTGCTGTCGTCATCATGAATAGGTTGGAGTATGAACAAGAGGCTACTAGGCAGCTCTCCAACACCACTTTCTACAAGCCATTACCCTCTGATCCCACTGAGAGTTACCAAAAGAAACTACAGCATTTGCTCAAGAAACTCCCTGAAAAAGCACAAGAACAAATCCGCACAGACACACCCCTGGAGCCCCGACCTGGGGTATTCTATCTGCTACCCAAGATCCATAAACCTGGAAATCCTGGACGCCCCATCATCTCAGGCATTGGCACCCTGACAGCAGGATTGTCTGGCTATGTAGACTCCCTCCTCAGGCCCTTCGTTACCAGCACTCCCAGCTATCTTCAAGACACCACCGATTTCCTGAGGAAACTACAGTCCATTGGTGATCTTCCTAAAAACACCATCCTAGCCACTATGGATGTAGAAGCCCTCTACACCAACATTCCACACAAAGATGGACTACAAGCCGTCAGGAACAGTATCCCCGATACTGTCACGGCTAACCTGGTGGCAGAACTTTGTGACTTTGTCCTGACCCATAACTATTTCACATTTGGTGACAATGTATACCTTCAAATCAGCGGCACTGCGATGGGTACCCGCATGGCCCCACAGTATGCCAACATTTTTATGGCTGACTTAGAACAACGCTTCCTCAGCTCTCGTCCCCTAATGCCCCTGCTCTACTTGTGCTACATTGATGACATCTTCATCATCTGGACCCATGGAAAAGAAGCCCTGGAGGAATTCCACCATGATTTCAACAATTTCCATCCCACCATCAACCTCAGCCTGGACCAGTCCACACAAGAGATCCACTTCCTGGACACTACGGTGCTAATAAGCGATGGTCACATAAACACCACCCTATATCGGAAACCTACTGACCGCTATTCCTACCTACATGCCTCTAGCTTTCATCCAGATCATACCACTCGATCCATTGTCTACAGCCAAGCGCTACGATATAACCGCATTTGCTCCAACCCCTCAGACAGAGACAAACACCTACAAGATCTCTATCATGCATTCCTACAACTACAGTACCCACCTGCTGAAGTGAAGAAACAGATTGACAGAGCCAGAAGAGTACCCAGAAGTCACCTACTACAGGACAGGCCCAACAAAGAAAACAACAGAACGCCACTAGCCATCACCTTCAGCCCCCAACTAAAACCTCTCCAACGCATCATCAAGGATCTACAACCTATCCTGAAGGACGAGCCATCGCTCTCTCAGATCTTGGGAGACAGACCAGTCCTTGCTTACAGACAGCCCCCCAATCTGAAGCAAATACTCACCAGCAACCACACACCACACAACAGAACCACTAACCCAGGAACCTATCCTTGCAACAAAGCCCGTTGCCAACTCTGTCCACATATCTATTCAGGGGATACCATCACAGGGCCTAATCACATCAGCCACACTATCAGAGGCTCGTTCACCTGCGCATCTACCAATGTGATATATGCCATCATGTGCCAGCAATGCCCCTCTGCCATGTACATTGGCCAAACTGGACAGTCTCTACGTAAAAGAATGAATGGACACAAATCAGACGTCAAGAATTATAACATTCAAAAACCAGTTGGAGAACACTTCAATCTCTCTGGTCACTCGATCACAGACCTAAGAGTGGCTATACTTCAACAAAAAAGCTTCAAAAACAGACTCCAACGAGAGACTGCTGAATTGGAATTAATTTGCAAACTGGATACAATTAACTTAGGCTTGAATAGAGACTGGGAATGGATGAGTCATTACACAAAGTAAAACTATTTCCCCATGGTATTTCTCCCTCCCACCCCACCCCCCACTGTTCCTCTGATATTCTTGTTAACTGCTGGAATTAGCCTACCTGCTTGTCACCATGAAAGGTTTTCCTCCTTCCCCCCCCTGCTGTTGGTGATGGCTTATCTTAAGTGATCACTCTCCTTACAGTGTGTATGATAAACCCATTGTTTCATGTTCTCTGTGTGTGTGTATATAAATCTCTCCTCTGTTTTTTCCACCAAATGCATCCGATGAAGTGAGCTGTAGCTCACGAAAGCTTATGCTCTAATAAATTTGTTAGTCTCTAAGGTGCCACAAGTACTCCTTTTCTTTTTAAGTATACTTAAAAAACCTTAAATTCACCTTCTGATTGTCATGATGTTTATAGACACCCCCCTCCCCCCAGGCGCTCAGCAAGGAGAGGTTTAACACTCTTTCCTTGCACAGAGGAAAGACCACAGCTGCATGCCCTTAGTACAGGGATTGTCTGACTAAGAGGGGTGGGACAGCTATCATGAATTAAGTGATTCCTCACTATACTATAAAAGGGCTGTGCTCCAAGCAGTTAGGTTGGCTAGGATGGGATTTGGTTTTGTTAAATAAAGAAGCAAAGTACAGCTTGGAAATTTTTTTTGCCAAGCTCTGAACTTACATTCGTGAGACTTCTTGAGTAATGTTTACATTTTCTTTGTAAGAAACTGTTTATTTTGAGATGGGATCTGAAATTAAGTGGAAGGAATTTTTTAACAAATAGTTTAAACTGTGATTTAAACTTTATTTTATTCACTGCATTTCCCCAAAGCCCAGGTGTGCTTGTCAGTAAGACTCTGGAATGATAGGCCTTTTCTCTGTGTTTGGCTTACTTGACTTGCTATCTTAAAGGGTGGAAGAAAACAGGTGAGAAGCTCAGGCTGGAAGATTTCAGAGTAGCAGCCGTGTTAGTCTGTATTCGCAAAAAGAAAAGGAGTACTTGTGGCACCTTAGAGACTAACAAATTTATTAGAGCATAAGCTTTTGTGAGCTACAGCTCACAAGATCCAGCTTTATCCAAGAAGCTGTATAGTGGACTAATAGATTTAATGAAGACAATTTTGTGACTTCAGAGTTATCAGTGCACTGTGATATAGAGTTAGGGGCTTGGATTCTGTTCTGGGTTGCACCAGTATAACTGAGGCAGAATTTGACTGTACTGTTAATCGCATTAGAGCAGAGGAGTTACTCTAATATATTTAAGCCCCTCTGTAGTAGGTCACACACCCTAGAAACATGAGTATTGCTAAAGATCACTTCTAAGGAAGCGAATATTAACATTTTATTCAACTTGTAATGAAAGGTCACCAGATGAGGCTGGAATATTGTCCAATAAAAGAGGTTAATAAAGCAAGCCATTCTCATTCAGCTGGGTCACCTGGGGCCTGGTTTATGTGGACTGCTTAGGAAGCTTCATATTCTCCAGTGGAACTGTAGCACTGATAATTCTGGAGAATTACCTCCGTGAACTGAAGAGCACTTTAAAAGGTTCTTCCTGGATAATTTCTGCAGTTCAGTGAACCTCAGTCTTTTCCCAGATGCCTACCAGAAAACAGAGATCTCACTTATGCCACAGAGGTGTATAATTTCAAAAGAGGGAAAGATTGTCTGTAGGAAAGGTCAGGTCAAGCATTTAATATGTGCAGACCTGGAGGAGAAAAAAATGTACTACTTTGAAAAAGGAAGCATACCAGTATCTTACGCTCTATGCCATAAACAAACACTGGCTTTGACTACCTCACCACCAAAATGACTTATCTGGTATTCAGAAAAAAATATTACTTATGCCGTTTCTAAAACACCAAAGGCTGAAGTTATCAAAATCACTTTAAGGATTTGCATGCCTGTTTCCCATTTCAGATTAACAGGAATTGACCGTCCAAATCCCTTTGTTGGCTTTGAAAATCCCATTCAAAACACTTAAAGAAATACATTCTAAACTCCATTTCTGCTTTCTGTAGCCATTACAGGAAACCATATTCTAAGAAATGTTTGGATTATTTTGGCATTAATATTTGTCTTGTTAAATTGATTTTACATAAGACCTTTTTTCTTTATTTTCTATATTAAAATATCCTTTTTTGGAGAAAGGCAATCTGGCACAGCTGTTGCACTGAGACACATTCCCAAGACCAATTTTGCTTCACTTTGTGCCTGGCAGAGGCCCATATGGCATTTTCCATTCAGCGTTGCCATAAATTGAGTAATGGACAAAAATCTTTGTTTTACTTAGTGTTACAGCTACTCTTTCAGGAAAGTATTCAGATTGAGTTGCAGAGATCTTATTTCCTGACCTGAAGTGTACTGGTGTGATAGGTGGTGGAAAATTACTTAGGACCTGATCCAAATCCCAATGAAGTCCAAGAAAAGACTTGACATGACTTCAGTGGATGTTGGGTCAAACCTGCATGTGATCAGTGCCTGAAACTAGTGGAAACCTGGCTTTATTTAAACACTATTGACACGATATTACCAATACACATTCCCCCTATCTGCCAAATACATTTCCTAGCTCCACTTTCCTGCTTATTGTCTTGGTGTCACCCTAGTTTTTGAACTAAGTTTGTGTGGGTTCCAACAAATTATACAGTCAGGTCCTGATTCTACAATGATGTTACATGGATAACTGATTAAATAGTTACTCCTGCTTTACACTAATCCAGGAGAGATCTGAATCAAGCCCACAGAATTTCTTTTCAAAGGGAAATATTTTTGGCTGAGTTTCTGAATGGCCATCTCAAACAAAAAGGAATAAGTAGGTAACAAGACTGGCTCTTGGGCCTTTAAGCAGAGGTCAATATGACAGCTCACTTGTCGGTCATGTTCAGGTACAGTTGAATGACAATATTTCAGGAGCTGCTCAAGGGTCCCAAGGAGATGGAACATCTTGTTACAACTGATGTGATGAAAATGATATTGTTTCCAGCCCTGTTGCAATGGCTAAACCTCCTTCCGTCCCAGCAAGATTGGCAGGACTTGGATCAGATTGTCCCAGCCTCAGGTTTGGATGGTGGGCTGAATGCAAATATAATTCCCCAACAGTGTGCCATGTGCTCCAGTGGCTAGCAAGAGACATGGAGAAGCAGATCATCCTAACCTCATCTTAAAAATGCTTAGAGAGTTCTGGCGTACCAACAAAAATCAAGATTGAAAGGCAACCTTTTGCTTTTCTGTCCTCCTTGCTTATTGGCTCCCAGCAGCCTCCACAGCCTGCTATTCCCCCTCCTTGGTGGAGGAATGGGAACAACCTAGGAGCTGCCTTCCCAATGCATCTGCCAAAGCATCTGAGCCAACACGGTGGGGAAATAATCTGCTGCTGATAAATATCATCAGTGGATTAATTCCCCTCCAGCCCTTGGAGGAAGTGAAGAACTAAGAAGAAATCTGAGACTTGTCTCTCTCTTGAGTGCTCTTGGGGCAGTGCAGCTACACTGCCCCTTCCTCATAGCACTCAATAAAAAAACAAGCGGACTATGTGGAATGCTGTATTGTCCTATTGACCCCATCAGCAGCAGATCTGCAACCTTTTGAGTTCGTGGGATGCTTGTAGAAATGTAGGATGAGTCTTGGATAAGCAAAACTGCTGTGGGAGATGTACTTGGAAAGCATGACAACTTTCTGTATAAATATATTGTTGTTCACTAGCTGCCAAGATACTCAGGGCTCTGCACCTTGTTGATGTAGAATGTGCTGTTACGCTTTCCAGCAGTTGCAGAACAGAGGACATTTCCTGCTGTTGAGGAGGTATGGTCCTCACTGGAGCCAGCGAGGGGCTCATGTGATAGGAACCAATGTGCCACAAGTCCTGGCTTCCTGTCTGGTATCAGCCACGTACGCTGGATGTTGCAGTCTTTCCCTACTACATAGATCTGTATATGACACTCTCCATCACTTTTTGTAGCCGTGTCCAATATATATCAATATAGGATATGCAGCAGCAACATGCCATGCCCCTGATGGAGATGGAGGAGTGGCATTCAAGAGTGGCAACTGCTTTACCTTCTGTTTACTCCTGTTCTCTCTGGCTTAGAACCAGTAGCTAGTACAGAAGAGAACTGGGTGTCTCCAGCATGCAGGATGGTATATGACTCTCCTTGCACCATGCTGTCAGGGGGGAAAGCAGCAAAGCTATGACACCTTCCTTGCAAATCTGCATCGGAGGCAGTCAGAAGGATCATTTCCCTAATCACTTGCACATAGGTGCCCTGGCAACCAGACCCCGGATACAATAAATATAGCAAAGAGTTAAATAATTTGGCATTTATGCTTCCCTTCCTCCCTCCCCTCCCCCATGCACAGAATATTTTTATTTTGTCTTGAGCAAGGTAATTAACATTTCTATGGCCGGGTCTATGTTTTATTTATATGTTCCTCAGGTATCTCATGAAATTGCAACATGCTCAGGGAGAAAAGTTCCATCACTGAATGACACTGAATGACCGTTTTGTTCAATATCTTCATAAATGATCTGGAGGATGGTGTGGATTGCACTCTCAGCAAATTTGCGGATGATACTAAACTGGGAGGAGTGGTAGATACGCTGGAGGGGAGGGATAGGATACAGAAGGACCTAGACAAATTGGAAGATTGGGCCAAAAGAAATCTAATGAGGTTCAATAAGGATAAGTGCAGGGTCCTGCATTTAGGATGGAAGAATCCAATGCACCGCTACAGACTAGGGACCGAATGGCTCGGCAGCAGTTCTGCGGAAAAGGACCTAGGGGTGACAGTGGATGAGAAGCTGGATATGAGTCAGCAGTGTGCTCTTGTTGCCAAGAAGGCCAATGGCATTTTGGGATGTATAAGTAGGGGCATAGCGAGCAGATCGAGGGACGTGATCGTTCCCCTCTATTCGACACTGGTGAGGCCTCATCTGGAGTACTGTGTCCAGTTTTGGGCCCCACACTACAAGAAGGATGTGGATAAATTGGAAAGAGTACAGCGAAGGGCAACAAAAATGATTAGGGGTCTAGAGCACATGACTTATGAGGAGAGGCTGAGGGAGCTGGGATTGTTTAGTCTGCAGAAGAGAAGAATGAGGGGGGATTTGATAGCTGCTTTCAACTACCTGAAAGGGGGTTTCAAAGAGGATGGCTCTAGACTGTTCTCAATGGTAGCAGATGACAGAACGAGGAGTAATGGTCTCAAGTTGCAATGGGGGAGGTTTAGATTGGATATTAGGAAAAACTTTTTCACTAAGAGGGTGGTGAAACACTGGAATGCGTTACCTAGGGAGGTGGTAGAATCTCCTTCCTTAGAGGTTTTTAAGGTCAGGCTTGACAAAGCCCTGGCTAGGATGATTTAACTGGGACTTGGTCCTGCTTTGAGCAGGGGGTTGGACTAGATGACCTTCTGGGGTCCCTTCCAACCCTGATATTCTATGATTCTATGATTCTATGACAGTAAATGTTTCCAGAATCCTTCAGAATAGGGGAGAGATTAGAAGAAGAAAATGAAGAATAATGTAGACATTGGCCTAAAGGAAACAAAAGGTTCCTAGCCTACTGACATATCAGAATCCAGCAGAAGAAACCATCATTACTAATAACAAAAGGCTGGTGTATTATTGCAACTCCAGTCAAACCAAAACACATGCACAGCTTGTATGGTAGTGGGTTTATTTTGAAGATAGGTTTGGTTTAAAGCTAATTTGCTGAAGGACAGACAAATTAGGAACAATGCTTTCTCTGGAGATCAACAGCTTTATCCCTGAATAGACTGCCTCGTATAAACACCCGTAATTGAGTTAAAATTCTGTACAGGCAGCTTGGATTAAAAATGAACATCAACAAAATAAACAAAAGTCCTGAACAGAGGCAGGAGAAACCACTGTAAAAAACAATGCCCTTTGAAGCATTTGCCAGTGTGTACACACTCAAAAAGATTAATATTTTAGCACTGTAGGTCACAATAATAAACATGTTCCACCTGCTAAGAGAGTAGTTAAGTATAATCTATTTCCAGCTGTAGTCCTCTATTTCCGTTAAAGCATGTCTATACTATACAGTTAATCTGGGCTCTTAGCCAAGTTAGCTTCGCCAGTCCCAGACAACACACCCAGACCTCTGAGCTGGGTTTGGAAGTGCTGAAAAGCCTGGGCTAGTTTACCTGGGTTAGAGCTCGAGCCCTGTTTTCACTCAGGCTGATAAGCCCCACTTTGCAATGAGGACGTAAGCAAAATCACTCAAGTGCTGATAGTTCGCCATCACAGCTCCCCATGAGGGACAGGTCTCTTGCAACTGGGACAACTGAGTGGGAAAGAATCCTTGAGCTCATCAGCACAAAGAATGATAGGATGTCACACCTGGGTTAAGGCAGAAACGGTGAGGACACAGTAATCCGGATAGGGCTTTGCGGTATGGACACTCACACCCAGGCTAAACTAACCTGGATGCTCAGACCCAGGGTCCCAATCATCCAGGTTAATAGTGCAGCGTAATAGCCATAGTGTCCTTCTGAAATTTATCTATCTTAAATTCTTTAAAGAAACTGGTTCCATTCAAAAATTCACATGCCTTGAAAAATGCGGAGGAACTGTGGACCATTTCAATAGATGAATTTCCATGGAGCTCTTTCTCTTATAATAGAAGTTATTAGGTTTTGGTCTGGGAAACTGATCCAGATCTCAATGATCCTAATGGCAAAGGTAGCTGGATCAAATCTTATGTAAATGCCAATTATTTCCCTCTTTGAGCAGTGCCAAAGAATTTGCTTTCTTAGCTACTGTAGAAATTGCAGAGGTGAAAACAGAATTTTACCAAAGATGATCTTTGAATCAGAGGATATAATTAAGCTAATTAGATAAGACAAGTTCCCTCAGCTCATTAGACGAAATAAAGGCAGAGGGATCTCCATTTTCTCTGGCACTCCAACAGACTCAGTGTTTTGGACACAACTTCCATAACTTGCCTTGATTATGGCAATCCATAGCACCAACCTGTGAAGATAGAATCTCATAGGTCAGCTGTCCTTGTCTCTTTTTTCCTTTCAGTAAATACGTCCTAGGACTTTTCAGCCAGCAGGAATGATACTGGGATGTTGCCAATGTTGAGATTCAACAGACTTGATTCTAGACATTAGCTATGTGGTGCTGCAATCAGTGACACTGGGCTGCCGTCTTTTGCAGAGTGGCATCTCACCTCCTTTCAGACATACTTGGATAGCTTTTCTTTAGTGGTGAACTCAAAGTAACTGGAATGACTCAAGCTATGCTGTAAGATATTAATGGCTGTACAAGGTGAGTCTCGGATCCAAAGACAATCAGACTTTGTGAAAGCCAATAGGTGTGTCAAGTACTCTTTTCAGGCTCAACAGAAGCCATAATCAAGCCCCTTTATGTGGGGCTACTGCCTGAGGCACTCAGCTTCATGGCAGGTCAGAGCTGAGCTGTGTGAACTGAGAAGTTTTTCCTGGTTGCAAATTCAAGGGGCTTGGAATCTTCTGCAGCTTTGTGTGGTGGAGGCAGAAAGCCAAGAGAAGAAGGTGAAAGTGTGACCCCTGAGAGAATGCAGAGGGACTGGGTTGCTGGAGGGATTTCTGAGCTAGGAAACTGCCTAATTGTTTTGACTGTGTTCAGGGAAATAGTACTATGGACTTTTTTTTTCTTTTAAATAAACAGGCTGACACCAAGGATATACCTGACCCGTATCGTTCATAGAATCCTAGAATATCAGGGTTGGAAGGGACCTCAGGAGGTCATCTAGTCCAACCCCCTGCTCAAAGCAGGACCAATCCCCAACTAAATCATCCCAGCCAGGGCTTTGTCAAGCCTAAGCTTAAAAACTTCTAAGGAAGGAGATTCCACCACCTCCCTAGGTAACCCAGTGCTTCACCACCCTCCTAGTGAAAAAGTTTTTCCTAATATCCAACTTAAACCTCCCCCACTGCAACTTGAGACCATTACCCCTCATTCTGTCATCTGCTACCACTGAGAACAGTCTAGATCCATCCTCTTTGGAACCTCCTTTCAGGTAGTTGAAAGCAGCTATCAAATCCCCCCTCATTCTTCTCTTCCACAGACTAAACAATCCCAGTTCCCTCAGCCTATCTTCATAAGTCATGTGTTCCAGTCCCCTAATAATGTTTTTGCCCTCCACTGGATGTTTTCCAATTTTTCCACATCCTTCTTGTAGTGTGGGACCCAAAACTGGACACAGTACTCCAGATGAGGCCTCACCAATGTCAAATAGAGGGTAATGATTACATCCCTCGATCTGCTGGCAATGCCCCTACTTATACATCCCAAAATGCCATTGGCCTTCTTGGCAACAAGGGCACACTGTTGACTCATATCCAGCTTCTTGTCCACTGTAACCCCTAGGTCCTTTTCTGCAGAACTGCTGCCTTGCCTTTCGGTCCCTAGTCTGTAGCAGTGCATGGGATTCTTCCATCCTAAGTGCAAGACTCTGCACTTGTCCTTGTTGAACCTCATCAGATTTCTTTTGGCCCAATCCTTTAATTTCTCTAGATCCCTCTGTATCCTATCCCTACCCTCCAGCATATCTACCTCTCCTCCCAGTTTAGTTTACCCTCCCATCTGCAAACTTGCTGAGGATGTAATCCACACCATCCTCCAGATCATTAATGAAGGTATTGAACAAAACCGGCCCCAAGACCGACCCTTGGGACACTCCACTTGATACTGGCTGCCAAGTAGACATGAAGCTAACAGACATCACTACCTGTTGAGCCCGACAATCTAGCCAGATTTCTATCCACCTTATCGTCCATTTATCCAGCCCATACTACTTTAACTTACTGGCAAGAATACTGTGGGAGACCATGTCAAAAGCTTTGCTAAAATCAAGGAACAACACGTCCACTGCTTTCCCCTCATCCACAGAGCCAGTTATCTCGTCATAGAAGGCAATTAGATTAGTCAGGCATGACTTGCCCTTGGTGATTTCATGCTGACTGTTCCTGATCACTTTCCTCTCCTCTAAATACTTCAGAATTGATTCCTTGAGGACCTGCTCCATGATTTTTCCAGGGACTGAGATGAGGCTGACTGGCCTGTGGTTCCCAGGATCCTCCTTCTTCCCTTTTTTAAAGATGGGCACTATATTAGCCTTTTTCCAGTCATCCGGGACCTCCCCCAATCACCATGAGTTTTCAAAGATAATGGCCAATGGCTCTGCAATCACATCCGCCAACTCCTTTAGCACTCTCGGATCCAGCGCATCTGGCCCCATGGACTAGTGCTTGTCCAGCTTTTCTAAATAGTCCCGAACCACTTCTTTCTTCACAAAGGGCTGGTCACCTCCTCCCCATGCTGTGCTGCCCAGTGCATCAGTCTGGGAGCTCACCTTGTTCGTGAAGACAGAGGCAAAAAAAGCATTGAGTACATTAGCTTTTTTCACATCCTCTGTCACTAGGTTGCCTCCCTCATTCAGTAAGGGGCCCACACTTTCCTTGACTTTCTTCTTGTTGCTAACATACCTGAAGAAACCCTCCTTGTTACTCTTAACATCTCTTGCTAGCTGCAACTCCAGGTGTGATTTGGCCTTCCTGATTTCACTCCTGCATGCCCAAGCAATATTTTTATACTCTTCCCTGGTCATTTGTCCAATCTTCCACTTCTTGTAAGCTTCTTTTTTGTGTTTAAGATCAGCAAGGATTTCACTGTTAAGCCAAGCTGGTTGCCTGCCATATTTACTATTCTTTCTACACATCGGGATGGTTTGTCCCTGTAACCTCAATAAGGATTCTTTAAAATACAGCCAGCTCTCCTGGACTCCTTTCCCCCTGATGCTATTTTCCCAGGGGATCCTGCCCATCAGTTCCCTGAGGTTGTCAAAGTCTGCTTTTCTGAAGTCCAGGGTCTTTATTCTGCTGCTCTCCTTTCTTCCCTGTGTCAGGATCCTGAACTTGACCATCTCATGGTCACTGCCTCCCAGGTTCCCATCCACTTTTGCTTCCCCTACTAATTCTTCCCAGTTTGTGAGCAGCAGGTCAAGGAGAGCTCTGCCCCTGGTTGGTTCCTCCAGCACTTGCACCAGGAAATTGTCCCCTACACTTTCCAAAAACTTCCTGGATTGTCTGTGTGCACTGCTGTAAATCGTTCATTGATTTTTCATCCTAATGGAAACAACACTGAAAGGCTCTGAACTTTGGCTAGCTGCAAAAGAGAGGGTGCTAAAAATTAAAGCGATTGCTCATAGAAAAATAGGAGAAACCTCACTGGTGGAAAAGCCCTGCATAGAGTAGGTGACATTTTAGTATGCTCCTCTTTGTGCTGCAGCTCTTCCAGAACTTTTGACAAACAAAGCTTAGTGAATTTTCACATGCTGCATTGTAAATATATTTATTTGCACAAAACTAGGATCACACTGGTCTCTTCTGCTCCTAATCTATCTATCTTAAACCATGTGAAACAAATTGATGAGAACTTTTGCACAAATACTTTTACAGAAGAGATCATCAAATTTACCTAGTGCTAATAGTGACTGCCTCTCATGATGTGACCTTGGCAAGTCACTTTATATCTCAGTTTTATTCCTCTGCAAAGTTCATCAGGTAGGAGGTAGCAGTGAAATGAACAGATTTAGGAGAAACTGCGTCTAGCCATTGGGTTCAGAGACTTGAGGAGGGGCTTGATATGTAACCCAAATTTTCCAGGTTTATCATTGCTTATTTGTGTTAGAAAAGTTATTTTTGGTTGCTTTCTGTGCTTCAGGATGATTCTAAAATGACTAATTTGATGTGACATTTACTAATGTAGTATGATCAGACATAATTTTATCTTATTAACTCTTATCGTAGCATATTAGCAAACATCAGATTTTATTTGAGAAATTTGCACATGCTGTAAATTAGAAGACACCTTGAAATCATCCTGTATTAGTATAATTTATTAGCTTGATGTTTGGTAAAATTCAGGCCAACCCACTATATTGTAGTGTAAATACTGGCCATACAGCCATATTGTGTACTTCTTAAGAGACAGTACTTCCAGGAGTAACTCAGGAATATTGTAGACACTCTTCCCCCACCCCACTCCCTTAAAAAAACCCTCCAAAAACAAAACAACATTTTCTTGTGTTCTTGGAGGTACCTTCGTGCTACTACTTGTACTAGTTCTTGGAAATACTTGCAGGTAGTTGCGTGAATTGAGTAATTTATTCCTATCTCACTTGTGTTTGTGAACAAAGGTTGACCTAAAAAGGTTCAGCAAATGCTATGTATTTCAGACATGAAGGTGTCTTAAAGTGTGGTGTCAGGAATTAACATTTCAGATGTGGAACTCTAAAAGACTACACTAGCAAGAAAGAAAATTGGTAATGAGGCAATGCAGCTGTGATAGCCCCTACAAATGGTCAGATTAACCCAGGTAACTTTGCTTTCAGTTTTCCTTTTAGGCACCTGTCAGATTTTTAGACAAAAAAAATTTCCTGACACCTTCTAAAAACATCACCAGGACATGAAAGGTTAATCTCCTTGATAGTCTGAGTAATACATCACTTTCTATATCTCTGGAACAAACCTTTTCATCCCTGTGCTACAATTGTGGCTCCTTACCTCTAGTCAGTCACACATGCCACTGAACCATCCAATTTGTTGAGGACACAATTTACAGACTCTAGAAATAAGCATGTTAATTCATTTTAAAAAATTAAATAAACTTCAAAAAAATTAGAAATCAGTGATTACCGTACAATACCCAAAAGTATGCTAAGACTTTAGACCGAGGTAGTGTGGTCTAGTGTGTAGTTCACTGCACTAGACCTAGGAGACTTGGGTTTAATTCCCAGTTTAGGAATTGACCTGGTGTGAGACACTGGGCAAGTCACTTCCCTTCCCTGTTTCCTCTCTGTTTGTCTATACGGAATATAAGCTCTTTGATGAAGAGACTCTCTCTTGCCATATGTTTTGTATGGCATCTAACACAATGGGACCCGATCTCAGTTGAGACCTCTACACCACTGACTCCCAACTTTTCCAGACTACTGTACCCCTTTCAGGAGTCTGATTTATCTTGTGTTCACCCAAGTCTCACCTCACTTAAAAACTACTTGCTTACAAAATCAGACATAAAAATACAAGTGTCACAGCATGCTATTACTGAAAAATGGCTTACTTTTTTCATTTTTACCATATAATTATAAAACAAATAGATTGGAATATAAATATTGTGCTTAAATTTCATTGTATAGTATATAGAGCAGTATAAACAAGGCACTGTCTGCATGCAATTTTAGTTTGTACTGACTTTGCTTGTGCTTTTTATGTAGCTTGTTGTAAAACTAGGCAAATATCTAGATGAGTTGATGTACTCCTGGAAGACCTGTGTGTACCACTGCTCTAGGCGCTGCTGTAATATAAAGCATCCGATCCTTCATCCATGGAAAGCAATGGCTAAAATCTGACTGTTTCCAGTGATGCCATTGATTTATAGGGAACAAAAATATACAATCTATTTCTCAAAGAGCTTCCAATCTAAATTTTAGATGACTAAATATCCAGCGTCACAAACAGTAGGGAAGGGGAAGGAACGAGGAAGAGTGGGGATTACAGCAATGTATTCATGCAAATACCCATTTTAGTTATGTGCACTTGGCAGTTCAGTTGCAAATGTTTTTTCTTAATATAAAATAAGAAAAACTAAAGTAATGAATAGATATTAAAAGAACCAGACAAACTTTTTGAAAAAACTTTCATGAAAATGTCCTGATATTTTTTGTTGACCAGCTCCAATAGTAAATAATATTGATTCAATCACAATCAAGATATACACAAGTCTCATTGAATTTGAAGGGACTATTCAGATGTGTAGTTATTCCTATGTATAACTGGCGTGCAGGACTGTGCCTACATTTTTACTATAAATTTTGGGCTGTAGAGAGAATAATTTATACTGTATTCTACGTTGCTTAACTTTGTGTCAAAATACATGGGTGCATTCTAATGTCTTGGCTGATTTCAAAATAACTTCTTGCAAACAATTGATACCTCCCATTTGAACAACTATTTCAATGCAGTTTTCACAATATTATTTTGAAATAAATTAAAATGTAGTAATACTCCATCACAACAAATTAGTCACATATCCCAAAGAAAACAAAGTGCACCACCTATAGTGAGCACAGATGTAAGGATTTCAGGATTCCTTTCACTGACGACCATTTTGCAGAAATGCAGAACCTATTTAAACATGAGATAATATTAATTCAGAATGGAGTGTCTTGAATTTTGCTCCACAGAATTTAGTTTCTTCTAGGTATACATTTCTGTTTCACTTAGAGAAAATAAATCATCAAAAAATGCGTCCAAGCTCCTTTTTCTCAGAAACATATTTTCCAAACATCAGAATCATTCTAGTCTGTTGCTGTTAGCCTGCTCTTTGGTTGCTTTGTGGCTCCAAAGCAATAGTTCCTTCCCATTCCCTTCTTCAATTGCAGCCCCAAAGGTCTGATTACTGAAGATCTTGTTCCAAGAGTTGGAACTCTTTCCATCTTTTTCTAGGCCTCAAAATTGCTGCTGCACTTGTACTATCTCTAATACAGGGAAGAGATCTGCACTCTAAGCTGAAGTCTACTGAGAGTCCTACAGTCCACCATGCTGCATGGCACTAGAAGAGATTTGCAGTAAAGATGTTTGCACAGCTGTTTACACACAGAGAATGATTCTCTATAATTCTGCAGTTGATTGAATTCCAGGGATAAATAGCATAACCCTTCAACAGAATGGGTAAGATTCTCACTCTAGTGCTCACAGATATTCATTTGAATAAAATATTGGCTCGGCTCTACCTGTTTATGCATCATATGTCAGGGTTCCCTCCCCATTCTGAACTCTAGGGTACAGATGTGGAGACCCGCATGAAAGCTAATTTTTACCAGCTTAGGTTAAAAGCTTCCCCAAGGCACAAATCTCTATTTGTCCTTGGACTGAGGTATGCTGCCACCACCAAGTGATTTAACAAACAATCAGGGAAAGAACCACTTGGAGTTCCTATTTCCTCAAAATATCCCCCAAGCCCTTACACTCCTTTTCCTGCAGAGGCTTGAGAATAAACAAGATGAGCACAAACCAGCCTTGGATTTTTAAGACCCAAAAAACCCAATCAGATTCTTAAAAAACAGAACTTTATTAGAAGAACAAAAAAAGATAAGAGAACAACTCTGTAAAATCAGAATGGAAGATAATCTTACAGGCAGTCAGATTCAAAACATAGAGAATCCCTCTAGGCAAAACCTTAAGTTACAGAAAGACACAAAAACAGGACTACACATTTTCTCCAGCACAGTGAATTTCACAAGTCAAAACAAAGAAAACCTAATGCATTTTATAGCTAGATTACTTACTAACTTTACAGGAGTTGGAGGGCTTGCATCCTTGATCTGTTCCCAGCAAAGGTATCACACAGACAGATAAAAGCCTTTTCTCCCCCTCCAGATTTGAAAGTATCTTGTCCCCTCGTTGGTCATTTTGGGTCAGGTGCCAGCCAGGTTACCTGTGCTTCTTAACCCTTTACAGGTAAAAGGACTTTGCCTCTGGCCAGGAGGGATTATATAGCACTGTATACAGAAAGATGGTTACCCTTCCTTTTATATTTGACATCATATATCATTATTATATTTGTTTACAAAGAATTTAAGAGTGCTGTGTAGATAACAATAAGGGGCACAAACTCAGGCAAAATGGGTAAAGTTTTTAATTTGAGTGAATGCCAATGGATTTTATTTTGAGACATTCTTCCACAAGTATTGTTGCAGTCACAATTTTATGTCAGGGGAGACATTTTTCTTCCTATTTTGAAGTAAATTGGACAAGGTATTTGGAAACTATGAAAGTCAAAAAAAAATGTTATCTCGCTGCTTAAATATTTCCATAATGTATATGTTGCTCGAGTCATTATAATCCAAAATAGCTTATCCTAGAAACTCCAAACTTAATTTAAAACTTTGTTCTTGGTGAGGATTTGTGCATTTTGCCTCGTTTTGGTTTGGTTTTTGATTGAATTTTTTGTGCTACTCAAAGCAGTTTCTGCATACATTGTGGGATCCATGGAGATTACTAATTCCATAAAGGGAGTTTACGAAGTCTGCATGACTCAATATGCAGAATCCGGAGGGGATGTTGGGAGTGTCAGATATGAGGCATGAGATGGATTGTTTTGGAGGAGCTCATTCAGGGGGAAGCAGGAGACAGAGCCACTTTTTTTTTTAAAGTGAGTCCAACTTTGAACTTCTAGAGAGAGTTCTAACGTTTGTAGCTTTCAAAAAAAAAAACCAAAAAAACTCATAAAAAATGAAAACCATGTGTCCTGAATCCAACTCCAGTATTTAACCACATGACTCTCTCTTTCCATCTACCTCGTCCTTTGGAACTAGCACAGTGGGGAAAGCAGTGGATGTGCTCCCAATACCTCCCCTTGCAACCAACTGAGAGGAGAGGGTTGGAGCTAGCTAGTTGCAAAGTGGGGAGTCTGGGCATTTCATAAAGGGCTGATGCAAAGTATTCCCTTCTCCTAGCTACCAAGGAAGTGTGCTTCAGAAGGGTATCTCTGCTGGCATGATGCTGAGTCTAAAGGCTCAATGTAGTCTTGGAGAAGATTCACATGGACTATACTTTGTATCACACTCTCTGAGTAAGATGAGCAGAATTTCACCACTATACCCCAGCCATGAGCCTCGGTGTATTCTTATCTGACACATAGCAATAAATTGAAGATCCACCTAATGTTTTAAAATAAACACATTTGCAAAATGCTGAACATTTATAAATTGACCTGAGTGATCTGACCAGCTTGCAAATGTTTCAAGCAGTGGAGCTAATATAGCACAGCTCTGGTCTGAATTTCTTGGTCTCAGCACTTCGCAGTCTATTAACATATCAGTGAAAGGTTAGACATGAAATAGACTTCAAGTTGGAAAGTCTTTGGGGAGTGGGAGGGGAATCAGTCCTGGTCAGAAAAAAAACATGCTTGTAAAACTGTCTAAACTTTGAAGTTCATCCTCTGAATTCCCAGGCAGAAGTCATTAGATTGCAAATATTTTTTTTAAAGGAAGGATGCCTGTCAAAGAGAATATTGGAACTGAGATTTTCAAAGAGACCTGGGAAGTCCAGTTCCCACTCATTTTCTTTGGCTTTGATAATCGAAGGTTCTTGAGAGATCATGGTCAAGACCGCTGACTATCATGCTGACCAATATTGTTTCCTTGTACTCCCTCATCTGTCTGTATCCATCCGTGGTCTCACCTTTTATTTTCATTGTAAGCCCTTTGGTGCAGGAACTAGAATGAGTCTCTGTGCCTCAGCTCCCCATTTGTAAAATGAGGATAATAGCACTTGCCTGTGTCGCAGATAGATATGTTAATGTTTGTGAGGTACTCAGAGAATACAGAGATAGAGTTTAACATTTAACTTCATAGGCTCTAAACAGGCATGCAGCAAAGTGGGGGACTGTGCACTCCCTGGCTTTCCTGTATAGTAGCTCTGGTCTAGGGAAATCTAGCCCACAAGCTTTTGAGAAGTCCGGTATTAGTACTGACTAGATCTACTCGGAGGTCAGTATTGACCTAAAGACTGGAGTGAATATAGAAGCCAAGCCAGGAAACACAAGTCTTAGAATAACCTATATGTTTTTCCCTGTCCCCCGCTCCTCCGCCCCAAGCATTATTAGTTTCCACCTATCAGAGATTTGTCAAAATTCTACTGAATTACATTTTATTGCACTTTTTAGCCACAATAACTGCATGTGCCATTTGACCTGAGCTTCAAAGGGATGGCTGGCTGGAGAAAAAAAACATGTATGAGGTTTAGTTAAGTTGGCTACCAAATAGCCACATTATATAGTAATAAAATGTTGAAGGTAAAGTAAATGATGAATGCAAAGCAATGAATATTTTTTATTAATATGGTACAAGTGCCCAGTTAATTTTGTCATGGGAACTATTAGTTCATCTAATATTAGTGCACAGGGGGGAGAATATTCACCTGGGTTTTATTATTTCAGTTTTATTCCAATATTCCATCAACTTTTGAAAGTACAACCCAGTGCTAAATGAAAAGCAGGTGTTGGAAGGGAATTAGGTCTTTAAATTAAACAGACATATGCACTATTAATTGGACTTTGCATTACCATTTAAAAAAAAGATTCATTTTAAATGCTGCCAGTGGCCATTTAAATGCCATTTTAAATTAAATCCAGTCCATTGCTGGTACATGACAATGAGCAAGCAGGCATGGGATTCCAGTAATGTATTGAGTGGGCAGCCATGTGGAACAGTTCTGAATTATGAAATCCACATCTCAGACTGATTCTTTATATTATGTGCTGCACACCAAAGACGTATTTCAAATGTAATTCACCCTATCAAAAATAAATATAGAGAGATTTATTTTTACAGTGACATTTTTCCATAGAGCCATGGTGTAATGTTAGGCAACTGCATAGCCAGCATTTCATTATAACCATTGTTATATAAATGAAGATTATGAGCAGTATGATGCAATGACATGGGCAAAACCTCACTCCAACACTTAGCCTAGGGAGCTGGGATGGGTATTGGGTCTGCAGGGTCCCTAGAGAGAGGAATCTTTGCCTCTCTGAGCTACTGCGTGCAAGCAGAGCCACTCAATAGCCACATGTTCAGTCTAAGGCCTGTACTAGGTTTTGTGGCCCTGAGATTCCCCCCTTCCACCATTCACTACTGGGATGAACAGAGGGGTAAAAGGAATGAAGCATTCACACAGCACTAGATCCACTGGCCTCACCCCCTAATATTTTTCCTTGTTGTTGTGATGCTATATAGAAAGAAAGATGACCACTTGTACATTAAAGTATCACCACCATTGCACAACTGTGATAATCCTATGCAAAGTATGCCTTGTAAGGTTACAACTATTCCAGTGATATCTGTTGAACATGGTTATCCTGTTTGTGTGTGTATTATCATTGTGTATGAAGTTCTGAATTTTTTTGATGTGTTTGTATCTCAAACATGTGTTCCTCGGTTACACCCACAAGACAGATTTACATTAAGGCCAGTCAGCCACGGTTGATGAGCCATTAAGGAGAATCAGCTCTTCAGTGTGACCTTTCTGAGGACATCTTAGAAGGCATGGAGACAATGGATGCCCCATGACTCAGCAATGGCGTGTAAGGACATGTGATCCAAGACTCCATGTTTGTGCCAGTAACTTTCCATGCAGCTACAATAAGAGGTATAAATTGCAGATTGACACATCATTCTTGGTCTTCATTCCTGCTCCACATCTCTGGACTATAATATCTAAGAAAGGGAAGCTTTGAACGAAGGACCCTCAATTTTTTTGGGTGATACAGAGAGACTTATTACAAGCTAGCAGAATTACCATCACTGCTATTATCCTAACCTACAGATTCTGAAAACTGTAATGTAGATGATCCCTTTAACCCATTAACTCTCTTCTTTCCTTTTTTTATTAATAAACCATTAGTTTATTTTACTAAAGGAATTGGCTATCAGCATGATTTTTGGGTAAGATCTGAACTATATATTGACCTGGGCTGAATGGCTGGTTCTTTGGAACCTTATAGTGGTGCTTTTGCTTTTAATAAACTTACATCACAAAGGTCAAGTTGTCTGAATGGTGATAGGGACTGGATTGCCTATGATGGACTGTTCTGGCTTCTTGTTAATTAGAATAGTGATAGAGGAGCACACTTTTTTGTTACTGGCTTGGTGACCTCTAATGATAGAACAAACCACCAATTTTGGGGGTGCCTATCCTGTTTCCTATGGTCTGTCCTGAATTTGACATTCTCAGCTGTCCCCCAAACCAGGCATGGTGACAGTCCTTCATTTTCAAAACACATAGAGGAGGAGAACCCTTCATGTAGCACAGGGCTGTGTTTCACTCTGTTCTGAATCTCTCCCTTTCAGCGTAGCAAAATTGTACCATATACACTGCATGTGGGACCTTCATTGCCAAGGAGTTAGGACAGAACTTGGGCAGTGTTTCTCAAGCTGTGAACCATTGAGTTCTTTCTAGTGTTCACGGAATGAAGAAACACTTTTTAAGAACTGTGCTGGGGAAATTTGAAGGATGGGTGAGGAAGTTTTCCATAGATTAATTAGTTAGAGGAATATAAGAACTGGAGCCATACTGGTGTTTTGAATACTCCGTAGTGGTAATGCTAACTATTGTACTACTTCAAACAGGAAGGATCTGTTGGACTACACCACCCAGAATCCTTCACAAGAAGTTGGATGCGCCCAGGATTGGAGAGTGCAGGAGAACAAGAAGATAGGTGGATTGTTAGCGGCACATGTTAAGGTGTTTGTAATTTAGTAACAATAAACTCCAGGGAGTAGCTGATCATTTGTTGTTGTTGTTTCTGTTCCCCTAAGTGAAATTCTTTCTAAACCTGATATTAAGCCTACTGGACTCTTATTGACTTCAATGGGCTTTGGATCAGGCTCTGTGAGACATGTTTGACTTTGCATTCATGCTTGTTTTCAACCTTTTAAAAACTATGTGGTTGTAAAACCACATGGTTTAATTCATTACACATTGAAGAAGGTTTTCTGACTACCATTCTACCCAAACTATTCTCTACCCAAATTTTAGCCATGAAAGTCAATTAGCAGGGTGAAAAATTATCCAAATTTAGTAGACATCTCCTTGAAATGAAGCAATTCAACTTTTGATCAAAGCATGTTTGTACTTATAAAGCTGTTGTTCTAACTGATAAAAAGGAGAAAATCTGCCCTCAAGAAAAAATGTTTATATAGAAGGACATTGCAAGCATTTTTGAAAGTGAAATCTTATCTACTGTTCAGAGCTGTTTTAATCCTCTGTCTTCCAGGAAAGTTACAACATTTTAGATTGTTTAGTGGCCTGTGCTAGTATTCTTCTGGTACATTTGGCATTCAGGTAAGAAAGAACACTAATGTGGGAAGAGACCTGTGCTCATGCATGCCCCAGCACATTGATTCCAATCTCAGGATCCTGCTTGATTCATTAACGCCTTCACTTCTGAAGGTAGAAGCAACTGCTTGTGACTTGGGAAGTTAAAATAATTTAAATCAGCTGAACGGTAGTGAAATAATTTGGGCGGGTGACTGGTAAAGTCTGAATTGTGAGGGGAATCATTCCTAGTGATAAGCACTGGGAATGAACTGAAAGTACAAGGATTATAGAGGTAAACTGCTGATCTGCAAAGACAGACCTGCCCTAAAGCAAACACTGCTATTAGAGAGTGAAGAGAGAGCTTGGGAAGGCTTAATTTACCCTGCACGCTATTAGGCCCATTTGGAGTTGCAGCAATTTTTGCCACCACATTTTTTTATTTTATTTTGAAGTTCCTCCCTCCCTTCCCTTCTGCTTCATCTCAAAAGACATAACTGGAAAGGGAAGTGGGATAACAGAACTCAGATTCTGTTTGATGAAATCAAGAGTCCCACCTCTGTGGCAAAGAGTCTGGGGGTCAGGCTTCACTCTGCTCCTTTCTTTGAAGAAGCAAATGCTCCATAGTTCAACCGCCCAGCACTTCTCTCATGTAAGAAGCATCGTTAAGTTCCATTCCTTTGTCACAACTCCTAATCTTCAAATAGTTCTTCATTGCTTTTACTACTGTGAAAATGGACTCCTGTAACTTGCTCTTTGTTCGCCTGAATAAGCCTCAAATGCACTTCACTTGAAGAATGTGGTTTCCTGAGAGTAAAAGAATTACTCTGGCCCAGGATTCAGTACTCTAGTTACCAGGAAAGTAGCAGATGGACTTTAAGTTGTGATCTTTCTGAAGTGTGGCACTGCTAGGTTTTGATTTGTTTATTTTAAAGAGTTCTGCGATGGAGTATCCACCCTACACAAGACTTGAAGGGTGAAGGTGGCTAGGTAGGCCAATTATTTGCCTAGGTTACACCTGGAGGAGAAGCCAGGGAGAAGGGATTAATTAGATGAGGCTCAGCTGAATGGGAACAGGAGGGGCTTGCATAAAGCCCAGGAGCTGAGAGCGACTAGGGGGTTGTAAGGAAGTAGTTTGTGTAGTCACTCCCTGGGAGGGAAAGGAGGTCTGTTTGGGATTATAAAGTAGCCTACAGTAACTCTCTGGGAGGAAGGAGTTGTGTGGCTGGCAAACCCAGAGAAGAGGGGAGATCTGGAAAAGGCAGCAAGGTATAGGATAGTACAGATAGTGTGTTGGCTGCTGATCAGGGGGTCCCTGAGGTGGAACCCAGTGTAGACTAGAAGGTGGCCAGGATGAGGCACCCTGGGGGTGAGTGGACCATGTGACAATTTCACTTAACTTGTCACTAGACAAAGGGCAAAATCTGCTCAAGCAAACTATAGGGTCTCTATTTAGCAGTAGAGTCGTATACATGTTTCGTGTGTATCTAAAAGTATGTGGCTTGCTTATAGAATTAGTTTGCTAATTGGAGTCCATAAAGCCCAAACATTGTAAGCATTTAAGTCAAGTTTTAAACTCTGTTAGTTGTGTGTCTCTCTCTATTGATAGCCATTACTAATATGATTGAGATTGCGTGACACTGCAACATTTTTACTATCTTAGCATCCAAATAATGGGGTAAAAAACAGCCACCTTGCCAGAAGTGGCTTTACCAACAGATGGAACCTCCCAGGTCTTCGACACTTTCATTTGACATTGCACTAACTCTTAACTTTTGTGAAATATGATCAGATAAAGATGTATGGAAGGCATCCTCTGTACTACAGTGTGTTGTAACCACAGGTACTCATCCATGCTATTATTCTCTGGATATGTACATGCAAGTGATATGCAGTCAGTGGTTTAGAATACTGAGTATTAGAGCTGGGTAGGAAATGGTTTTCCCATCCCATGAAAATTTTCAAGATATTGAAAAAATATCCTGAATCAGGACAAAACAAAATCTTGAATACTTTTGTGAATTTTTTTATTTAAATTGGTTTGGGTAAATCAAAACATCTTATTTTTAATAAATTCAAAATTTTTCATTTTTTATTTTGATCATTTAGTGGTGGGTTTCCCTCCCATGCCGATTTTTTTCCCTGTAATTAGCTTATCTTGGCCCTACCGAAACTTGCTGTTGGAAAAAGATGGTGATGAGCTTCCATTTCTAAAGTGATTTTTTAAACTGGAAAACTAGAATATTTTCTTTCAAAAATGTCCAGAGGAGGAAAAAGGTTTTTTTTGGTCATTCATAAAAACTGACCCTTTCCCATGGAAAGTTTGTTTCAACAAATCAGCATTTTCTGATGAAAAACATTTTGCTGAAAAATTCTCTATCAGCTCTACTGAATATATAGACTATGAATTGCATGCGTCTTCTGTACTGGTCTTGTGGATTAGACCCTATACTGAGTCTAAATCTATCTGAGTTAATGCCTATGGCTGCGATGCACTCCCTCGATGAGCTGGGGAGATAATGTTTCTGAATACTCAAAACTCTGTGTCTCATTTGCCCCGTCTGTAAAATGGAGATCATGTTTCTGTTTATTCATATGGTAAACTCTTCAGTGCTGGGGGCTTGTTTACTATGTATATGTACAGTGCTCAGCAAAATGGGGCCGTATCTTGGCTGAGAAATCAGGGTGCTGCTGGAAATAATGAATAATAGTAGGGTACGTCATAAAGGCTGTTTAATCAATATATGCCTGAGTCCATTCCAAACTGAACATGGAAAGCAATGTTACTTTAAGTGCAAATATCCTATCACTATTCCCCAGGGAAAAAAATCCTACTAACAAAGGCAGCACACAATGGAGAAAACACAAGAAATCATTAAAACACACCACCTAGCACTGAAATGTAAGAGCAGCTTGGGTCAAATACCAGTTTAGCATGACCTGTTTATTGACTCCTGGGCCCACAATGCTCTGCCAGTTATGGGCAATGCAGTCACTGTAACGCAGTGAAGGTAAAACTGACCTTTCAGCCCAAATGGGTAATGTAACCCATGATCTCTTCTCAGATATATGCACTATGGGTAGAGGTTAGGATATATGACAATCAAGCCTCAGGGTGTCCTCTCACTCTACATCAGGTACAGGCTGGAGTGACTCTGCTGCTTTCAGTGATGTTACTCCTGATTGGCACCAGTGGGAGAGGATAATCGGCTCCCTGGACTCTTTCTGGCTAGTCCAGTGTCATGCCTGTGACCACAGGCAAGTCCCATAGCTTCAGCATGCCTCACTTTGTGTGTAAAATAGTCATGACACAAAAAAAGATTCATTAGTATTTATAAAGTGGTTTGTATTTTCATCCGAGGATCTCAGAGCATTATGGCTCTGATTATTATTGTTGCTTAGCTATTTTCTGATACCACTTTGCTTGCTTGCTTTTTTATTTTCCTAAAGAGCTCTCAAAGCAAAGTCAATCAGACATAGTAATTTGACATGGCTGAGCAAATACCATGGGACTGGTCCTCAGCCCTCCGCCATCTCCTTTGTGCTACTCCTCAGTGCAGGGGGAGAGTCTGGGCTGGGGAGGAGGGGCAGCTGGATTGCACTGTACTGTAAATGAGGCAACTCTGGTGAAGAATCCCTAAAGTGTGAGTGACAGCAGATACAGATTACAGCAACCCACTAGCTTCCTCTAAACTGACCTGAGTTTGGGACCAGACAGAGAATAAAAGAGTTTGACACCCCCTGCACCCCCCATCTTGGTTATACTGAGTAGAAACTTGGAATAGCAGAGAATCTGGCCCTACATCTCAAGGGTGAGGTCTTGACTCCATTAAATTCAATGGCTAAGCTCCTAGTGACTGACTTCATGGAGGTCAGGGTTTCACCCGAGGAATATGTGCAGATGCTGTGTTAGCTCAACTTAAAATATACAAGAGGGAATAAAAAAAGAACATCCATATAAGGCCTGATTATTTTCTCACTTAACACTAGTGTGGCCTGCAAGTAACTTCATTGAAAGTAGTGGAATTATATCAGTGTGAAACTGCAAATGAAAGCAGAATCAAGCCTCCCGCTACATAGAACCTCTCACATGCACATGTGTGTTTCTCAGCTTTATCCCAGCAACTTCAAAATCAGCTCAAACAAAGTCAAAATATCCCCTTTTAGAAAGGTACCTGATAAGGGATAGATCGTTGATAAATTGTTTTGAAGTCATTGCAGCTTAAGAGAGAAGGAAATGCTGGTTCTAAATAATTTCAGATGCCCTATATTCTGATGAGACTTGTTTGTTTGGGTGTTTGTGGAAGGGTTTGTTCGGGTTTCTTTGTTTTTTGTTTTTGTTTTTTACTTTGCCTGTTCAATAAAAAGTCAGTGCACAAAATAAAAATTTCAAGGCATGTATTTTAGGATGCGGGGTGGGAATGGAAGAAAGATACATAGCTAGCTTTGAACTTAGTGGCCCAGGGCATGCTTAACTGTGTGTGCCACATGTGCACACCATATGGATTGGTGGGCATATGTTTAAGATTCCTGGCCACTTTGTGTCTTTGATGCATTCTTCTCCAGTTGTGTGTGTAAAAAGGCTGGTGGTACAGAAGGGATTTATTGAATAAAGCAAAGAGCGGTGTGGGAGGCATATTATTGTGGGGAGCATTTTGGAAGGGACCAGGTAGAGAATGTTGTGGGAATTGATATTAATTAATCTGATTGTTTCTATTCCTCACATTCCCACTGAGATAAATGTTGCAGTTCATTGCATGACAGTTTTGTTTGCAGTACTAAGTACCTAACTTGAAATCTTACTAGGGAAAGTACTCGCATGCCTCCCCTTAGGAGCAGCCAAAACCCTTCTCTCTAGATGTAACCACACTTTATGAACTATTTTGCTAATCTTTATTTTAAATTCACATCGCTGAGGGGTAGATCCTGATCAGAATTAAATAGCTATTCTTAGGAATGAAAATGATATAGCTGTAATGAGCATTCTTTAGTCTCAAAATTGGCTGGCTCATGTAGATCCCAGGAAATAAGTTCTAAGTGATCACTGTAAAAATCACTTTGAGAAACTGAAAAGTGTAGCCCAAAGATGAGGAAGGCTGTAGTGGCCAAATATGTGTGTAAAATTATTCTTTTGTTTTAAAATAAATTTCCTATTACATCTTCTTATAACCCTAATTTATTTTCTGCCCAAATGAACTCTCCCCAGATCTGTGTACTTATAGGTTCCCCCATTGCTGCAGTAATGGAGCACCTCACAAACTTTAATTACTTTATTTTCACAACTCTCCTGTGTGGTAGGGAAATAGTATTAGCCTCATTTTACATATGAGGAATTGAGGCACAGAGAAATGAAATGACTTGCCCAAGGTCATGCAGTAAGTCTATGGCCGAGCTGGGAATGGAATCCCAATCTCCTGATTCCCAGCTCAGTGCTTTAACCACAGTGCATCTCTGCATCCGCCCCCCACCCTCCAAGATTTACACCAACGGTACTCTTCATTTCCACGCCCACTGTTTTTTTTCTGCAAATGTGTCCTTATCACTCATGGGAATCAAATAGTAAAATATCAAACACATAATGTCATAATGATTTATTCCTGTAATTTAAGGGCTACCTGTGCTCCCCCTACTGAGCAGTGCAGATGGGAAGAAAACTGCACCGAGGCTGGCTGGAGAGGGAAGGTTGCTCCCCACTCCATGAAGTCTCCCCTCCCCTCCCCCTCCCCTCCCCTGTATTGTTTTAGCTGCACGTTAGCGCAGCTCGTCTCCAGAGCCACACTAAGCAGCAGGAGCTGCGCTAACCAGTATGTTCTGCTCCAAGAGTTATGAAAGGTCCCCAGTAAAAAAAGTGGGGTAAAGGTAATACTACTAAAAACCACTAATTTTCCTTTGTGCTCTAGGACAGCCTACTTGGGATGACAGCATGCAATGGTGAACCAGCAGCCAATGGGAAAGTGGCTCCAAAAAGCAGGAGATCTCTTGGTGTTAAGGTGGTCAGATCAGCAGAACCTGGAGCCTTTTTGGCCTGGAATTCAGACCCAGATCCTGGCTCCTTCTGTGGAGGCTTTGTTACACCAATGAAAAACAGATGCAAAGCTGTGGCTTTCCAGGCTACCTGAGGAGTGTGGGTCATTGCCCCTAATGGTGTTATGGTGTAGCTAGTGGAAAGAAGATGTGACTCGAGCACCCCAGTTGCTGGAATGGATATTTGGTGGCTGTTGAAGCCTAGCACAAGTTGCAGCAGCTCTAACTTGCTGCTCTAAATTGTACTGAATTAGCTTCCAAGTGGCCCAAGGATCATGGGCAACCTAGCTACCTTTGCTCCCTGTCTCCTGTAGGCCCTGTACTGAACATAGCATAGCTAAATCTGAGGCCCTCATTCTCCAGGCATGTAGGGGATATCTCAGGTCATCATGAGCCCTCCAAAATCTTAGAACTTGTGGCCATACTGGAGGTGTGAGTGCCCAGGCAACATGGCGCAATTTGACATCCATTTTTTTTCTTAAATGGCAGAGAGAAACCCAGAAATGGGGTCAGGTCAGAGAAAGCCAAAGATTAAGCCATGCATGTCTAAGTACACATGGCCTTACAGTGAAACTGCGAATGGCTCATTAAATCAGTTATGGTTCCTTTGGTCGCGCCAACCCTTACTTGGATAACTGTGGTAATTCTAGAGCTAATACCGGCTGACAAAGGGGGGAGGGATAGCTCATTGATTTGAGCATTGGCCCGCTAAACCCAGGGTTGTGAGTTCAATCCCTGAGGGGGCCATTTGGGGATCTGGGGCAAAAATTGGGGATTGGTCCTGCTTTGAGCAGGGAGTTGCACTAGATGACCTCCTGAGTCCCTTCCAACCTTGATATTCTATGAAAGTATCTCAGGCTTTTCCACTGCAGTTATGATCTTGATCCCTTCCTTTTTGCTGCCTTCGCAGTTTGGGATATAATGTTCATCTGCATGAATCATAGCAGATCTGACTAGAGTCCCCATGTGTCAGTGCAACAGAAGCTGGGTTGGACAATACCTTTTTCAAAGGAGATTTTAAAAAAAACCAATGCTGTGTAGCTGTATTCATTCTTGAATAACCAGAAACTAAAAACTAACACTCCTAGGTGACCAAAACATAGGGTTTTGATTGAGTAATTATCAGACAAAGGTTTGAATCAGCCTCTCTGTGTTTTTTTGTATTGTATGGAATAATTCTAAGAGGGTGGGTGGAAGGATTAGGTAATCTCTGAAAAGAAGAATATCCAAAGTGCCTCTACTGTAAGGAACAAAAAAAGGATATGGAGGTTGTATCTTTATTACTGTATCTGATGACAAGATCCAACTGTACCACATGTAAATGGCTTTCATAAAATCTCATACCTAGCTATGTCAGCCTGCAGGAAAATACAGCTTTCTTATTAGAACACTGAGTGACTAACTACGTTTTACAATAAGGAGCTAGAAGCTTCTGGGGTGTATGGCTTTTTAAATACGTTCATTTAAGTACTAAGCTCTTGGCAAACTAGATAGGTTTTTCCTAGAAGAACAAATAAAGCAAATTCTCAGGACACTTGGTTCTCAGAGCACACAGCCAAACCAAATTCATGTTCCAATTAAATATTCACAAATCCACCCTCTTCACACAAAGCTAAATGAGATTAACATTAGGTATGGACCGTGTACATTGTAAAGGGACATGCATGCTTATTGCACTCTGGCAGAGAATCCTATGCAGCAGCTGAAATACCGGAGAAGAACCGAAAGCTAAATCTAATAGTGTGACGGGGCTCATAACATAGAAGGTCCCATAAGAGATGGGGAAGAATTATGCCATATTTCAGCATCCTGCATATTATTAAAATAAGATCTAACAAAAGAGCCAAGACCCTGATTCATCACATTATTACACATGAATAGTTGTGTTTGAAGTCAATGGAACTACTCTCACAATCAGGTACCTTGCTGAATTGGGGCCTAGCTCAGCTGTCAACAGTTTATGGCTTACAGAAGAATTGAACAGTCAACTGTTGGTCCAAATGAGAAGGTAGGATCAGGAAGATTCGGCATGCAGTTGTCTGCAAATGACATTGGTTTTTGGAAGTTATTCCCTTCAGTGCAGTTCCAGCTACATCCAGCAAATAAGAAACTCTAAGTTTTCACATTGCATTGAAGTTTAGGCATGAAGATGAACATCATATCCTTTGTTTCAGCACTACCGTGATATGTATAAGGGATTCACTCCAAAACCTTTGCACTACTCTCTCTACCGCCTCCACTTCAACACATGGTCAATTGAATGAATCCAGTCTGCTATGTCAAATAAGCCCTCGGGGCTAAGTCTTGCAATTCTTGCTCAGGTGAAACACCCACAGATATCCCAGGTAGTTCTGTCACATAAGAACTGGTGAAACCTAAGATCGTCAAGAAGAGAACCAAGAAGTTCATCCACCATCAATCAGATCGCTATGTCAAGATCAAGCGCAACTGGCGTAAGACAAGAGGTATTGATAACAGAGCTCGCACGAAGTTCAAGGGCCAAATCTTGATGCCCAACATTGGCTATGGTAGCAATAGAAAGACCTTCTAAAAGGACTGCAGGATTTGCTTCTCTATATTCACCAAAACCTTAAACCATATACTCACACCATGATCATGGGGTCACTATGAGTTCCTAGATTGAGAAAGTCCCTGAGATTTGCAGCACAAAAACTCTAGGAGCATGGAATGGAAGCATGGATAAGTGCTGTGCAAGCAGATTTTAGGCTTCTTTGGAACATAAGAAGTGAACCAGGGCCACTTAAGGTGATAATCAGATAAAGGCGGTGGTCCCCTCCTGGTATACGATCAGAGATATAATTCAAGGAAGATATGTTTTGTAATACTTTTCTGGTACTGACTCACTTGGCATGAAATGCCTGGCTGGCTTGCTACGGCTGTGATAATAAAGGAACAGAGAATTACCCCGGGGCTCTCGTTACTCTGTGGGAGGGGATGATTAACGCTTTTCAAAGGAGACCGTGGAGGAATTTATAAGAAACACCCTTAATTTAAATGAGTATTTTGAGGGCCTAAGTGGTACATAGGCCTCGGGCTTGGCCCTGTGCAGGGGGATGGGGTGAATTTCCCCTGTATTGAATAACTATTACTGGGGGAGTGAGCATTAATATATACATTGGAGGGGATTTACAATGTAGTTCAACCCACCAGGTCACTGCTATGTGGATCTGTGCCTCTGAAATATATTGAACGTCAAGGTCACGCAAAGTGAAAGTGTATGGAAATAGACCCTAAGCTGTGAACTCTAACACTGAACATAGAGCTCCAGCTTTACACGAAGCCCAGCAATCACCCTTTGCATTTCTCTAAAGCAGAACGTCTTGGAGACGTGCTGGGCAAAGTTTCTGAAATGATGTTTTCCCTCCTTTTACCTTTAAATGTCCTTGCCCATTATGTGACCTGTGAGCCGCTGGCTGCAAAACAACTATAGTGAAGCTCATATAGTGCCAGACCTTCCTGCAGCAGTTCTGTAGGGTTTTAGGAGAGCTTGTTCATGCTGAAGCATTTCTTCAGGGTTCTTTCTGGCCTGGCATTCTTAGAGAGGCAGTCTGCTCCCAGCATGTTGCTGCTGATTTCTAGCATTACCATCCGCACCACAAATTCAGTCCGAATTTCATATTAGTTCAGCAACCCCTGGCAAAAACAAAATGTCCAAAATATAATCTGTAACTCTCACAGCACAACAGCACATGGACGCTGACTGCACAGCTTTCTGTACAGATTTGGGGGCAGCTACCTAGGTCAAATCCTGATTACTTTACCCACTCACTGAGCTGAATATAACTACATGGGTGAGTACAGCTAGGGTGACCAGATGGCCTGACTTTATAGGGACAGTCCCGATATTTGGGACTTTGTCTTATATATGCACCTATTACACTCCACCCCTTGTCCTGATTTTTCACACTTGCAGTCTGGTCACCCTAAGTACAGCATGCAGAGTTTGGTCCAAGATTTGTTTGTTCCAATGTTTTAGGTTGTGATCCATTTTCCCACTGAAGTGAGTAGGCAAACCCCCTTTGAATTCACTGGACTGTGCCTTTTACACTCTAGTGCTTCAGTCCTTCAATACACAGAGAACTCTAGCCCTGATGGAGCAATGCACTATAGACTGTGCTTTATGTGTTTATGCACACGTGTGGTCTCATTGACTTCAATAGTATGATGTCACTTTATACCAGCTGGGGATCTGGGCCATCGGGAGTTAATGATGCAGGTAAGGTCATTTTAAAAGAATACAAATGGGACCTGATTTCCCTCTATCTTGTGCACCCAGTCAGAATGGTAGCACTTCAAATCCACTGTGCACAGGTATAAATGGCTACACAATATGCACGGCAATTGAGAATCAGGCCGATAACTTTTTATGTTGATTAATGTCCCTTTAAGGCAAAAATGAAATATGCCAAACACTGTAGGATGGGGAGAGAACATTAGAACATTAGTTTGTGTACTAGTAGACAAGGTTTCCTGCTTTCTTCTTTGCCATGATGCCCTGAATTGTAGCACATTAATATTGCTGTTCAGCTGTGGATCTATTTCACTTTGAGATTAAGGCCATATGAATGCATCAAGCACAGTTTACTATCCTAAGAGGAACTATACATTATTGTTAAACTATTATTGACCTCATTAATTACAATAATTGATCTTGTGCTAGCTTTGCATCAGTGTTCTGAGTTTACAGCTGAATATAATGCCTACTCAGAGAAGCAACCATCTGAAACACTAATTGCATGGAGTTTTATTTAAAGCTAGATCATCACAGATTTGAACTGTAGTGAAAACTAATAACTTTACCTTGCTGTGCTCAGGGGTGTGCTGTAAAACCAAAGATATTTGCATAGCAAAGGATGCTTATGTTTTTCTTAATGAATATTTAATATATGTTTCAGTGATTCATGTGTAATTGTTTGAACTATCCACATTGTAAATTATACTCATGTACAAATTCATCCTTTCTATTGATCACTAAGCTCCTGTATATTTTGGTGTGCATTAATTCCTTTGAAAATCCCCTATTTCATTCATGTGCAATTTATTTTCATATATTGTATAATGAGCGAATTAACCCTAGGGCTTCAATTTCTGACCAAAGTTGAATGGCTCCCCAAATGGCTGTACTTTACTGCAAAAGCAACTTTTTGGTCCCTTGAAACTTACCCACTGCCCAGTTCCCCTGCGTTGATTATTTTTTGCATAGATTAACATTGAGACAGTTAAACTAGAAAAACAAAATCCTATAACTTTAACTTTTTGCATGCCCATGGAATTTCCTCATATTGAACCAGATTCAAAGTCCACTAAAGTTTTGTATTGTTTGTAGTATCGTAGCACCTAGGAACACTAGCCATGGACCAGGGACCCATTGTTCTAGGTGATGTACAGATAAAGAATAAAAAGTGGCCCCTGCTCTGAAGTGCCTATACTCTAAGCCAGAGAAAATCTTTTCATTGACTGTAGTGGCCTTGGAATCAGACTTGCATTCTACAGTGTTTGAATCCAAACTCTTGTGTTTTTCAGATACACGTTGCTGGTCCAGATGCTCTTGTTGCTATTGGAAAACAATGGAGGCCAAAGGTATATGAGACTGAACCTTGAGTGCTACCATTATGGCATGGAGGGGATTTATTAGGATTCATAACAAAACTCTCTAAAGGTGTTAAGCCTCAGGTCTAAACTGAGCCTGAAGCTGCAGATACTTTATTATGTAAGACCTTCTAAATCAGTGTCTGTTGGAAACAAATGCAGAAAGCAAGTTTCTGATGATGGGAAAGAGCTAAAAGAAAAGAGAGTAGTTGCTTTGTCATGAAGGATTAAATCTTACTGCAGTTTATGCACTAACAATTTAAATATTTGGTATGTTTGTTTTTTAAAGAAGACTCTAATAGAGATTTTAGAAAGCCACACACATTGTGTTATAGAAATTAATTTGTACAACTGATGTGAGAAATCCTAAGCAAGTGATCCAGAAGAATGAAAGAGAAAGACACAAGGAAACAGATAAAGAAACACTGAAAGATATTTGTGTCACTGAACTGATAAGCCCCCTCTTCCCTCCTGCATGTTTCTGGCTTGCACATCCTCTAACCTTGGCAGCTGGGGCAGCAGCGGGCTGCCCCTTGCCCTGGCTCTGCTGCCAGGGATGGGCCAAACGAGCTGGAGCTGCCCCTTCCTCCCCTCCCCACCCAGCATGCTCTGCCCCTGTCCCTGGCAGCCGACCCTGGGCAGGGAGCGGGCCGCTGCTGCATCCCAGCCAGGCTCTCTCAAGCAGAAGTGGCTCTGTCCCACTCCCCACCTGGCTACCAGGGAGAGCAGCCAAACATACTGGGGAGGGGGGTAGTGCAGGGAGAGAAGGACAGAGCCCCTCTCTCTCTCTGCCCCGGCAGGCCAATCTGGCCCTGCATGCTCCCCCTATGCGTTGCCTCCGCTTCAAAGGGAATGAACAGAACAGCTAATCATCAAGCCAATCCCCTGCCTCCCAGTCCCAGCATGTGAGAGTCAGAGGCCTAGGGATACCTAGAGCATGGGGTTGCATCCCTGACCATGTTGGCTAATACCCATTGATGGAACGATCTTCCATGAATGTATCTAATTCTTTTTTTAATCCAGTTATACTTTTGGCCTTCACAACATCCCCTGGCAACAAGTTCCACAGGTTGACTGTGTGAAGAAGTACTTCCTTTTGTTTGTTTTAAACTTGTTGCCTATTAATTTCATTGGGTGACCCCTGGTTCTTGCGTTATGGGAAGGGGTAAACACTTCCTTTTTCACTTTCTCCACACCATTCATGATTGTATAGACCTCTATCATATCCCCTCTTAGTCGTCTCTTTTCCAAGCTGAAAAGTCCCAGTCTTTTTCATCTCTCCTCATATGGAAGCTGTTCTATACCCTTAATCATTTATGTTGCCCTTCTCTGTACCTTTTCCAATTGTAATATATCTTTTTTTGAGATGGAGTGACCAGAACTGCATGGAGTTTCAAGGTGTGGGCATACCATGGATTTATACCTAGGCATTATGATATTTTCTATCCCTTTCCTAATGGGTTGTATCATTCTGTTAACGTTTTTGTCTGCTGCTACATATTGAGCAGATGTTTTCAGAGAACTATCCACATTGACTCCAAGATCTTTCTCGAGTGGTAATGGCTAATTTAGATCCCATAATTTTGTATGTTGGGATTATGTTTTTCAATGTGTATTACTTTGTATTTATCAACACTGAATTTCATCTGCCATTTTGTTACCCTGCCAGCTGGTTTTGTGAGATCCCTATGTAGCTCTTCAGATTCTGCTTTGGACTTAACTATCCTGAGTAATTTTGTGTACCCTGCAAACTTTGCCATCTCACTGTTTCCCCTTTCCTCAGATCATTTATGAATATATTGAACAGCACTGGTCCCAGTGCAGATCCCTGGGGGGGGGATACCACTATTTACTTCTCTCCATTCTTAAAACTGACCATTTATTACTACCATTTGTTCCTATCTTTTTAACCAGTTACTGATCTGTGAGAAGACCTTCCCTCTTATCCCATAACTGCTGAGTTTGCTTAAGAGCCTTTGATGAATGACCTTGTCAAAAGCTTTCTGAAAGTCCAAGTACACTATATCCACTGGATCACTTTTGTCCACATGTTTGTTGACTTCCTGAAAGAATTCAAATAGATTGGCCTTTATAAAAGCCATGTTGACTCTTCCCCAAGAAATTGTGTTCATGTGTGTCAATAATTCTGGTTTTTACTATAGTTTCAACCAATTTGCCTGGTACTGAATTTAGGCTTACTGGCCTGTAATTGCCAGGATCAGCTCTGGAACATTTTTTAGAAAATTGGTGTCACATTAGCTATCCTCTAGTCATCTGGTACAGAAGCTGATTTCGGTGATAGGTTACATACCACAGTTACTAGTTGTGCGATTTCATATTTGAGTTCCTTCAGAACTCTTGGGTGAATGCCATCTGGTCCTGGTGATGACTTAATATTAAATTTATCAGTTTGTTCCAAAACCTCCTCTATTGACACATCAGTCTGGGACAGTTCCTCAGATTTGTCACCTAAAAAGAATGGCTCAGGTGTGGGAATCTTCCCCATGTCCTCTGCAGTGAGGACTGAGGCAAAGAATTTAGCTTCTCTGCAATGGCCTTTATCGTCTTTGAGGCTCCTTTAGTACCTTGATCATCCAGTGGCCCCACTGATGGTTTGACAGGCTTTCTGCTTCTGATGTACTTTATATATATATATATTTATTTATTACATATTTATGTACTTTATATATATATATATTGCTGTTAGCTTTTGAGTCTTTTACCAGTTGCTCTTCAAATACTTTTTTGTCCTGCCTTATTATACCACGACATTGGACTTGCCAGAGTTTATGCGTCTTTCTATTTTCCTCAGTAGGCTTTGACTTCCAATTTTAAAGGATGCCTTTTTGCTTCTCACCATTTCTTTTACTTAGTTGTTTAGCCATGGTGGCATATTTTTTTGGTCCTCTTACTATTCTTTTTAAATTTTGGTGTATACATTTAATTTGAGCCTCTCTAAGGGTGGTTTTAAAAACATTTCTGTTAGGACAAGGCTTTGGTGGTATAATCTCCAGCACAAGCTTTCAGTTCTGATTTTACTTAGATCAGAGATAAAAATGAGTGTAAAGGTTTCACCCTAGTCTTTCGTGAATGTCAGCCCCTCCACAAAAATGGCTACATGGACAATTATTGCTCTTTGCTGGCAAGGGGAAGGAATACAGTAGCAGGGGATTTGCAGCTGAAGATGTATTAGCTTCCTGACAAGTCTGCTAATGTATCACCTCCCTCCATTTGCTCAAATTATATTTTTAATATAATTTCCATTTTATAATAGCAATATACATTTCAACCACTTCTCAGTGGCATTGTACCTTGTGACTTCAGGACTCTCAAAATGCCCCAGATGCAAAGTAATTGCCTCTCAAATACAATTCCTGTCATGTCTTATTATTTAGCTATTCTGGTGCTTTACACTGAATGTATATTATGAACTACTGTCATCTTAATCCCATCCATATTTAACATTAATTAGTTTTCTGAAATCAAATGATTTTAGCAAATATTACTAATAACACAAGGCAATATTTCCCTTATAAAACAGGTCAGGGCTGCTGTTTGTTTGCCCTACCATATTATGCATTTAATGCTCAGTGATCTGTGCTTTTCTTTCTTCCAGCAGGCTTAGATTATATTGCACTGTGCTTTAATGACATTACTAATTTACTCCTTTTACAAAGGAATAAGCAATAATGGCCCCAATCTACCATCCTACTAATCTGAGCACAAATGTATTGTGTGACAAAACTCTGTCCTTGCCTCCGTGGGTCCCATGTTTCCTGGCAGATTTTGCTAGCCTCAGAGACCCTCAGTGACCCTCCATGTAACCCTTCTTTCTCTAGAGATAAGGGTCACAGTCTACTGAGCCATTTTCATCATAAGCCAGCGAGGGAGGTGAGGAGAAGTTATCCTTCCTGTCGCAGTCTCTGTTGTCTCCCAGTCTCAGTGATTAATCAGGGGGCAAAGGTGTGTGTGGGGGAGCCCGGGCCCACCCTCTACTCCGGGCTCCAGCCCAGGGACCCTAATAGTATCAGCTATGGTAGCTGACCTTTTAGAAACATAGCATGTACAATTTCCTGGGCTACTTCCCCCACAGCAGCCCTCACTTCCTCAAGCTCCACTTCACACTTATCTCAGGGCCTCCTTCCTTGTGCCTGATATGGTGTGTACTACTCAGCCTCTCCAACAGCGCAACTTCCTCCCACAGCTCCTGACATGCACTCCCACCTGACTAACTGGGAGGCTTTTAACTAGTTTCAGCCAGCCCCTGATTGGCTTCAGGTGTCCCAATCAACCTAGCCTTCTCCCTGCTTTCTGGAAAGATCTTAATTGACCCCAGGTGTCTTAATTGACCTGGAGCAGCTGCCATTTCACTTATCCTGGTACCAGGGATTTGTTTAGCCTGGAGCTAATATATCTATCTCCCACTACTCTTCCATAGCCACCTGGCCTTGCCCCGACACAATTGCTTGTGTATTATCACCACCTACTGCTAACTGCATTTAGAAATGAGCTGCAAGTCTGCCATCTTATCAGGCCATAGGAACTATTTGGAAACAGATAAAAAGAAACTGGGTCTCAGATCTTCCATGACCCATCTAGTAAATATTTCCAACAGCACAGACTTCACTCCTGGCTTCAGCCACAAGACTATAGCTACTGTAAATGGGGACAGAATAAAATACCTCACCTATATACTATGGTCTCTTTGGTTCAGACTTGAAATTGTTTGAACAACTCATTCAACAGGACAACCTTCAAAGGGCAGATTTTTAAAAATATTGCCAGTGATGACACTACCTCCACACCAGACTCGCTTGGCAGACATGTAGCAGCTCATGTCAAAGCATTTAAATGAATTGCTAATAATTCAGAAAAGCCCACAGATGTAAAGAGCTGAATAGTACAGTTTTCATAGAGAGTAAACAGTGGGTGGCACAATTACAGGGGACTATATAGATGATGGCTCTTGGGTAGATATCCTCTAGAATAACGTACCACCATCTCCACAGCATCCTGGACAACATTCCAAAGGAATTTCACGTGATATAAGCCAGTGATCAGAGTAGTCGAGTGGAATGTTTTACAGCTTATTTCCAGACATAACCAACTGTTGACCACCATCATTACACACTAGGCACAAAGCCAGTTTAAGAATTTTGGGGAGGGCTTGCAAGATGGTTCCCTGGAATGTATCCCAAACAAATACATTTGATATAAAAGGAGTGTGTTTATATGGATTTTACTATCACTCAGCTTCCTGTGGAAGAAGTGGAGCTCAGCTCCTTGTTCCTTTCTGCCCTAGTAGCTGGTTAACATGGATTGCTGCTTCAAGGCTACTTCTTGTGGAAAAAGAGCTAAACAATTTTTATTAATGAAAGCTGAGATTCCCCTCTCTGATAGCTGTGGTCCAAAGAAGAAATCACAAACAAAATGTACTCAAACGCACTTAATGTCTGCATAAATAGGTCACTGCTGGTCAAATTATTCAATGAAAATAAATTAACTGATGAATATGGCTGTTTTTTTCTATCCACGAGTCATTTGTGACATGACCCTGATTTCAGGAAAGTAATTGTTTATTGATAGGCATCCACTGAATGATTATTGCAAAGAAATTTTAGACTACATATTGTTCACCTTGCCATTCACTGTTTGCAACGTGAGGCTGTGTTCTTACCTGTATTTAATCTAACCATGTAAATACTTGTGGCACCTTAGAGACTAACAAATTTATTAGAGCATAAGCTTTCGTGAGCTACAGCTCACTTCATCGGATGCATTTGGTGGGTTTTTTTCCCACCAAATGCATCCGATGAAGTGAGCTGTAGCTCACGAAAGCTTATGCGCTAATAAATTTGTTAGTCTCTAAGGTGCCACAAGTACTCCTTTTCTTTTTGCGAATACAGACTAACACGGCTGCTACTCTGAAACATGTAAATACTGTGTACTTTGCATGTATATTAACCCAAATAATGGCTTGATCTAAATCTCACTGAAGTTAATGTGATTCTTAACTTCAATGGACTTTGGAGTAGGCCCAAAATACATGGCATATGCAAAAGTAAACAAGAGCTTTCATTTTAACGTTTTATTCAAAGAGATGCTCTTCTCACCCTTTCATTTATGCCAAGCTATTGTGACATATAGCACCTACTTACTGATGGGAAGTAAGTACACCTACCTACACTACTGTCTTTCAGAAATAATGTGTCAGCAACACACTAGAACAACTCACAGTAAAACCATATATATATTTACAAAATAATGTAAGTAGGCAGGGCTGATGGCAGTGCCTATTGTTAATATTGCCCAACACTTTGCATTATAAGACTCTATTTTCAGTTGCTTATAACTTTATCAAACTTAAACCATTTGGGCTGAAATTTTCCATGCTTTAGGCTGAAATGTTCAGGGTATCTGTTTCAGGCTGAAATGTTTTGGGAAATTTCAGCCAAAACAGTTCTGCTGTTTCCAAGAACTAGGGTAGTGAAAAGACATTTTTTGCCCATGTTAAATTCTGGCAACATTTTTCTTTGAGAAGCTCTGGCATTCCCATGGAAAGGGGTGTTCCCTTTGTCTCAGAATGTGTTTTTTGCTGCCCCCAGGACAGTCCACTGAAATCTGGCCAAGTTATAACCCTTTGAAAACTTAACCCAACTGAAAGACTCCTCCAGGGAGTTGAATCAGGTCCTTTATTACATACAATCTGTAGTAATCAGCTTGGAACTTGGAGGAAGAAGAGTTGGAGGTGGAACCCACAAGTCAGCCTATATGCACAGGGCTGAAATGCTAGCTGTAGTTCAGCATTTCTGTAAATAGTTCTCTTAATGAACACTTAGTTTAGTTTTACAAGCACACTGTACTCTCATGTTATTACCCAGCACATGCAGTGAAAATGGAAGATACCTATAACACATTTTCACAACACTTTTTCTCCTATGTCCTGACAAACCAGCCTGGAAAGTGACTGCTTCCTTTAACACAGTGGTTCTCAACCAGGAGTAAGCGTACCCCTGGAATACACAGAGGTCTTCCAGGAGGTACATCAACTTATCAAGATATTTGCCTAGTTTTACAACAAGCTACATAAAAAGCACTAGCAAAGTCAGTACAAACTATAATTTCATACAGCAATGACTTGTTTATATTGCTGTATATTACTATACACTGAAGTGTAAGTACAATATTTATAGTCCAATTGATTCATTTCATTATTATTTGGTAACAATGAGAAAGTAAGCAATTTTTCAGTAATAGTGTGGCTGTGACACTTTTGGATTTTTATGTCTGATTTTGTAAGCAAGTAGTTTTTAAGTTTTAAGAAACTTGGGTGTATGGAAGACAAATCAGAGTCCTGAAAGAGGTACAGTAATCTGGAAAGGTTGAGTGCCACTCCTTTAACACGGGTTATTTCAGTTACAGGGTAAATTGGGATTGTGTGGGATTATCTGGGGACCGTTTGAGGATCATCCTTGATCATCTTTGATCAGCCTCAATCAGCTTTGTGATCACCCTATCCCTGTGTGATTAATGTGAGGGTAGGGCTGACCTAGGAGAGAAGGCCTTAAAAGGCAGAGGCTAAGCGACCAAGGGACTGCAAACGGGGGAGTGTGAGAGGGAGTTTGTAAGAGGGAGTTGTAATATAATCGCTATGGTTAGGAAGGGCCGCATCGCCTGTGCCAACACTGCTCCTCTCTCCTCCACTTGCGCCTGTATCCAGACAGGCCACCTAACCGTGGATGCCTCCACCCAGATTCTGGTGTGGATTTGCAGAGACTGTGGCCTGCATTTCCCATTCACAGAAAGCCAGGCTGGGGGGACCATCCAGTGTGAAAGGTGCAGGCTGGTGGAATTTCTCAGGAAGCAAATGGGAGAGCTACAGGAGGAGGTGGCTAGGCTGAGGAGCATCCGTGCCCATGAGGAATTCCTCGAGAGTATTCATATGGAGACATCCAAGGCTGAGGAAGCTATCTAGCTATAGAGGATTGCTATCACGCCACTGGGGAAGAGTATATGGCTCTGTCACAGGGAGGATACTGGCAACTGCTTACTTCTGGCAGCAGGCAGTGCTCCACCCCTACTCCCAATCTACCCACCATGGTGATGGAAAACCCATATGCTTCCCTGGCAACGAGCGATGAGGAATCACCCCCAAAGGTGGAGGAGGAGAAGCCATGTACCCCCAAGGCTGGGAGGATTGCAGCCACCACTTCCAGGAGGAAACATAGTGGTGGCTGTGGTGGTCAGTGACTCTCTTCTGAGGGGGATGGAGGCACCCATCTGTAGCCCTGACATGGCATCCTGGGAGGTATGCTACCTGCCAGGGGCCCATATCCAAGACATTATGGAGGGATTGTTGAGAATCATCTGGCCCCCTTACTATACCCCATGCTACTCATCCACGTGGGCACTAATGATACTGCGAGGTATGACCCTCAGCAGATCAGAAGTGACCACAGGGCTCTGGGAGTAAGGGTGAAGGACTTGGGAGCAAAGGTGGTGTTCTCATTGATCCTTCTGGTCAAGGGTAGGGGCCCAGGCAGAGACAGATGCATCCTGGAGGTGAATGTCTGGCTGCGAAGATGGTGTCACCAGGAGGGCTTCGGCTTCCTTGACCATGGGATGCTGTTCCAGGAAGAAGGACTGCTAAGCAGAGATGGGGTCCACCTATCAAGAAAGGGGAAGAGCATATTTGGATACAGACTGGCTAACCTAGTGAGGAGGGCTTTAAACTAGGTTGAAGGGGGCCAAAACCCAGAGGTAAGTCAAGAACATGGAGACCTGGAATAAGGTTCAGAATTTGGGGGGATCATGGGCTGTTATAGCAGCGATAAAGGAGAGACAAGACACAACTGGGTGGGGGAATCAAATCAGTATATTAGATGTGTGTATACTAATGTGAGAAGTATAAGGAATAAGCAGGAAGAACTTGAAATGCTAGTAAATAAACACAACTATGACATAGCTGGCATCACAGAGATCTGGTGGGATAATACGCATGGCTGGAATATTGGTATAGAAGGGTACAGCTTGCTCAGGAAGGACAGGCAGTGAAAAGAAGGAGGAGATGTTGCCTTACATAAAAATGTATAGACTTGGACTGAGGTTGAGATGGAAATAGGAGACTGACTTGTTGAAAGTCTGTAGGTAAGGATAAAAGGGATAAAAAAACAAGGGTGATGTCCTGACAGAGGTGAACTACAGACTACCTAATCAGGAAGAAAAGCTGGATGAGGCTTTTTTAAAACAACTAATAAAATCATCCAAAGCACAGGACTTGGTGGTGATGGGGGACTTCAATTACTCAGACATCTGTTGGGAAAATAACACATAAGGGCACAGATTATCCAACAAATTCTTGGAATGTACTGGAGACAACTTTTTATTTCAGAAGGTGGAGAAAGCTACTAGGGAAGAGGATGTTCTAGATTTGATTTTGACTAATAGGGAGAAACTGGCTGAGAATTTGGAAGTGGAAGGCAGCTTGGGTGAAAGTGATCATGAAAAGATAGGACTCATGATTCTAAGGAATGGTAGGAGGGAGAACAGCAAAATAAAGGCAATGGATTTCAAGAAGGCAGACTTTAGCAAACTCAGGGATTTGGTAGGTAAGATCCATGGAAAGCAAATCTAAGGGGAAAACAATTGAAGACAGTTGGCTGTTTTTCAAAGAGACATTATTAAGGGCACAAGAACAAACTATCCCACTGTGTAGAAAAGATAGGAAGTATGGCAAGAGACCATCCTAGCTTAACCAGGAGATCTTCAATGATCTAAAAATCAAAAAAGAATCCTACAAAAAGTGCAAACTAGGTAAAATTACAAAGGATGAATATAAACAAATAACATAAGTATGTAGGGACAAAATTAGAAGGCACAAAACAAGATCAAATGAGCTAGAGACATAAAGGGTAACAAGAAAACATTCAACAAATACATTAGAAGCAAGAAGAAGACCAAGGACAGGGTAGGCCCATTACTCAATGAGGGGGGAAAATAATAACAGAAAATGTGGAAATGGCAGAGGGGCTTAATGACTTCTTTGTTTCAGTTTTCACCCAAGAAGGTGGTGGTGATTGGACGTCTAACATAGTGAATACCAGTGAAAATGAGGCAGGATTAGAAGAGGCTAAAATAGGGAAAGAACAAGTTAAAATTACTTGGACAAATTAGATGTCTTCAAGTCACCAGGGCCTGATGGAATGCATCCTAGAATACTCAAGGAGCTGAATGAGGAGATATCTGAGCCATTAGTGATTATCTTTGAAAAGTCATGGAAGACGGGAGAGATTACAGAAGACTGGAAAAGGGCAAATATAGTGCCAAACTATAAAAGGAAAATAAGGACAACCAGGGAATTACAGACCAGTCAGCTTAACTTCTGTACCTGGAAAGATAATGGAGCAAATAATAAAGCAATCAATTTGCAAACGTCTAGAAGATAATAAGGTGATAAGTAATAATCAGCATGGATTTGTCAGGAACAAATCATGTCAAACCAGTCTGATAGCCTTCTTTGACAGGGAACAAGCCTTGTGGATAGTGGGGAGGCAGTAGACGTGGTATATCTTGACTTTAGTAAAGCTTTTGATACTGTCTCGCATGATCGTCTCATAAACAAATTAGGGAAATGCAACCTAGATGGAGCTACTATAAGGTGGGTACAAACTGGTTGGAAAACCATTTGCAGAGAGTAGTTATCAGTGGTTCACAGTCATGCTGGAAGGATGTAATGAGTGTGGTCCCTCAGGGATTAGTTCTGAGTCCAGTTCTGTTCAATATCTTCATCAACGATTTAGATAATTGCATAGAGAGTACACTTGTATACTTTGTGGACGATACCAAGCTGGGAGGGGTTGCAAGTGCTCTGGAGGATAGGATTAAAATTGAAAATGATCTCTAAAAACTGGAGAAATAGTCTGAAGTAAATAGGCTGAAATTCAATAAGGACAAATGCAAAGGACTCCATTTAGGAAGAAACAATCAGTTACACACATACAAAATGGGAAAAGACTACCTAGGAAGGAGTACTGCAGAAAGGGATCTGTGGGTCATAGTGGATCACAAGCTAAATACATTGTTGACTCATAACACTTGCAAAAAAAAAGCGAACATCATTCTGGGATGTATTAGGAGGAGTGTTGTAAGCAAGACATGAGAAGTAATTCTTTCACTCTACTCTGCACTGATAGGCCTCAACTGGAGTACTGTGTCCAGTTCTGAGTGCCACATTTCAGGAAGGATATGGACAAATTGGAGAGAGCCCAGAGAAGAGAGACAAAAATGATTAAAGGTCTAGAAAACATGACCTATGATGGAAGATTGAAAAAATTGGGCTTGTTTAGTCTGGAGAAGAGTGAGAGGGCACATAACAGTTTTCAAGTACGTAAAAAGGTTGTTACAAGGAGGAGGAAGAAAATTGTTTTTCTTAACTGCTGAGGATAGGACAAGAAGCAGTGGGCTTAAATTGCAGCAAGGGGGGGTTAGGCTGGACATTAGGAAAAAATTCCTGTCAGAGTGGTTAAGCACTGGAATAAATTGCCTAGGGAGGCAGTGGAATCTCCATCTTTGGGGATTTTTAAGAGCAGGTTAGACAAACACCTGTCAGGAATGATCTAGATAATACTTAGTCCTGCCATGAGGCAGAGGATTGGACTAGATGACCTCTCAAGGTCCCTTCCAGTCCTATGATTCTATGAAAATGTCTTTTAATCTGAAGTATGCATGTTCTAAAATTTGATTTGATTCTTTGATTCTTGTCTGTCAATTTGAGTGATGAAGGGGCCAAATGAAGTCTGTCCACCACTTTCTGTCTTGTACGAGCTTTATGGCTTCATTCATTTTTAACCCTTTTTGTTCTTTGTCATTTTTCACTGTGTCTATCCAACGCATCCTCAGTCTTCCTCTATTTCTAATCCGTTGCACTCTGTATGTACCACCATGTATGGTATCCTTTCTGGGTCCATTCTTGACATGTGTCCAAACCCTCACAGTCATCTTTTTTGAATCTTCTGTAATAGGGTTATTTCGTAATCGATTTAGTTGGGGATTGGTTCTGTTCTGAGCAGGGGGTTGGACTAGATGACCTCCTAAGGTCCCTTCCAACCCTGATACTCTATGATTCTTGTTCTAGATATTTTTTTATGTCTTCATTTCTCATTTTCTGACTCTTGAACCTCTCAATACACCCTTCTTCCAGTGCATTACTGAAGTCAAAAATCTTTTGTTCATTACCTTTCCTCATACTCCAGCATTCCAACTTTTACAGCAGTATCAGCACGACAGTTCTCATAGACATTGATTTTTGTTTTTATTGAAAAGTCTTTAGCCTTCCAGATCTGTGGATTTTTCCAAATACAGTAGCAGCTATTCTGTCTTTGTGTGTGTGTGTGTGTGTGTGTGTGTGTGTGTGTGTGATCTTCACAATTTCCATTATTTGATACTAGTCCTCCTAGGTAAGCACATTTTCCCATTTGTTCTACTTCTTTGTCTCTGAGTTAGATCTTTGCCTCTTTCTCTTATCTTTCAATTGCCATAATTTTTCCCTTCTCCATGTTGCATTCAATCTGAATTTGCATTAAACCAGCTTATTTTAAAATGAATTTATTGCTCCTGAAATGTTCTTTGCTCAATAGGCACTAAATCTAAATCTTACGTCAAAGAGTAAGTATAGTCTCCTCAAAATACTTTCTCCCACTGATATCTGAAAAAGGGACCATGAGAGAAGTTGAATATTGGGACAGAGTTAAAGGTCTATGAGTGAAATTATGATGCCATTGAAGTCAATGAGAGTTTTGCAATTGACTTCAATGATGACTAGATTTTATCCTCTATCTTATGTCAATGGTCTGGGGGTGGGTTTTTTCCCCCCGGGGGGAGAGATTTGCATTTATTTGTTCCATAGATTGAAATGCCCTGGCAAGGCAGTATTTCAGTCAACAATTTTAATGATGTATAATTATTCTTAGCTTTTGAAAATGTCACAAATAGTTCCACTTCACATGATAGCATGTGCTTACTAAAGAAATACTGATGAACAGTCTTGACTCCCAATTCCTAAGTGTAATGTTATGGGCTCCTGAGTAAAAGGGAAGCACTTCTGAGAAGTGAAAATAAGTATAAGTCAAGGAAGATTAATAATTATTAAAATTTAAAAATGCAGATGTTGAGGCTTCAAAGTTGTTATCCAGGGATTTACCTACAATGCTTTAATTATGCTGATCTTAAAATGATTGCTTTGTTGTTTGACTTCCTTATATGACAAATACAATACAAAATGGGATAATATATCTCCCTGTTAGTGAATTTATCTGGGCATGCTTCTGCAGCATAAACACAATACTACTGAAATGCAATATCTAGGAGCTAGATTCTGGCACCACAAAGGGACTGGAAAACTTTCCTAATAGGGTAGCTGGGTATTTCTTGGCATGGGGATATTTCCTGATATAAAACCAGCATAACAAGCTCTTGTATGTCCTCCTCTCCTAGTGGAGCAGAGTACCAGGGCATGGCCAGAGCATGCTCTGTCCTGGTCAGCTTTATAGCCCTATGGGTCTGTTAATACCAATGCAAGTTAGTGTAATCTCAAGCCTGCTCTAATGTGCACCAGGGGCCAAACCATTCCTCCCTCCCCTGGTTCTGCTCTGACTGCAGCGTGGCCAGACCCAAGGATTGGAGCCCACATCTTCCATCAGGTCAACCAATGGAAGGTAGGGAAAAGAAAGAGGAAAACCTCATGAGGTGAGGTTCCTCTTGTGGAATTTTAACCCCATTCTTCTCTTGGGAGGGGCTGGGACCCCCACTATGGAAGAAGCAGAGAGTCTTGGCCCCTGTGCCCTGCAGGGTCACCAAAATTGGTGGGAAATTTGGGGCATCCCATGGATCCACAGAACTCACCCATGGAGAGATCCTGTGGCTCGTCTACTTCTTGGTCTCCTGCACCTCTTCCTTCAGCTCTCTCTGACATGGCTCACAAGGAACTATTCTTATAGGCCTTCCCCCGATGGCCATCCCACTTAGTCATGTCCCATAGCACAGAAGGACTCCACACAGGTGCTAATACAGCTGTAGGTTATCAACATCTGGGCAGATGTACTACTTGGTTGAGCGGGACAATGCACATCCATTCAGCTCAGATCTTCCCTTCTGTCTTCTGCCTGTTATGCTCACTCACGGGTCACTTGCCAAAAGCTGGCCCTGTTCTGCAGCCAATAAGACGCAGGACCCTGTACATATCTTCACAAGATGTAGCTGTCTTGGGCAACCCCTCCCACACCCCAAAATGTTTACATAGAAGCAGTAAGCTCTGCAACATCCAAACGAGCACTGGGTTGATCCTGCACTCTTACTCTAGTCTAGACTCCCACCAAAGAGTTAATGTAAAATGTGCTTTGGCAGAGGTGTTGTATTAATATCAAAAAAATTCAGTGTCTACAAGGAATGCAGAATTGTACCCAATATATGTATGCCCGTCTTGAACTCCCCAATAATAAATCCAGCTTTAGCCATGCTAAATTTGATAAAATAGGTTGTGCCATCTCTGAACAAAATGACTCCTGTCATCCACTATAATAAGGGTGGCTGACAGCCATCAGACTGCTCTGGAGTGATGAGGAGCCTGAGAAATACAACTAAAAATCATCTGCATGACACTGACACTTTAATCCTTTCTGCTGAAAAGGTGGCCAGTCAGAAATCCAGAGAAGCAGGCAGGAGGGGGGGATGAGGGGGACACAAGGCCTCACGCTGATTTCTGCAGAGTTCCATAATTCTGCCACCTGGGAGTCAAGAATGATGAATTAAATGTCACCAGCTGCACGTGATACACAGCAAATGGTGCCAAAAAACTTGCTACATGATCTAATCGCAGCCAGCAGGCCTAAGGCATCTCAGCTTCAGAGTGTACCATTCACTGAGCCAAGCTGAGATCACCTATTTCCAACGGTTAGGAAGAGGAAATGTAATCTTTCGGTTGGTTAAATATTTTGCTTGTTCACATCAGTGACGAACAGCCTAAGTCCTAACAAGAATTTTGGGGCAGGCAGAAAAATAGATGCTCCTTCAGCAGTTTTGCTACCATGCTAATATTGGCCCTGTAAAGCTGAAACTCACTTTCTGGAGCAACAGTCATGGTGAACGGCGCATTTCGTCACAAGCCTTCATTAATATTCTAAAAATCCATACACTAAAAATGGCACCAGCCCTTAACGCAGCCTCTCCATCATTGTGTGGTTTAGTCAGGTCACCATTAAAATGTCAACATTTGCCACCAGTTGCCACTCGGTGGGGGGGGGGGGGCAGTTACCCCAGCTGCTTCCCTATCCTGCAAGCAGTACTTGCTACCTGTTTCACTGAAGCAAAATGCAGTGACAGAAGTTATCGGATGGGATGCCAATTCTTTTCAGGGAGCAAGAAAAAATGGAAGATTGTCAGAAAACTTTCACCTAGAACTCCTGGGAAGGGAATACAGTTGAGTGCATTGTCAGAGTACATAGATCTGTCTACAGCAGCTCATTACTCTGCACCATTATTGCATCTGGATTGTCATTGTCACCTTGCAGTTACAGAAAAAGTCCCTGACACTCAAGATATTTATAAAAAGAAAAGGAGTACTTGTGGCACCGTAGAGACTAACAAATTTATTAGAGCATAAGCTTTCGTGAGCTACAGCTCACTTCATCGGATGCACGAAAGCTTATGCTCTAATAAATTTGTTAGTCTCTAAGGTGCCACAAGTACTCCTTTTCTTTTTGCGAATACAGACTAACACGGCTGCTACTCTGAAACCTGTCAAGATATTTATAAATACTATAGACATTGGCAGATTGATGCTCAGATCTCTTACTTAAGAGTTTAAACCAAGTTTTTTTTTCAACAGAATTAACTATAATTCCAAAGTATATTCTAAAAACAGGATACATATAGACTATTCTATATAACTACTTTATTGGTGGGGTGTATTAGAAATGCACATCATAGAAAGGTGAACAGATTGGGTATGGCAGCCTTTAGTAACATTAGAATGGTTCTCCTAAGTTTCATTGTATATTTGCACACATAATCCTTATCTCAGAAGAATGTTGATCCTAGAAAAATCTTTATGCAGATCAAGAAAAACAGGCCTACATAGAAAGCATAGTACAAAAAAAATATAACTTAAATCTTGTGTAACCTTTCTCATCACCCTAATCTCATTAATATGAAGCAATTTCTGAGATGGAGAAGAGCTGATAACAGCATTGGACTCATGAGATATTTCTGTTTTCCATCCATCAGGCAGGTAATTGCGGGAGTTATGACTTTGTTAGGCAGAAATGCACAGCTCTAAAGAACTGATAACTGAGCTTCTCGGTGAGCAGACAATAGAGAAGCATCCAGTAATTGAATACATCAATATGCTTTCATATCTCATACAGCTTCAGTGCACTGGACAGGCTTGCATTAGACATAATCATATTTTGATCAGTAGAAAATAGGAGTTGGATGAAATAATATCAATTTTATTTACAGGGCAGGGAAGAAGCCATCCAGTCTGACAGAAAAAATGATTTTTTTAAAAATCTGCCTTTGAACTGGCTCCGAGCTTTGATTTGGTGGCAAATGAATTTATAACTCATTTACATCAGCTGCCTGGCTCTTTTCAAAGCCCAGAACATTAAGCAGAATCCTGCTTGGAGGAATAAATATACAATCAACCCAATAAATGGTGACAAAACAGCCCTCGCTAGCTCCTTACAACTTTACGTGGCGTCAGCCTGCAGGGAACGCTTGATATTCAGTACAGATGCAATGTATTGATTTGCAATACCCTTGGGCCAAAGAGCACATTTTGTGTGGTGTTGGAATAAGTGTTTAATTTTTCTTCTGAGTTTTTTTTATTTGCAAATGAAATCTGAAGCTCCTGGCAACAGAGGAGAGATTATTGGAAGAAGAAGGAAAAAAGGCTGATTCACATTCGATTGAAACAGGCATCTTTTCACTGCAAAGCTGACAGCCGATGCAGTCTAGTCAGGGTTCTCAAAGGAGATGGGCAGCGCAGGGTGGCACCGTGGCACAAAGTGGAATTGGTGTCTGTGTAAGGGAGTTAGTGTCTGGCCTCAAATAGGATAAGAATTTTCTCAGCGTGAAAAAGCTGGAGTTTCTGGTTCTCTACAGGGGGCAGTGCAGGGTTGCTGGGAGGAGACATCCCATTCTCCCCAATGTAGGCCTAGTGTGCAGGGCTTCCATCCAGTCCCACTCCCCCATTTCCAGCTTCCATGGCTTGGAATAGCAACTGAATCCCTGAACCAGTTGTTCCAGCTACTAGGGCCACTGGATCCATGCGAATGTGGCCTTGACCTTTGCACTTTCATTTTGGCCTGGCATGTGGGTCATTTTTGAATGGTGTAGGATGGCAGCTGGCAATTGTTGTATTGCCACTGGCTGGCTTCCCCCTTGAGAGCCCCTGTGTGGGGCTAACTGATATGGAAGATCTAGCACCAGCCATCTGTACTGGGGTGTGTTGAAACAGATCTTTAATGGCCCACAGCTGTGCAGACTGTTAAAGGTGAAAATTCGGAAACCAATATGCTTAATGCATAATAATTTATTTGAGAGAATCACACAAGCAGTAAAGGTTACATAATACACATCTCCTTAATAAGCCTCAATTCCCCAAGCATAAACCTTCAGTAACTATGTTGGCCTTACACAGTATCCTGATTGGCAAACAAAGCAGGTATAGCTATCAGTTCTAGAGGGAGATTTCTTTTCATCTCTTCTTTTCCCCTTTCAGGTACTTGGTTTGTCAAATGTCCCCCGAAGCAGGATACCCTGAGGCCTTCTGGTTCAAATGTCCTACAAAAGTCCCTCATAGCAAAGTCTTGGTTACTCCGAGGCCTTCTGTCTCACAGCGTTACGAAACTCTTCAGATATTAACTGGGGGACTAACTAACTAATTTACTTTGCTTAGTATTTATACCTTTTGTTCTGAAAGGAATCATATGTCCAAAAATATTCCATGTGGGCATTTTATTACTGGTTTTTTTTCCTATATAATATTTTAGAAGGGGGGTTGCAAAACAGACACAGACCAAAGCTTAATCAATGTTTACCCTCTCATCAATCATTCAGTTGAGCTCTTTGCATGAGGGGTCATTTTGACCCAGGTCGGCCTGTACCAAGCTCATTAATAGTATGTTTTTATGTTTTCCTTATTTTGAGAGCTGGCCCCCCCTGGCTGATATATTCCAAAGTTTGATGTTGAAACATATACACAAATCGAGCCATTTCAGCACTTCCAATAAATGTCTACATCATCTATCTAATGCTAAGAGAATCCTGCTCCCAGAATCCTCTAGCAAATTCAGACGTACCAAGCCATACCAAACTCATGCTTACCACATTCATTCATATCAGCCACAGTAATTCATAATAATTTGGCACCGTCCCAACAGGGTGTATTTCACTTTAATGTACAGATTAGAAGGAACATTTGCCATATCTTCATATGGACTAATGGATATGATCTTATCCAAAAGCTTGCCACGCTATCCCTTTGCTTGTGAGTTTTGACAATGATCCAGAAAATGCAAACCTAGCATTTCTTCTCCAATAAGCATATTTGTATTGGGTTTATTAGAAGTATGAGCTTGTCAGTGCTTACATTTGAATGGAGCCTGGTAACTAAACTCTGCAGTGAAATGAGGCAGAAAGTCATGACAAGAACCATGGCACATAAGGCACATGTTTGTAACAGTCAGGGCAATGAACTACTGGAATGAATTACCAAGGGAAGTGGTGGATTCTCCATCTCTTGAAGTCTTCGTATCAAGACTGGGTGCCTTTCTGGAAGCTATGCTTTAAGCAAACACAAGTTATTGGGCTTAGAACAGGGACAACTGGGTGAAATTCTATTGCCTGTGATATACATGAGGTCAGAGCTGATCTAATGATCCCTTTCAGCCTTAAAATCTATGAATGTAGAAAAAGAGTTCTCCGCTACCAAAAATGCTCTAATTTTTTCACAGTTATCCTGTTTTTGAATTAAACAATATAATTGGACTCTCAACCTTCTTTTTTTGGCCTCTCATATCTCTGCTTCATTTTAATCTGAGATGTTGCTGGTCATCATCCCACGATGTAGATTAGTTGCCTTTGGCAAATACTGGGGGAGGGATTTCAGTTACTTGATGGGAGCATGCCCTGCTATTGGTTTTTGTTTTGTTTTGTTTTTATTTAGCATAGCTTCCAATGGGCAAAGAGGTTTGGGGTCATGTTAGTTTGAGCTGGGGTTCAAACTAAATCTTATTCATCCCCACTTTGTAGCAGCCAAGCGTCATTCCCACTGGGCACATAACAGATGGACACAGACTACCCAGTTGTGGATTGTGGGAGGCAGGGAGCTTCAAATCAAAGAATTCTCCTTCCTTCCGGAAGTTCTGAAATTCATTTACAGGGAGCTTTTATTTCCTTTCCTTGGGCCTGTCTTAGTGGGTCAGCTGAGAGGTCAGCTGACTGTGGAGCCAACATATATATCTTTTCACATGCCACATGCTGATGCAGCATCTCTTTTATTGTTCTTAACATTAAATGGTGGACCATATCGTGCAAGCTATTTTTTTGCCCATCCCTAGTTGTCACATCACTTATTTGAATCTATCCAGCAAAACGTTGTAACGAAATGAGGTCAAAGGCAAGAGAGAGCAAATGAAGCCATCTTGGGGGAGGCATCTCAAAGGGAACAGCTCCCCTGCCCCATTAGAATGTTCATGCCTCGTTCAAGGAAATAAATATCTGTCCTGAAACATTTTAGTTTACTGCACCAATAATATTTCCTAGTGGCTTTCAATGCAAGGATAAGCACAAAGAGTCCAGGACTAGCACATCCCTACTTAAATCATAATGTATTAGCAGTTTTAAACTCCTTGGGACCTTCAGACAACCATGGTATTGGAAAACAATGAATCAGACATTTTGCAAGTACAGTACTAAGTGGCTAATAAGAACTCCACTTGAGAAGCTTATTAGCATGACTGCATTATAACAGTGTATGCTCAAAAGAACGGTTATGCATTAGTGTTAGGGGCTCTGGTATTGAATATCTTGCAGGGTATTTTAATATGATAGAAAGCTTTTTCCTTTTGAAATGTAATCATCGTCTTACCACCTAATGAAAAATCTGGCTTTGGACCAAGTTTGTCACGTGAGGCCTGCAAGATGTTTGTATTTTTTATTGTGTTCATTCATTATGTATACCGAAATTGCAATGCAGGGAATAAAACTTTCCCAACAGAAGATAGCTGTTCATTTATTTGGTCAAAAATAATAAATAAAATAAATAAATGGTGAAACCAATTTTGTCAGGATCCCTTTTTATCCCCTTTCATCTCATTAATTTGTGCAGCCGCTTAATTCACTGAAGAACATCCTGCAGAAAAAGACACTTTAAGCCGCATGATTTCCTCGGCAAGGGGGTGGCTAAAAACAACTTCAGTTTATGTCAAGCTGGCTCCTGTCAGAACGCTGACTGAAGCCACAATCAAGCCTATCTCCGTAATAGTCTATTGCAACAAATTGCTCTCCACTTGTAGAACTCTGGATTCCAAATGGGAAGGGGGATCTCATTCTCTCTTGGTTCTAAGAAAGGCATATGTATTACTCCCAGTGAGGCTTGGTTTTGCTTTATGCCTCATGCATAGAAATACTCAGCTATGGGACTACTGTGTACATGTGTCAGCGCTGACATACTCTGCCTACTGGTGAGCATTGTGAACGAACGAAGGCTTTTTATGGTGGTGGCAAAGGGACAAAGCATGCCCCCAAATCTATGCACATGTTGGACGGTTCACCTATGAACCTCAACCCCTCCTTTCCAGCATGGGGCTCTTTTGCCTGCATGGCGCAGTCTTTCCAGATCCCAAGGAGAGTGCTCCATAGGGTCAGGAGCCATGTGAGAGGAGGGAATGGGGAGTGGGCTGTTGTGTGGGAGCACGGCTCTCTAGCAGAGACTCCCTGATTTAGTGATAAAGTAATTAATGCCCCCTATACCTCCAGGGAGAGCAGGAGGAAGGGTGTCTCTTGGCAAGCCTTAGACATAGAGCTATGTCTGAATCCCCTTGAGTATGCTTAGACCCAACTAATTCCCTCAGAACTATGTGCACCAGATCCACTGAAATCAGTGTAAGTTCTGTGGGGAGTTAAAACTGAGCAAGGACTTCAGGATGTGATTTGTTGACAGAAGCCTATGGCCCTTAGTAGCCAAGACTAAATACCAGTAATTTAAATGAGGTCTGGGTTTAATCTCCTTTAATAACAGCAAGATCATTTTTATTTTTAAAAGTACATGTTTTTATTAAATTAAGATTCTAGTTTAGAAACAAAAACAACAATCTGTAATTGGATGAAAATGGCATTATTTTTTAAGCCTTTCTAACTCAAAATTATTGAACAATTTGTCATTTTTATAATTTAATAAAACGGCTTTCTGGATTGACAGTTTATATGATGAGTTTAAAATAGCTTGAAATAAAACCCTAAAATTAGACTTTATAATGGGAAATAAATCTTAAGAATTGTGGCACTAATAACACATTTTTAAAGAAGTCAGTTGCAAAACTACAGAGGCATGGAAATAATTAATTGTTTTAGTGACTGCTTTAATATCAGTATCATGTTGTACATTATACTGATGTTTAATTTCTGACACCGTTAACAATTCGTGTTATGACGGTATCAGCCTAAATCTTGCTTCAGGCTGTCCAAAATATAAATGATCAGAGCGTTTAAAATAATAAAAATCATCCCAGTCAGGATGCTTTTAAAATGGCTCCTAGTAAAAGTTTATCCATCTGATCAATTTCAGGTGATTGACTTCTCTGTTTTTGGCAGTATGGGTTTTTCTTGTTTTTCTAAGTAAATAATCTTGAGTCAGGTTGGTGTTCATTCCTTTGATTGGAATCTTAATTTCGTTTCTGTCTGCGCTAAAAGTCACGAGTATACTTAAAATACTGTCAATTCTGCCTGCAAATTATCTCAAAGTGTTTCAGATTACAAGATAATCTATAATTAACTGGGCATTTTAGTTACTTTCCGCTTTGTCATTAACATTTTTGTAAATCAAAGAATATAAAAATCCTTGTAAATACAAACCCAAGCTGTAATGTTCTTTTACTGCTTTCCTTATTACTCATTACCACAACTGGTTTATTTGTTTGTTTCCTTATCATAGCACCCAGAAAAATTATATTTCCTTTTATCAGAGGGGTAGCCGTGTTAGTCTGTATCCACAAAAACAACGAGGAGTCTGGGGGCACCTTAAAGACTAACACATTTATTTGGGCATAACCTTTTGTAGGTTTTTTTTATTTGGGCATAAGAAGTGGGGTTTTTTACCCATGAAAGCGTATGCCAAAATAAATCTGTTAGTCTTTAAGGTGCTTCCAGACTCCTCATTGGTTTTATATTTCCTTTTGGCTCTTTTGGAGTTGACTGCAGGAAGGAAAGTTTTTTATTTTAGCAGAAAGGCAGTACAATGAGGCTTGTAGAGAATAAATTTTGCTTTCAGTAGTCATAATTTTCTTTATTTGGAAAATGATTTTCATGAAATAGCTAATTTCTTCGGTCCATGCAAGTATCTTTTAAACATCAGCACTAAAGACCAAATTTTTCAAGGTATGTAGGTGCCTAGGGGGAATTTCAAAACACATAAGCAAGTTAGGTGCCTACATTTTTAAAAGCAACTATCGATTTTAGGTGCCTCTATCTTTGGATGCCCACCTTGAGACACCTTCAGAAGACATGATTTTCAGAGGATGGGTGCTCAGCTCTTTCTGAGAATCAGGCCCCTTTAAGGTGTCTCAAATTGGTCACTCAAAGGAAGTAGGTATTCCAAACCACTAGCCACTTTTGAACATTTAGGGGAAGATTTTTCCAAAGTGCCCGAGGAATTTAGGAGCCTGACTGAAAATCTCCTCCTTGGGCCTTATGTACTTATGGATTAAAGAAAATATTTACATCTGTTCCCCCTATTTGCTGGAAGATATGCATAGCTGGTAGGATTATATCCCCACTTATCTGAATCTATAAAGGGCCAGATAAAGAGCATTTCTCCCAATATACAAGTCGACCAATTGAGATTTTAGGCCCATAGCTCTTAAAATGGGGCCACCTGTCTTTCAGAAAACTCAGTCTGTCCATGTTACTTAACCTAACTGTGAAGGTTGTAGAGATGATCCCTAGTAAAAACACTGTGAGTGTTCCATATCAGATGTAAAAAGCCCTCCAAATTGCATGTGTTCTATGGATTCATCTTCTAAGTGATCCAGGAGTATTCCTGCACAATTCCAGTAAACCACTCGTTTTAAAAATATATATAAAAAGCAAGCCCTTGCCTATTATTTTCAATTAATTGCCTTTCACAACTGAAAAAGGAAAATGAAACATTCAACCATTTTGATCCTTATGTTAATTATTGTCAATAAAGAACAGTACCACCTGCCTACTCTAGCAGAAAACATATTCTCAGTACAACAGCATGGAAACCAAGAGCAAAATGGCTCCTTTTCAAAAGCAAGCTCTAAATGATTAATCTTTTCCTAATAAATGCATGACAAATATTAACATGCAAGTATTATTTTACTTTTAAAGGAACACATTCACTATCCCATGTAAACACGACTTTTGCAGAAGCCAGCAGTCCCTGAGCTATCGACATACGCTACCTGAGGGAAAGCTGTGAGAGCTTTCCCATCTTCATCAATGGGAAGAAACCTACTTAGATGCTGCCACCATTGCTGCTTCACTCTTTACTGTGAGTGAAATTGTGGCATCATTAAAGTCAATGGGAGTTTTGCTCCGGATTTCAATGGGGTCAAGTTTTCGCTCTTATTCTCAGCATCTTTCTCAGGTGTCTCTTTTCCTGAAGTTGCTCAAATGCTGATTAAGAGTAAGATCTCTTTTATTGAGGGTGTGTGTGAGATTGGGCTGCATCTGGATGACAGACTAAGGTGATTATGCAATATTTAAATAGGAAGAATCATCTGCTTTTTTAAAGTAAAACAGACCTTATCTTCCACTTGTGCCTGGACAAAATGTATTTTGGACACATTTTGTTCACTCACAGGCTGGACTTAGACACTACAGAAAATCAGGATCTCAATGTCTAAGCATTTGATAGATTATTTTCCCTTGAAAAATAAAATATGGATAAAGCACAGCAACACTAAATGCAGATATCATGATTCCAGCATGAATGGTCATGATCTTTCTTAAAATACTTAACTTCCTATGTCCTTTTCACACATGACTGCATGCAGGCAATCAAGTTCTAACAAGTACACAAGAATACAAAATTTATCTTTGCTGACATACAGCATTTTCCATCTTGTCCATGTGCAACATTTTATATATTTCAGGAATTTCTGGAGCTTTTCCTGAACGTGCTGAGTTATAAGTTCTCAACAAAGCACTGGAGGAATTTACATTTTGGGGGGGAGAGAGGGTCTGTTTGTGAATTATTCATGGACAGTGTGAGAAATTTTTGACTTATTCCTATTCAAAATTATCATGAATTTCTTTGGCAAGTAATTCTTGACCTGCAGAATTTGGACTATGAATTTTGAACATTCTGATACAAAATTCTTTCTAAAATTGATGTTGTAACTGATATGTATTTTATAAGGTAGTGCAAATTAAGAATTGCATATTCATTTGGCATATTTGCAGTTCTCAGTTCATGCTGTGGTTCATGCATGTTGGTTTGCTATGAATGTCACCTAATTAGAGACGAGAAACAACAGCGAGATGACTTTCATAGATTATAAAGACAGAAGAGACTGTTGTGAACATCTAGGCTGACCTCCTCTGTAACACAGGCCAGAGAACTTCCCTGAATTACAGTGATTGCATTCCATTTGAATGATTTGATAAAGATTCCTTTTATTTAAAAGGGGGAATACCAATAGACCTGGCAATCAGTCAAACCAGTAGCATTTTTAAAAGTGGAATCACTATATGTAACAGCACAGAATGGACTGCAAATTTTAAAATGAAGAATAAATTTTGAAATTTTCTTTCAGTTAAATTCTCTTTTTGGGCCTGCTATTTGAGACGTGACAAGCATCTCCTGTGGGGTGCAGACTGCCCACAACTTCAATTTACTCCAGGGAGGGTTAAGGATGCTCATCATTTCTAAGCAGGGGCTCTGCACTTCTCAGGATCAGGCCCCTAAGATTAGCTCACAGATGTTTGTGGAAAGCAGACACGAATAGGCCATGAACAAAGCTGAACTGAAATTCACTTGTGAATTCAAATGAATATTCATGCACTTTTTTCCCATGTGTATTCAGCTCCATTTCTGAACCTTAATAAAAGGTCCAGTGAATAGTAGGTACATTGCATTAGGTCCTCATAACACATTACAGTCTGTTGACAAGCAAGTATCATCAGTACATGAAGCAAGCCAAGCACAAAATGGAAGAGCTCCTATTTTGATTTCGCTCGTACTGATATTGTCTTTCATTAAAAAAAGAATTCAGTGAGGGCTAATGTGTTATGCAAGCTGCAGAATAAACCTCAGCAAACTTTGCATTTAATTTTTTAACATATCTTACTATTTACAAAGTCTTTAATACAGAGTTTCAATAACATTTCCTGTTGCTGTTTACCACTGGGGCTGCGGAAGAAACATTAGAATTACAGAATTACTTATCAAAAACACAGCTGCCAGATAATCCATTCTTAGGCATTGATCTACATACCAGCAGCAATATGCCTTTAATGCCTTCCCACTCCTGCATTTACACTAATTTGCCAGCTGACTTCTTGATTAAGCAAATTGTTTATACATATTAATGGGTTCATGGAAAACTTTGTCCAAAACACAATGAAAATGGATGTATTCCATTTTGGCTTTCTTTTCCTTTCTTGTGGATTAAGTTGCTGTTTCTAACCATCAGAGCTTATACTGGGAGTCTGTTAAGGGCCAACTTGGAGTTCTCACAATCTCTCCCCAACCCTATATGGTTTTGGGTTGCTAGTCATGGAAGCAAGTATTGTTCCCCAAAATCCTCTGCACAGCATCATGCACCAATTCCAAACCAAAGAGCCTAATGCAAGTATTGATGCTGACCAGCATCCTTGTTCATTGTGTTAACAAAAAGAGACGTAGATGGGCACAGGGGCTGAACCACCCACCTTACTCCTCAAGGCATTCCTTTGAGTTCAACAATGAGGCATTTTGGTAGGATAGCACCACTCCACTGGCGAATGTCTTCATTGCTGACCATGCTGTCCCTATTCTGTGGATATGCAGAGGATTCCAGTGCAGAGCTGACAGTCCAGTCTCTCACATGAATGTTAAATACAGTGGGTTTTTGTTGTTGTTGTTCAAAGATCTTACTCATATGAGGCCTGATTTTGAGAAGGGCCAAGCTCCGTCCATTCCCTTGGTTTCCATGTTGGTTGTGGGTGAATGGATGTCTCCAGATTGGGTCCATGGTAGCCATTTTGGACTCATATTGAGGGTGACATGGTGCTAGCATGCAGATCCCTTTCAGAATCTGACCATTTCCGTTTGTCTCCAATATCCTCTTGATGTTCTTCCCTGGGCATCTGAAGCATTACTCTATACCCTCTCGTTGCTCCTTCTGGTTTCCATTCTGTTCCCTGACATGATAATCTTCATCCATTGAACTTCTATTGTTCCTCTTGGTTATCTGTTGTGGTACCTGCCTGAAAGTATATCCCTTCCCTTCTGCCTGCCCCCCTCTGAAGGTAATTTTGTATGGGGAGGGGAAGAAGACAGATGGAACATTTGTGTGAGGTTCAGCTCTTCCATGCTGATACCACCGCAACCTTGCTGGCAGCACTACTCTATATAGAGGAATACTGCCAATGCATCTTTGTGCTGTCAAACCTATTCAGGGTGGTACGAAGGAGCCAGTACAGAGTGGGAATACATGGGAATTAATGCTATTTCCTTTGGCTTTTCCAAAGGATACTGCTACCTAAAATGTCTCCCCAGAGCTACCTTCTCTTCTTCCCTTAGCCTTGCCCAGAGAGTCCCAGAAACACGTAATTCAGGTGGCTTCTACTCAGTCACAAAGTGGTGGCAAAAATGTCATTTAGGATAAGCCGAGTAGATTTCAGCCTATTTCAGTGGATCTTCCTATATTTTCCTTCCCTCTGGAGTAAGGAATCATCTGTCTCTCAGAATACACATTGTAGGAAAATATATATGCTACAGAGCATTTCTTTTTCCCAGACTGTCAACCTGGGGCTTTGTTTTACAGATGTATGACTCACTCACTGTTCTTGAAAGAGCAAGATAACCCCCTGAAAACGCAATGTGTCACAGGCATAAGTATTATCCACACTCTGATCATGGCATAAGTCAAAGAATGCATGTCTTAAATTGTTCCCTGCATGCCATCAAAGGTTTTAGATGCATATCTATACTTGAATCCATGTTAGGAACATTAGAGATCATAATCTCGTAATCTTGGATTAAGCATCTTCCATGTCTCATGTTAGCAATAATTATTGTGCATTTTGCTTCTTGGAGGATAGCTTGGTGTATTCTCTATCAGTGCTGCTGTCCAAAACCACATTTAAATGGCCCCCTTTTTGAGGCAGAGAACTCGGTTATGTCAGCCAAATAGGAAATCTGATGGGCAGTAGTGATTTGAGTTCTATGGATTCGCCATTCGCCATAGTTCTCTGCAATTTCTTCTCCAGAGGGCTCGTTTTTGACTTGGAAAAATAGGCTTGCACAGAACATTATCCATTCAACCTAAATAATATTTGCATAGTTTTTAAATAAAGAAATACACTATCACCAACAGAACATGATAGCCTCTCCCAGTAGCAAATGCTTGAACAAAAAGTGCTGGCATGCTATTTGAATCTCTACCAGCATGTGCTCATCACTGGGAAGTGGTATAAAAGCTGGGGTTTTGTTTAGAAATGGGTACCAGAGAACTGTACTGTCTGGGCACAAAACCACAGATGCCACAAGTTAGGAAATAGCCTCTTTGAGTAAGGACAGATAAGAAGGGGAAACCCCATTGAGGAAAAATGAAAACATATTTCTATCTTAAAAACCAGCATAATGTAGCAGTTTGTGCAGCAAGCAATTTTTTACCATCTAGGTATCCCTTTTTTATAGCCAACTGTAAATAACATTTACGAACTGTCCTCCGTGTTTCTTAACTTACCTTTCTTTACGTAATTTTCTTCATGTCCTACATAGTGGTATTTTCTAGTGTCTGAATCAATATTTTTTAGCGATCAAGTGCTTTTGCTATGAAAAAGCTTTTAGTACTGTTATGAAGCAGTCAATAATCATGACTGACCTTTGAAAGTTCTCAGACCTTAATTCTAGGCACTTGAAAAAGTGAATCTCTAATCGACTTTTCCTCTTGATAAGCTGCTTCAGAGAACTATTGTCAACAACAACAAAGACCTGGTCATTTAGTAAAGCCTCTTGTGTCAGGGACAGATTAATTTGAGAGTTATACTGTCTACTTATGCAGAAGAAGAAGCTTACCTTAGCATAGATGGTGAAAGTTAAACACAACGAAGACCACGCTCTATAGATGTAATTACTCCAGTTCAATGTAAAGACCTTGATTCTCCCTGAAATGGCAATTCTCAGTCCAGAGCTGTATCCAACCAAACACTGAGCTGCGGAGTTGGGGAACTGCAAAGCTGGAGTGCAGCTGAAATGGGAGGAGGGTGTATTGAAAGAACTGCTCTAGCCTTTCCCTATCACATCCCGAAAAGTCCACCACTAGGAATCCTCTGGGGAGCCAGCAAAAACTATGGCAATTCTGCTGTGCTTACAATGTTCTGTCCCCCATCCAAGGGGCTCTGTTTGGCCTAGATCTATTGCCTAATTCTGTTTGTCTGCAGATTTAGCACTGCACTGAATGACATTCAGAATGGAGAGGGTTATCAACACACCAGCAAGAGAAGTTTGTAAAGGAAACTTAAATACCGCAATTGCTACAGGGACACAGACAGTGCTAGTATTGACCACCAGCCTCAATTGCATCAAGATAATGTTGCAAGATGCATTAATCAAAATAAATTATAATCTACTGACACAGAGAGATTTTGTACATATTCTAAAGAGGGGAGCAGAACTGGGATAGAGCTCCTGGCATCAATAGATCCTTGAAGGAGAAGCCAGCTCCTTTTGCTCCACAGGTGCACCTTTCACCCAAGTCTATTAGAGTTTTTTTCTGACTGGCATAACTCTTCATGATGGGAAGCAGCTTCTCCAGAATGAGCAGTGTCTTGCTGCCAATGCTTTTTATGCCAAGCCATCCCCCCCTCCCCAGAAATGGCACCACTTTGAAAGGGGTTCTTCATAAACTGGCATTTTCACTCCACAATGCTGGTTTGCTGAGTCTTAAAGCATTATTAATGAAAACAGTCTATTTCAGTGATATTCCCTCATAACAGGTACACCGGTAAAAGTAAATCTTCCCATTAAATATTGGTAGAGGATATTTTATTACCATGCCTCCCTCTGAAAAAAAATCAAATTCATTTTTTTGCTTAGGATCAGAAGAAATACCTTATTGCAGGAAGTCTACTGATTAATGATTTGTGCCATAATCTATTATACCTCCAGCTACAAATTACCGCTCTCTACTGCAGATATATTGGCTGGAGTTGCTTTCTGGCTGTAATTAGGGAGAAAACAAAATATTACTGGAGACGTTACTAAGACTGACATTTTCCACACTACCCTTTCAAATCTGTGATAATTGATGCTTCATTATTAGATTATTATGAAAAATGGACCAGGGCATGAATTTCAGCCAAACCTACAGTATCATCAACCAACACAAACTAGTTTAACGATTCATAAAACAGCTGTTTAATTATCATAATGTGACAAATAAATAACAATATCCAGGCTCATTCCTATTAAGGGGTTATCACCAGAAACAAGCCTTCTTGGTGGTACTTGGCATTTTTTTTTATGCCCCAGCTGTAAAATCATTCTCTGTTTTGATTCATGAAGGTTGATTTGTATAAAGTTATCATTTGCGCCAGAGATATGCCCAGATATTCAGAAATAATAGTTTGCATTCAGCCTTAATGCACCTGTGTTCCTGCTCCTTTTATTTTGTAAGTTCATGTCAAAACTTTATATTTAATTCACCTGTATAAATCACTGGGGAAGGGTGATGGTGGTGGTGGGGAAACAGAATCACATTAGTTGGGAAAAACAACCTTACAGGGTTTCCTATTGTGACTGTTGCTAAGGAAACCTCCCTTTCCCATTAGCTCTTGGCATGTTATTAGCATCTGAAATATGGCTTGAGCTCCTACTCTCAGTATGCCAAAATCCGAGGTTATAGGCAAAGGTTTATAAGTCATGTTATGTCCCACTTATAGAGAAGGGCTAGGAGTCATGTGTAGTGGATACAAAGGTGTTCTTCATTTGGGATGCTGAATACACACAGGTGCTGGACTTCTTTAGCTTTCTAGCTCCCAGTCAGAGAATCACAGCCTGTATTTTACCACATAGGGTCTGTCTATCTGGTGACCCAGGTTGGTGGCTGCACTACAAATTACATCAGTGTGTGGTACAAAGGGAGTCTAAGGCAGTGTAAGTTAATATGTTCAAAGAGATATCAGAAACATCCAATAGAGATGGTAAGGATGTCTAAGCTAGTGCAATTTACGCAGAGGCTAAATTCAAATGTACATGTGAGGGTCTAGGATTGTGGTGGAGATTTTAATTTGTGCTTCCTTTCACACTCCTTCTCATGGCTTTTAAAATACTACCTGCTTATTTTAGGTAGATATATATCATAGGGTAATGGGGGCTTATATAAGCCCCCATTACGCTATGATATAAGTACCTTGCAATCTTTCATCTATTTCTCCTCATAATACCCCTGGATGGTCAGGAAGTGCTATTTTCCCTATGGGGAACTGAAGTCCAGACTAAGTGAGTTTCCCAAGGTCACATGTCTGTGGTGGAGCAGGGAACTGAACCTGTATCTCCTAAATACTAGGCTAGGGTCTTATCCACTGAGTAGGCTCACTTCTCCTGAGCTAGTCACTTCTCTGTCACACCAACGTGGACTCAAACTCCCTGCCTTCTGAATGGCTTGATGCCCCTCAAAGATGAGGCTGGCCCTGCAAACCAGATCACTGAGAGCAAGTAGAGAGTGAGAGTCAAGGCATGCATTTAAAGAAAATTTAAAAATGTAGGTGACATGGAAGCTTTTCCTGAGAAATTTGTGGTGTTTTGTTTGTGAAGCTCAGCAGCTCTAGCTCCTGGGTACTCCTCCCACCATATCCCAATTTCATTAAATGGTCGGTCTATTTTAAGAGTTGGAAAACAGTTAAATGGGATTCATTCAAAGCTACTCTCCACCTGCCTGCTGCATTCTTATCTCTACTTCCATTGAGACTGGTTTCCTGAATGCAGGCAAAAGAAAAAATGTACAGGACAAAAAGAGGATGACAGCTTGAACAGTTATCCAGGAAGAGCAGACTCACTATATAATGTACACTACCCGACTTATAAAAGTGAGGCTGAAATTGGATGTTGTAGGAAATCAGTGCCTGATATCACAAGTACCTACCTGTGAGGTTTTTTAATGAGAAGCAAAATGTTTATCTGTCATAGGAAAGTATCCAGAAAAGGCTTCAGATATTTATATGAATGTGGTAGACTCCATGAGACAGAGCCAAAAATGCCATTTCCAGAAGGGCTATAAACTTGGTTTATTGAACATTGGTAAGTTTCATCATCACTGAGACCACTAGCAACCACCTCTACAAGCAACAACAACTGACAGTCTTTAGAAAATGGTTTCTGCCCATTGATTCTCCCTGCAATACATGAGCTGTTTGCTTTGTATCAAAATATGAAAACCATCCCACTGGATCTATTTGAATCTTGAATGAAAGAGTTGTTGAACACACACTACTGCTTTCCCAAAGGATAAATGACACTAAAAACTACCTTAGAACATAACTAATTGTGTGTGAGATTTTGTTTTTTGTTTCATTTCTTTTTAATGTCAGTTTAAATTAAACAGACAGAAACAGAAAAAAAAACCCTCATGACAGTTTAGATCTCAACAAATGTTCATCGCAACATGTACTTACTCTGTGCAGGCACTGAAATGCATATTATTGTATGAATATAACTTTCAAGGACTTGCAAAATAAACCATTATAGCTGACTTGCAGGGGCTCAGCAATGAATTTTGTGCATCATGAGGGAAAAGGGTTCATCAATGAAATGTATAACTTGCCCTTTGTGCATGCAAACATGATTTGCATGTGTAGTCTCAATAAGCGTGGGCAAAAATGAGATGCAACATTGTTCCATGCCTATAGTAACTTCACACCTGCATTTTTGTAAGTTGGGACTTCAGTTTCTTGCAAAAATATGGATTACATGTTCTGGTTTTAATAGTTTGGGTAAATTTTTAACACCTCCAGTAGCAGTGTATTTCTGTTGTTTGCTTCTGGCATTCCATTGCAATTGTACTTCTCAGACTGGGAAAAACCAAAGAGAAGTCCCAAGGCACATTTGCTGACTGAGGTATCAAAAATGTGTTTCTCAGGCAACTTATTCTTTCCACACATTCATGGCTTCAGCAAACTGATGGTGGCCCATGCTCTTAGGGATGTTCTCATTTTAGATTAGATTGTGATTGTTTACCAACACAGCATGGATTCACAGCATGCAGGTCAAAGACTCTAGACTCTAATCTAATCCCCTTGAATCAATGGCAAAATTCCCATTGACTTCATAGGAGCTGGATTGGCCCCATGACAAAATTGATGGGTTTTAATCTGTATCCCACAAAGTTGCAGATTTATTAGCAGAAACTACTGGTAATTGAACCATTAAGAATCCAGCACGTCTTCTCTGCAGGCAGATTAAAGACACACAGACTAATACAGCATGTAGAAATGCATGTCGTGAGACCTCACTATTTATCCACCTTATCAGGAGCAGAAATAAAATAAAGTTCAATATAATTCTGCATAGTTTATTCAAAGTGAATAAATGAGTAGGCAAAGATTGCTGCCTTTATACATATTTCATAGATACGTTTGATAAAAAGCAGAACAAACCATTTATGTTTAATTGCATTCAAATAAAGAAATATGTTCCAGGGTTACCGAATCATGCAACATTGTTTTTGTCCCGCTGTGCTCAAAAACAAAAGCATTTTATAGTAGCTTGGGAGGTAAGGTATAAAAGCCTTAGTTTATGTTCATTGGGCAGGGAGGAAGGGAAGTAATTACAATATGTTGCTTCAAACACACTAGTTAAACCTTATGGACAAAAGCAGTTTGGAATTATGACTGTGCAGATGGAAGGGTTAATATATTTGGCTGCACAATAACTGCATTACAATTTATGTACCCAACGGCACTTCTTTTTATACTGATAGTTTGTGCTATGAAGGATGGAATCCCCTCAAGAATTACTCCATACAGAGAGTTTATATTAGACTCTACAGTGTTAGACCCTCCTGGGAGCCACAGTTGTTGCTAACCAGGCATCAAGAACATTCAAACACCAAGAAGTTTCTGTACCACTGAGGAAAGCAGACATGATGTTAAAGATTTTTACCCTTTTAATGAACCACTTTATCTTACTGAGATATGTAGGTGTGCACTTCCCCTCCCCCCCACTTTACTATATTATTTGGTATTGAAGTATCTGAAAGTGAAGGGTGTCTTATATAGATGATTTATAATAGGTTAATAGTCCTCTAAATGGCAGTGGGTAGGGGATGTAGTCCTGGTAGGAAACAATTGAAAATAAACCTTATACACACAGAGACATCTCTTTGACAAAAATAAGATTCATATTTTAAGGTCACCTAGTTTTAGTATTGTTTATTTATTTGTGTTACTGTACCACCTAGAGGCCCAGCCAAGAACAGGTTCCCATAGTAGACAGGAAGAGACAGTCCCTGCCCTGAACAGCTTTCAGTCCAAAGAGATAAGACACTCAAAGCAATACAAGGAGGTAAGACACATGAAGGAGATTGGGAACTGAAACACAGATTAAGTGAGTTGTCCAAGGTCACACAGGCGGTTGTGGAAGAGCTGGGGTTAGTGCCAAGGCCATGCTTTCTCTGCAATGATGAAGTCCCTTTAAAATGAACCTCTTATTGTCCTGATGTTATGTCTATGCTAAAAGCAATACAGGGCACAGCAGCAGACACTACAGTAACAGAAGGGGTTGTTCGATCCCTGTAGTAAATCCATCTCTCCAAGAGGCAGTAGCTAGACTGACGGAAGGATTCTTTCATTGACCTAGCCCTGTCTACACTGGGGCTTAGTTTAGCTTAACTGCATGGATGGCTAGCAGTCCTACTGCACCATCTGCTGCGAAGGCACCCAGGAGCTGCTGCTATGTAGCAATGCCAGCTGCTGCAGGTGCTTCTGTGTCGAATGCTTGGAGGTCCTGGTAGGGCAAGGTACCTCAGCCAAGACAAAAGAGCAGGAGTCCTGGAGCTGTTCCATGAGTCAACCACAGAAATGCTATGGGGTATGTGGTGAGGAGGTGCCGCACCACCTAGAAAAAGGGCTGAACCAGCAGCCAATCAGAAAGCCTGGGGAGAGCCAATCAGATCAGGGCAGGGCTAGGTCCTATATAAAGGCTGCCTAGCAGAAGAGAAGGCAGTCACTCCCTGACTAGCAAGGGAGAAGGACTGGCTCCTGAGGTAAGGAGCAGCACCTTGGACAGAGCAGTGATGGGCAGGCTTGGAGGAACAGAGCAGCGGAGCTCCAGCCCGTTACCTGACAGGGTGCAGCCCCTGCTAAATAAGGGTCAAGAAGGTGCAAGGGGCCAAAGGGGACTGGCCCAGGGAAACTAGGCAGACAAGAGGGGAGAGAAGGGAAGAGGGAGGCTGCCTCTAGAGGGTCCCTGGGTCGGGACCCAGAGTAGAGGGTGGGTCCGGGCCCCTCCCTTCCCCCCGGCACTGCACCTGGCCATTGAGGAGAGGGGCCGAGACAGAGCACAACTTGCCCCTGAGACAAGGGCCTAGACTATAGGGTTGTGGTTGGCCACCAAAGCAGGTGCAAGCAGAGGGACTGCTGTTAACAACCGCCCCTGGAAGGGGGTGAGACCAGAGGAGTGGGCATTGCCAGAGGGTGGTATCCTGAAGCGGCCAACAACTGTCCTGAGGGGGGTGCTGCCGAGTGGGGAGCAACGCGGGTCCCAGGGCAGCAGAGCAGACTATGGGCAAGACGCCCCTCAGTGGTCATGAGCTAATTCCCGGAGTGACCAGCGGGAGGCAACAGCGGTGGTGAGTCTTGACCCCATCACAGGGTGTTTCAGCGCTGACTGGACTGGACTGTACAGGTGCAAGACTTCTTCACCAGCGACAAAGGACAGGAATATGAGGCACCTAAAATCTAAAAGGGCCCACACATTTCCCAGAGTCACTACCCTTGATAACAGAACATCAGTGATTGCACTGGCTACTTGGATCACAGCAGCCCCCACAGTAGACTTGCCACAACAGCAGAGGTGACAGTGAGCTGAGCAGGCTCCATGCTTGCCGTGGTATGGTGTCTGCATGGGTAACCCAGGGAAAAAAAGCACAAAACGATTGTCTGCTGTTGCTTTCACAGAGAGACAGGCGACTGACGACATGTGCCCAAAACCACCCATGGCAATGTTTTTGCCCCATCAGGCATTGGGAGCTTAACCCAGAATTCCAATGGGTGGCGGAGACTGGGGTAACTGGGGATAACTACCCACAGTGCACTGCTCCGTAAGTCGATGCTAGCCACGGTAGTGAGGATGCACTCCGCCGACTTAATGTGCTTAGTGTGGACATACACAATCAACTGTATAAAATCAAATTCTAAAAATCAACTTCTATAAAATTGACCTAATTTTGTAGTTTCAGAGTAGCAGCCGTGTTAGTCTGTATTCGCAAAAAGAAAAGGAGTACTTGTGGCACCTTAGAGACTAACAAATTTATTAGAGCATAAGCCGATGAAGTGAGCTGTAGCTCACGAAAGCTTATGCTCTAATAAATTTGTTAGTCTCTAAGGTGCCACAAGTACTCCTTTTCTTTTTGCTAATTTTGTAGTGTAGACATATCCACAGAATTTCCTGGTAAAACGGTCAGTCCTGAAAAGATTTATGCACAATATGTAGGTTTACATGCTGTGAATAGCCCTATTTAAAACCAAGGGATGTATTCATAGCGGCTGACCCAAAATACAGAGGACTACATTTTAACAATCTTGTGTAATGTTATTGTTTTCTCTTAGCCTTGCAATAGATTTAAAGAAATAAACAGAACTAAATATATTGCTATCCTATCTCTGATCCTGAATATGAGAATAAAGAAAAAAATCAGCTGAAATCTGCTTTCCAAAGAAGGCTGTGCCCTGTATCAGATGGCGACAGCACTCTGGTATTTCTTTCCACAAGCTGAGAGTTATTTTACAACAACATGCAAGGCTGTGGGATGAATCTTCAGAGATTTTGCTCACTCCCAGAATTAAATTCATTTTCAATCAGAATGCTACAGTAAGTCTATGACTTGCTAAGACTCAGTCAGAAATGCAGATGCGCACACCAAAAGAGGAAAATATCTGGGGTGTCAAAGAAATAGAGAGGGGCTGTTGTGAAAATAATCACTGTTCTCAAGTAGTGACCTGCTGCCTTTTTATATCAAGCAACAGAAACAGTCTTTAAATCCGTCTGCAGCGGGGCGGTTCCATTTATCAATCAAAAGGTAATGGGCCAAATCCACGTAACAATCTTGACTTCAGCTGGCCCACCTCATGGATCAGTCTGGCTCATTGTGTTTTATAAAGTCAGAAATGACGATGGCTATCAAAACATCCTCTTTGATGTGCATAAAGGCAAGGTCAGCTCCGAGTGCAAATATTAATGAGTTCCCCAATACAGAATGGGAGGCAAACTTCCTCATGAGTTCTGCCCATCAAAGCCCACATTTTGCATTTGTGAGCCCCTCCTTGGTTCTATCTGCCCTAGAATATTTTAATCGGGCCTGTTATGATGCCCTTGCCATTAAGATTCACCTCATCACGATTTGGCAAGCAGACCTTCCATAACACAGGTCCCAGCCCTATTTTAAAAAGACTTTATTGTTCATATTTCCATTTCCTGAATTCACAAATGTGTTATCTCTGCTGCAGATGGTCTCCACTTCTGCTGAGCAAGCTTTGACCTCCAGCCACTTCTGTGGAGCTTCTCTTGATTTGCAGCTGGTTCAAGCAAGAGCAAAATCAGGGCATTGGGATTAAAATGAAAAAAAAATACATTTTTGTAACGTATTAATTTCTTTGCCAGGCTAATAAGACATCCTGATGGACAAGCAAGTTTGAAACTCTTCTTGTTATCCACAATGTGTTAAATTGTTTTATAAGCTAAAAATACATTAACTTAATCTTAATAAAGCAATTTCCAAGGACACACTTCTGATCAGTGTGTGTGGGTATTTGAAGTCTGCTGTAGCTGCCAATCCTTCACAGATTTCTGAGTCACACTGAAATGTAGAAATTAGTGTTTAGAAATTAGAGCCAAAGAGGAGTCTGCAAATCACAGACTGTCACTCTGCAAAACTTTCTGCACTGTTGATAATCATACAATATACCTTTATCTCGCTCATTGCAGGTTTGGCAGCTGAGGAGTAAACTTGCATTATAAAAGGAAGACTCTGAAGGATATGTTGACCAACGTTCACCTTCCTATGCCAGTTAGTATACCTGTGAACTTGGGTGATTCAAATAGTGCCAGGGCAGGAGGTACAGCAACCACCATCCTCCCTGGGGGTTTTCCTCTGACACCCCCACCTAAGAGAAAAGGGGGTTATCAACCTGCCCAAGAGTTTGGTCTGAATGGACAGAGGACTTTTGCTGAGATGTGTGTGTATAGGCAGAACACATAGAAACTGAGAACAGAGAGAGGCAGAGAAACAAGAAAGCCAAGCAGTAGCCATTGAGCACAATGTGACCCTGGGAAAAACTACAGAGATTGTGGGTCTGGTGTTGGTTAAAAAGGCTTAGGCTGTAAGCCAAGAAACTGCTTCTTTTGTTCTTGGGTCCTCTTGCATCAAACACTAGATTCCATCAACTTCTATTTGCAACTGGAACATCTCCAGGGCACTGAAGTTTGACTAGCCACTTGGGTCAAAAAGGAGCAACGATACAGTGCTCATAAATTATGACAGTCAATGTCAAATGTGCCATCCCTCTCCCGCTACCTAACTAATACTGTTCACATTTTGGGCTAGCTGGCCCTTTAATTATCCTCCCTTTTCCTCCTGGAAAATAGGTCACTTCCTGCATCCCTGCTTGGCTTCCACCTCTAGGGCCCTACTCTTTGGTTTGTGCTGGCAGAAACCCTGCGCTGAAATTGATCCCATAACCAATAGGTGCCAGGCTTTAGGGGCACATTCTGGAAAGTGGGCCTACACCATCAATGCTTGAGCCTCGGGAACAACCAAAATTTTGCTAAGGGGGCCCAGGTTACATGCCTAGCTGCATACCCCATCATGCTGGATGGATGGATGGCAAGACCAAATTTGAGATTCATTGCAACTGGGTGCAGTGTGTCACAATGCCATTCAAATTTAGCCTGGCCACCCCTCCATCATGTCATGCCTACCTTGGGATTCGCTCCCCAAACATAGAGGTGTCTGCCCCTTAAATTTCCACTGGGGGCTTCGCCTCCTAACCCCTGAGCACCACTAATGTTGTTACAAACCCGACATTTAAGCTTCTTTCTCTACTGAACTGAAGATACAGTGAGATCCCAAATGAACCAGGAAGAATTTTAGTAGTGCATGAAAACTTAGCATAGTTATAAACAAAAAGACTATCTCTTGATTCTGATAATGAAATAAAAGACACTGGCAAGTGAATGTATAACTTGTTCAATCCCCTTGGTAGTATGTTTAGCAGCTGTTCCTCCAAAAGAAAACAAAAGATGTGCTACAAGAAAGAATAATAGTGAAAACAATTGGTGGAGTGCCACAAATGCATGCTTCTATTTTATACACACCTAAAAATATATAGTTACATTTTCCTATTAATAAATCAGGTTGTTGTCTGACTTATAAGTTTGAATCTTGTTAGAATGTGAAAGAAGTGTAGATTTTCTAATACAAAGGAATGGTTTCTACCATCTCTGGCTGAAGGTGATTCTGTCCCATCCTACTTGATGACCTGAACTCAGTTAAACATGCCTTCCTCACCTCCCATCTTCACAACAGCAATGCAGTATACTGATTATGAAGCCATCAGCCCTTAGAAAATTCCAACTAGCACAGAAAATTGCAGTCTGTCTTCTCAGTGACATGGTGTAACAATCTGAGGAAATCTATGTACAGCTTATGAATTCTGTTTGATACTGGGCAATCTTTTATGTATCTGTGTCAGACTACAGCCCTCATTTTGAATATGGGCATTGTTCGACTTCTCTGTTGTCCTTTTACTTTCAAGAAGGACAGGCATTCCAAGGGTAGTGGCACAGGGATAGCAATAGAGGGTCATTCACTTTAAGTGTTCTCCCTTTTAAGTGGAACCACCTTCTCCAGTAGGTTGGCTCCTATCCGGAAGAACGTTTTTATCAGGGTAAAAGTTGCCTGGGCAATGGAATCATCTGCTATGGGTCTATGGTCACCTGTTGATGCTGATCTACAGGTTAAGTGACATAAGAGACTGGAGGGTTATAAAAGGTTAGAGGTATCCCTTGGATAGAGGCTACCTGATGTGTTGAGGTGTTCCAAACTGTGTAGATGTTTGTTATTTCAAATAAGAACTATGATGAAGCCACCAAATTCATTTTCATTTGTGATCTCAGCTCCCACTGAGGCACTGATTTCCCACCCTCATCCCTCACACACTGCAATGTTTCTAATGAAGAATTAATGAAATGTTAATTGCTTATGCAAATTTAGAGAAGTAGACAATGAGGGTTGTACCAGAAGTTTAAGGAACATAATGCTGCTCTGGATGTTTGCATAACCCCCATTAATATTAACTGGAGTTACGTGCACATCAAAAGCAGAATGTAGTTCAGAGTGTGTTAGCTCAAATTGTTATGAAAAACCATCTAATGTTATAGCTGCCTTTTGCCCATCTGTCTTCCTTCTACTGTACATCTTATTTTACACCTTGATATCTGGTCATCTAGCATTAAAATGCTCTGGATGGCTTTGAAAGAGATTTAAAAAGGGTACTTACATTACAAAGTTTGGGAAAATTATTCAGAAATACTAGTTGCAAACAAAATACAAAAACTGTCTATCTCAACCATTGGACATCTGTATGGGATCTTTCAAGCTTCATTGGAAAGGCAGATTACAAGAAAATATAGAAAGGGTTAATTCTGCAAAAAAGCAAAACCTGGGTGAGAGTTGGTTGGGAGAGAATTTAGTAACCTAAGTCAGTGTTTAAGAACTGACTAGTTTTACAAGAAGAGTATCTAAAACAGTGTTTCACCAGAGAAGCTTTCTGACATGTCCATAACACCAAGGCCCTGTACAGCGTCTGCCCTAATAACATAGTGCTCTATTTTCCACCACTCCCTTTCTCCCTGCTCACAGGTCACCTTCCTTAACGTGTCTCCTGTCTCCCTAGGCACTTGCTTTATACAGTTTCTGGTAGGGCCAGGGGTCAGGGATTGAAGCCCCCAGCAGGGATGTAAGGGGCCCACCACCTATACTTGGGGATCCCAGGGTCTATCTACACCCCCAAGTGAGCTACCCCAATCCCATTTCTAATCTAAAATAACTCTATCCCCATATAACCTAGACCCTTAGAAGCTCCCCAGGCATCCCCAGCCTCTTACAAAGCCCTATTCATCCAGCCCCCTGATAAAACCCCCTGGCTCCCCCTGAATCCCCTTACCCCAACTCCCTTTGAGGTCACCAAGTACTCTAGGATGTCTCATCTACCCCAATCTCCCTGGACTCCTTGGCTGGCCAGGCCCTCTTCCGGCACCCCTGCCTGGGGCCTTTACCCCCATACACCCTGATGTACCCAGCTCCTAAATACACTCTCCTGGTTCCCTACCCCATGCATCCACATGGCCCCCAGGATGCAGGATCCCCTCTCCTGCCCTGCAGCCTCCACCCAATGCTCCCTCCCTAGCACCCCAGTGTCCCCAAGCTCCCATGCCCCACAACTCTCCCTGTGCCTCAGCTCTCCACATACCTGACCAGGCCAGGAGATCCCCTAGCTCCCTATGCAACTCCTGCCCTAATTCTACAGGCCCCTATCCATCCCTCTATATACCTCAGAGGTCCCACTCACCTTCTCAGAACCCTCATGTACCCCACCTTGGCTCTCTGGCCCATCATGCATCCCCCCCTCCTTGGCTTCATGTCCCCTGCCCTCGCTCATCAAGCCATATTGTAACACCACTCATTCTGGATTGCAACACTGCTCCATCATGACAGAGGGGCAGCCAGGCCAAATTTAAGTGAGGGGCATTGTGACCTCGCACACAGGGTTGCAACACTGCTCAAAAATGTTTGTTGGAGGGGGATGGGGCAATGGGCCCTTTGCCACACTCCTCCACCCCACCCCCCATCTCTAGCACCCATGTGCTTTCATCTGTTTTGTACAGTGCCCAGGCTGATTCACTCCAAAAAGGTACCTAAAATTATTTTATATAACATGAAATGCTGGGGGGGGATGAGACCACTTTTGAGAATATTATTAAGGCCCTGTAGGCCCTTATAATCCAGCATCTATGCCCATCTCCTGTACCTCTCCTCCACTCAAGTCTTGGCATCTTTTCCCATGATGCACTTTGAGGCTTATGCTTGGCACTCATGGCCTTTGCTTTCGAGTCAAAGTTACATTCCACGAAACATGCGTCAGCCCCAGACTTTTGAGCGTCATCCTCAATATAATAGGAATGTTTTGAAAAAGGTAACCAGAAAACATGCTGCACTGTTCACACAGGGCCTAATCCTGGCCTGGACCCAATTCCATCACTAGGAGTTTTGCTATAGACAAAAGTGAAGGCAAGGTCTGCCCCTCAATGAATGATTTATTTGTCCTTGTCTTAACCAGAGCCAACAATAGACAGCACATAGTTTACTTGATCAATTTAGCTTCTCTTTTTGCTGATGGAATGTCCAAAAGTGGATCACAGTTCCATCACATTTATTCATTGTTGGGACGTACTTGAAGAATTTACATTGGCTTTTTCTGTTTTTCACTCTAGGGACTGATTGGGTGCAGTTTCTCAAAAAGAAAAGGAGTACTTATGGCACCTTAGAGACTAACAAATTTATTAGAGCATAAGCTTTCGTGAGCTACAGCTCACTTCGGTACTCCTTTTCTTTTTGCGAATACAGACTAACACGGCGGCTACTTTGAAACCGGTGCAGTTTCTGTAAGTAATTTAGCCCTTCTTCATTGACCTGTGAGTAGCATTGGCTATTGGTGATTGGTCATGTAGGTTACATAGCATGGCTTCTGTTTTCCCGATTGGACGAATGTAACTCTCACTAGTTAGGAGAAGGAGGGTTTGAAGACGCTGCTGGGGGTTTTGACTCTCTCAGAGAGGCCTTAGGGAGAAGGAGGAGATCAACAGGATAAAGGAATTATAGACATGTTTAAACTCTTGTGTAGCAGGGCAGTGACTCACCCCTGCATCGCCTCCTGCTGGTCTCTCAGGGAATTAGCTCTTCCAACCTCCAGAGCGCCCTCTGCAGGCCAGTATCTTGCTGCCACTGGCCCCCCATGTCTCTCTCAGACCCTGGTGCCCCTCTCAATCTCTGGGTCTCCCCCTCCCAGGGGAGACCCCAACCCCCACCTTGCCTCAGTATATGGCTACTGCCCAGTCACCATCTAGACCCCATTCACTGGGGCAGACTGCAGCATATAAGCCACTCATCACAGGCAAGGGGGCTTTGGACCTGCTGCCTCAGCCTACCTGTGGGCTGCCCCCTGCAACGCAGTATCCTTTTTTGGCCTTACACTAGGCCTGCAGCCTGGGGAGTTTCCAGGCCGGAGCTTCCCAGCGCCCCCAGCTCTGCTCCACCTTAGGTACACTCCCTAGCAGCCAGGCCCTTCTCCCTCTAAAGGCAGAGAGACTCTCTACTCCTGGCCCACTGCCCTCTTATAAGGGCCAGCTGAGCCCTGATTGGAGCGTGGCCACAGCTGAGGCTGCTTCCCCAATCAGCCTGGGAGCTTCTTGCCTCCAGCCACAGCCCTCTCCTGGGCTATTTTAAGCCCCACAGGGCAGGAGCGGGGTGACCAACCTTGACTTTCTGGATCATACAAGTCTTGCCTGCTGTATCATTCCTATGAAAACTAGACGACTGTGAAATTTACTGGTTGAGTGTAAATATTACCTGTTAGTTTTATTGCATCACAATCACAGAAAACCACTGTATGTGCTACATGTCCCCCTCTGTGCCTGATAAATAGAAAATATGGCTTTGCTGCCGCTCCCTGCTAAGGGATTTAAGCTATGACTGCACTGCTCCATAGTTTGGACTATGGGGGTGTGAATACTGATGCACACCAATGTGTTGCGCTTGTAGGCGGAAGCTACAGGCGTGATCTGAAAGGTTCCTAGCTTTGAATGTCATCAGATCCTTACTTAGCTCCTTGAATGTGATGACGGGTGTGACAAACTGGGAAAACGTTTGTATTATCTTTTATTAATACATGTGTAACTCCTTATTCAGCTTGGTATGCATACAGTTCAATCAAAGGAGGCTGTAAAGGGGTTGTTAAAGAACCCAAGAAAAGTAAAACAATGGCACAGATAAGGCAACCTCTCAGGTATCCTGCTTCAAATGAGTTTAGAGAACAATGGCTGGGCCATCACCTGGTGGGAGAATTTACCTAGTTGTCTCCATCCTAGCTAGGATGTTTTATGTTTCCCAAGGCTGAGACCCTAAAAGGTCAAAAGATGTTGACTGTGAACAATTCTCCCTCCCCTTTCTGCCAGAGGCACATTTTAACCAGAGAGGATGGCCAGGATGTGTCAGCGAAAGGGCTGACAGAAGCCAGACCCACCTGAACAATGGATAGAGAGGTTAAACATGGGTAAAGGAATATGCATACCGGCCTCTTTGTTATTTTAAATCTACTTCTTTAAGTGCTCTGTACCTTTTGGTCAAAATAAATTATGCTTTGTTTTGAAGAAGATGTTTGTCTCACTGCAAACATATGGCTGTCACAGGCTCCCAAAGAGAGAACTGGTAGGAGCCAAGCCCAACTGGACCTGCTGAATTAGCCACAGAAGTACAGCTATCCCAATGACAAGAGAATTCACAGTGCCCACTGTCTCAATCAAGCGCTGCCCCATCCCATAGAAAATATATATGGTTGTTGGGTTTTTTTGTGGGGAGGGAGTGAATGCATGAGAATGTAGCATTCATATTCTGCAAGCATTTACACAAGTAAAATTCAACTACTCAGATGTTTGTGGATTTTCATGTATTTATGATAAATCTATGGCCTTTTAGGGACTTCACGGGTGATTCTATGCTGCACCCAATGGCAACATGGAACTTCATGGTAGAAATCACCTTCCTGCTGCCAAAAAACAGACTCATACCACTTCAGCGTTTGTATCCTCGTTATCAGTATAAACCATATGACACACACACTCCCATGGAAATGATACACATATGCACCAGCCAGTTCTTATTATTGCTGATCCTTTTATTCTATTTTAGCCTATTTCAGCTGGTACTCAACAGTCAAATCTTTATGATACTACAATTTCAAGAATGGATGTAACACTGGGAATTTGAGACGTATGCTAGGTCAATTAAATTGGCCTTCACAGTGAGGTAACAGAAGGTTTTAACAGGTACATAAGATATTAAGCTACCTTTGACTGCTCTTGAATAATAATAAAAGTATCTAAAATAAGGGGTTTTACTACAAATAAAATACTTCAGCAGTTTGATTTCTCAACGCAAAGGATAATATTTGGCAGCATAATCAAAACATCTTACATAGCATGGTGCTTTCATTTTATAATGGGTTTGTATGATATTTCAGTGGATTTTAGGAGTGTTCAAAGCAATACGACATGGTCATTAACCGTTATTTGCTTAATAATGGTACCCTGTTGTTAAGAGAAATACTTCTTCAAATTGCATCCAAAGCCCTAGAAATTAAAAGTTAAAGCAGCATAAAATGGATTTCATTACGTTCAGATGGTAGTGTACATCGCTCTCTTTTGTAGCCATGGGATGTACAAGGTACATTAAATGAGATGAGATGTGAGGGGGAAGAAGAAGATATTCCAGGAGAGCACTAAGCAGTGCACCTTGGTTAGTCTGAAACAAAGGAAGTGTGAAGTGATCTGCCATGATGAATGAGTTTCTTGGTGTGGTGGTTAAGGAAAATGAGGCAGATTTCTGAACAAATACAAAATCAATATAATAATAGGTACTTAGCACATCTAGTGCTTTTTTATCTTCAGAGCACTTTGTAAACATTAAGTGATTAATCAAGGCTACTAGATTATGAAAAGATATGCAGGGGGAAGGGGGAAATAACCCTTTACTTCCAGTCCTGAAGTGATGCTTTCATATTGCTCACCTTCCATTGAAATCGATGGGACCATGTATCCAATGCACACATGATAGCCCAAAAGTGTGTTCTGACTTGAAGAGCATGGAGCATCCTCAAGCTATCAAAGTGTTTAAATTATAAATGAGGAAAGCTAGCAAAGCTAGTAAAAAAAAATGAAACTATTGGGGGATTTTTAACTACGTAATAACAACAAAGCAATCCTCTCACTTGGTATCCAGATGAGGTTAACAGCAATGAAGGCCCAGATAACTTAATTCCTACCAAAGGAATAAGTGAAGGGGGAGAATAATGGCGTGTTAAAAAAGCTTAGCCTTCATTCCGACTAGTATATTAGAGCAAATAAGGCAAATGGAACTACTAAGGCTTTACAAAGCATTGAGTCCGTATGAGTTACACAACAGATTTTGAAAAGGAGAAAAGGATAGAGGACAGATTTTGGCATGGATATTTGAAAGCTCACTCATACAGAATAGGATTAAGTCAAAGAACTAGTGAACAGTAATGTAATTAGAGGATGCTTTGTTGCTCAACTGTACCTCGTTTCAATGGACTCCACTCATTTTGTCCCAGAGTTACCAATGTTCCACACAAATTTGATGTCCCTTTGCTTTTTATTATTGAAATGTAATTACATCAGAAATAAAGAATCATGAGATGGAGGTTATAGAAGGGAAGAAATTCCCCAGCATTTTAACTTTTGTGTGTTAATAGTTTTGTGGCCATCGCTGTGTCCTGTGTTGTGGCCAACAACTGAACCATGAGTGAAGAGGGAAAATGGGAAGTATGGACTATATTCATATTCAGGAGAGCTGAGGGATGGAAGGCAAGTACACTCATCTCCCTCCTGCCCAACCAGATGAGGCTCTTCCAACCTCCCTAAATCATTGTGAAGCATTGGAATGTAGGTCCCACAGCAGTAGGTTGCCTCTTCTGTGCTGCTTCATGGCAGTTTTTCCCTGCTCCTAGGCGCATCTCCCAGTGAGGTTTACACTCCCATTTTTTGGTTCCCAGCCTGTGGGTGAACTGAATGGGGCACACAGATTTCTTGGCATGGATCAAGACTGACTTCTGCCAATATTCATGATCTGCCTTTCCCCCCAGTTGCTAGAAACCTCCTCTACAGCAGAGCACACCAGAACAGCCTAGCTAAAACCCAAAATAGCTATAAAACTTCAGAGCTTTAATATACTGCTAATTCGTCAGGAGTCACTGAAAAGTGAGCTGTATAAGATATAAGCAGTAACTACATTTTTGAGATGAAATTAATAAAATTTCATGTAATCATTTTGGTATTACTCATAGCTTTAAGAGAGAAGATCACAGCTTTAAGGGAGTAGATCACCACTGAACATATAGGGTAGGTTCTAGGGCAGGAGAGATTTTTTCCCCCAAAGGCACAAATGAGTTACATGCCAAATTTCCACTGATTTTCTGAAAAAAGAAAAGGAGTACTTGTGGCACCTTAGAAACTAACAAATCTATTTGAGCGTAAGCTTTCGTGAGCTACAGCTCACTTGCATCCAATAAAGTGAGCTGTAGCTCACGAAAGCTTATGCTCAAATAGATTTGTTAGTCTCTAAGGTGCCACAAGTACTCCTTTTCTTTTTGCGAATACAGACTAACATGGCTGCTACTCTGAAAACTGATTTTCTAGGTTCCCTAAAAGAGAACTGCATGCAAATATCAGCAGATTTTTAAGCAATGTTTTGCACCCATCCAAAGAACAGGAAAAAAGGATAAGAAATCAAAGCAGAAATGAGAAGAGGAGTGTTCTTATGATTCCTTTCTCTTCAGTCTCCTCCATTCCCAGAGCTCTTACAGGATTACTATTACTAAGCAATAATGATGAATGGTCATATTTTTTCACTTCATCTCCTGTAATTACCCCCATTCTTTCCCTTCACATCTGTATAATAAAAAATGATTTACTGCATGCAGTATCATCGATGTGCATGCTGCTTTGCAGATAAATAAAAAGACATGTCCCTGCACCAAGGAGCTAACTATCTAAATTAGATATTACACTTTAAGATAATGCAAACAGGGCATTGTGGTCAAAGAAAGATCATAGCTCATGGCAGAGAGATCTTCAGGTATGCTATGTTACATATACATCTTATTAGTTCCTTTTTCTGGGAACTCCATGCAATATTACAGTGCCCACAAGTCTGCCGCCTCCTGACATGAAGCCCTGTGAAAGCATGCCTGGTGTGTATGTGTCTTTATTGGCAAGAACTCCGTTCTCTTCTGAGGTATTTACCATATAGGAGGCACACTTCTAGCTGGTATTGACAATGACTTCTTCTTAACTGCAAGTCTCTTCCCCATTCAACAATGAGTCACCTTAGCAGCCATCATGAATTACAGATAGTTGCACTGTACATTAGAGGAGCCTTGGATGTCACCTGCCAGTGAACTGCAGTTCCTTCATTGTGTAGGGTCCTGTGTCAGTTTTAATAGTACTCTGTACCTATTCCAAGGCTCAGGAAGTTGAGTTCATTTACTTTTGTGCAGATAAGTACTCCATTAATGCTTACTCTGACCTTTGCATGCCAGTTATTTGCTTTAGCTAATTCCAATATCATTAGCAGTGCATAATTTTTGAAATCTTCCTATGCCAAAAAGCAGTAATGGTTATCTGCTATGCTTGCTTAATGAGCCTTAAAATGAAATGGCAGATGATTTGTTCTGTGTACAATCCTCCGTGGTTAGTAATGGGCAGAGTGCCAGGGACAATAACTCCCGTACCCTAGACCCCGCTCTAAGTAGACTTTTACTATCACCAATCGATTAAAAGTTAAAAAAAGTTCTAGATCTTCTTTTTTCTTTTTCTCTCTCTTTGTGAAGTTTCAAGGCATTAGGTTTGTCTCCATCTTATGAGGAATGTTACCATCATTGATCTTTGTGATTTTAATCACGCTAAAAGCTAGTAGATAAAAGGGTTAAAAGACTTGGAAAACCATGAAAAGTTGAAAGCAGTAGCTCTTTTTATCCCACTAATGAAAAGGCATTGCTTAGACGGATATCATTTAAGTTTTGTTCAGGTTTGTTTTTCTGTTTGTATTTTACAGTTCAGTTATGCATTAAAGACTAATTGAAGTGAGCAAAACTAGGATCCCCATTTCAGCAAAGCCTTTTCATTATTATTTATTTATGTACTGAATTACCACACATGGACAAGGACCCAATTGTGCTACAAAAACAGAACAAAAAAATGGTCCCTTCATCAAAGAATTTACAATTTAAGCATATCCTTAAATTCCCTCTGAAGTAAACAGGATTTAAGCATGGATCCAAAATTAAGTGCTTAAGTGCTTTTCTGAAATGGTAAGAGCTGTTGAGACTTTCAGACCTGTGGTTAATGGACCTATAATGATCTTCTTAATGAATATGTGGTATTTCAAGCCCCTCAGTTAAGTCAGTTAGGGCAGTATGTCTGTTTCAGTGATTTCATGTTAGAGTAAACAAGGCTGTAATTAAGTTTACTATAGATGGAAACTTACCTAAGTCCTGTTCTTCACTGAGATGGCAGCCTGGCACCCCAGTAACCAAAATGACCCCTATAAATCAGGTCTCCAAAATTATCATAAAAATACCTGTGGCATATTTTGAATGGCTCACATAAACTAGAGAATATATAAAGAACAATGGTTGGATACAAGAGAAACAGTTTATTCTTATCTTGTGATTCTCTAGTATGGTTTTATTTTAACTGATTACGATTAGAAAATTTGTTATTACATCCAAAATAGGAATGGCAATTTGAATCTGATTGTAGCTGTGCAACTTTTGAGTTGGTATATAAATATTTTACACTCAAACATTACATCTCTCATAACCAGGAAAACTGGCAGGATTATTAGATTCAAGCATGACTCGATATTGCAACAGGATGTGTAAAGGAAAATGAATAGAGATTGCATTAATTCTCTTGAGAAGAATGGCTACTCTGCAGGCTGTTTGGGGGGTTTGGAGAAAGTTATGGAAGATGTTATTTTTATGATTCAAGAACAGCCTGCCTCCTCCTGTACTCTCTTACTTTCCAAATCTTCTCATAGAGATACAAAACTCTAGTACTCCAACCTTGGGTTCAAAATGGAATTGTTCTAGATATCTACCCTGTGGCCACGCTACCTTAATTCACCCACAGTTATATTACCGTACACCTGATTCCCAGTCTGTATATTAGGTTGTTACTAAAATCATTGCCATATTTTTCACTATGTCACTCCCAGATTTGAATCCCACCACTGCCTTCTGGTCACCTTACATATCAAGTTTGTGTTGCTTGTATTGATGATCTTCAAGGCCCTGCACAATTATCCCACTCCCTCAGCCTTTGGCTCTCCCAGGGATTACTCAGTTGAAATTACAGCAGTATAAAACAGACATGAGCAAGACCAGACTCATGCAACAGTTGTTTATTTTCAACTTATTAAAGCCTCTTTGGTCAGAAAATCCAACTGGAAAATCTCATGGGAAGGGTTTTTATTCTACTGAGATTTCCAAACCAGGGAACCAATTTTAAAAATAATGATCAAATATTGCTAGATCTCAGAAATACTAGATTCAGTTTGATTCATGTTTAACTTGAACAGTTGTGCTAATTCTTATTTTATATGAACAACTTCACCTAGCTCCGGTGGTAAATTGTGTTGCAAAGAATATTCCCTAGTGTTTGTCCCTATAGGAACTGAAAATATTGGTTCTGTTTCTCATCATGCTTGCCCCATTTTATGGGAGCATAAACCTGAAAAAACCTTAGATTTAAGTAGTGGTAAAAATAGAACAGTTTCAATGGACATTAACTTTTAAAGTTTGTGTGGCTGACAATAGATAAAAGTGCACAAAAACTACTCTAGCTCTAGAGAGACATCTAGGTACTATATTTTGGAAACTTTAGTGATCTATAAACCACCACACAAGCATACAAGGAATGAATGAAAGAATATAGACAGACGCGCCATTTCAATGAGGAGCATTTAGAAACGTGCAGTTTTTTCAGAGCATAAATATATTTGTGTAAAAAATAGGCAGGGAGCAAGCTGATGTCTCAGTTAAATAATCTATTTGCAACTTTTAATGGAAAATTATAAAGATAGTTTGTTTCCATCATGCTTCACATTTAGGCGGATTAAAGGATTGGCTAACTATTAGACCAGAGCCCCCTTTTTTTGGTAACAGCACTGGTTTTGGATGAAAATTTTCAATTTTGGATTTGATGAAGCCTTTGCAAAATTTTAGTGAAGTCAAAATAGTGAACCAAAATGTTGATTTCATGGAGATTTTAATGAAAAATCTAAACAAAGTACTTCAGTTACACAAACTGGAGATTATTATAATTTATTTGTACTACAGTAACCACTAGAGGCCTCAATCAAGATCAAGGCCCCATTGTGCAAGGTACTGTACACACATGTAATGAAAGAAATCATACCTATCCTGAAGAGTTCAGAGTCTGACTAGACAAGACAGACAAATGGTGGGAGAGAGGAAACATCATTATTCCCGTTTTACAGATGAATAACTGAGATACAGAGTGATTCAAGTGACTAGTCCAGAGTAACCTAGGAAGTCTGTGGCAAAATCCAGAATTAAAGCCAGGTATCCTGAGAATCAATCTAGTGTGTTAAGCTCAAGAGCATCTCTCCTTTCTTCCATCTGGTCCATATTGTCAGTCCCCACAGACTGCAGGCAGTGGGCCACACGGATCTAATGGAGCTGGACCACACCAGAATTGCATTCTGGCAATTTTGCCATATGGAGAATGCCATTTTGCTCAGACCTGGCTTCTGATTCACCATACACAGGAGCTCATGCTGTATGAAGGACACTATTTTTTTTTTAAAATGATGTCCTCCACACAGAGGGACCTCAACCATTTGTGCGAGGCCATGCTGCTGGGAGAGTTCAAGTAATGTACAGCCCATTCAGGACTACACCACTGGTGGGCCAGCCACTCATCCTGTGAAGATACAGGGAATGGAGAGGAGATTTGTCAGTATGCAGACCAAAGGGTAGAGTGGTGTAGGTGCCAGCAGTAAGTCCTTTCCCTTGACTTCAGGTTTCATTGCAAAGCATCACAGAGTTCTAATTAGGATAAAGGGGATCTAGGGAAGACTGCTTAAAAGAATTTGCTTTGCAATGTTACCCACAGAGGAGACAATGCTAGAGATCTCCGTTTCCTGGGCTGCAGGGCTACAATGACAAGAATACTAATGGTTGCTTTATTTGCTGTTGAGCACCATCATTATGTTTTGCAATGCACACAACTAAAAGAGGCAATGATGGCCCCTGCCCTGAGGTGCTCATTGTCTATATCAACTGCACAGTGCAGTTTGGACCAACAGTGCAATAGTCCAGTCACAAAGTGGGGGAGGTTTAATTTAATACGCTCTTGTTCCTTTTTTAGATTCTCTTTGAAGGGTTTCATGGAAGAAGTTTGTTTGCAGGAAAGGGGTTTTGGTACACAGGGTTTGGGCAGGAATTTGAAGTGTAATGGGCAGCATGGAAGAAAACAAGAAGAGAGTGCGAGAGACAGTTAAGGAGTATTTATGAGTATTTAAAGGGCTAATGAGTCATAGAATCATAGAATATCAGGTTGGAAGAGACCTCAGGAGGTCATCTAGTCCAATCCCCTGCTCAAAGCAGGACCAACACCAACTAAATAATCCCAGCCAAGACTTTGTCAAGCCAGGCCTTAAAAATCTCTAAGAATGGAGATTCCAGCAGTTTGGATTAGTGTTCAAAAATCCAAGGTCCTGCTGTCATTTACACCCATGAATATCTATAATTTCCTCTATTTGCCCTTTAGGGTGAGGGGTTGAGCGGGGTGGGAAGGGGTCACATTATGTTATTTTCCAAGTATAGTGTTAGTCCTTAAAAATGTGTGTGTGAAGATTCCTATGGTACAGTGGCTGGGTCCCCAGGAACTCCAGAAGGCATTCTGTAAGAGAGTGGTAACGTTTGACCTGAGCTTAAAGGAGATCCAGAATCTTATTTTCCTGGGAGTGGATGCATATCTCACATTCACCAGTCCATGCTAAAATACTGTAGTTTATGCTAAGGATAAGTCAACATATTCACATCTATAGGAAATGTATATCTTCTCTTAAGCAACATTATATTGACCCTTGCATACTGTGGTTATTAATAAAGTCAGAAGGGAAAATAAAATATTTCATGCATTTAAAAAATGCATTTCACTTTTCATTTTAGCATACAAGAAGAGTTAAATAAGATCTGGGCAGCTTATGAGTTATGACAACCACATACAGCACTTGCTTTTAGTGTTAGTGTTAGCTACTGTTTTTGTTCCATTGTCACAAGACGTAACTCCTGCTGAAGTAACACAGTATGATTACAGTGAAAACATTTCACAGTAATCTTTGCTGGGAAGCTATTGCATAGCTTTGGGAAGTCTATAAAAACTCCCCAAGGGAGGAGTCTCCCTTGAACTGTAAAGAAATGAGTGTTTCTTCCATCATTCATTATATTCTTAGCAGCTTTATAGCCTTTTAAGTTGTGCAATAGCCGAAGCTTGTGACAAACCTCCAGATCTTTCATTTATAAAGGACACATTTTGTACCACATCCATTATGTAAATTTAGCTTTCAAAATGGTTTTTTCAGAGAAATGCCTACATAAATTCTGACAGCAGAAACTCAGCACCACTTAAAGCCAATGGCACAGGTCAATAAAGACAAATATGAATTTGTGTGGTTGTCTATAACTCGATCCAAAAATATAATCAAAGGCATGAGGGAAAGGGAATTTAAAGACTTATTTATACAGTTATCTGGTGAATTTCTGAATTTTCATGAGACTAGGGTTTGGAAACAAGTTTGCATTGGGGTTGGGCAAGCAAAAGTTAACAGGGAAAGCTAAATCTATGGCTTATTGGACCCAGATGGATACGACATAGAGTAGACATCATTTGGCTTTTCACATGAAGGAAAATGCTAAACATATGTAAATACACACATATATAGGAATGTAAGTTGTTGAGATGGATCTGTTTGGAGAGCTAGAGTTCTTAGTACTCTTGGATCTTAGCAGAATCAGGAAAGGAGAGGATAAAGTTATGTCTAATTTCCAGTTGTGTGAAGGTTGATTGGATGGATAGATTCTATAGGCCTGTCATAACTTGTGCATAGTTCACATGCCAGTGTGTTGGCAAGAAGTGGAGAATCTGCACTTAGACTAGGGAAGTACTAACATCAGCAAACGACACTGAAATGCTCACCCTGCTATCTGGGGCGTGGCTTAGGTGGGGCTCGGAGCAGAGGAGATACCTTCTGGACCTGGGGGGCCAAAGAGGGTATTTTAGATGGGAGGAGCTGAGACAGCATTCCACATGCTCCCATCTCCTTTCCTATTCTCCTTTGCCTTCAGCTTGTACAGCTGTTTCTTCTCTCCTCCTCCCCTATTGCACTGCAGGGAATGGTGGGGAAGGATGGATCACATGCAGCATCTGGGACTGGGCTCTAGGGTCTATCCTATTCACCTGATGCTGCAGATGGACAGTGGAAGTGGTGCTGAGACCGTCTGATGGGCTCACATTTGGTTGTGGTGGAGTAGGAGGGCCTGGTACAATTTACTGCCTAGACAAGTTATTCCTTGTGGGTTCCTTGTGTCAACAGCAGCAAGGAAAGCAGAGAGGCAGCTACAGCCAGAGTAAGAGACAGGCACCCAGAAATTCAGAGAGTGAAAGCTGCAAGGGACTCACGGGGGAGCAGCAATAGCCACTGAGAGGAGGAACCCGTTCCACTGTCCTCTGTGACGACAGTTCAAGGCAGTTCTTGGCCCTTCTTTGATGGGAACATACCCACTGTAATAGTGCCTGGAGTCTCAGGGGTAGGGAGACCTACAGGTTGGCCAGAGGGTCTCCTGGGGGGTGCAGCATTGGTGGGCATTCCCTTTGAGGTACCATGGGTCTCCTTCTTGGTTCCTTGTGTAAGTGGGTGGGGTGGGGGGGCGGTCCCAGTACAACTGGAGTGGACAAGCAAGGACCTCTGGGATTTCTGAACGTAGTTAAGAATAAAAGGTTATTGGTGGGATGAGTGGTCTTCATGGATTCCATGGTCCCTTACCCATCGCTGGGGTGGAGGGAACAATCTCTGGCCTACTAGGGGAATACATCCCAGGTGTGGCATTTCAGCTGTCCATGCCCTTCATGCCCCCATCCCTAGTAGAGCCATCGGGGTTCCAACATGGGCAAAGCTAGTGAACACTGGGGTGATAAGGATGCACTAGGAAGAGGACAGGTTGGACACCCCATAGTGCTACTGAGGCCCTCACCCCACATTGGTCTAAGATTTGGGCTCCAGGAACTGGGCTTGATACTAGTTCTGGACCAGGGTCAGATGGTTTACAAGGGACTCAGAGGCTGGGCTACAGGTTGGGCTCAGGTGGGTGGACCAATAACAACAAACACAATGGGCCAGTCACAGATGGAGTCTCCCCTTCAGGGTAAATTGAATAAAAGAGCTTTATGTTAGGACATGTAGTCTTGGGTTGCCATTTATTAAAAATAACCAAAGAAGAGATCTGAAGATAGGAATTTGTGCACCTTTGTCACTGCCTAATAGGGAAATGCTAGCAGAGCTTAATGGGAATCAGACAAGAAAGCTGGAAAGAAGACACCAAAGAGAACCGAGCTTCCTAGAACACTAGATAACTGGGTTTCAGTTATGCAATTTAAGCAAGTTTAATTTGCAAGATGACCCCAGGCAGAAGAGTGGCACTATTTAAGCATCAAGAGGCCATTCACAGGGCTTGCTTTTACCTGTGTTGTTATGGTCTCATTGTTTCTGTGTTCACTTTGGCTCTATTCTTTGAATGGCAACATTTTCAAACACCTTTCTGCATAATCATGGAAGAGTGTGTGGGACAGCAATCCTGCTGTGCACTGATGGGAGTGGGTAAGTTGCCCTAAAAGGTGTGTTCCACTACCAACCTCTATAAAATTGTAGCTTTCATTGTTTGTGATCTCTATAGCATTTCCAAAATCCTTCTGTTTTTGCGAAGAATCTAAACTTTGACACTAACTTTCTAATGTTAAGGATATAAATCCCTTCTAAAAACTTGTCAATAGAAGGGATGCTACCAATGTATCCCAAATGCATTGAAAACTCAGCTTCATATGCTTTTGAGAAGAAATGGGCTTTAGTTTGTTTATTCTACCGTTTCCATTACATATTTCAGCATGGTGTGATCTTCCTAATGATCCCCAGCTAAACAGTTTGAATATTCAAGGATTTGGATGAGCAAAAAGGAATGTGCCCTTCACTTCCTTTACCCATTAAAATAAAAGGGAAGTTAAAACACGTCTGTGCTTGTAGTGTATATTTCAAGAAGAGATAATTGACACCTACTCCTGATGAGTTTTGTGTGGAATAAATTCCATACAATACTTGCTATTTAAATCCAATCTACTGTTTTGACCAAGCATCACTCAGTGATGGGGATGGCACAATATCTCTTCTTATTTCCTTTTCAGTGTACACACAGCTTGTAGCACTAATGTGCAAAACAGTAAATAAAGAATTGAAGCATTTGTTTCTGATGCCAGTCCACTAGTTCTAACAGGCCAAGGTAACCCCTATATCTTGTAATATTTTTATTATCATGTAGTTTAAAACTTTAAAAAGAATGGTCTGTCCAGTGCCACCCATGATACCTTGTACCAAGCATGTGTACAGCTGTAGAGAAGTATTCTCATAATAAAGCTATCTGTTCAATGATTTATAACTTTGCTTTAAATATCTCATCTAGAAAGCAATTTAATATATAGGGGAAGATATTCTGCACAGTTCTGCTCCATTTACACCACTTGGGTAGTACAAAGGGAATGAAAAACTACCTGCAAGTACCCAAGTGCAGTGGACAGGGTAGGTCAGTGTCCAAAATGTGATGCACTTCAACCAATGCATAGCCCATGGAGGACCAGAGCCGACTTGGCACAACTTAGAGTAGCCTCTAGGCTGCCCTAACCTGCATCAGGCTGGGGTGCAAAATCAGGGAGTTGTAACTGGCTCCCTGACAGACCAAATCTGCTCCAAAGTATCCAAGCCTGGAAATACGGAAGATTGTGAATGACTAAAAGATCTGACCTTCCTAACTATAGCCATAATACTTGTTGGGGAGAACAGTGGAGAGAAAAAGACTTTTGATGTCATTTGACATCATCAACCATAGACTCATAGAAGTGTAGGACTGGAGGAGACCTGGAGAGGTCATCTAGTCCAACCCCCCGCCTCAGGGCAGGACTAAGTATTATCTAGACCATTCCTGACAGGTGTTTGTCTAATCTGCTCTTAAAAATCTCCAGTGATGGAGATTCCATATTTACATATGGTACCTACTACAATGCCCTCCCCTGATCATCCCAATGAGAGTGCCTCACTGTATGTTTCAGGACATTTCAGGGCTACTTTAGTAAGGCTTTTGATGCTGTCATACATGAACTTCTCATAAACAAACTAGGGAAATATAGCTTAGACAAAACTACTATAAGGTGGGTACACAGCTGGTTATCAGGTGGTTCACAGTCAACCTGGAAGGGCATATTGGAGTCTCTCAGGGATCTGTCCTGGGTCTAGTTCTATTAACCATCTTAATAAATGATTTGGATAATGGCATAGAGAGTACACTTACAAAGTTTGCAGATATTACCAAGCTGGGACGGGTTGCAAGCACTTTGGAGAACAGGAGAAATAGTCTGAAATAAACATGATGAAATTCAATGAGGATAAATGTAAAGTACTAAACCTAGGAAGGAATAATCAATTGCACAAATACAAAATGGGAAATGACTGCCTAAGAAGGAGTATTGCAGAAAAGGATCTGAGGTGTATAGTGGATCACAAATCAAATATGAGTCAACAATGTAACACTGTTGCATAAAAATGAATATAATTCTGGTATGTATTAGCAGGAGTGTTGTAAGCAAGATATGAGAGGTGATTCTTCCACTCTACTCAGCATTGCTAAGACCTCAATTGGAGTATGTGTCCAGTTCTGAGCACCAAAGTTGGAAAAGATGTGGGCAAATTGGAAAAAGTCCAGAGGAGAGCAACAAAAATGATTAAAGGTCAAGAAAACATGAGGAAAGATTGGAAAAAGATGTATGTATTCAACTGGAGAAGACTGAGGGGTGACGTGATAACAGTCATCAAGTATGTGAAATGTTGTTACAAAGAGAAGGGTAAGGCTTAACCACTGAGGACAGGACAAGAGGTAATGGGCTTACATTGCAGCAAGCAAGATTTAGGTTAGACATTAAAAAAACTTCCTAACTGTAAGGGTAATTTAAACAGTGGAAGCAATTACCTACGGAATTTGTGGAATCTCCATCATTGGAGGTTTTTTAGAACAGGTTAGACAAACACCTGTCAGGGATGGTCTAGGTAATACTTAGTCCTGCTTCAGAGCAGGGGATTGGACTAGATCTATTGAGGTCACTTCCAGTTATACACTTCTATGATTCCACTTGGCCTATGGTTAACTTTTTCACTGTAAGACCAAAGACAGATGTGATAATAGACATCTTAATATAAATTAGATGCACAATTGTACCATTTGGTTAAATTCATTCAAAATGCAAAACCATTACCATCCTTCATAATAGTTTCCATTTATGCAATGTATTGGCACTTCACCTGTTTGTAACATAGGAGGCCCGAGACTCAAAGGCAGCCTTTTAAAATTAATTTGTCTAAAAAAAGATGTTTACTTTAATCAGTGAAGAAACACAATGAGGAAGAAAGAGAGGCATCCCCAGTACAAACTAACACACACAAAATTCAGCAGCTTGCAAGCCAACCAGGATTAATATTACAGGCCAATGTACCAACACTTCAGGAAACCATCATTACACACAGAGACAATTGTGAATTTCTGTGTCATTGGAAGCTGTGAATTTTTCCAATGAATCACCATTAAATACTTGTGCCAAATAGCTTTGGGTTACACTGGGAAGCTTTGCAATATTCTGTTAACCAACAATAAAAAAATATTTCTCATGGAGGTGGAAGAGCTCCTTCAGTTATTTGATTGCAGCCAGTGCACCAGGTGTTTAAATTAAACTAATTTACATATTTACTGATGCATTGTGGTATTTGCATAGCCTTTAAAATCACCTTTTTGTCATATTCTTCCCTTCAGTTCTGTCCATATTGCACTGTCCTAATAAGTTCTGTTTATGCAGAATTAGGCCCGATTTATCCTAGGAGCATTTAGGTCAGGATCAAAGTTGCAGGGAAGCAAAGATGGTTTTATTCACCATCTTTGTGGCTGCCTGACCCTGGGGCCTGCTGGGGGTATCTTGACCTCTGAAATACATTAGGGCAGTTCCTGAAGCTGCCCTAAGTTACATCCAACTGTCTGTGACCCCAAGAAGCTGTTCTGGCAGCTGGAAATAGCAGAGCTACAGAGGTGGTGCTCTGGTCATTGCATACTATATGTTGGCCATGTTCCACCTGATCTTGGGAACAAGCTCCGGGTGTCTATTTAAACTGGCTTCATAGCCCCTTTGTGCCACCAGAGTGATGCAAAGGGGCCACAGCATAGGAAAGAATCTGCACATTGTACTTTTGTGCCATAGGATGTGAAGTGTTGCAGTGGTAGGGAGGGAAACTGTATAGAGGTCAAGGGCTGGCTTCAAAATTCCTTGGAAGTGGGTCACTGGAGAGACTATCCAGCAGCTCTCATAAACACATGTTCAACCCCTTTCTTTCTCCAGGTTGCATCATGTCTTCAAGCACTGAAGCATCAGAACCTAGGAGCATCAATGTTGATAGTAATCAGTTAAAAAAAAAAGTCACCATTTGCGTCAATTGTACTGATTTGCAGAGGCTTGGAAAAATAAACCCTTTCTGGATGTAACAAAAGGAAACATTACTGTAGCAGATCTAGATGCTGATTACCGTGTCTTTCAGTGATAAGGGTTAATGAATTTAGTAAGCTGGATCTGACCGAGCTTTGCAGAGTAAGTCTTTCAGTGCTTTAGGACTAAATGCTTTACTCAGATTCTGGGAACTCAAAAGATTGATTTTGTTTGCCTTTTGATTAAGAGAACAGGATTTGGACATGAAAATCCAATTAGATGATTGTTTGGGGAGGAAAAGGGGGAGAGAAAGAGCTGAAGTTGACAATGGCATACAAATCTCCTGCAAACATACTCAGCTCCAAAATCTGGACTACATCTCCATTGGCTTCAATTAGTTGTAAAACAGTTGCACTTTTCTGCAGCTCCATTTAAAGAAATAACATCAATTCAAAGTTTTAGGATTACCAGGGACTAATAAGGAACATTCTTAGCGACAACTTAAAATCATTAAAAGTGAATAAGAGTCTTAAAGTGAAAGAAGGCACTGTTTTGTTATCTTCAGTATTACTTGGGGTCACATGTCTGCTAAGGTCTTGTACCTTGAGTTTTGTTGTCAATAAACCAAGTTGCAAACCCCACCTGTCTATCATTCATAAAATTAGATGTTATCTGTCTGCAGAACTGTAAGCTGTGTTGGGAGTTTAACCAAGAAGCAGACTGTAATGTCTAACTACACTGATCAAAACACTCACTTTCCAGGTAAAAGAATATTTGAGGTAGCTGTTCCCCTATTATATTAGAGATAATTATAATGTTACAGCAGTAGAATATAAACCTTTTCACACATCTTGTTCACCTATATATAGATTACTATCCAGCTGCAGACTTTGCAGGGAATACAAAATGTATACAGTGCTGGGGAACAAGACAGACAACATAAGAATACAGGAATTGCTATATGGCACAGATCAGTGACCCAGTTATTATGGTCTATCCTATCACTAACAAAGGTCCATACACAATGCTTCAGAGGAGGTACATTAAACCTTGCAATAGGCAGTTACGGGCTAACTTGCCCCAAAGAAGTTCCTTCCTAAGGTGCACTATTAGAAGTTGGTTTGTGTCCTGAAGCATAATGGCTAATGTTCCTTCCAAAACTCCTTTAAATATTTACCATTATAACTGCATATTCTTGTTTTCCATATAAAGGTCTAATCTAATCATTTTGCTAAAATGTTGAGTTCAGTGCTATCTTGTGGTAATGAGTTCCACAGGCTAATTGTCATCATGTGGCAACTTATAATAAAGGTTTGTTACGCAGCTGTGGCCTGCAGTCATGTAGACCTGTGTGAAAGTGGCAAAGAAAATCCAAAATGTAGTGTGGGCCTATAATTTTGTATGGAAGTGCTACAGCAGCACCCTTATTTTTTTCCATGGTGGTAGCGTATGGGGAGAGAGACATGAAAATAATACACAGGCAAGATGGAAAGTGAGGGGAGAAATTGAGAGGAGGATACAAGGCTTAAGGCTATAATATGGGGTGGCAGATGTGGGGGACAAAGTGCCATCCATGTTTATAAACTGTGCTTAGAATGCTGTTCTGAGGTTACTGCCAATGTAAGTAAAATGGATTAGGGAACCTTCTTTTCATTATAAGTATGTACAGCACCTAACACAATGACGTCACAGTTCCCGACTGGAGCATCTAGGTGCTAATGCAACACAAATAAATAACAGTGATAATGAAGTACCAACTGAGTACAATGCAGATGGATGACAATGTGGTTCTACCATCAAACCACGCAGGGGGTTTCCAAACAATCATGGGAGGCTGCTGAAGAGTTGAACCAAAGCCAACATGGGGTGCAAGGGAGGCCGTAGCAGGCAGCAGTGGGAGGCAGCTGTATAGCCTTGCTACTGAGTGTAACTAGAAACAAGCCAACTCTAGAGCACTGGCTGAGTGGGAACCAGGTGAGAAGTACATGACAGAGTGAATTATGGTTTTTAAAAGTGCAGGATAATTTTATGGCAGTCGGGGTGATCTGGGGAGTTACAGGCTGCATGGCTTATTTCAGTATCAGATTCATTTGTTGAAACAACGGAGAGTTACAAACACCTAGCTGAACATGATGGGATAGGGACTAAGCAGCATGGCCTGGGCCAAGGATCCACAGAAAAAGGAAGTTTTATGCCAAAGAGAAGGGAATGCTTTTGCAACAGGGGCATTCTGCTTAACGGCAGAAGCAGCCAAGCTCAGAGAAAGCTAGCTCGAGAGGTGCTACGATCCTGTAGAGAAGCCAATGAGCTTCGGGAGAAGGATCCTGATTACTCTAGAGGACTCTGACAAGCCCAAAGAACTCTACTCGGTGGGAAAGAGACCGATGTGTATAAGTGTATTTTATTCTTGTGTCTAGATCTGTGTATTTCTCATGCTGCTAAGTAGAATAAATGGTGTTCAGAATTCTGTGCAAAGTCTGTGTGTCTGTTTGCTTGCACTGGCACTTCCCCTATAAACCCAGAGAGCCCAAACAGCTGGAGTTCTGGAAGAGAGGCTGTGCTTAAGCTATGAAAGATCTGAGGGGTCAGTATTGCTTCCACGGGGCTGGGCAGTGGAACTGTGGGGTCCCAACTCTCATAAGGGGTGCTAGACAGAGAAGCTGCACACAAGGGTGTGCCTAGAGATCCCAAGCCTGGGGCAGTGCCTGGACTCTGTTCAGACTTAAGAGGCTTTAGGGTATGTCTACACTGCAGCTGGGAGTGAGCATCGCAGCCTGGGTGGACAGACACACACCAACGGGGCTCAAGGTAGCACACTAAAATTAGCAGTGTGGACATTGAGGCTCAGAGCCACCCAGGCCCCTGAAAGTAGATGTGGCCTTAAAGCACACGGATCTCAGTGAGGTGGGACGCAAAGACAATACCATGGGGAATGTCCAGCCAGATGGAGTCCTGCTAGGGCAATAACATATTGTATGTTCATGATTTTCTTGTGTTTATTGTGTTGTTCCCATCATCTCTTCTCTGGGGAATTCTAAACATGATAAACAAGGAAATGCTCAGGGCCAAATGTAAGAGTTGGCAGTTAACATGGATTTTCAACATTTGGTACATTAGGGACGTAAACTTATCAAAATATTACAAACTTTATAAACACTACAGTCCAGAAGTTGGGACTTACTAAACAGCCTTTACTCTTCTTTGTGAGCATAACCCAGTTGCTAGTGACTAGTGGGTGTTGCAATTTCCTACATCAACCACTGATGTAGCGGAGCCTGTTAACAAAAACATTAAGCAATTTTCTTTCTTTGCAGTAGTTTCCATTGCAAGAAGCCAGTTTTTAAAAATAAGTCTCAGCTGGTTTGGTCTGCTGAGGAACATTACTCCTGATTGAGCCTGTCATATCCTGTTAAATTATCCCTTGCCTCATCTAGTGACATTGTTGAGTCATTCAGCGTGATGTGTGACAATGTAGTGGGTCACCTGGGAATGTTAAAGATTCACTTTGCTGAAACCAGTTGGTTTTATTTTAGTTCCAGTAGTCAAAATACTGAGCACACTTATGCTAGAGGCTAGACCATGCTTACAAGATGCAGCTTGGACTGAGCCGCTGACTGCCAAAAGCTGGGAGTGGATAATGGGATGGATCACTTCATGATTGCCTGTTCTGTTTATTCCCCTGAAGCACCTGGCATTGGCCACTGTCCAAAGACAGGATACTGGGCTGAATGAACTATTGGTATGACCCACTATGGTCATTCCTATGTTCTGGTATTTGAGACTCCTGAGTTCCAGTCTCAGCTACATCATTGATCTGTTGTGGGAAATTGAGCAACTCACTGAACTTCTCTGCCTCATTTTATGAAATAAGGATAATAATACTTTGCAATACCTGCCACACACAGAGGTTATAAGCATTAATCAGTCTGTAGAAACTCTGAATAAATGCATACACAGTTCTCCCCCTAGGTAGAGCATGAGAGAGAATGAACCACATGTGACAGACTTTAGTAACACCAAGCAATATGACTATCTGTAGGCGCTCAGATACACTGATGAGGAGGCAGTATAAGAACCTGTACGGGATAGAATAGACGGGCTCAGTGCAGTGTTGCGGGATCTGTTGACAGTGTGGACCACATAGAGCCTGCAATGAAAGAAGGTTTGGAGGAGAAATCCTTCCCATGCTATACATCTTGAAGCTGCCGTTCTTTTTCAGTAGGGTGAAAAATCACTTATCCCAAAGTACATGTGTTGGGATGGTGGACAGGATGAAGGTTGAGATCCTACTAGGACGACCTGATGTCCTGATTTTATCAGGACAGTCCTGATATTTGGGGCTTTTTCTTATATAGGTACCTATTGCCCCTCCTCCCCCCATCCCGTCCTGATTTTTCACAGTTGCTATCTGATCACCCTAGATCCACCTGGGCTAGTGTATGGGCTGGAATAAGAGGCACATTTATTCCATGCTACTCACAGTGTTGGAGCCAATGAAAAAAGCACCCTCACTTGAAGGCTGCTGATATTTATGCAGTCTCCTTCTTAGTCTCCTTAGTACAGCCACCAGAGATGGAACTCGGACCCAAAAGCATGCAGGCTTCTCTGAGTAGCAGTACAACCCCCAGCACAGGAAAGGAAGAGGCCACAGTGTTGTGGGCGAGAGAGGGAAGCATGGGAGGTAAATATAGGATAAATCCTTTGCACGAGTGACAAAAATCACTACGGCTGGCCCTGGCAGTGGATCTGCATAACCACAGAGCCTGTGGTTCCTGCTTCTGTGCCATCCTACTTCTGTGAGGCCAGCACAGAGTCTTGTTATGCAGCATGCAGCTGCAAAGCCCCTTCCCTCCCTCCCCCCCCCCACGACTCACACACCTTGTTTCCTACCACTGCAAGACTTGGGAGTGCTTTGCAAGATCCCTCTGCTCTGGGATTAATTTCACCCATAGAAGGTAATCAGAGGATAGTAATGGTGACCTTTCAAGAACAACTCAGGTATTGGATGTAGGAGTGTAGTCCAATATAATGTAATCAGCCCCAGTGCAGGCTGTGAACGCTGTACTACACTTGCCCTCCTGATGGCTGGTAACATCTAAAGAGCAGCTCTGTGTAAGCTCGAAAGTTTCTCTCTCTCACCAATAGAAGTTGGTCCAATAAACGATATTACCACACCCACCTTGTCTCATTCAAAACAGTCCCAACCCAGTCCCTCAGGGAAGTTCTGTACAAGCGTAATAAGAGCCTTGTTGGGACCATTCCTCACCAGCCTGTTTTCTGTGGTCCTTTCTCTTCCTGCTGCAGCCACTGCAAGGGTCCACTGCCAGCAAGAGTGTGCAACTCTGTCTGGCTCTCATCCTTAACATTCCAGCTCCCAAGCTGCCTCCTATCTGGCCTTCCCTCCTGTCAAGGCTGAATCCCCACTCTGTCACTCCCAGTGCAGAAAGTGGGGGCCCGCAAGGATTCTAAAAATTAATACTGGCCACTCCAGGCTGGTACTAAACTCCCAAGGTTACAACTTTTCTCTGACCTTGGCTTGGTAAATGCTGCCACCACTCGAATGCAAAAAAAAAATCCCTTTGAACCCAGGAAGGAGCACTTGGGAATTCCTCCCTGTGGGGTATCCTCAGGCCCTTTCACCCCGACTCCGGGGATGAGCTGAGAAAGAAAACAAAGGAAATTAGCTGTGACTACAAGCTAATCAAATAACATATGCACAAACCTCTTAGGACACCAAAAATCCAATCCTGTTGTTAGAAGTACATTTTATTTAGAAAAAAAAAAGAAAGAAAGAAGATACATCTGGAACTTAGGATTTTGCTAGATTTTAAAAGTACAATTCCAAAAATCAAGTACCCAAAGTAGCTTTCTTGGGGATTCAGCTTAAAGGTTACAAGCAAACAAAAGCACCAGGGGTTAGCACAGAGGAGATCCACAAGCCAAAATAAAAAAATAAAAACAAAATGCTTTTGTCTAATTAAAGATTCCCTATCCAAATAATTTCTTCTAGCTATGGAAGATGAATTTTCATACTTGGTTCAAGCCTTACCCAGCATTGCTGCTCTGTCCCTGCAGCCCAGAGAACAACGGACAAAGGGAACGTTTCTTTCTCAATTTTAAAAGTTCTAGCCTTCCCATTGGCTCTTTTGGTCAGGTGCCCTTTCCTTTTCTTTTATCTGTGGGCTTGTTAACTCTTTTCAGGTAAAGCAAGCAGAGAAGAGACACCAAGAGGGATTTTACAGCTAATTGGCTGTCTGGGTGTTCATAAAAGGGAAGCTTCCCCCTCCCACTTTATTTATCACACCTCCACAGCCAACTACTAAGCTGCCGGGTCCATCCTGCTACACCACTCACACAGCTTCTTTCTCCTTCCTGAGCCTGGTTTTGTGGGACCTCAGGTTATACTTCCCATTCCTGTTCTCCAGAGGTTATATGTTGACTTTGGGGTTAACACCAGATCCAATAATGAGCCAGTAGATTCACTACAAAAAAACCCCATGTATACATCTTGAAACTTTAGCATCCTCTGGAAGGGTCTGTCCTACAACTAAGATCTTCTAGACTTCAAGATATATCCTGGAGATAAGCCTCTTTTGTACTCTATTTTTGAAGAAGAAAAAAAAGTTATCTACCTTCAGAAAATATTTAAATTAACTGGGTTCCATTACAGCTAAGTGAATAATGGATTTTTGGGTTCTCTGGCAAGTCTGAAAAAAAATTATTTCAGGTCAAACAAAAAATGAAACTATTCAGAAAAGTCTGGCAAATTGAAAAGTGATAAACAAGCAAACAAATATGTTTCAAGTTGAACTTGAACATTTTGTTTGACCTGGAACAAAATGTTTCCTTTAGATTTTGAGCATTTAAAAAAAAATGAAAGGACATTTCAAAATGAAGTAATTTCAGACTGAAAAATCAAAATGCATGATTTTGAAACTGTCAACAAAATATTTCATTTTTTCCCCCAGAATTTTATTTAGAGGGTTTTTTAAGCGAAACAATTGAGCAAAATTGTCATGATTTCAAGGAATGTTTCAGTGTTGCCGAATATTCACTTTTAATTGAAAAAAGTTTTGGTTGAAAAATTTCACCTAGTTCTAGTTTTTTATGCAATTAATAGGGTAAATTATCTATGAAAAGCCCACTGTTATTGTACTGTTGTCAGCTCTGCATTGATCATGTCTTGTTGAAGCAAGTACAGTTTTTCTCTTTTCCATGCCATCTCTTATGTGACTCAATAATCCATCCTCCAGTGTTTAAAAAGATTGCAAATCTTTAAGCTTTTGTTATTTACCAGTCAGCTGTAACTGCCATTGACTACTCATTCCCTTCTGCATATTTAAGTCACAACCACCAGCATATTTATCAAAATAGTTTTTCACATTTTCTTTAAACAGCAGTGATTAATTACTACAATTTTCCACATTCCAAAAAGCCTAGAAAGGATAAGCAGAAGCATCTTCACATTTGCTGTGTGTACATGACAGACTGTGCTGATATTTTAGGAACAGAATTATTGACACCTTTCTTAAAGGTTTTACCAAACTGAAAGAAATGCTAGGTTTTCTATCGCCACTCTTCTGTTTGAAGAGAATGCAACTGGTATTTAGTGAATTGGTTAATAATAATAATAATTATTATTATTTATTATTAATTAAACAAATAATATGTAAGAAAATAAAATCATGTAACTGAAATGGGCATGCACCTAAAGCCATCAGATTACATTAGTATAATGAATGCCAATACAATAATAACACGTGTTAACTATTATTTTTGTCTTACAATGGATTTATTGCAAGACAACAATAATTAAGGTCAACACATTACTGTGGAATTCTAACAGTCAAGATTTATAGAACTTTAGGTTGGCTGGAATTAGTAGATTAAAAATAATTCCATATTGCACATTTTTTATTTTTCAAGCTTGTAAATTTCCCCATAACAGCTATGTTCTTTATATTGTTATACAGTCATAGACTTGTAGGACTGGAAGGGACTGCAGTAGGTCATCTAATCCAGTCCCCAGCATTGAAGGCACTCATTTTCCAACATCCCAGAGTGAGTATAAATGGATTTCATTACCTTATGGAGAAAGACAGTTGTAGTTTATATAATCTGGTAATATCCCTTTAAATAGTCTGTACCTGCTAGTACACCCCCACACAGAGTGTTTACGGAAAAAAAATTGTATAAACCACAGTGGGTAAAGGGCCAAGTAATCTTCTCTTCTGTGGTTTCATCGTTAACACCCAGTAACATGATGAACATAGATGAATTTTATGATGATTTGGTTTTTAATCTGTCTTGTCATGTCCTGAATGATTTTTTTTTAGCCTCAGAGACACCCACCAAAGCAAACTTTGAGTGGTCTGACCATATTTATTTAATTCACTTAAATGGAGATTGGTGGGGGGTATGTGTGGGACAGGTTCCTCCGGGGTGCCACCTGGAACTGTGGTACCACTGAGTCCCCTTACCCACCAGCCTGGGCTCCCTCTCAACAGTGGGAAAATTATTTTTTGTAGTGACCCAGCCACTCCCAGGGTCACTACAAAAAGTAATTTTCCCTCTGTTGGTACTCACACCTTCTTATCAACTGTTGGGAATAGGCCACATCCACCCTAACTGAATTGGCTTTGTTAGCACTGACCCCCCACTTGGTAAGGCAACTCCCATTTTTTCATGTGCTGTATATTTATACCTGCTTACTGTATTTTTCGCTCCATGCATCTGATGAAGTGGGTTATAGCCCACGAAAGCTTATGCCCAAATAAATGTGTTAGTCTCTAAGGTGCCACAAGGACTCCTTGTTGTTTTTACTGTTTTTTCAGTTTGACTGTGGGAACTGCAAAACAACTAAGTTGTTTTGCTTTTATATTTGTGCTGCTAAAAAAAAAACAACCCAACAACTAACAACATTTTGATTTAAACATACTTGATGCAGAAGGCTTTTCTATAAGTAATTCCATTACTCATTAGTGAGCAGAACCCAGATGGATTATATTTCAGGACAGCACAACAACCAGGCACTAGATAATTTCACTACTTCACTCCTGCACTGAATCTTTGTTGGTCTATGGGCAAAGATTAATTTCACACAGCTTTGTTGGAATGTAAGAGACTTCTGAGCCTCACTCAAGGATTTGCAAGATCAAATTCTATGTGAAAAAAAAAAAAAGAAAATAGCTGCATACATGTCAAATTATTGTGATATGTGTTCCAGGATGCATGCTGGGATTTTCAACGGAACCTAATGGAATTAGATGCAAAATATCCACTGGATTTCAATCGGATTTGGGCACTTAAGTCTTCTAACACTTCTTTGAAAATCTTCACCATGGTGCATGCATTTTCCTATGGCTAAATTCTGATCCCCTTACTCAGGTTGAATGGGAATCTGGCCATGAGTGAAGAATGTGCTTCTGAATACAAGGGTTTGAATCATATTCTGCTAATGCCTCTGTCACTGTGTTCACTCAGCATACAGAAAGAAGAAAAAGAAAAACCACAGGGATATTTTAGTTTCTTTCAACATGTGAACTTTTTTCTACTCTGCGGTATACAAATACAGTAACCCAGGGGTGTTTAAACAGAGATTCCAACTCCAAACAATGGTGCCTGTTTGCTTAATTAGGTTTCTGTGAGGTTACCATTGTCCAACAAAGTTGGCCTCTATTTATACAGTTCTCTTGAATTCTTCTCTTCCTTTGACACACAAATCTTCAGTTCTGCATCACAGTGAGAGTGATGCGTTTAGGCTCCCATCCTGCACCACAGAAGTTAGTGGGAGTTTTGATTTTGAGTTTGCCAGGTGTAGGATTGGGTCCTTACAGCATATATTTGGGATTTCTTCATTTTGACATTTCTTACTGTTATATTAAAAGCAGCTTGAAGTGACTCTTTTTAAAAGTTTGAGTCGGTTTCTTGAAAGTGATGTTAATCTTTGAATCCAGTATAATCATCTATTGATGTATAAACCAAACATTGAGGTCTTAGACCTCATTTCTCAGGTGCGCTGAGCTGATGACCTGCATTTCCTTATTTACACTCCATGCAGTTGATGGTGGGAGTGAGGCCCTAAACTACCTTTCTCCTCCCCTGATCATGAGCAGCATCAGCATTCCACTACAGAATGCTGGCTGCAGCCAGCAGTGCAACCCAACACGTGTATTCCACCTGCCTTGCCCTAGCAGCCCCTGCCCCCAGTTTTCCTATGCCCTCATAAGGGAAATATCCAGTTGCTTTCCACTGCCTTCGCAGGCACTAAGGTTTGAGCCCATAGTGTAGAAATTGAGTTTAATGGGACTAATTAAGAAATAATGAATAAATAGTAAGTACCGTGTGCTTTTAAACAAAAGCATAATTGTCTTTTTCTTTCATGCTAGAACATGGGGATTCAGATAGTTCCAGACCAAACCTCCAGATCGGTGATCTTTGGGGATGGTGAGATCATTTCAAAAGATGATCAGAAAATACTTCATAGGAAGCTCTAACTCAGAGATAAGTTTATGGCTTGTCTATTCTGGGAAGTTAATTTGGATAAAGGAAGGGTGTGAATTTAAAGTGGGATAGCTATTCCTGATTAATGGCCTGTATGGATGCTCTTATTCTGGAGTAAGAGTACTTTATTCCAAATTAGCTTAATCCCTTCCAGAGTGGATCGTGAATAGTTAATCAGAAACAATTCCCCAAGTAGAGAAGCCCTTAATTACTTAGAAAAGAGCTCTAGGTTAAAATCTATTAAGGAAAAATAAAACCCTGCATGGCAACAAGGTCTATTATTTTCTTACTAGCAGTTCACCGGCTGTATCATTTCTGGCATCTTTCTCTAGGTTTCTATAATGTCTTATCTCATACACAGCCCATACTTACAATTGTATCAATATTATAACATATTTAAGTTCAATTATCCTTCCTCTCTCTTTAGCTATATAAAAATCCTCTGTCTCAATTTGAATGAGGCATATCAAATGATATTGGCCCATTTCAAAGGTTTCTTTAGATCATGTGTAAGGGGAAAACCTTTTAAGTTAAAAACACACACGTTAGATCTTTGCAAAATGGATACATTCCTGGCTGAGGTCTGAGAAAACATCTTTTTTAGAATTAGCTCTATTAGCATTGTAATAACATTCTCACTCCAGGAAGTCTTTGTTTCACTGGCTGAATATAGCAAAATATCCTACCCATACAAAATTTAAGTTAACTGCCATTTACCTATCAAATTCAATTCATATCAGATGGCAAGTTCTGATCATGAACCAGAAATAAATACCAAACCATATGCAAACAACCATGTGCAAATGGACCAATATCTCTGCATAGTTTACAAATGTCCACTTTCTGCTTCTATATAAATTATGAGTACTGATAAATGTTGATAGTTGAGATTTCTTGGATGCATTTTCATAGACAGTGATAGGAGTGATTCAATGCTCTCATTACATTTGGTTGGAAATTTTACTTTTTGTGGGGGTGGGGGGTGGGGAGGGTGGTTCTGTGCAGAATTTAGACTTTTAATTAAAAATCCAAGAATTCTGAAAGCCCCGAACTGCCAAAATCCTAAAAACTGTGCCTAATATTGCCAAAATCGAAAAAAAAAATGATGAAAAATCAAAAATTTTCAAGGCGAGTAGACAAATTTCCAGGAAAACTTTTATTTACTTAAAAATCTAATTTTTCATTATAGGTTGTTTTAAAAATTCTCCTATCAGTATAATGGCTCAGGGACTCACACTACCTTATTCTCATTTCTCCATGAGGGGATGAGAGGAGAACAAATAGGTACACATCCTCGGTCACTTTGATTCAGACTCCAGAATGCCTGTCAGCTCCTGAGAAACAGCGATCAGGCTAGGTTCTGTAGTCATGGCCGTTACATTAAATCTCTTTACAATATTGCTCTCTCAAAACATAGACTCTACCTAATTTGTCTGCGTCTGCCTGTCCAGTGATCTATTCCTTATTCACTCATCACCATGGTATCTTGAGGCATATACAAAATCAAGAATCCCATGAAATTGTCCATAAAAAATGCTGCTCTTTGCTGCTCCCTGCTTCCATCCCTGTGTGACTTTGCCATGCATGTAGTGTTAATAATTGCTGTCATCACAGTATTTTTGAAAATGCTCTTCACTGAGGGCATCATCATAATCCTTCCTTTCTCCCATACTTGTTTTGTCTTACCCGTTTAGATCAGAAGCTCTTTGGGGGAGAGACTCTCATCCTATGTGTATGTACAGTACCTAGCAAAATGGGTCTCTAGTTTTGCTTAGGGCATTTGCTGGAATACAAAAAGCAACACCAATACTACTCCTAAAACTGTTTTTCGGGGAGAATCCTATCAGAGCTTCTTTCTGAGACATTGGTACCCTAAACTGAGCCCATGCATTACAGATTAAGCTGTCTGACCCCATTAACTGTACAGACAAATCCCCATTTCCAACACAGATGCTCTCTATTTCCTGCTCTTCCACACCCAGAACATTATCTGATGCTCTTGTCTCATTCGAAGACAAGCTTAGGAGAGTGCATCACTGTCATGTTGCCTTGGCAATCACATACAGCTTCAAGCTCCAGCATATGTGTGAGCACTGAGTGGGCATGGCATCAAATTATCTTGGAACAACATTTATTAGGAATGTTTCATGAAGTCTGGACTAGACAGTCCATTACAAACAAAAGACCTAATCCTGCAAAGTGCAAAGTACTTCTTATGTGATCCCTGTTGGTTTCAGCAGCAGCATGGCATCAACCCTTATTAATTTCCATGCCTTGTAGGCAAAAGCCCCAAGTTTGTGTCCTGAACTGGTGAAAAGTATTGAAGAATGGAGACACGGCTAATTGTCCACTACTCTGTTTTTGGCCCTGTTACAGAAGTGCTTAAAAAGCATTAGGAGCCAATTGGAAGTGGGACAAATAGTGAGGACTTGGGAACATTCTTTATTTCAGTTTCACTGAAAAATCCCACGATGACACCAGCATAAGCAGCTATGGAACATCTGCACCTCTTCAGTTCTCATTGAACTCTACAGAAGTGGAGAATGCTTACCCCTCATGGGAGGTGATGAGGATACTCTGCAGACTCGTAGACTTTAAGGCCAGAAGGGAAACCATTGTGATAATCTAGTCTGACCTCCTGCACATCACAGGCCACAGAATCTCAACCACCCACTCCTGTAATAGACCCATAACCTCTGGTTGAGTTACTGAAGTCTTCAAATGATTTAAAGACTTCCAGTTACAGAAGTAGGGGTCATGAAGAAAGCAAGCAAGCGAGTCATGTACATTCATCCCAGGAGAGAACTGGAAGTACCATTGATTTTGTTGAAATAAACCCATCTTTGGAAGGAAAATGTGAGGATATTTATCATGGTGGTTATTGAGAATTGTTGAGAAACATTTTTTCAGCAGAAGATCCTTTCTTCCAGGTCCATCCAACAATGCTCTTTCAACAATTATTTGTGATCTGACCAAGATAAGAACAAGTAATGCATTTTGCAATTCGTTCTGAATTTCTTATGATGTAGGTGTATGCATTGTATATGATGAACTGGAAAATGCATCCAAATTTAATGTGCCTCAGAAGAGTAGTGCATGTTTTTCCCCCTCTACATCTCTAATTTGCTTTTAACTGGGTTAAAAAATTGCTTTCATATAGCAAATGTAAGACCCTTCTTCCCCTGTGCCGATTCTCCAAGCTCATAATCCTAGTGTGGAATACATTCATACATGACTAGAAAGTTAAAACAGAAAATTCCTAAAAACTATCAAATTAACAAGCTATGCTTTGCAAAAATGACAAATAATTTTCTCCTAGTGGAACATGGGAACAATTTTACAAGCTAAGCAATAAAAAATGCATTTTTATTGCTGAAGTACATTATAACCCTCATTTGAGAAGAATTTCAGGATGGTTTGAAATCACTCAGTGCATATGTTATAGAAAGTCTAGAGACATTTTGTTCTTTATTAATGAAGCGTGAAAAGAATGGAACTGAGAATATTTTTGTTATGAGTTAAGACTTCAACTTTCTCATATATACATTACACATTGAGTCTCATTACGAATGCGATTTTCATAAATTAAAGCATCCAAGTTGGGCAATCACATGTGATTTGCTGATGTACATTTTAATAATGGTGTAACTGTAATTCTTTCAGTTGTGGGCACTAATGTTTGGCACTCTCTTTTCTCTGGCAGGTTCATGAAAAGGGGAACAGACTTGCAAAACTGAACTTGACTGGCTTGCTTTCAGAATTTGGAGAGAGAATGTTAGAAAATCCATTGCGTTAAAAAAACACAGCAAACAGCATTTTCTCTCCCCAACTCTGGTTATTTGGAAGGCCAAAGACATTGGTGTTTCACTAAGGCAGACGATGGGTACTCAGCATTTTCTCTCCCCAACTCTGGTTATTCGGAAGGCCAAAGACATTGGCGTTTCACTAAGGCAGATGGTGGGGGCTCACCTTATCTCATGGTGAACCCGTACAGCACCATCCTTGAGGTCTTACAAGAAAGAGATGATCTACCATGCTATGCAGGGCTGTCAGAAGGCCTGCTGTCTGGGTACCTACAAAGAATATGAACACAGTCCGGAACATTCTGTGACATGCGATAACCTGATGCGGCAGAGGCTCCCTGTCTCCAGTCATTGTGGGTCTGGAATGTCAAGATGGCTACTGAAGTCCAGCTTGTTGATGTGGACTTTGGGGACTATGGCATGTACTGCAATTTCAGTTATACAGGTGTGCTTATATACAATAAATAATGTATTTTGGAGGAATAAACTATGGGCACCCACTGCAATCAGTATGAGTTTTGCCATTGTGTTCAAAGAAGCTACATTGTGCCCTTTATAAGGATAAGTTTAGATCAGCGCTACAATGCAAGAGGTAGTGTGGTCCAGTGAATAGGGCAATAGACTGGGATAAAAGAGACCTGAACTCTATTCCTAGTTCTGCCACTGAACTACTATGTGACTTTGGTCTTGTGGATGGTCTCTCTTTATGTTTGTACAGCACCTATCACACCAACTGGGGCCCCAATCTTGCCTTGGGTCACTAAGCATCACCATAATGCAAATAATAGTTATAGCTATAATAAAATAGATGCTTCCTGTGACACATTCAATGCTGGTGTGTGAATATTAAGGGTAGTGCTGTGTAAGATGTGCGGAGAATGTTCTGTATGCCTGTTCTTTGACAGCAGGACCTGGGTATTAATGGGTACTGGGATATTCCTTTTTCTTGTTTTTGCTAAAAGAGTTAAGCTCAGAACTGCCAAAATCCATTTTAGTTCTCAGAATAGTCCACAGTTGTTTTTTATTGTTCTTTCATCCAAGAATCTAAATGTGCTTTCCAGACATCAATGAATTACTGAGAGAGGTGATGTAAGACCCAGAGATGAGATTTGTTGTGGCTATTTTACAAATAGGTGATATACAAGCACATTCAGGGGGAGGAGTGGGGACCAGATTATGAAAACTTACTGCCCGTTTTTGCACCTTGATATTGCTAGTGAAAATCACTGTGGGATGGAATGTGCTGGCTGCTGTACTGGTGGCCTTGTACCCTAAGCAGCAGCTGGGCACCGTGGCAGTCTTTGTGCTTCTTGGAGTGCTGGAACTGTTCCTTCTGTGCTCCTGATGGGGATGCGGAAGTGGCAGGAACAGGGCCACCATGTGTCTCTCTGCCCACCCATGGAGATTGCCTGGCATGCTGCATCCCTGAAGCAGGTGTAGCTGGTGGATGTGGTCCCCTTGGGTAGTACAGCTTCCTGGGGATGTGCCTAAATGGCATGGTAGAGCCTTGTAGTGGCATATTCAGCTTAGTTCATATTTATGTCTACCTGATTGGGCCCGAAAAGCACCTACTAAGAATTTGGTTGTAAGAGATTTAAAGTAAATCAGTATCAGGGTCAGGAATAGAACCAGGAGCTCCTTGATGTATTCAGCAACATTCTACCTCTTATGCCATTTCTGATGAGTGCACATGGAGATCACAGGCCCCCAGGGTCTGATATCCTTTCTCAGCTTGAGTAATACCTTACTTTGAGAGTAGTACCATTGATTTCAATAGGACTGCCATGGCCCCTGGGTAAGCTGTCCCTTCTGGGACTCTTTTCCAGTCCCCTCAATGTCCCCTTTTCCAGTGACAGTCTGTGCCTCCACATCTCTTTGGAGTGGGACTCCATGATCCAACCACTCTCTGACTGATCTGACCCAGTATGATTTACATACTGGATAAGCCTCCTCCAAGCAGCAATTTGAATGTCAAAGGCCTGAAAACATGAATAATAGGGCTGTTGATTAATTGCAGTTAACTCAGGCAATTAACTCAAAAAATTAATCGCAATTAAAAAAATTTATTGTGATTAATCACCATTTTAATAGCACTGTTAAACAATAGAATACCAATTGAAATGTATTAAATATTTTGGATGTTTTTCAACATTTTCATATATATTGTATTCTGTGTTGTAATTGAAATCAAAGTGTATATTATTCTTGATTGCAAATATTTGCACTGTAAAAGATAAACAAAAGAAATAGTATTTTTCAATTCACCTCATATAAGTACTGTACTGCAATCTCTGTGTGGTGAAAGTGCAACTTAGAAATGTAGATTTTTTTTTGTTACATAACTGCACTCAAAAACAAAAACATGTAAAACTTCAGAGCCTAAAAGTCCAATCAGTCCTACTTCTTGTTCAGCCAATCGCTAAGACAAAACATTTGTTTACATCTACAGGAGATAATGCTGCCTTCTTATTATTTACAATGTCACTAGAAAGTGAGAACAGGCATTTGCATGACACTTTTATAGCCAGCATTGGACGGTATTTGCGTGACAGATATGCTAAACATTCGTATGCTCCTTCATGCTTCGGCCACCATTTCAGAGGACATGCTTCCATGCTGATGACGCTCATTAAAAAAATAATGCGTTAATTACATTTGTGACTGAATTCCTTGGGGGAGAATTGTATGTCTCCTGTTCTGTTTTACCTGCATTCTGCCATATATTTCATGTTATAGCAGTCTCAGATAATGACCCAGCACATGTTGTTTGTTTTAAGAACACTCTCGCTGCAGATTTGACAAAATGCAAAGAAGGTACCAATGTGAGATTTCAAAAGATAGCTACAGCACTCGACCCAAGTTTAAGAATCTGAAGTGCGTTCCAAAATCAGAGAGGAACGAGGTGTGGAGCATGCATTCAAAAGTCTTAAAAGAGCAATGCTCTGGTGAGGAAATAACAGAACCTGAACAATCAAAAAAAAATCAACCTTCTGCTGGAGGCATCTGACTCACATAATGAAAATGAACATGTGTCGGTCCAAACTGCTTTGGATTGTTATCGAGCAGAACCCATCATCAGCATGGATGCATATCCCCTGGAATGGTGGTTGAAGCATGAAGAGACATATGAATTTTTAGCACATCTGGTATGTAAATATCTTGTGATGCCGGCTACAATAGAGCCATACGAATGCCTGTTCTCATTTTCAGGTGACATTGTAAACAAGAAGCAGGCAGCATTATCTCCTGCAAATGTAAACAAACTTGTTTGTCTGAGTGACTGGCTGAACAAGAAGTAGGACTAAGTGGACTTACAGGCTTTAAAGTTTTACATTTTTTTTTGAATACAGTTATTTTTTATACATAATTCTACATTTGTAAGTTCAAATTTCATGATAAAGAGATTGCACTACAGTATTTGTATTAGGTGAATTGAAAAATGCTATTTCTTTTGCTTTTTTACAGTGCAAGTACTTGTAATAAAAAATGAATATAAAGTGAGCACTGTACAATTTGTCTTCTGTGTTGTAATTGAAATCAATATATTTGAAAATGTAGAAAACATCCAAAATATTTAAATAAATGGTATTCTATTATTGTTTAGCAGTGCAATTAATTGTGATTAATGTTTTTTAATCATGCAATTCATTGTGATTATTTTTTTAATCGCTTGACAGCCCTAATGAATAACTATTTTCTTGCACTCGTTAGGGTGCAAAACCTGCTCCCTCAAGGTTGGATGTGGAAGGCTTTTTGGCCCTGGAATCTGTGAGGGAGGCAATGTTTGGAAGACTGCACAGAGAATACATTTCCTTATGTGGATTGTAGACTGGAGTAACCTGCATTGAGCAGTATTGCTGTCACTTCGGGGAGAGGATTATTTTCTTCCTTCACCCCATGGAACCACCCAGCCCCAAAAACAAGCTCCTTACATTGATATGGAGGCATGGATTTGCGTCAAAAGTGCATAGTAAAGTCTGTGCATTCCTACAGTTACTTGTATAAGTCCTAGCAGTATAACATTGAAGTCAATTGGAGCTTTGACATTTATTTCAATGGGTGCAGGATACGGTCCATAATGTAAAAGTATCTATAATTCTGCAAAAACAAAAAAACCCAGCAGCCTATAGTCTGAAGGTTTCATGCCAAATTTAAAGTCCAAAGCAACCTGTTTTGGGCTGAATGATATTCCCGCGAAGAGCAACTTCTAATTGCAATACCATCAGAACTCTGACTGCCATGGAACTAGCAGAAGCCATTAGTGTTTGACTGGCAATATTCTGACATTGATATTCCAGACATTGGATATAACAACAACAAGCAGTAGTTGGAAGGAGATAAGCAAATCACCTGTTGTTTTTCAATTTTATATATATATATATAAATAATGCATCTGCAGCCTTCAGTTAGCCAAGCAGAATGGAGAAATGGACAGCATCGCATTTTGCTCTTGCTGACTGTTTTCATTAATGGTGATAACTGTCCTTCTGACTCTGGGCTTCAACAAACTGTTTAGAATTAACATGTACGATTTGTGTGCCTTTCTGTTAACACGTAATCCTCGGAAGCCCAGCGTAGGCCTGTGTTTATAATTCAAGTGGTAATGAAAAAGGAAATTAAAATCCTTCTAATTTATCAAAAGAATGAAAATTGCATTCTGAAAAGAAAAGAAAAGAAAAGAAGAAAAAAAAGGGATCACTCTTGGGATTTGAAAAAACTAGCCCCACAATATATTTTTTTCCTCAAAAAAGGGCTATTCATTAGATGTATTAACTTAATTCTTTTGTTCTTTCCTCTCTGATATTCTTAACTCTTCATATTTAAAATAAAATAATTTGCTACCAAATTCTTAAACTGATGCAGCGTTGGTCTGTTTTATAATGTTTTGAAATTGTTTTGTTCTCCTGAATATTTTTTTTTCAGCATAAAAAGCAGGCACCTCATAGGTAAGAAGTTAAAAATGAGACGAAACAGAAGTATAACACACAACTACCTCAAGTGAATAACTTATATATCCACTCATGTATAGTTTAAACCCATTGTATGAGGAATGTTTTTGTATTCTGAATTAAGCCAGTATTTAATATTTGTAAATGCATTTTTTTCAAAACACAGTTGGAGAATATAGATTGAAAATTAAGCATGGGGGAAAATGACTGAGACACAGTAATATAAGTGCTTAGTTATTAAGTTCACAATGTCGTGACACGAGAGAGTGCATGTGTTTTCTAACGTGTCTATTTTTTTTAATTTGGAGGAGTATTGGGTTTTGATATTTTTATTATATGTTATGTAAGCCATAAAAGAGCTAGATATTTTCTATTTATTTATTAGTGTCGCACCTAGAGGCTCCTGCCAAGTTTGGAGCTCCATTGTGCTAGACACTATACAAATACAGAGTAAGTCAGCCTCTGCCCAGAAGAGCTTACAATCTCAATAGAAAAGGCAGACCAAAGGGGGAAGAAAATAAATATTAACAGTTTTATAGCTGGGTTCACAGAGGCACCAGGGAATAAGTAATTTGTCTACAGAAAATGTATGGTTAAACGGAGATTAGAACCCAGATCATGTGAGACTTAAACCAGTAACCTTACCACAAGACCTTCCTTCCTCTTAATGCAATATAAAAGTGTCTACAAGGGAGTATTAATGCAGTCTCCTATTTGTAGGGGGGACTCATCTTGCTTGTGCTCTTCCTCCTCATCTGAGTAGAGCTGGAGAAAAACTCCCCCTCACCGAGTGACCACTTGGTGACTGGGAGTACTTCTCTTATTTGGTTTTTTGAATAGCTGGTCAGGGATTGGCTGGTTTGAAACTGGTCTCCTTTTGGGTTGGCCAATCTATTATGTGCTGAGTGTAGGGGATGAAAGGGGAATGTTCACACCTGCTTCCTTTGTGGACAGAGACCTTTGTTGGGAGTAGGATTAGGAAGAAGGCAACACCACAATGCTGAATAGGCCACAGCCAGCAAGACTCACATTTTTTAGGCTGGAGGCAGATTGCAGCAGCTCATACTGAGGCTCAGGCATGGTAGCTTCCTCCCCTCCTTAGGCCAAAGATGCTTTTGTTTACAGATGTCCTCTAGGGTATTGCTGCTGAGGGAAGAACTCAATGGCTTCATGGCCTCTCACCCAGTTCTCACCACCTACCTGTTTGCCGGTAGCAGCTTCCTCCCCTGGCCCAGAGTTGCCTGGTAGTCTAAGGGTGACAGGACAACCAACTACATCAGGAGCATACCCAAGGGTGTGGGGACTTGGCAGTCAGGAAGGGGGACACACATCTTTCTAGAAAGTGTTTACCTCACTCAAAGTAAATTCATATGTAAATTTTTATAGGGCATATGACTCTCCAGCACTTAGCCAACTGCTGTCACTTAAAAGCCACCATTTGAATCCATTATAGTTTGAATTACATTTATATGTAAAAGCTGTCTCAGATTCTTAACTTAATTATTTTGTCAGGTTGGTAAATATTCTTTGAGCAAGGATTCTCCCTTCATGCTCCCAGCACTTCTGTATATTACTGGGGAAACAACCTTGATACTTGCATTAAATGATACACTCTGAACAACATTCTTACTTGGGTGCAGCTCTGCCTATAATAAGCAGGTCTGCTGTTTTATCATGGCAATTTTGGGGAAATATTACAAGGTGGTGATGGGGAATAGCCCAAAATAATGTGATGCAGTACATAAAATCGTGACTTGGCATTGTTTTGTGCCCTAAGTAGCCCTTACTTCCTCATTTCAATAACTAGAGCCCTGGTTTTGTGACAACAGAATAATCACAATAGTTGCTATGATGGAAATCACCTTTGCAAACACAGTGTAATGTACCCGTGTTTTAAGAGTTTATTTTTAAAAGTGAATGGAAGAAATGTGCTTTCTACACCTCACTCCTCAGAGAAATTAACAATCTCATTGACACTTCATTGGTCCTTTGTTTTGCTGCGGGATTGTTACTGAGTTCCTCTTTCCTATTAGCCTACCATACAGCCCCGGTTTTACTTGGCAGCATTCAAGGTTCTCATTGAAACTGGTTCAGCTATTAACACTCACATTCAGTCACCCACATGCAAAAAGATTCCTAATTATAAAAGTCAAAGTATTTCAAACAAACATTAAATGATCATAAACCATGGCTCTTTCAAGAGCCATGACGATGCCATAGGTAAATGTTTAACACTGAGTCATTTCTGCCTTTGTTTTTGAATTTCCATGACCTCTTGCAAAGTGCCCTGAAGGGCTTGAAACACACGGCTCCCATGACTTCCATTATGAAAAGCCCACACAGCTCTAAAAGTGTAGGAGTATCCTGATCCAAGTGATATTGTGTCTCTAAATGGTGAAATCCAGTTCTCAAGTCTACAAAGTGCTGAGCACTCTGGCCCCAATCCAACAAAGCAATTAGTCACAAGCTTCACTTTAAGCATCTGTGTAGTCTGTTGAAATCATTCGGTTCAAAATGGTAGGCTGTGTAGGTTGAGAAGAGGGCAAAAAATATTTCATGAAAAGTAGTTATTGGTTTGCATTGAGCTAGCATCTACAGAACATAGCCAGGTCTGAAGCACCAGATCTTCAGCTGGTATAAATCAGTTTAGCTCCACACTGGCCCTAAAAATATCATAATGTTTCTCTTGCTGTTACACACTTTGTCCCATAGCTGTGATATACCACAGAATAGCATCCCGAGCCTCTCCCTCTTTACAGACTCCATAAGCTATAGAACAATTTGCATTGCTGAGTGAGCTTTCACGTTAGTACTTCCTCCCTTGCAAGGACTGAGATTCCCTTCATTTTGGCTTTGCAGAGATCTAACATGTCCTTGACTCATTGTCCAAATCTCCAGCAGCAGCAGCAGCATCCTAGGCAAAGGATTTGGAGCACATGTGCTTTTAGAGCATTGCAAGCGGCATCCAGGAGCACACTGATGGGGCGGCTCTGCTGCACTGGTCGGGCAACAGATTGGTTCTTGTCTAGTGGAAGCTGTCTCAATACCACATGCTTTGCTTTTAAATCCTCATTGCTTCTATATAAGGGTTTATAAAATAAAGGAAATGCCCGTACCTGTATTTGAAATCCAGTGCACTGAGAAAACCCCACAGCAAATGCTAACACATGGCCGACTTTTTCAGATGTTAGTTGGATTCTGACGAGTGGATGGTACAACTGGTAACACTCTGCCCTTGTAGAAGAGACACACGCATGAGAAGGTGAGCATGCGTGGAATGAAAATGTACCTGAAGGGATAAAAAAGTCTGGCAGAGTCCTTAGTGGACCATTTTATTAACTATACCTAACTGTGACATAATGACAGAACAACATTTAGGAAGGATATCTGTACTTAGATCGTTATTGTTAGTTTATATTTACTAATTCCTCAAAAGGGTAAGGGTAATTACACAGACAAGTGTTAAATCCTGAGTAGATATTATTTCCTTTGAAGTACAGTGTGGTTATATTTGGCATTTTCCAAAGGTAAGGTAAAACTACTAAATTGGTAACAATTGGCATGAAATGGGCAGTCAGTAAAAGCCAAAAGCATTTGCATCCACTTCCCCCTTTATTATGCATATTTTTTATGCAAGGTAGTTTGTAAAAGTGCATTAGCCTGACAGTTCAGTTGATTAAAAGTGACACTGTAAATATAGTCAAAGGCAATTTGTATTAGGAACTATTTTTGATAAGAAGGTTGTCATCTGTGATGTTCTTAGCCTTTATGAGACGAAAGACAAGGAAATCCTAATTTGCATATAATGCAACTTAGTATTTTTAATAAGGTTTCATGTATTCTCCAATCATAGTTTTTGGTTGGCACAGATGAAACCAAAGCTATAAACTTAAAAAAAGAAGTATTTCATTGTGAGTTTTTTGGGAGGACAGGGCAGGAGGATTTTGTTTTTTGTTTTTGTTTCAAAAGAATTCATACTGCCGGGGTGGGGGGGCAGTGTAGGGGGGCTGAAAGAATTCTATGGGCTATACACTGTCCTCAGACCATGCTTAGGGCTCCAACTGATGTTAATGTCTTGGGATGCTGGTTTGTGAGCTGAGATGCAGTATTTATACCCTGTCCTCAAGGCTATATGGAAGTTCATATGGCACACTGCAGCTTTGTGTTAAAAAATAAATTCATAGCTATGCAGGCTGCACATCACCCAGACTTCTGAGCATGACAATCCATGTCTAGTAGTCCATTAAAAAGAACCCAGCATTTTAGCATATTCAAATTATTAACACAGAGACTGATACAACAAAGTCAATCCAGCCAATTGAAGTAAATGGAAAAACTCCTCTTGACTTCCATGGGCACTGGATCAAACCCATAGGGAGGCATAAAGAAGGTAAAATAAAATACAGGAGCCGCAAAAGGGTGTAGAAAGACAAGATGTGGAAGTGTCATTATAGTTTAAAAAAATTGACTCTGTGTGACTTTGTGGGGTTCTATATTAATTCCCTCCCAGGGGCTCCCTTATCAAATTTGCCCTATGTACTAATCCAAGGACAGTTTTTCCAACTGCCAGCACTGCAAACTCAACTTGGGGATCTTAAAATCAAGCTGATCTAGCTGATAATGTTAGTGATGACAGAAAAAGGCAAAATAGTCTCCAGTCGACTCTTCCCTAGCTGAACTGGCTTTGCAATGCTAGTGGGCATAAAACCTTGTTTTCTCAGTAATATCTGTATACACAATTCTGTTCTTATACATTCATATTAGCTGAAGTAAAACAATAAACAAAGAAAGAAAAAATATAATTCTTCATGACACAGAGCATGAGTGTGTTAGTCACACACAGTGTGCTATTCATTCTGCAGCACTTATCTTGGATTAACTCAGCTTTTTCCCTGCCCACTGCAACCCCCATTAAGGAGACTCCTTATGTTGAACAATGCCGAAAACAAGATCATAACACCTCCCTTAAGTTTGCATAGCCAAAGACATGGCCTAAGACACCTGAGGAGCAGGTCTGTGGACTAAGAAGAGGCCACTATTACACATTTTTTTTATCATAATTACACTTTAAAATAAGGTTTTATTTTTTTCATTTTTCATTTCATTTTGACATTTTTTTTCGAGGCTGCTTCTCTCTCACAATTGACAGTACTAGTAAAGCACTTATAAGAATAGCAGATGAGTTCTTCTACTGTCTCACTACGAGCTCCTTATGTCACTCTGACTATGTCAATTGCTCGAGTTCAAGTACTTCAGACGACTTCTCTTCTGAACCAGTTTTACATGGGCAATGCTTCAGGGACTGAGAAGAGTGCTGTGTTCTTTACAGAAGTGGAGACAGAACTATACTCCAGAGACGGCTTAATTAGTTTCTGTGTTGTCTGTTAAGAGTTTTAACTCTATAAATTTATGAGTGCAGTTGTATGCCAGGGTTGCTTTTGATGGTTGAGGGACAAGGCTCAACAGCCCTGGGGCTCACTTTCAGTTTATGTCTTATGTTCCTAAAAGCTCATGCCTCCGAGTTTCAGCCAGCCAGCTGCAGAGGTCAGAAGGGAACCCCTCCCCAGTGTATTCTATCTCTTTTTAAAATCTCTGTCCTCTGAACCATCAGGCCACAGCTGGAGATGGGGCGTTGGATGTGGAGATCGAAGGCTAAAAGATGGCACTGGGCATTTTCTTTCTCAGATGCTTGGCTGACTGTTTCTTGCTCACATTCTCAGGGTCTAACTGATCACCGTATGTGGGGTCGAGAAGATCAGATTTTCCCCAGATCAGATTGGCAGTGACCCTGTATTTTTTTGGGGGGGGAGTTTAACCTTCCTCTGCAGCATGTGGGGGTGGGTCAATTGGGTATATCTCACTTAATGAACTCCCTGCCAATTCAGGAGCTTTGGGCACTGGTGCATCTCAGTCTCTCCTCTTCCCTGCTTGTGGCAGATAATTGTCTATAATTATCTGTAATACTTTGGTGTAATTTCCATTGTAGGGTGGTGTAGATGGCCTGTGACAGACAGGAGGTCAGACTAGATGATCTGATGGGCCCTTCTGGCCTTAAACTCTGACTGTTATTGTCTGTGTCCTCTGTGAAGACGATCCTCTGTGCAAAATGATTGTAGAGATTGCTTCAGAGTGATCCTCATTAAACTGTTTTGTCCTTGACTCCCATTTTCATTTCTATTTCACTTTAACACTGTTTTCGCCCTTATGAACCTGGCAACTCTGCAAGTAGCTACAGTAAAGAAAATAAAAGTACGCCTTTCAAACCTGCTACCAATCACCAGGTGTCTGTTTAAAAGGGTCACAGGGATAAATGGGTTAGCATAGCAACTGGTATTATGACCCACAGAACCCTGATTTGGCCTTTCAGCTGTTCAGCCCTGTGCATGTACAAGTATCTCACATTAGCATTAATGGGAGCTGTGTGGGTATTTGGACCTCTGTGTGAACTGAGAAATGAGTTTGGTAGTGCATGTGTAAGCAGCAAATTGGCAATGCAGGGCAAAGCAAATAAGGAGGGGGGAACACAGAAGATATGCTGAGTGCTGCTCTAAAATTATCAAATTTTATGCTGTAAGAAAAAGGAATAGAGAATATATATATATTCCTGAACAGTTTATGCTCTTGGATCAGAAACCCGAAGTCCTGTGAGATCTGCAAGACGCACCTCCTCGATACAGCATTGCAATATTACCACCTGCTGTGGTCAATGAGGTTGAATGACTACCTGAACTAGAGGGAATATGACTACTCAGTATGCCCCAATTCTCAGGCACTGAGACAGGATAATATTCTTGTTGTGTCTTATGAACAGAGACCAGAAAAAAGAATTGGCTGGCAAGACAACTGTAGTTCCTCAATTACCACCCTTGGGGAAATGCCTTATTCATGTTGGTTGAGTAGAATGGCCATCAGAATGTAAATGCTGATGATTGTTAAAAGCTGCCTATTTCACAAGCCATCCAAAAATTGCTATTTTGTTTTTCTAATGGACCAGCTGACTCCTGCACCTGATGTGGGTGTTGTGACAAAGGATGGAGTGGAAGCCAGAATACTGATTGAGAATGCTGAGCAGATGAGGATCCCAGGTACAGGGAAAGAGCCTTGGGGAACATAATAGAAAATTATTCAGGACAAAGAATGGAAGGATGGAACCAGGGTAGCAGAGGGTAGATTGGGAGCCAGAGGAGGCAGTTAGTGGTATTTGGAGTCCTGGGATAGGGCTGAGGAGGCAAAACATGAACTGAGGGTAGAGGATGAATGGGAGAATGGATTAGATTGGCCTAGGGAAACAGAGAATTCAGGGGGCCTGTTAGAGGTAGAAGACAGATTGAGACAGAAAATTATTCATCAGCCAGAGAATTTGTTTGGGAGGCGGTGGTAAGAGTATAGACTGTGGGCAGAGAACTGATTAGAAAGTCAGGGGAACATAAGAACGTAAGAATGGCCCTACTGGATCAGACCAAAGGTCCATCTAGCTCAGTATCCTGTCTTCTGACAGGTGCCCCAGAGGGAATGAACAGAACAGATAATCATCAAGTGAAGAGAGAAAGATTAGGGTCAGAGGGTGTATGGATTGTTAGGACAGACTAGGGGCAGTGTTAGATTTGGTGGGGCTGAGCGATAATAGGGGAAATGGAGGGAGAGGAGGACATGATAGATAAAAAGGGGGGGGGGCAAAGCCAGGAGAAAAAAAGAGAAAAACTAAATCAGGGATTTTTTGCAGAGCAGAAAAACAGAACAGGGGCGAGGAAACAAAGATCAGAAGAAGAGGAACAAGGGGAAATGGACGATTTTACATGGAAGCGGTGAGGTGAAGGAACTGGGGGCGATAAGGGTAGAAATGAGTAAACTGGGGTGGAATATTGGGCAGGATGACAATGGAGGAAGAGGTCCAGAAAAGGGATGTGAGGAATGGGAGAACTTTATCTGAAAGAAATGCGGAGTGAGGGCAAAACCCAATTCCCTGTGAGGCTGTTTGGTAAGCTGGGTGGGGACCTTGTCCTTGGAGTCCAGTGACCCTACAGTATCCATGGAGAAGGGGGAGAAACTGTTTCATTTTAATATGTGTATATATAGAATCTTGATTCTGACACAAATTTTCAAAGGTGTCCAGTCATTCTGGGGTGTCTCAAAGTTAGGGTGTCCAACCTTAGGGGCCTGATTTTCAGAAACAGCTCAGCACTCTCCCTCTGAAAATTAAGCCTTTGGGCACACAAAAACATTAGACATTTTTGAAAATTGTGGCTGATTTTCTGGCCCTAGGTATCTCTGTCTGTGATCTTCATGGAGCCAGAAACTTTGACTTTAAACAAAGTGAATGACTTCATATCTGCTGGAAAATCATGCCAACTCTTGTTTCATGAGGCTACAAGAGACAGCGAGCTGCTTTATGGCATTTTTATTTATTCTACCATAATAGGCTCAGTTGATTTTTGAAGCTCTTGTTAGAAAATCTAGGGCATAATAAAATCCTCTTTGCAGTCTGTGTCTTCCCTTCTCAAGAGTGTGACATTTGCACAGGAAATGCTGCAAAGGGAAAATAAAACTTCTGCCTAATGAATCCCTACCCAGAGAAAGATGCTGGTCCTTTGCATTAGCTTGCTGAACAATAGCCAAAAACTAAATAAATCTGAAGTGGAAGCAAAAGGTTTTGTTCAGATTGTCTGTCTGCTGTATTGTCCAGGTGTATGCAGAGTTTATAAAGTAACACTGAATTTTTATTCAGTATTGCAAGACAAGCGGTTAAACACAGATGAAAAATCAAGAAATCCCCCAATCCATAAAACATACTGTGACAAACATATGCTATTGCAGAAAGCAACATTACACTGTCTGCATTTCTCAGACAATATTGGTCCATCTTTATTATGATGAGATAAGGAGATATATTTTTAGAAGTTATATAGAGTAACTCATATGAAAACACAATTACTTTTGATCACTTCTGATCAAGGGCAAACATGATAATCGCAAATAAACCTTGAAACCCATTACATTTTGAGCCTAATACTAAACTCACTGGAGTCTTTCCATTGACTTCAGTGAGTTTGGATCTGGCCTTTTTGTGTGTTTAAGACTTTATTTTATTTTATTTTGCTTAGGTCAATGTACAGTGGCCAACTGGGTATGAATGTAATGGACAGTCTTGGAGCAATGCATTCCTTTAAGTGTACCTCCAAAGGAGTTTTGGGGCTTCAAGGCTCTTTCAGTTGGCTGTGTCTCCATAATAATATAGCATAATGTCCTGTTTGCAGTAGTAAATTGTGTTGCAGATAATGAACAGTTGAAGTGTTCCTTTATGAGTGACCAGGGAAGGTTGATGATCTACATACTCCAGTGAAGAAATAACAGTTAAATATAAGCTAAAACCCACTTGATTACAGATTGGTTATAATCTTAGGGAGTCTGTGTTCTTTGCAACCAATAAAATATTTATGAGATTATCTAGGAAGCATGTAATTGTTCCTTATGTTCTGGAATACCAGTTATTTTCAGATGACTGTCTTAAGTGCAAGACGTGGTGACAAAAATACAGGCATTTCAAGACAGGAGTGTCCTGTAAGTCTCAGTGAAATCCTTCACTGCTTAAGTGGCATTATCTAAGTAAATATTATTGCATAGATTTGCTTAATTAAAAGCTTAACTAATACACATGCACCTACTTCTATAGACACCAGATATGTAGAGGTATATTAACTTTTAGAGATTTTATTTAGTATTTGGTATTAGTCTGTGCTGAAATGTATTAACTGAGTTTCTTTGCTGCTCGTATTATAGATCTGCCAAATGTCAGGGCTCATGGGCCATAATATTGCAATTAAACAGGCACCTAAAAAAGTAGTTAGAGCTGTGTGAAACCTGACTTCTTCATTCACAAAGCATTCCGCAAATCCTTGTGGATTTATTTCAGGTAGGATCACATTTTCTGTTTCCTTTTGGGTTTGGGGCCAAAGCCAACACATTTCACATGATTTTAAAGCTATAGCTTCCTACCCTTCTCTAATATTCTGACTTCCACTAACAGTCCAGCCTCCCCTACTTTGCTGTCTTCTAAGTGTGGAAGGGCATTAGCCTATACTGTCTCCCCAACCTGATGTGTACAGAATGTGGCTGCTTGTCCTCTTTCCCACACAGCTAATCAAGAATAGCGGATGACCCCCCCCCCAGCTTTCATTTCATAAGCCCCATCACCCCCACCAAGTCCCTATTCAGGTAGTGCCTTTTGTGTGGGCAGCTGATGATGCCCCTCTCAATTCACCAAAGCCCAAATGTAGGACAGCATGTATAACAACACCCCAAACCATGGGAGAGACAGCCTCATTCATGTAGGCATCTTAACGCAAGGTGGATTCATTCCTTTGGTGTCAATAACTCCTTCTGTTTTCCAGGGCAGCTAGTGAATGCTGAGCATGTCTGAAAATCTGGCCACTTTGCTTTAGGTACTGAAATGGGAACTGAAAACTTTAGAAAAATCTAGCCCTTAGCTTTACACAGTACTGACTTGGTTTACAACGGGGTGGTACGAATAGTCAGTCCCAGACTTACCATTCTCCCATGTGCTCCCATGTGACCACACAGACACCCACTGATATAAAGGGGGTTCTCTACACAAGCAAGGGTCTGCCTGTCTGCAGGGGAAAATGTCATGCTTTGTGTGCAAGGTGTCACAGGTTAAAATCCTGTCTACTCTGGCACCACTCTACTCTATTAAAAGTCAGACTAGATGCTTGTGATGGTTCTTTCAGGGCCTGTGAATGTGTGTGTTTAACAGCTTGCAGGGTCAGGGCCCTAGACATTTTCTTTTCTGCTTTTTATGAGCACAGATTTGGGGGGTTAGTTCATAAGTGCTGCACCCCTGGCTTGAAGTGGTTTCCCTCATATACAGGGTTTACACTTTGGTTCAGTGGCTCTCAGCACCCCCACTAAATTGTTCCAGCCTCCCTGTGTTTGTTTGTTTGATTTTTTTAGCTTTAAAGAAGAAACTTGAGTTGGGATTTTCAAAAGGGCATAGTCCACTGAGAGTCAATCAGACTTGTGCACCAAAATGACTTTGGCAGTTTTGAAAATCACCCCTTTCACACACTCCATGTGATGCCTGGTAGCTGCGGAGTTTCCTCATCTCTTGGAAATGCTGAAAACCAAATGGAGAGGTCATGATCCATGTTGCTTGGCCTATTTCAATCAGCAGCTGAAAATGATTTGCTCTGATTGGGTTCTGTGAGATTGCCGCATTTAGGACAGAAAACTAATTCTCTGTGCCACTTAATCCCAGTACATTTTTCATTCTGGCCTCTAATCCTGTAAATTTATGTCTGTCCCACCCCCGTACTCACGTCCACTCCAAAAGCTGAACATTTTCTGTAGTGCTTATGATAGTGATGTAAACCTCAGGTTGGAAACTCCTAGAACCATAGGTTTGAATCTCAGAAGGGCTAGATCAGCCTTTCTTCCATCTAAGGGCAATACATTTGAATTCCATGCAGTTAAATGTGGGTGGGATTTTCAGAAGTAACCTGAAAAGCCAGAGATTCTGTCCGCCACCCCATTTCCTACATGCCATTCTGCTGGTAGTAAAAGGGCCAGAGGAGAACTCAGCCTGTGCAGTATAAGAGGAGGCTCAGGGGAGTCTCCAGAGTACATGCCACAATGGAGATTCTGATCTGTTTTGGAGCAGCCCATATGCAGAACAACTAAGAGGCAGTGGTAAACTAGAGCACATCCTAAAGTGCTTGAAATTATGCTTGCTGGGGCGGGGGGGAGGGGGATTGTTTTGGTCTCCGGGGCAGGCCAGAAGAACAAGGACAGCTGTGTGCCCCTCCTTAAGGCACTGCCTTTCTGTTCTGAGCCACCTGAAGGTGCAACAGAAAATTTGAACCCAAAGTCTTGCTTGCTGTACATGGACATGAAATATTCTGTAGCACTTTTAATAAAAGTGGAGGTTTGCCTCAATGTCATTGGGCAGGATCTCCCCTCCCATAACTATTGTGCAATTTGCCATGCACTGACTATCATTCCTCACATACCTGCATTTCGGTGGCGCTGTATAGCTAAAAGGCCATATCCTGCTCCCATTGAAGTCAACGGGAATCTTTCCACTGCTTGACTTCGAAGAGGCTTGGCTCAAGTTCCTTGTTTGCAAAGGGCTTTGAGAAGAGAAGGGTTACTATATATAAAGACATGCAAAAGAATGCTAGCCTGAAAGTTCATGTTGTAGTCCTGCTGATCCAAGCTTTTTCAGAGTTGGTTAATGTGTTCAGATAAATGGAGTTTTTGATACACAAGGAAAATAGAGAGCCTAACAGCTTGGGAGGTATAAGCATGGAATTTCATTTATCCGGAGCACGGTTAAATAAGATTGTAATTTTCAGAGATTACCATCACAAAGATGTTTTCCTTCATGGTTTGTAAGTGTATTCCAGAAAGATAATCTACATGGGTTGCTAAATGAAGAAGAGACACTTTTGACGATTCATCAGAATGGATGTGTTTAACTTTGAAGGATTAAATAGTATCATTAACGGAAAATATTCCAATATATTGTTTTTAAGGGGAATAGATAGCTAACGATATTTATGCTAAAGAACTATTTCACCTTGGGGAAAAAATACGCGCAAATGTTAAAGTCAGAATCTTCCTGTACCAAATAAAGCACAATGATTAAGTTTTAAATTATTGATGCCATACAAGGCAAAACAGCTGCTTCTTGCAGGAGTTTCCATGGCTTCAGAACAGTATAATGAAAACTATTTTTTTCAGTATTGCTGAGTTCTTCATTAAGATGCAATTCTTCATTTTCATCTTTTGAACTTCTAAATCTATTTAAAACAAGGCCATCTAGAAGTGTAAATTAAATAGAGAAAGTTAGCTGGCATATTGATGGTTTCAGGGTTCACAATATGTTTTTAAGAGTTCAATAAATTCTGAAATTAGGAACATGAAACATACTAAGTATGCCCTGGAAACCAGCCAAGTCTGCAAGATGAATTATTTGGGTTATTAGCCAATCTGGATGCATGGTGTTATAGAGCTAGATGTTAAACTAAGTATATAGGGTATCCCTCACACACTTTGGTAAGTACCTACCCACATGAGGCATTCTGCAGGGACAGCTCACTATGGCTAATGGTAACATAATCTGACCCTTAGTTAGGCCAACATTTTCAGAAGTGAAATTGAATAATACAGGCACTACAGTAGTCTCCATCATTATTGATTCTTATATAAAATTCAATTTCTATTGACTTAGTTATGCATGATATTCTGATTTCAGAAATTAGCACTATGCAGTATCAATAGAGCACACATTAATGGGTAAAGAACTGGCTAACTGACAGGTCTCAACAAGTGTTTGTCATGGGGAATCATCATCGAATGAGAGTGTTTCTAGTGGGGTTCCTCAGGGGTCAGTACGAGGCCTGAACTATTCAACATTTTCATCAATGATCTGGTAATAAATGTAAATCACAGCTGATAAAAATCTGTGAATGACAAAAAGACTGGTGGAATGGTAAATAATACTGTGGACAGGACAGTCATACAGAGGATCTGGTTCGCTTGCTAAGCTGGATCCATTCAAACACAATGTGTTTTGATACAGGCTAATACAATGCTATATGTCTAGGAACAAGGAATGCAGACCGTGCCTAAAGAATGGGGGACTGGAAAACAGTAACTCTGATAAGGATTTAGCCATCATAATGGACAAGTAAGGGAACATGAGCTCCCTGTGGGATCCTGTGGCAAAAAGGGTTAATGTGATCTTTGGTTGTATAAACAGGAGAATAGTGAGTAGGAGCAGGGAGGTGTGATTTTACCTCTGTATGCGGCATTGGTGAGACTGAAACAACAATACAGCACACAGTTCTGGTGTCCACATTTCTCAAAGGATGTTGAAAAATTGAAGAGGGTGCTGAAAAGAGCAAAAACACTGAAGGAAAGGCCATACAGTGAGAGTCTTGGAGCTAATTTATTGAAAAGAAGATTGAGAGGTGTCTTGATTATAGTGTACAAATATTTTCATGGAGAGAAAATATTTGTATTAAAGGGCTGCTTACTCTAGCAGGACAAAAGCAGGACAAGAGCTAATGGCTGGAAGCTGAAGCCAGAAAAATTAAATTAGGCACATTTTTTTGACAGTGAGGGTGATTAACCATTGGAACAAATGACCAAGGAAAGTGATGGATTCTTCATCTCTTTAAGTCTTCAGATCAAGACTAGATGCCTTTCTGGAAGATCTGCTTTAGTCAAACACAAGCTATTGGGCTCAGTAGCGGGATAACTGGGGTGAAATCAAATGGCTTGCAATGTACAGGTGGTCAGACTGGATGATTGAATGGTCCCTTCTGGCCTTAAACACTATGAATCTATCCTGTCCTTAAACTCAGTTTTTGATATGCCAGAGGGTTTTGTGTAAGCAACTATGTTATGAGTTGTTGGGGCAAAGCTAAAGGTGGGGTTTTAGGCATCTGACAGGTGAGAGATGGTTTAGGATTGAGAGATAAGCATATTAGCGAGTCGATTCAGAAATAACACCTTGAGCCTTCAAACACATACCAGTAGTTAACATTACTGATGGGAGTTGCTCTGCTGGCTTGAATGCCCATGTGAATAAAGTGGAGCATGTGCATAGGGTGGTTGCAGGATCTAATCCTTTTAACAGGTGAATGTAGAAAGGTAAAAATGCTCAAGTGCTGAAGGTTAACAGGCAGGCTTATAAATATCTGACTAGAAATGAATAATAAACCAAAGAATATTCTGGTAAATTCAATTTAGTAACTGTATGCAGCCACCTCGATGAAGTGTTTTTTTGTTTTGTGTTGTTTTTGTTTTTTTCTAAGACTGCTAAATTATTTAAGGCTGAATTTTAAAATTAGAATATGTGGCATAACAAACCTATTAATATTTTAGGAAAGATTCTGGGATTTCATGGTATCAAAATACCCATTGCAGCTTTTTAGTCTCCAGCAATGGCTCATGAAACAGGGTCTCAGGGCTTTTGTGCTGAGCAATCCTGTTGGTAGATGTGGACTCCTTCTTGTTGATTCACTGTGACCGATCCAGCTCATTAGTTGTAGCTAGAAAGGAGGTGGGAGTGGTTGGTTGGGCAGGGGGAATTAAGGCCTGCCGCTTCTTGTGCACCCACACAGAGGTCCCTATAAAGAATGAGGCCAGAGAATGTCACCTTTGAGTCCAGAGACAACATCCAGGTTAGGGTGAGGAGGGGTAGGGTGTTTGGAATGTCCATTCTGTCCATCTTTTATTGTAACTGGGACAATGACTTTATTTCAATATAATAAACTAGAATCCAGGGCACCCCTAATAAGCCAAGACACTTAGTCCCCCTAAACAGCTGAGAGTTTTTTGGATTATGTGGGATGGTGAGTTAAGGTCTGTCTCATTCATAGGAAAGATTATTCCTGGGGGAATTCTGCAACAAAAAAATAAAAATTCTGTGCACAATATTTTAAAATTCTGCATATTTTATTTGTCAAAATAACACAATATAATCAGACCAGTTTCAATTATTTTTGTCATTTATTTCAAAATACCTGTCAGCAAGTATGTCTGTAACAATACAGACAACAAAAAAGGTTCAGGAAATGTTTTTTGATAAATGGATTCCTTACTAGGCATATTAATATAGAATTTTTTAAATAATTCATTTAAACTACAATACAGAACCATATTTCCCTCACCCTTCAGAAGCAATGCAAAGGCTTGGAGGAGTCAGGGGTAATGGAGGACCTGAGGGAAGTAAATTGCTGGGAAGGAGCCTGGGTGTGAACTTGGAGGGTTGTTGGGTATGGATGGGAAAAGTATGGAACAGGGTTTTTGGGAGGCTGGTTGGGGTGGGGCAGGATTGTTAGGGAGCTTTCCCCGTGCAGACCCTCACTGACCCCAATCTCTCCCAGTCAGGCACATCTATTCCCATCCCCATGTATTCCTGCACCCCCCCCCCATGAATCCTTGTAACCCCTGTCCACATGTGTCACTCCACCCTCACCCAGAAACCCACTCCACCATCCCCAAGTGGCTCTGTACCCTCTCCCTCACCCCAATGTGTCTCTTTGCCTCCACCCAGCCACTTCCCGTCCCTATGTGTCTCTGCACCCCTTCTCCCTGTCCCCATGTGGCTCTGTGCCCCCACTCAGCCACCCTCTGTCCCTATGTAGCTCTGCACCTCCTCCCCCATCATCATGTGTTGCTGCACCTCCCTCCCACCTGTGGCCCTGCACTTCCACTCCCATTCAACCCCTTCCCCAGTTTGTCCTCCCCACTAGCCCTTATGACCCCTGTCTGACTCCCCCCAGCACCCTATGCTGTCTGTCTCCCCATAGCCCCCGTCTCCTGACCTGGCCTGACAGGCACTGCAAAGAAGGTAGGCTCTTGCTATTCCCTAGTGGCTGGGAGCAGCTGCTGTGGTCACAACATTTCAGCAGAAGCCTTTTTGTGCACAAAAATAAATAAAAATATGCACAGCTCATTAATTAGGCACAGGTACAGTAGCACAGAAATCCCCCAGGAGTAGAAGATGGAAGAGGCAATGGGAATGATGAGAGATATGAGCTCATTCTGGGGGAGCATGGGAGGAGGAAGGAAGGACCAGCAGATCCACTAGAGACTCTTGCAGAGAAGCTGGAAGATAGCAAGGAAGCTGGTCAGGAGTCTGTGCAGAAGTGAAGAAGCAGTTGGAGAGGAGCTGGAGCTGGAAAGCCAACCTAGGAGACAGTCTTTACAATGGGAATAGTGATGAGGAAGAAAATGTGTGAGCCTCACACTGAAAATATCTGCACAGGTCATAGACAATGTGTATGAGAAGTCAGCATGCACAGCACCCAGAACATATATTCCTGTCTCCATAGATCCCTGAGCAAGCTTTCAAATCAGCTCAGATCTGCTGCAAACTCCAATGGCTAGAATCAGGATTTCGCCAGTGTAATTTACCATCATCTAAACATAAAGCAGTGGACATGATATACCTTAATTTTAGCAAAGCTTTTGATATGGTCTCCCACAGTATTCTTGCCAGCAAGTTAAAGAAGTATGGATTGGATGAATGGACTATAAGGTGGATAGAAAGCTGGCTAGATCGCGGGCTCAGTGGGTAGTGATCAATGGCTCAATGTCTAATTGGCAGTCGGTATCAAGCGGAGGTGCCCTAGGGGTCGGTCCTGGGGCCAGTTTTGTTCAACATCTTCATTAATGATCTGGATGACGGGATGGATTGCACCCTCAGCAAGTTTGCGGATGACACTAAGATGGGGGGAGAGGTAGATATGCTGGAGGGTAGGGATAGGGTCCAGAGTGACCTAGACAAATTGGAGGATTGTGCCAAAAGAAATATGGTGAGGTTCAACAAGGACAAGTGAGGAGTCCTGCATTTAGGACGGAAGAATCCCAAGCACCGCTACTGGCTGGAGACCGACTGGCTAAGCAGCAGTTCTGCAGAAAAAGACCTGGGGATTACAGTGGATGTGAAGCTGAATATGAGTCAACAGTATGCCCTTTTTGCCAAGAAGGCTAATGGTATATCGGGCTGCATTAGTAGGAGCATTGCCAGCAGATCGAGGAAAGTGATTATTCCCCTCTATTCAGCACAGGTGATCTCTCATGTGGAGTATTGCATCCAGTTTTGGACCCCTCACTACAGAAAAGATGTGGACAAATTGGAGAGAGTCCACCGGCGGGCAACGAAAATGATTAGGGGGCTGGGACAGATGACTTATGAGGAGAGGCTGAGGGAACTGGGCTTATTTAGTCTGCAGAAGAGAAGAGGGGGGATTTGATAGCAGCCTTCAACTACCAGAAGGAAGGTTCCAAAGAGGATGGAGCTAGGCTTTTCTCAGTGGTGGCAGATGAAAGAACAAGGAGCAATGGCCTCAAGTTGCAGTGGAGAAGGTCTAAGTTGAATAATAGGAAAAGCTATTTCACTAGGAGCGTGGTGAAGCACTGGAATGGGTTACCTCGGGAGGTGGTGGAATCTCCACCTTTAAAGGTTTTTAAGGCCTGGCTTGACAAAGCCCTGGCTGGGATGATTTAGTTAGGGTTGGTCCTGCTTTGAGTGGAGGGTTGGATTAGATGACTCCCGAGGTCTCTTCCAACCCTAATTTTCTATGATTCTATATGCAAAATAGATTTGGATAGCATTTTTTTTCACTTTTAACAACTCTTTGCTGACATAAATCTGGGATTCAATACAAGATTCAGCAAGTGAATTAACCTCCTCCTAACGTGCTACATGCTGAGACAGTCCCATTATTACCTTAAAGTACCAGAAACTGGAGAAATGCCAGCTCCTCCCATCCACAGCAATACAATGACACAAACAGAAATAATTAGCTCCATGCTATATGGCTGCCACAGAAGATGCCATTCTTCAAAGCACATTTCTCTTCCTTTAGCAGCTGTGCTGGAATCCTTGATAATTAATCAGCTTCTGGTGACAGCGCAACATTAAGACAACACTTGAGGACTTATTAAAAATGTTATGCAAATACACAAACCTCAATATTGTCCAGAGAGTTGAACTGCAATGGAGGGGCCAGATTCTCAGCTGGTGTAAAGCAGTCTAGCCCTATTGAAGACAAAGGAACTATAAGAATTTACCACCATCTGAGGATCCAATACTCCAATTTCAGAGCTTCTCTTTGTTCTTAAGCTCAAAGCAACAGCAGTCACTTGGGTTTTTGGCAGTATTTGCAATCTGTTTGTTTATTACAATTTGGAGGAAAATAATTTCTGGCTACAAATGACAGGTTTCAGAGTAGCAGCCGTGTTAGTCTGTATTCGCAAAAAGAAAAGGAGTACTTGTGGCACCTTAGAGACTAACAAATTTATTAGAGCATAAGCTTTCGTGAGTTACAGCTCACTAGCTCACGAAAGCTTATGCTCTAATAAATTTGTTAGTCTCTAAGGTGCCACAAGTACTCTTTTTGGCTACAAATGATCACACTGGTTTACATTTAAAAGAAATTAATCAAAACCATCACATAGATAAGTGAACTGAAACTTTTTTCAGATTTGCAAAAGTTTGGATAACTTCATTTAGTTCACTGCTTTCACTTTCATGTGAATCTGCCTTTCCCAGTCCTGTCAGTTGCCTGAAGGGAAAATTCTGAAATAATTCTAGACTGATGGGAAGCAGGAGGTACCAGAAGTCATTTAGAACCCCATCCTGTGATGTTCTGAGTGCCTACTGGGTGAATTGACAACTAGGCATCTTCAATTTTCATTAAAGTCGATAACAGGAGATTATTGACATCGCACCTCCTAGAAGATGCTGAGTACCCAGTAGGAATGCGCCTTTAAGAAAGCCCATTCTCTTGAGATGTCCAGTCTTAGGGTCTCATCCTAGAGGCTAAGTGCTCTCTGTGAAGAACTGAGGAATTGAGGGTGCTCAGTATTTCCCAGTAGTGGATCTCGCCTTTGCAGACTTGTGACTTTGGGAGAGTCTTAATCTTATCCAGAACATGTACTTTTGGCTACTGAGGCAAACAGCATCTCTGAATCTTATATTATTCTCTCATCGCCACTCAGAGCATTGTTTCATAGGATCATGAAACAAGCATTGTCACTATCTCAAGAACGGGTTAATTTTCCACCAAATTAAATTGCAATTACCATCTTCATCAAGAGAATAATTTGTTGCTACATTATAATGCATGAGCTTCCTTTTCTCTCTCTCTCTCTCTCGCTCACTCTCTCTTTCATTGCATAGTTTCAATTTCTCATACGCCTGACAAATGTTGTAACAGGAGCAGGAAACATCTATAAAAGAGTGTCCATCCTACTGATATATATTGTAATGAGAATGGAAAGTGGGGCAAAATTAGTTCTAGTAGTGTCAACAGCAAAAGCCTAAGTGTGAAGCCATTTTTAGTTAATTATGTACGAATACACTGTAGACTGATGTAGCATTCAGTATACTCTACATACATGCTAAAATTAGCTATATCCCCCATTTTTAATGAAAATAAATAATAACCCTGCAGTTCTGTGGAAGCTGTCTGTTCCAATCCAGAAACTGATGCAGTATTCAGCATTCTTAAATACTTATCTAATCCTGCAGCCATCCATTAGAAGGCATTTTTAAGACAGTAAAAGACATTGGCCCACATCCACTGGTGCACTTTGGCAGTGCAAAGTAGTGCCAGACCTGGCTTGAGTAGCCAGTTAACCTAGGTTAATGGTTGCTTGGGTCACCAAAGCAGCCACAGCACACCAGTGAGTCTGGCCTAGTGTCTCTCAGTAAGAGAGTTTCAATAAAGCTTTTTGTTTCAACAAAACCTTGGTAGTTGTTCTTTTTAATCTTTTCCTCCCTTTCACTCTTGCTGAATCATGTTGGTCTCTCAGCAACAGATTTACGGCACTCCATTGTTATGAATGGATGGGTGCCTGGTATGTCCCTCCCCAAGGTGGAAGATATTTTCTAGATGTGCCCAATGCAGTCTGACTAACTGTTAAGGGGATAAGCACAAGCAGATAAATAATTAGAGAGAAAGCAAAAACAAATTTTACACAAGCAATATAATAAACTGGAATACCAGGGCACCCCTAATAAGCCAAGACACTTAGTCCCCCTAAACAGCTGAGAGTTTTTTGGATTATGTGGGATGGTGAGTTAAGGTCTGTCTCATTCATAGGGAAGATTATTCCTGGGGGAATTCTGCAACAAAAAAATCAGATCAAGCTGCAAATCTTTGCATGTTCTCAAAGGCGCCGCCTCTGGGAGAGAGTTAAATTGTTACTGTAGGAGGGAAGATAATAACTGGTGGTTGAATTAGGGAAAAGTCATAATAATTATTACAACAATTAAAATATGAACAGAAACTAAATACTCCCATAGTCCAAAATGGATGGAAAACTTGCAAATCAGAATAAATAAATGATTACAGGTACTAATGAAGGTCCAAAATATAAATTGTGAACAAATTTATCCAAACACAACAAATTGAAGGACCCTTTTCATGCATTTACCTTTGCAAGGAATGCACTGAGAAATAACTCCTCCCTTTTTCCTAGCTCAGTTGGACCTTTTCCATACCTGCTGGAACCCCTCCCCCACATCCCACTTGATGATGATGATGGTGATGATGGAATCATCGAGTTCGACAAATGAGCAACAGTCACTTATTGTGGGTCCTGAGATGAGACCTAAGAACAATTCTGGACCTGCTGTCCTGTCCACAAGTGCCTCAGGTAAAGACAATTGTAGATGAATGTGTTCCGCTTTTAGCTTTATGCCTCACACATCTCTCCTTGACTGCAGCAATTTGTGAACTCTCAAAATCTTTTCATCCCAGGTGGCACAGCTGCCAGCATTGGATCCTGACATGGGCAAAAACTCCCAGGTGTTCAGGGCAACATTGCAAGATTGGAGGCTGGGCTTGAGATTGTCTTTGTGACTTTTTCTTGGTCTGCCCCTAAAACGTTTTCCAGTCTACAACAGAAAAGACAGGGTGGTCATGACCCATAGGCTAAGAATTCCTGTCCTATTTAATTCTTCTTTTAACAGATTATAATATAACTTTCTATGAAGGATTCAGCTATGTATGATGGCACTTTAAGGTGGTGTACAGAATAACCTAAACACCAGACAATAGTTATCTCATGCAAGATCACCCAAAACCATTCATTTTGCCTGCTAACAAACTTAGTGCATCTCTTTCAACAGGACCCCTGTGTGTGGGTTAAGCAGTCAGGATTTTGCTCTATGTGTTACGTCCTCTTAAGTCAGGTCACATGTGCAGTCATTAGCAATATTAAAGAAACTTAAATAATATATCTGATTTTCCTCCACTTTTTAAATCAAGGATTGTACATTGTTCATTGATTAGGCAGTTCCACAATATCTAAGTGACTAACATGTATGCAGTCCTTTCTTCTAAAGCAGGCAGGGACAATGCATATGTGATGAGCACCCTGTCACAGACAGTCTTCATTAGAATATCACTGACCTGATCTTTGATTGAGAGAAGTAATATGGGACTATGATATCTTTTAATTGAGTGAAATGAACACACAACCTCTCCTCCCTCTCCATGCCTCCCACCCCCTTCCTTCCATACATGTCTAGTCTGCTAGGGTGGAAGGTTGACTTTCGAAGTTTCTGGTGGTAAATATCTAGAAAGTACTCTGCCCTATCCGTGTCAAAGGGATGGATGTTTCAACAGCAGTCAGCCAATTTCACGGTAAAATTAAAGTTGTCAGTCATCAGGTGGCCGGCTCAATAGATACGCGATATTGCAGGGTTTCATACAACCCAACGTTTTTCCACTGACCAGGATTTGATGCAAAGTCCTTGCCAGCACATAAAATGTCACAATTATTGCTAGCATTTTTACTCTCAAGGTTTTGGGGCATATTAAGCTCAGCTTCCCATTTGCTTGGCCTAATGGATGTAAACAATCCAATTTTTCATCAAGAGCTCATCAATGGCTCATACGGGCGTAATCAAGTAAGCATCATTTGCTAAATTCAAACCTCACTTCCTTCATTACCATCAGTTCCTATTGGTACTTAAGCTTTTCCAGAAGAGTGCCAAGCTCCTTTTTTTAAAATATCTTAATTTAATGATCATTCAGTTTTTTTTTCACTTTTGCAGAATATCAGCTTTTATTGTTTTGTTCGTTCTGTACTTGCTCTGTTGGATGCAAATGATCTCCCCCACCCTTTTCTGTGCGATGCAGAGTAAACAACAATAGTCTTTTGCCATTCTGAATTGTCCCATAAATTTACACTTCATATTGCCTGCTCCTAAACAATTTTGAAGAACATTTCTATTATATGAGGCCACTTGGATTTGTATCTCAATCTATTGCTATCATCTCATCACCCTACTCCCCTCCCCTCCACACATGCATATTGGAAGGGGGAAAAGCCGTTGGGAAAACCATGATGCGGCCTTATGAAGGGGAAAGATTTCTATACAGAATGCAGCTTGCCCGTCCACTCCAGGGAGGCCACCTTTCCACTCCTCTGCAAAATATCTGCAGAGCCCCTGTGTTAAATGGTAAAACTGGACTGTGCCATTGTTGGGAAAGGAGCAGTCTAGAACTACCACTGGTCTGTTGATTGTACATGCCAAGAGTTAACACTCTGCTGTCTGAGCTCTGTGACTCGTGTCCATGAAGTCACAGTGTGAGGCTGGGGAAATGAGCTTATGGCAGAATGCCCAGGTGCTGTGTTCGAGGCTAAGGGCTGCCAGACAATGAGGAGGGAAGTCCCACTGCACATCTACACACACTCTGTCAATGCTAACAATTTTTTGTTACTCTCCCACTGTCGCCATGCCACTGGTGATAGCACGGGTGCAGACAGGCTGTGTTGTCTCGTGGCCACTGGTACTTTACAGCTGGCTTCTTCTCTAGACATACTGTGAGCTGAGTTAGATGACACTGAGGTTAAAAGGCTGGCAGCTAATCTTCACCACCACTCCTGCATTGCGATGTTAGCACAACAGCGGGAAATGTTAATGGACAGACAGCCATTGGGGTTGGAGCCTGGGATCCCTGTGGATCCTTTGTCTCTCTATTGTTTTTCCAGCTCTGCCTCCTGTCTACTCAACCCCATTGCTGGCCCCAAAGAGAGAGGGAACATGCAGGCTCTGTAGCTGTAATGGAGCTGTTCATTCTTTCCATTCATGGGTTCTTCCCACCTCACTTTTCCATAGGGAGGGAGCATATAAACCAGAATGTATGTGTATTTGGGGGAGGGAGAACCCTTAAATTTCCAGTAGCTTTACATTCTATCATAAATATTTTGTACACTTCTAGAGCTAACTGTTGGTTAATGAAACCAGACGTGTCTAAATATTTATAATCCCATCCCTTACGGTGCTCCCCTTATCTCTGTTATGCCTGGCAGCGCACTTGCAAGTTGCAGTTGTCTGGCTCCTTTTTCTTACCTTTGTACATGTGGGAAATGCATACCCATCTTCTAATTTTCTAAAACTTCACCTCTTTTGAGAGCAGCTATCAAAAGTTTTAGCCACGGGCTTTCTTATTTTTCTCATTCTAGTGCGTTCGGGATTCTGGGGTGTTATTCATCTGAACTCTGGTGCTCTGTCAACTTTTAACAGTACTAATTGCCTAATTATCTGCTCCATTGCAATGGTAGACTTTTCAATTTCACTTTTTTCCCTTCCCTGCAGGAAGATGTACCCCCTCTACTGAGATGTTTGACTTCTTCTTAGAATCACTGAAGTTAGAGAGATGGGAAAGGAGCATCCATTCTTCTGCCATGTGGCATTGTTTCCTATGGTACCTTTTCAAACTAGTTCAACCACAAGTTGTTGGGCTAAATGCAGAGCTTCACTAGGTGAAGTTCTCTGGCCTGTTTTCCAGTGTTTTGTCCAGGCTGCTTAAAATGTTCCAAGTGACATGGCTTCCACCACTTCCCTGGGAGACTAGATCTCAACCGAAAAAGAATATCAGGAAGTCTTCCCTAATATTCAGCCTAAATTTCCCATTTCTTTGTTTCAGCCCCATCATTCCTAGTTATATCCGTGTGTACCACTCAATAATCCCTTTCTCTCCTGTGTGTTAATCCTCTTCAGATCTTTGTAGGGGCATCATGTCCTTGCTATGCCTTGATCCTATAAATACTTATACACATGGTTAAGCACCTGAACAGACCCACTGATGTAAGTATATAATTATGAGTGCTGGGGCTGAAATTAAGAAAGGGAGACATTCCACAATACCATATTTCCTTTAACTTTTCCTTTAAATCAAATCTTTTCAATCCCTGATCATGGTACTTGTTCTTTCTAAATTCCTTCCCATATCCAGATTAAATCTTATTTTTCTGTCCATGTTTTACCCTCTCTGGGTCCCTTTGTATAATTTCTTGTACCTTTTCAGCTGCTTTTCCAGCCTAACTTTTGGGGTAGCAACTGCAGCTACTCTGCACTTGTTCTTCAGGGTCCCATGGTCCCTCCCCTGACTGAGTCCCATGGCAGCCTTTTTTGTCAGCCTGTGTTGGTCCTGACACAGACCTTTTCATCTCTGCATGGCTGTTCCTTCCACAGTCATCCCACACAGACCTAATGCACAGTTTAAACTGCGTTGTTCATTCACAAACTGTGATTGGTGTTTGTGGTAGATTTTTTTCCAGTTCTTGGCAATCTCCTTTTGTTCATTACATGTTTTGAATGGTATTGTATTGGTGTGTGTATCTATCTCTGAACACAGATGCACCTGCTGTATTTAGGGATTTACCCGTTACCCTCAGTTATGTGAACATTCCTGCATTTTATCTACTGACTCCATAAAGGCATTCCTCATGTTAGCTGACAGGAGTGGATGTCCCCTCCCCACTGAAGCAGCACTTCCAGCACTTGAAAGGTCATTGCTAGGAATAGTCTGTCTGAGAGGAAGTACAGTAGGAGTATTAGGAAAGACATCAAATGGAAATGATGACTGAATCAGTGGTACAAATTCATTCATGCCTCTAAGGATAGATACCCACATTTATTTTATGAAGGGAGGAGTAAATATCAGATCTCCAATTTAACCTTAATTGAATTTCCTGCTCCAGTAAGAGCAGCACCACATCAATGAACAAAGTGATTTTGCTTAGAGCAGCTCACTCATTTCGGACTCCGTGCTCAGGGCCTGATTCAGCACAGCACTTCGGAACATGCTTAAGCCCACTCCATTCTGTTGCAGCACTTAAACTTGAGTGTCCTATCTATTTGCGGTACTATATGGCCCCCATCACCACAGTATCTGAGCACAGCACAATCTTTAATATATTGAGCCTCATGACACCCCAGGAGGTAGGGTAATACTATTATCCCCATTTTACAGATGGGGAACTAAGTCACAGAGAAATTAGGGCTATATTTACACTTAGAGCTCTGTGTGGGGGGAGTCCCAGCTCAAGTAGACATACTTGCATTAGCATGGTAAAAATAGTGGTTGTAGCTACCATAGCAGGGGCTAGCCACCTCATATATGCACCCATAGGCCAGGCAGGTTTGTACTCAGGGCAGGTAGCCCATGCTGCTGCTTTCGACATTACTGTTTTAGGTGCACTAGCTGGATGAGCGCTAACATGAGTATGATGACTCAAATAGATTATACCCCCTGCTCCAAATGTAGACATAGCCTTTGTGACTGACCCCTGGTTACATAGGATATTTATGATAGAGCAGGAACTGAATGCTGGTCTCCTACAGCCTAGACTATCACTAACCGCTGGACCATCTCCTAGACTACACACCCAGCAAGCCAGACGATGAGTGAAAACTACCTAGATTGATAAAAAACCACTTCTAAAAATATTCCCACAAACCTTTTACTTGGAGAGCATCTTACAGGGGACCATAGGTTACTATCAAATTATGCCTCTAAACATGTTATAAACAGATCTTGATGGGACCAAACTGTGTTGATAATGTTTCAGTCCTGTAAAAAAAGCAGGTGCTAAATTCATCCCAGATTTAACTCTGCTGAAGTCCATCGCTATAACACATTTGGAGTGTTATGTTATGATTGTGGCACATTTGTAAGCCTGTAACAATTTACCATTACACTGTCTTGTCTCTTAAATAATTGTTTGACATTCTAACGCTGCTAGAGTGCTGTAAAAGAGTAAAATACCCCCAGTATTAATATGATGTACATTAATATACTCTACTAACCAAAATGGATGGGAATCCTTTTTTCAGGAAGCTCTCTCATAGCTTTTATAATATTGGACAAGGCTAACATGTTCTATAGTAGCAAAACCAAAACAAAACTGTTACTCTCTTGATCTTTCTTAATTCCTTCCTCCTTAATCATTAATTGTCCATCTGTTTTACCATGCTTTAGTTACCTACTTTAACCTACAGAACCTCTGCAATAAAAATATCTAATCTTTGTAAATTGTCAGGTTTTGATACTGCTCAGAGTGAAATAGAGCATTATCTATCTTGCTGTTAATATTAAATTACACCAATAGAATAAGTAGGATTTTCTTGCAATTCCTCATCTTTGCTATAGAGAGAGGAGAGGGGGGAAGAAAGAGAGAGAGGAAAATGGTATAAATAGGGTTGGAAATGGGTGACACGGTGGAAAGTTCTTACAGATAGACATGTGGAGCAGTCTGTGACCTTAACAAAACAGAAGTTGGAGGCTTTTGTGTATTTTGTAAAAGGGAAAATATTTGATGTGCTCAAAATGAGCTAGAAGATTGGACTGTAAACTATGGGCCAAATTGTTGGCATGCCTGCACCATTAGCTCGTGCACCATTAGCTTCCCTGGCTGTGGGTCCAGACTCATGAGGTAGGCAGGAACAATGCCTGTGTTACTTCCCTCCCCCAAAGCTAACCCAGTATGAGGGATAGTAACCAGCTGCTGGTAAATGCCAATAAATTGCTTGGGGCCTTTAGACACTAGTGCAGTGCAAATAATAGTTAAATGATCACAGATTAAGATGGGCCAGAATTAGAACTCCAGGAGTGAACTCTTCTAAGCTCAAAGAAAGTTTGGATCCAAATCAAGATCCAGCCATGTCCGGTATCACTTGTCTATTCCAGTGAGAAACTGTGACCTCTGCCTGTGCCCTGGAGTTTGACTGTACTCAGTGTATGAGAGAGGGGACAGGGTGATGACCTGTTTGCACAGAGAAAACACTAAGTTAACAATTAACAAGCAAGTCTGAATTTTTGTTTAAAAATCAGAATCAGCTGTAACTGTTTCCCAAAGTGATGAATATGAGATTTTTGTAATATGTTTCTGAGCAATTTGTATGACCATATACATATGCAGTAGGTATTGCTACCCATTGGGTGCAAAAGAGTTAGTTACTCCCAGGGACAGATAGGGAGAAGGGCTTAGCTAGAATCAACATGGTTGACTGGAAGACCCAATAAAACGATGGTGGACATTAACATGTAAGAAAAGGGAAGCTGAGGCAGCTGAATATGTGAACACTGTATGGCTGGGAATGGAGAACAAAGGGAGGAGGTGTGAACAGAGGGCCCTTAAACTGGTATTGTGGACTGAGTAGGACAGGGGGAAAAGACAGCAGAGAAGGAGTTCAGAGAATCAGGGTATGAAGAAGCCATGGCTTCCACCGATATGAACTCTTCCTAAGCTTACCTCTGTCACGCTAACTTAAAGGAGTAACTTTAAGAGGTAAGTTATTATTCCAGATGCTGTATCCCAGCTGACAAATAAATGTCACCTTGCTTTGGGAAGGTTGCAAATACTTACTGAACGCATTGTACCCTAAGAAGGTGAAGTCTCTCTCAGGAGTCTGATTTCAGTTGGACTCAATGCAGAGAGCCACAGAAAGAAATGGGGTAGCAGGACCCCAAATGCCCAGTCTCAGAGTTGTGGCATCCTGCCCTGTGGAAAAGTGTCGGTCCTTGGTGTCCAGCATGTTAAAGGGGTTACTCCTAGGAGACTGTTTACAGGCCGTGGCATAGCACAGATGCTATGAATCTGTGACAGATTGTATTGAGTTAGATCTCGTATGATTCAGATCTGCTGATTATTTAGTGATTAGATGTGGACAGTATATGGTTTATAGTCATTATTCCAATACATGAGCAGGTTTTAATGTGCTCCCTTTCTTTGGCAAACATGGCAGGCAATAATCCGACTGACTTTGTCAAAACTCGTCAGGAACAAGGTGACCCATGAGTCACTTGCTAGACCAGTAACAGATAATTAAAATTAAAGTAAAAACTGGCCACCTGGCCTTTATACTCAACCAACCAACCAACAAACCAACAACAAACAAACAAACAAAACAGTTTAACTCTAGGTTTGCTCAATTTGTTATGCCCTGACCCAGTTTTGGGTGTTTTGGGTAGGCTTGGAAGTGCCTCTCCTGCCCCCAGTTCACCCAACTTCCTCTTTGAAGAAGTAGACAAGACCTCTTATCTTACCCAATGGGTCCTGATCAGCTACTACCTCCTCCCAACTCTTCTAGCCTCTGGAGGACCAAGTCTTGTTAGTTCCACTGATATCAGTACCTGAGTGGCTTCTCTAGGCAGTGCTCAGAGGTCTAAAGTCACCACCCCTCTTTCCCAGGTGACACTTTTCCTTGGAGCAGGGATGTCAGGGCAGCACTAACTCCAGCAGGGGGCAGAAGGCCCCACACACTATGTCATAGACTTCAACAGAGTTGAATATATTAGGAGTGCATGATCAGAAACTAAATAACTAATCCTGTAATTTGATCATAGTGATTTTCTTACAGTCTGGCAATCACTGATTTTATAACTGTATATACATGCCATTGGTAGTGAGGTACTGGATAATCCCCAAATATCTGTCTGTCTGTTTCTCTGTAATCTAGTAATGTCAGACATGAATTATATTTCATAACTAACTGATACTAAGCGGGCATCTTAAGGAATATGATTTTATTAAATAATGGAAGGGGGAACTTTCCCTCCTGATCTCAAGAGCTCAAATAATATTCTCTTGAAAAATTACTGAACTGAATCCTCCTACTCAGACTATACACCTACCTGGTCAGTTCCTTACATGTGGCAATACCAATTTAGCATCCTGTTCTGTATCATGACCAACTGGTGCTGTTTTTCTTATATATATATATATATATATATATATAAATATATATTAATGGCACTCTTTGGTTTCACTTCCTAAGAATGTGTTTCACAATGAACTGCAATGAGACAAACTTAGTCACTTAATTAGCTCCAACCTCCATACCAGGAGTTTCTAACAAAGGCACTCAGGAGTATATGATTAACAGAAATGTAACAAATGAAGCCCTAAGTTGTTTATAATGAAGACATGTCAGCATTCTTAAATAGGAAATAAAATGTGGAGAATGTCTGTTTGACTAAACAAGCTGAAACTCCAGTTACATTCTGTACAACTCCTCCACTCTGAATAGTGGCAAAATGAGCTGGAAAAGGTTACACATCAAGTAGGATGTTGTACAAATTAATGTAGGCTGAAATTCATCCCTATGCAAAGGACTAGTATAGACCTGTGCACCATTTAAGCGCTATTTTGTGCATGTAAGTGAGACTTAAATGCTGCATAGATCATGCACCAGCTCTCTATACTAGGGCAAATTTCACCCTTAAATATTTTCAAAGAAAGATTTCTAAATGCATACCTGATCTTAGATTCAAGCAGATCTCTAACGAGTTTCTGGGAAGAGGCCGGGATTGGATCTCCATAGGAGGTACCAACTAATAATGCCAAATACATGAACACTTAGACATTGACTACACTACATCTCTTTTGCTATTTCTTGCCAATCTCCATAAGATGCTGCTTGAAATATAAACCAGGGTTTTGTTCAGTCTTTAGCAATTTGTCTTGAAAATATTTTTGAAGTGGGGAGAAACTTTTATTCCAAAACATTTGTGCGCTAAATATATTTGCGATTACCTCTGCACCCACATTTGGGGCCAGATTTTCACAGGAGCTCTGCCTGTTGGACAGGGAGCTCTTTTGAAAATGTGACAAGAAGCATCACAATAGGAACTGCTGGATGCTGACCACTTTTGGAATTCTGGGTCCTTATTTAGGTACCTAAATGGGAGTTGTGATCTCTTGAGAATCTGGCCTCAATTAAGGGTATGGAGAGGTTTCAGAAATCTAGCCCCAAGGGCTTTCAATTCAGCAATATTGAGCAAAGCATATCTCCAACTGTAGCCAATGGGAGTTGTGGGACTCAGCATCTCTGAAAATCAGGCCCTGGAATTATTCTGCATGATTTGGCTATTTTTCCCACTAAATACTTTGCTTTTTCATCCTGCTCTCTGCTTCCTTTTCACAATCTTTTTGTCTATGTCTTTCAGTCTGCCTCCATTCCTCCAGCCCCTTTTTAAAATCCACATTGGCTTTTTAAAATTCGGTTGTGTCCAGAAGAAACTTTTCAACCCATGATGTTCAAGTGGGTGCATCTGTGTACCTTATCTCTGCTTTTAACATAGTTGGAATAATCCATGTGCACTTGATTTCATTACTGTGGACAGAAGAGAAAGGGAAACAATGTGGGATGGCTTCGAGTTGAAATTTGTGAAACTTTTTCCACCAAGAGAATTTGGGCTCCCAGGGGCAAATTCTCTGCCTCTTTCCACTCTCATTCTGCCCCTCAGGGGGTGCAAAGGGAACCCACTTGTTGGGAATGAGTCTGGTGAGGGTGATTCCATAGCATTCATAGAGATGGATTAGCTCATACATCTGCTCCTCCCCACCCCAGCTTCTAATACAGGGGGCATGTCAACTGTCTGGACAAAGCATGCTGAGCCCCAGTGATTCTCTGCCATGTATGGTTCTTCAAAGACCATAGCCAGTTTATGCAAATTAGATTAGCCCCCAGGCTGCTTTAGCCTGTGACCCAGCCAGACTGGGAAGGGAAATAAGGGAGTTTACAGCTCCCTGACCTCCTTGCCACTGCTGCAGCAAGGAATCTGCTTCTATATCTGATTCAAGTTCAGGATTCCAGCCAATAGCTCCAAGGGGTCATTTGGAGTGGCAGGGGAGAGTGGATTTCACTGCAGAACGGTCTCATAAATATTTGTTACTTCAGATGTTAAGGAAATGTTTTGTTCAGACTTTGACTAAAGTATATTGATTTCTGCAGGAAACACCTCTTCCAAAATCTCAGTGACAGTTGGCTGGCATGGCTAAGTGCTAGCAATTAGTGTCTTACCAATCAAAGAAACAGCGAAGTTGTATCCAACTTCTTACTCTTGCCTCTTTTTCCTAGACCAAGCACTGTATATACTGCTTTATAGTGCAGCCAAGCAGGCTACCTTCCTGGGAGGTAGATGTTGGTGAATTTGTGACATATCTATGCAATAAGCTTTGACTTCAGCAGCACTTAAGCATGCGCTTATCTGTTTTGGTGAACAGGGATGGATTTAATCATGTGCGTAAGGGCTTTGCTGAATCAGGGGCTAAATCCTAAGCAAGTAGATAGGTTCAGTATTGCCAGGTCTCATGATTAGGCAGTGTTTCTTCAAAGTTCCAGGACTTGGGATGAGAATCTTTTCTAGCCCTCATCATTGTAGAGAAAAGTCTGAAAATGTGACCTGAGTGCATTCTAAAGGCTCAGAAACCAAGAAGTCTAATGAAAAGAACCCCAAATTTTGTTTAAAAATCTCATGATTTCGGGGACGAGGCGGTTGATTCATGATTTTGAACACCTCGGGTTGGCAATACTGTGGGTTAGACAGACTGACTGGCAGTACAATTCCCACATGTAGTAAAACGTTTTGTAACTTAATATGTAAACCCCTCATATCAATTGTTTCTGAGACTGAAAACAAGCAGTAAAGATGCTTATCCAGTAGGTTCCAGGAGACAACAGCCCTGTCTCCCTTTCAAGTTCCTGCTTGTTCCTGGAATGGCTCCACTGTTCTTACCTGTGAACGAAGCTGAGTCACACTCTTGCTGGAAGAGGAAAGTTTCACATCATTATTAATAAACAGAGTGTGCCTGATAGCTGGACTGCTATGGTTTCACTTTTAGTGCACAGCTCTTCAGGCTGCCCTTGAGATCCCTATTCCTCTCTGATCTTCAAGGACAATGAATTTGAAGCATTGTGCTTCCGCTCCCTCCACCCGAGCCCTTTCTTACACAGAATTGAGATCCTGGAGTGCTAGCATTAGGAAAGGATGACTCATAGGTGCTGCCCGTGATTAATACAACCCATGCTGTAGACAGCTATGAGCACCTGGACTTGCACAGGGAAGATGACAGTAGGCCCCTGTTCTGGTGCACATACAGTCAGAGAGGAGCCAAGCACAGCTGATAGCTAGTACTGTGAGGAAGTTCAGAAACTGAGTGGGGAGCAGAGTGCTGATGGAGCTATAGGAGAAGCCATGCCTGCGGAAGGGAATTAAGCTGAACATTGTTATCTTATTAATTTCTTTATTAATAAAAATCAATCCCTAAAAAGGAGGTGAGTTGTTGACTCAACACAGTGTGTGGAAACTCTAAGAACATTTTAGGAAAGGCTTTTTGCTCTCAAGGCTTTGGTGGCTGCAGGCAAAGTAGTTGCTGCTCAACTTCCTGCTCTGGTAGTGGCCCCCAATATAGAGGAGCCGCTGATGTGTAAATGGGCACAGTTTTAGACAGCAACCTGTTGGTCCTTTCCTCTAACTTCTGCCCAGACATGAAAGAACATAAGCCTGGGGCTCAGGCTAGAAAACAAGAATGCTAGTCTGTGAAAAATTTCGCAGTCTCGGAATTTAGTTTTGTTCTGCATTGGTACAAAATATAGATTTTGGAAATTTTCACAATAAATTCAGAGAGAGAGAGAGAAAGAGACCCCCAGAATAGCCAATAGCCTGGTGGTTTGGGCACTCACCTGGAGTTGGAGGCCCAGGTTCAAGTTCTTGCATTGAATCAGACAGAACTGTCCTGGACCTGACAAACCTTCCTGACAAAAGTTTTGTCAAAGCTGGTTTGAAAAATCTGTCTTTTCCAGCAAAAAACATTTTGTCAAAAATTCCCACCCAGGTCTATCTGAGGCTCAATTCTCCTCTCTCAGGATACTAATAACTTGCATTGCCGTCAACAGGAGTCATCCGTATCCCAAGAAAGGAAGAGGCAGATTTGAGACCATGGTGAGTAGAAGGAAGGGAAGAGGAAGCCACCAGGAGAGGAAAGCAAATGCTTAAAGGCAAGAAGAAAATAATACTATTTAAAATGAATTTTAAAAAGAGGGAGAATTTTAAAATCAGAGAATTAAATAACAATGGTGGGAAAGAAGAGAGACTTAAAAATAGACAGAGGGGAAGCGCAAAATAATGTCAACTTTGCCAGGGCTTGGTGAGAGGAGGCATCTACCTTTCCAACCCATGCTGGGATAGGGGGACAGGGAGCAACATCAAAAAAGGGCAGGAGCCACTGATGTGTAGGGTCAACTTAAAAGCAACCTTCCCCATGGCCTCTCCCATGTCCTATAATAGATCCTGCAATTCTATGGACCACCTTTTCAGTTGTCAGCTGAAGGAGCTTTCACTTCAGATTTATTACTGCCTAAGTGAGATAGTGGAAAAGCTATGAAACAAAAAGCAATGCCACTCATCCTACCACCTCATATTTCAGCTTTGTGAATTGCAGAGGAGCGATGCAATGGGAGGAGAGGAATAGAAAATGTGGTTGCCTAGGTGTTGTTATCACATATCTGATTAACCTGTTTGAAAGACCTCACTGTTCAACCAGCTAATGAAAGAGGTCACAGTCCGTATTGCTCCACATATTTTGCAGCTGTTGGATTCAGCAATTTCACTGTCTCAGGTTGTGCTCTAAAGTAAAATCCTGTGACTTTAAAACAAAATGCCATTTGGTACAGCACAGTGTTTTAAAGGCTTTTCTGTGGCTAGCATGTGATTGGGAGCTGGCTGTATAGCAAGGGAATGATTTTCTGCACGAACCCAATACAGCACAGGGCTGGCAAATGTCTTGATTTTGTTGCAGCAGGATGTTTTGACTACGGTGTGTGTGTGTGTGTGTCTGTGTGTGTCTGTGTGTGTGTGTGTGTGTGTGTGTGACTACGGGGTGTGTGTGTGTGCGCGCACGCGCACGGTCTGGAACAACAAGCTGTTTTTCTTCCAGTTATGAGTGATGAAATTTGTTTCAGTGGAGTAAAAAAAACAGCATCAAGAATATCAGCCTCCTTGAGGCAGCTATATAAACAGGTTGGTTATGTGTTGATGAGACCTAGAGGATTGACTCATTTCAGTGTGGGAAGAAGGATGTCCCTCCAATTAGGACATGAGCCTGGAACGTGGGAGATGGAGGTTTAAATACCCTATGGTGCCTCAGACTTTCTGTGTGACCTTGGACAGGTCACTTTGTCCCTTTGTGACTCACTTCTTCATCTGACTTACTGTTTTTGGAAATTTCAGCCAAAATACTCAGCTTTTTCCAAGAATGAGGCTAGGGAAGAATATAGCTTTTTTTCCCCTGTTAAAAAATTCTGGTGCATTTCTTTGAAAAGCTCTAATTCCCCACATGCTTAGTTGCAGGACCTTGAAATTTGGCAATGGGACGGCCTTTGTGTGAGGGATGTGCCTTTTGCCATTCCTGTGACAATCTGCCCAAATCTTACCTAGTTATAAGCCTTTGGAAAATCAGAGTTTGCATGCTCAGGAGGCTCTTAAGATTTTAGTGACTAAATTCCCTGAAGATTCTATCTGGCATGTGCACTGAGCAGGACTTTTTCTGTAATCTGTGCTGCTGCAGGTCACGCTGGGTCCAGTTCTGGGTACCTGAACTGAGAGCAGGGAGCTTGTGTGTCCTGTGCTCTCAATAACAGCCCCTTCTGGGCCCAGGCAATGTGGAGGAGGAAGGTGCTGGATTGTAATGCATAGGGGACAAGAGGTTGGTCCGTGGGGGGGGGAGGGAATAGTATGTTATCATGTAATTAATGACTATATCCCAAGGAGACTAAATTACAGTTGCACAGACAACCTTAAGTCTGGCATTTCCTGACATATGTGTGCTTGACTTTGCAAATGTAATGATGTTCTGTTAATGTCATTTTTGTATGTGCCCTAAGTTTACCCTAGGGCTTGATCTTTAATCAGTGCTGAAACTCATTAACTTCTTTAGAAGCAGGATCATCCTCTTTCAGATTGTTCACTTCTCAAAGGTGCCTGAGATTGGTCTTCTTTGCACACAGAAGGTACTATAAAAATAATAACTATGTACTTTAGAACTATAATCTCTGTGTGTGTGTGATGAGTTTGGGCCCTTTGGGGTGTCACCTGATGTGCTGGGGTGCCACTGAGTCTACCTGGGAGCGCAGATGCAGATCCAGCAAATTTCTCCTGGGCAAACCCTTCCCTGTAAGAAGTGGGGGGACACTCCTGTACTCCCTTACATTCCTTCTTAACTCCTTTCCCTGGTGTCCTGTCCCCCCCACCCCCAAGGCACACACTCCTGTGTTCCTCAGAGTGGCTTCTGCTCCCTGTTCCGCGATGGGCTCACAGCTAACAGCCAGAACAGACCCTTCACTGGTAAGCATTATGCCCTCCTCCCTCCTTTAATTGGGTTAAAGTTACAGAGCCCTCCTCCCTCCAGTTACAGAGCCTGTGGAATCCTTAACCACTGCAGTGGTCTCCAGGATTTCACCCCCTTTCTCTGGGCTTTCTTCTACGACACATTTTCCTATGCATTTTAGAGTGGGTTCTGTTTCTTGCTTAACTGCCACTTCCTGGCAGCCAGCAACCTGGACAGACTCCCTACAATCAGGCAAAATACTCCCATCCCCCAACGGGATAGCCACAGGACAGAAGCTGGTTTTACCCACCCCTACCTTTGGTAGAAAATTGCTTTGCAGGGCAGTAGAGGAATTAAAGAGACATGCTCTCATTTCCTCAGCAGTTTCTGTAGCTTTGCTCCTTCGTACTGGGTTTTCAGCACAAGATTTCTCCTCGCTGCTGACAGACCCCTGGGTAGCCCTATCCACATTGAAAAAGTCATTCAAAGAAGAATTTGTGTAGGATTTTGAGAAACCGCAACCAGGGTTAACTCAGCTTGCAAGTCCCAGCTTCCATGTGCACTTTAGCCAAAGGCACAAGGATTTTGTGACTCCCTACTAACAAAAGTTCTGCCATCTGTCCTGACAGTATGTCTTTCCCCTGAACCAGGTCTCTCCTGACCACAGAGATTTCTGCACCAGTCTCTCTCCATGCAGGGAGTTCTCTGCCCTTTACTTTGACAACCTTGATGTGCTTACTGCCTGGCTGTGCAGTGGCAACCTTTACAAATCCTGTGTGATAAGTGGCAACTGCCTGAGATGCCGCTATGCTCTGGGTAGCAGCATTTCCATGAGTTGCCTGCTTCCTGTTCCCACCCAGCACCGGGCATTTATTACACACATGCTCAGTGGCATTACAATGATAGCACCTTTTGGACTCTTCTGCTTTTATAGGAGATTTGGAACGAGGACTGCAGGAGTTAACTTGGGGAGGTGAGTGTCCAGCCTCCCATCCTCATGCCTTCTTCCCAGGGGTAAAACACGGACCTTGCTTCCCACCAAACTTTAACCCCTCTCCCTGTGGTTTATTCCTACTAGGTGCTTGGGATTGCTCAAATTTATCTGCAAAAACTTCAAGTTCATCAAGCCTTTTCCACCATCCAATAAACACTGTTTTACAACATCACTAGACATATTCAGGAACTGTTCCTGAGCAATCAAATCACACATTCCTTCAAAGTTTGTAATATCTTTCCCCCTCACCCACTTATCCAGTAGATCTCTCATTTGGTTCACATAAACCACATTACTTAATCCAGCCCCTCTCTTAAGGCTTCTAAATTTTACTCTATAAATTTCAGGTGTAATCTGAAACTGTTTCAAAACCAAGTCCTTAAATTTACCATAGCTGGAAGCATCACCCATTGGCATCTTATTGAATATGTCCAGAGCTCTCCCAGTCAACTTTGCAACCAAAGTAGTCATCTTTTGATCCTCAGGAATCGCATGGAGCATACACAGCCTCTCAAAGGTGATTAAATATTCAGCAATGTCACCAGATTTGCTATATGGTAGACACAACTGCTCTCACTTGTGGATTTTTGGAGATATAAAGCCCCCTGGTGGGGGTTTTTGTCTCCTCCACTCCATTACAGCCAGTTCATGCTTCTGAGCTTCCCTTTCCCTGTCAGCCTCAAGCTGCCTCAGTTCCATGGCTTGCTTCTTGGCCTCAATTTCTTTGTCTTTCAATTCCAGGCCTTGCTTCTGGGCTTCCATGGCCAACTCGTGGGCTGCTTTCTCCCCGGCATTTTCTGCTTCTTGTAATTCCATACGTCTTTTATGTTCTTTCTCATTTTCCACTGCCTGAAATCTGTAGAGCTCCAACTTTTTGGTAGCTTCATTTTCACTCATTTTGCTCTTTTTTCCTGTCCCTATTTCTCTTGCCCAAAATAAACAGAAAATAACAAACCAGTAACCATTTTGTCTGTTCTCTAGTCACCACACTTAAAACTCACCTAAAATCACCACCAGTGTCCTGGAGTTACAAGTTGTGCACACTATCCTGCTCAACTATGTGACTGTGACAGGTTTGGGCCCTTTGGGGTGTCACCTGATGTGCCGGGGTGCCACTGAGTCAGCCTATTCTGCCAGCCTGGGTCCCCTTTACTTGGCCTTGCTGGGTTAGGCTCACAAACCTCTTCCAGCCAAGCACACAGGCAGGGCCACACCCAGGTGCACAGAGAGACAGAGATCCACTCTAGAAAGATTCAGCTTTAGGGGCTCCCCTCAACACTCTGGTGCCAACTCTCTTTAAGAGGTACAAACCCAAAGGTTTTATAAAATTCGCCCCCTCCCTGTGGAGGCAAGGAGTTGTGCATATCTCCCTTTCCTGTCTGAAAATAGCACAAAAAATAGTTCTACAGTGTTTTGGCACTTCCTTTTTCCATGTCTTTATATTTTCTGTGCTAAATAAATAATGATTGGAAGTGGGGGAAAGAAAGAAAGAAAGAAAGAAAGAAAGAAAGAAAGAAAGAAAGAAAGAAAGAAAGAAAGAAAAGAAAAAGTATCTGTACATTACCAAACCTTAGAAAGACCCAAAATAAGTTGCATCCCCAAAATAAGTTATGACTGGGCATGAGAGTTTTAATTTATCCGGATCCACTTTGCTCACTCATAATTGGAGCAATATGTGGAGGGAGATATGCACAACTCCTTGCCCCCGCCAGTTAGAAATTACATAAACTGGGCTATATTATAAACAAGCGATAAGTTTATTAACTACAAAAGGTGAATTTTAAGTGAATATAAGAAATAACAGACAGAACAAAGCAGATTACTGACCAAATTAAGCAAAATATGCAAGCTAAACTCAATATACTTAACAAAACAAGTTACACAATGTAATTTCTTACCCTAAATGTTATTTTAGGCAGGTTGAAAAGTTTCTGTGGTTCAGAGTTCCAGTTATATTCCTATACCCCAGTCTCAGTCTGGACTCCCCACCTTGCCTTCCCTTCTTGGGTAGACAGGCCATGGAAAGGAGGAGTCCCATTTGCCTTCTTTCCCATCCTTAAACATGATTTACATAAGGCAGGTATCCTTTGTTTCCCAAACTTTCCCTTCCAGTAGAAAGTTACAAGAAATCCCAGGTAATGTTTAGTATCAGGTGACAAGACCACCTGACTCTGTAGTATCACAGCACCCATGAGTCAGTGGCAGTATGGAGCATCCACAAGAAAATCAAGCCTTTTCACAGTCCATTGTCCTCACTGATGGGCCATCTACTCTGTCTGCCTTCTCCATTGTCCTACCTGAAGTGTTAGCAGTGGGCATCACCCAAAGTAGCATAGTTGAAATACAGATACATAGTCAATATTCCTAACTTCATATACAGAAATGATACAGGTACACAAATTGGATAATCAAATTCAGTAAATTATAACCTTTTCAATGATACCTTACAAGTCCCATCTTGCATAAAGTACATCTCAGTTCATATCATATGTTCAGTGCATATTCATATCATAAGCATATTTTCATAAAGAATATGGAGTGAAACATTACAGTGTATATGATAATTGATATTATTAGCATTAGTGTTATTAATTGAGTCACCATTCATGTTCCGAATTATGAGAGAGGTCTGTTTATGCACCTGTGACTGAAGAATACAGAGGTCACTAACCCAGTGTTAGGTTTCAGAGTAGCAGCCGTGTTAGTCTGTATTCGCAAAAAGAAAAGGAGTACTTGTGGCACCTTAGAGACTAACAAATTTATTAGAGCATAAGCTTTCGTGAGCTACAGCTCACTTCATTGGATGCATTTGGTGGAAAAAACAGAGGAGAGATTTATATACACACACGGAGAACATGAAACAATGGGTTTATCATACACACTGTAAGGAGAGTGATCACTTAAGATAAGCCATCACCAGCAGCAGGGGGGGAGGAAAGGAGGAAAACCTTTCATGGTGACAAGCAAGGTAGGCTAATTCCAGCAGTTAACAAGAATATCAGAGGAACAGTGGGGGGTGGGGTGGGGGGGAGAAATACCATGGGGAAATAGTTTTACTTTGTGTAATGACTCATCCATTCCCAGTCTCTATTCAAGCCTAAGTTAATTGTATCCAGTTTGCAAATTAATTCCAATTCAGCAGTCTCTCGTTGGAGTCTATTTTGAAGCTTTTTTGTTGAAGGATAGCCACTCTTAGGTCTGTAATCGAGTGACCAGAGAGATTGAAGTGTTCTCCAACTGGTTTTTGAATGTTATAATTCTTGACGTCTGATTTGTGTCCATTCATTCTTTTACGTAGAGACTGTCCAGTTTGGCCAATGTACATGGCAGAGGGGCATTGCTGGCACATGATGGCATATATCACATTGGTAGATGCGCAGGTGAACAAGCCTCTGATAGTGTGGCTGATGTGATTAGGCCCTATGATGGTATCCCCTGAATAGATATGTGGACAGAGTTGGCAACGGGCTTTGTTGCAAGGATAGGTTCCTGGGTTAGTGGTTCTGTTGTGTGGTGTGTGGTTGCTGGTGAGTATTTGCTTCAGATTGGGGGGCTGTCTGTAAGCAAGGACTGGTCTGTCTCCCAAGATCTGTAAGAGTGATGGGTCGTCCTTCAGGATAGGTTGTAGATCCTTGATGATGCATTGGAGAGGTTTTAGTTGGGGGCTGAAGGTGATGGCTAGTGGCGTTCTGTTATTTTCTTTGTTGGGCCTGTCCTGTAGTAGGTGACTTCTGGGTACTCTTCTGGCTCTGTCAATCTGTTTCTTCACTTCAGCAGGTGGGTATTGTAGTTGTAGGAATGCATGATAGAGATCTTGTAGGTGTTTGTCTCTGTCTGAGGGGTTGGAGCAAATGCGGTTATATCGTAGAGCTTGGCTGTAGACAATGGATCGTGTGGTGTGATCTGGATGAAAGCTAGAGGCATGTAGGTAGGAATAGCGGTCAGTAGGTTTCCGATATATGGTGGTGTTTATGTGACCATCGCTTATTAGCACCGTAGTGTCCAGGAAGTGGATCTCTTGTGTGGACTGGTCCAGGCTGAGGTTGATGGTGGGATGGAAATTGTTGAAATCCTGGTGGAATTCCTCAAGGGCTTCTTTTCCATGGGTCCAGGTGATGAAGATGTCATCAATGTAGCGCAAGTAGAGTAGGGGCATTAGGGGTCGAGAGCTGAGGAAGCATTGTTCTAAGTCAGCCATAAAAATGTTGGCATACTGTGGGGCCATGCGGGTACCCATCGCAGTGCCGCTGATTTGAAGGTATACATTGTCACCAAATGTGAAATAGTTATGGGTGAGGACAAAGTCACAAAGTTCAGCCACCAGGTTAGCCGTGACAGTATCGGGGATACTGTTCCTGACGGCTTGTAGTCCATCTTTGTGTGGAATGTTGGTGTAGAGGCTTCTACATCCATAGTGGCCAGGATGGTGTTTTTAGGAAGATCACCAATGGACTGTAGTTTCCTCAGGAAGTCAGTGGTGTCTCGAAGATAGCTGGGAGTGCTGGTAACGAAGGGCCTGAGGAGGGAGTCTACATAGCCAGACAATCCTGCTGTCAGGGTGCCAATGCCTGAGATGATGGGGCATCCAGGATTTCCAGGCTTATGGATCTTGGGTAGCAGATAGAATACCCCAGGTCGGGGTTCTAGGGGTGTGTCTGTGCGGATTTGTTCTTGTGCTTTTTCAGAGAGTTTCTTGAGCAAATGCTGTAGTTTCTTTTGGTAACTCTCAGTAGGATCAGAGGGTAATGGCTTGTAGAAAGTGGTGTTGGAGAGCTGCCTAGTAGCCTCTTGTTCATACTCTGACCTATTCATGATGACGACAGCACCTCCTTTGTCAACCTTTTTGATTATGATGTCAGAGTTGTTTCTGAGGCTGTGGATGGCACTGTGTTCTGCATGGCTGAGGTTATGGGGTAAGCGATGCTGCTTTTTCACAATTTCAGCTCGTGCACGTCGGCGGAAGCACTCTATGTAGAAATCCAGGCTGCTGTTTCGACCTTCAGGAGGAGTCCACCCAGAATCCTTCTTTTTGTAGTGTTGGCAGGAAGGTCTCTGTGGGTTAATATGTTGGTCAGAGGTGTGTTGGAAATATTCCTTGAGTCTGAGACGTTGAAATCAGACGTCAAGAATTATAACATTCAAAAACCAGTTGGAGAACACTTCAATCTCTCTGGTCACTCGATTACAGACCTAAGAGTGGCTATCCTTCAACAAAAAAGCTTCAAAAACAGACTCCAACAAGAGACTGCTGAATTGGAATTAATTTGCAAACTGGATACAATTAACTTAGGCTTGAATAGAGACTGGGAATGGATGAGTCATTACACAAAGTAAAACTATTTCCCCATGGTATTTCTCCCCCCCACCCCACCCCCCACTGTTCCTCTGATATTCTTGTTAACTGCTGGAATTAGCCTACCTTGCTTGTCACCATGAAAGGTTTTCCTCCTTCCCCCCCCCCCCCCCGCTGCTGGTGATGGCTTATCTTAAGTGATCACTCTCCTTACAGTGTGTATGATAAAACCCAGTGTTTCATGTTCTCTGTGTGTGTATATAAATCTCTTCTCTGTTTTTCCACCAAATGCATCCGATGAAGTGAGCTGTAGCTCACGAAAGCTTATGCTCTAATAAATTTGTTAGTCTCTAAGGTGCCACAAGTACTCCTTTTCTTTTTAACCCAGTGTTGTTATTGAAGTTTTGCTCTGGGCATTTCCTACTTCCCGCATCATGTAGCATGAAGAGTTTTCCAGGAAATACCATGAGTATGTTCCTCTATTTGGCACTGTCGAATAGCGCAGCATATGAAAAAATCTACTCCTGAAATGGAATCTGACCACTATTATTCACAGTAGAAGCAAGAATAACATACACAATATTTTACATCTGCAAGGTGTACAAACATTCATTCATAAAATAATTCCCACAAATTCTCTATAAGATTATGATGATAATAATAATTAATACCTAGCTTTTATATAGCACTTTTCATCAGTAGATCTCAAAAAAAAAATCAGTATAATAATTCCCATTTAACAGATGGGGAAACTGAGTCACGGGAAGGCGAGGTGATTCACCCAATTTCACTCAGCAGGCAGTTGCAGAGCTGTAAACTGATACTAAGTCTCCTGAGTCACAGGCCAGAGTTCTCTTCATTAGGCCTCACGAGTAAGTGTCTATTGATAGCCCCATTTTATATAAAGGGAAATTAAGGCAGAAAGTTTGTAACTTGTCCGCAGTGCAGAGACAGCATCTGAGCCAAGAATTAAACTCAGGATTCTTTCCCACCATGCCTCTTTCTTTTTCCATAAAAATGAAAAGCACATAGCAATACATACAGTATGATGCACACAGTGAAAGAACTATTTGGCATACATAGCACAAGATATTTATATTCAAACAATATCCTAAAGTTGTTAGTCAAGGAAAAATACCCATTTGATAGGTTCCAGTTATCACAATATGTAACCTAGTGCTGGAATTAGCAAACTGTCTTGCTACACATTGGAGTTGGGAGAGCTCCCTCATGTTGCATAACTAAGTGCAATATGACATTGTCACTGATCTAGTGTGATGCATGACACTTTTTTACCCGCTGAAACAGGAAAAGTAGAAATAGATTTCAGGCGTAAGCAGGGTGGTTACAAATGTCTTGCTGATCTGTATTTTAATTTGGGGTAAGTATTCTGTAGGCGTGCCTACGTGATTTAGGAGCACAAGTCTATGTGACTGCCTAAATGACTCTGGCGTATGTTGCAAGAACTTTGCAGTCCATGCAACTGTTTAACAAGCTGAAGTGTGTGAGTTACACTGAGGCTTGGCAGCATTCAGTTTTTATTTTTTAAATAATTTCCACACATAATATCATAGAATCATAGAATATTAGGGTTGGAAGAGACATCAGAAAGTCATCTAGTCCAATCCCCTGCTCAAAGCAGGACCAACGCCAACTAAACCATCCCAGGCAGGGCTTTCTCAAGCCGGGCCATAAAAACCTCTAAAGATGGAGATTCCTCCATCTCCCTAGATAAGCCATTCCACCACCCTCTTAGTGAAAAACTGTTTCCTAATATCCAACCTAGACCTCCCTCACTGCAACTTGAGACCATTGCTCCTTGTTCTGTCATCTGCCACCACTGAGAACAGCCTAGCTCCATCCTCTTTGGAACCCCCCCTTTCAGGTAGTTGAAGGATGCTATCAAATCCCCCCCTCACTCTTCTCTTCTGTAGACTAAATAACCCCAGTTCCCTCAGCCTCTCCTCGTAAGTCAACATAATATCAATGTTTATTTAAATTTATTTTCTATTTTTATTCAAGTAAATTTTCAAATGTATGCAAAATTATTGATTCTAAGCATTTTTAAATTTTTATCAGCTTAAATTCTCACAGCTGTGGGAAGTTGGGGGGGGCGGAGTCAGGAAATAATTATTTAATAACAGTAGACGCCAAGATTCAAAAAAATTAAAGCTTTATAAGCATTACAACACAAATTGTCAGAATCACGTTAAAATGTACAAAGTAAATGTCCCTTAAACTCCAGTAAGTTCTCAAGCAGCATTTTCCTTACTTTGCCTACCTGTAAATTTTGATCATTATTGATGGAAATATATTGTCATTGGGGCTTTGTATGTGTGTACGGTGAAATCGATGTTTACCGACATTTACAGATAAGAATCTAATCCGGACAATCCTAGTTATTTTATGTTGTAGTGGCTGGCCCATCAGAAGTATAAAACCTCTAATACAATTACAGCTTCATTAGGTTTGTCTTTGGATCAAGTAGAAGAGGTCAGAGATTTGGGAGTTGCTAAATTCTCTCTTTAGGGCAGGATGCTTGTGTGGTTCAGTTAGCAAACATGTCTGTTTGTATGTAGCTGTGATTGGCGGGTAGTCAGGGTCTCCTGACTAGTGGCTAGAGCCTACAGTGCCAGCCTCCCCTAATGTGTGTGGTCCAGAGGGCAGTAACTCCACCTAGTGGATACAGTCCTTGGACCTGCCACTCCACCTAGTGGTTACAGTACAGGGTGGGGTCAGTGAATCCGGACTTTCCCAGTCCACCAGGGCACTGGGAGGCTGGTTTGGATGCTCACCTGTTGGCATCTGGTGTCAGCCTCCCTCAAGTCAGCTTCCCGGGGTCACTTTCTACCTCAATCTGTACCCTATGCGACCACCGCTTGTCCCCAGGGAACATTGCCTTCTGGGCTCCAAGTCCTAATCTCAGTGGATGTGTTCTGAGGCTCCTCTGCTCGCTGGCTTGATGCGGGCTCAGCTTCAGTCATCCCCTGGAACTCCCAAGACACGTCATCGTCCCTCTCTTGCCAGCACCTGAGTCAGCTGCCTGGCTGGCTTATAAACCCCACATCCTTGGCAAGGATGGTGGGGTGGAGCCTCCTTAGCCCAGAGCTGCTCCTTAACCCACACCTGTCCAGTGAAGGATTTATACACCCCATCACAGTAAACAAAAATGCTTACAGTCACATTCAAAAGACACAGTAAAAAATTTTTGAAAAGGAAATGAAGCTTTCAAGATACCAAAAAAATTGAGATTAAAAAAATGAGTGTAGATTTATTCACTCAGAAATGTGTTTTTGTTGTTAGGAGAGGAAAAAAAACTAAAGTGAAGGAAAGTTCATCTCATAGGGGAGAAGAAGCAGGAAGAAAAAATAGCCCAGATAATATTAGAACAACATGGTAAAAAAAGAGAAAAAGACCTAAACAAATTAAATTATACATCTAACAAGCAGAAACAGAAGTTTACTTTCAGAAGAGAAATAACCCAATTCTTCAAAGAAACAAAAAGCAGCGATAATTAGTTGGAGCTGTTATCTCTTCAGGATTCCAAGTAGCAGATATATCTCCCATCTGAATGGCTAGAATTTTATTTTTTTTTCCCCCAAATAACAACTATCAAAAAGTGTTATGTTATCTCTTAGAAGTTTCTAAATGCCGCCACCTGACTGGCTGCTATTTCAAAGTTTTCAGGCTATCTTGAACTGTTGAATCTGTTGAAACTAAACCATGTCCAGGGCCAAAGACCTGACCGTAAAGGCAACTAGAGCCAGATCCTCTATAAATCAGCATAGCAACATTGGCTTCCCTGTTATTTTTTAATTTGGTCCTGAAATTTTATTCTTCTCCAATGCTAAGAAAAAGCATCAGGCAGGTCAAGTAACACCTTGTTGAATGTACTGTACATAAAGACAATCATCTTAGGAGAGGGATGCAAAGGGCATGTAATGGCTAATGTTGAAAATAATATCAAAGCAAGAAAAACAAAACTCCCTTTTTTGGGTTTGTATTCTTTGCATAACATAAAATGGGCAATGGACTTCCCTATACTGTAGGTGTTACTGATATCCTGACTGCAGCAGGTGAAACATGCTACTCTGAATTTTGATTTGAAGAGGAACTGAACTAAAGGCCAGAGTTCATTGTGCTTTGTATAAACAGGGTGTGAAAGAGAGCGGTGTGGGTAGAAGCATTATTTACACTTATGGGAAATTACACACCAGAGGCAAGCCTCTTGTGGTGCACCCTCTTTTTGCCAGTCACAAGTTTGTTTTATAACTTTTGCACATATGCTGTAAATCATTAATCCAAATGTCAATCTCTCTCACACACAACACAGGGTGGGGTAGATTTATATGTACATTACTGTCTGTGCATTCCAGTCCTGCTCTCTTTAAAGTTTATAGCAAAACCCCCAGAGATGTCAATGGGAGAAGGATCGGGCCCTTAGTCATGGAAGGATTTGCACTTGGGTTGTGATGTGTGTGTATGATTCCAACCAGTGGCAAGATGGTTAAAAGATCACTGTAGCAGAGCATACTTTTTGCAGCTGCTCTTTGTAGTGTGTCAGTATGCATTTGGGGTGAGAATACCAAGCTGGGGTGGTGTATGCTCAAGTTGTTTACATGGTTTGCCTTACTTTTGCTTTTCTTTTCTTTTCTAATCACCATCATCCTCTGACATGTAGGTCGGGGTGGAAAAGTGCAATTAAGGATTTGTCCAGAGTTACTTGGAAAAAGTGAGTATCTCATCTTTTCATGTACTTCTGTGTATGGTTCTGCAAATAAACATGCCACCAGCAGCACAAAATATGCACATTAAGCAAACCAAAGCTGGCTTCAGCCAATTCCTCAATTCTTAACATGCTAATCAGTCTTCCATGCACTTAGACACTTATCATATAAATATCCTTTCCCCCCTTGTTATTAGAGACACAAATGAAATCTGTTTTGACAGAGGTGCCTAGACTCTGGGCTGTCAGCAAGGTTCACATTGCTAGTATTAGCAATGCTGTCATTGCTGATTCTTCATTTCCTTTCGCTAACTGATATTCTCCCATGTCTTTATCAGATTCTGAATCAGAGACCTCTTTTCCCTGTGACAGAACTTAAGGGGAGGAGAAATAGGGCAGTCTTTAGCCTTTTATTATGAAGAACGACTTCTTTGGGTTATATACACCGGGCAAGATCTTCAGCTGATACCATTGTGTAGTACCATTCAAGTCAGCAGGGATTTGCCCTGTAGTTCAAGTTTTCTGTTTGAAATGTGGAGCAGCTAGTGATCAGCCAACTAGGGTTAGTAACAAATTCTTCACTAGCAGTTCTATTATGCAGATTTGGTGCATGACCTAGACTAATAGTTCTGCCTCTTGGCCAGCATAAGAGGCTTAGTTCCATTTTGACTTAATTTTTTTTTTACTTGCTCATATTTGTGTGTGTGCAACTTGCCCGCTTCTCTTGTTCAAAATGCCTCAAGCTATCCCAGTATGCTCGCAATAGCTCACATAAGCCCACAAGAACCTTGGTCAATAACAACCCCTCCCCATTTTCACCTTTATTTTCACTCAAGGATATGATTTATGGGCTAGATTGTGCCTCTAGGCACAGACCTGTGCAAAGGGTAGTGGTTAAACTGAACCACATCACAGTTTGCTCTGGGAGGAGAGAGACCCCTGGGAGGCACAATTACTCCACAGTTCCCTTCTTGTTCTGGTGGAGAGGAGAGTCAGTCACTACAGCTTTTTTCAGGATGCAGCATACTTCACCCCCAACTCTCCCTACCTCTTGCTCATGAGAGAATCATGTGGGCTGCTTCTGTTCTTCCTCTCATATCTGGAGCTATGAACTGGGCAGGATTTATGTGACTACACAAGTGTGTAGCTTACTCCCCATTATTGCCTAGGATAAGGGCACTATCACCCTTCTAATAGCTATGCATGCACTGGTGGTTATAGTGTCTTGATTGTTAATTTGGGGGAAAGGCAGCTTTTGGAGCATCGCATGAAACTCAGAATACTTAGGGAGGTGCTAGATACAGCCCACTGCATCCAAGTGTATCATCACTACCCTAACTTCTCACAAGGAATCCTTGTGAAATCCTGTCCCTGCTGAAATCAATGAGCATTTTGCCTCTGACTTCAGTGTGGCCAAGATTTCACCCTACATTTTTAACTTGCTGTTATACATTGCTTCTTCCCTGATCCCCGCCACCTGTGTCAAGCTTGGCTTTCTAAAATGCTCTGCGTGCCACACATAATTCTTTCAGTTTGAAAGATTCTGCAGCTCCGAGAGAATTCCCCTATGCTGAAATTGGGAGAAACTGCTGGGACCAGTGATATCTTTTAAAAATATAAGTAGTTTAAAATAAAGCTATTTTTAAATTGACATAACTTCCTCAATCTGTGTTTAAAGTTTGAATGAATAGTGTTCTTGATAGCTACCTCATACAATTTTTAAACAATGTCAGAACAATGATCACAGTCTGCCAAGGGGAATATTTTTAATATAATTTTGAATAACATGGGTTCTTTTCTCTAACCTTGTTAGTGGGGCAGTAATGTGGGTACTCACTAAACTCTGAAAATAGTTTCACTTAATACAGCCAAAATGTTTCATAAAAGTGTTTTCTAAACCTTTGTAGCTTTATCCTCATGTGGACAATGTTTAAGCTTCTCTGTGTCATGAGTGTCTTGAATCACTGTACAATTTTACCTGATTCTAAATCTAACATTTCATGGAAACTAAATTAAACAGCACAGAAATAACACTGTTATTTCCTTTACCTGTGTTTGGCCTTCCTCACTCCATGCAGTTATTTATTTGAGGTTTGAGAAAAGTAGATTTTTTAGACAGCAAAACCTCTTTTATAAGAACAGCCATATTAGGTCATACCAATGGTCCATGTAGCCTACTATACTGTCTTCTGACAGTGGCCATGCCAGGTGCTTCAGAGAGAATGAACAGAACAGGTAATCATCAAGTGACCCATTCCCCATCACCCATTCCCAGCTTCTGGCAGTCAGAGGCTACGAACATGCAGGGTATGCAGTTGCATCCTTGACCATCTTGGCAAATAGTCATTGATGGACCTATCATACAGGAACTTATATAATTCTTCTTTGAACCCTGTTATAGTTGTGGCCTTCACAATATCCCCTGACAATGAGTTCCACAGGTTGACTCTGTGTTGTATGAAGAAGTACTTCATTTTGTTTGTTTTAAACCTGCTGCCTATTAATGTCGTTGGGTGACCCCTGGTTCTTGTGTTATATGAAGGGCTAAACACTTCCTTATTCACTTTCTCCACACCATTCACGATTGTATAGACCTCTATCATATCCCCTCTTAGTCCTCTCTTTTCCAAGCTGAAAAGTCCCAGTCTTTTTCATCTCTCCTCATATGGAAGCTGTTCCATACCTTTAATCGTTTTTGTTGCTCTTCTCTGTACCTTTCCCTATTCTAATATATCTTTTTTGAGATGGGATGACCAGAACTACATGCAGGTGTGGGCATACCATGGATTTATACATAAGCATTATAATATTTTCTATCTTATTACCTATCCCTTGCCTAATGGTTCTTAACATTCTGTTCACTTTTTTGACTGCTGCTGCACTTTGAGCAGATGTTTTCAGAGAAATATCCACAACGATGCCAAGATCTCTTTCTTGAGTGGTAACAGCTAATTTAGGTCACATAATTTTGTATTGATAGTTGGGATTCTGTTTTCTAATGTGCATTACTTTGCATTTATCAACACTGAATTTGATCTGCCATTTTGTTGCCCTGTCAGATGGTTTTGTGAAGTCCCCTTGTAACGCTTCATAGTCTGCTTTGGACTTAATTATCTTGAGTGTATTGTCTTCAGATTTTGCCACCTCACTGTTTACGCCGTTTTCCAGATCATCTATTAATAGGTTAAACATTCCAGGTGTCAGCGTGTGATATTTCTTTTCTTGGGCAAATCTTTCTTGACCCTCCCCCACCTCCGTCTCCCCAACATCCCAGGCAAATGCTCACTCTGGCTTTGAGGGCATGGGGCCAAATCTTGTTCAGAGGGTCCCAATTATTATTATGAATTATTTATTTGTACTGCAGTAATGTCTGGAAGCTCCAGTCATGGGTCGGGACCCAGTGTGTTCGGTGCTGTACAAACAAAAAGATGGTCCCTGCACCCACAATCTTACAGTCTAGGGATAAGACGAGACAACAAGTGGCTACAGAGAGACAGACAGGGATGCAGGGGGAGAGCACTAAGAAACAATGAGATAATGCTGGCCAGCATGATAAGCAGTAGCCTCAGCACACCAGCTACATAACCATTGTCAAATACCATTAACCAAATACTCATTGCTATGTCCTTTATTTTCCAAGTCAAACTATTTAGCTCAAGATGGCAAAAGAAAACTATGGTCAAAAGCAAAGAATTTGTCCCATACAGTAGTTTCAACTTTTCTATGAAGACATACAGAAAAGGCACCAAAAGGTAACATATGGCTGTCTTCTTCAGAAATGCAGGAAATGCAGCACTGATGGGTCTTGCCTATGCCCACGAAAACCAGAAATTTTCATTTTAAAGTCTAATTATGCTAGCAAAGGCCCTGACTTGCCTTTTTTTGAAAAAAAAAAAAAAGAGAGAGAGAGATTATGATATCATGCTGTGGAAGATGTAGAAGAAAGCTGAGAAAATGCTGGAGCCTCCAGCTTTATTTGTTTGCAGCAACTAGCTAATCAACTCTTGTCTCCAGGAAACATAAAGCTACAGTGAAGATTCCCAAAAAGCTGTTGGTCAGCTTGCAGCCACTTGCATAAAGTTAATGTAACATCCATAATATTTATAATAATACCATCTTTATATTTATGTGTCAGCATTCATCCAGAGGATCACACAGTTCTTTACAAGATGGAAAAGATATACTCTAGTACAGCCCCAATAGATTGGGTTAATGCAGGTGAAGTTCTATAGCCTGTCGTGTGCAGGGTGTCAAATTGGATGGTCATAATGTCATAACCCCAGTGAATCAGAGGGCTTTTACAGCTAGGAAGTGTACAGAGTCTGCTATTAATGGATGCTTCAAGTATCTGGGTTTTTTTTATTTATGTCTGAGGTACTGAGAAACCTAATCTATCCATCTTGATACCTCGCTAATCCCACTTCTTGTCTTCTGACAGCATTTCAATTCCTGGTGCAAATGCTCCGGTCTCATATTGTCTACAGCACTAAAATAACCAGGGAAAACCATAGACACGAGTTCAGAGACCGGAAGTGTTCAGATTTTCTCATCCAAAGCTATTTTCAGTCTGTTCTTCAATTCAAAAGCAGAAGTGCTAAAAATCTTGCACAGGGGGAACTTGTTCTTGTTTGTAGGCCCCTTCCACAGACACAAGGAGTCAAATTCAGCTGTGGCATCGGGGGGCGCCACTCTTACAAACTTCAGTGGAAGGCTTCCACACACTTTTTCCAGGACTGAATTTGGTCCAAGAAGTTCAGACATCATTTGGCTAGGCATTGAAATGTCTGGATATTTATCCAAAGGCAAATAAACCTCCGAATCTTCTGTAGATTGTTTAGCACTCCTACACAATGAGATGCCTACAGTTGGTGATAGCTATCCACTGACCCTTCCAGTGCCGCTTCTCTTTTGAATTCCTATGGTTATTGTATCATGCACAGAGTGCAGCATTTCTTACTGTGCTGGGGTATTAGATAACACTAACTGGCTGCAGCTGCTGCTACTTCCGCTCTCATCTAACGACGAGACACATTGCTTTTTTGTGTTTTGCTGTTAGTTTAGGTACAACTTCCTGGAACGATGTGAAAAATGAACCAGTGACTAATGGGGTAATTGCAGGGTGGAGCATCTTTAATCACTTTCAGCCCTTAAGAGCATTTTTGAAGAACTTGGTTTATTCGTATCTTGAGATTTTGATATAGTTCTATACTCGTGATAGGCTAGATACAGGACATAAAACTGATCCTATAGAGAGGAAGGATGGTCTAGTGGTTAGGGCACTAGCCTGGGACTCAGGAGATGTGGCTGCAGACATCCTGTGTAACCTTGGGGAAGTCACTTAGTCTTTCTGTAATTAAGTTCTCCATCTATAAAATGGGAAGAATAGCACTTCCCTACCTCACAGGGGTGTTATATGAGGATAAACACATTAAAGATTGTGAGGTACTTAGATATAATGAGGGCCATATAAGCATCTTGGAAAAAGAGAAATATGGTGAAATTGAAATATGCTTTCAAATGGACATTCCCAATAATTTGTTCATTGTTTGAACTTGCTCTATCCAATGCTTCTAGGGAATCCAGGACTAACTGGGACTGCAGAAGTAGAAGCAGAGGTTGAACTTTCTTTACAAAGAATGGGCACACACCCTCAATACAAACACTGTACAAATCCTCTCCGGATACTTACCTTCCCTATCTCTGACAGCTCTCTCGACCAGACTGAACTTCATCCTCAAGTAAGACTATATCTCTGCCAGGCACTTCGAAAACAAGGAGACCACACCATCCAGATCTGACAAAAACGAGGTGTGTGGCGCTGTGTATCATCTGTATACTGATGTAATCACATCGCATAACATTACACTAAGAGTTTTGTCTCTTTCATATAAAATATGTCTTGTCTGAACTGTACACTGTATTTCAGTATCTCCTAAAAAGTCCAAAGCATGAGTTATGATCCATGTTCTGGCCATCCATCTGGAAGTGCTTTGAATTCATTTCTACCATATGGTGCTGGTGGTGTGTGTGTGTTGTTTAGGAAACTCCATTTTGTTTGTGTCAGTGGTGCACCAGAAAGGCAGCCACAGCCCAGCCTAGGATCAGAGCCTCAGAGCTAACTTTGACCTATCACATTTTGTTTGCTGTACTCTGCTTCAGATGTGAAGCTAAATTAATGGAAAGTTCAAGAGGATCATCACAGGATGACAAATGGTGGCAAAAACATGTTGTCATGGCATTAGCTACCATTAATTGCTGTAGCAGGCCATTATCAGGCATACTTTTGATTCCCAAGGCATGTATGTTAATAAGGAATACTTTTCACAATGAACGATTATTATACATTTTACCTTAGAAAGATCAAAAAAGGAGAATGTTTGTGTCTGTATTTGCCTTCAGAAAGGCATTTTTCCATGCATGACACCTGCACTGCTTGCTAATTCTTGTCTGTGTAACTCAGACGTATTCCAGAAATTATATGTGGAGTCTAAGAATACCTCATGAAAAAGAATTGCCATGAGAGAAAGTAGGCTAAAAGAATAAAGGTGCATATCTGTTCTTATTGCTGGCACTTGAATCTATATTTTTATCATGTTTGATGGTTTAATTTGTAAAGTTGTGATTCTCAGGCAAGCTCCTTCTATTTCTAATACACTTTCCCCCATTTCTTCTCATGCTCTGGCCCATATATGGCCATGGAAAAGCTGAAATGACAACACCTTTTCAAGGTGTGGTTTAGGGCCCGATTGTTTTGAATAGACTCTGGTGGCATGTGGTGGTACTACTGCCAGCTGTGCAGAAAAGGTTAAGGAGAAAGCAAGAGACCAGAGTTAATAAAAAGCATTCAAAGGACTAGGTGCATTCAGAGGACCCATCAGACAAGTTATATATCAAATACACAACTGAATGCCAAAGTTCAGTCTTTTGGGATGAATTTTGCTTTACATAATTTTGACAGCTCCAATACCGTAGTGATGGGTGCAATATAGGTAGGCAGGTAGCTATAGCATTACACTACATCTAATTCTGGATTCCAACGTTTTAAATTGTTTGAACAAATATAGACACTTTTTTCAACATGATGGAAAATGCTATATGTTGTTTATCCTCAGTTTTGAGACAAATAATAAAATGCAAAATTTGCCTGGAAATACCTCAAGAATAGGATCTCTGGAGAGATCACCTGTACTTTCTGCCTTTGGATGGGCTAGAGGCTGTGCCACAGTGGTCATCCTTAAATATGCAGGCATTTTGCCTTAGATGACTAAATGAGGTTTGTACTATTATGTAAACTTCCCTATGCTCCTTGTGGATAATACCTTAAATACTGAAAATACTAAGGTAAAGTTAAGTCCCAGACATGTTCAGGAACCAGCATCTTTTTAAAGGTCATCACCATTTACAGTACTTTAGCTTCTGATGCTAACCAGAATCCAAAAATCCAGAGTGGACAATACATTTATTCAAACTTTAGATGGTAATAGATATGTATAAGCAGGTAATCAGTATGGAATATACAGGTCACACAGAATGTCAGAGGCTGCAGGGATATGTTTTCCTTCCCACAAGTGCTTTAGCTGTATGTATTTATTACAGCTATTAATGGAAATTAACTGAGACATCCAGTTCCCATATACCAAAACTGCACAAGGTTTGTGCATCAAATGAAGTGATGTGTCAGCTCTTGAAAGAGCAACATATGAAAAAAAAGTCAAGAAGCCCAGCAATTTGATTACATTTGGGCTTTATTTTTAAAATTTGACTGACGGGTAACTGTAGAACAGTGATGTACACAGGGAGCTCGGTTGATGGGCCTAGTGAAACAGTACTGGGAGACAGTATAGGCTGATGTCATGGTTGAAAGATGGCACTATTCTGGACCTGTATGGCATTTCTGATATACCAGGATCTGAGTTTCATCTTTTGCTCATTTCATACAGCTCATTTCTCTTCACTTTCATTCCTTAACTCTGTGTTATCTTATGACAAAGCAGTATAGAATACCAGCATCTGATTCTTTTGCACTTTTTCATAGTGCATTGTTCTCCTTTTCTCTTTCAGACAACAAAGCATTTAATCAAAAAACAAACACATAATTCAGAGTGCAGTTAAGTGAGCTCTCCAACTCAAATTCCAATAACAATATTAGTGGCTGCAGGAAGACTCCGACTGCAAGTGAACAATTTCAGAATGAAGAGTAGGGAGAAATATCAACCACATAAAACAAACAACAAAGACAGATGAAGCCAATAAGAGCAATCACACCTTTGGCAAACTGAGGCGGCCTGTCTATTTGCATAGTTTGCTTTCTTTCATGAGTCAAACAATGTTTTGGATCCCCATTTATTCCTCTGAACCATTGTTGTGGTAGCGTCATCTCGATTTGGATATGAGACTGCTGAAAACGAGTATTCACTATCAGTAATTAGAAAAGGGAGTACTTGTGGCACCTTAGAGACTAACAAATTTATTAGAGCATAAGCTTTCGTGAGCTACAGCTCACTTCATCGGATGCATCCGATGAAGTGAGCTGTAGCTCACGAAAGCTTATGCTCTAATAAATTTGTTAGTCTCTAAGGTGCCACAAGTACTCCTTTTCTTTTTGCGAATACAGACTAACACGGCTGCTACTCTGAAACCTATCAGTAATTGGAATTGACCTCCATGACTGTTACTTAGTGGAAGGTGGCTTACATCTTGGCCTACTTATTAGACTTGCAAGCATATCAGTTATGTAGGTGGGGTCCTGGTTTACTACTTTTTACTTTGATTTAAATGTTGCGCTTCTACAACGAGTGTCATTGTAATGAATACAGCATCCTACATCTGTCTGAACTAATCTGTCTCCTAAGAGAAACAAGCAAGTTTTGAATTTGTGGCTATAAAAATCCATTTGGGGGTTGATCTCAACCCAGATTATCTGACATCTGAAATACTAAGGTAATCAGCCAGGGAGCATCAAATTATACTGGAAATGGTTGATGTGGATTATATAGCTTCTTCTGTGATGATAAAAACTAAGTGATGAGAAATGCAACAATCATCGTCCTTAAAATCTTCTCTGATTATTGAAGATGAAATTGACAAGTTTACCGCAATATTAGCAGCAGTCCCTGTATGTTCCTAGAGTGGGTATGGGAAAGCACTGCAAATCATAGAATTATAGAGTTAGAAGGGACCGCAAGGGTCATCTAGTCTAATCCCTTGCCAAGATGCAGGATTTGGTATGTCTAAACCATCCAAGACAGATGGCTCTCCAGCCTTGTTTGAAAACCACCAGTGAAGAAGCAAACAAAGGGGAAGTTATTCATTTAGCTGACTGGCAAATTTTTAAAGGTGGCCACATGCATCTGACACTCCATTCTGCTGTCAAAAGTCAGACAAACATCTCTTGAGTGCCCCTATAGATAGAGCCTCAAAAATCTGCCTCATACTGTGATACTAAATCAGAGAGCTGAGCTTCCTAAATGTCTACTGTGCTGTTTAGTCAGGGTGCCTATGCAAATAATCTTCAGTAACATCATCATAACATATGGGATGAGATTAAGACATATGGTGCAAACACAGAAACAAGACACAACAGCTATCACTAATTATTTGAACACACAGAAAAACACAACACATACTCATCTGGTGGTGCAGTTGGATAGACAGATAACACACATACTGCTGTTATAATGAGTCCCACTGTTTTATTCCCAGGACAGAGCTGATCTGGGTTTAAACCACATGTGTGTTTGCTCACTGACTGCAGGATATTCTTGGAAATACAGTGCTGACTTTGAGATCATGCTGTGAGGTGAGAAAAATGAAATAAAGGCACGTGGCAAAGGAGAAAGCAGTGCACGTGTCAAAAGATTTAATTTTCTCCAGTCACTTGCAGTTCTCACTCTTCCCCGCTAATGTAGAATGTGAAACTGTATGACCAGATGTGTATTTGTGTGTGTATGTGTGCAAGCCTGTGTGCCACTGTATTGCTAGAAGAATATACAGTATATTCTGAGAACTGACAGAGATGACAGACTGATTGAATATGGTTATCATTGCCTACGTTGATAAGTCTGACCAAACTTAGTGTCCATCTTTGTCCCCCATAGTACCAGGAACTGCACACAAATAGGTTCATGATTCCATATAACCTTTGAGTTACCAGAGCTGGGTGTTTTAACTCAATCAGGAGAGGCTCATGCTTTTAGAACCAGAGGCCCCAGATTCAATCTCTGCTGCCAATAACTTACCCAGGCGTTTAGCATTACGTAAGGCACTCATCAGTTATGGTCTGAGTGCCCGTTTACAACACATAGTACCAACCAGTGGAGCACTTTTCCATCAGGAAGTGGCTCAGAGTTTACAAATTATCCTCCAAGAGATTGTTTGCCCTGTGGGGGGTTGAAGGAGTTACATTTAATCAGCTTGCAAAAAAGATACACATTATATCTCTTGCAAAACAGATCACTGGCTTTGGGCTGTGGTAGACTTCTTGTGAGAGCAAATTTTAGAGCTGGGTGTATCCACTTGAAGACTGATGTACCAAGGCTTCCTGCAAGCTTTCACACACTGATTAGTAGCTTGTACTCACTGCGTGCAGAGACTGTGATGGGGCATGAAAGGGTAGGTGGTCTGTGATGTAACTGGGTCCTCGATAATGTTTAATGAAGAAGGGTGACATCTATGACTGCATCAATGGGTCTTTGGTGAAGAGAAAGCACCATACAAATCCTCTGTGAGGAACAAGCATTGGCATTTTAAAGGAACTCCTCACACTCTGGGAAGAACTCTGTCAAAACAGCAGCACCTCAAGATGAAAGGTATTGAAGTCCACTGGTGGAATTAAGGCCGCTAGCAAGGATGTCCATTATCCCGAGGAGTCCATCCATCACCATGATCAATGCTGCCAAAATCGGAGATGAAAAAAGCTTCAACTTGTCATCTATTGTCTTCCATTCCCTAGACAATGCAGAAGTGTTCCTTACCATATGGTTCCTGAGTGTTTTGTCCAATCAAATTTTAAATGACTTGAGATGTCAGGCTATCATTCAATAGTCCAATGGACATCCCTGTTAAGATTTTCCTGATATTCAGCCTAACCTTTTCTTTCCTTATGTTCATTCCATTGCTATTTTGCCATGCAGACATTGGGTGGGGAGCACCATAGCAGCATTCCACTGCGTTGTCAGGGGAAAGGAGTAAAGTAGATTGCCAACAGTACTCTTTCTTCTCTGATTCTGACTCTGTTATTGCCGGTGAATAGAGAGGTCCAAGGAGCACCTTGGAATGGCTGGCAATATGCGCGCCAACCATAAGATTGCAGATTGGTTTTCTCACAGATCCTGAGATTTTTATGTTCCAGTTCGTAAGCCACACGCCATATCTGCCAGTTTGACATTAGAAACCCTTCCCCATCGAGGGAATAATAGACTGGCAACACCTAAAATTTACCTTGCTGAGTTCCCAGCAGACTTTCTCCCTTGCCTGGCTTTTCCCAGAATACTCCATATTCATGACCTCTTTGAGGAGGTTCCTTTCTATTAGAGTATTAGAACTGCAGGACTGAATCCATTGTCTCTTCCTTTACTCATGGCAAACCCAATCTGGAAGCACATTGCAGACTGTTGTTTGGATCTATTTGTAAATAGACCTTGAAAGTGTGTTTTTATATTCATCAGAAAAATAAAAAGAAATTCAAGCAGAACATTGCTTTCTTTTTATGCATAATGCAACCATTTATCTTCTTCCAGTAAGCATTTGCTGATTTCACATTAATGTACTAACCTGGCAAAAAGTGAGTGATGCCAACAGAAGGCATACTCACAGGTTTCAGAGTAGCAGCCGTGTTAGTCTGTATTCGCAAAAAGAAAAGGAGTACTTGTGGCACCTTAGAGACTAACAAATTTATTAGAGCATAAGCTTTCGTGAGCTACAGCTCACTTCATCGGATGCATTACAGAAGGCATACTGTTACTTTAGTAAATCTAACAACAGCTTGGGAAAAGAACAAGGTGCTATAGAAAACAGTAAGGGTACAGGGATGAACACACATTAATCCTAGTAAGTACAATGTAGTTTCATGAGTGTTTTGTGTACAATACACAGTTAGCTTTGCTAGTAAGAAAATATTATTTACTTATTTAAGTGGGCTGTGGCTTTTAAAGGAACATAAGGGCTCTTCAAGGGGATTTGGGCACCCTTAAAATCCTTTTAAAATCCCAGACTTCTTTATTGATTAGTTTTGCAGCAGTGCCCAGAGGTCCCAGTCAAAATCAGAGCCCTAGTGTGCTAGGTGCCGTACAAATAGATATGATGAAATGGCTCCAGCTATTAATGTAAACTACTATGTCAACACAAACTGCTCATTAAACAAAACAGAGGGTTAGTGTTAGCTGTTGGCCAAATCCTGCCTCCTTCACTCTAACCTCCTATTGGAAATCAATCGGTGCAGAAGGCTTCCAACATGTCACAGGATCAGGACCTAAGTAAGGAATGCAGGCTTTGTCCCTAGATGTTTAGTTTTCAAGACTATGTGTTTGCATCCAAACCCTTGGATCTTAAGAACAATGAAAAAGCAATCAGGTTCTTAAAAGAAGAATTTTAATTGAAGAAAAAGTAAAAGAATCACCTCTGTAAAATCAGGATGGTAACCTTACAGGGTAATCAGATTCAAAACATAGAGAATCCCTCTAGGCAAAACCTTAAGTTACAAAAAGACACAGAACAGGAATATACATTCTATTCAGCACAACTTATTTTTATCAGCCATTTAAACAATACAGAATCTAACACATATCTAACTAGATTACTTACTAAGTTCTAAGACTCCATTCCTTTTCTGTTCCCGGCAAAAGCATCACACAGACCGAGAAAACCTTTGTTTCTCCCCCACTCCAGCTTTGAAAGTATCTTGTCTCCTCATTGGTCATTTTGGTCAGGTGCAGTGAGGTTATCCTAGCTTCTTAACCCTTTACAGGTGAAAGGGTTTTTCCTCTGGCCTGGAGGGATTTTAAAGGTGTTTACCCTTCCCTTTATATTTATGACAGTCATGCTTTTCGTGTTCAATTGTTTGTCCCCTCTGCTGGGCAAAGCTGGCGACAATAAAAACATTCCAATCTCAAAGTTCCCAGATTATTCCTGTGCTTTTAGTTTTGCTTTGCTGTAGAACATAGCTAGAAAGAGAAAACAACCCTAGTTGTAAAGTTCGGCCTTTCAAGCAAGATTAACATTTGTTTATTTGCAAGGCTGCCAACTGCCCTGTGTTCAAAAGGCTGTGGGACCCTTTAAGAGTCTGAGGATCAGAAGCCCTGAAGCCCCTTTTAACAGAAGAATAGCCACTTAACAGACCACTCATGCAGTTGCTGAAAGTGACTTCAGTTTGTGCATAAAGATACAACTATTCTATACTGCCACACCATTGTTAGTGGGACAAATGCTGCTTTGGCTAACGGGCACCAGTGATATCCAAAGAAATGGGAGCTTTCAGTCCAAATTAGATTATGGTTCTTTGTGCCTGGCCTTCAGCAAGGACAGTGCATAGTTATGCTTCCTCAGGTATGGTCCTGGAAGGAACTGTGACTTAGGCTATGGCTACACACAGTTTAGGGCGATATAGTTTATATCGCTCAGGGGTGTGAATAAGGCACCCCTCCCACCCCACCGAGCAACATAAATGACACTGACCTAAGCTCTGGTGTGGACAGCACTATATCGACTTCTCCCACCAACATAGCTACCGCCGCTCATTGCGGGTCGATGAATTAAGTTGATGGGAGAGCTTTCTCCCATCGACTTGGGCAGCTACCCTAGAGCGGTTGCTATTCTCTAGTGCAGCCATAGCCTCAGAGTTAGGCATTGCCTGTTGTCTGGGCAGAAAGCAAAGTACTTCACTCTTTTTTGCTGGACCAATATATGCCCCCTTTCCTCCCTCAGTGCACCCGACCATTTGCTGTGGTTGGTGACTAGTAGAGCTATGCAAATAACTGATTTTTTGATTCACCGATTGTTTGAAAAATCAGAAGAATAAAATAGTTTCTGCTCTCCCCAAAACAAGAACATTTTGAAAGTTTTGGTGGCTCAAAAAGTAAAAGGTCAAAGACGCCAAAAAGTTTTGTTTCTGCGTTTTTTTTTAACTTTTTTTTTTCATGAAGCTGGAGTAAATCTCAAAATAAAAAAAATGTTTAAATAGAAAAATCAGAACATTTCATTTCAAAAAATGTCAAAATGACATTCTGATTTGTTTTTTTCAGGATTTTTTTTTTGTTTGAGAAATTTTTTTAAAACCAAAACAATTCAGTGAATTTGACACAAATTCACTAAATCTTGCAATTGGCCCAAATCTGCTTTTTTCTGTGTGTGGAAAAAATGGCCAAAAGATTCTTCCCTGAGCTCTAGTGACTGGGGAATGGAGAAGCCAGGGCTCCACCCACTGCTTCCACCTTTCCAGGACCTCCCCACTGACTTGCTTACAGGATAGTTATTGGGCAAACACCCCCCTGCTCTTCTTCTTCTGGCCAGAGCCACAATATAAGCAACCCTTATTTTGGCAAATTAGGGGGTTAAAGTGGGGCTTTACTTCCCCTTATCCCCTGGTGCAACTGTTTAGGGGCTGTGGCAAGCTCGCTCCCAGTGATTTAGATGTAACTGTTTCCAGGAAAGATTTTGAACAAATAGAATGTAGCTGGAGTGTTTATCGTACATATTTCATGGCTTTTTGTTTGTCTTAAAGGCTATTTGCAGTATTGTTGTAGCCATGTTGGTCCAAAATTATGAGAGTGGTTGAGGAAATATCTTTTATTGGACCAACTTCTGTTGGTGGAAGATACAAACAGAGCTCTTCTTCAGGTCTGGGGAAGGAAGCCAGAGTGTCTTCCTGTTTGCCAGTGTTTTGTCAGCTAATTACTGTGGAAGCCCAGTTTGTTTTCTACATCGGCGTAAATAAAGTGGAATGCACATGAAAAAAAAATTGTTTTCTGACATAACAGATGCTGTGAGAAGATTTTTCCTGCAGCAATTCCTCAACCACAGGAATCCTCCAGTCGTAAACAGATGTAAGTTTTAACCTCAGATTTCACTCACTCCATTACCCTTCCCCTTCCTTTTCAATCAATATAATCCATGAAAGCCTTGTTGAACATGACTAACATTTAAAATAGAACTGAATGTTTCACATGAGTCATAAAACCATACGCAGGATTTGTGTTCAATTAATTATAGACTCTCCCCTCCCCCCCCCCGAATTGTTGCCACAGCTTAATTGCATTTTAACTCTCTAATGGTTATGCTGATGCGAGTGGATTTTGATCAGCGGGGAGGGGAGGGAAGGGTGGGGGGATGGATTTACTCAAGGAGAAAATATTTTTATTTGTCTGTAGATCCAAATTGGGGTTACTGAAAAGGGCCTAACCCTGCAGTCTTTTTCTAAACCTATAAAGCCTGAAATTTAATATTATTTATTATTATCATGGTAGTAGTGCCTAAGGGTACATGATCTGGGGCCCATTTTGCTAGGTATTGTGAAAACACATAAAAAATTCAGTCCCTGCTCCCAAATTCTGTAAGCCCTTTGGTCATATTTAACTGTAGAACAAGACAAAACAGTGTTTGGAGTTCAAATGAAAATTCAAAAATGTCTGTAAGGCTCAACCATATTAATTTGCCTTTTTACTTAGGGCTGAAACCCACCTGCAGGAAGGTTCATGAAAAATTAACTCCTTGTTTGGTACGAATTCTGGAGTCCTCTTTCGAAGTGTACTGAGTTTGATGTGAATGGAGTGAGTGCGGACTATTATTTGTGTGGATCTAACACTGTTGCGCACTACTCCGGCTTTGCAGGCACCAATGACCAACCTGTCTGGTTACCTGTCTCCCTGCTCTGGGGTCAAGTTGACCCAATGTCCCCTTTTCTGATTAAAAACTGATGCAGGGCCAGAATTTGCCCATTTGCTCGTGGATTTGAATGTATCAGCATCACTGCTTTACTCCCATTACTGATACTGCTCCTTCTAAGAGCCTTATGACATTCTTCAAGCAATCCCTTGGAGCCGTGCTGAAGTCCTGGTTTCCTCATCCTCTGGGGAGACGCAAGGTGCAGGTAGCTCTCTTGAGGCCAGCCACCATAGTAAAAAACTGTTCTAGGAGATCTGAAAGCAGCTGGCCAAAACGGGTCACGACTGCAACACCTCTCAGTGCTGAATAAAAACCAAACAGCTAAGGCAAATGTACAAAGATGCTGCAGATACAAAAGAAGATCCAGCACTGCGCCTTCAACCTGTTCATTTTTTGAGAAGCTGGTCAGGGTTTTCAGCCAGCACACCACTACAGAGCCCAAAGCCCTTGTGGGTAGCCATCCTGATCCCAAAGCCCAAACCCAGCCTGTGATACAGGAAGAAGATTCTACAGATCCTACTGAGGGAACCTCAGCATGTAAGAATCTATTTTCTATCTTTACCATTTATTATTATGCTATACTGCTGGGCTCCCCCCTCCCTCCTGAATGCCACAAGCCAGCTGATTGCGCGGGCAGGAGGCAGGGGAGGGAAAGGGGAGGAGCAAGGACGCAGCGTGTGATGCAAAGGGGAAGGAGGGGGGTTAAAGGTGGGAGCTTGGGGGAAGTGGTAGAGTGGGCAGGCCAAGGGTTGAGCTCCCCGCCCCTGGTGCTTGCAGAGTAGGGGAAGCTGCCGCTGCTGCTTTGCAACGTGCTTCTCCTAGCTTACAGCACCTTCAGCCGCCTTGCCTGCCTCCTTGTCTCCAGTGCCAGTGGGCTGTGCCTATATGGGGTAAGGTGGGGGCACCTCCCAATGATAGTACTGTACTGTACTGTATGGCCAAAAAACATTTCCCTGGAACCTAACCCCCCCTATTTACATTCATTCTTATGGGGAAATTGGATTCGCTTAACATCATTTCACTTAAAGTCGCATTTTTCAGAAACAGAACTACATTAAGTGAGGAGTTACTGTATTGATTTGTGCAAAATTCAGGTTTGTTGAGCTGGCTCTTACAGGAAAAATGTTGGTTAGTATTCACAGTTTGCATGAGGTATACCTAGACATAGACAGTGTGTGCCCATCAAGGTAGTAGGGCTACTGCTCCCCACTGAGGGATATAAACCCAGTGACAGATATTCATACAGGAAAAGAAGATTAGTTTAGGGCTAGCATAGCTATATAGCTCTTAATGGCTTTTCACAGGCTTAGAAATTTCATCGAAAAATACCAGGAGTGGTTAAGGTTTCAAACAATCAGTGCAGAACCCAATCTATTTTTCTCTGCACTTTCAACATGTCTCCAGGGGAGATAAAGAAGAATCTAAAACTGAGAAATTGCTCAATTTTAGTCTGGGCATTCTGCAGTATAGCAACATGGTCATTTCTCCCGGTATACCTCGCAACTCCCTCCCACTCTTGTAGCACTTTAGGTGGCAAGCAACCATCTCCGTGAATAACTCACAGAATATCTGACTGGACTGCTCTTTGCCTTTTTGAATAAAGCCAGTCCCACGGTGTACAGCAGGAATAATCTCAGAGTGTACACAGCTTCGCAGCAAAGCAAAGGACCATGGGATACCTGCCTGATATGCGGCACGGTAGTGCACATCGTGTGTACACAATTATGTGCACTGGAAGAAGGCACAGATGTCCTGTCCACATGTTGTTAGTGTGGCTTACTTATTGGGCACCAACCAGTGCACATCAACTCAGCGCAAACTAAGCCACCCAGAATAGACAAGCCCTCAGAGTCCTCTACTCAGCTAGGTAATTAAGCACGTCCCTAACTTTAAGCATACAAGCAGGCCCATTGATTGTAAGGTGCAGGCACAAAATATGAGTTAATGCTGCTTGAAGCAACAGCAGTTTCTGTGTGGATATATATGCAGACAGCAGCATGCTGCAGACTGCATCAGTTCCCTGCCCCCTCACACAGTCAGCATGCTTGTTCCCATCGCTCTGGGCTTGGGGTGAAGCAGCTTTTGCAGGACTTTGGGGGTTGAGGGGGGGGGGAGGAAGGGAGCTCCACCTCATAGAGCCATTGCTCTCCGCTTTTGCAGGCTCAGCCCTGAAAGAAAGGATGGTTTTGTGGTGAAGACACTGGACTGTGCCTGAGGAGATGGCAATTCCTTTCCCAGCTCCACCACAAATGTCCTCGGGGACTCTGGGCAAGTCACTCAATCTCTCTGTGCCTCAGCTGCTTGCTTATAAATGGAGGGTAATAATTCTTCATTTGTTTGTCTTTTTGGCTGTAAACTCTTCAGGGCAGAGATTGTCTCTCATTATATCTTTGTTCAGTGCCTAGCCTAACAGGGCTCTGAGCCTGGTTGCAGCCTCCAAGCAGGACAAATAACAGAAATTATTATTATTATTATTTATTAATAACCCTGTTCTGACAGTTGCTGCTCCCCACTGCTTCTATTAATACAGAGTAGCATATAGACTCAGGGTCTGTGTTTTACGAGCGCTTGAGAGCTGTCCTTTTCTTACACAGGAAAATATTCCATGCACTGTAGCTGATTAACTGCTATGAATACTCCCCCTGCCCCCCACACCCACTTCCACTGAAAAGCCCTTCATATGAGTTATAGTATAAATACGGTTTATAAATGAAACGTGCGGCTGAATCAATATTGCTCTCCTTTGTACAGGATAACTTAATAACTCAAAGTTGTTCTCGTAATTGTTATGGGTGCAGTGGGTTGTTTCACTTATGTGGGATGAAAAATGTTGCTAAGTCCTTTAAGGATATACATTGACTTTTACAGTCATGTCAAAAAGTCAATACCTTAAAGTGCTTTATAGTCGGTGGTTTCGATGGAGGGATTATTTGCAAAACAGTCAACAAGTTACAGTCCAGGGATACAAATCAACTGTTTACTTATTGAAAACACCAGTCTTTCCAAACCTAAATTAAATGGATACTACCTCTAGAACTGAAGATTTACCTAAACTGTAGAGCATTGGACATACTCACTGTTGCTGAGGAAACAGGTGCTCACACATATTTCTATTGCATACTGATAATATAATACATTTTGGTGCTGCTGCTGGATTTTGGATTTTGTAACTCTGTTTACTTAAGACCAAGATTCTCATAGCCTTACACTGAATAGGGCTTAACTTTTGCAGGTATCCTGCTGAAACCAATGGGGTTGCAGTTATTACTCAAATTCGACAGTGTGTCAGAATTTAGCCCTCTGTGGATGTAACACATCAGAGGCCTGATTCTGATCTCGTTTATATGAGGGGCAGGCACTTTGGCTTCACCCGGATTACTCCTGATTTATACTGGCATGGAAGCCAAAATTAGGCCCCGCATTCTCACTTGACGTGTTGTCTTCCAGTTTAGGACATGGCATTTGAGTGTAATGACTTTCTGCTGACAGGTCAGAACCTCTTATCCTGTATTGCACTAAGGTTAGTTTGGCTGAGGGTTGTTGTCATTCATGATTATTTTATTTTCTACGTACCCTAATTATTTATTTAACTTAACACATTTCCTGATCTAGAGGACAGTATTGTTGCCCCCTTGGTTTGAGCAGTTAGCCGCTATTTGGGTCTTGCAGGGCTGTTTCCATTAGGAGGAGAAAGCAATTAGACCAGTCAGGGATATTCTTTGGTGTCATCTTGTTTATTTACAAAAAATGTACACAAAGACCTGGTACCCTGAACAGAGCAGAAACAAACAACAGCTGGCAATTTCCTTGCTCAGAAATCCCCAAGTCTGCCCCTTCAGGAAGCTCCACACCTAAGGAGATGTCTCTCTGTTTCCACTGTGGTCTCACTCAGCTGTCCATCCTGCTGCCTTTCTACCTTTAACCCCTTGAAAGCCAATATCCTAGCACCTGCATCTGCAACCAGGAAAAGCCCTCAGTCCACACGGATTAGATCGGACCAGCCATGGACACTAGCCTCCATTGTTTGCAGATGTCTTTATTGCATGAACTGGTTTAATTACTCCTTCTGGAAGAGGGTGCTTGGCATATCCATTAGCTTTAATGAGGTCTGTGATGTCTTTGTGTGATAATCATGTTAAAATAATAGTATGTTGTTATTAGCATTCAGCACCGATCGGTACTATACTTCAAACAGCTGAAACTCCTCCCACCTTGCAGAAGACTACCACAAGACTTATAAACCACTTAGTAACCCTATTTTAGTCTTAGTAACCCTATTCTGAAATTTAAGAGGGGCTTAAGACTTCAATTAAGGAATATCTACACAGTAGCTGGGCCCGTGCTTCCCAACACGTATAGACAGACATGGTGATAATCATGTTAAAATAATAGTATGTTGTTATTAGCATTCAGCACCGATCGGTACTATACTTCAAACAGCTGAAACTCCTCCCACCTTGCAGAAGACTACCACAAGACTTATAAACCACTTAGTAACCCTATTTTAGTCTTAGTAACCCTATTCTGAAATTTAAGAGGGGCTTAAGACTTCAATTAAGGAATATCTACACAGTAGCTGGGCCCGTGCTTCCCAACACGTATAGACAGACATGCGCTAGTTCTGCTTAAGCTAGCAGTGGACACACTGGCATGTGCTAGCCACCTGAGTACAAACTTGCCTGCTCCTCTGTGTGCGTACTCAGGTGGCTAGACTGAGCCTCCACATACGTTGCCACAGACACACTGCTATTTTTAGCTCGCTAGTTTGATCAGCACATGTCTGTCTACCCGTGCTGGGAAGCAGGGTCCCATCTGCTATGTAGACATCTCTGGATACATTCCAGAAGGCCAAATTCTGAAGTCCTTACTCTAGTTAAATCATCATTAAAGTTAATAGGCAGAACTTTACCCTGGTGTAAGACTTTGTCTACCCTAGAAAGGGTTTGCCGGTATAGCTATAACACTATAATGACAATGGCAAAAAGTACTCTTGATGGCATAAGTTGCATCTTCACTAGGAGAATTTGCTGGTATAGTGGAGATGTAGCTTATACCAACAAGAATTCTTTTGCCATTGTAGCATATGCCAATTCCCTGTACAAAATAAGCTATAGGATATTTTGCTGGTATAACTATGTCTACATTAGGGCTTTTGCTGGCACAGCTATGTCAGTTAGGAATGTAATTTTTTAACACTCCTAGCTGACATAGCTGTAGTGGCAAAACTTGTAAGTGTAGACCAGGTCTGAGCAGAGTTACAACTCAAACTAGAATTGAACTTTACCCAGCAAGTAAGGCTTGCAGGATTTGGCTTAGATACTCTACAATCAAGTATCTCATAAAAGTGGCAAAAGGTCCTGTGGCACCTTACAGACTAACAGATGTATTGGAGCATAAGCTTTCATGGGTGAATACCCACTTCGTCTGATGTATGTAGTGGAAATTTCCAGAAGCAGATATAAATATACAAGCAAGAATCAGGCTAGGGATAACAAAGTTAGTTCAATCAGAGAGGATGAGGCCCTCTTCTAACAGCTGAGGTGTGAACACCAAGGGAGGAGAAACTGCTTTTAGAGAAACTACTTTTAGCTCATAGAAATTAGTTGTCGATCATGCACAATTGCTTAAAGATTTGAAAGAATGAATTTTAAGTATTGCCTGTCAGAGGTGGTCAGAAAATTTCAAAATGTTGGTGAAATCTGTGATTGAGAATCTGAATTTTGCTGGAAAAGAAAAAAAATATTCACAAAAATTTCATCCTAATGAGGAATCTGAAAATGTGTTGCATTGGAGCTTGATCATAGGTTTGTAGGAATGAGGTCTGCTCAGTTCTTATGCTTGTTAAGTTCCAAGCAGGGATCTCAAGTAACACAGAGTTGCAACTTCTAATTAGCTTTCATTTGAGATGGAAAACAAAGTGGGTAAAATGAAAAGCACTTTATGGAAACGACGTGAAAAGCACACTCTGGAGTTTGTTGGCTTAACTAGTTTTGGCAAAGCAACTGTTGGTGTGTTAGTTTTTCTTAGCACTGTTATTATATTGTATAACAAAGCTATCTTGTTAAAATATTATCACAAGCACCGTTCCTGCCATGCCTGGACTATCCATTCATGTCAGAGAACACGTTCAACACCTATCTGCAAACGATCAGCGATAGGGTCTGTTCCTAACCTACATTGCAAGCAAGCACAAGTCCTGTCTGTTGCATAATGGATTCTGCAACCACATACAGCGTGAAGCCTTTTCCCTCAACAATCACTGTAGCCCAATAAGAAGTCCGATACCCCAGCAGTTCTGTTTTGATAAGCAAGGCCACAGACCTTGTGTAATAGTCTGGCTATTTGTAGATGCACTGCATGGACTCAAATGTGCATGCAGCTCTCACCAAGATAAAATAGCCTGTGATGGAATGCCACAATAAGAGAAGCAATGTGTATAGGTTTTAAGAGGACCAGACCCAACTCATTCTAGAAGGCACATGAATCAGCCCATCAAACAAATGCAGATGCACCAGATGGCTCTCAAGGCCCCCTGCCCTCTCTGCCATCAATTGCTGCAAACCCGTGACACCAATAGTTGGTTTGTGAACTTGTCACCATCATTACTGAGGCAAAAGATGCAAAAGCTTGGGGTACACAACCATTTTGCCAGGCACCAATTTGCCAGACCCATCTAGAATTGTTAATGAACTGTCCTCTCATTAAACATCATTATAGATCTCTTGCTTGATTTATGATAAATCTTTATTGTGGACATGATTGCTGAAAATTATATTTTAGAATATGCCAGTGAGAATAAATATATGCAGCTAGTGCACTACTAATACAATATCTTTTCCCATATAACTATTCTTTCCCACCGTTAGAGGTAGTGCATAGAAAAGCTATGTTTTAATTACATTCTTTTTGTAGATTTCCCTCTTTTTTATTATTAAATGAGACCCAATTCTATTGGGACTGTATCTTTTCTGCTGATTGGGAGTTAGTTTCGTTGCCATTCTCACAATGCCTCACCACATCAGGTTTCCTCGTTTGTTTTGTGGACTGACTATGTTTTAAAGGATTTGTGCATGAGATCTGGCTACATAAAGAATTTACAGTATTCATGGAGCATCTGTGCTGAATATCCCTCATGCTGATGCAGCAGGGAGCCAAAACGTCAAGCACCTGCTTGGGCGGAGCAAACTTATAAATACTTGACCTTAGGTTTCTGAATGTGATAAATTATTGTTTAAGAATAAGTGGCCTGCTGATCTGGCTCCATCACAGCTACTTTATTACCTTATTGGATGGGTGCTGCTCACTTTGCACACTGAAGAGCTAGACAGAAGTTCACAAAATAACGAGAACTCTCCAGTAGAGCTGGTCAGGAATCTTCTAATGCAACATATTTTCATGGTGAAAAATGCACATTTGTCAAAATCGTAACTAGTTCTTGGAAAAGGGTGATTTCAGCAAATCTCCTGATTTCAACAATGTTTGAAAAAAAGTTTTATTTTGACATTTTTGAAACAAAGTGTGATTTTCAGGTTCGGATCACCTTTTGTATCAGGATTCCCCTCTGTAAAGTGGAAATAATGATCCATCCCTTCCTTTACCTAGAAGAGGGATGTTGTGATGTTTAATTAATTAATAGCTTAGAAAACTATTTTCTGATGCTCAGAAAAAAGCTGCTCTTGTAATTCAAATTACTGTTGTTATTATTACAAGCAAATCCATGTATTCCTGCAACCAGGGTCCATTGAGAAATAGCAACCGTACCATGAGTGTCTGTACTTTTTGCAGCTACTGTTGGTAAATCAATTGCAAACTTTAACTTGAGACTGACTGCCTTATTATTCAATCTTCAAGGCTTACTCATTGGAAGCACACTTCTAACTGTGATCTTTTTCAGCCCTATGATGGATTTGTAGATACAGTTCTGAGAGACACAGAAGTCCCTGTAGGGATTAATTAATGGCCAGCCCCATGGAAACCACTTTAGACCAAATAAATCGGATCTCTTTATATTCAAGAAAGGCTGTGTTATGAAGAAAATAATAGACTGTCCTCTTATCTTTGGGAACTAATCATTACGGTTTTAATAAAAAAAGGCAAGGAAGAAGTTGTCTGCCATCCAGAATATTGTAGCCTGAAGAGGAACAATAAAACTAGGGCTGATTTCAAAAGTAATATGTATGCTAGGCACAGGATGGAGGTTTTTATTTGGCGTGTGCATAGTCATCTAGCCAAGCGATGGCATCTTCAGTGGCATGATGCAGTTCTTCTAGGCCACCGCTGAACCGAGTCGCAGGCATTCATCAACACTATGCATCATCAGCTGTGTTGTGCCACAGCTGCACAAAGGGCTGTCACAAAGGCCCCACTGACAGTGGTTGGTTGCGCAGAGACTTTGCCCGGTCCAGAACCTGTTCAGCAGGGACCACTGGTGACGGGGCAGGTCAAAACCAGGCAGGCAAATTGCGGGGTCAGCAATGAGGGACTGGCTGGGGATTATAATGGATATCCATTCCTCTCGCCAGAGTGTTTCCAATGGAGGTGAAAATGCAGGAAGATTTGCTGGCAATTACAAGCTTATTTGCTTATCTCATCCAAAACCCTCCTATAATCAGCATCTTCATCGCTGCTGCTATGTTTTCTTATCTTTTGTTTCTAAATAGTGCTGGAGGCTTGGCTCTAGGATCACATTCTTTGAAAAAGGTCACTTCTCTATCTGGATATGATTACTAACCAAAAGACATTTATCTATTTGTAGGATGTCAGCACAGACATGTGCTTTCCCCATTTGACAGAAGCTCTGTTTCAGTGATGCAGAAAATTAATTAGGTTATTTTATTTTCTCAGTTTACAGAGCTAAATATTGTTTCCAAGGTTGCAAAAATGGTAACTCTGTGAATGAATAAATACAAACGCTGATTCTTTCTAGATGATTTCTGAACAGTAACAGTAAAAAAGCCATAATGACTATGGATTCATAATTGCCAGGTTTTAACATCAGTGGAATAGGGTCTGTGTACCGACCAAAGAGATTTTATTGCTCACAATGATGCTGAGAACCAGAAAATTGGGCAAATATACTAACCAGATGTCACTTAATCAAACAAGGGCATAGTGAAAGGAATAGCAGGCTGTGGAGTGCACATTGGATCATCTGAGTCTTCATTCTACAGCCTCTGCTCATGAGTAGTATTTGCACGTATGACTAGTCCCATTGCAGTTAATGAGACTACTTGTGTGAGGAAGAGTTGCAGAACTGAACTTATCGGGAGCCATGTGTAGAGTATAAATTGTACATATAGTATACTCTTCTCTGCTTGAATAGATAATCTACCATCTAATCATACATTAGACATTAAGAGATCATCTAATCCATTCTTCTGGCAATGCTTGCATTGTAAAGAATTAAAATAAAATATTGATAGGGGAAAATAAGGCCACTTGTTTTCCGTTTCACTGAGTGTGCATCTCTATAGGGCATGTCAGGAAAAAATTGAAAGCTCAGTAAAGAGACAAAAGTTGACAAAAGAGGATACATGCAGTAGATAAGGTTAAAGGACAAGATGACAACTCTGCTCAGATACCATTGCTCAGTGAGCGTTTGGAAATATTGTTCACATTCAGGTGGTTTTAGAACTCATATATTGTCCTGGAAGAAAACAATATTATGATGCCAATGCTCCATCACTGAAAAATAGTTGTTTCCACCCATTTCTCATAAATATATGTTAGAAGATGAACTTGATATAATGTGAATTCTTGCTCAGTTGTGCATTTGATCTTTCCATTTAAACATCCTGCTCCTTTCATACAACACCCACCCTATTGCTTGTGTTTTTTCCCTATTGGTTCTTCTTATCATTGAATCATAGAACTGTAGGGGTGGAAGGGACATCAAGAGGTCATCCATTTCCTCTCCTCTCTCCACCTCCATCCCCCGTGCTGAGGTAGGATTAAGTATACCGAATCAATCCCTGACAGATATTCATCTAACCTTTTCTTTAAAACTTCCAGTGACAGGGATTCCCCTATCTCCCTGGGTAACCTGTTCCAGTGCTTAATTATCCTTATAGTTAGAAAGTTTTCCCTAATAGCTAACCTAAATCTGCTTCAAACTAAGCTTTTTGTCCTACCCTCAGTGGACGTGAAAAATAACTGATCACCATCCTCTTTAGAACAACCTTTTACTTATGTGAAGACCATGTCTGTATGCTATTTGCCTCTCAATGGCCTACTTTAAAAAGCCTAGGCTATCATTTAACTTCTCAAAAAATGGGGAAAAGAAATTAAAGTTTGTCTACATTTATATTAAGTGGGGTTTTCCTTCAGGGTAAGATAGCTCAATTGAACTAATTTAACAGAAAAAAGAACACACACAAACACACACAGTCTTGATAAGGTCAATGTGCCTCTCCGAATATATTGTATCCTGGTGAGCAAACATCTCAAAAGTTTAATTTAACTAGGGATGGTCACTCACATTAGCATCCTGATCTTTGTATACCCAGTTTTAATTGGCTATTCATTGTTACCTCCTTCACTCTCACTTTAAATTAACTGAGAAAATGGATTATAAATTTAGGGCCCTTTGGGGCAGGAGTTGTCTCTTTGTATTGTACCTAACACAATACGGCTCTGGTCCAGGACTAGGTTTCCTAGGTGCTACAATAATAGAAATAATAATTAATAATGAGTAATAATAATTTGGATGCAATAAATGTTTGAGGCCTTGAATGAGAACAAGTTCTTCACATGACCAAATCAATGGCAACGTGGACACTGCCACGCAGCTCAGACTACAGATATGTGACTAGCAGTGTGCACCAAAGTGCTGAGCTGCAACTCCCCCATGTGAATGCTGCAGGCACAAACTAAAAGATTCCTAGTTCGCATTAATGTAATACTCTTGAAACATAAAACTTTTCGTTCGCATCTGCAGCATCCCCATGGGAGAGTTATAGCACAGCTCTTTGGTATGCGCTGCTTTTCACATCCCCATCGTCCGAACTGCAGGGCTGCTTAAACAAGTCCATGTCTTTGCACAGCACGCTCAGAAAGTAAAGTGCTCTGCGAAGACAAAATTAATTCCCGCCCAACAAAAAGCTTATGTATCACTTCAATTCTAAATGCATGTTCTAGTGCTCCAGATCATTCTAGCAGTTAGCTCTTCCTTGCCTTCTTCAATTCAGTGAGCCAGATCTTCAGCTGGTGTAAAGTATCATTGCTCCCTTGACTTTAATGGAGCTATGGGAATTTGCTTTAGTGAAAGATCTCACCCAGAATCTTTGCAATAATCTAACAGTATTATAGAGGCCACTGCTATGTAGATTTTTCTTAATGACTTTTGCTAAAATATATCAGTCTGTGTTGAGCACAACTACAAAAATATACTATGTTTGTACAGTGCCTAGCACAATGGGGGTCCCGATCCTGGACTAGGGCTTTGAGGTGCTACAGTAATACAAATAATAAATAATTATAATAACTATGAAGATATGGGATATAGTAATTTATCGCCTCTAATAACTATGTGATTCAATTGAACCAAGAATGCTAACAAACATGACATTTAGGTCACCAAATTCTGTTCAATTTCGCTGTAGTATATCCAAGGATTTCTATTACATTTTGAAGTCTGCCATAGATGCTCTTTGTTTTTGCCCACTGAATAATAATCTGTTTTGTGCTTAAGCTTCAATGAGGAAGAACACGTCTCTCAAAGAGAGCAATGTAATGTTGATATTGGCAGCTGTAGAGGCACAGATTTATTTACTAAAGGGTCCTTTGTAATGGAAGCATAGAAAATAAAATAAATGCAAAGAGCATTTTGAATAGAAAAAAATGTATAGTTGTACTATTTCTTCACAATTTCTTTGTTGATGTTCTACACTTTAAACTCACTGAACTAACTTTAGCATTGATTTGGGGCTCCATTGCTATGGGGTGCTAATATTTTTAAAACTTGAAATGCACTGTTCTATATATGTGCCAAAGTCAATGGAAAGGCTCCTGTTGACTTTATTGGGCTTTGGATCAGCAACTGTTATACAAATGTAATACAGCTGGCTTCTTATTTACATAGCGAATCTCTTCCTCATCCAAAACTGGCTCCCGTTGCTTGCTCTCTCCACTGTCAATAACCCTCTGCAGACTACTGGGCCACCTCACCCATTTGTACAAATGCATATTAAACCTGGTGCTAAGTATTGCGCATTTCTGTACAGTAAACACAACCTGAAGACAGCAGTTTCTCTCGGCATTGGATGGCAATTATTTCTGTGTAATAGGCAGCTACACAATGACCCGCTCCTTCAGTATGTGGAGCTTTTACTGTCAAGTGTTAATCCCTTTGTTAGCTACTCAGTTGCACATTCATTTAGAAGGGCTAATGACTTACACTGTTCCTTCTCTGCATGATTTTGATGGACATGTAATTAGAGGTGAATGGAGTCTACAGAGGTTTAGCTACCACGAAAGCCAGGTGCAAAGTCAAATGTATTTGTCTAATTTCACAATCTGCAATTTCAGTGAATGAAACCATGTGGTCAGTTCCATTTAGGACAAAGAGGAAATACAATGGGAGAAGCCAAAGGGGGGGGAGGGGAAAGAGTGGTTGACAGGATTCATGACATTCAAAGATGAAAAGCACCGTGTTTCAAAATATTTCTTGACAAGGGTGCCAGGGAAAGATGATAAGATAAATGCCAGCAAGGAACCTGTTCTTGTTACATGAAGCTTTTAAATAGAATTTAAAGGTGAAAAGCTTTGTTTTAAAATGCTGAAGATTCCTAATCATTAACAGACTATGTATGTGAGCTTGAAAGGGATAATGAAATACATCTCAAAGGTGAACTGAGGAGCATTTTATCTGCTGAGATGCAAGTTCAAAGATTTGTGTTTCACTTACAAAAGTTGATAGACCTAACAGCCATCTCTTGCTTGTTTTACAATATGTGGATAAGTCCATTGAAGTCCAAAGGTCTTTTATATGTATAAGAATCACAGGATCAGGTAGTAAACTCATGTGGGGAGCTACATTCTTCACACCAATTTAGATCAGCGTTTGTGTGTGGTGGGAGGGAGGGGAATAATCAGGTATACGCTCCCACCCCTCCTCAGGATGTGATCAATGTGATGATTAGGGAGAATCTATCTATCTACAGTTTATGAATTCTAAAGGTACTGAGGACTCTCTGTGTATCTGTGTCAGACTGTAGAGTTCATTTTGAATGCGGGGCTTGTTTGCCTTCTCTGCTACAATTCTTGCACTTGGCACAGAGCTTACAATAGAGGGTCATTAAACTATGAGGATGATCCATTCAGCTGGAGCGCCCTTGGACAAAGAGATAGCTGCCACTCAGGGCCACACCATTTTTTTAAATCTAGACACCCCAGGGGGGAAGGAAACTAACAGATCACCTAGTGAGGGACTTTGAACACCTGATGAGTCTGATCAGAGGGTTACTTGGCAAAGGTTCTGGGACTCTTACCGGCCAGTTTAGAGAGAGAGCAGAAGGACACTCACTGCCAGAGTTAGAGAAAACAACTCCATGATCAGGAGGAGAAGCTGTAAGTTGCAGAAGGGGAATCTAGGACACCACAAAGGACTCTGACCTAAGCCCAATGAACCCTTCACAATGGTGAGGAAATTGAGTCAGGGAAATGCATGTAGGTGTTTCATTATTTTTATCTGGATTCGTAAATATTCTGGGCTATCTACAGTAAAGAGTAATTGTGTTTAGAAACCTTCTGTGGATGTTGTGCTCCGCCTACCACATGTCTCGAAGAGTTAAATGGTAAACCACAGTGCTCACAAGGTTGGAACTCTGAGAAGAGTGTGGGTAAGCTACAGGGGAGTCTGGGGGTGTTGGTACTAATCACAGGGCTTAGGCAGTTGGACTGTGGAGTCTCAGCTCTCAGGAGGAGGTGCTAGACAGAGGACCTGCACCCCAAGAGACCCCAAGCCAGGCAGTGCCTTGACACTCCTTAGACTCAGGAAGCTTTAAAAGCACACAGGTCCAGTTCAGGGGACCCAAACCCAACAACCTGATGAATTCCAGGAAGGAGAGCTTGAATAGGGCAGTGACAATTAGTCTGAAGATACTCCTACAACCTGGGACAAAAACGGCCTCCATCTTTCAGCTCCCATGTTTGCATTCACTTGACTTTCATGCATGCAAACTCCAGTGTTCTGTCCATTCTGTTCCAATGCCTCATTCCTTTTTCATTCTGCATCTTTGTGACTAAGGGACCTGACATTCAGGGGCCTGGAGATTTACTGTCACTCACTGTGCAGGAGTGTAATTAGCAGTAAACGCATTGGCACCGATAGACTTGTATTAAACATGCCCTTCATTGCAATAGTCTTAAACCCCCTGCAATACACTATAATGCTGCTGCAGGGTCAAGGCCCAAAGGGGAATCATTCCCTACTGAAAAGTTTTACGCTTCATTCCTGTCCTATGGGGCTTTTTCCTACGTGACTAAATTATATAGGAGCCTAAAGTCATTGACTTCCAGTGAGATTTAGGCTCCTAAGTCACTTGGATGCTTTTGAAAACATACCCCTACATATTTTTAGACACTTCTTTTGAAAAGCTCCCTCTATAGGATTCTGCCTTCAGAGATGTGTGTGGCAACTGGCTCTTCTCTTTGTTGATCCAAGAGTTTTCTTTGCTATGTTACAAATTAAAAAGAAGATGTGGTGATATATTTCTTTTAAAAAAATAATTGCACCTTATTGCAACTGGTGCTTTGAATTCTGGAGTGCAATACCATAAAGTATAAATTATTAATGTATTCTACGTTTTGTGTGTTATAATTAATAATTGCTTTAATTCTGTCTGGCTTTATGATCTAAATGGTATCATAAACTTGTCTAATAGGGTTATAAATATCATTTCATGCTTAATGGAATTATGTAAATGGAGCAACTGAACGGCATCATCCAAAACCCCTCTATATTATTTGACACCCTCCCGCCTCTCCCTCCCCATACACAGGCTCACACGCTCACAGACTATTTGCAGTAACAGCAACAATAAAAAACAATTGCTGTGGTTGCTGGAGGAATTAATAGATCAAATGTGTTACACTTTGATTGCAGATAGTTGGAGTGCAGCATGGTACCTAAGTGAAGCACTATTTGTGGAAAAGCAAATGGTGTTGGACTAGAAATAAGGTGCACATTTTTAACAATGAGGGTCATTTAACCAACTGACCTAGGGATGTGGTAGATTTGCTGTCACTTTCAGTCCTTAAATCAAGACTGGATGCCTTTCTAAAAGATATGCCGTAGCTCAAATAGAAATCATGGGCTTACTGAATAACTGTTAGGTGAGTTTCTTTGGCCTGGAGGTCAGATTAGATTATCATAATGGCCTTAAAAAATCTATGAAAGTACTGTTTATTGCACATCTGACGCATATAAAGGTGAAATTCACCCCTGTGCTGGGAGCCCATCTATGGCCCCCATATTAAATGGGACTTAAGTGTGCCCATGAAAACTTCCTTATTTCCTTTCCAGTTTGGAGCTTTATTAGGGGAGGTGGAATGTGAATGAGTTAGATGGTTGTTAGTGACAGTTGCCAATCTTGTGCCGCTGCAAGGGGTACCTGATTTGAGTGCGGACTGGACTCTGTTGATACTCACAGAATCGTTACATGCTTGCTCAGCACTATGGGTCTTTTGCATTCACTGTCTTGCTCATTGGACCTGCTGGTCACCTCTTGGTCCCCTTTCTCTACAGATTTTTACTTGTCTGCTAGTAGTGACCAGAGCAACACAATGGTTTCAGCTGGATCTGGATTGTGTGGCTTGATAGTCCCTAATAGACCCTAATAGAATGAAGGGTGCAGCAAGATCTATGTATTACCTCAATCCCATTTAAGCCCTATTTTCAGAACTTAAGTGATGCCTTGTTTTGGCCCTTTGCAGAGGGGTAAATTGATTCTTCGAGTTTGGAGCACTAATGATCCCAAAATATCCAAGGGAAAATCCATCAGAATTGCTGAGTTTTGCTTTATTTAGGGTCTATTCATTTAGTATAATTGTGTTTTGCCAATTTTTGTGTATAATTAGGTCCACGTTTGTTGGAAACTTGGCCCAGATTCACTGAAAGGTTTACATAACTCCAAACAAGGCAAGTTTTGTTTGGTTCAGGTTTAATTATGAATGGTTCATACATCTCCAGTAATGATTCATATTCACTAGATAGTCTATATATGAGATGTGACATAACTGTATTTCAGATACACCAAGCATAATTATTTAATGATGAAGTAAAGTTGATTAGGAAGCCTTTAAGCTATTACACTCTTAGTGGGGGATTTTGCAGTCACTGAATAAATTGGCATAATTTACTTCTCTAAAGATGTATAACTCCTGCTGGTTTTGAAAATGACATGCATCCAGCAAGCTAGGGCTTTTCCTTTATAGAAGACTTGGGATAAAACAAAAAGCATATATATGCTATGCTCACCTAGGTCAGTGAAAAATATCTTTAGTGGCTATTCATGCTGGAAATGACAGAACTCAAATATACAGTAACAGTCCTGCATCTGAAAAATCAAACTTGCAAGTGTGCAGTGTGATCTGAAAAATTAACAAGCTTCAGAGAAAGGTTCTTAAGGTTAAAGAGTAGAGGTTTTATTTTGTTTTTTCTTATTGATATGCTACTACAAGAAAAAGTAGCACGAGAACAGTCATGCCACTGTTTGGATTCATTTATATATTATGTAGCTGTGGTCCAATTATGAAATTGATCCATGGTTAAAAATCCTTAAGGGTGGCTATTAAATGAGATTGCCTGCCCTGAGTGTATCCAGTAATAAGATTAGGTATGCATTTATCCTCAGCTGAGATAAACCAGTGACAAATTTGTGCTAAGATAAGACAGTTTTGAAAGACAATTAACCGTGGGACATAATGTGTATGTGCATGTCTGTGGGAGGTCATAACAGGATGGAAACTAAGCTTTGGTTTTCATCCACAGAAGTGCTGCTATATGTAACAGTTAGGGAAAATCAGGGACTGGTATTAGCAAGGTAAGATTAAACTTGCACTGAAGGACCAAAATCTTTTAAATTAAAGCTTATAAATTATTCTTATATGGCGTGCAGGCTAGCCTTTTTGGAATCCCTTCAAATTGCAGAATGTTTGTAAACATCCTTAACAATTCCCAGTTGTCCACTGATACAAAAATCAAATCTTGTCTTACCACTGCATTTTGCTTCATATTCCAGAGGAGTTCAGATTGGTAGAGAATTGTATGGGACTGGCAAACAAGACAATAATGCTGCAGTAGACGAGGACTGCATTGTATCTTCCCATATGCAGTCTCCTTCATCTCTTCTCCCTCTCACACACTCATATTAATAACAGTATCTCATCACTTTTCCTGGTCATCACATCACAACACGAGCATATCTGTGACTAGCCCTATGATAGGGTAATGTGGTGCCTTCCCTCTCCCCCAGCCAACTGGCCTTGGGGGGTAGAGGAGGGGGGGAACTGCAGAGAGGAACCAGCCAGAGTTTCCAGCCAGTAGGGGCAGCTGCAGAAGAAGCCAGGGCAGAGACCTTCAGACATTCAGAAACATTTTTTACAGGTCCGACTGGATGATCGCCTGTTTGGTACAACCCTCCCCTTCCCACATACCCTCCCTCACAGTTTCTTCAGCTCAGTTTCACTCCACACCTGCCCCCTCTTCCCTCTTGTCCCCGCCCTGTCCCCTACCCTTTCTCTTCAATGTCCCCCTACCTTAATTTCTCTTTCCATATAGCTGATCCCCTCCCCACCAAATAAAAAATAAATTGTGGCACTAACTTGATGTTTGCGGCCATCATATTGTTCACCCTGCTTGTGCATCCTAACCCTTGCCCCCATCCTGTGTCTATCTTATCTATTTAGATAGTCCCTGCTCTGAAGATCTTACAGTCTGCCACTCTGTGTATACTACACTGGTGCCTGGGGACCAGCCAAGAAGGAGTCACTCTCAGAACATGATTAATAGTAATAAATTTAACTCTTCTTCATACTGGTCATTCTTACACAAGACAATATTATTAACAGCCTCCTCCAATATTCTTCAGGCCTTTTAAAAGTCTGGACTAAGTTTCAGGTTATCACAGCATTTCTTTCTTCTGTTGTTTAGAGTTTCCTTTGTTAGTGTGTAGTCCAGGGTAAGCATCTCCCATGCAGTTTCTTCAGATTTACACTAGGGTAACAAAGAAAAGTGGTGCACAGAGGAAGCAGAGAAGCTTGGATCTTTCTTGAAACAGAATTCTCTGAAACGCATAAATATCTCATGCTAAAGTCAAGCTTCACATTACTTAGCTGCTAAGCCATGATTTTAAGAGTAATTTTACCAATTTTGCTATACTCCAGGTTTCCAAACCAGAGACAATTACACAGAATCTCTGGTCCATCTGAGTAGTCCTTTGTGCAGTGTAAGAGGGTGGCTTGAAGGAAAAATGATGAGAAAAAAGGTGACTTTAGATCATCTATGTAACCCCCTGCTTTTTTACGAGATCTGCACAGGGTCATTCTTCTAGTGCAGATTGCACTAATGGCTTTATGATTGCATTGTACCAGGTGACTCGTGCAAAATTGTCCTAATGGACCAGAGAATCTGTCTCATGATATTTATAAAACCAGGAAATTACAGCACAATTTTGGCTCTATACCACTAAAAAATAGAAGCATCTTTTAAAATGTTGAACTTCCAGTGATAGAAGGATGTAAATGAAGTGAAATCGAGTAACAAATTCAGTCCTTCATCTCTTCCCTCAGTTTTTAAACTATGGGAATTACTTATTTACTTTTTAATGAGTAAAGGCAAACATATGTTCCATTAAGTATCATGCATCTACACCACTTAGTTTAGCTATCCATGCACCAGAGTATTGAAATAAAAAGCTTTCGTTTAACAGTCACACAAATTAAAAGGAAAGAAGTAGGTTTTTAAAATATCAGATGAATAGTATTTTGTTCACTTACTTTCTGTATGTGTGTGTGTGTGTCCCTTACGTATGATATATGTAAAAAATCTGAGGTGCAACAGTACATGTCTAAGTGCCTGCTTTTAGCAAGTCACAGAAAAAAATGGAAACTATTAATACTAAAGATATGTAACATGTTTTTATTTTATAGCAATTTATTCAAAGGTATGGTCTAGATAATACTTAGTCCTACCTTGAGTGCAAGGGACTGGACTAGAAGACCTCTCAAGGTTTCTTCCAGTCCTATGATTCTATGACTCTATGATTATTTCTTCAATAACTTATTAAAAATGGGCTAGGATCCAGGACCCATGTGACTGAAGATATACTTTATTTTCTTGAAAGCATCAAGGAAGATCAGATTCCGCACACTATGCAAACTTCCAGTTAAGGAGCTTTGTACCAGAAAGACCAAAGCAAAACAAAGCTGCCACAACACCAAGCAGGATCTGGCCATTTACTTTTCCCATGAGACCAGGACACAGACATTTTGTTGATCACCATTTCAGCAAGAATCCTGTCTCAAGCGATATATTCTAACTACTACTTCTATCCCGTTCCCAGTCCCGTTTGGTGAATTGGTACATCTAAAAGACATAGAGAGACACAGGTGAGCTGTGTTCAGCACAAGTAATAATAAAAATAATGACAACAGGAGGTGAAAAGAATAATTTCACATCGCAGCTTGGGGTGTGTCCCACAGATTGTTTTTTTTTTAATTGTGAGACCACCTCTAAATTTGTGCTCTTTCTAAGAAGTCCGTCGTCTCTGCCTTTTCCTCTATGTTCCGTCCTACCCCACCTCCCTCATCTATTCAGTGCCCCAAATTTTGTACTTTCTGAGGCAGATTATATCATGACCCATGCCTTATTGCAGGTAATAAGCCTTTGAAATATGCTATAACTGCTCTACTTGTTTGAAGTTACTGATCCTTAAAATGAATTTGAGAAAATTGTATTCTTCAAATGTTTCTGCAGATACTATTACAGTATATGTAACAGTGGACCACATCATGTCAGGTAATATCAGTCATACTCCATTATATCATGTACTGAGCCCAATGTGAATGAATCAATACAATAAAGTTGTGACAAAGTTTCTCCTCTGCCTTAGTGGGTCCTGCACTTATTGGCACATTTTCTTGCCTCAGAGGTTCATTGCAGCCCTCAGTTTGGCCACTTTCGTAGCTCAAATCTGCCATTCACTCAGTTAGCCTCATCACTGGCCAGCATGGGGAAAAGGAAGAAGAACCATCCCCGCAGTTTCTGCTGATCCACCTAGTGGATCGGGGAACAGGCCAGAGACCTTCCCTTCTGATGGAACCCACGGTCCAGTTCAACTCCTCCGGTATCAAGTAGGGAGTTGGGGGGATGGAGGGAGCCCTCTGCAGTAACCCTGTGCTTATAGCCCCAGACTTCAACAAAGAATTCATTTTACAGACAAATGCATCTGAAGTAGGATTGGGAGCGGTCTCTCTGGGTTCCAGCCCAGGTCCCATGGATTGCAGCTGTCTACAGTGGCTCCTGTCACAGCTGCGTCACAGCTACAACTCCCTGGGCTACTTCCCCATGGCCTCCTCCCAACACCTTCTTTATTCTCACCACAAGACCTTCCTCCTGAGGTCTGATAATACTTGTACTTCTCAGTCTTCCAGTAGTACGCCTTCTCACTCTCAGCTTCTTGCTCCCAACTCCTCGCATGCTCATCACAAACTGAAGTGAGCTCCTTTTTAAACCCAGGTGCCCTGATTAGCCTGATTCTAGCAGCTTCTTGATTGGCTGCAGGTGTTCTAATCAGCCTATCTGCCTTAATTGTTTCCAGAAAGTTCCTGATTGTTCTGGAACCTTCCCTGTTACCTTATCCAGGGAAAAGGGACCTACTTAACCTGGAGCTAATATATCTGCCTTCTATCACTCTCCTGTAGCCATCTGGCCCGACCCTGTCACAATAGTAATGCTTCATTTGCATGATTTCATTTCTTATCTGCCACTTAAGAAGCTTGATTTTTTTGTTTCTCTTTTCCCAGAGATTTCCCTAAAATCTTGCCTATTCTTCATTATCAAGATTAGTTTTTGAGCTACTTTTTTGAGAGTACATGCTACTGTTTTCTGTCATTATCTGTCTCCAAAAATGTTTCCTTTCTTCTATTTTTGTTAATCTATTGATGGGAGCTAAAATAAAGATGTCAATATCAGAGTGACTTTGAGCCATATTTGTCATTTTTTTAATCAGTGGTTCATTAGTTATCCACTAGTAACGCCATATTAGGCAATATAATAATATCTTTTAGATTGTAAATGCAAGACTTTTTTAAAAAAAATAATGGAACAGCTAATCAATTACCTGCATACTCAATAGTGCCTTCTGTCAGGAAGGTGTCAAACTGAATGTTTTGAGTCAGAAGGTTTCTAAAGTAAATTTAGTGCCTATAGACTACATTGAAAACTGAAGTCCCTCTATTTATCTTCAGTACAAGTACAGCACAGTACAATATCTGTATTACAAAATCTCAGATTGGCCTATTCAGTCACATGAGACATTGCAAACCATCTACATCATAGGCTGCAATTCCCACTATCTCTCGCAGACAAAAGGATGCCAACAATATCTGTTTACCCTGCTACAAAATTAGGTTATCAGTTATAGTAGTTTTTAGGATCTGGGCCCTAAAAACCAACATGAGAACACCCACTAGTTTCACACAGACAGTTGAACAGTTATCAGACACATAAGTTTAACCATTTTTGATTAAAAAATGGATCAAAATTAAAATGATGAGCTAAGCTGATGGTTTTAAGTCCCAATACCGATCCCTTAAGTCATTCAGTCACCTGCCATCAGGCAATTGTTCAACCATTGTCTATGCCAGTAAGAGATCTGAGTCATCTTCATGGCCTGTTTGAAGCAAAGCTCTTGGTGTTCTTCCACCCTCAGAATTTCTTCCTCATCCTTCTGTTGCAGGGATGAGGTTTGACTGCTGAAGGAGCCATGCTGCCCAGAGCTGCCTCCCCTCACCTGTGCACAGAAATGTCTGGATTTAATGTTTGATTTCTGATCTGATACATGAACAGGTTGCTGCTCCAAGTGGACCAGCATGAAGCATGCAGCAGCAGGGGGCTGGTTTCTCCTTCCAAACTGCTGAGGCTCAGCCATTTGATGAGAGGGGATTTTGCTGGGTTCCAGAACAAGGAGGATGCTCTGATGCCACATCTGCTTCTCCAATCAATTTCCCTGTTCATGGAAGGTGGAGAGAGGAAAGACTTGTTTCTTTAAGGACCTTTTACCTCACTCGAGTCTTTGCTGCTGGGTGCTGAAACTTCCTTCCTCAGCATGATGCCAGAGGAATCATAATGTCCTATGTGTCCCTGTTTCATTAATAGCTTCCTAAATGTCTGCCAAGCTTACTGGCAAATCTGTTTTCTGCACAGTTTCTCAAGTTAATTTGCGCACATTGTCAGAGGGATGAATAAATGATAATGGGTTATTGGTTTTTTTCCCCCTCATTAGAATTTGAAGATTGTTGGAAGAATAAGATCATTTTGTACCATTTCATGTATTTCTTTTTATCCTAACAATAAGTTCTCAAAGAATTCTAATGATAGAATGTGTGTGTGAGAGAGACAAAGAGAGAAATTCATGAGGAAAATGATGTTTTGATAATTTCATAGCAGTGATCAAAGAAAATCACAAATCCCAGGGACTTGAAAGTAAAGGGGGACACTCCAGGCCAAGTTCAGTTTATGAGAATGAGGCTAAGAAAGTTTAAGCTGAGTAAGTAATTCTTGATTTACAGTAGTGATAATGAGAGTGAGATCAGAATCAGGCCTGGTAGCCATCTACAGTTACTGAGCCTATGAGTAGGGCTTGCTGAGGATCCAGGCATGCACGTGGCTGGGCTCTCCTTTGGCTAACAAAATGTCAGCCAGGGGCAAATTGTAAAGGACCCACAAGCCAAAGCATCTGACTCCCCATGACTGAGTCTGAAAGTCAGCCAAAGTAAGGAGAAAGGGGGCATATGGCCCAGAGATCATTTCCTCCCTAACTCTACACTTAAAAGGAGCAAAGGGAGGCCTTTCAATGCAACAGTTTCCTTTGCCAAGTAACAGGTAAGGGGAGGAGAGGATCTCCACAGTACAGCTCAGAGATATGGGAGGGTGGAGCTCCTCCTGCCCACTCCCAGATACATTCCTGTTCTGGGTCCATAACATCTATCTCCCCGCCTGTGGCCATGAGGGGAAGTTACTGTATTCCCACAGGCTATGCAGGCCCAGAGGCAGAAGGGGAGGGCATAGATCCTGACATTTGGAAACAGTGGGCAGCTGCAAGAGGTCATTTCCACAAGCCCTGCCAGCCACACAGGTTGCTTCCACAGAGCCCCTTTGGTGTTGTTGGGTGCTCCTGCACATGTCAGCCTTTCCCTCGGAGCGGCCTGCACACAGGAACCAAACCATGACTATATTTTGCTGCAAGTGACCCATGCTGGAATGTATTTTTTACTTATGTGCTTGGTTTTTAACTCTTTTTAGCCCCCGGCCTTTGGTTGACCTTCCCACCAACAATTTTGAATGAGTAACCTCAAATTGAAGGGGCATTTGGGGATGTTTCTATTGAACTGTTAGGGAAACTGAAGATTTAATTTTAGCTTAAATAAATCCTATTTTGTTGCACATCACCGTGCTTGCACAATCACTGGGAAATAAACCTTAGTTAAATTTTTGATGAGGCTTCAGCTGCTTTAAATAATTAATCAGGACTGCTTTCTTTTGAGCAAGGCTTTAACTTTTCATGTTTCAAATGCTTTCTATTTTAACCACTAGGGAGTTTCCGTATTATTCAGGTCACTATATTTTTCAAAAGCTTCAAGTCAAAACAAGTTTTTAACCTATGCACAGAACAGTGAGGAGACATTTTTCCCTTTGAGCTTCTGCTCATTCAAGGTAAATCCCAACATGAGGCAAGTATCTTGTTTCCCAGGAGTTAAGTAATAGAGACTGATAGGCTAATCAGAGGATAGATCCAATACAGCATTCGCTATAGTAGTGTATATTAGATATAGCCAAGAACACATGTTTCAAACCAAAAGTTCTGCAATTCCCCAGGTCCATGTCATTTCAAATATAGAATGTGAAACCATTTGTGCATGTGAAGATGTATATACCCACTGCAGGGCAATTTCAAACATGGGTCCTTTAACAGCAATATCCATATCCCCATTTTTAGATACTAAGGCCTTGATTCTCCACTCTGGTTCTTGATTCTCATATTAGTTGTATGACCGTGTAACTCCACTGAAGTCAAAAGAATTATAGAGCCCTATAACACATGTACCAGCATGGAGAATCAGGCCTTAAAATTCTGTCTGATCATTTTCATGTTGATGTCAATGAGAGTTAGGCCTGTAAAATGGGCATTTACTATTCTATAAGATAATGGTGCCTGCTCTGGCTTCCATAAAAGTCAATGGCCAAAGTGCTGGTGTAAGTCTCATGATGAGGGACTCCAATAACATATTAAGACACTCAGGTGTGAAAACTGGGCTCTATCTATGAAATATTGTAACACCTCCTTCCTGGGACTTCCACCCAATTGCCTCGGGGTAAGGGAGCTATCTTTTAGTCAACAGTCCTCATGAGGGCTCTAGCATGGTAAATCCAGGTCCAGATGAGAGCTCTCCATGCGGACTACCATTTTAATTCCCATGAATCATAGAATCATAGAATCATAGAATATCAGGGTTGGAAGGGACCCCAGAAGGTCATCTAGTCCAACCCCCTGCTCAAAGCAGGACCAAGTCCCAGTTAAATCATCCTAGCCAGGGCTTTGTCAAGCCTGACCTTAAAAACCTCTAAGGAAGGAGATTCTACCACCTCCCTAGGTAACGCATTCCAGTGTTTCACCACCCTCTTAGTGAAAAAGTTTTTCCTAATATCCAATCTAAACCTCCCCCATTGCAACTTGAGACCATTACTCCTCGTTCTGTCATCTGCTACCATTGAGAACAGTCTAGAGCCATCCTCTTTGAAACCCCCTTTCAGATAGTTGAAAGCAGCTATCAAATCCCCCCTCATTCTTCTCTTCTGCAGACTAAACAATCCCAGCTCCCTCAGCCTCTCCTCATAAGTCATGTGCTCTAGACCCCCCAATCATTTTTGTTGCCCTTCGCTGTACTCTTTCCAATTTATCCACATCCTTCTTGTAGTGTGGGGCCCAAAACTGGACACAGTACTCCAGATGAGGCCTCACCAGTGTCGAATAGAGGGGAACGATCACGTCCCTCGATCTGCTCGCTATGCCCCTACTTATACATCCCAAAATGCCATTGGCCTTCTTGGCAACAAGGGCACACTGCTGACTCATATCCAGCTTCTCGTCCACTGTCACCCCTAGGTCCTTTTCCGCAGAACTGCTGCCGAGCCATTCGGTCCCTAGTCTGTAGCGGTGCATTGGATTCTTCCATCCTAAGTGCAGGACCCTGCACTTATCCTTATTGAACCTCATTAGATTTCTTTTGGCCCAATCCTCCAATTTGTCTAGGTCCTTCTGTATCCTATCCCTCCCCTCCAGCGTATCTACCACTCCTCCCAGTTTAGTATCATCCGCAAATTTGCTGAGAGTGCAATCCACACCATCCTCCAGATCATTTATGAAGATGTTGAACAAAACGGGCCCCAGGACCGACCCCTGGGGCACTCCACTTGACACCGGCTGCCAACTAGATATGGAGCCATTGATCACTACCCGTTGAGCCCGACAATCTAGCCAGCTTTCTACCCACCTTATAGTGCATTCATCCAGCCCATACTTCCTTAACTTGCTGACAAGAATGCTGTGGGAGACCGTGTCAAAAGCTTTGCTAAAGTCAAGAAACAATACATCCACTGCTTTCCCTTCATCCACAGAACCAGTAATCTCATCATAAAAGGCGATTAGATTAGTCAGGCATGACCTTCCCTTGGTGAATCCATGCTGACTGTTCCTGATCACTTTCCTCTCCTCTAAGTGCTTCAGGATTGATTCTTTGAGGACCTGCTCCATGATTTTTCCAGGGACTGAGGTGAGGCTGACTGGCCTGTAGTTCCCAGGATCCTCCTTCTTCCCTTTTTTAAAGATGGGCACTACATTAGCCTTTTTCCAGTCATCCGGGACTTCCCCCGTTCGCCACGAGTTTTCAAAGATAATGGCCAAGGGCTCTGCAATCACAGCCGCCAATTCCTTCAGCACTCTCGGATGCAATTCGTCCGGCCCCATGGACTTGTGCACGTCCAGCTTTTCTAAATAGTCCCTAACCACCTCTATCTCTACAGAGGGCTGGCCATCTCTTCCCCATTTTGTGATGCCCAGCACAGCAGTCTGGGAGCTGACCTTGTTAGTGAAAACAGAGGCAAAAAAAGCATTGAGTACATTAGCTTTTTCCACATCCTCTGTCACTAGCTTGCCTCCCTCATTCAGTAAGGGGCCCACACTTTCCTTGGCTTTCTTCTTGTTGCCAACATACCTGAAGAAACCCTTCTTGTTACTCTTGACATCTCTTGCTAGCTGCAGCTCCAGGTGCGATTTGGCCCTCCTGATATCTTTCCTACATGCCCGAGCAATATTTTTATACTCTTCCCTGGTCATATGTCCAACCTTCCACTTCTTGTAAGCTTCTTTTTTATGTTTAAGATCCGCTAGGATTTCACCATTAAGCCAAGCTGGTCGCCTGCCATATTTACTATTCTTTCGACTCATCGGGATGGTTTGTCCCTGTAACCTCAACAGGGATTCCTTGAAATACAGCCAGCTCTCCTGGACTCCCTTCCCTTTCATGTTAGTCCCCCAGGGGATCCTGGCCATCTGTTCCCTGAGGGAGTCAAAGTCTGCTTTCCTGAAGTCCAGGGTCCGTATCCTGCTGCTTACCTTTCTTCCCTGCGTCAGGATCCTGAACTCAACCAACTCATGGTCACTGCCTCCCAGATTCCCATCCACTTTTGCTTCCCCCACTAATTCTACCCGGTTTGTGAGCAGCAGGTCAAGAAAAGCGCTCCCCCTAGTTGGTTCCCCTAGCACTTGCACCAGGAAATTGTCCCCTACGCTTTCCAAAAACTTCCTGGATTGTCTATGCACCGCTGTATTGCTCTCCCAGCAGATATCAGGAAAATTAAAGTCACCCATGAGAATCAGGGCATGCGATCTAGTAGCTTCCGTGAGTTGCCGGAAGAAAGCCTCATCCACCTCATCCCCCTGGTCCGGTGGTCTATAGCAGACTCCCACCATGACATCACTCTTGTTGCACACACTTCTAAACTTAATCCAGAGACACTCAGGTTTTTCCACAGTTTCGTACCGGAGCTCTGAGCAGTCATACTGCTCCCTTACATACAGTGCTACTCCCCCACCTTTCCTGCGCTGCCTGTCCTTCCTGAACAGTTTATAACCATCCATGACTGTACTCCAGTCATGTGAGTTATCCCACCAAGTCTCTGTTATTCCAATCACGTCATAATTCCTTGACATCACCAGGACCTCCAGTTCTCCCTGCTTGTTTCCAAGGCTTTGTGCATTTGTATATAAGCACTTGAGATAACCTGTTGATCGTCCCTCATTCCCAGTATGAGGCAGGAGCCCTCCCCTCACAGACATTCCTGCCTGTGCTTCCTCCCGGTATCCCGCTTTCCCACGATTCGACGGTCCCTACCCAGGCCTTTTCCTTCCACGGGGAGGATGGACGAGAACACCACTTGCGCCTCCAACTCCTTTATCCTTCTTCCCAGAGCCACGTAGTCCGCAGTGATCCGCTCAAGGTCATTCTTGGCAGTATCATTGGTGCCCACGTGGAGAAGCAGGAAGGGGTAGCGATCCGAGGGCTTGATGAGTCTCGGCAGTCTCTCCGTCACATCACGAATCTTAGCCCCTGGCAAGCAGCAGACTTCTCGGTTTTCCCGGTCAGGGCGGCAGATAGATGACTCAGTCCCCCGGAGGAGAGAGTCCCCGACCACCACCACCCGCCTTCTCCTCTTGGGAGTGGTGGTCGTGGAACCCCCAATCTCAGGACATCGCATCTCATGCCTCCCAACCAGCGGAGTCTCCTTCTGCTTTCTCCCCCCAGACATATCATCTGATCCACTCTCCGCAATGGTACCTGTGGAGAGAACATGAAAGCGGTTAGTTACCTGTGTCCGTGTTACTGGAACCCGGACATTCCGCTTACCTCTTCTGGAGGTCACATGTTGCCAAGCTTCTTCACTGGCCTCTTGGCACCTCTGTGCAACCTGCTCTATATCTTTAGAGCTTTGTGCCCCTAGAAGCCTATCCTGAGTTTGGTCCAGAAAATCCTCAGTCTCTTGTATACAACGCAGGGTCGTTACCTGTTGCTCCAGACCTTCAATCTTCTCTTCCAATATGGAGACCAGCTTGCACTTTGTACAGACAAAGTCGCTTCTGTCCTGTGGAAGAAAGACAAACATGGCACATCCAGTGCAGGTCACAACAGCTGAACCCCCCCCCTTCCATATCACCTACCTACTATGAGCTTCCTCAGAGACGTTGGCAAGATGTAAGCCTCACTGGGCTCACTCCAGGCGAACTCCCAGGCAAACTCCTGCTGTGAGCTGCTCTGCTGTCCCCGCTGCTCCGCTGGTTCGCTGCCGCTCAGCTGGTTCGTGAGGCTCTGGCTATTTTTAAACAGCCAGGCTTCCCTGACGCAAACACACAGACACCCTAACTACATGAAAGTAATGATGCACTGTTGTGATTTGAGCTGAGTGGAAACGGAGCCTACTGAGTCAAATGTACAACTCAACTAGTTTTCTGAAAGCAGAGTCTTTTGGGAGCAGACCCTAATAATAATAGATGAAGCACCAGAAGCAGATTTTAGACTATGTCACCACTCCAAAGAAGCTTTAAATGTTTGTTAATTCTGCCTCTGTGCAGAGACAGCAGCCATTTTCTTCTTAGAGCTGCTACAACCTGTACAGAGCACATGCCCACACTTTGCTCTTCTATGGAGCTTATTTTTCTTCTTTCATGCTATTGTTTTGTATATGAAAAAGCTTAACTAGCCTGAACTACCAGGTGACTGCAGCAGGACAATTATCCCCTATGTATGGGAACCATGGCTCCTGACATGGTTTTAAACACAGTTTATAGCTGCTTCAGGCTAAAACAATTTTGCCACACTTCATCAAACATACCAGTTCTCTGCCTCTTTTTTTTAACCATAGGCTTTTGTGAGTAAGGGATCAGGCCTGCAAGGGACATGAGGCTTTGCACTGAGAGGCAGTGAACACACAACCTCACATGTGCTCATGCATAGCTTTCTCTCATGCTTGTAGTGGAGTACAACAATGACCTTGTCTTCGCTGCTAAAATAGGTTGTTCTTTTTTAACCTTGGGGTAACTAGCACGCATGAGCTAACATGAGGTTAAAAACCACAGCGGAGACAAGGCACTTCAGTTTTACCATGAGGTAAACTAGGTGAGGGCAGCCTCAAGTGGGGTATAGTTCAGCGCATAGTAAAACTACCTCATGATAAAGCACAGTGTTACCCTGAACTAAATAATAAACTTTTTTTTTAGCAGTGAAAACAAGGTGACTTTTGTATTTCGAGCTGAGTTCCTGACAAGGACTTGAATAATCACGGCCTATGCAGGCCTTTCATGAGAGATTGTTGTAAAGCCAGGAATAATTATAGCAACCTGTAATATTGTAGAACTCATTACCTTAGGCACACAAAGTTAGTCAGTTGTTCTAGTCTGACATGACTTTCCTTTCTCTACAGATGTTCAGTATAAAACCCTGAGCCATTTAGCTATTTCCCAGGGAACTTGATTATCACTGTTCAGTAGTTAGCATGACCAAGACTCTGCATGTTCTGCCTCCACTAATGTGTCCCTTTCTGCTACGAAAACTGTCATAACTACTTGAATTTAAAATGCAGACTGCCCAAGAAAGATTTCTCAGGCACCCGGTTAGCACTTTGAATCGACACCCTCTGCCGCTCCCCCACCTCAAACTATGCAGAAACCCCCCACACCCTTCCGGAGTCCAGACTGCAGCTTCCCCCAGCCACACTAACCATGAGCTCTCCCGCGGGGGTGTGGGTGTGGGGGTCATTGTAGGTCCTACAGCCTCTGGGCGGGGGGGGGGAGGTCTGTGGCTGAGACAGAGCTCAGCTCCCCAATGAATTGGGGGTGGCAGGAATGTCTCACTCCCCCACTCCCTCCCCATTTGCAGGGTCTGGGGGGCACCCCTGCTTGGACAGTTTGAGTTGCTGTGGTGGGAGGGGTGCGTCGGGTGGGGGCCCTGCCTTAGCAGTATCCCCGGTTGTACTCTGCCCTTCTCTCCGCATGCCCCTTCCCCAGTTATTTTAACTTTTTTTTATTATTAACCCCCCCCCCACTCCCATGCTTTGGAGTTACAGTGATTAAAGCTGCTATTTCTCAACCACCAAGGGGCAGGGGGCGGGGAGGGGAAGCCTCTTGAGAAGTGACAGATTCAGAGAAGTGCTACTGGTGGGGAGGGAAAGCACTTTAGTATCATGTAGGTAGGCCAGCTCTCATTCATGAGACACAAGAGCACCAATTTGTAATTTGAAGTTTTAATCTTTTACTTTATTTCAAAAAAAGAAAAGGAGTATGTGTGGCACCTTAGAGACTAACAAATTGAAGTGAGCTGTAGCTCACAAAAGCTTATGCTCAAATAAATTTGTTAGTCTCTAAGGTGCCACAAGTACTCCTTTTCTTTTTGCGAATACAGACTAACACGGCTGCTACTCTGATACCTTATTTCAGTATCATCTTTAAAAATCTCCTTTGCTCCCATCAATCCCAGCAACCAACTGCATTATGTATTATAAGCAGCATTATACTTATATATGTACCCCTGTGAGATAGGGACGTGTCTTAGTAGCTGCATCATGACATGTCACATCTAACCTAGATTTTAAAGGGCAGATTCTTAGTTGGTGTAAATTGTCTTAGTTCCTCTGTCTCCAGGAGAGCTATTACAATTTTAGCCCAGCTGAGTATCTGCCCCCTAAGTTTTGCAGGGCAGGGCCTAGGTTTTTATTTCCCATTTACACCTCTGGCATTCTGTGCAAATGTCATATAATAAAAACTGAAGTGAATGCATACAAACCCCCATACATATGTATTTGTTTAGATAGATAGATTAGATTAGATGTGACATGTCATGATGCAGATACTAAGACACGTCCCTATCTCACAGGGGTACTATGAAGACAAAGTCATTATTTTTTGTGAGCCATTTACATATTACTGTGATAGAAGTCCTGTAAGTAAGTAGGTACGTAGATAAATGAGATTGTTAAGGAACAAGTATTACTAATAAAAAGAAATGAATTTAGGGCAGGAACTAGCTTTTTGTTCTGTGTTTGAACTGCAAGCAATACAATGGGCTTTTGGTCCATGATTAGGGATCCTAAGCGCTACAGTGATAAAAATAATAAGTAATTTAATATCACCAAAGGTGTGTAAAACTGTATGTAAGCCAATGATAGGGAGGAAGGCTGGTTTTGTGGGACCCTGGTGTTCTGAATTCAATTTCCAGTTCTGCCTCAGGCTTCCTATGTGACCCTGGGCAAGTAATTTAGGATCAGTTCTCAAAAGATATTAAAAGCAGCTTAGGCATCTAAGTCCCATTGAAATCACTTAGTCCCTGCCCTGAAGAGGTTCCCTTCGAAATAGACAAGCCCCCCCAAAGGGTGGAGGGGATGTAGCATACAAGAAGAGGATTAGGAACTGCAGCAGAGAGACACTAAGGGCCAGATTTCCAAAGGTGCTTACAGACGCAGATAAGGGCCTTGTGGGATTTTCAAAAAGTGACGATGTCCTGCTATGTGCTTGTAGAGTGCCTATCGCAATGGGCCCCTTGTGTATTATTGTAGCACTTAGGTGCCTCAAATGACAACATTTCTAGTAATCAGATCAACTACATATTATTTCCCTTCTTTCTGCACTTGATTTTTTATTTTTATGATTCTGTGGTCTGAAGCTGATGTAGATTTAATGCTTTGTCATACTTTCTATTTCAACACCTCCTGGGTGTGATTTATTAAAATGACAGACAACACCACAGTTCGCAATGTAGCGCTAATTCAGTTCCATTTTTTTATATACAGCCTCACATCATTGTCAGAGTTTCAGGGAATATGTATTTATTTTAATCACCATGTGCTGAATGTATATTTTTTTTCAAGATTAAGTTTGCTTTTTAATGGAGGGTGGGTCACATCAGACAAATATTTGAGTTATGTGCACCTGACAGGCTAATTTAAAATCAGCTTTCAGATCAATCTCCTTTAATTATCTATTTTATCAACCGCTTGTTGACGAGCCATTTAAATAATTGTATTAGTGTGATACCTGGAATGTAATTGCTTTTGGATTTCCTTCATTCTAATCTCAGTGTACTTACATTTTTGTATCTATCTATATGGTGATATATATTTTATATATAAAAACTTATTTATAAGATGACAAAGACATTTGACAATAATTTAAGGTCACAGACTAGTCATCCAGAGAAGCACCTGCTTTCTGTGATAGGATGGGAGAGTACATGTGGCATCAGTATTGCATGAAATTGCTCACACGGTTTAAGATCTTCTTTCTAGTTAGCCAGATCCTGAGTCTTTCCTTACACTGATCCTATAGTGGGAAACAGAAGGCTAAGAGGCCACTTAGACACATTCCAATACTGGATCCAGGGATGAAGTTTTACTCAATCCTTAGCCATTGTTGCATCACCCCCACCTTGACTTCATTTTTTTCTTTGCTTGAGTAAGGACCTCATAGATTCATAGATACTAAGGTCAGAAGGGACCACTCTGATCATCTAGTCCGACCTCCTGCACAGCGCAGGCCACAGAATGTCACCCACCCACTCCTATGAAAAACCTCACCCATGTCTGAGCTATTGAAGTCCTCAAATCATGGTTCAAAACTTCAAGGAGCAGAGAAGCCTCCCTCCAGTCAACCATGCCCCATGCTACAGAGGAAGGCAAAAAAACCTCCAGGGCCTCTCCAATCTGCCCTGGAGGAAAACTCCCTCCCGACCCCAAACATGGCAATCAGCCAAACCCTGAGCACATGGGCAAGATTGACCAGCCAGATACCCAGGAAAGAGTTTTCTATAGTAAATCAGATCCCATCCATCTAATATCCCATCTCAGGGGATTTGGCCTATTTACCCTGAATATTTAAAGATCAATTACTTACCAAAATCCCATTATCCCATCATACCATCTCCTCCATAAACTTATCGAGTAGAATCTTAAAACCAGATAGATCTTTTGCCCCCACTGCTTCCCTTGGAAGGTTATTCCAAAACTTCACTCCTCTGATGGTTAAAAACCTTCGTCTGATTTCAAGTCTAAACTTCCTGGTGGCCAGTTTATACCCATTTGTTCTTGTGTCCACATTGGTGCTGAGCTTAAATAATTCCTCTCCCTCTCCTATATTTATCCCTCTGATATATTTATGGAGAGCAATCATATCTCCCCTCAACCTTCTTTTAGTTAGGCTAAACAAGCCCAGCTCCTTAAGTCTCCTTTCATAAGACAAGTTTTCCATTCCTCGGATCATCCTAGTAGCCCTTCTCTGTACCTGCTCCAGTTTGAATTCATCCTTTTTAAACACGGGAGACCAGAACTGCACACAGTATTCTAGGTGAGGTCTCACCAGTGCCTTGTATAATGGTACTAAAACCTCCTTATCCCTACTGGAAATGCCTCTCCTGATGCATCCCAAAACCGCATTAGCTTTTTTCACAGCCATATCACACTGGCAGCTCATAGTCATCCTATGATCAACCAATACTCCAAGGTCCTTCTCCTCTTCCGTTACTTTTAATTGATGCGTCCCCAACTTATAACTAAAATTCTTGTTATTAATCCCTAAATGCATAACCTTACACTTCTCACTATTAAATTTCATCCTATTACTATTACTCCAGTTTACAAGGTCATCCAGATCCTCCTGTATAATATCCCGATCCTTCTCTGAATTGGCAATACCTCCCAGCTTTGTATCACCTGCAAACTTTATTAGCACACTCCCATTTTTTGTGCCAAGGTCAGTAATAAAAAGATTAAATGAGATTGGTCCCAAAACCGATCCCTGAGGAACTCCACTGGTAACCTCCCTCCAGCCTGAAAGTTCAACTTTCAGTAGGACCCGTTGCAGTCTCCCCTTTAACCAATTCCTTATCCACCTTTTGATGTTCATATTGATCCCCATCTTCTCCAATTTAACTAATAATTCCCCATGTGGCATGGTATCAAATGCCTTACTGAAATCTAGGTAAATTAGATCCACTGCATTTCCTTTATCTAAAAAATCTGTTACTTTTTCAAAAAGGAGATTAGGTTGGTTTGGCACGATCTACCTTTTGTAAAACCATGTTGTATTTTGTCCCATTTACCATTGACTTCAATGTCCTTAACTAATTTCTCCTTCAAAATTTTTTCCAGGACCTTGCATACTACAGATGTCAAACTAACTGGCCTGTAGTTACCCGGATCACTTTTTTTTCCTTTCTTAAAAATAGGAACTATATTAGCAATTCTCCAATCATTCGGTACTACTCCAGAGTTTACAGATTCATTAAAAATTCTTGCTAATGGGCTTGCAATTTCAGGTGCCAATTCCTTTAATATTCTGGGATGAAGATTATCTGGGCCCCCCGATTTAGTCCCATTAAGCTGTTTCAGTTTCGCTTCTACCTCAGATATGGTAATATCTACCTCCATATCCTCATTCCCATTTGTCATGCTACCATTATCCCTAAGATCCTCTTTAGCCTTATTAAAGACTGAGGCAAAGTATTTGTTTAGATATTGGGCCATGCCTAGATTATCTTTAACCTCCACTCCATCCTCAGTGTTAAGCGGCCCCACTTCTTCTTTCTTAGTTTTCTTCCTATTTATATGGCTATAGAACCTTTTACTATTGGTTTTAATTCCCTTTGCAAGGTCCAACTCTACTCGACTTTTAGCCTGTCTCACTTTATCCCTACATGTTCTGACCTCAAGTAGGTAGCTTTCCTTGCTGATCCCTCCCATCTTCCACTCCCTGTATGCTTTCTGCTTCTTCTTAATCACCTCTCTAAGATGCTTGCTCATACAGCTTGGTCTACAACTCCTTCCTATGAATTTTTCCCCTTTCTTGGGATACAGGCTTCCGATAGCTTCTGCAGCTTTGATTTAAAGTAATCCCAGGCCTCCTCTACCTTTAGATCCATACGTTCTTCAGTCCAATCCACTTCCCTAACTAATTTCCTTAATTTTTGAAAGTCAGCCCTTTTGAAATCAAAAACCCTAGTTGCAGATTTATTTTTGTTAATCCTTCCATTTAGTTTGAACTGAATTAGCTCATGATCACTTGAGCCAAGATTGTCCCCTACAACCATTTCTTCTATGAGGTCCTCCCTACTCAGCAAAATTAAATCTAAAATGGCATCCCCTCTAGTCGGTTCAGCAACTACTTGATGAAGGAATCCATCAGCTATCGCATCTAGGAAAATCTGAGCCCTATTATTATTACTAGCACTGGTCCTCCAGTCTATATCTGGGAAGTTAAAGTCTCCCATGATCACGCAGTTTCCATTAGTATTTACTTTATTAAAGACATTAAAAAGGGCTCTATCCATATCCAAATTAGATCCCGGAGGTCTATAGCACACCCCAAGCACTATCGTAGGAGAGGCTTTACTAGTTTTCTTCCCCAATGTAATTTTTGCCCAGACGGACTCTGTTTTATCCATTGCATCGCTTCTTATTTCTTTACATTCTACCTCATCATTGATATACAATGCTACTCCACCCCCTTTACCTTTGTTTCTGTCTTTCCTAAAGAGCACATACCCTTCAATACCTGTAGTCCAGTCATGACTACTATTCCACCATGTTTCTGTTATCCCTATAATATCTGGTTTCACTTCCTGCACCAGTAGCTCTAGTTCCTCCATTTTGTTACCTAGGCTCCTCGCATTGGTGTACAAACATCTTAATTTTTGCTGTTTGGCCTCGCTCACATTTTGTACCCTATTAGGCACAGTCATTCTACATCCAGTATAACCTATTAGACTAGTATCCACACCGCCCTCACTCCTTATATACATTCTCCTACCCACGGCTGTATCCATTCTTACTTCATCTTCTTCCCTCTCAATGCTAAAATCTGGCGTGGAGATTTTCTGGACATCTCCCATCCATCTCCCCCCAATTCCTAGTTTAAAGCTCTTTTTATCAGTTGTGCCAGCCTCGATCCTAGAAGTCTATTTCCTTCCCTACTCAGATGAAGTCCATCCTGAGAGAACTGTCCTCTGTCCGTGAATGCTTCCCAGTGGCCGTACATCCCAAAGCCCTCCTTATAGCACCACTGCCTAAGCCATCTGTTGACAGTCATAATCTTGTCACACCTTTGTTGCCCTTCTCTAGGAACAGGAAGGATCCCGCTAAAGATCACCTGAGCCTCAATTTCCTTAAGCGTCTTCCCCAGCCTAGCATAGTCTCCCTTAATACTTTCCAGCGAGAATCTAGCTGTATCATTTGTTCCCACATGAAGGATAATTAGGGGATTCTTTCCCGCTCCCTTTAGGATCCTTTTCAACCTCAGGTCTACATCCCGTATCTTAGCACCCGGAAGACAGCACACCCTTCTATTCTCAGGATCAGCTCTAGTTACAGGCCTGTCTATTCTTCTCAATAAAGAGTCCCCGATCACATAGACCTGCCTTTTCCTGGTGACAGTGCTATTCTCCAGTCTCTCCCCTGTTCCCTCTGGCTGCAAGTTCTTTCCATTCCTATTTTCCCTTACAATCCTCTTCAACCCATCCTGTATCCTCCTGGGGCTCATATTTGTTGTAGTCTCCCTTGACTCTTTCCCTTTTCCTATAGGACTAGCCTCTCTTCTCTTCTTCCTTACCCTTCCACCTTCAACAAGTACCTGCTGAGCCCCTTCTTCATTTTCCAACTCTGCAAACCTATTCCTAAGCTCTATTTCTCCTTCACTAGCCCGTCTTTTTCTCTGCCTAGTTCTTTGAGTCACATGTTTCCACTGACCCCTTTCCTCACCCAGTCTCTCCTCAAAATTCCCCAGCCCTGCTTCCATCTGTGAGTCTGAGCTTTTCCCTTCAGATACCTCATATCTTTGCTCCATCATCTGCTCAAACCCCTTCCTAAACTCAACGAGACTTTCCACCTGCATCTCCAAACCTCGGATCTTTTCCTCCATCAGCTCTATCAGACGCATTTCATGCAGAAAAAACTCTTACCGGTTCCCCCCTCCAGGATCATGTACATACCACAGCTTCCACATCCAGTCATCCTCAATGTGTCTTCCAGAATATGGCCCAGTGTTGTTTCCATTCCTATTTTAACAACACTGTACCTGGCCTGTAACTGCTATAGGAACGTCACTATGAAGCCATCTTGTTAATGTTCAGGGTTTAGTTCAACAGCAGCACATTTCCCTAGTCATGGAGTCAGGGTTGTCTAGCTGATCTATTTTATAAGGAGTAATAAGGTTCTCTAACAGCAATTAGTCTTCACTCCCCGCACAAGAAGAAGAAATAAATGAGGGAAATGCCTTTTAGCAGCCCTAAGCAGACAGACAGAGCAGTACAAATATAAGCAGTAAGCAGATTTGGGCTCAGACCTCCTGCTAACCAGCAGTGCCTGATAGCTCCAGATTGGAAGGGACCCATAGAGAGAGCGGGTTTACATGCAAGTTTGCTCTTCACCCTTCCTACTGCTGTTGCAAGGAGTAAGTAAGCAAACGGCTACATACTGCCTCATGGAGATATCTCCTGGTTCCTGAGAGTGTCCCAGACTAGTTAGCCAGCCAAAGCTGTTGGAAGCTACCATAGCCATCAGTCTACCCAGCTATGGAATTTAGGCTTTAACACAGTAGAGAAAGTATGTGCTTAAATTTAAGCACAAGTAGTCTCATTGTAGCCAATGTGAGTACTTGTGTGATTTCAATGCAGCTCAATGGATAGAGGCTATATGATTGGTACACCACAAGACCCTAATCCAGAAAATCATGCTTAATTTTAACATACCACCAGCGCACATCCCTGAAGAGAAACTATGAGGAGTGAAACGGGTGTTTCCTCTCCTCTCTTGCCTTCTTACCTATTCCCCATGGTTTCTTCAGAGCCATCCAGCTGCAGCAACTGCCTACTCTCCCTCCCGAGCGGGGGCTACCCCTTCAGTAATCTCTGCCTTGGCCTATGCACCCTCCAGGTGGTGCTGCTTTTCCCTACTATCTTGATAGGCCCATGGAGTGTGGGAGGGGTGTAATGATCTGGAGCTAGACCCTCATCTGTTGCATACTGGTGTCATCAATGGAGCTATACCACTGTATCGGAGCTGATGATCTGGTCCTACTTTGGAGAGAATTAATTAAATGGGCTTGCAAGGGCCTGAGATATACTCAAATCTCTCCTGCCAATGAAACCTTTATATTGTCTCTTACACACCATTCTACAATATCTCTGTGCCAATTATAAGTACCCAAAGAAATAAACAAAAACACCCCATAATTTTATATTTTTCTCTTGGAATAATAGTCATCCAACTCATGAAAGTACACATTTATTGAAAAGTTATTACATTTCCATATAGATGGTATACTGATTTCTAAACCCCTTAATCCAAAGTATTTTGTATTTGTATTGTTTAGATCATTTGTTGATTTCAAATGTCAGGTCTTTATAATATTTCTCCACCACAAGATTTGTTCTTAAGAAGATTTTTTTCTGGCGTATTCAAAGATCAGCTCTTTAGCTAGTCTAAATCAGCATAGCTTCACTGAAGTCTACATACCTATGACAGCTGGCAGCCTGGCACATTAAATTTCGAACTATACTTAGATCTCCAGTGGAATATCCCTGTCCTAAGACTTATCTGTGCCAAGTATGACTACTGTTGTCTGTTGGCCGTCCTATTAGCTCAGTGGCAAATTACTGCTTGTGTCCTGGTTTAGAGTCCTAATACTTAATGGCTTGACACTCATAATAAGCAATATAGTAGTGTATCAATTACTACAAAATTAGGTACAGAATTGCTACCTGATAAAAATGTAAGTAGCTTAGCCATTTATTTCTCTACTGAGAAACTAAATTTGATTTTTGTGAGTGACTTAGATATTGGCATAGTGCATTGTTCTTTTCAAATTGTCTCTAGTTAAAAGATGAACTATCTCACAAGGTAAATTAAATGTCTAGCCATCTTCTTTCTCCAGAATGACTCCAGTAATAACTCAGTACTGTTTAAATTGAACACATTAGAAACCAACCACATGTAAGTTAAAGATACACAGGTTGTTCTTTTAAGCTTTGAATCCTACAAGAAACAAACAAACAAAAACCCCACTAAGGATAATTACACAATTTGCAATATTTGCATTGTTTACAGAAATAAAAAAATAACTCTCATATTTGTTATACATCCAGGAAAGAACCAAGGATCCAGTCCTTGACTCTAATAGTTAGGATAGCAAGCCTGCATAAAAGGCCACATTCTGATCTCAGTTACATCCATACAACCTGCTAACATTTAATTGTCTTAAAGCATATGTAATTATCAAGAGACCTCCATGTCCAACTTGCAACTTTTCAGCTCCTGGAATGGATTTTCTGTGACTTAGTTGTTATGCACAGATATTCAGACTAATCAATTCTTTCTGTATTTTTGTTAGATTCCTGCAGCCTCTGTTGAACCCATAACCTTTCAGTGCCCCTTCCACTTATTCTAGCCTGTCTTCATATTAACAGAGCAATATCCGGTGTCCACACTTCAAAAAGGATGTTGAAAATTTGGAAATAGTTCAGAAAAGAGGTACAAGAATGATAATGTTGATGATTACCATATGAGAGATCTGGAAAACACAAAAAAAGCCCCAAACCCTCTATCTATTTAGTTGATTAGGAGGAGATTTGATCAGTTTTCAAGTACCTACATGGGGGAGAGATTTCTGATAGTGAAGGATTCTTTAATCTAGAGGGGAAAGACATAAAGAGATGCAATGGTTCCAAATGGAATCTAGGCAATTCAGACGAAATAAAATGTACAGTTTAACACTGAGAGTAAATAAGCATTGGAACAATTTACCTAGGAATGTGGTAGCTTTTCCATCATTTTGCAGGCTTTAAGGCAACGGTGTCACTTGAATAAATATATGGACAGAGTTGGCATCGGGCTTTGTTGCAAGGATAGGTTCCTGGGTTAGTGTTTTTGTTGTGTGGTGTGTAGTTGCTGGAGAGTACTTGCTTCAGGTTGGGGGGCTGTCTGTAAGCGAGGACTGGTCTGTCTCCCAAGATCTGTGAGTGAGGGATCATTTTTCAGGATAGGTTGTAAATCTTTGATGATGCACTGGAGAAGTTTTAGTTGGGGGCTGAAGGTGACAGCTAGTGGCGTTCTGTTATTTTTTTTGTTGGGCCTATCCTGTAGTAGGTGACTTCTGGGTACTCTTCTGGCTCATCAATCTGTTTTTTTCACTTCAGCAGGTGGGTATTGTAGTTCTAAGAATGCTTGATAGAGATCTTGTAGGTGTTTGTCTCTGTCAGAGGGATCGGAGCAAATGCAGTTGTATCTTAGAGCTTGGCTGTAGACAATGGATCGTATGGTGTGTCTTGGATGGAAGCTGGAGGCATGTAGGTAAGTATAGCCATCAGTAGGTTTCTGGTATATTTCATATCAAAAGGAGCGCTATGATTACAGCTGAGTGAATAACTTGTAACAAATAATTTATCCAATGAATTTCTCTCTGTCCTTTCTCCTGCCCTCCTTTTGGAATATCTGTTAACAGATTGCAGTTTACTTGAATTTATTCACTATTTCCAAATTATTCAGTGCAATTTTCCACTATTTTGATTTACTCTGTTGGTTGGCATTTGAAATCTGAAATTCAAAAATTGAGCTGTTTGGCTTATTTGTGGCTGGTCACAGAAATCACAATGCAGCGTTATGGAAACCATATTTCAGCATTGGGAGCCAAGGAATTAAATGAATGTACAGCTATGCTAGAAGGAGACCCAGTAGAGAGACAGGGAATTTTAAAATTAAGACGTTCTTAAATAGATTTAAAGGAGCTACATCTACATGCAGCCAGTTGCAGGATCAGCACTTTCATCTGTACAATCTTTACGACATAGCCTTGTTTAAACAGTAACTGCCTGGCTTAATGAGACATTGACCCTGATTGGGGTACTCATGGATTCTGCAATAGGAAAAAAAAATAACTAGATTAGCAAATCTTCTATTGTTTACAAGCATGAAACTATTTCATAAAAAGTGGTTTCATCAATCAAAAGCAATACAAATTCATCAGGTCCCATGATGAACACTAAATTAAAGCAATGCAAAGATGAAATTGGCTCTAAGCCACAAAATGTGATTCCAGATATGAATCTTAATATGTCTAAATCCCAATGGTTCTGGGATTCGAGGTTCTGGTTTGGGTTCCTATTGTTCCTCATTTGACAACTCGTCTCTTGGTCTTGCTGCTATTTTCAGCTCTTGGGTCTTATCCTGGCTTCTGCCAGTCACAGCGAGGAGCAGAAAATGCTGGTGCAAGCTACTACAATCCCTACTGTGTTGGAGGGTCTGGGAGCCAAGTGACAACAAGGAAGGGGCGGGACCAGGATCCCTGGGACTCAGGAGCAAACCTTAAGGGTAGACTCTGCCAGCAAGGCTTCTATGAATCCTTAAATGGAGTTTAAAGCTGCTTTCCCTCTAGCTGAACCTGGAGGGGTGGGGGGTAGGGAAAAGGTGGTATGATTGCCCCCCTATGTTTAGCAGTGGTAACTCTTCTCTCCTTTTCCCCTATGGTCACGAATCAAGTCCATCCCTCTAATCCCATATGAGCTCATACAGTTATAAACACTGTACTGTGCAAGTGTGTATTGTGCTCCATCTATCCTTGATGAATGATAGCCTACACAGGCTCACTTGGTGCCATTGTGATATACTAACGCAATACAGTATATCGTCCTTTGCATTTTTCAGATCTGGAGACATTAAATGACTCCAGGGTGGCTTGTAGACCAAATGAAATGTCAATGAACTATTAGAGTTCTCCCATAGAAAGAGCTACTGGGATTTCAGAGTGGGTGTACGGTATGAGACATTGCCATTTGTGTACAGAATATGTCAGTGGCAGAGCACAGAGACTTGGACTTTCCGTAGTAATAATGGTAGACAAGACATGATGTATCAAAATAGCTCTTTGGAGCCATAACACTGCTTCTTGTTAATATGCAGTTTTTTGGATTTAGCTTTTAAAAATACTAAGGACAAAGACACTTCCACTGAAATTAAACAAGACCTTTACAAACACATCTGGTTTGAAAACAATTGATTGTATCAACCAATGCTATTCTACTATTGTGCTCTTCAACATCATTTACTGTATCTAGGTAAAAAGAAAAGAAGTACTTATGGCACCTTAGAGACTAACAAATTTATTTGAACATAAGCTTTCGTGAGCTACAGCTCACTTCATCGGATGCATTTGGTGGAAAATACAGTACGGAGATTTATATACACACACAGAGAACATGAAACAATGGGTTTTATCATGCACACTGTAAGGAGAGTGATCACTTAAGATGAGCCATCACCAGCAGTGGGGGGAGGGGGGGAAAGGAGGAAAACCTTTCATGGTGACAAGCAAGGTAGGCCATTTCCAGCAGTTAACAAGAACATCTGAGGAACTGTGGGGGGTGGGGTGAAATAACATGGGGAAATAGTTTTACTTTGGATAATGACTCATCCATTCCCAGTCTCTATTCAAGCCTAAGTTAATTGTATCCAGTTTGCAAATTAATTCCAATTCAGCAGTCTCTCGTTGGAGTCTGTTTTTGAAGTTTTTTTGTTGAAGGATAGCCACCCCCAGGTCTGTAATCGAGTGACCGGAGAGATTGAAGTGTTCTCCGACTGGTTTTTGAATGTTATAATTCTTGACGTCTGATTTGTGTCCATTTATTCTTTTACGTAGAGACTGTCCAGTTTGACCAATGTACATGGCAGAAGGGCATTGCTGGCACATGATGGCATATATATGAAATGGCCTACCTTGCTTTTCACCATGAAAGGTTTTCCTCCTTTCCGCCCCCGCTGCTGCTGATGGCTCATCTTAAGTGACCACTCTCCTTACAGTGTGTATGATAAAACCCATTGTTTCATGTTCTCAGTGTGTGTATATAAATCTCCCCACTGTATTTTCCACCAAATGCATCTGATGAAGTGAGCTGTAGCTCACGAAAGCTTATGCTCAAACAAATTTATTAGTCTCTAAGGTGCCACATGTACTCCTTTTTTTTTTTTTTTGCAAATACAGACTAACACGGCTGCTACTCTGAAATCTATCTAGGTAATACTTGTAAAAAATTGCTACTGCATCTGTTTGTTATCCCATATTCAAACCCAAATAAGTCAGCTGCTATGAATTTCTTTTTATTGTTATGTGCAAGCATTACTGGTATTGCTTCATCTTTCTCCCATTGAATTCAATGGGAGTTTTGCCACTGATTAAAATGAGAGCAGGATTGGGTCCTTAAATTCCACTAGAGCTGCACAAAGAAAATAGGAAAATATTTGCAAATATTTTTGCTAACAGAAGCCACTGATTTGCTTCACTGATATTCACAGCCCCTTTTTATTTGATTTTTTATGAGGGTTCTTATTTGCAAGAAGGTTTTTGGAAACCAAAAGCATTGTGAATAATACAGTAAGTTGGTATCTGCATCAGAGCAGCTTTTGTGGCCATTTTGATGCCTTATTTTTATTACTTATATAATAGATTTTATTGAACAAATGTAAACACTTGTGGTTAATTTGCAAACAAGAAACTCAGCCTTGAGACACAGACACTCTTCCACTCTGGGAGAGGCATAACTCAGATTAATATGTTGGTTTCAGCACTACTAGTTGGGTTTCGTATAAACCAATGCTAAGCTGGTGCTGACTGCATACAAATGTATTTGTGGGAAACTGAGGTGGGATTCTGAGATGACGATTTTAACCTTGTTTCACTGAACATTTTTAGCTTTCTCATATTAAATATATATATATATAGAATAGTATCTGTCTTTATATGTATGTAATCATAATTCATTATTTTTATTTTTACAGGCTTCTAGACTTTGAGCAGGAGATATGCAGTAGCACCACAGCACTCAAAACGTAAATAACAGGAACATAATAATGGAGACAGATAAACAGAGACAAGATTAATTTTGGTTCCCCCTAAAACTAATACTGGTGTCCTTTAATTGCCATGTGAGGCAATACAAATGGTAAATGTGGCCTTATTGTGTTTAGAGAAATGGAATCTAAGATGCCTAACTTTCTACAATGCTGAAGAATTTCAAATGAAGCAATGCCTTTCCCTAAACAACCACATCATTCCAATAAAACAAACAATTCTGTTTCATTCCAACAATCTGGACGTGTATAATTTGTTGTGAGATTAAGGCCAGCAAAAGTATCACTGGATTGTACTAGTGGGCAAACAGATACTGCAATTTCTAGCAAGTAGCTGGGTAGATCAAATGAAGTTTCATTACTTTTTTTTCCTGGAACAGCCTAATGTATCTAATATACAAATTTAGAAAGTGGTGTAAATATCGCTGTTTTAAAGTTTCCAAATTAAGGGCCAGATTTTCCAGGGAACACAGAACCAGAAACCCTTAATGCTGAGCATGCACAGTTGGGGCTGGATATTCAAAAGAACTCTGGCATCAGCTTTTGAAACCTGCTCAACAACCACCAGGTTCAGCCCAGCTGTGGGTGTCTGAGGTCTTTTGAAAAAAATCTATTCCCTAAAATTCCATCTATTGCAATGGGGACTGAGATTTATTGCAATGCATTGGCTGTACCATGGCTACTACAGCAAAGCAAATTCGTTTCAGCAGCCTTACATTTACCTAGCTCTGTCTGCCCCCCCCCCAAACTGCTCTCTTTACATTCCATTGATCTTGATTATATTAGCCTTTTATATACATCACACATTTTAAAAGAATTACACCATTAATCCATTTCATGTGGGCTATCAAATAGTTTTCAGATGGCACTGACTTTTGGTCACAACCTACCAGTGAGTAGAAACTGGTAAGCTACCTCTATATCCAGTGATGACCTGCCAGAAGCTGAAGAACCTGTTCCTTCAGTCGCTCTGGGTCTTCGGCGGCACTGAAGGACATGCCACCGATATGCTGCCGAAGGCCCGGAGCGAATGAAGGACCTGCCGCCGAAGTGCTGCCGAAGGCCTGGAGTGCCGCTGGGTGAGTAAAAATTCTCAGGGGAGCTTCCTCAGCCAAGAGCTCAGGCGAGATGGACAGGATGGTCCCGCAGGCCGCATGTGGCCCACAGTTTGCCCACCCCTTTAACAACCGGTTCTAAACCAGCTTCAAAATTTAACAACCGGTTCACGTGAACCAGTGCGAACCAGCTCCAGCTCACCACTGGCTATATCCCATAGCTGAGACATACAGGATAGGATCCTTAGTGGACTTTACTGGAACTCTGCTGATTTACATTAGCTGAGGATGTGGCCCCTTGACTTAAAATATTCAATATTTTTCATTTGTTTAATTCATAGTTCCCACACAAGTCACCACTATCCATTTCTTACACCCAGAGTAATTCAGGTTATAGTCTTTCACTGCTGTCAGTTGCCAAGCAAAATTCATTTCCTTTTGTAGAAGCTAATCTCTTTAGAACAGCATTTACACATAAATTTATGAAAGATCGGAATATGAAGATGTTCATTTTTGATTATTTGCCCATTTAGAGCAAATTTAGTTAAAACTCTGTTTAGTTTTATCATCACTACACAAAATAAGGCATTACAGGATATTCTAGCCTCTGGATTATATAGATAACACACAGAAATGCCAATTACATTTTCATTCTTTTCACAGAGCAACAAACCCATGCATGCAAGGAAATTAAAATTCAAAAGTTAATTGGGTTTTCATACTCTCTTTAAACAGGTAATATTTTTTTCTTCTTTATATTATTGTATCCAAATGAAGGATTTCATTCTAAGTGCATGCTACTGAAGGTTAGAGGCCTTTGGTGCTAAATGGTTCATTTAACACCATTAAAAATCTATCTTACTTCAATGTATTTGAGGATTTATATTGTTGCATACTGGTATTTCAATTTTATTATTAAACAAGTGAAAGGGGTAGAGTAAATGTTTTCCTTTCCTGCACAAATTTATATATATATATACAGCTCTAGAAATTTATTACTGCATGCTCCTATTTCTGCAACATCCTGGACTATCTAATTGGAGACAAAAAATGAAAGTAAAGTTCGCTGGCCTATTTACAAATGTCTGTAACTCTACAAGAAATGGTTTGTTATTTAGCCTTCTGTTCTGGTTATCTTTAGCTTTGCTAAAAAGTAACATAGAATTAAGACACACCATCAAACTTTAGTCAAGAAAGTCTAAGCATCCTCTCTGCTGCTCCAAAATATAAATAAAAATTCCCCCAAGAAATACACAAGGGAAGTGTCAGAAAGAGGATAGGTATTTAGACATTTGGCCACCAGTATTTAGAGGAGGATGGCTCCCCAGCCAGCAAGCAGAATCTATAGCCAGGTTCTGTGAGAATTAATCTGATCCTGTAGAAGTAATAAGTAATATATGATGCAGTATGCTAATCTTTTATTGTAACTTTCCTTTCATCAAAAAATAAAATAAAATCCCCCAACCACATGTAAACCAAGTGTCTTATCCTTCTCTCCTTTGGAGTAAAAAGAAGGTGCAGAAAGGGATCTACTAAAATTCACTAAAAAAAGTAATCCATGAGGGAAAAGTGTTTCTAGCCCTGCCCATTGCTGTTTACCAACAATTCCCTGGGAAAGGATTTAACTACTTTGTCAATGCTCTGCTGAGGCAGATACCAAGCACTGGAACCGTGCACATATGGCAACATTGTAATGGCAGCCAAAGCAGAGGGAAAAGTCAGCTATAAGAGCTAGATATTATTTATTATTATAATTATAATTATTCCTGATCCTTTTGCAGTCAGCAATGAAACACCTCAACATTTGCAAATAGCCCCCATTATCATGTGCTTAGTTAGCCACTGAACTTTTTTTTTTTTTGCTGCAGTGAAATGTAGATTTTTGTTCAAAACAAGTTGATATGGGGAGCAACATTAGAGACATCTTGCTATCAGGGTATTTGTATTCATCTACCTGGATTTCCCAAAATTGGATACACAGTACTTTGGCATTGCTATAAATCCTTCCCCATTTAGACCACATCTCCATTTCCGCAAAAAAATTTAAGTGAGATTATGTTTATATTGAAATCAATCGAGTTAGGGACCTAGACACTTTAGAAAATCTCCCTAGGTGCCAAATGTCATCTTTAGGTGTCTAAAAACCTTTTTAAAGTTTTGGGCCTTAGATTACCCTTTGTCTCAGTTCCCTATCTGTAAGATGGGGAGAACAGCACTTCCCTGTCTCACCAGGGAGCTGAGACGATAAAATCCATTAATAACAACCCAACCAGGAGTCATTTCCACTCTTAGGGAAACTTCGTATCTTTTCCATAGATCTATGTTTTCACTGCATTAGCAATGCCAGTTGCAAAACCTGCCACAAGCTACACAAGTGAGTAAATTAAAATGTAACCTTGTCTCCTAAGTGCTGACCTTCCTAACAAATTTTTAGGCAATTATTTCTACTGCTATCTGGGCTAAAACCTCACCGGGTTCTATGGAATGACACCAGCTGAGGCTCTGCCCCTCAATTTAGATCTCTGAAACAAATCCCATGAGATAAACAGATAAACCACATGCAGAAAATAAGAACCACCTCATCATCCCAGATCTACACACACACACACACACATCCCATAAATAATTAAACTGAATATTATTTTTCATATTATTGCCCATCACACCTCAGTGTGAGACCTAAAGTAAAAACATGGTGACTTTGTGAAAAAGGCCATTTTTGTGGTATTTCTGTGTTTTCAGACAGAGCAGGGCAAAAAATACTGTCCAGAAGACATGAACATGAAAGGGTCACAAAGAAATTAATGTCTTAATTTAAATGAATATTCCTGTAAAATCCTTCTCACTGTTCTCATTATTACTGAAAAAGAAGTCTTTCTCATTAAGAATCAATTAATATGAAAAACTAATAAAGGAAACTCTTTTAAAAAAGAGATGCTCTGCCATGAAGTCAAGAATTCGTAACTGATTATACACATTACTTTTATACTTTACAGTGTGTTGGGTGTTATGAGGGGTGGGTTAGAGCTGATTCAGAGTGTTCTATCAAAAAAAATTTCGACAGATAACTGTGTTTACAAGTAAACAAGAATTTTGGCAGAGAGGGTCGATTTTCTGCAAAATATTTCAGCTTTTTGTTGAAAAACTCAACCCCCCAAAATCAAAAAGGTTTTTTTTGTTTGTTTGTTGCCAAAAAGTCAAACATTTCCATAGAAGAAAACCTCATTTTCCCATTGGCTTTAGTACTGGTGATACTTTACTGGTAATCTGTAAATGTATTCTATCCATTTTAGCAAACTCATCTTGACCTTCTTCTTCAGAGATAGGTAAATAGCAATCTTGCTGTAAATACCATCTGTTAGACTCAGGCACTCAAAAACCATGGTAATAACATGCATGGTATAAAAACAGACAGGCAGATGGGCTCAATGGCTGTGATCCTACCATGTGTAAATGTGCAGCAGAGTGTGCAATGCCCTTCAACTGGTATGCAGAACTGCTGTATGGGAATGCTAGTCATGTGCAGTAAAAAGCACATACAGACTAATCCAGAGCCCACTGAAGCCAACCGGAGGTGCATGGTTGCCATTTCTGTATCTAAGGCTGCTGGAGCAAGAGGTAATTTGCTATTATAGTTTAACATTCACTAAGACAGTTATGGAAAACATTTTAAAGTTCTGTTTTAATTAAATGGTAACTAAACACCCGCCTCTCTTGTATTTATCGCTCTACTTATGTTTGTCCCAGAGAAGTGCAAGACTTATTAAACCCACTCAATATCTAATTATCTAGCTGTAGTGGAAGTAGTTAAGATGTCTTCTTTATACTACGCTACATGATTGATTGGAGGGAGCTGTGCAGTGGTCACCATCATCAGAATAAAGCAATATGGGCTCTCCCATGGGATTTCTATAGGCAACCTATCTAGCCATGTTAGGTACATCCTCCATTACTGAACTATCTGAATATCTCCAAGTATGTGAGCTGTGAGGAGTGCTGTTATTGCCATTTTACAGATTGGGAACTGAAGCACAGATAGGCTAAGTGACTTACTTGAGGTTACACTGGAAGTCAGTGGCAGAGCAGGGAATTGAATAGGGATTTCCTGAGTCCCAGGCTACCACCCTAACCACTGGCCCACCTTTCCGTGTAGGTGGCATTCTACTCTCAGCTACACAGGTTAAAACTGGAATCCACTGACAGTAACGGAGTTTCACTGGCTTTACCTTGATGTAAATGAGTGCGGAATCTGGCTCAGGAGATGGGTAATGTCAAATCAGAGCTGCACAGAAGGCAGTGTCACAAAACACTGTCAAGCAACACATCCAGATGCAGCAATACGAACACACTTGAAAATATCAAGGCAGCTTGAAAACAATAGCATGAATTGCCCTCAGCAGCATTAGGCAGTTTTACCAAGAAAGCATCCCACACAAAGCATCTTTGTGGTTAAAGAGGAATTGTAACCACAGTAAACAACTGCTTAACGGACGCAGGCAAGGCAGAAGAGTGGACTTGTTTGGTGCAGCAGGACTGCACAGCTGTCTGTCTGGAACTGTGTAGGAGGGTTTAAGTGAGTAAGACTTGCCTTCCCCCCCGACACACATACCTCAGAATTCTGACTGTTCCATGACTATCATAGAAAATGCCTTAGCCACTACACAGCAAAGAAAAAGCCATGGCTGGTCCATGCCAGCTGACTCAAGCAGGGCTTGGACTGCGGGGCTCTTTCATTGCTGTGTAGACTTCCGGGCTCAGGCTACAGCTTGAACTCTGGGACCCTCCCACCCCACAGGATCCTAGGGCCTAGGCTCTTGCCCAAGCCCAGAAGTCTACACCGCTATGGAACAGCCCCACAGCCTGAGCCCTGTGAGCCCAAGTCAGCTGGCACAGGCCTGCTGCAGGTTTTTCTTTGCTGTGTAGACACACCCGCAGACTGTTTTGTAACAGTGCGTCCCAAGGGTTCATTCCACGCTACCGACTTTCATGGGACAAGGAGGACGAAGGGACTGTGGGGAAAGAAGAGGAGAGGTGGATGTGTTTTGCCATATCACTGAAGTATTATCAGCAAAACTTTGGAAAAGAGAGGATTTTTAGCTCTTGCAAATATTACACTGTGGGAGAGCAGGTGGCTGAGTCAGAGGTTTATTCCTGAGGATTTAAAACTAAAGCTAGATGAGAAGAAGAGCAGTAAAGTAGCAAGAAGCAGCATCCTTCAAAACATAGCTAACATTTAGTAAGATCAGCATCGCCTGGGAGCCTGCTGCCATCTTCTCCACAAAAGGAACAGTGGAACTGTCACTGCTTTTCTTTATCCAGTCTGGGCCAAACCCTACTTTCACCTCCACAGCTACATATGGTTCACTAGCAGTGCAATACCTCACTGAAGTAGCCACATAACCATGCTATTTGGGAATTCTGGCAGGATTTTGTGGGGGCTGTACAGAAGGCCGATAGGTTGGGGTGAGGTGAGAGCAGGTTGTGGTGAGAAGATCCACCACTGTGGGGATCCTCTGGTGCTCAGCCCCATAACAGGGGTGTACGAGGGCTCTAATGGCATGATGCAGCCTAAGAGGAAGATTGCAGAGCAAGATTTAAATTTTCAAGATCATCTTGGCAGGCACCTCATGGCCTTCATCCTACTCCAAGAAATGAGACTAGCCTCTGTCTTAGGCAGTAAACAAATCCAGGACAGAAGCATGTTGCTGCACTTAGGTGCCTAAATAGCTTTAAAAAATCTGGCCCTAGATTCCCAAGGCTGCACATAGGCACCTAGTGGGATTTTCAAAAGTGCCTGCACATCTAATCCCATTGAAATCAATGAGAGTTAGACCCAATAGGTGCCTGAATACCTTTAAAAGTCTGTTCCCAAATGCCTGGAGTCCTGTGACTGGACCCATACACCCCAACATAAAGAGCCTACATAAAACCAATAAGCTCAAGGAATTTAAACTTAATAGACAATGTACTTGAGAAAGGAATCAGTATACATGTGTAAGGACCCAAGGATTTGGCCCATAGTGAATAATTAACACATTCACATCTTCCTAGATATAAAAATTCTGCACTGAACACCCGTCCACTCAATTCCCTGAAGTTTACAACATCTTTGTACCGACTACTTTTACACACCTGTTACCTATACTACACCAAATACCCATATATCTTATGTATTTATTTAAAATTCTCTACTCATTACCTGCCTTTGCTAGATATTTCAAATACATAAATAGCTATTGTACACATTCCAGTGCAGTAACGGATGCATGGATAACTGTGTATAGCTCTATTACACCTGCAACGATGTTCTTATTTGTATCGTTTTAAAGGATGCCACAACCCTGTGTACCTACTGGCGTGAGGTGAAGCTTATTATCTGGTGAACAGACATTTGTAGGGAGATCTGACCTTCATGGTTTTTCCATATTCACATGTGGAGCTTATGTTTCCGAATTGAGATATACTATTTAAAACGTGAAAAATGTGTAAATGTATTTGTTTCTATTTTCCCTTTCCCATTGCCACTAACAGTCTAGCCACCATCCTAAGGCACCTTAGCAACAATGCTGGCTGGATGTTATAGGAAGCAAATACTAATCAGAGCTATCAAGTCCATCTTAATTTTGACATGATGCTGTAAACTATCATGCACGCTGCACATAGCAGCCCTACCTCCACCCCAAGCTGTAGTACAAAACCAAATGTTCACTTCTTATCAGCTTTTAAAACAGAAGAGAAGGTCACCAGATGCTTGCAGCATACATCCTCCTGATCCTGTGCCAAGACGATTTTGCTTTTTCCCCCATAGGAATCCTAGCGGTGTGGTAGATTTGCCAATTTCGATCTCGCGTCTTAAACTGGACCTCAATAAAGTAGCCACAAACCCTGACCACTTGGGAATTAATCTAATTATCCACTGGGCCCACTGACAAAGCCTGCTAGGGAGGAAATGAATGTGCTACAAATGAATCTATAAAACATAATGTATCTAATTGTAATAATAATAATTGCATTAGCTGTTATATATACTTGTATTCTACCATGTTATCATTATTAGAATGGTCTAAAAAGGCACATATAAAATCACAATAAGTTTTCCCTCATTTCCCTCCTATTTTTGACATCAGGATTTCAAAATTTGAAATTTTGGAAAAATTTCAAAATCTGACAAATCCTGGTTAGCTCTGTAGTTTATTAAACATCCTCCGAGCCCCCCCACCTCACTTTTTGGGAGGGGGGGTTAAAAATTGGATCAGAATTGAAGTACACACACTCATAATTAAAATATTTTGACCTGCTCTAGCTCTGATGCGCTTTTAAACAGGTATCTGCAGCACTTCTCTTGTGTACCTATTCAGTAATTGTCTGCCTCTTGAACTATTAAAAATCAATGGCTTAGACCTAAAGAATGTATGCTCACACTTCCGATGAAGAGATGTGAAAATGGCAATTGGCAATTGGCTTCATCAGTCCCACTACAATGGGTACTATGTCAGGCCTCCCAGACATCATGATAGCATGAAAGCCCTATGAAACTGAACCCTTGCACTTGCTTTCTTTAGGGCAGGTTGAGTGTCTAGATAAATAAAACTCATTTGTTCTTTCTAAGCATCTTTCTTGCGCTTACATACTGCAGCATATAAGGAAGAATTCTATTCTTTCTCAAAATATTCTATTGGGCCCAGATCCTCTAAGGACTTAGGCGAGTCCATGGGAGACAGGTGCCTTAACACTTTAGAGGACCTATGTCTTGGTCCCTCACTCATGGCCAGCTTTCTAAAAAACAAGGAGCACTCGCCATAGACATGGGATCTTTGCCCATGTAAGCATCTGAGAAGGACAATAAATTCTTCTGCTTAGGAAATAGCTTCCTAATTTTTAACGTACTCCCTTTGTTCAGGAGAAAAAAAAAGTCATGAATCCATATGACTTTGTATCAGCTAGACAAATTACTTGACCCACGCTGTGAGAGTATCCTATATGTTCCTACAAAATTCCTTCTGGATTTAAAAGTTTGCTACATGTAAGGCTGAGCAAATTCTTAAAAAGTATCCACAATGGGAAAAGAGGGAGCCCACAATTTGGGAACTAAAGCACATAGAAGATGCTAGTTGAAGAATAAAGTTATTTTTCTTTCTTACCCTAAGATTCTGTCTGTGGGTGACTGTTTCTGTATCTCATAACTCCCGCTGTTTTAGGGTTCGATTGTGATCTGGATTATGCATTCACACAAGTGCAGAACGGTAATGAAGGAAATAGCCTTTTCCCTCCCCTCACCCCATCCCATTTATAGGCTACCTTCCCTTGAGTCTAGGTACACAGGATTAAACAGGTGCTGTACATCTGCTTCCATCCCCACACTGGAGAAGGTGGGTGGTGAGGGGGAAGGAAGTGAGCAGAGGCAAGGCTTTGACCCTCAGCTCACCTTAGCCAACATGGAGAGTATTGGCATGTGCTGCTGGTAGTGGTGAACCTCTGGACTGTGATGAAAAGTACAATCTAGCCCTGATTGTGTCATTTGAACATCACCTTGTTTTCTGAGGCATTGGTGTGTTCTAATGATAAAAGGCTATTTTACAACATTGTACAACTGGAGAATTTTCTTCATATAGATGCAGTTCATAGATTCGGGGATACTTTCTTGCCTCATAGTCAAATTATGAGAAGGCCTCTACCTACAGTAGCCTCAGGGGGGAAAAGGGGACAAAAATAGCCCACAATTCAATCGAACCCTGAAAGGACCCTCTGGAAAAGAGTGGATCTAATCTTTATTTCCAAACCATAGCATGTTGAAATAACAAAGCAAGCTTCAAAGCAAACCTCTCCATTAAAAAAAATTAGTTTGGAGATATTGATATTTGTGTTGCCAATAAAAACTGCAACTGGAGAGTGAAGAAATTAAACAGGTTACGACATTTCATCTACAATTTGGATTCATTTCATTGTAGTTTTGCAATTCCCTAGAGTAATAAAAAAAGAAACCTAATTACAAGACTCTGATGAGGCAAACTGTTAAAATTAAATATCCTGTTTGCGCTGATGAATTTTCCAGCTTCACTTTTGCAATAAATGAACACTACATTCAGGGCTGGGATAGTTTCCCCACTAAAAGTTAAATTACAGCCCTTCTATAAATCCATCCTTTCTGTCAATTAAATCAAACAAACATTGTCTAAGCGCATTAGGAAGAAATACACAATAATTCAATACCAGAGTTAGTCAACAGAGGCTCTTTAATGGGCATAAATTGATGTAATTAAAATAAATCTACTTTACATTTATTTATTTATTTGAGTTGTTGACCTGAAGTCATTAGTGGGATTTGGAATGTGCACTATAACTTTGCTGTGGAATTGTGTAAAAGAATAAACAATGGCCCAAATTCTAGCAGTTTTACCCAATTGAATAGAAGTTTACTCCATTATAGAATGTATAAAATATTACTCAAGATGAATAAGGCTGGCAGAATCTGATCCATAAATAAGTGCAAGGAAGAAAGAGCAACTTTCATCTTTTTCTTTTTGTAGAAAAATAACTTTTCCCTGGCATCATCTTTGGTTTACTTAAAGAAAAGAGAAAAAAACATGCATTTGACTGTTCAGTGTCATAAGCTGTTGATATACAATAAGCCAAACCATTGGTAACTTCCAAGAACAGTGCCCCACCTGGAGGAACAGAAGCCAAATTGCATACAGCAAGCTGTAATTTGTCTGTTCGCTGGAGCCAAATTTAAATCCAGCATGTTACACTAAATGAGCATTTTATCCATTGCAAGAGCTCTCTTTCTCCCTCTCATCATAATACCAAGCTTTTCTTCTGTTTAAAAGTAGAATGTGTGACTCATTTCGGGACTGGAACTAACCAAAGTCAGAAGTGACCAAAAGTCATTAACATTTCACAGCTGTTCTGATGTGAAATGGGCTGGTGTTCCCCATCCAGCTCCTAAGGGATCAGCATTCACAGCATAAAAACATACATCTCACTTGTCACCCTGGACTGTTTGGGCAGAGTCAGGAACGAATGAGCAGAAAGGCTGGACTATACTTAAATGTGGCATCCCCAGATCACAGTGCAGATAACTAGGCAGTGGATGGAGGAAAGTTTCCATTGCCACCACACAGGCTGTATTGCTTGAGCAAAAATGTCTCCCTTTGCCAGTGACTTAAGCCACACATGAAAGGGCAAATCCTATAATTATTGCATTGGTGCAAATGGCCCTCATGCAGTTTTCCTGCACAAACGAATCACCATTACACTCTCTCCTACAGACAAACTACATGGGCAGATGGGTTCCATTATCATGACAAGGGTTATTCATCCACTTCACCATGCACAATGCAGTTCTCTGTGAGCTCCCTGACTGACATGAAAGGGGATTCAGGCACAGGGCAAGGACCAGCCAGAAAAAGAGGATCCCTTGCAACATGGATCCCCTATTCCTTCCCCTCACCCCTATCAACACCACGGTAGGTCCCAGAAGTTAACCTTCCTTTACTTCTGTAGGGGGGATTTTGCCACTCCCTTCCCCATATGTAGTTCTGCATCACTCCACCATAGGCTGGAAAACAGGGAAAGGATTTTGGCTTAAGAGAGTGTCTCTGTTGATTAGGGCCTTTTGCGTGCCCTCTGAATGTCACCCTGGGTGGATAAATAAAGGATTTAGGTCTCAGGGCTGGCAACCTTTCGCAGACAGTGAACACATGCAGCAGTTTAAAAGGGAAAAGAAATGAGAACAACAGGAGCTTCAAACATCCCTTTCAATGCAATGTGTTTTTTGTTTCTGGTAAAGGAAGGTCGAGTACTTAGCAATAAGACAACAAACAGTACTATACCCCATAGTACTATAATTGGCTCTTGCAGAAAGATAAAAACATTTACATCTATTCAAATAAAATTTAATTTTGAGGTCCTACATGTATAAAGAAAGGAATTTATAAGAGTATTTCTCCTGGGGCAGCACAGAGCGCTCTCTCTTACAGTTAGATATGTATGGTTTCAAACGATTTCCATACGCTTTATGATCCAGCTTGTAAATTGGCAGTGTACCAGCCACTGGCTGGTTCTGGATAGACTAGAACGTGCATAATATTGTCTTTAATTCTTCAGGTGCTCCCCTTTTCACACGTAGAAGATGATGGCTGTAAGAAAGACTGACAAAGACATATAGCATGAAAGCACAGGAGTTCATTTAAGGAATACTTTTAGGGTGAAAAGAAAAGGAGGACTTGTGGCACCTTAGAGACTAACAAATTTATTAGACAGGTTTCAGAGTAGCAGCCGTGTTAGTCTGTATTTGCAAAAAGAAAAGGAGTACTTGTGGCACCTTAGAGACTAACAAATTTATTTGAGAATAAACTTTCGTGAGCTACAGCTCACTTCATCGGATGCATTTTAGGGTGAGACTGTTCTGCTCTTTTCAATGTATGATTCGTTATCTTTTCTTCCCCTTCCCCCGTCCTCTGATTTTTCAAGCTCATTATTTCAATTCTACTTTCTCTCGTATCGATTACTCTGAACTTGAACTCACAATGACTCACAGCAGGGGGGCACAGGCAGAATTACCACTGCAGCCTTTCTGCGTAGGGAACCTTTACAATACCGCCTATTCTCTACCAACTTGAAATGCTGGCTTCGTGTGCCTCAAACACACCCTTCTTTCATTCTTTCACCCCAAGGCCAGCAGACCAGGAACACAGTCTTCTCCCACCCATCCCCAGCAAGGTGTGTTGAAAGCAGGAAGGCAGCTGATCACTTGACAGTTGTCATTCCTGAAGCTCATGCACAGTAAATAGAACGGGTGAGACGCAAAGCTCAGGACTGAAGCACTGAAAACAGTTACTAAAACCCATTGTTGCCAATTGATGGTTTGTTGTGGTGGTGGGCGGGAGGGTTGATTTGGTTGTTTTTTTTACATTTGGGAACAAGTGAGTTGTGGAACTGAATATACAATAATGAAGTGCTCTCCAGCCATCTCTCACCGTGCCAGTGCTTAAAGAAGCTGCTCTGCTGACATATAGGCCTAGTCTACACTTAAAAGTTAGGTCATAGAATATCAGGGTTGGAAGGGACCTCAGGAGGTCATCTAGTCCAACCCCCTGCTCAAAGCAGGACCAATCCCCAATTTTTGCCCCAGATCCCTAAATGGCCCCCTCAAGGGTTGAACTCACAATGCTGGGTTTAGGCCGCCAATGCTCAAACCACTGAGCTATCCCTCCCCCAAATATAGCTATGGAGGCAGGCCATTCATCTGGTTTTGAACCAGACAGTCCTGCTTCTAAGATTTGTCTCCTGTCCAGGACTGAGACAAAACCAGAAGTGGTTTTGTCTAGTTTTAGATGGAGATTGTGCTGCTCTGAGCAGCTGCAACTATGTTGACCTAACCCTCAGTGCAGACACAGCAATGTTGATGGAAGAATTTTTCTATCAGCCTAGCTACAGCTGCTAAGAGAGATGGATTAACTCCAGTGATGGACAAAACCCTTCCATTGCTATAGGAAGCATCTACGCTACATGTAGCGCCTGTGGGGTGGACATGGCCTTTCTTTTTGTCCTCAGTAGAGGACTTGCCACAGCTGAGATGTAGAAGCAGGAATTTCTCTTTCCCTCTCCCCTTGGAAACTGTACTTCTTCACATCAACTTTCCTTGGCTAGAAAGGGCTAGCTGGTATTTCCTCCTAACTTGCTCATAGGAGTGATAAGCTAAGAACTGAGCATTCTGGGTCTACATAGCTCCCTGTGCCTGAGATACGGGGAGTGAGGCATGTTGCATGGCAATAGAATGTAGGTCTTTCACTTGCCAGCATCAAGCCCCAAAGTTAATCTAACGCCATTTTAAATTTTGTTGCATCAGGTACTTTTGATTTGTTTTTAAAACAAAACTCTTTCCCGCCAGGCAAAGTACAATACCATGATCTGCTCAGCAAATGGGTATTCAGTCTAAAGCATCTCTTTCACCTGAATCTTCCACTGGAAGTTTCTAAAGAGAACATGGGGGTAACAGAGGAACCAGCCACAGGGCAACAGGAGGAATCAGCAAAGCGACATGCTCAACTAATTGCAAACAACAAAAGTCTGTGTGGCTGTGCAATGAAATAGCTCCTTTGTACGACAGCCTCCCAATGGTGCAGAGTTACAAGATGTCACCAAGTTTCTTAAATGTGTGGCAGAATCCAGTGCTTAATTTGCTTGACCCCCGGCACCTCTTTTACTATTTTTTTTTATTTTCATAACTAACGTGGCAAACCCAGAGGTGCCAGGACTATGAACTGCCAAGTGCAGAGATGCCATGGCTCCGCCCTAGCAAGCCATAGCACACATTAAGCACTGGCAGGATCCCCACTTCCTGTGCTGTCTGCAAAGCCAGAAAGTGATTTACTGGATGTTGCAACAGGCTCAGCAAACTCTCCCCAGCCACAATCCCAAAGTCTTGGTGAACACTTCCTTGGGGACTAACAATACTTTTTGCTTATCTGGGTTCCTTATTTCAAGCAAACGTCTTGGTAATAGAGCAAGGGGAATACTGAATATACAATAATGAAGTCCATGCGTATTCATTCACCTTTAAAAATGAACTGATTTTAGCCATCTTTGGTCCCTTTTGAGTGTTTCTACACTAACCTTTTTTTGCCTAAAATTCAAATTTTTGTCCTCCACGAGGCAGGCCCACAAGTGAAACCGGATCTCAGTCGGGAGATTATTAATTGCTGTCTTAATTTACACAAATGATTAATAATAGTGATATATATGGAATTCATTGACGTGGCTAACATAGCATTTTAATTCCATTTTTACTTTGTTAGTCACTTCTAAACTGTTTTACTGAAGGAGAAGAAAACTTGCCTATTCTTGGTTGGCACATGGCTGCCTTTGACACTTGGCACACAGAGATCAAATTCTTCTCAGGCAATGTGACACATGTATTGTCTTGGGTTAGGTTACATGCCTTCTTTATAACCTTCATGGGATATGACATGTGGAAGTTGGTGACAAAAAATGAGGATTTTTGAAGCTATTTGTGGCAGAAAGATTTCTGAGAACAGCACAGATAACAAACAGCAAAATCTACTCAAAGGAAAAGCACACAGTTCCACCTAGGTCACAGGGCAAATCTGTGAGGTGCCTGCATATATCTGCAAACCTAAACTATTACTATTGATACTGGTTAGCATACTAAGGGTCTAACATGCTGGAGAATCTGGATTTTGTCTCCTGGCCCCTGTCACATGACCTATGTCAAAACGACAAAGGTTGATACTATCAGTATCTATCAGCCCCAAGGCTACTGCTACATTCACAGAGAGGCGTATGCCTCTGAAAGGCCAACCCGAGAATTACAGACCAATCGGCTTAACTTCTGTACCTGGAAAGATAATAGAGCAAATAATAAAGCAATCAATTTGCAAACATCTAGAAGATAATAAGGTGATAAGTAACAGTCAGCATGGATATGTCAAGAACAAATCGTGTGAAAGCAACATAATAGCTTTCTTTGACAGGGTAACAAGCCTTGTGGAAAGGGGGGAAATGGTAGACATGGTATATCTTGACTTTAGCAAATTTATTGATAGTGTCTCACATACCCTTCTCATGAACAAACCAGGGAAATGCAACCTAGATGGAGCTACAATAAGGTGGGTGCAAAACTAGTTGGAAAACTGTTCCCAGAGAGTAGTGATCAGTGGTTCACAGTCATTGTGGAAGGGCATAATGAGTGGGGTCCTGCAGGGATCAGTTCTGGGTCCAGTTTTGATCAATATCTTCAATGATCTGGACAAACTGGAGAAATGGTCTGACGTAAATAGGATGAAATTCAATAAGGACAAATGCAAAGTATTCCACTTAGGAAGAAACAATCAGTTGCACACATACAAAATGGGAAAAGACTACCTAGGAAGGAGTACTGCGGAAAGGGATCTGGGGGTCATAGTGGATCACAAACCAAATACACTGTTGACTCATAACACTGTTGCAAAAAAAGCGAACATCATTCTGGTATGTATTAGGAGGAGTATTGTAAGCAAGACATGAGAAGTAATTCTTCCACTCCACTCTGCACTGATTAGGCCTCAACTGGAGTCCTATGTCCAGTTCTGGGCGCCACATTTCAGGAAGGATGCGGACAAATTTGAGAGAACCCAGAGAAGAGCGACAAAAATGATTAAAGTTCTAGAAAACATGACCTATGATGGAAGATTGAAAAAATTGGGTTTGTTTAGTCTGGAGAAGAGAAGAGTGAGAGCAGACATGATAACAGTTTTCAAGTACATAAAAGATTGTTACAAGGAGGAGGGAGAAAAAATTGTTCTTCTTAACCTCTGGTGATAGGAGAAGAAGCAATGGCTTAAATTGCGGCAAGGGAGGTTTAGGTTGGACATTAGGAAAAAAGTCCTAACTGTCAGGGTGGTTAAGCACTGGAATAAATTGCCTAGGTAGGCTGTGGAATCTCCATCACTGGAGATTTTTAAGAGCAGGTTAGACAAACACCTGTCAGGGAAGGTCTAGATAATACTTAGTCCTACCATGAGTGCAGGGGACTGAACTAGATGACCTCTCCAAGTGCCTTCCAGTCCTATGATTCTATGATTCTAAGTTAAGTTAAAGAGATAAGTGATTCTTTGATTACTTGGAGCTGGGCAAAATGGAGAGCAATGGGTGTGGCCAACCCTAAGCATTCAAAAAATCATTAGATTTTGGCTATTTATTTTAATATCTCAGCTGTTTTTTTAATCTGGGGGGAGAGTCACATTTTCAATCTTTTCTCCACCTTTAGGGCTACAAAATTTCTTTTTTTAAAAAAATGAAAGCTGAGAGTCTCATATAATTACATAACTCCAGGAACTGGGTCCTTAGGTAAAACACCAGCTATCACCAGACTTGCTATAAAATCACGAGAGATGGCAACAATAGCATTCTGGCTTAGGGCAGGATGATTCAGGCCAGTAGGGAGTTGAGGGAAAACATATTCCCCACTCCCCCTACCCCACCCTCCCAGTGCAACTTGTTAATGTTATGAAATTGTAAATGGAAAGCTTCAGTGGATTTGATTTCATATGTTCCCCCAGGTACAATGATGGGTTGTAGACCTTAACAAATTGCCTATTCAAGTGGAAATGCCTTGAGACAATGGGATAGCTGAAGCTAAGAGAACCAGTTTGCTCCAACTTCTCTGCAGGGGGCTGGGTTTTGGAGAGTGGAAAATTCCCAAATGCAGATCAACGAAACCAAAGTGTTGATGCTAGCCTTGAAAACCACAGAGACTTGGTGGCTCAGGGAGACTCACAGAGACACACTGGGAGGGAGAGAGGAAGAGAGGGGCATGGTTTCATAGCAAAAGGATCCTGTTTAACTGTGGGACCAGCCCAGGGCAGGGAAGTAAACTAGCACTGACCTGGAGCAGAGAGAGACTCCATGATTCAGGAAAGAATCCATGACCTGGAAGAGAAAGAGTCTGAATCCAGCAAAGGACTTTACACTAACTCCATAGAATTCTCCAGAGTGGTGATTTGTTTTCAAACTCTATTCACAGTCTATTTGTGTGTCTGTTTGTTGTCACTATCATGTGCCCCCTGAAGCGTTAACTAGAAACCCAGAGTGCACACATGGCTGGTGTTCTGGATAGGTGTGCTTAAGCTCCCAGGGAGTCAGGGGGAGTCAGCACCATTCCTAGAGGCTTAGAGTAGCTGGATCACATGGTCCTATTTCCATGAAGAGGTAACAGATAGAGCACTTCTGTCCCAGAGAAGTGCCAGAGCGTTCAAGGGAAGAGATAGTGTTGCAGCTTACTGAGACCCAGGGACGCTCAGAGCAGGTGTGTCTGGCGTATTGGGATACAACATAGCAATGTAGTGAGTGCTTTACTAGGGCTGTGCGGGTGACAAGCTAAGGGGCAGATCATACCTGCAAGTGAATAGACTATGCCTACTTGTGGCCCAGCTGTGGTGGGATCAGTCCCGCAGCTCTGCTAATTTGGAATCCTTCCCTGTTGTTGTGCTAAGGGAGAACTTCTAGCAGATCTTGTCTTAAAGCTGTACTGATTCCCCAAGGGATAACATCCACATTCTTTTTAGTCCAACATAACCCCTCTGCTCACTGCTGCATGGGAGTGGCACCTCTTCCCAACTCAGATGACAGCTTTTAGAGTCATAAATGTTTCATAAATAGTTTCCTCTCCTCCTGAAAATTATCAACCCACTTCTGCAACCTATTGAAAAAGGAATGTAAAAGAGGCTTTGTTTTTAGAGCCATGTTTTCCACTCATAAGCCAATGCTGAAAATATTTTAAACTCATAACTGCAATCACATTCTGAAATATTAATAAAAGACATCTGAAGCAATTTTAGCCACTCTTAATATTAAGAAAAGTTTTGAAATGGTTACTTGATGCCTATTAGACACTACACTAAATTAGAGAGAAAAGCTGGGTTTCGTAATTTCTTTTAATGGACCCACCTTCTCTTTCTAATATCCTGGGACCAACATGGCTACAACAACACTTAGCAAACGACGCTAAGTTAACATTTCCCAGGAGTTTGCTGCATTTCAAAATAGAACACACAGACCATACTCAACTTTTTAAATATTTCTGCCAGACACAAGGGATTATTTATCCATACTTGCATGCAAATATCTCATGTTACTCTTTAAAAAGCTCTTTAAATAAAGCTTTTCAGGGAAATAGTGCCTGCTACTATTTATGGTACTTGAAACTGGAACTATAAATCTCATCAGTTTCTTTTATTGATTTTAGACAAAATTGCAAATAGAAATTACAGCTGCTGCAAATTAAATGTTTTAATGATTGTGTTTGAAAGCAAATGCAATACTGTCAATAACACAATGAGAAGTGCGCAGAGATGCCATATGACCTTGAGAAATCAGAAACATTTCTGCAGGGAAGCCCCCAGCTACCAGGCTCATACCAGTAGCAATGGATTCCTCATGTATCCTTGACCAAACGTACTCATCCAAGCAAATGGGAGTAATAAGAGGCTTAGAAAACTGGCAGATGGTTTTACATTCGGTTCATGAACGTATAGCAAACTCATATAAAGTCACAGAACAAGCTGGGTGAAATACATACCACTCTATACAGCTTCAATTGAAATATATATTGTGACAGGGCAAGGCCAGATGGCTATGGAAGAGTAGTCTTATTGGGATCCGGGAAGTGGGAACCGCTAAAGGATCCCCCCCAGCCTAAAAGGGGGATCCACAGGACCTAGATGCCCAAAAAATTACGGGGGACAAGTAATGAAATAACAGGGACAGGAGTGCGGTCAAAGGGTCAAACGAAGGGAACTGGACAGGGACACCGAGCAGAGAACCCCGGACAGCGCCCACTGCTCCTCAAAGGCGTCAAGGGAGTCAGAGGACGCCGCCCAGAGGAACTCTGTCCGGATACGTGAACGGACCGAGGATCGGAAATAGGCCCCACAGTCACAGGAGACTCCATCGGCCAACCTCCTCACTCTGGTTTTATAGATGGCCATTTTAGCTAGGGCCAGGAGGAGGTTGACCAGGAGATCCCATGACTTTTTGGGGCCATGGATAGGGAGTGCATAAATGAGAAGGTGAGGGGAGAAGTGCAACCCAAAAGGTAATAAAATATTGGTGAGGAGCCGGAATAGGGGCTGCAGCCTGGCACACTCCAGGTATACATGTGCCAGGGTATCCCTCACGCCGCAAAAGGGGCAGGTGTCTGGGATTGAAGTGAACCGCGCCAAGTACACGCCCGTGCTCACGGCTCTGTGAAAGAGCCGCCAACTGACATCCCTGGCGGGCTTTGGGACTAAGGTGGAATATAGGCTGGCCCACCGGGGCTCCTCACCCTCCAAAGATGGCAGGAGGTCCCACCATTTTGTATCGGGGCGGGACACGAGGGTGAGGGCGTGAAGGGTGTGGAGCACGAGCGTGTATAGATGTTTTCTTGGCGCAGTTTGAAAGCAGACCGGCTGCATCTCGTGCAGCCGGCTTCTAGTAAAGGGGTGAAGGGGTCGGTTGGGTCCACGGGGCAGGGGTCCAATTAAAAGGTCTGGTGGGCCTGGGGTAACGGGTGGGCGGGGTGTGCCCTCATGCAGGACCCGGTCGAGATGAACCCGAGCAGTGGCCTTCACCTCCTGAAGTATGCGCCGGGGAGTAAAAGGTCTGGAAAGCCCCATGCACTGAGCGAGCATCAGGGGATCCAGCCAGTCTCCCCGGTCATAGTCCAGGAGGTCTCCGACTCTTGTGACCTCTGCCAGGATCAACCTCTGGTGCACAGAGCGGGACTCCGCCACCTGCACAAGGAGCTGGGGGTTGTGTAGCAGGGGCTCTGCGAGGAGATCTGCCCCCTCGGTGGCCGCCACGGACCTGGTCGTTGAAAAGAGTTTCCAGGTCCGGAGGAGGTCCTGGTAGAAGACCGGCAGCCCGGAGAGGTCTCACGGAAGACCTCTCAGATGGAGATAAAGGAGCTGCCGGTCGTATCGGAGCCCTCGGAAGCGGCGCAGGAAGGCGTGCGCCAGTATGCTCCATGCCGGACTACCTGCACCATAAAGGAGCCTCTGCAGGATCTGGAGGCGGAAGACATGGACCTGAGTAAGCAGACATTTTAGGCCCTGCCCTCCCTCCTCCAGAGGTAGATGGAGAACCCCTGCAGGGACCCAGTGCAGTCCTGACCAAAAGAACTCCAGAATCGATGTCCGGAGGTTGGTCAGGAAAGCCGGGGCCGGGACCAGGGTGTTGAGCCGGTACCAGAGCATGGACAGGACTAGTTGATTAAGCACTAGCGCTCTCCCTCGAAGGGAGAGGCACCGGAGTAGTCCTGTCCATTTCCGGAGCCGCTCTATCACCCCGCCCTCTAAATTCTGCCAGTTCTCCGGCGGAGAGGGATGCGTGGCAGAAAGGTAAAAGCCCAGATAGAGCAGTGGACCCGTGCTCCACAGGATGGCCTAAAGCGCGGGTGGAAGGGAGCTCGCCTGCCGCCAGTCCCCTACCACCAAGCCAGAGCTCTTGACCCAGTTGACCCGCGCAGAGGAGGCTGCCGAATAGATGGCCTGGCAAGCCTCCACCCGCACCAAGTCACCCGGGTCCTGGACCACGAGGAGCACGTCATCAGCGTATGCCGACAGGACCAGCCGCAGCTCCAGCTCCCGCAGCACCAACCCTGTCAACCTCCTTCAGAGGAGACAGAGGAAGGGCTCGATCGCTAGAGCGTACAGCTGGCCTGAGAGGGGGCACCCCTGCCGTACTCCTCGCCCGAAGCTGACCGGTTCGGTCAGGGTCCAGTTGAGCCTGACCAGACACTCTGCAGAAGCGTACAGCACCTGGAGAAAATTCACAAACCTGGGTCTGAATCCAAACGCCTGCAGAGTGCTCAGGAGATACCCGTGATCCACCCTGTCAAACGCCTTCTCCTGATCTAAGGACAGGAGGGCAAACGACAGACCATCCCTACACCCAAGTTCCAATAGGTCCCGGACCAGATATAGGTTGTCGAAGATGCTGCGGCCTGGGATGGTGTAGGTCTGGTCTGGGTGGACCACGTCCGCCAGCACGGACCCTAGCCGCAGGGAGATGGCTTTTGCCACGATTTTGTAGTCCATGCTGAGGAGCGAGACGGGACGCCAATTTCGTAAATCGCGGAGGTCCCCCTTCTTCGGCAATAAGGCGAGCACGGCTCGCCTGCACGAAAGAGGGAGGACCCCGCTCTGCAAAGACTCGGCCCAGACGGTGACTAGGTCTGGGCCCAGGACGTCCCAGAACACGCGGTAGAACTCCACGGTCAGCCCGTCCATGCCCGGAGATTTATTGGTGGGCATGCGATGGAGGGCGTCCGAAAACTCGGCCAGAGTGAGAGGTAGCTCTAGCCGGTCTCGGTCGCCCACGCTGACCGTCGGGAGCTCCTCCCAAAGCACTCTGCAAGCGTTAGGATCGGTTGGATCCGGGGAGAATAGGCTTGCATAGAAGGCTCTCGCCCTCTCGCACATCTCCACAGGATCCGTGAGGGGGGTGCCATCTTCTGCCAGTAGGCAGATGATATGTTTCTTAGCCCCCCTCTTTTTCTCCAGGGTGTAGAAGAAGCGGGAGCCGCAATCCATCTCCCGAAGGAGACGGATGCGGGATCGAACAAAGGCACCCCGGGCCCGATGTTCCTCGAGGGTCCGGAGCTCCTCCCCCTTCTCCCGGCACGCTCCGCAGAGGGGTGGATCCTCGGGGCTGGCAGCCAGAAACCTCTCCAGCTCTAAGACCTCCTGTTCCAACTGCTCTATCACCGCATACCTCCGTCGGCTGGCGCCCCGGGTGTAGTCACGGCAGAAGAGCCGGGCGCGCACATTCCCTAAGTACCACCACCGCCGCGCCGAGGGAAAGGCACGCCGCTGCCCTTGCCAGGCCAGCCAGAACTCCCGAAAGGACGCCACGAAGCCCGCATCCTCCAGCAAGCTGTTGTTAAAATGCCAATAGGCCGGCCCCGGCCTCTCCGCGCAGAGGGAGGCTGTCATGGTGGCTATATGATGGTCAGAAAATGGGGCTGGCTGGATGCTGGAGGAGTGGGCTCGTGAAAGATGAAAGCGTGATAAATAAATGCGATCCAACCAGGAGTGGCGCGACCGATGGGCCTCCACCCGGACAAAGGTGAACGTGGAAGTGTCATCCGGGTGGTGGTCGCGCTAGACGTCCACCAGGGAGTGGTGTTCGACTATCTCCTGGAGGACGGCGACGGCGGCCGGGCTCTGCTCGGTCCCAAGCAGTCCCGCTCCTCAAGGGTGATGTTAAAGTCCCCTCCCAGGACCAGGCACTCATGAGGATCCAAGCCGAGGAAGGCGGATGCCTGCTGATAGAATTGCAGCCACTCCGGGCTCGCTGCTGGGGCATAGATATTGACGAGGTTGACTACCAGCCCCTCCATGCGGACCCGGAGGTGCAGCAGGCGACCCGGCACAACCTCGGTGACCCCCAGCACCTCGGGCCGTAGGTCGGGGGAGAACAGGGTCGCCACTCCAGCCGTACAAACTGTGAGGTGGCTAAAGTAGACCCTCTCTCCCCAATCCAGCCGCCAGCTGTCTTCAGCGGTCGGATCCGTATGGGTCTCCTGCAGGAAAACGACAGAGTACCTCCCCTCTCGAAGGAAGGAGAGCACCTGGGACCTGCGGAGACCCATCCTACAGCCACGGGTGTTCAATGTTGCGATGGTAAAGGGTGCCATGAGGAGGGCTGGGGGGATCCTCGTCGGCAGGCATGCTCGTGGCTCCCGGTGGGCCGTGCAGCAGTCCGTGACCCACCCCGTAGGTGAGTAAGGAGTCACGGAAGAGGCGGACCCGCTGGTAGGCCGCGGCGCCCTGCCTCCCGGTCCTTTTACCCTCCCCCATGAGGGCTCTTGCGGCCCGGAGGATATGATTAAAGTCCCCCCATCGCTGGAGGGCAAGCTGGACTTTGTTGCAGGAGCCACGGACGTCTTCTAGAAACTCCCGCAACTCCTCTCGCAGCGCATGGGGGGCTGGGGTTATGGTCTGGTTATTCCCCGACTGGGTCTTTGGTACAGCCCCATGGCCCACCGAGATGGGCAGACAGGGTGCGGACCCCCGACGGGGCTCCTGATGGGTTGACCTGAATGCTGGGGCGATAGGGGGCGGCAGAGGGAGGATAGCAGCCCCTGGTGGGTCGGGACGGGTAAACACAAAGGCCACTCCCTGGGAGTCATCTGTTGGAAAGGGGAAGGAGACAGTCCTAGGGGTGGCAATAATATCTCGGGAGGTGGGCGGGATAAGGGCAGGGGCAGGGGTAGAGGTGAGAGTCTGGGTCGGGAGAGGGCTCTCACTGATGCCGGGCGCAAGCTCTCTGGTGGATTTGGCAGCCACGGCATCAGGAGGTGGACTTTCTTCTGTAGGGTCCTCTCCCAGGAAGGAGGTCAAATGCTCCTCACCAGCGAGGGATGCCCCTGGTGGCTCAGGTTCCAGCCGCGTGGCACTGGCCGTCGCCTCAACTGGCTCGGCGGCTCTCAGCAGGGTGCCCTCTGCAGCCAGGTTGATGGAGGGGCTCCTCGGAGGTGGGAGCAGAAGCAACGGTTAGGGGGAGGGAACATGGGGAAAGGGGGGCTGGAGTGAAGTCGCCCAGATCGAGGCCCGCTGGCATAGGATCATCCTCCCCCTGGGTGACCGGGGTCAGACCCAGGGCCTCGATCTCCTCATATATAGACGGTAAATTGTTTTCCGCTACCCCGGGATTCTCCCCGCCGGCACCTGACGCGACGGTTGCTTCGGGGCACACTGGGGTTTCAGATGGTGCCTCGGGGGTCTTGGAGGAGAGGGACTCCCTTGGAGGGGAGATACTGCCTTCCAGTGCTGCCACGTCTTCCCCAGCCGGCTCTGGTGGATGGAACACACCCGTGGGTAGAGCGGAAGGCTCGGCATCAGTGCCCCCCTTCCTGGTCTTCCGGGGGGCCTCCGCATCAGATGGGAGGAGCGGAGCTCGAGCCTTCCGCTTGCCCCGCTTCCCCTGGACTAGGGCCCAGCCCTCCATGGCATCATCCAGGGGCTGGCTAGCAGGGGTTGTGTCAGGGGGCAGAGGCGATGGCTCAGGGACTCGAGGGGGTAACGGTGGGGCAGCACAAGGGAGGGAAGATTCCCCTTGGGGCGGGCCCTCTCCCATGCTTGGCGGTGTCTCTGCCGCACCCTCCTCCACAGGCCCCGCCAGATTGCAAACAGCGTGGGCGGGGTTCTCCCACTCGTCTGGGCATAGTTGGGGGGTGCCCCTTGGGCCTGAGCGGGAGCAATGGTGGACTGGGAAGGAGGAGGGGTGGTTTCGGGCGCCGGGCAGCCAGGGGTGTCGGCGATGATGGGGCCGGTGCCCTGCCGGGGCTCGGGGGTTCTGGATGCCTGTCCTTGCCGGGCCAGGGAGCAGTCCCTCTGGACGTGCCCCATTGCCTGGCAGAGGTAGCACCGGGCCTCCCCCGTGGAGTAATGCACCCGGTAACGGGCCCCCTGGTAGGGGACTAGGAAGGACCCCTTCAGCGCCTCTCCGTCACGCGCCGCCGGTGGCAGTTGAAGCTGCACTTGTCGGCGGAACGAGAGGACGCGACGGAGGGCGGGGTCTTTGCAGCCCAACGGGAGAGGGCTGATGACAGAGATGGGCTTCCCCAAGGTAGAAAGGGCGGGTAACAGGGCAGCATTGGGCAGAAAGGGAGGGACGGAGGTCAGGACCAGGCGGACGCCCAGGTCCTCTAGCGGCTCTAAGGGGACGAACACGCCCCTCACCGCCAGGCCCTTCTCCACCGCCTCCTGGGCGGCGGCCTCCGATGTTAAGAAGAAGACGACCTTGCCATACATTTTGGAGGCCGCCACAATGGCCGTGGGCCCCACCACCCTCGCCAATGCCCGTACATAGGTCTCCACGTGGGGCGAGGTGGGCACCAGGAGGCAACGGATGCCGTGCTTCCTGGTCATGGTGGGAAAGGGGCCCCGGCCGCTATATATGGTAGTGGAGGCGGTGGGCGGGAGAGATGACGTAGCGGCAGGTGGGGGGGCTGCCGCCACCTGGGCGTATGCTCTGGGGACCGGGGGAGGGAAACCTGCAGAGCTGGTGGAGGGAACAGAAGGGAGGGGCGCCCCAGCTGAAGATGGGACCGGGGCATTGGGGGCAGCCCCTGCCATGGAGGGCCTGGTCTTCTTAGTGGGGCCCTTCCCCTTCTTCTTCCCCTTCCCCCTGAATCTGAGGGGGGGAGAGACGTGGCAGCAGTGAAGGTCACCCCAATGCCCGTCGCTGCTGGTGCCCCAGCGGAGGCGATGGCAGATGGTTCGGCAGTGGAGGTAGAAGCTTGGGGGGGTGACGGAGGGGTAGGCGGGGGGGGGAACTCGGGCTGCTGGAGGGGTCCCACCCGTCTCACCCCCCGCCATCATTAGCAAGGAGGGAAGGGGGGACACCAGAAGGAGGAGGGGAGTGGGGAAGCAGGTCGACCACTCCTCCCCGCTAGGCTGCAGGCAGGGGAGGAGGGCGCCAAAAGTGGTGGGCTGGACGGGGGGCAATCGGGGTTAGGGGTCAGTCACCAACACAAGGTGGAATTCCGGCTCCTCTTGGTGCACTAGGGGAGGGGGGGATACAACAACATTGCGGGTGCAGTGAAGAGGGTTGCAACTAAAATGGGGAATTGCACAAGCGCATGGGAGGGGGCATGGGCACACGGAGCGAGGGGCTAAGCGGTCTGGAGGTACAACAGGGAAACCAAGGGGCTAGCTTCAGAGGCTGGGGCGGGGCAAACAAACAAAGGCTGCAGAAGGAAATGGGCGGGGCAGGCAAACAAACTGAAGCTAGTTAGGGGGGCTGGGATAAAAGGGAGGGCAAAGCCACAAGTGGCAAATAGGGCAGGTAGTAAAGGGCAAAGCTGGGGGGTAGGCAGTCGGGGGGGCACATGTGCGCACGTGCACTTGCACAAGTCTTTTTTTTTAAGCTGGCTGCTGCTTCTGGCCCAAAGGGTGGAAATAGGGCGTGGCAAGTCAAAGCAAGCAGCTGAGTCCAGAGGCAGGAGCTGAGGCAGATGGTATAGAGCCAGTGGGGGTGGTGGAGGGGGCAGCGGTGGTGGTAGCAGTGGTGGGGGTTGGGGGGGACACACAGATGGATTGGGGGGCAGCTCCACGCCACACCCCCTGTGTCCCTGGAAACACAGTCAAGACCCCCACCACAAGAGCACAGTTTGAAAATTACTCAGTCTTAGGCCCCCTCCACGGTGGTCTGCAAAGTCTCTAGGTGCTCCCCCACTCTTCTGCTCCTCCTCAGGCTTCAGCAGCTCCAGGTAGCAGACTCCACAGCAGCAGCAGCAGCTCCAGGAACTCCAGGTGGTGGTCCAGGCAGGCAGAAAGGACCCCTCTCAGGTGGTGGTGGTGGTATCCACAACAGCAGTGGCTGGGGTCCCTCACTCCTCCTCTCTGGGGAGTGGGCTAGCAGCCCCCCCCCCCGGGGTTGCAGTTGGAGCAGTAGCTGCACCCGAGAGTGGGGGATCTAGCAGCTAAGTAGCAGAGAATGGGGGGTGTCTGGCCCCGCCAGGGGAGAAGCTGGAGCAGCAGGGAGAGCTTAGGGCCTAGCAGCAGCAGGAGTAGCAGCTTCCCACCTTCCTCCAAGCTAGAAGGCTATGGGAGAGCAGTGGAAGGGAGAGAGATTCGCTCCAGGCTAAACAAATCCCTGGTACTAGGATAAGTGAAATGGCAGCTGCTCCAGGTCAATTAAGACACCTGGGGCCAATTAAGAACGTTCCAGAAGGCAGGGAGAAGGCTAGGTTGATTGGGATAACTGAAGCCAATCAGGGGCTGGCTGAAACTAGTTAAAAGCCTCCCAGTCAGTCAGGTGGGTGTGCATGTCAGGAGCTGTGGGAAGAAGTTGCGCTGTTGGAGAGGCTGAGTAGTACACACCATATCAGGCACAAGGAAGGAGGCCCTGAGGTAAGGGTGAAGTGGAGCTTGAGGAAGTGAGGGCTGCTGTGGGGGAAGTAGCCCAGGGAATTGTACAGGTCATGTTTCTAAAAGGTCAGCTACCATAACTGATACTATTAGGGTCCCTGGGCTGGAGCCTGGAGTAGAGGGGGGGCTTGGGCTCCCCCCCACCTTTGCCCCGATTAATCACTGAGACTGGGAGACAACAGAGACTATGCAAGGAAGGATAACTTCTCCTCACCTCCCTCGCTGGCTTATGATGAAAATGGCTCAGTAGACTGTGACCCTTGTCTCTAGAGAAAGAAGGGTTAAGTGGAGGGTCACAGTGAGCCTCTGAGGCTAGCGAAATCTGCCAGGAAACGCGGGACCCACAAAGGCAAGGACAGAGCTTTGTCACAACTGGTGTCAGGAGTGGGATTCCGTTCACAGCATGGCGGAAGAAAGAGGTTTTCTTTAAAAAAAAAAAAAAGTGTACTGGGGGTTTGGATTTTTTTTTGTTTTGGTTTTTGTTTGTTTGCTTTGTACCACAATGGAGGAGGCAATAAGAGCTCCTGTATAAGCCACGACAGCCCAGCAGGAGGCCACCCGGAATTCCGGCAATGGCACAACAGGAGTCTATGCGGCTACAGCAGGAATCTAATTAATTATTGATGAGCCAGGCGACCCAAGATCGTGCCCTCTTGAGAGAGATGGTGGACCAGCTGAGGATCCTCACCACCCAGGCCCAGGGGTCCAACAGGACACAAACCCTGAGGGCCCCTGGTTGTCTGCCAAATATGAAGTCAAGAGATGACATAGAGGCATATCTCCTCTCATTCAAAAGGACTGCTCAGCATGAGGTGTGGCCCCAGGAGCAGTGGGCCAGCATCCTGTGTGGAGAGGTCCAGAAGGCCTACTTTGACTTGCCTGCCACAGATGCCACTGACTATACCCATCTGAAGGCAGAGATCCTAGCACAAGCATGGGTAACAGCAGCGGTCAGGGCCCAGAGCTTCCATGAGTGGAAATACCAGGAGAACAAACCCCCGAGGTCCCAGCTATTCGACCTCAGACACCTCGCACGGAAGTGGTTACAGCCCAAGGTGTGCAGGCCGGAAGAGATTTTGGAAACCCTGGTCATAGACCATTACATGCGGGGACTGCCACCAAATCTCCGCAAATGGGTAGACCAGAACAATCCGTCCACATATGATGAGATGATAACACTGGTAGAAAGACGGATGACAGCAAGGGGACTGACCCAACTACCTAAGGAAGGCCCCTTTCGAAGCAAGCACCCAACCCCAACCCTGGAAGGTTGGGCAGCCAAACCCCCGGGGAGTCCTAGGTGGAAGAAGGGGGGGCCGAAAACCAGCAGGGACCCCAGAAGGAAGGGATTGGCCTGAGTGGGGGGAGCCCCAGGACTAAACCCCCTAACCCCTGGGATAGGGGAGTGATTAAAAGCAATTATAGATGCTATGCATGTGGGGAGTGGGGACACATAGCAGAACAGTATCCCAGCACTGAGGAGCCTATGCAATGTAACTTGGGGGATTGGGAGGTCCCATGCTCCCTTATCCACTTTGTGGGGGTCGCATTAGCCCCGCATAATTACACCAGGCAAGTGAGGATAAATGGAGCAGAGACTACAGCGCTTGTGGACTCTGGGAGTGCTATCACTCTCATATCGGGTAAGCTGGTAAAAAATAGTCAGCTGCTACAAGCCAAACGTGTAGCAGCGATGTGTGTGGATGGGGCCGTGAGCCATTACTCCACCATCCCAGTGGACATAGAGGTTCAGGGAAATCCCTTTGAGGTGACTGTGGGCGTAGTTCCTAAACTCCCATATCCTGTAGTCATTGGGAGGGACTATCCAGGGTTTGATAATTTACTCCCCCCGGAGAGGCTGGAGGGAGGTGGGGGCCCTGAGGACAGCGACTCATCACCGGGGGAATGTCAACCCCCAATGTTTGCTGAGATTTCTCAGGATCTGTTCTCAGCCCCCCCGAAAGACCCAGAAGACAAAAAAGAAGAGGAAGGCCGCGAAGGCCTTGGGAACCCGGATCCTGACCCAGGGCCAGAAAACCTCCCTAGTAGGCAGATGGACGTGAGCAGCCCACAGAGAATCTTCCACCACAGAAGGTGAGCCAGAAGCTGCCCCCAGCCATGACAGCGGCAAGCCATTGGAAGAAGCAGAAGCTGGCCCCTGGGAGCTTGGGCAGGTTAGTCCTGGGAGAAAGACTTTTGGGCAGGACCAGGTGGAGGACCCCAGATATGATAACGCCAGGAAAGAGGTGGCCGAGATTGATGGGATACCCGTGGATGGGAAGGTCCGGGGTCCCAGACCTTACTTTATAGTGAAGAAAGATCTCCTGTACTGCGTGATGCAAATGCAGGAGCAAGAGATACAACAACTTCTGGTGCCACGAAAACATCAAAAAGCCATATTGAGTCTCTCCCACAATCACCTGTTTGGAGGACACCTAGGGGTAGAGAAAACCCAGGCATGGATCGTGTGGCGGTTCTTCTGGCCAGGAGTACATGAAGATGTCCGGCGATACTGCACCTCTTGTCCAGAGTGTCAGTTACATAGCCCTCGCCCGCACTTGCGGGCTCCTTTGGTAGCTCTTCCAATAATAGAGGTTCCTTTTGAATGGATAGCCATGGCTCTGGTAGGGCCCCTAGAGAAGACAGCTCGGGGCCATCAACATGTGCTTGTTGTATTGGACTATGCAACTCGGTACCTGGAAGCTGTTCCCCTGAGCAACACAGCTTCCAAGACAATAGCTAAGGAGCTAGTACAGATCTTTGCCGGGGTTGGGCTACCCAAGGAGATATTGACTGATCAAAGGACACCTTTCATGTCCAAGTTGATGAAAGATCTCTGTTCATTGCTCCATGCACAAGCCCTATGGACCTCTGTATACCACCCGCAAATAGATGGCCTTGTGGAAAGGTTCAATAGGACCCTCAAGGCCATGATCAGGAAAGTGGTGAGCCGGGATGGGAAAGACTGGGATACCCTATTGCCTTACCTCATGTTTGCCATCTGGGAGGTTAAGCAAGCCTCTATGGGTTTCTCTCCATTCGAACTACTATATGGGCACCACCCTCAAGGCATATTGGATATATCCAGAGAAGCCTGGGAAGAGGAGCCAAATCCCAGAAGGAACATAGTTGATGCAGTACTGCTCACCTTAAGGCGGGCTGGCCTCACTGCTAATCCCACTAAATGCGCCATAGGGCTAGCAGAGGCTAGGCACCTGGGATATATTATGGGAAGGGGCATAGTGAAGCCCCAAGAGAATAAGCTAGAGGCAATTCAAAACTGGCCCCGGCCGACCAGAAAGAAGCAGTTCCGTGAATTCCTAGGTGTGGTAGGCTACTACCAATGGTTTATTCCCCACTTCGCCACTAGGGCAAGTCCCCTAATGGACCTGGTAAAGGCCCAAGGTCCAGACATGGTAAAGTGGACCAACGCAGCAGAGGGGGCATTTACAGACCTTTGGACTGCCCTCTGTAATGACCTTGTACTCATAGCCCCGGACTTTAACAGGGAATTTGTTTTACAAACAGACGCTTCCAAGGTGGGGTTGGGAGCAGTTCTGTTGCAAATGGTGAGAGAAGAGGAACACCCAATCCTCTACCTAAGCAGAAAGCTTCTCCCAAGAGAACAGAAATATGCAGTAGTCAAGAGAGAATGCCTTGCTGTCAAATGGGCTATGGAGACATTGCGTTATTACCTCTTAGGCCAGCGATTTACTCTTGTGATGGACCATGCACCCCTCCAGTGGATGCAGCAGAATAAGGAAAAGAATGCAAGGGTCACCAGGTGGCTCTTATCCCTCCAACCATTCCAGTTCCGCATACGGCACAGGGCTGGATGCCACCATAGCAACGCTGATGGTCTGTTACGAGCATACTGCCTGGCGTCCCAAGTTGCCCAACTCTATGGTGTTGAGCAGAGTGGTGGGATATGTGATGGAGAAAGGCCAGATGGCTATGGAAGAGTAGTGGGAGATAGCTATATTAGCTCCAGGCTAAACAAATCCCTAGTACCAGGATAAGTGAAATGGCAGCTGCTCCAGGTCAATTAAGACACCTGGGGCCAATTAAGAACTTTCCAGAAGGCAGGGAGAAGGCTAGGTTGATTGGGACAACTGAAGGCAATCAGGGGCTGGCTGAAACTAGTTAATAGCCTCCCAGTCAGTCAGGTGGGTGTGCATGTCAGGAGCTGTGGGAAGAAGTTGCGCTGTTGGAGAGGCTGAGTAGTACACACCATATCAGGCACAAGGAAGGAGGCCCTGAGTTAAGAGTGAAGTGGAGCTTGAGGAAGTGAGGGCTGCTGTGGGGGAAGTAGCCCAGGGAATTGTACAGGTCATGTTTCTAAAAGGTCAGCTACCATAACTGATACTATTAGGGTCCCTGGGCTGGAGCCCGGAGTAGAGGGTGGGCCCAGGTTCCCCTCCCCCCCACTTTTGCCCCTGATTAATCACTGAGACAACAGAGACTATTCAAGGAAGGATAACTTCACCTCACCTCCCTCACTGGCTTATGATGAAAATGGCTCAGTAGACTGTGACCCTTGTCTCTAGAGAAAGAAGGGTTACGTGGAGGGTCATAGTGAGCCTCTGAGGCTAGCGAAATCTGCCTGGAAACACGGGACCCACGGAGGCAAGGACAGAGCTTTGTTACAATATATAGAGAGAGACTGACTGTCCCACCAGTTTTCTTCTTTTATAATCTCAGTAAAACACATCGACCAAAGGGTCATGATTTAGAAGGGCAAATATCAAATGAGTGTGCTTCAGGCAGGATACATTTCTAATGACGGGGCTTCTGTTTCACAAAGCAGTGTAATCATCACTTTTCTGCATGACTGAGACTTAGACCCTTGTGCACAAAGGTATCTGTTTACCAGGTCATGAAATTGCATGTATAATAGCAGTGACCTTTTTTTGCACCTGATGAAACTGTAAAACATTTCATTTTGTTGTCTACTGAGTTTTGAGAAAAGGACACTGATGGGAATAGGAATGCTGCCCTCCCCCAAATCTCCACTTTTGCACATATATTTTTATGATCTGGGGGCACACACCCTTCCGTCTCTCAGGATGTGCTGCTTCTCTGTGTTACAGGTACGTTAACATCTGGAGTAACTAATATTGTATCGAAAAGGAGTACTTTGTACATAGTCCATTATAGTTTTGTAAAAAGGGTGAGCATAGGGATACAGACTGTCACAATGGTTTCTACTCCCAAGGCATGGGAGGCCCTTTGGTGGGGCTTTGCAGAGTGAGCCCTCTCCTCCATTCAGACCCCAGCAGTGGCTCCTCTCCCATGCAGCTGGCTGGGCTCAGCCCCCTGCTTTGGGCACTGTTATCTGGCTTCTGGCACATGGGGTCTCAGTGCTACTCATGTTTGGCCTAGCTCCCAACAGTGCTGGTGGTGGTGGTTGTGGACAAATTTGATTGAGTGATACTATGGCCAGGTCATAATGCAACTCAGTGAAATTTGGTCCAGCTGCCCCAAACGTTCAGACTGATCCTTGATTAAATGATCTGGGTGAAAGTGAGCAATGCATTTGGGATTTGGGATGGAATTGTTCTCTGCTGTAGATCACCCAAGCTAATGTGATGGTGGGTGGGAGGAGAACACTTTCCCTGAGATCATTCTGCAGCGATTGTCTGGTGGACACAGCAGCTGCAACAAAGGGTCCTACAATGGTTGTAGATGAGCTCATGGCAGCACTAGTGATAAATAGCATGCAGGCAATTGCCCAGTTCAGGTTAAATGCCCTTTCATGGTGTACTTGGGCTACAAAGACTGATGTGTTTGCTATTAATGCTGCAACTTGATAGACAGGCGTCCCTGTAGTATAGAAAGTGAGGGAGGCAGAACTGGTCCTGTAGTAGGTGCTGCATGAGAAGCCTATGGTAGCGTGGGTCTTTAGAGGACCACGATCTCAAGGTGGGCATAGGCAATAGAACGAGGCCCTGAGATACATGGGGGATGAACCTGGATATCCTGCTGTATCCTCAGCCTCCATGTGGTTCCTGGGCTGTATTCCTCTCCTCCAAGGCCTGGAAATCATCTTCTTTGAGAGAAGAAAGCTGCTAACCTGAGTTCAAATCCAAAGAGTTTTCCATGGTGAAGGGGAAAACTCAGCCTTTGGATTCACATCCACGAACACAGTCATGCAGGGAAAGGTGCAGGGAAACAAATGATGAAAGTCCCATTGAGCATGGTGAAGTATTTCAGAAAGTCCTTCAGAGTTTTAATTACTCTCTTTGCAGTGAGCAATGCCAAAGGCAAAAGGAATCTTTTCCAGGACAACAGGATGTTACTATTTATGGACCTGCAGGAGAAACAGAGCTGAAGTAATTAGATACACAAAGGTTTTAATAAATGAATTTAATTATTGCGAGAGGTACCAGATTGGAAGCCCTGGAGACTGAAAGCTCTTCTTGTCCGCAAAGCACATACAAGCACTGAGTGAGAAGAGTAAAAACCTTCCTACAGTACGACTTATTGTGACTTGCAAAGACCACTATTAAGGGTATTCGATTCACATCCACTCAGTTCTTGGTCTTTGCTGAGACTACCAATGGTGGGGCTGAGCTGTCTACATTGCAATAAAATACCTGTGGCTGGCCTGGGTCCGCTGACTCAGGCTCACAGGACTTGGGTTGTTGGGCTATAAAATTTCAGTGCAGATGTCCAGGCTTGGGCTGGAGCCTGGGATCTTAGACCTTCCATCTCTTCCTCCTGCCCCCACTATGGGACCCCAGAACCCCAGCTTCAGTCTGAGCTCAAAATCCCAGTAGCTCCAATGGACTTTGGATCAGGCTGTCTAGAGGAACCAATTACCAACCCCCTCAGACACCTCAGGCCCTATAACTTTGGTGATTTTGTAATTCATTTACCTCAAGTCATTTTGGTTAATTTTCTTAATGTCCTGTTTGGACAGCGACCACTTTATTTATCTTGGGCTTTATCAGGCTCCAGAGCTGCGGGGCTCATGAGGCACCGAGGGCTGGGAAGCTGAGCAGCTGCAGAGTCTGTCCCTGACATGGAAGTCAGGCAGTGTTTTAGAATGAAAGGCTGAGGAAATGAAATACTAGCAGCATTCCACCGCTCACACGGCACACTCCGTCGCTCTTGCAGCTGTGGAGAGTGTGACTCCTCCTGTCAAATATGCAGAGCAGGCTATTGGGTTTCCAGCACAAAATCCCATTGTAGAGGAGGGAGGGAGAAATCTGGTCTTGACATTCCACCACATGTGCTCTGGAAATTTTAAATTCTTGTTCCCACAATCATCCCAGGCTTGGATTGTCCCAGAGCTGAGATTTAATACTTTCCAATGGCCTCCATTTCCTGGTGTGGCACAGAAACCAATGGATCTTCTCAACCTATTAGAGCACTGTATTGAGTACATTAAGTCACAAATAACACTTTTTTTTTTTAGCTTGGTCAGAGAGTCGATATGATGAGTATTCAAAACCTACGGTTAGTAATTCCACAATCAGAGCTTTAAGGTGGTATGAACCATGGGTGATTCTAAAGAGCTGTAACTCTAGAAGGAGACATGACATGAATTACTGAATTTCCATAATTCTCCAGCTCTTCAGGTATTTTCACTGAAGAATATATTCAAATACAGTATTTTGTGCCTAATTAGGCAAATTAAAATGCCGAAAGATGAGAGTTGAATGGGTTTTTAAATGTCTGCTCTCACTGGGTATCTGGGGCTAGCATACAAATCCACTGGCTCATCGGGTAACCAGATCCACCAAATTGCCTAGGTTTACAAAAAGTCACCTCCCATTAGCATTCTGTACCATTGCCTCAGCATATAGCACAGGAAAGAAAGAATCACGTTTGGGGGAAATTGTGAGGTGGCAAACAATGTGTTCAAAGCATTTGCTGTGGATGTTCTCAGGTTGCCTTCCTTATTCTCTGTGGCCACTCACTGAGCTGCTCACATGTGGGTTGCCCAGACAGCTAGCAACACCATGTTTTCAGCTGTGCCTATCTGGCATACAGGTGCCTGACTATGTGTTCGCTGATTTACTTTTTGCTCACTCAACAACTAGGGTTTGGTTAGGTGTGGAGGGGACACTCAGCCACTGTTTCAAGGAGACAAAGGAAGATTTGTTCATAGCCACCAACAAAGATGATGAGAATAAAGCTCATCCAGGTGTGCTTGAATCAGGATCACTACCTACATTGGGGTCCACAAAGACACACCTTAGCTAATACTCTTTGAATCCATTATTGGCTTCTTCACTGCTCACCAACAAAGACTCCTTGGATTGCAAATAGATATTGATGGCATCACTTGCTGTAAATTCTTTAGTTCTTATTGTTGCTAAAACTCTTGCCCTTGCTTTATAGTGGGGTGTAAGGTTGGACAGTGAAGCCTCGGTGTTTAGCAGTCCTGTGACTGACACCATAGGCTGCAAGTAAGCATTAACACTTGTTGGTATTTTGACAGAAGGAACCCCAGTGATCCCGGCATGGAGCACTGATAATTGTGGTGGGAGCTGTTTACCCCTTTCACCCCACTTTTATTGAGCAACCAGACAAATGTGACTGTGAACAAGAATCAAATGTGTGACCATTGCTGACATTCTGCTTTATGAGTTCCCTTCTAACATTCTGCCTGACGTTCTTCAGAGCAATCGTTACCATGGACTGTATGCTGGAGAGATTACATTTCACTGGCTGGCTCTGAGCAGTTAGAACTCCTACTGCGGGTCGCATTAGAAGCTTATTACCAAAGCAGCATTTTTGTGTGTGGTTGCATTGTAAGAGAGATATAAGTTACAGTGTGCCTCAAACTGGTTATTGTTAAACCATATGGTATTGGGAACAAGTAATGATGGTGTGTTGAAAGTCTAGTGCATAATGGTTGTAACTAATACCTGCAATGTACAGTGTGGTAACTACAGGGGAGAGATCAAGAGGTTGCTGAGCACATATGAAATGAAAAGTAATTGAGGGAGAAGTACAGAGTGACGCAAAAGCCTTTACCAGACCTCAGTCTGTTCTGTAAGCTGATGCACTTCCTAACAGGAATATAATACATAGAAACTATCTCTGTTTATTTGAGAGTATGGAGAAGTTCACATTCAGCTTAGGTGTATTCCATCCAACAAACCCAGGGCTATGTTTCCAGGGACTGCTACAGCTTCTGCCATCAGTTGAGGTACAATGACTCACGTAGCTTCCTGCCATGCACGGAAAAGAAATTTGTGCCCAAACCTCCCTGACAGCAGCACTATGGAAGTTTCTGACACCACTGAAGCTAGTGAGCAATGCAAATCCCTAGCAACTCAGTGAAGAAAGGATATGGGGATGGTGCTGTCTAACCATTGTGCAGAGCTTTTTGCTTTAATATTTTCACCTCTGGTGAAAACTTTACATCTTACCCTTATCTCTTCACCTTCCTTCTCCCTTCGGGAACCTTCCTTGCTAGCTTTAATGCTTACTGCTATGCAGATGACACCTAACCCTATATCTCTCTTTTCTTACTCTTTGATGCTGTATAACAATTCTATTTGCCTTTATTCTTTTAACTTTTGCCTACATCATGAATTCCTACCTCTGAATGCTTGAAAGAATAAATTCTTCCTTCCAGGGAGAACAAAAAAGTGCATTTTGTATCTGATGTCCTTGAATTTGCTATCACATTTCCGTTCAGACCTTAACTTTGTTCCTGGGGGCCAGGTATCTTGAATTCATCCCCAGTCTCAGTTCCACAACTCCATCTCCACATACCTGCTTATCACAGCCTCTGAAATTTGACCAGAATTTATCATTACCTTTACCCCACAGCTTCCTGCGGAAGTCCTTAATCGTTGCCTATCTTGACTACTGCAGTTCCCCCTCTTATGACCCACCCTACTCTTTAGGGATTCCTGTGAATACAATACACTTTTGCTCCAAGAAGCTGGAGCATATCATGCCCCCATCCTCTCTTGCTTGGCTGTCTACATAAAACAGTTACAAAGTGCCATCTTCCTGGTTATCAGGGCTTTCTATGGGCTTGCTCACACCTACCTTGGATGCAGGAATGGGTAGGTAGGTAGGATTGAGATCAAATACCATGACATTGAGTACCTAGGTGTCCACTCTTCTTCAGTCATGGCCTCTTCTCTTTTCCCAACCCTATGACAGGCCAGAGGGAGAGGTCACCCCTTTGAATTCCCATCCCCATTTACCTCCACCTTATTTCCTTTCCCCACTACCAAGCCACTGAATCATCTTCTCTATAAACCTTGCTTTGGGGTGTGGCTGTCAGGTCTTCTCTTGATGGATTGGGCAGGCAGCCGAAACTACCTGCCTTGCCAAGAGCTGAATGGCTGGGGAAGAAGGGCAGACAAGTGGGAATACATGAATTCTTACTCAGAAGAAAGTACCCCCTCCCTCACTTAATGCATAAGAACATGAACTTCTCACCTTCACAGACTTTCTAAAGAAATAACACCCTTGTGCATGTATAATATACAGGAAATGCACAGCTCTTCATGGGCAAGAGGAGGTATTTGATGTGTGTGATTGAAGGGAGGGGGGTTTAATGACAAAATGAAGGATGGTTAATAATGTTGGTGGGGAAAACTGTGATTTGCACAATTTCCTCCCTGCTCTTTTGAAATCTCCAACACGCAGAAATGCCTCTTAGAACCATCTTAAAACTAATTCAATAATAATACATGTCTACCACCATTCTGCCTAACCAGCCTGTTTAAAGATCAATCTGTAATGGGAAGCAGTTTAACCCCATTTACTTTCTTACTGTCAGTGGTATCAGAGCGATCACTTATAACCTTGCATGTTAAGTAAGGCAGTTAATTGCACCACTGTACCAGGTTTAGGCATAAAAAACAGAATTAATAGTAGGTTTAAAGAAAAGGCTTAAAATAGGAGATTTGAATGCTGAAAAAAGGGTCAGCGTCAGTTAACACTGTCTTATAAATATCAAGCAAGGTTAATAGTTGGCTTAAAGATAAGACTAGGAATGGTTTTATTGATTAGAATTATCCATTTCTACAGGCTTTTGCCACAGCCCCTCTACCTTCTGCATAAGTCTATATCCACCCAATGTGACAGCTTAAGTCACTGATGATATATGGATTTCTCAGATAAGCTGTCGACCTGAGGTTTTTCTAAAGTGACTGTCACCATGATATCTAAGCACCATGCAACAATTAGAGAGAGTATGTAGCGTGCCCTAAATAGCAATATTTTCACAATCTCCCTGATTTGTAATGTGTAGGTGTGGAAGTTTGGGTTTTTTCCTTCTTGCCTTCCACTTCCTCCCTTCCCCAGCATCCCAATTTGTAGGTTGGTCCTACGAAGATAGCATTACTGGCTCAAGGCCTTACCGAAGAAGGTGGGACTTGCATTTAGATGTGAAGGTCATAGAGTCAGATGAAGTCTGAAGGCATCTGTAAAGTTTTCCACTATTGGGCTGCTGCCACTGAAAATGCTCCAACCGACATCAAGGCCCTGTTGTATCAAGCACTATATAAACTCATAGTCAGAAAGGCTCTTTGCCCTCAAAGAGCTCACAGTCTAAACCGATAAAACAGACAAAGGGTAGAAGACAAAGGATTATTATCTCTATTTTAGAGATGGGAAATGGAGGCACCAAGAAATGAAGTGATTTGCCCAAGATCAAATAGGCAGAGGCAGGATTTGAATCCAGATCTTTTGAATCCATGTTCAGTTCTTCTCCTACATTTATATTTTAAATACAACTACACAGCCCTATTTCTTTTGTATTTTTGCCTTCCTTGGGTATCTAAATATTAGCTACATAAAATATGTACATTGGAAAAAATGCATATTGCCATCTTTTATATATATATACACACACACACACCATATCTAGGTGAAGATTTTGATATTCAAGCTTCTGATGCCTGGAATCTTTGTCAATTATATGTGATATTATATATGGTTTGCACCAGATTTGCCAGTATAAACCCAGTGCAATCTTCTTTCACTTTTTAAAAAAATTCTCTGATTTACAGATTTTAACCAAGATCACACTGACCATTTGGAAATACCTTAATTTAGAAATAAAATAACCCTAATACTATTAGTTTCTAAGATCATATTAAAGCTTTCATTCACACCTGCAATTTACTGAATATACAAGGCTAAAACTTACAGCTACCAAATGAGCCTCTGACAGTCAAAAATATTTGAATTGAGGAGATTTTGAAATTTTCCTTTTTATGAGCACTGAAGTTCTAAGTGACTAGAGATGGTGAGATAATGGAATTTCTAGCCCACAAGAAATTCTGACATTTGAGAACTTTTTGTTCTCCTGAATCAGGGCGAAAAGTCCAAATTTCAAAATTTACCTCAAAGCAGAAATGCCAAAATCTTTTGTTGAAGAAACTTCAAAACAATTTTAGTGAAACATTTTGTTTAATGTTGAAACCTTAAAATATAACATAGTATATTACCAGTGATATATAGAAATATAATGTATTAAAATTAATTAAAAGGTTTTAAAGTAAATTAAAAATCAAAATATAACAAAGTGATAAAGTCAGAACAAAATGGAACAAGGTCAAAACAAAACACTCAATTTAGAGTCAAGTAGTTTTGAAAAATTTCCATTGAACAGTTTGTCTGAGTCAGTACATTCCCCAAAACAATCCCATTGCAATGGAACAGTATTTTTGAACAGCAAACTGTCTGCCAAAATTCTTTTGCACCAACCCTATTGCCTGGGTTCTATTTCCATCTGTCCTTAGCTCCTTTTGGCCATTGTTAATCATTGTGTGCCCCAGGTCATCCAGCTGTAAAATGATGCTAAACCAAAACTCACAGCCATGTTCTAATGTGTTCTGAGATTTTATGAAGGTGTGATAGGAGGACAAATTGTTACTAATTGCAAGTTACTAATTACCATTTTTTATTTATTATTGTGGGACCACTTGGAGCTGTATTTTCATGGTCCTTTTACAGCCACGCAGGAGAATAAGAGGGAGTAAGGAACCCTTTGCTCTCCCACTCAGCCCTGCTCAGATGACTCTGGCTGTGGTTAGGAGAACAAGAACTACTCATATGATACTCTCTGTGGTATGCAACAGGATGGAGAGGAGGCAGACAGGGAAGGGAGATGGGCAGAAAGTAAGAGGAGACCCAGCTTCACCCACCCTAACAGGTCAGAGTACCTGGCTTGGTACACAAGGAGAAGTAAGCTTTTCCCTGAAAAGGAATGAGGTAAGTCAAGGCCACATGGTGCCTAATTCTAATGAAATTCAGTGGGGGACTGAGGTGGGATTCACTAAGTCGGACAGATGCTGCAATGTGAGCATTTCAGTGCTTAACTTTTAGGTGCCCTGCTGCCTAGAAGGATCCTCAGTCTTTAGTTAAGTGCTCAGGCTCCCCATACAATGCCCAATGCCTAAAAACGGGATTCACAAAAGCCAGCATGCTGAGCAGAGAGCCATCTAAAGTAGCCAATAGGACATGCTGATGAGAGAGATGTGGCCTAAGCCCTGGCCCTCAAAAGGACTTGGATGCCTTGGGATTCACAGCCTTCAACCCTCTCCTGGAGTTCAGAGGTCAGCCATTTTTGGACAAAAGCTGAGGAGGATGTGTCAGCATCCTGCCCTAGAATCTTTAGCCTAGAGGTCAAAGCACTCACCCACAATGGGGTGACCTGGGTTAAAATACCCACCCTGCCTGATGTGGAACAGGGAACTCGAACTTCTCTCCAACCTCCAGGGAGAGTGCCCTAGCCAATGGGCGATGGGATAGTTTGGAGTGGGTCTCTCTCTCAATCTCTTCTATGGAAGTGGTGCTACTGTGTCTAAATAATTAAAGTCACTGTACCTAAAAGAGAGTGAGGGTAACTCCATAGCCCAATTGTTAGAACATTCCTCTGCAAGATGGAAGACCTAGTTTCCAGTCCCCCAGCTCCACTCAGGAGAGAATGAGAAAGACCCACTCCAGAACACTAGAACCTGCTTCTTTTGGGTGGGTTTAGGTATGCTATTAGCATGCCTCCTGGATCAGGCCCCAAAGGCAAGAGCCTGGTTGTGAATCCCACTGGGGCTTAGGCGCCAAGCTGTTGGGTGGGGTCAGGACTGAGACGGCTCTGTGCATGTCCAGCCACTGACATTTAGATGCCTTGGGGATTTCAAGAATGGAAACTCAGGAGCCTAGAGACTACAGGCACCTACACGGTTAGGCAGCAGCTGAGCAGGGGTTCTGTGAATGCTGGAGGCACCTAATGTTGAACTTCAGCATCTAAAATTGGCAGTAGGCACATAGGCCCAGATCCACAAACGTCAATGGAAGTTAGGAGCCTAAATATCTTTAAGGATCTGGGCCTAAACCCCCTTTGTGAATCCCAGACTAGGTGCTTATCTGCATCTTTAGACACCTAAATACCTTTGTAAAGCCAGCCTTAAGTGGCTAAATCATTTTTGAAAATGAGAGTTTGGCTCCTAACGAACTTAGCTGCTTTTGAAAATGTACCCTCTGTGTATTCAATTCTGTATTTCTACTGAGTCTGCAAACCAAGATACATCATTGCCTGTTATTATGGATTTTATTTTTATGGTGTGGACACCTGTCTACTATGAACTGGGTTGCATCCATCAGCTGGTTTTACAAATTCTACCAAACAGCTTCATTTCTTTCCCTTACAAATAATGGATAAATTAAAACCACGAGTGACTTTTATTAATTCAGGAGAAGTGCTGGTGCTTATCTTCTTCTGGGAAAAAGCTCCTGCCCTCTTTGGGAACTCTCTGTATATTGATTTTGATGCTTTACTGAAGCATAATATGTGCCTAAAAGGAAGATTTGCCTCAGATGACATTCAGTAGCTTACAAGAATAGTGGAGAAATAAAACAGCAGTAAGAGAAAAGAATCAACTAGTGAAGAAAGCAATTTAGATCTGATGGTGTAATTTCTCTCCATAATGTAAAGAGATATTCATGAAAATATATGAATGTGCATTTTCCTAAAGATATACATAGATTCATAGATACTAAGGTCAGAAGGGACCATTCTGATCATCTAGTCCGACCTCCTGCACAGCGCAGGCCACAGAATCTCACCCACCCACTCCTATGAAAAACCTCACCTATGTCTGAGCTATTGAAGTCCTTAAATCATGGTTTAAAGATTTCAAGGAGCAGAGAAGCCTCCCTCAAGTCAACCATGCCCCATGCTACAGAGGAAGGCGAAAAACCTCCAGGGCCTCTCCAATCTGCCCTGGAGGAAAATTCCTTCCCGAAACGAAATATGGCAATCAGCTAAACCCTGAGCATATGGACAAGATTCACTAGCCAGATACTACAGAAAATTCTTTCCTGGGTAACTCAGATCCCATCCATCTAATATCCCATCTCAGGGGATTAGTCCTATTTACCCTGAATATTTAAAGATCAATTACTTACCAAAATCCCATTATCCCATCATACCATCGCCTCCATAAACTTATCAAGTAGAATCTTAAAACCAGATAGATCTTTTGCCCCCACTGCTTCCCTTGGAAGGCTATTCCAAAACTTCACTCCTCCGATGGTTAAAAACCTTCGTCTGATTTCAAGTCTAAACTTCCTGGTGGCCAGTTTATACCCATTTGTTCTTGTGTCCACATTGGTGCTGAGCTGAAATAATTCCTCTCCCTCTCCTGTATTTATCCCTCTGATATATTTTTAGAGAGCAATCATATCTCCCCTCAACCTTCTTTTAGTTAGGCTAAACAAGCCAAGCTCCTTGAGTCTCCTTTCATAAGACAAGTTTTCCATTCCTCGGAACAGCCTAGTAGCCCTTCTCTTTACCTGCTCCAGTTTGAATTCATCCTTTTTAAACATGGGAGACCAGAACTGCACACAGTATTCTAGGTGAGGTCTCACCATTGCCTTGTATAACGGTACTAAAACCTCCTTATCCCTACTGGAAATGCCTCTCCTGATGCATCCCAAAACCGCATTAGCTTTTTTCACAGCCATATCACATTGGCAGCTCATAGTCATCCTATGATCAACCAATACTCCAAGGTCCTTCTCCTCTTCTGTTACTTCTAATTGAAGCGTCCCCAACTTATAACTAAAATTCTTGTTATTAATCCCTAAATGCATAACCTTACACTTCTCACTATTAAATTTCATCCTATTATTATTACTCCAGTTTACAAGGTCATCCAGATCCTCCTGTATGATATCCCGATCCTTCTCCGAATTGGCAATACCTCCCAGCTTTGTATCATCTGCAAACTTTATTAGCACACTCCCACTTTTTGTGCCAAGGTCAGTAATAAAAAGATTAAATAAGATTGGTCCCAAAACCGATCCCTGAGGAACTCCACTGGTAACCTCCCTCCAACCTGACAGTTTGCCTTTCAGTAGGACCCGTTGCAGTCTCCCCTTTAACCAATTCCTTATCCACCTTTTGATGTTCATATTGATCCCCATCTTCTCCAATTTAACTAATAATTCCCCATGTGGCATGGTATCAAATGCCTTACTGAAATCTAGGTAAATTAGATCCACTGCATTTCCTTTATCTAAAAAATCTGTTACTTTTTCAAAAAAGGAGATTAGGTTGGTTTGGCACGATCTACCTTTTGTAAAACCATGTTGTATTTTGTCCCATTTACCATTGACTTCAATGTCCTTAACTAATTTCTCCTTCAAAATTTTTTCCAGGACCTTGCATACTACAGATGTCAAACTAACTGGCCTGTAGTTACCTGGATCACTTTTTTTTCCTTTCTTAAAAATAGGAACTATATTAGCAATTCTCCAATCATTCGGTACTACTCCAGAGTTTACAGATTCATTAAAAATTCTTGCTAATGGGCTTGCAATTTCAGGTGCCAATTCCTTTAATATTCTGGGATGAAGATTATCTGGGCCCCCCGATTTAGTCCCATTAAGCTGTTTCAGTTTCGCTTCTACCTCAGATATGGTAATATCTACCTCCATATCCTCATTCCCATTTGTCATGCTACCATTATCCCTAAGATCCTCTTTAGCCTTATTAAAGACTGAGGCAAAGTATTTGTTTAGATATTGGGCCATGCCTAGATTATCTTTAACCTCCACTCCATCCTCAGTGTTAAGCGGCCCCACTTCTTCTTTCTTAGTTTTCTTCCTATTTATATGGCTATAGAACCTTTTACTATTGGTTTTAATTCCCTTTGCAAGGTCCAACTCTACTCGACTTTTAGCCTGTCTCACTTTATCCCTACATGTTCTGACCTCAAGTAGGTAGCTTTCCTTGCTGATCCCTCCCATCTTCCACTCCCTGTATGCTTTCTGCTTCTTCTTAATCACCTCTCTAAGATGCTTGCTCATACAGCTTGGTCTACAACTCCTTCCTATGAATTTTTCCCCTTTCTTGGGATACAGGCTTCCGATAGCTTCTGCAGCTTTGATTTAAAGTAATCCCAGGCCTCCTCTACCTTTAGATCCATACGTTCTTCAGTCCAATCCACTTCCCTAACTAATTTCCTTAATTTTTGAAAGTCAGCCCTTTTGAAATCAAAAACCCTAGTTGCAGATTTATTTTTGTTAATCCTTCCATTTAGTTTGAACTGAATTAGCTCATGATCACTTGAGCCAAGATTGTCCCCTACAACCATTTCTTCTATGAGGTCCTCCCTACTCAGCAAAATTAAATCTAAAATGGCATCCCCTCTAGTCGGTTCAGCAACTACTTGATGAAGGAATCCATCAGCTATCGCATCTAGGAAAATCTGAGCCCTATTATTATTACTAGCACTGGTCCTCCAGTCTATATCTGGGAAGTTAAAGTCTCCCATGATCACGCAGTTTCCATTAGTATTTACTTTATTAAAGACATTAAAAAGGGCTCTATCCATATCCAAATTAGATCCCGGAGGTCTATAGTACACCCCAAGCACTATCGTAGGAGAGGCTTTACTAGTTTTCTTCCCCAATGTAATTTTTGCCCAGACGGACTCTGTCTTATCCATTGCATCGCTTCTTATTTCTTTACATTCTACCTCATCATTGATATACAATGCTACTCTACCACCTTTACCTTTGTTTCTGTCTTTCCTAAAGAGCACATACCCTTCAATACCTGTAGTCCAGTCATGACTACTATTCCACCATGTTTCTGTTATCCCTATAATATCTGGTTTCACTTCCTGCACCAGTAGCTCTAGTTCCTCCATTTTGTTACCTAGGCTCCTCGCATTGGTGTACAAACATCTTAATTTTTGCTGTTTGGCCTTGCTCACATTTTGTACCCTATTAGGCACAGTCATTCTACAGCCAGTATAACCTATTAGACTAGTATCCACACTGCCCTCGTTCCTTATATACATTTTCCTACCCACGGCTGTATCCTTTCTTACTTCGTCTTCTTCCCTCTCAATGCTAAAATCTGGCGTAGAGATTTCCTGGACATCTCCCATCCATCTCCCCCTAATTCCTAGTTTAAAGCTCTCTATCAGTCGTGGCAGCCTCGATCCTAGAAGTCTATTTCCTTCCCTACTCAGATGAAGTCCATCCTGAGAGAACTGTCCTCTGTCCGTGAATGCTTCCCAGTGGCCGTACATCCCAAAGCCCTCCTTATAGCACCACTGCCTAAGCCATCTGTTGACAGTCATAATCTTGTCACACCTTTGTTGCCCTTCTCTAGGAACAGGAAGGATCCCGCTAAAGATCACCTGAGCCTCAATTTCCTTAAGCGTCTTCCCCAGCCTAGCATAGTCTCCCTTAATACTTTCCAGCGAGAATCTAGCTGTATCATTTGTTCCCACATGAAGGATAATTAGGGGATTCTTTCCCGCTCCCTTTAGGATCCTTTTCAACCTCAGGTCTACATCCCGTATCTTAGCACCCGGAAGACAGCACACCCTTCTATTCTCAGGATCAGCTCTAGTTACAGGCCTGTCTATTCTTCTCAATAAAGAGTCCCCGATCACATAGACCTGCCTTTTCCTGGTGACAGTGCTATTCTCCAGTCTCTCCCCTGTTCCCTCTGGCTGCAAGTTCTTTCCATTCCTATTTTCCCTTACAATCCTCTTCAACCCATCCTGTATCCTCCTGGGGCTCATATTTGGTGTAGTCTCCCTTGACTCTTCCGCTTTTCCTATAGGACTCTCTTCTCATCTTCCTTACCCTTCCACCTTCAACAAGTACCTGCTGAGCCCCTTCTTCATTTTCCAACTCTGCAAACCTATTCCTAAGCTCTATTTCTCCTTCACTCGCCTGTCTTTTCCTCTGCCTGGTTCTTTTAGTCACATGCTTCCACTGACCACTTTCCTCACCCAGTCTCCCTTCAAAATTCCCCAGCCCTGCTTCCATCCGTGAATCTGAGCTTTTCCCTTCAGATACCTCATATCTTTGCTCCATCATCTGCTCAAACCCCTTCCTAAACTCAACGAGACTTTCCACCTGCATCTCCAAACCTCGGATCTTTTCCTCCATCAGCTCTATCAGACGGCATTTCATGCAGAAAAAACTCTTACCGGTTCCCCCCTCCAGGATCATGTACATACCACAGCTTCCACATCCAGTCATCCTCAATGTGTCTTCCACTACAGGAGTCACTCCCACAGCTGCCTCTGTATCTGTCATCGCCTTCCCACCTAAATCCTGTTAATCTGGGAAACACAAGCCACACCAAAAAGACCACCACCCCCAGCAAAAGCAAACCCCAAACAAGCACCACAATACAAACTCCCCTTGCAAACTCCCACTCAAACTCCCCTGTTTAGAGCTCAATATTATATCACCTCTTTTCCCAAACAAATTCAAACCACTGTATAACAGAATCTATTCTTTCTCATTTTTCAGTGAAAATTAGGACAATGACTTTTAATTGTGTATTCTTCATTTGGATCGCTATCTTCTGCTTCATCCCCTGCCTGCATAACAGGATGGAAGTTCAGTCTCAGCTGTGTCCATTCAATCCTCCTCTTCTCCGCTAAGACTGCCAATGAGGGCACCAATTGTTACAATGTTGGATGCCTGCCTATTAGACCAAACACTCGTTTTGATATGTCCTGTCCCTTTAAATGCTCAGAGGGCTCTGTGCTCTCCCTGTTTCCCCAGAAAAAAGCCTCATTTTCCTGTTAGTTTCTGTTTTGCAGCCAGAACAATAAAGCATCACAGCATTCAGCCGTGTGTCCATCAACTTCCTTTTGCCTCTGTGTGGCTAGCTCCTTCTCCACTGGCTCCAGAAATATAACACATTCCAGAAAGGCTAGCAGATGGGCATTGCTTTTGGGGAGTACCAACATGGGCTGGACCCATCATAGTGATCTAGAATGATCACTTCCATTCCCTGAGCTATTCAATCCTACCCTGGTCTAGGATCTTTAAACCAGAGTAAACTTGTGTAAATGCTGTCCCCATACACATTCATCACATCCAGGAATGTACTTGACACACAAACTGGACATTTTGAGGGCTATTGCACACTGCACACTTTCAAAGATGGCCTTGAATCAGCATAAGGGTCTGTAATTGTCAAAACTGTAAAAATAAAAAAATCTAGGGCCAGGTGTAAATGAGAATAAAATTTGACCGGCTAATGTTCAATCTATTCTTAAACTCACTCTGGTCGATATGGGAGATGGGTTTTCACAGCATCTATCTATTCATCTTTGCTGTCCACAGTGACAGATCATGATCCTGAATCCCTAATTCATATGAATGGTCTTTACTCAACCAAGTAGCTCCATTGAAGCCAATAGGATTGATCACATAAGCAATATCTGTGTAGGATTAGCTACTTAATACTAACAGCTATAGTGCAAAACAGTTAGCAGTAATGGCTAGTTCAAAACCTGGTCATATTCTTGCTTATACACTCTGAGCTTTCTCTTTCCTCCCTCTATGCAGCTGTTTTCTCACTTTATAGAATATCCTGGGGGGAACAGATCTAATGTACTCTGGCTATGTATATATATTTTCTTTCTGGCCTTGTTAATTATCCATGAAGTTTCAGGAAATAAACAGATGCTTAGAATGGTTCTGCAGAAAATCAAACCTTTAAAAAATACCCCAAAACATAACAGCCCTTCCTCTACTTTAGGTGGAGGGCGGGGGAGAGGGGGGAGAAATGCCAGAAAGCTTTAAGAGCATTTTACTCAGGAAATCATGTCTTTTCCCATTTTCCAGCTGACACATTGCATTGCAATTCTGTCACAGTGCATTACCTTTGTGATGTGATGTAATGCAACATTGCTGATGCAACCCAATCTGATGTGTCTAATGTGATACATCAGGTACAATATTTCAGAAGATTTTTTTAAAAACAACTACTAGAGAAGAGACTTTTTTCTTCTTCTTTCCAAATTAAAAAGCCTTCTCAAAGAATTGTGTCAACTGGTGCTAATTGCATTTTCATGGATAATTAGCAAATAGAATTAAATATGAAAAAAGGTTTGGTGTTTTGCTTCTTAGATGTTAAATAAGAACAAAGAATATGAGATCTGATATGGGAATATCTAACTGGTTTCCCCAAGATACACACAGCTTAACTGAGTAGATTTTATTTGTTTTGTCTGATCCTACTATCGTTGATTTAGAAAGAACTGGATTGGAGCCCAGTGCTTGCATTTTTTTTTTTATGATCCTGAACTATGGTGATGCTCTGATGGAGAAAAATAGTAAAATCGCACATGTGTCTGGAGAAATATTGGAAGTCACAAAGCATCACTGGATAGGAATCCTGGCTAGCCTGGAGGGCACTGTGCAGCAGAATTAGAGGATGGCTGGCAGCCTGTTCTGCTAATCACTGACATTCCCTGCAGTGGAAACAATATTGCTGAAGAACGTAATCAAGTATCAGATATCTCTAGCAGGAAAACCCTTAGAGAATCGGTCTACAAAGCAGCCCCAGTTCATAGAATAAGCTCCAATAGCATCAGGAGTGCCATTTAATAACCTATACATTGGGTTGCACTTCTCTTTTATGATTCCATGCTCACTGAGCCAAATTATACCCACCAACAGGGCTGGATAGGTGTAAGGGGGGACTGAATTTGGCTAACTCTCTCATCAGCCTCTTTCTGGACTATAGACCTACTATTTGTGAATAAACTCTTTCACTTCTCTCAGTTAATCCTGCACATATTTGCACTATGTTGTTTGCAATCAGAAGGCTTCACGTCCAGTTCCCACTGGGGTTAATGAAAGTCTTTTAATTGATTTCAGTGGGCTTTGGATCAGGCCCAGAGAGCTTGAGTTCCCAGTTACTTTCTCCTCCAGAGCACATGAGAGAAGGCCTGTCCAAAAAAGAAGGTTTATTTCAGGTTAATCGTTGTGCATCAACATTAAATTCATTGGTTTCAGAGTAGCACCATGTTAGTCTGTATTCACAAAAAGAAAGGAGTACTTGTGGCACCTTAGAGACTAACAAATTTATTTGAGCATAAAGCTTTCGTGAGCTACAGCTCACTTCATCGGATGCATTCAGTAGAAAATACAGTGGGGAGATTTATATACACAGAGAACATGAAACGATGGGTGTGACCATACACACTGTAAGGAGAGTGATCACTTAAGATGAGCTATTATCAGCGGGGGGGGGAGGAAGAAAACCTTTGTAGTGATAATCAAGGTGGGCCATTTCCAGCAGTTGACAAGAACATCTGAGGAACAGTGGGGGGGGGGGAGTAACATGGGAAAATAGTTTTACTTTGTGTAATGACACATCCACTCCCAGTCTCTATTCAAGCCTAAGTTAATTGTATCCAGTTTGCAAATTAATTCCAATTCAGCAGTCTCTTGTTGGAGTCTGTTTTTGAAGTTTTTTTGTTGAAGAATAGCCATTCTTAGGTCTGGAATCAAGTGACCAGAGAGATTGAAGTGTTCTCGACTGATTTTTGAATGTTATAATTCTTGACGTCTGATTTGTGTCCATTTATTCTTTTACATAGAGACTGTCCAGTTTGACCAATGTACATGGGAGAGGGGCATTGCTGGCACATGATGGCATATATCACATTGGTAGATGTGCAGGTGAACGAGCCTCTGATAGTGTGGCTGATGTGATTAGGCCCTATGGTGGTGTCCCCTGAATAGATACGTGGACACAGTTGGCAATGGGCTTTGTTGCAAGGATAAGTTCCTGGGTTAGTGATTCTGCTGTGTGGCGAGTGGTTGCTGGTGAGTATTTGCTTCAGGTTGGGGGGCAGTCTGTAAGCAAGGACTGGCCTGCCTCCCAAGATCTGTGAGAGTGATGGGTCGTCCTTCAGGATAGGTTGTAGATCCTTGATGATGCGCTGGAGAGGTTTTAGTTGGGGGCTGAAGGTGACGGCGAGTGGCGTTCTGTTATTTTCTTTGTTGGGCCTGTCCTGTAGTAGGTGACTTCTGGGTACTCTTCTGGCTCTGTCAATCTGTTTCTTCACTTCAGCAGGTGGGTACTGTAGTTATAAGAATGCATGATAGAGATCTTGTAGGTGTTTGTCTCTGTCTGAGGGGTTGGAGCAAATGCGGTTGTATTGTAGAGCTTGGCTGTAGACAATGGATCATATAGTGTGATCTGGGTGAAAGCTGGAGGCATGTAGGTAGGAATAGCGGTCAGTAGGTTTCCGGTATAGGGTGGTGTTTATGTGACCATCGCTTATTAGAACCATAGTGTCCAGGAAGTGGATCTCTTGTGTGGACTGGTCCAGGCTGAGGTTGATGGTGGGATGGAAATTGTTGAAATCATGGTGGAATTCCTCAAGGGCTTCTTTTCCATGGGTCCAGGTGATGAAGATGTCATCAATGTAGTGCAAGTAGAGTAGGGACATTAGGGGACGAGAGCTGAGGAAGCATTGTTCTAAGTTAGCCATAAAAATGTTGGCATACTGTGGGGCCATGCGGGTACCCATCGCAGTGCTGCTGATTTGAAGATATACATTGTCCCCAGATGTGAAATAGTTATGGGTGAGGACAAAGTCACAAAGTTCAGCCACCCAGTTAGTTGTAACATTATCGGGGATACTGTTCCTGACGGCTTGTAGCCCATCTTTGTGTGGAATGTTGGTGTAGAGGGCTTCTACATCCATAGTGGCTAGGATGGTGTTTTTAGGAAGATCACCGATGGATTGTAGTTTCCTCAGGAAGTCAGTGGTATCTCGAAGATAGCTGGGAGTGCACTGTATTTTCCACTGAACGCATCCGATGAATTGAGCTGTAGCTCACGAAAGCTTATGCTCAAATAAATTTGTTAGTCTCTAAGGTGCCACAAATACTCCTTTTCTTTTTATTAAATTCATTATTGCCTCCAGTACAGCTGCACTTGGATCTCATGTTTCCAAAACTAACAGCAGACACAGAGAAGCACTAGACTTTTGTATATGAAAGAACTTAGCTTTTTCACCTGTGTCATGATGACCAGATGAACAATAACCATTTATTTCTCACACAGTGCAATTCTGCAACATTCTGGAAGTGATTTTTTGTCAGCAAAAGAAATTTCAGTTAAGCTGAATGAAGTGACACTAAATTCCACATCTCATAATGAAAGGCAGGCAGTTAATGTTGAAGGTCCCGTTCTGCTTGCTGCATCACTTGATGATAGTCAATGTAACATAAACTTGCGTACCTTTATCACTGTCAGTCCCTGGAGAGAACCTCTATATTTGAATAATACATATCCCAGAAATATAGTCAACCGCGCCACTGCTTTGGGTGCCAAATTGAGAAACCTTGGTATGCCCATTGATTTCAATGGGCTTTGGATTAATGACTCTAAATCTTTGGAAAAAAGTGAGTTTTAAAGAGGGATTTGATGGTGGAAGGGGTGGAAGCAGGCTGCCTGCTTTGAGGAGACAGTCCAGCATGTAAGGGACCACATTTTACTCTTCTTGATCTTGCTTTCCTTCTCATCCACCCCATGTTCCTCTGACCAAACACCACTTCAGTGATCTTGTTGATTTCACTTAGCTTCTCCAGTTGTGTATGGATCAGAGCAGTGTGGGAGTGGGGCAAAGGCAAAGGGTATGTCTACACTGCAGTAAAACACTCATGGCTGGCCTGTGTCAGCTGACATGGGTTTTAACTGCAGGGCAATACAATTTCAATGTAGACATTTGGGCTTGGGCTGGAACCCCACAAGGGGAGAAGATCCCAAGCCCAGACTCCAGCCCAGGCTTGAACATCTACATTGGAATTTTATAGCCCCACAGCCAGATCCCACATCAGCTGACCCAGGCCAGCCACGGGCGTTTCATTGCATCATAGACATACCCTACATGTCAGTCCACTTCACACACTGCTGATACTGATTTTTCAAGTGTAAAATGTGTAAAATGTAATTCAAGTCTTCATAAAAAGCCATTTGCTCCTGAGTCTCAGAATTCTTACACCAAGTTTGAAGTGTGAAATCCAATTGAAATAAAGAAGCTTTATACTCTGGGTCTGACGATCCTGTAAGAGCCTTCGGCATACTTTAACTCTCAGACTTAATCATATCTCTAATAGCATCTCAGCAGTTTTGTCTCTGCCCTCCAAAGGGCTGGCAGAATGTCTTTTATCTCTAACAGCAAGATTTTTCAAAAGCAGGCACACACCTGATCTACACACAGACACATTAGGAATTTGTGTGCACACGCTGGGCAAATATAATTACAGGCTCACAACTGCACTTGCCTAATTTTGAAAATTTAGCCCTAACTACACATCGCATGTGTAAATGAGTCTCTGCAATCTGCATAATCCAGAAACTCAATCTAAAGGAATTTTATCAAGACTGCCAGAGTCAGCACTTATTTAGGATATTGTAAGCATCTATCTACAACCGTGGTTTCTTGAAGAGTTATTAGTATTTCTTAGGAGTAGTGTGTCCTGCATAAATGTTTGTCTGTAACGCTGTCCAGTCTTAACAACACTATTCTTGATGCTTCAGACTGGCATATATCGTTATTGAAAGACGTAGGAGTTGTTCTTTTCTGATTTATTTATCACCTAGCATATATAGATTTCTTTACTTTTGAGGAAGCTCATATTTAAAGTGAACTTTTACTGAAGGAGTCGCAATGGACAATCCTCAAGAGATCTGAAGTGTGTGTTCAGGTCAGAAAAGCATTCAAAACCATGGAGGGGCATCCACATTATCCAGATCTTTTTATCAGAAAAATGGATTAAAATATGGCTGAGCATAGATTTATCTGGGAAGATTTCTGTTCCTGGACACCAGTTGAAATACTGTATTGTGAGAACAGACGTCCTTGAGAGTATTTCAGAAATTCTAGTTCTTGTCCTGGTCAGAAACTGAAAAAATAAAACCAGATATTTCAGAGCATTGGAAACAATCTGAGTTCTGTTCTAGAAATGGGGAAAATATTTGGTTTTCACATTTATAAATTGTCCTGTCAGTTTCAATTTATGAAAAATACCAATGTAATAGTTCATATTTATATATCATGATCCATCCCAAGGGTCAGTGCTGCCAACTCTCTTGATTTTATTGCTAGTCTTGTGACATTTAGTGTTTTTCTTAAAGCCCCAGTGTCTGGAGCCCTGTAATTTAGGTGCGAATCTCAACTTTCATTTTTTAAAAAATGAAAGTTTCTATCCCTCATGGCTGTACAAAAAAGTTAGAAAACATGAGTGCACCCTAAAGGCTCAGAAACTAGAAGACAAATTAAAAGAACCCCAAATGTATTATATTTAAGATAATCTCATGATTTTTGAACAGTAGGGGTTCGCAATCCTAAGGGTCCAACAGTGACTTGAATCACTTCACACGCAAAACTGAAATGCAACCTCTTCTGAGGTAGATCATGGCAACTGGTTTAACAGTGTACAACAGTTTTGGATAGAAATGAAATTGGCATATCCAATTGAAACATAATCAGATCCTCTCTGTCCGATTATTAAAGCTTCTCTCTCAGGACTTCTGATATTTAATTATCTCTGATTTCAGGCTGTTGTTGAACACCTTTCTTCACTTGTTATCTGCTACTCTCTTTCACAGATTCTTCAGGCAGACCTCGTGTTTTATGCACAAACTCATAACACTGTATCTTGTGAAATCAGCCATCCGACTTAAGGAGCATGATCCAGCTCAATTTCTTTCTCTAAAAAGCAAATTTATCTTATCATTTTATTTTACTGGCAGAAATTCTTTTGTGGTAATCTGCTTTCTAATTATATTTTATTATATCTCAAATTACAAGATTGGGAAATGTTTGCTACCTATATTCATGATATACTATGTTCCTGGGAGGGAAAAACATCTCTCTTCAACTCATAGATTTCTTTAGCAGAAGTTCATTGGCATCAGAGTTAATTATCTGTTCTAATATCAGATAACAGCACCACCTTCTGCCAACGAAATCACAGTTGCTATCTCTTTTCTTTTGAAAATGATTAGATTCAATCTCTTTTTACTTTGATAGCTTTGTCAAATATTTCTGATGTAAAGGACACAATTTAGCCCAACACTCTAGAGAATGTAATTTAAAGCACCCCAAACTGACCAGAATAAACATAGGTGAACCTACTGGTAATTAACAAAATACACAGGAGTTGGCATACAAAAACACAACAAAACCAAAATAACTGCACATTAAAGTCCTGATTCAGCAAAGCACTTAAGCATGTGCTTAGATCCTACTGGGATTTAAGCATGATTTAGTGCTTTGCTGAATCAGGACCTTAAAGTGTCATGATAAGATCATGGGTACAATTTTCAAAAGTGCCTAAATCTTATTTTCAAAAGTGACATGGACATTTAGTTCGCGACTAAGGCCCAGATACTCAAAGGAATTTAGACACCTAACCCCCATTGACTTCAATTTCTTTGAGGACCTGTGCCTTTGTAGCTATCCAAATGCCCAAGTCACTTTTGAAAATAGGATCTGGGCTCCTAAGTCACTTAGGCATTTAAAATAAAATTACTCCTTAACAAGAGGAGAATGAAAAAAATGAAAATGTATTAGGAATCCTAAAAAAAAATAAGTACAATCAGCCTTACTCTGATCTCACCTATGCTGGTGTAAATTAACTCCATTGTATAGTGGCTAAAAGTGAGAGGAGAATGAAGTCCACAGATTATGGCACTATGTTCTATATTTTCTTTGATCCATATTGTGGCTGGCCTTGTGCACATTTGCAACAATGGAAGTAGTTGCAAGGATCCCACCTTCTCCTGTAGCTGTGTTAGGGGCAACCAAGTTCCTGATAGCAAAGGGGACTGTTATACTGCCAGAGAAGAGGGCGAGGGTGAAGTTAGGTCATTCCCCCCCCGCACACACACACATACACACACTTCTGTATCACCTGTGAGCTACAGCGAGTGCCCACATTATGCCTCCAAAAAGAGGTCTAGGTAAGGAACTTTGAGCATGCTCCCCTTCACACCTTCAAACGAAGCCCACGTGCTCTGTAGACAGAATGCCTCTGGGAACTGCCACATGCAAACCTGTAAAACCCAGGGCCCAAGCTGCAAATGTGTTGTCAAACATGGTATACAAATCTCCCAGTGTTTTGTTTGCAAAGAGCACGTATATAGGTGCCCAACTATCCACAGTAGGTATTTAATGCCAATTTGGAACCCAAATGCAACATTGCAACATCCGGTGAAGGCACTAGCATTCATATACTGTGCTCCCAGTATTAAAGGTTTTCAAATCCACGGGAAGCTTTAATAGGAATGTTACTTTATGCACTAAACATGCCAGAAATACCAAGTGATACAATGAGCCAGTGTTAATATATTTCATTAACCATTTTGAAAGCAATACTCAGTGTATTCCTATGCTAATTGTGGATACAAATCATAGAGCTGACAACAAGAAATACCAACTGCTAGTGGTTCAAGAGGAATATTTTTCAAGCCAGAAGGGACCATTATAATCATACTTGTGACCTCCTTCATAGCACAGGCTAGAGAATTCCATCCATTCATTTTTGCATCAAGGCCATAACTTCTGGATGTGCTAGAGCATGCCTTTTAGAAAAATATCCTGTCTTGATTTAATGACTTCCAGTGATGGAGAATCCAACACTTCCTTAGGTTAGATTGACAACTGGTTAATTACCCTGAATTCTGAATTGGTGCCTTTTTTCTAACCTGAATTTATTTAGTTTCAGTTTCTAGCCATTCTATTCTATTCTGTAGAGATTCTTATACCATGCTCATCAGCATAGTATCTGTGAACCTACCTGGAATTTATTAACCAAGATGACTAACATCTAACATTTGTTATCTCATCCTCTTCTCAAGGGGAGGCATGTGTGCAGAGGAGTGCTTTGTTTAGGAACTTTTAAAACACATGTGGTTATATGTTTGTATGAAAGAAGGAAAGGCCAAAGAAAAGATCCTTGTCATTAGAGCAGAAGGTGGTCAGCTTTGGAATGGTTCTTAATTCTTGTGGGAGTTCATTCTCCACCAATATAAAACTCAGGTAAGTTACACACATTCCTGTCCCTTAGTTTTTTATTGAGGATTGAAACTCTCTACTTTTGGGACAAAAAGAAGTAAATGTCCCTTGTCTCCACTTTTTCTAGTATGCATACTCCTGCCAGGGCTTGTAACAAAATAAATAGGCCATATACTTAACTGGTTTATATAACTGAAACTCCATTGTAGTCAGAGGAACTATGCCAATAGCTCAATTTCAATAACATTTGTGCTTCTAAATCCCTTAGGCACTTCTGAAAATCTCCACTGAGTCTTTAGATAAAAATATGTCACCTGAATATGTGAGTGGACTATGTAGAATATCAGTGACCTTGAGGTGTACAGTACTTTCAGAACTCACTCTGTGCTTTAATCACAAGAAATGCCTCATTTTCACGACAAAAATGTTTTACTATGTAGGAATCATGCTGAGCTGGAATTGGAGCCAATGAGCACAGAAAAATTTATAATCACCTATAACCCGAACAACTGATGCATGGCTAAAGAATAACACATTTATACTCAGCTCAATAAAGTAACATTTTAGGGTTGTTGTTTGGGGTGTGGTTTTTTTTCAGATTTTGAAGGCAGTTTGCTTATTAGAGTTTTATAACAGCCTCAATGAGTTCAAATTCTGTTCAACCCAATGAAAGCATCTTCTGAAACAGCTGTATTTTTATGTGCATGTGTTTTAGTCAATTAGAGGGTCTAGCTTAAGGATTTATTTTAGTGTAATCTGCTAAAAAGATAAGTACAGCCAGATGCAGTGGCTTTATAAACTTCTGGACAATTGGAACTGGAGTTAGACAGTATTTGAAATCAACTCTAGCCCAGGAAAATCCTTCCACTATAGGAAATGGGTTATTTCTTCCTAGCCTAAAATAGCCTTTTTAATTGTGTAAAAATGCCTAAAAAAACTTTAAAAGTCTATACTGAGGCAAAGAAAGACGGTTGGGGTAGTCCTAGGAAATATAGATTTATAGATACTAAGGTCAGAAGGGACCATTCTGATCATCTAGTCCGACCTCCTGCACAGCGCAGGCCACAGAATCTCACCCACCCACTCCTATGAAAAACCTCACCTATGTCTGAGCTATTGAAGTCCTTAAATCATGGTTTAAAGATTTCAAGGAGCAGAGAAGCCTCCCTCAAGTCAACCATGCCCCATGCTACAGAGGAAGGCGAAAAACCTCCAGGGCCTCTCCAATCTGCCCTGGAGGAAAATTCCTTCCCGACCCCAAATATGGCAATCAGCTAAACCCTGAGCATATGGGCAAGATTCACCAGCCAGATACCCAGGAAAGAATTTTCTATAGTAACTCAGATCCCATCCATCTAATATCCCATCTCAGGGGATTTGGCCTATTTACCCTGAATATTTAAAGATCAATTACTTACCAAAATCCCATTATCCCATCATACCATCTCCTCCATAAACTTATCAAGTAGAATCTTAAAACCAGATAGATCTTTTGCCCCCACTGCTTCCCTTGGAAGGTTATTCCAAAATTTCACTCCTCTGATGGTTAAAAACCTTCGTCTGATTTCAAGTCTAAACTTCCTGGTGGCCAGTTTATACCCATTTGTTCTTGTGTCCACATTGGTGCTGAGCTTAAATAATTCCTCTCCATTCCATTAATATGTAAAATACAGTTTAAATGGTTGGTAACTGTCTTCTCTGCTTCAGTTTATATACATCCATAGAGAAAATCAATCTGTAGTGTAAACTAAATTAAATTCTAGTTAGCATCTGGGATCCCGTCAATAATAATAGTTATATTTTTGAAGATCCAAAGAATGGTGGAAGTAATAGACACATAAAGATTTGAAAAGGTAAATAAATTAATTGTTGCATTTCTGCTGCTACCAAAACATGGTTTTACAGAGTAATTAGTAATTAGGTATCTGACTTTAATGAATAAAATTATGCAATAATTTAAATTCTCAAGACATGTATACCATCAGTAATGTTTATTGACTCTCAAATGCATTAACTTTGCAGTCATCTTCTTGGTAGATCAACATAAATCTTTAATAATAAGAGATTGTCACCACCATTTTAAGTGATTTTCATGGTCACCATCACCCTGAAAAATAGTTCCCTGTGACCATAGCTCTTCAAATAGAGTCAAACAGAAACACAACCCAGTTTAAACAACAGTAAAATTCAGGTATAAACCCACCAATGCAAGAAAATTCTGCTTTCACAATGTCTACATAGACAGTACCTATCACCACCTAACTTTTCTGAGACTCTGTGATGTAGCCATAGGCACAATAAGTGAATAGACTAAACGTAAAGGACCAGATATTTAGTCCTGCCTTAACCAGGTCTCCACTGGGACTCCAATTCTGTGTGTGCAAATAATTGCAAATGCAGTCTATTCACTCGTTATTAGCCCAATTTTAAAGATGGGGAATAATCACGCAGAAGTATCAACCCTGAAATGACCTGGGCTCTTGGAACCTAATCCTGCAAAGCATGTCCTTAGCTTTAAAAATCCCATTGAAGTCAAAAGAGAAACTAGTGATTTACTAAAGTCACCCAGGAAGCCTATGTGCTGAGAATTGAATCCAGTTCTCCTGCGTTCCAGTCCAGTGTCGTAATCACATGAAAATCCCTCTATTTTGGCCATATTCTCTAATCATTAAACTGTCTTTATGCCAAACACCTCCTGACACCAATGAGAGTTTGGAGTGAGTAAGGACTGATTAAAGCACAGTTGTACATGGCTGGCTGGTTTTTGCTCATATGGTCAGGAGATAACTGATGGTCATATGTGGGGTCAGGAAGGAATTTTCCTGCAGGTCAGATTGGCAGTGACATCTTTGTTTTTCCTCCATTTGCAGTGTAGGGTGCAGGTCATGTGCAGGATTATCCAGGTATACCTCAAACAATTCCCTGCCATTGTAAGGGCCCCAGGAACTGATGCACTTCAGTCCCTCCTATTCTCCTCCTGAAGCTCATAACAGTTGAATCTCTTTCGTTTAGATACTTTGGTCTAATTACAGTTGTTGGGTTTAGTATCCAGGTGCTGGTGGTTTGTGATATTCTGGAGGTCAGACTAGGTGATCTGATGGTCTCTTCTGAAGGTCAAGCTGTGTTCTTTCTGATTTGTGCATAATCACCAATCATAAAGCATCTAGAGGGAAGACTTAATACAAGACACAACAGAACCCAACTCTCTCTCCCATAACTATAGTCTATTTAGTATAAATAATATTTATTTGTGTTGCAGTAGCATCAACGAGCTCCAATCACAGACCAGGACCACAGTGTGCATGAGAGCATGTCTACACTGTACAAACACAGAACAAAAAGATAGACCAAAAACTCTTTGGGGCAGGGACTAAGTATAAGACAAAAGAGAATAGGTGAGCACAGTCAAACAGAGGAGCACAAGGAAACAATGAAGAAGATGAATGTGTCCTAAGAGAATAATAAATAGCAAAAAATTATCTTTGTCACTAAAATAAGCAGATGTGGCTTGGCACATAAACCGGAACTAAATCTATTTTTCTGCTCAGAACCACACACATTAAGATCTGTAGTATCTCACTCTTTATGGTTAACATGGAACAGAGCTGGTGATATGTCATATTCTTCATATGGATGGCAAAGCAACGACACAAGTTCAGACTGGTTTACTATGAAACACTTAAGTCAAAGAAGAGATTCCCAAAGCTAGAATCCTTGCTCAGCCACAGTTCTGCATCTACACTGCCACACATTCTCCACAAATGGACTGCCATCTGGCAAATACCTGAATGAAATACAACCCGTATTCATATATTTGCTATAATGCTAATTCTTGTCTTTTTATAACTGGCTATAAGATAACATCTTCTTTATTGCTCCCTCATTGATTCGTTCCTTAGAAGCAAATGAGAGCATTTCAGAGAATAAATATATAAAATAAAACAGAGAGGCAATCTGCATGTAAATCAGCATTAGTCATTGACATTTGAGACTTGACAATAAGCCATCTCAGTCCCAGCTGTCCCTGCAAAAGCTGATCTCTTTTGTAAGACAGAAAATACTGAAAGCAAATAAAACCCAGAATGAATTTAGATAAGATGCAGCCCCTCTTTAGCTTAAAGTTTTTTCTAAAGCTTCCTTTGTTCTTTAGCACCCAAGAATACTTTCTACCTAATGTCAGTGTCAACGTCAATTTTTTGTTTGTCACTTTCCTCTCAACTAATGCAGTTTCCCTAAAAGTTTCATTTAAGTCACTTAGAATATATTTTCTCAGCTATCTGGTTGCAGTCCAACAGAATGTTCCTTAAACTGCACAGTGTTTATAATTCCACTTTCTCCACTACTTTATGTGGTACGTTAAAACAGGCTTCTAATCGGCTGCTGCTGTTAAAGCTACTAGGGATACACGATTGCATTGTTCTGATTATATTGTTATCTCATTTATTTTACTTTAACAGTTCTAGCTCTGTACAACAAATTCCCCAAATGTGGAATATTTTCTTTGTCAGGTACTGTGATAGAAAATAACCAAAATAGGTTTGGATTTACAAAATGAATATTATTGGACCTTATGAATGGTTTTGTACAGGACTAAAAAGGTTTTATTTGGATAAGCCAGATGACTTAACTGTTCATACAAAGACACTGTACTGAAGACACAGTATGAGATATGACCTTGTGAATATTCTTTCTCAGATCAGTAGAAAATGGAAACTTGGAAAGGTAGAGGAAATTGTGACAAGCATTTCACTCATACATTCTTATGGCTAGTTGTGGAAGGTCACTCCGAAAGCATGATATTGTTTCCTCTTACAGCCACCAGGGGAAGCCTTGCATTTCCATAGAACAGGGATCAGCAACCTTTGGCACATGGCCCATCATGGAAATCCGCTGGCGGGCTGGGACGGTTTGTTTACCTGCAGCGTCTGTGGCTTTGGCCGATCACAGTTGCCACTGGCCGCAGTTCGCCATTCCAGGCCTACGGGAGCTGTGGGAAGCAGCGGCCAGCACATGAGTAGCTGACAAAGTATAAGACAGTGCATGTATTTAGGTTGGCTCATCACTTCCTTAGTCACTCAGGATGGAGAGAGATCTTTTGGCCTGTTCTAAGTCAGTTATCTAAGGCAAGGGAAAAATCACTATTGATGCATATAGCCTAAAGAATGGCAAGTTCCAGTCTCTCATTTAAAGTGCCCAGAGTCATCATGACATCCTACAGAGTGTGAGAACAATGTATTTCCCCAATACCCCAGTTAATCCTCAATTACATAATTCAGTACATGGTGAGTAGCTCTAATAATCCAATTCCTCCAGTGGCGGTTCACCCAGATGGAATAATAGCTGACCATGATTTCCATACTTACATTGAATAGTATCCATTGCCAGAAGATATCCCATTGACTTCACTGGGATTGCTTGTGGAGTACAATATTGTAAGTAAGGGTATCATAATCTGGCCCTGAATCACTCCTTCTTTATTACTTTTTTTCAACTAGGCAGGGGTACTTGGATTGGGTTTTACTCAAGGGTTATGTGAGGGATGTTGATTACATCATAGAGGCATAACTCACATTACTCCTGGGGGAATTCTGCACCACTGCACATGTGGAGAATTTATGTCCCCCACAGATTTTTTTTTGCTTCCCCAAAGAAAAATTACTTTCTGATGGGGAAGCAAATGGAAGCCATAAGAGCAGTCATGTGACCCTCCCCAGCAGTTTGTTTTGGGTGCCCAGGGCAGGCTTCAGAGAGCTAAATCACTGTGGGGCAGGGGACGAGAATGGCGAAGACTCGACTGGTGGCTCCTACCCCGCGCCAGGCTCAGTTGCTAGTCCTGGCTGGGCTGGGGAGGATGGGACTTCCTCTTCCCCTGCATAGCATCTGGGGCTAGGTCAGACCTACCCCCAGATTTTTCTCCCAACTGCAGGATGCTCTACACACTCCCCCTCACACACATACCATCCCGGCTTCCTGCACCCATCGCTCCTCAGCTGCAGGGGGAGGGATATGTGTACAGGGAGCTGCTCTCCATCCACCCAACCCCTGTGCATCCAGACCCGCTGAGCCTCACCCCCCATACTTGGAATGCCCACAATAAGCCCTACTCCCCAGGCACCTGGGACACCCTGATAAGTCATCTGCACCCAGAAGCCCACCTCACCAAGCCCCAACCAGCTTCACCTGGATCCCCAACCCACTGAGCTCCACTCCCCCAGCATCTGGATCCCAACAACCAAACCGCCTGCTGAGCTCTATCACCCCCCCCCAGACTCTCCCTGTGGAGCCCCAATGACCTTCACCTGGACCCCCCTGCAGAGTCCCATTACTGTTGCACCCAGAACCCCACCCTCCATCCCCAACAAGCCCCATACATCCAGATTTCCCTCCCCCTGGATCTCCCACTGAGCCACCCGCATCCAGATTGCCCCATACAGAATCCTCTCAACCCATACCTGGATCTCCCCACACTAAGCCTCTTCACAGTTGGATCCTGCCTGCCTACACCTGGTGTTCCTGACATGGAGGGGCAGGGCCCTGGGGTGTTTCTGGGGCAGACCCAGTTCTTGCGCTGTGTCAGGCTTCGGTGCACTCACTGCTGAGTCTGTGTCCCGGGGGAGTGGGGAGCTGCCCAGTGATCTCCCACCTCTGTGCAGCCATTGGTCTATGCGCCCCCATGCCATGCTGGAGCCCCTGCATTTATTTGACAAATAAAATTTGCAGAATTTTGCAGAATTTTAAAATATTGTATGCAGAATTTTAATTTTTTTTTTGGTGCAAAATGCACTCAGGAGTATCACATGAAAGACAAAGGGATCTAACTGCATGGAGATCCTTGCAAGATTAGGGCCTATGTTATTTTCCTTCACTTTTTTTCTTATCTTTAGAGATCCTAGCATATTATAAAAAATAAATAATGGATTAAATACCTCAATAAGAACCTGAAGCACTACTTTTGTGCTATGAATTTAAAAATAGCAGCAATGTTTGGGTTGCTAAACAGAACTGTGAGGTTATGGGAGAATGAAACCATTGATTTTCTTTTGACAGAAACAAGTCAGATTCGTTTTAGGATAAAGAAAAGGAGTACTTGTGGCACCTTAGAGACTAACAAATTTATTAGAACATAAGCTTTCGTGAGCTACAGCTCACATCATCGGATGCATTTGGTGGAAAAAAGTTTTCAGAATACAGACTAACACGGCTGCTACTCTGAAACCGTTTTAGGATGTTAGCCTTAACTGTGCATGAGTTTTATAAGCTTAACCTGTGCTAGTCAGCTATGAGCACAGTGGTTGAGTCTAAATACAAATTTGGGACTAGCCCACTTCACACCATATAGAACACAACTGATTATGTTCTGACTCAAGCTTTAGATTCAATGGCCCTGGTCCACTGTTGTGCTGAACTTTGTGCAGTTGTTTACAGCAAGATATACTGAATGCAAAATCCTGCCTTTCTTCCTGGAGAGTAAAATCAAAGTTGAAACAATCTGGCCTTTAGAAAATATTCACAAAGGGAAGGCCATTGCAGGATACTTGATGTTTGAAAATCTGCTGAAGATAGCATTGACAATTCCCAGTGGGCGATGTCTACACTCTTATGCATACAATCTGTAGCACAAAGGTGCAGGGAACAAATGAATGTTACATTTTGAAATCTTTAGCGGTTACAAGGCAACATCTTCACCCCTTCCCTTCCCTCCAGCATGGCATATTTCTTTCTATTTTGGAGTCTTTCACCATTTCTTAATAAGCAACTGTTAGAACACGCATCTCACTCAGGAACTCTCTCCCTCCTCCCCTATTATTTTTTCCAGGACTTTGCGGGGCCCCGTGGACTGCTTTTCCATAGCAAGAGTTCACTATAAAAGACAAAGTTAGACTGTACATTCTTTGGGACAGAGACTGTCATATTGCTGTGTGTTTATATAGCGCCTAGCGCAAAGGGGTCCATGTTCATGACTAAGATTCCTAGTCATGATGATGATAATAATACTAATAATGTGAAGCATTAGCATTCCTAGAAATTGTTAGACGTGGGTGGAAATTATCCTTACATTCAAATAAATTTGTTAGTCTCTAAGGTGCCACAAGTACTCCTTTTATTATTGTCTCTGGCTTTTCTGCGAGTGTAGTTCTAGTAGAATGCCATGTCCACACCAGGGATAGCTCAGTGGTTTGAGCATTGGCCTGCTAAACCCAGGGTTGTGAGTTCAATCCTTGAGGGGGCCATTTAGGGATCTGGGGCAAAAAATTGGGGATTGGTCCTGCTTTGAGCAGGGGGTTGGACTAGATGACCTCCTGAGGTCCCTTCCAACCCTGATATTCTATGAAACAGAAAGAACGATCCAATGTGGGAAATACCATGAAAAATGGGTTTCTGGAGCATTTTAAATTACGGGAAAGAAGGAGGTTAGTGCTCTGGGAAAGAAATGTTGTTCCAGACACAGGGAGAGGCACGGAGTAATGTAGTAAAATGTGAGAACGGGAGCTGTAAGGCTAGCATCATTGGTGGAACGAAGAAGGAGAAGAAAGAAAACAGAGTAAAGTTACAGGCTGGGACAGAATCCTGAGGACAAGAACCGTAAGCATAAATCAGTTGGTAATAGAGAGCCAGCAGAAGGATTCAAATAGGGGAGTAACATGACCTTTGCGGTGGGTAAGAAAGATGATTTTGGCTGGACTGGAAGGGAAGGAACCCAGAGAAAAAGAAGAGGCAGAGGTCAAAGTGGGAGGTAACCAACGCTTGTACAATTGTGTTAGCTGAGAGGAACTGCTACCACCAATGATATTAATCTCATATCTGAATACAGCTGGTTGAAATTTTTAAAATGTTGATACAATTTCAAATTGAATAAAAAAAATCAGGAATTTTTAAAAAATTTCTGCAAAATTGTTTTCCTATTTTCAATCAGCTAGCCAGCTGGTCAACAATTTTCAAATTTTAAATTTAAAAACAAAAATGAATTTCTTGTGTGGATATTTTCATGATTTTCCTTCCGCTGCCTCCCATTTTCAACCAGTTTCACATCTGAAGGAAGGGACTTAGGAAATAAGAGTTCCTATCAGTTGCCATATGTATTCTTCAAAAGAAACCACCATAACAGAAGTATTCTAATTTGCTGTGTTTTAGCTAAAACTCGCTACATTTCTATCTTTGCTAGAACCACAACTGGTGAAAAACGGGGGAAATGATTTTCAAGACCAATTTTCCAAACAGCACTAGTTACAGCAAGCATTTTTTGCTAAATGGGCATTTTTCATCCTCTTTCACCGCAGCTGGTGGCTTAGCACTTGTGTGAAACTAACTAAATAACTTTCCCAATTAATGAAAAGCTCTGATCATTACTTTGCCTTTATGCTGTATGCTGCCCACTTCTGCATGAGCATACTTTCACCTATCAGTCCGAAAAATGCAGCATATAAATGAAGGGGCTCTTGGGTCGGAACCTGTAGAGAGAGATCCTGCAATCCTTTTCTTCATTCTGCACCACCCAGAAAGACATACACCTGTAGATCCCTGACACTGTAGCAAGGAACCCTAAGGAAATCCGTTAGCAAAGCGTTGCCAGTGTTAGCACCTGATACATTGCCATCTATTAGACTGATTCCCTCTCCAGTTCTTTTTCTCCTGGGACATTTCTAAAAGCAGCTATATCTGGTTTACTGTAGCTGTGCAATTAACTGATAACTAATGGTTTTCCAGTTAATGGTTATGGCTGGAGACCTCACCATAAACTCTCATACAGCAAAATGCCCTGTTTAACTCAATGCCATAATCTGTTGGTTTATCCCCAGATAAAGAGGAGACTTGTAATGATGATAAAGGGCTCACTTGTAATGAACATAATATTGAGACTTCAGGACACACACAAAATCTGGACTCTTTAGCTTTCAAGCTAATCAAAACATGTGATCACCACACAGGTTCTTGATAAGTCTTGGCCTGGACCAAACAATCAGATTAGACTGCTGGCTTCACTAGAAATAGCATATTCCTATCTTATGTAGGAACATCAGTATACTACACAAACACACACAAAAAAGAGACTCCTTTCAATCTCTTTCAGGCCTGGCTCTCTATTGTCCTGCCCCTTGTTTAATTATTTACACAAGTGCACCATGAGTATAACATACTACCTTTCTGGTCTGGTAGCATCTTACATTCACTTTGCACTGGTTCAAATGACTACACAAGGTGCAAGATAATGGAAAAATCAGGGCCATCTCGTCTTTACTGTGACCTTCAAATTTCTTTCATGTTCATATATATTATTTTTAAATTGTCTTTTTAATTTGTGTTACAAACTTTAAAAAGTATAGTTTAAATACCCTGGACGCCATTCCTTTAAATCATCTCTGTGTTACATTATGCAAGACTCTAATATAGTTCTCCTTCAGACTGATTTAATCAGGCATCTAATGTTACAGTGACATCAGAACTGATTTCTGGGGAGAGAAAGATAAAGAGACAAGAACAAAACATGACTTGTGCTGAAGAGGAGTAAATTATAACACCTTTTAGAATGCTTCGGGCACTTATTCTAGCTAGTCACATGCAGGAAATCTATCTTATGATGTCTGACCCGCTGCAGGACATGGCACATGAAATATCAAAAGGATCTTGTTCCAGAGTTGTCAAATAAAAACTTCACTGAGATCTCAGATTTGAATTGTCTAAATCAAACAGAAAAGCTTCTTGTGTTGGTTTAGATTGCTTATATCCACAGCTTTAACTTTTCCTAATTCTGCTGAGGTCCATACGATTCTGCCTTTTGAGAAGCATTATCTAGATCATTTAATGCCTAGTCAATGGACCTTGTCACTTCAAAGAAGTGCCATTACATGAGAAAATAACAAAAATGTTTATTTTAGGCTGGGAAAAGAAAGTTACTTCCGTTATTGACTCCTTATCCCATCACCTTCTTGTACCAGTTCCTTCTCTGCTCTTATAATCCTTCATGGTTAGGTGCTCAACTGCTACTAATAAGAAAATATAACAGATGGACAAGGTAGCTTGGGATGTACACACTACGAATACGGAACTGTCCTCACTCCACTCTCTCTCATTTCTGTCTCTTTCAACAGCCATACACCTGTGTCTTATTGGCAGTGCAGTTGGTTGCACTGTGGGAAGATGGTCTCTGAACCAGATGAAGAGGAAGAGGAAGGAAGTGTGATGTCTGAGCACAGTTTTGAAAGAGCACAACAATGACAGATGGACTCAGGAGCATAAATACGAGCAGTCCTAGGGACGTTGGAACATAATTTCTGAGCGGAATTTGGGCAGTGAAATAAATCACGATGTTTGTTCTCAACTCTGATTTAAATTAAAGGATTTTGAAGATGACAAATGAACAGAGAAAAGCTATGAAAGGTGCTGATTTGTTTGGCTCAAGGTGCATTTTGTGGAGAAAATTTACAAGTATATTGTTGCAGAATTTATTTTATTGTATAAGAAAAGGGTAGTCAGTGGCAGAGACAACTTTTTTCTGTGTGGTGGGGAGGGCTAGAGTTAAAAAGAACATAAAATAATAGCTGCTGAATATGGTTTATATACTATTTAATTACTGTAGCAGAGACAGTTCTCTGATAATTCAGTTTGTTCTCTTCAAAACGGGAGGGAGATAGCTGCTTGGAGTCCCTCTCCTTCCCCCAGAATATCAGGTGGCTTTGATAGCCAGGACCAGGTTGAAGGTGTCTCCTGCAACAGGCTCAGGCTTCTCCCTTCCCTCCCTCTGGCTGGGAAATAGCTCAGCAGGGTTTCCATTTCTTGTAAGGAGAATTCTGTGTGACCTGCCCGTACTTCTCCCATTCCTTTTGCAGCTAAACTGGCTGTTTCCCTTCTTCTCTGATGAGGGTTACTGGTTCTCTCTCTCCTCTCTTTGTGCTCCTGGACTTCTGATCCACTTTCTCTAGGGGAACCTGGGATAGGTCCAGCCAGCTGCCTCTCCTCTGGGGATGACTCCCACAGCCTTTTATTTGGCTCTTTTTTCCTCCCTACCCATCCCCACAACATGAGTTCCATGTACTCTTTTCACAAAAGGAGGGGGGAGAGGCCAGATGATCAGACATCATGGAGCCATAATTCTCTGTCTGTCCTTTTGCAGCCTCTGGCTTCTGTCCTATCATGCCTTGGGTCAAAGGACCTCCAGCTATCACCTTATTTATAGTCTTTTCCTTGTCAGAATCTCTGGGTGAGAGAGGCACATAAAAGCAATTGTTTTCCAGTTAAATCAACAGATCAGATAAAGGCTTTTTCCTTTCTTCATTCTTTTGCATTTTATGCAGTTCTACAAAGAACATAGTGAGTATAGACAACCAAAAGGCAAGCTAAATACTGTAGTTTTTGCATTGGTCTTCACTGCAAAGGATGTGAAGGAGATTCCCAAAGCTGAGCCATTCTTTGTAGGTGAAAAATCTGAGGATCTGTCCCAAATGGAGGTGTAAATAGTGAAGGAACAAATTGATAAATAAACTGTAATAAGTCACCAGCCAAGAGTTATGAAGGAACTCAGCTATGAAATTGCAGAACTACTAACTCTGGCATGTAACCTATCACTTAAATCATCCTCTGTAGGAGATGACTGGAGGATAGATAATGCAATGCTGATTTTTTAAAAAGACTCTGAAGGTGATCCTGGCAATTACAGGCCAGTAAACCTAACTTCAGTACTAGGCAAATTGGTTGAAACTATAGTAAAGAAAAGAATTAGCAGACACATGGATGAACATGGTGTTTTGGGGAAGAATCAACACGGTTTTTGTAAAGAGAAATAATGCCTCACCAATCTATTCAAATTTTTTGAGGATGTTAACAAGCATGTGGACAAGACGGGTATAGTGTACTTGGACTTCCAGAAAGCCTTTGTCAAAGTCCCACATCCCAAAGGCTCTTAAGCAAAGTAATGAGATGTGGGATAAGAGGGAAGGCCCTCTCATGGAACAGTAACTGGTTAAAAGACAGGAAACAAAGGGTAGAAATAAGTGATCCATTTTCACAATGAAAAGTGGTAAATAGTTGGGTCCCTCAAGGATCTGTACTGGGACCAGTGCTGTTCACATATTCATAAATGATCTGGTAAAAGGGGGTAAATAGTGAAGTGGCAAAGTCCACAGATGATACTAAATTACTTAAAATAGTTAAATTCAAAGCAGATTGCAAAGAGTTAAAAATGATCTCACTGAGCGACAAAATGGCAGATTAAATTCAATGTTGATACGTGCAAGGTAGGACTGTCAAGCGATTACAAAAATTAATCATGACTAATCACACGGTTAAACAATAATAGAATACCATTTATTTAAATATTTTGAATGTTTTCTCCTTTTTCAAATATATTGATTTCAATTACAACACAGAACACAAAGTGTGCAGTGCTCACTTTTTTATTTATTTTTATTACAAATATTTGTGCTGTAAAAAACAAAAAAATAGTATTTTTCAGTTCATCTCATACAAGTACTGTAACACAATTTTTTATCATGAAAGTTGAACTTACAAATGTAGAATTTTGTACAAAAAAAAACTGCATTCAAAAATAAAACAATATAAAACTTCAGAGCCTACAAGTCCACTCAGTCCTACTTCTTCTTCAGTCAGTCACTCAGACAAACAAATTTGTTTACATTTGCAGGAGGTAATGCTCCCTGATTTTTGTTTACAATGTCACCTGAAAGTGAAAACAGGTGTTCACATGGCACTGTTGTAGTCGGCGTGGCAAGATATTTATGAGCCAGATGCATATGCATAAAGATTCATATGTCCCTTCATGCTTCAACCACCATTCTAGAGGACATGTGTCCATGCTAATGAGGGGCTCAATAACAATCCAAACCAGTGTAGACCAACACATGTTAACTTTCATTATCTGAGTCAGATGCCACCAGCAGAAGGTTGATTTTCTTTTTTGGTGGTTCGGGTTCTGTAATTTCCGCATCTGAGCATTGCTCTTTTAAGACTTCTGAAAGCATTCTCCACACCTCATCCCTTTAGATTTTGGAAGGCACTTCAGATTGTTAAACCTGGGGTTGAGTGCAGTAGCTCTCTTTAGAAATCTCACATTGGTACCTTCTTTGCGTTTTGTCAAATCTGCAGCGAAAGTGTCCTTAAAACGAGTATGTGCTGGGTCATCATCCGAGACTGCTATAACATGAAATATATGGCAGAATGTGGGTAAAACAGAATGGGAGACACACTATTCTCCCCCAAGAAGTTCAGTCACAAATGTAATTAACACATTTTTTTAACGAGTGTCATCAGCATGGAAGCATGTCTTTTGGAATGGTGGCTGAAGCATGAAGGGGCAAACAAATGTTTAGCATATCTGGCATGTAAATATCTTGCAATGCCAGCTACAAAAGTGCCATGTGAAAGCCTGTTCTCACTTCCAGGTGACATTGTAAATAAGAAGCTGGCAGCATTTTCTCCCATAAGTGTAAACAAACTTGTTTGTCTTAGTGATTGGCTGAACAAGAAGTAGGGCTGAGTGGACTTGTAGGCTCTAAAGTTTTATATTGCTTTGTTTTTGAGCGCAGTATGTAACAAAAAAAATCTATATTTGTAAGTTGCACTTTCACGATAAAGAGATTGCATTACAGTAGTGTATGAGGTGAATTGAAAAATACTATTTCTTTTATCATTTCACAGTGCAAATACTTGTAATAAAAATAATAATATAAAGTGAGCAGTGTACACTTTGTATTCTGTGTTGTAACTGAAATCAATATATTTGAAAACGTAGAAAAACATTCAAAATATTTAATAAATTTTAATTGGTATTCTATTGTTTAACAGTGTGATTAAAACTGCAATTAATGAAAAATTAATGTTTTTATTGTGATTAATTTTTTTGAGTTAATTGTGTGAGTTAACTGCAATTAATCGACAGCCCTAGTGAAAGCACATTGGAAAACATAATCCCAACTATACATCTAAAATGGTGGGGTCTAAATTATATGTTACCACTCAAGAAAGAGATCTTGGAATTGTCATGGATAGTTCTCTAAAAATATCCACCCAATGTATAGCAACAGTCAAAAAATGTTTGGAATTATCAGGAAAGGAATATATATATGTTAAGACAGAAAATATCATAATGACACTATAGAAATCCCTGGTATGTCCACACTTTGAATACTTAGAAAGAAAAGGAGTACTTGTGGCACCTTAGAGACTAACAGATATAGAATTAGAAAAGGTACAGAGAAGGGCAATAAAAATTATTAGGGGCATGGAACAGCTTCCAGATGAGAAGATTATAAAGACTAGGACTGTTCATCTTAGAAAAGAAACAGCTATGGGGGAATATGATAGAGGACTATAAAATCATGAATAGTGAGGAGAAAGTGAATAGGGGAGTGTTATTTACCCTTCAGATAACACAAGACCCAGGAGCTGCCCAATGAAATTAATAGGCTGCAGGTTTAAAACGGATATCAGAAAGTACTTCTTCACACAGCACACAGTCAACCTATGGAACTCGTTGCCAGGGGATGTTGTGAAGGCCAAAAATATAACTGGATTCAAAAAAGAATTACATGAGTTCATAGGGAATAGGTTCATCAATGGCTAAAGGTCAGGAATGTAACCCCATGCTCTTGGTGTCCCTAAGACTCTGACTGCCAGAACCTCAGACTGGAAGAGAGGGAATGGATCACCCAATAATTGCCCTGTTCTGTTTATTTCCTCTGAAGCATTGGTCACTGACCACTGTTGTAAGACAGGATACTGGGCTGGATGTACCATTGGTCTGATCCAGTGTGACCATTCTTATATTCAAGAGCATTTTGTGTAAGTATTTTAATTCTGCAATCCTGTGCCATTCTTATTAAGTTAGTAGTGACTGAGTGAAATACAAAAAGCAAAGTATATATTCTTAAAGTACTAAAATTAAATTACTTATAACATGACTTTTGAAAATGGAGGAAATTATTCTTCCAATTGGATGAATTTCTGCTGGTTGTAGTCCTGAGTAGAGCTGGACAAACAGGTCAAAACAAAAACAAAAAATTTCAAAGTATTTGAAATTTGAAAAAAAAATTGTTTCATGTCAAACAGAATATTCTGTTTCATTTTGATTTTGAGCATTTTTAACCATATATAATTTTTTTAAAATTAAAGGAAATTTCTTAATGAAAAGTGCTTTTGAATTAAAACATTTCATTTGAGAAATGTCAAAATTAAACATTTCAGTTTTTTTGGAATTTGATTGGGTTAGTTTTTTTTGCTTTGTTAATTGTTTTTCTTTGTTTGTTTGTTTTTTGCTTTGACTCAAACACTTCAGTGAAATTGGCAAAAATTCATAAAATATGTCAGAGTCACTGAATCTGCACGTTTTGCCAAAAAAAAATACAACAACTTTCAATCAAAAACTTATTTTGATTAAGCACACAAATTAACCTTTCAGGCAGTCTGGATTCCCTAACTGGGAAAAGGCTCAAGACAAATTTCAGAGGCACCAAGCTTCTTTGTGTCACCTTGATGCAGTTTATATTCTTCAAAAGACCACAGACAACAATGATGACATGCTAAGTTTTCTGTAGTCTCAGAAGAAAGAAGAAAACAGGAAGAAACTATTGAAAATACTAAGTAATATATATTATCTTGCCTGACAAGGATTTGTACTGCAAAGCTATGATACTGCATAGCTGAAAATATGTCCCAAAGTGGAGAGGTTGACGGCAATTGCTTTGTTTACAGACAGATATATCTCTTATGATTTTAAGAGCCATTATTTCCATTAGCTCACTCTGAATAACTGGACTTGAGATTTTGTCTTGACTCTTTTTCAGAATCATATTCTGAGAAAATTTCTAGAAAATGGTATACTATTATAGTAGGTGAAACAAAAGACTTCTCTAACAAAGAGCAAGTGGTTTTATACCTGCAGTAAGTGGATTATGACAAGAATGTTCATGAAGAGTTAATTGCATTGTACAATGCAGCCTGTATCTCAGCAGAGATAATCATATCAGTAGATATGTTACTGAACCTAAATCTGAGAACCAACAACTGTCATGTACAATGATATGATGGTGCTACTCATACGGAAGGCTTAGTATCAACGTGTAGCAACCAGAGTGTAACAGGTTTCAGAGTAGCAGCCCTGTTAGACTGTATTCGCAAAAAGAAAAGGAGTACTTGTGGCACCTTAGAGACTAACAAATTTATTTGAGCTGTAGCTCATGAAAGCTTATGCTCAAATAAATTTGTTAGTCTCTAGAGTGTAACAGGAGGAACTACGAGCTACATATGGTCATTGCTAGGGCACATTTTGAAGTTGACATGGCAGCTCACTACAGAATTAACCGTATCATAAGAACATAAGAATGGTCATACTGGGTCAGACCAATGGCCCATCCAGTTCAGTATCCTGTCTTCTGACAGTGGCCGATCCCAGATGCTTCAGAGGGAATGAATAGAACAGGGGTAATTATTGAGTGATCCACCCCCCATCTTTCAGTCCCAACATCCAGCAGTCAGAGGATAAGGGACACACAGAGCATGGATCTGCATCCCTGACCATCTGGTTTACGAAATCACAAAATTATGTTTGTAAAAATCATCCACATGTAATTCTATATTTCAGGACCTAAAGTATAAAGTGGTAAGTATAATTGCAGGCATTCATGTCTTTCATCCAATAGATAGGATCTCCATGCAGAAGCATTGGAGTCAGTTTCTGAGAAATTTGCTATACTCTGTGTGCAACCTGAGATTTTGTGGAGGATGCAACAAATGATCCTCAAATGTGAGCTCAAATTGGTGGCATTGCTGCTCAAATGTAAAAGTTTAACTTACTCTTTGGTATTGAACTAGGTCGAAATGACCTCAAGATGGTAGACAATCTGTCCAAAAATCTGCAAAACTCAGATATTTCACCAAGACCACATAGAAACTTGGAATTTCTGATATGCAGGAAAATTTCACATTAAAACAAAATGCTCTGATTCAGAATGAAAACAAATATTTATGAAATTTTCCATAAACCAGAAATTCCAAAGAAAAATTTACAGTTTTGGCAAATTTTCTTTTCAAAATTTCAGGTTTTAGATTTGGAATTCTGAGTTTTCATTTCAGAATTCTGAAATTTCATTTTGGAATTTTAGGGGGGATTCATTTTTATACTATTTTTATTATTTTGATATTATTTCAATGTATGTCAGTAGTCAAACTGTTTCATTGCAACACAAACAGAAAACGTTTAAATCTACAAAAGGACGTTTCAATCAGTACTGAGTAGCAGATGATTTAAAAATATTTTATATAAATGATTTTTTAAATAAAATAAAATAAAATACTGTACTATTATGTCATATTATGAAATAATGTGAAATAATAATAAAAGGTCATTTGAAACAAAATTTCAAAATTCCAAAACAAAATTTGTAATTCAAAACAAAATTCTAAAATTTTCCAAAACATGCTTTGAAATAATTCATTTTACAATTTACAATACTTTACAAGTATTCCATCAAGATTTGAACATAAAAGCTACAAAATTATTCAAAATTACAGTGGATCTGAGAGACAGACAGAACCATATTCCATTGGAACATACAGTTTAATCGAATTGCTTCCCAAAACTGAGTTGATTTTTACCAGAATTTCATTTCAGAAGAAAACTGAAACAAAAAAAAAGTTCCAACAATGTCAAAACATCCCATTGACATTTTCAGAATGTTTCAAATTTTCATTTTGAAATGACTTCTCTTTTCATTACTTTGTATTATATTATTTTACAACATATATAATATATGTTATAAATTTCATCTGACTCCTATTTCAGGATTATGTAATATGATATTATTTTAAAATTGTGTTTTGTACAGGTTCTGTGGGCCAGACACTTAAACCCACACTCAAAAGCCAGTGGACCATATGATATTTCAGTGCTGTCCTTCACATGATTCTGTATAATGCACAAACTGGGCAAAATTATGTCTCAGTTCCCACTACAGGAAACTGACAAACACCACTGGGGCAAAGGTAGGAGGACTCCTTTTCCTAATCCCTGGAGCAGCATAGCTCCGCAACTGACAGTGTAGCCTAGTGGCCGGAGGATGCTCCATAACCCTTGTACCTCTCCTATCATGGGGAGATGGACTGGAGACTCTGCAGTAATGTACAGCCCTATCTGTGCTTCCCAAGTCCATCTGCAAACCTGCCCCATGGCAGCAGGTAAAAAGCTTTTTAAATGCTTTGCTTATGTTCCCTTCAGCACAATAAACACACCATGGTGCTTTATAGATATTAAAAGACAAAAAAGCCTGCATTTTCATACTTGGGTACCTAAAGTTGCACCCAAATCCATATTAAAGCATCTAAATAAGTGTCCTGAAGTCAAGAGGAGGTGTGGATGCTCATCACCTCTGAAAACTTCTTTAAATACCTGACTAAGGATCTAGGTGCTTAATTTTAGGTACCCATATTTGAAAATGTTGAAATGGCCTTTGTCTCTCTTCCTAAGAGCTTACGTTCCAAATAAGATGCAATTCTTTGAGGCAAGGACTCCTCCTTACAACAGAATAGATTAGTTCAAGGACAGATGCTGCTAAGTCAAGCTCCATGAAGAACAAAACATTTAAGATCTAGCTTAAGTCCTGACTTAAGACCGGAGATTTCGCTGCATAGCTTTTTACCATACACCTTGTATTCGTCAGTATGTGGTGAGCTTTGGTAACAAAGTGTGTACAAAACTGCCAGCACAGTTTAAGACATCTAATGGCAAAAAGTCCACTGATCAGTTAGCAATTTGGAAAACTTTCCACATGCAGATGGAGGTGCCTTCCAAACAGTTTTTCCCCCTTCAGGTTTGCAGAGCTTTTGTAAGAGGCTTTCGTCCAGACAAGATCTTTTCATGCTGACTGAGGAAATACCCCCAGAAAGTGAAGGAAACCATATTGTGTTCAGATTACAAGTTTGCACATGCATCTCATAGGTTGGTTACATCAGCTGTTGGCAAAAAGACAGAAATAATTATTCGGCTCCTGTTGGGCTCCAGGAAGATTAGTTTTCATCGTTCATGTGATAGTATAATGTGGTGTATTTGTAAAAGCAAGTTACAGCAGGATTCCTGGAGCACAAAGAAAATGAGATCTTTAGATGGATTTAAAACATTTCAGTGACCTCCAGTGGAAAATTGAAAAGTATGTGTTCTGATACATTTTCAGTAAGACACACCTGACAAAACTAATGTCTGAGATGGGGTTATACACTGACACAAATAAGACCGTGTAGTGGGAAAAGTTTAACAACAGAAAAATCCAAAGAGAATACAGAGTTTATTTCCATGTTTATTTCCATGGGTAAATAATTGCAGCTAATGTCTGCTGAATGTAAACTATCAGTTTAACAACCAGTACTAGTTCATAGATTTGAATGGATTTTTAACAGAGTCCAGCTTCATGAATCAAGTAAGGAAAGGATATGATTCTTCTATCCTCAGTGGTATCTCAGGAGCTTCATTGACATGTGCCTTAATGATTTATAGTTGGCTGCCTTAATCAGTGCTCCAAGCACTATGGGAAAGTGCCCAGGCAGCAAGCCAGATCATGCAAAAGTGCATGCTAATTTGGCTTCTTGCTCAGTGTTCACAGTTCTCAGAGTGCTTATGTTCAAACTGAACTCCACTACAGACTTTCTAACAAGGTCACTGTGTACTTTCGGTGATCACCGTAGAGTTAAATGATTTCTAAATCCATCACTGCAACACACTCATTCTAACACTGGAATTCCAATAAACTGGTATATAAGCCACACTATTTTTATCAAAAAAAGAAAAGAAGTACTTGTGGCACCTTAGAGACTAACAGCTCACGAAAGCTTATGCTCAAATAAATTTGTTAGTCTCTAAGGTGCCACAAGTACTCCTTTTCTTTTTGCAGATACAAACTAACACGGCTGCTACTCTGAAACTATTATTACCAGCATCCCTGTTCATTAGAACTTAGAATATTTATGCCGTCATTTCTAAAGTGCTTTTAACCATGACATCCAAGTGCTTATATGCAAAATTAGAAATGCATAGGTCCTGATTCCCCACTGCTTCACCCCTTGTGTAGTCATTTACAACTGTGCAAATTGTGTGAAAAATGCTGCCAGCAGTGAAGGCGAATGGAGAATTTTAATCCGATAGCATTTTAGACTCACTTTACCCAGATAGAAATAACTAATTCAGATCCATAATCTACACAGCTACCCCTAGTGATTAGTATAAGCACTGCTGCTACCAAACTACTAGAAATATTGAAGTGATCGAAAACAAGGCAAAGCCAAATTAACAAAATGCTAAATTCACTTAAACATTTCCTATCATACTCTGAAACTCACCAAACGCTGTCTCTGGCATACTTCCAAGGGCAAAGAATTCCAGACATAGAAACCCTTAACTGAGAAACCTCATGTCATTTTGATGGAGTTCATTTAGTTGAACACAAGAGACCGGTAGCTACAGCATCCCAGCAAATCTCAGCTATGGTAATAACATGGCGGGTGTCAGGCAGACTCTGAAGAAACTACAGACCAGATTGTTCAGGGCTTCAAAGGCAATCAGCCATGAACACAGATGTGTTTCTTTGCCTACTCCATGCATTCAATGAATCTGAGTTGCCAAGAGTAGAGAAGAGGCCAATAGGGAACAGAGTTGCAGAGCAGACCACTCTCCGTAGCATGCTCCTTTCAGAACCAGTTAGATTTCCATGCAGAAATCTGTGCAGGATAAAGCAGCATTAATGTCAACACCATTCCACTTTCCAGTCCCAGTGGATAGAGGAAGAAAGAGGAAGGACACACTATATGGCAGCCTGGCTAGTAACTGTGCCATGCTGCCAAGGGAGGCAAATAGGACCCCTCAGAGCAGCATCAGATAGCAGAATTTACACATGGAAGCCCTGAGGAACTAGCCAAATGTACAGTTTAATAGTTTTGTAATTGTGTACATTAAAGACACACTTGTCTTACTCCAAACACTTAAAATGCTATATTTGGTCATTTATATATTACTAGGTAATGTATATCAAATATTTAATGAAAATATAAGAATAGATTATAAAAAGATGTTCAACATTCTTAAGGGTTGCATTTTGTTACCAACTTCTGTTAGAGATGACCCAGCCTTGAACTATCTACTACCAAAAGACTGAGCAAACCAATGGGCCATGACATGCTCAGAATTCCTGACTCAAGAAGTCTTTTCCACTGAATGCATCCGATGAAGTGAGCTGTAGCTCACGAAAGCTTATGCTCAAATAAATTTGTTAGTCTCTAAGGTGCCACAAGTACTCCTTTTCTTTTTTGACTCCATAAGATAGTAATTTTTGCAATGATAATGCCACAGCAGCTGTTTGAAGTAATGCTGCAATGTCAGAATTGCTAAAGAGTACTTACTTCTGATTGGAGATGTTGCATATGCTCTGAAGATTTACACAATATGAAATTACGCACAGATATTTTGAGAATCAGGCCCACAGTAAGTATCATTTACTCTAAAGGCACTTTACACTGCCAGAGTGGTGTCAAGGGGATTTAGTGTAAATAAGAACAAAAGTCCCCAGTGTCCCTGTCTAACCTCAGGGACATAATCTTGAATTTTCAGTTTTTTGCCAGAGGAAAATAAATATTCAACAAATAATATGGTGACTGAAATTTGAGAAGGAGCAAAACGAAGTGTACACATACCATCGTCTTGGAGAGTTTAATGTTTAAAGATTCCCATTCTTACAGTGTGTGACTCTACAGATTGGACAGCTTGTATCACTGTCAGCTTCCATCCTGATGAGAGACACCCAAATCAAAAATTAGCACTATATGCTGGTCTCCAGTAGGTCACAGACACCCAATAAAAATCTTGATGAAATCCAAGACCTTAGTTATGTGGTATTATTTTATCTGAGCTTTCTTTTACACGGTCTGATTGTGACTCTCAGATTTACATACAGGAACAGTTACTCACACAAGTATTACCACTGGTGTCAGTGCATTACCTGTATAAGTAAATATTCACCAATGTGAGTATGGATTGTATGATCTAGCCCATAGTGTCTATAGGACTTATGGCATGGATGTGTTATCTTGTAATACTCTTCTAATGTGAAAATATATGATAAATAAGAAAACACTCACTTTTTTTAGATAATGATAGTATCATTTACGAGTGAGCTGGAGGCTTGGATTAAAAGCTTTGATTGACAGGGAGTTGATCATCCTCACACTCTATTTCTACAAGAGAGTCTGTCAGTTAATATTTCAGGCATGATCTGAGGTTGTGCCTGTTAGCCTAGGTGTTAGAAATGACAGTAATATTATTCTGACAGGCTGTGACTTTATAAGTGTTTAGCTGAAAGGTTAGTTTGAGCTTCGGTGTTAGAGCTGACAGTAATGATAGTCCCATAGACTGACATCAGAAGTTTGGAATTGTTAATCTAAAGCGAGGGGCAGGCACAAGGTGAGGGCAAGAATTCCTCCAGCCCTGGGGCTAGGGTGGAGAGAGCAAGATCCTTTGGCCCCGGGGCCAGAGTGGCAGGAGCTGACGGATCCTCTGGCCTTGGGTCCCCAGCGGTGGGAGTTGACAGCTGCTCCAGCCCCAGGGCTGCAGGGGGAAAAGCTGACAGCTCCTCTAGTCCCAGGGCCCTGGTCAGGAGAGAGAGCTCCTCAGACACGCTCACACTTCAGCACAAACCGTGCAGAGGGGCTGCGACAGCCAGTGGCACACCAACCCCATGGGCAGGAAGAGGAGAGCCAACATGACCCAAGACCAAGAGGGTCGGGTTTTTGCCTCACCTGCCCCACCCCAGACATGGCACTTGTAGTTGGGCCCTGTTGGATTTGGGTTGGGTTTCAGGGCTCTACTATTCAGGGGTAAAACACTGTAAGAGAGTCCCTTCTGCTTTCTTTAAGCTGGCCAATGTTTGCAGCGCTGCTACCCTCATCTCCAGACTCATCCTATACATCCCATCTGCCTGGGAAGGTGCCAGGGAAAGATTTGGGGTACAGCTGTGAATGGTGGGAGATGGGGAATTTGTTGATTATTAAAGTTTTAGCATTTATTAGTTAACCTTAACCCTTTCCTTCCCTAGACCCTCTGTGTCCTCTCCCCAGTGAAGTCTCCCTTTAGTATGTTATTATTTTGGGGTGCGGCATTTCATTTGCTGGGGTTTGTATTATTATATTTTGTCTGCTGCTGATACTCCTCATTATGAAAAGTAGCATCAGTCATTTTCTTAAGGGATAATACACCTTGTATCCCAGGCACAAAGAGGAGTCACCTTGGGTGGAGACACCAGATATTTCAAAAAAGAACCTAGGATCCAACCCACGTGAGAAGCGTGTAGAAGCCACTCTAATGAGCAAGCACCAGGAAGGAGCCTTGAGTCACGCCTCAAGGGAAAGGCTTACATCTGGCAGCAGTCTTCCTTCTTTATTTCTAGTATCTACACTGGAGCAGCCAATGTCATTCACACAAAAGACAAAGACTGCTTGTTCCTGAGTTGCAAGCATAAACAACCTCCCCCCCCCAAAAAAAAATCAACAAGAAAAGTTTAAACTTACAGCAAAGCAGAAATCTGAATGATTTTTCTTATAGCTGGCACAAAAACATCCTTTTATACTTGGCCCCAAGTTCAACTTCATTCTTGTATATCCCGGCAGAGTGCTGCTCATGTAATAAGTTGGAAGCTGACTAGCTAGGTTCTACGAACTACTGGGGTGCAGGGGAGCTGGTGAAAATTAGAAATCTGTGTCAGGAGGGATTTCAGAATTTGTTTTTATTCCCTTCAGGGAATTCAGGACATCTGCATTGCAAAACACTGTTTCCTGTAAAATAGGATTGTGCAGAAGCAGCAAAATCTCACTAGAACACAGAACTTTTCTGCTGATTACATTGTAAAACTTTCACTTTTCTTGTGCTCCCAAAGGTAATTAGTAAACAGAATAGTGATTTGATTTTTCTGCTTGGCTGCTGAGAGAGCACATATGCTCAGGCTCTCTTTGCTTTAAAGTCTACTATGGCTTGAAGACTGGAGACCCATAGGAGAACATTTTTAGACCCTCTGTTGTTCGTGTTCAGCAAGCAGAGTCACATGGTGAAAAATACTAACTTGCCCCCAGCAATTGCTTGAAAAGTTTTATTTCTTTTTGTCTCTAATCAATATGCAGCTCCTTAGCTGGTGGCAATTGGCACTAAAGTCCATGGAGCTATGCTGATTCACAACAGCTAAGTATCTGGCTCCCACTCTCTAATGCAGAATTCAGGAGACGGGGAATACAAATTACTCAGCATGTCACAAATCTTTTAAAACTTTAACTCCCTGTAGAGCTAATGTTCAGATTAAACTAGAATCCGTGATACCACTAACAGCCCAGTCCTCCAAGGTGCTGAGTCCCTCTACTCCCATTGTCAGGATCTCTGCCCCTCTCAGGATTGGGCCCTTATTGATAGCATCCTATTGTATTATCACATAAATAGAGTCCTGAAAATCTGTGGATATTCACTTTATATCCAAGAACGTGGATATCCGTGGACCACGTTTGCGGGTCGCAGACCGGATGCGGATACAAATTTTGAATACGCGCAGGGCTCTATACATAAGGTCATATGACTAATGTAACTGGAGAGGACACAGCAAACGGTGTATCAGGACAATAAGTTAATAAGTTAGAAATGGGTGTCTGCAACAGACATAAGGGAGCAAATTCTTTGGAAGTCTAGCATGCCATCATCACGCTTACATCGGCTTTCGACACATGAACTATACAGTAAAGGCCTTTCAAACATTTCCAGAGCCACCATAATTTGTGGCGCCCACAAATCTCAGGAACAAAACAGTGGGCTCCATGCATGAAAAACTTCCTTGCACTACTTCCAGATCACAAATGCTGCAGCGGTGTCCCTTACAAAGAAGACAGGATCTTGTTATAGTGTACTGTAGCTAATGGATGTAATACAAGAACAATGTGCTTGTGCTGCAATTAGTCTTATCAACCAATTAAAATCTTATTTGCTAAATATAGGTCAATTCAGAATATGGAATGACTAACCTCATGGCCAAAGAACACAAAGTACACATTTAATTAGCAATTAAAGTTCTCACTAGTTTCAGTTTAACATCTGTGTTTGTATGTATTATGCCATGGATTGATACCATGTGATTCTATATTGTTTGATGTAGGCACTGATTTATTTCAAAATAAAGGGAAGCAGGACAGAAGCCAGAAAAAATAAGGATTTTTTTTTTACTTATAAAATCATGCCTACCTGATTTTTGGTTTTAATCGACTAGGATATGAATAGAGCCAGATACAATATATATCAGATCTGTGTGCCAATTTGCTCTGGATGTATGACAGGGAATTTATTATGATTAGTATTTACGTGACTCAAGTAAAAATCACAAGGTGAACATGCACCCCTCCCCCACAAAGATTCAAAAAGAACTAACCAGTTTCTCCTGATCAGTGGTTTAAATACAGCAGTGGCCCTTAAAAAGTTTCCAATCAGCAGTGTGTTGGGGGAAAAGAGTGGGTAAACTAACAAATTTACCTCCATATTCCCCAAATCAAAAGTGGGTAAACTCCAAAGCTAAACTCTATATTTGCCAAAGGAGAAGTCAGTAAACTCCATTTACACTCTCGAGTACACTACTGTTTCCAATGTTACCTAAAATAGACAAGATACATTGGTCTGCAATGTTTCCTTGAACAGTGGTGTACTCTCTACAAGCAAGAAATGTAACTACAAATACAAAATTATCTAAGGCAATCAGCAAGGTTTTAAGGGGTGCCCCTGTAAATGGACCAAAGAGGCTTTACAGCTGAAGATGCTCCAACAACGTTTCATGATGTTTGTCAACATAAACAAACAAGCAACGACACACACACACACGCACAGATGGGAGGATGGTTATGAAGGAGCCAATGTGATCATCCTTACCCCTAGTGAGTGTTTTGAGATCTATGTGGCTTCTGAGACATTCTGGAATTTTAGGGGCTGGCCTATGTCTACACTATGAGCTTGGAGTGTGATCCCTCACTTGCATACATATTTGTATGGTAGCAGCAGCATAGGGTGTGTGGGTGTGTGTGTTGAGTACCAGCCTGCCTGAAATTGGTGAGTACATACTCAGTATGTCTATACTATGTCTTTGCTACCGCTATCTTTGCAAGTGCAGCTACACTACTATTTATACACATGCTAGCTTGATAAAAGCTAGCGCATGCATGTGTATGCAAGCAGGGAAATCTCACCCCTGGCTTGTAGTGTAGACATAGCCTCTATGTGTATGTTTACATGTAGGCATAAAAGACCCGCACACACTTCGAAGGGTAGATCTGAAGGAAATTCTAGTACAGATTCTCCACTTGTGTAAACTGGCAAAGTTCCATTAACTTCACTGGTGCTACTCCAATTTACCCCACTGAAAGTCTGGCTTTCCGCCAGTTGCAAATCATGAAACTTCCTGTTCCCTATCAGGTTGTTTCCTTATAAAAGGAACACATTTGCACACTTGTCTCTGACATGCACTGTAGTTATAACAAACATTTTGCACTAGAGGTATGAAAACTGTGCTGACTATATGAAACCCCAAACTATGGCATCGGGTTTCATTACAAGCATAGTTTGGTTGCCCACAATGGCTTAACTCTGGCAAATATTGAGACACTGAAATAAACTTCAATCATATCCACTAATTCAGTTGCAGAGCCCCAAACTGCATTTGGCCCGAGTGCTATAACATTGCATTTCATGATTTTTGTGCATATATATTGGAACCTTCTTGTGGCAATGGTATCGTTATTTGTAATCAATCCAAGATTTTGAGTGTCAGAGAAGGGGGTGTGTGGAATTTGTAATGCATTGCTGTAGCTGTCACTTTTGACAGTCCAGTGGATTAGAGTCAGCAAGCTGACAAAGCTGACACAACCCCAGATTGAAGGGTCACAGCAGCAAGCACTTTATTGGAATTCGTTAAAGCTGGGGAGAGAGAGAAGAGTGGTGATAGGTGCAGGCAGAGGTTCAGTTTGGATGAGCAAACACCCTCAAACTTTGGGAAAGTTGAGAGCTGAATTGTACAGCTTGTGCACTTCTCTAAACACACTAAGCAGCTCTTTTCCCCTGCCCTCGCTGTGCACTACGCTGTGTCCCAGGCATTTGCTGCATTCTAGTGCAGAGAGTCCTGTGGGCTGTGTAGCTTTAAGGCGCAGCCCAACACAGGGTGAGCAGCCAGAAAGAGTCCCAAAGTCTCCCTGGTATGCAGGAGGAAAACAGGTACACAGTTGGTACACAATTCTGCAGGCTCCAGCTTATTTCCCCCATGCACCAGCCTCATTCCATGGACCAGTATCCAGGTCCTGACTCCTCCCCACCCCTCGAGGTGTCTCCACCCCAATGAGTGCATGGACGGGTGCAAGGACTACACGGGATGCTTGGCTCTAATGTGGCCATACAAAGGTTGGGAAGGCTCCTTGTGTCTCCAACATACCGTGTGCCTGAATGGAGAAGGGGTAGGTATAGCCTGGTCCTATGTGAATACAGGGCCCAATTCCACTACACTTCTTTACACTGAGGAGCACTATACTTCACGAGTAATCCCGGGCATGTGATCTACTGGCCATAGCACAGTGACAGCATTAGGACCACAGTTTGTAAAGCACTTTGGGATCCATCGAGATATAAGATATAAGTGTAAGACAGAATTATTACTACTACTATTAAGGTCTTTCTTGCAAGGTGTGTTCTAAAATGCCTTTGCATGTTAAATATCACCATTACAGCACAAGATACTAAATAATCAGCTGAGAGGGAGAGAAATCAGTAGTCATCAGCAAGGGGGAAAGGATGTGTTTTCAAATGATATTTGAAGAGACAGAGTGTCCATGAGGCAGAGAAAAAGAGGAAAGGTGTTCCTCATGGCTGGCTGGCAGGCAGGCACATACACACACACGCTTTGTGTTATTCTTGAGATATAACCAAGTTAACACTACAACCTCAAAATGTAACACTCTGACTACAGGTAGCCATCACAACTTCATACATCACTGTATGAAATTTATCAGTCCGTCTTCTTGGGAGTCAGTATGATATGTGCAACGGTTACTGCAACATGCAAATGTCCCTTTGGGACTGGCTCTTATCATTTACCAGATGTTTCTACCGTGCCTGTTACAATGGGGTCCCAGCTTTGTCTTTAGGCACTATCATAAACCAAACACTACTATTGAAAAACCATATCCAATTCAATAGGCCAGATTTGCAGATGGTGTAAACTGGTGTAACTCTGTGGACTCCAATGGAGTTACAGTGATTTATACTATCAAAGGATCTGGCTCAACATGTTTACAGCCAGGGCATTTTTCTACTTACTCTACTTGGGAAAAAGACACATAATAAAATACTAGTATGTTCAATAGCCAGCATTGACCCACTCATCTCATATGGGTGTAACTCCATTGGCTTCCATAAAACGAATCCTGATTTACACCAGTCAGAATCAGGCCCTAAGATTTCCCCTTCCCCACTCCTCATCACTAAAAATGGGTTTGGAGAAGCTGAATGGATTTATGCCTTCATTTGGGATGGTGCTGGTGATGGGGAATTTGCATTAGGTTGCCTCTGAAGAATGAGGGAGTTAAGGGTAGTATTTTTTATAAATATCATATGCCCCTTGGGTTTGATATTAACCTGCCTGCATGCCCCGAGTTAAACCAAAGGAGGCTGTTAAGGGGAAACCAAAAAGAAATAAAACAATGGCAAAATAAGACTCCTAGAGGAAATAATGGCAAAGCTGTTTATTAGGGAATATTCCTATCTGGCTCTATCCAGGCTGAAATGGATTCTGCCTAAGGTTAAAGCCTGGGATCAAAGGGGATTCTAAATCTCACAGCCCTAGAAAGGGGGGAGGATTTGGATGAGCTGGGAGAGGCTAATCAGGGTGTGTCAGTGAAAAACTGAGTTTGCTAAATGCACAGAGACAGACACAGATGCTGTGAGCAGGTGCTGGCTGTTTCTCCTTGCCAGCGATGGAGTTAGCTGCTCTGAGGGGGAATTTACAATGGTGTAAATAATACCCAGGCATGCAGTAGCCTTTTATTGCTTTTACCCTTTGCTCTACAGGCTTTGTATCTCTGGGGAATGAATAAACCATGCTTCGCTTTGAAGATGCTCTTTCTGTGGTCACTGAAAACAAACGTTGGCTCAGGCTTCCAAAGAAAACTCTGAGAGGTGCCCATGCAGAGTTGGCCTGTGTCATTAACATGATTGGGAACCAGGGAGATTCCAGTCCAGAGATCCAGGCTGAAGCTATGGCTACGCTACAGAACTTACAGCGCTGCTAATGCTGACGCTCGGAGCCGATGGGAGAGAGCTCGACAGCAGCAGTAGCTACATTGTTGGGAGAACGTCTCCCAACGACATAGTGCTGTCCACTCCAGCGCTTAGGTCAGTGTAACTTATGTCACTCGGGGGGTGACTTATATGTAGCCTGCATGATTCCACCACAAGTGAAGTGAAGGAAGCCAGGTCTGTTACCTACAAGATTCTCTCAAGAAGGTCTAAGGTGCAGTGTACCCAGTAGTCATGACAACCTTTACATTGTGATTGTATATTTTGAAGGGTAAGAGTAGCCACCATTTTGTCAAAATAGTATTCATGATTAAAACATTTGCTCCAATCCCTCAGACAGAGACAAACACCTACAAGATCTCTATCATGCATTCTTACAACTACAATACCCACCTGCTGAAGTGAAGAAACAGATTGACAGAGCCAGAAGAGTACCCAGAAGTCACCTACTACAGACAGGCCCAACAAAGAAAATAACAGAACGCCACTAGCCATCACCTTCAACCCCCAACTAAAACCTCTCCAACGCATCATCAAGGATCTACAACCTATCCTGAAGGACGACCCATCACTCTCACAGATCTTGGGAGACAGGCCAGTCCTTGCTTACAGACAGCCCCCCAACCTGAAGCAAATACTCACCAGCAACCACATGCCACACAATAGAACCACTAACCCAGGAACCTATCCTTGCAACAAAGCCCGTTGCCAACTCTGTCCACATATCTATTCAGGGGACACCATCATAGGGCCTAATCACATCAGCCACACTATCAGAGGCTCGTTCACCTGCGCATCTACCAATGTGATATATGCCATCATGTGCCAGCAATGCCCCTCTGCCATGTACATTGGTCAAACTGGACAGTCTCTACGTAAAAGAATAAATGGACACAAATCAGACATCAAGAATTATAACATTCAAAAACCAGTTGGAGAACACTTCAATCTCTCTGGTCAATTGATTACAGACCTGAGAGTGGCTATCCTTCAACAAAAAAACTTCAAAAACAGACTCCAGCGAGAGACTGCTGAATTGGAATTAATTTGCAAACTGGATACAATTAGTTTAGGCTTGAATAGAGACTGGGAGTGGATGAGTCATTACACAAAGTAAAACTATTTCCTCATGTTATTTCTCCCCCCCACCCCACCCCCCACTGTTCTTCAGACGTTCTTGTTAACTGCTGGAAATGTCCCACCTTGCTTGTCACCATGAAAGGTTTTCCAAAGTAAAACTATTTCCCCATGTTATTTCTCCCCCCCACCCCACCCCCCCCACTGTTCCTCAGATGTTCTTGTTAACTGCTGGAAATGGCCCACCTTGCTTGTCACCATGAAAAGTTTTCCTCCTTCCCCCCCACCCCCGCTGGTGATGGCTCATCTTAAGTGATCACTCTCCTTACAGTGGCATCTTAGAGACTAACAAATTTATTTGAGCATAAGCTTTCGAGAGCTACAGCTCACTTCATCGGATGCATTTGGTGGAAAAAACTTCATGAGTTTTTTTCCACCAAATGCATCCGATGAAGTGAGCTGTAGCTCACGAAAGCTTATGCTCAAATAAATGTGTTAGTCTCTAAGGTGCCACAAGTACTCCTTTTCTTTTTGCGAATACAGACTAACACGGCTGCTACTCTGAAACATGATTAAAATAGTCCCTGGATTCACGTTTTAGCCATTTAATCATTCAGCACCAAAAGCCTACAATGAAATTTACAAACTCAAGGTAATTCACAGTTCAGGATTAATTGCTAAATACCTAAAATCAGGCCATATTCTGGGGACACTTCTTTGGTATTTGAATATGAATTATTTTGGTGTTCGTATCAAAACCGTAATGTTCTTTTAATGTAGATAGTCTCATTTGAATTTCACTGGGATTTATTGAAAGTAGTCTTTTTTCAGTTATCTCATATTGACATGATTACTGTAACTATGTATAATTACGTACACAGTGTAAATATGTGCAATCATATACTTTCAACATTCTTGTTAATCCTTGCAAACAGAGATATGTTCTTATGTATAGCACAATCAGATGCCTCATTCCTGAGCCCTTTTATAATGCTTATGAAAAAAATAATAATAATTCACTTCAATAACAAGATAAATGGAAAACTTCAATATTATGAAAACAGAATTCTAGACATTCGGGGGTATCGTTTGTATGCTATGAGTGGGACAACCCAAGGGTTAAGCTGACTCTGCTTATGAGGCTTATCAAAAATATGCAGTGAGTCTTCAGAAGAAGCTTATGAAGTCAAATATCATCAGTTATTGCCTGCCTGTGCAGAGAGTGCCTATGAAAAAAGAACTCAAAGTTGTGTGTGAGTTTTAGGAGAGATACAGCACCTTCCTCCACACATTTAGTCTTTGGCGAAAGAGGCAGTGTGGTCAGGTGGCCAGTAGCTGAACTGAGACTCAGTCCACCTGGGTTCTATTTCTAGCCCTATTGAAGTCTAAATGTTTTGCTGGATCACGATCTATGTGTAGGCTGTGCAACTTAGACAATTCAGTTCACCTCTTTGTGCCTCTGTTTCCCTTTCCCAAACTGTTTGTTTAACTTGAAAATTCCTCAGGGCAGAGACTATCTTTCACTATGACAGGTTTCAGAGTAGCAGTCGTGTTAGTCTGTATTCACAAAAGGAAAAGGAGTACTTGTGGCACCTTAGAGACTAACAAATTTATTTGAGCATAAGCTTTCGTGAGCCGATGAAGTGAGCTGTAGCTCACAAAAGCTTTTGCTCAAATAAATTTGTTAGTCTCTAAGGTGCCACAAGTACTCCTTTTCTTTTTATCTTTCACTGTGATTATGTACAGCACCTACCACAATGGGACCCTGATCTTAGTTGAGGCCTTCTGGTGTTACTGCAATACAAATAACAACAACTGTTTCCTTCATATAGTTGAGAAAAGGATGCACTGGTTTCTTTTCTGTATATAGATAACTACATTTTGCTGTTTCCATTTGTTTTTAAAAAATTATATGATTCAGCCCAGCATGAATTCTCAGGGTTATAAAACCTCACAGAAAGGACTGCTAATGGAAATTATACCTCTGACTAGAGTGGCACTACTGAGGGGTGTTAGAACATTATGCAAACAACAGAAATACTCAGGTTCAAATATAGTGTTAAAATAGTGATGACTCCTGCTGCATTATTCCAATTTACAATCCAGCAATAGATATGATGTTTTTATCTTGTTGGATATGTGTGCTCTAGCTTGTTGGTATGTTTCAGAACCATGAGCCAGCACTCCTTACTCAAGTAAAACCCAGCACAGTCACTTGACTTGACCTCAGTGGGAATTTTGCCTGAGTCACAAGCTCATGATCGGTCTCATTGTCAGGTTTCTGACTTAGATCTTGATTCAGCAAAGCACTTAGGGTAACATCTACATGGCAAGCAGAAACCCGTGGCAGTAAGTTTCAGAGTCTGGGTCTAGAGATTTGGGTTGCAGGGCTCATGCTACAGCACTAAATATAGCTGTGTGGACGTACGGGCTTGGGCTCTGAAGCCCATGGATCCTGAGCCCAAGCAGAAATGTCTACACATAGCTATTTTTTGCACCTGAGTCTGTAGACCTGGGCCTCTGAGATTTGCTGCTATTGGTTTCTGCTTGCCATGTCAGACTTCAGTAGATCTCTACACAGGTGCAGCAGTCAGTCTGCATTGAAGAACTTGCAGGACTGGGGCTCTAACCTAAGTAACTAAGGCCAAATTTACAGAGGTGGCTTGTAATTTTGGGTGCCTCAAGTTTTAAGCACCCAAACACTTTGGGACTAATTTTCATAGGTGCAGAATATTGACTTCATCTGGAAAAGTTGGTGCTCAGCACCTCTGAAAATCAGATCCAAATTACAGGCCACTTTAGGCAACCAATTGCTGTGTTTGCCTATGAACTGCCATATTGCTATATTGTAGATAAAAAGCTCTTCTAATTAACTTCAGGTGGTTGTAAGATATACATGTTAGAAAAGAGCTGACTTCATTTTTAAACCAGCACTTATATTGGATCACACACAAATGAAGGGTCATTTTATGCTCTACCGACTTCTCTGAAACCCAAAATGTTATACAACGGAAGCACGTCATTGTAATCCCAGAGATCTATGCCAAAGTTTTTTATTTAAAATACATATTATATATTAAATGAACAGTGGATGAACTTCTGTGTTTGGCCTATTTTCATAATCCTGGGCTTACAAAGGCCTCAAATGAAAACAAAGAGCGAAACTGCCTGATGACCTCTTCTGCTGACAGCCTCTGTTGTTCATCTCAACTGCATTTGATAGAACACAGCACATTCTTTTAAATATTTTATCCACTCAGTGATCATGGGTGAAAGAAAGAGGTAACAAGAAATGACAAGGGAAATAACTACATTCTACAGCCTCTGACAATTACAGCCCTGACAGCACTCTTTATTTTAAATTTGACCAGGGTTGTGGATAGACATTGAGGTACAACTTTGACAGGAGATTAAATAAGTGAGTTTAGGATTGAATTATATTATATCCAAATTGATCTGGGAGTTCATTTGCAAAAAGAAAAAAATAGTGAAAGACTAAGCAAAGACAAAGAATTCAAAGTGTTTTGTTACATTGCAAAGAATTCTTTGGTTTTATTAAACTAATACTATGATATATGCCTAGCAGTTTCCTTAGCACATAAATACAGTGACATATTGATGAATGAAAAACACACCTACCTAGATTACTCCACGTAATGTGCAACTGTTACAAGAAAACATTTTAATGTGAATCTGGGTTATAATGCTCCATTGTAAAGCAGAACAGGGGGGCTACCTTTCTTTTCATCATATGCAAGGGCACAGCAGTTCATATACTTAGATCTGTTTTTGGACTCTTTTCAGTTATATAAACCATGGGTCATCTAATAACCCTATGGCCAGACAACAGAATAAGGTTTCACAATTCAAACCCTCATTATTTCTGAGAATCTTTTATTTAATAAAATCAGAGTTCCCCCTCCATGCCTTGCCTTCTCAGCATCATCATTCCTGCTTGAATGGCTTTATTCAGTAAAGGTGTGCTTCATTAGCAATACGTGATGCTGCAGAGTACCAAGAAACAGAGTTGCATAAAACATGCTACCAATGTGATATATGCCATCATGTGCCAGCAATGCCCCTCTGCCATGTACATTGGCCAAACCGGACAGTCTCTACGTAAAAGAATAAATGACACAAATCAGACGTCAAGAATTACAACATTCAAAAAACAGTCGGAGAACACTTTAATCTCTCTGGTCGCAGACCTAAAAGTTGCAATTCTTCAACAAAAAAACTTCAGAAACAGACGAAAGACGAAAGTCCAACGAAAGACTGCTGAATTGGAATTAATTTGCAAACTGGACACCATTACATTAGGCTTGAATAAAGACTGGGAGTGGATGTGTCATTACACAAAGTAAAACTATTTCCCCATGTTTATTCCTCCCTCCCCCCGCCCCCACCGTTCCTCACATGTTCTTGTCAACTGCTGGAAATGGCCCACCTTGATTATCACTACAAAAGGTTTTGGATTTTTTTGTTTTTTTTCCTTCTCCCCTGCTGGTAATAGCTCACCTTACCTGATCACTCTCGTTACAGTGTGTATGGTAACACCCATTGTTTCATGTTCTCTGTGTATATAAAATCTCCCCACTGTATTTTCCACTGCATGCATCTGATGAAGTGAGCTGTAGCTCACGAAAGCTTATGCTCAAATAAATTTGTTAGTCTCTAAGGTGCCACAAGTACTCCTGTTCTTTTTCCGGAAACTAACATGGCTGCTACTCTGAAACATGTCATAAAACATGCTGAGGCTCTGCTCTTTGTCTATCTGCAGCCAACTCGAGGCTTGTATTCCTGAACCTCAGGGTTCTTCCCAATTTAGGTCCCTCTAGAAATTAATCTTTCCCCTCCAGTTCCAACCTTTATACAATAAAATGGAATAACTATAACCTTTTTGATTTTTCCATTGATTTCGGCCAGATGGTATAAAGTGGAAGGGAGTTAAAAGCCACTTTTTCCTTACTAAATAAATTAGTCTCAAGAGATGGTCAGGATGCTAATAGGCATGAGGATACTGAGCTGGGAGAGATAGAGAAAGAAACGTTCCCTTTACTTTTTAATAACATAAAGTCTATTGTTACAAGGAATTAGAGTCACCAGTACACACAAAATAAGAACCAAACCAAACCAAATATGAACAGCTTTTCACCTCTGGATTATTGTTCCTCTAAGGCCGGGGTTCTGAAACTTTTGTACTGGTGACCCCTTTCACATAGCAAGCCTCTGAGTGCGACCCCCCTCCCTTACACATTAAAAACACTTTTTAATATACTTAACACCATTATAAATGCTGGAGGCAAAGCAGGGTTTGGGGTGGAGGCTGACAGCTCACAACCCCCCCTCCCCGTGTAATAACCTCACAACCCCCTGCGGAGTCCCGACCGCCAGTTTGAGAAGCCCTGCTCTAAGGCTCCTGCAGTAGAAAGTGTGCACAGTTGCTTCAGAAGAATCCTTCTGGAATGCTGCCAACTCTCATAATTTTATCGTGAGTTGCAAAATATTTGATGTTTTTCTTAAAGCCCCAGCTCCCATCAAACATCAAAATCTCATGTGGTTACATGAGAATCTCAATTATCACTCAAAAAAAAAAAGTTTCCAACCCTCAGGGTTACAGAAGAAAATGTGGACGGTAAAGTCTCAAAAGCAAGAAGGCGAAATGAAAAAATCTCAGTATTATTAAGTGATTGTCATTGGGAGTAGTGGGGTGACTCAGGATTTTTGGGGATTGGGGCAGGCAATACAGTGACTGACTAAGAGTTAATCAGAACAGGAGTACTTGTGGCACCTTAGAGACTAACAAATTTATTAGAGCATAAGCTTTCGTGGGCTACAGCCCACTTCATCGGCTGCATAGAATGGAGCATAGAGTAAGAAGATATATATATACATACAGAGAAGTTGGAAGTTTCCATACAACTGTAAGAGGCTAATTAGTTAAGATGAGCTATTATCAGCAGGAGAAAAAAACTTTTGTAGTTATAATCAGGATGGTCCATTTAGATAGTTGATAAGAACGTGTGAGGATACTTAACTTAGGGAAAAGTAGATTCAATATGTGTAATGATCCAGCCACTCCCAATCTCTATTCAAACCCAAGTTAATGGTATCTAGTTTGCATATTAATTCAAGCTCAGCAGTTTCTCGTTGGAGTCTGTTTTTGAAGCTTTTCTGTTGCAAAATTGCAACCCTTAAACCTTTTACTGAATGGCCAGAGAGGTTCAAGTGTTCTCCTATTGGTTTTTGAATGTTATGATTCCTGATGTCAGATTTGGGTCCATTTATTCTTTTGCGTAGAGACCATCCGGTTTGGCCAATGTACACGGCAGAGGGGCATTGCTGGCACATGATGGCATGTATCACATTGGTAGATGTGCAGGTGAACGAGCCCCTGATGGTGTGGCTAAAGTGATTAGGTCCTATGATGGTGTTACTTGAATAAATATGTTGGCATCGGGCTTTGTTGCAAGCATAGGCTCCTGGGTTAGTGTTTTTGTTGTGTGGTGTGTGGTTGCTGGAGAGTATTTCCTTCAGGTTGGGGGGCTGCCTGTAAGCAAGGATGGGTCTGTCTCCCAAGATCTGTGAGAGTGATGGGTCGTCCTTCAGGATAGGTTGTAGATCCTTGATGATGCGCTGGAGAGGTTTTAGTTGGGGGCTGAAGGTGACAGCGAGTGGCGTTCTGTTATTTTCTTTGTTGGGCCTGTCCTGTAGTAGGTGACTTATGGGTACTCTTCTGTCAAGGTCTCAGTCCTTATCTTCAAAGTGCTCCAAGGCCTGGGATTTCTAAAGGGTTGTCTAAGGCTACGTGGTCAACAACTCCACTCTTCTGACACTCAGCTGTACATGCTTCTCCCTCTGAGGAGAGGATGAGTGAACAAATGCCAAGTTACAGATGTGTAGTCATGCAGATTCATGCACTGCTTGAAGGGGCTCAGTGACTACAATGATGTGAGAGATATAAAAACCTATAAAGAATAGAGAGAGTTAGAGCTGTCTGAGTACAAAGTGGGTTCCTTCCAGTCTTCGCTGGCCACCAGTGTATGTTGATTTCAGAGATTTAGGAAGGATAGATTAAATAGATTACACAGACAGACAGGCAAGTTCTCCCTGATCCTGCAGTGAGTGGAGTTTGGGCTCAACACAGAACTGGGATGGGGATGAAGGGCATAAATAACTCCAGATACAATCAAGTAGTTCCTCTTCCAAATGTTGTGAATAGTCCTCCTTATGACTGATAACTTGTCTACAAAGCAAGTTACTGCATGGCAAGCTAAGGTATGAATTTAGCTCAGTGGTTCCCAAACTTGTTCCGCCACTTGTGCAGGGAAAGTCTCTGGTGGGCCGGGCCGGTTTGTTTATCTGCCGCGTCTGCAGGTTTGGCCGATCGCGGCTCCCAGTGGCTGCAGTTCGCTTCTCCAGGCCAATGGGAGTTGCTGGAAGTGGTGGCCAGTACGTCCCTTGGCCCGCGCTGCTTCCAGCAGCTCCCATTGGCCTGGAGCCACTATCGGCCAAACCTGTGGACACGGCAGGTAAACAAACTAGCCTGGCCCACCAGGGGCTTTCCCCGCACAAGTGGCAGAACAAGTTTGGGAACCACTGAGCTAGTGCACCAACTTGCCACTCGGTAATGTCCTGTGTGGTCACTGCTACAGCAAAGTCTAATAATACTGTACACCAATCCACACTCCGGGACTTCCACTACGCTGTTGCCATGTCCACACGGGATGTTACTGCGCAGCAAACTGGTGCGCTGTAGACTGACACCCTGGCTGGCCACGCAGTGACTTGCCATGCGGACAAGCCCTTAGTTTCAGTTTTATAAGAAAACAAAGATCTTGGTGCTGTAGGGAAGGCCCAGGCCTCAGACCTCTTATAAGAGCAAATGTCACTTGAAAACAATCCTCTCTCAGATTCCTCCGTCTTGCTCATCATAAATGTTTACTGTGTTGCAGTACAACAAGGAATTGTATCCTGCAAGGAGTAAAATTGGTATAAACAGCGTATTAAAGAAACACTTCTTAGGAGAATTTATTAGAAGCCCAAGGAAGATATTCAGTACCTGGACCAGTTGCATTTCATTTGGGCTTGTGGTGTGACGTGCATCACCCAGAAACTGACAGTATTAATTCACTTCCTTGCACCCCTGCTCCCAGAAGCGGTGCTAGCCCATTGCGGGCCTAAGGAATATTTTTGCCTCCCCCCACCAACACATAATAAAAAGCAAATGGGGCCCCCTTGAACTGCTTATGGCTCTAAGTAATTGCTTAGTCTGCTTATGTCTAGTGCCAGCTCCACCCACCACACTCCCACACGATATGAGATTCTGACCTTAAACTGATGTTATAAAAAGCAAGTGAGAGATGGTTAGAAATGAAGGCAAGGCTTCGTCAGTGGTCACGCTAGGAATGAGCTCTTGGTACCTCCTTTTCTTTTTGGTACCTTCAGTGAAGCCTGCAGCTACCTAATGACCTGACAAAGCAAATCATTAGCAACATTTCACCTAGCTCTTAAAATATTTTCATTGTAAATGACTCTCCAACTAGATGAATGCCTGGTGCAAAAACTAATTACCCTTTATTTGAACTTCCACTCCCGAAAGTTGAAGCAACTAAGAAAAAAAAAGAAAAAAATGACAGAGAAGAATAAGTGCAATTTTTCACCCTGTTTTTCTTCCCTGCTTTTGTTATCAAGTCATTAACAGCATGAGGGACAGAGGAGCAGCTTGGATTCTCTGCATAGCCCAAGCCCTAATCAAAGTTCAAGGAGACTGAAGGGACGTCATGGCTGAGAGGCAGCTCTCACCAGTCATTCTTTTAGAACTGCAGTTCTGACATACATGATTTGACAGAACTGGATGAGTGAGCTGCCAGGGGACTTAGAAGTTGGCTTGGAGAGAGCTCTCAGGGCACATGCCAAGAGACACAATCTAGAACTCCTGACTCTCCGTAAATGCCCTCCCTATTCAAAACACTGCATCGCAAAGACAGATTATAAAACTATTCACCACAGTTTAAGGCTGCATTTTCTAAAATGCTTACTCCTGACTAAACAGAATATAAGAACATAAGAACAGCCATACTGGGTCAGACCAAAGGTCCATCTAGCCCAGTATCCTGTCTTCCAAGAGTGGCCAATTCCAGGTGCCCCAGAGTGAATGAACAGAACAGGTAATCATCAAGTGATCCATCCTCTGTCAGCTATTCCCAGCTTCTGGCAAACAGAGGAAGATGACAGGAGACAAAGCCATAAGATGGGTGTTCATATTTACAAATTCTTAGGCCCTCAAACACAACAGCCAAAATTGTTAAATGTATTATGTGAGAGAGAGTATGCACGGGCACACAGTATATGGGAATCACAGCTGGAATTATGATAATTTATTTTCTGTTTTCCAAACATCATTAGAGGCTACCAAAAATAGTCATGTCCTTGTTTTAATTTAACTTCCTCCTGTTTAGCTACAAATGCAAGTCAGAAATAAGGAGTCCCCTTTCTGAAGGAGAAATACTGAGATATTAATATCAGGACTAAGATTCAAGGATGTAATATGAGAAAAAAATCTATTCCTTATTTCAGTGAGTCTCATGCATCCTTATCTCTTTTGTAGAAGGACTTTTGTGTGTATGTGTGTGCATTTATATTTGTGTGTTTCTGCATGTTTGTACATTAGTGATAGAGAGATGATAGAGGATACATAAAAAAACTTTTTCAGTGTTTTTTTTTGGTAAAAGGAAGAAAGAAGAAAGAGAGGGTAACATGAAATTAGCCCCAGCATAGCACATTTACATGTTTTTTTTGTAAAGCAGCAGAAAGTCTGATATGACATAACAGAAAAGAGGAGAAATCCACAACCATCATTTTGAAAATGGTTTTCTCCTACAGAGTTAGGAAGCTACTGAAGGAGAAAGGGATAGACACCAAGTGTAGCATTTAAGACATGTTTTGCTCCACAGACTTTTAATTAAATTCAGCTTGCATCCCTGAATATGGAACCCTTGAATCAGAAATTATATCAGACACCAGACATCAGTTGTATCACCACAGGTACAGCAGGGACCCTTTCCATGTGGGTTTCTTGGCCTCTTTCCATCCTATGATTTTCTGTGTTCCAATGAAAGATCAACACACTGCACTCTGTGACATATCTCTGACATCTAGTTACTACCAAGATTGATCGATTGATCCTGTTTTTTGAATTCATGGACTATACAACTATAGCCGAGTATGACTAGACCCGGATTAGCTGAAATTAAAATATATACATTAATATTTGTGGGGTTGCCTGTTCTTGCAGGTGTTCTCAGTTATGTCGCTTAGCTTCTATTATTACAGACCCCTCACCAGGCACATGTGTTCATGAACAACTCATGTCTTCTTTTATCAAATAAAATAGCATTCTCTCTCACACATGCACATACAGAGAATCATATACTGGGAGTTGCTTCTGAGCATCTACTGCAAACTCCTCGTCTTCCATTGACATCAATGAACATTGAGGGCACTCAGCACCTTGCAAGATCAAGACCAAAAAAATTTGTACTTCTTAGGGTATGTCTACCTTGGAGCAGAAAGGTGTAATGTCCAGCTTGAGCAGAGATACCTGCACTAGCTCTGGTCAAGCTAGCCTGCTAAAAATAGAAGTGTAGTCATGGTCGCACAAGCAGCAGGATGGGCTAGTTGCCCAAGTATGTACCTATGGTCTTAGACCAAGGATCTCAGGGCAGCTAGCCCCTCACGACATTCACATTAGCATGGCTGCATTTTTATTTTTAGCACTTTGCAGCTCCAGGCTAGAGATACTCTTTCTTTACCAGCTGTCTGGCTCTCTCCTTCCGTCAGTGCCTCTTACCTGTCCCAAGCCTCCTCTCATTCCTGTTATAGCAACAGTTTCAGAAAACATGAACCCAGGCCAGACCATGCAACTAATACACGCAACACTACACCGCTTCAATGTTTTTGATTTCTTTGTCTGTCCAACCAAATAATTAATAATCAAACATGGTTTGGCAGTTGAGTTCCCTGGAGCAGATTAGAGACATGGATATGCAACCCCATTCTGTCCCGTTTATGACAAGTAAAAGGGCCAGAGTGGCATAAAGTGGCCTTAAAAAGCTCTGTAGCAGGCTGAGGGAGGATTACCCTGGAGTAGTGTAACACCAACAGAGCCCGGTCGTCGCCAGGCAGGATCAAACCTGGAACCTCTGGAGCTAAATGCATGAGCCTCTACTGCATGAGCTAAAAGCCACATGGCCCTTAGCTAAGGCTGTAGAGTGGACTCATTAATGTCTAAGTGGTCTTGGTGCCACTAGAAGGGACAGAGCATCACACCCAAGAGGTGTGTGAGTTACAAGGGCACTGCAGAAGACATCTGTAAGGCTGATTTAGAAGGACCTACATGAAAGCCCTAATATAGGGATGTGCCAGGATGGAGCTGGGGGCAGTAAGGGCCTGACTGCAGCAGTCAATACTGTGGAGAGTCTAGGTAGTGCTGTGGCTCATAGGGCAGCCAATGGAGGTTGTCATAACATAGTGATTGTCTACAGAGGAAATTTCCTGGCATTACTATCCTGGTATAATTATACTGCTAGAGTTATATCAGTATAACTCCCTGTATGGACACTCTTATTAGCAATAACGGTGGACATTTTTTAGTTAACTTAATTTGCTTCCATGTATTTAATTTGTTTCCGTGTATCAGAGTTTGCAGGATTGTGACTTTAATTCAAAATTAAAACCCTTCAGATTTCAAGCAGTTTCACCTTTCACTGTATTGCTACCATCTCTACTAATTGTACCCAGTGGGCGTCTCTGAAGCAAAGGTTTATTCTGTAGAGAGAAATGTGTTACTTAGGCTTTTTAGAGCTGTGAAAACAAATGCATAGCTCTACTTAGAAAACTCAAAAAGTTATTAAATTGCATACAGTAAGATTTTGTCTCCCTCTAAATCCTGTTCAGTGCTCCATGATTCAGAAAATCTGCCACATATATAGTGTAATGCATATGGTAAACTACAGAAAATGTCCTCAAAATGCAGATTTGGGAATAGAACATCATGCTAGGATTTGACAAGAAGCTTTTATATTTAAGTGATACCCATTGTATTGTACACAAAAAAGAAGGAAACAGCTATTCAGGCAGAAAAATAATGATCTATTATTTCCTAAAATGAAAACTCTGAATATATCAAAGAGGATCAGTCACCCAAAAGGCACAAGCACACTTGATCCTTATCACCTAATGTATACTTGTTAGCAGTTCTGTGATTTCATGGCTGGCTTCTGATTATAGCTTGTATTTCAAAGGGAAGAGGAGGATAAGGTGGAGGTGTCAAATCTATGCCTCTCCACACTTTAAATGGTGCTCAGTAGTCCCCGATAAAGAGTCCCTGCTCCAAACAGCTTACAATCTAAGACAAGAGACAACAGATGGAGACAGACAGACAGATGGAAGAGTACAAGGAAACAAATAGTATTGGCCACCGTGATAGGCTAACCTAAAGCAGCAGGACTTAAGCACATGCTTAAAACGAACCATGTGCTTATACGCTTTTCTAAATAAGGATGGATTTAAGCAGATGATTAAAACTTCCCTTTATGAGGGCCTGCGAGTAGTCCCACTTGCTTCTGTTTGAAAGTGTGTAAAGTTAATAGTATGATCAGAAGTTTTTGCAGGATCCGAACCTAAGGTGAAATCCTGAGCCCATTGAAGACAATGGGAATTTTAATCCAATGTTATTTTATTGGACAAAAGCAACCATAAATTCTGAGCAATCTTACTCTTTCTTTCCTGTGTGTGGATAACTATGATTAAAATATCAGTCAGTCACCTTGCAAGCATCAATCAGTGTGTTGATTCTTCTTCCCCAGTGTGTTGCTTCTTTCTGGTGGAGCTAATTGACCTCTGACCTGTTTATTGCTTTATTGCCACAGATTTAGCACCAGTTTATTCATCAACATCTGGTGGTCTGAAAATGATGTTTTACATTATTAGCTCTCAAATGGATAGCTAATGCTGTTTAATGGGGCAGTTCTGAGCTATTATAGATTCATTTTTTTTCATTTTACTAATGAATGGAAACCTTCATCAAATAAATATTTGTCAGTTGCTTACTATCAGAACCTTGAATTAAAAATAGAGAAAATTATCAGTATAGAGAGTATATGTTAGTGGAATGTGACTTTTAAAGAAGTACCATTTCTGCTGCCCTATGTGTTTGTATCTGCGAGCCAGACAAATTGGCAATCAAATGGTCACTGCAAAGAAGGTTGAGCTGTATTTACATAGTGTCTTGGTAAAATGCTACTGATTCAGTTCTGCAAAACTGATTCACAAATTGGGGCAAAACTTGAAGTTGCCTTGGTGCCCACTCAAAACATATTAACTGAAAAAGAAAAATATATCAATGAACACACTCAGACCCTTCCCTAAAATTAGGATTCTACCCAATAGCACAACAACATTCTACTATGCTAACTTGTGCTCCTTGAATTACGTAATGATCTGAAATGCAGAACACATGGAACATCTGTGCAGTGTGTGTGTGTGCACATGCATACAAGCATGGGTTAAACATGTTCCAAAAAGGTGCCTTTCAGCATGGGATTCAGCATAGGCCAGGGTACAGGGTTTGTTTCAGCCAGGGCTGAGTCTCTCGTTTGCATTACAGGATGCCTTGCTGGCTTTTAAAAGAGATAGCAGCCTAAAATGGCAAATATCTCACAAGGTTAGTTGGTCTCCCAAGATTTCCATCTTGGATTGATATCTTAAAACATTTTGGGTTATTTTAGTATAGGTTTAAGATGTTTGTTTTTCCTCTGTGTGTGTATGTCTATTATTATCTATTTATTTGTATTACAGTAACAACTGAAGGCCTCAACTGAGACCAGGACTCCTTTGTGCTAGGGACTGGAGAAACACATTGTAAGAAACTATCCCTGTCACAAAGAACTCACCATCTAAAGTAACTATAAAATAGTGCTATGATTTCACTGGGATGCTCATAATGCAGAACAAGCACAGGTGCATAATTTTGCTCATCAGTGGGACTATTAACACACGCAAAGTTACACACATATTTAAGTAAGGGAAGCCCTTGCGCCAGTGTGAATGAAAGCAGAATCTGGCCCATCGTACATGCATCCTGCTTTAATGAAAATGTGCTTATAGAATTCAGCTAACATTTTAGAAATCACCATCCCCCTTTTCACTTAAGAAGCCTGTAGCATTTTGCATAGCTGAGACTTGCTGTGTTTTCACCAGTGTTTGAGCTACTTGAGGCAACACAGTGAAAAGAGAGCGTAACACCCACTAATTACTATAACATCATCATTAAAATTGGAAGATTTTTCCCCCAAGCCAGATATCTGCTATTCTTTCAATAAGAATTTACCCTAATCTAAAGTCACTGAAGCGCACAGAAGCTGAGCCAAGTCTAATATATCTGTGGGCCACGTGGAGCATTAAACAGCACAGATGGCTGTTTGAATTATTTCTGAAAACGTCAGTACATCTCTAATATTTTAGGAACAATTTCCTTAATCTCGGGGTTGTATATTCCCTGAGCTTCCTTCCAATATAGCATTAGGTTGGTGCAATATATTACATTATGGTTTTGGCAGTGTTGGAATTTCATTACAAACCCATTTGTGCACAGGATTGTAGCAGGGCAGAAACACTGGCAAAGTCTAAATTGAGCATGGTCAGTTTGGATCAGTGATTAATTTCCTGCCATTGGATCAGGGTAGGCAGATCTCAGGGTCCATGTGGAACTCCTCTGATGAAAGTCTTTGCAGGTACAGGGATTTGTACCACCGGTCATAGATTGGATGGAGGTCATAGATTGTAAACTCTTTGGGGCAGAGAAGCTGATTGTTCAGCCCCTACCACAATGAGGTTCCGATCCCATTAGGTCTTTGGTGGCTATCACAGTATAAATGGAACATAATAATAACCTCCTTTTTTTTTTTTAGCATTTGTTTAGGAATTTTTAAATACTTAGGGGCAAATCCCACTCCCTCTTCTATGGTAGTGGGGAATTCTTGGCGCAGTGGAACCTGTGCATTTCCACTGCATGTGGGAATAACAACATCAGGAATCAATGCAGGCAACTGGCATCTCCAATGCTTTGCCCCTCCAATGAGACATAATCAGTGGTGAGCTGGAGCTGGTTCGCACCGGTTCACTAGAACCGGTTGGTAAATTTACAAGTTCTTTTAGAACTGGTTGTTCCGCGAGGGACAACCAGTTCTAAAAGAAAAGGAGTACTTGTGGCACCTTAGAGACTAACAAATTTATTAGAGCATAAGCTTTCGTGAGCTACAGCTCACTTCATCGGATGCATTGAAGTGAGCTGTAGCTCACGAAAGCTTATGCTCTAATAAATTTGTTAGTCTCTAAGGTGCCACAAGTACTCCTTTTCTTTTTGCGAATACAGACTAACACGGCTGCTACTCTGAAACAGTTCTAAAAGGGCTTCTAAATTTAACCGGCCAAAAGTGGCGCCTTAGGCGCTGACTTCATGGGTGCTCCAGGGCTGGAGCACCCAAGGGGAAAATTTGGTGGGTGCAGAGCACCCACCGGCAGCTCCCTGCCCCACCTCCGGCCCCAGCTCACCACCGCTCCACCTCTGCCTCCTCCCCTGAACGCACCGCCCGGCTCTGCTTCTCCCCTCCCCCCCACTTCCCGTGAATCAGCCTGGGCAGGCTGAGAAGCAAGCGGCAGCTTTGGGCTCAGGCCCAGGGAGGCAAAGCGAAGGTGAGCTCGGGCGGGGGGGGCATGAGGAAGGCCGCCTGCGCTGCAGCAGGTAACTCGGGGGGGGGGATGTGCAGGGGAACTTCTCCCCACCCCAGCTCACCTCCGCCACCCTCGGCCTGAATGGGAAGCTGCTGCCTGCTTCTCAGTCCTCCCCGGCTTCCCACCGAACAGCTGATTCGCAGGAAGCCGGGGAGGGGGGGGCCGCGCGGAGAAGCAGAACGGGGCGGTGCATTCAGGGGATGCAGCGGAGTGGAGGTGAACTGGGGCCGGGCATCGGGCGGGGAGCTGCCGGTGGGGGGCTCTGCACCCACCAATTTTCCCCATGCGTGCTCCAGCCCTGGAGCACCCAGGGAGTCGGCGCCTAAGGCACCACTTTTGACGTGATCAGTGGGGGAGCAGCCATTCCCCCTGCTCCCCCCCAGCTATGCTCCCCCACCCCAGGAGCCAGAGGGACCTGCCGGATGCTTCATGGGAGCTACCCTAGGTAAGCACCGTCGGGACCCCCCACCTCCCCCTCTGGCAGGTCCCTCCGGCTCTTAGGGGTAGGGTGGGCACCCACTACGGTGGCCAATGAAACCCTCCTGCCCGGTTCTAGGGGCAGTCAGGGGACAGGGGAGGGGGGTGGATGGGGCAGGGGTGCTGGAGAGGGCATCAAGGAACATGGGGGGGTTGGATGGGGCAGGGGGATGGGGGTGGGCAACAACCCCCTTGTGGGGTGAGGAGGGAACCTGTTGTTAAGATTTTGGCAGCTCATCACTGGACATAACCATATATAGCAGTTCTTTGGGGAGGGCAGGGGTTACAGAGCAGAGACAAGAGGACATCAGAACCTCCTCCAAGGCTTAAGGCAGATATAGTTGATATGTGACCACTGGGGACTAGAAGGAAGAAGTCTCAGCACCCAGCCCAAGTCCTTGAACTGGAAATAGGGATGGCATCTGTCAATCTACTCTACTCTACTTACTCTACTTGCGCTACATTGATGACATCTTCATCATCTGGACCCATGGAAAAGAAGCTCTTGAGGAATTCCACCATGATTTCAACAATTTCCATCCCACCATCAACCTCAGCCTGGACCAGTCCACACAAGAGATCCACTTCCTGGACACTACGGTGCTAATAAGTGATGGTCACATAAACACCACCCTATATCGGAAACCTACTGACCGCTATTCCTACCTACATGCCTCTAGCTTTCATCCAGATCATACCACTCGATCCATTGTCTACAGCCAAGCGCTACGATATAACCGCATTTGCTCCAACCCCTCAGACAGAGACAAACACCTACAAGATCTCTATCATGCATTCCTACAACTACAATACCCACCTGCTGAAGTGAAGAAACAGATTGACAGAGCCAGAAGAGTACCCAGAAGTCACCTACTACAGGACAGGCCCAACAAAGAAAACAACAGAACGCCACTAGTCATCACCTTCAGCCCCCAACTAAAACCTCTCCAACGCATCATCAAGGATCTACAACCTATCCTGAAGGACGAGACATCGCTCTCTCAGATCTTGGGAGACAGACCAGTCCTTGCTTACAGACAGCCCCCCAATCTGAAGCAAATACTCACCAGCAACCACACACCACACAACAGAACCACTAACCCAGGAACCTATCCTTGCAACAAAGCCCGTTGCCAACTCTGTCCACATATCTATTCAGGGGATACCATCATAGGGCCTAATCACATCAGCCACACTATCAGAGGCTCGTTCACCTGCGCATCTACCAATGTGATATATGCCATCATGTGCCAGCAATGCCCCTCTGCCATGTACATTGGCCAAACTGGACAGTATCTACGTAAAAGAATGAATGGACACAAATCAGACGTCAAGAATTATAACATTCAAAAACCCTTCAACACTTCAATCTCTCTGGTCACTCGATCACAGACCTAAGAGTGGCTATACTTCAACAAAAAAGCTTCAAAAACAGACTCCAACGAGAGACTGCTGAATTGGAATTAATTTGCAAACTGGATACAATTAACTTAGGCTTGAATAGAGACTGGGAATGGATGAGTCATTACACAAAGTAAAACTATTTCCCCATGGTATTTCTCCCTCCCACCCCACCCCCCACTGTTCCTCTGATATTCTTGTTAACTGCTGGAATTAGCCTACCTGCTTGTCACCATGAAAGGTTTTCCTCCTTCCCCCCCCTGCTGTTGGTGATGGCTTGTCTTAAGTGATCACTCTCCTTACAGTGTGTATGATAAAACCATTGTTTCATGTTCTCTGTGTGTGTATATAAATCTCTCCTCTGTTTTTTCCACCAAATGCATCCGATGAAGTGAGCTGTAGCTCACGAAAGCTTATGCTCTAATAAATTTGTTAGTCTCTAAGGTGCCACAAGTACTCCTTTTCAATATGCTATAGTAGTCAATGCTTTGGTCCTGAATGCCTACCCTTTGCCAATCTAAGCTGTAAGCAGTTAGTGGCAGGAACTGTGTCTTGCTCTCTGATTGTACAGCACCTCACACAATGGGGCCTCAAGATTGGTTGGAGTCTCTAGGTGCTACTATAATATAAATATTTACTAGTGTCATTTTAAAAGATTTCCCAGGGGGCTGAAAGCATGGGAGGGGTGCTCTTTCTTCTCCTTCAGTAAAATATTTTACAAGCAAACATACACCTAAACACGGGAAATCAGAAGAGTTTTGTGCTTTTTAATTTTTGTTATTTTGAAAAAAGATGCTACACTATCTTGCACAAGAGACAGAAACTGCCACCAGCCTGATTAATTTACGGTGATTTTGCTATTCTGTTGCTCCTGTTTGTAGATCCAATGGCACAAATGTGCTAAAAAAAACCAGAAGAATTATTGCTTCACTAATGTAGATCATTTGAATGTAAAGAATCATGAATTCATCGTTTCTGATAAGTCAGGAAATAACTACCACACCTGTCAAGTTTAATATTTGCAGCCTAATTCTCGAGGAATGCAAGATATTGATCCTAACCTCCTAATATTTATGCATTTAACTCCAACTTCCATTATTCATTGTTATCAAGGTGCTGTAAATCCTTTAAATAAAGATTTTTTTCTCCTTATACTTTGGCACTTTCTACTAAATTTGATAATAATATAGTCAAGGTTTCCAATTGCTTTATTAATTATTATTATTATTCAGAATGTTAGCACTCATTTGTATTTTTATACACAATCCCCCCCCCCCCCCCCCCCCCACCAGTGCAACAGAGGTAGGAATTAGACCTGAGGAGAAAAAATAGTGGTTTACTTTTAAATGGAAATGTTTTCTTCAATTATGTGCAACGCAGGGTTGGTAATAGTCATATTATTTTGGCAAACCCTTCAAACCAATGGAACTACTCATCTGAGTAAGTATCATTCCATAAAAAAAGATGGGTCCTTAAATATGTGTCAAAAAGATTTGCATTTATACTAAGGCCCCTTATACCACTCTGAATCTGGCCCTGTGTGTCACCACTGCCCTATACTGATTGGAATGTCTGACTTGCACCAATGTGTGGATCATGTTAACTTCTAATACCATCACCCCACACAAGATATGCTAGAAGAAGTTATATAGAAGGTTGCTACAGATTTTCCTGCAGTTTAAGCGATAAAGATAGTGGGGACAAATTCTGTTCAGACTGATTCTGTTTTAAATGGAAGCAGAATTTGAAACTGTGTGTGTGTTTTAAGCCAAATATCCTGCAATCTGTCCCTATGCCATGTGTTTATAGAAAAGTTTAAAGTAGTATCCAAGATGTGGGGCAGAAGACAACCTGTAGGTGTTTGGGATTACAAGGAAACTTTCCATGATGCAGTTTATACCATCATTGCCTGTTACAGGGTTTCTTCCTTTGAAGCAGCTGCTACTAGCCATTCTCAGAGACAGGATACAAAACTAGATGTTTGATACAGTATGGCAATTCCTTTATTCCTATGCATTTACAGCCCTTTATTTGTTACAGTATGCAGCCTCCAATTTGTATTTAAACTTTGAAGCCAAAATGAATCTCAAAGTACAATTCAATCAAAATTTCCATCTGGTTTCATAACAAAACCAGATGAAGTCACAAATTTCACAGAATAGTTGATATAAAACAACATAAATCAGCCCAGGTTTTCCCTCACTTCAATCTGGGTACAATTTAACTTGAAAATTTTGTGAACTTTAGGAGACATTTGGACGATCCTGGCCTGAGTTCTGAGTTTGTAACAAAATCCAGAGCCAGGCAAATTTCTAATCATGTCAGGTTTTGTTGCAATCATTTTGCAGATCTATTGTCATGCTATAAAATGAAGTTCTATACCACAGTCTCTTTGAGAGTAAAATAATTACATCCTTCTCACAAGCAGAGTGTCTAACTTGACAAAAGTCAGCTTTAAGTATTGCAACACTCAAAACTATGAGTAGGAAAGATTTTTTCTTTATGGAGATATAAAATATACTTTTTTGTAGCAAACCTGTAGCTTATTTATTCTTCCCAGGTGGCTATTGAAAGCTCCTTTAAACGCTGTTTGATAGAGTACTGATTCTTTTCTGCCCTAATGGTGTAAACAGAACGCATCTGAAAGCAGAAAGTACTGGCAATAAAAAGTGTTGTTCTTTTTGAGGTCTATCAAAATAAAACATACTTGTGAGGCTCTGATGTTAAGTTAAAAAAATCTTCGGGAAATTGCCTTTCATTTCTGAGAGCACAATTTAAATCCAAGCTGAGAGTGTATATGAAATACTTTAGGTGCTCTCCATTTTGAATTCAGTTGATTAATGAAGCCTTAAAAATTCTGCTGAAGAATCAGGCAGATGTAATTAGAGGAGAGGTAGCTAATACCACATAGATCATCAAAGGATAAGAATGCATAACGCAGATAAAAGATTGTAATACAATTGTAATAATCTCCCCAGATTATAGATATAAATTGCAATCATGATTAAGAGAAAGTAATGAAAGATATAGATAGATAGATAGATAGATAGATAGATAGATAGATAGATAGATATAGATATATGCATGCCTAATGTGGGTAGGACATGAAGGGTTTGACTCTGCAGTCCTTTCTCAGAAGAAATCCACATAAAAGTTAGCAAAGATCCCACTGCTAGGCAGAAAGAAGGGCCATGTGAGCCTTTGTACAGGGGCTTGCCACTGCTCCCATTGAGTCACTGGAAGGTCAGCTCAGTCATCAAGGTCAACTTCCCACTTGTGGAGAAACAAACAAGTAAAGGTGAGAGGAGAGGAGGCCAGGCCAGGTGTAAGTAACCCCTGAAGATTTCCAACACCATCCCAAAAGTCACAGCAAGCGTTATCCTGTGGAGGACAGGGATCCTCATTTTAAATAGTAGCCCAATTCCATGGATAAATGGAAGTGGACATCTCATTGCCTTGTGGATGATCAGCTTCCATTCCAGCATCTCAGGCCTAGTGGGGAGGGAGTGCTTAAGACCACCACTCCCAATGCAAAGGATTCCATTTAAGCACATAGTACAGACCTTGAGTGGTGCATGGGGGCCTTGTGTGGAGTTTCTGCATTGGGGATTAAATTCCAACTAAGGAAATTCTAACTGTTCAAAATTACTCAGATTCAGCCAGGCACATAAATAACTTTAAGCAATTGAGGAGTTCTATTGACATAAATTGTACTAATCACATACTTAAATTGGGCATGTGCTTTACCATTGGCCAATATGAATATTTTTGCATTTTAATACGAATTTAAAATTGCCCCACACACCTTGTTTTTTAAAGGTACAGTAAAATATACAACTGTGAATATGGGTCCTCGGTTCAGGAAAATTATGCACAGTTATGATCCTAAGCGATGGATTATACATAAGCATAACATTCCTACTGCTGTTAGTAATTTATAGTTAGCAAGTGACATGTAAAAAGTAAGATTGTAAATATATTGTCAGTATTGTCAATATTTTCTAGACAAATCTGAAAATTGCAAGCTGGCTGGAGTGCATAATGTTAAAGGTGTTGCTAATGGGACATGTGTATCTGTTACCTCTTATGCTTGGGGAGGAAAGACTAAAAGACACTCTGTGGGATTACATAAATTGCAAAAATCTGAATATGTATAATGATAGCTGGTGAGAGAGGAAGGATGATCCAGTGGTTAGGGAATAGCTTGGAACTCAGGAGACCTGTGTTCAATTCCCTGTTCTGCCACAGATTTCATTTGTGATCTTGGGCAAGTCATTCAGGTCCAGATTTTCAAAGATTATTTCCATGGAAGTTAGTCTAAGTACTTCTGAAAATTGCACTAGGTGACTATCTGCATCCTTAGGAACCTAAATACTTTGGGAAATCTGGTGCTTAGTCTCTGTGGACCTCAGTTCCACATCTGTAAAATGGGGGTAATTGCATTGTCCTACCTCACAGGAGTCTTGTAAAGATAACTGCTGTGACAGAGATAGCAATTTGCCACAATATCTTTGGGAGATCTTACAGTATTAAATGCATGTATCATTGTGGGCCAGTGATTGTATGTAATCCAATGGGGGAGAGTGATGGCTGTGGTGATTAGGCAAATTCACTCAGCTAACACCTCCCAAAAGGTACCACACCCTGGAGAAGCTCCGACATTCTGGTTCAAACTGGATTCTCTAGAGACCAATAGACAAAGGAAGGATTTTTGGATAAATAGCCTGAGTTTAAACTAACTGAGGGCCTTTATTCTGATCCAGTAAATGGACAGAACCTTCAGTCCAAGGGGAGGGTCCCAGTCTTTAGGGCAGAGTTGGAAGGACTGACACCAACCTGGGTCTTTGTGGAGATGGGGGAGTCATTTCTGATAAGCTTATTAGCATACATTCATGTTCTTTTATTGTTTTAAAGTGTTTTCTCTGTAATGCTTTCACCTTAACAATAAATGTGCTTGCTTAGAAAGAGCTGCATGGTAACTTAACTGTGGAAATTATACTGTTCATTGCCTCTGAGGAAGGAAGGCAAAGCAGGCCTGCTGAAGCAGTCTGACTTAGCTGGTGAATTCACAGCGTAGGCAGGAAACTGCAGCCAGGAAATACATCAGCCAGGAGGGAGAGCCACAGGTCTCCTCCCAAGGGAGGTGATGGCTGGAGAGTTAGAAGACTGAGATTGGGTGCCCTTGCTGGACCATGAGGGGAAGTACAGGTTCAGGTGTTTTGAACTGTGACAACCACCTTAAAAGATGGTGAGAAACTCAGATGCTATGTTAATGGGGGTCATATGAAAAGCTAACACGGAGAGATACAATATGCATGCAAGTAAAAGGGGCCCTGATGCTGAATGTTGTACCATTCAAGTCAAAGAGCTTTTTGCCTTTTACAGGATGGGGCTGACGATGCCTTGACAAGGTATAAAACTTTGGAATCTGATTATCAATATAGCTGTCACAATACAGAAAAAAATAACTTGGAAACCAATCTGCTTGTCACACTGGTACACTCATAGTCAGATGCTCTTTGGACGCCTTCCATAATTGAACCAGCAGCTTCTTGGCCCTAGCACAGATGTCCCGTTTTATCCTTTACTGTGTAATCTGGGCTCTTCTAAGGCTGCATAACTCTGACCTTTCTCTGTCAGGCAAGTGCTGGTCTTGCCAAGAATGTGCAAGCTAATAAATGCACCTTTTTTAAAAAAGAAAAATTAACTATAGTTAGTGATTTTTGCATTCATGCTTCACATTCTGTCCGAGGACTTTGGGGATTTTTCATACATCATTGCCTTCAGTATTGGCAATTCTGAACTCAGCAGAGCTATCCAACCATGCAGCTATTGCTGTAGAAAAGTTAACAGACAGTTTGCTAACAAACAGCCGCCGTGTGTAACTAGAAAGATGCTCTCCCATTTACATTTGTCCTGTGGCTCAGTAAAGTGAGTCTAATTGATAAATGACACAGAATGGTAGCCAAAAAGGCTTAAAAGCAACCTCTTCTCCTCTAAAACATGGAGACCTTTTAACTACCTTTGTGGATTTGTCCTGGATTTTGTCCCACTCATAATTAAATATGGATAAAATTTAAAATTAAAAATGGATAAAAAGCATCTTAATGACAAAGATCCAGATTTTTAAAAGGATTTAGGCATTGCTGTGCTCAACATTTTAAGTCTAACTGATTTAATAACCTAAATCTCATTTTGAAAAGAGATTTAAGCCCTTAAGAGTCTAAATTCCATCTAACAGTAATTTGCTGAAAAATGCATTTTTCAAGTCACCGAAACTATTCATGAGTTCAAGTCAAAAAGTGGCAAATAGTTTCAGCCAAAGAAAACTGGAATTAAAAATTCAACGAAGTTAAAACAGTTTATTTCGGCCATTTTGAAACAAAACGTTTGGATTTGAACTTGGTTTTGAAACATTTTGTTTAGACTGTTTTGCAATGAAACTTTTTGATTTTTTAGTTTTAAATGGCTTTTTGGTTTGAAATTTAGTTAATTAAAAAAGTCAAATCCACCAAAAAATGGCCTGAAACAAAACAATGAAAAAAACCTGACCCAAAATGAAATTTTGGGGGTGGTTAGTTTTGGCAAAAAAAGAAAAATTCAATTTCCATTCAGACTAAACCAATTTTTTCATTCCCCCTCTCCCCAGCCCTCCCCTGGTTTGACTTCCAAACTGAACTCTGTTAGGCACCTAACCTGCTTAGGAAATCCCACAAAGTGCTATCTGTACCTTTGAAAATATGGCTGCCATGAACTTGGAAGGCCACATCTCATTGAAAGACAGTGGGGATTAGGCTCCTAAGTGCCTAAGTCACTTTTTGAAAATGGGACAAGCTTCTAAATCACTTAGACACTTTTGAAAATTTTACTCTCTGGTTTATATAAATTCCCTTGTAGTATTGATGCAATAAATGATTTTTCACTTTGTTGTCACAGCAGTCTATGGTTTTATCTGAAGTAGGGGGACACAGTGAGGTTCTGTCTATTCTTTTAACCATCATGCAACTGGATCAGGTGATAACAATGTCACAGTTGAGTCCTTGGCTGATATAGTTACAGTTGGCTTGTAGATGGAGACTACTTAAAATATTCCTAATTTAAAATGCTTTTTCAGCAGTCCCTTCTCCTTGCCTGAGCCACTGGTCAAACCAAGATGACACACATTAAAAGACAGACAGAGATTAGACACAGGTCACAAGATGGACAGAGATTCATTAGGCTTTCAGCAAATGCCCACTGAGCATGTGCAAAAGGGATTCTTCACTAGCTTATTACATTTTTCAACTCTTCCCCATCGTGTTTCCCACTCCTTGCCCTATAGCAAAGACACTAAGCCTCAGTGAGGACGATATCCTTGCCATAGTTCAAATTTCAGCATTTTGCTGTAGCTCTATTTTTAAAAGTACAGCTATATTAGGGTTATAATGGGGGGAACATGGTAGTATTTTGGATTGTGGGGTTTTTTTTCATTTCTGTTTTCCCTCAATTTTTCCATAACTCACAAATGGTTGAAGAAACTTTGTACAAATAGTCTTTAAAAATAATTTTGCTAGATATCAAGAATTAAACATTTCAGTCCAAAAAAGCAGTCCAAAAATTTCCTACTATACCAAAAGAGGGGGTTGAGGGAGAATTTTGCAACATTCATTACAGCAGTTGCCAGTAAAATATTGACATTTCATTTCAAATAAAAAATAAATTTTAAACTGTAGTGCCCTGAAATACTAATTATTTTCAAAGGATAAATATTAACATTTTAACTGCAACCACAGGACTTTAATTTTGTAGCTTGATCAATATATTTTTTCTGACTGTTATAAAAATCTTCAAGAGAATCGTTAACCTTTGTTTTGTTTTTGCTGGTAGGTTTTTCATTAATGTGTTATTCAACAGTAAAAAAAAAAGCCCTATTTGAGTTGTCAATCCTCTTTTTATTACACTCTAGAGAAACTCAGATTCCCACATGCCTCCTGACCCCATCTCAGAAAGGAGAATTACACTCTCTAAAAAATCCATTTCTTTTTCTCTGCGATTCAAAATTTTCCATATTTCTGAACAGGTTCCAAAAAATAAATTCTGCCCATAAGCTATTTTCTTCTCACTCCTCTTGCATACACTACCATAAAACATGACCCATACAAAAAGAAAGATTGCTAACTCTAGTGTTTAACAACAACAAAGATTATTGTGCCAAAAGCATAAGCTGTCATAATAGAGTCCACACTGGTCTTCACTGATATAGGAAAGCAAAGCTCAGAAACAGGATTTAACATATCCCACGTTCCCTATAGTGATGCCTACAGCTGTAACTAATACAGTTCTGGTCCATTATTTCTCAATGAAATGCAAATTAATTGAGAGCTGCGCCAACTGAAAGAGGCTTCGAGCAGGACTTAGCACCAAAGATATTTTAAAATTGTAAGTCTAGTTAAACTTTCATTACCCTAAGTATGTACATTCTCAAACCTGCAAGGTATATTACCTCAACCCTATAAAGCATGCCATTTTCACTATAGGATAAACATAAAATTCCTCAGGTCAGTTGGGTATATTATCTGACTGAATTTAAAAAAAAATAAGCAAAAAGTAAAGTGTGTGTGTGTGGGGGGGGGGGGAATAATTGTCTAAAGAAAAGAGGTGGAAAGGTTCTGAGGCTATATGAGATCTGACAAATTATCTTGGCATATTGTTCCCAATGGTAGAGGGATATAGTTCTGTGATTTATTTATTTATTTTTCCTCACACCAGAATAATTTATTTGAAGTGAAGTGGCAAAATATCTTTAGATTTGTGAGCCATTTCCTCATGTTTTAAATGTCCTGGAGGCAACAGTAATGAGAGGGGATTGCTATGTAACCTATATGGGAAAATAAACTCAGAGAGACCCCAACCTGTAGAGACTCTACATGCTCTTAAAGTATGTGAGCAGGGAAGTGGGACAAAAGTTTTTAGTCAAATAGCAAATTTGCCCCAAAACTGCAGTTTTGGGCTGACAAACTGCTTGTGAATTCCGGTCAAATTCAATTATTGGTTTCCGCTGAATTTTTTAAAAAAAAGATTTTTTTAAAGTCAAAATGGTTTAACATTTTCAAAATGAACAGCTGTTAACACTGTTTAGAAATGAACAGTTTCATTTCTAAATGTTGTTCCAAAACTAGCCAAGTTACTTCGAAATGATGTTCAAAACGTAGCGTTTGACCTGAATGACATTTTTCAGTTTTTCATTTGCGGGGGGTAGGGTGGGAGACGGGATCAGTTTGGGTTCAAACCAAATCAATTTTTTTCACATTTTTTTTTGGTTTGGCCACCAAACCAAAAATCAATTATTTGCTCAGCTCTAGCAAGTAGCCCCACTGTGTTCAGCAGGACTTTTCTTGAATTTAGAATTAAGCACTTGCATCATCAGTCTGTGCCAGATGGGGCTATATAGTTCCAATATATTTCATAAAATAACATGAAACATGCTCCATCTCTAACTTTTGGAATGAAACATATTACAGAGCTCCATGCACATTTCACCTGGTCCTCTAAGAAAATGGACTAACTTTATGTCATTTAAGTATACAACACATACTTAACAACAGTGTATATTTTAAAAGAAATTGAACATGACCGGCATTTTGCCATTGGGCTGTGTTTGAGGTTTACAAGAGATACCTGATGCATGCAATTCTCCTGAGAAGATGAAAGGTGAAAATTAGAAACATGGTAGTAGCTGCATTGAAGCAGATTCAGGTATCCCTGGAAACAGTAAATACTGGGGACTAGACATACCTTGCAGGGTTATTTTCACAATGGTTACATGAAGTGAATCCTGCAGTTTCTGCTCACAGGGTTTGGAAATTAGCCAAACCCTGGATATTTGCTTGGAGAGTCAAGTTAGATTAATTTAAGCCTTCAGAATCAAAACACAACACCGGATAAGGAAGGGCTTATGTATGTTGCTGGTGGACAGCTTTTGAGGAGACCAGCCTGGTTTTATTTGCAAGAGGCAGGTATACGATCTCACCCTGAGTTTATAAATTGCTATTCATCACATTTTAGTTCAAATGGGTGACTATCAATTCAGATGAAATAAAAACCACCCAAACATTGACTTTTATAACCAAACTTGAATCAATACCTAGTTGAAGTTCTCAAATGGTTGCAGCAAGTATTTTTCTCCTACTTCTGCAGGCTTTGCGTTTGGGAGCAGAGCCCAAAGAGAAAGAGACCAAATACTATAAGAACAGTTGCTCTCATGTTATTTTCAACTGGGAAAGGAAGTCTCATAAGAAAGATCTTCTCCCCAGACTACCAGTCAAATTCTGAAGACTCACTATGTTCAGATAGCCTTGAGGATTTTTTGAAGACTCCTCTGAATTTGTAGATCTCATCTAACCTTTTGAACTTGCCCATCTCTACTATGTCCTTTCCCTTCTTTAGTAGCTATGGAATCAGGGAAAAGTTCTCATATCCCGCAACATATTTCCATAGTACAAGAGCTTGTAGAAAACAGATGGGGTGAAGTTCACCTCCATGCATAGGCCCTCTGCAAATGAGTGTATTTCACTCATTGTGCATATTTTTAAAAGATACAGTACTTGGGTATATGTTAGCATATGTTAGCAGCAGAAGCAGTGACAACTATAGAACAATTTGCAAAAATAGTTCCCATTATAACCACCGGTTTTCAGCAGCTCATAACTTGGTGACATTTTCACCTTTCAAGCTCCAATATATTAGGCTTGGTCTCTGCCTGAAGATGAGTATTTTGGAAAGTTTTGGTAAGAAAAGAATTTTTAAAAATTGACCCTTAAAAAAATCCTTCCAACTTCTCTTTTGCTGGTTCTAAAGTTGAAATAGTTGGGTGTATAATGTTGAGGTTTCATATGGAAATACATATCTTTCATCGGGAAGTGCCTTTGAGTGTTCTGATTAAACATAATTTTGACTTGAACTACGTATGACCCACTGAAAAAAAAATCACATTCTATATGCACAATATATTTTGGAGAGAACTTTCCACTAGGCCAGGGGCAGGCAAACTTTTTGGCCTGAGGGCCATATCTGGTTTCCAAAATTGTATGGAGGGCCAGTTAGGGGAGGCTGTGTCTCCCCAAACAGCCAGGTGTGGCCCGGCCCCCGCCTCCTATCCGACCCTCCCTCCTCTGCTTCTCACCCCCTGACGGCTCCCCCGGGACTCCTGCCCCATCTAACCCTCCCATCCCATGATGGCCCCCCGGGACTCCTACCACCCTCTTCTCTCTGTCCCCTGACCCCCCACCTCTGACTGCCCCCTGCTGCCCCGTCCAACCCCCCCTCTCATTCCTGACTTGCTCCCCGGAACCCCTGCCCCATCCAACCACCCCTTCTCCCTTTCCCCTGACCGCCTCCAGAAACCCTGCCGCTGACTGTCCCCCACCACCTCATCCAACCCCTCCTCTTCTGACTGCCCCCCCCCGGAACTCCTGCCCCATTCAACCACCCTGTTCCCTGCCCTCTGACCGCCCCGACCCCTATCCACATCCCTGCCCGCGACCACCACCCCCAATTCCCCTCTATCCAACCCCCCCTGCCCCCTTACCACGCTGCCTGGAGTACCGGTGGCTGGTGGCGCTACAGCTACGCCACCCAGAGCACCGGGTCAGACTGCAGCTCTGCAACTGCGCTACCCAGCCGCTCAGAGCGTTGTGCCAGCGGTGCAGCGCGCTGAGGCTGCTGGGGAGGTGGGACAGTGGGGGAGGGGCCAGGGGTGATCCTCCCAAGTCAGGAGCTCAGGGGTTGGGCAGGAGGATCCCGCGGGCCAGATGTGTCCCATGGGCCATAGTTTGCCCACCTCTGCACTTGGCCCATAAACTATTCAATGCTGCACATGTGTGTGAATAAGTTAGCTGCATCATGAAAAGTGTAAGGTGAGAGGTTTTTCACAGGAGTGGGCGGATGAGATTCTGTGGCCTGCGTTGTGCAGGAGGTCGGACTAGATGATCATAATGGTCCCTTCTGACTTAGTATCTATGAATCTATGAAAAAAACTAGGGAGGTAACTATGTGATAGGCAGCTGCATTCTGATGCACTTTAGGAGTATCTAAATTTGTGTAGCATAATAGAGTCCAATTCTCACCTCTCATTGATATACAGATCATTGGATAAACAAGAGATTATGTGTGCCATCCTTATTGGACACTATCAGAGGCTCGTTCACCTGCGCATCTACCAATGTGATATATGCCATCATGTGCCAGCAATGCCCCTCTGCCATGTACGTTGGCCAAACTGGACAGTCTCTACGTAAAAGAATGAATGGACACAAATTGGATGTCAAGAATTATAACATTCAAAAACCAGTTGGAGAACACTTCAATCTCTCTGGTCACTCGATTACAGACCTAAGAGTGGCTATCCTTCAACAAAAAAGCTTCAAAACCAGACTCCAACGAGAGATTGCTGAATTGGAATTAATTTGCAAACTGGATACAATTAACTTAGGCTTGAATAGAGACTGGGAATGGATGAGTCATTACACAAAGTAAAACTATTTCCCCATGGTATTTCTCCCTCCCACCCCACCCCCCACTGTTCCTCTGATATTCTTTTCAGAGTAGCAGCCGTGTTAGTCTGTATTCGCAAAAAGAAAAGGAGTACTTGTGGCACCTTAGAGACTAACAAATTTATTAGAGCATAAGCTTTCGTGAGCTACAGCTCACTTCATCGGATGCATTTTTCCACCAAATGCATCCGATGAAGTGAGCTGTAGCTCACGAAAGCTTATGCTCTAATAAATTTGTTAGTCTCTACGGTGCCACAAGTACTCCTTTTCTTTCTGATATTCTTGTTAACTGCTGGAATTAGCCTACCTTGCTTGTCACCATGAAAGGTTTTCCTCCTTTCCCCCCCTGCTGCTGGTGATGGCTTATCTTAAGTGATCACTCTCCTTACAGTGTGTATGATAAACCCATTGTTTCATGTTCTCTGTGTGTGTGTATATAAATCTCTCCTCTGTTTTTTCCACCAAATGCATCCGATGAAGTGAGCTGTAGCTCACGAAAGCTTATGCTCTAATAAATTTGTTAGTCTCTAAGGTGCCACAAGTACTCCTTTTCTTTTTGAGAATACAGACTAACACGGCTGCTACTCTGAAACCTTATTGGACTGTTGTTCAGAGAAGTCAGGTTCACTGAAGAAGACAAGAATGAGGAGTAGTTCCTTGACCAGCACAGCATTAGCAGAAGTAACATCGTTAATGTGAGTAATGGCTTACATGTGCAGCCTGAGCTGACATTACACAAGATAGAAATCATTTAATCGGCATACACTGTAGCGGATGAATGCTTCCACAGTACACATCAAAAGGTCTAGAGAAGTCTCCACTGAAAGACGAAAAGTTGCCTATGACAAACATGAAAGGAAAAAATTACAGAACTTTATCTCAGACCTTCGCCTTTATCATGCACTCTGTGCACACCTTCAGCACTCCTGGGAGCAGTCTATCTGACTAAAGACTCTTACGGCTTAGCACCGCCTCAGAAAGGAACCCAAAGACCATGGATCTGATTCTCTACCATCTTGCACTCTCTGGAGCCATTTGCACCCATGCAAAATGGGTGGGAAATGCTATCATATCAGAAGAAATGGTATTTATACACCAATTTTGCACAGGTATAAGTGACAATACAAGGTGCAACACAAAGGAGAAGCAGGTCCAACATTATAACACATCATCCTTCCCAACATACATTTCTGGGTCCAGGGAAAAGAAAAAAGAGTAAAACAAAACAAAACAACATCGACTCAATGTCACCCCACCACAGAAATTGTGAGTGGACTTTGGATGAATGGAGAAATTGGCTCCTGGCTGGCACAGCACCATTAGGAAGGAACCATGTCAAAGACTGTAGTATAGTGCTAATCTGAGAGAACGTGCATTGGATTCACCTTGGTGCAAATGGGAGAGGTGTGTTCTCTGTGATACTGGTCAATTCCAATAGCTAATACTGTATTCTAAGAACCACTCTGATAGGTGAGGTTCTGTGCTATGCAGGAGGTGGGATTACATGATCAAGAGACCCTTCTGGACATGACCTCGGCGAATCTATGTTTTAGGTTTAGATGTGCCCGAGGCACAATGCCTCTCAGGGCTACTCCTGAGCTGCTGTCCATTGATCAGAGCAGTGCCTCAACTCATAAACTAGCCTTAAATGTGACCCAACATGCCTGTGTAGCCCTAGCTGAAAGAACAGAAGTGGCCCGGTTTCACTCACAAGTAGGCCAAGATGAAATCAAAAGATTTGCAAAGCTCTGAGTTTGTGCTGGGATGAGTTTTGAGTTTGTTATGAAACGTGAAGCCGGGAAAATTTTGCATCGTATTGGGTGTCACTATGAACCTTTTTGTATATCTCTAGAATTCTTCTGGCACCCTCAGGTAGCCAATTAACTCCAACAATTTAGGATCTATGTACGTTGCATGTTACCATATTGTGTTATAACCAAGTAGTGCATTGGCAGCAGCCTTATCAGTTTAGTCTCACCTGTATGGATTGAACTAAACGTAGTTATAGCCATGACTCATCCTTCTCTCATTACTTGACAACAGTGATGTCTGCAGAAATGGAAGTGGTAGTTTAAGAGACACTTCTCCAGCAGTTTTTCTGCTGTACACTATGAAACTAATCAGGTGTTGCTCACTGATACCAAAAGGCTTCCACACTCTTCCCAAATACCTTATAAAATGTGCAGATACAGCTGACTATACCTGAGCAGTTAACTTCAGTATATCTAAGTGGAAAAAAAGAGCCATTTCTTTTTTGAAATTCAGGATCATGCAAGCACATACTGACTAACTAAAAGAACCAGTGCAGACTGGATGCTGTCCTCCTTTGCATGCATTTATTCTACTGCATAGAATAATCCCATATAAACTGAGATACACTGAGCAAAACTGAACATTTCCAGTGAGGATTTCTGGAGTTTTATTTGTCGTCACTAGATTACTATTGTACTTTTTCTAAAATAGCAAATATTTGTTGTTCTCAGAATACATTGGTGGTGCAAAGCTGGTGCGAATTTCAAAATGTTCAGGTCCCTCTCTACCCAGGGAGTGTGGAAAAGCCCAACAATAGATCTAACTAAATCAATTCTCATACCTCTGCTTCCTTTCCATGCTGAGAACTACCATGTTTTCCTGTATTCCTGCAAACCAGGAAAACCGTACTTTGCAAGCACTGTAATAAAATTCTCAGAAAAACTTCACCCAGACTGGGCTAGTTTTGGAATAATTTAGTAGTTTGGCACCCACATATTTTGGGAGTTAGTTTTCAAATGCCACGAAGTAGGGAGATATTGTCAATTCTTTCTTATTTGAAACCAACTCCTACCTTCTAAACTTCTACCTTCTTAGTTACCTTCTAAACTTCAGTGCTGGCTTTAAACCGTTTTTATTCAGGAGTGGACCATGTTGGTCTTTGAGACATTTTGTCCAACAAAGGCAAAATAATACTAGTTGATCATGCTACCTAGAGTATGCAAAGAGTTAATTAGAAATGGACCCAAGTCACAAAGTTTGAATCAAGATCTCCAATTTCCCAAAGTACAGGAGGATGAATTCCAATCCAAGATATTTTTTCAGCCTATCCTAAACGTTGTAGAAAGCTGAAAAGATGAGATCTGCATCAGGATCCAAACTTTTCCCAAATGTATCAGTGTTCAGACCCTGCATTTTGATTCCAGCTCATCTCTAATTATAATTATTATATAAAATGTCAAGTCTCAGGTTATGCACTTTAAAGTTCTTCTTATAAACAATTAATTAGTTTGTTGAAGCCTTTCTATAAATAGCATGGGCACATAAATTATTCTCATCTGTTCAGACAAACAAAATCACTGCTCTGTTTTCTCTTCCCATTTTCCCTAGTGGACTGCAGCTGTTAGGCAGTCAGATGGACACGTACACATGTGCTATTCATATTTAGTGCTAAAACTATGATTATCTGGCTACTTAGTTGACAAAGTTTTTCCTAATGAATTAATGCTTGAAAAAAATCAGGTTTTCCCCTGAAAATGTCTGAAAGAATGTTTTTCTTTAATTAAGCAACACTTCTATCAAGTTAACAACTCCATACCATCTGAAATGCCATTCAGCCAGCAGCATGTATCATTTGCTATGAGGCATCATGCTAATAAGGTACGGGATGCATATGGTCCCCACACCAATTTTGCTGAACCATCTTGTAAACTCAATCCCTGGCATCTCTTGGGCATTGCAAGACTCCACTTACAGTGAGAAAAGATCTGCAGTCTTTCCGCTTCGCACCTGTGTCTCCTCTGTTGTGATACTTTTGCTCCTCGGCAGATAGTGTGAGAGAAAAAAATCAATACCCAATTTGAAAAATGCTGCTTACCAGAGTTGAGAGCAGGAAAAGGTAACGAGGAGGGAGAGGGGAAACAGGAGGAACACCAAAGAAGTGTGGGGAAAGAAAGACAACCAAAGGGTGTGAAAGGAGAGACTGATAACTGAGAAAACAAAATCCAGCTCCAGAGATAAAACTAACAAATTTATTTGAGCATGAGCTTACGTGAGCTACAGCTCACTTCATGTAGCTCACATAAGCTCATGCTCAAATAAATTTGTTAGTCTGTGAGGTGCCACAAGTACTCTTTTTCTTTTGCGAATACAGACTAACACGGCTGCTATTCTGAAACCAGAGATAAAACTGTTGGCTGTCTTTTTTATTTCTGAAATAAGATTCCTTTCTCTCTTGAAAGTCAATGAGAATTGCATCCACTTATGCAAGGGCTAAACTGGTTCTTCTACTGTACTGGTATCATGTCTTGTCAATTTATATTAATGCTTGTAAGTACATTAAATAGCAGTCTTTAATTTCCCAATGTCTTGAATACTTTGTATATTTTGCAACACAAGCACGTGTTTGCCAACACTTAACTACTGCCCTGCACCTATTTAAATTAGGGCTAGCGAACAAGGGACCTCATCTCAACCTACTTGCATCTTGTGAAGCTATTTACATCAACACAATGTGGGTGTAAAACATGATTAGATAAAATAGCTTCCTACCGATGTAAATTCCATGAGGTGCTGAGAAGTGGAGATTCAGGCTTAGTGTCTCATTCACCTTCTGGTAATGAGGTTTGGCTAAACCATACCATCCAGAAAGGTATCCATATCAAAGTTACAGATGTCAAAAGATGGAGACATTGGTAGTTTGTTCCAATGGTAAAGCACATTCACTGTTAAAAATATGCATCCTATTTCCAATTTGAATTTGTCTGGCTTTAGCTTCCAGGCATTAATTCTTTTTTTGTCTTTCTCAGTTAGATTAACAAGCCCCTCAGTGTCTGGTGCTTTCTCCCTGTGAAGGTACTTATATACCATAATCAAGTCACTTTTCAATCTTCTTTTTGACAAACTCAGCAGTGTGAGCTCTTTAAGTTTCTCACTGTAAGTCATTTTCTCCAGTGCTCAAATCATTTTTGTGGCTCTTTTCTGCCTCTCCAATTTTTCAATATCCTTTTAAAAATATGGACATCAGAACTGTATGTCAGGTTTCAGAGTAGCAGCCGTGTTAGTCTGTATCTGCAAAAAAGAAAAGGAGTACTTGTGGCACCTTAGAGACTAACAAATTGTTGTAGCTCACGAAAGCTTATGCTCAAATAAATGTGTTAGTTGCTAAGGTGCCACAAGTACTCCTTTTCTTTTTGCAGAACTGTATGTGGCATTCCAGTACAGGTCTCTCCAATATTATATTCACTGGTAAAATCACCTCCCTAGTCCTACTCATGACTTCCCAGTTTACACATCCAAGGATCACATCAGCCCTTTTGCCACAGCATAGCATTTGGAACTCTTTATCATGAAAGTTGAACTTACAAATGTAGAATTATGTACAAAAAAAACCCCTGCATTCAAATATAAAACAATGTAAAACTTTAGAGCCTACAAGTCCACTCAGTCCTACTAAGAGAAACAAGTTTGTTTACATTTATGGGAGATAATGCTGCCCACTTCTTAATTACAATGTCATCTGAAAGTGAGAACAGGTGTTTGCATGGCACTGTTGTAGCTGGTGTCACAAGATATTTACATGCCAGATGCACTAAAGATTCATATGCTTCTTCATACTTCGGCCATTGTTCCAGAGGACATGCTTCCATGCTGACGATGCTTGTTAAAAAAAGAATGAGTTAATTAAATTTGTGGCTGAACTCCTTGGGGGAGAATTGCACATCCCCTGCTCTGTTTTACCCGCATTCTGCCATATAGTTCATGTTCTAGCAGTCTCAGATGATGACATGTTGTTTGTTTTAAGAACACTGACTGCAGAGTTGACAAAACGCAAAGAGGATACCAATGTGAGATTTCTAAAGAGAGCTACAGCACTTGACTGAAGATATAAGAATCTGAAGTGCCTTCCAAAATCTGAGAGGGATGAAGTATGGAGCATGCTTTCAGAAGTCTTAAAAGAGCAACACGCCGATGTGGAAACTACAAAACCCGAACCACCAAAAAAGAAAATCAACCTTCTGCTGGTGGTGTCTGACATGATGGAAATGAACATGCGTCGCTCCGCACTGCTTTGGATCGTTATCGAGCAGATATGGACGCATGTCCTCTGGAATGGTGGTTGAAGCATGAAGGGAGATATGAATCTTTACGCATCTGGCACATAAATATCTTGCAACACCAGTTACAACAGTGCCATGTAAACATCTGTTCTCATTTTCCAGTGACATTGTAAACAAGAAGTGGGCAGCATTATCGTCTGCAAATGTAAACAAACTTGTTTGAGCAATTGGCTGAACAAGAAATATGACTGAGTGAACTTGTAGGCTCTAAAGTTTGACATTGTTTTATTTTTGAATGCAAAGGGTTTTTTTGTACATAATTCTACATTTGTAAGTTCAACTTTCATGATAAAGAGATCGCACTACAGTACTTGTAAAATAAATATAAAGTGAGCACTGTACACTTTGTATTCTGTGTTGTAATTGAAATCAAAGTATTTGAAAATGTAGAAAACATCAAAAATATTTAAATAAACAGTATTCTGTTATTAACAGTGTGATTAATCGCACGATTAATTTTTTAATCATGCGATTAATCACGATTAATTTTTTAATCACTTGACACTATAATTTGCTTGTATTAAATTGTTTGGGGTTTTTTTTAATGGGCTCATCCAGATGGCTCTGCATAATTGCCCTGTCCTCATCATTATTTATCACTCTGACAATCTTTTGTATCATCCACAAATTTTATCAGCAGCAATTTTACATTTATTTTCAGATCACTGATAAATATTGAATAGCATCAGGCCTATTAGTGATCCTTTTTGAACCTCACTAGTAACCCCCCCATACCCCCATTCAAGGATGATTCTCTATTGATAACTACTTTTTGAGATCTAGCCATTCTCAATCCATTTAACATGTTCTGATATCAGTGCCATGTCTAAAACTGACTTTTGCCTCCATCAGATGTTCAGACTAAAAGAAATTACATTTTCTATATATGGGTGGAATATACATTCCCAGTTGAGAAATCTGCTCTACATAATACATCAGGGGTGGCCAACCTGTGGCTCCGGAGCCACATGCAGCTCTTCAGAAGTTAATATGCAGCTCCATGCATAGGCACCGACTCCAGGGCTGGAGCTACAAATGCTAACTTTCCAATGTGCTGTTCAACCCCCTGCTCTGCCCCTGGTCCTGCCACCACTCCACCCCTTCCCCCAAGGCCCCTGCCCCTTCCCCTGAGCCTGCCATGCCCTCACTCCTCCCCCATCCCCACCAGAACCTCCTGCACACTGCAAAACAGCTGATTGCAGCTGGTGGGAGGCGTGGGGTGGGAGGGGGAGGTGCTGATTGGTGGGGCTGCAAGTAAGCGGGAGGTACTGGGAGCTGAAGGGGGGTAGTGGATGGAGGACTGCTGATGTATTACTGTGGCTCTTTGGCAGTGTTCATTGGTAATTCTGGCTCCTTCTCTGGCTCAGGCTGGTCACCCCTGTAATACATCATAAGAAAGGAGGCATGTTTTGTGGTTTGAGCAGCCGACAGTTTCTCAGAAATCTCTCTTATAACCCTGGCTCTTCTACAGAATTGCTGTGTAATCTTGGGAAAGCCTAATTCTGACCTCACTCCCTCACATCAGACACTACTCTTGAGCAATATTTGTGACATGAGACCAGCATCCATGAGACTGCATTTTCCTATCTGTAATAGTTCTCTGCTTTATGTAGGAGTTATGAGACTTAATTCATATTATTAAAGCACTTTGCAAGATCATAATATGCTTGTGCTTCATATAAGTGCTATGTAGTTATGAAAGTCTTTAAACTCTAACCTAAAGCTTTGTACTGCAATTGAGCATGCACTCACCACATTGCTCAGCTACATATAAAACACTGAGGATTATTTAACAGTTAATTTTCACAGTGCAGTAGCTCTAGTATCTTTGGAACTACACTATGCCGAATAAGTTTACATTGCTTTATGGCCTCCAAGCTCCCTTGGTCTTGCTGTCCTCCTTCAAATCTGCATACAAAACTCCTGTTGGTTATAATGGGCGTTAAATAAGCAAGGGACTGGGCCAGTAAATATTTGCTTGTATTGCTCTATTATTATATTATTTGTTTATCACTAACAATGTTCCCAGTGCCATACAAAAAGAAGACCAGATACACCAGGAAATTATTAAGAGGTGGGAATATTTTAGGGTTCAGAGTTTCTTTTTCATCATCATTAGGATTCCGTGTTTGTCACGGATTCTGTGACTTCCTTCGACCTCTGTGACTTCTGCAGTGGCCAGTGTGACTGGCCCTGGAAATCGCCTGAGAAGCAGTCCCGGGGGCAGCGGGAACAGCCACAGCTTGGTGTCTCTCAGCCATAGTCCCGGGGCAGCCAGAGTAGTGCCTGGCCCCCAGGGGCTTCCCTTTCCCCCCTGCAGCGGCAGCAGGGCCCCCCGTAGCTGGTGCCGTGGGCACCTCAGGCTTCTCCCCTGCCCCCAGCTGGTGCCACAGCCCCCCTGGGGCTTCCCCCTCAAGAGTCAATCAGGGTTATTTATGGTATAAGTCATGGACAGATCACGGGCCATGATTTTTTTTGTTTCTTACCCATGAGCTGTTCATGACTTTTGCTAAAAATATCCGTGATTAAATTATAGACTTAATCATCATTATAGATTAATTTACTTGTGGCCTAGTAGATTGAGCACTGGTCTGGAACTCAGGAGAGCTGGGTTCTATTCCTGCCCTTGCCCTGCTAGGTGAGCTTGGGCATGTCATGCCACGTGTCTGTGCCTCAGTTTCTCTATCTGTAAAATAGGGATAATGATGCTGACCTCCTCTGGACAGAACTTTGAGACCCACTGCTGAAAATTTCTATATAAAGGCTTAATATTATGGTTGGAGACATCAGAGAAAAAGTGGGGTTCTTAGAAGTTATTTTTTATCTTTCTTTAACTGATTAAGTTAGTAATGTTTAGTTAGCAATCCACTGGCTATGTCACAACCTGCAAACAATTTTTTCCTCCACTCTCTTCCCCCCACTTTATTGAGACATGTTTTGTGATTTCTCCAGTCATTAAAGGCGAGCGGGGCTTTAGCAATGCCAGTTTTGAACCTAGAAATCTGTCACAGTGCATTAAGTACATTGTCAACTATCCATAGGGGCATACCCTATGAGCTGATAAAATGTGCTTGTTATGTTTGGGTACTTCTGTATGTACTTAGAAGGTGTTTTTTTCCTCGCAGCTTTGAATATAGTCAAACAGGGGAAGCAGCCTTGCCACAAGTCCATAAAAATCAGGAAAAAGGCAGTTTAGTTATAGTAGTGAAGTTCATACTGTTCTGAGCCAATCTGGAGAGCAATGGAAAGATTGGATATTTCTGTGACTGCTGCTTACTACACTAATCTTAGTGCTACCCAATGTGCCTCCCATCTGATTCTTGTATCCTCCTCATTTTGTCTGCTTAAATTAGGGCAGGAACCATCTTTTCATTTTATGTCTGTAAACAGCCTGGAACAATGGGGCTATGATCCCTGAGGGGACTACTGTAAGACAAGTAATAAATAATCTGTAGACATACGATCTAGTAAAACTGGTCAGAAAATTGTTTGTGTCTTTTCTGCAGATTTTTTTTTCATTTTTGTCAAACTTCAGTGAAAAATTGTAACTTTTAATTTAAGAAACAAACAAACCCCAAACCCAAAAAATGTTGGCCAAAACCCAAAATATTTTCTGTTTTCAGTGAAAAATTCTATCTTCAGGGTGTTTTGGTTTTTTTTTAGAAAAAGGCGCATATTTTTCAAGGAGAATTTTATTGCAAATTCTCATTTAATCAAAAAAGCTAATTTTTCATTGAAAAAAATTGATGGGAAATATTCCACTAGCTGCACTGTGCAGATAACTATTTCTCTTCATATGGAGCTGAGAGATGCATATATCATAAAAAACTGGTGTGATGGGGCATCTGCCCCGCACTGGTCCTGATAGGGTTAAAACCCAGCCTGGAGGGCTGCAAGAAAACAGCCAATCAGAGCCCAGCCAGTTCTTATAAAAGGTAGCTGCAGGCCAAAGCAGGTGGTCTGCTGCAGGAAGCCCAAGGGAGTGGATTGGCTTCCTAGAGGGCTGCAGGACTAGCACTGTGAACAGGGCTGCTAGGAATTGCAGGCCCGAGGCCCTGGGAAGAGGGTGAAGGAGCTGGGGCTGTGGGGAAGTGGCCTAGGGAATTGAAACAGACTGGTGGAGAAAGAAAGGAGGGGCAGTGGGAAGCTGTTGTTTACAGGGTCCCTGGGCTGGGACCCAGACTAGTGGGTGAGGCTGGGACCCCTCTCCACCCGCCGTTGAAGAAGCAGCCAGAGCTATGGACTGCCAAGCTGCTGTGAGAAGTGGCTAGACTGTTAAGGAAGGATTCCCCTCAAGGGGGGGAACCTGGATTGTGCCACGGCCGGAGGGCTATGCCACGAAGCAGAGGCAGTGAGATTGGAACTGCAGTGGGTCTGTAGGCGGAGAAGAGGATGGGAGAGCCACCGGAGAGCACACCCACTGACCAGAGCTAATTCCTGATATGGCCAGCAGGAGGCACCAGTGTGGTGAGTGAGCCCGTGGCAACTGGAATCAAGGAATTGAGAAGCTAAAATTAATGGAGTAAATTTGAACGAGTTATCTGAGAAGGGAAAGAAAGTATGCATCAGTTACAGGGTCACGGACCTTACATTAAGATACCTATCCATCCAGTGCCTCTGAGCGTGGACTGTCAATGGTTCAACACGATACAGAACATGAATATACATTGCTAAATCACTGACATTCAGGGTGGGATTTTTAAAAGCATTCTGCTTTGACGTAACTGCTTCTATTGAAGTCAGTTATTATAACCACAGTTGGAGCTTTGGATGATTCCGTTGCTTGTCGACAAGCATTTGAAAGGCAGATTTCATTAGAGATGATGGTCCTGGAAAAAAATAGATGCATATCAACACTGTTTGGAATTACCTGATCTAATTTTAATAGACTCTTGCCAAATTCTACTCTCTCATTCTCCCAAGTTAATTGCATTTATTTAAGTGAGTGAAACATATATTAGTTTTATTCATGATCAGCATCATCTTGATGAAGACACAAGAAGACTTTATACCTAGGCTACATCTTAATCTATTTTAACCGTGGCTATTTATTGATATTGATCTTACTTGTTTTTATTTTAGTAAACATGTGAGGAGTATATTTCATCTAGATTTATGTATATTAATAGTCACATACCTGACATTTCAAATGTCTTTGCTGTGGGTTCCCCTTCCACCCCCCCATCCCCCCACTTTGTAAGATTAGTTGCCTTTTGACTCTTGCATTCTTCATATTTAATGAAACACCTAAAGCTGTATCTGTTTGAAACTAATCAAAATTGTCATTATTCTGGGGATGGAGATCTCTCTTGTTTTTCTATTCCATATCACTTAGTAATGAAAAGCACTGACCTTGTCTTGTTGTTTCTCTTACCCCTTTTATTTTTCACATTCAAATGGCACACAGACTTGTGTGATGAAGTCATTGACGTCTCCATTATTCTTCATTTATCTGTACTAAATTGCCTTTGTCATCTATTAGTCTTCATACATTGTAAGTCTCTTGGTATCAAGATTTTTTTTTCCCCCCCCTCGGAATTTATTGCTCTTTCATCCACTTTGACCATTACTAATTTTCCCTCCCTGTTTTTAATTTTTTGGGCACCTTCCATAGTTCACAACCTTAGTGATGTTCAGGATTCATACATTATAATTTGTGAGTTTCTCCTAACTACCAGTGATAAAGCTGCTTTTGTCAGCATTTGCAAAGAACCACACTAATTGGCAGTGGAAGAGTGCTGCTTTGTTTGATCATCCTGTTAATCCTTCCCCCAGTGCAGGATTGTTCCCTACCTTGAATTGTGGAATGCATTGCTCAATCTAAGGTCTTCTCTTGGCTTCAGCAGTCAGTGGATATGCATTGGTGCAAACCACAAGTGAACACAGCAAAGCCACAATTTTCAGTGGTTGAACTTACCCTGGCTAAAAACTGGGGTGAATGCCACTGGTGTGCATCATGGTTTGCCTGTTCTGCACTTGGAATTCACACTAGGGCAACTGCCAATAGCTGAATCAGAGCTAATCCCAAATTTAGACAAGGCCTAATTTTCAAATGAATCCAGCAATGGGGCATCTATTTCATATTCTAAGAGGCCTCACTGCTAGCAAATTTTTCTCAGTGTTTAGTATGGGAGGGAAAACAGTATGGATTAAAAGTTATTCTCCACCCCTTCCTTAAAACTTTGTTTAGAAGCTGAAGTGACATTGAATTGAATTCTCTTTTTGGCTCAAAAAGATTTAATTCACTCTTTCCACCATTATTATTAGAGCTGATCAGAAATGTTCTGACTCACATTTTCTGATGGAAAAATATTGAATTAAACAAAAGCGAAACATTAGCTGAAATGTATCAATTTTGATGATGATTTCATTTCCGGGGGGGGGGGGAAGCATTTAGATAATGCTGGAACATTTCATTTGTTTGTTTCCAAATTACGTTTTTGTTATTTGGTTTGTAACTTTTTTTTATATAATAATAAAAAATTAACATGTCAAAATCAAAACAAAACTTCTTTTATTGCATTTCAGTTGACCAGAATTTTTTTTCCAGAATTTTTTCATAGGAAATTTTTATTTTTGTTTGTTTTTTTCATTTCCTTTCAGAAAGGAAAACTTTTTGAAATTGCAGAATTTCCTGTAAAAAAGAATCTGGGTCCCCCACCCACCTCTAATTATGTATATTTGCTTATCTCTTCACTCACAAACACCAGATGAGTTGCATCTTAGTGGTGGGTGAAGTCATTTCAATAATACTATACTTTGTAAATCCATTGATAAAGCACATGGAAACTTTTTGCAGGAGAGGGTGATCCAATATGCCATGCTTCCAGTCTCTCATCCTTCAAATCCCTCTTCTTTCAATGGGTGCTTTTTCTTCAAATGATAAACTATGAAAGGACTGAAAATCAGAAATGAAATATCCAAGAGACTGAAGCCAGGAGGAAAAAAATAGAACAAGTCACATCCTTAATTTCACCATGTATCCCTACTGCTTTCCTGTTGCCTCAGATACCCCTTTCCTTTCTTTGTCCATTTAGATCCTGATCCTGCAAATAAATCCACTTGCATTCAGGGATTCTCCCTTGCAAAATCAGGGCCTTACATTGTAAGCTCATCAAAGAAGGTACTTTGTCTTGATACTGTGACAAAGCTTCCTCTCCACCTTGGTGGGTCCTGCGTTTCTATTTAGTGGCGAGCTGGGGTATTCCTCTTTTCCCTCAGAATTTTCCCCATGCCCCTGGGTTTACTGTCCACGCCCTGTCAGAGCAGGGTTTCTCTTAGCCTCCCTGATGGAGGGTGGGGGGTTGGGGAACCTCTGAGACTCTGGTAGCCCCTCCAGGTGTGGTGGCAACAGATCAGACACCCAGTTCAGTCTCCCCCCTCTGGCAGGGTCTCTTCCCTTGGACCTCTGGGCCTGGAAGGGCCGTCCACCCTGTTAGGAAGGGATTCTCCTGCCCTTCATCACTGTACCTGCATGGCTTCTCTCCTAATGCTTGTCAGCCACTGCACCGCCCTGCTCTCCAGTAGCTCACCTTCCTCCCTCAGCTCCTATCATGTGCTCCTATCTGGCTGGAGAGGAGGCTTTTAACAGGTTCTGGCAGGCCCTTGATTGGCCCCAGATGTCCTAATTAACCTAGAATAACCACTGTTCAGCTACCAAGGGAAAAGGGACTTGGGGCTAATATCCCTGCCTTCCAGATCACTCTCCTGTAGCCATCTGGCCTGACCCCATCACAATACCTGTTCAAAAAGAGCCTCACGTTCTGATGGATCTACACAAATATTAAATAATAAGATGTGATAGAAACACTTCTTTCAAAATCAGTGTTTAGATTCACATGTGTTCACTTGAATCCCGGAGCTGGTACCTAATGAAAAATACCACCTATCACAGTAAAATCACAGGTTTCAGAGTAGCAGCCGTGTTAGTCTGTATTCGCAAAAAGAAAAGGAGTACTTGTGGCACCTTAGAGACTAAAATTTATTTGAGCATAAGCTTTCATGAGCTACAGCTCACTTCATCGGCTGCATTTGGTGGAAATGCATCCGATGAAGTGAGCTATAGCTCACAAAAGCTTATGCTCAAATAAATTTTAGTCTCTAAGGTGCCACAAGTACTCCTTTTCTTTTTAGTAAAATCACAAGAGCTGTCACCACTGCTTTATAGTCTGGTTAGCATGGCTCAGACCATTAATCCATCAAGTGAGATTATATGCATCCAACAATCTCCAGGAATTAATATTTCAGAATAAGTAAAAAAAAATCCAATCAAACACCAAATCCCTAATTCATTGTTTGGTTGTATTTTAATCTGGTGCTTTGGTTCATGGCCATCTCTAAAAAGCTTTAGGAAACAGTCCTTCAATGAGCTTTTTGACTTACAGAATGATAATGGGATAGGTGAAGCAGTACCATCAAAGAACAGATGCCTCCTAAGTGATACCCTACTGAGAGGCAGAGATAGCTGCATGAAAGACATTACCTTGGTTTGAGGCTTAACCCAGCCTGTGAAAAAACAAAACCAAAAATACTTTTCAACACTAGGGCCCTTCTTGTTGAGGACATCTAGATCCAAAGCAATCCCAGATATTTCCCCCAGACAAAAACCTTAAAGAAAAAGAGGATTTCTGCATGAAAGTAAACTCATCCTTGGAGAACTCAAACTGCTCCTGGTACTCGTATTCCTCCCAAGAGCATGGTGGAAATGAGTTATACAGCTTATAGGGCCAGATCCTCAGCTGGTATAAATCAGTGTAGCTCCACTGCCTTCACCAATTTACAGTATCTGAGGATCTGACCTATAGTTCTTACCAGTTTTTCAAAACATTCTAAGCAATGCCATGTGTGACAAACACAGTAGATACTCAGCAAAAATCTCCCTCAGTACTGATAGTTTCTTCTGTATGAAATAAACTTAAGACTTGGTGCTTTTTTGTAGCCATAACCACCCTTAATTATAAGGCTTCTTTCATTTACTGATTGTGCAGAGAATTATACATCGGCTTCAAGCTAGTTTTATTTCAAATGCCATTATACAGTAGGATCAAGACATAAAATTATATTGGAGTGATCTTTGCTGGAGTGGGAATTGCAATCTTTGCATAAGATATGGTTCCAGAAATGGCAAAAACATCTCACTAAATTGTGGAGAGGAAGGGAATCGGGTATGGGGGAATAGCTGCTGGCAGTAAGGTTAAGGAACTATCTTTATCTACTATAGGACTCTAAGGCTATGTCTACATTGCACGCCACTGCAGGCAGCATTTAGGGTAAGTGTCACTACATGCCACACTGAAAAGCAATCTGTGTCCACATGGTGGCTTGTAGCTACACACATCCGTGAAAGACTCCAGCAGCAGGGAGCCACTCGCACATTCTGGGAATATTAGACGTTCTGTTTTTTTCTGGGAATGGCATGACCCTGACTCTGCCCACTTGACTTATCAGGACCTCTCATTTATGGTGCGTGCAAGGTCACACAACATGGAAGGCACCATTTTGAAGAGTGTGTCATCCAGCCTCCACAAGCATGATCTTGCATGCACGGCGTGCATGAGGTCATGCTAGCGGGAGTGAAGTGGCATGTTCTCCATAATGACATCCCCCATCCGATAGCAGACAAAGCAATGTCCAGTTTTGTCTCCGTACCGGACAGGGGATAAATTTAAAAGCAGGACTGTCCGGTGTAAAGTCAGATGAGTGGCCTGCCTACACTGCTGCCCTCCCCCCAGCCCTTTCCCTGCTGCTGGAGCTTTTCCTTGTGATGGGGAAAGGCTCCGGCAGCGGGACATCATACTGCTGAAAATAGCAACGCAGACAGGGGAGGCTTGGGTGAGTAGAGAGCCATGTCAGGCATATACCCTAAAGCTCTGTCATGTCTGTACTTTACTCACCTGAACAGAGTGTCATCATGCACACTGCTATTTATACCCGTGCTGGGAGGCACGCAGCATTTGTACTCTACACGCTGCCGTAGGGAGTGTGCAGTATAGACGTACCCTAAGGGTATGTCTATACTGCAGCTGGGAGTGAACCGCCCAGCCCAGTCAGACAGACTCACACCAGCTCAACTCAAGCTAGCAAAGTAAAAAAAAAAAAAAAAAAAAAAGAGTGGACACGGAGGCTGGTGTAAACCAGCATAGCTCCAAGGAATTCAATAGAGATGCACCAGTTTTCATCAGATGAGAATCTGGATTTAAGGCGTTAGGTAATTCTGCTAGAAAAGCAAAGCTATGCCACATTGACTAGCAACAAGTTGGAGAGCGGGTAATGAGGCATGTCTTCCTAGCTCTAGAGTTAGAGGGATAGATAGATTCATATGTGGTACTGATATCTATGAGATACATTTATTTTATCACATTGCTCTGCCATATATCAGGTACCCTCTGCTGCATCACCTGCACTCTGCCCATTAGTCCATCTTCACTGGGATGTATTCCATCGATATGTTCACCTTTGGGTTTCTTATGTACCACCTCAGCACCATCAGGTCTAGATGCTTAACATTCTAACATCCCCTGCCTCAAAGTAGCTTCAACACAGCCACTGTTTTGTTTTGTTGGAAACCAATACCTGACAGAAAAGTGTTGCCTTCATTTCCCCAAGGACTGAATTTCCCTTGCAAAATTACATTGGGCTGTAGTGCAGGACAATCAATACTGAATCTTGCACAAGTGACAGGTGTAAGGTCCACAGTGCTTGATGACTAGAAATAAGAAATATATATACCATTTGGAAAGGAGATCTTCTCAGTGGGATGTAATATGATTGTTTCTAACTATATATGGTTACAAAACAAAGGACCTTTAGGTTGGGATTTTCAAAGACACCTCAAGGTAGGTTGGCACCCAGCTCCCACTGGAAGTCAGTGGGATTTGGATCCCAAACTCTCCCATCGGTTTCTTTGAAAACCCCAGTGTAAAATCATAACATGAAAAAATATTTCAGATAATATTTGGAAGTCCTCAGAGGTGCCAGATACAAAGTGAGGCTTCTAGCATTCATTATCAGTTGAAAGGGGAAAAAACTCCTACATAATTGTCTGATTTCCACAAGATGGATTAACTATCATAATACTGGACATAAGAACATGCCATATCTCAATGGCTCTCCCTTTTACATGGCAAAGAGCCAAACAATACTGACCATAGAACATATGGAGCACAAGGTTACAGGGATGCCATCCAACAAGATATGCTGAAAACATAGCAAAAGCTTCCAATGACTTCAAACAAAATAAAGCTCCAAGAAAATAAAAACAAAACCAGCAAAACCTCCACTTAACCACCAAAACCTCCAAAACACTTCAGTTTTACTTTGGTTGTATTGTCATAAAGTTCTTTCCTTTCACAGACTGGTGTCCATTATAATGTACGGAAACAAGTATTCTCTGTCTCTCCTTCTGTTGTCTAGAAAAGCTCTTCTCCAAGGGCAAAAGGGGGTTCAAGTAAATTTCTCAGAAGAACACACATTCTCTCTCCCCCATTCAAAATAAGATGATGAAGGCAACGATGATTCCTTGCCCTTACCCACCCACGTCAATCAACAGCCTATCATCTCTGGTTTAAAATGGGACCTAAGGTTTTAGAACAAAGATATTCCCCCTTCACTATTGATTCCACTGTTAGGTTGGCTATTGAAAAGAAAACCCAACACATATGGCTGAAATATGCAATAAAATATCTGTGAAACAGGATAGGGGTACATGAGCAGTTAAAATAACTGGCTATTAATATATGTTCCTTTCTCATCCAGAAATTTATGAAAAGGGTGCTTATAAAAATGAATAATGAACACAAGTAAGCAGAGTTCTATGCCTGTAGAAGAAACATTGGGCTAGACTTCCTCTTATAATTGTGTTTGTGTCTCCCATAATTCTGTCTTTAGTACAAATGACCACATTGCTTTCAAAGAACTTGCTACAAATGCTATTTGCTGGGAGAAAAGATAAGTGCTAGCAGCTATAATTCAAAAGAAACAAAAGCTGCACACATTCCTTAACAACACAACCAGTGTGAAGAAAGATCTACATTTATAACAACAACAAATAGCTGGAATAGTTCAAACTGTCTATTTCTCGAAGAGCAGAAAGGAGGAAAAATTATCTGGTGGCTGTTTAGGGAATGCTTTTGTTTCTTGCTATGTCAGTCGGTGAACAAGGGATTATCCAGTATCACACCTCTGCAGCCATGGAATGTTACTAACAAAAATTACAGGTTGGACTGAAGCAAAATTGTGGAACTTTGGAACAGGTGTAGTATTAGAACCATATTTTATATTGGGTCTTTGGGTCTATAATCGACTGAACCAAACCCCTGATCTGAGCATGCATAGAAGTCTGGGAGAGTGAGTGTCTTGTGTGGTTGAGCAGTTTTCAACAGTGTGGATCTGAATTTTACTGCTCAAACCAACCTCTGTAATAAACTAAGGTCTCTGGCTATACCTACCTCTATGGATCTGGGTGCACAGAAGTTGTCAGGCAAGATGCACTAGGTGAAATGAAATGAAATCTTTGTCTTAGGTAAAGCAGGAGGACAGACTAGATGATCACAGTGGTCCCTTTAAGCCTTAGAATCTATGAATTCCCAGAGTTCTCGTCCCTTATCTACTCATCCATTCGTGCTTGGAGATGTATCTGAAAAGAAAAGGAGGCAGTGTTGCCTAGTGGATAGAGCACAGGACTGGAACTCAGGGGACCTTGGTTGATCTTTCCAGCTTGGTCACTGCCCTGCTCAGTGACCTTGGGCAAGTCACTCAACCACCCTCTGCCTCAGTTTCCCTTTTGTAAAATGGGGATAATACTAAGTTCCTTTGTAAAATGCTTTGAGAGCTACTGAACCAGGTATTATTAAGGCCCCAATTCAGCAAAACATTTAACCATGTTCCACTGAAGTCAAGAGGTCTTATGCATGCATTTTGCTGAATTGGGACCTAAAAACAAAGTTCTAATCTCTTTGGAAAAGTCCCATAGAACTGAATACAGATGAAACCAATAGAAATGCAATAGGGTTATAACACAATTACTTTAAAACGTATAGAATTGCATTGAATATAAGGCCTTTTCTATAGATCTTTTTAAGCATCCTATAGAATTATAGCTATTGGAGGCAAACAATTTTGTATGCCAAGTCTTAAACCCAAATTCAGTTTTCTACTTTTAGCAAATCAAAAATGTCATCTTTGCTTGGATTAGCATCAATTATAGATGTGAATGGAAACTGCACTTGTGAAAGAGGTAAATGGATTAAGAACATGGGAAGTGAGGGAAAAAATTCTGTGGATGTTTATTCAAATTAAAAAAAAACAAATCTCAGTCTCCTACAGCAATTTTCAGAGGCATAAGAATGTTAATCCTAATATCTCAATCATATTGCAGACTGGCTTGTTAATTTGCTCTGCCTAAATTCCCTTTCCATTTGCAAAAAGACAAGGTATGTCTTGCACCCTATCCTGAAGTGTTGGAGTATTGTACTCAGCTAAACACCTGCCACATTGCACTGCAAAGGACAAAGATTTTTCTCTATCCTTTAGATACTTAAGCATGTATGTAAATTTAAGCATGTAAGTCACTGGGACTACTCGTGTGCTTGAATTTAAGCACATGCTCAAGCACTGTACTGAACTGGGGCTTTAGGTGCCACATCTTTTTCTGAGCTTGGACATTCAGGACCAAATCCTCACCTGGTGCATATCAGCATAGTTCTACTAATATCAGTTGAGCTACATGATGTCGGCCAACAACTTTCTAGTAGATTTGGCAACTCCAAACTCCTTTCCCAATCCTATTTTCATTACCTCTTTTGCTGTGACATTGAAAAGTAGCCTCTTTATTGTATTCATGATTAGAAATTATCCATTTCTACCCTACTTTTATGCTTATGACATTTCACATCTCACCCTTAAAAGTTTAAACTGCTATTTCTACCTCACAGGGTAAGGAATATATTTCTCAAAACTATTTCATTAATGTGGTAGCATTTACAGTAGGCCTGTATTTTGCCACATTACAATTCATGGACACCAGTCAAACAGATGGTAAAAGAATATTTTATTTAACAGAAAGCATATGGCATCCGAAAAAAGATTCTCTTACATCAACCACTGAAGGTCAAGTCAACTGACACTGAGAGCAACATGAGCAGCAGCAACAAGCAAAATTAAAATGCTTCATGAAAAATTTGATGGTGGAAAAAGTTGACTGAAGATTTTTAAGCATCCTGTCCATTGGCCCATGATACCAACCATTCCAAGGGAATGCGTCTGTCTTTAATAATTACTGTTTCAATGACGACATAGAATCTGTTCTTCGCTTTTGGGAACTGACTCAAACTATTTGGAAAAAAGAAAAGGAGTACTTGTGGCACCTTAGAGAATAACAAATTTATTAGAGCATAAGCTTTCGTGAGCTACAGCTCACTTCATCGGATGCATTTGGTGGAAAAAACTTTTTGCGAATGCAGACTAACATGGCTGCTACTCTGAAACTATTTGGACTAATTGCTTTAAAAAAAAAAACCTAAAAAACCCACAGATTGCAGACCATTGCCTTAGATACCATAAATCAGTGTTTCATTGATTGCAAGGGAACTACACTGATTTACACCAACTGCAGATTTCCCCTTATCTTTCAGGAAGCTTTGTCATTGAGTCATCATTCTTAGTGATATTTTCTCTTTGTAATGTTAAAAATAACCTTTGTTCAATGTTTAGCTCTTGCCTTCTTTGACCATCCCTTCTTTTTTGTTTTGTTTTTATTTCCAGACCAGAAGTATTTACAAAATGTCCTATTCTCAGTAATGGGCCGGCTTCTTTGTCCACGAAATCTGCTTTTGTGCTAACCTCCGTAGCACAAAGCAGACTTCAACCCAACTGACCTGAATCTTAAACTGCTATAAGAAAAGGAGTACTGGTGGCACCTTAGAGACTAACAAATTTATTAGAGCATAAGCTTTCGTGAGCTACAGCTCACTTCATCGGATGCATTTGGTGGGTCCAGATGATGAAGATGTCATCAATGTAGCGCAAGTAGAGTAGGGGCATTAGGGGACGAGAGCTGAGGAAGCGTTGTTCTAAGTCAGCCATAAAAATGTTGGCATACTGTGGGGCCATGCGGGTACCCATCGCAGTGCCGCTGATTTGAAGGTATACATTGTCACCAAATGTGAAATAGTTATGGGTCTGGACTCATGGAAAAGAAGCTCTTGAGGAATTCCACCATGATTTCAACAATTTCCATCCCACCATCAACCTCAGCCTGGACCAGTCCACACAAGAGATCCACTTCCTGGACACTACGGTGCTAATAAGCGATGGTCACATAAACACCACCCTATATCGGAAACCTACTGACCGCTATTCCTATCTACATGCCTCTAGCTTTCATCCAGATCATACCACTCGATCCATTGTCTACAGCCAAGCGCTACGATATAACCGCATTTGCTCCAACCCCTCAGACAGAAACAAACACCTGCAAGATCTCTATCATGCATTCCTACAACTACAATACCCACCTGCTGAACTGAAGAAACAGATTGACAGAGCCAGAAGAGTACCCAGAAGTCACCTACTACAGGACAGGCCCAACAAAGAAAACAACAGAACGCCACTAGCCATCACCTTCAGCCCCCAACTAAAACCTCTCCAACGCATCATCAAGGATCTACAACCTATCCTGAAGGACGAGCCATCACTCTCACAGATCTTGGGAGACAGACCAGTCCTTGCTTACAGACAGCCCCCCAATCTGAAGCAAATACTCACCAGCAACCACACACCACACAACAGAACCACTAACCCAGGAACCTATCCTTGCAACAAAGCCCGTTGCCAACTCTGTCCACATATCTATTCAGGGGATACCATCATAGGGCCTAATCACATCAGCCACACTATCAGAGGCTCGTTCACCTGCGCATCTACCAATGTGATATATGACATCATGTGCCAGCAATGCCCCTCTGCCATGTACATTGGCCAAACTGGACAGTCTCTACGTAAAAGAATGAATGGACACAAATCAGACGTCAAGAATTATAACATTCAAAAACCAGTTGGAGAACACTTCAATCTCTCTGGTCACTCGATCACAGATCTTAGAGTGGCTATCCTTCAACAAAAAAGCTTCAAAAACAGACTCCAACGAGAGACTGCTGAATTGGAATTAATTTGCAAACTGGATACAATTAACTTAGGCTTGACTAGAGACTGGGAATGGATGAGTCATTACACAAAGTAAAACTATTTCCCCATGGTATTTCTCCCTCCCACCCCACCCCCCACTGTTCCTCTGATATTCTTGTTAACTGCTGGAATTAGCCTACCTTGCTTGTCACCATGAAAGGTTTTCCTCCTTTCCCCCCCCTGCTGCTGGTGATGGCTTATCTTAAGTGATCAGTCTCCTTACAGTGTGTATGATAAACCCATTGTTTCATGTTCTCTGTGTGTGTATATAAATCTCTCCTCTGTTTTTTCCACCAAATGCATCCGATGAAGTGAGCTGTAGCTCACGAAAGCTTATGCTCTAATAAATTTGTTAGTCTCTAAGGTGCCACCAGTACTCCTTTTCTTTTTGCGAATACAGACTAACACGGCTGCTACTCTGAAACCTTAAACTGCTATAGTTCTGTACCACTAGTTTCCTGACCCCTAGCATAGGGGGCATGGCTGGGAAAAAGAGGAAGTAGCCAGGGCACAGTTTACAGTAGCTCTGCGCCTTCTGTAAACTTCAAGGGAACAGGGCTAGTGTAGAATCGATGGCAGACGCAGAGGGTTGGGGGTATAAATGGCTCTATTGCGCCCCCTTCCCCAAATGCACCAACATTCCTTGGCCACAACATCTGTAGAGTTCCTGAGGTAGTCTCAGAAGATGCTTTGCCTTCCTTTCACTGCTTAATATGCAGCACAGCTCTGACTGTATATATATATATATCTTCAAATTATACAGAAGCATGGAAACCATATTCCCCCTCCACCTTCAAAGCAATTTCATTGTACCTTTCTCTGTTCAGCCTGTAAAACAGTTAGCGTTCTTCTGCTATTTTCAATCCTTGAATGGAGCTATGGTGACCTGTAATGCTGACCTATTTACAATAAGAATCCAAACTGAAGCCCATTCTGGTAAGATATTTTTGTATCTCATCCTTGGCCTGTAAAGATTTAAAAAAAAACCCAGTAGAGGTTCACTCATCCCTGAGGGCACTGTTTCAAATCTGAAGGAATTTGGTCATTATGTACTGGAGTGTAGGTATGTGATTTGGCTCTCCGGGGCTTTTCAATCTACCTAGTATTCAACCAATTCTATCAAGGAGGTAGTTTAATTTAAATATAAAATTGTACGATTTAAGATCAAGGTGGAGGTTAGTAATGAGGATCTTGGGGGACATCATTCTGCCGCATGAAGACTAAAAGAATAATGTCCTTTACAATTCCATCGTGTGCACTGCATGCACTTAGAAGAATATTCTTTCTGCTTTAGCCATCATCCAAAACACAGAGATGATGAACTAAAACTTTCAGAATTGTCCCTTCCTTTGTCTTTTTGACTATAACAATTTTATTTCTAAAGTGCAAACTGCCCAAAATGTCACACAAGCCATTAAACATGGTCAGAGTGAACAGTGATGAATCATCATTAAATGTACCATGCAGAAAACAAGACTCAAGCATAATACTTAAGAGTTTAAGAGAACAGGAGCATAACAGAGCCAATGCTCAATTCCCATTAAAGTTAGTGGGAAATGAGCGTCCAAATCCCCTAAGCTGATTTGATTGTCAGCAGATGTTGTATTTATAGTACGAGAAAACTGATATTTGTATTTGAGCAAAGAAATGGCTGTTTAGGCAACCCAATTTGTGGGCACAAATGTAGGCGTGCAATTGAATGCATCAAGAGGCCTCAGTGGCAAAGCTCCAATTGGCTTCAGTGCACACAAGTATGACCTTTGTAAATTGGGAGCTACATTACATGGAATTTAAACTGCAGCCGTTTAAGGCACAGATAAATTGTGAACCTATCCTGCCCTCTGGTTCCCAACTGCAGTAACTTAGGTTCTGCTATTGTAATTATCGGTAACATATTCAAAGGCATATCAACTGTTGATATTCTGACCTGTCTTAGATGCAGTGGTTTTAGTCTTTACATTTCTATGTGTTTTGCTCCACAGGGATTTAATTAGGAGATACACTTTAAAGCACCCACTCCATATTTCAACATCTTCTCTCCAAGAATGACCTTTGATTTGTTGTTTTTCGCTTGCTTATGCATACTCTGAAATGCATTTTGAAAGCTGAATTAATTTCCATTTGCAGTTTACCATTTGTGTTAAAATTTATTGCAGCCTTAACTTCCTTTATGAAGATCGGCTTGTAAAGGAGAATCTTCATAAAGTTTAATTTAAATCACTCAGTGTAATGTCTGTGAAACGTGTATAATGACTGTTCTTATTAGATTCCTCAGCGAGGCAAAAAAATAATAAATACATAAAACCACAAGTAGGTGCAGAATTTAAAACATAGTTTTCATTTTGGAGAATCTAATTTTAGCCCCTAAAAGACCATCTGAGCATTAATTCTAGTTTTTATTACATAGAACCAAATCCACTGTTCTGAGCAACCTCAGACTTGCCATTTAAAGCTCAGTTGCTCTCCTCCAGTAAGATGAATGGATGAGAGCAAAATCTAGTAGAACCCAATGGGGATATGGAAGCAAGGAGATATAATTCTGCAACGTTTCCCCTACAAACTCATGTCACAAGGGTCCCTCCGCCCTCAGGACAGGGTTCCACCAGTCTAAGGATGTGGAGTCACGGTACTGTCCATAGCATCACCCCTCCTCAAAAGAAAGGACTTTCCTGTGGGAAGTCACACTGACATACTCAGCGTCACCTTCAGCAGGTTCCTTCTCCATATACTGATGCCTAACTCCCATGTGAACACATTTGAGTGCCCTAGCCAGCATGGAGGCACAGGTGACGTGGATCAGAGAAATAACTTCTCAAGTTCATGGGTCTTTGGTGGGTGTCCTGCGATCCATGGGATCTTCTTGCAGATCATGGAATACCCCAATGATTGGTGGGACTGAAACCTCACCCAGGCAATGGAACAAACTGAAAGAGATTGTGGAGTCTCCTAGATAAGCCCTAGGGATTGTGTAGGGGACAATATGGCCCTGACACTTTAAAATAATATCAAAAACTTCAAAAAAAAATCTGCCTAATTTTGCACTGATGCTAAGTTTCTTGTTTCCCCCATAACAACTCATCCCATTAAGTGTGGCTATGATTTAGAAGCCCATTGTTCAATTAAAGCATTATTTTTATTCATTATTATTACAAAGTTACTCCTAAAAATCCATAAGCAGAGGGGTAGAGACAGAAAGGGCTAGTGTCCCATTTTCAAGGACAGACTAAGTGATATAGCTTCTTTTCGAAATCCTAAACTTTTTTTTTCCAGGCAGGGAGACTAGCCAAGAATTTTGGTGGTTGGGGATTAACCTGGACAAATTATTAGGGGCCCATTTCTGAAAATGTGACTCACCTTAGGTGCTTGATTCTGATGGGGTGACTCACATGAGTCAATGCTACTCAACATGAATAAGATTTGCAGAATCATGCCTTATAGATGTTTCAATCAGCGTTCAGAGGTCCTGGTTTTTAACCTGGCCTCCAATAGCATGTCCAGTGCTTGCAAGAGCACTTAATTTCACCTGCACTTGACTACATTAACAACCTAATTTGCCAGTGCACAGTTACACTTATTAATGGGTGCAGCTGCAGATTCAATTCACTGAGCCCAAAATGTTGCAAAATAAACAAATCTTTCTGGTGAAAATTTAGGCCCTAGGCATATCATCCAGCACAGCACTGATGTATGTGTGTAAGTTTAAGCACATGAGATGTCAACAGGACTACTCACATGACTAAGGTTTACACACGTGTTTAAGTAATTTCCTAGATCCAGGCCCAACGCACTATTTCTAGGAAGCAACAGTACAGCTATAGTCATGGGAAAAAAAAAGAGATTAAGATGGAACTGCTTTTCCCTCTGTTATACTAACAAGTTTAAAAAATATTAGCAGAGGACAGAAAAGGGAAGCAGCCTCAGAAATTATTTGCCCTTCAAGCCCTGCGTTCATAGCCTCAGTAGCGGAGCCATATGTTTCCTGTACTTATACTTTGGCATTTCTTCCATCATAAATATAGAAACTACATTAGCTGTTTTGTTCTTTACCATACGTTCTTTTGAAAAATTAAGCTGGTATTTTTCACTACTTTATGGATTTTTAAGAATTAGCATGAGCAGTGTTTACATGAATTGAATATAAAATCAATTCTATCTTGATTACATTTGACTTCAATAAGTACTAAGTAATGCTTCTTCCATTTAATCAGTGAACAGTGTTGTTGCTACACTATTTGCATTTTAATAAAAAATTCTCTCAAGATCCATCCAACTAGAAGCGGCAAGAATCTCCATCTAAGTGCTCAGAAATTAGGTTTGGGTTTTTAATGATGAACAGTAAAATGCAATGTTGTTTTGTTTTTATTTTATTTTTAACATCTACTTTAATAAATAAAACTTGTTTAAAAGCTGCTAGTTATAGTTGTGTGTTTACAGACTCTGCCTCAGCTGTAGAGGCAAAATCTCTTCTGAAAGACAGAATGAGATCCTTTTAATCTGAGCATCATATTCCAGCTGCTTGAAAAAGTAATATGGGGCATTACTCTGTAGCATTAATAAGTAATGAAATATGAACTCATAGGCGTAAATTCATTTTACTCAGTGGAAATTATATTATGTTTCTCTTGCTATAGCTCACCAGCATATCATTTGAATTTTGCATCACAATGACTGCAACTCAGTCTTCATATTTTTATATATATATATATACACACACTGAATTCTGGGTGAAAGGCTACACACACACACACGAATTCTGGGTGAAAGGCTACACACACACACACACACGGAATTCTGGGTGAAAGGCTAGTCTGTAGAAACATACAAATAGCAGAGAAGAACACACATGCTCCTATACAATGGTTGACTGCATCCTTTCCCATGCAATGGATCTGAGATTTTGAAAGTTGCTTAAGGGCTTTGTATTTCCCATTCCCATTAAAAATTAATATTCAATTCTCTTAGGTAGCTTTGAAAATTTGAACCTAGATATATAAACATACTATGTCATTATTAAATCCTGGATCAGCTCAAGGGATGTTGCATTTAATGGTGTCAATGAACTCAATGTATCTTTGCTCTTTGGGCTAGCTGAGGTTCTGGCCCCATGCATTCACCTGCTGTTCTTCCTTGCTCTAATCTGTACATTTTGGATCACTAGCTTCCAGTATCACCGATGACCCTTTGTAAAGTCCTCATGACAAATGTAAACTAATTAATATTGTAGGAGAAATTCATTCTCGTGCATATCAATAAGTAACTGATCTGAAACTGTATAGCAGCAGCATCAGTAGAAAGCGTTTAAAGTTCAACATATTGAACTTCAGTAACATGCAAGAGTTGTGGGAAAAAACCAGACCTCTTGAAAACATGGGGTTATGGCTGAGATTCTTTCTTCACCTCGTAGGCCCTAACTCTTCTCACATCTGAGTTATGTCATCAAGTAGTGCCAAATAAACATGGGAAACTAGCACCTGGAGCAACATCTTGCCTACATTGGAACTTACAGAAGGAAGAATACATATGACAATGTCTTATGCTTTGTGTATGGTTTCTTGGCATATCATTATAAACCCTTCAATGTTTTCTTAAAGAAGTGGGTTGCTTTGTAATCATTGTCCAAGACCCAGACTGCTCCATCATAGTTTGTCCAAAAACCCCTTTATCAGCTTTATCTCTTGGAATCAGCAGTTAATGATTTCTGATTTATTTCATTACAACTCCTATTTAAATCAGCTACATCTAATTTTATCAGCAAGTTACAGCTCCAAACCTTGTCTTTTTAATTAAAAACACCCTAGTAACCTTGTAAAAAATAGTCACTACCTCATGACAAGGAATCTTAAGGTCACTTCACCATTGCTAAAACCATATGATACTTTAAAAAAAAAATCTCATCTCATCACAAAACTGACGAAAATTTCTAAATCACTAAAACATGCATAACTGTTAAACTTGTTCCATGTGAAATATTCACCATTAGCTAGTATGAATTAGCATAGGTATATTGAAATCAATGGACTTAACTGAGCCTCTGGACTTGTTTGTATTGATAATTATTTGCATGATTCATTTAAACAATCTCTTTGGCTCAAAGTCTGATCTTAGTTATATTGCTGTAAAGCCACTGACTTCACTGGAGTTGCACCAGGGATGACTTTACAGCATTGACTAAAATGAAATCAGTTTCCCATAACACAGTTGTGTTCTGGACACCCAGGAAAAGGCACTAGTGTGAACAAAACCAGAAATAAAACATGCATTTCCATTGATTCAGAGAAGACCACGGGTGAAATGGATTTTACTTCACTGGAGTTATTGCAGAATTACACTCATATAGCTAGATCAAAATCTGCCCATGACACATTTGCTCAGCACCTATAATATGTATTATTAAAAATTGCAGTCTCCTCCTTCCTATAATGTGTGAAATTGTCTCTGTTTGTATCATCTTTATTGTCTTCCACTCCCATTGTTTATTGTCATTCCCTGCTGTTATATCTAATTTAGAACCCAGCACTGTACCTTTATTTATACCCCCAAGAAACACTCTCTTCCCCTGCCCCCCCCCAAAAATGGGCTGAATCTTGAGGATGGACAAAGTCACTCTGCAATTGTCATGATGGTGGCAGAAGATCAGGATTGGGAGGGATTGTTTCATCTGCAGAATAAGAGCAGCCTCAGAGTTCTGGCTATGCCCGCACCCTTAGGCAACACTTGACACCGCCTTGGAGAGGTAGCTCTCTGCCAAGCAGGGATTCCCCCATGGAGGGGGAATCCTTGGCTGTACTTTATAGGAGCTTTACAAGCATTTCACAGCATCAGAGAGATACAAAGGAGAGTCAGTATTAGGGGCCAGAATCAGTCTCATTTGTCTCTCTTTTCCTTCCCATCGTTGTATTCTTACCATCTTCTCTGTTTTTATGCTTTATTCCCATGGATGCTGTTTGAAGAGAAGTATGAAGCCATTTTATCTACCACAGAGCTGTGCTCCACTGAGCTTGCTGATGATGTTAATGACCCTGCTGGCTTCTTACTATTCCACTTCTTTATGCCCTACATGCCGCATTGCCATGGCAACATGTATCTGATGTTCCACAGCCTTCATTTGGAATGTAACATACCTTATTTGTTTTTACTCTTCTTTCTGAAGCTTAGCAAGTTATAAGTCATTTTGGATGCCGTTCCTGAAAGGAAATACACTAGGAGCAGAGCATATTGAAAGAAACACTGCAGATCGCCAGTCTCTTTTTTATTTTTAAAATAAGCTTTTTCTTGCTAAACCATCTTTACTGAATCACCTGCTCCTCCCAAAAATTTCTTTCTGATGCACAAGTCCAGTCAATCTTTCAATGAACAGAGCATGTAAACTTTATTTTGAGAACTGAGTACATGCCATGTCTTGTAGAATTACGTGAAAAGGAAGCTTTCTTTCCACATACATATCTGAAGGTCTCAAGCCCATAATCAATCACTTACATAAGTGCCCTCAGCTGAGTTCTTATTGGTGTATTAGGAAAAATTGCTACTCAAATTTTAAAAGTAATTTAATTTAGGGCTGGGTCAGTGCATGGTTTTTTTAAAAAAACTATTCTCCTTTCAGAGGACTGTCGTTGTACAAGAGTATTGTACGTTGATCGTGAATACCCTACACACTGGTCCTTCAAATGTGCTTGTCTTGTCATGGCCTTTCCACCCCTCCCTGAAACACTTGATGTTCTGAATAATACTTTCACTTAAATAAGGGGGTTCCCAAAGAGTTAAGTATGAAAAAAGAACCCCTGCAGTTACTAAGCTGTATGTTTGTTTCATTGTGGACTAAATCAAGGCTACACACAATTCACTTCCATGGTGACCTACATCCTTCTAGATTTTACTCCAGCTGCCATAGTGGAATGGTTCTGTGAACACTGCACCACGTCAGTCTCCAGAATGTTCATCTTAATTGTACAATCAAAAAGCTATTGTGAACAATTGCCCTCACTTAACACACATGGAAGTACTATATGCTCACAAAAGCCTTGATCTTGTTAGTCCTGTTAGAGCAGAAGCTTCACCAGCAATGGTGCAGAACCCCAGGTTCAAGTGGATACTGCTTGTGGGCTCAAGTGTAGTCCAAAGCAGAGATCAGTAGCAAGTCCCATATTCCTTGTGCACCCATTCCTTTACACACAAGTGAGAAAGGGGCAGAGGAGACATGGGTTTAAAAGGTAAGTTTATCGCACCCAGGAAGCCTTTCGTATCCCTTGCTACTAAGCAGGAGTAACTTGGCTATACTGCAGCGTTCTCATTAACACACAATCAATTTGTCCTATATTCCCTACCCTGCACATCACTTCTACATACAACCAAGACACCTGTATTCTGCCAACCAGACACAATATTTTGCTCACATTGATAAATGCTAAAGAAAATGCAACTTCTAAAATTTCACTGAATAAGCTACTAGAGAGCCCCAGACAGAATTGCATTATAAACATTAATTGCACATTAGCTCAACTAATTAAAAAATAAATGCTGTACAGGGCAGAAAGTTCCTTTTTAGAGAAATTGCTGCTTTGGGAAATGAGCCAGTGCTTTTAAGGAACAAACTGTATAGTCAGTGTTTCATCATGGGAGGCTATGAAAACCACTAGGGAGCAGATATGAGAGCCACCCCACCATACAAAAGCAAGGTGGCAGCAAACACTGGGAACCTGTTGCCAAAGCAGAGATTTTGCTCCCCACAACAATTGAGAACTGTAGGTAACAAAAATAAAAATAATATTTCAAAGATACACCGTGGGCATTTAAATAAGGAAGAGGGTTCCTCTCCTCTAAGGCTCAGGGGAAGTGGTAACAGGACATGGATTGTTTCACCCTAAAGTTCTGAAGGTATTATGAATCTTCAGCTCCCATCAAAGTGGTACCCAGAGAGTACAATAGGAGCTGGAGACTCTCAGGACCTTACAGAATCAGGGTAAGGCCAGAAGGGACCACTGAAATCATCTCGTCTGATCTCCAAAATTCAGTTAAGAGATGATATAACCAGGGATGGTGACGCACATTGGTGCTCTAGAAGCAAATAGTCAAGGGTTAGATCAATAAACAATAACAGTAATACCTACCTCTTATACAGAGCTTTTCATCATTAGATCTCAAAGCACTTTACAAAGGAGATCAGTACCATTATCCCCATTTTATAGATGGGGACACTGAGGCACAGGGTGGTGAAAGCCCAGATTTTGCAAGGTATTTTAGGCATTGCTTCACTCAGCACCGCAAGGCCTAAGTACCAGATTTAAAAAAAAAAATTAAGGTGCCTAAAGATGCAAATTGGCACCTAAGTGCTTTTGAAAATCCCATCAGGCACCTATCTGCATCTTTAGGTCCCTAAATACCTAAAAAAATCGGGCCTGACATAACTTGTTTAAGGTCACCCAGCAGGCCAGTGACAGTGCCCAGTCCAGGACACTGTGTAGTAGGAAGCACTGCATCACAATGAGACTGTGCAATTGCTGATAGATGTATCTTGAGGGCTAGGATTTGTGTATATACATGCACACACATATACTCACATCCTAACTCTATGTACATACACACAAATACAATTCCATTATTCTCCACTGGTATCTTTCACCAGTTAAACATTGTAAACATTGAAAGGTGACTAAAATCAATTCACTGTATACATTTGAGTGAGGAAGGATTCAAGCCCTGAACTGGGACTCAAGAAACCTGGGTTCAGTTCCCAGCTCTGCCATAGATTTTCTGTGGGATCTTTGGCAAATCACTTCATTTCTGTGTGCCTCAGTTCCACATCTGCAAAATGGGGAAAAGAGTTCTTGGTTTATCTTGTATATTTAAGCTCTTTGAGCCTGTTGTCTCTCAGCATGTGTTTGTACAGCACCTAACACAATGGGGTCCCAATGTTGCGTGGGTCTGGAAGTGCTATTATACTACAAATAAGTCAGCAGCAGCAACAACTATCACAAAGTTGTTAATTCACTTAACATTCTCTTTTCTTTCTAATACAAACATGTGTTCTGAGTTGGCAGATGTTTTCTTTCACCAGTGATGCACATCTATATTCTGCTGTAATTTGGAAGATCACGTACCATACACATTTATAATACTGGGTAATAATGGACAATAAAAACAAGAGAGTTCTTGCCAAACACCACAGACCTTTCCGTCTAAGTCACATCAACATTTTAAAAGCAATTTCTATTCAGAAGACTTAAAGCAATTATAGTTCAAGCTTAGATTCCATTTAGGTTTCACTGATAATCAACTGGTGCATCCTAAACAGACTAATTGCACTATCATTTTCATTATCTTCTTTGGTATAAAATATGCATGAATCTCATCTTTCAAGAATAGATACCACATAAAGAGCACATCGTAACATTTCAATTACATTCATTGACAGCTACTTGTACAATCCCTTTTCATGGTCAAGAAAAGTCTAAGTATTTTGATTGAGAATGAGCCTCTGAGATCACATTAGCTGTAAATATTTTATTTCAGTTTGAGGTTCTTATGGAAATCATATCTCCCACTAGAGATTTCATCTTGGGCAAGTTAAGATAGTTAGATCTGCTTCGCTCTAAGAGTTGAGCCACAGCTGAAAATTTAAGAGTGCTGGTAACAAACAACAGTATCCCCTGGAAGTGCACTATTTGTCCAAAATGCCTGGTTAAGCCATATAAAAGCAACTCTACTGTGCACAATACTGGTGTTTGGCAGTATAGTCTACTGGCAGAGGAAGAGCAGACTCAGGACTTGTCTACACTTGAAACACTACAGTGGCACAGCTGCAGCACTGCACCAGTGCTTCAGCGTAGACACTACCAATGCTGACAGGAGGGGTTCTTCCGTTGGCGCGGTGATCCACCTCCCCAGAAGGCGGTAGCTAGGTTGACAGAAGAATTCTTCCATCTATCTAGCAACTGACTACACCAGGGGATGGGTTGGCTTAACTGTGTCACTCAATGGTGTGGATTTTTCAGACCCCTGAGCGACGTACCTGGGTAAACCTAACTTTTTAGTGTAGACCATATGCTACCATATCCAAATAAGAGGCAGATCAGGAAAAAGCACAATCCTGCCCAGTACTGCAACTTTTGCTGATTCAGACATACACCAGTTAAAGCGCTCCTGAAAAAGCTGAATACGTACAGGTGCTCCGATATATGCAACCAGTTCTGGTCATACAGCGTAGCCCCACAAAGACACAGGCTGAAATATTTTGGAACTGTCACACTGATTTATAGCCTTATGCATAAACAGGCACCTGTTCCACGGTGGTTCAGGAATGTTGTAACCCTCATCTAATTTTTCTTCACACTTCTCAAATAAACATGAATGTGGACAACAAAAGGAACACTGCAACATTTAGTTTATGCTTCACTCCCCTTCATGCAATGTTTTAATGGAGAGCGGGCTTGTGTTCTTGTCTTTTTTTGCTTCCTAGGATTTGTCTCCAAGATCCCATTAAGCAGCAGTATTAAGTGGCCTCCCTCAGCACTTGCTTCTTGTACTGAAATTCCTCTCTGTTTTTGGTCAAAATCAAACTGCCCCTGCATTTATCCTGCTGCTTAATACAATCGCACAACAAATAAAGACACATGGACACAAGCCATACGTTGCGAATAAAGTGCTTCTAGCAGCCCTGATCCATAGGTTCAGCCTAGATGCACGATGCACAAGTTTTGAGGGAAAGGGAGAAGATGGCCATACATCACATCTGTGCTTGCCCAATCCAGGAGGCTGCTAGCAGAGACCAGTTTGGCTCCTGCCATAAGTTACTGAAGCCTTAGGGGTACTCAAATTTACAGACATCTGTAACAGCTCCCACAGGGCCATGTAGCAGCCAGAGATTGCCAGAGTACAGTGTGCTCTGACCACACCACCTATCCCACAAACCATGCCCTGACATGCACTGCAAGATGGAGACTGTCAGGGCATGGCATAGAGCCACCTATATGAGGGGAATCTCTAAATATTTCATTAGATAGCTTCTCAAGAGAGGGCATTATAATATGATAACATGTTTATTTGCAGGGTAATGTCTAGGAAGAGAAAGAACTCTAATTTCAGGAAGAGCTTGATAAGAGAGGACTCTATGTGGAAGAAGGAATAAAGCCTGAATGTTGCATTGTCTTGGCTCTCTGTCTTCCTATGCTTGAACACTGACCAGTCACTAATGCCAGATTTAATGATCAGTACAAAGGAGTCTGATAGGGCCAAAGATCTGGCCCAGCATTGTCCTGCAAGCAAATGCAGTGTCAATGTTTAGTTAATTAACATGTAAGCCAGCGACTACCTTCACTGTGAAAGGTGCTTTAAAAAGTAAATTCTATTCTATCTTCATTTTTATGCCAGTCAGTAACTGTACTACATAGGCAGGATTTTCAGCAGTGCCCAGTGTTGGCCTAACTTCTCCCATGGAAATCAATGGGAGTTTTAACATTGGCTTCAGTGCGAGCACAGGTAAGCCAGGGGTGAAGGATTTTGAACATCCAGAAATTTTTCCAGTAGTAAAAATTGAAAAGTTAATTGTCACATAAAAATAAATTGTCTCCATTTATATGTATATAACAAAATAGTGATGAAACACTAATACACTTTCTGCTGCTGTAGTTGATATCCCAGATCTATTTGTGTCACTTTTATGTTGGGATATGGGAAACATGGCAGAGGGCAAAGGGCAAATACCACATCTCTGTTTCCAGAAAACTCAGGTCTTTGTTATTTATCATTTTTCCATTCCCTTTCCATCCTTTACAAATTCAAAGACATTCACATGTCTCAAGTGAATTCCTTTAATTAGATTTCAAGGACTAGCTGGTACTTAGATTTCATTTACAATTATTTTAAAATGTGGAAATTATGAGCAGCATTATTTGTGTTATTGCTTTAGGGAGAGTCAGTTTGAATAAATTGTGAGCAGGAGGAAACTCCACAAAAGGGATAAAGATGGCAAGGAATGTAGCAAAAAATTGGCTATGGGCAGAGTGGGGAGGGAAATTGCTTCTGCTATAACTCATTTTATGAATAGAGGATTTATGTTTACAAAATTTCAAGCAGGTAACGATCAGAACCACTAAAATTCACCGAAGGTTTCATCCTGAAAGATGCTGAGATGAGGGTGCATAGCATTTTGCAAAAGCAAATTATCCCAAATAGTTATTTAAATGGGTGGAGAATTGAGTCACACCATTAACTACTGCTATTTCATTTATTTTCCCATTTCACTTGTTTGACTTAGACTATGGAGGGATATGTCTCCATTCCAGGCATAAATAGTTGTCAAATGAAGACAATTTTAAGATGAAATGTGTGAATCCTTTCCCTTGAAAAGGATCCTAAAGGGAGCGGGAAAGAATCCCCAAATTATCCTTCATGTGGGAACAAATGATACGGCTAGATTCTTGCTGGAAAGTATTAAGGGAGACTATGCTAGGCTGGGGAAGACGCTTAAGGAAATTGAGGCTCAGGTGATCTTTAGCGGGATCCTTCCTGTTCCTAGAGAAGGGCAACAAAGGTCTGACAAGATTATGACTGTCAACAGATGGCTTAGGCAGTGGTGCTATAAGGAGGGCTTTGGGATGTATGGCCACTGGGAGGCATTCACGGACAGAGGTCAGTTCTCTCGGGATGGACTTCATCTGAGTAGGGAAGGAAATAGACTTCTAGGATCAAGGCTGGCACAACTGATAAAGAGAGCTTTAAACTAGGAATTGGGGGGAGATGGATGGGAGATGTCCAGAAAATCTCCACGCCAGATTTTAGCATTGAGAGGGAAGAAGATGAAGTAAGAATGGATACAGCCGTGGGAAGGAGAATGTATATAAGGAGTGAGGGCGGTGTGGATACTAGTCTAATAGGTTATACTGGCTGTAGAATGACTGTGCCTAATAGGGTACAAAATGTGAGCAAGGCCAAACAGCAAAAATTAAGATGTTTGTACACCAATGCGAGGAGTCTAGGTAACAAAATGGAGGAACTAGAGCTACTGGTGCAGGAAGTGAAACCAGATATTATAGGGATAACAGAAACATGGTGGAATAGTAGTCATGACTGGACTACAGGTATTGAAGGGTATGTGCTCTTTAGGAAAGACAGAAACAAAGGTAAAGGGGGTGGAGTAGCATTGTATATCAATGATGAGGTAGAATGTAAAGAAATAAGAAGCGATGCAATGGATAAGACAGAGTCTGTCTGGGCAAAAATTACATTGGGGAAGAAAACTAGTAAAGCCTCTCCTACGATAGTGCTTGGGGTGTGCTATAGACCTCCGGGATCTAATTTGGATATGGATAAAGCCCTTTTTAATGTCTTTAATAAAGTAAATACTAATGGAAACTGCATGATCATGGGAGACTTTAACTTCCCAGATATAGACTGGAGGACCAGTGCTAGTAATAATAATAGGGCTCAGATTTTCCTAGATGCGATAGCTGATGGATGCCTTCATCAAGTAGTTGCTGAACCGACTAGAGGGGATGCCATTTTAGATTTAATTTTGGTGAGTAGCGAGGACCTCATAGAAGAAATGGTTGTGGGGGACAATCTTGACTCAAGTGATCATGAGCTAATTCAGTTCAAATTAAATGGAAGGATTAACAAAAATAAATCTGCAACTAGGGTTTTTGATTTCAAAAGGGCTGACTTTCAAAAATTAAGGAAATTAGTTAGGGAAGTGGATTGGACTGAAGAACGTATGGATCTAAAGGTAGAGGAGGCCTGGGATTACTTTAAATCAAAACTGCAGAAGCTATCGGAAGCCTGTATCCCAAGAAAGGGGAAAAATTCATAGGAAGGAGTTGTAGACCAAGCTGGATGAGCAAGCATCTTAGAGAGGTGATTAAGAAGAAGCAGAAAGCATACAGGGAGTGGAAGATGGGAGGGATCAGTAAGGAAAGCTACCTAATTGAGGTCAGAACATGTAGGGATCAAGTGAGACAGGCTAAAAGTCGAGTAGAGTTGGTCCTTGCAAAGGGAATTAAAACCAATAGTAAAAGGTTCTATAGCCATATAAATAAGAAGAAAACCAAAAAGGAAGAAGTGGGGCCGCTTAACACTGAGGATGGAGTGGAAGTTAAAGATAATCTAGGCATGGCCCAATATCTAAACAAATACTTTGCCTCAGTCTTTAATAAGGCTAAAGAGGATCTTGGGGATAATGGTAGCATGACAAATGGGAAGGAGGATATAGAGGTAGATATTACCATATCAGAGGTAGAAGCGAAACTGAAACAGCTTAATGGGACTAAATCGGGGGGCCCAGATAATCTTCATCCAAGAATATTAAAGGAATTGGCACCTGAAATTGCAAGCCCATTAGCAAGAATTTTTAATGAATCTGTAAACTCAGGAATAGTACCGAATGATTGGAGAATTGCTAATATAGTTCCTATTTTTAAGAAAGGAAAAAAAAGTGATCCAGGTAACTACAGGCCAGTGAGTTTGACATCTGTAGTATGCAAGGTGCTGGAAAAAATTTTGAAGGAGAAATTAGTTAAGGACATTGAAGTCAATGGTAAATGGGACAAAATACAACATGGTTTTACAAAAGGTAGATCGTGCCAAACCAATCTAATCTCCTTTTTTGAAAAGGTAACAGATTTTTTAGATAAAGGAAATGCAGTGGATCTAATTTACCTAGATTTCAGTAAGGCATTTGATACCGTGCCACATGGGGAATTATTAGTTAAATTGGAGAAGATGGGGATCAATATGAACATCAAAAGGTGGATAAGGAATTGGTTAAAGGGGAGACTGCAATGGATCCTACTGAAAGGCGAACTGTCAGGTTGGAGGGAGGTTACCAGTGGAGTTCCTCAGGGATCGGTTTTGGGACCAATCTTATTTAATCTTTTTATTACTGACCTTGGCACAAAAAGTGGGAGTGTGCTAATAAAGTTTGCAGATGATACAAAGCTGGGAGGTATTGCCAATTCGGAGAAGGATCGGGATATTATACAGGAGGATCTGGATGACCTTGTAAACTGGAGTAATAGTAATAGGATGAAATTTAATAGTGAGAAGTGTAAGGTTATGCATTTAGGGATTAATAAGAATTTTAGCTATAAGTTGGGGACGCATCAATTAGAAGTAACGGAAGAGGAGAAGGACCTTGGAGTATTGGTTGATCATAGGATGACTATGAGCTGTCTATGTGATATGGCTGTGAAAAAAGCTAATGCGGTTTTGGGATGCATCAGGAGAGGCATTTCCAGTAGGGATAAGGAGGTTTTAGTACCGTTATACAAGGCACTGGTGAGACCTCACCTAGAATACTGTGTGCAGTTCTGGTCTCCCATGTTTAAAAAGGATGAATTCAAACTGGAGCAGGTACAGAGAAGGGCTACTAGGATGATCCGAGGAATGGAAAACTTGTCTTATGAAAGGAGACTTAAGGAACTTGGCTTGTTTAGCCTAACTAAAAGAAGGTTGAGGGGAGATATGATTGCTCTCTATAAATATATCAGAGGGATAAATACAGGAGAGGGAGAGGAATTATTTAAGCTCAGCACCAATGTGGACACAAGAACAAATGGGTATAAACTGGCCACCAGGAAGTTTAGACTTGAAATCAGACGAAGGTTTTTAACCATCAGAGGAGTGAAGTTTTGGAATAGCCTTCCAAGGGAAGCAGTGGGGGCAAAAGATCTATCTTGCTTTAAGATTCTACTCGATAAGTTTATGGAGGAGATGGTATGATGGGATAATGGGATTTTGGTAAGTAATTGATCTTTAAATAGTCAGGGTAAATAGGCCAAATCCCCTGAGATGGGATATTAGATGGATGGGATCTGAGTTACTATAGAAAATTCTTTCCTGGGTATCTGGCTGGTGAATCTTGCCCATATGCTCAGGGTTTAGCTGATTGCCATATTTGGGGTCGGGAAGGAATTTTCCTCCAGGGCAGATTGGAGAGGCCCTGGAGGTTTTTCGCCTTCCTCTGTAGCATGGGGCATGGTTGACTTGAGGGAGGCTTCTCTGCTCCTTGAAGTCTTTGAACCGTGATTTAAGGACTTCAATAGCTCAGACATGGGTGAGGTTTTTCATAGGAGTGGGTGGGTGAGATTCTGTGGACTGCGCTGTGCAGGAGGTCGGACTAGATGATCAGAATGGTCCCTTCTGACCTTAGTATCTATGAATCTATAAGAAACATTTTATTTGCTATCTGATATCTCTGCTTGTGCACCTTGGGTGAGAAGAGAAACAAAATAAAAGAGCAGAAGAATTATTCCTTTCATCCTTCACCCATATCAAGTTGTCCTTATTCAGAATGTAGTGGGATCTTGTCTGAATAATGAGTGAACAAAACTGTGTGGGAACCTAGAGACATTGCCCAATGAGGGCCTATTGCGAAGGGCTATGCTATGATAGGACCACTTCCTACCAGTGCTTCAATGCATACCTTTCTCTGACTTTTAAGGGGAAAGGGGAGAGACAAATATTTCTCAATTATTTGTATTTAATGTTAGCTATTTAAAAAAAAATAGTTAACAATATATAAACATACATTTAACAAACAAAATAAGAAGTTAATACAATCAAAAGAACATTTATTCAGTAAAGTAATCTGAGGGGGAATGCTAAATTATTTTCCAAGAAAAAAATTTCTGATAATACTACCAATACACAGTTCCTAAGATCATTTGAAGTAGGTAACATTTAAGAAGATAAACCCTGATGCTAATTCTAGGGCTTCTTTTCCCACAACAAGATGCATATTCTTTAGCTAATGTTTTTTAGTTTCTCATAAATCTCTTTTGTAATTTTATTATGAAGCACTTTTTTATTAAACAGTTTAACTGTGGGGTGTGTTCTGTGCTCTCAGAGGTGAACATGTGTGCACTGTATCATACATCTCTGGGGTGCTTGTAATAATTGCTCTACTTTAATGCATATTAAAGAGCCATCCATAACAATAATTCCAGTAGATGTCTGGAGCTCACGTTACAATTGTCCCAGGCAGATCTTAATTATACTGTGTACTCTGATGTTTTAATCTTCTTCCTTGAATACGTGTTAACTATTTATCAACAGATAGAAGAGAGGCGGCACATTTCACACAGTTCAAAGGGACCTAAATTATCCGAAAAATTCATGCTCCAGAGTAAGGGTTCTTTTGTGTGCTATTTTGTGCATTATTATTACATCAATGATGCATGAAAATCTGCACACAAATGATCAGTTACATGTCTAACTGGGCTGTTTCACACACAATAACTGCAGTTTTGGTGTCTGCCATGTTGTCAGAATTACACCCTCACACACTAGAAAATACAGCATCAATACATTATTAGAGATGTGCAAACTACCACACAGATGGTGGGATGTTAAAAAGTGTTCAGGTGACTTGGGAGCACAAATCCCCATTGATTTTCAATGGGATTTCTTCCACTAAAATCACAGATTCATAGGTTGATCACATAGGTTTGTAAAGATTAGCATTTCCAATGGTTTAATCATGTAGCTAATCCATAGGGATTGAATGGGTTCATTTTTGGAGAAGTTTTACCTTTAGTTAACACTCCCAATGCAATTCAGGCAGAAAATCTCCTGCTTTGCAGGCTCAGATGCAAACATTTTTCTAGGAAGATATAAAAAGAAAAAGCAATTTGGTTCCAGAATTTAACTTTACTTTTAATTAAACTAGTGCCTCGAAAAATCATCCAGGACTTTCACAGGTCTTATCCGTAGTAAGGTCACACTTTATATTATGGTTCCCCTTATAAATGCTTTATAAAGGACTAACAAGTCATTTATATATGGTATATGCATGTTGCAGGCATGAGTAGCACTGTTATAAGCACTTCTATAAAAGATGTAATGGATGGGTAGAAACTACAGCTATAAACAAACTACTGAAATATTGGATCGTATGACAACCTTTAGTAAGGGGTGTCATTTCCTATTTGGCAAGAGGAGAAGTTGACTCTGCCCCTCCCAACTGTTTCAAAGTCTATATGTTCCATTATGTCTTCTGCTTTTTGCCCCAGTCCCTGACTTTTCAGGAAATAACATAACTCCATATGTCCTATATGCTGACACAATTTTGCCCTCCCCCCCAGAGTGTTTCTGAAATTACTCCCCTGCCTGTAATAGTTGATTAACCATTTATTAATAATTTAATAGCCCTTTATAAACTATTTAGAAATGGAATCATGTGTGGCATGGTAATTTTTCCTGACAGACAATATGCGTATAATTACTGTATCTGCATCTTAATCTTATGAATATGAAAATAATTTCAGTTGATAATATTTTTTCCAAAATACATTTGCATAAATCTTGCCCATCCACATAATTTGTGCTTAACAAATAATAAACTATTAGCTGATAACAATCCAGTACGTAATTCACATAATAAACAGTAATCAAGATTATCAGCACTTTATTTTTCTTGATAAGCTATTTTATTTTTTTTGTAGGAAGTGCATGTAGCAACTGTGACAAAGCTCTGTCCTTGCCTCCGTGAGTCCCGTGTTTCCTGGCGGATTTCGCTAGCCTCAGAGGTTCACTGTGACCCTCCACGTAACCCTTCTTTCTCTAGAGACAAGGGTCACAGTCTACTGAGCCATTTTCATCATAAGCCAGCAAGGGAGGTGAGGAGAAGTTATCCTTCCTTGCACAGTCTCTGTTGTCTCCCAGTCTCAATGATTAAACAGGGGGCAAAGGTGCGGGGGGGAGCCCGGGCCACCCTCTACTCCGGGCTCCAGCTCAGGGACCCTAATAGTACCAGCTATGGTAACTGACCTTTTAGAAACATGACATGTACAATTCCCTGGGCTACTTCCCCCACAACAGCCCTCACTTCCTCAAGCTCCACTTCACCCTTACCTCAGGGCCTCCTTCCTTGTGCCTGATATGGTGTGTACTACTCAGCCTCTCCAACAGCACAACTTCCTCCCACAGCTCCTGACATGCACACCCACCTGACTGACTGGGAGGCTTTTAACTAATTTCAGCCAGCCCCGGATTGGCTTCAGGTGTCCCAATTAACATAGCATTCTCCCTGCCTTCTGGAAAGTTCTTAATTGGCCCCAGGTGTCTTAACTGACCTGGAGCAGCTGCCATTTCACTTAACCTGGTACCAGGGATTTGTTTAGCCTGGAGCTAATATCCCCCACTACTTTTCTATAGCCATCTGGCCTTGCCCCGTCACATACCCCCCCCCGCTCAACACCATAGAGTTGGGCAACTTGAGATGCCAGGCAGTATGCTCATGACAGACCATCAGCGTTTCTATGGTGGCATCCAGCCCTGTGCCGTATGCAGAACTGGAATGGTTGGAGGGATAAGAACCACCTGGTGACCCTTGCATTCTTTTCCTTATTCCGCTGCATTCACTGGAGGGTGCATGGTCCGTCACAAGAGTAAATCGCCGGCCTAAGAGGTAATAACGCAGTGTCTCCATAGCCCATTTGACAGCAAGGCATTCTCTCTCGACTACTGCATATTTCTGTTCTCTTGGGAGTAGCTTTCTGCTTAGGTAGAGGATCGGGTTTCCTCTTCTCCCACCATTTGTGACAGAACTGCTCCCAACCCCACCTCGGAAACATCTGTTTGTAAAATAAATTCCCTGTTAAAGTCTGGGGCTATGAGTACCTGGTCATTACAGAAGGCCGTCTGAAGGTCTGTAAATGCCCCCTCTGCTGCGTCGATCCACTTTACCATGTCTGGACCTCGGGCCTTCACCAGGTCTGTTAGGGGACTTGCCCTAGTGGTGAAGTGGGGAATAAACCGTCGGTACTAGCCTACCACACCTAGGAATGCACGGACCTGCTTCTTTCGGGTCGGCCAGGGCCAGTTTTGAATTGCCTCTAGCTTATTCGTTTGGGGCTTCACTATACCTCTTCTCACAATATATCCCAGGTACCTAGCCTCTGCTAGCCCTATGGCGCATTTAGCAGGATTAGCAGTGAGGCCAGCCCGCCTTAAGGTGCGCAGTACTGCCTCAACTTTCTCCAAGTGGGTTCCCCAGTCTGGCATATGGATGATGACATCATCTAGGTATGCAGCTGCATAACTAGTATGGGGGCACAGTAGCTTATCCATGAGACGGTGGAATGTGGCTGGGGCCCCTTGTAGCCCAAAAGGGAGGATGGTGCACTAGAATAGCCCATCCGGGGTGGAGAATGCTCTCTTTTCTTTAGCTACTTTGGTCAGAGAAATCTGCCAGTACCCTTTTGTCAGATACAGTGTAGTCAAGAATCGGGCACTACCCAGTCGGTCAACCAGTTCATCAATGCATGGTATGGGATATGCATCAAACTGGGGTATTTCGAAAGTCATTACAGAATCTCATGGTACCCTCAGCTTTAGGCACTAGAACAATTGTACTGGACCACTGACTGTAAGATTCTTCAATAACCCCTAATTCTAACATTTTCTTTACTTCGGCCTTGATTGCCTCTCTTTTGGCTGCTGCGATTCGGTAGGGTCTCAATGTTACCTTGCCTCCGGGGATCATGCGGATACGGTGATAGGTCTCAGTCGTCCGCCCTGGTTTTGTAGAGAACACATTTGTGTTGCAATTAATCATGTTGGCTGCCTCGATCTTTTGGATCGGGGTCAAGTCGGATGATATCCTCATTTGCTCATGTAAGTTATCCTTCTGGGGAAAGGTCTCCTGCATGACTAAGCATGCCTCTCAATCGTGCCAAGGTTTTAGAAGTTTGATGTGGTAAATTTGTTCCGATTTCTGGTGGCCTGGCTGCCGCACCTTATAGTTCACCTCTCCCATGGCTTCGATTATTTCGTAGGGTACCTGCACTGGGCCAACAGTTTACTTTCTGCTGTGGGCACCAGTACCATCACCCGATCCCCTGGCTGGAACCGTCGAAGCTTCGCTTGGTGATTATAATGGGTTCGTTGGGTGTCCTGTGCTGTCTCCAAGTGTACCCATACAAGGGGCGTAACTCGGGCTATCCGATCTCTCATTTTCAGGACATGCTCAACTAAGTCCCTTCCGGGATTTGGCTCCTCTTCCCATGCTTCTCTGGCTATATCCAATATGCCCGAGGGTGGCGCCCATATAGTAGTTCGAATGGAGAGAAACCCATGGAGGCTTGCGGAACCTCCCGGATGGCGAACATGAGGTAAGGCAATAGGGTATCCCAATCTTTCCCATCCCAGCTCACCACTTTCCTGATCATGGCCTTGAGGGTCCTATTGAACCTTTCCATAAGGCCATCTGTTTGCAAGGGGTATATAGAGGTCCGTAGGGCTTGTACATGGAGCAATGAACAGAGATCTTTCATCAACTTGGACATGAAAGGTGTCCCTTGATCAGTCAATATCTCCTTGGGTAGTCCAACCCGGGCAAAGATCTCTACTAGCTCCTTAGCTATTATCTTGGAAGCTCTGTTGCGCAGGGGAACAGCTTCCGGGTTGCATAGTCCAGTACAACAAGCACACGTTGGTGGCCCCAAGCTGTCTTCTCTAGGGGCCCTACCAGATCCATGGCTATCTGTTCAAAAGGAACCTCTATTATTGGAAGAGGTATCAAAGGAGCCCGCAAGTGCGGGCGAGGGCTATGTAACTGACACTCCGGACAAGAGGTGCAGTATCGCCAGACATCTTCACGTACTTCTGGCCAGAAGAACCGCCACACGATCCGTGCCTGGGTTTTCTCTACCCCTAGGTGTCCTCCAAATAGATGACTGTGGGAGAGACTCAATATGGCTTTTTGATGTTTTCATGGCACCAGAAGTTGTTGCATCTCTTGCTCCTGCATTTATATCACACAGTACAGGAGATCTTTCTTCACTATAAAGTAAGGTCCGGGACCCCGGACCTTCCCATCCAAGGGTATCCCATCAATCTCGGCCACCTCTTTCCTGGCGTTATCATATCTGAGGTCCTCCAGCTGGTCCTGCCCAAAAGTCTCTCTCCTGGGACTAACCTGCCCAAGCTCCCAGGGCCCGGCTTTGCTTCTTCCAATGGCTCGCCGCTGTCATGGCTGGGGGCAGCTTCTGGCTCACCTTCTGTGATGGAAGTTTCTCTGTTGGCTGCTTGCATCCATCTGCCTACTAGGGAGGTCTTCTGGCCCTGGGTCAGGATCCGGGTTCCCAAGGCCTTCGCGGCCTTCCTCTCTTTTTTTGTCTTCCAGGTCTTTTCGGGGGTTGAGAACAGATCCTGAGAAATCTCAGCGAACATCAGCGGTTGACTTTTCCCCGGTGATGAGTCGCTATCCTCAGGGTCCCCACCTCCCTCCAGCCTTTCCGGGGGCAGTAAATTATCAAACCCTGGATAGTCCCTCCCAATGACTACAGGATACGGGAGTTTAGGAACTACGCCCACGGTCACCTCAATGGGGTTTCCCTGAACCAATATCTCCACTGGGATGGTGGGGTAATGGCTCACGGCCCCATGCATGCACGTCACTGCTACGCGTTTAGCTTGTAGCAGCTGACTATTTTTTACCAGCTTACCCGATATGAGGATGATAGCACTCCCAGAGTCCACAAGCGCTGTAGTCTCTGCTCCATTTCTCCTCACTGGCCTGGTGTAATTATGTGGGGCTAATGCGACCCCTGCGAGGTGGATAAGGGAGCATGGGACCTCCCAATCCCCCAAGTTACATTGCATAGGCTCCTTGGTGCTGGGACACTGTGCTGCTATGTGTCCCCATTCCCCACATGCATAACATCTATAATTGCTTTTAATCACTCCCCTATCCCAGGGGTTAAGGGGTTTAGTCCTGGAGTTCCCCCCACTCAGGCCAATCCCTTCCTTCTGGGGTCCCTGCTGGTTTTCGCCCCCCCTTCTTCCACCTAGGAGTCCCCGGGGGTTTGGCTGCCCAACCTTCCAGGGTTGGGGTCGGGTGCTTGCTTCAAAAGCGGCCTTCCTTGGGTAGTCAGGTCAGTTCCCTGGCTGTCATCAGTCTTTCTACCAGTGTGATCATCTCATCGTACATGGATGGATCATTCTGGCCTACTCATTTGCGGAGATCTGGCAGCAGTCCCCACATGTAATGGTCTATGACCAGGGTCTCCAAAATCTCCTCTGGCCTGACACCTTGGGCTGTAACCACTTCGGTGCAAGGTGTATGAGGTTGAATAGCTGGGACCTCAGGGGTTTGTTTTCCTGGTATTTCCACTCATAGAACCTCTGGGCCCTTACCACTGCCATTACCCCTGATCGTGCTAAGATCTCTGCCTTCAGATGGATATATTCAGGGGCATCCATGGCAGGCAAGTCAAAGTAGACCTTCTGGGCCTCTCCACACAAAAAAGGGGCGAGAATGCTGGCCCACTGCTCCTGGGGCCACTCCTCACGCTGAGCAGTCCTTTCAAATGAGAGGAGATATGCCTCTATGTCATCTCCTGACATCATCTTTGGCAGACAACCAGGGGCCCTCAGGGTTCGCGTCCCGTCGGACTCCCGGGCCTGGGTGGTGAGGATCTTCAGCTGGTCCACCATCTCTCTCAAGAGGGCACGATCTTGGGTCGCCTGGCTCATCAATAATTGCTTGGTTTCCTGCTGTAGCCGCATAGACTGCTGTTGTGCCATTGCCTGAATCCGGATGGCATCCTGCTGGGCTGCCATGGCTTGTACCCGAGTTCTTACCACCTCCTCCATTGTGGTATAAAGCAAACAAACACAAACCAAAACAAACAAAAAAAATCCAAAACCCCAGTGCACTTTTTTTTTTTAAAAAAAAAACCCTCTTTCTTCCGCCACTGTGAACGAAGTCCCACTCCTGATACCAGTTGTGACAAAGCTCTGTCCTTGCCTCCGTGGGTCCCGCATTTCCTGGTGGATTTCACTAGCCTCAGAGGCTCACTGTGACCCTCCATGTAACTCTTCTGTCTCTAGAGACAAGGGTCACAGTCTTCTGAGCCATTTTCATCATAAGCCAACGAGGGAGGTGAGGAGAAGTTATCCTTCCTTGTACAGTCTCTGTTGTCTCCCAATCTCAATGATTAATCATTGGCAAAAGTGGAGTGGGGGGGAGCCCGGGCCCACCCTCTACTCCGGGCTCCAGCTCAGGGACCCTAATAGTATCAGCTATGGTAACTGACCTTTTAGAAACATGACATGTACAATTCCCTGGGCTACTTCTCCCACAGTAGCCCTCACTTCCTCAAGCTCCACTTCACCCTTACCTCAGGGCCTCCTTCCTTGTACCTGATATGGAGTGTACTGCTCAGCCTCTCCAACAGCGCAACTTCCTCCCACAGCTCCTGACATGCACACCCACCTGACTAACTGGGAGGCTTTTAACTAGTTTCAGCCAGCCCCTGATTGGCTTCAGGTGTCCCAATCAACATAACATTCTCCCTGCCTGCTGGAAAGTTCTTAATTGGCCCCAGGTGTCTTAATTGACCTGGAGCAGCTTCCATTTCTCTTAACCTGGTACCAGGGATTTGTTTAGCCTGGAGCTAATATATCTATCCTCCACTACTTTTCTATAGCCATCTGGCCTTGCCCTGTCACACAACCTAAGGGTGACTATCAGTGTCCAGAAATACTAAGGAGATATTTTTTTCCCATGACTTCTTCAGTAAATTCTATAACAATTCATTCCATTAGCCCTGTCAAGACTGAATGTGAAACCAATTTGGAGTAGGCAGGATTTTCCAGTCAGGGAGTTGGCTGTGACTGTCACAGGTGAAATGTATTACCTAGCGATAGCAGCATGTAAGTTAACACCCTGTTACTCCATTCATTGGCTTTCTACTTTCTACTTTTAACAACTGCAGAAGAATCTCAATGAGGAATTTCTCTTGCCTTTCCTAAAAGTGATTCTACCTGTACCCTTTAGCCTTCACATTGCCCAAAGTACCTCAAGGTTGATAGAGGATTGTGGCTAATTCTGACAGGTTTCAGTAGTAGCCATGTTTGTCTGTATCAGCAAAAAAAACCACGGAGTCCTTGTGGCACTTTAGAGACTAACAAATTTGTGGTTATCCTCAGGGATGTCATTTGCCATTGAACTTAGATTTTAATCTGAATGATGAGTATCTCTAAAATTAAAGCCACCATTATAGGATGTCTGCAATACATGCATGTTCTCTTATAGGGTCCAATGCTTAAGGTGCTTAAGCCCACCTGAGAGGTCCCATTCCTCAGCACCTTATAAGATCAGGTCCATGGCCTCCAGGTTTCATTCCCTGGGCAAATCTATGGAACTGTGCTTGATAAATACACCAGCAGAAGAAGACACAGGCCACAATTCAGGAAAGCACTTAAGCACATGCTTAAATTCAATTGAAGTCAACAGGACTTAAGTACCTGTTTAAGTGCTATCCTGAAAAGGGATTCTTCCCTGAATTGGGGCCAATGTAACTTGTGTTTTGAGCTCTCATTGAATGGGTTGTGAACTCAGCAGCCTCTCAATTGAGTAATAAAGTCATGCATTTCTGAGTACGCTGCCACATAAGGTTTCTTAATGGAGCAATAAAAGTTTAAAACTTTCCTAAGTACAGTATTCCTAGGCCATAAACTCATTGCCCCGTAAATTAACAATATATATTTACATAGAAACTTTCCAGGAAAATTCAAAGTTGCTTTAGGACACATTCATAAATCTGTCTAAATCAGAAATAATGGCATAATATATTTCAAAGCATACCATAGCTCTGCTCAGCAAATTAATGGTGCAAACCCTGGAGAAGCAATGATTGAGTTGGCATTCCAGATACAGAAAATTGTTTGATGAATAGAAGCAAATAATTCATCTTAGAGCCTCTAAATTAAGAGCCAAATTCTGAATTCAGATGCACGCCTGCAGCTCCCAAGGCTTTCAGTAATCCCTTATGTTAAAGGGAGACATATGCATTGAAATCATGAAGTCTAAACCATGGGTCAAAGCTTGGGGCAGCAGTAATTGAAAAGTAACATCCCTGTGGTCAAAAGAGGGGGAAAACATGATTCTTTCTTTATTTTGATTTGACTATTATGTGTTTTGTTATGTCCTAATGGATGGTCTCTGATCATTTAGACACTGGCAAAAACTCCTTCCTGACTTGCATCCTATGCAACCCCACTGATTAGAAAGCAAAATTTGTCCCATTGTCCCCAAAACATTCTTGTAAGTGATTTTTTATTTATTACACCTCTTTGTTCAGTTCAGAGATAGATTCCTAAGTAGTCTTTAGGCGGTTGGCGGGGACAATTCTTTTCACTTTCCACCATTAGATGGAGCAATCAGGGTAGAGAAACAACTTTTTACCTTGGGCCCAGACCATTGCAAAATTTCATTCCCTCACTGCATTCCAGGGTAGAATTTGGTTCTAGGAACCAGATTCTGATACCTTCCCCAGTTATTTCAATGGGACTACTTATGGAGTAAGGCGCTAACTGACATGAGCAAGCAAATCCAATTCTGGCTGCTGGAAATCAGATGGGGCTTCGTATGTGGTACAATTCCCCTTCAGTCCTTGCCAGAGAAGACAGCAGTGTAGATAATGACAGATTTTTTTTTAATTAAATGTGCATGTTAGTTTGTATTTTGTTTTTATCTCATTTTTACTGAAGAATTACAATTTTTCACTGCCTGGCCTTCAGCTCATAACCAGCTGGATTTAACTTTCAGATAGGCATGAGACAGTAAATATTCCTTCCTTAAACAACAACTAATTTTTGCTGAAATTCAGTAAATGTAATCGGAAGGCAGCATTTATTCAAGACAGTTACAGCTTGATTCAAAATAATATATAAAGCTGGAAAATGACAAAAGTGTCACAGTGAATATCTCTGATGAAGACCCTCAGATGCTTCTACATCTTTACTACATCAGTGAACTCCCCACCTCTACAACATCTTTAAACCATTTTTTTAATAATACACCATTGGACAGAAGGTGATCTTTTTCTATCCGTTTCACAGATGGGCAAACTGAAGGCCAGATCCTCAGCTGATGTAAATTAGTATAACTCCTTTGAACAGCATTACACCAGCTGAGGATCTGGCCCTGAGTCTATATCTGAACTGTCCAAAGTAACATAACAAATTAAGGATAGATTTAGGCTCATTACTCAAGAATGATACTTACAAAGATACTCTTCATATCTTGCTTTAAACACTACACCAGCCTATGGTACAATGCTTTTTCACCATTCTCTACCAAAAAGGGCTCATTCAAAATGGCCATTCTGCTACCGAAATAAATCTAGGCTACATTATGTCTACCACACCAGCCCCTAACAAGGGACAGAGCTAAACTTATACTGTAGAAGGTTATCCTAATGAGATAGTGCTAAATCTTGTAGCTATAAGGCACAAACTAGCATTTTATGTACTATAACAGCCCTGGAAGGAAAATCAATTATTAAGTATTCTTAATACCATTATGATAGTAGACAGGAAGAACTAAGGTTCACCAATGCCCATACCCAGAGATAGAAGGGAAATAGGTATATTGGGACTGTCACAGACGATCCATGCTTCTCAGCAAAGTGGAAACATATCACGAAGCTCTCTGCTACAGCAGTAAATGGAGTGCCACCCATAAAAAGGATGCTCTGTTCTGTCCTGCCCATACTTGTAAGAAACATCTTATTGGGTCAGATGTTTAAACAAAGGTGCATACATTTGCACGCATACAGCCCAAGCTATATGTAGAAATATTCTTGGTCTATGCGTGGTGATTTTTGGGTGCAGCTAACGAACCGGGTGCATGTGTGAATGTTGAGCTGCATTTGCACATTCATTATTTAGCCACACACAACTGTACACACCTCTGGCCCATGTTTACTTTATGGGGCCCAGGCTTTAAATGAAGATCTTTGAGGGTACCTGGGCCTCTGCTGTATTTTAAATCTGTGTAAAAGAAAGAAAGAAATTCCAGGGGACACATTTAAACCTTATTATTTAATAACCTTCTTACTGAGTGGGCATCTTGACAAGAGGAAGATGAAACTACAGACATCAGTGTAGATCCAAACAAGACAGCCCTAAAGACTTTAAGACATGGCAAATCTGATTACTTCCTTAGGTTACGTTTTCCTGTTTAATGCACACACATACAGACTATAGCTACTACCATTAACATTAACGGAAGATATACATGCATATCCATATTTATATATGCTCTTTTTAAGAGCATTTTCTATATTTTGTAAGGATAGGATTGTTCCCATTGACTCTCCTATTCTACACTAAGTAATACAGGACACACTAGTTCAAATATTAGAAACACATACTATCCTGTGTCATTATATAGAAGTTACAGCTCCCAGGAGAAATAGAGACGGTGTATTCAGACCCTCAAAAATTTCAAAAGACCATGAACTTAATATTTGGCTTCTTGCTAGAAAAAGCTTCTAATATTGGGATAAGGGGTTTTCAAATGAAATGTTTGCTTCTTCCTATATAAAGTAGGCATATGCAACCCTAAATTCATTGCTCACATTAAATCTAGCAGATGATATAAGGATCAAATTCTTATTTAGGATGATTTATTTCAACAGCAGGTGCAATCCTATCATTCACAACTCATCACATTCTAAGGAAAAACTTCATAAGGGCAAACACTTTTCTCAATTGATTTGTATGATTATATCAAACTCATTGCCAGATACTGCACAGTAGATCACAAGTGAAAATAAAAATGTTCCCCTCCAGTTCATTCACTAATTACATTCATTCCTGAGAATGACTGAAACCTTTCTGCTTTGATTTGTGAACGTTAAGAGTCACAGACAACTGTTGAGGCCCTAGAAGTATCTGTCATTGTTGGAAAAACGTTCTCTTTGAAAATTTGCATTACTGGGGGAAGGTTCCTTTTACATATTTATAGCAAGAAAATTAAATCTCCAGGGAACATTTTCTCCTTGCTCTAGGCCCAGTGTTGAAATACCCCTTAATCCATTAGTTACACATTATGAAACCAAAAGAGATTTCACATTTATAGTTGGAGAGACATTTAGACATGAATGGTTTTATCCAGCAGGTGTTTGGTCCAATATATTTTATTGCCTAATAATAAATCAAAGTTTCTCCCCTCCCACTTTTAGAAATCAGTTTAATATTTTTGGTGGATGACAGCATGATCACTTTAAAAAAAATCAGCATGAATAAAAAAGAAGGAAGAAAAGATTCAAAGAGAGATAGGGAAGACGCTTCAGAGATGGGAAAAGAAAATGGGGGAAAAGGAGTTGAAAAAAATCAGGAGGTTACATAACTCAAAACTTCTAGAGAAGCAAAGATTGAAACAATGGGAAAACCTAAATAAGGCCTTATCTTCACTAGGAAAAATGGTTTACTTTTAAACTGCCTGATGTTGCTATCCTAGAAAAGACATGGAAATTGTAGTTGTGTGTTCACGGTTTTCAAATATATAATTATGAAGATATATGACCACATGGTTTCCTTCCATCAACTAACAGGTTAAAACTTCAACTGTATTGTCTTCAATAAGATTGTAACATGGGGTCGTTAATACAGATTCGCTTTACAAATATAAAAAAACCTTTTTTCCTAAAAAAAAAACCCCTCCAAACCTTCAAAACATGAGAAAGGTGAAAAAGTTACATATCTCAAAAATGATAACAGGAGAAAGAATACAGACTGAACTAATGAGTAACAATTTTTCACTATCGTGTCTTAACACCAGTCCTACCCATGCCTGTTCTTAAAGCAGAAAGTTGAACATAGGAGATAATAAATTATTAGACATTAGATTACAAAATTTAGTGGAACCAATGAGTTGATCTGATCCTTTCTAAAAAGACATAAGTGCTGCCATCATGTTAGGTATCTAGGTCTCCCTAGTAATTCAGTGTGTTTCTGCTCAACATATTTATTTTGTAGGAATTATAGTATTGCACTAATCTTCCTAAACACAATTAAATTTCTTCATCTAATAGGCAAAACAATCTATTCCTTTCATTTTTGTAAAGCCATAATATTAAATACAAGCACTTTTAAATTTGGGAGGAGTCCAGATTCAAAAATCATTTCTCCCCATAGTTTTGGCCCTGGGTTGGATTAAAAACCAGTAGACAGCTATTTCCCAGCTGTGGTTTGGGTAGGAGCAGGAACAGACTCGTTCTTCAAAACATAGTCTGTAGTACTTGGCTGGAAATCACAGAAAAGGAGGATTTCTCAAGAGACGTCTGGTACTCCTTAATTCTGTCTGGCCTGAAATACCAGCCTTTGCATGTGACTTATGAAATTCCCCAGGCAATCAGCATATTTCTGTTCCTACAGAAACTGAACATTGAAGGTAATCCAAAAGAGTGTGCGTGTTACCTCCCAGACACTACTATGAGTTTGCATGTATAGTTAGGTAGGGCTAGCAATATGCAGGGAGTACACTTGTACCAAAAAAAAAAAAAATCCTACTTTGTCAAGATCTCTGCTCTATTCTGTTTCTATGTCTTATAAGGGCTTCCAGCAGGACTTAATGTTCTCAGCCTGTTTTGCTAGTCACTGCTCAGCTTTCTAGAATTCCTTCTATACCTCTGCATCATCAAAGCATTAGCACAAAATTTTCATTTTTCTTTCAGGCTTATTGATAAAGACTAATTTTAAAAATTGAACTTTTCCTCCTAAGAGCTCTGGAGAAAAGCACGATGAATATAGCTGTCTAATGGTGATTTTGAAGCTGAAGTGAATAATGCACTTTCCAGGCTCACACAGCTCCAATTCATAAATAATTCATGTATAATGTGCGCACCAGTACAACTAACAGCTTCCCTATACCATTCGTACAACACACTACAATCCTGAGCACAGTGGGATAGTAACTGTAAGGCTAATAGCACATGGCCCTTTGTCCTACCTGTATATAAAATTCACATGTGTATCTGCATGGGTGATGTGATCTATTGTCAGTGATTGCTCTGTAACCTGCAATCTTGTTTATTATGCCCATTTCTTTACAGTTGCATCTCAAGATTTAAATGCACGATGCCCGTCTTAATATTGTTTAGGAAATAGGAGGAAGGAATCAAATTTCTTATGACAACTAAGGTAATATTTATAAATTCTTCTCTTACTTTGTTGACACAAAGTATGTGTAAAGTTGGTTCATTCTGTCATTGGCGTTATTTAGAGATGTTTAAGTAACTGCTGTGCTTTTTAACCTGCTTTGCTTTATAAGGTGGGCAGCTCCCAACACAACTTGTTTTCACTTATACAATAAAGATCAAAATCTGGTTCCATGCAAGTCACTGGGAGTTTGAGCATTGATTTCCAGCAGACTAAGATTAGGCCCAATATCTTATCTCAGCCTTACCCCCATTCTGCTCTCCTCCTTCAATTTTAGTTTTCCTGGGAGGATGGACTCTTTTGTCATCAGGAAGTTATGGAAGTCAGGCCCTTTTACAACTCACAGTGACTTGAATGTGATTATGAAGTGATAAATAACGCAAACAATGATATACATTCTATATAACTGTGTCTTATCTTAATCTAAAGGACAGAGTGATAGACAGATGTAACAGGATGGATGAGTTCTAAAGTTATGAGCCAAATTTATCCTAACATAGGCCTAGTCTTATTCACTCAGGATATTTGTTCAAAGAGATGTTTTGCTATTAAGAGTGGGTGAGGTTCACTTTTATTTTATTAATCCTGGGCCGAATTCCCTACTTTAAGAGGGTGCAACTCCACTGAAGTCAATGGGGTCTCATCTTCTCATGCCAGCAATGGAGTTTTCCTGAGATATTAGTGTGGTTAAGCAGCCTTTTTTGTGGACTCAGCCTTTTTACATTAATATCTTACATCAGATGGAACCTGCTATACTAAAGTGCACTGTGACAGATCAGTGCCATCCCTTAGCCACTGTTCATGCCTTCTATGCATTTCAATATGGTAAGTGAAGGGGCCAACTTTGTTTTATCATTAACTGGAGTAGTCACATGTAGAGGTAAACATTAACACACGTCCTGCAGCCTGCCGAAACATGAGTAAAACTGACCTGCAAATGCCAGGTTCGTGACATTATTCCCTGAAATCTTAACTTCAGAAGGTAACACTTCCAGGAATTATATTACATGGACAGAAAAATCTTATGTCAGAGTATAGCGGGTTGCTGGGTGCTTTTGAGGAACGGTCATAAAACAAACCAGATGTAGGAAGATATAAGGACCAGTTCCTCAGCTGATGTAAGCTGGAATAGATCCATTGAGATGAATGGAGTTGCACCAATTTATTACAAAAAAGAAAAGGAGTACTTATGGCACCTTAGAGACTAACAAATTTATTTGAGCATAAGCTTTCGTGAGCTATAGCTCACTTCATTGGATAAATTTTTGCGAATACAGACTAACACAGCTGCTACTCTGAAAACAATTTATTACAGCTGAGGATCTGGTTCGTAATACACTGGGCTGCATTAATTCACAACTCATCATCTGAAATAAACTCCTACAAAATGGTGTTCAGATGGTGCCACCTCCTTTTTTCAGCTGAAGTTGAATATGGAGACATCTGATCTTGGTGAAATATCTCACCACTAACTGAATACAAAAACTACTGTTTCTCTATCACTTCTAAATACCAAGTGTCAGGATAGATTTTCCTTTGATTAAGATGTGGAGGCATCAACAGAACAATCACAGATGACAGATACCATCCTTTGCTCAGCATTCACTTCCCTATACCATTTAATTAACAGTGTCTTCACTTCCATCCGAATTAGCGCCTTTTTATTTACCATGACGTTTTCAGATAACTTCAGCACTGCAGCTCAACCTTTATGATTAAGAAAGAAGAAAGTAGGTACCAGGAATGACAGCACTCAGTATTGAACTGACAGACTATTACCATAGGAAAGAAAGAGAGTAGCAGGTGTCACTTGAGCAAGTCTGAATTTATGAAGGCTTTTGAGACATGTTTCTTAGATATGGCCCTTAAGAAAAAACATTAGGAAATAACCTATTGAAATTGCCACATAACAGAGCAAGATAATAAAATCTTCGGAAATAGTTGAAGGCTACATAATAACACTGGAACCCAACAAAGAAAAATGCCCAGACTGAGGTATGATTCACCTCTCTGGGGGGGGGAAATTACCTGAACTCTTTTAATAAAATGGACAATAAAACAATTCATGCTTTTAAAGTTATGTTTAGAAGAATTGGATAAAGCTCCCATTTCCGCCCTGACCTACCTCTAGTACAACTTCCCCTGAAGTCAATGGAGGTAGCACAGGGTAGAAATTAAGACAAAAATCTTTCTTTTATTCATTGGATGAGCCTCCCACAAAAAGTAAGGGACTGATTCTCCACTGATACACACCTAGTGGGCCAGATTGTGATCTCACTGACACAAGTGTAAAACCAGAGTAACTCCAATGACACTGCAGCACTGTGTATGAAGACAAGCCCTCAGAAATTTGCCATAGAAAAACAAATTGTGCGATTTGCTACTCAAGTTCTCGTTTTAAAATCCAGCTGAAAAAGCTGATATAATAGCCAGAGTAAGTACACAGTTTCCTTTAGGTTATTCAATTATTTGTCTAGCTAGAGCGTTTCACAATACACCTCATGAAATTTGAGCTCCAGCAAAAAACACAAGCGGGCTATTTATGCTCCTTCTGACCCTAAGCAAATCTGTGTTTGATGCCATTCAGTCCATGTAGTCTATTAAAATGGAAACATTATAATAGACAGGAGGATACTGTTCAGGCCTAAGCATTACGATCACTGGTAATGAATCACAGCAGGAATTCTTTTAATTTACAAGGAAAGAGAAGCAATGCCATTGTTTTCTAATGCTAAGGAGTGAACATGCCAAAGGAGGGAGATGTCTTGAAAGTCAATTTGGTGCTAGTATCACTAGAGCTGAATATGTTATCACTTTTTAAGCAATTGCAAATTAGTATTTTAACCTAGCCCCATCATCTTGGAAGGCAAATGCTTTGCATTTCTGAATCCCTGAAACCCCAAAGGAGCAAGTTATGACTCAGCTACTGTAATCTCCTTTTTCAAAACTTTATCTAAAAAGTAAGTTATCTGCTGTTCAAAATACAGCCAGTCAATGCAAAGCTGCCATTGAGTTAAAAAAATACTTTGTGTTTTCTTAAGAAACATTTAAAACTATTGGACCAGATTCCCTGTCCCACTCCACTTCCTTTGCACTTCTCAGCTGGTATAAGGGGAGCAGAGGGGAGCTTATGAGGGAGGGGGAGAAGCTGGCTCCCGTGCATCCCTCCCTGCAGCAGAGTGTGTCAGGGCAGGGGGGGACATGCAGCGGGGCGTATGATGCATTCTGGTTATCCCCAGCTGTCAGGCAGCCCCTTAGAGCCATTGCCAGCTGGTGCAAGTTAGAGACGCAGACCATGCTGCTCTAATCTGTACAAGGGCTGGGCAGCAAAATCAGGGAGCTGCAACCAACTTCTTCATTACTCAGATCCATGTCTCCTGCATTCTGCGAAAAATCACCCAGCCCCAGGACAATCCCAGGAAAGGTGAGATTTCAGTGCCCACACATGTGCCACAAGCTCTTCCCACCAGATCGGTACCCAAACCAAAAACCAGACTCCTCCCAGATTTGGATTCAAAGATAGGGGTGAAATCCTGACCCCATTGACTTCAGTGGAGCCTAGATTTCCGCTTAAAAAATTAAGTCCCAGTTGGGGGTTGAGGGGGAGGGATCGACTGATTTAAGGTCCTGATTCAAGTCTGTGACTAATTTGTCTGAACTATTGTAATTGCCATCCTCTTCTGTAACACACAGCACTGACAAAACATAAACAGTTCAATATGTGTCAATTTGTCTTCTTTAGGTGGCTTGGGCACTGTGCTCCTGCATATCACTGTTGGGCTTTCTTAATAAACACAGCACTTTACTCCTGGTGGTAATGTGAGAAGATGGCCTGGTGAACTTTTAAAATGTTTACAACCGTTCTATTGTGACAGATATACTGCAGGTCTCATTCTTTTGTCTCAAGGGCTGCTCCCTGCTCACATTTGTCAGAGAAAAATATCTGTGAACCAGTGACACCTTTATCCATTTTATGGCAACTAATATTGGCATTCACACTGGCTGGCTGCTCAGTTCCTAGGACCTGATCCTTATCTCACTTGTGCTGGAGTAAATCAGGAGTAACACCATTAGAGTTAATGGACGTATACTTGCATAAAAAAGATAAGAATCAGGTCCAGAGTCTTCTTGTGCCAATCATACTTTATTCTTATCAACAAACTCATAAAATGTCACATCATTGAGATTACAACCCATTAAAATTTATGAAAAATACTTTGGATTTCTAGTAAAGCCACAATCTCAGGACAGGTTTCAGAGTAGCAGTACAAATTTATTTGAGCATAAGTTTCCATGAGCTACAGCTCACTTCACTGGATGCATGCAGTGGAAAATACAGTGGGGAGATTTTATATACACAGAGAAAATGAAACAATGGGTGTTACCACACACTGTAACAAAAGTGATCAGGTAAGATGAGCTATTACCAACATGAGAGAACAATTTAGGCTTGAATAAAGACTGGAAGTGGATGTGTCATTACACAAAGTAAAACTATTTCCCCACGTTTATTTCCCCCTGCCCCACTACTGTTCCTCAAACGTTCTAGTCAACTGCTGGAAATGGCCCACCTTGATTATTACTACAAAAGGGTTTTTTTTTCTCTCCTAATGCTAATAGCTAACCTTACATAATCACTCTCATTACAGTGTGTATGGTAACACCCATTGTTTCATGTTCTCTGTGTATATAAAATCTCCCCATTGTATTTTCCACTGCATGCATCCAATGAAGTGAGCTGTAGCTCACAAAAGCTTATGCTCAAATAAATTAGTTGGTCTCTAAGGTGCCACAAGTACTCCTAATCTCAGGATACCAGCCCTCAGCAGAAGCATTCATCTATTCTGGTCCAAGGATCTCTGTGTCCTTAATTTGCAAATCCCATTCACATTCTGGGAGAGGCATCCTTCCAAAGGAGCCTGCCTAAAACAATTAGGCAAAAATGTCAAAAGTATGTTCAGCCATATCTGCAGGTTAAGGAAGATCTGTCACTTGCTACATCCAAAAGTTTTATTTGTATAACAACATTAAAGAAACACCAGCCGTTCTCCTCAGTTTTTTAAAGGAGCCCGAGGGCAGTGCTTTTAGTTCTAATGACAGGAAGAATTCTCAGCATCTGTTCATCAAAACAGAACAGAGGGATCGCCAGTTGCTTTGCAACCAATAAAAATGATACATTTTTAATAGCTCTGGCTGAGGAATGCCACTGCTGTGCAGACTCAGAAATGTCAGAGAGAGTGAGAAAGGGTTAATGCTTTAAGGGAAGTTGAACCCTTTTCAATAACAGGGGGCAGAAACTTTTCTTGAAAATGCTCAGCTTGGCTGGACTGCACACTGCTTTCAGCAAGAACTCCCAGTAGGTATGAAGAATTGTTCTTTTTGCCTATTACACAAAAAGACTGTAGTTTCTCTTCCTTGACCTTGCTGTGTTTGTTTTACCTGTTTCTTTCCATATTGTTGAAAACTTGACCTTTAAAAGTCAGTTTGACTGACAGTGTATAGGGCAGAAAAGGACAGTCCAGGCCACCTATTGGTCTCACAACCAGGAGGTCTCAAAATAAAGGTAACCAGTCTATCACATATACTGCCTGCATTTTGATATGCCTAAGGAGGACACAAAGTGTCAGGAACAGGATAAACCATGAGACAGAATTATATAAGTTTGTTTTCTTTTTAAAATTAATTTGATTTAATCTCATAAAAAATTCAGATGGACTGTGTTTGTGTAGATAGACAGATACAAGGCCCAGTTTTAAATACAACAGACACAGCTGGTATAAATCGGCATAGCTCCATTAAAGTCAATAGGGCTGTACCAATTTACATGAACGGAGGCATTCCAACTCTGGGAGAAAGAGTTATATTAGAATAGGTAGTTTATGGCTGAGACTTTCAAAGCCACCTAAAGGATTTGGACTCACAATTCATGGGAATTTTTTCAATTAACAGACAGCCAAATCCCCTAAATGCCTTTGGAAGTCTCAGCTTACATGTATATGCATTAATAGCCAAACAGCTTAAAAAACATGCCTTTTGAATCTTAACCCAGCTGTAGTGAACTGATCTTGAACCACATTTGTGGAAATAGGCTCCAGATAGGGCTGGAAGCAAAAAGTGCTGGGAACTGGATGACAAAGCCCGTTCTCATGCAGTTTTCAGCTCAGTTACGCTGACTCAGAAAATTTGGGTTGTTTGGATAAACTGAATGATTTGTCCCCTTCATGATGACAAAATGAGGCTTCCCATTATTGGTTTGCCACTGTGTATTACCTATAAGAGCCAAATCCACAATCCATCCAAATCAAAAGGAGTTTTTCCATTAATTTTGATGGGATTAGCATTTGGCCCTAAATGAATGTAGACTCAATAAATGTAGACTCATAGATTTTAAGGCCAGAAGGGACCATCATGATCATCTAGTCTGACCTCCTGCACATTGCAGGCCACAACTCTCCCACCCACTCCTGTCATAGACCCCTCACCTCTGGCTGAGTGACTGAAGCCCTCAGATCACGGTTTAAAGACTTCAAGTAAGAGAGCATTCACCATTTATAATTGTCTGAACTTTTAAGTGACCCATGCCCCATGCTGCAGAGGAAAGCAAAAAATACCCAGAGTTTCTGCCAATCTGAGGGAAAATTCCTTCCCGACTCCAAATATGGTGATCAGTTAGATCATGAGCATGTGGGCAAGACCTACCAGGCAGTTACCTGGGAAAGAATTCTCTGTAGTAACTCAGAGCCCTCCCTATCTAGTGTCCTGTCTCCGGCCCTTGAGGATTTTTGCTACTAGCAGTCACCAATGAGCCACATGCCATCATAAGCAGACCTGTCATACCATCCCCTCCATAAACTTACCAAGCTCAGTCTTGAAGACAGTTAGGTTTTTTGTCCCCACTTGTTTCCCTTGGAAGGCTGTTCCAGAGCTTCACTGCTCTGATGATTAGAAACCTTCACCTAATTTTGAGCCTAAAGTTGTTGATGGCCAGTTTATATCCATTTGTTCTCATGTTCACATGGGCACCTAAATAACTCCTCTTCACAAGTGTGCATGTGTTGCTGGGTAAGAGCAGAAAGGCTAGAGGATGAAAATAAAAATAGATCTGCCTTTCGAGACCCTAAATATGACCATTTTCAAGGCTCTAGCAGAAGAATCATTTGGGGGAATTTCACTTGCTTATAAGAACCTTGGCTAAAAGTTCTGGCCTTAGGTTGGTTTATTGTGTGTCGTGGAACAACCGAGAGCAATGTTCCTCTAAACTTTAGACCTTAGCCAGCATCCCTTATATACGCACGTGTCTTCCTTTGAATTTAATGTGAATTTTGCATGCTTAGGGACTGGAGGAGAATGAAGTTTACACAGTCTCTTATTGGGCTAGAATCAAAGCCCATTAAAGTCAATGGGATTTTTATTTTTGTCTTCAGTTGAATTTGGATCAGGCCCAGAATGGTCAGCCCTTAACATTTTCCAGATGTCTAACACAGATAGTAATATTTAGGAAAATAGTGGACATACTGCAAATCTTCCTCTTTGCTTTTATGGCATCAATAAATCATTGAAGGCATGGGTGTTTGTCTAGAACAGAATCCAAATAGTCTTAAACCTAAATCATGTTGGCACATTTTTGTCTTCAGTGCACCAAAAATTTTGTTTGGAAGCATTTAACTAAACAACAATTGTGACTCTTTTCAGTGCTGTTGCTTGTATATCAGTTAGGGTATGTCTACACAGCAAAGAAAAACCCACAACTAGATCCCAGGCTCCAGCCCCAGCCCAGAAATCTACACAGCAATGAAACAGCCCAGCAGCCCAAGCCCCACGAGCCCAAGTTGGCTAGCACAGGCCAGCCATGGGTTTTTCTTTGCTCTGTAGACATACCCCTAGAGTCTGCACGATGAACCAAAACCACATGGGATAGGGTTACTAAATGAAATAAACACGGCATGAAAAAAGGTAGTTTTCAATGCCAAATGATATTGATTATATTAAAGTGGACTAGAAAGATTATTAAAGTGGACTAGAAAGATACAATTCTTCCCCGATTTCTTGTGTTACATTAAAAAGTGGTCTGTATTGTTGAGGGTTATTTATAGAAAGTAGAAATAACTACCACTGGGACAAACTTTGGCAACTATGGAAATATTCAAGGGACTAAATGATTTCGTATTAATACATAATGTTTCTCAGACAACCTCCATTTAAAGTTAGTTTAGAAGAATGGCTACATTAAAATGACGGTGTTGCTTTAGTAGAAGGGCTGCCCACATGATACACCAACTGCCTAGTTTTACACAGAACAACATCTCAGGCTAGTCAAAACCCATCGCTTGAAATCTATCTGCTTCTTTCTTTGTCTCCAATTTCTGTGGTATCTGGGCACTTCTCAGTCTTTAACATATTGATTCTTATATTACCCCTGTGCTGTTATCCCCATTTTAGAGATGGAGAACTGAGGCATTGAGAGGCTAAGTGGCTGTTCCAAGGTCACAAAGGAAGTCTGTGTCAGAGCAGGGACTTAAACTGAAATTCAACTTGTACTGGCCCACTGTATAGGGCAAATTTCATTCTAAAATAGAGAATGTTCCTTAGGTTCTTCATTAAGAGGCAAAAAAAGAGGGCCCCATCTCTCACACAGGGGTGGCTTCCAACACGATTGGTGAGGAAGAAGGGGGTCATTCGGTGAAAAGTTTCTGAGCATACCAGAAACCACTAACCCCACAAATCCCTCTCATATACAGACTCCTGCCTCCTTTCTTCCTGCCCCATCCCCCAAACCATGCAAATACACAAACCTATGCAGGCTCCCCTGAATCTGTTCATCCACCTGGTCACCACATCTTAATCCACACATGTTAGGCTTGCAAGAAAGGCTCCTCCACAAGCCTCCACAAGCAGATTCAAACTCTCACTCATGACCAAAGCAAAATCTCTCCCAACGTCCTCAGGCTCTCCTTTGGCTCTCCCTCCCTACACCTCCTAAAGCTGCCCCTTCCAGATAGCAAAGAGGAGACTGTTTGGGGGCAGGAGGAGGAGGAAGAACTGCATTAATAGCAGCAGCACCTACCTAGAAGATAGGTAAAGATGGAAGATGAAAGATGGAAAAAGAATGTTGAGGAAAAATAATTGAAATTTTGAAGTTGTTTCCATTTGGCAGGGGTCAAAACAGAACTCCACTCTCCCAACCCCCCCAAAAAATGTTAGGTTGTTTTGGTTTTCAGAATTTCAAAATATCAAATGTTTGTGGTTTTCCCTTTTCTTTTTTTCCATTTTGCTATTCTATCACTTTTTAAAACTCATTCACCTTTGGCAAAGTTAGTTTCATTTTTTTTTCTTTTGGCACTCTGTTGCTTTTTTTAAAATTCAAGACATTATACAGAATGGCAAAAAGAAAAATGAAAGAAATGTTGTTTGGGGGAAACAAAAATAATAATGATAATAATAAAAAACCCACAAAGGAAAGAAGAAGAGAAAGGGGAGGACATAAAAATAAAATTGAAAAATTGACTCACCTTCAAAGTGGCTGTAGCCTGAAAAAGATATTTGCTAGAGTCTAAAGACATGTCTACACAGCATTGTAAACCCAAGTCTGTAAGACCCAGGATTATGGACTCTGTGTTTACAAGCCCATGCTTGAGCATCCACACTGCTGGATTTATAAATCCACCTGGGTTTATAATTGCTTGACTTGGGTCTCACAGCCGTGCGAACGTGTCCGTGCGTTACAATGACCTTCTCACTCAGGTCTGCAGCTTGAGCTATGTCCACACTGTAGACTGACAAGGTGTGGACTTGAGTTATAGTGGGACTCAGGCTCTGACCCATCCCCCTAGCAAGGTCCTAGAACCTGGAACCTGAGTGCTTGATGACTCAAGTCAGATTGATTTGTGTATGGACAGAGTGGGGGCTTGGACTCAAACCTGAGTCAGAACCCAGACTCAGTGTACAGTATAGACATATCCTAAGGGTGACGTACTGGCGCTACAGAAGTGAATGGGAGTTTTACCACTGATTTCAGCAAGGTCAGGATTTCACCTTCAATGCCTTTGACCATGGAATTTCATGGAACTGACTAGTGGAATTTCATGCTTGCTGAAGTGCTCAATCAATCATTGAGCTTAAAAAGCCTGAGCCAAAGCCCATTGACATCAATGGAAGACTTCCCATCGACTTTAATGGATTTTGGCCCAGGTCCCTAAGGGAACCTTCCATTATCTTCTCTTTTCCAAAAACAACCAGAAAGGAGCTACTTGATACAGATCATTTCACTTGGAACTGATCCTACAGGTTGTACCAATATGCATTTATCAGACATACTATGCAATTAAAGTAAGTAAAATGTTTTTGTTTCGTTTAAATGTTTTTGTACAGAGACAAAATCTTTGCTCCCATGAAAAAATGTAAGGGGTTGCTTTTCTGGGAGAAGGGAGGGTGTTTTGTTTTATGGTTTTGGAAATTTCATGCAATTTGATGGATTTTATTGAACATTCTTTGGTAATTTCTAAGTTTTCTGACCAATATACTTCACATTTATACAGCTGAGCAGTTAGTTCCATATGGATACAACAGATGAAATTATGTTGTACTTGGTATTCATATCAAGTCTGTAGAAATCAATGTCATTATTCCAGATTTACACCTTTGTGCTAAGAGCAGAATTCAGCCCTATGTTTACATATAGAGAAGTGTTGAAGTTAAACAGTTTTTCAGGTGGAAATACCACAAATGTTACAGTGGATTAATTTGAACACCTGTCTCTTTGGACAATTTTCAAAGTCTTTCTTCAATTTTTTTAGTGTATAATTCGTGCTAGAGCTTGAAATGCTCTTTCCTGGCAGACTGCAAACTCCCTCTGGCCTGGTCATCAGTGAAAGGCAGCACAGAGTGAAGACTGATCAAGTTATGCACTGTGGTTTTCAAAGCCTGTGAATATAAATGAGCAAACTCCACTTTGAGGATATATGTAAATTTTCACTTTGTCAACTTGCTACTTTGGGAGTGAATATACAGGTACCAGTGAATTTGGTACTAAATGAGTTTGTATGCATTGTAACAAATTACTTTGGTCTTTTCTTGAGCAAAATTACTGTATGCTTATGTCTAAAGTATTCTCTAAATGTAAAATACAAACTATTTTTCTATAAGAAAGTAAGTTACATAGAGCCAGATTCTGCTTCCCTTGCTCACATTGAGAACGTGACTGCAACGTAACTATACAAGGACTAAGGAGCTTCTCAAACATGTGAGGATATCACAAGCTACCCATAATAAGTAGCTATTTGGAAGTGATTTAATATTTCTATTTGCTTGAAATGACATAACCAAAGGCTTTGTGGGACTCAAAAGATGTAGGAACATAAGTCTTGCCATTCTAGATCAGATCAGTGACCCATCTAATCCAGTGTCCTATTTCCAACAATTGCCAGTACCTGACATTTCAGAATAAGAGGCAAGAAACCATCTGCTGGAGAATTACAGAATAAATTACCCAAAAGGAAATTTTCACTAACCCCGTCTCTTGAAGGGTGTGTTAAACCTTGAAGCATGAAAGTTTACATCCCTTCCAAACTAATGTAATGCTGGATGTTCTCATATAAACATCCAGAATAAACTCTTAACCTTAGTTATATATGGTGGCAATGAGTGCCACAGGCTAATTGCATCTTGTGGGTTCTATTTGTCAAGTGGTTTGAGATCCTTCAATGAAAGATGCTATGCAAGTGCAAAGCATTATTATTTTATACAATAACAGGTGATTAATAGAGCATCTTTTTTTACATATCCTTTTCTCCACTCGAGGTGGCCTGACTTTTGCATTCAATAAATGCTCCTGTCCCATGAATACTGCCACAGACAAAATATTATTAGGTGCCAGTAGTCTTCCACACTTCACAAATTCATAGATGTTAAGGTTAGAATGGACTGCTGTGATCAGCTATGCTAACTTTCTGTATAACACAGCCTATAGAATTTCATTCAACAAAGGGAATTATTCTTTCTTCTGATACAATGGCCTGATTCAGGAAAGCATCTTTATTCATGAAAACACTCAACTTTAAACTTTGAAATCAATGGTACTTAAGCACTTGCTTAAAATTAACTTGTAGGTTAACTAGATTGGATGTTTTTCTGCAAGATACAATCTCAATTTCAAGCCTTCAAGTGATGATGAATCACTTCCCTTAGTAATCTGTTCCAATGGTTAATTACCCTCACTGTGACCCTTGGATCTTCTTTCCAGCTGGTATTTCTCTAGTTTCATTCAACATCCATTCCTTAATTCCTAATCCGAGTTCTCCCATGACCTGCGCACCTTTTGGCCTTCCTAAACTGTTTTGTTTTGCTGGAAACTCCCTCAGAAGGAGCAGTGTTTTCTGAAGTCCTCTAGGTGGTATGCAGTATTATGGGGCAGGGGGAGTTAAAGAATAGTAATGACTTTTATGCAGCTGGCTTCTCCCAGCAACAAAATATCCTGTATACTCCAGTCTGGGGGACTAAGTGCTCATTAACCACATAAACAAAGGCTTTGGCACTTGCTTCCATGGAGTCTCACAAGACAAGTAATTAAGGAATCTTTGCGTCCTGTCAGTTGCCACCCATTACAGTCTTTCTAAGGCTAATTAGCCAATACAACTAACAGATTACCACTTTTGGCCAATGGTTACAGGAGATGATTTAAAAAAAACCAGCAACCCAATAGATGTACCAATAACCATCCTTTTGTATTAGATACAGGTAAGTATAAAATATATGTTATTAATTTTCAGAGCTGGAGTCCTGGAATTAAGAGATTCTTCCAGGCAGCAAGTGGAGTCACTAATGTTTTTGAACTTTAACCATCTGAGCTGGTAATGAAGGGGCATACAGATGGAAGGTTTGATTATTCCCTGCCAATGGAGGCTATTTTTTTTTAATCTGAGTCTCTCTGAAATTCCTTAAATGCAGCTCTTAGATGCTTAAAGAAATTATGTTTGCTTTAGCTAACTTGTAAATGTTTCTGTCTCTGTGAAGCTGGCTAAGGTGGTGTTTTGATTTTATTTCTGCTCCGGTGAGTTGATTCCCCCCAACCCGCCTTTTAGTTCATGGCAAGCTCATTCCGATGTGATGCATTGCAGAATTGCGTAGGAGGTCCAGAAATAAAATTTCGTCCATATTAAGGGCAGATTTTTTTTTTGACTTGTGCAAGAATAATGTTACTGCTTGCTCAGATGCTGAGCCATAGCGCTTTCATAAAGTTTATCCAGGAAAGATGGAGCCAAGTAGCTTATGCCTTAAACCCATGGTATAAACCTCTGCACAGCAGCTTCTACTTTTATCTCCTGCTCTGGTAAGTTCAGTACAGCCAGAAGTGGCAGTTCAATATTTGGAGCAATAAAATGTTGCCTTTTCACAGCAATTTCCATCCCACAGACAACCCAAAATATAGACGTGCTAGTTTCGATCCACTGCAAAGCAGACAAATGAGTCGGGATGACAGGCAGCATGCTCTGCAGTTGTGGGGAGACTTTTGATCAAGGTCAGGAGGGAAAATCTCTAATCTTATTGTAGTACCACCCAATTTTCAAACTTCTATGTGGCAAAGACAGGACGTGGGCTTTTAAGGTCTCTTCAGAAAGAGAAACAGAGCAAACTGCAAAGTACTCAATATATCTGCCTCAGAAGAAGGGCTGAGTTGATCCTGCCTGAGTTTGAACCTTTGGTTGCACAGTGTGTAGCTGTTTCAATGCAGCTGCTTGGACTACTAAGTCATGAGTCTCCAGCTCATATCAAGACCTTCCATATGGAGAGAGCAGAATTTATGCCAAACTTATAGCCAGAGGTGAAAGTAAGCTGGTACACCCCGGTACGGCGTACGGTCAAGAGCCAGTGCGCCGTACCAGGACCAGCTTTCCCAGACGGCAATTTAAAGCCCTGGTGTAGTGGCGGGGGTAGCCCTGGGGTAGGGCTCCAGCCCCTGGGCTCTTTAAATCCCTGCCTCAGCCCTGCTTCCCAAGCCCTGGGGTAGCAGTGGCAGGGCTCTGGCGGCAATTTAAAGGGCCCCAGAGTGGTAGCTGGAGCCCCGGGGCCCTTTAAATCGCCGCCGGAGCCCAGCCGCTGCTACCCCAGGGCTCAGGCAGCAGGGCTCAGGGCTCTGGCAGCCACTACCACAGTGGAGCTCCGGGCTCTTTAAAGCTCTGCCAGAGCCCAAGGGTAGCAGCGGCAGCTGGGAGTCCCCAGGGCTCCTCTGTTATTTAAAGGGCCCGGAGCTCCACTGCGGTAGCGGCAGCTGGAGCCCTGGGCCCTTTAAATCACCCCCGAGCCCCGGGGCTCCCAGCCACATCTGCAGCTGGTAGCTCGGTGGTGATTTAAAGGGCCTGGGGCTTCCACCCACCACTACCACAGCTTTAAATCAAGATTTAAAGGGCCCGGGGATTTAAGGCCCTGCCTCTTCCAGTTGAGGCCACGACCCCTGCTCAGGACTCCAGCATACCAGTAAGTCCTTTAAGTTCATAAATTGTGGGCATTGATTACACTTGCACTGTACATTCATCCCTCACCCCACCCCTCCTACAGGAACCTAGTGTAGGAATCCAGCAAACCAGAAAAAATTTGGGAAATGAAATGATTACACTTAATTGTCCATGAAAATTTTAGCCAACTGCAGGTGTACTCAATTAACATCTCATTAGAAAAACCTCTTGAACTTCAAATAAGCCGTCAGCCTTGTATAGTGTAAATGAAGGGTATAATTGATAGCCACAGCAATGGTAGGTTAAGTGCTTTAATAACATTCTGGCTCTCCAGAGAAAGTCAGCTCTGTTTCATCAATATAAAGCATCCACGCCAGAGAAGTTTATAGTTTAAATGAGTTTTCTGTAGCTGCAGTAGAAGAAAGGCAATAAAAGTCAGAAGGAATGACGGCATTGTGCAGCATGAGCTTTCAGTTTCTGGAATATTTTCCCTTGTTCTACATGGTTTTCAAAGTAAAATTGCTTTCAGTATTGGCATTTTTATGACATTGGATGGGATAACGGGCTTGAAATGTACATGAAGTATGAACTACCACTAAGAGAAACATCTGGGTCCAATTCTAACCTCACTTACACCAGAGCAAATCTGTTCACTTCAATATATTACCCCAGTGTAAGAGATCTGAATTGGCCCCAATGTATCTAATCCCAGACCCACCCAAACAACCTTGACCTTCAGGAAGGTCCAGGTCTGGAGCAATCTCTTTCATAAACAGGATCCTTAGCGCAATGATTGATGAAACACTAGAAAGAAAATTTAACAAGCTATTTGGTCCCTGGCCTTTCACTCACTGCAGTTGTTCAGGCCTTTGAACAGAAGACAGTCAATAGGTGCAGCAGCGGAGGACAGAGCCATTATTCCACAAATGGCCTTATTTCCTCTCCTTGAGAAAGAGGAAGTTGCCTCTCCTTGCGTGGTGAGGGAAGAAGTACATGATATTCCAAAAGAGACTGAGGAGGCTGCAACACTTCCAATTCCTTTCATTAACTTGCATTTAGGTTAATACCCTCTCCAGATTTGACAGCTCAGATACATCAGTGAGGTGAGCCCCATAAAATGCCTATGTAGACATTAGAGGACAGGTAGTAGTGGGTCTTTTCCCATGTCAGTGCAAATGTCCCATATTCCTGAATTTCAACTTGGCCACCAATGAATAGTGCTTATACCCCATTACCCCCTTTGAGCATGCTGCAGAGAAGTTGCAAGCATCCTCAGTGTAAATATATTTTTGCTTATGTCCTTCCCATACTGAACACCAGGCTATCATGCCTTACATTGAGTTATGGGACATATAGTGTCAGCTCTTCTTCCTAGGGATGAATATAGGATGATGCTACACTATGAACAGGGGGGATCCACCCTAGCTCACAGTCTTCCTTGGAATTCCCAGCACTCTCCTTTCCTCTTGGATATGGACGGAAGCACAAAATATGGTGACCAATTCAGTTTGAATGTGAAGTATCTCTTAATGACATGGCAAGCATGTAATGGCTGTCAAGGAGCCAGGAGAGGCCACAACACCCTCTTTGGCTGGGATGGGAGAAGACGCAGAGGGAGTGGGACAGGGTCCTGTGCAGTACAGGAGGGACGAGTTTAAGAATCACTCAAGGAGAAAGGGATGAGCTCTCAGTGGGGGTGAGTTTGAGGTGGAGAGTTGGGACTCTGCTGGCTTTGCACCTCAGTTTCAGAATCCCTGATAAATGAAGCTCCTATGAGTGGGTTTCTGTTTAAAAGATTATTCTGTGAACTCTGCATGTGAGGGGAAATTCACCCCTAGGAGAGGAGGGTGTGCCCAGGTGTACGGTCCTACAAGAGGCAACACGCTCCAGTTGGCGAGATAAGCCTGGCTCCAGTTGGATGGAAGGTTAAGGATGAGGCTCAGCTGATCTCTGGAGCAGCAGTCTCCTCACCTGAATGCTACAGTTTTTAAATTGTGAAGACCTGTGGCTACTGCAGTTCAGCTATGTCCCCTGTTGTTTGATAAAACTATTTGCACTGTTTGCTTGTTTTCTGTCAATAAATATCTGCATTTGCAATTTCGTGGACTTTGACTCTATTTAACCAAGAGCAAGACTCCGCAGAGAGGGACAGGTAGATATTAATAGGCTTTGCTTTTTTGCAAAGAGAACCCTACAGGAATTCTTTAAAAAAAAAAAAAAAAAAAAAAAAAAAAAAAAAGACACCACGTAAGGTGCACCATTGTTCAGGGGCCAGCACGGGTAGCTTTCTGCCAGCCTTCCAATCTTGGAAACATAAGAACATAAGAATGGCCATACTGGGTCAGACCAAAGGTCCATCCAGCCCAGTAACCTATCTACTGACAGTGGCCAATGCCAGGTGCTTAAGAGGGAGTGAACCTAACAGGTAATGATCAAGTGATCTCTCTCTTGCCATCCATCTCCACCCTCTGACAAACAGAGGCTAGGGACATCATTCCTTACCCATCCTGGCTAATAGCCATTAATGGACTTAACCTCCATGAATTTATCCAGTTCTCTTTTAAACCCTGTTATAGTCCTAGCCTTCACAACCTCCTCAGGCAAGGAGTTCCACAGGTTGACTGTGTGCTGAGTGAAGAAGAACTTCCTTTTATTTGTTTTAAACCTACTGCCCATTAATTTCATTCATGGTGGCCCCTAGTTCTTATATTATGGGAACAAGTAAATAACTTTTCCTTATTCACTTTCTCCACACCACTCATGATTTTATAGACCTCTATCAGATCCCCCCTTAGTCTCCTCTTTTCCAAGCTGAAAAGTCCTTGCCTTTTTAACCTCTCCTCATATGGGACCCGTTCCAAACCCCTAACCATTTTAGTTCCCCTTTTCTGAATCTTTTCTAATGACAGTATATCTTTTTTGAGATGAGGGGACCACATCTGTACGCAGTATTCAAGATGTGGGAGTACCATGGATTTTTATAAGGGCAATAAGATATTCTCTGTCTTATTCTCTATCCCTTTCTTAATGATTCCTAACATCCCATTTGCTTTTTTGACAGCCGCTGCACATTTCGTGGATGTCTTCAGAGAACTATCCATGATGACTCCAATATCTTTCTCCTGATTAGCTGTAGCTAAATTAGCCCCCCATCATATTGTACGTATAATTGGGTTATTTTTTTCCAATGTGCATTACTTTACATTTGCCATTTTGTTGCCCAATCATTTAGTTTTGTGAGATCTTTTTGAAGTTCTTCACAGTCCACTTTGGTCTTAACTATCTTGAGCAGTTTAGTATCATCTGCAAACTTTGCCACATAGTAGTAACATCTGGGGGAATGATTTAGAAGGGCTATGTATTCTATTCTATCAGATTCATGGTCATCCAGGACTTCATAATTATCACTATATCATGCACACTGGCCATCTACATCACAGATCCTCCTGATCCAAAAATCATATGACCCTACCATTGAAGCTAACGGACAATCTACATGAGGTACAGCCATACTACATTCCAAGCAAGGGAGAACAGTGGTGTTTCCACAGACTAGCAGAGTTGTGGGAAAAGTTTGAAAACAAAGTACCATCGTCCTTGCTTTGGCCTTTTATAGTGAACTTTCAAAATGCATCCAACTGCATGGACAACCTTGGAAATACAGCAAGTTTTAGGTTTTTTAAAAGGCTTGGTTCTGTGTCAAAAGGAACACATTTTCATTGACATAAAAAAGAGGCAAAAGAATTGCAAATTTCAGTCAGACCAAAATCAATTTGTATCAACAAATATCTGAAATTGCTATTATCCTAGCTTGTGAAAAATGACTCCCAGGGAAATTTCATGAAAAAAACAAAATGTACAATAAGGCCTGAAAGGAACCAAAAAAATTCACAGAAAACTTAAAGCATGAGTTTTGTAAAGCTCTGCTGCTCTAATATTCATTTTATTACAAAAGTCAGTTAAGGAGAGGCCCTGATCTAATGTCCACTGAGTCAATGTAAAGGCTTCCATAACTGAGCTTTGGATCAGTCCCAGAATCCATTATGAAGTTCAAGACAATAACACACCATCTAGAGAACACAAGAAGATTGCACTCCCATGTGGTGCAGGAAGGTTTGAGCACATCCTGGCCTACTGCATGGGAACTCACCTTTTTTAAAAAAAAATTCTCTCAGCACTGCCATCAAGGGTCACATAATGGACAGGCAGGAAGATGCAGTGACTTTGGTCAAGGGTTTCATCACTCTCTGATCATCTGTGGTGGAGATTTGCTGCTCCTCAGGAGCATCAGTCACATCATGTGATGGCAATTGTGCTCATTTTAAGCTGTCATAACACTGTATCTCTAGGGAGACAGGACTATTATTTTAGTGCTGAGAGGAGCCTCTTTGTTGCCTTAGGCTTTAAGAAAGAGGGAAAGGAGATCTTTTTATATTTGGCATAACTGGAGTTTATTCAATCATTTTTTGGTGAGGGTTTGCTTGCCCTATTCAAACATTCCTCACTTCATGTATGCAGTCCTCCCTCCCCGCCTCCGAATAGCACACTTAATAAACGGCATTGTGATCTGCTTTACAGAGAGAAATCGGGAAGGAAAGAGGAAAGCTTTTTCCAGCATCTCTGTAAGAGCTAAAGGACTGATTCTTCTGTTCTATGAAGCTGCACAGCTGCATTGGCATATACTGTTATTCATAAATCCACAGCTCCTAGAGGAGGAGATGCTAGATAGAAAAAAATGCTTTTCAGACACATTTGCATTCAGCAGAAAAACGGTACGAGCTGATCATCAGATCTGAACTCCAGCAAGCCTGCCAGTTCTCTGTTGCTACCACCACCAAGATCCACAACACAGGGCACTCCAGTCTAGTCCCAATTATCCCCTGTAATTTAACTAGTCATAGCCAGGGTCACATGCAATATTTTTGTCGCTTGGAGCAATAAATGAAAAGCCACAAAACCCACCAACTCCAATCCTTCCATTTAAAAATAAGAAGTTAATCCAGAAATTGCACTGGGATTCTCAAGCTGCAAGGAAATTTCTGACTGTAATTTTAAATATATGAATTTCGTTATTGAATATCATGATCAAATTCTGGTGCTTGACCTGGAAAGCAAAGGCAGATGTAGTACTTAATAAGTTTAGGCACTTCAGCATTTCCTGGAAACTCATTGGTTGGGGTTTGGAACGGGTCCCATATGAGGAGAGGGTAAAGAGGCAAGGACTTTTCAGCTTGGAAAAGAGAAGACTAAGGGGGGATATGATAGAGATCTATAAAATCACGTGTGGTGTGGAGAAAGTGAACAAGGAAAAGTTATTTACTTGTTCCCGTAATATAAGAACTAGGGGCCACCAAATGAAATTAATGGGCAGTAGGTTTAAAACAAATAAAAGGAAGTACTTCTTCACTCAGCACACAGTCAGCTTGTGGAACTCCTTGCCTGAGGAGGTTGTGAAGGCTAGGACTATAACAGGGTTTAAAAGAGAACTGGAGAAATTCATGAAGGTTAAGTCCATTAATGGCTATTAGCCAGGATGGGTAAGGAATGGTGTCCCTAGCCTTTTTTTTGTCAGAGGGTGGAGATGGATGGCAGGAGAGAGATCACTTGATCATCACCTATTAGGTGCACTTCCTCTGGGGCACCTGGCATTGGCCATTGTCAGTAGACAGGGTACTGGGCTGGATGGACCTTTGGTCTGACCACATGTGGCCATTCTTATGTTATGTTCTTATTTAAAACTGGACTGAGAAAAGCCTCAGTAAATACACTGAAGGGAACAATTTTGCACTGGCCAAGAATGAATTGGGTGATCAAAGAAGTCTCTCTCCATCTCAATATCTGTGATTCTATGGTTACTGACCGTCTGGGAGGAGTTTACAGCCCAAAAAGCACAATCTGGTCCTCACTCCCAAGGAAATTCTCTGTGACAAAGGCTATTTCTGTTGGCAACCAGGGGAAAAAAGAATATTCATTTCCATTTTACTCATGGCATGACAACTACTACTAGCCTCAGCTACTTTGGCCAAAGTAGCAGGCTTTAACATCCTAGAAGTGCCTGGCACACGAGTTTATTCAATTTATGCTTTTATTTTAAATCTGTTCTTGGACAGTGACTGAGAAGGGATTCTGGGGCTAGGAGCAAGCAAGCAAAGAACCTTACCTAAATTCATCCTCTTTTCTTTTACACTTAAAAGTATTCTCATTCCAGGGCACTGTTAAATAACTGCTATGTTGCATCCCAGAAAGAGGTTGCACTTTAGTAGTAGGTGAAGGGAAAGTCGAATATATTATTTACTGGACCCTTGCTCCTTGACCTCCCAACTTGGGCACGCATACAGGGACAGCTGCAGTCTGGCCCCTTTGCTTTCTTATCCCTCAGGTTTCCCTATAACATACAAAGCTATAGTATTAACAGGGAAAATATATTGGTGGCTTCTAAGCTCCATAATTAAATACATAGGGCACTGCATCCGCAGAGCTGAATTGAAAGACTCTGGATTGGAGGCTTTAAGAAACCTAAATGAGTGCAGTGATGAGTGGCATGTTTTTGTCAGATGAGGCTCCCACAGGGTAATCACTAGGTGTGGACATCAAGAGCAAAATTAAATGTGTACCCTTTGCACATAGAAAAATATCGAGAGACATTTTCCTCTCTGCTTCTGAATTCCCTTGAAGAGGGATCTGCTGGTTGGCATTAAATGTCACTGCTTGCAATTATGTTCATTTTAACTAAAATGGAACTCATTATTCTAGTTAAAATAAATGTCCCAATCTTGGGAGACCCTCTTACTTAATCAAAACTACATCCACATGAAAAATTACCTTTTCACAGCTGTCAGATAATCAGCATCATCAGTTTAATGAATGGTCCCCTACTTTTATCTCTACTGCTGCTGCTGGAGCTTCTAGTTTGGCATTACTGCTGAGTATATCACATGAACTGTAAGCCCCCCAATCCAGCCTTTTTTGGAATCTATCATGAGCTCACTTCTTCTTGTCCTGTCTTCCTATTGCTTCCTGACACATCCATGTGCATTCAATATGCCAGATCATTTCACTCTGCCAGGTCACTGGAAGAACATTCATGCTCAAGTAGCTGGTGTCACAAGAGATGCCTCATCTTTTGAGGTGTTCTACCGCAGTCACAGATATTGAGGCCAGTAATGTAGTCCCACTTGACCACTGCATCTCTAGTCTAGCCAACTCCAGTGCGGAGTTGATTAAGGCAATGCCGTATAGTCCAGGGTTGGTTTCAGAGTAGCAGCCGTGTTAGTCTGTATTTGCAAAAAGAAAAGGAGTACTTGTAGCACCTTAGAGACTAACAAATGTATTTGAGCATAAGCTTTCATGAGCTACAGCTCACTTCATCTGATGCGATGAAGCTCACGAAAGGTTATGCTCAAATAAATTTATTAGTCTCTAAGGTGCCACAAGTCCAGGGTTGGTCTTCCCTGAGGGGTAGGTGCTTGAGTGGTGGGAGCCGGATTGCACAGACTACAGGGGCATTCCCTACTCATTTGCCCTAACTGAACCCTTATCTGTTTGGGTGGCAGTGGCAAGAAATCTTTTTTGGTGACTTCAGTCAGACTTAAAGTTTGTGACTCCTGCTAAACACCTTGTACTGCCACTTTTGAGCTTGCTGATGTAAAGCTTCATTAGAGCACACTACAATATCCACACAGCAATTCAGCAATCATTCATTTTGAATTCTGTGTGAACCTAGGTGTATCAGCCTCTTAACTACTCACTCCGCTAATTCACAGTTCTGTCCTGAGCACCTAGAGAACTTCTGAAGAATCCAGACTAATCCAGACATGGCAATGAACAAAACCCTGTTTTCCATGTCTCCCAGCTAGAACGTCCTGAACTGGAACACCAAAGCAGATCTGGATCAAAACTTCGCAGCTAGTGCCTTTGGGATGAAACCCCAAAACACCAAATCTGAATGTGCCCAAATATTGTTAAAGCTCAGAGTTGGATCCATATTTTGTGGTTCGGGCTTGTTCCAGTCATTACATGACTTTCAACATGCAATTCTCTTTCAGAGAAAACAGGAGGTAAGATTAATTCCTCAATGGTGAGGGATGAGAAGATGAAACCATTCTATGTTCATGCATTGAAATGCTTTGGCTATGGAATCTGCTGTGTGAGATCCTGACCTGGATCGAATTCAAGCCTAAATAATAATCCATTTCATGAAGAGTAGCTGCCACACATGCAATGCTGCAGGACAGGAGCTAGGTACCATTCTGGGGAAAGAAGAGCTGAGCAGCGCTCTATATAATTTCCCATGATCCACTTTGAGACTTCAGGTCATGAACAGCCTGGGTGCAAGCAGGCCCCAAGGCACTCATTTCAATAGCTTGGCACCTACCTACAGAAGGAATGCATTTAGCCATTCCAGTTTGGTTTGTGTCAAAATAATATGAATCTTAATCAAGGAAAGTGGCAATTTGGTTGTTGTTGAAGGCGTCCATATTTATGAGATCTCCTTTATGAGAACCACAGTCTCACCAGAACAAACTGTTACCTCCATTCAGCTAACAACCTAGTGGTGAAAGGGCATTTTCCAAGTGACCCCGTCCCTGGAAGGGCTGTTTTAGAACAGGTAGGTTGGTAGGTCATTGACTAAAAGTGGGTTTTTCACAGCACATTCAGGAGCAGTTCCCACTGATGTCAAGGGCCAAGGTCAAATAAAAAGTAAACTGCTTTGCACAGCCTGAATTCAAACACAACCTGGGCAAGGTGAGAGGAAGAGGAAGAAGATTTTCTTCAGCCAGTGTTTAAAAGGATTGAAGCGTCCTTGCCTCTGGCTACAAAAGACTTAAATTTCTTGTTAAGGCTTTGCAGCCACAAGATTTAATTCTCTGTGGCATCACAGCTCAGCTCGGTATAGGAGAGAGTGGTCCAGCCTGAGGTGAGTTACAGCAGTCTAAGGACTGATCTAATTTATGCCACCAATATACAGTGTTTAAAGGCCTCTACATCAGCGGAGGTTCAGCACGGGAGAACTCCACCATGCCCTCAGTATGCCCTCTAGAGCCCAGTGGTGCAGCATCCAGCTCCACCAATTTGCCTGCTAGGAATTCCCCTTTAGAAAGCAATAATCAAAAGAGCAGGAGTGTAACATAGGATCTGGCTCAGAGTTTGCTTGGCTTTCCTAGTCTTGATGACAAACTAGTGCTTACAGCAGGATGACTCCTTAATGAGAACAGCAGCTTCCAAAACATATAACCCTCTGTATCCCCCCCATTCTAGGTATCAGTCATCCCTTAGATCCCCCCATAATTGGGTCCCACTGCGTTCTCTGGTCCCAACCTCTGCTTAAAGAGGTAATTTTAACCTTCTTAACATCAAACTCTGACCAGGACTGATACACCTGTTATCTACCAAAAGCAAAGAGAAGCATGAAAAATATGTGGTTGTAGCAGATTCTAAACAGGAAGATGTCAAGCATTTTGTGATTCACATAGATCATCCACAATTAATATAACTTTAAGGCATCATTCCTGCCTTTAAATCCCAGCGTTCAGCTCTTTATAAAAAGAGAGGAGAAAAGAAGCATTTTTGGACATTAATATTTTTAACAGCCTAGAGTCAGAGAGCCAAGTGCATGCTCCAAAGGAACTTAAAGAACCAAGTCATATTCTCCCAAACTCGTACCGTTTTTTTCTGGTCCTGTTGCGTGGGTAACAGAGAACTAAGAGAGGTCCTAATGCTACAAGATACTTCATGCAAGCTAAGCGCCCTTGAAGTCAACGGTATTCAACAAAGGGGGAGGGGACAGGCAAAAACACTTACAGAGTCGGCCTTGAGTGCTCAAAATGTGGAACTGCTGAAAAATTCTAACTCAGTGAGTGCTGATAGTACATGTACATGGCAGAGAACAAGCGACAAAGTCCAAGGAACTCTATTTTTATATATAATCAGCTGGGAAAAGATGGGACACAAAGAAAAAAAGATTGCACTGTGTTTAAGGTCCATCAAGTGTTCAGAAAACACATATCCTTAGAAAACAATTTGCTAACAAAATGACAAAAATAGTCAACACCCAAATTAGGCTAAATATTTACAGTTTAGTTATAATTCAGAATCAATGCAGCTGTATTCCTATACCATCTTTAGACATACATTGATCTGATAGTACTTTTACAGTGAATAGAGGTCATTAAGAAGGTTGTTCCTTAGTTATCTGTCTCTTATTTATAGGCCTATCGAGGTATCTCAGTTTCAATCTGTAATTACTCAAGAGGGTGTATAATATATTATCTACTGAGGTTCATCAGGCAAAGCACAATTGGGAATAAGTCTCTTTCTAAGACCCTTCTCTTTAATCCCTGGAGCCACACAGAGAAGACACTGAAAGGTCCCCAGTCTCTTGCTGTCCTGATTAGCAATGTACATGTTTAGGGCATTGCCTTGTGCAAAATACTGAAGCTGGTAGATTCATTACTGAAACTGATAGATTCATTTTTAAAATAGCAGGAGATAAATAAATCTAGAGTCAATTTACCTAAAACTAATAATTGCAAAACAGTAAATTCCTACATTACATAAAGCACCAATTTATCTTGTGATATAAGGAACACGTCCAAACATGTTAAGAGTTGATTATAAATGGCAGACAAATTTATCTTGAGATCTGTCTTGTCTTCTTGGCTCTGCTCTGTGATAGCAGAAGCAGAGCTGTTGTTATGGGCTCAGCCTCAGTTATGTATGCAGAGTGGTATTAAGATGCCTTTTTGATTTGCTGTTCTTTCATCTATTAGAAAAAAGGAAACTGCTAGTTCATTTTTTAAAAATGGACGGGGGGGGGGAGATACCTCAAAGACAGGGCCATATCCTCAGCTGGTATGAATTGGCATAGCTCTGGCTGAGGATCTGGTCTATATGGTATTTTCTTACTTTATCCATCTCCTCAGAGTATCAAACAGAAAATAAAATCTTATTCTTCAACAATATTCTACTAAGAACTTAGGCCCCAATCCTGCAAACTGGCCAACCCACATGGACCCCTTCACCCATGTGGTACCTTCACTGAATTGGCACTTCCTGTGGATGTGAAAGGCTGCCCCTATTTACAGGACTAAGGCTTTGTCTGTGCTTTTCATCTCCAGAGCAGCTCATAAATAATAATCTTCACAATACCACTCTGAGACAAGAAATTAAGCACTATTACCCCAAATTTACAGGCAGGAAAAAATGAGATAGAAAGGTTACATGTCTTACCAGGTGCCATTATCCCCATTTTACAGATGGGGAACTGAGGCATAGGGAAACTAAGGGCATGTCTACACTGCAATGTAAGCCCAGAGTTGGTAGAACTCAAGCTAGCAGATACTGGGTTTGTTAACGTATGGCTTGAGCATCTATACTCACATGTAATCCCAGGTTAGGAATTGTTGATCTCTGGTTCCCAACTTGGGGCTCCAGCATCAACACTGCATTATGTGGGCCCAAGTCCAACTGCCCATATCCCAGACTTCCTAGCACCCTCCCAAAATGTAGCCACTTTACCCTTTGTTCATGGTGCTCTGTGGGAAAACGTGACTGTCCATCATATTTGACTGTTCAGAGGACAAAAATAGTTAGTCTGTGGGATTGTGAAATACTTTTGGTGGACTCCCAGAACACGAGTCCAGTGGGGCTGCAGCTATACTGCAAAGCAACAGGGCTTGAACCCTGGGTCTCGGATTGACTCTGGCTCAGGCCTTTGCTCTAGAATCTTGCTCTGCATCACCCTGGCAGAACAAGGACTTGACCTGATAGCTCACAAATCCTAACCACCTACCCCCAGACCAGGTTTTCTTCTTCAAATTTCTTGTGCTCACACCAGACCTCTCCTTCTTTAGATTTTACAATACACCTTTTTAAAGACTTCCAGTTCAAAATAAAGAGACTCTGAAGACAGTTGGGGTTATATGCGGGTAGGTACCCAGGCTGACCTAACTGTACTGTAGGACCAGGACTAGTATTAACAGTGTAATAAAAACACGCACCCCGCACGCATGCACACACCACACACACAGAGTCAGGAATACAACTGTGTTGGGCCATGTCCCTGAGAAATCCTGTCCTTCATTTATTGGGTTCATTGCTTTTGCAGGACATGAGAATTCCCTTCATGCTTTTCTGCCACGCCCATTACTGTGGTATCTGAAAATTGAATAAGTGGCAAACCATATCATGGAACCTCCAGAGTACGGCACACAAACGAGAAGGGGGAGGGGGACAAAACATAACCAAAAACCTCCCATTTTTAATGTGTCAAGATACCATTACTAGCAGAGTAATCCATGGAGTGAGTCTGGAAATAACAGGAAAAGGCTTTTGGAGCTGCCTAAACAAGCTTCAAGAAACATCATTCAACAAACTGTAAGCCTGCCCTGAGGCAAGGGTCAGAAGCTTTGGCCTCCAACCAATAATATGGTTCAACAAGTCATTTTTCGAGACATAAACCAGGCTTATTGAAAAATATTTCATCGAGCTCCTTGCTAAATTCAAAGACTCCTTGTAGAAAAGAAAATAAGGGCCAGAACCTCAGCTGGTGAAAATCAGCATAGCTCCATTGCAATCAAATGAGCTATGCCCATTTACAGCATCTAAGGATCTGGTCCTATATGGGTAACTTTTTTGCAATAGCAACAGTATGCGAAGGGCACACAACAAAAAACTTAGGCTCCTCTGGGACACTTCTCCTGTTATTAGACAGCCGTGTTCTAAAAATTTTCCTTTCTTATTGACAACAGATGTGTCTTAACTTGTAGTTTAGGCGTCCCTGGCACAAACAGTGACTGGATTTGTGCTTTAATGCTGTAAACAAAGAATAGAGGAAACCAGTAAAAACCAAACAGGACTTTCGCCATCAATATTTTATTTATGAGCAGGTGTTTTCACTCACACGTAGATTCCCTCTGCAGCTTCCTTGTCTGCACATGTATATAGATTCATAGATTCATAGATACTAAGGTCAGAAGGGACCATTCTGATCATCTAGTCCGACCTCCTGCACAGCGCAGGCCACAGAATCTCACCCACCCACTCCTATGAAAAACCCCACCCATGTCTGAGCCACTGAAGTCCCCAAATCATGGTTCAAAGACTTCAAGGAGCAGAGAAGCCTCCCACAAGTCAACCACGCTGCACGCTACAGAGGAAGGCGAAAAACCTCCAGGGTCTCTCCAATCTGCCCTGGAGGAAAATTCCTTCCCGACCCCAAACATGGCAACCAGCCAAACCCTGAGCATATGGGCAAGATCCACCAGCCAAACACCCAGGAAAGAACCCTCTATAGCAACCCAGATCCCATCCATCCAATATCCCATCTCAGGGGATCTGGCCTATTTACCCTGAATATTTAAAGATCAATTACTTACCAAAATCCCATTATCCCATCATACCATCTCCTCCATAAACTTATCGAGTAGAATCTTAAAACCAGATAGATCTTTTGCCCCCACTGCTTCCCTTGGAAGGTTATTCCAAAACTTCATTCCTCTGATGGTTAAAAACCTTCGTCTGATTTCAAGTCTAAACTTCCTGGTGGCCAGTTTATACCCATTTGTTCTTGTGTCCACATTGGTGCTGAGCTGAAATAATTCCTCTCCCTCTCCTATATTTATCCCTCTGATATATTTATAGAGAGCAATCATATCTCCCCTCAACCTTCTTTTAGTTAGGCTAAACAAGCCAAGTTCCTTAAGTCTCCTTTCATAAGACAAGTTTTCCATTCCTCGGATCATCCTAGTAGCCCTTCTCTGTACCTGCTCCAGTTTGAATTCATCCTTTTTAAACATGGGAGACCAGAACTGCACACTGTATTCTAGGTGAGGTCTCACCAGTGCCTTGTATAACAGTACTAAAACCTCCTTATCCCTACTGGAAATGCCACTCCTGATACATCCCAAAACCGCATTAGCTTTTTTCACAGCCATATCACATTGGCAGCTCATAGTCATCCTATGATCAATCAATACTCCAAGGTCCTTCTCCTCTTCCGTTACTTCTAATTGATGCGTCCCCAACTTATAGCTAAAATTCTTGTTATTAATCCCTAAATGCATAACCTTACACTTCTCACTATTAAATTTCATCCTATTACTATTACTCCAGTTTACAAGGTCATCCAGATCCTCCTGTATAATATCCCGATCCTTCTCCGAATTGGCAATACCTCCCAGCTTTGTGGCAATACCTCCCAGCTTTATATGCTCAAGGATGATGAAGAAAATACACTGGAGAGATAAAATCATGTAACCCATCACACTAATTTTAAACATGGGTTTAGAAGAACATTGTTTGTGAGCCACAAATATTCATGTAACTTCTTTAGTACACACTGCAGAAGAAGACAGCTTCCCACAGTGTATCAAATTGCATAATGAAGCAGTAATGTAGCCAGGACAGAAAGAATGGGCTCATCAAGGGGTAGCCAGAATAGGAATCCATAGACAACAGATGGGAGGTTTTGAATTAAAAAGTCAAACATGTCTGTATCTGTATCCATGTCAACACCACTACATATTTTCCTTACTTACATATTTCCATGCACCCTTCCAATGAACCCACTGGGTTACTGGCCATGGAGGACTAGCTGGATTCACATTAGAGACTGGCTCTAACAGGGTCCAATCAGTCAGAGGGGTTACTATTAAACAACACAAGACACTCATTCCCACAGTCTCCCAGAAGATGGATTTGCATATACCACTCCTGTTAGCCCAGATGAGAAATCAGGGCCTGCAAATGCAACTGTATGACTAAGCAGAGCTCACCAGGTTTACTCTGCTGAGGTCATTGGTCTATTTTGCTGCAATGGGGGGGGGGATGAGGGGGGCAGGAAACTAGTACAAAACCCTAACTCCATTGTGTGGGAGTTTTATTATTGACTTCAAGGGGGGCATAGTGTTCTAAAATTAGTACCTGGTTGCCCCTGTTAGCTCATGCCCTTGGAACTTTTGTTTTGGTGTACAAGTCACACAGAAGGTTACAAGAAGAAGAATCAGAAAATAATCCAATCCCCTCAGTGACCTATGGCCCTATATATTCAGATTGTGATAACCTCACTCCCACTGACTAGTAATTTACTCCACAAGCACTCCCAGTGAGATTGTGCAAGATACCCTTCAGGTATAAAATCTGGTCCATAGTGCAAATCTAAGATAGCAGCTCCGCCCATGCTTTGTCTATCTCCTCATTGCAAATGAGCTTTCCTGCCCCCCCGCCCCATGTGTACAGTCAGGTTAATATACATGCTAATGATGGGAAATGTCATTATTTACTATGATAGGATGATTACAACATTTTGCAACATATTGTATGCAATGCAGAAACGGATTAAGTTATTTCTTACAATATGTTGCATTAGGAAGGGGATCCCACCAACCTCGATTCTTAGATGTGTTGTGTATTTGGAAAAAAGTATCTGATGATTTAAAAATAAATAAAGAATTGGAATTAGAATACAAAACAGGCATGACTATTTCTTTCAGCTGGAAAGAGGAGATGAATTAAGTTTTTCTTTAATGATGCTGTCATGGTTCAAAAACAAAAAATGAAACAAAGTATGGCTCTGTATAATACTGTATGATAATTTCTTCATTCCACTACGCAATCTTGTTTTATTACTCATTAACTCCCTGTCCTCAGTGTAAATGCCATTCAGAAGCAATCACTGATTCCCTAACATATCTATGGAGAAATGGAAATTAGGTGTCTTACGTTTCTTCTGCAATGTAAGATCATCACCCTGAAGATATCATGTGTAGCAGTTTAATTTTGTTTTAATTTTAACATTGCCATGGCATTGGGAACCTTATTTGAACTTCCCTTGTAAATCACTGACAGCTAAGGATGTTATGCATCATTGCTTGAATTATACTGGTCATGTTCTTAAGGCCCATAAGTCGTGGGTTAGGAAAGGATCATAGGACTGGAAGTTTCAGAGTAGCAGCCGTGTTAGTCTGTATTCGCAAAAAGAAAAGGAGTACTTGTGGCACCTTAGAGACTAACAAATTTATTAGAGCATAAGCTTTCCTGAGCTACAGCTCACTTCATCGGATGCATTTGGTGGAAAAAACAGAGGAGAGATTTATATACACACACACAGAGAACATGAAACAATGGGTTTATCATACACACTGTAAGGAGAGTGATCACTTAAGATAAGCCATCACCAGCAGCAGGGGGGGGGAAAGGAGGAAAACCTTTCATGGTGACAAGCAAGGTAGGCTAATTCCAGCAGTTAACAAGAATATCAGAGGAACAGTGGGGGGTGGGGTGGGAGGGAGAAATACCATGGGGAAATAGTTTTACTTTGTGTAATGACTCATCCATTCCCAGTCTCTATTCAAGCCTAAGTTAATTGTATCCAGTTTGCAAATTAATTCCAATTCAGCAGTCTCTCGTTGGAGTCTGTTTTTGAAGCTTTTTTGTTGAAGTATAGCCACTCTTAGGTCTGTGATCGAGTGACCAGAGAGATTGAAGTGTTGAAGGGTTTTTGAATGTTATAATTCTTGACGTCTGATTTGTGTCCATTCATTCTTTTACGTAGAGACTGTCCAGTTTGGCCAATGTACATGGCAGAGGGGCATTGCTGGCACATGATAGCATATATCACATTGGTAGATGCGCAGGTGAACGAGCCTCTGATAGTGTGGCTGATGTGATTAGGCCCTATGATGGTATCCCCTGAATAGATATGTGGACAGAGTTGGCAACGGGCTTTGTTGCAAGGATAGGTTCCTGGGTTAGTGGTTCTGTTATGTGGTGTGTGGTTGCTGGTGAGTATTTGCTTCAGATTGGGGGGCTGTCTGTAAGCAAGGACTGGTCTGTCTCCCAAGATCTGTGAGAGTGATGGGTCGTCCTTCAGGATAGGTTGTAGATCCTTGATGATGCGTTGGAGAGGTTTTAGGACTGGAAGTTACTCTCCCCTCAATTCCCACCCCCCTGCATGGGACTTCAGGAACCTACAGAGCATATAGCACAACAGACATAATTAATATTTACTTCTCATAGCACCTGAAAAATCAAGGTTATAAATCAGTGGCCACTATGTGCCTAAGACTACTGGATACCTAGGGGGTCAGGGCAGATCATTTCCAGATCACAAGCTGACAGAACTGCCCCATCTTTTCTGTGTGTGTGGGTACAGGTGCAGTATATCATACAGCCCCAGGGTGAGAGAGTGCATAGCTTTGTGTTATGACACAGCTGTCGGGAGACTATAGAATTTAAGCTATTTGTATCATCACAGAAGAGTAAAAAAGTGACCTATTTTCTCATTTATCTCACTACAGTTGAGATATTACAAGGTGCTGATGGTAACACAGAGGAGTATGTCCTACTTTCAGGCTGGCAAAATGCAATGGTCAATGTGGTTTACATTTAAAAACAGAGCAAAATGTATTGTCCCTTCTTTTATATGAATGTGGTGGCCTGGAGGTACAATTAGCATATCAATGTCAGGACCTGTAAAAACCATTAAAAATTTCACTATACACCCATGCACTGTTGAATACCCTAAATATTAAATCCCTGATGTTTCATATGCCAGAGCCTAAAATTAGATTCCCATTTTCTATTGTTTTTAAAAATGTTTTCAGCACTGACTGGGTGCACTCCAGATTCTACGAAAGATTCTATGAACCTAGTTTTCAGAAGTGAAATCAACAGAAGTGACAAATGTTCAGGCCTTCTACATCTTAAATCTTGAAGTGCTAGGAAAGAGGATCCAAGAGGTTTAGAGAAGAAAGGGACTCATGTTCAACTGGCCACACCCATTCTGGATTGACTGCTGCTACCTAGGTTTCAGAGTAGCAGCCGTGTTAGTCTGTATTCTCAAAAAGAAAAGGAGTACTTGTGGCACCTTAGAGACTAACAAATTTATTAGAGCATAAGCTTTCGTGAGCTACAGCTCCGATGAAGTGAGCTGTAGCTCACGAAAGCTTATGCTCTAATAAATTTGTTAGTCTCTAAGGTGCCACAAGTACTCCTTTTCTTTTTGCTGCTACCTAATCACATTAAGTGGACCAAAGATCTTAAACTACTGCTGTAATAATAAAGCAATGCATTTCAGACTATGGGTTTTGGGGATGTGTGAGGAAAATGTAATTGCCTGTGGTGCACAAAGCTCAGTAAATTGTCAACTCAGTTGGATCTCTTCATCTGTGAGTGTCATGTTAACAGTTGACAATATGGCAATTCACCTTTTCAAACAAAGGTTACAAAGGAGGTTACTGAAATCAAGTGCAGGATGTTTTCCAACAAAGGGGTCAGTTGCAGGCTCTCTTAGTAGCAATAACAGCTATAGGGAAATATGGTGCTTAAAGGGGTATAGATAATGTAGTATATAAACACCATTCTCTTGTTAGAATAGAATACATTGGTCCGCACATTTTAAAAGGTTGCAACCCACCTTCCAAGTGTGAATACACAATTAACTGTGGGAAACAGAACCCAGGAATCCGCAGTCCCTTGCTCTACCACATGCTATGACCCCTGCACACACTGAAAAAACAAACTATGCAAACACATGCTTCAAAGGCAAAAACAAACAGCATGGTTGGTTTTCCATCATATTTTGGCTCCTGGAGTAATGGGATGGGTGGAATTAAATAGTCCTTGACCCTTTTAGACCCACTGAGCTAATCAGTGCACCATTACCTGTTTTCCTACCTATCAAGTTAGAGACAGAGGATTTTCTCTCTTACTAAGTGCTCTGTATGGACCTGATTCAGTTCCCATTGAGGTCACATACAGTGAAAAAGGATAATGTATTAGCAGCAGAGCTCTCCAGCTGCTTGCTGTTGCTCTGTCAGAATAAGATTACAGGCATGAGATTAATCGAGTTGTTAACAGGATAAAATCACATGTGTCATAACAACACTGAGATTATGCCTATTGTCTCATGAGACAGAGAAGAAATGGCTGCACATTTCTCCTTTCATTTTAAAGAATGAGGGAGCATTAATCTGCCAACAACTGCAGAACATAAAACAAAGTTATTGTCAGGCACCTGTCAGGCATAACAGTACAATGTGGATCAATAGAACCAGGTACACACACTCAGCTACTGTATAATATTCAGAATTTCCTTGGTTTATGTTGGCATGACAAAGATAATTTAGATCAAACCGTAACTCTCCTTAAAACTAGATGCCATTTCTCACCTCTTGTCAGCTGCATCCTTTACTGAATGTTTGTTTTATATTTACATTCCACATGTTGATATTTCATCATGATTCCAGGTAGCAGTGTGTTTAAAATACAACATTATACATCAGACTTTTATCAAACATGGCCAATTATGCAAATTCCCCCTACATTTATTTTTAGAGAAAAGGAAGATTGATTGCAGAGACATACCATTACAGAGACAGTGATTTAGGAGGGTATTTCAATTGCTAATGTGCTTCACAATGATGTGGGGTTTGTTTGTAAACTTCAGACCTAGAAAATTGAATGCTCTGTCAACACCAGATAATTATCACCTCCTATCCGAAATTCTAAACTTAATCGAAATGTTCTTTGCAATGGAGTCAACAAGTTGGCATGAGCCTTAAAGAGATTTTATTATGATGCTGTATATATGTATGTAAAAAGTAATTACAAATCAGAAAAGTAGTGGATACCTAAAGCAATTTCCCCACATTGCCTGGAATGCAATATAAAGTGATGACTACATCACATTTGATTGACTTTGGGGAGATTAGTGACTACATCAGAGGTTTCAATCTCATTTGGAGGTGAGGGCTGGATTCTGTGTTTAACTGTGGTCAGTGGGCTGGGATATAAATTCAGTACTTCATTACTCCTCTAAATTCACAGCAGTTCTCCCTCAGATGTCAGAGGAGTGTGGGGGGGGGGGGTCTGGGAGGGGTTGCATATGGATCAAAGGGAGACTATGACCATGTAAATAACTAAACTTTTATTTGTTCAGTATTTTGTCACATTCAGACAGATCTCTACCACTGCTTCTGCTCCTTGTCTATTTTTTATTCCTTCCTCATCCTCCTTTCATTGTTTCTCTCACTCTTCCTTTGCATGTCTCTGCTTTTCCTCTTGCAACAACTCCCAAGTTCCCACCCCTTCAGCACCTCATTCCCATTCCAACTGACATGCTAATCAGTGAGGGAATAGTTAAGGTTGATATCAAAGTATAATCACTGAGCTTTAGAGTCAACACCTCAATTAGATTAGTATGGGATGGGAAGGTTCATTGTTTCATGCTGCCTGTAGAATCAGGCACACATCATGACATCAATTCATACTCAATTCTCGTTGGAAGGTTGTCTCTGCAACCAGCAGGGCTAGAAACTTCACTTTCATTTTTAAATGAATACTGAGATTCTGCGTATGTCATGAAGACCACATAACTATATAATGTGAGCCAGGTCCGGCCCATGGTGATCACGTTTGACACCTGTGGCCTAGAAAGTGCCTGGAGGAGCATTTTGGAAACAGAGGTTCAATTATGATTCATAGGTGGAGAACAACATTTTGGGCCTTTTGTTCATTTTACAAACTGGCAATATCTAGAGTTAAGGGATATGTCTGAAGTCAATAGCTAGGACTTCTGACTCTTCTTTCCCTAATCTAATCACTTGACAACCCTCCTTCTCAGATGTTAAGAGTTAAAAATCTCACCAGGGAATTCTCTCACTTTCTTATCCCAAGTTTCAGAGTAGCAGCTGTGTTAGTCTGTATTCGCAAAAAGAAAAGGAGTACTTGTGGCACCTTAGAGACTAACAAATTTATTAGAGCATAAGCTTTCGTGAGCTACAGCTCACTTCATCGGATGCAGTGAGTTGTAGCTCACGAAAGCTTATAAATTTATTAGTCTCTAAGGTGCCACAATTACTCCTTTTCTTTCTTATCCCAAAATGCCATTCAATATGCTGTGCGCCAAAGTCAGGATTCAATTCCCTCCATGGAATCCCACATACAGGACTTGACCTTCTCCACTCTAGGGTTTTTCTGTTTACAGACACCAATCCTTCTCAAGTTCTGATGTCAGATTGCCAAAAAGAGCAATTTACAGAACCTCAGTAATGCTTTAGAGTTAAAATTATAAATATGGTTATGCATAAGGGTCATTGAAAATTTTCCATCAAAATGGTTTTTAAATGGACAATTGGTATTTTCCTTTTTTTTTTACATTAAAAGTCAAAATCCCATTTAGCCATTAAAAACAGTTTTGATGGAAAATTTTTAACAAGCCCTCATATACATACATAGTATTATAAATCTGCCCAGCTTTCCTTCAGCCTTCCAACAGGAGGCAAAGTGTCTGGATCTGCGCAGGGACTCTGGGGAGAGGTCAGAAGAGGCCATAAGGACCCTATGCTCCCTGTCATGATTTGATTGCCTCTCCTCACCAAGAGAGGAGACCAGGAGGTATTATGGGAGATGTAATATGACCAAAAAGCCCAGCCTACAAAAGAGAATGGTGAGAGCATGAATCACCCAATGACAAATCCCATGTGACATGAGGCATTTCAGCATCCAAATATCTTGGCTTTACGAAAATTCAAAATAGCATGGCTAGATAGCAGAAAGGAGGATCCTGAAAACTTTTTCCCATTGTAAAATGAGGTTACAGTACAGGAAAGGTTAAGAACCACTGTTACAGATCATATACCTTAAATAAGGGCATCATTACAGCAAAACCAAGCACAAGCAACAGCCATTTTTATCAAGCTATAACTTTGCTCCAAAAGCTGGTCTTGCCAAAAAGAACATGGAAGCCACAGAGCAAAGGAATGATGATATATTTCAGTATGTGCTTTGCAAACCTGTCAGAACATTCTGATCTAATATTGGAGTGTCCTCATCTCCCTTCTTGTTTTCCCCTCCAAAACTTGGACTATTATCCTGTCATATTTGCGGAAGCTCTGCTCCCACTGTAGGTACAATATTACTGAAGTATGTGCTTGTGTTCTAGGCTATATAGGAGAAAATAATAATTTGCCTTCTGTCTACCCCTAAGCTATTTACAGACTGATTTCCTGGGTTTGTGATGGATATTAGGACTATGACTTTACCAAAGGGGGTTGACTCTTTTTTACCTCCAATGGGTGCCTAACTCCCTTTGATGTTACCAGCCTAAATTACTATTTAAAATGGCCTTTTCAAACATTCTTTAAACAAAAATGACATAAGAAGCACAAACGATAACATGAAAATATGCCAAACACCGTACATCATTTAAAAACCTGAAACACGATGGAAATATGATTAACTGAATGGAACTCCTGGTTTTCTATATTCTTGTAGGCTTTTTGCTTTGTCTGACAGTCCCCAGGGCCTCTGCTAGTGAAAACATTGTCACTTAATGTACTTCTATTTCCAGGAGCTGCATACTGAAGCAGCCACGTATTCATTGCTGTTGTGATAAACACAGGTTTGAAAGTACCAAAAGCTGGGGACTTGTCTCTTTGATGCAACTCAGTTTTTGGTATCCAAAGGGCCATGTGGTAATCCTTAGGAACAGTAATAAAAGGAGCACGACGTTGGAGCTGAAGAGAGGGGGAATGGGGAGGGGGGAAACGACAACAACTGGCCATATATGTTTTCACTTGTAACAAATCCCCTCTTATATACTGCTGCTAGAAAAGATTCCTGAGCCAAAAGCTGACTCTGTAAGAGTCACATTCTAAGCAACTCTGCACTGTGTGAAAACACAAAGGGCTTCTTCACCATTTGTATTTCAGATGCGGTTGTGAGATAGGGTTTGCAGCAGCCTAAGTTTTAGTATGATGAACAAAACTGATTGGCCGGCGGCCGTCCTGCTTGGATGCTAGGCACAGCAGCTCATTAAGAGATCCAGCTCTCCTGTGCATAAGTATGAGAAACAAGAGCTACTGAGGGAGTCTTATACAGGGAGTGTCTAAAGTGTTCTCATAGCACATCAGCTTTCTTAGGATGCTGACCTGCCTTCTATTCTTCTCCCCACACCCATCCTCCACAATGGATTTGAAGGCACCACATCGGTTCATGCTGACAGTATATGCACTAGCATATATAGAGAAATCTCCAAAGGTCAAGGGGGGAAATGATGCCATGGAGAGAAGCTTACAGGCTGCTTCATCTCTCCCTGCAGCCTTGCCCCCACCCCTGCCCCGCCCCACACACACACCCCACAGAAATCAGACCATGCTTTTGCAACTCACAAGTTCTCCCCCATCTCGTCTTGCCAAGTCTTAGCTTACTATCTACAAATGGCTAACCAATACAATAGGTGTCATTTCCATAGATTTTAAAGAGTCAGATCCTCATTGGATGTATATTGGTTTAGCTCCATTCCTGGAGTTCAATGAACTTACAACAGTTGAGGATCCAGCCCATTGGCTTTATACAAAAACACTTAGTTTTCCTTTTTTGGGGGACTGATAGATTTCAGTTACATTACTTCAGGACTCTACATTCTGCTATGGGCTACTTTCATTCAACAAAATATACTTCAGAAATTGCATTGAAGTATAAGAACATAAGATAAATGCCCTCTTCCAATTACAGCTGAGAACCTGGCCCCATGAATTTAAATGTGTCATTGGAAAAAAATGCATATTTACAGAGCAAAGTCTAATGTGGCTCCCTTTAGAAGGTGACATTCCTCTTAGAAATGTATTTTTATTTTGGATTATAGACAAAATTTCTACAGCATTAATGTTCTCTAAAGATCTGGATTTCAAAAGGAAGAGCAATAATCCCAGTAGACTTCCAGGAGAGGCTTTTGTTTTATGCTGTCTCATCTCCTCTGGTAATCATTGGAATAGCTAGACACTTTTTAAAAACTATGTTGCATATACATCATACAGACTTTAACAAAGCCCACAAAGAATATTGATATTTAAGGGGGAGGATTAGAAGAATGAAGGATGCCTAGATGTAAGCAGCTATACATATCACTACTTATCTCAAAAATGAATTACAGTAATTACAGCAATAAATTTAATTTGCAAGACATAGCTACATATGTTAGACATACTGCTGCTGGATACTGCCTGAATCCAGAATATGTTAATATTACTTATTACTAAGTATTCCTGGATGATCTCTAGGGAAAGAGAGAAAAAAAATCCATCTTTCCAACAATATTGACAGAGGTTTTAAAAAAATATTATATGCATACAGCAGTAAGCAATCTAGTATGAAGCAAGACCTTATATATGTTATACTGATTGCAGCTAAGAATAACTTCCATATTCAAGAGAATTCTCCCCTCTGTGCTTATAAATAATGCAGAACCTTTGGTATCTTTGATTAACAGTGATGTTTCCACAGGAGGGTGAAGGGACATGTTGACCTACAGGATGGATATTATGACATCCACTTGCCTTATTGCTTATGAAAAATTTAGGCAGAAAGGGTATGTCTACATTGCAATAAAACACCCATGGCTGGCCCATATCAACTGACTTGGGCTTGCGGGGCTTGAGCTGAAGGGCTACAAAAAGCAGTGTAGTCATTTGGGCTTGGGCTAAAGCCCAAGCTCTGGAACTCCACAAGAAGGAAGAGTCCCATAGCCCAGGCTCCAGCCCAAGACCACACAACTACACTGCAATTTTATATAGCCCTGTAGCCCAAGCCCCCCAACCTGGAATCAGCTGACATGGGCCAGACACAGGTGTTTTATTGTAATGTAGACATACCCTCAAGCACTGATCCAACAAGGCACTTAATCATGTGCTTAACTTTAAGTGCATGAATTGTCCCACTCAGGACAATGACTAAATGTGCTTAAGGGATTTGCTGGATCAGGACTTTGGGTTCCATCCTGAACTTTTCCCCCATCATCCAGCCATATGAAGATGTGGATACTGCCGGATCCCTAGACTCCAAAGCTACCTTACACTCTTACAGTGATTTAAACTGAGGACAGCCCTTGCATATGTTTTACTGTCAATGGGACTTAGCAGGTATTCTGATTTTAAAAAAAAACACTAAAAGCTACTGCTGCTAGAACAAAAACATATTTGGGGCCAGATTCTCAGCTGTCACAAGTTGTCATAACTCCATTAACTTCAATTGTGCTATAATGACAAGTCACCCAAATTGAGGATCTGGCTCTTGGTATTTTTGTTAGTCAGCAATGGGTGAATGCAATTAAAGTTGTTTCACAGGGTACTGCTCACCCAGCTTCATTCATGCCCAAAGAAACCCACAGAGGAATGAAAATAAAAAGGGGTCTCCCAAAAAACAAAAGCTTAATTACCATTTACTCGCCTTTCCCCCAGATACCGTGTTTATTATTATGTGAAAAATATAGCTGAGAATTACCATAGAGAATTAGCACAGGTTTTTGAATAAGAGCAATTCATTAAGAGTTACACCCATTTAATCAGAGAACAGACTATCTTGTGACATATGTGAGCCAACCAAAACCACTCAAATTATATATATTCTATACTTGAAAATTTACAAATGAGTCACAGACCAAGAATTATTCACAGAAATTAGGTGTCAAATATTTTTTTAATAAATTCTAGAAAATCACCTTCTGTTTGCAATCTCTTCCTGAACCAAAGAGGAAAGAAACAAAGATCATTTACAGTGAATAATTTCCCCAGATCTGTTCGTCTTCTGTTATTAAAAAGGTACAATTTTACCTCTTTTATTTGCACATCCTTTGAAATGTCTAGCTTGTCCGGTTAACAAGCTCTGACCAATTAATAACTAGCGAAGAGTAGCCAAGCAGCCTTTGCACTGGGATTAACACCTAGTTCAGTGTTCTCAAACTTTTTCACGGACCACTTGAAAATTGCTGAGGGTCTCGGCAGACCACTTAATGATCTTTCCAAATATTGTTTGTACCGTTAGCTAACTATTGTAAAGCGCTTTGGATAAAAATGCTATATATAAAAAAAACCCTTCATAATTAACTTTTTTTGTTCTACAAATAAAAACACACTACTCATATTTTAATATCAGAAGTCTTACCTTTCTAATGCACCTTCTCCCCCACCGCAACAGCCCCAAGCTGAGGCAGGGAGGAAGGGGGGGGTGTCTCTCCCACACCAAAGAGATGAGACTGGGAAGGAGGGCTGTCTCCCTCAGGCAGCCGCAACCTTGGAGCTGGGGAAAGTCGCCTCTTTCTCTGGCCGCTGCAGCCCTGCAGGTCCCAAATTTCCCCCACCCCTTCTTCTCACGCCACTGCCCCCTCCCACTTATCCCCTATCCTCCCAAGGCCACCACCTCACATGTGCATCTTCTCCAGGGTCCAGGCTACTAATTAGTGGAGCCACGCCTGCGCGGCTCCACTAATTAGGTGGGTGGCGCTTTGTCTTGTGTGTGGCTGCCCAGGTGCGCACCTTAAAGGGGACTCTCTGTGAACCACCTGAATAGAGCTCGCAGACCACTGGTGGTCCATGGATCACAGTTTGAGAACCACTGACCTAGTTTATTAAGTTCTCTCACAACTGTCTTGGACAATCTGGGTCAGATATAATTAGTCCCTGATCCAGAGCACACAGTCCATTACAAGTGGTGGCAGACTGCATGTGGACGTGTCCAGTGTGAATTATACCTAGTTTATATAAACCTTGTTGGTTTTAATATTTACAGAAATATCAGATAGGGATGCTGTGAAACATTTATATCTATTGGGCTACATGCAAAAGGCTTTCTCAAGCTGCTTGGTAACAAAACTTTCTCAAGAGCCAATGAAGACAAGCAACCAGGCTGTTGAGACATCATGTGAATTTCTTAATCCAGCATTCTGGCCTGTGTCCTCTACAATGCAACAGTTGCAGAATTAGCCATAAAATCAACCCCCTGGTTCCCTATGCTCTAAAATCCAAGTACTTGTTGTTAAATTAAATATTTCTTATATATTATTATACCCTTAGTGTTGCAAAGAAAAATTGTTAAAAGATTAATCCAGTGTAGCCAATGTACAGTTGCCGATGGGGGTTAAGCAGAAAGCCTGAAACAACGTTTGCGAGGTGTGAACTATCCCGTTCAATGCAATGTGTTAACCCTGAAACCTATGATGACAATCCAAATGTTCACATCGTTTCTCTGTTAAACATTTTAGCAGAAACATCCAGGGAATGTGCTTATGCCACAATCCCAAACTGCCTGCTGACTCAGGATCATTGGGTTCAGGCAAAGGGGCTGTTTAATTGCAGTGTAGACATTCAGACCTGCTCTGAAGCTTGGGGTCTGAGACCCTGCTGGGGCAGGGGGGAGGGGGGGCAAGGGTCCCAGATGCCAGGCTATAGCCCAAGCCCAAATATTCAAACTGCAATTAAACAGCCCCTTAGCCCAAGCCCTACTCAGGTGGCACAGGCAAGCAGTGGGTGTCTAATTGCAGTATAGACATATTTGAAAGCAAGCGAGATTTAGGGTAAGCCCATTACTTCTTGTCCTACATGCAGTAGCATGGAGAACAATTGACTATAGTCCTCTTTCCAACAGCCCTTAACAGAGTTGAAGACTGTTATTGGGTCCCCTCTCAGTTTTCTTCTCTGAAGACTAGTTTTTTTAAAACCCTTCCTCAGAGGTCAGATTTCATAAACCTTTTATCATTTGTGTTGCTCTCCTCTGCAGTCACTCTAATTTGTCCACATTTTTCCTAAAGTGTGGCACCCAGAATTGGATACAGTACTTCAGCTGAGGCCTCATCAGTGCTGTGTAAAGCAGGACAATTACCTCCTGTGCTTTACATTTGACCCACCTATTAACACCCCCAAAATGACAGTATCTTTTTTTGCAGCTGCATCACATTGTTGAATCATATTCAATTTGTGATCCACTATAACCTCCAGATCCTTTTCAGCAGTACTACCACTTAGACAGTTATGCCCCATTTTGTAGCTGTGTGTTTGATTTTTCCTTCCTAAGTGAAGTACTTTGCACTTTTCTTTATTGAATTTCATCTGGAGAATTAGTTCATCAACAAGTTTTCAAGGTCCTTCTGAATTCTGATCCTGTCCTCCATAATGCTTGGAACCGCTCCCAGCTTGGTGTCATCTGTAAATTTTATAAGCATATTCTCTATCTCTACTTCATCCAAGTCATTAATGAAAATATTGATTAGTACCAAATGGAGAACTGACTACTACAAGACTCCACTAAATATGACCTCCTACTTTGACAGTGAACCCTTTATAACTACTCTTCGAGTATGGTCTTTCAATCAGTTGTGCACCCATCCTCTAGTAATTTCACCTAGACTGCATTCCCCTAGTTTGCATATGAGAAGGTCATGTGGGACTGTTTCAAAAGTCTTACTAAAAATCCAGTAGACGTGATATAGCTCGTTTCCCTCTTCCACTAGACCAATAACCCCGTCGAAGAAGGAAATTAGGTTGATTTTGCATGATTTGTTCTTGAGAAATCCATGCTGGCTCTTCCTTATAACCCAAATATCTTCTAGATGCTTACAAATTGATTGTTTAATCATTTATTCCAATATCTTTTGAAGTATTCAAGTTAGGCTGACTAGTCTATAAATTCCTGGGTTCTTCTTTGTTCCCCTTGTCAGAGATAAGTACTATGTTTGCCCTTCTTCGGTGCTCTGGGTTCTCTCCCATCCTCTATAAGTTCTTGAAGATAATTGCAAACTGTTCCACCAAGGTAACTGCCAAAAATCTTCTCTTTTCTCCTCACAATTTCTACAGCATAATGGAGTTGGGAGTCATCAGTAAATTAAAAAAAACCCTCCACTTTTTAATTTAAATGAAGTTGTTGCAGAATTTCTAGTCTGTCACCAGAGTGCCTTGGAAACCAGAGTGTCTTGCTGAAGAATTTAGGTCCCACTTTAACAGATAAAAGTATCTTGCATTAGATCAAAAGTATTCTTTGGAAATGGAGGGGAATTTATGTATTACCCCCATTTAAACATGAACATAAAAAAGGACATGAGCATTTAGCAAAAAGTGACATACATAATGGAAAAAATCACAGTTTGATATGAGAGCTAATCTAAGCAAGTCAGTTGTGGGATATGAAGAAATAAATTGTATTACTGTGAATTGCCTAAGAGGTATCACCCCTTGCGTTCATCTCCATAATAAGTAAAGACTCTCTACAAGACTTCTCCCAGCAAAGAGCCCCTGCCAAACAGATGGCTCTGAACTAGCATGTTGAAAGAGTCTTGTCTATGGACACAGAGGGCTTGATCCAAAACACATTGAAATCTATGGAAAGATTCCATTGGACTTTGGATCTGACCCATAGAGTCGGAGAGCAGAGAATCACTAAAAAGCTTTGCTATGATGAATGGTGTTAAATAAGGATATTGTTCAAAAGAATTAAAGATGCTGGACCTGATTAGGCTATCTGTCGAAGGTCTGCTCTTGTAAACCCTTATGCCTGTGAACATCTTTATTCATATGTGCAGTTTCACTAGCTATTTGTACATAAACGTCTGCAGGACTGGGCCCTGAGAGAGACATTACCAATGAATTAGATCATTCATAAAAAGATTTTAAATGCCTGTGCTTTTATAGAGAACCAAGCTTCTAATTGGTTTAGTCGTAGCGCACATCACCCAGTCTGAATGCAGTGAGTCTATCGGGCTATAGTAAGCAACTGTCATTCTCTGGCTTTAACCTTCATTGGATGAAACTATTCAATCTACATCAATTATTTGGCACAACAGCAATAAAGGTAGTATAATAGAACACTGGCACAGTAATATTCTACCCCATTATCATTTAAATGAAGTTATCCAGGTTAGCAACCCAACACTCCCTTTGCTATTGTTCTAACCTATATTACTTTACGTTTTGTCAGTATGTTCTTAAAGCAATATCCAGCTCCTTCCATAGCAGCATCCCTGGTGACTCAGTTTCATAATGTTATCATTGCATTTCATACCTATGCAGTTTCGAAGGTGTAGAATTCAAGTTAATTCTGTCTCCTCCTGGGGAGTAAATATTAGAACTAAAGAATCCTTGGTGTGACTCCTGCATCTGCTCCATTTCACAGTGTTTATCAGCAGTTCATCTGCTCACCCTTATGGACGGTCTCCTTTTTTATACGGAATTACTCAATGTTGGAGATCCATGCACTGGCACATTCCATACACTCTAGTTGGGGATGAAATAATTAGACATGTGCACCAAATTTATGCTTTTGGAGCCCTGAGTGAATGGCCTCCAATAGTTTCAATTTTAGTACACTAATTTATGATAAGGATGTTGGAGGACTGAAAATGTCAATTTTGAGGGGTAATTGGGCAGTGTTTATAAACTCTATTATTTTAAAGCAAAAACAGGTTAACATAACTGTGTTACCAAAGCAGGGCTAGTTGCCACTTTGACCATTTATATATCATACCTGTCCGACACCCTTTATCTGTTTGTCTGTCTTTGACCTGAGGGCACCTCAGAGCAGAATACCACTATCTTCTTTTCACTTTGGAAAATCCTACCTTACTATAAAGGTTTCTGGGAAAATGAATATTAACCTGGTTCTACTGAGGAAAGAAAATTAATTCTTCCATAACCTCTGCAGCACAATTTGACCTCCGTTGCTCAAATGCTGCCTTGGAGAAGAATTTGCCTCATTTTTACTGATGATATTTGTGAATGTTAAGATGGTTTTAGTGTATGAATCTGTTTACCTATTGGCCTTCTTGTTACTCAGCCAATTAAATGTTTTTCTGCTCTCTCCCACTCTTGATTCCCCTCACTCAGTCTGAAACCACCAGTCACATATAACCAGTCCCAAATTACACCAAAACTTGTAAAGTGCCCACAAGATAATTAACTTGGAACACCAGTGAAAATAATTTTTCTTAAAGCTTTAGCTGGATGGTCTGAAGATGAAAGAACAGAGTTCTGTCTTCTAATTCTCCTACAGCCAGCAAATACACTGCCCAAGAACAGATCTTATATTTTCTAATTCTTACCTTGGCCAAGTACAGTGTCGAATGGGTTATCCTCATGATAACCTCTAGCAGAATTTCTGACTCTAATGTTTGCTCCTCAAGTCCCCTCCTAAAAGAGATTTAAACTAATGAAAGTCAACAGGGTTAGAAATTATTATTATTATTATTATTATTATTAGAATTGTGGAAATGCCTATGAGCCCTGGTCATGGACCTGCACCCCACTGTGCCAGGCACTGTACAAACACAGAACTAAAAGATGGCCCCTACTCCAAAGATTTTACTGCTTCTTCCACATTTCCCTGCTTTACACAATGTCATGGAGCTTTGAGGGGGTAGGGCTGCTTTTATAATCTACTTTTTAGCTGTGCACCATCACAGTGAAAGAGAAAAGTGATGGAAAGGGTCAATGTGTTCCTCAAATCATAGGTGGCATCTCATACTGTGTTCATATTTCTGGCATTTGGACCTTGATCCAACTCATGTAGTTCAATGGGAAACCTGCTGGATCACACCCATGGTCTCACATTGTTTGATCTTGGTGTCAGATGTTACTCATGTAACAATATTGTTGTCTGGACTGAAAGCTCTTCAGGGCAGAGATTGTGTCTAATGATGTATTTGTACAGTGTCTAGCAATTGGGGCCCTGATCTTGGTTTGGGCCTCTAAGTACTACAACAACATCATCATCATCAACATTCAGAGTTCATCATCTTTCTTTGATATCAGACTTATTCAAGAAAAGGGCATTTTTTATTCTGACACTAAAAATTTTAGATTTCTTACCCCACAAAAAATGATTGACTATTCAACCCATGGATGAAAAGAATTAAATATGCACAATGCTTTGACTAGATACATGCACCATCTATGGATTATGCAGTATGTTAATTCCTTTCCAAAGAAGTTCAGTAGATGCTCTCACAGTCTATATACCTGGAAACACTTTGTTACACCGATTGTAACAGTTTCAGTTAGGTCTTGAAAAATTGTAAAACAAATCAACATTAATAGCAGCTTGTCTTATCAAACTGCCAGCCTGAGGACTCAAATCAGAATTAAACAGTCTATTATTCTCCGGCTAACTTTACAAATTAGGAATGCAGCAAAATGGAGGAAAACTTGTGATTTTTTTCCCCTAATCTGGTCTCTATTTTGTCTTTAAAATAAACCAGTTCTTCATGCTAATTTGTCATTGTATGTTTTGAAAATGCTTTAGAGTCAAGAAAGCCAAACACTGCTGCAAAATATGAAGGCATTGTTTTGTAGAAGTAAACTCTACATCAAGTTCTGTACAGATTTAGATGAAATGGGCCTGATTCCATGTTAGTTTCTAGGCTTGTAGTGGTATAATTGAAAGAACTCATTCATTAAATAACAGGAAGCCTGTTACGCAACTGCATCTTGTTTCAGGTCTCAAATAACTGAATGCTTGACAAAGACAGGAAACTTCATGTTTTGGAGATTGATATAATGACCCAAATTCGAGGTGGGGAGGTAAGAGATTTCATAAATAGATCTGAGAGCAGGATGCTTTCCCAATATGCCCAACTGTCAAAATCCACACATTATATATTGTCCAAATTCACACCCTTCCAGCTGTTTGGCTTTATGAACAGAGAAAACAATAATATAAAGTTCAGCTCAAATGATCTCTTTAGGCTTGGCCGCTCCTAGAGCTCTTCCCTCAGGACTGCTCAGCTCCCAACCAAGATAATCACTGAAGAGCCACTCTCACCTTTCTTATTTCTGGGCAAGAAAACAAGCAACCAGCATTAATGAATCAATAGAACCTACACTTTCTCTGCTCGATCAGCATCTGCTGACAAGATCATCCTGCAAAAACATTTGTTTTTTTGCAGTACTTTTTTTAAGTAGGGGGTCTATAATAAATAACTAACAATTCTTGAAACATATACAAACTACTATCAATCATTACAACACTCTTCGTATAAACTGCAGGCAGGTTAGTGGCTATGCTGATTAGGTATTTTGAGCATCATTGTAACAAGGAATATACAAAAATCATGAAATATGATATACAGTGCATGAAAATATTGACTCACAGAGCATTAGTAACCAATGTCTAATCTAGCTAAAGAATAAGCAGCTGTATTGCTTTAACACTGAGCATTTTTAAAGTCAGCATTTAGTCTGTTGCCTGAAAAGACTTGGAGCCAGTCCTTGTCCAACAGAATGGTAAAGCTTTTCAAATTTAAATTAAAAGGGGAGGGAGCCACCAGAACCTAGAAATGTTTTTCAAGTATAATTTAATGCAACAAAAAACCCAGAAATCAGAAATAAAGGTTCTTTTCAAAGATTCACCTGTCATATCTACCATTGATTTTCAAAAGCAGTTTGCTAACCAGCCAGTGTTTTCTGATCATGTTCTCTATGCTCACAATGAGATCATGACAGATACCCAAATTAATTTTTTTATCCAGCAGAAACCACCACACACTCACCCCCAAATTGCTAATACTAATGCCATCTTGCTGGTGGTAGCCAGATGCTCTTATCTGATGATAGTTGACAGGCAATAGAAGAGCCCACATCATTAAAATCAGAGCTGACTATTGGCTTGGAGAAACTGACTTTTGTTTCAATTACAGTACTACTAAAAATACATGAAAAGTGAGAAGAGGAAAAGTGGTCTGCCTGTCACATAGCAGACAGTTCATTATGGGATACAAGATTGATAGCACCTGCTAAACTTTCTGAAAAGGTGTCATTTTAATTTAAGCTATTACAAATGTACTTTTTAAAAATAATTTCTAGCAAATAAATACTTACTTTTTCCTCCCTTTTGCTGAGAACTGTCCTCACTGTTTATTATAATCAAGATTCCACCGCCTTCTATATTAGTTGGTTCCTGGTTTGGATAATGAGCATATTGATGGCTTTTGTTGACTCTGCAGTGAATCACTGGGTTTTAGAGTTCTAAAAGAAACAGCTGGTAGTTATTCCACAGCAGGGAATTCATCTATGATATCCACAGCATCACATCCCTCTAGCAAGCACAAACTCCAAACAAACAGTATATCAAAGACTTTAGGGAGGCTGAAGATAATTTGTGCTGCTTCAAATTCTCAATGATAAGTCTCTGGCAATTATTTTTGTATAGAAGAATAAAAGTTTTATAGTAATTAGGTTGTACTAATAGGCTGAAAAGTATGAGTGGAGAGAAAACAGAATAAGGTAGCCTCCTGACTGTCTCTCTCCACACACACACACACACCTTTTCTCCACAAGGGCTACAATTTGTAGGGTCTCCCCAAGCCCTGAAGCTTTTAATGTTTAATTTTGTACTGGCATTTTAGCTTCCTGTAGGAGGTTCAGTATGTGATAGGAATTTCAGCAGTGAAAATTGCCAAAACAAAAAAAAACAAAAAAACCCCCACCCAACAGTGCTATTATTGTCTAACAAACAAGATGCCCCATCACCCAGATAGCTCCTCTGAATGATATGAATGTCCCACAAGAGTCCAATTCAGAATAATTTCTAGATGATATTTGTATTTCCCCATCAATGAAATTTTAAAAATAAATCTTGATTTTTCTTCTTTTTAAGCAAGACACATTTAATTTAATGTAATTAAAAATCACTCTGCAGCCAAGAGATTTTAGCAGCAAAGACTTCCTTGGTGAGGTTAGTAAAATAGTGACACGCAAAACCAAGTTAAGAAACATGGTAATTAATGGTCTAAAGATCAGAACAAGAACCAGTCACACAAGTACTCAGTGCTACCTCAATGTCCTGGCCTACCATGTCCAATGTCCCATCTCCTGCCAAGACAATCCCTAATGCTTCAGAGAAAGATGTACTTGTGGCACCTTAGAGACTAACAAATTTGAGCATAAGCTTTCGTGAGCTACAGCATCCGATGCATCTGATGAAGTGAGCTGTAGCTCACGAAAGCTTATGCTCAAATAAATTTGTTAGTCTCTAAGGTGCCACAAGTACTCCTTTTCTTTTTGCAAATACAGACTAACACGGCTGCTACTCTGAAACCTGTCAGAGGAAGATGATTATCCCATACCCCATATGGTGCAGGGAGCGAAAATCCCTTCCTGATCCTTGCAGGCGGCTGGCTGAAACCCTGAAGCATGAACTGTTAGGAATATAAGACAAACTGGAAGTGAGTCCCTCAGCTGTTGAGCCCTGCCTCCTACCATCACAGCAATCCTGTCAGACAATCACACTCCTAAATTTGTCGAGCTCTCTCTTAAGACTAATTAAGTTGTTTGCCCCCACAACTCCTATTGGGGGGTTGCTCCAAAACCTGACTCCTGCAATGGTTAGAAACCTTCTTCTAATTTCCAGCTTCAGTTTGTTCATGGCCAGCTTATACCCATTTGTTTTTATGCCAACATTTCCCTTTAATCTAAATTGCTCTTCACCTTGCCTGGTAAGTAAATGATCCAAGTATGTTTTGTTAGGCAGCACTCATCATTTTGATACTGTTTGGTCATTTACCAGCTAACTTGCTTTATTTGGCCTCCCAGACATGAGTGGGAATTGTGGCTCTTATACCTATGCCCATGGAATCTCAGATATTAAGGAGTCCATAGCTAAGTGAGTCCTAGACACAGGCTTAAGCACATCCAGATGGGCCAGATACAGAAATCCCAGCATTCGGGGATGGGGAGTTTTTTGCCTACAAGGCTTTGTTTCAGAATCATCTCTCATTATTTGTACTATAGCAGGACATGTCCAAAACACTTCCTTCTTTTGTCTTCGTCACTAAAACAACACATTGGTTTGTGATGTAACAATGTTGTTGCTGTTGTATTTGTAAGAAGAGGGTTGCCCTGAGACACCTTTTGCTTCATGTCATGCTGGTCTAACAATGCTTGCAAACTCCACGTCAGTTCTAACTGAAGATAGTGAGCCTCAAAAGAAGATATAGGCTTGACCTGAAACATGACTCCATCTCCCCTGGCCCACCCATATTGACCAGTATTGTTAGCCATTTCCAAGAAGCAAGCTGCACTCCTTCAAAGGCTGCAGTAACTTACCTCCCTGCAGGAGCAAGAAGGGGGCATGGAAGGAGTGCAAGCGCAAAATCAGAAGCTGTGGCCAACTTCAGTTAAAAAAAAAACAAAAAACCCTGAGCACTCCAAATTTTCAAAATCTTCCCCACGATACCAACCATCAATAAATAGCGAGATGAATTCTCAAGTTTATATGTGCAGAAGCTAGAAAAAAAGTCTAGAATGTTACACACAACTCAGGGTATGTCTACACAGGGTTGAAAGACCTGTGACATGGCCTGGCTGGTCTGGATCAGCTGACTCTGGTTCATGGGGCTCAGGCTGTGGGGCTTTAAAAAAAATATATATCACTGTGTAGACATTTAGGCTCCAATTGAAGCCTGAGCTCTGGACCTTCCCCCCCTCCCCCACGCAGGTGAAAGGTTTTTCTCAGCAAGTTTTCAGCCCCGGAGCCCAAGCCCCACAAGCCTGAGTCAGATGACCCTGGCCAGCTGTGGATTTTTTATCCCTGTGTAGATATACCCTGAGAGGTTCAGCTAACTCTAAATGTATAACACACAAGTGGGAGAGGATTCCAAACCGCAGTATGACTTGATCACTGCTTTATAACTACACATCAAATTAGCAGAACTGGATGGTGCGAAGTTTTGTGCTACAGTAGATCAAGCCAAGCTCTGACATGAACATTTAATGTCTGATGGGTTTGATTTTGTATGCTTTCGGCATTACTTTGTTATTTGTATTTGATGGACTCTATACATGTTTCACAGAAGAATGGGACATTTCTCAGAGAAAGAAAAAATGTGGTCTCACATAACATAATCTAAACTCTGACATGGCTTTCAGCACACAGGGATTATACACTGTCTTGTTCAGTACTTTGGAAGATTACAGGCATTTTAGCTCTCTGGCATATCTCTAACCTGCTAAGTGCTCTCTTGGAATATATTCATTTTCTGAAGTCCCACTTCTTGAAGGGTGTGATGCAATTCTCATTGAGGTTTTTCCATTGATTTCAAAGCTAGCTGGACTGGGTTTATGTGTAGGAGTTAGAGGGATAATGTCCCCATGCTAGATAGTGCCTCTCAATTGCCATTATGACACTTGGAAATTCGTATAGTTTCAAAGGTGATATAAAATCATGGCAACACCTATGAGCTTGGTGTGCAATAAGCAACTGGCATATCTGATAGGAATTGAGTTCTTCTCCGTTAGCCTGCCTGTAGTTTAAATAACCTGCACATGAAGAAATATCCCTGCAATTTTTACATATTCTTTTAGTGTAGTGACCACACACATACACACACACCCAACAGGGTTGTTTTTTTAATTTATTTATTTAATCTTTGGGCTCTTCTGACTGTAGCATAGCACCTTTTGACAAAGAGGTATCTACAGGAACAAAGGAGAAATTATGCAGGCTTGAAGAAAACTGCCTTGTATGCGGACACTTAACTGCAACTGAAAACCACTATTGGGAGCTTTGAATAGAGAACTATAGGCAATACCCCAGGAGAAAAGCATTCTTCAACAAATTACACCACAGCAGCAAATTTACAACAAAGTTATAACATGGTCCTTTGTCATACATCAGCAGAGCTCAGAATAGAAGGATAACATTTGGGATTTTGTTCTGATTTCCCACACTGACAATGTCTGGAGGTACAGCGTAATAACTTTGAATCTACTCATCCATTCCCAGCTTACGGCTATTCTCCTACAATGCTGTTTTTATAGTGACACTAAAGGCTCCATGTACTAGCAGTTTGCACTAGTGTTGACATTTTATTGTCAAGTCAAAAATGCTGATGCACAAAATTACTGTAAATTTAGCACTTGTTAAATTGACACAGCCCTTTCTGCAACAGCTCCAGTGCTCTAGACTGGGGAAATTGAAAGATGTAAATCAATCAGACCTGGCACATATTAAGCACCCATCTGACTGCAGCAGTGATTAACTATATCCCCAGCATATGGGTTTGCATCATCCATTTCTAGAATGAGTCATAGAACTCCATGCTATAACTGTTCCATATGAAGCAGATGTACGATTAGGACCTCAGTGTGCAAGTTTACTCCTTTTCCCTTTTAAAGGGAAAGCTCCTATTTATCATGGGCCAGATTATGAATACATTACTCACATTAGTAGTTCATTTGACTTCAATGGGATTACCTGGGTGAGTGAAGCTGGTATGAGGGGTTCACAATCTGATCCTTTGAAAGGTATTCTGATCCAATTGCACTGAAGGGGTTGTCAGCTAAGATCAGGGAAGCAGAGAATGTTTTCACCTAAAACAAGCAGACAGTTTCCTGAAAGATTATTTTGTTGTCTCATGGGTCAGATTATCAATGTGCCCATTCCCTTCATAGATCTAAAAGTTATGTAGAAATGTGTTAACTATAGTAAGTAGAATAGATTATAAAAAGGGGGGAGGGGCATTTTCATTATTTTGGTTTGGTTTGTTTTTTTACATATGGAAACAATTCCCCCTTTTTGAAATTCAATTTTTTTTTAAAAATGCTACAAGTTCCAAAGTAGGTTACAGAGTCAGGGGAGGGGCCTGCAAAAAAAGATTCATTATACATTTTCCACACACACACCCTTTTCTCCCCCCTTCAAAAATTTTGAAATATTTTAACTAGCTGTAAAAGTGATAAAGAATTATGAAGGGGGAAACAGACAAAAGCGCAACAGAATAGATTGAATTAAATAGGTAAGATACCAAGTGCCTCTAAGGCACTAATAATGAAGCAGCAAAAAGCTAATCAAAAATAGCCCAGCAAAGAAACAAGAAAAGCCTGATTTCTTTAAAGCTAGGTTAATACTACCAGAGACAGAGATATAGGAGTAAACTTTAGAAAAACAGACATAGAAACCAGAAGAAAAAAAAAAGAAGTAGTACAAGAAAATGTGTCAACAGCTAAACAACTAATATTCTCCATGTCCATTTTAGAGGAAAGAATTAAAAATTTATGTGGCAAGGTTAATAACTTCGTTGCTGACCAAATGAGATCAGATGAGAACACCCGATAGTTGCTGGGGGGTGGGAGAGGAGAAGGTTAGGGAACAACAGAATTACATACCAAAATAATACACTAGTTTTTCATCTAATCTTGGAAACATGTCTGAAACAACTTGACAATTATCTGCTGTCAAAAACATCAGAATTACGGGAGGGGTCTCTGCAGGCAAAGAATCACTTGACTCTGTTCAGTTTGCTGAGAGTTTCTGCCTACACTGCTGGAGTCAAAAAATAAATGTATTTAAGTGGAGAAGGGCTACAGGTTCTCCTCAAGGCATAAGATGCTGATTAGATACTTCAGTGAAGAGAAGTCTAGAAGTACCTGAGCTAAATTAGATGAGATAAAATACATAAAAGTAACAATGGCACATCAATATTATTTTTATCTGTTACAAGATAAGGAAATTAACAAATATTAAAGATCTGTTTCTTGGAGGTAGAAAAATTCTAGCCTTTCCTGACCTTTACCCATACACAAAGATCAGAAAACAGAGGGTAAAGACACTCCTTTGCAATTTCCAGCCAAACAGCATGTGCAACACAAATGGAAAATGTTCAACTTCTTTGTTATCAAATCAGCACTCTCATCTGCTTAATAAACTCCAGGAAAAGCATACAAAGATTTAGAAAGACATGAACCAAGACTGAGCACCATGGTAAAATACTGGCTTTTCTTCATTTATTTTACTGCCTGTTTCTCTGCTGTGTTCTCAGTGTTTGTTTGTTTTAAATGTAGGTATAATCACTTAGGGTAGACTGTGATTTGGACTACGGAGGGGGTGAGGGGAGAGAACAATCCCCTATGCTCCAGTGCAGGCTATGGAACCCTTGAATTTGGAGCTGAGAATGGGCGACCAAGGATGGATCACTTGGTGATTACCTGTTCTGTTCATTCCCTCTTGGGCCCCTGGCATTGGCCAATGTCAGAGGACAGGATACTGGGCTGGATGGACCTTTGGTCTGACCCACGATGGCCGTTCTTATTTTATGTTCTTAAGTGTAACCCACTGCTAAGTGGCAAAGAGTCCTGTGGCACCTTATAGACTAACAGATGTATAGGAGCATAAGCTTTCGTGGGTGAATACCCACTTCGTCGGGTGCATGTAGTGGAAATTTCCAGAGGCAGGTATAAATTCGCAAGCAAGAATCAGGCTAGGGATAATGAAATTAGTTCAATCAGAGAGGATGAAGCCCTCTTCTAGCAGTTGAGGTGTGAACACCCAGGGAGGAGAAACTGCTTTTGTAGTTGACTAGCCATTCACCGTCTTTGTTTGATCCTGAGCTGATGGTGTCAAATTTGCAAATGAACTGTGAATGGCTAGCCAACTACAGGTTTCAGAGTAGCAGCCTTGTTAGTCTGTATTCGCAAAAAGAAAAGGAGTACTTGTGGCACCTTAGAGACTAACAAATTTATTAGAGCATAAGCTTTCGTGAGCTACAGCTCACTTCATCGGATGCATTTGGTGGAAAAAACAGAGGAGAGATTTATATACACACACACAGAGAACATGAAACAATGGGTTTATCATACACACTGTAAGGAGAGTGATCACTTAAGATAAGCCATCACCAACAGCAGGGGGGGGAAGGAGGAAAACCTTTCATGGTGACAAGCAGGTAGGCTAATTCCAGCAGTTAACAAGAATATAGCTCACGAAAGCTTATGCTCTAATAAATTTGTTAGTCTCCAAGGTGCCACAAGTACTCCTTTTCTATTTCCCCATGGTATTTCTCCCTCCCACCCCACCCCCCACTGTTCCTCTGATATTCTTGTTAACTGCTGGAATTAGCCTACCTGCTTGTCACCATGAAAGGTTTTCCTCCTTCCCCCCCCTGCTGTTGGTGATGGCTTATCTTAAGTGATCACTCTCCTTACAGTGTGTATGATAAACCCATTGTTTCATGTTCTCTCTGTGTGTGTATATAAATCTCTCCTCTGTTTTTTCCACCAAATGCATCCGATGAAGTGAGCTGTAGCTCACGAAAGCTTATGCTCTAATAAATTTGTTAGTCTCTAAGGTGCCACAAGTACTCCTTTTCTTTTAGCCAACTACAAAAGCAGTTTCTCCTCCCTTGATGTTCAGACCTCAACTTCTAGAAGAGGGGCTCATCCTCCCTGATTGAACTAACCTCGTTATCCCAGCCTGATTCTTGCTTGCATATTTAAACCTGCCTCCGGAAGTTTCCACTACATGCACCCGACGAAGTGGGTATTCACCCACGAAAGCTTATGCTCCAATACATCTGTTAGTCTATAAGGTGCCACAGAACTCTTTGCCACTTTTACAGATCTAGACTAACATGGCTACCCCTCTGATACTTGATACCACTGCTAAGTGTTCATTACAAGTCCCCCTCTCTGCCCAATCCACAGAGCATATGAGACTAATACAGCCTCAACCTAAAAATCTTTGCTTTTTAGTTCAAAGCAACAGCGTTCATGCTTTGATCTCTAGAATTCCCTAGTTCAATCTTTCACGCGATAGCTGCCACATAAACAGGTACTGTGCACCCCACTCTATTTTCTCCCATATCAGGTGGATGGCAAGTGGGTGGGGAATGAGAAGAGCCTTTTGTCCACCCCCTACTACTTAGAATCATAGAATCATAGAATATCAGGGTTGGAAGGGACCCCAGAAGGTCATCTAGTCCAACCCCCTGCTCAAAGCAGGACCAAGTCCCAGTTAAATCATCCCAGCTAGGGCTTTGTCAAGCCTGACCTTAAAAACCTCTAAGGAAGGAGATTCTACCACCTCCCTAGGTAACGCATTCCAGTGTTTCACCACCCTCTTAGTGAAAAAGTTTTTCCTAATATCCAATCTAAACCTTCCCCATTGCAACTTGAGACCATTACTCCTCGTTCTGTCATCTGCTACCATTGAGAACAGTCTAGAGCCATCCTCTTTGAAACCCCCTTTCAGGTAGTTGAAAGCAGCTATCAAATCCCCCTCATTCTTCTCTTCTGCAGACTAAACAATCCCAGCTCCCTCAGCCTCTCCTCATAAGTCATGTGCTCTAGACCCCTAATCATTTTCGTTGCCCTTCGTTGTACTCTTTCCAATTTATCCACATCCTTCCTGTAGTGTGGGGCCCAAAACTGGACACAGTACTCCAGATGAGGCCTCACCAGTGTCGAATAGAGGGGAACGATCACGTCCCTCGATCTGCTCGCTATGCCCCTACTTATACAACCCAAAATGCCATTGGCCTTCTTGGCAACAAGGGCACACTGCTGACTCATATCCAGCTTCTCGTCCACTGTCACCCCTAGGTCCTTTTCCGCAGAACTGCTGCCGAGCCATTCGGTCCCTAGTCTGTAGCGGTGCATTGGATTCTTCCATCCTAAGTGCAGGACCCTGCATTTATCCTTATTGAACCTCATTAGATTTCTTTTGGCCCAATCCTCCAATTTGTCTAGGTCCTTCTGTATCCTATCCCTCCCCTCCAGCGTATCTACCACTCCTCCCAGTTTGGTATCATCCGCAAATTTGCTGAGAGTGCAATCCACACCATCCTCCAGATCATTTATGAAGATATTGAACAAAACGGGCCCCAGGACCGACCCCTGGGGCACTCCACTTGACACCGGCTGCCAACTAGACATGGAGCCATTGATCACTACCCGTTGAGCCCGACAATCTAGCCAGCTTTCTACCCACCTTATAGTGCATTCATCCAGCCCATACTTCCTTAACTTGCTGACAAGAATGCTGTGGGAGACCGTGTCAAAAGCTTTGCTAAAGTCAAGAAACAATACATCCACTGCTTTCCCTTCATCCACAGAACCAGTAATCTCATCATAAAAGGCGATTAGATTAGTCAGGCATGACCTTCCCTTGGTGAATCCATGCTGACTGTTCCTGATCACTTTCCTCTCCTCTAAGTGCTTCAGGATTGATTCTTTGAGGACCTGCTCCATGATTTTTTCCAGGGACTGAGGTTAGGCTGACCGGCCTGTAGTTCCCAGGATCCTCCTTCTTCCCTTTTTTAAAGATGGGCACTACATTAGCCTTTTTCCAGTCATCCGGGACTTCCCCCGTTCGCCACGAGTTTTCAAAGATAATGGCCAAGGGCTCTGCAATCACAGCCGCCAATTCCTTCAGCACTCTCGGATGCAATTCGTCCGGCCCCATGGACTTGTGCACGTCCAGCTTTTCTAAATAGTCCCTAACCACCTCTATCTCTACAGAGGGCTGGCCATCTCTTCCCCATTTTGTGTTGCCCAGCACAGCAGTCTGGGAGCTGACCTTGTTAGTGAAAACAGAGGCAAAAAAAGCATTGAGTACATTAGCTTTTTCCACATCCTCTGTCACTAGCTTGCCTCCCTCATTCAGTAAGGGGCCCACACTTTCCTTGGCTTTCTTCTTGTTGCCAACATACCTGAAGAAACCCTTCTTGTTACTCTTGACATCTCTTGCTAGCTGCAGCTCCAGGTGCGATTTGGCCCTCCTGATATCTTTCCTACATGCCCGAGCAATATTTTTATACTCTTCCCTGGTCATATGTCCAAGCTTCCACTTCTTGTAAGCTTCTTTTTTATGTTTAAGATCCGCTAGGATTTCACCATTAAGCCAAGCTGGTCGCCTGCCATATTTACTATTCTTTCGAGTCATCGGGATGGTTTGTCCCTGTAACCTCAACAGGGATTCCTTGAAATACAGCCAGCTCTCCTGGACTCCCTTCCCTTTCATGTTAGTCCCCCAGGGGATCCTGGCCATCTGTTCCCTGAGGGAGTCAAAGTCTGCTTTCCTGAAGTCCAGGGTCCGTATCCTGCTGCTTACCTTTCTTCCCTGCGTCAGGATCCTGAACTCAACCAACTCATGGTCACTGCCTCCCAGATTCCCATCCACTTTTGCTTCCCCCACTAATTCTACCCGGTTTGTGAGCAGCAGGTCAAGAAAAGCGCTCCCCCTAGTTGGCTCCCCTAGCACTTGCACCAGGAAATTGTCCCCTACGCTTTCCAAAAACTTCCTGGATTGTCTATGCACCGCTGTATTGCTCTCCCAGCAGATATCAGGAAAATTAAAGTCACCCATGAGAATCAGGGCATGCGATCTAGTAGCTTCCGTGAGTTGCCGGAAGAAAGCCTCATCCACCTCATCCCCCTGGTCCGGTGGTCTATAGCAGACTCCCACCATGACATCACTCTTGTTGCACACACTTCTAAACTTAATCCAGAGACACTCAGGTTTTTCCACAGTTTCGTACCGGAGCTCTGAGCAGTCATACTGCTCCCTTACATACAGTGCTACTCCCCCACCTTTTCTGCCCTGCCTGTCCTTCCTGAACAGTTTATAACCATCCATGACTGTACTCCAGTCATGTGAGTTATCCCACCAAGTCTCTGTTATTCCAATCACGTCATAATTCCTTGACATCACCAGGACCTCCAGTTCTCCCTGCTTGTTTCCAAGGCTTTGTGCATTTGTATATAAGCACTTGAGATAACCTGTTGATCGCCCCTCATTCCCAGTATGAGGCAGGAGCCCTCCCCTCACAGACCTTCCTGCCTGTGCTTCCTCCCGGTATCCCGCTTTCCCACTTACCTCAGGGCTTTGGTCTCCTTCCCCCGGTGAACCTAGTTTAAAGCCCTCCTCACTAGGTTAGCCAGCCTGCTGGCAAAGATGTTCTTCCCTCTCTTCGTAAGATGGAGCCCGTCTCTGCCCAGCACTCCTCCTTCATGGAACACCATCCCATGGTCAAAGAATCCAAAGCCTTCTCTCCGACACCACCTGCGTAGCCATTCGTTGACCTCCACGATTCGACGGTCCCTACCCAGGCCTTTTCCTTCCACGGGGAGGATGGACGAGAACACCACTTGCGCCTCCAACTCCTTTATCCTTCTTCCCAGAGCCACGTAGTCCGCAGTGATCCGCTCAAGGTCATTCTTGGCAGTATCATTGGTGCCCACGTGGAGAAGCAGGAAGGGTAGCGATCCGAGGGCTTGATGAGTCTCGGCAGTCTCTCCGTCACATCACGAATCTTAGCCCCTGGCAAGCAGCAGACTTCTCGGTTTTCCCGGTCAGGGCGGCAGATAGATGACTCAGTCCCCCGGAGGAGAGAGTCCCCGACCACCACCACCCGCCTTCTCCTCTTGGGAGTGGTGGTCGTGGAACCCCCAACCTCAGGACATCGCATCTCATGCCTCCCAACCAGCGGAGTCTCCTTCCGCTTTCTCCCCCCAGACATATCATCTGGTCCACTCTCCGCATTGGTACCTGTGGAGAGAACATGAAAGCGGTTAGTTACCTGTGTCTGTGTTACTGGAACCCGGACATTCCGCTTACCTCTTCTGGAGGTCACATGTTGCCAAGCTTCTTCACTGGCCTCTTGGCTCCTCTGTGCAACCTGCTCTACATCTTTAGAGCTTTGTGCCCCTAGAAGGCTATCCTGAGTTTGGTCCAGAAAATCCTCAGTCTCTCGTATACAACGCAGGGTCGTTACCTGTTGCTCCAGACCTTCAATCTTCTCTTCCAATATGGAGACCAGCTTGCACTTCGTACAGACAAAGTCGCTTCTGTCCTGTGGAAGAAAGACAAACATGGCACATCCAGTGCAGGTCACAACAGCTGAATTCCCCCCTTCCATATCACCTACCTACTACGGAGCTTCCTCAGAGACGTTGGCAAGATGTAAGCCTCACTGGGCTCACTCCAGGCGAACTCCCAGGCAAACTCCTGCTGTGAGCTGCTCTGCTGTCCCCGCTGCTCCGCTGGTTCGCTGCCGCTCAGCTGGTTCGCGAGGCTCCGGCTATTTTTAAACAGCCAGGCTTCCCTGACGCAAACACACAGACACCCTAATGCCCGCCCCCTGCAGGCTAGCAGCCAATCAGACACTCACTCAGGCTCCCTCCCAGCAAACACACGCTCGGATACTTCCTCAGCAAGCAAACACACACACTCGGATACTTACCAGTCCCAGGCAAACTCCTGCTGTGAGCTGCTCTGCTGTCCCCGCTGCTCCGCTGGTTCGCTGCCGCTCAGCTGGTTCGCGAGGCTCCGGCTATTTTTAAACAGCCAGGCTTCCCTGACGCAAACACACAGACACCCTAATGCCCGCCCCCTGCAGGCTAGCAGCCAATCAGACACTCACTCAGGCTCCCTCCCAGCAAACACACGCTCGGATACTTCCTCAGCAAGCAAACACACACACTCGGATACTTACCAGTCCCAGGCAAACTCCTGCTGTGAGCTGCTCTGCTGTCCCCGCTGCTCCGCTGGTTCGCTGCCGCTCAGCTGGTTCGCGAGGCTCCGGCTATTTTTAAACAGCCAGGCTTCCCTGACGCAAACACACAGACACCCTAATGCCCGCCCCCTGCAGGCTAGCAGCCAATCAGACACTCACTCAGGCTCCCTCCCAGCAAACACACGCTCGGATACTTCCTCAGCAAGCAAACACACACACTCGGATACTTACCAGTCCCAGGCAAACTCCTGCTGTGAGCTGCTCTGCTGTCCCCGCTGCTCCGCTGGTTCGCTGCCGCTCAGCTGGTTCGCGAGGCTCCGGCTATTTTTAAACAGCCAGGCTTCCCTGACGCAAACACACAGACACCCTAATGCCCGCCCCCTGCAGGCTAGCAGCCAATCAGACACTCACTCAGGCTCCCTCCCAGCAAACACACGCTCGGATACTTCCTCAGCAAGCAAACACACACACTCGGATACTTACCAGTCCCAGGCAAACTCCTGCTGTGAGCTGCTCTGCTGTCCCCGCTGCTCCGCTGGTTCGCTGCCGCTCAGCTGGTTCGCGAGGCTCCGGCTATTTTTAAACAGCCAGGCTTCCCTGACGCAAACACACAGACACCCTAATGCCCGCCCCCTGCAGGCTAGCAGCCAATCAGAAACTCACTCAGGCTCCCTCCCAGCAAACACACGCTCGGATACTTCCTCAGCAAGCAAACACACACACTCGGATACTTACCAGTCCCAGGCAAACTCCTGCTGTGAGCTGCTCTGCTGTCCCCGCTGCTCCGCTGGTTCGCTGCCGCTCAGCTGGTTCGCGAGGCTCCGGCTATTTTTAAACAGCCAGGCTTCCCTGACGCAAACACACAGACACCCTAATGCCCGCCCCCTGCAGGCTAGCAGCCAATCAGACACTCACTCAGGCTCCCTCCCAGCAAACACACGCTCGGATACTTCCTCAGCAAGCAAACACACACACTCGGATACTTACCAGTCCCAGGCAAACTCCTGCTGTGAGCTGCTCTGCTGTCCCCGCTGCTCCGCTGGTTCGCTGCCGCTCAGCTGGTTCGCGAGGCTCCGGCTATTTTTAAACAGCCAGGCTTCCCTGACGCAAACACACAGACACCCTAATGCCCGCCCCCTGCAGGCTAGCAGCCAATCAGACACTCACTCAGGCTCCCTCCCAGCAAACACACGCTCGGATACTTCCTCAGCAAGCAAACACACACACTCGGATACTTACCAGTCCCAGGCAAACTCCTGCTGTGAGCTGCTCTGCTGTCCCCGCTGCTCCGCTGGTTCGCTGCCGCTCAGCTGGTTCGCGAGGCTCCGGCTATTTTTAAACAGCCAGGCTTCCCTGACGCAAACACACAGACACCCTAATGCCCGCCCCCTGCAGGCTAGCAGCCAATCAGACACTCACTCAGGCTCCCTCCCAGCAAACACACGCTCGGATACTTCCTCAGCAAGCAAACACACACACTCGGATACTTACCAGTCCCAGGCAAACTCCTGCTGTGAGCTGCTCTGCTGTCCCCGCTGCTCCGCTGGTTCGCTGCCGCTCAGCTGGTTCGCGAGGCTCCGGCTATTTTTAAACAGCCAGGCTTCCCTGACGCAAACACACAGACACCCTAATGCCCGCCCCCTGCAGGCTAGCAGCCAATCAGACACTCACTCAGGCTCCCTCCCAGCAAACACACGCTCGGATACTTCCTCAGCAAGCAAACACACACACTCGGATACTTACCAGTCCCAGGCAAACTCCTGCTGTGAGCTGCTCTGCTGTCCCCGCTGCTCCGCTGGTTCGCTGCCGCTCAGCTGGTTCGCGAGGCTCCGGCTATTTTTAAACAGCCAGGCTTCCCTGACGCAAACACACAGACACCCTAATGCCCGCCCCCTGCAGGCTAGCAGCCAATCAGACACTCACTCAGGCTCCCTCCCAGCAAACACACGCTCGGATACTTCCTCAGCAAGCAAACACACACACTCGGATACTTACCAGTCCCAGGCAAACTCCTGCTGTGAGCTGCTCTGCTGTCCCCGCTGCTCCGCTGGTTCGCTGCCGCTCAGCTGGTTCGCGAGGCTCCGGCTATTTTTAAACAGCCAGGCTTCCCTGACGCAAACACACAGACACCCTAATGCCCGCCCCCTGCAGGCTAGCAGCCAATCAGACACTCACTCAGGCTCCCTCCCAGCAAACACACGCTCGGATACTTCCTCAGCAAGCAAACACACACACTCGGATACTTACCAGTCCCAGGCAAACTCCTGCTGTGAGCTGCTCTGCTGTCCCCGCTGCTCCGCTGGTTCGCTGCCGCTCAGCTGGTTCGCGAGGCTCCGGCTATTTTTAAACAGCCAGGCTTCCCTGACGCAAACACACAGACACCCTAATGCCCGCCCCCTGCAGGCTAGCAGCCAATCAGACACTCACTCAGGCTCCCTCCCAGCAAACACACGCTCGGATACTTCCTCAGCAAGCAAACACACACACTCGGATACTTACCAGTCCCAGGCAAACTCCTGCTGTGAGCTGCTCTGCTGTCCCCGCTGCTCCGCTGGTTCGCTGCCGCTCAGCTGGTTCGCGAGGCTCCGGCTATTTTTAAACAGCCAGGCTTCCCTGACGCAAACACACAGACACCCTAATGCCCGCCCCCTGCAGGCTAGCAGCCAATCAGACACTCACTCAGGCTCCCTCCCAGCAAACACACGCTCGGATACTTCCTCAGCAAGCAAACACACACACTCGGATACTTACCAGTCCCAGGCAAACTCCTGCTGTGAGCTGCTCTGCTGTCCCCGCTGCTCCGCTGGTTCGCTGCCGCTCAGCTGGTTCGCGAGGCTCCGGCTATTTTTAAACAGCCAGGCTTCCCTGACGCAAACACACAGACACCCTAATGCCCGCCCCCTGCAGGCTAGCAGCCAATCAGACACTCACTCAGGCTCCCTCCCAGCAAACACACGCTCGGATACTTCCTCAGCAAGCAAACACACACACTCGGATACTTACCAGTCCCAGGCAAACTCCTGCTGTGAGCTGCTCTGCTGTCCCCGCTGCTCCGCTGGTTCGCTGCCGCTCAGCTGGTTCGCGAGGCTCCGGCTATTTTTAAACAGCCAGGCTTCCCTGACGCAAACACACAGACACCCTAATGCCCGCCCCCTGCAGGCTAGCAGCCAATCAGACACTCACTCAGGCTCCCTCCCAGCAAACACACGCTCGGATACTTCCTCAGCAAGCAAACACACACACTCGGATACTTACCAGTCCCAGGCAAACTCCTGCTGTGAGCTGCTCTGCTGTCCCCGCTGCTCCGCTGGTTCGCTGCCGCTCAGCTGGTTCGCGAGGCTCCGGCTATTTTTAAACAGCCAGGCTTCCCTGACGCAAACACACAGACACCCTAATGCCCGCCCCCTGCAGGCTAGCAGCCAATCAGACACTCACTCAGGCTCCCTCCCAGCAAACACACGCTCGGATACTTCCTCAGCAAGCAAACACACACACTCGGATACTTACCAGTCCCAGGCAAACTCCTGCTGTGAGCTGCTCTGCTGTCCCCGCTGCTCCGCTGGTTCGCTGCCGCTCAGCTGGTTCGCGAGGCTCCGGCTATTTTTAAACAGCCAGGCTTCCCTGACGCAAACACACAGACACCCTAATGCCCGCCCCCTGCAGGCTAGCAGCCAATCAGACACTCACTCAGGCTCCCTCCCAGCAAACACACGCTCGGATACTTCCTCAGCAAGCAAACACACACACTCGGATACTTACCAGTCCCAGGCAAACTCCTGCTGTGAGCTGCTCTGCTGTCCCCGCTGCTCCGCTGGTTCGCTGCCGCTCAGCTGGTTCGCGAGGCTCCGGCTATTTTTAAACAGCCAGGCTTCCCTGACGCAAACACACAGACACCCTAATGCCCGCCCCCTGCCTTGTTGACCAGTGCAGCAGAACCAGTGCAAGTAGTCATGTTATTTGCTGCTGCTGTAGCCCAGCAGTAAATTGCTATCAACCACACACAAGGAAGAAGCCAGGTGATATTATGCCTTTGAGGCATCCAACTCCGATGCCTCCTGAGATGATGTCGCTTAGGCACCCCCACTTTGCTCAGGACTGTAGGCCTAACATCACTGTCCAGCCCTTAGTGAGAACTTTGTACTTGACTACATTTCAGTTTATGAATCCACAGGAAGTTCGTGTAGCTAAGCATATGGGGGAACTTTTGTACTTATATTTAGCTTTGTGAAAACATTTCAATATATTTGTACATAATTTCTTGGGTACATTATTTAGTAAGGAACCCAAGGAGGATTGAGTCACTGAACCAGTAGGAAGCTAATAAAGCAAGGCATCTTGCAGGACCTTTGGCATTTTTTTGTTTTTACTTTCAGCTACTTGAAGCTGCTTTGATGCTTGATTGTGAAAGCTTGTTAAAACCCTTAGGAAGAAAGCTAAAGTTGTTTGTGTAGACAGTTCAGATGAATTTAAAACCCAGAGTCGGCTGAACACTGCAGAGGGGATTTATGAACAGTCATCTGAATTCCAAATGGCTGTTTGTTTCAGCCATGTTTGACAGAGGTCTCCAGGAAATTTAAAATCTGCCTGGAGAGAGCACTGCAGGGGGTTATGGGCTACACCCACTACAAGGGGACCCCACACAGAGCCACTAGCTAAAGAGGGTAATGGTTAAGACAGCTGAGCAGCTTCAGTCTATGGATTTAATGTATCTATGTAGGGTAGCTATAGGTACCTACCAAAGCATCTAAGTGCCTCCCAATTTGAGGCATTTATCCTCACCACATCCCTATGTGGTAGAGCAATGCCATTATCCCCATTTTACAGACGGGCAGCTGAGGGATGAGAAAGACTAAGTGACTTGCCCAAGGTCACAAAGGAAATCTGTGGTGAGGCAGGGCTTGAACCCCGGTCTCAAGTCCTAGGATAGTTCCCTAACCACTGGAACATCCTCTCTCATCTGAGAGCCCTCAGATACATATTTCAATGAGATTTCTCATGTGAATAAGAGAAGTAATATTGTGATAACTGGGCCTACAAATTTACTCTTATTGTGAGCTCAACTGTAAACTGTAAACCGTAAAATGTGAAAGTTCATAAGATGTCACAATAACCTACAACAAATGTCAATGGGAAAAGGTATGAAAGTGAAAGAGATTGAATTAGTGTAAACAAAAGGGCCTACTGATATGGTTCAAACACACTGTTAAAATCATGGGTGGAAAAAACAGAAGATGTGAACTTGGACATTAATGAACCAAAATGGGTATGTTGGATACTATGCCTAATCAGTGGACAAAATAATGAGTGGATGGGCTATTCCACCCACCACTCCCCTTTCCCCTTAAATAAACTGGGGCGGGGGGGAAGGGAGGAAACAGGGAAGAACAGACAGAGGCTACTGGAGTGAGCTTCACCATCGTGGTTGCCACCCCACAGTTTCCTAGGACCTTCACTATCCTGATTCTGAGAGACATTCTGATCAGCCCAGGCCAGAGAGAGGGATCCAGATGATATCACCGCCCCTACCAGCTCCAGCTGACTCCCAAATACCACCTGGGATGAAAGAGGATTGGACTTTAATAACAGCAGCAACAAGAGCTCCAGCTTATCTCACCTAACTTCTTCTCTTTTACCCAAAAGGACAGTTACTGCCATCTTTGAGACCATCTACGAGACAGTCAAACAAGGAGGATTTTCCTTCTAAAACTCTGTCCAGCTAGAGGGAAAGGGAACAAGAAATTTGTTAAAATGAAAGGCTTACTTAATACTTCACATTTCAAATGCTTCAACTGTTTTTCCTTCTTTTCTGTATCTTTAATAAATGGTTAAAAGGATTTTTAATAATGTTTGCACCATGGTATTGAGCAGGTTGAGGTCTCTGTATACCAAACCCCTAACCTTGTTTAACTCTGTTTTTAATGTTGGACAGTGACTGGCCCACATATTCCATCTAAATTAATACAACAATAAGGGTTTGCAGTACCCAACCCTAAATGTTGCTCTCCCCTGGTGGGGACAGGCAGGGGCATTACTGCCTACTCTCCTTCTACTTGTGTTTGGCCAGGAAGTAGCAGTTGTCCAGATCTTCTCTGTATCAGGGCCATGCTGCTTTTGGTTATTGGCAGGAGTGCCAAAAATATTCTCCCACCTAATATTATGCTCACGCTGTACTGAGAATAATAAGGCTGAGATATGTTTGCACTCCAACAATTTTTGGATTTCTGGTCTTTAATCAAAAGTGTACAAAAATCCTTTCTATCATTTAATAAATAAAACGTTCATGCAGGGGAAATAAAGCACAGACACATCACTTGAATACACAAATACCATTTTCACAGAGGACTGTGAATCAGCTTCCTTCTGCTGTTAGAGTTTACAATTACTTATCATATTAGTTCCTAATTGTCTTTTCAGAGTGCACTCAATTACAAAATTAGAATCCTTATCTTCCTGTAACAGCCACCTCCTAGACATATCCCTGTAAAATGTGTAAATTGACTAGAAGGATATTTTCCTTATACCATTCCTGTTCATCAAAAGGTTGTCCTAAATCAAAGCCTGAGTGTGCCTTTGTTTTTCCCAGTGAAAACTAAAAAGCAACCTAGCCAGCTGGGGGTGGGAGGAATTGGTTTATTACCCATTTGCTTATTCAGAGACCAGGTGGTGTCATGGATTAACTCTTTTCCCTACTGCACAAAATCATAACTCATAACTTTGTTTACAAACATGTTAATTCAATGGCTGTAAATGTCCTACTATAGCATTCATCTTAACAGCAGTACTGAATGAAACAAAAACAAAAAATGCCCTTTCCTTCTTCCCCTCCCCCATCCTTGGGGGTAAATTCCTGACTTTGTTTTGTACAGCTGCCAATTCTGCCCCATGCTTTGAACAGGCTTAGCCAATTAGTAAAGTCAATTATTATACGGTCAATGCAGTAATACTGACTCCTGCAGCTGAAATTCCAACTAATTTCTCCCATTGTGAGTGAGGAGCAAAATTCTTTTAGGGAAGGTCAAGATAAATTTCCCACTGGCTAATCCAGTAAGGGCCAAATACATAGCTGATTGAAGTCAATAGAAAGATTCCCTAGGAACAATGCTAAATGTTTCTCATGTGTTAAGTGGATTTAAGTGCACTGCATGTGTTGTATTCAAGAAAATAAAATCTGGGCACCTTTCAAGGCTGCAAGGATCAAACCTATGTTTCATCCAAAATAGGAAAGCTCTGGCATCCTACAAATTCAAATGGTAATAGCCTGTGAAAGAGGAAAGTTAAATATTAATGCTTGTACAAATGACAAGCTTCATACATTTTCAATCACCTTTATTTGCCTTCCCCCACTTTCCAGTATGCTTGTTATTTGCATTCTTTCCTCAGGAAAGACTTAAATAAGATTTGCCATACCAATCCATAATCTGATTATAATACAGTCAGTTTTATTTTTTGTATCTCTTCGTTTATTTATATGTGAACACTGAGACATGAGGAGCTGAATTTTAATGTAGTATCACGATGGTGAGACTAAAACAGCTTAGTAAGTAGCAGTAGTGCTGAGGGTTCCAGTAAGGAAAACTTAAATCTAGCCAGGACATCCCCCAGCTCTCCATTTAGCAATATGGGAAGGACCGGATAGTCATTCAGCCTCCTGACACATGGTCGTGATCCACAAGCTGAGAACCCATCCACTAGCTTTGTACTCTGAAGATAGGGGTCCCAATTCTTGTCTCAGGTCACACAAGTGTAATGATTTGTATGGCCTCATCCCAGTCCTTAGTGGACATTATTTCCTGCATCAATGTACTTAGTGCCGTACAAACATATGGAAAAATAATCACTAAAGAGATCTCAAAAAGAAAAGGAGTACTTGTGGCACCTTAGAGACTAACAAATTTATTAGAGCATAAGCTTTGTGAGCTACAGCTCCCTTCATCGGATGCATTTGGTTCCGATGAAGGGAGCTGTAGCTCACGAAAGCTTATGTGAGCTACAGCTCCCTTCATCGGATGCATTTGGTTCCGATGAAGGGAGCTGTAGCTCACGAAAGCTTACGCTCTAATAAATTTGTTAGTCTCTAAGGTGCCACAAGTACTCCTTTTCTTTTTGCGAATACAGACTAACACGGCTGCTACTCTGAAACCTGTCATTATGTAAAGAGATCTCGCAGTCAAAATCCCACAGACAATGCAGAAACACATGATGCCTAAACTGAAGGTCCAAGCTCAAAGTGGTGCAGATTTTTTAACAGAAAGATTACCAAGGGTTAGCTGTTTTAGACAGGGGTTGGAAAGAAGACAGGTCATTTAGGGGCAGGGTCCATAGCCCTGTGAAATCAATGGGAGTCTTCCCATTGACTTCAATAGATTTGGAGAGCGGGGGGAAAGGGGACGAGAGACAGAGACACACTATGGATTTGGATAAGGACATGGAAAAAGATGCAATGGTCGGAATGAGGGAAAGATACAAAAGGAGGCATTCAGGAAGGAAGCTTGAGTAGAATGTTGGGGGAGGAAGTGGGTGGAAATGAGGACAGAGCTGTAAGCGGAGGATTCAGGGGGTAGCACAGAGTCTTGAAAACAAGGGCAAGAAGCCTGAACTTAATGCAGAATGTGAGAAGATACAGAAGGGACTGGAATAGGTGAGAGAGCAGAGCAGCAACAGAAGAAGATGATTGTGAATAGAACTGAGGAGGGTATAATGAGATATGCTGAGGCCAGGGAAGAGAAGTGATAATAGTCAAGGTGGGAGATGAATAAAAGTTTTAGCAGTAGAGATGGGGATGGGGGTGAGATTTTTAAGATGCTGTAGAGCAAGAAGCAACAGGATTTGGTCAGAGCCTGGCTATGTGTGGAAGAACAGAGGTATGGGGCAAGAAGGAAAGAAAAAAGACCACCACCAAAATTATAAGCATGGATAGTAGGAAGGCTCATGGCGGGGGGGGGGGGGGAAGTAGCGGGGGAAGGAGAAAAGATAAGAGCTTCTATGATTATAAAAGTGAGAATAGTTAAAACCTTCAGCAGGGTTTCAAACTCTGCACTTAGACAGAACTCACTTTGAACCTATTAAGGAGCAAAGCATTAGGGGCCTGATCCAAAGCCCATTAAAGCCAGTGAAAGTTTGTCCATTGACTTCAATAGGCTTCAAATCAGGCCCGAGTAATCTAGCGCAGTATTTACACAGGTAACTCTTTATAACAAAGAAATGTCATTTGCTTTCCAGCCACTACAACTTTTCAAATATTGATGTGAAATTATTTCATAATTTCTAGGCTAACTGCATACATTTAAAATAAGTGGCTAATCATTATTAATTCCTCTGGCATCCACAGTGCTAATAGTAACCATTATTAACCTATTTGACAATACCGTGGATTCCTTTGGTATTAATGTGGTTGTAATATGTAAATCCATAGGAATTCAATTGTAAATTAGCATTATTCAATGTACTTAACTTCACTGCATAATTCTGCAATTTGTGCAGAAGGAAATTACATGCTGACTCTGGAGACATACATTTTCAGGGCTGCATAAGACCTAATGTGAATAATTTGTATCTATAAATTGTATAAATGTGTAATCAAAATATATACAGCAACCACCAAAAGTTTTTAAAAAGGAAATACAGCACTTATATTCTTACTAGTGTTGCTTCTTTTTATAAAACTAGCTACTTGCATTAACTACTGGTGTAATATCGATTTACTTAAAAGCTAGCAGTCTGTTAGCAATAGTACAGTCTCTAATGTAAAATATACTAAGAAGAAATTTCAGGTGAATTGGATTTTAATTCATCATAAAGTGTCTCAAGAGACTGATCCTTGGCTTCAGGGAGCATTGTATCCTGGTCTTTGAGTCAGCATAACTTATCATTAGAGGATCGATCCAAAGCCCATTGATGTCAATAGAAAGACTCTCATGGACTTCACTGCGACTGGGCCAGGTCCTAGAAGAAGTAGAGTAACTTGTCCAAGGTCACACAATGAGCTGGGATTAGAACCTAGATTCTTTTGTGCTCTGTCCACAAGGGGCCAAATTCAATTATTTCAGTGGGCTTTGGATCAAGACCCAGACTAATTAGAAGATCTCGGAGAAAGGAAAGGTGTCTATGGCAACAACATATCAATATAATACTATATAGTTTGAGCCTCTACTCCAATAATCTGATTCAATGAATCCCTCCTGTCCTTCCTGGCAGACTGCCCTGACCAAGTAGTGATGGAAAATTGCACCACCACCACCAGTCCCTTCAGTTGTAGACTCCCACATGGATCAATTCTCTCCCCTGTCCTTTTCAGCATCTACTTGCAGCCTCTAGGTGAACTGGTCAGACAACATGGATTCAAGTGCCAGCAACATCTAAACAAGGCACAGCTCTACAGATTCTTCACATTCAACCACACCATGACCATCAAGCTGGCCCTGTGCTTGGATGAGATCAGCTCATGGCTAACACTGAACCCAAGCTAGACTGAGTTGATGCTGACGGGTAGAAGAGCTTGCAACCATGGTGCAGTCTCCGTTGGCTGAAGATACTTTCCCCATCATTGGTCAGTTCTATCTGTACTCTTGGACTGATTCCTCACTGATGCCGCAGTCTCCTACCAACATGCATGAGTAATGCTGTCTACCATCTCTGCTTGGCTAAGAGACTCCACCCCACCCTGGTGGACAAAGATGGTAGACAGCGTTACTCTGGACAGAGCAGAGCACCCTGCCTTGCTCCTATGGTCCCATGCCAGGAACTGACCTGCTCAGGACCTGCAGCTCCTTTTAGCTGAGACAGCTGGCCTCTGACTGTTTCCATAAGACCTGTCTAGGCAGGCCTGGAAGACCCACCTCTGCTGCTCCTTCCTGGAATGGGGTGTATTCGGGCCACAGGGCCTCCACCAAGGCCACAAAGGGCCTGGTACACCCTGTCACAGATGCAGAATCACATTGCTTAGTGCATTACTGGAAGGCATTCAGATACTACAGTGCTCAGCACAGCATAAGAACCTATATAGAACAGAATAGACTTTAAACAGAGCTTGAAGAGTATGCAGAATTAAGCTCTCATTCATAAATAACTTTCAGTTTAAGTTTGATTCAGATAGGATTTCAAACATCTGGCTGCTCATCCAAACCATGTAACACAGTAAAACTGGGCTCAAAATTTCATGGGAACAGACTTGTTTGTGAGATTTCTATATCTTCTCACCTCAGCCAGAATTACTGTGAGAGAACAAACGTGGCAAGAAGCCAGAAGTGTAAAAACAAACAAACAAAAACTTGTCTGAACAGGTCCACTGTTGAAAAAGTCTTCATCTGAGTTTGGATCTAGAAATGGGAAAACATGCTAGGAGAGATCCTGCACCCCTTCAGTGAAGCACAAAACCTGAGACTTTGGGGGAGAACTCTGTTCCTGGTTGAAATAGCAACATTTCTGCTTGTGAGCAGCACTCATCTGTCCTTCAGAAGAGCCAAGTCGCAATTTCTAGTTCTAACTGTTTAGCTTCTGAGCCAGCAGGGACTGAAAGTGCTGGATGCTCAGCTACTAGACAGGATAAGCAACACCTCTCTTTGCCTACCAGAGCCCCTCCCAGCTGAATCAGTCTTGCTCTCCTGGTATTTGTACAATGCTCAGCACCAAGGTAGCTGACGGAATCCAGATTTTTCCCTGGCCAGAAAGGTGACAGAGGAATGGGCACCTATACAATTTTGGGGGGAAGATAAAGCAGAAAATACTGGGATGTAAGAAGAAGATCTCTGCTCTAACCAAGGACACAGATATCCCTGGACAAGGGATCAATCATTAAAGAATGGCCCTCTTATAGGAGATCACAATCTAAAATATTTCTCATCCCAGTGTAACACTACTTAACATGATATAGGCCCTGGCCCATAGCCCACAAAAGTCAATGGAAAGATTTAGACTTCATTGGACTATGTCCATAATGCTGGATGAGCTATTTAATTGTAACAAGATCCAGTCCTCATTTGAACCCAGTCCTGCCAGAAATTCACATACAGTAGCCTATATTCAAAGTTAGTGGCAGTTGAAAAGGAGACAAACAAGTAAGTGGTTGCCATCTCCATCCACATATCTGCAGATATTTTCACTTGCTACTATATTATTCTATTGTACCTTGGTTTGAAATACCTTGTGTTCTCGCCTTATCTCAAATAAGGAGATTTAAAGTATACAGCATCTTATCACTCCACCTGCATCATTCAGATAAATTAACAATGAACAGTCACTGAAGCAAAAGCAGATTTTTCTCAGATGATTTTATGCTGAAACAAAGCTCTGCATTACCACAGGGAGTAATGTTTATTAAACATTTACAGTTGGTTATTTTAAATTTAATCCATTTGCCATCCTTTTATATAACCTTTTCATAACATTTTAACTTTTGGTGTCCTTCTGATTTATTAGAAAATGCTGGAATGGTACAGGTGATCCATAAAAAATAAAGCAATCTTTTTTTATGTAGCAGTCTGGTAAACATTCAGAAAAACTGAACGCTATCATTAGAACTAGTCAAAAAAGGGGGAATAAATTCAACAAAATGTTTGTGAAGTTTTCTCCTATTTTGTCCCCCATCTAAATTTAAAAGACTGAAAAACAGAGAGGAAAGGTAATTACAATGTTCAGAATATGTTGTCCCATTTTATTGTTGGGATTCAGATTTCAATAAAAAACATGTAATCAACATTTCACAATTTATTTATTTTACAAGCTCTGGTTACCATCTTGCCTAACGTTCATATTCTCATCTTTTCCTATGATGGATTATTCACACACTACGTGAGTAAGTTAATTTAGTGCAATACGGATACAGCCAACACAATATTATAACAGTTTATAAGCAAGAAATTAGCCACGCAGGTTTTTTTATACTGTTTAACGTGTTATGCTGTTTCACCTGGGCTCAACCAATGCCTCTTGCCTAGAAAGCGGCATACGCATTTTGTGTTTACCCATGAGCGAAATCACTAATGATGTGATCATGATGTGGGGAGTTTGAAGAGGTAGCTCATCTGGAAGTGCACATGTGTGGGAAGAATGAACCTCAATCTAATCAATGTCAGTAAGTCACCAGTAGTGTGAAGAAAATTGTTCTCACTCCTTTGTAGCTATTTGGTTTGTTTAATCTTTGAACTAAAAAGAGACCATGGATTTTCTTTTCCTGGTTAATCTTTTTTTTTGGGGGGGGGGCAGAGGATGGGGTTCAGACAGGGGCTGGTAAGTTGTGAGGAAAAATAACCAAAGGAGATAAACACAGGTAATTGGACGTAGAGAACACTTTCTATCTGCCTTGACAAAGCCCCAAAGCAATGCTCCTTCGAATAGAAAAATTAAGGAACACAAAGACTGATTCTCATCTCACACCAGTGCAACTCCATTAACTTCAGTAGATTTCCTCCTGATTTACACCAGTGTAAGTGAGATTAGAAGGAGGCCCACAGTATGCTAAGGCAGCAACAGCCATAGAGATGAAGACAGATGCTGCAGTCACAAAGAGCAGCAGAGGAAAGAACAGATGTAAATAATAAAGGTATATTTCTCATGCCTTTAAAAATAATGAAAGGTGATATCTTTAGACATAACAAGTGAGCTGTAGCTCACGAAAGCTTATGCTCTAATAAATTTGTTAGTCTCTAAGGTGCCACAAGTACTCCTTTTCTTTTTGCGAATACAGACTAACACGGCTGCTACTCTGAAACCTGTCATTACTGACACTGTTGCTTTCAGATTTCCAGGGAAATAGCTTGGGATAACTGCGAGGAAAAGGTGGTGATCCCAAAAGAAATCCCAAACTTTGGGAGAGTTCAGCTCTAAATCTATACTTCATGGTTCAGCGAAGGCAATGAAGCTATACTGATTTACAGCTGCTGAGGCCTGATTCTCCTCTCACTTCCAACAGCATAACTTTGCAGCATTGTGGACTGTGCTTTTAAGGGCTGAGCTGCCCAGACAGAAAGCCTGGGCAAGGTGCTGTGGAGTTCTTGCCATTGTTATGCACAGTCAGTTGAAACCAGACTCAGAATAAACCAGATCTCTTGCAAAAACCTTAAGCACCAAGGGATCGCTGAACACTAAAAACTCCACTGATTTCAGTGCAGTTACTTCTGATTAACAATGATATGAGAGAAAGGAAAATAAAACCTCAGTACATAGATTTTGGCACATGATGCTAATTTAAATATGGACAGTTGGATTCCCCTTTTTAATTTGATGTCAGTGACCCTCCACCAGTGTAATTGTTGAGATTATTTATCACTTGTACTATGGTAACGCATAGGGGCCCCAGTCATAGATCAGCAACCCATTCTGCCAGTGGCTACCCATTCTGCCAGTTGCTATACAAACACATAAAGACAAAGTCCCTGCCCTGAAGAATTTACAATCCATGCGACAACAAGTGGATGCAATGAACAGATTGTTTCCTTGTGCTCCTCCCCAGAGAATTCCAGTTAGCATAATAAGGAACAGTCACAGAGTCTCCACATGAGAGCCTGAAGTCACAAGATATGCCAAAGCTTTCAGCTTCTATGCATAATGGGTCCAATCTTGCTCCCATTGAAGTCAGCAGGCTACATCTATCACTCATTATAAACAAATTCTAATATGTAGACTTCCACCATGAGCATGTGGCACCAAAACTGAGTTACAGCATTCAGTGTTGCTCACTATTTCTCAGATTAAAAAAAAAAACAAAAACAAAAAAAACCAGAAGGCAGCAGCAACATGCAACATGCCAGTGGATCTCTCTCTCTTTATGTTTTACCAGCAAATGAGCATATGCACAGCATGGGAATGATGATCTCTCATTTCTCTATCCAAAACTCTAGCTGCAAGTTTAGATACAAATCTCAAATGATTGTTCATCCCGCTACGTGTAAGCAGGTGGCAGTTGTTTGTCGCTCATGGGGAAAAAAAACAAGCAAGTTTAAGAGAAATATACAAACATTGTTAGTCTTTGAGGTCCCCTGTGCATTCTCACTGGATGGAATTCACACACATACACACACACACACTGGAACAGGGTTCACTCACCACTCTGGTGCCACCTGCTGGCTGTCATGGGAATTAGCTCTGCATTTAGTGCACCCTCTTTGGGTGGTGCCTCACCACCGTCACTGCTGCTCTAGCACCCACATCTCTCCAAGGACCACAGCATCCTCTTCAGTGACACTGCCTTCCAGCTGTGCCACACTCTGTGTTCCCCCCATCCAGGGGACAGCAATCTCTGTACAGCCACTTCCCTCAGTGGCAATCACAGTCCATTGTCCCAGGGCCACTTCCCATTCAGCTCCAGCACCCTCTTCTGCCCCTACCTCAGGGCCTCAGCCTGCAGGCCCTAGTAGTCAGCCAGGAGCTTTCTAGCTTCCCTGGTCCCTGCTTGCAGCACTGCTCTGTCCAGGGTGCTGGCAGTTCTCTCAGCCCTCCAGAGACACAGTCCTTCCTCCCTGGGTTCCCAGCAAAGAACTGCCCTCCTCAGCCCTGAATCTCCCTTTTTATACGGGCCTGATTGGCTTCTCCCTTCAGCTCTTCTCTAATTGGCTGCCTCCAGTGCAGCCTCCATAGGGCTCTATTAACCCTTTAGAGCCCAGTGTGGGGCAGATGCCCCATCACAAATGTCATAGTCCCACACAAAAAAGCTCGGAAGTTACAAAAGTAAAGCTGGTCAGGAATTTGACAACACATTTTTTGTGTGTGGGAAATGCTGATTCACTAAAAACAAAAACTTCCTGGAAAAGGGTCAGTTTTGACAAATTTTTCATTTCAAACAAAATTTTGAAATTGTTTCAACATTTTCAAAATGACAGAAAAATTGTTTGAAATTACTTTTCTTTTTAAAATTTAAATTGGTTTAAGGAGAAGGAAAGGTCAAAACCAAAACTTATAGACTGACATCATCCAACTTTTTTCTTCCAGTTTGTTTGTTTGTTTGGTTTTTTTTTTTTTGAGATTTCAACTTTTTGTCCCAATTCAGGTCGGGCACTTTTTTCAAATTTTTTTTTGAAAATTCTTGAACATTTTCTGTCCACCTCTATACAAACACCACATAGGCTGGAAGAATGGAGCTCATTCCCTAAACTGCAGGATAGATCCACAGCCTTTTGGTAGCTGCTGAGTTGGAATAGACCTTGTTTCCTCTGGCCCCCTCCTAAACAAAGGTTTATATGTGAAGACGCATAATCACAAGTCCAGTGTCCAAGCTCTTGTCTCATCCTGGCCCTCTTTGGTTTCTTACACAGATCTGGCACATAACCCAGCATCACAGCACCCTGGGGTGTCCCTCTGTGCTTGTGCCCTCACAGCTCTCCACTGTGCAGAAGGAATGCCCCAGTTCCCTGGCACATGCATTGGGGCTTCCAACGCTTCTGGGCTCACTGGTGGTTTCACCCACTGTGAGCTCTACTCTGCTCAAGATAACATGTGGCTAGAAAGCCACAACTCTGAATAGGGTACAGTATGGAGGGTTTGTGGCTCAAGAGGTACAATCTCTCCCAAAATCCCTAGGCACACCAGGATTACTACACAAACTGAACCATCCCACTCCACCATCTAGGATGTCCAGCCAGTTCTATAGTGTGGAGGGAACATATTCTTGGTCTTATTTTCTCCTCGCCCACTGGGTACCCACGAAAGCTTATGCTCAAATAAATGTGTTAGTTTCTAAGATGCCACAAGTCCTCCTGTTCTTTTTGTGGGTACACATAGGCTTTCTCTAAAATATGAGTTAGGGGTGGGATTCCCAGCTGACAAAGATATACCCCTACTACCTTTCATCCAGCCAGCATGCTAAAAATTGTGGTGTAACCACAGTAGCATTAGCAGCTCGCTGTGCTGAGTACCTACCCACAAGGTTCAGGTGTACTCAACATGGCTAGCCTGGGCTGCCATGCACTCCTACCCATGCTGCTCTTTTAGCACGCTAGTGTAACGCCGACAGACCCCAGTCGTCGGTGGGCAGGATCGAACTGGGGACCTTGGGAACTTAGTTCCTGAGCCTCTACAGTATGAGCTAAAAGCCAACTGGCTGTTAGCTAAGGCTGTAGAGCAGACTCATTTTCTCTCTCTCCTTAAGTGGTCTTGGTGCTACTAGATGGGACAGAACACCACACCCAGAAGGTGCGTGGGTTACACTAGCTCATTGTGAGCTGGGAATCACACCCCAGCTTCAAGGTTAGACATATCCATAATGGAATGAGCAGTCCCTGCACTCTTCCAAGTGCAAGGGCTTCATATTCTGCCCTCCCGGCAATGAAAGAGAATGAATTTACTTGGTCCTTCATTGCTATATACTGTATATACCCTCATGAAAAGTGGCAAAATTAAGATTAATACATTGCTCAGCTGACCTGATAATTCAGGTGCACATAACATGTCATCGCAGCAAATATTCCCCATCCATACAACTGCAGTACTGAAGCTACAGATTCCCGCCCCCACCCCCTTTCTTTTTTTGTCTCCCGCAGTAGTCTGCTTTGTTCTGCTCTTTTCTCCGTTAATGACTGCAGGGACCTCAGGTGTTCTTCAACCTTTACTGTCAACAAAGCACTGAGTCCACAATGGGCTCAAATTCTCTCTGTTCTGCCTGCAGCTGTGGCTGTCCAAGAGAGATGTTGTCATTTTGGACTCTTCTTTTTAAATTATTGATGGCGGAGACAGGCATGCAATACTAGATTCAGCTACCCCTGGAGTGTGTAAAATTTTAATCCTTCCCCCTATATCTACTGCACACAAAAATCAATCAGGTGGCTTAATGTTTTTTTAACTGCAAACAATGTCTATTAGCTGGCATTGTTGCAGTCCTACAAGGAGAGTGTGTGTAGCTGTACTGCCCAACTTCTTTAGGAGAAAAAGTAATGCCTTAAAACCAGTTACTCCCAGAATAGGAAATGGAAACGTGTGGATTTGTTTTCTCTGTTAAAAATAATTAGAGCTTGTGTAGGTATTTGTCCCCCTGCTGCTCACCTTTTCATATCAGGCTATTGTAGCTTAAAATGGCAGGACTGAAAGTGCCATTACCCAGTATGCAATGGGAACATAGGAGCATGTTAGTGGACAGCCCAGTGGCTTCTCAGTAAGTATGTAAAAACAAGACAGAATTATAGATTGCTGCAAACGCGCACACACACACGCACACATTTTGCCTAAGGGAACAATCTTCCCATACCAATAGCTGCTCTGTGGTTTTCAGTTGAATTGCCTCATTGGGAGGCTTTTAAGCTAGACTTTTTTCCACAAGGAGCAGTCAAAACAGAGCAAAAACAACCATTTGAGCCTGCTCCTGCTCCGACTGAAGTTATGGTAAAAGGATTGTTGGCATCAATAGCAGCAGGAGCCTGCAATATAATTTTACAAAGAGGATCAACCAAGGTTAATGATTAAGGGCTTGGGTAAACCTGAAAAATGTTAAGCTCCTCAGCAACTAGAGTGTAGTATTTATATTACATACTTCGTCTTAGGGAACCTCTTCAGTTTTCAAGTCCTGAATTTGTCCTGTATAGCTTGACAAAATCCTACTCCCCTGTTGCTTGACACAAATACATTTCTTTGGTCTATCCATAGTAGTTTTTTCCATACTCATCAATTATGGTAAATATGGGGGGGAAGGGGAACAATATGCCTGGGTTGGTAAATGTCCAGGATGATATTGCAAGGCTGAGGCCCAAGAGAATGAGTAGTTACTGGGCCAGATAACGATCCTCTTATTCACACTGAATAGTACTTTATTCCACATGAAGTCCTTCTGACTTCACTGAAGTACGCGTGGTATAAGGTACTAATCAGTATGGGGAAGGAGATGGCAATCTGGCTCCACGGAAGGAAGGGGTACTCTCAGGGTATGTCTCCATTGCCATTAAACACCCACGGCTGGTGCATGCCAGCTGACTTGGGCACACAAGGCTCAGGCTACAGGGTTGTAAAATGACGGTGTCAATGATGGGACATCACAAGTGGGGAGGCACCCAGAGCCCAGGGCCCAGCCCAAGCCCAAATATCTATACAGCAATTTTACAGCCCCGCAGCCCAAGTCTTCTGAGCCCCAGTTGGCTGACACAGACCAGCTATGGGTGTTTAATTGCAATGTAGACATCCTCTCAGTATACTATAACCTCAACAATCAGACTGGGATATGTGTCTTTAACTGTAGGTCTCCCTAACAGAGAGCATTGGTTTGCAGTGACAGAAAAATTTGGGGGTAGAAAAACTATCCCAAACATTATAAAATTTTTATAGACCTGATCCTGATCCATTGAACTCAGTTGGCGGGGGCAGGAGGGGGAGGGGAGGGAGGGAGAGGTTGATAGTGACTTGGGGATTGGGACCTGTTGTCTTGATTCTGAATTGCAACCTACAAGTATGGATCCTTTACAGCCATAAAGTGCACTGGCTCCAAAGGAACTCTCCACTGGCCTGAGGTCCATGCTAGCAGATCACATTGTAATTCCTAATTGCATACAAATGTTTAATGTACATGCAAATCCTCACGTTTTAACACATTAACTGTCTGGGGGGTAGCAAGGAGTTCATTCCATTCTTGTCTATTATGGGATTTCTTGCACCTTCCTCTAAAACAACACTGACTGGCCACCGTGGGAGACAGGATATCAGACAAGATTGACCATTGTTCTGAGTCAGTATAGTAATTTTTATGTTCCTGTTTGTTAGGTTTTTTTGCTGAGGGATTGAATTATGGAAGGTAAAATTTGGTCTCTTCCCCTGGCTGGCCATTTGGCCCACCAAAAAAAGGGGGGGGAATAACTGACATTTAAAATGTTTTGTATTCAAAAAGTTAGACATGTGTTTGGAATATGGATCAGGCAGGTATAAACATGACTTTCTGAACCACTAACATGCACAGCTCTGTGCTTCTCAGACTTGGCCAATACACCAATAACATTCAGTGCTACCAGTACTATATGAATGGCCAAATGGCTGCTGTAGCACAGGTAATACCTTCCTCTTTCAGAGTATTTGTGACAGGTGACAAGAAATACAACGGGAAAGCAACATAATCCTGTGCACAAGTGGTTAAAATCTTTCTCCTCAAGCCCAGCCCCACAAACTGTCTCTTCTACCGGCCCTCTCAACATTCACCACTGCTGCAATCCCCACTCAAAGAGCCTTTACATTGAGCTGTTGATGGAAGTGCTACTGAGCCTTAGAAAGGCACAGGGAAATCAATAACTTACAAAGAAAAAGAAAAAAAACCCAAAAACCAACAACCCAGAAGTGCTGCTTCTGTAACTCCAGCTCCTGTCTTTTCTCCCCAATGGAGAAAACAAAGACAAATCATTCGTGATAGGCACATCACTCACAAAAGGACTTGCATATGGGATTCTTCCAGGCACAGTGCTCCCAATGTCTACAGGATGCCTGTTCAATTATAGCAAAAGAAACTGAAGAGCTGGGTATGACTGAATCAAAAGCAAAATATAGAAAAGGAAAAAACAGAGAACTCCCAATTCATCCCTGATGCAATGCCACTGCACCAGTGAAATGGCACAAGGGATGAATTTGGCTGGGTTGGCATAAAATCTGCCAATAATGAACAACTTTAGGGGGTAGGGAAAATCCCCACTCCCATTGGTTAGTAAAAAAAAGATGAAATTAATCTAAATACTTCTTCATTACAATGCAAACCATTACAGATCTTCCCGTTGTATTCACTCCCACTCCAAGCTGGAATGGGCGAGGTTCTAACTGAACTTCTAGAGACTTCCTTCTAGAGACTTTGGTTTAATTCATTTTAAATTCACACTGTTAATTAATTTGGATGAACTTTCCTCCACATCCTTGTGTAGACAAGACATCCTTGTGTAGAATGTCTAGACATTCTAGAGATGAAATAACAGCCCCTTTGAAGTCAATAGGAGTTTTGCCATTGACTTAACTGGAGCCCGGACTAGATCTAATATTTTTGAAAAATTTTAGGCAATTCTAATTAGGACATTGTTTTGGCTGGGGCTAGGGAGTGCATTTCCAGGAGAAGGGCTGTGGAATTCAATTCAGAGGACTGAGTTGAGCTACCTGTACAAAGCAGACTTTTAGTTGTACCTGTAGCTAATATTGTTTTAAGTTTTACTCACATCACTTCTTTAAAGAAGCCCTGAGATTTTCGATGTCTACCGGATGTGTAAATCGTTAGCCTCTTCGTTACCTTTGTCCTGTGTGGAGGCAAAAGCACCAGGTTTTATCTGAGAGCTCAGCAGGCAATTTAGTATTATGTTGCCCACAGACAAGTGACAATGTGTTGGATTATATACACTCCGTGGGAGCCTGCAGGTCACATTTATTCTGACATCAAATAAAATGCTACAAAAGGAAAGAATACTTTTTAAAATTCAGCCTTACAACAAAAATGCAATGGCGCAAACAGTAATGGCTGTTCTGGGTTATTATTTATTGCACTGTTAAATATTGAGAAGGGCTGTTTATCAGTCTGACCTTTTTGTAAATACAACTTTATGTACACAAAGGATCTTATCTTTCTCTAATTTAAATTAATGCGAATTTTAATGGCAGAATGATCAGGCCTGAAGGACATACATAGGCTATATAGATGCTTTAATCTGAATAGCACCCACCCAGAGATCAACATACATCTAATTCTTGGCCTGGAACATGTTTATTCTATTTTATAATGGTTAGTAAAAGACAAATGCCAAAGAAGGATCTTAAATTATGGAAGAGATAGACGGTCTATGTAGTGCTTAACACACTGTGCACAGAAGAATGCATTCATCTGATTTTCATTTCATTTGTTTGGTAACTTGGTTGTTTCAGCTCTCACTGAGCTTGCTCCAAACTCACAGGTGTGATTCTGCATGCTGAAGGCAAAAAGCATTCAACCCCTCCCCTCTGCGTGGTACAACTCAAGCACACGCTGCTACTTTATTTGCGCCTTCCATTCAATCTGAAACATGCATCCTGTTCTGACTTAATAACCTGCAAAAGGGAACCTTTCTGTTGGGACATTGGGCAATATTGTCACTTACACCAGGTGCTATGCAATGGGGGGGGACGAGAAACCAAAGTTCTTCTTTTAGATTTGGGGACTGGATGTTCCACTTCTCCCTCTCTCACTCCCTCTCACCCCCCACAAGCAGCAGAGAAGTAGCTGCCCCCAACATCAGAGGATCCCCAAAATTCATGGCAGACTTATACCCCTATGCCTGATTTTGCTTACCCCTCCTGCTCCATTGGCAAGGTTTCCTTCATCAGTCACTCTTCCCAGAAACCTGGTGTGGTGTGGAGAAGGTAATACACAAAAGGGGGGGGGGCAGTAGGTAATGTAGTGCAATCAGCATCAATTTATTTGCTAAAGTACCCAGAGAGCAGATTGAAAGAAATTAACAACAATAATGTATAACCTACATGTAAGAAGAGTTGTGGGTAGGCTTTTTTCATAGTTAAAATAGTAAGACAACTGACTTAAAAAAATCAGGTTTTCAACCCCTCAAAATTGGGCCTATTCTATTTTAGGAATTGCCTTGATTTTCTTCATCTTCACTTTGATGAATGTATCCAGTGTTATCTATTATTCCCTGTCTGCTGCTCAGATGTAGCATATACAGGAACAGCCTTTATAGGCTACAATAAAAAAGCTGAAACTTCAAGTAAGAGTTTTTGAACTACAGCTAATCAGAAAGCCGGCTGGATCATTTACTACTGGCCACAATTTTTTTTTTGTTTTGGTACAAAGAGGAACCCATACTATTCTTTCTTTTCTGAAATAAATAAATCTTGGGCAGATATTTACAATCTGTGGTATATATTCTATGTGCTTGGGGGCCTTTCAGTTTGTTTTACTAGCATCATTATATTTAGTTATACTTGTTCATAAAGTATATACAGTACCCTCTCCAAAATTGTGAAAAGCAACTTTTCAGGTTACCTGACCTTCTTTATAACACAGGAACCGTGTGTGTGTGTGTGTGTGTGTGTCTTATAAAAGAGGTGTTTTTAGAATGAGGACAATCAATAACTCTCCATGAGTACACAAGAGTGGGAACCAAGTACAGTAATACATCAAGGCACATCAGTGAAATTTATTTATATGCAGATTGAGAGTCTTCCAAAGACAGCAATCCTATTTAGATACCTTTCCTTTCATACAGAAGATCTAGAGCAAGATCTAACTTCTTTGGGAACCATTTACATGTCTTCACTGCAATTAGATACACACAACTGGTCGGTGCCAGCTGACTCAGGCTGATGGGGCTAAGACTCAGGGACTGTTTAATGGTGGTGTAGAAATTCAGGCTCGGGCTGCAGCCTGGACTCTGGGACCCTCCCACCTCTCGGGTCCTAGAGCTCAGGCTCCAGTCCAAGCCCAAAAATCTAAACCACAGTTAAATAGCCCCGAGCCTGAGCCCCATGAGCCCACGTCAGCTTGCATGATACAGCCACAGGTAGCTAACTGCAGTGTATTTATAACCCCAGAAAGAGGATGTCCTTGAGCAGGTTAAAACTAAAACATGTCTTGCTTTAAAATTGGACATATGTCTGAACCAACTTTCCCTATCCTACCTCAGTGCAGAAGGCTAGGCTAAATAGCCTTTCAAGGTCCAGCCCTACATTTCTATGATTCTGAGTTCAGATGAGTTTGGATTCAGTGTTCTAGTGGACCCATATAAAACACAATAATACATGTACTGTGAAGTTCAAATGATATATTAACTTTTCCTACATTCAGAGAGGAAGTCAGATCTGGGATTTCAGTTTGGACCCGATTCTAGTTATAATCTGCAGGGAAGCTTCCTCCCTGTTATTTTTAATTAGCCTCAGCAACACCTTGAAATAAAACCATAAACAAGAGTCACTTTTTGTTGTTGTAGTTAGAAGACTATCCAAAAAGAATGGTGACAACAGCTAACTATTCCCAGAGCTATGACTATTCTTGCTTCAGTCAGAGAGGATGCTAGAGAAACAACAAGGAATGAAACAACAAAAATCATATTTTTCAAAAAATGATGCAAAAATGGACTTCTAGGAATTCAAACATCTACTCAATCATTAAAAACCAAGGGCTATGTTCCAACCTTGAATTGTGTTCAAAACTCTTATTGACTTGAATGGAAACTCCCATTAACTCAGATATTGACTATGGCCCTCTGAAAAGAAACTATGCAGTTTGGAGCCTATTCATGACAGATGATTATTCTTGATTTGGTTTGACCTATTCTTAGGAGTAGGAGCGATAACTCTGTTGCACTGGCTGATTTCCACATTTGGTCATTGCTGTCTGCAACTTCAATTGAAAAAGATATTCTTTACTTCCTATTCTAAACAGCTGCATAAAGTTGTGGCAAACTGTTAAGCTATTATTATTTGCATTAGCATAGTGCCTAGGAGTTGGGATGCCATTGTGCTAGGCACTGTACAGACACAGAACAAAAAGATGGTCCCTTCCCCAGAAAGCTTACATTTACCATCTACAGGCACCTCTGGTATGATACTTCATTACTGAACAAAGTACATTTTTTATGCAGTATTTAGTTGATTCAAGCAATTAATAAAGCCCTTTGAGATCTGATCGGATGAAAGAAGCGGAGTAAGGCAATGATCCAGATCCTCAGTAATACTTTGGTCTAATTTCAATGGCTAGATTTAATGTCAGGGTACTGGGTGGTGTTGCTGTCCTCTCATATACAGGAGGTCAAACTAGATGATCTGGTGATCCCTTCTGGCCTTAAACTCTATGGCGTATCTGTGTCAACTGGTGTGCCATACATTTCAAAGACAGTTTACCACAGCTGAGGATCCAGCCCTGAGGATCTTAAGTTTCATTTTGCTGTTTAATTTTCCTTTAGTTTGGAGATTTCATTGACTTCAGGACTTTATGTTGTACCATGGATGAGTTTTGTTCAACAAGACATCATCCAAAAATGTCATTAAAGTACAAGTCAAGTAACATTTCCACCCTAGACCAGGGAGCACTGACAGGTAATTAAAGTAGACCTGTTACACTATTTAATATAACGAGCTTGATAACTTCTGAACTTTTAAAAGGTACAGACAAGATGAAAGAAAAAGATTAAAGTAACCTTTTGAAATCATAAACATATCTAATATATCAGTGTGGGTGTCTTTTCCATGTTATGCTTATTAAAACATTCTTTAATTACCTCACTACAAGATGAATAATGTTCAATTGCATTCCTTCCACACTGAGTACATACCAGCTTGAGAAATCACATGTGAGACTCTGATTAAATCAATATAAAGGTTAATACCATCCTGAGGGAGCGTTGGTTATGTTATCCATAGGATAAATGAATCTGAACTAGGATATGACTTTCCCACAGTTTACTGGCTCATTTTAATTAGACAAATGAAATGAATAGTTAGAAGCAGCTACAGGGAACACACTTTCTGTAAAATATACAATATTTTAATCCTAACTAAGTACACTAGCTGCTCTGAAGTAAGGGTGTGTTTCTATCTGTCTGTCTGTCTGTCTGTCTAAAAGGAAGCCAAAATCAGGCCTTCCACTTGTGTTTTGAGTCACTTATTCTTTACTGCTTCTTAGGAATAAATGTTTTGAGCATTAAAACAGGTCTCACAGATTATACAGGAATCCCTGAATCCCGAAAGGAAAATTAGAAGGAGTTTACTGAAAAGAGTGCCAGCACTGGAGTTAGCAGCATAGATGAACAGAGCACTTTATCATATTACAGGGATATGTGGTTCATGTGCTGAAACACTATGAATATATAGGAGAGTAACCTAACACTAGCTTAAGAGATTGCGGGAGGAGCTGGAGAGAGGCTAAGGAGTTTTGCTCTTCTATGCTTAAAGGTGCTTGGGGACTCCAAAGGAATGATGACAAACCCTGGCTTGGGCCCAGTTGATCTCTCTCTCCCAGGCAGCTCTTACCTGCCCCTTCTTGAGGTCGGGCTCTCCCATTTATATGGCCCAGGTGGCCTCTCTTAAAACCCGCTTAGGAGTTACCTCTTCCCTCTTAAAGGCCAGTGTCACCCTCAGAGAAGAAGTTATCCTTAACTAACCTGCTGACATTCTGTAAAGACAGTATTGCTGTAACAGATCAGGAAGATGCAGTGAAAGTACCAGTATAATTTTTCTTCTACAAAAACATTTGACGGGGCTCCACATGAGAAATTAATAACTGTGCGAAAGTGATGGAATAAGAGCTAAATTAGGGTACCAGTTCAAATACTGGCTTTAAGGGCAGGAGACAAAGGACAACCATAGATGGAACCAGAGAAATGTTTTCAGACTTCTGCTGCTGCTAACATCTCCCACCCCATAATCAGGATGGTTGCACTGATGCCCTGTCTTCCTCTGGTGTACCAACAAAGCTTCCCTAAAGTGGATAAGGCTCAACTGATTTACACCAGTTACAGATCTAGCCCTCTATCTCCAAATGTGCAGATAATCATAAATGTGGAAGCCAGTAATATTCAGACAGTCTTTTATCCTGTAGCAAAGATTGTGAAGCATGAATCAAATTAGGGCCTAATCCTTCTTCCAGCAAAGCCAATGGCAAAACTCTCCATAATTTCAATGTGAGCAGGCACTCAGCAGCATCTATTTCTATCAAAAGTGTGATTTAAAATGCCAAGTTTCAATGAGACAGTATCACTGGAGAGAAGCTGGAGAATAGATGGAGGCTGGAGGGAGAACATCTACAGTAATCAGAGGCAGAGAAGCAGCTAGCATTTGAGATAGTGCATAGCTAATTGGAACCTGCTGGGTTGGGCTTCAAGGACATAGGAGTGGAAGAAAGGAGTTGGAAAAAAAAAAGTTCCCTCTGAAACATCCACAGGAGTGGTTTCTCTAGGACCCCTATAGCCTAATTTGCCCCTGTGATCACTGGTACCTTTTCATTAGTTAGAAAGTCCAATCTGTGTTTGAATTAACTTCGGATTCCCCCAAATCACATTGGTGCCTGGGCCATCCACCCATCCTGCTGCATCTCCATGTAGTTTTAGTACTTTAGAGAGTTGAAGTAAAACAGTTTTAAACTGCCAGACTGCCAAAACAAGCCAGCATCTGTGCTTTGTTTCCTCTCCAGAGGCTATGAACAGAGTAATTGCCAGCAGTAACAAGTTACCACACAAGCTCTTTCCAAGCAAGCACATTTATTCTTAAGGTGAAAGCATTACAAAGAAAATATATTTACATATAACAAAAGAACCTATATGCATGCTAAAAGGCTTAGCAGAGGTCATCCCCAAGCCCAATTTCAGGCTCTGGTAGGTTTCCCTCCCTCTAAACCCACAACTGAGTTTTTCCCATGATTAAAATTTCATGTCTGTATCAGATTCAGAATCAGAACCAAGACTGGCCAGACTGCCTGGTTTTTTTTGTTTGTTTGTTTGTTTTTTTACACAGTCTCTGGGAACAGGTAATCAGCAGACAAATACCTTCTCCTCAGGTCATAGCTTCAAAAGGCAGGGAGGTTCCATAAACAGAAGGGAGGAATTTGCATTAACTTCTCCTTGGGTATTCTCCAGGAATTCCACTTCATAGTTATTGTCCCAAAAGCCCATTCTTGTCTGGCACATTTTCAATATAGTCTTTGAACTCCCAGGCCTCACATCACATCTTCTCTACACCCCGCCACACCCCGAAAGGTTGCATTCAATCCCTGCCCACAATAATTGTCAGGAACCAGGGCATGGGCAGTCAGGTCCAGTGGTTAAATCTGTAAGAAGCAGAGCCTGAAGGGGTTGTCAGCCAGTGTCTGCAGCCAAGGTTCATGTCAAGGTCAATAGCTGGGGACTGGAGCATCGAGTCAATAACCAGAAGCTGGAGGAAAGCGCAAGGAGGCAGGAACAAGGAACAAAGTAAGATCTGTCTGAGCAGCAGGTGAGGGGCAGTCTTTTTGCCCAGATAACTTTCTGGCTTAAGTAGTAGGGCTTGGCCAATCAGAGGTCATGAGAGGGGCTGCCAGTCATCTCTATCATGGGTAGCATCTCCGGTAGTGACTGATCTCCCAGGATGAATGGTGCATTGACCTTGGCTCTGCCAAGGCTGCCTGGTGGTGGAGTGCCTGCCCACAGAATTGAGTTCAAGTCCCACAAATCTTCACATCAGTACATTAACTTTGCATTTAATACAGTGAACCCCAGAGATATCTAACCTTAATTCAATAAGGTCTTCCAAGGATATGCAAGAAATTGCTAGCGTTGTCACAACGTCTGCTTTACAATAAGATTATTCTAGCAGTGAAGCAAAAGACAGTCACATCACACCAGAAGAACTGGCTCTCTGTGTACATTACTCCAGCTACCTCCTGCTGACAGCCCTTTTCCCAGTAAGCTTTGAAAATAAGGATTATCATGTCTCCAAGGACCAGATGATTCCCCCTAGATCCATAAATTGACTGACAGTGGATCTGTACCTTACTGCATGGTGGATGCCATCTCTGCAAAATGTAACCCTAGACTTCTCAGAGGACCCTTTATGTAATTGGAGAGCCTTGCACTGGGACAGTGCAGAAAGGGACGGAAAAAGTTACTATATCCATCCACCCATCCTCTTTCAACCTGGGGTTCTGCTTAAAAGTTAGTATAGCCTCTTTTCAGAGTAGCAGCCGTGTTAGTCTGTATTCGCAAAAAGAAAAGGAGTACTTGTGGCACCTTAGAGACTAACAAATTTATTAGAGCATAAGCTTTCCTGAGCTACAGCTCACTTCATCGGATGCATTTGGTGGAAAAAACAGAGGAGAGATTTATATACACACACAGAGAACATGAAACAATGGGTTTATCATACACACTGTAAGGAGAGTGATCACTTAAGATAAGCCATCACCAGCAGCAGGGGGGGGGGAAAGGAGGAAAACCTTTCATGGTGACAAGCAAGGTAGGCTAATTCCAGCAGTTAACAAGAATATCAGAGGAACAGTGGGGGGTAGGGGGGGGGGAGAAATACCATGGGGAAATAGTTTTACTTTGTGTAATGACTCATCCATTCCCAGTCTCTATTCAAGCCTAAGTTAATTGTATCCAGTTTGCAAATTAATTCCAATTCAGCAGTCTCTCGTTGGAGTCTGTTTTTGAAGCTTTTTTGTTGAAGTATAGCCACTCTTAGGTCTGTGATCGAGTGACCAGAGAGATTGAAGTGTTCTCCAACTGGTTTTTGAATGTTATAATTATTGACGTCTGATTTGTGCCTCTTTGCCTATGAAAACCCAGCTTAGAGGGGAGCAGAGAGACATAATGGATACAGTGGCATATAGGGGTATTTCCAATAAGCTCTGCTGCTGGAGAGCCAAAAAGGTGGAGAATGGGCATAAGTGATGGTGTAGAGGAGGCTTCCACCTGGTATTAAATCCCCTGCTCGTCCCAGGGAGAGGCAAACCCACATCTCCCAACTGAACAATATGGTGAAAACTCAGTGAATTGAGCCCTTTGTCCTTTACCTCGCCCTGCTCAGCTCTTTCCTAAGAGTTTTTCCCAAGGGAGTGAGCAGTCTGGCCACCTGTCCATTGTAGAAAAGGCAAGCGGCAGTAGTGACTGAACATGGCAACGCTCATTGGCTGTGCTGGATGCACAGTGCTTTGGAGGCAATTTAATGGGAAAAGAGGAACATTATTAATAATTGATTTTTTTTTATGTTTACTGTTTGCCACTTTATTTTCGTATTTCTGCTAAAACACCTGTTTTAATATTCTACCTCTGACAAGCTCCTTCATAAATACTGATACTTCACCATATAAAAAATTAAAGCTCTTAATTAAACCATCATCATAATTTTACAGCAATAAATACATTAATTTGAGTAAACAAACAGTTAAACAACAGTTTAAATAAATATGTACACTTTTCAAGAGATTGTTATCATTGTTCCTCATGGGAAAAGGACACCTGCAACGTGGAAATGGTCGCACAGCACTCACCAGAAAGACTTGTGCTAATGGCTGGGCTCTAAGTCACATCACTTAAGAGCAGCACCCGTGAGGGAGGGAAGGAAGGAAGAATAGTAGAAAATAGGTCCATTGTGATTCTGCAATGTGGATGTTCTATCAGTCCACCGCAGCACCTGAATGAATTGGGGCTGCCTTCCATTACTTGACATTTTCCTCCTCAACCTTCAATAGTTTTCAATGTCAGGGAGCTCTAGCTCTTCCCTTACTTATTCGTAACCTATTTTAGAATGCAAAACGACTTTTAAGAGTCTACATGGAGTCAGGAGAAGTTCATTATAAAGGAAATAATTATTTATCTGCTGAAGTTATTATCCACCAATATGGAACTTTGAAGAAACTAAAAAAGAATGGTCTTTAAAAAAAATACAACATTTTTATATTATTTGTATGTTAAAATTACTGAACTGGAAAAAGTGCCTTTCAAAGGAGCTAGTTGTCATATAAAGGTGTACATTAGAGGCAAGGTTATCTTCTCCATAGTAATTCAAAGAGAGCTCTTAGAAGCAGAAGTACTGCCCCCCATACAGATTAGACACAAGATTTCTCTTTAATTTAAATGTGTTCTATGTTTGAAACTTTCATAAGAGAGCGCTTTAAAGTGAAATTGATTGTGAATAATTTAACTCCATGGATAAGCATACATTGCAGCTTTTTTCTTATCAGGAATACATACAGAAGGAAGATGTATGGCCTTTCCTCACCAAGAAAGCTCACCACCATTATTGCAGTAGCAAGAGTATGCTACAGAGTTTTACAGACATCTGGGCAGCTGATAAAACCAGTGGTAGAGATGGGGAGGATGCTTCCTGCCAAGAAAGTTGTCAATGCTGGCAGACATGCTCTGAAGCTTTTCAATGCCACTTAGTAGCCAGAAAGAGAGAGGAGTAAAAAACTATTGGGGCTATCAATCATAAAGCAGACTGGAGACCTTTAACCTTATGTTCCAGCTACTCTAAATATTGCCTGAAGCTATTTTTGTTGTTTTGTTTTATTCAACTGTAAAGCAATTAATAGCCAGGAAAACTGCCTACCTGATAACTTTTCTAATTCATATGTTGCTCTTGAGACCAATCCCCCGAGCCCCTCCTGTGAAATGCAGAGTGCCTTTAACTTCCATGGTGGGGTAGGACACTCAACAAGAGGTGGTCAAGCACTATATGCCATTGGTCCTCTAGCAAGAGTGGAGTGGTGGGAGAATTGCAAATGCCACTCCTGTTCTCCATGGCACAGCTGGTAATTCCTTGTTATTTTCACTACTCTGCCAAGTACTTTGGGTGCACCAATTTGAATTCAAAAGTAGCTATGTGAAACCAAACTATGTTCTACTGCCAGGTGTACCAGAACAGGGAGGGCCAGGGGGCCATGGCCCCATCACTTTTAGAAGTGGGAGTTCCACTTTTTACCAGCCATAAGGGTGAACGACCGGGGGGGGGGATGGGACAGAGAGGTGTGAGCGGAGCTGGGGTCTTAGGGGAAGAGGTGGTGAGAGAAAGGGTGGCATAGGGGAGCAGGGCCATCGTTCAGGCACTAGTGCCCCCCACATACACACACACATTTAGGGAGCTTCCACCGCTCCTATCTACTGCTGCTAGATCTTACTAGTTCCACTATGAATGTCATCCAGGCTAATCTTACATGCCTTAATAAACTGGGACTTCAAGAAGGCTTGGCAGGGTGTTCATTTACAACACAGCTCCTTGCAACATATTGAAACTATACAATTGGCCTGGCTTGCACTGGAGGATTCTTTAAAGCTTGTTTTGGCTAATAATATTATGCCAGATTATTCCCCCTGCATCTGTAACCAGAGTGGACTCTGATCAGGCTAATCCAAGGTGGTGGTAAAGAAGTAGGGCACCCAGCTTCATCTGCTTTTCTCCCAATCCTAAAGCTCTTCTATAAGTGTAGTGTGAATGAAGAGAGGGTGGGCTGGAATGGGGCTGGGGGAGATAGCCACTCTCCATAATAGTATAGCCCCAAGCCAAAGGAAATACATCGGGAAAATAATGCTGAGTTTGAACTGCTCTAGGCCTATAAGCCAACTACTTTTATAGAAGCTCAAATGGTAGATATAGAACAAACATCAATCATTTTCATGTTTCAAATCATTCTCTGGGAAGGATTTCCTGATGCAAACTCCTTACCCAGCCTCTCTGTAGAACTGCAGGTTATACGCTCATCCTGAGAGCTCTGAAGCACACTGCAGAAGAAAAATGCCTTCTCTTGTTCTTGCCAGGCAAATTCTAGTAGAAATGGAATTTCAACCAACACCTGCTCCATAAAGGCAGGATTGTACATGTCCAGCCAGATCACATCCCAGACACAGGCAACGCTGCCACAGCAGGAATCTCTCCTGTCTTTCATAAGCAAACAGGAACTATGTTACATTAGTAGGGATGAGTAAGATTGCTACCAGTTTGGATTCCCTCTACTAAGTAGTGCAGATTCTTATTTTAAGTTATTCTAGTGTGAATCAGCAGCAGAGCGAGGTTGGCCACAGTTTTCCCATCCCACGAAAATTTGAAATATTGAAAAATTTTCCCATCCCTCGACAGGACAAAAAGTCAAACTCCCAAAAATAAAATAAAATAAATGGACTAAGGTCAACTGAAACATTTCACTTAGACAATTTAAATACATTTCATTTAGATTTTTACCATTTATTTATTTTGTTATAATTAACTTAAATTTCAAAAAGAAAAATCTTCTTGAACAGGAAAACTGGAATTTGCTTGGAAAATGTCTAAACATGACATCTTAAAAATTAAAAACAAAAATTCAAAATGTTTGAGCTGAAACATTCATCACCATTTCCCACAAAAGGGTTTGGTTTCAACAAATCAGCATTTATGGCCAAAAAAACCCAAAAACAAACAAACATTCAGTTGAAAAATTCCCAACCAGGTCTAATCAAGAGTAACTCCATTGAATTCAATGGCGTTGCACCGGTATAAGAAGAGAAATTGTCCCAGACTCTGTTAATAAATAATATTCAGGAAAGAATCTTCTTCATCCGACCTTCAGCTTCCACCCACTATTCTGCTATAATGCACAAAGTCCCTCTTTTCTTTGTTTAAAAGAAAAAAAAAGTTGGAAAAGGCAGCAATCCCATTTTGTTTTATATGCAAATCTTTCTCCCCAGTTAGTTCCAAGTGCATCCCTTTTGCAGCTCCAGCACTGTACACTAATGTTACAATTCCTCTTTGAAACAAAAAGCTATTTTATTTATACTCTTTCAGGATTTAAGCAAAGCTCAGCTGGGGCAGGCAGAGGGTTGAAGTAATCTTGCTAAGCCTTTTTTGAAAGATTAAACATTTTCTTTCCATCCCTGTTCGGCACCTAAGCACAGCACAGAATGACAGGAAAACTAGCACATGCTTGCCTGAACTTGTCTTTAACAAGGATGCTTATCTGTAGGGTCTCTCTCATTCTCTCTCGAGCTGTCTCCAAAAGGAAAGGACACGACCGGAGAACTGAAAAATATCTTATTAAATGTTTTAGTATTTCAAAACAACTGTTTTAAATCAGTAACTGTCACTATTTGACACGTGTCAATAATATCCACATAAGGTGAGATGGGAGTCTCAAGGCATTGGCATGGAACTTGTGAGATTTGGGTTCTAGTCCCACCTTTGCCACAGGCTTCCTGGGTGACCCAGGCAGGTAATTAAATCTGTGTGCCTCAGTTCCCCAGACTATAAAATGGTGATCTCGGCCATGCCTGTTTGATCTATTTAGATTGTAAATTCTTCAGAGCAGAGATGCTCTCTTATGGGCCTCTGATCTCGGTTAGGGTTTCCAGACTCTACCGCAAGTAATACGGTATACAAAAAAACCATACAATTAGGACAGATCCTCAAGGTTTTGCAACTGGGTACTTAAGGTTGATCACCTAAAATAGTTATTTAGACATCTAAAGAATTGTCTGGATTTTCAAAGGTACTAAACACCAAGCCATTCCCATTGACTTTCATAGGATATAAAGCTTTACAGAATACATATACACATACCAACAATCAGAGAATCTAGAGAGGAAGGATGCTCCACTGGTCCAGTACTAGCCAGAGACCTAGGTTCAATTCCCTGCTCCACCACAGACTTCCTTTGTGACAGTGGGCAACTCACTCAGTCTCTCTGGGCTTCAGTTCTGTACAACAGCACTTCTCTGCTCACAGGATGTGTTGTGAGGATAAATACATTAAAGATTTTGAGGCACTCAGAGACTATGGTAATAGGAGCCCTAAATACCTAGAGTAGATAGAGATTCTAAAGGATGAGCACCCTCTGAAGGGTGGCAACAAAACATACTTTCCTAAAAGAGATAGTGGGGAAGAAGAAAAAAAACTTCATGAAATGGAGTTTGCCACACCGCGTGACCAAGGTATAGAACTAAGAGGCTGCGGTACTCTAGGTAAGGCATAGTTGTGACGGGTTGGAACCCCTCTTCTGGGATACCACCTCATGTATTGGGATTTCATGGAGCCTCTCCTGCTCAATCAACCTGGGTTCCCACTCCGTGTTTTGCTGAATTAGGCTCTCCAGCCTCTTGCAGAGCGCGCGCGCGCGCACACACACACACACACACAGGTGAGACCATACCCTGCTGCAGACACAGACTGAAGTCAGCTGTGTGTGAGAGGACTCCCCCAGCACTCATGTGGACACCCCCTTTGAGAGAGAAACCCAAAATAACCCTGTCTTGTGTTGTATAGAAAAATCTGCACAGCACAAGCTCATAAAAATCCACCCTCTTCCTCAATGTGAAGAGAGATGTGTATGACTTCTTGCGCCCCCAATTAGAAATTGTACAAACAGAGTTATATTATAAACAAGAAATACGTTTATTAACTACAAAAGGTGAATTTTAAGTGAACATAAGGGATAATAGACAGAACAAAGCAGATTACTGAGCAAATAAAACAAAGTATGGAAACTAAGCTCAATATACTTAAGAAACAGGTTGCAAAATGTAATTTCTTTCCCTAAATGTTATTTTAGGCAAGTTGCAAAGTTTCTGTGGTTCAGAGTTCCAGTAATATTCCTTTTCAGACACCACCCTCCCCGCCTTCCCTTCAGGTGGCTTTAGCAGTCTTTCTTCTTAGGCAGACAGGCCATGGAGAGGAGGAGTCCTGTTTACATAAAGTGGGAATCCTTTGTTTCCCAAACTTGACACACCCCCTTCCCTCCCAGTGGAAAGTTGCAAGTCGTCCCAGATAATGTTTAGTATCAGATGACAAGACCACCTAACCTAGTAGTGTCACAGTTATGTCCCCGGATGCCTTCCAGGAGGGAGAGAGATTAGTATCTTCATAGTCTTGTTGTTCCTTCCTGATGGCCTATCAGATCCGATGGCCTGTCATCTGGTGGGTGTCTTCCCAATACACACCCATTTGAAATGGTTATATAGTACATATTCCTAATTTTAGATACAGATATGATAAATGCATACAAATTGGATAATCACATTCAGTAAATTATAACCTTTCCAATGATACCTTACAAGATCTATCTTGCATAAAGTATATCTCAGTTATGTCATATCCATCTAATAAGCAGATTTCCATAAAGAATATGGAGTGCAACGTCACAATAGTCACACCTTGTTTTGCAGGGATTATATCTCTTATTTAAAAATATGGTACTGTAACTAGTTTATAATTCTGGTGGGTGGGGAATATTGTTACATCTTATTAACACTCTACCGAGTTTTTCCTCCAATCAGCTGCAGAGCGTGTTTAAGAGTTACAAATCCCCAAACCAGCTTTTGTTTTTGATTAAATGTGTTCCCTTCTCCTTGCTCAGAATCTAGCAGGATTGGGCCTTCAAACAGCGTATCAAGGCCATGCAGCAAGGAAGTGGGATTTATACCATACAGCTGAGGGGATAAATCAGGTTCATAAAGCATGTTATTTCCAGCTGGGATGTTCTACATACTGTTTTTCAGAAGCTGCAGGAGCTGTTTCCTTTTCCCCTTACAGCTGCTTCAATTTGTGACAAAATGGTTTAAACAACTGAGCTGATGTTAAGGACATTTTTAAAAGACTGCCATATTTAAATTAAATTTATTTTTTTAAGTGATGAGCATGCAGAGGGAATGGGAGGGAGCTCTCCTTGTTGGGCATGTTACATGTAACTACCACAGAACTAGTTTTACCATCTAGAAACCTTTCTCCGATTAACTTGTGTTATCACACAGTAAATCTGACTCATGTTCATTGCAGGGTCACCTTCTGAAAGCTGTATATCCAGAAATAAAAGTCACAGCATGGCCAGTCTCAATGGGGGTGTTCACTGGCACACACTTGAAAATGGGGTCTGATCCTGAATGTGAGGTACAGGAGCTGTCACCCCAGCCAGAGGTAGGTTCTCCTTGGGCCCAGCTGGTGGGGTTAACCTCCTCTCCAACATCCCCTGGCTGGACTAGCCAGGGCAGATACTCCAATGTGATTCAGTCATTTTGCACCAGTCAGGTACTGGAAAAGAGCTGAATTTCTTCATCTGGGGATTCCCATCGTGTAGGGGAGCACATAGTCAGACTAGAACTGGAATAGACAGATCGTGTGTCACCCCCTCTGTGTAAGGGGCCAGGACCAGATATTCAGTATTCTGGCAATCCCAGGGTAGCAGACAGCCCCTTGGGGGTCTTAGCCAGCTGATGTAGATGACAGCATTATGGAGACTGTTGCCATTTATGGCAGGGCATGAACAGAACCAGCCCCAGAAGATGAAGATAGACACCATCAACTCCCTTGCAACCCCCCTACCCTCAACTGTACCCCAGGGAAGCTGAACTTGGGCCAATGCACATGCATCTTCATTTTATAACAGCTAAGAACCAAATCAAGGCTTTAGAGGTCTCTAGGCAGCTGAACCAAAAGGGAATCCCTGTCCCCAAGCCCCATAACAGATCCAGCAGGAGCTACGCTAAAGAGAACTGCTGCAGATCCAGATGGGTGATTTCATCAGCTGTGGAACCCTCTCCCTCTCTCTCTCTCTAAAGTATGACGAGTAGTTACCGTGTTCTGGAATAGACTGAACGATCTTTAAAAATCATCTGCTTTTTCGTCCCAATATGATTTTTTTTAAGTAAACAACCAGAATGGCTTCAAGTGTCAATCCAACCATTGTACGTTCAACTGAAGAGGCAGGAATAAGAATAACAGAGAACTGAAATGGGTAGCAGGGAATAATAAATAGGACTGAAGAGAAGAAAGAATGAGCCCCCATAGGGTAATATTTGGCATCCAGCTGAGAGGTCTATCCGTACAGAGAAGATTTTTTTTACATCGAAATATGAATTATAAAGTAATATTACAAAGGCTTTCCTCCTTTAAGTGTGAAAAAAGCAATTATAAGAATTACCCAAATATTAAATGGTTTAAGAGAAATAACTAAAATACATGATTCCTCTCTCCCTAGTGAAATGATTTGCACAACAAACGAACAATTTTTTTGAAATCATTCATTTTAAAATGCAAATATTTTAATAGGTTTCTTTTAATATATATGATAATGAGTTCACGGATTGAGGCACAAACCACAGGCCAAGTAAGCAGATGTCTTGTCAACAAGGTCTAGAATTTAGAATCATTAGGCTCTTTTAAGAAACACACTTGCTCTGACATAAAACTGAAGCATATTATAATATTTCAGATTCACACTGCTCTATGTGACACTTTTTCCTCATTAAAATGAAGAATGACACAGCCAGAAAGACAGCCCCATTTCCCCCCGCTTTGTATCTGTAGTTCAAAAGATGTCTCTAGCAAATTGTCCCAGAGAGACAAAATATTAAGCACCTTGATTGCTGTACCGCATACAATTAATTCACAGCCTTGGAACATTTTTAACATGTTCTGGTGGCCAGTGAAATAATAAGTAGTTGTTGCTCATTGTTCTCATTTTGTTTCTTTTCTCTCCTTTGCATCTTGTCAACCCATTTAACTCCATTTATTTTTCTGGATGTCAATTCCTTTACCTCACAATATATGAAGCTAAATTTTCTTAATCAAAAGGCCAAATATTCAGGTGGCTTTGTCCAAACTGAATGCTATACATATAAAAACAGGGTTGTTCTGAAATTGCAATAGATAACAGTGAATATGATCATTAAACAAACTTCATAAAAATTAGGTCCATTTCTAACTGGGTTAGAGTTAATTAGCTATGCAATTGGAATGTTTAATATTTGGAGAAATACCATGCAGAAAGAGCCTGATCAAAAGGTCACTGAAGTCAATGGGACAACTCCTACTGACCTCAATGGGTTTTGGATCTGGCCCCAATATTTTCCCTGTTGTACACACACGACTCCATTGTTGACGTATACATGTGTGCCTATTCAAGGGTAGAATTTTTCCTTCCTGATTTCTCTAATGTGGTGAAGATCATTTCAACATTTCTAGTACTTCTATGGGAACATAGTGGGTGTGAGTAAATACAGCTGGGAAGTCTGTAATTTCTTTAACAAGTCATCCTGCTGTCCACTCTGTTTTAGATATTCTAGGAAAACTGTTTAAGAGGAATTGTACAGCAGGGTCTGATGTAACACCACCACAGGTGCAACACAGAGGAATCTGCAGGAGGACATATTCTTACCCAACAGAGGCTCTGATGCTACAATCTACATCGGTAGGGGACTTCAGACCTAACTTTCAGCCAATTCCTTCAAATTAACAATGGGGGGTGATAGTGTTTGTTTGTTTAAAGGCAGCTTTAGGAAGGGTGGAGACCAACCCCTGGCACATCTCCAGAACTAAGCAGGGATTCTCAGTGCAAAGGTTCGGCATTGTTTACTGAAGATGGGGAAATGAGAATCTTCCTCAACAGCTTCATCGCAGAAGAATGAAGTATATAATCATCAGACTGTTATTTTTATTACAATAGCACTTAGGAGCCCCAGTCAAGGATCCAGGGCTTCATTGTGCTAAGCGTGATACAAGCAGATAAAGGAGACCATTTCTACCCCAGAAAGCTCAGTCACCATGTCCACAAGGGATGCAATAGGTGGACAAGAGAGATAAAAGGACAGTGTGGGTGGCCAATAGGATACAGTAATGAAACAAACAGAGTTTAGCAGGAAACAAGAAGTCATGGGTTGCTCTGGCACAGCTCTAATTTCAGCAGCTCATCTGCCTTCTTGTAGTGTTTTTATATTCCTGGTAGATAGTAGGAAATACTCATAAAAAGGAAATTTCAGAGTAGCAGCCGTGTTAGTCTGTATCCGTAAAAAGAAAAGGAGTACTTGTGGCACCGCAGAGACTAGCAAATTTATTAGAGCATAAGCTTTCGTGAGCTACAGCTCACTTCATCGAATGCATACAGTGGAAAATATAGTGGGGAGATTTTATATACACAGAGAACATGAAACAATGGGTGTTACCATACCAACGGTAACAAGAGTGATCAGGAAAGGTGAGCTATTACCAGCAGGAGAGCCAGGAAGGGGGGAGAAAGAACCTTTTGTAGTGATAATCAAGGTGGGCCATTTCCAGCAGTTGACAAGGACAGTAGGAGGGGAAACAAACAAGGGGAAATAGTTTTACTTTGTGTAATGACACATCCACTCCCAGTCTTTATTCAAGCCTAAGTTAATTGTATCCAGTTGCAAATTAATTCCAATTCAGCAGTCTCTCATTGGAGTCTGTTTTTGAAGTTTTTTTTGTTGAAGAATTGACACTTTTAGGTCTGTAATCGAGTGACCAAAGAGATTGAAGTGTTCTCCAACTGGTTTTTGAATGTTATAATTCTTGACGTCTGATTTGTGTCCATTCATTCTTTTACGTAGAGACTGTCCAGTTTGGCCAATGTACATGGCAGAGGGGCATTGCTGGCACATGATGGCATATATCACATTGGTAGATGCGCAGGTGAACGAGCCTCTGATAGTATGGCTGATGTGATTAGGCCCTATGATGGTGTCCCCTGAATATATATGTGGACAGAGTTGGCAACGGGCTTTGTTGCAAGGATAGGTTCCTGGGTTAGTGTTTTTGCTGGTGAGTATTTGCTTCAGGTTGGGGGGCAGTCTGTAAGCAAGGACTGGCCTGTCTCCCAAGATCTGTGAGAGTGATGGGTCGTCCTTCAGGGTAGGTTGTAGATCCTTGATGATGCGTTGGAGAGGTTTTAATTGGGGGGCTGAAGGTGATGGCTAGTGGCATTCTGTTATTTTCTTCGTTGGGCCTGTCCTGTAGTAGGTAACTTCTAGGTACTCTTCTGGCTCTGTCAATCTGTTTCTTCACTTCAGCAGGTGGGTTGTAAGTTGTAAGAATGCCTGACAGAGATCTTGTAGGTGTTTATCTCTGTCTGAGGGGTTGGAGCAAATGCGGTTGTATCGTAGACCTTGGCTGTAGACAATGGATCATATAGTGTGGTCTGGATGAAAGCTGGAGGCATGTAGGTAAGTATAGCGGTCAGTAGGTTTCCGGTGTAGGGTGGTGTTTATGTAACCATTGCTTATTAGCACCATAGTGTCCAGGAAGTGGATCTCTTGTGTGGACTGGTCCAGACAAAGTCGGTGCTTATTGAATATAGTGTCAAGTTCAAAGTCTCAGTTCTTATTGTCAAAGTGCTCAACGGCCTAAACATCACATAAAGCTCCAGGAATAAATACTGTGGTCGACAGCTCTGCTCCTCTAGAACAATGGAACTCTACAATAAGGATGAAGCTCATCTGTGCAGAAGACAGAGCTTTTTGGGGGGCTGGTCTGAGACAGTGAAATAAACTCCCACGGGAGCTAAGGACCATCACACAAGCCTTCTGCTCCAAGTGCAAAGCACACTTCTTCAGCCTTGCCTTTGCTAATACAAACTCATAGCAACATGTACCTAAAATAAATTAATAAAATGCTATCAAAACTAAACACTCCACTGCACACACAATTCTCCCTCTGGGGAGAGGATGAGAAAAGAAACCACATGTGATAGATGTTAGTCATATTGCTTAATGCAGCAACTGGAAGGCACTCACCTACTGCGGCGATGAACGTGGTATATGAACCTATATAGACAAGAAATAGAATAGGAAACTCAATGGGTTTTGGATCCAGCCTTAAGTGTCTTGTTCTTCTGCACAATAGATAGTGGTGCTCCAAGATAAAAGCAACTTTTACGCAACCAAGCCCTTTGCTCTCAAGGAATTTGAACTGGATATTTCTACTCTTGTGGGGGCTCTCTTGCATTATTTGAATATGAAACCAATTTCCACTGAACATTTGGAAAAAGGAAGTTATTTTAATTTTGAAATTGTAGCTGAAATAGTACTTAGTTGATGCTGCCTTTTCCAATTTATGGACATGAATTTGGTAATGGTTTGACAGCCCTGGAGACTGAAGTTCTCTATTTAGCCATGGAAAAGTAGCAACACCTGAGCAAGTTTCCTCTCACACTGCCTTAGGAAACACGGTTCAGGATACCATTCCATTCTTGGCCTCTTTTGCTAACAAGGATTCAAGCTAGCACAAATGATGTGGTTTTGTGATGAGGACACTTGCATATTAGGAAATAAAATGAGACCACCAAATTCAGTGGCCATCAGGCAATCAGATGGAACCAACTTTTAGTCACTATAAACTTGAACCAGCAACCTAGAGTTGAAAGATTCTATATTCCACTACCAACCCCCTGAGCCATCTAAGGGCCACAGATTAAAGTTGGGGGAAATTCGCATAACTGCATTGAAGTCAGTGGAGCTACATTGATTTATGCCAGTTGAGCACCTCCAACCAGCAATGCCTTCAATAAAGACAAAGTGCTGTGCTCTCCAGATTCATTATTAGAGAGCACAAAAGTTACATACAATTTTAAAGTGCCACATAGTTAGAGCTGCCTCCACAGGTCTGATCTTCTGGTTCAGTTACTATTACCTACCATTCAGCTAGTCTTTCTAGACAAACACCACTGCACTCATCTTACTTATCCTCCTAATGGGGGGCTGATACCTGGCCATCCACGTTCGACTAGATATCCATTATGACCTTATCATATACTACAAAGAGATTGAACACTGAGTTCTGTTTACTTCGTTCTTCAAGACAAACAAACACACTTACCTATTTCATACTCAAAGGAAGACAGAAATTTGAACAGTATTCTAAATACTTCTCATAGATGCCACTTTATATCACACAGACGGTGCGCATGAAAGCTGATTCAGTTTCAAGCAGCCTCAGGCACCTGGTTCCAGGTAAAGTAGCCTCAGTCTGCTAACAGCTTCCCATGAGCCGCTCTTCTGACCAATGTCTACAGAGCAAATCGTGCTTTAGTCTTGAGTACATCTGGTCAAAAAAAATTCCTGACCAAACATTTTTCTGCTATAAAATGCATTTTGTTGAAAGTGAACCTTCCTGCAGGAATGTGTTGATTTTGACAAAACTTTGTTTCAGGTGGGAAAAAATGAAAAAAGCATTTTGACATTTTCAGAAGGGAACACTTCGATTTTTCATTTTGAAAAAACTTTCGTTCTGAATATTTTTAAATTAAAAACTAAATTTTTTTTAAACATTGAAATCAAAATGAATTACAATTTTATCAATTATTCCCCCCCAGACAATTCAATTCAAGAGAATTTTCAGAATTATTTGTTTTCATTCTAATTCAGAATGAAACAAAATTTGAAATTGCAGAATTTCCCATGAAATGGAAAATCCAGTTCCCATACAGGTGTTGTCCTGACCCTGACCCACCCTAAATCAACAATCCAGCAAAGCACTTAAACATGTATATATGTTTAGGCACAGGAACAATCCTATTTCCTGAATGGAACTAGCTGTGTGCTTAACTTTAAGCATACATTTAAAGTATTTTACTAGATTGAGGCCTAATTCCCTAAGGCAGTTTTAAAACCCCTTTGTGCGGCTGGGGTGGCATAAAGGGGAATTATGAGGCACCAAGAATCTGACCGCCAGCCTTTTTTCTTTTAAGAACATAATTTAAGCAGCTTCAAATGCTAAAAACATTACGGGTTTATTTAAAGAAAAAAAGGAAAAGGTTCAATTTCTATAGATATAATAGTGATGGCACTTTGGAAGCCTCCAAGGTGCATAACTATTTGAGGGTCTCTAATGCAGAACATATGCACTTTATTTACTCTAGTACAGTTTACAGAACAGCATTGAAAGAAGAAGAAATCAGCAACACTGGCATTCAAGTTTAAAACTACAAAGGTAGTGGAAGGCATATAAAATCAAAATTAACACATTTCTTTTTTAGGAAGTAACAATGTTTAGGGAGAATTCAATATCTTGAAAAAAGCCCTGGTTTATCTCAGTCACATGACTCAGGATTGCTAAACAAGGGCATTGCCTTTAAATATCAACAATTGTACATTCAAGAGACAAAATATTTCCCAACAGCTGAGCCGAGCTCATGCTCCAAGCCAAAGCATGAATTTCCAGATTTTCAAATATTAGTATTTTCATAACTTTAGCCTTAATTTACAACTTGCTGGCTTCCAAGTGTTTGGGTTTTTTGCCCATAACTACAATACTTTTATGAGAATATTATCAGTAGTCCTATGTCTGTCCAACCTCAACTGTTCTTCACAAAATTTTAATGCCTGGGAATTGTATTTATAAGACAAAAAAAATCTTTTTACATTAACTGTTGCAAATTCAGCATTAATGGTTCACTAAAGGAAATGTAATAATAAGATCATGCATGGTGTCACACAAACACACACAGGTAACCTAAAATTAAATGAGCTCCTGCTTTTGGTCTCCAAAAACTGAAGAAACTAGTTTCACATCAACATATCAGGTTATATAATTTTCACTGATACATATAGTTCCATTTGGAATGGAACACATTAAATTTGGATACAATTGAAATGCCCACTCTATGACCTGGAGTTTGTGATTTAGAGTCAGAATCTTAGCTAGCTCTTCTAGATAAAGAAATTATTTCCTTCCAGCCAGGAAAGTTTGTCATCTGATAGTTGGCCAGTTTATGCAGTTAATTTTATGTCAAGCGAGGGATCTAATAATGTGTTTATGGATCAGTTCATACATCCTAACTTTAACTCATTGTCTAGTAATACTAGTCCATTCTGTATGGGCTATTGGTGTGTCTCCTTTGATTGCTTACATTAAATGCAACATGTAAAGATAGGCAAAGTGAAAAGTGATTTGATGACAGAATGTTGGATAGCTCTAACAAGAAGGAGGGATAACCATTAGCAAATACCCATAGGGAGAGAGTGAATTCAGGTGATTTGGAAGGTTGCTACACCTGATACAGTAGAATACACTTTAGTTGATACCATTGGTGAACCTACAGACCAGACCCCATAAAACTTTTCCTAGATATAGATACAGTTTTCTCTACTTTCAGTACTCTTGCACATGTGCATGCACACACACACACAAAAGGCCAGATCAACACTTGGTATAATTTGGCATATCTCCATTAACTTCAGTTTATACAAGCAGAAGATATGTCTTACAGTTTCCAAATATAGTTACTGTGAGTGCCAGGCCCAGATTAACCAACGTGTATTCCGTGTTCCTGCACAGGGCCTCCATCTCAGCGGACTCCCCCAACCACCAGATTTGAGTGAGTGGCATTGCAACCTAGTGCACGGGGTCACAATGCCACTCAGGTTTGGCCCAGCTGCCCCTCTGTCATGACAGGAGGGGAGATGGCCACAGCTGGGCCAAATATGAGTGAAGGTGCCTCCTCCCACCCTAAATTCCATAGTGCACAGGGCCCCAAAATTCTGTAATCCAGCACGGATTAGTGCAGATCAAGTCATCTATCTTTAATTATTTTAACACTGGTAGTTAGCACTCCTCTTCAATTCCTGTAGAGACAAAATGGAAGCAAATTTATGGAGATTCTCAAATAAGGCTGGGTGGGAAACAGATTTTCTCATCACATGAGACTTTGACATTTAAAAAAAAAAAGATTCCAAGTCAGGAAAAAAATAGTTGAAATCTTGAAAATTTTCAGAAACTGAAAATGTTTTGGTTTGTGTAAAAGCATTCTATTAAGCTATTTCAAAACATTTTGTTTAAATGTCAACCTTTTCCTTTTTTTTAATTAAAAAAACCAAACCTTTAGTGTAAGTTTACTAAAATTTCTAAACCAAGTTACTTTGGCTAGAAAAACAAACTTTCTGGTTCAACAATCTCAAAACTTTTACCAAAAATTTTTCAAGATGGGATGCGTCAGCAAACTGAAAACTTGCACAGTTTTGGCTTTGACAAATCAGGATTTTTCAGTGAAAAAAAATGTTTTGTCAAAGAGTTCCCAAACCGCGCTATGCTCAAATATTGCACTTATGATTAGGGCCCTACCAAATTCACGGCCATGAAAAACGGGTCACGGACCATAGGCACTGGAGCACCCACAGAAAAAAATTAGCTGGTGTTTAGCACCCACTGGCAGCAGCTGCCCCCCTCCCTCCCAGCACCTCCCACCCACCGCAATAAGCTGTTCCACAGCTGTTCCTCCTCCCCTGCATGCACTCAGGGAAGGAGGTGGAATGGGTGGGAAGAGGTGGGGTCTTGGGGGAAGAGGTGGAGTGGGGGCAAAGCCTGGGGCTGAGTGGGGGTTGAGCACCCCCAGGGAAAGGAGGAAGCCAGCATCTGCATCACAGACCATGAAATCTGATCTCCCCTGTGAAATCTGGTGCCCAGCCAAGGGCTCCTACTCTGCGCAGGGCTCCAACTGCTAATTCTAGCTAGGGACGGGGAGAGATCAGACTTCCTCTTCCCCTGCAGGGGCCACTCCCAGGCATAGGCGCCAACTCTGTGGGTGCTCCAGGGCTGGAGCACCCATGGGGAAAAATTGGTAGGTGCTCTGCACCCACCGGTAGCTCCCCCCAACCCCAGCTCTCCTCCACCTCCTCCCCTGAGCGTGCCGCGGCCTCACTTCTCCCATGAGCTCCCAGCACTTGCTGCTGCAAAACAGTAGTTTAACGATGGCAAGTGCTAGGAGGGAGTAGGGAGGAGGGGGAAAGTGGCATGCTCTGGGGAGAGGCAGGGCCAGGGCGGGGATTTGGGGAAGGAGTCCAATAGGGCAGGGAGGGGGTGCAGTTGGAGTTGGGGCAGGGACTTTGGGGGAAGGGGTTGGAATGGGGGTGGGGCCAGGGTGGAGTCGGGGCAGGGCCAGGGATGAGCATCCACCAACGCCGGGAAAAACTGGCTTCTATGCTCCCAGGGTGGGTCAGACCCACTGCCGGGAACCTCCTCAGCTGCAGGGAACTCCATGGTTCCAGCTGTTGTCACTTCCCCCACGTGGGAAGGCTGTGGCTCCAGCCCCCCTACTCAGGCAGGAGACTTCCAGGAAAACTAGACCTATGGTAACCCCCCATGTCCCTGTCTGCACATACCATGTAACCCTCACTTCTGTGCTGCTGCTGCCTTTAGTGCTGAGCGCCCAGCCAGCAGCCTTACTCTCTGGCTGTCCAGCGGTGAAGGCAGCGCCCCTGCCAGCAGCAGGGCAGAGGTAAGGGTGACAATCCCATAATCCCCCTACAATAGCCTTGAGACCCTCCCCCACATGACCCACTTTTGGGTTGGGACCCCCATGATTACACCACCATGAAATTTCAGATGTAAATATCTGAAAACGTGAAATTGATTAATTTTAAAAAAAACCCTGGCCAAGAAATTGACCAAAATGGACCATGAATTTGGTAAGGCCCTAGTTATGATATCCAGAATCCTATGCAAGTTTCTCTGTGTTGCTTCCTCCTGGATAACTTCTCTTTTCAACCTCTCCCTTTTTCTATCTTTTTGACTGTTCTGTCCCTCATTGTCTTCTGACTTTTCTTTTTCTCAATGACTTTCTTCATTGTTAGAGTATCCCATTTCTTCTGGCCCCACATATTCCACTTTTACGTGTCTTTTTTCTTTTTGGCCTCCTGTGCCTTGAATTTATTGAAACTGAGACCTACCACCACACAATGAACCAAAAAAACCAACCAACCAACCAACCAGCTGCCAATTAACTGAGCACTATCCAGCTCATGCACTGAATGAGGCAGGGGTCTTGTGGGGGGGAGGGGCAGGAAAGCATATGACTGTATAATTAAAGACGATATCATAATGTATATGCACAAGGAGACCAACATAAGGTTGGCATTTCCAAACTTGTGAGTGTTTGATTTTGCAACCTGAATAATGTTCTTTTCAAATATTATATTTATTCACACACACACAGAGAATACATGATATTATGGGGGATATAAAGGTTTTACTAGCATGAATTAGGGATAATCACATAAGGCTTAAAATATGTAAATACCAAATTAATTCTCATAGAAATTTTATATCACAATGCCATATGTTTCATAGAGTTTTAAACATTTTTATTAGAACTATTACATGTAATTGATTGGCACTATTTCTTCTAAAAAATGATAACACCTCAAAAGACGACCTTTACAAAGTTTTTTCTATATATAAAAATCCCACAATTTTAAAATCCAATATTTTGACTCCTGTATATGTGTAAGACCATTAACAACAATGATAGTATTCTTCAAGAGTCTGAGCCAAACCCACTGAAGTCAATGGAAAGATTCCCATTGAAATCAATATACTTTGGATCAGGCCTCTCAGAGTACTATGGGCTTGATCCCATGCTCATTAAACTCAATGGCAAAGCTCCCCATTGACTTCAATAGTGCAGTACCAGGGCCTATACAAAGGTGAATAAGCATTATCCTGATTGTACAGATAGGGAAACTAGGAAGCACAATAAAATTAAATGACTTGCCCAAAATTACACAGCATGTCCATAGCAGTACTGAGCACAGAATTGAGGTCTGCCATGCCCTATCCACTGGACCCATACCGTTTTTGTAGATTATTATATGCCTCAGAAATGTAGAAAATAAAGTTGTATGTGCCGAGTCACTAAGGAAGAAGAAATGAAGAGATAATTAGAATTGCCGCAGTACAAGGACTCTGCTGTAGGGATGCTTGTAATGACATTGCCTACTTCTAGCAGATGGTGCTGTATTTTGCTTTAGTATTCAGTGAACCTACCAAAGTGGTAGGGCAATATCAACTAGGTAAGCATTTTACATCTTTTATTAAGGGCAGCAAAGCAGAATTTTCAAGTAATTTTATGAATCTTTATATTTTTTTTCTCCTCCTTCCTGAATTGAAATAAATGTCCCATATCTGTCAATTAGAAACACTGCAGCCTCATTTGTTAAGACCTTTCTAGTACACACAACTGTTTCTATTGATAGAGATGAGCAAGGGTGAGGTTATACACGGCAAAAGGCTTGCAGTGTTGAAAAAATATTTCACATTGTGTTGGCTTCATAAATCAAAAGACCTTAATTGTTTTTGTCCGTCTCCTTTATAACGTACATTGAAGTATGGCGTTTCTGCAAGCAAATAAATGTTATTAGTCTGCAACAGAGTAGAAATATAATTATTTTCCAATCTGAGAGGCTGGGTCAGGGAGCACACGTGGTCTTCATCTGCTTCATCCAATTAGTATCATTTGCGATTAAGTCAGATGAAGTTCAAATTAGATCACAAGAGCTAGGTTAGAGTTGTGAACACAACTTAAACTCATAAAAGCAAAAAAGAGAGAGAGAGCTGAAGTTGACAAAAATCCAGGTTGACGTTCTGTCCTCAACTCACCCTGCTGTGCCTTGGTATTGCAGCACATAGCAGGGGACTCAGTGTGGCCTAGTGCAGGGGTTCTCAGACTTTTGTACTGGTGACCCCTTTCACATACCAAGCTTCTGAGTGTGAGCCTCCTTATACATTAAAAACACTTATATATATTTACACATCATTATAAATGCTGGAGGCAAAGCAGGGTTTAGGGTGGAGGCTGACAGCTCACGACCACCCATGTAATAACTTCGTGACCGCCTGAAGAGTTCCGATCCCCCAGTTTGAGAACCCCTGGTCTAGTGGACTGAATTGGAAGGTGTAAACTCCTGGATTCTTTGTCTGACTCATTGGGCATCCCTGGTCAAATCACAGCTGCTCTGTGTTACATTCTGCCCTTATTAAAAGGGGGATGATGAGGTTATCAATTATGGCTAGGAGTTTTAAAGGCTCAGGGATGGCCCTGATGGCCAAAGTCCATTGAACTTAAAGTGGAATTGGGAATCTAAATCCCATAAGCTCATTTGAAAATCCTAGCCTATTTGTATCATAGTAGTAACTAAAGGCCCAAAGAAAATTGAGGTGCCTAATTGTGTTAGGTGCTGTACAGACATATAGTGAGAGAGACAATCCTTTCCATGAAGAGCTTACACTCTAGATTGTCTTTCATATCTAAGGGAGTATCTTTTACTCCCATTTTATAGTTGGGAAACTGAGAATTTAAGAGAAATTAAATGACTTGCTAAGGTCACACAGGAAGTCTGTAGCAGAGCTGGGAATTATACTCAAATCTCCTGAATCTCAGTGCCTGATGTTTTCGCTGATCTATTTATTTTTCCAGGAGGTAGAATGACACCACAAGTCACCATGTATAACCAACACTGCTTGGAATCTAATCAAGGGATCTGTTGCACAATCGCTCATGACAGCCAATAAAATTAGTTTTTAGTCCTACTGCAAATCTGTATATTTAGATGTTTAGGGAGAACAGCGGAGAAGGGAAAAGCTATTTATAAAGGGATTTCATGAAGAAGTACAATTTTGCTTAATGTTTTGAGATAAGCTAAACTGTTGACTCAGCTACTGTGATGATTAATTATTTGTGTTGTGGTCGAACCTAAGAGCCCCAAGCATAGACCCACAGAACAAAAACACAGTCCCTATCCCCAAAGAATTTATCATCTCAGATACGGAACGTCAACCTCAAATACCTGTAGTTACTTTTTACCGCACATACATCAGCTGACACAATTCTTTTCCTAAACAAAAATACGAGATCAATACAGACAGTGGAGCTTGGGTGTCCAGCGTGACCATCTGTTTAACTCCATCTGATGGAGCAGATCAGGTAGCCCACTTAAAGAGAAGTGACTGATAGACTTCATCTGCTTGGAAGGAAGATCAAGAGACTCAGGAGCAGGAAGACTAGGACAACAACATAGGTCTGATTCTGCTCTCACTTACACAGCATAAAATAGGAGTAACGCCTCTGATAATGGCATTCCACTCATGTGAGTGAGAGGAGAATTAGGCCTAACATCACAGGGGGCTGGGTGGAAAAGGCTATGCAGGATGTGGAAGCTGGGTTCTTACCTAGTCTTACCTTACCTTAGAACAAGCTTCCTGCCTTTGTAGGCCAACGGCCACCTACTCCTATTTCAAGTTCCTTTCATCCATGAGGCCTTTCAAAAGTGGACTACCAAGTACAGCATTTTCTTAAATATCCACCCCTACAGTATACTGCACCTCTTTCTGTTCTATATGGTATCTATATCTGGGCTTCAATTTTCAGCTCCTTGGGGCTGTGACCTTTCAGAAACAACTAGTTATCTTGGCTGCTTTCCTCCGTTTTTGAGGTACTCAACTTGGGACACCTTAAAAAGATTTGGATTTTTAGAAAATGCTGGGAACTCAGCCTCCTGCAAATTAGACCCCTTCGAGGTGTCTCAAGTTGGTCACCCCAAACATTGAGAACCCAAAGTCACTAGTCCTTGAAAATGTTGGCCAGATTGGCACAAAACCCAGCTCATTGTTGGTGCTCAACAGATATAAACTACCACCACCACATCTACCGTCAGCTACACCCATGCCATTCAGTCCTTATTGTCATAAGAAAAACCTCTCAAGCTTTAAGTCTAGCCAGTTTTACCAGCTTTTTTTGTAGCAGATGAACAGAACTGAGCCATGAAACATTTAGATAAACTATACTGTGTTTTTCAGTCTGCATGCTATAGAAAGCAGCTTTTGTTTGATACCACGAGTTCTAACTACATAGAATATCAGTCCTTTGAAAGCCAAAGAAGAGCCAGCTCAGTGGGGCAGTGAAACACTGACAATCAACACACTTCTAATGATATGACTTGCTCTGCAGACCCCTACACTCCGGATTACTACTCAGGCTCCATATTTCCTTATCGAAGGAGCCACTGGAGAGTAACCTGACATTTAACTGGTAGAAAATAAGTCAACAATGCACAAGTGTAAACAATAAAAAAAAAAGAAAAAATGACCTGTTATTACAAGTGAATTAACCTTTGGTCACCAGTTGAACAAAGTATTTCTAGAAGGTCTGTAATATTGTACTAGAGGAAATAAATACATTTGGCAACATAAAAGAGGCTTTAACTGGACAACCACCTTAAAATTTACTTAGTGAGAGAAAAGCTACCTGCTGTATGGGTTTCCTTACCTCACCAGTTTGTCAGGACATGGAAAAAAGCAGCACAGAGCAAATTACAGGAGACAGAGTCACACTGGCTGTTTTCTGGCATTTTCAGGTATTTCCCTGAAGGATCTCTAGCCTGCAAGTCAAGAAGTCACTTGTGCAGTAATTAGGCTGTCAGAAGAGCAATCATCTTCCATATTAGAAAGTAAAGTCTGCTGTAAAAAGATAGCTGGACAGATCATAGAGTATTAAAGCATTACTGGGGTATTCAGCCAACTGTATTTGGGACCCACTGGCACAACGATTAACAAAAATATCCTTCAGCCAGGGGTTTTTAACAGCATTGTCCTTCAAAGAAAAAATATACTGATAGCTCAGTGCTGTTATGTGGCTCCCAAGCTGAGCAACAAACAGTGGCAAAATAATTGTATTTGCAAACATATGCAAAAGGCATTGGATGAAGGAGTAAGTTGGTTCTGCCTTTTTACGCAACTATATTTGCTTTTTCAGATAAAGTAAGAGCATAGCTAGAAAATGAAAAGTGATGGTGACAATGGACACAGGGAGGAGAACACCGGAGAAATAGCAATGATTATGGATAATGGTGCCATGAAGAGAAGTATGAATATTAGCTATACTCATGGATAATGTTGGTATCTTGTCCCTTAAATGCATAAACATCCAGAGACTCCCTTTTTAAACTGCCTTCTGGTGCTCCAGAAACAAGATAGCATATTATTGCCTCCAGCTTACCAGCTTGCTCGACCTTACCTGCTTTCCACCAAGGACAGTTTACTCTGCAGGCCAGATTTATGAGTCAAAGGAGTGTTTGGAGATATTGACCTATTATTTATTTGTGCTACAGTACTACCAAAAAAACTCCCGCAGATTTAACTGGGTTCTATTGTACTGCACAGAGTGAACACAAGTCAAAGTAAAAGACAGTGTGTCTGTCTGTCTTGTCTTTGCGATTGTGAGCACTCCACAGAGCGCTGTATTCAATTTCTCTACAGCACCTAGCACAACCCTGGCTAGGGTCTTTTTAACTATATTTAATGTGCTAGTTTAGAATTTTAGGAGAAGACTTTCAAAGACACAAATGGCCCAACTTATGTTGAAAGTCTATTATTCTTTTATTATACTAGAATTTCAGTGAAGCTTGGGACCTCTGCACCTTTGAAAGTCTTCCCCTTCGTAAACTATTCTAAGGATAATTATCTAAGTTATATCCAGGATGCTCACAGGTTTGTCATAAATAATACTTTTAAGTGTTTTGTTACAAGTAATTTATTTCAGTCATTATAGCGCAAAACATTCAATCAAATTTTAAAGATGATAAATAGGAATAAGCATAGTTTATTCACTAATATTTCAACCCCTCCAAAAATCTACCCATTATGCTCGTGATATATCCTAGCCTAAGTCTCTAATACATGTTGGCTTTATTCTATCTGAGAGACCCCTATGCTGGACAAATTCTCGACTGGACATTAGGAGCAGATTCTAGCTCCTTTGTAGTAGGATCTGACTGGCACAAAGGAGCCAGAATGAAGGGGAGGGGAAAGGGGGCAGAGAAGAACATAACATAAAAACATAAGAATGGCCATACTGGGTGAGACCAAAGGTCCATCCAGCCCAGTATTCTGTCTGCCGACAGTGAAAAATGCCAGGTGGCCCAGAGGGAGTGAATCGAACAAGTAAAGATCAAGTGATCTCTCTCCTGCCACCCATCTCCAACCTCTGATAAACAGAGGCTAGGGACACCATTCCTTACTCATCCTGGCTAATAGCCATTAATGGACTTAACCTCCATGAATTTATCTAGTTCTCTTTTAAACCCTGTTATAGTCCTAGCCTTCACAACCTCCTCAGGCAAGGAGTTCCACAGGTTTACTGGGCGCTGTGTGAAGAAGAACTTCCTTTTATTTGTTTTTACCTGCTGCCCAAGAGAGACTGAGAGAATCTAGTCCATTATTTTTTCCACACACAGTTTACAGAAGTTACACTCTGATCATACAAGATATAAATAATTGATAGGCGTTTATTCAATAACTTCCTCAGTTTCAATTTAAAGAGGCATTTTATCAGATTTCTAACACAGTCCCCTCTTTTCAAATGATTTCTTTTTGGCAATGTGCTCTGTCCATGCTGAGTGAAAAATGTTTCCTGCACCAAATAGTAACTAATACCTTTACAGACTTCAGTAAGGCATTTGATGATGAATGTAGCCAATTTCATAACAGCATTCATCTTATCCCTTAACATAGTTTTGTGTGTGTGCTAATATATTTAAAGGAACAATAAAAGGTCTGACAAACCCACAGAGCAAGGAAATTCAGTGTTAGGACTTTTATTCTTAGTCATAAGAATATAAAAACTGTCATAGTGGGTCAGACCAATAGTCTATCTAGCCCAATATCCTGTCTTCAAGGATAATGTCACCAGTATCAGAGCTTCTGGGAGTGTATATAGAACAGGACAGTTGGAGTGATATAACCATATTCCCCCTCCTGGCTTTTGGCAGTCGGAGGCTTAGTGTCGCATGAGGTTGAATCCTGACCACCTTGGCTAAAAGTCATTGATGGACCTATGTAGTACTTTTTTGAACTCAGTTATACTTCTGGCCATCACAACATCCCATGGCAAGGAGTTCCATAGGTTAACTGCATGGTTTGAAAAAGTACCTCCTCTTGTTTGTATTAAACCTCCTGCATATTAATGTCTTCTGATGACCCCTGGATTTCGTATTGTGGGAAGGAGTAAACAGCACTTCTCTATTCACTTTTTTCCCCACACCATTCCTGATTTCATGCACCTCTATCATATCCCAAGTCATCTCTTTTCTAAGATTAACAGCCCTAATCTTTTTAGTCTCACCTTATATGGAAGCCATTCCATAGCCTTGATCTCTTTGTTGCCATTCTCTGAACCTTTTCCAGTTCCGCTATATCCTTTTTGAGGTGGGGCAACCAGAACTGGAAACCGTATTCAAGGTGTGGGTGCACCATGGATTTATATAATGGCTCTGTGATAGTCCACAAGAATCTGTATTGTTCCTAAGTAGCTTCTGGAGAACTCTACATCATGTTAGGCACAGAATGTGCTGCTGCAACACGTAAGCACATAGGGCAATTTAAGGATAGAATCTTAGATTTACCTTTAAATCTATGAAATCAAAAGGATTTAGATCAGCCTATTAGCATTATTTCCAGCATTGCTTTCTGAATGTTAATTTTAGAGTTGCAGCCTGCTGAGCTCCCTGGTGAGCTGAGGAAAATAGTGTTTTAATTTGTAAGTTTTCTGCCATTTGTCTGTCAGGCTGCCATGAAACCAAACCAAAAATTATGTCTCCTCCAGCCTTCTCTAACCTCTCATGCAGGTCCATTCCAGTTTGAGATCTGACCGTGTACCAAACCCACCAGGGTGGGTTCTAGTTCCCAGACTCAAACTCAAAAGGCCCTTCCCCTGAAATTCAGAGGGGTTCCAATGGGAGGAGAGAATTCTACAGAAAAAAAAAATTATGCCAGATTTGGTTGGATGATTAACAAAATTACTCCTGGGTTTTTACTCTTTGTGCCAAATTTTGATCCAAGATATATTTTTTTATCCAGATTATAAACCCCTTTAAGATCTTTTTATAAAGGATACAATGTCACATTATATCTGAGTGTGTTAGTGTAACATTTTGTCCTATTAGTATTCACACTCAGTCACCTTCTATAAATAACTTGTCAAAGTGCATGCCTGGAGCTCTCTGTGAAAGTTTTTCTGATGATATTTTCTAAAAGTCACAAAAGAAACATTTCTTTTCTACTAAATGTACAGGACAAGCCTCCTATTAGCTGAATCTGTCATTCTGAATCACAGGGATTTACACATTTTGTGCAATTGTCCCCAAAATACAACATACTTAATCATTTCATTTCTCATCAGCTGATGATCTTACATGATGAAATAACATTATATCAATGAGGTTGTTCGTCTAAGAAATGTTTGCTGAATCAGACCCATAATTGAGTCAAGTTTGCAAGATCAGGCTCACTCTATTATTATGTTTTAAATTTTTAGTTGTAATGCAGTTAAGAAAATATTCTGGGCTACATTTACTAGTGCACCGAAAGTAGATAAACAACCAGTTAAACTGAATCTCCTTTCAGACTCAGTAGAAGTCCTCTTGTAATTTACCATCTTACCCTGATAAGTGCTAGGGGGGACCACAAGCACTAGCAAAGTCACTGTGAATTCCCACTGCAGACAACCTGTGCTGAAGATGCTCAACTACTTACAGGATTGGGCAAGTACATTTGCTCTTTAGCCTGTAATTAGTGTCAATTAAATAGCAGCAACTATCTACTTTCACTGCATGAAAACTATTATACAGTGCTGGGGTTCTTTAATGACCCTTTAAGAGGAATGGTTTTGCTTTAAGGTTTTTTCTCTGATTCAGATTTACAGGAAGAATGAGAGAACATTTTGCAAACAGTGCCACATGGATTGTGCAGAGTTGTTAATCAGCGAGCCTGGGCCTCTACCCCAGAGTCTAGGAGTAAGGATGCAAATAAGGCCTGGTCTATACTGGGGGTGGGGCGGGAGGGCGAGCAAAGTCAGTCTAAGTTACGCAACTTCAGTAGAAAAATAGCGTAGCACAAGTTGACGTACTTAGAGCTACTTACCGCAGTGTCTTCACTGTGGTAGGTCGACTGCTGCTGCTCCCCTGTTGACTCCTTGTTCCGGTGGAGTACCAGAGTCGATGGGAGAACGCTCAGCAGTCGATTTATTGCGTCTTCACTCGATTGATCGCTCTGGAGGTAAGTGAAGACATGCCCTAAGTATGTCTACACTGCCATTTAAGCCCATTATTTGAACTCAGACTCAACCCTAACCACCCCCCTTCCATCAATACACAAATTGTGCTAACCTGGGACTCTGACCCAGGATCCCAGGATGCCATGGGAGTGGAGGGTCTGAGACCCAGGACAAAAGCCCTATTACTTTACACTATAGATGCAGCCCCACCACTGGACTCATGCTCTTAAAGTTGGCCAAGAGTATCCCACAATCCCACAGGCTGACTTTCTTTGTCCTCTGGACATTCAAGTTAGGTGGATTGTCAGGTTTTCCTACAGTGCATCCTACAGAACAAAGGGCTAGAGCAGCCACATTTGGGGAGGATGTTAGGAAGTTTGGGATATGGGTGGTTGGACTTGGGCCCAAATAATGCAATGTAGATGCTGGAGCCCCAGGTTGGGACCCAGGGTTCAACAATTCCCAACCTGGGGTTACAAATGAGTGTAGATGTTCAAGCCCTAAATTCACAAATCCATGGTCTGCTAACTTGAGTTTTACTAACCCGGGGCTTCCATTGCAGTGTAGGCATACCCAAATATGTCCATCTACATTTTTAAATTTCAGCAACCAGGTTGCCACCATGGATGCGCTCAAGCCAAAAAATTCAGATTCATATTTTAAAATGCACCTCTTACTTCCCAAAATTTAGGGATGTTTGGATCAGGATTTTAGGTTAGGACCATCTTTAGTTACCAGAGAAAGAAGTTGCAGACGGCTGATTTCCCCAAAAGACTGTATCTTATATGTATTGTGACAAAGCTCTGTCCTTGCCTCCGTGGGTCCCGCATTTCCTGGCGGATTTTGCTAGCCTCAGAGGCTCACCGTGACCCTGCATGTAACCCTTCTCTCTCTAGAGACAAGGGTCACAGTCTACTGAGCCATTTTCATCATAAGCCAGCAAGGGAGGTGAGGAGACGTTATCCTTCCTTGCACAGTCTCTGTTGTCTCCCAGACTCAGTGATTAATCAGGGGGCAAAGGTGGGGTGGGGGGGAGCCCAGGCCCTCCGTCTCCTCCAGGCTCCAGCCCAGGGACCCTAATAGTATCAGCTATGGTAGCTGACCTTTTAGAAACATGACATGTACAATTCCCTGAGCTACTTCCCCCACAGCAGCCCTCACTTCCTCAAGCTCCACTTCACCCTTACCTCAGGGCCTCCTTCCTTGAGCCTGATATGGTGTGTACTACTCAGCCTCTCCAACAGCACAACTTCCTCTCACAGCTCCTGACATGCACACCCACCTGACTAACTGAGAGGCTTTTAACTAGTTTCAGCCAGCCCCTGATTGGCTTCAGGTGTCTCAATCAACCTAGCCTTCTCCCTGCCTTCTGGAAAGTTCTTAATTGGCCCCAGGTGTCTTAATTGACCTAGAGCAGCTGCCATTTCACTTATCCTGGTACCAGGGATTTGTTTAGCCTGGAGCGAATCCCTCTCTCCCTCCCACTGCTCTCCCATAGCCTTCTAGCTTGGAGGGAGGTGGGAAGCTGCTACTCCTGCTGCTGGGCCGTGAGCTCTCCCTGCTGCTCCAGCTGCTCCCCTGGCTGGGCCAGACACCCCCACCCCGTTCTCTGCTACCTGGTTGCTGGACCCCCCCACTCTTGGGTGCTGCTACTGCTGCAACTGCAGCCCCGGGGGGGGGCTGCTAGCCCACTCCCCAGAGAGGAGTAGTGAGGGACCCCAGCCACTGCTGTTGTGGACACCACCACCACCACCTGAGAGGGATCCTTTCTGCCTGCCTGGACTACAGCCTGGAGCTCCTGGAGCTACTGCTGCTGCAGAGGCCGCTGCCTGGAGCTGCTGAAGCCTGAGGAGGAGAAGAAGAGGACCATCTGCCAGTGGGGCAGCACCTAGAGACTTTGCAGACCTCCGTGGAGGGGGCCCTAAGACTGAGTAATTTTCAAACTGTGCTCTTGTGGTGGGGGTTTTGACTGTGTTTGTAGGGACACAGGGGGTGTGGCGTGGAGCTGCCCCCTGATCCATCTGTGTGTCCCCCCAACCCTCCCCACTACTACCACCACCGCTGCTCCCTCCACCACCCCCACTGGCTGTATACCATCTGCCTCAGCTCCTGCCTCTGGACTCAGCTACTTGCTTGGCTTGCCATGCCCTATTTCCACCCTTTGGGCCAGAAGCAGCAGCCAGCTAAAAAAGACTTCTGAGAGTGCACATGGGCACATGTGCCCCCCCCGGACTGCCTACCCCCCAGCTTTGCCCTTTACTACCTGCCCCATTTGCCACTTGCTTTGCCTCCTCTTTTGCCCCAGCCCCCCTTACTAGCTTCAGTTTGTTTGCCTGCCCCACCCATTTCCTTCTGCAGCCTTTGTTTGTTTGCCCCGCTGAAGCTAGCCCCTTGGTTTCCCTGTTCTACCTCCAGACCGCTTAGCCCCTCGCTCCGTGTGCCCATGCCCCCTCCCATGCTCTTGGGCAATTCCCCATTTTAGTTGCAACCCTCTTCACTGCACCCTCAATGTTGTTGTATCCCCCCCTCCCGTAGTGCACCAAGAGGAGCCGGAATTCCACCTTGTGTCGGTGACTGACCCCTAACCCCTGATTGCCCCCCGTCCAGCCCACCCCTTTTGGCGCCCTCCTCCCCTGCCTGCAGCCTAGCGGGGAGGAGTGGTCGGCCTGCTTCCCCTCTCACCTCCTCTTTTTGGTGTCCCCCCTTTCCTACTTGCTCATGATGGCGGGGGATGAGACGGGTGAGACCCCTCCAGTAGCCCGAGCTCCCCCTCCCCCGCCTGCCCCTCTGTCACCCCCCCAAGCTTGTACCTCCGCTGCCAAACCATCTGCCATCGCCCCCGCTGGGGCACCAGCAGCGACGGGCACTGGGGTGACCTCCACTGCTGCCACATCTATCACCCCCTCAGATTTGGGGGGAGTCCCCCCAGCCGGCGGGAAGGGCCAGGGGAAGAAGAAGGGGAAGGGCCCCACTAAAAAGACCAGGCCCTCCATGGCAGGGGCTGCCCCCAATGCCCCGGCCCCATCTCCAGCTGGGGCGCCCCTCCCCGCTGTTCCCTCCACCAGCTCTGCAGGTGTCCCTCCCCCGGCCCCCAGAGCATACGCCCAGGTGGCGGCAGCCCCCCTTCCTACCGCTACGTCATTTCTCCAGCCCACCGCCTCCGCTACCATCTATAGCGGCCGGGGCCCCTTTCCCACCATGACCAGGAAGCACGGCGTCCGTTGCCTCCTGGTGCCCGCCTCACCCCACGTGGAGACCTATGTGCGGGCGTTGGCGAGGGTGGTGGGGCCCATGGCCATTGTGGCGGCTTCCAAAATGTATGGCAAGGTCGTCTTCTTCTTAGGATCGGAGGCCGTCGCCCAGGAGGCGGTGGAGAAGGGCCTGGCGGTGGGGGGCGTGTTCGTCCCCTTAGAGCCGCTAGAGGACCTGGGCGTCCGCCTGGTCCTGACCTCCGTCCCTCCCTTTCTCCCCAATGCCGCCCTGTTACCCACCCTTTCTACCTTGGGAAAGCCCATCTCTGTCATCAGCCCTCTCCCGTTGGGCTGCAAAGACCCCGCCCTCCGTCACGTCCTCTCGTTCCGCCGACAAGTGCAGCTTCAACTGCCGCCGGCGGCGCGTGACGGAGAGGCACTCGAGGGGTCTTTCCTAGTCCCCTACCAGGGGACCCATTACCGGGTGCATTATTCCACGGGGGAGGCCCGGTGCTACCTCTGCCGGGCGATAGGGCACATCCGGAGGGACTGCCCCCTGGCCCGGGAAGGAGGGGCATCTGGGACTCCCGAGCCCCGGCAGGGCACTGGCCCCGTCATCGCCAACACCCCTGGCTGCCCGGTGCCCGAAACCACCCCTCCTCCTTCCCAGTCCACCATTGCTTCCGCTCGGGCCCAAGGGGCACCTCCCCAACTATGCCCAGACAAGCGGGAGAACCCTGCCCCCGCTGTTTGCAATCTGGCGGGGCCTGTGGAGGAAGGTGCAGCAGGGACACCGCCAAGCATGGGAGAGGGCCAGCCCCAAGGGGAATCTTCCCTCCCTTGTGCTGCCCCACCATTACCCCCTCGAGTCCCTGAGCCATCGCCTCTGCCCCCTGACACAACTCCTGCTAGCCAGCCCCTGGATGATGCCATGGAGGGCTGGGACCTAGTCCAGGGGAAGCGGGGCAAGCGGAAGGCTTGAGCTCCGCTCCTCCCATCTGACGCGGAGGCCCCCCGGAAGACCAGGACGGGGGGCACTGATGCCGAGCCTTCCGCTCTACCCATGGGTGTGTTCCATCCACTAGAGCTGGCTGGGGAAGACGTGGCAGCACTGGGAGGCGGTATCTCCCCTCCACGGGAGTCCCTCCCCTCCAAGAGCCCCGAGGCACCATCTGAAACCCCAGTGTGCCCCGAAGCAATCGTCGCGTCAGGTGCTGGTGGGGAGAATCCCGGGGTAGCGGAAAACAATTTCCCATCTATATATGAGCAGATCAAGACCCTGGGTCTGACCCCGGTCACCCAGGGGGAGGACGATCCTATGCCAGCGGGCCTCGATCTGGGCGACTTCATTCCAGCCCCCCTTTCCCCATGTTCCCTCCACCTAACCGTTGCTTCTGCTCCCACCTCCGAGGAGCCCCTGGACTCCTCCATCAAACCGGCTGCAGAGGGCACCCCGCTGAGAGCCGCCGAGCCTGTTGAGGCGACGGCCAATGCCACGCGGCTGGAACCTGAGCCACTAGGGTACCCCTCGCTGGTGAAGAGCCTTCGACCTTCTTCCCGGGAGAGGGCCCTACAGAAAAAAGAGTCCACCTCCTGATGCCGTGGCTGCCAAATCCACCAGAGAGCTTGTGCCCAGCATCACTGAAAGCCCTCTCCCCGCCCAGACTCTCACCTCTACCCCTGCCCCTGCCCTTATCCCGTCCACCTCCTGAGATGTTATTGCCGCCCCTGGGACTGTCTCCTTCCCCTTTCCAACAGAGGACTCCCAGGGAGCGGCCATTGTGTTTACCCGCCCTGACCCACCAGGGGCTGCTATCCTCCCTCCGCCGCCCCCTATCGCGCCAGCATTCAGGTCAACCCATCAGGAGCCCCGTCGGGGGTCCGCACCCTGTCTGCCCATCTCGCCGGGCCACGGTGCTGTAGCAAGGGCCCCGTCGGGGAGTAACCAGACCATAACCCCAGCCCCCCATGCGCTGCGAGAGGAGTTGCAGGAGTTTCTAGAAGACGTCCGTGGCTCCCGCAACAAAGTCCAGCTTGCCCTCCAGCGATGGGGGGGACTTTAATCAAATCCTCCGGGCCGCAAGGGCCCTCATGGGGGAGGGGAAAAGGACCGGGAGGCAGGGCGCCGCGGCCTACCAGCGGGTCCGCCTCTTCCGTGACTCCTTACTCACCTACGGGGTGGGTCACGGACTGCTGCGCGGCCCGCCGGGAGCCACGAGCGTCCCTGCTGGCGAGGATCCCCCCCAGCCCTCCTCATGGCACCCTTTACCATTGCAACATTGAACAACCGCGGCTGTAGGATGGGTCTCCGCAGGTCCCAGGTGCTCTCCTTCCTTCGGGAGGGTAGGTACCCTGTGGTTTTCCTGCAGGAGACCCATACGGATCTGACCGCTGAAGACAGCTGGCAGCTGGATTGGGGGGACAGGGTCTACTTTAGTCACCTCACAGTTCGTACGGCTGGAGTGGCGACCCTGTTCTCCCCCGACCTACGGCCCGAGGTGCTGGGGGTCACCGAGGCTGTGCGCCGAGACCGCCTGCTGCACCTCCGGGTCTGCATGGAGGGGCTTGTAGTCAACCTCGTCAACATCTATGCCCCAGCAGCGAGCCCGGAGCGGCTGCAATTCTATCAGCAGGCTTCCGCCTTCCTTGGCACCTTGGATCCTCAGGAGTGCCTGGTCCTGGGAGGGGACTTTAACATCACCCTTGAGGAGCGGGACCGCTCGGGGACCGAGCAGAGCCCGGCCGCCGTCGCCGTCCTCCAGGAGATAGTTGAACACCACTCTCTGGTGGACGTCTGGCGCGACCACCACCCGGATGACACTTCCACATTCACCTTTGTCCGGGTGGAGGCCCATCGGTCGCGCCACTCCCGGTTGGACCGCATTTATTTATCATGCTTTCATCTTTCATGAGCCCACTCCTCCAGCATCCGGCTGGCCCCATTTTCTGACCATCATATAGCCACCATGACAGCCTCCCTCTGTGCGGAGAGGCCGGGGCCGGCCTATTGGCATTTTAACAACAGCTTGCTGGAGGATGCGGGCTTCGTGGCGTCCTTCCGGGAGTTCTGGCTGGCCTGGCGAGGGCAGCGGCGTGCCTTTCCCTCGGCGCGGCGGTGGTGGGACGTAGGGAAGGTGCGCACCCGCCTCTTCTGCCGTGACTACACCCGGGGCGCCAGCCGACGGAGGGATGAGGCGATAGAGCAGTTGGAACGGGAGGTCTTAGAGCTGGCGAGGTGTCTGGCTGCCAGCCCCGAGGATCCACCCCTCTGTGGAGCATGCCGGGAGAAGCGGGAGGAGCTCCGGACCCTCGAGGACCATTGGGCCCGGGGTGCCTTTGTTCGATCCCGCATCCGTCTCCTTCGGGAGATGGATTGCGGCTCCTGCTTCTTCTACGCCCTGGAGAAAAAGAGGGGGGCTAAGAAACATATCATCTACCTCCTGGCAGAAGATGGCACCCCCCTCACAGATCCGGTGGAGATGTGCGGGAGGGCGAGAGCCTTCTATGCAAGCCTTTTCTCCCCGGATCCAACCGATCCTAACGCTTGCAGAGTGCTTTGGGAGGAGCTCCCGACGGTCAGCGTGGGCGACCGAGACCGGCTAGAGCTGCCTCTCACTCTGGCCGAGTTCTCGGAAGCCCTCCGTCGCATGCCCACCAATAAATCTCTGGGCATGGACGGGCTGACCGTGGAGTTCTACCGCGTGTTCTGGGACGTCCTGGGCCCAGACCTAGTCACCGTCTGGGCCGAGTCTTTGCAGAGCGGGGTCCTCCCTCTTTCGTGCAGGCGAGCCGCGCTGGCCTTATTGCCGAAGAAGGGGGACCTCTGCGATTTACGAAATTGGCGTCCCGTCTCGCTCCTCAGCACGGACTACAAAGTCGTGGCAAAAGCCATCTCCCTGCGGTTAGGGTCCGTGCTGGTGGACGTGGTCCACCCAGACCAGACCTACACCGTCCCAAGCCGCAGCATCTTCGACAATCTATATCTGGTCCGGGACCTATTGGAACTTGGGTGTAGGGATGGTCTGTCATTCGCCCTCCTGTCCTTAGATCAGGAGAAGGCGTTCGACAGGGTGGATCACGGGTATCTCCTGAGCACTCTGCAGGCGTTTGGCTTTGGACCCAGGTTTGTGAATTTTCTCCGGGTGCTGTACGCCTCCGCAGAATGTTTGGTCAGGCTCAACTGGACTCTGTCTGAACCGGTCAGCTTCGGGCGAGGAGTACGGCAGGGGTGCCCCCTCTCAGGCCAGCTGTACGCTCTGGCGATCGAGCCCTTCCTCTGTCTCCTCAGAAGGAGGTTGACCGGGTTGGTGCTGCGGGAACTGGAGCTGAGGCTGGTTCTGTCGGCGTACGCTGATGACGTGCTCCTCGTGGTCCAGGACCCAGGCGACTTGGTGCGGGTGAAGGCTTGCCAGGCCATCTATTCGGCAGCCTCCTCTGTGCGGGTCAACTGGGTCAAGAGCTCTGGCCTGGTGGTAGGGGACTGGCGGCAGGCGAGCTCCCTCCCACCCGCGCTTCAGGCCATCCGGTGGAGCACGGGTCCGCTGCTCTATCTGGGCGTTTACCTTTCTGCCACGCATCCCTCTCCGCCGGAGAACTGGCAGAATTTAGAGGGCGGGGTGATAGAGCGGCTCCGGAAATGGACAGGACTACTCCGGTGCCTCTCCCTTCGAGGGAGAGCGCTAGTACTTAATCAACTAGTCCTGTCCATGCTCTGGTACCGGCTCAACACTCTGGTCCCGGCCCCGGCTTTCCTGGCCAACCTCCGGACATCGATTCTGGAGTTCTTTTGGTCAGAACTGCACTGGGTCCCTGCAGGGGTTCTCCATCTACCTCTGGAGGAGGGAGGGCAGGGCCTCAAATGTCTGCTTACTCAGGTCCATGTCTTCCGCCTCCAGACCCTGCAGAGGCTCCTTTATGGTGCAGGTAGTCCAGCGTGGAGCATACTGGCGCACGCCCTCCTGCGCCGCTTCCGAGGGCTCCGATACGACCGGCAGCTCCTTTATCTCCATCCGAGAGGGCTTCCGCGAGACCTCTCTGGGCTGCCCGTCTTCTACCAGGACCTCCTCCGGAACTGGAAACTCTTTACAACGACCAGGTCCGTGGCGGCCACCAAGGGGGCAGATCTCCTCGCGGAGCCCCTGCTACACAACCCCCAGCTCCGTGTGCAGGTGGCAGAGTCCCGCTCGGTGCCCCAGAGTTTGGTCCTGGCAGAGGTCACAAGAGTCGGAGACCTCCTGGACTATGACCGGGGAGACTGGCTGGATCCCCTAACCTTCGCTCAGTGCATGGGGCTTTCCAGACTTTGTACTCCCCGGCGCATACTTCAGGAGGTGAAGGCCGCTTTGCCGCCCACTGCTCGGGTTTATCTCGACCGGGTCCTGCACAAGGGCACGCCCTGCCCACCCGCTACCCCAGGCCCGCCGGACCTCTTAATTGGACCCCTGCCCCGTGAACCCAACCGATCCCTTCACCCCTTCACTAGAAGCCGGCTGCACGAGATGCAGCCGGTCTGCTTTCAAACCGCGCCAAGAAAACATCTCTACACACTCGTGCTCCACACCCTTCACGCCCGCACCCTCATGTCCCGCCCCGATACAAAATGGCGGGACCTCCTGCCACCTTTGGAGGGTGAGGAGCCCTGGTGGGCCAGCCTATATTCCACCTTAGTCCCAAGGCCCGCCGGGGATGTCAGTTGGCGGCTCCTTCACGGAGCCGTGAGCATGGGCGTGTACTTGGCGCAGTTCACTTCAATCCCAGACACCTGCCCCTTTTGCGGCGTGAGGGATACCCTGGCACATGTCTACCTGGAGTGTGCCAGGCTGCAGCCCCTATTCCGGCTCCTCACCAATATTTTATTACGTTTTTGGTTGCACTTCTCCCCTCACCTTCTCATTTATGCACTCCCTATCCGTGGCCCCACAAAGTCACGGAATCTCCTGGTCAACCTCCTCCTGGCCCTAGCTAAAATGGCCATCTACAAAACCAGAGTGAGGAGGTTGACCGATGGAGTCTCCTGTGACTGTGGGGCCTATTTCCGATCCTCGGTCCGTTCACGTATCCGGGCAGAGTTCCTCTGGGCAGCGTCCTCTGACTCCCTTGACGCCTTTGAGGAGCAGTGGGCACCCTCCGGGGTTCTCTGCTCGGTGTCCCCGTCCGGTTCCCTTCGTTTGACCCTTTGACCGCACTCCTATCCCTGTTATTTTATTAGTTGTCCCCCGGAATTTTTTGGGTATCTAGGTCCTGTGGATCCCCCTTTTAGGCTGGGGGGGATCCTTTAGCGGTGGACGGGCTTCGCCCGCCCACTTCCCGGATCCCAATAAGACTACTTTTCTATAGCCATCTGGCCTTGCCCCGTCACAGTATGTTTACCTTTATTTTGTTTTTTTTGTGAATATCCCAGATACACAGATAGGTATACACATGCTTTATGGTTGGTATTATACCAAGAAAGGCAGGTTCACAGGGATCTGATGCAGAATCATTTTGTATTTTTATTGCAGTAACTGAGTGCCATCCAAAACCTAGTAAGCTGTAAGAGGTAGAAAAACAAGTTTTTCCCTTTCTCCCAAATGACTTCAATCTCTCTTCTGTTTTGGCAGCTTTTCAGAGATCAGGAAAAAAATGTTTGCTTGATCTCTCTTGTTTCAATCATTGACATTAAGTGGAAAGAAGTTTGGGTCAGTGAATATACCCTCAGTTCACAGTCTGTTGGATAAACCTTCTAAGCACTATTTTGACACCACTAGGGGAAAAATACCCAAACCTTTTTTATAACAACTTTGCAGAAAGGAGATTATTGTAGCAATCTCAAGTAAATAAAATACACTGCTGGGAAGAAGACGACGACCTGTGTTCTAGTCTTGGCTCTGCAGTAGAGACTCACCTATTGTCACACAGCAAGTCAGAAAGTAAAATTTCAGTCCTAGTGCCTAAACTGTGGCACATACATCCACATTTAAACACCAGTAACCAAGCTGATCTTCAGGTCTCACAGATGTCAGGGACAGATGGAAGTAAGATCTAGGACTGATGGGGTTCTCTAGGGCAAGTTTTAGGTACCGCCCATCTTGGCTAGAAAGTTTAGTCTGAAATTAGTTGCATTGTTATTATTTAAGGGTGAGATTTTCAAAGGAGCCTGAGAGAGCTGGGTGCCAACGTCCCACTGAAATTAAATGGGAGATGTCGGGATATCTCCCTGAGGGTCTTTATGTTACCAGTAAAGCCAAACTCTGGGAGGAGGGTAAATAGACTGAATAATGTGTAAAAAGAAAAGGAGTACTTGTGGCACCTTAGAGACTAACAAATTTATTAGAGCATAAGCTTTTGTGAGCTACAGCTCACTTCATCGGATGCATCCGATGAAGTGAGCTGTAGCTCACGAAAGCTTATGCTCTAATAAATTTGTTAGTCTCTAAGGTGCCCCAAGTACTCCTTTTCTTTTTGCGAATACAGACTAACACGGCTGCTACTCTGAAACCTGTGAATAATGTGTGTGCACAGAATGTTCAAGGGAGGATGGGAACACCACCTGCTTTACATCCTGTTTGTAAAACTCTTTGCAAATCTCAGATATAAGAAACTATAGATGGGCAAAGCCTGGTATTCTAAGTCACAGATATTTAATTATAAGGTTGAATCCAAAAACACTGTAAAAAAATCCTACCCTCACCACCACACAGTTCTGTCAATAATGGAATGTAATTTCATTCAAGTAATTTTCTTTAGTAGGAAAATAATCTATTATCAGCTTATTCCAAGAAAAAAAAGAAAACAAGGACAATGCATAACAAAGGAAGATAGCAACGTGAAACAATATTCATCAGGGCAGCTGAGAACCATTTTAATATTTCATTGGTTAGACTACAGAGCATTTTAATATTTCATAGCATAAAAATCATGTCTTTCTCTTTTTCAAATATTGGATGGTAATGAGCAATTTGGTCAGCCTTATTAGGGTTTTGAATGCTCATCTCTGGCCATTATGACCTACTGACAGAGGAGCGGTGTCTGACTGGCAAAAGGATCTTGTTATCTGATAGAATTAGAATCCTGATTCTTCAACTGCAACCAAAAAGTGCACAGTGCAACTGCTAGTCACACATATAAAGGAGTCTCCATGCCACCTTTATGTCTCCCCATTACAGTAGACTGGCTGTATGCCAGACTGATTCCCCTGCTATGAGGCAGGTAAACTGGAGGGCTACTTTACAATTATTCTGGTTGCCAACATGCTCAATGCAGGCAATCTGGTAGTCAAGGACTGCCCTGATTCTGGTAGAATGTGGCCATGCCCTCTCTCTTCCCCTGTACCCCTGGCCCTCTAACGATGTACCCGATGTTGGCCACATGAATAGAAAGCTCAGCTTGATGCTTTCGTTCATTAACCAATTCCCATGTTAGAACTTGTTTTGTTTAACTCAGCTCTAGTTCAATGAATACAAAACCTGGCAGAGCTGCTGAGATTCCAACACAAGTGAGGAATGTATGTAGTCTGAAGCAAGCCATTGCAAGCCAGCACTTATCCAGAGGTGTGATAGTTTCAGGGCTTATTTAATAACAAGAACCAAAAAACATTTTTAAAAGGGTGAAATAAATTTTACAAGGTGAACATAGAGACGCCCAGGCTATAAATTGAGTACATTCATCCACAACATTTTTATTACCACTTGTTAAGGAGTTGGGGTTTTAGGGCTATTAACTTTATACAGATAAATATCCCTAATTAAAGAAATATAACTGGGAAAAGATAGCGAGAGGCTCTATGGCAGCAAGGTAAAGTTAGAGAAGTGTCTCTACCTGAAGTAGTTTAAAGTGCTATTGATAAGATTTTATTTAAAGGTACATTACATCACTCCTTCAGACTGCCATACCTAGAATTAATATATCACAGAACATAAGAGCTTATTTGTTGCACACTATTTTATTCACAAACTATTTCTTCTAACGAAGTGACTACCAAGGAAACATTTGAACCGGTGATTTATTGGATCAAAAATATGGGTTTCCCTGAAACAAAACAAAAAAAAAACAGAGGGAATTGATGGAATTTAGGTTTTTATTTTTAAAAATAATCAAAATGAAAACTTTTGGGGGGAAAAATTAAGTTTGTTATTTTTTAAATTTTTTGTTTAGAAATTTTGGGAAAATTCCTATCTTCTCTCAGATTTTTCTTTTTACCCCTTTCACCCCTCCCTTCCACAAGAAAAGTGAGAAAGTGGCATTTTAAAAATGTAGAGGGAAAATAAACCAAAGAGCACAAGTAATGCGCTCTCAGTTTTAAAATTTTCTTTCATAAAGTGCGAGAAAACACAAAGCAACACTTTTAAAAATACTTTTTCTAGTGGGAGAGAGAAAAATACAATCAGTGTGTTTTCTCTCACTCCGAAGTGGAAAATGTGTTGAAAAATGAGAGAAAATTTAGTTTTAATATGTACTTGTTTAGAAATTTTGGGAAAATCCCTATCTTCTCTCAGATTTTTCTTTTTACCCCTTTCGCCCCTCCCTTCCACAAGAAAAGTGGGAAGGTGGCACTTTTTTATTCCTCACTCACTCTTAGCAATGTATGGGGGCGGGGCTTTTAAAGAGAGAAAGTGGAATTTTTTCCTCCAAAAACAAGTTTCAAAATGAAATGTTTCATAAAAACAAAATTTTCACAAAAAATATAAAAAGGAAATTAATCTTTTCAGTTTTTTTAATACAGCCAAACAATGCAACAAGCCCTAATTCTAACAGATTATTACAATATTAGTTGCACATTTACTTATTTTGAAAATTCTCTTGTTAAATCAATGGAAACATTCCTTTGTCTTGTCTTTCTAATGGAAGCTTGTATCAATCACCAGTGTATCAATTTGTGTTTTCTTTTATTCTTTCCTTTTTAGAGGGGATGAGATAGGTGCTGATTGTAAGGAAATTGTGTTGTGTAAGCCTATTTATCTAAAATTATCCTCAGGATCAAATCTGCACTTCTTGCATACCCCAACATAGCATTGCCTTAAATATTGATTTTGGATGTGCAGACAATGTGGGACTGGGCCTTACATAGTTGCTGTACACTGATTGTCAGATGTATTTTATAGTAACTCAGGAACCAAAAGAAAGAAGGAATTTTAAAAGTTATCCAAGAAACATAAGATATTTTAACCAACTGTTCTAGATGCTGAAAAGTGTCACTAGGGCTTTTTGAAAGATTTTTCTCCAGCAGACTAAAACAGGGAAATAGTTATTTTGATTACAATAGACGTTCAAGTAAATAAAGAAAAATGGGACAAATTATTACAAAAATCCCATCTGAGACCCCAAAGTATTGATGAAGCTATTTTGATTGGGCTTCTGAGAGACCAAGAAAAAAAATTAATAACCTAAAAGAAAGTCTGGATCAGTTATTTCAAAAAGTGCTACGGTATCAATATCAGTTAATGAGCAATTTCAACAGCTTCTAGCTGCAAGGATAAATCATCTGTCACTTTCAGCAAAGTTGCTATAGAGTTCAGGCTTGCTGAAAAGCAGCATAAAATTATGGAAGAGCTAACTGAACTGCTAATAAAGCCTTGCTAAATATATACATATTATATAGATCAGGGGTTCTCAAACTGGGGGTCAGGACCCCTTAGGGGGTCGTGAGGTTATTACTGCAGGGATCAGGAGCTGTCAGCCTCCATCCCAAGCCCCGCTTTGCCTCCAGCATTTATAATGGTATTAAATATATAAAAAAAAGTGTTTTTAATGTACAAGGGGGTCGCACTCAGAGGCTTGCTGTGTAAAAAGGGGTCACCAGTACAAAAGTCTGAGAACCACGGATACTGATACACTGCAGAAATTACTAATGAAATCTTATCTAGTCACAGAGTTTAGTAGCCAAAATAGGCTTCTTGATCTTTACAAGATCTATAGTAGCTAACAAATTAAGCAGACAGAGAACTAGATCCTGCAGCTGCTTACCATGCTAACAAGAGCAGTTTCTCTGAATTCAATGGGATTCACTTGCATAAACAAGGTAAACAGGACTTTGCCTTGAGAGATTAACAAAATCTGAACTAATTGGTATTAAATTACTAATGATATTCAGCATTGATTTAGATTTAAGTTGGTCAAAAAGGCAACAATTACTTTCCATTGATTTTCTGTAAAGGCATTCAATCAAATGGAATTTTCTGGGAGGCAGGAGAGCATTCCAGGAATGGGAGCCTTGATTTAGCCACATAACTGGAATATGAAGTGTTGTGGTAGCTGTGTCAATCTTGGGATATTAGAGAGACAAGTTGGGTTTATTGGGCCAACAGAAGTTGGTTCAATAAAAGGTATTACCTCACCCACCTTGTCTCTCAAATAACTGGAATGTTAGTTGAAAAAGTAGTATACTTTAGGGATAAACTAATTGATTAAGGGATAATCAAATATCATACAATTCATACTGCAGGAAGAGAAAATTACTCCTGAGGACCGCACCGTAATAACCTGAAGAGTACAAGTATGTAGGTATGGTATTTAAACACAAAGCATTGGCTGCAACAAGCACCGGTGCGTACTGTCAAATTATCCTCTTTCAAACACTTCAAAAGAATAGACTTGCTCCTCAGAAGATCACCAGTAAGCTTTGAAAGCTCAGCTTTTTAGAGCAATGTAATAAACTCTCTGTAAAGATACAAATGTAAAGATACATTTGCTATATCTTGATGGTTATTTATTGTGTATTGGGTATGGCAAGAATCTAAGTGTTCTGTGCATTAAGGAACAATATAACACCTTTGCTTCTGTGGCACTAAGGCTACACCTACATTTGAGCTGGGAGGTGCAAGTCTCAACTCACGTAGATGTACCTGCGCTAGCTCTGCTCAAGCTAGTGCCTAAAAAATAGCAATGCAGCCAGGGCAGCATGTGTGGCAGCTCAAGCTAGCTGACTACCGGGACCCTCTGGCTAGGTACTCAGGCAGCTAGCCCGAGGCACTGCCCACAATATCCCAGCCACCCTGCTATTTTAGAGAGCTAGCACAGTTATACCTAGGTGAGCTGGAAATCACACCTCCCAGCTCAAATGTAGATGTAGTCTGATGGTAGCAGTCAGATCTGAGTAGCAGGAAGGTGGTGCTACTGATTACTGCACAGGGCTAAAGAAGAAATGAGGTGTATAGCCCTGCCCCAGCCCATCCCTCCCTGACAGGTGCTTGTCTAATATGTTCTTAGACATCTCTAAAGACAGGGATTCCATAACATCTGTTGGAAGCCTATTCCAGAGTTTAACTACCCTTCTAATTAGAAAGTTTTTACTAATATCTAACCTAAATCTCCCTTGCTAAACATTAAGCCTATTTCTTCATGTCCTACCTTCAGTGGAACAATTGGTCACCATCCTCTTTATAATAGCCTTTAACATATTTGAAGACTTATCAGGTTTCCCTCATTCTTCTTTTCTCAACCAGCAACTCTGATTCGAGCAGCCTGATTGTTGCCATATTCTGGTATACACCAGCTCTGGTTAAACTCCCCCCAGCTGCCTGTATTTTCCTACCCCAAACACACTCAAATCCTCATTGCGTCTTATCAAGGAATTTTACAGGCATTACAGTGCATATAATTGGAGTTTCAAAGTAGAATTTGAAACAAAACTGTCAAATTCTGGAAATCCAGGCTCAAGTTTTTCCATGGGGGGAAAAAACAAACAAACAAGAAAACACTTTTGCATTAATATTTTTCTTCAGTGCTATTAATCATTTGTTTCCTAAGGTCATCACAGCTAATGCCAATATAGTGCAATAAGACCACACACAAAAACACAAGTTCTTAATAAGTTTGTAGAGCACAAAGAATCCCAACTGGTTTATGGCCTTTTGTGCTACCAGAAGATAAATGTTGAAGACCAATAACAATTAATGTGATGCAATCTCTAGCATCATCTCTGTGGTTCCAGCATTAAACAATGTTATCCAGCTCTCTTCATTCATCACCATAGCAGGCCTTCTCCAAAACCCAAGAACTGCTACTCAGCAAAACTGACAACCAGGGGCTACTGCCAAGTCAGCTGGAGAAGACAGGGTGCTAGCAACTCCTCCTTACAGTTTTTGACCCAAAAAGAAGCAGGTTTTTAACTCTGGGAAATATCTGTGGGGATGATTATGGCAAACGGTTGCCTTTTTAGAGATTGTTTAAGAAGTTTGCCACACTAATTTAAACAATATAATGTACTGACAGTATATTTGAGAAGCAAAGAGCCTTAGCATCTGGAAAACAATGTTATATTTGACATACAGCAACCTTTTCCTATCGCTCTGCTGAACTGAGAGCTAGCTTGCAACAATTTATTGCAGTACATGAAGCAACTATATAGATAGCGGTCTCATCTCCAGGGATTTCTGCCAATATTTCCAGAACCTGTTCCTGCTGTTTCTTGTATTGTACCAATTTGTTGTAGTCATTTTCTAATGTTCTTTTCTGTATTGGATATGCCATAGGACATACTGGCATTATCAACATATGCAAACAGCACATTATGCCAAATGTGTTAGTAGTGTTATCTTTTAACAATACAATGCAATCAGTGTTACTTTTATTTCTACCAACATTGTGCACTTTCTAAAGTTCACAGAAAGTTTGATTGATCCTCCATGTAAAATGTGATCTTGTATTTGAAGCTGTCATTTATTTTAAAATGCAGGGGGGGGCTGGAATTTTGCACATTTTTATACAGTGTGTTATTTCAGTTCAATTCAAATTACAGATCACCTTGCATGTACAGTAGCGCTGTTCTTACTGACCAAGCCACGCGCATGTTGTAGAGTACTGCCCAAGTTTCAGTTAGAATGGAATGAATACAGAAGTCCAACTGTGGCAGATTTTTGAGCTTTTGACCCTGTGTGAAGAATTGAACTGAACATACAAAGATTTCTTCTCGTAGAGTGTCCTTGGCAAAGAAATAGACATCCATGAAAAACTTTGGGGGGGCGGGGGACAGAATACAGCTAAAGTGCCTGCTGTTGTTTCCCATTCTTAAGAAAGCAGGAATGTTAACATGACGTCCAATCAAACTTGTAAAACTCAAATCTCTAAATATTTCCATTCCTAATGACCTAATCCAAATATTTATGAAGCAGCAGTCTAAATGGAAACTTTAGCACCACTCAGAGAAACTTTATGAACTATGTCTTCTGCAGTATAATAAAAGAATGACTAATTCTGAAAATATATGCAAATAATGTTTATGTAGCTTATGTTATTTTTTCATTTTGACATTGTTTATTTGATTTTTTTTAAATGACTTCTCATGAAGGGATAAAACTAATTTCCTATTCAATTGACTATTTGTGGTTTTGAAATTTTTAACAGCTCATAGGGGCTTTAAATGGCCAACAAAAAATATATTGGTATGGACTATGGAATCCATTACAAAATGGTCAAGAAAATATAATTTGAGAAAATGTTGTTGTTTAAAATAATGAGTGTTCAGTCTTAAACATGATAAAGGAGAAAATTCAAAGCATAAAGAGAAAATTTAGTCATCATTGGAAGTGCCATGAGCACAAGGGCTGGGAGACCAGATACATAGATTTGATTCTTCATCTGGCTACCCATATGTTAAGTGACTTGTCTAAAATAATCCAGGTGAACATTTTCAAAAGATGTCACAGGTTGTATGTGTCTCGGGAGAGGGAGGCTTGATTGTTTTGTTTTTTAAAGCCAAAATCAGTGACAAGTTGGGAGTGGGAGAGAGACTGTAAACTTCTCTTTGCCCCAGTTTAATTTTCTGTAAATTGGGTAGAATACCCACCTCACAGGGAGTTAGTGAAATTTAATTAATACTTCTACAGATATTGGATGAAAGGTGCTCTAGAGCGTAGATGCAGAGAATTGTTAATACAAGTACATTCTGGAATATGATGATTGTTTTAGGGCCTGGAAACTTGACTTACTTCGGAGCCAATGGAATTTACTCACCTGAGTAAGGGCTCTTGCCATGCTGGCTAAATAAAAGTAACTTTTACTTTTCTTATTAGCTTCTCCTCTTTCAGTAGGCGGACATTATCTTCTTCTCCAATGTTTCTTCTAGAGAAAGACTCAGTGTGGCTTTCCTGTGTCTGCTGTTTCTTTTGACATCATCATCAACGGCTGATCCTGGACTGACAGTAGCAGAGCAAAAAAGACTGAGGTTTTGTGAAAGGAGTGATCTATCTTTTTATGTCCGTTAAAGAAGAATGATGAATTAAGAATTTGAGTTATGGAGTTTGCCACAATAAGTAAGGTAAATTTGAAGGTTAATTTATATGAATAAACCAGTTCCTCTCACCCAGGTGAGCCAGATAATGAAAAGGGCTCATTGCTTCATGTGGCATATACTATTGTGCTCTAACCCCTACAGTAGATACAGCTTATAATTGTGTCCATCTGATGTTTCACTCTTAATGCAGAAAAGTCTCACTTAAGTAGCGTGAACACAGAGCCTTGGTCCGTCTAGGCTTGATCTCCAATCCCAAGGACTACTTCTCTGGGCAATGTGTTTGGTTTTACAGGCGTAAAAGGCATCTATCAAGGTTCCTTCCCCACTCTGAACTCTAGGATATGGATGTGGGGACCTGCATGAAAACCTCCTAAGCTTACTTTTACCAGCTTAGGTTAAAACTTCCCCAAGGTACAAACTATTTTATCTTTTGCCCTTGGACTTTCGCTGCCACCACCAAACGTCTAACTGGGTTTATTATTGGGAAAGAGTCGTTTGGAAACGTCTTTCCCCCCAAAATCCTCACCAAAACGTTGCACCCCCTCTTCCGGGGAAGGTTTGATAAAAATCCTCACCAATTTGCATAGGTAACCAGAGACCCAAACCCTTGGATCTTAAGAACAATGAAAAAAACATTCAGTTTCTTACAAGAAGAATTTTACTCGATGAAAAAGTAAAAAGAATCACCTCTGTAAAATCAGGATGGTAAATACCTTCCAGGGTAATTAGATTCAAAACATAGAGAATCCCTCTAGGCAAAACCTTAAGTTACGAAAAGACAAAGACAGGAATATCCATTCCATTCAGCACAGCTTATTTTCTCAGCCATTTAAAGAAATCATAATCTAACGCATATCTAGCTTGCTTACTTACTAAGTTCTTAAAAAAAAAAGGAGTACTTGTGGCACCTTGGAGACTAAAATTTATTTGAGCATAAGCTTTCATGAGCTACAGCTCACTTCATCGGATGCATTTGATGGAAAATACAGAGGGGAGATTGATATACACACACAGAGAACATGAAACAATGGGTTTATCATACACACTGTAAGGAGAGTGATCACTTAAGATAAGCCATCACCAGCAGCAGGGGGGGGAAAGGAGGAAAACCTTTCATGGTGACAAGCAAGGTAGGCTATTTCCAGCAGTTAACAAGAATATCTGAGGAACAGTGGGGGGTGGGGGGGGAGAAATAACGTGGGGAAATAGTTTTACTTTGTGTAATGACTCATCCATTCCCAGTCTCTATTCAAGCCTAAGTTAATTGTATCCAGTTTGCAAATTAATTCCAATTCAGCAGTCTCTCCTTGGAGTCTGTTTTTGAAGTTTTTTTGTTGAAGAATAGCCACCCTCAGGTCTGTGATCGAGTGACCGGAGAGACTGAAGTGTTCTCCAACTGGTTTTTGAATGTTATAATTCTTGACTTCTGATTTGTGTCCATTTATTCTTTTACGTAGAGACTGTCCAGTTTGACCAATGTACATGGCAGAGGGGCATTGCTGGCACATGATGGCATATATCACATTGGTAGATACACAGGTGAATGAGCCTCTGATAGTGTGGCTGATGTGATTAGGCCCTATGATGGTGTCCCCTGAATAGATATGTGGACAGAGTTGGCAACGGGCTTTGTTGCAAGGATAGGTTCCTGGGTTAGTGGTTCTGTTGTGTGGTGTGTGGTTGCTGGTGAGTATTTGCTTCAGATTGGGGGGCTGTCTGTAAGCAAGGACTGGCCTGTCTCCCAAGATCTGTGAGAGTGATGGGTCATCCTTCAGGATAGGTTGTAGATCCTTAATGATGCATTGGAGAGGTTTTAGTTGGGGGCTGAAGGTGATGGCTAGTGGCGTTCTGTTATTTTCTTTGTTGGGCCTGTCCTGTAGTAGGTGATTTCTGGGTACTCTTCTGCCTCTGTCAATCTGTTTCTTCACTTCAGCAGGTGGGTATTGTAGTTGTAGGAATGCATGATAGAGATCTTGTAGGTGTTTGTCTCTGTCTGAGGGGTTGGAGCAAATGCGGTTATAGCATAGAGCTTGGCTGTAAACAATGGATCGTGTGGTATGATCTGGATGAAAGCTCTAAGATTCCATTCCTGTTCTGTCCCCGGCAAAAGCATCACCCAGACAGACCCAGAGTTTCTCCCCCCCTCCAGCTTTGAAAGTATCCTGTCTCCTCATTGGTCATTTTGGTCAGGTGCCAGCGAGGTTATCCTAGCTTCTTAACCCTTTACAGGTGAAAGGGTTTTTCCTCTGGCCAGAAGGGATTTTAAAGGTGTTTACCTTTCCCTTTATATTTATGACAGCATCTGATTTCAGAATAGTAATTTCCCCTCTATGTCCTTGGTTAATTTCATGGAGAGGTAGAGACTGTGGGCTCCTTGTGTTGCTGGATAAATGGAAACTATTAGGACGGTGCTTGTAGGGCAGCATTCAGGAAACATCACAGGCTCTTCATTAGAGTAAATGTCAATATATTGCACAGCCACTAATATAAAAGAGCCAAAACCTTTTAGTAAGAAAGATTTTCTTTTTAATCCCAATCAATTTAAAAAAAATCTGCCTCATTTAATTTAAACATTTTAAATCTTTCATTTGTGAAGTGAATACTAACAGCGAGAAAGAGAAAGTGCCAGGCATTAAACTGAACACATAAGTCAATCAAGTGCATTGCATGCTCATTTAGGATTTGCTCGTGGGTTCTCTTTTCTGAAGGCACAAGAAGTGCATTGAGGACTATAAATAAGCCATTTGAGGTAAGTACACATAGCATTTGCATTCTGAATATAGGAATATTAAACCAAGCTGGCACAATAGGAAACATAGGACCCATAACTTAAGGACTTTTCTCATCTTCCATATACACCAGTTTAAGTCTGACTTCGGTGGCACTAACTCAATGTAGAACTGATGGAAATGAGAGGAGGATTATGATTTACATTTGTATTGCAAGTATTTGGGCTACATTGAGTATCCCAAAGTCACTGGGAAACACGGGGGAAGAAGCATTTTGCGGAATGAGGCCTGTGTAGGTTTACATTTTATAGAGACTCTCATTCATGGTTTCAAAATTATGCAAGATATGGACTTCTGGTTTTATTTCAGATGACATTTTGATGCAATAAAAAGCTCATGAGAAGAGCTAAAAACAAATTACAAGATACCTGCCATTAAGACTTCCCTAAATATCAAGATTTTAACTTTTGGGCTCCTGTGGATCCAAAGCGCACAATACTAATACACAGTGACTATGATATTAAAGTTCAATATCATACAGTTATTTTCCCACACAGATCCTCTCTAATGATGACAACATGTCATTCAAGAGTGTATGCCCACTTCAGAAGTCATGCAAGTCATTTTACTACTGCATTATCCTCATAGATTTGGAGTCTAAGCCTGCAGAGAACCACCCAGCCTGATCCCCTCCACTAACTCCAATGGGAGTTCAGCAACTTCAAGGTTAGTGGTCACAATCTTGGAAGTCTGAGGCCAATACTCCTCACAAACTTTTCATGCATGAACATCCTTCCAGCAAAAGAAATATGATTACAGAGAGCCAAATCCTGGCCAGCTGACTCACCAAGTATTCCCAACACTACACATGACAGAGGTGACCACAGATTGGCCAGAATAATGTACATTTTATCTGGATCAATGGTGATGTTTACATATTTACAAGTTTTTTAAATTTTAAACCAGAGGTCGAAAATCTGAGCTAAAATACCAGACACAGACAATTATAGACACTTCATGGGGGTGCAAGACCCCCCTCATTTTATTTTCTTAAAATATTTTAACTCTTAGAACATGATTTTGCATTTTCCCAAGCCAACGTTCTTATTTCTTGTTAGAGACCAATTTCCCAACCCTGTAGTTGTCATTTGGCCAAATCTTGGTCACCTTAGTCACAGGAGCAGTCTCGTTCACTTTCTCTCATAAATAAATTTACCCTGCACGAAGAACTAGCAAGGATTTCACACCACTTCAGCTTAAATGGGACTTAAATGATGCAGAATGCTTTCTGCAAGCCCTCTACAACAGAGGATGAATTTCACCCCAAGTAAGCAGTCCTGCTGATTTTTCATGGTCAAGATGACCCCTTGAGGATAGTTAAGCAGGATCTGGCACACATATTTATTGGTTTTCCTTTATGTTTCCATTTAAATAAATAATTTCTCTTTTCACTATATCTTTAAAAACCAGGCAGAAACGCTAGAAAACATAGATACTAAAGAAGTAGTTTCCCCAACAGAAACAGTGACCACCTGGGAGCTCTCATAAAGTTCCTCTGTACTCAATGTGACATTTCAGAGGTTCAGCAAGTTTATTCTCCTGCATAAATACCAAGCTGGTGGCAAAATATTTATATTGCCCGTTTCTCACATACCCAGTTCACCAGCTAATCATAATCACATTATTTTTAGATTGCTTTGACAAACTGCCCAACTAAACAGTGGTTTAAAAAAATCAAAAATGCTGAAGAAAAAGGGCTATATTTGCACATACCTCATTTTCTCCACTTCATTTTTCCAAAAAAAGTCTAAATTGAATGCTCCTACTGTGGTTTTCTGTTACCAAGCCATCAATATTTTTTTTTTTGCAGCTTACTAAGAATTTGGATTGGCACATAATATTTGAAGTTGGGTTTTTTATGATTGTTTTAACAAACTAAAGCAAAAGAAGTGTCAAAACTTAGATAGGAATTACTAGCACATATTCTGGAGCAAGTTGTTTTGAAAAGAGAAACAGTGAAAAGCTGACTACCTATTAGCTTTGGACAGAGCTAGTACATACACATTTTCAGCAGCCTTCATGCAAAATGTTAAATATTTATTTTTCACAAATTCTGCATGAATAGCTGCATGGGATGGGGTGTTTACCCCACACATGCCATGAGAGGGTTAATAGGGGCCTGAGGGGCCAATTAGAGGCCAGACCTTATTAGAAATAAAGCCTAGCAAAGGGAGAGCAATGCTTGTGGCCATGAAGAGCTGGGTGAACCCAGTTGCAGGACGAGACCCAGAGGAGAGGAGGTTGAGAATACCCTCTTTCTGGGAAGCCGCCTGAAAGAAGGCTGAGAAGCAGAGACAGCGGACGACTTCAGGGATGACCTGAAAGCCTGAGTAGAGGCAGGAACCCTGAGGAGCTGTAGCCTACCTGAACCCCTGAGTGAGGGAAAGGATGTGCCTGCCCCTAGGTTATGGGTTTGCTTGAGGCACAAAAACCTGTGGTTATGCAGGAGGTCAGTATAGAGCAGCTGAGGAACACCTACACAGAGGTGGCTGCCAGCTGACCTGAAGGTTTGATTGTTTATATTTTCTCTACACTTTGGTAAAAGGATTCTGTGGCCCTAGAAGGGGCAGGACTCTGCAAAGGCTGGAGGGCCCCAACACTCCTACACTGGGGTAAGCCAAACAACAGTCAGGGAAACTGAGGCAGAAGTTGCTGATGCACTACAGCCAGCCAGGTGATGTTTCAGAGCTGTAATTTTGGGGTTGTTTCTTAACTTTACTAGATTCATGGGCAGAATGTCTTTAAAGTGGAATTAAAACCCTAGGGAAAATCTGAACTGTACATAATCTTAGGGTTTAATTCTGCACAGCACAGCAGCACAATGTCACGTGTTTAAACAATTGATAAAGCAAGATAGGAACCGGACTCCGGATGGAGTGAAAATTTGCTTTGTATGCAGAGGGCCACCACAAGAGGTGTGCAGCACTCCAGCCCTATTTTGAGAGCCTACGTGGTTCATAGGCTAGGGCTGGTTGGAAAACAGTTCTTTTTTGTGAAAAATTTTGAGGCTTCAAAATTTGTGTCCACTCAGATATGGAACAGAAACTAGACATTTCAAAACATTTTGGGGGGAAAAAAGACAGACTCCGACCAAAGGGAGGGGGAAGGGGAGGGAAGAAAAGAGAGATCAACTCATCCTAGATTAACCAATAATTAGGACATGAACCTGGGATGCAGGCAACCCAGGTTCAAGTCCCTTCTCTATCGGATTTGGACAGGGACTCAAACTTATGTCTCCCGCGTCTCAGGTAAACGCCCTTACCAGCAGGCTTATTGGCTATGCTTCGGCGTCTCTCTCCCTCCACCCCATCCTAGATCCAAGAAACCTTTCAAACATAGGTGCCGACTTCCCCTCTTTTCTCTGGGTGCTCAACCCCCCGTTCTGCCCCCGGCCCCACCCCCACTCCACCCCTTCCATGCAGCCCCACCCTTGCCCCGCCTCTTCCCATCCCTTCCCCGCCCCCATTCCAACCCCTTCCCCGAAGTCCACACCCCAACTCCACCCCATCCCTGCCCCTTTTCCAACTCCTTCCCCAAATCTCCGCCCCGGCCCCACCTCCTCCTCTGAGCACGCCACATTTCCGCTCCCCGCACCCCACCCCAGAGCATGCAAACAACTGTTTGGCGGCAGCCGGGTGGGAAACGCTGGGAGGTAGGCAGAGCAGCGGGGACACAGCGCGCTCAGGCGGGGAGGAGGAGGTGGGGCAGAGGAGAAGGGGAGCTTGGCTGCTGGTGGGTGCAGAACACCCATTCATTTTTCCTTGTGGGTGCTCCAGGGGTGGAGCCAGAGTCGGTGCCTATGCTTCCAAAAATACATTTCCATTTTGACAAAACCATAATTTTTGATTGGAAAAAAGGCTGACCAACTCAAACAGAGACCCCTCAGTACAGAATGAAAGTCATACACGACAGCTCTACTATGGGGCCTCAAGGTTACTCTCCCTACTGCCAGGGCAAGGTCTTCAAGGGGGATGTGTATCTAGGGTCTCATTAGTTTGATGGGGACCATAACTAGACCTGTGTTTTGTCAGACACAGCAACACCTCACCCCTTTTTCAACTTTGGCATTTGCTAGTAAGGCAGCAGGTACTCAGAAGGCATTAATTAAGAGGATCATACGTGCTTCCTGAAAGTCAGTCTTAAATGCTGTAAAGGGCTTTCTGGTGGCCCATGGATGAGCTAGGAAAAGACATAGCATGAATGTGTGTATGTAGCACAGAAGAAGGAGGAATTACTCCCTTCTCATGTTGCACAAAAATGTCTCAGAGAAACAGTAAGGCTTCAAGCAGTGTGACAAGTTTCCCTGGAGATAGCAGTTCTGTGCTGCTTGCTTTGCACCCATGGGGTCATGCGCTATTATAATTAGAAAAATGTGTCTGCAGACAAAACTAATTTCCAAAATATTTACATTTGGTGGAGCAGTTTTAAACAAGAGAGGAGGGAAAGGTATCAAATATAAATGCCAGCCTTTGAAAAATCAATATCCTCCTTTCTGTACAGTTATTTTTTTCATCCTGGCATCCTAGAATCATAGAATCATAGAATATCAGGGTTGGAAGGGACCCCAGAAGGTCATCTAGTCCAACCCCCTGCTCAAAGCAGGACCAAGTCCCAGTTAAATCATCCCAGCCAGGGCTTTGTCAAGCCTGACCTTAAAAACCTCTAAGGAAGGAGATTCTACCACCTCCCTAGGTAACGCATTCCAGTGTTTCACCACCCTCTTAGTGAAAAAGTTTTTCCTAATATCCAATCTAAACCTCCCCCATTGCAACTTGAGACCATTACTCCTCGTTCTGTCATCTGCTACCATTGAGAACAGTCTAGAGCCATCCTCTTTGAAACCCCCTTTCAGGTAGTTGAAAGCAGCTATCAAATCCCCTCTCATTCTTCTCTTCTGCAGACTAAACAATCCCAGCTCCCTCAGCCTCTCCTCATAAGTCATGTGCTCTAGACCCCTAATCATTTTCGTTGCCCTTCGTTGTACTCTTTCCAATTTATCCACATCCTTCCTGTAGTGTGGGGCCCAAAACTGGACACAGTACTCCAGATGAGGCCTCACCAGTGTCGAATAGAGGGGAACGATCACGTCCCTCGATCTGCTCGCTATGCCCCTACTTATACATCCCAAAATGGCATTGGCCTTCTTGGCAACAAGGGCACACTGCTGACTCATATCCAGCTTCTCGTCCACTGTCACCCCTAGGTCCTTTTCCGCAGAACTGCTGCCGAGCCATTCGGTCCCTAGTCTGTAGCGGTGCATTGGATTCTTCCATCCTAAGTGCAGGACCCTGCACTTATCCTTATTGAACCTCATTAGATTTCTTTTGGCCCAATCCTCCAATTTGTCTAGGTCCTTCTGTATCCTATCCCTCCCCTCCAGCGTATCTACCACTCCTCCCAGTTTAGTATCATCCGCAAATTTGCTGAGAGTGCAATCCACACCATCCTCCAGATCATTTATGAAGATATTGAACAAAACTGGGGTACCCTTCAGTGATAATGCCATTCTGATTCAGAGGCTATTGCAATTATCCTACAGCACATCCTGCCTGCATAGCGATCAACCTGGTAATCTCACTCAAGGACACTTTGGTGACTTAAATCCTCCACTTTCACCCCTTTCTCCAGTGCAAACTGAGCACTTCAGGCAACTTGGTCCTTTCATGCTTTTTTTTTTCCTCCGTGCATATTTTATTTTGATTTAGAACTTGATTCCAGATGTTGGATGGGGCTTTAGAATAGACAGCTAAAGACTAGGGGATGGTCTGAGTTTCTTCCCAACCCCAAAAATCTATTTCTGGAATGAGAATCTTGTCACAGTGAAACATTAAGAGGAAAACCTTTAAGGACTGACAGGTTCTAGCCGTAAGAGAATGGGGAATAAAGAAACTGGAGACATCAGTTGAAGATTTTCTTAACCTTAAGATTTCCCATCCCAACCATACGCTGCAGTTTCTCAAAGGGCATTGTTTCAGGCTGGAAGGAATTATGTGTATTAGTTGAATAAACAGGATAGATTATCAGAATATATAAAGTCAAAGCCCATACCCTACAGCAAGTTATAAAGACAAGCAGCCATCTGGAGTCTGTGCAATGTTTCTAGTTCATCAATGAACATTATAATAAACACACAATATAGGCTGTTCATTTTTAAAAAAAGCTACAACTGAGCATTCTCTCTCCGAAGATTTCTGCTACATACTTTTTAAAAATTTGTGATCAAAGAAGGCGAGTCTTCTAGGGCTATAGAAGGTTAACTGTCTGGTTTCCATACACACATCTGACCCAGTCCTCCATAAAAATTGACCATGTTGCAAAAGTCTTCACCCTCTGCAAACCCAGTGTACTGTACTTCTCTGGTTTAATAAGAACCAACAACTATATCTCCTTCACTTCCCTCCAGCTGATATTTAAAGCCTTTCACCTGGCATTAGGAAAGCTGACATATATGAAACCTGACTATTAAATCTGAACTAGTAAAACTGACATGGGAATCCTCTGATGGCACCAGCCGCTTCCTGCAATGTGTTTGCTCTTTTAGAAAAAGCTTTGACATTTAACATTAAGAACAAAAGTGATTAAGAGAGTTCATGGCTTTGCAGGAGGTGGTGGGAGAGGATGCTATAGCAGCTCTTACAGTGAAAACAATTTTTTGTTTAGTAAAAACATGTTTTCTTCTGGGGTGAGACTTTCAGTCAAGACACTAAGCTCAGCCTCTAGTAAATGGAGATACTCATGAGCCAAGCAATGCCCAATAACATACATTTGTCAATCAGCAGTTCTAGAGCCTTCAGTGTAACTAATCACATGGATAAAGTTAAGCATGTGCATACATGTTTACAAAAGTCTTTACTCTTTCAATTGACATAAATGTGAAGCTTTATTACTGGTTATAATAGCATGTCATTCTCCAAATCATCCATAGTGTAGTTTCTCTCCCTTCTCTGTCCTCCCCCCAAAAAACCCACAAATAATCACCAAAAATTAAATCTGAGATTTTGGAAAGAGCCAATAGGCTTTTCCTGGTGTTAGTTTCAATTGAAGTCTTTTTTGAAAGTTCTCTCACCATTGAGCATCTAATCAAATATTTTCTTCAAACCAAGAAGTCTATCTATTAGCTAACAACACTTAGTTCAGTTTTATAATAATTTTTCCTTATAAACCATTATTTATCCAATGATCTCAACATTCTATACTAAAGTCACAACAAATCCATGAGATATTGTATTGTAATATTTGTGGGCTGTAATATTTTGATCTAATTGTGGTTGTTGGTTTAGCATGCAGATGATGATGCCCTGTGAGACTAGGTCTAGTTGTCTAACTGGCCTAGTGGTCCCTTCTGGCCTTAAACTCTATATAATGCACAGTAACTTGGCTAAGTAACTTGCTCAAGGTCTCTGGGCCAGAGTTGAACCCAGTAGTCCTGATTATCAGTTCTGCAATTAGATCACACTTCTCTTGAAAGCTATACTATGCAATATAAAATTATTGGAGATTTCTGCTATTCTGTAAGAAGTGCTTCCCCCTCACGTCCTCCCAAGTAACTGCAAGTTATGCAATGGAACTCACCGTGCAAGACAAGAGGAATTTTAAAGGGCTACTACTACATTCCCCCAACATCTGTACAAAATAAAAAGACTGAGAAAATCAGTGTGCCACCCTCATATATTAGTTAACCCCTTGTATATTGTGCAGCTTAGTCTCTCCGAGAGGATGCTTCTCCACAAGGATTCACTCCTCATGTCATCTCCCCCGGTACGGCTCATGGTGCAAACCAGAGCAATATGCACAGCTAAAGAGCACTAGGCTTTAAACATAATAAAGGGTGCCACTCATTATTCTAAGAAGAAGAGTTCACAGTGGGATGTCTGAGTTTTAAGGTCAGGGTATGGAAAAAGGCTACATTGTTTCTTGAGATCAAAGATGTCCTGCTTACTGAGAAGATTAGTAGGAAGTCAAAGAAGCAAACTACCTACTTGGGTTGTAAAGTGGATTTAAAAAGTAATAGATGATATTGGTGTATAGAAGAGAAGGGGGGGGGGGGGAGAATCACCAACTTGCACTTCCAGCTTGGGTTGAAAGATTCCTGCTTCTTAAGAATGAGTGGCCAGAGAAGCAGTCTTCACTCAAGGGAAAGTGAGTGATGACTCCTCAGCATGAAGTAACTTGGCTGGACTCCATTGTTTTGGCTTCCAAAGTTGTATTTAAACTGAGATCTCACAGGAAATGGCTACTTTGATGTTTTGCCGAGTTTGGTGTAGAATATAATAAACATGCTCAGGGATAAGTTTAAACCTTCAAAACTTAAATTCAGATCTTAAGTTGAAGCCAATGGACACATGTGCAGTTTTGCACTGCTTTATGTGACACTTTAAGTAAATACTTAGTGAGCTAATTTGCTTATGGCCATAGATTTCTGCTTATTGTTAATAACCTTTCCAAAGCAAAGGTTGGGTTAGGACATGGAGCTGCACAAAACATGGGAGCTGTTAGATTGCGGGCAGGAGATACTGGGGTAGAGGGATGTATGCTGGGTGTCTAGGGTGCTTGTATACATCTGAGATTTTCATCAGCATTTAGCAGCCAACAGGGGGAACTAGCTCCTGGCTGCAGTGCTGCTGTACACACAAGATTCAGGAACACAGACAGAGCTGTCAAAAGCATGTCACACCGGATGAGAAACTTAGAATAATTATGAGTACAGCTGGTCCTCTAAATTAACCCTTGACCTGCAGTTACACTCTGAAAATCCATTCTAAGCGTGGCATTGCAAGGTTCCATGCCCATAGTCTCTGAAAGACCCCAGCTCAGATCAGCAGAGTTTGTTAAAACAAAACATCATCCACCATGCTGAAAGGGCATGCTCAATTCTGAAAAGCCAAGATGCATTCTTCCTGACTAACACATCACATCATGATTAACACTAAACAGTTACCCATATGTTCCCATCCTGCACACCATCACACAGAATGGAACAAAGTAACAAAACAGGTGGCCTAGGGTCTGGAACCCTGTGCAAGGCTAGCCTGCAACAATAGCATCAGGCTTGGAATATAAAGAAAAAAATAGTGTCTCGTTAAGGCTTCAGTCTCCAATTATATCCCTGTCCTTTTAAGGCCCTGGCCTGTTTCTAGGAAGGGGGACCTGGGTTTCTCTCAGCTGTGGGTCTTTGAAAGAGCCTAGTGCCAACCCACTGGCAGGTTCCTGTCAGTCCTTCTAAAAAGAGAAATGAGAAATCAAACAGACTTATCTGCAGGCCCCTTCAAGCACAGTGCAGTCCTCTGGCAGAGAGGAAGCAGTCTGCCGGCCTCTCACTCAAGCTTGCTCTGAAAGGCTTCTGCCTCCACTCCCGCATTAACTGGAGCAAAAAAAATCCATTCTCCTTCCCTCCAAGAGCCCTCTCTCCACTTCCTTTTCCTGTTTAAACACCCCAGGGACCCAACCCTTGGTACTGCTTAGCTGCAGCTGAACTCGCTGCCCCCATTCATGGAAGTGTCTCAGAACCTGTAGTGCAGACTCTCTGCTATAGTGACTCGGGGGTGGTGGTGGGCAATAATCAGAGCCCTGCCGTCTGTGTTCTCTCGTGACACCTACTCCCCATATGGCTAATTTCATGCAGGCAGAAAGGTGGCTGAGGTTGAGGAGGAGAAGCATCATTTGTGGAGATAGCTATTTATAATGGTGGCCATTCAAGTTCCTGTGCTGTGTTAGGAGAACAAGAAAGGGCGTGGCTCTCAGATCAGAGACAGCGATGGAGACCCGCCTGGGTTGTTTCTAATTCATTGCTGTGCTATGACAGCCCTGGTAGCACAGAATGAGGAGCCTCTGGGCTTCAATTAACAATGCTGTGGATGCGTGAGCTGGAAGCAGCAGCCAGCTCATTCTGAGCCTCACTGTCTCTACAGGGCTAATACAGAATAGAAAGAATGTGGGTTTTGTCGCGAACATAAGCCAAACTACCTGACTTTCACACAGAGAAAGTTGATTGTAAAAACTGTATCTTTACTCAAGCAGCCACTTTTCTGACTGTAACCATATTTTAAAACTCAGGCCCACTTCAGCACAGCAGGCTCAACTGATCAAGTTTAGTTTCCACCCCATTTAAGCAATATTATATATATATTTCCTTATGCTCTGTGCTTGCTTTGAAGGCTCCTTGATTGATGCAGTGGGGTAGCTGCATTGAATGTACTTGAGAGATGGGTCAGCCTGAAGAGGGCTCTCCCAGATTAACACCAGCCCCCCATCCTGCTCTCTCACACACCTGCCTATCTGGGAGGAAAGCTCTAAATAGTCTAAACTTTTGCCACCCTTTTCCTGACCATCCTTTATGCACTGTACGTTTTTTTTTTTTTAAAAATGAAACTAGAGCAGTAGCTCACCAGAAAGTTTGAACCAACTCAGAAACTTATGAACTAGAGCTGATTTGCTGGTTCCATTTCAGTGGATTTAATGAATCCTGAGGAAGTATTTTACCTCATTCTATACCATGTTTCTTTTACAACAGGGCCATGTAATAAAATTGCACAGAAACATATTAGGGTTCACAATTTTAAACTTTAAAGAATGAAGCAGACTTTTCTCCGACCCTCTCTTTAAAGATGAAAAATGAAAGCTGTTTTCTTGGTCCCATATTTGGTTTTAAAAGATATGCAGTCTCTCACTAGAAAATATGGGAAAAACTGTAGCTGGAATGTAGAATTTGACTTTATGATAGATAGATAGATAGATAGATAAAGATAGATATGAGTAGTCAGTAGACAGCAATATAAAGTTACATAAGATACACTTTATTAAAGTTTAAGCTTGTGCTTCGAACTGGCACATTTGAGGGTAAAGAAAGATACTTTGTATTTTAAACAAGATTAGTTAAGATTAAACCTTTGTAACTTAATTAACTTTAAAAATTAAAGCTAAATTCATTTTAGAAGGTAATAAAATACCCATTTCCTCATAGGATCAAGGATTTTCTGAGCCATTATGGAAATTCGAACATTTACAGTGGAGAGTAACACTGCCATTGTTAGTAGCAAAACAACGTATACTATACAGAGACCAAGAAATACATGGCCCCTGCCCCAAGGTACAGTTTACAATCTAAGGTATAAACTTGCAATCAAATCTGTGTGCCCTTGCACCCAGATGGAATGCTGCTGACTTAATGATAACACAACAGATTCAACTGGTTTGATCCAATTGCAGAACTAGGGTGAGAACAGCTAAATTAGCACAAAAATGCACTGGACAACCCCCACCAAAGCTGCAATTTTTTTTTAAAGGGGTGGGCAACAGTATTTTTATTCAAGGGCTTAGCACAAACAGGCCCAGTGGAAGAAAGTTAGTTTTATGAAGGCATCTGAACAAATAGGGTCAAGTAAGGGAGAAGTTACAGAAAAAGAGTGGGAGAAGCATCAAGGAGCTATTATGAATCTTGGGAATAACTGGTCCCTAATCAGAAGGGAAAGATGCATGCGGCCAGGTCCTTAATTATACAAGTAGGCCTAGCTCCACTGCCTTCAATGCGGCTACGCTGGTTTACACCTGTAACAGGGCAGACGACTCCATTCCCACCTTGGGAGTTCCTCACAAACAAACAGTCTTTGATGCCTTTTTTTGGTTAGTTGTGACTTCAGAGTTTCATTTACTACCTTCCCTAAACCACCACCACCTGCGTGGCACATTTACAGCATCTCCTAGCCCTCAGCACTGTATTTAGCACTGGGGCCCTTCTTCCTCTGACCTCTGCTAGCCTTCCCCCTCTATACTTCCTTCCTGTTCTTTTAACTAGCCTCCCCAGCTGGTGGGATAGTTAGCACCTTAGCTCATCAGCCCCCAAACTGCTTAGGCAATTAAGTACTTTCCTCCTCCATCAGGCCTTTCCTGGTGGAGCTAATTAATACTTAAATAATCAGAGTGCTCAGTCGCCACTGGCTTTTCCCACTGTTAAGATTTGGGGGCATATTGCAATAGAGAGAGAGGAAGGATGAGTAAATTTTGCCAAATACTTACATTAATGTAATTTCTTACAATTTTACAAGTGCTGCACATTTCTGTCACAGTGCTAAAAGGGAAATAATAACAAGGTACTATGGATTGGGTAGATACCTGCTATTATTGAAGCCAGGGACAAAACTGCCATTGACTTCAATGGTGGAAGATCAATCCCTATCAAGATATAAAACATGAACAGATCTCTCTTTAAAAAGCGATGAAACTTGCACTTGCAAAGCAGACACCATTCCATGAGGCTGTTTGATGCTGCTTAAGTCAAACTAGAATGTTTAAATATTTCTCTGTGTCACTGAAGCCTTAGAGAGCAGCTACGTCTCTCAAGAACAGGGATTATATTTCTTACTTCTTTACTTCCTGAAGCATGAAATCACCTTTCAGAAAGTTTGCACATTGACAATATAAATGCAGATGGATCCCATAATGACTGACACCAGAGGTTGTGTGAGTGGAGTGTCATTTCTACTCCCAGTAGATCACACAACCAAACAAATTAATTGCTGTTTAGGAATTAGAAAAGTCAGAGTTCTGACAGCTCTGTCTTCCCCCTAAAATTGGTTGTTCAGGAGCCCTCCTTGAGGTCTGGTCAGTCTACTCCTTGAAATTCTCTCTTTTAATAGACACTGAGAGCCAGTGAGAACCCTCCGCCCCCATACCATCTCATGCAAACACATTTCCTTCCCTCAAAGGACATAAGTGGCAATGAAAGAAATTGACTAATATATAGAACAAAGAGTAGAATCCAGTGTCAAAGAGCTGCTAATTTCTCCAATACACATTGTATGTCATAAAATGAAGCCTTTTATAATGAATATCATCTAAAGGAAGAAATTTGTTAGTTTTTTTTCTAAAACATGCACACAAAAAAAGTGATATAGATGTTCTTAGCAGGTAGGGTCTGCACTATAATATTTGTGCTGCATTAATGAAAAAGGAATTTGCCAATACAATAGAAAAGCTAATGAGCTACAACACAAGATTATGACAAGTGATAAAGAGTTTTCAAGTCAGCAGTTTTCCCTGAAGTATATTTTTATACAATAGCCTTTCTTCCTACTGAATAAGGATCAGAAGTTAACTGCCGTCACATAGTGCTGTAAGGCAACTCACCTTGTGCCAGCATCAGGTTGCAGCTTCTGCCTCAGTTTCCCTCTTGCTGCTGGTCTTCCCCAGACTGGTAGAATGATTTGATCCTCTAGCCAAATCAATATAATCCACCCAGAACAAGCCAGTCTTTCAAGGGCCTGTCCTCATCTCCCCATTTTATAAGGGGTTTCCTTCCACTGTTTCTGGAAGCCCCAACCTTTAACAGGGATCAGTGCCTACAGTCGGTCTCTACTCACAACGGTGCTATATTATATCACTGCATTTTTCATTCTCTTATTTTATCCCTCTCCAGGGTCCAGCTACATCTTCACTCCCCATAGGCCTTTCCCCTTTCTGAAAGTACTCCACTCCTCTCCTTTCACACTAAGGAAAGCTTTCTTATATCTTATTTCCTCACCCATCATGCATTGCAGCCCAGCCTACAACTCCCAGATATCCTTCAGAGAACTACAGTTCCCAGAATTCCCTTGTTCCACGTCAAACCAGAATCTTCTGGCTTTAGTCAAGCCTGAAAAAAAATCCCTGCTTTAGCCTTTTAGTCTTGATTTCCCCATCTGTCATCACAGGGCCTCTGCGACCATTAATGAATGCATGTAAAGCACTATTTAAGTACCAAAATATATATAATGTACACAAAATGCTTCAGCTAGACCAGCCGCTCTCACAACCAGTGGTTCATGACACCTACAAGGGTCACAAAGGATAATTGGTAGGGGGGTTATTATGACTCAGGTACTGATCATTTTATTACAATCTAAAGCAAAGAATCACACTCTCTCCCTCCCCCATCTCTTCACAGCCTAACCCTTCAACATCAGGTATTCTCTGACAAGCTTTCAAAATGCACACACAAACATAGGCTTAGCATTGTTATCAATTATATATTTTTACTCTCTTATTCTTTACTTTAACAGTAAATGAAAAAAGGCCATGAACATCTGACTTCAAATAAGAGGTCACCAACCTGAAACAGTTGAAAAATCCAGGTGTAGACAAGAGGGAAAGCAAAACTTAAAACATTGCTTGATTCCTAGTAGATGTTAATTCGCTTCAATGCAAGATCTCCTGAGAAATTAGCTTTTTTTAGCATTTCTGTTTCCTTTTCTCCTCCTCAAATTGGCAAGTGCAGAGATTCCTTAAAATTCATATGGGCAGAAGAGTTCCACCTTTCATTATTTTTATTAATTTTCATAAAGAAACAATGGAAAGTACAAAAAGGTAAATTTACAGCTTATATGTTCCCAGTGCCACACGCTTCATAGGGTCACCAATAAAATTATGCAATTTTCTAACTTCTCAAAGCTGCAAGACCAGACCATACAAACCCAGACAATATTACATAGACTTAACATCTTAGGGTGGGGGAAACCGGAATAAAGTAGGAGAAGACATACATGAATGGGGAGAGGAGAGAATGTGGGAGCTGGCGGAGGACAGGAAGCATGAGGTCTGACATTCTGATACATCTCAATATTTATCCCAAATGTATCTAGAAAGGGGGTCTAAGTTTCTTCCAATTCAGACAATTGCTCTCTAAGGCAATAAGCTATTGTTGCTTTGGCTGCTAACTCAGACAAGCCCAAATATCACTGCAAAAGCCTACTTTTCCATTTCTGTTTGAATGCTGGGCAAAGAGGTTCCAGGTGGTTATTTTAGCCAAAATGATTTCCAACTTCCCCGCTATCTATTTAATTCACTCTTGCCTCAAAGCGTTTATCTTTTTTGCTGTATTAAAAGAAAGAAGTGATCAAGATATGTGGTAGAAGGACATTTTGTAGCACTGCAAAATAAAAGTGAGAGCTGTTCCCATGCTCACGGCTTTGATGGCAATAGACCCGTGGCTTTGTTTTCGCTCTCGAATCGACATGGTATCTGTCTTTCATAACTTATTGAACACAACTCTCGAGATTTCTACTGGATCAGTTTTACTGCCAGTTCAGAACTCGGCCTCATCACATTCTGTTTGGTAGACGAGAATTGTGTTGAGGCTCTTAGCACCAATCATGACTGGGTCTTTGGTCAAGGCCTCAATGCAAATAATTAATAGTAGTAACTGTACTATTACTACCCCTGCTTCTAATAATAGTCAATGGGCCAGCTTCTGGCCCCTGTTGTGGCCTATTTATGCTATTCCAGTGATGTAAAGAGGTTACACACCATGACCCACTGCAGAATTTCCCCAGTGCAGCCGTAACAGAACTGATGTAGGCAGCTTTCTACTGCCCTCCTGTGCAACACACAGCTTAAGGACATGCTGACACAGGGTGGGAGATCTGTTGGGAGTTTGCAGGGGGGGAGCCGCCAGTTTACTTTGTGGTCCAGCTATTCTGGACTGCAGAACAGCCCATATGTTGCCATACAAACTAATATAAATTAGAACTATTTCACCTTTCCCCCACCCCCGCACCTCTTCTTTACTGTGTCAATCTGTCCCAATGCTCTCTTTCACTCTCTCTCTCATACCTAATTAAGGCAATGAGACACACAGCATTGAGGTGCAAGCTGGATACATGCCCAATGGACAAATGATGGTATTTGCAAATATATTTAAATAAGCCAACAGGGGCTCATCTGGCAGAATGCTACTTAATCACTCACTGCTGCTGCTCCCAGAAAGCTTTGAGTCCTAAGGGGATCTGTACAAAATCTGAAGTTTGCACTTAGCCTGCATTTGTTTTTCATTTGGCTTTTTCAGTCCTTCAACTACAGAGATCCAGTGCTTGAAATCAACGGATGCTTTATCAAGTCCATAATCAAGACACGAAACTTTGATGCTAACTGTTCCAGTGGGACATTAGAAGAACTTTTAGCAAGACAGGAACATCTGACTCAGCAGAATCTTAATTCCAAAATTCTTGTATTTATGCAATCAGTTCATGACAGAAGTGTACGATTTTACTCAGAAGAAGTCTGAAAGAACTGTTAGGTGTAGGGAGTCATTTAGCAACATTTCAACAGTTATTCAAGGGCTTCTTGGCCTTCCTCCTAATGTCAGTTTGCTCAATACAAGAATCCAGTAGTCACAGTGGCTGTCATAATCCTGGATTCATAGATTTTTAAGGCCAGAAAAGACCATTATGATCATCTAATCTGATCTCCTCCTCATTACAAACCATAGACTTTTACCAAGTGATTTCTGCCCATTACTGCCCAATCAAGCCCATTACTTACAGCTGAGCTAGGGCACGATGCATCAAATATTACAAAGCAATTGCTTTCCTCTGGATTACTGGTAATAATTTCCATAGCTGCCACAATATCCTCATGTACACATTTTAAAAAAGTGAGCTAGAGATTTTTACTTATGTGTTTAGCAAGACCATCATCAATAGGAGCATGCAGAAGAGCTGCACAATCTAGTCCTCTTAATGTACATTTGTAAACAAGTTATTCTCAATTTTACCCCTTTTCAGAGAGTTTATGTGCCACTTAAATCCTATTTGAGGCCATAAGTGGGACTTAGGGGTGCCTGGGCCTTGGGAGGACTTCTCTGCACCGGGTTAAGCATCACCACCACATGTAATCAGTATAAACATCGATTGTTACTCAGCACATTGGCAGAAGCTCTGGTGGAAGCCCCATGATAAAATTTCACTAGGAATCTAAAGGGAGGGTTGAGATGATTTCCCTGTCTCTGATGATGGTCACGCCCTTTCTCACTACTACTACATCATCCCTAGGATGGCTTCTTCCGTCGCTTATAAAAGAACTTCTGTAGAGCAAATTTGTTGCCTTTTGAATACATCAGATATTTTCAGTGAGGAAGATATCCCTGTACTTCTCTGCTACAGGTGTCCCTCACATGTAAGATACACATTTACTTCAAATCGCATATAAGGCTATTCTACCAATAGGCCCAGTTATTTTTAGTAACAAATGATACACATTTCCAGTAAAGTGCCCTTAATAGAAGTTTTGCAGGTTTGTGTTGCCTCCTCCTTCCTCGGTGATGGTTTATTGTTTAAATGAGAACACAAATGAACAGGTTCCACAGTCCCTCAACCCTGCTCTTTGCAAGATGACCCAGTGCATTTGCAGTACTGGGGATAGTCAGATTTATAGGTCTAAAGATGACATTTTGGGGAGCCCCTTGTTGAGATACTAGCAGTGTATCATTGGCTATAAAGCTCCAATGATATGCAATGTGTGATTGAAGATTTTGAAGACAACACCAAAAAAGTAGAGAAATTGATATAAACCAAGAAAAGAAGAAAACACTTTCCCAGAAAGTATACTTGTGGTAAAACTCAGCATGAGGGTTACATAGCTCTTAAACCCTTTGGATAACATAAATTACAACAGTTGCAATAGATAGGATTAAAATAATTAGATGTGATACAAACCCTCATGCTTCAGGCATAAGGCCAACCATTATTAACTGACATTGTTAGGAAAAAACTTCCTCTATGGGTAGGTTAGTGCATAATTGTGGATGGTGGGGTTTCTTGCTCTTTCCTCTATAGCATCTCATAACAACTACTGTCTGAGACAGGATATCCAACTAGCTATTCCACTGGTCCGAGCTGAAATTGCAATTCTTTTGTCCTACATTCCTAAACTATTTATTTAACCTTGATTTACACATGATGTTGATTACAAGGAGACAAAGTCAGTGAAGCAGAAGGAAAAAAGAACATTCAAGTGAATATGATCCTCATATCTAGTGAAGCCATAGTCGTATCAGAAAACACTGAATTCATGTTTTGGAGCTAGACTACCATTGAATACTGTACAGCAAAGGGAATTCCATTTGTTCAGTTTTACTAGTATCACTCTAAAATTATTAGTTACAAAAATACTAGGTGCTGGAGTTTCTGACTGCTCACCAAGGGATTTCTTGACAGAAAATTAAGATAAATATACATTTAGGAAATTCCTTCTTTGAGGCAAGGGAGAGAGATTACAAATATGCATATAATATTCTACTAGAGCTTAGAAACATTTATCATTGGTGATGGACTTACATTGGCTGATGTCTTGTGTAACAAAGTGTATATCATCTCATCTCACCTCAAACCAGTTAGACCAACTCCAGATTATTTTAACAAGCAGGACTGAGAATCATTGTACAGTATTCAAACAGAATAAACTCTTTATGCTCCAATGAAGCAACAGCCATTTCTACCAGCTGAATATCTGGCCCATTAGATCTGGGCCACTGTCCAAGTGTTCCAGTGGCCTATTTGGGAGTCATCCAACTCTTTGTATTCCAGGATGGAATATGTATAGAGAATAAGGAATATTAAAAGGTCCCTCCAAAGCAGATTTAGACAACCTCTTTAGTCATTTTTGAAGTAATCCTCACTGTCTATCAGACCGGGATGGCAAACTTTCACTGATGAGAATGTTGTGACGGGTTGGACCCCTTAAGGTGCCACCTGATCTGCTGGGATATCACTGAAACCACCTGTTCTGCCAGCCAGGGCACCCTTTTTACCTGTCTTGCTGAGCCAGGCTATTAAGCTGCCTCCGCGCACACAGAGGCAGGGCCACACCCACTGCAGAACGACACAGATACTGAGATCAGCTCTGAGAAGCCTTAGCTTAAGGGACTTGTCCCAGCACCCAGGTGTCCACCTCCCTTTGAGTGCAGACCCAAAGGTATATTATGAAATCCACCTCTTCCATCAATGTGGAGGAAGGTATGCACAGCCTCTTCCCCCCCCCTCCCCCAAATATTATGAATTAGACAAATGGGGTTATATTATAAACAAGAAATAAGTTTATTAACTACAAAAGGTGAATTTTAAGTGGTTAAAGAGGTAGCAAACAGAACAAAGCAGATTACTAAGCCAATAAAACAAAACATGCATACTAAACTTGTTTCACTAAAGAAATAGGTTACAAATAGTAATTTCTCACCTAAATATTGTCATAGATAGATTATAGAAGTCTTGAAAGGCAGCTGCCCTGGCCTGCAGCTTGAGACTTCAGGTATTTCCACTCACAGACTGGACACCCTCTCAGCCTGGGTTCAACCCTCAGTTCAGTTCCTGCTTTCAGGTGTTTTTCAGCGTTTCTTTGGGTTGGGAGGCAGAGGAGACCCACGATGATGTCACTCCCCTGCCTTGTATGGCTCTTGTGTTGGTGGGAACCCTTTGTCTCCCAGTGGAAGAACACTGGCATTCCAAGGGGTGGGTCCAGTACCAGGTGACTCAGACCATGTCTCTGCAGGGCTGTGGCAGCCATTACTCGTAGGCTGTCTGGGGCGTCCACAGGAAAACTAAGTTCTTTCACAGGCCATTGTCTTTGCTAATGGGCCATTTGTCCTGTCTAGCTTTTCCATTGTTGTACCTGATGGGCTAGTTGGACCCTGATGGGCTAGTTGGGAGACACCCAAAGTAACACATTTGAAATACAGATACATAGTCAGTATTCCTAACTTCAGATACAGAAATGATACAGGCATACAAATTGGATAATTACATTCAGTAAATCATAACCTTTCCAATTATATCTTACATGAGCCATCTTGCATACAGTACATCTCACTTATGTCATTCATATCAGCATATTTTCATAAAGAATATGGAGTGAAAGGTCACAAATATCACTATTTCTGAGATGCTGATGGTACCTAGGGTCAATGAGATGGTTGATGATGATTTGCCTAACACTTCTCTCCTTTCACAGGATCTCCTTTCCCTCTCCTTTCCTTTTTCTCACCTTTATCTCCATGCATTTTTTTTAGAGAAATTAGTTGAAAGATTTTGATAGTCTGAACAGACAGCCAATCTGCAGCTGGTATAAACTGACATAATTTTAATGGAGTGATGTTAATTTACTCCATCTGGAAAATCTAGCTGAATACATTTAGCAGGAGATATTTGGGAAATTAAACTTCTTTTAAGGCAGTAGTGACATTCAGATCCATTTTACATTAAACAGGTTGAGAAGTGGTAGCAGCAGTGGTAATTTTTCACATGAAAGGTACTATTCTTTGGGTGTGTTCCTTTGGGACTTTTCACATGAAGAACACATCCCATGTGGCTTACCTTGAAATCCAAAAACATTCACATAAATGTGGTTTAAGGAAGACACTAGTAAAGAGATATGGACTCCTTAATTAATCACTCTGTTTTCCAAGCCTTCTCATTTGTTTCCTCCCCTCTTCCATCTAGGTTTCCCAAAACACTTGACAGATAAAGGAGAAGGAGAGTTAAGATGTTAGTAGATTTCAGAGTAGCAGCCGTGTTAGTCTGTATTCACAAAAAGAAAAAGGGTACTTGTGGCACCTTAGAGAGATGTGTTGTGACTAGTGCCTATCCCGCTGATCAGAGTTATCGGATTGTTACCTTGTTCTTTCTACATCTGCTAGCTGCATCCACCTCTTGCCTCCTGTCTTATAATTAGATTGTAAACTCTTCATGGTAGGGATGCTCTTTTGTTGATGTTTGTATAGTACCTAACGCAACATGGGTACTGCAATACAAATAATAATATACAGCTCCACATACGGCAGGCTCTAAGGCTTACATTCCTCTTATCTCTGCTTGCAAAGTGATCAGAATCCTAACAGCAGGGATGAGAGGTGGACAAGACATCCATTCAGGCTTTTCCCTCTAATTTCCATTGAGTCTATTAAGGCAAGGAGTAACATTTTCAAGCTCATAAGACACTTAGGAAAAAGTCTTACTTCCAAAAATGACTTAGGCACCTAAGTCGCTTAGAAGCTTTTGAAAATTTTATCGGAGGCCTAGAAAGTGCAGAACTCCTTTACGAGTTATATCCACTAGAATCAATTAAGATTATCCGAAAATATGCATATAGTGCATTAAATTAAGATAGCATTTCACAAATATTTGAATAAGTCATGTTCAGGTAAAGCCATCTACCTAAACATTGCCAATACTGTAGAATTTTCCATATACATAAATACAGAGAACATCAATATTACCCAAAAGGGGCATTCCTGCCCCTCCACTGTTTGTAACTCTTTCTGATCTCACTAATTTTTCTCCAGGAGCTAATGTTGCCACTGTTGCTAAGAGGAGACTTCACCAAGTTTAGAAGGCCTACAATAGCCAAAAAGAAAGCCTGTAAAGGATCATAGACTTCACTCAATTAAAGCAGTGCAACTTTATGGGTAACATCCTGGCCTCGCAGAAGTCAATGGGAGTTTTGCCATTGACTTCAAAGGGGACAGGATTTCACCTCTATGCATTGAGAGCTTCAGGAAACTCTGCAGTACAGTCAATTTTAAAAAAAAATTGAGTCTAGTCCCAAGAAGGTAATGCATGCAGATGATATGAGCCACCTGGCATCAAGACTTACAGATGAGTTAACTGATTTGGACTACATGACTGCGTGGGGTAAGTTATCCATCTTTATCTACAATGATCAAATAAAGCTAGCTCATTCCCACAACAATGCCTTCTAGTCCAGACCCAGCATTTAGAGAGGCAGAGCTAAGTGAAGAAGCATTTCTGGTAATAGAGGTCACTCTGTGTGCTGCACAGATTCCAGTCCCAATCACAATAAGGGGCAATCAAATCTTTATTCAGAGGCCCATTGATAAATCAAGAGCCTGGGTTGCCACAATTCAATCTAAATTGGATCTTTCTTTGGAGGATCAGGTAAGTTAGAAAGTGTTCTTGCTTACCTGGGCAGATGGAGTAATGTTGTTTGTGTGTCCTCCTCCATGAACGTGTCTTCAGGAAGGACCACCATGCTGTGCCAGCCTCTGAGCAGAAATGGGGAGAAACCAAATGATGCTTTAAAGCAGCCTATGAGGGAAAAAAATCACAAAAGAATTACAGGTTTTAGAGTAGCAGTCGTGTTAGTCTGTATTCGCAAAAAGAAAAGGAGTACTTGTGGCACCTCAGAGACTAACAAATTTATTTAAGCATAAGCTTTCGTGAGCTACAGCTCATGAAAGCTTATGTTCAGATAAATTTGTTAGTCTCTAAGGTGCCACAAGTACTCCTTTTCTTTTTACAAAAGAATTAATACATGTGGAGCTGAATACCTCACCGACTTGTCCTGTTGGAGGTGGTTGGTTGCTCTGTGTAGGACTACTGTAATAATAAATATTAAATGGGTCTATATTGACCCTTTCCTCCTGAAGAATCCCAAAACAATCAAGTGCTACAAACAAGGATCCAACCATGGAACTCAGCCATTTATGAGTACAGCACAACACTATACAACAGCTTCTTAGAGTACTACTAACACAACAGGAAACTGGGAAAATCACAAGAGGACCAGTAGAAACCAACTACAAACTTCATAGCAGTGTCACTTATTTTTGACCCCTGGCAAGCTTTGGTTATTTATTCACCAAAAGCTAAGGTAGGAGACTGGAGCTTTCTCATTTAGTTTACCTAGGACATGAGTGGAGGGAAACAGCTGGTCACCATGAGCATTTGGTTCTAGCAAATTCCTCATCCTTTAGATTGCTACTCTGGCTGATCCTGGCCTATACTGAGGGGACTGAAGTGATAAGTAACTGTTCCTTTTACTTTCCCTTCCTCCTCTAATATCAAAGGGGTTTTAAATGCTGGGGGGCGGGGTGGAGAATGAGAGCACAGTCATAAACTTTTTAAAACAGAATCATATTCTCAACCATTAACACTCGCTTTATTACGGTTGAGTGTGGGTCAGGTTCAGGTGGGCTTTGGCCAACCACTACAAGGTGATGGAACAAGAGGGAGCCAAAAAGTCATCAGACTTTGAATCAATGAAACAAAATGTTTTTTTGTTTATTTAAGATGTTCTTATTCATCTGAATAAATGTTAGACAGCATAGGAATCACAGAATTCAGATCTTGATCCAGACTTGCTCCAGTTCAGGGCTCTTTAGAGGTTTGGAGTCAGCCTCATCTGTAGAGTGAAAGAGACAAGCAAGGAAAAAGGAAAAAGGTTTGAAGCAGAGAGGACAGCGATAAAGGCAGGAGCAAAGAATGGAAAAGTAATAGATAGAAAAAAGGGGACAGAAGAAGGAGGGAAAATACAGGGCAATGAATGGAAGAGGAGAATGAAGGGAAATGAATGAGGAACCTGAAGATTGGTTGAGGGAGGAGCCAACCCACTCTTTTCCAACTTGTTCTGTAGAGCTACCCAATGAACCTCACTTCACAGGTTTGTGGAGTTTCAGTAGTTCTGCCTACAGAGTAGACATGTCCTCCATTCCCAATCCTAATTCAGGTTTTCCACACAGATCAACATGGCACCTTAATACAACCTTATTGGAATGCACAGAGAAGATGAGGGTGGGGGTTGTTTTGCAGTTTTTTTTAAATTTTGTATTGCAAAGTCAATAAGATTTTACAGTGAGTAACTTAGCTAAAGGCAATGGTTCACCTGCAGTGTGCATGTTCTTTCTGTACCCCCCTCTTTGATTCAAGAGAAACTAGGCCAGTAAGAACTTAGTTTTGGTACCTGGTCATTCTCCCATTAATATTTATGTGTCTCCTACGTCATTTGATGATCAGGGAGCAGAACACAAAAGTTTCAAAGTCAGGAGAGAGACACTTAATAAAAGTGCTCAGTTTATACATAGCTGTCTGCCTTATTCCCCCTCTCTGCTCTATTTTGGCAGCTCAGGCCTTTGTTTGTTAAACACTGGGGGCTAGATTCCCCAAAAGATGGAAGGGATGTAATTTTGCACGAGTGCAGGGAGGGGAGGTGGGATCCATACTTTGGCCAGAGAAGCACCCTACATGTCTTTAGGATACTGACATCCTATTTATGCCATGATCCAAAGGTTTAAGGAAGGAAACCAGACTATGTCAGGAAGCGATGAATATTCATTGACTTCACATGCATTTTAGCCCATGTTGTTGCATAATGTACAAAGATCAGAGAATTATAGAAGTTAGACATTAAAAAGACTTAGCAGGCCATCTCTGCTGGAATTTATCCATTCTCTATTACCAAGCTAATTTTAACATGTGCATTTCTCCCTGAGCAATTTTAAATCTTCTGTTAGGAGGCTTTTAGCAGCACTTCACTCACATTTCATGCATGTCCAACCACATGCACGCAATGTCTACAAAGCCCATCCAAGGGATGAAAATGTCAGAGCAAGGGAAATGCCACTGGAAGAAACAGGGCCTTTTTTATTTGACTGAACTGCTGAGAATCTGAAACACACTTTTATTGCAGCACAGTAAAACCTAGTGACAGATGGTATTAATCAGTTAAAAATAAATCTTTTATGCAACCAGCTTTTACATTCATTCAACAAATCATTAAATCTATAATATTTTGTGTGCATGTTGTGCATTACGAAACAACAACTGCAGTTCATTTTTCTTAACCCACTAACTTTCACCTACAGCCATTGCTAGATACAATAGGTGAAATCCTGGCCCCATCTAAATCAATTGCAAAACTCCTACTTCAGTGGGTCAGGATTTTACCCACTGTAATAGAGGTAGCCAGTAGAGATGCTCTTGATCCAGAATTCCAGATTCAAAACATCCCCAAAATCTGAAGATATTCAGACTGGAATCTGAACTTTAGTCTAGTCGCTAGGTATTAGTTTTCCAGGTCATCCCCTTTGCATCACCAGTGACTGATTATGGTAGCATCTTATTAAGTGATGTGCATCTTAACATGGTGTTTCTTTGTGTATCTTTGATTTAGGAGTGAGTTCATCTCTACAACCAAACAAATAAAAGTCAATGTACTTAATTTACTTATTCCATTTGGGCCTGCAGTTAGCAGCCTTAGACCCCGACCCCTATAACATGTCATAATGTAAATTAAGTGTTCCTGATGAAGGTATCACATGCATTTAGAAAGCATGTTTTTCATGAGATGCTTCCATTGGTGGATGAAGATAACACGCTGTCTATGGAGACAATTTTCTCCTTCTAATACTGCAGCATGATAGTTGGAATAGGGTGCAATTAACTGAGGAGAGGAGAGGAATGGAGTAAGTCAAGGATAAGGCCCCCAATCAAAATTCTGCTCTGCTTCCTGTGCCACATACTGCTCTCAATCCCTGTGCACAATTCCTGTTTACATCAAAGGGAGTTGACAGAGGCAATCAAGGGCAAAAAGTGACCCTATTTAAAATATTAATAATTAAGGTCATGCTTTAAGCCAAAAGCATGTTAATGAAACAGGATACTTAAAACAGATGCCTCTCCCCATAAAAGAATTCTATGCATAGCAGATACCATTTGCAAGAAAGTAGTAAATGCAATTTAATCTGACTGTAGTAGCATGAAACTGCCAGCTGAAAAAACAAGATTCCAGACCTTTAAAATAAATTAATACCTTTCCAGGTAGCTAAAGAGTGCAAATGCTCATGATTAGAATTAAGTAGTATGTAAGTGCATGTGTGCTGTTCTTCTGACAGGTTCTTCCTCATTTATTTATTATCAGAAGGGTAGCAGTGTCCACAAAAACAACGAGGAGTCCAGTGGCACCTTAAAGACTAATCAATTTATTTGTACATAAGCTTTCGTGGGTAAAAAGCCAACTTCTTCAGATGCATTGACTCATTTATCTATGATTATTATACACTTTTGCTGGCACTCCCTCTTAGTTTAGCACTTAACACTATCATGCTAAAAATCTCCCTCTGAAACAGGAAGGTCCTTTGTTTCCCCGCTGCCCCTCTTTCTTCCAATCATTGTATGAAAGTCAGACTGTGATTATCCCAGGGCTGCATTCAACAGAAGAGTTGCATGGCCTTCCCCATGGATGGAGAGCAAGACCTTGTACAATAGCCCCAAATCTCACTGTCATCCCCCTGTTCACAGTGAACATTAGTGTAATTAGATCCACATGAGGACTTACCTGATAAGTCAGTTGCCTAAATAAACCACTGTTATATTTGTGCAATACCCAGATCTCGTTAGCGAGTATCCGCAACCAAGCATTCTAAAGCAGTCATTGCAGGCACTAGTTACTCCACCATTGCATTAAGGCTGCAAACACCAAAGAGAGAGAGGTGGTGTAAGAGGGGTACTTAGATTGTAAATTCTTTGGAGCAGGGACCATCCCTCTGCTCAGTGCTTGAACAACATCTTGCCTAATGGGGTCCTAAGCACAATAATACAAATCTGAAGTACAAATAATAATTAATATATAGGCAGAACGGGATGAAATTGAGAAAAAGGAAACATCTGACTAAATGCAGAAAAAAGTCTCAATAATTAGATCAATTAGATTATGTAATAACCTCCCAAAGGAAGTGGTGGGAGGCCCAACACTTGAGACATTTAAAATTAGACTAAACAAAACATCAGGAAAAATTACAATGCAGAGAATCACCTTGCCGTGGAAAGGAGATGGACTGCATGACCCAAGACCCCTTATTTCCCATCTGCTAGTTCTCATCCTCTGTGACGATTCCTTAAGTGAAAGAGCTAGATATCCAAACAAACACTAAACTATTACAGTTTCATAGCACTGTGGTTGAGTTCTACCACTAGACCAGTCATTCCATACTGTTGCTCTCTTTTCGTCCAGCCCAGAATTGCTAAACATTTCGCATTTCACTAAATGTGTGGTTATAGGAAAGAGCACAGATGTTGTGCTTTATTGATGAGCCATTGTGAAAGCATGACATTTGCAGAAATATTTGTGCATAACATAAAAAAAAGGCTAGTTCAGATAAGGAACCAAAATGACATATGTATGCCAAACCTCTTCAAAGAAGTAATCAGGCTGCAAGTCTGAATAAGGTTTCTACCTAAGTTCCCTCTAAGCTGCGCGGCTGCCCAGCAGTCTATCAAGTGCCGTGCACTTCAGGTGCCCCTCCCACCACTGCCATGCTGTTCTTGCCCTCTGCCTTGGAGCCCCTGGGCAGCTGCTGCCCGGAGCCGACTGCTTGCTGTGCAAAGCGGGAGAAGGGAGAGGGGGCACTGATGTCAGGATATCCCCCTCCACTCCATCTCCATATGGTGGGGGGCAGGGACACAACAGGGCTCAGGAGTGGGATGGATCTTGTTGGCAGCTGCTGCGTCTGAACAAGCAGGCTTTAGAATGGTGAGTGCTGATCTACTTAAAGGGGCAGCACGCGTCTCTCTCTCTCTCTCTCTCTCTCTCTCTCTCTCACACACACACACACACACACAGTCTTTCACACTCTCCTCCCAACACGTACTTGTATTATTGTTGCTGTTACTTCTTGATACTTCCTGCAATGCACATTGATATTTCCTGCAATGCACATATATTATCTGTAATTTTATTCTTTCCAAGTGCTGTTATTTTAGTTTTTTGACTGGTCTACACATTTCATAATTTTTATCTCTCTCTTATGCTTAAATTTAATTCTTTGAGTAGTAAGTTCTAAAATGCCTAACCTGTCCTGGCTGGAGTAATTATCCATATGGTAACTTTTTAAAAAAATATATTATATATCTAGGTTTTTTTTGTTTCTACCAGTGGCGCACATCACCTCGATATTGGTGCACATAACAAAATTCATTCCGCACATGGATGGAAAAAATTAGAGGGAACATTGGTTTCAACTCCCTCTTGATTTTGGACAGAGTAATTAACAATGCAAGAATGATTCACATTGAACGGAGCACAGCACTGGGACTCAGGAGACCTGGGTTCTATTCCCATCTGCCACTGCCAGGCAAGTCACTTTAACCTTGGAGTTTCATTTTCCAAATGGGGATAATGGCACTGACTTCCTTGTGTAAAGTGCTTTAACATCTATTGATGAAGAGTGCTATATTAAAGCTAAGCATTATAATTATTACATAGAAACAGAAGCGTAGAGGCAATTTAAGTTACCCAAACATTCAACCTCAAAAGAGTTCGGATTGGTTTGACTGTTGGAATCATACCTCATTTTGTCTGGTTCAGCCACCCCCAATCATCATAAAGGAATGTAGACAGCACACAGTAGGTTCGATCCTGCAGTACATTCATTGTTTCCCAAGGCAGACGTGCACTCACTCTGAAGGTACAGTTAAAAAGAGTGATATCAACATATGCTAATTAAAAAGGACAGTAGAAGAAGAAGATAGCTCTTGTGCTTTGGGGGCTGGATCCAAAGATCTCTGAAGTCAATGGGACGTTTCCCCTTTGAAGATCAGGCCCTAGAATAACATTGTGCCTGCTGGAATCAAGTGAAGTCTAAAGAGGAGTTTAGATGGGCAGCCTTCATGACACTTATCTTCTGAAAGAGAGTCACTCTCCTGTTTGTAAGCAAAATTACTATCACAACTACATATGTCGATGTGTACCTCAGTATGCAACATTCCCCCATAACTGTTATTCAGGATATGGTGATCCTAAATTACTTATGGATGTAATTCATGAACATCTTTTTACATTTAAAAAAAAAAACAGGAAAACTAAATCCATAAATAATTTTAGTATTCTTGAATGACATCCAGCAGAACAGAAGATGAACATGTCTACTGAGATTGTTATAAGATGTTTTCATGCTTTCTGCAGCATTCTTTCTCCCCCTCACCCCCTCTTGAGAATTTTTTACTGGTTTCCTCATGTTTCTTTAAGAGAGATTTTATAAGGGAATGAAATATATAGCAGGACTCTGCAAAGGCTCAGTTTGCTTATGGCTAGGACAGAACTTGGAGCAAATACAGAATCTGCAAAACCAATCAGTGATACGGAAAACAAATGTACACAAGGTGAAAAGATTGACATGTACGACAACAAGAAAGCCACCGAACAAAATACAGCTCTGGTGCCCTGCACAGACACCAGGGTACACCCACAGAAATCCAAAGGCAGGATCAAGGTTCAAATCATCACACCCTTCCCCATGGGAATGGCTCACTAAGAATACAAAGAGGTTTCTTCAGGAAAGAGTCAGCATTGCCCCCAAATTAAACAGAAAATGAAGACGCTCTTCTCCCCACAATCTAGTAAGAAAGAGTCAAAGCAAAAGGAAGATAAACACAGTGAAATTAAGGAAACAAAAAAATAGGGTCAAGCAATTTCTGCAAACAAACAGTGTCCCCAGTCCAGAAAACTAACTTCTTCCTCCCCTCAGTACAACTAAAAACCTATCGTCAACACCCCATTAGACAGTATTTGCGCCATATGCACAAGTCACTACTTGCTTTAAGCATTTCAAAGATGACTCCTGTACAAAGCCACAGTAAAAGAAAGCAGACTTTAACAAACCAGGAGCCTCATGCCACAATCCTTGCACAATGGAGACTCCCCATTGACTTCGCGAGAAATTTGGAGGTGTGCAAGGTTTACACAACCCAGCCACAGTGGTGTTCACAAACTTGTCAGCACAAGCTTCCTTTCTATTAAAACACAGGTGAAGAAAACCAAGAGAAGAGGTACAATTTCCTCCAAATACTCTCCCCTTGAAAATGAGGAGAAAAAAAACAAGGTAGAGAAAATAGCTGGAGGTAGAAGATTCCCCAAATCTCTGGCTTTTTGATATTGAATGTCTTTGCCGTCTGTTTCAACCTGTTCAATGGAAAGAGGGTTACAAGATTTTGCTAAATGTTAAAAAAAAAAAAAAAAGATATTCTACATTATCCGTGGCTCATGCAGAAATTATTCAGCCCCTTTAAAAAGAATTTGAAAAACCATTAGACAGTGCATGTGCTGAGTGGCTAATTGTCTAACATAGCCTCTTGGCACTATTATGTATTATTGATGTATTTGTTTTGCAAAAAAGCAATAGGGCATGGTCCACAGGAGAGGCAAAGTCCTCTGCAAAAAGCTAACTTTTTCAAAAACAAACCTCTGAAATGAACTGTGCCTCTGGCACTAACCAATATGTGATGTCCCAGAGGAAGGCCACAAAAAACCCTCTAATGCACCTAACCAGTTGTACAGTACTATAAGTGCAAAAGAGAAAAACAATTCCTCTCTGTCCCTGTGGTGATTAGACTATATTCTCAGCATTAATTTTAATTGTCCTCAGCTTACCTAACTGCAAATCACATTATTGTCCATAAAATACCCTGGATTTATAATTGAAAATCTTATAGCATTTGGCTAAAATAATCGGGGCTCAGCAGAGAGTTAATAGTATTTTATAAAAGTTGCTATATAAACAGATATGAGACCTCAGTACATTAAATAAGTTTACTCCACTGTGATTTTTTTCCCCTTTTATTAGAGATTTTGATCCTGCAAGGTCCTAAGCATTCTGACCTCTCTCAGGAGAGAGTATTTACATACATGCTTAACTTTAAGCACAAGTAGTTCCATGAGTTAAGCACGTGCTTGAGTGAATTTGCTAGAAGGCCAGAATGCCCAGTACCATTGCAGAACTGGGCTCCACATGTCCTGATTAGGCCAATTTATGCTATACTCATTGATAACCATGACATATAATAAACAAAAAAACATGCAATAAAAGGCTGCATTTCATAAGAGGCAGAATCAAATACTATGAAAATCAATACAAAATCTAAGGGCCATATTGTACCATTGATTACATAGCCCTGTCAAACTAAATGGGACATTCTGCTTCAAAACCAAGAGCATGGAATAGCTCCTACTGAAAGAAGTTCCCTAGAGTCTTTGACCCAAAAAGTCCACAAAGTCAGGCTGGCAACCTCAGCATTGTTGAACAGATACTGGCTTCAGTGAGTATCCTCAGGTCAGGAAGGTCTTTATATACATATATATTTGATGCTGTTTGAGGAGAGTTGCTTTATCAGAGTTCAGGTGTATTACTCAGTGAGGCCAGTTCAGATCTGATCCTTGTATTTCTAGTCAGTCATACCTGAGTAACTCCCTTACATTAAACAGGGTTATTGCCAGTGCAAGATTAGCACTGGGCCCACTATATTAATGTCTTGCCACAGAGATATAAGTTTTTGGAACATGGTTGACATGAAACCTTTAACACGCAGCACTTTCTCATAGCCTCACGCTTAGCCATGAGATTAGATCCTACCTGAGTTTTAACCATTTTGTCCCATGTTTACTGTCCAAAAACATTCAATCAATCCACAATAATATGCTTGTGGTATTGTCTAAGGCTGCGCCTAAAGCACAGCCCCATTCTGTGTGCTGCCCCAAGAGAAGCCCAGGCAAGGAACTGTGACTCAAAATATCACAATTCCTTCCCTGCTCCTACCTGACTTCCAAATAGAAATAATCTGCTACTGGATTACTGCCATTGACTGGTTTGTAGGGTGGATGGAACCAAACCTTTTTCTGGTCCTCCTCCACCCACCTATATGGTGATGGAGTATAGGGCATGCAACCCCCACCCTGAGCCTAGACTGGCAATGCAGGGGAATGGAAGTGGTCATATTCCTCCTGTAATGGGGTTCACTCACCACTTGGTTACTCTGGGGATTAGCTCCTTCCAAGTCCAATGCCCCCTTGTGTCCCTCATTCACATGCCCTGCCATCCCTCTTTCTCTGACTCATTGTGCTCCCTCTTTGTGACTTGGTCCTCCAGCCAGGTCAGTGTGTGCGTTTTCCCTTTAGCTACGTCTCTCCACCCAAAATGGCAGTCTTCTCCCTCACTATCCAGACTGCGCCACGTCCCCAGTGGCTGGCAGGAAACCTGGGCCCTACCCTCTTTTCCGGGTTCCAGCTCAGGGACCCTCTAACCAGTAGCCTAGGTCTAGAATGTCCCACCTTGCTGCCACATCCTACTATGTTTCTCTTAGACTTCTGCTCTACTGCCTATCTGCTAAACCCTTCTTCGGAGCTTCCATCTCCCCCCCGGCTTTCCTTCCTTCCTTCACTCTCTAGCATCCAGAGAGTAGCTAAAGGCTCCTTTGCTACACTTCTGGTGCCAACTTCCTGGCTTTATACTAGTCCTGCCTGTTCCCTCTCAGCGGGGATCCATCACAGCCACCTTTCAATCCCTGGTTCTCCCCCAGGTGCAGTTTATTAGGTTAATTAACCTAATTTAATGTGCTCTGCCTTGTGTGAGGTGGCCACCCCCTTATATCCCTACATACCTTGGCCAAAATCTGACCCTGTATATTTTTCTGATACCCAGATACTTGTACTGGTTATTTTCTGCATGCATTTCACTATAAAAAAAACTACAGTCTTTAAGGCCTGATCCAAACAGGCTTCAATGGCCTGTGGTTCAATCCCTATTAAAAGCAGTTATGGAAGCAAATGACATAGACCCCAAGTTCAGTATCATTTTTGCAAATTTTCCCTTTCTATGTAATTGATACAGAAGCATCTGGTTTAGAGGCCAACTATCCAAACAAAGAGATATTGGCTCAAATGAAAAGTAATAAAAAATTCAGTTTATGAGGCTATTTGTATGACTGGACTTCTATTTGTGCCCAGAGTCTCAGCTGGTGCAGGCATAGCCCCGCTGACATCGGTGGAGCTGCACCAACTTGCACCCAGTGCGGATCTGGTCATTAATGTCTAACAGCTACCAACTAGGCAGGTCACAGACTCCATTTAAATCTGAGTCAAAGATAGAAATGTACAGAAAATGCTAATTGTGGTGAACATTTGCAGCTGGCTCCTATGAAGCACAGACGGCAAATGACACTGCAAGCTGTGTGTGTTTGCGCTGCGAAGGAGCAATGAGCAGATTGTCAAGTTTTTTTTGTAAGTGATCTTGAAATGAAATAAGATTGATGACACATGCATTATGCAGATGTGGATGAAGTGATTTATGGGTCACATGCTTCCAGAAACCCATTATACAGCTTCCTTTAAATAATTAAGCACAGAAAATGTTACCTCTGCAAAGCTAACTAGGATTATTTTAGTACCCAAAGGATTCCCTGTTGTTCCTAATTGCCAAAGATAAAACTAAACAAGTCCTCGAAGTTCATGTTCTCCTGATCATGGGAACATTGCCCTGCCCATTGTTATGAATTTCATGGATGCTACTATGTTTTTTTAAGACATTTCTTAACATAGCATTCCCAAGGGCACTGCATGTGCTAATTTCCTAGTGCTGTGGCTTCATTCACAAAAGCTTCCTAATCTGATATCTTCAGAATTTAGCAGAGCCCTAACTACATTTGTTAGTGTGGTAAGGAACACACCACAGATTTGTTTTTTGTGATTTTTCATAGGCTACTTTCCTTGTTTAAATTTCTTGGCGATGACGTGCTAGATTTAAAACCAAAACCAGTTAAGAATACAGAAAATATTTCATGTCAGGTTATAACAAGTTATATTGTACCATTGATTTTAAGCGGAACTCACCATCAGGTTTATGCTAGATCAAAGATAGCTGCTAAACTACTTAATATTATATTATATAATATAATATTATAATATTATATTAATATTATATTAATATTATCCTTTTTGTATCAAACTTGCTCAAAGGTGCAATTTGTGCATAGACTTTGAATGGAGGAACTTAAAGCACTGTGTAAAGTTTTAAGATAGAGCACCATCAGGTCAGATTTTCAGTTGGTGTAAACTAATTTGATGTCAGTAATGGAACTACATATGTATACCAATTGAGGACTAGCCCTGTTAATTGCTTCAGGAACATTTTCCCAAAGGCAAAAACATGAATTGGAGGTGCTGTAATCTAAACAAGCATTGCCAGTTTTTGAGATAATGACATCTATGAGGAAAAAGAAAAGGAATACTTGTGGCACCTTAGAGACTAACAAATTTATTTGAGCATAAGCTTTCGTGAGCTACAGCTCACTTCATCAGAGTGAAGTACTCCTTTTCTTTTTGCGAATACAGACTAACACGGCTGCTACTCTGAAATCTATGAGGAAGTGATTTTTATACAGAAATTCAAATTATATTAGAACAAAAGGCCTAACTCCATAGCTACAGGAGTGAGAAATAAAATATTCCACTGATCAACAGGTACATCCTGTCTCTCAAAATTAAAAATAAATGCGTAAAGCTTAATTAGAAAGGTGGCCATAAATTACCAATCTAACAAGATTTGGATGGATTTTCAAAGATTTCTCTGAGTTTCAGAAGACAAATGTCAATGTCAGAAATAGTTGGTATTAGTGTTTCATCTCACATTGCTCAATTAGTTTTATCTGAGCTCATTATATATCAGTATATTTCAGTGATTTAAAAAAAAATTAGCAGACTAATAGTCTCACTGACTCCTATTCAGATTCTTACTTCATCTCCTGACAAAAATATAAGAGGGACAAATAACTATTTAAAGCAAGGGCTCAGGTCAGAAGACAGCTGCCATGTGCAGAAAGGTCTCTTTCAAAAAAAATATATGCAGGTGTGTCTTTCTTCTATGTACATTGTCAAAAAGGGGAAGACTATGAAAGGCACAGGGAACAGTTTAACATGGCAAATTGAATTCATACAACATGTTCTTAAAATAACTAAAGCGGGTTGAAAATGTCATGACATTTTCCATTAAAATTTTGAATTTCAATTAATTAGCAAAACAAAACGTTTGTTAACATTTCTACAACATTAGTTTTATTTTTCATCCAGATTTATAGAACAGGATGTTTAAATGAGAACTGTTCATTTTTGCCTTCTCTGACCAGCAAATACCAAAAGTTATTCCAAAAAAAAATTACTTTACATCAGCAGCACCTTTTGCCAATTCTCCTTACATTTGGAAGATTTTGCTTCAGAGGACAATTGAATAGAGAAGTCAAATCTTTTATGGATCTGGAATATTGTGATTGGTCAGACAGTCAGTCAAACTGGAGGTTTCCAATCCAAGGACACCAATGTATTAAATACAAGTGAAATAGAACATTTAAATATTTAGTTTTTTATAAATAATAGGCCAGGCATCCAACACCTTTGACAATACATCAAACAGACTGATCAATCCCCTCTCAGCAGAACAATGCATAGTCTCCTTGCCATCAACAACTAGGTGTACTTAAAAAACAAAACCACCACCAATTCTTTAAAATGATAATTAACTGTTACACTAACAGCATCCCAAGGGGACAGAGATCCCTGGTATCAGCTGGCCTGACCAGTGTACCCCAACTCATTGCTGTCATGGTCAGTATCTAAAAGGCGTCATCATTGGAATTCTAATGACACACTAGTGATTAATATCGTTGTGAACTATATATATTAATACTATGTGTGGAGTTACGAATGTTCTCCGATATGATATTTTAAAGCCTGTATTTGAAAACAGGTCTTCCCCTGTCTCGTATACAAATGAAGCATGGCTGACCAGCAACAAGGGGATTGCCATTTACATATATGGTAAAGAGAACTGTGACATTGCACCCCATAATGCTTTATGGAAATATGCTTATGAATATATATATATATATATATATATAACATAACTGGAATATGTTTTATGCTACATATGCCATATAACATATCTCTGTAAAGGTTATGATCTACTGAACATATTAATCCTATTTGTATGCATGTATCATTTTTGTATTTGAAAACGGATTTATTTGGGGTTTGGACCCCTCTGGGAGTTGGGCATCTGAGTATTGGAGACAGGAACACTTCTTAAGCTGTTTTCAGTTAAGCCTGCAGTTTGTGGGACAAAGTTCAGACCTGGGTCCGTGTTTGTAGCAGGCTAGCATGTCTGGCTCAAACCAGGCAGGGCACTGAAGTCCTAAGCTACCAGGGGAAACAGGCTGAGAGGTAGTCTCATTACATCAGTTGGCAGTTCCCAAGGGGTTTTCCATGATCCAACCAGTCACAAGAACCATCAAAATTCACAAGATAGTTGGGGAGTCAGCATGTCCACATCAGAAAAAATGTATTTGCTCATCTGACTGGGCTGGTCATCAGGCAGTGACAACAAAGGCATATTACATGCAAAGTAAACAGTCTATCAGAGGAACAAGTGGGGAAAGAGAACCACTTAATCTTGATGGGGGATGAAGACTGCATGCACAAGAAGCCTTCTAGACTCTTGAAACAGGGGTCAATGAACTTTGACAGAGGGGCAGAAAACTTCTACATTATCCATCATTTGAGGTTTCAGAAAGATGGGTCCTTCAGCCAAGGCCTGAAGTCTCTGGATTATAGGTGAGAAACCTGGATAGGCAAATATTGTTACTGGCTGAGATTAAGTTTTAGTCACAGAAGGGTATTCCTACTTTGTTTCCTACCCTTTCTAGCCCTTATTACTTCAACCTGGTATCACTTAACCTATGGCTTTTGTTAAATAAACTTGTGTTACGTTTTCTATAAACCAATGCACTGTTTTGATTAACACAAAGTTTGTTAATGCCAGTAAGATGGTAAACTGATGATGTACTCTTTATTTAAAGGGAAGAGTGAAATTAATAACTTATCTAAGTCTCCAAGGAGAGGGCTGGACACTTCAGGGCAGACTGTTTTGGAGAATCTGGGACTGGAGTGTGTTTGGAGTCACCCCTGCATAAGGTAACTGGGTGACAGACACTAGAGCGGGGCTGTTGTGTTGTAGGCAGGCTGCTGGGGTCAGAGTGCTGAACCAGAGCTGCAAGGCACAGAGACACGCATGGGACTGCATGCTTCTCTGCTGGCTGTTGGTGTCCGGGCTGTGAGCCACAGCAGCAGAGCATTTAAAGCATCCAGAGTTACAGGGAGGCAGTGACACAATTACTAGTCTAGATTGCACCCTAGAACGTCACACTAGCATATCAAAAAATCCCTAATCCAAACCCATCAAACAGTGTTCCTCACAAAAATAGACTGGGTAAACAGATAAGGCACAGCAAGTTCTAATAGGCATTTTAACACCAAAGCAGATTAATCATCTTAAAATCATCTCCAGTACTCGCATTGTCTGTAACTTTATTAATCTGCAGCAGAATGGGCCTCAAAAGTGTGATGTTCATTCCCACCTGGAAAACCAGAGAAAAGGCAAAAAATCGCTTCCAGCCTAATCCCTATATCTGAATATTCTGATAGCATAAGAAAAAGGCAAACATATTGGTAATACATGGAAATAGAATTTGGAAAATGGTTTTTGATCAGTTTAGCAGAATGACCAGAATTTATTTGTCCAACAATAGAAACCAGAGCCAAAAATTTCATGCATTACCAGAAGGCACTCAGATATTGTGGTGATGAGGGAAGTATATGAACCTGAATGGAACAAACTCCATGAGTAAAACCTGGGCTAAGACTCTCAGGATTTGGCCCTGTAAGCAGCAATCACTAAAACCAAATTCCATTGCACTAGGGGATGGGAAAATTTGAGCTGCTTAAATTTTGACCAATTCACACAGAGATTCAGAAAGAGCATCTGGGATTCAAATATTCTTGGCTTTACACTTGGCTGAAGAAAAACTAGAGGGGAAGGGGATAAGGAGAAGAGCACGTCAGAGAGCAAACATCCAATGAAAAAGTACACACACTAAGTACACTGTACATAGGACACCTGTGTGTGGCAGCCATACCAAGCCTTCATGTCTTGAGCACATGTTCAGGACAGTTTAATCCCAAATACACTTGCAGTTAAACTATTTTCAGTATCCAATCAGCAGCAGAGCTCCATCTCTTATCAATATTGCCACAATCAATCAATTTCCTAGTATGTGTGAGTGTAGTGTGAGGTCATAAACACAAAGACTTTAAGCAGCAACTAAAAAAACTCCCTAACCAGGAAATTCCTATATTTACAAAGCTCCCTGCTGCAACACATCTTGCTTTATAACCTCAGTGTGGATCAGACTTTGAATATAGTGGGTATTTGAAATTGAGAAGTTTGGTTAGAAGTTTTCTCTTGAGTTCCTTTACTGAATCATCTTTAGGATGTTCCTTTTCTCCAATTTGTGTGTTCTGGGTATCTGAGGTAGTAAGTGGAAGATTTTTTCAAAACAACAAGAAAAAAAACCCTAGCATCTCTCTCTACCTTTCCTTCCGCTTCTGACCAACAAAGTAACAATAAAAAAAGTCAAACCCAATTCACCATTGTGTTACTCCAGTTTTACATCAGAGAAACTCCATTGATTTACATGAGCCTACATACATGTACAACTGTAGTAACAAAGCAGTGAATCAAGTAGAGGGTTTTTTTTTTAAAAAAGAAAAAGATATAATCTTAATTTGGGCACATTTTGCCTCATTCACACATGTTAAGGTAACATATATTCCTCAAAGATTATACTCCTGTTATCCATGCAAGTTCTTTTCATTTCTGAGAGAGAGGGAGAGAGAGCAAACTCTGACTCAGTGAGATTAGGTTCAGAAACATATTTGAGCTGTAGCTCACGAAAGCTTATGCTCTAATAAATTTGTTAGTCTCTAAGGTGTCACAAGTCCTCCTTTTCATTTTACAGTGAGTGAACTTAACTTTGCCCATTATCCTTCAGCTCCCCCCGTGCTGTGATGCACGTCCTCATTCCCTTAATGCAAGAGGCAGCTTTCCCAGCTTGAAAGTCAATTTGAGTGTAGACATTATGGAACTGTGGTGGGAGTCACCACATTTTTTTTTGTACTGTAGAAACCAGCAAAACTAAGATTTCCATATTTGCCTTTTATGTAACCCTTTCACATACCTTTACTCTGCCTGCACTGATGGTCATTTGCAAATAAACAGCTACATAAAGGGGAATGATATCAGTTCAGTAATTCTTGTAGTCATAAATTGGGCTTCTGAGAAAAACAAAATTTGACTTTCTTAGCTTCTTGGTGCAGTTTCACAGTGCATTGTGTTGTTTCTTCCTTCTTGGAACCACACACATGCACTCCAGTGAGGTCAAGCCCATTGGGGTCAATAGAGAGACTTGCAGTGATGTCAATGGATCTTGGATCAGACCTATAGATAATATGGACATTAGTCAGACTTGCATTTCCCATCATTGTTAATGAAAGCTGTGTGCCTTGATTTCAAGCATGGCTGCAAATGTACTTCCATCCTGCATTGGTAACTGTATATGGACAGAGGAAAATGCATTGCTTCAGAAGCCACTTATGAGCAGCCAGGAAAAAGAATAAAGCTTTGCAATACAAAGTTACTTCTAGAATACGGGATGCTGATCCAAAGTTTAAATGGGCGTTTCTGATCATGGTGTTGAAAGCCCTTACATTCAAGCAGTAGACATTTGTAGAATTAACCAGGATCTTGGATGAAGCACTTAAATTTTTTTGTAGTGGTTAAATTAATCATGAAGATACATCACCTATGACCTTTCCATGCCCAGTTGCTGCTGCCATAGTGTTGCAGAAGTCTGTATATGTTCCTTTTCCAGGTTTTTCATAACACTCCCTTTTTGCATCTGACATCAGCCCCTTTTTTTCTTGCACTTCCCACTTCTCAGTTGTCCTTTGTAGGCAAGATAGTAATTCTAGTATAGGACTTGTATCATCATAGAAAAGGATTAGTGCCAACATGTAGGGCCAGATCCTCAATTAGTATAAGCCAACTTGGCCACTTTGCACTATGTTAATTTACACCAACAGACTTGTGACAGTGATGTTCTTCCACAGCTAAAGAAAAGGAAAAATAAACCCATAGTGCTGTAACAGGTATAGCTATCGCTGCTGTGATTCCGTAATGAGTTCCATAAACTGTCATTTCAGCAAAGAATACAGAGCTACTTATAGAAACTACAGTGAAACCAAGACAAACTTCAGCTTCATTTATCAGCATATTTGTAGGAAACTGAACAGTAGACAATGAAGGATAATCTGCATCGGAACATTGCAATGAGAACTGTTAAACTACCAGTGTGAATTTACTGGCTATTGCTGACTGTTGTCTTTCATGGATATTGGTTTGTTTCATCTGTCTATTATGGCATATGCTTTTCCTTATATAGTACAGGCCCCAGTTCAGCACCCCTCCCCTCACTGGCAAAAAGTCCCCATGCTCCAGAGACTTAGCCACATGCTTATCTTTACACATTTGATTAGTACCATTGATTTCAAAAGTACTACTCATGATATGCAAAGTTCAACCTGTGTTTAAAGTTTTTGCAGGGTCACTGCCTTGGGCCCCAATTCTAGAAGGCATTTAAGCATGTGCTTAAATCCATCCTTATTCAGGACAACACTTATCCATATGCTGAAAAATAAGAATATGCTTAAATCCCATTGAAGTCCATGGGATTTAGGCTCATGTTTAAAGTTAAGCATGTGTTGAAGTGTGGTCCTTAATAAGGATGCTTTGCTGAATCAGGACCTCTAGCACATTCTTAACACTAAGCATGTGCATAAAAATCCCATCGATTCCAATGGGATTTAAGCACTTGTGTAAATGCTTCGCTGAAATGAGGCCAGAATGCCTTAAAACACCTGGGCGCGCGCACATATAAAGATGAGATTATGGACTAGAAGGTTTAAATCCTAATGAAGTGACTGATGAGGACCATCCACCACTAGCTTGACAAAAAAAAAAAAAAAAGATTAGTGTAGGTTCCCATGGGCCGCTCTAAGCAGCAGTTAATCTCTTATTTGATTCTATGTTTTACATTCAGGAAGCCAAAAGCTTCAGGTCTCACAATCAGGCATTTCATTTTTCATACATGTTTAATTGAACTGGCCATCTTGTAAAGTTACATTTCTCTCCCCGGTGACCTTACCTCCTTTATTTTGAAAATGGAGATTTCTTTTGCTGCTTTGTGCAGAATACAGCTATGCTGAGCCAGGTAATTCCATTTCACAGAGAATTTCAATATTTCAAAGTGCGGTTTCATTCTAATTTGGAACAAAAACTAAAATATTTGAAGGTCTCCATGAAAGGGAATAAACCCTAGAAACCCTGGGGCTGCCCACAAGGCTGGCTGCTTTGGGGCCAGGGAAGTTTGGGTTAACCAAGGGGCCAGACAGGCAAGCTGGCAGAAAAATCAGGCACCTGCCTGGGTTCTATCTCTACTTCAGCAAAATCCATCTGTCACCATGAAACACTCCATCCCCATCAGACTCTGACAAAACAATGTTTTGTTGGAATTTTTCTGACCAGCTCTAGTACAAAATACATTTAAGACTCTTCCTTTGAGGTCATCAGGAAGTGGTGCTCAAAACCAGCTCCGAGAGGAACTCTTAACAGTAATGAAATGGAAAAGCAGTATCTAGGTCTATTAGCCTCATTATTCCCTGGAACAAATTTGCATAAGACAATATGAACAGCGGCTCACTCTGAGTAATCACCCTTTCAAAATGCTGCAGGGAGCCACGTCAGTTTCAATAGCAGGCTCCCAATCTAAACATTCAGGTTCTCAGTCAGATTTTCCTAATGGGCCTGACACAGGCCAATGGCCTCCTGAGCTCCCCTTCGTGGCCAGAGATCACTCTGCAGCACCCCACCTCTGTTTCTCCCCACTTTAGGGCCCCTTGAGAACTGCACACAGACCTCTGGGTTAACCCCCCACTGATCTGGGCCTGGTTTAACAACAGAAACTGTTCTAAACAATCCTCGGGGTCCCAAAACAAAGTCCATCACTACACAAAAGTTCATACTGAGCTCATGGCCCCTCTCATCACCAGAGCTCTTTTTCTGTCCCAAACTTTTCTCACAGCCTGTCCCCACTGCTCTCCCTAGCTAGAGTTCTGCCTGGCTTCAACTTCCAGGCCCAAACCCAGCCAGGGTCTCCCCAACTGCCCCTTCTGTTCCTTGGGCTCTGTTCCCAAACGCCCCTGGTATCAAGGTCTTCACTGAAGAGGCCTTTCTCACTAACTGCAATTTCCTGATCTCCCCTCCCCACAACTTCCTGACACCCTTTCTAGTGAAAAGCAGTTAATCTCGCTCATGTGTGTCTCTTTTAACTAATGGCAGTTGGTTAGCCTCAAGCCACTGTTCCAGGGCCATATCTGGATTGCATTCAAATCAGTGAGATCTTTGCCCGTGATTTCAATAAAATCATGAAATGGCCCGGACAGCAGAGCTCGCTATGTGAATGACATCAGAACTGGAGTCATGCATAACTCATAAGCTATCTCTCTGGAAGTCATTTATTTCCTTGCATTTTTAGATGACTTCATATACCCTCTGGAGGACAAGATATTAGTTTCATTTTATAATTTAAGAGAAGACTTGGTGAGAGGAAGGCATGTAAAAACATTGCAGGATTTAATAGTCAATTAAACACAAAACAAATAAACATGTTAAATCTAAAGGAGGTTGGACTTGGCTGATTTGATTTTATCTCTACACTCAAGAGGATTATATTTTTATTTTGAAACAGCATTGGTCTGCAAAAGCCTTCACAATATACCAGTATAATCTGATGTCTGCTGCTTTTCAAAGGCAATTCAGCTCATCAGATTCAGTACGACAAACCCAATTTACCATTCTCTTAATGAAGGCTCTCAGCAACAGTTGGCTTGTGAACTATATCTATGCTAGCTTTCTAGGCAGATCATAGAACAAGTTAGTGTAGTAAGGACCTGGAATTTGGAGAAGTTGTGGGGTTTCCCGTAACACAGGGCTTAAGTCATTGAAATCCATGTTTTATTTCCTTCCAACAAATTGTGCCTCACAGCACAAATCACCACCTTGGCTTGTAACAATCACTGACAGAAACTGAAAGCCATGCAGAGCTGCAGTCTGTACAGGTCAGGCCAAGTTATGTTTGAGGACACCACTTATTGCTTAGTTGTTTTGTAAAACACCTCAAAGAGAAAACTCTGACTTACTGACAAAGTCCTAGTATAGATAGGGAGAAAGACGGGGAGAAAGATGGCACAAGTCTAGTGCCCCCACTGACTTGGCATACGGCAAGTCAAATGGCTACTCCTATGCCTGTCTATAACTCTGGAAAAATAGGTACCAGTGTAAGAGGGATGTTGTGAAGCTAAAGCCGCACGCTCTATAAAGCACTCTGAAATCCTCACATAGAACGCACATATTTATTATTCTATTCATTCATTCAAAGAAATACCATATGCCAAAGCCAAAGTGATTCAGAACATAAAAGAGGCCTGACTCAATTCCCATTAAAGCCAATAGTAGTATTTCAGCATGAGCTGGATCCAGCCTGAAAAGTACTGCAACAAGCTTTCCACCAGAAACTCAGCTCTTCCAAATAAGGTGACTCCTAAAATTCACACAAAGATAGCTTTAGTTTGCCTTGGCTTTGACTCATTCTTTACCATGGAGATTAGCATAAAAGAAAGGGAAGCATGAACTGAGTTCCCGAGCCAAATTAATTGTTTGACTATGGAAGAGATGGCTATAAGAAAGAGAGGAGACAGTGCATTCCCAGAAGCTTTCAGAAAGAAAAGAAAGGAATGTATTGAGGGCTCATCTACAAACTAGTTCCACAACGACCACGAACTGAGCATTTCATACCATCTCTCCAGAATGCCTCTAAGCCCCACACTTGCACATCCCAGTGCTTTATTGGTGTTAGTAGAGTTCACCTGGGTTCAGGAGACTGGTAAACTGAGAGATTGGTTCACATTTCAAATACAAGTTTATTTACCAGATGCACCTTCCCAGTTCCTTCAGCTCAAAGAAAAACCTTCAGAACAAATGGAGATAGGATGACACAGAAAACCTAAGTCCTCTTTTCTGGAAATAGGCCAACCTCCCAGTGTTTGTGCTCACTTCATGAACTGCTAGAGGAAGTTCACCCATTGTAAACATTTGCTTTGCATTCCTCTGCTGTTATTTCAGCTGGGAAAGACAATAAGTGATTTGCTAGCAGTTCACCAACTGAACTTACATACCTGCCTTCATTCTTAGAAAGAGATACCTTTTAATCAAACAGATGCATTCCATTCTGCTATGCATTGAACATGTGAACACTTAACTGAGAAAACATTTGACTCCCTGCCAAAATATTTGTGCAAGTTACTTATATCCAATGCTAAAAGCACCAAGTGTAACAGTATTAGCTATTCCCTCTTCCCTCTCAGTCACTCAAGTACTATTATGGCAAGGCAGCATCTTAGCATACAATGTACTGTGATCAGTCACAAAGTGATCAAACAAAAAAAGTTAAATAACCACAATAAACAGCCCCCATGATTCCTTGTCTTTACTGTCAATTTGAACATCTGTTTTCCCCCCCTTTCAACCTTTTTATAGTCCAGTTCTAGTTTCCTACAGACATCACCTTTGAGACATATACCAAAAATTAGACACCAAACCATTATGTTCTCATCTTTTTCATAGGTAGAAGGAATAACACTCCTGAACAGAGCTAGATGAAATTGTGTAGACAAAAAATTTATTCAGAAAAAAATGTGTTAAAAATGCCTGAAATCAAAACACATTTTGTTTGACCGGAAACCAACGTTTTCAGATTTTTCTCAAAATTTATTTAAAAAAAAAATTAAAAATTTTATTTTGGTTGGACCCAAACCATTCTCCTCCTCCCGCCTGAACTGATTTTTTGGTTTACAAGCAATTATTCATCCAGTTCTACTCCTGAATTCCTGTTGTCCAAGTGGAGAGAGGCTCTAGTTTATTGTCTGCTAAAATGCACATTTTATACAATTGTTTAGAGAAAGTGGATCGATCCCTTTAAATAAAGTCAAGCTTGGATGATAAAATGTGAAACTGTCAAAGGTGCTGAAGGGGAACTCCTCAAAGTGCCTTTGCAAATCCTTGTTTTCTGGAAAAATAAATCCTGCTCTTGATGTATACAAATGATTGTGTATAAAACTGAATACACATTTAGAGGCTTTAATGGTTTTAAAATTAGGGAGAGTAAAATTAAAAGATTGTTCCTGTGCTAAGGATAACAATACTTACTTATTTTAAAAATGGGGAACCTGAGACCCAAAGTTAAGTGGCTTATCTAAAGCCACACCACAAGTTAGCAGCAGAGCTGAGTTTGGAATTCCTGCCTCTCCATCCCACGTTCATGTTTTTAGCTGTTCATGTAGAATTTGGACCAAGCTGAAATGGGGGTGGTTGACTGCATGTCATCCTGTATCCAATTTTTTACACTACTAACAGACACCATACAAAGGCAAATTTATTTTAGCAGTATCCTCACCAGCATGGGAAACAGAATCCATTAAATTTTTCCACTTCATATGACTAATTAGGGTATCTCTTACTATGTGAGCTGAACATTGAAATAAGCGCAGCTGTGAGTGAGGGATACTTTGAAGTGCTTGGTAATTGGAGTGCTAGTCGTCTGAGTACCATCACCTAATATTAATTTATATATTAGCCAATCTGCCATGTTATTACTTATAAGAGTGGAAGAACTAGACTACAGATTAACTACTTCCTTGTTTCCTGGCTGAAAAAAAAAAAAGATATAAAAGACTGCAAGGTGATTGTGAAAGAGAGTCTTACTGATCAACATAGTCCATTCATCTTATATATGTTTCTTAGAACGAAGGTACAGAGAAAATCAGAGAGGGTAATACCAAAGGTAAGGTGGCAAAAATTATAGGGTAAGGCTGACTTTAGGGAGTTGGTTAAGGAAAAGATTAGGTCAGCACCCCACGAGGAAGGAGAGGATACATTGGGGGATTTTATGGTGATAAATATGTTGTAGTGCTAAAGAAGTTGTGGGTGAATCAAAAGGGAAAGCCCTTCTTCAAAAGAAACCTGGTGATGGTGATATGACTGGGACATGGGTGGTCATGCATGGAGGTTCGAGCTGGAGTCAAGACTAGTGGTTAGAACAGGAGTCAGTAACCAGGAATCAGAGCACAGGGTCACAACTGGACTCAGATGCAGAGCCAAGGGTCAGAGCCGGAGTCAGGATTTGAAGCTCAGTTCAGAACCAGAGTCAGAGTCAGAGGTGAGATGCAAAAGCCAAGTGTCAGGGTCAAAGTCAGAAGTCAGGAATCAGAGCTGAGGAGCAAAACTAAGTTACCTGGAGTGAGGCAAAATAAGAGCAGAACTGAAACAAGGCGGACAACAAGCAGGAGGTATTGCAGCCATGGGAAAATGCTTTGAGCAGTCACTGAACTGCTGTTGCTGGGCTTAAGAACCAGTCTGCTAACAATTCCAACCAATCAGGCAGTGTAGTCAATCAGGCAGCCTACTACAGGCCAGGTGCACTTGTTAGGTTGCCTAGAAACTAGCTGTGCTGAGGGCCCTGCTTCCAGACTGGATGCTCTGTAGATTCCTGATAGCGGTGAAGCAAAGAAGTGATAAAAGATAAGAGAAAAAAGCTTAAACTTTGGCAAAGGAGTCAGAGCAAACAAGACCTGGAGGAATACAAGGATGCAAAGAAATTGGCCAGGAATGTAGTTGCAAAAGCAAAGGTGTTGGAGGAAATTTCTGCAAGACTTGGATAAAGAAAGGAAGGAAAGAAGCACATAGACTGGCAAAAGCATGGAACAGGATTACCAGAGATAGGAAGTAAGGTGTATCAAACATGAAACTGGTAGGATGTTAGCTGATGACAGTTGCATAAAGGATCAATGGAAAAAGTATTCTGAACAGCTTTTGAATGAAGAAAACCCAAGAGAGCAATGCAACTTCAAAATGATGAATTTTGGTGTAGTGGAGCCTATTACACCAGATGCAGTGGAAAACATTGTATAAGAAATGAAAAACAATAAGGTCCAGACAGAATCCCTACTGAGGCATGGGAAAAGGTTGGAACTGAAGTCTGATATCTGCTGACATCCCTGTTCAATTCAGTCATGAAATGGTAAAAGAACCAAATGTGTGGAGGAAAAAGTATCTTGGTGCTGACATACACGGGAAAAGGTGACATGGGCAACTGTGCAAACTATAGAGGTATAAAGCTGATGAGTCATACAATGAAACTGTGGGAGAGAGTCATCAATAAGAGACTAAGAAGTGAAGTGGATATTAGAGCAAATCAATATGGCTTCATGCCAGAAAGGCCAACAATAGATCATATTTTTGCACTGAGGAAGCTAGTGGAAAAATTGAGAGAGAAAAGGAAAAATATTCACATGATGTTCATTGATCTGGAAAAGACCTTTGACCGAGTTCCAAGTGAAGCCATCTGATGGCATATGAGGAAGAAAATGGTATCGGAACTTTATGTGAGGCTTGTTCAGGCCATGTGTGTAGGTACAGTGTCAATAGTCAGAACTTCTAGTGGTGAAGCAGATAAACTATTGGTAATGGTGGGAATGCATCAGTGCACTGAGGAGAAAGCTAGTCTAGAAGAGGATCTTGATAAATGGAGAGATATGTTGGAGAGACATGGAGTTAAAATAAGCAGAGAAAAAAACAGAGTGTGGTATGTAATTTTAATAACGTGAACACTTAAGAATTATCATTGAAACTAGATGGGCAGATAAAATTGAAGATGCGACATTTCAAGCACATGGATTCCAGAATCCGAGAAAAATGGAGAATGAAATTAAAGCTAGGATAATAAATGCCTGGCTCAAATGGAGAAAGAGAAGTGGGGTAGCATGTGATAGAATGATACCAGTAAGATTAAAAGGGAAAGTCTATAAAATGATGGTTCATCCAATTTTAATGTACAATGCAGAATGTCGGGCAAAAAATAAGAAACATGATCAAATGGTCTTTTCAACGGAAATGCAAATGTTGAGATGGATGAGTGGAGTATGCAAGAAAGATCACGTGAGGAATGTGTATGTTAGAGACATGCTTAAAATAACATAGATAAATGACAAAATGAGGGAGTGCAGGCTCAGACCATTTGCTCAGGGAAAGTGCAGTCCTGACAACTACGTGAGGAAAGTCCAACAGATCAAGATTGAAGGAAAAAGACAGAGAGACCATCTCAAAAAGTGGTGGGATATCATAAAGGAAGACTTGTTAGCATGTGGTGTGATAGAGTATATGGCATTGAACAGAGCACTTTGGAGGAAGAGGATTCATAGAGCAGACCCTATTTGATGGGATTAATGAACTAAGAACAGCCATACTGGATCAGACCAAAGGTCCATCTAGCCCAGTATCCTGTCTTCTGACAGTGGTGAATGCCAGGTGCTTCAGAGGGAATGAACAGAACAGATAAGCATCAAGTGATCCACCCTGTCGCCCATTCCCAGCTTCTGGCAAACAGAGGCTAGGGACACCATCCCTGCCCATGTTGGCTAATAGCCATCGATGGACCTATCCTCCATGAATTTATCTAGTTCTTTTTTGAACCCTATTATAGTCTTGTCCTTCACAACATCCTCTGGCAAAGAGTTCCACAGGTTGACTGACTGTTGGGTGAAGAAATACTTCCTTTTGTTTGTTTTAAACTTGCTGCCTATTAATTTCATATGGTGACCCCTAGTTCTTGTGTTATGAGAAGGAGTAAATAGTGAGATTCTGTGGCCTGCGTTGTGCAGGAGGTCGGACTAGATGATCAGAATGGTCCCTTCTGACCTTAGTGTCTATGAATCTATGAAATAACACTTCCTTATTTACTTTCTCCACACCAGTCATGATTTTATAGACCTCTATCATATTCCCCATATTTTCTAAAATGAAAAGTCCCAATCTTATTAATCTCTCTGTATATAGAAGCTGTTCCATACCCCTAATAATTTTTGCTGCCCTTTTCTAAACCTTTTCCAATTCCAATATATCTTTTTTGAGTTGGGGTGACCACATCTGCACGTATTCAAGGGTGTATCATGGATTCATACAGAGGCAATATGATATTTTCTGTCTTCTTATCTATCCCTTTCTTAATGATTCCCAACGTTCAATTAGCTTTTTTGACTGCTGCTGCACATTGAGTGGATGTTTTCAGAGGAAGGAAGAAAACAACACCAGCCAATCTGCATGTTATCAGCGACCACATCATCAGAAATAAGTACTGTCCATTTTCTGACAGTTATAGTGCATTCTCTCCAGTTCATACCATGAAAGAATCTAACAGCTTGTTGCACTGGTGGTATTCTCCCCTCTGGGGATAGGTGGCTTAGTTCAGCAGAGAAGAATTAAAATATCTTTTGACAGTGTATATAAATACATATGTTAAGAGATGAGAAGGTGAAAGAAAGTGTGAGACAGACAAATCAACCCAGGATACTAATTCAGGAAAGCACTTAAAAATGTGCCGAGTTCTCTCTTCCAAAAGGAGATGCCTTCTTGAACTGGACTCAAGATAAATAATGCCTTTCCAAGAGCCACCACAACTAATGACTTGTGAATCAAAGGAGTCCATCTATCTCATGCAAAGAAACACAAAGCAAGCATCATTAGAAGCTCTATATTTATAACACGGTTAATAAAAATATCACAGTCAGTTTGGTACATGGATAGTTTGCTGGATTGTGCCCTAAAGTCATCATTCACAAACTGCATTCTCATTTCTATAACAATGAAAACTCTTTAGGAAAATCTTTCTGAGTAAGTGGAAAGAACCATGGGAAATCCTGAGGACACTAGATTGTAAATTGGAGAATGAAAAACACTCTGTTTAAAATAGAATAGTAAATTTAGAAAAAGCAACTACAGGTATGCGACAAAAATTAGTGAGACTGATGGCAAGGTTAAGGATTTCTCTGTATAGAATAATAGCACTCAAGCTTTAACTGAAGCACTTGTCAAAGATAATGGTCCAGGTTCTCTGTTGTGCCCACTAAGTGCTGCAAAAAGGAGGCAACCCATCAGGTACAAGTTAGAGAAGCAGCAGCATCGATCCCCGCTAAATGTAGACATGCCCTTTAGTCTCCACTCAAGTAGCACAAAGGCAGCTAGCTGAGTAGGTTCAGAGACTCTGCCCCAATGTGCTTAATCCCCAGAATCTACACATTATGGTATTCCACAAATATTCCACTTTTTTAAATATTTCTGAATCTATTGATATTGAGAATTAGTTCACATTTCATCTCTCTCTTTTCATTAGGGCCACCGGTTCTTCTTTAATAAAATAATAATTTAAAAAACCCACAAAGTGTATCGTATACCTTTAAAAAAACCAAAAATTTCTTTTGCTAAATACTATTTCAGTATCTACAGATATTACAGTCTTCTTGGCCATACAATGATCAGCTAATGTGCAAGGTCTGGGAATGAAAAGGTAATACATCATTTAATACCAAAAACACTTTTCTTCCCTTATATCTCTAAAATAACTCCAAATCAACACAGAAAAAGTCTTAACTTTATCATCTACATTCTCTTCCCAGAGTCTCCAAACCTCAGTATCGTTTCCTGCTAAGTTTTGTTTTATTAAAGATAAGTCTTATTTTTGCAGTGATAACACAAAACACTTGTTACAGTTTCACCTTAATTAAAAAACAGAACTTATTTCATCTTAGTGAAGAACTGGATTCAGATGTTTTAATCTCTGATATTCAGGGAGTGATAATATATGAATGCCACCTTGTGTTCATGTATTTTTATAAACTATTTCTATCTAGGTGATTCTTTTAAACCAAAAATTACTAAGTTACATTAATTTTATATCATCACTAAAAGAAGTCAACAGTTTTGTTACACTTAGTCATTGTTATTATATTCATTTGTGTAGCTCTTCCTAGCAATATTTGATTCACTATTTTTTCTTCTTCTCTTAGCCCTTGACTATATTACAAGTTCCACAATTTTAAGTAGATTCTGTTTCTAATCAGTTTAGTTAAAGTGGGACACAGTCCGGTATGAACACTCTTCAGTCAATTTGCATCTGTCTTATATTGATTCAGTTTAAGGCCTTGTCTAGGATAAGATTTAAAGATGTGCTGCTAGGCATAGGTTAGTTAACACACACTAACACAATTCAAGGGTCTAGAGTACAGAAGACACAACCGTCTTTACTGTGTGCTAAATTGGTTGAGTTAAAGTCTATGGGTGAATCTTGCTTTAACTTCGCCAGTTTAGCACACATCAAAGCATACACTGCCTTGTCTACTTTAGGGGTGAAATACTGGCTCCATTTAAATGAGTGGCAAAACTTCTATTCACGTCAAATGGAGCCAGCATTTCACCTAGGACTTTTAGAACATGTTAGCTAACACATGATAGATAAGGAGTACTTGTGGCACCTTAGAGACTAACAAATTTATTAGAGCATAAGCTTTCGTGAGCTACAGCTCACTTCATCGGATGCATTTGGTGGAAAAAACAGAGGAGAGATTTATATACACACACACAGAGAACATGAAACAATGGGTTTATCATACACACTGTAAGGAGATTTCAGAGTAGCAGCCGTGTTAGTCTGTATTCGCAAAAAGAAAAGGAGTACTTGTGGCACCTTAGAGACTAACAAATTTATTAGAGCATAAGCTTTCGTGAGCTACAGCTCACTTCATCGGATGCATTTGGTGGAAAAAAAAACTCATCCATTCCCCATTTGCTTGAATAGAGACTGGGAATGGATGAGTCATTACACAAAGTAAAACTATTTCCCCATGGTATTTCTCCCCCCCACCCCAACCCCCACTGTTCCTCTGATATTCTTGTTAACTGCTGGAATTAGCCTACCTTGCTTGTCACCATGGAAGGTTTTCCTCCTTCCCCCCCCCTGCTGTTGGTGATGGCTTATCTTAAGTGATCACTCTCCTTACAGTGTGTATGATAAACCCATTGTTTCATGTTCTCTGTGTGTGTGTATATAAATCTCTCCTCTGTTTTTTCCACCAAATGCATCCGATGAAGTGAGCTGTAGCTCACGAAAGCTTATGCTCTAATAAATTTGTTAGTCTTTAAGGTGCCACAAGTACTCCTTTTCTTTTTGCGAATACAGACTAACACGGCTGCTACTCTGAAACACATGATAGATAATATCACATTTCCTTTCCTAGTTTAGACAATACCTTAAAGAAAAATCGATATATCCCAGGTCTAAAAAACAGTTTAAGCGTATGCTCATAGGGCTTTGCCTTGGTTGAACTAACTCATTTTAAAAATGCACACATTTTATTTAAAACTGCTGCAATAAGAGAAGGCCTTGTATGTGATTTATTGTTTGATTCCTGCACTTTGGCTTTAGAAGAATGAAGATTTGTAACTATTTCAAAAGGAGCCAAAAGATGGGGGTGGATTGTGACTTTAGACGTAGCCCTGAGCATAAATCATTGTGCCCTCCAGAGGCATTGGCTGAGATCCCCAAAAGCATTTAGGTGCCTAACTCTCCTGGCAGACAGGCACCTAAATACCTAGAGGATCTGGGCTGTTGTGACTAGACACATCCCTCCTTCTCTGCTTCCTCTTTGCTGCAGAAACTAGGTAGAGGAGGCAATTAGTCATCTGTTGTGGCCTGCACCATCAGTACATTACTGACTACCGCTCACAACTTACACAGGTTCAGTTATTCTGGCCAGCAAGTAGAGGGGTGGAGCAAAGGCTAAACCCATTCCCTATCCCTCCTCACCTACTTCCTCCAGGGAAGGAATATGCAAGCGACTATCTCTGCCTACTTACTCACACTTGCATCTAATGTGTGGGCAGCCCTCATCCAGGGCTACAGGATATATTCTTATTCTTATATTCTTATTCTTATACAGGGTATTCTTATTCCTTAGAAGGGGAGCACAATACAAGTCAAGGTCTAGTCCATGGAGAGAAAAATCATTTATCACCTCTTATTAGATCAGCTGCTCCATGTCCCTGGTGCACAAAAGTCTTTCCTGGCTGTAGTTGCTATGGTCCTTTCCTGTGTAAAAACTTGATTTTTCTTTTGATGGTAGAGAAAACATCTAGGGAACCGTGTCATTGTCAAGAAAAACATATGTGATTTTTTTTACAGCTATTAAAAATACTTCAAGATTTCTAACCTGTGCCTTAGTTTTTCTATAATGAACTGTCAGTTAAGGTTGCCTGTTTATTTCACTGCTTTAATGATTCATGACTACGAAATCTGCCTAGAAGATGGGGGGAGAAAAGGATTAGTGGTGAAAAGGAAATGTTTCAGTATTTTAAATTTTAATCACAAGGAAACAACAAAAATTAGCTATGGGTATTGTGTAATTGCAGTGAATCTTGAGAAATGAGTAGTGTCCAGAGAACCCAATTAAGTGTAATAATTTTGTGCATCCAGGACACGGAGGAGAAAGTGGAGAATAAAGTTTTCAACAGCAGAAAACAAAGTTTAAATTAATCTGACACACAATGATACTTTCAGCTGCCTTTCTAATTGATTCCTCTCATTAAATCAAGAAGAACTTTTGCCCAACAGCAGATTCCTGGGTAATTGACTCTTACACAGAGATAAAAGTTAGCTTCAGCCAGGCGGAAACTAGCTTATTCATAATAGACTGGTCACCTTCTTTTTTAAACTGCTCTTTGAAAGGCTTCTGTGTAGTCTGTAGCCCTGCAAAGGAATTTGGAGACTTATCCTTCTATGTGAAATTTACCTCAGACACAAGCCAGGAAAAGGTTCTAGGGCCTTCTTTTTGTACAAGCTGTTTTGCTGTGACTATCTGAATAGTTTTCACCCAGGAAGATCCCACTGGGAACCACCCTGTTCCTCTGTCAGGTTAGGTCAATCATTAGAAAGGTACAGAAGAAGTCTTATCAGCAATAAAGTTGCAACCAGGGATCAGAAAAACATGGCAATGGTCCTGCTCAAAGAATGGAATCTAGCACACCGCAAATTGTTACATAAGTCAAGGCTTCCATTCAGAAATTGGACTCCAATCACTTTCCAGGACAATGGAGGACAGAATTGCTTTGTTGGGAAAGGACATGCAAGACGGGGACACAGTATGGGTAGCGGTTGTGGAACAGTGTGGCACCCACCTCTCGCGAGCGCTCACTTCTGGTCAAGTGTGTCTGCAGTCTTTAAATAGTCCTGGCCCTGGTATCGGGCTGTACTCCCAGGGCATCCTTCCTGGAGGCAATGGTGTCACCTGTCTGAGCCCTTCAAGCCCCACCTGGGCCACTAAGCAGTTCAGATCCACTTCTCGGGGTTTATCACTGTCCAATTGTAGGCCACTTCCCCAGTGGCTTATTGAAGGGATGGGGGAGAAGGGGACCCACACCCACACACCCACTACTCCGGGTCCCAGCCCAGGGATCCAAAGAATAGAAGCCATGCACTTCCATGTCCCTTTAATGAAACTGCCTTCAATTCCCTAAGCCACTTCCCCGCAGCCCCAATCTTCACCAGAATTTCACCCTTCACTCAGGGCTCTTCTGTGTTCAGGCCCAGCAGCCAGCCAGGAGCTCTTTTTCGCTCCCCTGCTCCCTGCCAGCACTGAGCTGTCTGAGATACTGCAATCCCTTTGGCCAGCCAGGAGCATCCTCTGCACTCTTCTGGCTACACCAAGGAACTGCCTGTCTTTGACTCTGCAGCTCCTTTTTATGTGGCCCTTCTGGGCCCTGATTGGTTGCTCCCTGCAGCCTCTCTGATTGGCTAGTCCTTAGAAACTTCTCTAGGCCACTTGGAGGACTTAGCTCCACTGCTACTTTCCTGGGACAGGTGTGGCAGGACCTTGAGACCTCCAGCAGGGGGCCTCTGGGCCTAGTCCATCCCATCACAGGTTGTCATACAGAATTTACTCCAGCTCCCAGTGAAGTCAATGGGATTAGTCACTCCCACGGACTTTGTTGAGGGTTGGCTCAACCCCAGAAACAGAGGACCTTGGGAAAAAAGCACACTCTACTCCTCCAGCATCCTTTTGATTGACAGAAGTGCACAGTATGCTAATTTTCTTCATGATGATGTTTACAGACCTTACAGGAGAAGTAGCCTTTTCTTCCTCAATAGTATTTGAGAGCCCACGAAGCATCACAGCCTAAGCCACTTTCTTGCAGCCCTTCTGAGGGCCAACACTGAAAAATTGCTTCACTTCCAAGACAAAGAAAAGCAAAAGCATTAGAACTTGTGGCACAGATTGGACAACAAAACTAAAGACATCCAGATTAATGGGAACTGGGTGCCCAAATCCCTCAGGCAGCTTTGTGAATCAGAACATTTATATGTTCCCAGATATAAGCATGGGTAGTGCACGCAGACACCAAAGAATTCTTCCACTCCTATACATTTCAAGAGCTTTCTTGCAGTTTCCAGTCAAGCTGATGGTAGTGTCCAACAAGAATACTTTTTGAGTCAGAAGAAGTAAACACATATCTTCTGCCTCTACTGAAAATTCAAAAGAAAGGTTTTTTAATCAGCTTCTTCCACTGAACTGAAGATGCCGTTATGTACTAGGATAGAAAGATTATGGAGGAGCAGTAGGGATGCCATATCTAAGGCTGGGTTCCAGTTTGTACTTAAAACAGGGAAACAACCTCTATGTTTGTATGGAGGCTACACTTTATTGTCCCCGAATTTAGAACATAAAAATCTGTGAGTAACAAATGATTTTTTTGTAGATTTTCAAGTAAATCTCCCAATCAGTTTTTGAGCTATCACTAATTAAAATAGGTCCTTAAAAAGTTGCCATCTTGAACCCTTTATTTTTTTTGGTGGCTTCTCTAGCAATACTCCTCCCCAAATATGACAGAATGTGCTTTTCCAGAACTGTGCAGAAAGGATGGCAGGCAGGAGATTTGGACAAGTTGTGATGATAATGGTGGGTGTTTGGAGAAGGCTAGCAGCCTCCCTGGAGTAGCATTATGGTTGTGATGCACTGTCTGTGGCGTCTGGTGTTTGTTCTAGTAGATGTACAGTGGGGTTCTTCTAGTGTTGTGGTGTGTTTCCGTGAGTGTAGCAAAATAGTTTTCCCTTAGTAGTAGTATTTTTTGTTTGGGGATTGTTGGTTTTTTGCAGTTCTGCGTTAAGGTTGGCCAGCACATAACACACTTAACTGCTACATAATGTAGAGTTTTTTAAGATGGATACAGAAAGAGAGATTTTTTAAAATGGGACCTGTATATGGGGTTTTAGATACTCTCATCTCTTGTAATTGTTCTGTGATGGGGTTTATTGTTAATGTTACAGTATGTTAAGAGAGGTAGCCGTGTTAGTCTGGATCAGTATTTTGCGTGAGTTGTTGTGAGTTAAGGAAAATGTTCTCTCCAAAAAGAAGCAACAGCATACCTCCCGCAACCGCTGAAACCGTAAAATAAGAATTTTCCCCAGAATACTTGTAATGAGTAGAAGAATATTTGCAGAAGTCCAAGTTCATTCATTGAACAGAAATAAGTGCACTCTTATTTTCAATAAAACAGAACAGGGAGGAAAAAAAGAGTGCAAGAGAGAAGTGACCTTGGGCAAGTTTCTTTACCTGTTTGTGCCTCTCTTACCCTTCCACCTTTTCTCCTGTCTATTTAGATTAAGAGCAATTTGAGGTAGGAGCTGTTTCTTAACATGTGTTTGCACAATGGGGCCCTGGTCTTGATTTGGCCCTACAGTAATGCAAACAAACAACTTGCAAATGATTCCCATTTTTTCTAATATATTAGATACAGTCCTGATTCAAGATATCATTTCAGAACATGTTTAAGTCCATCCTTATTTGGGGAATCATGTATTTAAGTCTCATCAACTTCAATGACATGCTTCAATGTGTACTTCAGCATAAAGGAAAATACTGTAGCACTTTATGTCTTTGTAACAGGACAATGGCATATGAATACACATTGGCAGGAAACATAGATCTTCTTTCTCCATTCCATTTCTATTGATAACATATCACTTTCAAACTCCCTAATTTTGTTGGGTCAAGAAAATGTTTGCCCTCTTCAGTGTGGACAAGACATTTACCACACATAAGCTTTCTTAATTTTCGATTAATGTTTCTGAAGTCATTAATATAACCCCTATGCAAAACACATGACTACAGTTATTGCTTCCTGCTGAAGTCATAGAATTCACTACACAGCTGATTTTGGCTCAAGGGATTTAGCACATGTTCACAAATTCAGAGCTCTCCAAATCCCAGTTTAAAACAATGTTCTTTGATTTCCAGTAAATCATCAACTTTGAATTTGGTACGAGCCTCTTTTCTCTCTGAACCGGAGCTCCAAAACGATGATCCATTATATCGCAGAACTGCACAACTGCGCTGCTCAAATCCTTCTTTTAATAACAATCTAGAATTATATTTCACAAGCAACTGGATTTCTAAAGCTGCCACATTAATAATTTATCAGATACAAAAAAGATGGTTATTGTCATTAGGTTTATATGGTAAATATTCTGCTGGGAAATTTACATAAAAAGAAACTTCATAGGAAACTGAATGCTACTGAAAGGGCAAGAAGAATATAAAAGAATATAAAGAATATAAAATATGTTCAGTAACATATTGGGCAGGCAGTCATTTTAAATGTTTTTCATGCACAGAGCCAAAGATCAAAGTATTAATGGAGACAATTATAGAGCACCACTCAAGAGCACTGTAGCAATCAGTTGCTAAGGCTACAAAGTTTATTGTAAAATAGTGTTTACACTGAGAAAAGCCCTACTGATTTTCCTATTGTAAATTGTTTTGACCTTCCAAGCCCCTGCCTAGGATTACTGTACATTCCCTTAGGAATAGGAGCATTGTTTCATAGAATTTCCCCTTAAAGACACAAACATCAGCTTTGTCCTATTTTGCATTTAAACACAAAGAAGTCTATTCAACAGAATAGTTGCTTTATTTGCATATGGTTTCCATGGACTTCGCTATAAAAAAAAAGACAAAAATGGTAAGTATCATCTGCTTTTCTCCTGTTCATTAAATCTTTATTCATCCACCCCATACTGTACCTTTATTCACCTCCTGGGTACTGACAAATCAAGAGAGGGGGTGGACTTAGCGCAAAAGAGGGATATATTATTATACATTTCAAAGTATGGGTATTTCAAAGACTATTGCCTAGGGTCACTTCTGATACAGATTCCAGACATTCGTGTTGGATTTGTAAGACACTGGTATTCAATCAAAGCTGAGTTCAAAAGAAGCATCCTGTTATGGGGTACATATGCTGTCTCTCAAAGACAGCTCATTATTAAAAGAAACCTATCCAGCAGTGTACGATAGAACAAGAACCAATTGTACATTTGCAATTAAGAAGAAAAGAGATTTCAGGCATGCAGAGATAAAAGGTCGGTAAATTTCAGAGTTAGGAGGGGCTCCAGTTTCTCTACCAATACGTTTTAGTGGCCATTTGGTCATTGTGATGGGAATGGGCGTGCATAAATTCTAGCTATTAAAATACAATCATTTTGTGGCCAAAACTAAGTTCCCATTTTTAAATGAAGACCTTATTTGCCAAAAGCAAATTTACAAATAAATATACAAATCGTAGAGCTCACAACATTTCTCTTTCAATAGAGGCGTTTCCTCCACACTCACATGTGCTGCATAAAATAGGAGCATTGCAGAGTTTCTGCATCTGGCATTTTACTGACTGCCACCACAGGTTCAATAGTGAGAGAAGGCAAAATTGCTGCAACGAGCAGTGTAGTTGAAATTCATCAGCCAAGATTTTATGTGGAGTCACTGTATTATGCTGACAGAATCCATGAGAGTGGGTCATTTAATTATGACTCATCACAAGTCCCCTTTATTTTGTTTGTAATCATAGACATAATTAAACTGTTAAAACATGAAGGAATTGGCCTGCTTTTCTACTTACACAGTCCCTCAAAATAGCATTACAAAGTTGCTGCTACAGGGAATGCTGCACCACATTTTTTCCATTTGACTTTAAAATACAGGATATGTAATCATTCCTGGGGCACCACCCCCAATTCTGGGGCTGTCCTGGCAATATGATGCCTCTGTGGTTGTGTGATGGGTGAGAGTTCAGCAATGATAAAGGAAAATTACCATACATTAACCATCAGAAATCAAAAGGAGTTAGGTACCTACATTCTTTTATCTCTGGCCCCACATAGATAAATTTCATTAGAAACTTTAGAAGGAAAAATGTACTTGCTACTGAACTCCATCTCATCAGATTTTGAGCCAAGTAAAATGTTCACAGGAAACTAAAATGCTCCTGAAGCTTGTCTGGATTTATGTTTTTTCTGCAAAGTCATAACTCGGCCTAGGTTGATTGAAAGCTCAAGATCACATGAGCAAACTTGGCCCTATTTTCAAAGGGAGCTGGGTTGATAGTTGAATTTATGTCAGGTTTTGTGACACTCAGATTTGCACATCATAACCCTGAATGAGTTATGAATATACTCTTGCCTCTCACAGCTCTTAGATGCAGTCAGTGTAGTACCCGCAGTTTTGCTGAATCCAAAGCTCTTGGTAACTTTACTCATGGTGAGGTGGCGGCAGGAAATAAATCAATGGGGACATGGCTGTCTGGCCAATAGATAGTTGATGCAAGCAAGCAAACAAAAGTGCTTTCAATCAAAGCTTCTACTTTATTTAGTCTTACACACGTCCACAACAGGTCAGCAGTGCACCCCAGATTCATATTTACCAAGGGTCTTGGGGAGGTCTCGAGTGGATAACTATAGATGGCCAGTGGCCAGCTTTCCATCTGAAGGGGAACTTGAGAGGGGTCCAAGTGCTCAAGTGTCCACTGAGCCCAGATTTCTTCCTCTTTTGATTCCCAATTGGTTAGTATTATATACCTTATTCATCAAAAAAACTCCTGAGCAGAAGCTAAGTTAAGTGTGTAGTTTTCCAGCCTATAGTTTTCCATTAGTTAACCAGCTTTATTTCACATAGCAATAATTAACTATTTCCAGACTTTCCACCTTGCAAAACTGCATGCTTCGGAAAAAGCTCAAGTCAGGAGGATACAGGGTTTATTACTCGTGGTCACTCACGTCCTCCTCCTCTCCTGGTCTGTTAGTTGTGCTAAGGTTTCAGAAGTGGCCTTTCTAGCTGCTTTCAGCAATGAGCATAACAACTGGTATTCAAGCTGCAGGCAGTGGTTTAGGCATGTTACTGGGTTAACAAAATTTCCTTCTTACAAGTGCTGGTAACAAATAGAAAAGCATGACAGTGCAATGAATATTTTTTCATGTTTTCTATTAACATTATTTATTATTTGCATTGTGATAGTACCCAGGACCTGGTTGTGCTACGCAATGTACAGATACAGAACAAAAAGATGGTCCCAGTTCCAAAGAGTTTACAATCTAAGTTGTATAGTAAAAAGTATTTTTGGGGTGGAGGAGCCATAAGAAGTGGGTATCAGAGAATTCCCCATTAAATTAGAAATTGTTATTGTTACCATAGATCCATTGAGCACAGAACAATATTTCATGTACAAGTATTTTTTTATTTGTACTGTAAGAGAGTTTGTAAGTATATTATGGGTGGCCGAGATTACATTCATGTCTTTCTTGCAAAAACTTTATTAAATGTTGTTTTGACTACTGTAACATCACCTACCTTGTCTCTCTAATATCCTGGTTCCAACACAGCTACAAGACTACTGAAAACAAACAAAAATAGTTTTAAAATGTAGTATCTGAATGAGCCACAGTTGATTTGAAAGTCAAGATTCATTTTTTGCCTATTTTCCTTCTAATTTTTAAGGAGTTTCAAGTTTACTCAGAACGTATATAGGATTGTATGGCTAGGGATGGCCCATTTCAGTGGGATGAATGGGGCAATATTAGCATGGCTCCCATTAGCAGCAATAATTGTGCAGCTAAAGCCCCAGGAATCACTCTGAAAATTTACCCATAGAAGTCCTTTAAGTTCACTAAAATACAGTAGAATCTAGAAATGTGCTTAAACCCTCAAAAGTAATGTGTATTGTCCGTGAACAGGCTAAACTGCTGATTCATGGGCAATGCAGGTAATGCACCCTCAATGTGATTGTACCAGCAGCAGAAAAGGAGCAATTTTTATGACTTGTGTCATATCACATCAAATGAGGTCAGGTGAATTTCTTGGGTTTGCATCATATGTGACCCCCACAAAATCACATGTCAAGTGATGTGATAAGAATTTCTGATGAAGTACTACGCTCCTGGTAAAGCCAGAAGTAAAGTGAAGGGCCATCCTCAATGAACTAAGAAATATGTAACAAGATGTGCCTTTTTCATTTCACAATCAAGCACATTGCAATGTTGATTAAATATTGTCAAAGAGTGAAATAACCAAAATAAAATAATGTAAGAACAGTCAGCAAAAGACAATGCTCAGTCTGTTCACTCACCTTAGTTGAGCTTGGAAATGGGCCCAAACCAGACAAATACCTTCACACTTTGGAGATGTTCCGCTTCCGAACCAGAGCCCATGGCCAAGAGCCATCCTGTCAAATCCAGTCAGAGGTAACTTCTGTGCAGCTCCAATAGGTGTCAGTAAAGCTGGGCTGATGCATCCAACACAGGGTACCATTTAGTTTAAAGTGTTGAACAACCACCTGTGACCCATTATTAGCCCAGAGTGTAACTGCAAGTATTTGTACTGTTTTAATTTTACCTGCGTACATTGCTAAAAAAAAATTAATGTATCAATTACTACTTCCATTCAGTTCAAAGAGCAACAACACTTTCCAGCTCTGGAGACCATTGCAGGCACAGGCAACTATCTCACTGTACCTGACTAAAGTACACTCCCAGCATTTTGATTTTAAAAAATTGTATTTTCATCCCAGGCAAACATAAGCACAGACGGTCTAATGGCTAAGAAATAAGCAAATGCAGCATGGAGATGGGCCTGAACTGAAATAAGTGGTGCTCACTCACTCAGTATTGGATACTCTGTCATCATTCATCCAAACACGACTGTTGCTGGGACCAAGGATCATCCTATCAGCATTCAGCTCTGTCATGGACAAGGTCCCAAATGATTTATCTGTGCTTATGACTTTCAATCTTTGTTGTAATATATATGGGCTAGATTGTAGGGTTGGGAACAACGTGCCTGCACAGGGGAATGAGAGCTAGCAAGATCCTCCCTTGGAACTCCTGCATGGGCTACACACCTGCTCACTCTTTCCCCAGTGGAGATGGGCAGGGGAAAGAAGGGGTCTTGGTTCTACTCCTGCTCATTAGCTAGAGCAGCTAAGCCAGTGCAGAGGCACATCTATCTTTTGCTGCTGGTTTAAGTGAATTACTAACCATGCCCCCCAAAGGAAAGAGGGAGATTTTAATACTCAGAGTGTATTTACAATGCCTCTTGAGGCTACTCCTGGGAAGCACAGATTACACACTTTCTCTTAACTCACTGCGAGGTGGTACACATGATTCCTGCTGAAATAAGAGGAAAATCATGTCCGACACTGACACGTAGTCACCGATCCACTTAAATGCTAAGAATGCTTCGGAATTCTGTCTGGGATGCCTTTAAATGAAAGGTCAATTACAATTTCAGAACAGACAAAAAAAAGCTGATCCTTTGGAGATTATATATATATATATATATACACATATATATATATATATATATATATATATATATATATACACACACACACACACAAACACAAGAGTCCTCATAGGAGAATTGGCCTATAACTTGCCCCTAACAAGCGGATGCATTTGTTTCCCCCAAGGAGAGTGGTATTCAGGATGAAGTTACTAAAATCACAGATCACAAATCAGATATTAGGAATGGCAATATACAAAAACCTGTAGGAGAACACTTCAACATCCCTGGACACACACAAGCAGATTTAAAGATAGCCACCCTGCAGCAAAAAAACTTCAGAACCAGACTTCAAATAGAAACTGCTGAGCTTCAGTTCATTTGCAAATTTCACACCATCAGCTCAGGATTAAACAAAGACTGTGACTGGCTAGCCAACTGCAAAAGCAGTTTCTCCTCTCTTGGTGTTCACACCTCAGTTGCTAGAAGAGGACCTCATCCTCCCTGATTGAACTAACCTCATTATCCCTAGCCTGATTCTTGCTTGTATATTTATAACTGCCTCTGGAAATTTCTACTACATGCATCTGACGAAATGGGTATTCACCCACGAAAGCTTATGCTCCAATATGTCTGTTAGTCTACAAGGTGTCACAGGACTCTCTGCTTCTTAAATCAGTGTAATCCCAGATTTGATGTTGGTTAATTGTTGTGTAACAGACCCTCTCCCCTCACTGGAGTCGGTTTTGTGATTATTATAGTGATTACTGAGTTGATAGTTTACTTCCAAGATTTAATTAGTACAGAGCAGTGAAACTATTGACCTCAGGAGGCAGTTACCATGCTATGGCCCATTCTGTAAGAACATAAATTAAGCTTGGCACACCACGTATCCCTTCTTCCTGCTGTGACCAGCAAGAAGCTTCAGCACAGATCACGGAGCCAAGGCTCCTGCTATGAACAAGTAATCCCAGCATTGCTACTGACTGTTTATATGACATTGGGCAAGTCACTTTACCACTTCATGTCTCAGTTTCCCCATCAATAAAATAGGAATAACAAGTAGTAGTAGAAGATGGACTCTTCCTATGTCAGTTGAGACTGATCCTCAATGCAGGCAAGCTGCGATCAGTGCAGAGGTTGCTCTGAGCAAAAGGTATCTCCCCAGTTGTGGGGCTTGCTAAAGGCAGGGTTGACCCCTTGCATCACAGAGAACAGTTCCAGCACTGCTCTTACGTATGGCCTCCACCTGACAGGGCTATTCCAGCCGTCAGGGTTTGTTGAAGGATGGTAGTGCCAGTAACCCCACTTCAGACTTCAGCCACGCCCCTACACTGCCAGGGGAAGTTGTGTAGGGCTGTGATGATGACTGTACATCACCACAGGATTCCCTCTGCACAAGGGGAAGCCAAGAGGGCTGGATCTGGTGTGTTTTCAGTTGTTTTGTGCCCCTTGAATGGTATAAAGCAGCAGAAATGGGGCCAAGACAGCTAAGCTTGACCACCTTACATTTCTAGGGCTAGAGCCACAAAGGGATTTAAGTGTTTAAGTCCAAAATTTAGATCCTCAAAACTCATGCTCAGTTGCCTCCTAGCCAGGTAGATGCATAAATTACCTAGGTGCCCAAGTCAATACATTTCCACCACTAAAGTCCCCAACATTTCTTTCTGTGGAATGCACGCAGCCACCTAAGTCCCAACACCTGTCACCTAGCTCACATCTAAGCCCTCACATGATTCACCAATGAGGTATCACCCCCACCGATTTTGCTTGCAGGTCCTGAGCCACTGGGCATGCTCAGAGGCTACATTAGAGCAAGTATACTGGATTGGGCCCCACACAAAACAGAGGAGGAGGTGGGCCTTTCACCCATGCTATTAAGGCAGCAGGTTCAAAACTACCTGATGTGAAACAGGGACTTGAACCTATCTTTCTCAGAGAGCACTCAAAACACTGGGCTATGGAATATTCTGGGGTGGGTTTTTCACAGACTCCCTGTTGAAGCTGATCCACATTGTATGAGACACTTTAAAAATTCTCACTCCCAGGATGAATAGTAAAGTATTTGATACAAAGTGGACCAGCTTCAACAGATAAGATGGAGAAAGACCCACCCCAGAACATACCATAGCCCAATGGCTTGGGCAGTCACCTAGGAGGCAGGAAATCTGGGTTCAGGTCTCTGCTCCACATCAGAAAGAACTGGGATTTGAATCTGGGTCTCTCACATCCTGGTGAGTGTGCTGGCTACAGGGCAGGGAAGGGTTTTTGTGAGCAAGGGCTGACCTGGCTTAGGAGGGTTCATGGCTGTGAAGCCCATGGGGAGATAGGAGCCTCCCATTGGCACTTAAATCCTTTTGAATGGAGGATTTTTGCCCACACTCCTCTCCTTGGTATTTCCTATTGACTAGCTTAGGCTCAGCATGCAGCTTTTGTCAGTCCTATTCTTAGCGGTCTAACTCTCCCCGAGCATGGGACTGGGAGCAGGGGCTCCTATCAAAGGGCTCTGCATTGCACTAGGCAGCAGGGCACCTAAAAGGCTTGGCTTTGCAACACCAAGCCTAATTCCTCCTAAAGTCTAAGGGACTGAGAATGGCTGCTGCCTGAATTCATGTACAGGAGCTTTTAACTAGAGGCAGCTCTGGCTTTTTGAAACACAAGGAGTCAATACCGGGATTGCCATGTAAACTGCAGAAAGAAAAAGATGATTCTGCCAACATTATTATTTACAAATGAATATTTGGAATACACAAGTGACTTCTTAATGTTGAATGATTTTTTTTATTTACAATAAAAATTTATTTGTACTGTTATGATTGAAACTTGCCTGGAACTTGCTTGGATTTAGGCAAGACACAGGTAAAGCAGCAAGATGAGTTGGAGGGCCTGACAGATCGTTTCTACCTCTAATTTCTGTGATCGGTCAAACTTCAGTCTCTCTGCTAAGTCTCTCAACAATCGTATCCATCATTGCCGCTTGCACTATTTTCATGTGGATGTCTGTCACCTAAGAACTGATTGGAGATGCCCAACTCCTAACCCAAAGGCCAAAGAACAGCAACTAGATGTTAGCATGACCCAGATGCAAAAGGCCCTGTTATCCTATTCCCAAGAATCTAAAGCGACTCAGTCCCCCCCATGCAATGTGCTCCCTCTGCTTAACAAATAAGAGTAAGAGTTGTTGTAAACAAATCTTTGAAGTGGAAGGTTGAGTTTTACATCCCTGAAGTCATTATTTCATGCAGTCTTAGCAAATGCATTTATGTGCTGAGGCATTTCATTGTTCTTTTGATGTTTTATCACATCTGTGTAGGGTGGAGTTGGTTCCAGCCATGAAATGCAAATTTGATGCACAGTGCTTGTTGCTGCCAGAATAAAAGTTGAACATGCAATACATATAAATGATACTGATGCTAGGACTTTAGGAAAGGATTTGAGATTGTGGTGATTCAAGTAATGCACAGGAGTCTATAATGCTGCATTCAACAGTATGATGTATGATTTTCATAGCTTTAAAAGTGGCCTCAAACTATTTTTCTTCCAAAATCATTTTGTTACATGCTGGGTAGAAGTTTATCATCATAAAACCATGATGCACTGCCTATTCTTCCATTTAACCAAAGGCTTTAATCAGGATTCTGGACCCAATGTGCTAGACACTGTATAGATATATTGGTAGACACAGACTGCCCCAAAGAGCTGATGACCTCAGAAGAAAACAGCAGATGAAGAATAGGGGAAAGTTCTACACCCATATAATTGCAAAAACAATATATCCAGATACATGTTTGCTTTTTCCTTAATTAATTAAGTAATTATTAATATTATTTGTATTGCAGTAGCACTTAAGAGTCCCAGTCATGGACCAGGACCCCATTCTGGAAGCTCACTGGCTTCATGGCACTTCAGAAGGGATGCAAAGGAAGAACAAGGTTTAAACAATCAGTTCAGGGAAGGTGAAGTATAAGGTGGGAGAGTGGGGGGCATAGGAGAAGGTGCAATAGATATTCATGGGAAAAGTGCACAAGAGAGCGGCGTAGTCCAGCATCCTTGAGAGAGCCTTGATTAGCTAATTTTTCTCAAATTCAACAGAGGGAATTGGGCAGTAATGTTGTCTAACTGCAATGGCAAAAGCGAGAAAAGTTTTAAGAGCCGCACTGTGCAAAACCTAAATCATAATGTGGTTCAAGAGGATACAAGAGTAATTGAAAGTATGATTGGAGGAGGTCCATAAAGTTAAGCACATAAGTAAGCAGGGTTGGGATCTAATTTCAAGCAAGATTCAACCTAAGGGAAAAACAAATAACGGGAGGTTACAGCTGGTGGCAAAATGGATGATCTATTATTTGAATGTTCCCTAAATGTCCTCCCATACAGCAAAACATTTACAATGCTGTGTGCAGCCACCATCCAAAATGGCCTTATGGTTATAGCTGTGTGAATAACAGATTTTTCGGGTCACTGGCAATTCCGAAATATCAAAAAAAGTTGTTTTGAGTGAAACTGAAAGTGAAATTTTTGGTGAATCAAAAAGATGGAAAAAAAAATCTTGTGCTGAACAAAACATTTCATTTTGATTTTGAGCATTTTTTTACCTTTTAATTTTTTCCCATGTAATTAAAGGAAATTTCTAACTGAAAAGTGATTGCAGAATGAAAAAAACGAAAAGATTTCATTTTCAAAATGTCAGAGTGAAATGTTTAGACTTTTTCAGATTGTTTTCATTTGGTTGGGGTTTTTTTAAACCAAAATAATTCAGCAAAATTGACACAAATTTGCAAAATGTTTTGGTGTCACCACATCAGCATGTTTTGCTAACAAAAATTTCAGTCAAAAAAATTTTACTAAGCTCTCCTCAGAATCAAAAATTTCAGTCACAATTTCTGAAATTCAGTCAAAAAATGTCACCAACCAATCTCCTCAGCATCAAAATTACAGCACTCAACAAATGAATGAAATCAGATGGATTTTACTGAAAAGAGAAGCCAATGGGTGGAACAAAGAAGGCAGTTTTCCAGTGAGGGGGAGAAAAATTAGATCATGGAACCTTCTCTAAACCCAGGTGAATTTCCAGAAAGAGGGAGCTACATTTTCTTACCAAAATAGAAATCCCTTTAGCAGCTGATTGGAAACATGCAAAAAGATCATTTAAAATATCCCAAAGGCGAGAGGTTAAAAAGGAGCGATATTTATACCCCAGTTCTGGCTGTATTCCAAACAACTATGATCAGAGATGGGCATGCAACCAGAGTCACAGCTCCATCATGACAGGTGCAGGACAAGCATAAGTTAAAAAACAATTTGTCCCCAATAATTTGCAATCAAAACGGAAGACACAACAGGTAGGTGTGGAGCACAATGGGGCAGTGAAGGGGAAGGGGGACAGCAACAGGAGCACAGGGTTACATATAATAGCTACATGTGGAGTTTGTGGGCCAGATGGGCTTGACCCAACACACTTTGAAGTCAATGGAAAGATTCCCATTGATATCTATGGCTTTGGATCATGCCCTAAATCTGTAAAGAGATTTGAAGAATAGCACTGTTATATGAGCACTCAGAATTATCATCAGTGGGAAAATATGGCAGAAGATATGTACGTGGGTGTCTTTTTAACTTGCCTGAGGAGCTCATAAGATCAATAAGACAAATGTCAGTGCGTAGGGGTCTATTTAATTGGATTTTGGGGGGGATACTTTAGAAAAATACCCACTGACTTAATACAGATGATGAGCTGATGACATTTGAAAAAGCAACAGACCATTTGTTAGAAGACTTTGTGTCACACTATAATTATTCCTAGTCAGATTTAGCAAAGAATTGGGCCAGAAGCACACAAAGATAAATTAAATGGGGTGTTTCCCACTTTGGACTGCAGTGCACATTGAAACCATAACTTTGCTAACTACCCCATCATAAATTAGGGCTGAAACCATTTTTTGTGGCTAGCAGACATGTTCAGATGGGTTACTTCTAAGATTCATAGATCAAAAGGGACCACTGTGATCATCTAGAATGACCTCCTGCAATGACAAGCCAGTTAATTCCACCCTTTCATTCCTGCATAGAGCCCAATAATTTGTGTTCAAACTAGAGAAGATATTTTGGAAAGATATTAAGAAATTGATCTCCCTCTAGTACAATCTGACCCAACAAAGCAGAGTAACGTCATTTAGAACTATACATGCAATGCACTAAGGTAGGTATAAAACACTCATGTCTAAATCATTTTCTGCATGTCACCTCGCTGGACTTTGGTATATCTATATTTCTCACCACCCATCTTGATGCAGGAACACATCCATTTGCATTCTCCCAGGAAATGTTAATCAGACCCCTGCTGTTTCTAGGACTATATTTTTAAAAATAGCCAAGCCTCTGAATTAGTATTAACCCAGTTAAATGTAAGGACACAAAATAAGTGCTCCCACAACACACACACAAAATTGGCAGCCTGTTTTTACAAAGGCAAAAGCATGTTTACTTCAATGTTGGACTAAGACAAGGAAAATGAATTTTCTTAGAGGTAAAAAGCATGAAGCAGCTAGCTCCAGTGTTGATTTCAGGATCTACATCTTAAGGTATTAAGCTCTTAGTACAGGCTGCAAGTCCAGAACTGCACAGTCTAAGGGAGAAATAGTGGTTTGTATTCATTGAACAAATGCTAAGTGACAGTGATACGGTCGAACTTTGTTATATTCTCATCCACACACAAACAACAGGATAAATGTGCACAAATGGAAAATGAACTTTAAGAAGATGGGAGCAGACACTGGGAGAAAGGATTCTTTGCTTGGCGGATTATGTTGTTTGTTTGTTCACCTCCTGATTCGAAACATCATGAATTGGTGGAATGGCCTTTAAAGCAAAACTATTGGGTTATTCATGATACTGTTAGAGCATACTGTGGAGAAAATAAAGCAGTCATGAACCTTGAGTGATGTTCCTGGATAAAGAAACAACCAAATAGACTCATGGGCAGAAGGCATATAGGAAACAAGAAAGTGTGATTTATGAACCATGGCCACCTAATACGTTTTCAAACAGAGGACAAAGTCACGTTTAATATCCGTTTAGTTAACATGTTTTAAAACAATGTATTTTCTCATTATTGACAAACCTTAAAAGATGGAACAACCGATTCATCAGATTTGTCCATCTTCTAGCGTTTATCATGTCCCTAATTGGTGCTGCTTCCTCTTCATATGGCTGATGTAAATGTAGAGCAACAACTATAATTTTATATTTAGATTGCGAAGCCAGATAATTGTGTCTGGATTAGCAGAATATATTGCTGTAATGGCTCCTTCGTATTTGTGAATCAGGCACCGAGTTGTTATATGTTCTCTAGTCTGTTCTGAGTGACCACAGTCACACAATGGAGAGTCTTTAATTTTCCATTTGTGCAGCAAGTACCCGCATCTGCTATGTTTTGTGCGGATACGGGTTAGGGTTGCCCATGAGCTTCGTGGGAGATCAAAGCCAGGGATCTTCTGCATTGGGTCTTTCAGAAGGTGTTTATTTATGACTTCTTGTGAATTCCTTCTGGCTTTCCAAGCTTCATCAGAGTTGAAGTTGCATTGTTGAAGGTTAATTGCATGGATCCAAAAGGGTTTATGCAGTTTCAAGTGGTGGTGAAGGACACTGATGGTGCTAAAGCCTTGGAGATGTCGAGGACTTTAGCAAAGACTGGGGGAAATGGTTATTTCTCAACTACACTACAAAATGAAACCATGCTTTGAAAAGATTGAGAATTAAACATCCCAGATCCTCCAACATTATTATAGCTACAGAAAGAAAAGGAGTACTTGTGGCACCTTAGAGACTAACAAATTTATTTGAGCATAAGCTTTCGTGAGCTACAGCTCACTTCATCGGATACAGAACAAATAGACACCAGCCAGCAAAGACATTTCTGGAAGTAATTTCACTTCCCCCAAACCCTAGAATTCAAGATACAATGAAGTAAATAAAGATGGGTCAAAGGATAGAAATTCAGAAAGTTTTCCAGATAAACGATTTCCTGCATAGCTCTGCAGGCAAATCTTGGCATGATCTTCTGTCAGACGTGACTCCATAGTGAGCAGCTGTACAAAGATGATGTTTACCGCTATCTAAAGCTCTGGAGAATGCTTTCACACCGCACAACATGAGCATGAAGTGACAAAAGTGATGAGTAAGTTATACAGCATCTTATTTCAAGGTCTCTACTCAATGTGGAGCTAATTTCATATCCCACAGATTTTCCTTATGCTTTTAGGGTCTGTATAAAAAGAAAGCAATTAAGGTCAGAGTCACACTCTGTGTTTTCATTTCTCCTAATTTGTCTAAGTTAAATTAGCTCTTTTGCAATTGAATAGAAAATAATTTTAACATCATAAAACATGCAAAATAACCACAGAACTTTGGAGGATAATTATGGAAAGCATCATTCCAAGTATCCAGAATTTATAGCCGCTTAAGCTGAGTGAGGTGGAAACTGGCTTACAAAATTTGCCCAAAAGGCTGTATTCCTCAGAAAATCACTCACTAACAAACTTTCCTTGTTTCATTTTATCTGTGCTTGATGTGAAATTACTGGGTGGTATCATTTAATTTTAGTCAGCATAGCATGTTCATCAGAATTAGAGCCTTGCATCTATATGACCCAGGCAAGTGCTGTCATGCAAAAGCAGAATTATGCTGTTTTGATGCTAAAAACAGAAGAAGTGGCTTTTTTATTTTCTAAAGTGGGGTGAGGTGAATAGAAATTAGAATTCTCTTATCAGAGTTGTGACCCATGGGTACTGGGGCAGCCCTCACTGGAAATGCCAAGGTCCGGGCAGGCTGCAAAAGAGAGAGTAGATACTCCCAAGACTGGTAGGTTACACTGAACTTATTCTCCTTGACCAGTCACAAACTGTGCTTCTCTTGCATCTGAAGTTCTGCTATCTCTCTCATGCTGAAGACGCTGGCTCTCTCTCAGGGCTTGCAGTTTTGATTGTGGGTCACGCATTTTGACCAACTTTAACCTTTAACACTCAGTTTTAAATTTCAAATTTGGAATAGCATGGGGTTCTGATCCAAAACCCAAAAGATCTGGTTCTGTGGATCCTGTTGACTACACCAATATGACCTGTGGTGCCTAGGGCAGACCTCACTGGAAATGCCAAGGGCAGGGCAGGCTGCAACAGCAAGAGCAGATTCTTCCAAGACTGGTGGATAACACTGAAGTTATTCTCCTCAACCAGTCACAAACTGTGCTTGTGATCCCCCTTACTGGTTTTCAAGAAGAAAAGAAAAATCACACAGCCCCCTTTATTGCATTGTAGTCCTCTAGCTCCCAGACAGCACCTAGGCCTAGTACAGTGAGAAGTTATTTAAAAAACTCTGCTCACATATACAAAATGTTCTTCTAACCCCAAAGGGTCAGCCACATTACCAAGTCAGTATAGGTTTGGATCTTACCCAAAATACCATGCTGCCAACCAATCCTTTAGTGTCTAAAACTAAAGGTTTATTAAAAAGAAAGAACAAGAAGAGAGATGATAAATGGTAAAACAGTCACATACATACAAAGACTTCAAAGTCCATATATCAGATTCCTAGCAGTATTGGTGAGTTTGCTGGCTTGAAAGTCCCTCTGGAACACATCCACAGCTTGGATGGGTCATTCAATCCTTTGTTCAGAGCTTCAGTTTGTAGCAAAGTTCCTCCAGAGGTAAGAAGCAGGATTGAAGATCAAATGGAGAAGATACAGCTGCCTTTTATAGTCTTTTGCAATGTGGCCTGTGCTTCCTTTGTTTCAAACAAAAAGCTGCCCGGCACATGGCTTGGAGGCCTTAGAGTTCTGTCCATAGGTATGCCCCTGAGTCATAAGGTGTATCTGCCTTCTCTCGATGGGTCAGTTGTATAGCTGATGGTCCTTAATGAGCCATCAAGCAGGCTAGGCAGAGCTGATATCCAAATTGTCTGGGGGTGACACCCAGAAGCATAGCAGAAGTTTGACATACAGACATACATATTTATAACTCATAATACAAAAGTGATACAAACACATATATGAGATCATCATATCTGGCAAGTTATAACATTTTTGCAGATGCCTTACATGGCATATCTGGCATAACTCATTACAATTTTACAATATTAATATTCACAATATCCTCAAGTGCCCCCCAGATTCCACACAGCCTCACAAGAGTGAAGTGCAAAACACTGATTTGGTGTGTGGCAGCTCATACTAGATAGTCTAAATGACTCCTTCTGCTCTTAAAAAAAAATCTATGTATGTATGTAAAGGCCAAATCATCAAGAGGAGCTGCATTTGGAGTTCAAGAATGCAGTATAGCTCTGAGGATCAAAACTATAGGTGTTACACACACATATCTTAGGGCAATATTCCTCTCTCCCCTCACAAAACTCAAGTCATCAGGCTTTGTGCAGAGAACTAAGCACAGAGTTAGTAATTCCCCTCTCCTTCCTGTACATACAGACAGAGCAGGGAGCTGCAGTCCACAGGGGTTCTAATAGCAGTCACTGCTTTACCGTGACAGCTACGCAGAGTTTTTGGACCATGGGATACGTGTACTATAAGTGATCATCCTGTGGTATCTCCCTAATACAGAGTCTATGTGGAGTCTCCCTCCCCTGCACCCTGAGGTTTCAGAGTCCACCTTGTGCAGCTACTCCACACACTCATGCAATGCACAATTCCATAGCAGTTGTGTGGTAGGCTCTACACATCTGGATATATTTCATCCTGACTCTTGATTTGCTATGGGACACCCTTTTCCCTCAATTACAGCCACCCAGGCTCAGAGCAGGCCTTGCCTGGATAGCGTTGAGTTCCAGAAACAGGCCTAATTTGATACATGCTGGGAAAGGTGAATTAAACGTGTTCGGGGGTTTCCTCCTTGCCTCATGGGACCTACACAATACACACTTTAAAAAATAAAGGGAATAGAACAGGAAGAAAACATTATTTTATACATGCACCATCTCTCAGATTTCAGAGTAGCAGCCGTGTTAGTCTGTATTCGCAAAAAGAAAAGGAGTACTTATGGCACCTTAGAGACTAACAAATTTATTTGAGCATAAGCTTTCGTGAGCTACAGCTCACTTCATCGGGTGCATTTGGTGGAAAATACAGAGGGGAGACAAGACTTTATCACAAAGTTCACAGTCGGGGGGGGGGAGGGTTAATCCCAAAGAGAAGGTAATCATTCTCTAGCCCTTCAAATATCAACAATCTCAATACCATTGTCTCTCAACAGTAGGGCTTGTCAAGAGGCCAGAATAATTCTTGTCAGGCCACATTCCTGGTCCTACTCCACTATGCCAATGCTTTTCTACTCCTTGTAGCTGCCTTCCTGTTTCCCGTCTTACATTCAACAAACCTAGACATGAGGGAACTTGCAGTGTGCCAGGGACAGCTGAAAGCCCAAGGCAATCACTTCTAACACAGAAAGGGAGCCAGGCAAATGGATCAGAGTTAGCAATAATGTTAGGCTATTTCTGTCAATTGTCAAAAAAGTAAAACAAAGGCTCTTATTGCAGCCAAACAAGTTTCTAGAGATGGAGACTACCCCACAATGGCTGTACTAAATTCACTCCTTTGTGGTTATTCTAAATACACCAGCACCTCTCCATACATTAGTTATCCTTCTTTAACCACAATGCCCAGTGAACCCTACATTATCGACTTAGCCATCTTTTAGTCCTGCCCTTTAACCAAGGGCAAGAATGTAATGAATTAAGCTAGGAACCACAGTCAATAAAATAACTAAAGTCCACAGCTTGTACAACCACAGCAAGGAAAGTGGCTTCCTCAAATACTCAAATATATTAGATTAAGAAAACTATGTTAGCAGAAAGAGATCCTAGAAAGCATTGTGTAAGAAAAGGAAGTGGAGTTCAAAATCCTGGTTCTCTTGAAGTCAGTAGCAAAACTCCCATTTGGAAAGCAAATGTCCCAAAATGAGTCACTAAAAGCAAACTCCTTTCACTACAGAAATAGATTTGTCTTTGAAGACAAAAATGGAAAGGGCAGGATACATTTAGGGCTTGTTCCTGCACCTGAATATATGAGTATGCAATATTGTAAATTCAGCTCTTTCACTTGTGCACATGTGAGCACTAGATGACAAAAGTCTCTTTCGTGCAAGCTGACACTGATGCTTCTTTAAGAAGTGCCCATCAATAGAAAACCGATGAGATCCGATATGTTGCAAATGGGCAGAGATGGAAGCCCAGATCTGCCTGGGACAAGAGGCTTTCATCACTCCATACAACTGTCTTCCAGGAATGCAAGCATCATGGTTACAACTCTTCACCTCTTACATCACTACCTCCTGTCACACAATCTTCCTCATTTAAATGAAACATGTTACGTTACTTACTGGAGGCAGGGCTCAAATTAAGGTTTGGGGCCTACAGGTATATAGTGCAGCCCACCTCCCCAAGGCTGTACTCTATTCCCCCTCCCGCCATGTACTGCCCCAAGATTAATGCCACCATTTTGCCAAATTCAGAACTCCAATTTACCTAGCAGGGGTATGAACCCCAGTCTCAGACAGCACAAGTAAGACGCTGCCATCACCAAGATCTGCTGGCAACCAGACAGCAGGGTTGGGGTCCCCTCCTCAGCTTAGCAATGTCTTTTCCTTCAGCCTCAGGAGGAAGGGACTCCTGGACTCCTCTTCCGCCTCACACCACTTCCTCTTTGTCTCATGTTGCTGTTGGAGATTATTATGACCTTTGGCCCCTGGAACTCACTTCTTGCTCGTGGTAAGAGGGCATTCTTCTTGCCCCTGAAGGAGGGTAGCCCTGCAAGCAGCATAGTCTATGGGAGAGGCCTCCTTAGTTTGTGCCCTATTGACGAACACCTAAATGGAGCAAAGCTTCATATTACCTTTTCTTAGAGGTTCAAGTCTACTGCTGGTGTTGGTTAAAAAGTCTTTAACAACACATGGACAATAAATGGCTTTTCAACAAAACAAATGGGTTGGTGAGAAAATCTTTGTTCTCACAAAAAATTCGGTTTCTCATCAAAATTCAGTGTTTATTACCTTCAAAATTGTTCATGGAAAAATTTTATAGTGTTTTGATCAGCTCTAGTCATTTCACAGTCTGTGGGAAATCTCCAGGAGCTAAAAGCCAGCTGCTTTCCAACACCAGATTTAGTAAGAATACAGAGAGCAAAATTGGATTAAAAGAAAATGAAGGGTCTGTTTAACGTATCCAGTCAAACTCTACAAATCTATCCAAATCAAGTCCCCATCATGTTGATGCTGGAAAGCCAGCCTTCTCTCACCTTTCTAGAGCAGGTAACCTTTCCTTCCATCTGACTCCTTTGGCAGGCAGGATGTCAGACATACAGTGGCTGGACACTCAATTGTCATTCATCCTCCTCTGATTTACCTTTCAGTGTACTTTGATCTTCCCTCTATGGCATCACCTCCTAAGGTATTTACTCTTCCTGGAGGAGATGACAGACCTTCATGAAAAATCCATTGTCTGTACCCAATGTACATTCAGGATTGCATTCATTGCTCTGGATAAATAGCTTCCAGTTACCTTCCTGTACCATTTTTACATTTAAACTTCTTTCCAAGGTATCTCCCTCCTGCATTTCCCCATATTATTTCCACATAAGGATCAGCCACACCCAGAGCTGTCTTTTCTTTATTCTAGCCCAACAACCATGCTTCTTGCATGTTAATTATCCTGTCTGGCTGTGTTAACCTGAATCCAACTGGTTGTCTTGCAATTTGAGTTTAAAGAGACATAGCTCATCTCCTTATCATTCTCTCATAACATTATTTTTACTCTCTATCAGATGTGATTTGCTGACAGATTCACTCCAACCTGTCACAAACATGATCACCAGGATGATCATGTAAATTGAATACATATGGGGCACCAATACAACCAAAGTGGAGTCAGCATTTTTATTCAAGTAAATATTGATGAATAATTGTTGAGATATTCTGTCAGCACCATTAAATATCTTCCCTTTACAGATGAAAAAAGGTTGAAAAATTGGAAAGAGTTCAAAAAAGAGGTAGAAAAATGATTCAAGGCCTGCAAAACATGCCTTTAATGAGACACTGAAGAAGCTCAAACGATTTAGTTTATTGAATACAAGATTACAGTGATTGGATGAAGTCTACAAGTATGTACATGGGGAACAGATTCCTGATAGTAGAGAGGTCTTTCATCTAGCAGGGAAAGGCATAACAAGATCCAGTACTTGAAAGTTGAAGCTAGACAAATTCAGACTAGAAATAGAGAACAATTTTTTAAACAGTGAGGGTACTGACTATGAGAACAAGGTATATAAGGACATGACTAAATCTCCATTATTTGTAACCGCTAAGTCAAGACTGGATATCTTTCTAAAATATACGCTATCACTCAAAAGAATCTATGGTCTGGATGCAGAAATTATTAGGTAAGGTTGTTTGGCCTGTGTTATGCTGTAGGTCAAATTTGATTATCAGGATCATCCCTCCTGACCTTACAATCTATTAATGAATCTATGAACGTGTGCAAAAGAGGGAAATATTCAAAAGAGGTTCAGGCCCTGCCAGCATCCTGCCATTCACATGAGAGGTAGATAAAGGGATCAACCTAGGGAATATGTGAAATTGAGCGAATAAAGCCACACGTTTCCCCCCCCCCCCATGAATAGCCCCAATTTTTATTAATTTTTTTTGCGTTGATCCAAATATGATTTTTTCAGAAAATTGAAAAAAAAATGGATTGGATCAAATGCAGTGTTTAGTTCAGGCCAAAATCAAATGTTTTGTTGTGATTTTGAATCTTTGAAAATAAATAAATAAATAAAATCAAGAAATTTCAAAACCAAAAGTTGTTTGGAATTAAAAAAAACCAAACATTTAGTTTTGAAAATGTCAAAAATGAAACATTTGGGCTTTTTCTAAATTTGTGTCCGTGTGGGTTTGGGCTTTTTGTTGTTGTCGCTATTTTGTGCATTCAATTTGGCAAAACTGACATATATTTATGAAATATTTTGGGGTCATTGAATGTATTTTCCAATTAAAGATGAAATATTTTACCCAACTCTAGCCCTAGCTACAACTGAATTGTTTTCCTTGGTATTTGCTCTATACTTCAACTAGTGACGTTAGAATTAGGGAAAAGTGTCAAAGTGACAGCCCTGGGAGCTGGCATCCTTCTTTTATCCACAGAACAGGTTCAGCAAGGGGAACAGCAATGCAATCTTCCCAATCTTACCCTCTTCTTCGCCTTAATCTGAGGTGGACAGACCAGCTCTTGGAGAGGAGAGAAGTAGTTCATGTTCAAAAGCCATTCTTTCTCTGCCCTCTCAGTGAGGGTTGCAGTTGGTGCCAAGTCTAGGGTGAGCAGGTGTCCAGTTTTCAACCAGAAAACCCAGTCAAAAGGGACCCTGGCGGTTCCAGTCAGCACTGCCGGCCGAGCCATTAAAAGTCCGGTCAGCAGTGCTGCAGGGCTAAAGCAGGCTAGTCCCTATCTGTCCTGGCACTGTGCTGTGCTCCAGAAGCAGCCAGGAGGTCTGGCTTCTAGGTGGGGGGGCCACCAGGCTCCACATGCTGCCCCCACCACGATCTGCCAATGCGAGCTGTGCATGGAGCCTCCCCTCCACCTAGGTGCCAGACCTGCTGGCTGCTTCAGGGCGCAGTGCAGAGCCAGGACAGGCAGGCAGCCTGCCTTAGTCCCTCTGCACTGCTGACTGGGAGCCGCCTGAGGTGAGCCTGCCCCCCAGCCCCAACCTCTGCCCTGAGGCTCCCCCCCAAACTGGGAGACCCCTCCTGCATCCCAAACCCCACATCCCTGACCCCACCCCAGAACCCGCACCCCCAACCCAGAGCCCTCACCCCCCTGCACCCCAACTCCCTGCCCCATTCCAGGGACCCCTCCTCAACTCCAAACCCCTCAGCCCCAGCCCCACATCAAAGCCCACACCCCAAGCCAGAGCCCTCACCCTCTCCTGCATCCCAACGCCCTACCCCAGCCTGCAGCCCCAGCCCACACTCAGAATCCCTCAGCCCCACCCCCACTCTGGAGCCCCCTCCTGCACCCCAAGCCCCTCAGACCCAGCCCCACCCCAGAGCCCACACCCCCAGCCCAGAGCCCCTACCCCCTCCCATGCCCCAACCCCCGCCTCAACCCACAGCCCCCTTCCACATTCCAAATCCCTTGGCCCCACCCCCCCAGTCTGGAGCCCCCTCCTGCACCCCAGAGCCTGCACCCACAGCCAGAGCCCTCACCCCCTCCTGCAGCCCAACCCCATGCCCCAGCCCAGTGAAAGTGAGTGAGGGTGGGGAGAGAGAGCCACCGAGGAAGGGAGAATGTAGTGAGTAGGGGTGGGGCCTCAGGGAAGGGGCGGGGCTAGGGTGTTTGGTTGTGTGTGATTAGAACGTTGGCAACCCTAGTGCCAACCGAGGTAGTAAAATGTATTCAGTTTAAATGTGTACACACGGTTTTTCCCACTCACACATGCAACCACACACGAGCACATTTCTAAGTACAACATAGATCATGGTGTTCGTTCACCAGCCAACGCACGCACGCCTCTGGTGGAGCTGACGCCCTCACTTTAACCCGCACCTCAGCATGGACAAAGTGTGCTTGCTTTAGCTGAGGAACACACAGCCTATTGTGAGCTATTGCTTCCCTCACAACATGTTAAAAATAAGCCACAGACATGCCCCCTCTGCACCGAGTTCTCACTGTTTACTTTCAGCCATTAGCTTGGGCGTCTCTTGGTGGCTGCGTGTTTACAGAGCAAATGGCCAAGTTCAGAAAGTTCAGCAACCCCCACATCTCTGTAATTACCTTGTTTTCTACAGTTTGGCCAGATGTGGGATGAACGTTGGTACTTTCCAGCAGCTCTATTTTCATCTTGGCATCGTCTTATATCAGGAAAGCGTGTCAGTGCTGGGAACCGCCCTGTGACAGAGGACATCTACTTTGCCCCTAAACTAATGAGAAAGTAGCATGTTTACCTTCTTCACTAGCTTTTGTAAACAGATGCAGCAAGTGCTGTTGTCTCAACATCTTGTGTGAATAAAGGGCCAGATACCCAGCTGGTGTAAATGGGGGCAGCTTCAGTGAAGTCAATGGAGCAGTGCCCATTTACATCAGCTCAGGAGCTGGCCCTAAAGATGTATATTCACATTTCCTAGCTGGACCCAATAAACCATGAAACACTTGTCATTTGGAATTTCAGTTCTGATCCAATTTTCTTGCTTCCTCAAAGAGATCATTAAAAACAAATGTAAAAAAAGCCAAGTTGAGTCAAAACTCAATCATAGTGATGTTTTTATTATAAAAGAGGCTTGGGGTGTCATTTTTTTTCCAGTTTGGCATCTTTTATTATTGTAATCTTTAAAAATGACTGCTTTTTGCACTGTATTAATTTATTTTTATTCATTCTTCAGATGCCTGTCACAGGGTATCTTGAATGCTGCCAATCTGCCAAACAAAGTAAGCCAAGAAAGAAAGAAAGAAAGAAAAAGGATAACAAGCAAGAAGGAAGAGCTGATAAAAAGGGAGGCAGAATGGTTGAAGGAAGTGGTTAGGGTGCCACCCTAAAGCTCAGGAGATCCAAGTTAAATTCTCTGCTCTGCCATAGACTTTTTGTGACACCTTGGACAAGTCACTTAGTCTTTCTGGGCCTCCATTCCCCATCTGTACAATGGAGATCATAGCACTGCCCTACCTCTCAGATGTAGAATAAATACATTATTTATTGTGAGAATAAATACATTAAAGACATGAGGCACTCATACGGGTGCTATATAAACGCAAGCATGGGATAGAAATACATTGATAGAGCCCAACATGTCAAGCCTTGAGTATAGATGACATGGGAAGGAGGTAATTCCCCAAACTGAGATCAAGCCCCATCCAGTTAGAATCTGGTCACAGGATGGAGAGCAGAAACAATCGCCCCAAGAATAACTGCCTCAAGGCAAGAGAGTTGCTCATATATCCTGCACAATGATTATGACAGGCTGCAGGGGGTGCTACTTGAACTCAGAGAACCAGGGATTAAACTCAACTGAACTTCCCCCTCTTCTTGTACAGATACCCAGGGTGCGAGTAGTGGAATCAATGGGCTTGGATTCAGGACACCTGGGTTCTGGTCCCAGTTCTGCCAGACAGATTTTGTGTGTGACCTTGGGCAAGTCACTTGAACCTTTATTGGACTCAGTTCTCCCTCTGTTAAAGTGGATACTACTACTACTTACTTACTTCTATCTCATATATACAGTTTGTAACCTGTTTGGGATGGGGACTGTTTCTTATTATGTGTATGCACAGCCCCTAGCACAACTGGCCCCCAATGTCAGTTGGAATACAAAGAAAAATAGGAATGAGCCATAAGAATGGCTGCTTGCAAGACAGAGGGGAAAGATGGTCTTAAGGAAGTGTCCCTAGATGTAACCTACCCCAAACAAGGTCCTTCCTTCTTCAGTGTGTAACTAAAGTCTGAAACAAAAGTTCTCCCATGTTTGGGATTCAGCAAGCCAGCACAGTTTCTCCAGCCCTGGAGCCTAGTTGCTCCCCTGCGAGGCTGCTGTGGACTTCCTCCTTTTATTCTCAACAGGTAGGCCCAGATGCACATACCACACTCTCTTCCAAACCTCTGTACAGTTGACAGGAAAAGGAAGAGTAAGGGTGGGGCAGCCTCAGTGGAGTGGAGCCAAAGCCCAATATCCAAGCAGGACTCGCAGTGAATGCACAGTTCTCCCCTTTGGGAGAGGACAAGAGAAAGAACAAACCTCACATGGCAGATGATAGTCACATCCCTTAATGCACTGCCAGAAGACGCTCATATACCACAGTGATAAGGGTAAGGTAAGAACCTGAGTAGACTAGAATAAACCACAGTGGGGAGTACACCCTGTAAGGAGGGGCTCCTAACCAAAGGATTATAGCACTGAACTTCAAGATGAAGAGATTTGGATTTTGCTTACTGATTGTATTAACTTATTTTACTCTCCTGTGATAAGCAAAATCAGTGAAAAGTCCTGGTGTTTCTTTCCTTCTGAATTAGCCTTTCAGTTTACAAGACTTCAGCTGGAACCTGAACTGATTCTTTTTCTTTTGAATACAGTAATTGCAAAATGTTGGTGCTTAAATTTCTTGCCTCATCGTGTGGCCCTGCAATGTTCCAAGCATCACAGTTATTTCCTTGATTTATACTGGTTCCTTTCTTTCCTTCCACGCAGAGACTTGGCAGAATAGGGAATAGCAGCCCAATGGCTGCCCAAATAGTTGCCAGGAGCACTACAAACTACTGCTGCCGTATTTTAATCAGTTTTGCTTATTGGGCACAAGGGAAATGTTTCCATTATGAAATTCCATTGCATTTGTTCATAGTGGAAAAGATTTTGCTCCTGGAAACAGTACATAAAATGTTTGGTTTCTAGAAGAAAGGATGCAACTGATAAACTGAATAAACTATTGCAATTATGAGCTGTGCTTTAACTGTCTCTCTATGGTTCCTAAGGAAATAAGAAAAGTAAAACAATGAGAAGGGAAATAATACAATGAAATCAAATAGGAATGAAAAGAGAGGGATGAAGGTGCTTCTGTATGGGTAAAGGGTATGACACCGGCAGATCAGGTGCCAGTTCATGCCAAGGCCCCTAGGTCTCACTGGACACTGACAAACGCAGAGCTGGAAAGCAGTCTGGCTCACCCAGGTGTTAGTTTTGTTAAACTCGGTATTAGATTTATAAAAAACGTGCTTAGTGTTTAGACTTTATGAAATGTTGTGAGTTGACACATGCAAAAATCTCACTTACAATATCTGTATCTCATGTTATAAGGTAGCATTTAAGTGTTTTCTCTGAAACCTTAAACCCCCAGAGTCAGGAAAGAAGTGTGAAATAGTAGTCTCCCACAAGAGATGTCATCTCTTGCCCAACCAAAGAAGGCCCATAGACACCAGGCAAGCCATTATAAAACAGCAGAGGATAACAGACTTAATTGATTGCTTCCCCCTCACCATGAAGAGAATACATCCAAGTGGATTCATCCCATCAGCTTGAACTTTGGGGGAAGGGAATAAAAATCTCTGACAGGAAGAAACTATTTCTTTATGCTGGTTGGACTTTGAGAGGGCAAGTTTTCTAAACATAAGCAAGGGATCCCCAGCTGCTTACCCTGGGTTAACCCTAGAGGACATACAGACTTGCATATTACAGCAGCGTCTATCACCTTTGAACCATTACACTGTAACTCATTTGTGTGTGTGCGTTTTCCTACTTTGACCTTGTAACTAACATTTGTTCTTCTTAGTTAATAAATCTTTAGTTAATATATTATAGGATTGGCTACAAGTGTTGTCTTTGGTAGAGGATCTAAGGTGCAATTGACCTGGGGTAAGTGATTGGTCATTTGGGACTGGAGTAACCCGAATATTGTTGTGATTGTTGGTGTAAGACACCATCTACCACAAAGGCAAGCTTGCCTGCATGGTAAGATAAACCAAAATACCCAGGGGGACTGTCTGTGACTCCATGTAAAAGCTGTAATAGTGCTTGAGGAGTTCACACTTAATACTTGCTTGGTGAAATCTAAGCATAGGACTCACAACCAAGGTGGGGTTTGTGCCCTGGTTTGTAACAGTCAGCCTTGAGGTTGGAACTCATGCTCCTGAGCCACTCCAGACAGTTTGACAGCGGGTATTTAGGGAGAGTATGTCATCATGGAAAGGTAAAAAGATGAGTAAAGCCCAGGGATAGAAATAGTCTGAGTGGGAAGCTGGAGAATGAGAAATGCAGTTTTAAAGGCCTCAACTTTCAAATGCCAGCCTTTCTGTGCACCCGAAAAATTGCTTATAAATACATTTGCTCCTGCACTTTGAAGGTGCAAACGCCTAGCACTTGCGCATGTACTGGGCGTAGTCTGGCATTAGACTTTACACCTGAAAAACTGATGCCCCAACAAGTTCCATACGTGCAAATCCTAAAACCATTGTGCATAAACACACACACACACGATTATTTAAAGCACATACATAGGTGTTTCCACTAAAACACCAAAAGAAGGCACCAGCACATACCCAGGCCTGTCATCACATGTGCACCACTGGGAGCCTGGGACAAGGCCTAGCTAAAAGTTTATCTGAAAATATGCAAAATTGCTGCTCCTTTGAACATAGGGGATTTAGAATGTGCATCAAAGAGTGACAGTGGAAGCATTAATACTACCCTATCTACAGCTAAGTCTCTCTATCTTGAGATTTTCTAAGGTACCAATTACTGTGATATCAAGTACCAACAATGAAGACCTTATTCTCAAATAATATGAGCAATTTAAGACCAATTTTCATGTCAGTTCTATACGGAATGAATGTTCCCCTCCATAGCTCATACAAAGGGAGTACATTGTTTTTTAAAAAAGCATGGCTTTCCTGCTGTGCCACTCGTGGGCTATAAGCACAGGGGGGTGGGGGGTGGGGAGGGAAATGTTCATATCTCCATGACCAGGAACAGGTTACAAAAGGGGAAGAATCCAGCCAAGACGAAATATTAACTCATGCCTACCACATTGCTGCAATCGATGTGAAAAAGAGAAGGAGGAAGGTGCTGTACCCCACGTGGCAGATGGTGAATGAAAGCATTGACCTTGCTAGCATGACAAAAATAACCTCCAACCAGAAAGTGACTTCTTGGCCATGTTATCCCCCGTCTAAGTCCCAAACCGACTTTGCATCAACATGAGGAATGTGGTATATGTCACCAAAAAGGTGAACTGACCTGTAGCAAATTTATTGCTGGTCTGCATGAAAGACAATACAGTTCTATGAGCAATGCCATGGTCTTACCATGAGATTACTGTGCAATGTACATGTCTTCTAGCATCATCTATATTTTACTGTACAAACCTATCCACTGGGGCCAGGTACAAACAACAGCCCATGCTCCTTTTATGTTTGAGGTCCCCTTTGTGTCTCTCACCTTAACCCCAAGTAGGGTGTGATGCTGGTAAACCAGGTGCCAGATCTTGCCAAGTCTGTAGGCATCAGTTGAGCACTGACAAATTCCTAGCTGGAAACCTGACCGTCTCACCTATATGTTAATATTGTTCAAAAGATAGGTGTTAGACTTTTAAGGATGTGGTTAGACTCTATAAAATGCATGTAAGTCGCTGCAGGGATAATCTTAACTGTAATGTCTCCATTCCATACTGCAAGGTAAAATATAAGTGTTTTATAATTGTAAAAATGCCTTCTCTGAACTTGTGAACTCAGAGGGGAAGAGTGGACTATCAAAATTAAGTGGGCCATCACAGGACAAAAGCTTTGTTAATTCTCCGATCCGCCCATGGAGAAGTACCTGCAGGAGGCCTCGTCACATTGGTTTGAATGCTAGAAGAGGGATATAAAAATAGCTAACACAGATTTTTCTTCTATTTTCTGTTTGGACTCTCACAAGGGCTGGATCTCAGACACAAAAAGCAGAGATCCCCAGGGTTGACCTGGGTTAAGCCCTAACAAGACATTCAATTTTCAGAGTAGCAGCCGTGTTAGTGTGTATCCTCAAAAAGAACAAGAGTACTTGTGGCACCTTAGAGACTAACAAATATATTTGAGCATAAGCTTTCATGGGCTACAGCCCACTTCATCAGATGCATAGAATGGAACATAAGGTAAGAAGATATATATACACACAGAGAACATGAAAAGGTGGAAGTTGCCATATCAACTCTAAGAGGCTAATTAATTAGGAGGAGCTATTATCAGCAGGAGAAAAAAAAACTTTTGTAGTGATAATCAAGATGGCCCATTTCAGACAGTTGACAAGAAGGAGTGAGGATATTTAACATAGGGAAATAGATGCAATTTATGTAATGACCAGCCACTCCCAGTCTCTATTCAAGCCCAAGTTAATGGTATCTAGTTTGCAAATTAATTCCAATGCAGCAGTTTCTCATTGGTGTCTGTTTTTGAAGCTTTTCTGTTGCAAAATTGCCACCTTTAAGTCTCAGAGTAGCAGCCGTGTTAGTCTGTATTCGCAAAAAGAAAAGGAGTACTTGTGGCACCTTAGAGACTAACAAATTTATTAGAGCATAAGCTTTCGTGAGCTACAGCTCACTTCATCGGATGCATTCCTTTAAGTCTGTTACTGAGTGTCCAGAGATGCTGAAGTATTCTCCTACTGGTTTTGAATGTTATGATTCCTGATGTCAGATTTGTGTCCATTTATTCTTTTGCATAGAGACTGTCCAGTTTGGCCAATGTACATGGCAGAGGGGAATTGCTGGCACATGATGGCATATATCACATTGGTACATGTGCAGGTGAACGAGCCCCTGATGGCATGGCTGATGTGATTAGGTCCTATGATGGTGTCACTTGAATAGATATGTGGACAGAGTTGGCATCGGACTTTGTTGCAAGATTAGGTTCCTGGGTTAGTGTTTTGTTATGTGATGTGTCGATGCTGGTGAGTATTTGCTTCAGGTTCGGGGGCTGTCTGTAAGCGAGGACTGGTCTGTCTCCCAAGATCTGTCAGAGTGAGGGATCATCTTTCAGGATAGGTTGTAGATCTTTGATGATGCGCTGGAGAGGCTTTAGTTGGGGGCTGAAGGAGAATGCTAGTGGTATTCTGTTATTTTCTTTGTTGGGCCTGTCCTGTAGTAGATGACTTCTGGGTACTCTTCTGGCTCTGTCAAATCTGTTTCTTCACTTCAGCAGGTGGATATTGTAGTTTTAAGAATGCTTGATAGAGATCTTGTAGGTGTTTGTCTCTGTCTGAAGGGTTGGAGCAAATGCGGTTGTATCTTAGAGCTTGGCTGTAGAGAATGGATTGTGTGGTGTGTCCTGTATGGAAGCGTGAGACATGTAGGTAAGTATAGCAGTCAGTAGGTTTCCGGTATAGGGAGGTGTTTATGTGACCATTGCTTATTAGCACAGTAGTGTCCAGGGAATGGATCGCTTGTGTGGATTGGTTCAGGCCAAGGTTGATGGTGGGATGGAAATTGTTGAAATCATGGTGGAATTCCTCAAGGGCTTCTTTTCCACGGGTCCAGATGATGATGATGTCATCAATGTAGCGCAAGTAGAGTAGGGGAATTAGGGGACGCGAGCTGAGGAAGCATTATTCTAAGTCAGCCATAAAAATATTGGCATACTGTGGGGCCCTGCGGGTAGCCATAGCAGTGCGGCTGACTAGAAGGTATATATTGTCCCCAAATGTGAAATAGTTGCGGGTGAGGACAAAGTCACGAAGTTTAACCACCAGGTTTGCCGTGACATTATCAGGGATACTGTTCCTGACGGTTTGTAGTCCATCTTTGTGTGGAATGTTGGTGTAGAGGGCTTCTACATCCATAGTGGCCAGGATGGTGTTTTCTGGAAGATCACAATGGACTGTAGTTTCCTCAGGAAGTCAGTGGTGTCTCAAAGATAGCTGGGAGTGCTGGTAGAGTAGGGCCTGAAGAGAAAGTCCACATAGCCAGACAATCCTGCTGTTAGGGAGCCAATGCCTGAGATCATGATGGGGCTTCCAGGATTTCCAGGTTTATGGATCTTGGGTAGCAAATAGAATACCCCTGGTCGGGGCTCTGGGGGGGGGGGCGGGGTGTGCAGATCTGTACCTGTACTTTTTCAGGGAGTTTCTTGAGCAGATGGTGTAGTTTCTTTTGGTAATCCTCAGTGGGATCAGAGGATAATGGCCTGCAGAATGTGGAGTTAGAGAGCTGCCTAACAGCCTCTTGTTCATATTCCAACTTACTCATGATGATGACAGCACCACCTCGTTTGTCAGCCTTTTTGATTATGATGTCAGAGTTGTTCGTGAGGCTGTTGATGGCATTGTGTTCAGCATGGCTGAGGTTATGGGCAAATGATGCTGCTTTTCCACGATTTCAGCCCGTGCACATCAAGAGAAGCAATCTTTGTAGAAGTCCAGTCTGTTGTTGATTATCACTACAAAAGTTTTTTTTTCTCCTGCTGATAATCATTCATCTTAATTAATTAGCCTCTTAGAGTTGGTATGGAACTTCCACCTTTTCATGTTCTCTGTATGTATATATATTTTCTGACTATATGTTCCATTCTATGCATCTGATGAAGTGGGCTGTAGCCCTCGAAAGCTTATGCTCAAATAAATGTGTTAGTCTGTAAGGTGCCACAAGTACTCCTGTTCTTTTTTTGAAGACATTCAATGCTGACCGATTACTACATCTCTGGCACCTTTCGAATCACAGACAAACTCATTTTTAAAACTCATTTTAAACTCGTATATGTTGCCTGCTTTAACCTGTAAATAACTTATTTCTTTTTCCTAGTTAATTAAACTTTAATTATTTTATTACAGGACTGGCTACAGGCATCGTCTTTGCTGTGAGATCCAAGGTACAAATTGATGAGGAATAAGTGACTGGTCTGTTGGGACTTGGAGCAATCTGAATATTTTGTGATTTTTGGTGCAAGTTACTATTTATCTCTAAGTCCAGCTTGCCTGGGTGGCAAGATAGTCCCCTTGGGCTCGCTAGTCTGTCTATTACTCCTTGGTAAGACAGTTAAAGTGATCTAGAGTTCACATTTGTTACTGGGTTCTTAAATATAGTTACAGAAATTTGCTGTAGATTTCTCCTTCAAGACTTCAGTGCTATAGCAATTGATTGTGTTAGAACTCAGCATAGAAGGCACTTGAGCTCTGCAGTCTTAATAAATTAAGTTTCTCTCTCTATCATCCATGGGTGTACCAAAGGACCAACGGCAGAAGAAGGGAAGGCAGATGCATGAGAAGTGTCAGCATCAGGAGAGAGCAATATAGTGAGAGCATATCAAGTTAGTTTCCAACACTATGAAACCAACCTATGCTTCTCTCTGGTTGATGGATACTATACAATGCTGCATTTCTGCAAATGAACATCAAGATACTTTTTTAAAAAAAAAAATATCCCAGGCCAAACTTACAAAGCATCTAAAGATCCTGATCGACGCCTAGTAGGATTTACTTTTGTGCCTAAATGAGTTAGGCATCTACCCTATCTGTGTCTTTAGGTGTCTAAATATATTTGTCAATCTGGCCCCTAGTGTCCATAGTTCAAATTACTATGTAAATATGTGGTAAGTCAACCCCTACCCAAATGTCAAGATGCAGTAACGTATTTGAGGTGTTTTATTTTCATGGTTAATATGCAGGAATCAGACTCACGCTGCTTTGGGGAAGATCTCTAGTTAAGAAACACACATGCCACACATCAATATCCAATAAAGATTATTTAGACCATAGAATCCTAATAATGTAAACAATCTTAACTTGCACTTGCATTATAACTGCTAAATATCAGAGTATTGCACAGCCTTCAACCTTTTTATCTAAAATAAATAGATGGGCTAGATTTTTTAAAAAAAGGCTTTTGGTCCCTAGCAGGGCATCTCTACAATTGCACCTCTCTCAGGCACTGTCAGGGTTTTTTAATTTAAAAAGAAGGTATATGGTACTCATAGCATCTGGAAACATAGGACACAGATTAATCCTAATATCTGCCAGCAACAGGCAAAGAGCAAACCCACCCCGACCCTGCCATCTCTACCCATGGGTGAAAGACTAAGTATCCATGGCTACAGCAAGCGGGGGAGGAGAGAGAGAGAAACTTTCATCTTGCTTTGCCTAAAAGCACGCGCTTGAGCTCTGGCAAGAGGCAGCTCATTTCAGAGCTGAGAGGTATCTACAGAGAAAGGGCTCCGATCCTGCCAAAGCATCCATGCAGAACCTTAGGCCTAGGAGGAGCCCCACTGAAGTCAATGGGGACAGCGCATATGCCTAAGATTTTGCTCACATGCATACCTTCAAAACAACCTGTTCAGATCTAGACATAGCCATCCTACTGTTTACAATAATATGATGCAGACATCGGCAGAGCACTGGCGTGAGTGAGCTTTAGAACCAGCATCTCCCTCTGTCATTACGGGCATTGGGCTGAAGAACCCTAACAGAGAGGAAGGGTGGAGGTCTGGGGGAGGAGAGAGAAGAACACAAAAGAAAGAGTTGTACGGAGAATCATCATTAGAACCCAGAAGAGCCGATATTCTGAGGTGTTTTGTAATGTGTTTGAGGTATAGAACAGCTGCTTAGCTAATAGCATTATACAGGATTGTGACAGAAAAGAGCATTAGCAATATTAAACTATAGGAAAGGGAAGAATTATTGGCTGCATACTTTTTCCCAAAGAATAACATAATGAAAAGGGTTCAGCTGAAGCCAGTAAGGGACCCTACAAATCATGTATATTATAAATCAGCAAAGCCCTGAGGCATCATGTTTATATAGACACTTAAATTTAAAATCAAAATACTCAATCTTCGTTGCTAGGAACAGAGATTCAATTACTTTGAGCTTTACAGTCTGAATAATTTGCAGCATAAAACTAAGTTTTGTCCCCAAGGTATTGCTCACTTGCAGGCCATTTAAATCACCTAGTTGCATGGAGCAGACAAAACAAATTAATCCAAAAAAGTAACAAAATTAGCCTTCTATCTACGAAATCTGATACAAATTGCAAAACAGACAGTGTGCAAAAACCATTCAACGTTCATCGCGTCATGAAGCCCTTATCTCCATTCCCCCCACACACTTTCTTTAATTCTATAAAGCTCTCCAGACAAAGACAGGAAACATTTTATTACTAAAACTGTTTGAGAAGTCAATCTTAATACTCTTATTGCTGTCTAGTTGAAATAGTGCTCGACAAAAGCATAATGAAATTTCAAACATAATGTGATCGAGGTTACTCTGATGACAACTGGGAGGTTCTTCAAGACTATTCTATAATTGGAAGGATTTTTTTTTAATTCAAGTCAGATATTGGCCACACAGGCCCTGAGCCTGTAAGTGACATTGCATGAGCAGATCCCTGTGCCTACAAACAACTCTGTTGAAATCAATAGGTTCCACACATGCACTGGGATCTACTCACATGCAACAAGTAGAAGGATTGGGGCTGAAGACCACAGCCAGATCTGAACTCTTCTAAAGTTTGGAGGTCTTCATATCTGGGGTTCCTCAAATCTTTGACAGCATAGTGACATGCTGTGGTACCAGCACAGCAGAAATGTTGTTACTTTATTTCCCACCCCTTTATGCCAGCCTTGCAAAATTCTGCTCACCCCGGGCACGTCATTTTTCCCCTTGGTTTTGGAAAGCAAGGAAATTATTGAAAGTCTTTTTACAATAAAGGCTAGGCCCAGGAAACTTGGTTCATGAGCTGCCACATTTTGACAAGGTTTCTAAAAATGTTAGATATACTAGGATTGCCATAGCAGCAGCCAAATGTATGAATGTCAAAGCATTTCTCTGATGCAGTATCACCAGCCTTCCCTTCCCCTGTGGAATCCAGATTCACTTATCACAGTACAGTGGAATCCAACATTATCAATCATTTTACTCATCCCTGACAATTACAGTATAGGATTTTTTTTCTTGGCAAACTAATTCTTTCACAAGTATCAGAGTAGCAGCCGTGTTAGTCTGTATTCACAAAAAGAAAAGGAGTACTTGTGGCACCTTAGAGACTAACAAATTTATTAGAGCATAAGCTTTCGTGAGCTACAGCTCACTTCATCGGATGCCTGTTTTTTCTACCAAATGCATCCGATGAAGTGAGCTGTAGCTCACGAAAGCTTATGCTCTAATAAATTTGTTAGTCTCTAAGGTGCCACAAGTACTCCTTTTCTTTTCACAAGTATAGTTCTGCATCAGATTTTCCACTCCCTCTACCCCATCTTATCCAAACGATTCCCTCATTATATCTCATTTAGGAAACAGTTGTACTTTATTATAAACAACATATTTGTAAGGCCAGATTATCAAGCAAGGTTGATTCGTTCAACTGTGCTTGCAGCCCCTTGATTTGTTGCATGCAGATGGATATACTGATGCATGCACTTACCCAACATGCGTGCGAATATGCCTACAACTGCATATTCATTGTACATACAAACTTGCAGTGTGATCCAACACCCACTAAAGCCAAGGGAAAGATTCCCAATACATTCAATTGGAGCTGGATCAGGCCAAACATTTGATCGAAAATCTAGACCTTTATATGAATTTAATGCTCATGAAAGTGAGGGATTAATAATACTGAGTGGAGCAAAACCAAGAAAGAAGCTGGTGGCATTATCTGCTTCTCCAAACAACTCCCCCAGTGCACTTCATACTTCCATCACTCCCCTATATTACAGTCCTGGGCTGAGACTGTCAGGTATGCCTAAGTACGTCTCATTGGGCAGTGTTTTTGTGATGTGGGCAACGTCCATTAGGCGGTAAAGTGACTCTAACCATATATTGCTCGATATCTGAAGCAGGATTTGAATTCAAGGTTCAGATTTTGAGGTCAGACCACTTTTGTTCCTCTGGCACAACTTGGGAGGCCTGTCCAAAGATAAAATTAAGCCATTTGCCTTCTTGATTCTGAAGCTTCTGGTCATCACACCAGACCCAGCTGGGTGTCTCCAAGGTGTCAAGACACCAGTCATACTCATATTCAGGGATTGGGAAAAGGATGTCATAGGAGCCTCTGTAGTATCCCTGTGCTATGATTCTGCCAATGGCTCACAGCAAAGTTTGGCCGAAGGGTACTTTTGTACTATTTAATGTCTGAGCGGAAGGTCTGGCCCCCAGGTCTCCGAGGCCGAAGGCTAGTGCATTAAACCACTGTGCAAAGCCAGCTGCCATAACTATCCATTTTATTCAACTAAAATCACTTAAAATATGGCTTGATATAAAGAACTGGGCCAGAGTATTTAATAAAAGGATGGAACTGTTCTTTTGAGGTCAGATGGCACTTTAATATTCTTGCAGGAAAGAGAGAGACAAAAAACGTTTAATAAAATGTACAGCGTTTCATTCAGATAAAAGTTGTAGGATGCTCAATTTATTGGTGATGTTTGGCTCATAGCAGCAATAACATCAGGTCAATAAGTGATTCTCTGTCTTAACTTGGAAAAAACATTCTGATTACCCAAAGCATCAGCATAAACCATACAAGCAGGAAGAGCAAGTGTGGGAAGCCAAAGCTGCCCACTGAACTAATATCAAGGAGAGGCTTTATTCTAGATAGCTGGAAAATGTCAAAGCAAAGCAACTTATTTATGTGCCGTCTGTAAATAAAATATAGCCATGGAAAATATGAAAATTGAGTTTGGAATAAGTCATGCAGCCATTGCCTGGCAAACAAGCTGGTCTTTTCAACTCAGCACACTTGTCATGGTCATCAGCAGGCATGTGAGCCTAATTCAATTAAGTGGAACATTCTGAACTCGAGAAAAGTCTAGCAGTCAGAAATAATAACTAAAAAAAAAGTAGAAGAGCTTTAGTACAGCAACAGAAACTAGTTCAGGAGAGGCCAGGGAGACCTAATACTAGTCAATTTGGGGTTCCAGAGAGATGTATGGGGATTTCAATGTGTAAATTGCAGTGAGCACATTGCTCATAGTTTTCACTTCTCTGGTGCCTTCCATCATGGCACCCATAGGACCTGATCCAACTTCACTGTAAAAATTACCATTGATTTAAGTGAGTGGTGGATCTAGCCCAAAGTGCTTTAAAACTAATATAATTATTTATTATTTGTATTATAGTAGCACCTAGAGGCCTTTTGTCTTAAATAATTAACACAACAGGCTCCAAGTGAGGTCAGGAATCCCTCGTACTAAGTGTTGTACATACACATAGTAAAAGACAGTTCGTGCCCTGGAGAGCTTACAAATTAAATAGAGGCAGACAGAAAAAAAAGAGTACGAGAAAGAAAGTATTATTAGCCCTATTTTACAGACTGGGAACTAAGGAGCAGGTAGATCAATTGACTTGCCCAAGTTCATATAGGAAGTCGGTGGCAGAACCAAGAACTAAATCCAGACGTCTCAAGTTCCAGTCCAGTGCTTGAACCAAGAGACCATCCTTCCTTTGTTAAAAAAATATTTAAAAATCAGTCTACAACACATCCCACTGTGCTAAGGAAGTACCATACTCATGTGACATATGGGAAAGCTGAAGTAAGGAAATTAAAGGCAACGGGAGCTGCTGGACACTCATTGCTTTTGAAAGTCAAGCCACTGACCGAGATGTCTAACTTTAGGTACTCAGTCTTTTAAAATCCTAGCCACGACTCACTATCCTTGCACTAAGGTTACTACTGTAGTGTTTTGGACTGTTATTATGAAATACTGCCATATCTTATAAAGAGTACAATAGTACCATTGCTCTCTTCAGACAGTTTTCTGGAAGGAGTAATTCCTTGATATTTATTTCAGGAAATATCAGTTCCATTTAAGCTGGAAACAATATCTATAAGCAAGAGGGTGACTCAGAGGTTCCTCAGACTAAAAAACAAGAACAAGGAGATGGAGAAACCCATAGAGGGAAACTTTCTGGTTCACCTTTACTAAACTAGAACTTAGTCACCAAGTGGGTTGTTTGTAAGATTGAATTCCTCCTCTCCCAAGTGTGGATAGGCAGCTGCTTCATATTAGGGTTATATTGCAAGTGGCCCAAGCAAGCTCTTACACAGCTGGGAAGTTGCTGCTTTCTCCTCTGCCAAGAACATAAATGTAACTGGTAACCCAGGCCCAGGATGTACATATGTTTTACACAGGCCAACAGCCAAGTAAACGTGATTTTCCCCTGTCCCCATAAACATGCCAGATGCCATATCCCTTGAACGACTGCATTTATCAAAAACATTTTTCCATCACGAAAAATGTCAGTATGTTGTTGTAAACTGCACAGAGTAAACAATGCAGGATTAAACAACTTATAAACATAACCGCTGATAGATTTTGGTCTGGCAACAATCACAGTCTGAGAGAAGCCCCTTTGTCTTCCGGGAAGTATGCGGAGGATTGCTTTCATCAGCCTTAAAACGTCGTACGCCTACCCCAAGACCTACAACTCCAGAGATCCTGATGATAATTACTGATTTATGATCACAGCCTTCGATGAACAGTTTCACTGGACACAAGATGTATTGGATGTATCCTGCTCAGAGCGCTAATAAAAATCAGATTAGAAGGATATGCTTTTTCAGTTGGAATACAATCTGCCACACACAGAACAATACCAGCCCCTATCTATTTTGTAGCCTGCTATTACCCAGTGGATTATGTGTCATAAAGAACAATCAGCAATGCCATTAAATAAATGAGTTCTGGTAGAAATTGGGTGATAGAGGTGACCTCTGCTCTGTTACTTTCCATTGTGGTTGTAGCATGGCAGGTAGAAAGTTGCAACTCTTCAAGAGAGCAATGTAATAAAACAGGTGAACTAAATACAAAACTACCATTGACATTAGAAGCAGCCTGGTGAAAAACCATCAAATTGTGACTCTGATACTAAAGCAAAGACTAAGGAGAGATAGCAATCAAGGACCAAATTCTGCTGAAATTCCATAAAATTGCATGGCTTAACGGAGCAAAATTTCAGTCCATCAGTTTGTCCTCAGAAATGGATGATGAAATTTTTAAAAAAAACCTCAATACTGAAGTGTCTTGAATATGTAAGTGCAACTTGTCAAAGCCCAGGAAAGTAACCAGTTCCCTGGTCGAATATCTAATCCTCAAAAATTCTGAAACGATAGGTGTTGAAAAGGAGGCTACTCTTGGTTGATTTCAGTTATATGAGCCTATGGTATGGTATGGTATGGTATGGTATGGTAGAGATTGGGAGATGTGTGTGTTGAGGACTTGACTTATGCCTCTTTATTCCATGCATAATAGAGGGCCTTTACCGCTACCCTTCCATCTTTGGCAGTCTCTTGCTGCAGTCTTAGCTTCTTCTCATGTCATTTTCCACTTCTGTTGTGCGTTTCCAAGTTGTTTTGGGTCTACCCCATCGCCTGATGCCCTGGGGATCCAGTCCAATGCCTGTCTTGTTATGTTGTTCATTTCTTTCCTCCATGTGCATCAGCCATCTCCATTTTCATTCCATGATTTCCTGTCCTGTTGGTTTCTGATTAACCTATGGCAGCTGTTTATAAAATCTTGGCGTTTAGATAATATGGTGTTGACTTTGCAGATGACATCAAGTTGGAGTTTTATCAAGTGTATTGAAGAAATAGTAGTAAACTGAAAAACAAAACATTCAGGGCCTAATTACCACTGCATTACTTCTATTATCCACCAGGGTGAAACCATCAAAACTAGTTTTGTGTGTCCCACTTAGCCGGAATTTGAACCTACAGTGGACGAAAGGTTAGTAACCCCAAACCTTTGCGTCATCTACCGCCTCTCTCTAACATGTTTATATTTTTTTCCACTGGGAACAACAAAGGAATAGCTATCAGTGGGAGGCTTATGCCAGAGAGAAATTACCTGTGATAAAATCTGACAGGGGATCACTCTAGAGGTCCTGGCTGTCTTGGATGCTACCTCATTCCCAGTCTTCAAAACCACAGGGAGATTTATTATTGGGGAAAGAAAGCTTAAAGGCAATTCCTTGAAAGCTAAAGAGAAATTGGTGGAACAATCAACTAGAAAAAAAACAGATAAAACTATCAAGATGAGGAAAAGAACGGACAATTTTCACTAGAATGTCAAATGTTTCAGGCATAATGACTTGAGGGAAACAGGTTCCATGGATGTAATAAGCCTTCATAGCTTAAAGTATGCCCATAGCTTTCTGAAAAGCCTCCCAACTGAGTTACAATATTTGGGGTACCACAGAGGGAGCCAATAGATGACAAGAGAGAACCGGCATCACGCAATTGGCATCTATGTAATCTCAGGGTAGGGAAAGGATTAAGGCCCCAATTCAGCAAAACCTCCCTATTCAGCAAAGTAAATGCACATGCCTAACTTTCAGCATATTTAAGTCCCATTGACTTTAGTTGTACTTATGCATGTGCTGAAGTGTTTTATTGAATCTGATTAGTAAATGCATCTGGAGAATGAGCTGTCTCATGCGTTGAGGTGATTCCATCCGATCAAAATTGAGGTACATATCAGCTTTCCACACAGCTCATGTTCTCTGTGTAGATAGGGAGCTTTGTCGAATTAGTTCTCCTTAGGATAAAAGCAGTGAGTTGAATGTAAATTGCAGACTATTTATTTCAACTTTGTTGTTTCATTTCAATAATATCACAAGTTTTATATTATTAGTGATGATATTCATGTTATATATCTATGTACATTGTATTAATATTTTAATATACAATGAAAGTCCAAATGAGATTAATTGACATGATAAAGTCGAACATGAAGTTTTTACCTTATTGAAATGAAATGTTTTGATGTCAAAATGAAATGATTGAACAGTATTAAAATGAAATGTTGCAATACTCCTGGATCAACATTTTTCAGAATGTTTTTATTTTGCAGGAAATTTTGTTCCGATTCAGAATGAAATATTTTTCCAAAATGTCAGAAACTCCCATGGAACAGAAATTCCTGTTGCCAATCAGCTCTAATGTACTGTTCCTCAGATAAACAACATAAGTATATATACTTTTCTAAGCCATTGTTTTTTTCATGTGCACATTTTGTAATGTTTTCAGGGGGCCCTGACCTGTTTGAGATGGGGCTCTGTGCTCACTCAATAGCTCCATCTAATGGAAAGGTAACTGTAAACGTTGCAAGATAAACTGTTGTCTGCAGAATCCTTGTGTGAGCTGCTCTTCCAACTCGGAGACCTACACAGTAACCAAAACATCCCCAAGGGACTGAAAGTCCACTAGGAATATGGTTATCTTGTGGGTGCACATGTCTTTCTGAACCTAAGATGATGCAGGAAACTGAATCTAAGGACCAGTCAATCTGAATTTGCAAACTACCTTCCTTGCTGGTGTTTGTCTTGTGGGGGGGGGGGGAGGGGGAGGCTCACTCATCCATCAACTTTTCTAACAAACAGAAAAGATGAGAAAGCCCTCAACTCCACCTTTGGAAACCTTAGTGCTGTAGCTCATCATCACTAAAAGGTGCAGATAAAATCATCATATTATAGCATATTAGTAATGAAATGGCATGGTTTAACTGAGAGCATATGCACTGAAAGAAAAATCAAAATGATCTGAGATTGCCTCTGCGTCAGTCATGTTCTACATGACATGTTTACTGGGTTTATTTATTTTTCTGGAAATTAATAAAATTTAGTAATCTGGTGGCTGACTTTTATCAATAACAATGTGCTCTAATCTACTCCTGCGTAATGAGTCACATTAGAATATCCACTGTCAGGATTGAACTCGCAAACACTGGAGTTTTCAGAAAGCTCTGACTTGATCCTTTAATCCAACACTCTCATATTATTAAATTCTTAGTGCTCATCATATGTGATTTGCTCTTCCAGATCTACACTGACAATTTCCTCCAGTGGATTTATTTCTCTCTCTGTGCCTGAGGAAGGGGTCACCTGAACAGAAGCTCTCTACTCTTTCCTGGCTTGCATAACTGGAGATGTGTGTGATTTCTAAGGAACTGGAATGGCCCTACCCAAAAGATTAAGTGGGAGACTTATAACCATACACAGTATTGTTGAAATACATAACTCTTAATTTCCAGCATTATTCTGCCACACTTGCACTGAGTAGAACCTACTTGAAAAGTTGGGCACTACCCAGTGTGAGCAGCACAGAGAGAAAGAGTCCAAGTGTGATGTACACTCTGAGGTACCCATCTGCTCTGTGGCACAGGAACAGACTGATATTTTCAGAGAAGATTTATAAAGGGAAACAGGAAAATCAATCTCCATGGGGCAGCCCACCTTTAAGCTTAAAAAGAAACTTCAGGCAATGCTTTTATTAACAGTACATTGGCCACAGGAACTAGAGGAGGGGGGCGGAATAAAGCAGCAGAATGCATGCAGCAGCTGCAGAAGTAGGTGTATGGAGAACTGAACACTCTGAACACAACTATCTAAAAACACACACAGGCAAGTCAAAACATGTCTGGTTAGGCAGAGGGGGAAAAACATGCATATATCCTGCTGCCCGCTTCCTTTGGTCAATCCCCAGAAATAAACTAGCTACAAGTTGCATAACATCTACACTCTGCTTCCTCTCTCTTAGGATTTGTGGTAGATCCTAGAGACCACAGAGTACAAATACCGTATTATACATACATACGTATATATTTAAGTCTATATTTGGAAATAATGAATTAGATTAGTTTGTTCCCTCACAAAAGCTGTAATTAGGTTAAAACATCCTTCCTGACTTTGACTGACAACACGACATGTCTGAAAATCAACGGCAACAAACAGCATGCTCACCAGAGTTTAGAGAGAACCTAGACAGGAAATGACATTGACAACTACCAAGCAAAAAGTGACAGAGGCCTGATTTGTGGCTGTCAGGTGGAAATGTTCAGAGGGAGAAGAGGATTGATATTTTACTAGACATCTCCAGAGAGTGGAAGGATGTAACAGGTAACTCTGCCTTCTACACCACTGAGAGAAAAAAAGATTTCAATCATGAAGATAATACACTAGAAAAATATCGATGCAAAGAAAAGCACCACAGAGGGAAAATAAAAACAAAGAGCTGAACAAAATCCACCTCCAAGTGACATATTAATGGTAGGAAAATTAGCAGAAATTACAAAAGTAAATCCCTTCAAGATAATGTCTCCATTTTTGACACATCTGACTGTCATTTGATGTATCAGCTAATAAGGGAGAGAGATTTCTGTTCCTCTTTTGCACAGGTGTGAAATAGAGATGGCATTTGTTCATTATTGTGTGGCTAAGGAAAGATTGGACAAAAATTATGTAGAATTATTAATGGGAGATGTGCTAAACAGGATTATTTTTAAGTGTCATGCTCACTGAGCAAACTGTATCTTACACCCCTTTTAATCCATCTCTGTGGTACCATTTAGGTGATAGCCTGGCTTCCTCCCCCATACTCTGGGCAGAACCAGGAAGTCCAACCACTCCAGGACTCGGTCTCTGAACAGCAGCCCTGCTAATCCAACAGCACCGAGCACCTGAAAGCCCTTTTTCTCTGGGAGCTTGTGACAGCAGCTGATGAAAGTGACTCAGAACCAGCATCTTCAAAACTAAATAGCTTGTAATTACCAAAGTCTTCACAGGATTTAGGCAGCGGGTTAACACCACAGAGTCCCACAGGCATATTTTCTTACTAAATTTTACCTCTCTATGGAGAGTTCTGGTAGGTCCAACTTATTCCCGTCTCTGGGTTGGGAAAGCCAGCCTGCTTGCTGCTCTCCCTGTCTCTCTCTCTCATCTCAGCCTTGGCAAAACAAGCTATGGCTCAGGGCTGGGGCCCAGGAGTTTCCTCTTCATGGCACCCAGCTCTAGTGTTTGTGGGGATGCTCCTTATCTAGGCCACTCTTTTACCTTTCCTGCTTGACTCCCCAGCTACCTTTTTTCTCTAATTCCTTAGCAAGTAGCCCTTAACAACAAACACGGAGAGGAGTGCACTACATTTAGAACATATAATTCAGCTATTTCCCAGTTCCTCACAGAAAGTCACACTGTGAACAGGTTTAGCTGATGAAATCTTCCATTGTACCAAAAAGAGTTTCATTAACAAAGGTTTGGCCAACACACAGTATATGGAAAGTACAGTGGGTGCAAGAAGGAAAGACTCCCAATTGACTCCAATGGGCTTTGGGAAAGACTCTTTAAGTCTACATTAAGTTACTCATCCTGGCTCCAAGGACCATGTCATGCCCATGTTACAGAAGAAAATGCTGCTGTGACACTCAACTCAGGCTCTGATTCAGCTCTCGATTCCTGTTCAGAAAAGCACTTAAACACATGTTTAACTCTAGGCACCTGCTTAAGTTTCCACTGGGATTTATCATGCATTGAAGTGATTTGCTGAACAAGGATGGACTTAAGCATATGGTTAAATGCTTCGCTGATCAGGGGCCATAGACATTGATCCAAAGCCCAATAAAGTCAATGGGAGCCTTTCATCTGATTTCATTAACCTTTGGATCAGGTCCCTAGTTATGTGAAGGAATCCCAACTTTGTAAGATGAATCTACACTTCCCTGTGTGATTGCTTCGGCAATCCTTACTCACACAAGCAGTCCCATTTATTAGAACTCTTTAAGTGACTTTGCCGCTAGTAAGGCCATCAGGTTACTCCTACGAGTAAGGATTGCCACATCAGCTCTAAGACTATAGAAAACTCATGTGGGGCAAAATTAGTAATAACTCTTACAGAAAAAGGTTACAACATTATCTGACAGGAAAAAGGCCAGCTTTTATCTAACATAATGAGATGCTAAAGACAAAACGACAAAAGCTATCCAAAGAGAGGTTACAAAGCATCCACTTCGTTATTTTTATTTCCAAAACCAAAAGTATTTCCAGGTAGAAAAGTACCTTCTACAGCTTCTTAGAAAGGCCTTCAATTTCTTGCCCTCCTGCACGCATGAATGTTTTTTCCAGGTTGAATATTTAATTATTATGGTTTAATAATAAAGCCACAACATGCAAATGCTAAGGGCCGAAAGGTGCAGTCCCGTCCTTTGCTTGCCAAAGGATTACAGAATGTTGTTACAAAATAAATCATTCCAAGCCATTTTTCTAACACCTCTTGTGCTGTGGTCCACTGAATTCATTCTCTCCCATCTTTGTTTTTCTTTACTAGGGCTCTATTTCCTTTCAAAAGCTAGATTTTCAGAATCTCGTCATTTTTTTTTTAATGCAGCATTTATCACCCTGAAGGTTACATCCTTTCAGAGAGTGGAGTCAATGGGTAAAAATTTGCAAAAGCATCAAGGTGATGTAGGAGCCTAAGTCTCATTTTCCTCAGGGACACAGGGTGGGATTTTTGAAAGCACCTAAGCAAGTGAGGTTCGGTTGCTGGTTTAAAATCCTCTCTAATGCTTTATTCCAACTGCTAAATAAAACACGTTGTTTTAAGGCTGCTGGTCAGTATATAACTCATCACAGGGTCCTGGACGGAAGAAATGCAAAGGCATGAAACCCAGTGGCACCTGTCGGGTAATACGCTGGGGATACCCGCACAGGATAGGGAAGCCAGGTCCTAGTCTAAGACTGAACGAATTGTGAGATTCCACCCGGAAAGAGGGAAGGGCAAGAGACCCAACACCTGACATGGGTGCACTCAGGTCTTGTCTACTCTTCCAGTGATGTGTGGGGTACATGTAGCTAGCTACATGCTACAGTGAAAAACAAGCTGTGTCCACACTGCAGTGTGTAGTTACAAGCGGCAGTGAATGGCTCTGGCAATGGGAAGTTCCCCACTCCTCTCCCCTGCCAGAGTCTTTCCCTGCAGTGAGGAAAGGCTCCGGCAGCTGCGAAACAGCAGGACGCTACGCGGCTAAAAATAGTGGTGTAGACATGGGAGGCATAACTTGTGCGTGTAGAAAGCCATGTAGGTTATGTCTGTACTCTACTCACCTAAGCAAAGCCTCACTATCTATACTGGTATTTCTACCCGAGCTAGGGGAAGGGGGGACATGCAGTGTTTGTACTCTCCTCCCTCTGTCTGTACCCTGAGTGTAGCCATACCTTCACAGAGATCAGAAAGGGAGCAGAGCTGCAGCTAACATTGCACCCTAGAAAATAAGAATGAACCACCAGAATGTGCAGTAGATGAGATCAAGATCAGGAGTACATGAGCCTTGCCTCCGCTCCTAATGAAAGAGTGAACTGTTAATTCATGCTGAAGGCTGCTAAAGGTCACAGACGCATGATTTTTGTTTCAAATCTTTGCGGTGGGTGCAGCACTTCTCAGAGCAAAGAGTATCTCATTCCCAAGCTCAATACCCAGGAGGCCCAGAGGTTGTGGAGAATGAAACTTGACACACAAAGAACTGGGCTGCTGGTTTCAACATTAAGCTAAATGGGAGGATAGCACTGGCGATTAATTGACATCCCTTCATTGTGGAGGATGTCTTCGTTTTGACAACAAATTTTGCTTTTAAAAAAATGCTGCCCAATGCTAACACTGCTTGACAAAGCAGAGTTTGAAACTATGAAACATAACAGGTTCCTCACCTAGTGAGATGCGTAACAGAGCGATAAGGCATGACAGAGCATGTGTTGCTCCTCTTATTGTGCATCTTTTGAATATGTCCCAGGGTGGCCCTTTAAAAATAATGTAATGGACAGGGTTAAAAATGTATACTCAACAGACTCGAAATATTCACCTTCAGAACTTGCTAAAGAAGAACTTGCTAAAGTTTGCTAAACAAACTTCTTTTGTTCAGAAAAGCAATCTAGAAATTACCAAACGGGGGATTTGCTTTCCAGATTAGCTGCTAGCATGATCCAGAAAGCTATTTATACCAGAGAGAAAAGGAGTACTTGTGGCCCCTTAGAGACTAAGAAATTTATTTGAGCCTAAGCTTTCATGAGCTACAGCTCACTTCATCTTACGAAAGCTTAGGCTCAAATAAATTTCTTAGGCTCGAAGGGGCCACAAGTACTCCTTTTCTTTTTGTGGATACAGACTAACACGGCTGCTACTTTGAAACCTGTCTTATACCAGAGAGAGAGAGAGAAAATTCTAGAATTTTTGTTCAGAAGGGTAAGAAAGAAGCTAGCAAACCTCGGGGGGAAATAACTCTGCTGCACGCGGGGACATTAACAGAAGGCCAGAGCTTGCCCTACATGGCAACAGCTTGCCTTTGCTGTTAAGAAAATCTTATTGACCATTTTTTGGCTTAAACGGAAGAATCTATGGAAACCAGCAGACTTGGCTGCAATGGTGTCTTTTCTCTTTTCCCTTTTCTTCAAAAAATATAAATTTACCCTTATTCCAGGCAAATTCAGGGAGGAAAATAAGGAAAATGCAACCAGGCAAGGGACCACATACCAAACGGGGAAAGCCACTGCCTGTCCCTTACAGTGACAAGGCTAATCTACCTGACCTTCACAGACCATGCCATTTACCAAACAATTTGCACTTTTTAATGGTGATTGCAAATATTGCAACTGACAGAAATAGGATCAATGGTGAGCCATAGCTCCTGGTATTGCTATATATTGGCAGCTGGAACTCCTGATGCAAACAGAGCAAAATAATTGTATGCTTTGAACCTTTTAGCCATGAGTGACAATAACCTTTACCTGCTTCAGGGCTTTCAATTTCAGCACGGCTGTTTACTTGTCAGAACATACACAACATAAAACTCATGGGTCTACAGAAATACTCAGAGACATGAGTGATGCCAACAGGACCACTTACAGGTCTGAAGCTAATCCTATTAGATTTAAATGCCACCTCGAGGGCTGAATCCAGTCCAAGTAGTATCACTGATGCAAAGGGGTCCAGAGATGTAGCCTACCCATAAGGATAACTGGGGCTCACCTCCACGGGGTACTGAAGAGGAACACACTAGGGACTAAACTTTGCCCTTCTTTATAGCATACATGCTAGCTAGAGGCATATAGCAGGCCATCTCTCCTAGCGGGTGTTCCAGGGAGGAATAATGCCTTGCTTTGAGCATGGGAAGGTTAATGAGAAAGAGTGGAGAAATGAATCCATACCCAGCTTCTCCTTTTAAACACCAGCACAACAGAGGGCAGAACTTGAGCCCAGGTCTATTCATTTTCTGCCCATGACTCCACAAAGAGTGTTAAGCTGCTCTTGTTAAACAATTATTTTTCAGCAACTGGAATGATGACTTGTTGCACAGTAAGGCCCAGATTGTCAAGAAAGTTCAATGCCCACCATCTGGGCCAGATATTTAAAATCAACGGTCAGGTTTAACAGCTTATAGAAACACTTTTCAAGGCTATGACGCTCCGTACTGAAACACATCAGTGACCTGCTGATTCCTTGCTCTTTCTTGATTTTTGCCTTTGTCCTTTAAGTGAACAGACAATTCTATCTCACAGGCAAACTTCTTCGTAGGGGCCAATTCTTTTTGTTTTATGCTCTGTGTAGATAAAATCCCCTACCCTGGTTGAAAAGATCTTTGCCAAACCAGATTCTGCATCAGTACACCTGAATGCTGGAGACATTTGGCTCCAGCGTGCAATTGAACTGTATGAATCTGGTCACTTAGGACTACAAATACCACCTACAGAGCTGCTTCTCCCCTCCTCCCTTTCATTTCCATCAAACTTCTAGCTTAAATGCAATATTCTCTTCCCTAACCACCACGGTAGCAGAGAATTGCACAGTTAGGGGCCAGATCCTTAGCTAGCAGAAATCACTATAGCTCCATTGATTTCAAAGGCTGAAACCTACAAGCTAATGAGCTGCCATTAGGTGTTTTACTCCTTCCTTTGGCTCATTTGGCACATTAGTCTGTTTGAAAACAGAGACTCTAACTAGACAAGCTATTTGCTGTATTTCAGTACAGCAATTCCTATACTCCCAATATGAGAGAGAGAGAGACAGACAGACAGACAATGACAACCTTGTATGTAGATTTAATTTCTCTATCTTCTAAGAATTTATGAGCTTTAAATAATGGAGAGATTCCATAATTCTCAGACATACAAAGCTAAGGACGGTTACTGCTTTGCATTATTCAGTAGGACGCATACAATTAGTTCCTTATGTTCAACGTGGTGTTCACAGTAGCATCAGGTTATCATAAAATATAATTATGGGAAACTGTAAATATGTGCTCCTCTCTCTCCTGCTGGAAAACAAGGAAACCCCTGGTATTCCAGAACAAGGGGCACAGCTCTCTGCTCCCACTACATAGAGCAAAGCCTCTGCTAAGCGAGTACCCAGGGCACGTTCAGAGAAGCACTGACCACAAAAACGATGCTAATAGAAGCAACAGGACAGCAAGAGGAGAGTGTTGTGCAGTCAGTAAGTGGGCAGGAGCCTGGATCTTGGGAAAAAAGAATGCTAACTTTCATTCTGCAGCAATAAGGACATTTTCCTAAGGAAAAATGTCACCAGAGCATGGGTTTGGATGGCATATTTAAAAATCCTACAAACTCTCTCTATCCTCGGATGTCTTACCACCATCCTGCCCCAGGCTCACCCCCCTGACTGCCATGTTGTGGGGGCAGGAATGAGGAAGAGGCTGCAATGGAATGCAGAAGGAATGCGTGGCTGCAACAGAGTGAAGTGCTTTGCCATTTATTTCCTCATGCTCCGTTTCTTTCTTTGTGCTCAGGCTGCCCAGTGGCAGGGATGTCAAACAGCTTTTTATACATTTGTACTAATCTGGAGTCAAATTGGGTGCAAGAAGAATGCCGGCTGTCTCATCTCCCTTGGGGGAGGATGAGCAAATTTACCTGGAATTCAGTGCTCTTATGAAAAGTTAATGCATTTACAGCTGAATCAGCTTTGGAGAAACTATCACCTCGAGTTCAAATGACAACTGCTCTGATTATTCCACATCCACAAGCTGAAAGGGAACGAAGAAAAGCAAGGAAGGGCAAGAATGATGAAGACACATGGAGGTGTTAAATGCCAATATAGCAAGCAGAGATACTGGCCCTTTGGATGTTTTGAAAGCTTCTGAACACAAGTCTAAAATCTCAGCCAAAATCGCCAAAGGCTTTGACAGAGGCTTGGCTGAATAAAGTGCATTGGAAAGGCTGTCTCAGGTTGAAAGGTGAAACAATTTTAATCCAGTTAGAAGCCCAGTGCCTGAGGACTGGATTTACTCTGTGGACTTGTCTACACCTTGAATTCATCTGCACCAGACAGGTGTAAATTCTAGTGTGCACTAGCTTTTTCAGGCACTAACTGGCTTGTGAGACTTTGCTGGTGTGCACTAGAACTTGCCGAGTGCACGTTAATAGAGTGCTGTTTGAAACTGGACTACATTACCATGCACTAGGGAACTTTTGGTGCACGCCAGCATGGTTCACACAGGCCAGTTAGTGTGCAGTGCACACTAGAATTTACACCCCTCTAGCCTGGACTAAGGCAACATATGGACAAACCCTCTGTTTTCTTTTCAGAGCAGTGTGGCCTAATGAATTGACTCAGCAGACACAGGTTCTGTTCCTGGCTCTGCTGCTGACTTGCTGGGCGGCTTTGAGCAGGTCACGTCATTTCCCTGTGCCTCAGTTTCCCCTTCTTTAAAATGTGGATGAATTATACTAACCTCCTTTATAAAGTGCATTGAAATCTATTGAGGAAAAGTGCCATCCAAGAGCTAAGTATTATCATAAATAATAATTCCTCAGATCATTTTGGCCAATGCCACCTACTTGTCTTTCATTAATCATGCAGCCTGAACTTTTTCACCATAACATGCCTGGCAATAAAGTATCATCTAGCTCCCCCCAGGGATCATTCTAAACAGCATAAATCCCAGAGGATTTGCATGTACAAATTTACACCTCACTTTGTCCTGCTGCCTCCCTGGCTCCCAATCCTGCTGTCTTGGGTCTGCTTTATGGTGCTTTAAAGCAGCAAAGAAAGCCATACCACTTTACTGATTTTCTTACTCTTACACTTCAGAGCAATAGCCATAGCGCCAAGTGATATGCACAGACTTCACATCAGGACTAGCCCTAAGCTTTGCAGAAAGCTGCTGCTCGAGATGCATGGGTCATCATCAACCTACAGCAAATTTTTCAAGGTATTGAGTCCGGAAACAGGACAGGAATGAGACGGAAAAAGCTAGAAGGTTGGAGACATGCAATGGCCATTACCTTCAAACCTGGTGCTGGGGAATTAGCCTACCCAGAAATCTTTAAAGGGAATATCACATGAGTGACAGGGTTCATTAGCTGGGGGTATGTTGACAGAGATGTAGGTTGGACTGGATCTCTTTGCTCCCCTTGCTCTCTGGGAGAATAGTTAGTTTCCTTCTTTGCAGAGTATTAGCCTGTTTTCCTTTCACTTTTATGTAATTGCCTGTGTTTCCCCATTTACAGGGTTTTTTGCCTGGGTTGAGATAAAACACCCTCTGTTCAATTTCCTGACTCTCCTTGGACTGCTATTTTCTCTCTCCACGTCCTGTGGTAAGCCTGGGATCCTGAGATAGCGCAAGCCACAGCTCACACTCATATTGGGAGAGCTAGTTGCACAATTAGTCCAAAACGCAAACAGTCCAAAGGAAGTATATTTATAAAACAGTCATTCTTAAAGGGGCACTGCCTACTTAATTTTTTCAACAGTGACAAATTCAAAACCTTCAGTTTTCTGGCAGAGCCCTCTTTATACAGTATATCTTGATGTTTGAGGGGAAAACACTGGTTTAAAAAAATTCTGTGGTGCTCTTCTGCTTCCTTCCGGATGAGCTCCCTGCAAGCAACGCATGCGAGGATGTGATCTTGCTAGTCTTGGAGAAAGTGCAACCGACCATACTCATAACAGTGACACTGACAATATAGAACGTGATGAAGTCAAATGTTCGAAGGAAACAGACTGGAAATAAATCTCTCTCTAATCACTTTTATTTATACCATAGTTGGTATTACTTGGGAAGCACAAACCTTTTTAGCTCTAAATATGATTTTCAAGCTGATAGTATCCCTTTAACAAAATCTACCAGAGTAAATAACCTTCCATGTGAAGGCAGAAAGCCTGATAGAAAGAACCTGCATTCCAGTCCATCAGCAGCCCTTGTGCAAGGGCAGAAAGAACAGTTGTTTGATTTCATATTTGGGACAAGACCATTTAAATTCCTGCTTTGCAAAATCCCTTCTGTGTTTAATTGAGGTGGAAATTTAAAATAGCATAATTATACCCATGCGGTGATCGTCTCAAAGCCGTGCAATGTAATTTACTAAACGTACACACATGGGAGCTAATCCACAGTCCAGCGAAGTCGGTGGAAAGGCTCCCTTTAACTTCAGTGGAGTTGGATCAGGCTCATAGTGAACAAAGCATTGAACTATGACCCAGATATGATGACAAAGAAAACATAACTTCTTATGTCAAACCTAAAATTGGCTGCAACACATGTCTAAGGACACTAACTCCAGGAAAAAAAAAAAAAGGCACTGTGCAAGAATGTCTGTTGTAGGCCCCACACTACAAGGAGCTGAATACCTCCTGTGAATATATTTACAGCACATGGGATTGTGGATCACTGGCGGGCGGGGGGAGGAGACGGCCCAAACATGTCACCAAGTGTTTCCTACCTCACAAAAGGAGCTGTTCAGGGGCAGTCAAGTTTTGGAAAGGTTCTTGCTTCTCTAACGCAGTTTGTCCATCCGCACATCACACAAAAAGAAAGGAGAGAACAAAATAGTGTAAGAAACACATTTCTTTAAAGCTTCTGTTTTCTCACTGCTAGAAACCTACCCACCTACCAGGTTGTGGAGATTATAATGATGGCTATTGCTGTAGTATCTAAAGCCCAGATATGCAAAGGTACTGAGGTGCCTAACTTCTATTGTGGGAGTTGGGTGTCTAAATAACTTTGGGGAGCTGGGCTTAAGAACCTTCCACATACTAGCTCTAGCAAAGGCCCTAGCAGACTTTATGGAGTCTCTGGCATGTCTCTGTATTTGAGTTCTCCACTATACAGTGCGAAGTAAATTGCAGACGCTCAGATATTCCAGCAAATTTCTGTTTCACTTCTTCAACAAAGCCATTTAACATGATCATCTGATTTTATTTGTTGTTGCAAATTCCAGAGAAGAAGAAGGGACTATAAACATGTCATTTTAAATCCCCATTTGCTTTGCACTATAAGAAAAGCTTAAACTGTATGAGAATTGTTCAGTACCTTTGGTTAAAATGAGGAGATTGTATTTCCTAGCAATGTTGCTAGAGAATGTCAAGGTGAACTCATTTGTTGTTTCAAAGCACCCAGCAGGAATTTAGAGATAGCAAGATGATGATGAAGGTCACAAAAGGGTCTATATTCATAAAGCACATTTATTAACATTAAAAAAAACTGATGGAATTTCAAAAGAAAAATAATTCATGGTTAATTTTACAAGCATTTTATCGTGAATCATAACCGTCATTTTTAGACCGTGCAGGTTTTATGCACTAAGGCCCTGATTCAGGAAAGTATTTAAACATGAGCTTAAAAATTAAAGTACCTACTTACGAGCTTTTCTGAATAGGAATGCTTTTCTACATTAAGAGTCCAAAGAGGTTTGATCTAAAGCCTTTGAAGTCTTTGGGAGTCTTACTACAGACATCAATGGGTTTTAGATCCGACCCCAGATTACTGCTACTCTTTATACATAGTGTTGGCTTCTGGGTAAAGTTGAGAGCACAGCTGGAAGGCAAACAATATTTATTGACCACCTTGACCATAAAAATTCCTAGGAAGATTTTTATTTTTAATACAGCAATTGTATGATTAAAAATGCAAAGTAGGCATTGTCATCAGTTCAGTAACGAATAGCAAAGTGGATAAGGAAGACTATATACTAGCCTATTTTACTATTACTCCAGTTTTCCTTTTAAAACAGATACTGTGGTCTGACTGATTAAAAACCCTTTAATTCTCCCTGCTTTTATTGTCAATTAAATTTCACTAACATAGGGAGAAGAGCAGACCAACAATGCAAAAATCAATTACCTAGAACAGAAACAAGATGATAATGAATAACCGTGCATTTTTTTAATCTCATATCAAATTATTTTAAATGAAGGGGCATTCTGATTGGCCACAGAATGTGGCTTTTTTGAATTACACTAAAATAGACTGGCTCAACCAACCCGAATCTGGAGATGCTGTACTGTTACTGTAAAGTTACTGGATAACTCAGAAAATAGGATTTCCTGCACTCTGTATAATCATTGCACAGTTATGCAAAACCCTGTGCTCTATCTAAAATGTTGCTGCCAGCCCGTCAGAATGCAGTATTTTTCTTAATCATATTGTTGAGCAACCATATGCTCAGCATGAAAATCTCTCTTCTCCAATTGGCCAAAATCAGAAATTTGCATTTATGGGCTCCTGTACTCGGAAATGTTTAAAGAGTTGCCACCAACAAAAATGCCATATCAGCTTTGACACCCTTCAGCAAATCCCAAAACACACCAAAACACATGAGGGAATTTTAAAAGCTCCCCCAACAGGGCAGGACAATGGGTCTGTTGAATAAGGAAGTGATCTACAAGAATTGAACATGCTTCTACTGGGCCTCCAACCTGCCTTCTCCTCCATTTGCCCATCCACATGCATGAGCCAGCCAGGCTTTTGTTCCCAGGGCAACTGTTGGTCAGATTTCCCCCTCTCCTAGCAGGGGTGAAGGGGAGGGAAAGCTCTCACATTTTTCACTCTTGGTGTTTTCTCTACACAATCCCTAATGGTGGAAGGAGCTACAGTGACTGCTATTTTTGGAGGCTATGCCTCTCCAAACCTCATAGATCATGGGGAGCTACCTGAAGAGGACATCCGTTCTATGTGAAGCCAGGAGCCATCATGCAGGTATGGCCTCTGCTCCATTGCTCCCTCTCTATCACCTGGGCAGTGCAGCTGCAGCAGGAGCCAGGTTGTCATTGGCAAGGTTACACTGAGTAGCTGCAGCAAATGGAACCAGGTGGGAGGTAAACACTGATCCCAGCTCTGTTATCTCCGATGTGGATTTCCACTTGGAAATCCAGACACACTGCAGGGGATGGTGCTGTGGAAAGCAAGATCTCCCTTTTCCTCCAAATCCTCCCACCCCAGAAATTGGCAGAGGAGGGTTAGCATCACAGGGTTGGAGGATGGAGAGAGAGCTTTCAACCTGGGAGTCTAATCAACATAGGATACGGTTATTAGTGCCTCACCAGGAAGACCCCTCCAGTTATCATAATAATAATAATGCATAACTCCATGGATATATAGCTTTCTGGATAGTAATTCACCCATGAAAAGACAAGAAAAACAGTCTGGAGAAAGCTTTGATATATTTTCTGTTCCATCTTCTTTTATTTTTGTTTCAATCTCACTGAATAGGAATTCACTTTATGTTTTAGGCATCATTAGGAGCCTAAACACTGTAGCAGCTTTTAAGAAATTGGCCACTTTAACCCAAGTTGCAGTGACGTTACTGGTGAGATGGAGTGAAGCCGGCCCTGCATAAGAATGAGCAGGTCCCTTTTACAAAAGCTAATAATGCAGTGAGCACAGGAGGACAAACCAAAACAAGTTCTAATCCTAACTCCATTACAGGCTTACTGTGCACATCACTAAACTCTCCATGCCTCAATTTTGGCACAATAGGGACCCTATTGCTATAAACAGATGGAGTTCCCATCCTTCTCCTCATAAAGCATACATGCTCTGGGCCAATTGGTCAGCATAGCTAAGGCAACTAGGTGAGGTGGCTCTAAGCTATCTTTCTGCTTCATCCAGATACTGGGGCCATGGAGGAGAGAAACTGTCTCCAGTATAATTTAGAGCAGACCTTAGGCTGCTCTATGTTACACTGACTGCAGCAGTCCAATAGTGATTGCTGCATCGGAAGAGAATTGGGCAATATGTGATGCACTCCAGTCCCATCTCTCTCCACACCATATGCAGTGAGAGCAGCAGCGTAGAATTGGCTACACCATGTTTACTCTTCCCACAGATTTCTCTGCAGCAGCGAAGTGACTCATCCCAGGGCTAAGGATTGAGTCCCACTTCGATAGGCCAAATGTATCCCCTTTCTGGGGACTGGCTTTGTTGGTAACTGAAATGACAACCAAACAGAATCCTTCTTCCAGGCCCTAGTTGGTTTTAGTGTTTTCCTTCCAGCAATCTTCTCCTCATCCCACACACTAGTTTCCTGGGCCCACAGAAATGCTCTAACCCTTTTTAATCCCTAGCTGGAGATAAGGGAGTCCATCTGATAGTAAAAGTCAAAACTACTTCCACCGCAGCTCTGTGCAGGGATCAAGCACTTGATAATTGATGACACTGCTTAGGCACTTGGAAGATGAAAGAATAGAATGTGAAATAACCTCTTTTCCTTGTTCTTTTTTGTAGGTAACTTGGTATCAGTTGGGAAATTCATAGTATTGTTACAGAAATGTCAGATGTTCAGCCAAGACCATCTTGTCCTGAATATTCAAGCCCACTGAGTTAATGCACCTCTGCCTGAATCAGCACACTCAATGAAAACTGCTCCTGAAGCTCCAGGCTCTTGCACAGGGTGAATCCTGGGGTGAGTTTCTTCAAGGCTAAAATGAAACTTTAAGCAGAACTGTAGTAAATCAAAGGTGTTTCCTTGGGTTCACACTTAATACAAACTACTTTTCCTTGCAGAATGAGGGTGTGTGTGTGTCTAAAATCCACAGTAACAGAGGTCTACACAAATGTGAGATGGCTTTGTAGTGGAAGATTGAACACAGCTAACTATCACCTTGATCCTACAGCTGAATCTGTGTGAGTGGGCGCCACACAGACCCCCACAAGGCTGTCTGTGCTGATGCAATTGCAGAATAGGGGGCCTATAGCTTTCACTGTCAGCAACTGCTATAACATCATAGGGCCCAGTCTTAGACTACACTTCCCAGTCCAAGTGGCCAGTCTGTCTGGGGATCTCCGAGAGTGCAGACCAGACAAGGAGTGTTTCCACCCAAGCAGCTGACTCACTCCTACAGCAGCCTTAGCTCTGCAGTATCTCCAGCAGCTATTGCATTCTTCTCGTAGCAGAGAATGGCCCATGGATCCAGAAAGTCACAGATGCACCAACCCATATAGCAGAGCTAGACAGCACAGAGGAATTGTGGACACTACTCTCCATCTTCCGTTCCTCACCTTTTGCACAGGTGAGACACACTTCTTTAGCTTGTCTCAGGTCCTTTACGACTACAGGACAGAGAAAAGGATTTGGGGCTCAATCCAATGTCCGCTGAAGTGAATGGGAGCCTTTCAACTGATTTAAAAGTGCTTTGGATTACACCCCAAAAATCCTTATTGTCTGCCTGACACATAAGCACCATTACTTACGCACTAGAACCAAACTGGCTTCCGAAACAAGAGGGAGTACATTCCACCAGTGAGTCTAGTGCACAACAAAAAGTAAAAAGCACAATTTCCCCGACTGGTGGTACCTCTATATCAAGGCCAGTTTCGAACTCAAAAACTGAAGTCAACATGATGGGAGTCAAAATACTGAGTTTTTCAATCCAGTAGTAAAGGACTCGGACCTGATAGACACTGAATTGCACCAGGGTTTTCGTGGGGTTTTAGAGCGTGTTTTTAATTGTGATGTAGTTAAACCAGCGTAATCCTCCACGTAGACACTCTTTATTCAGCCTAAACCTGGCTTATACCACTTTTCCTTGACAACGTAATATACAAGCCAGGGTTCAACAGATTTAAGAGTGTCCTAGTTTGCATGAGTTTAAGTCAATTTAAAAAGTGATTTTAGTCAAACCACTGCAACTTTTGTGTGAAGACAAGTCCTTACAAATCATGGCTAGAGATAACTTTGGATACAAACAAACTAGTAAGACATGATGAGGCATTTATCTAGCAATAGCAATGGACAGAGAAAGATTGGAGAAGATTGATGGGGAGATGAAAATGATGACATAAGTGCTGCATTAAATTTAGTGAACAGCTTTGCTATGCTACACATAAATGGGATTTTTTTTTTATTACCATCTCCACTCTGGTGTCTTTTGATGTTGAACAACATATTGTATTAAGGCAAAACACTCTATTTCGTTCCCAAATTAGTTGTTTTAGAAGCCTGGAACACATAATAAATTCACTCTCACATTGACTTGACCATGTTACTTAGTTAATTTAACACAGTTTATCACGCCGTTCACGCTGAGAAAAATGTAATTAAATGTTTGCTTGTTTTTATTCCAGTTATTAAGGTTTCTAATGCCAAACTGCTGTTTTGTGAATGTGTAAGTGTAAAGTGCCATTACTTGTGTATTTCACCTAGCATACTGTGGTAGTCTTCAGAAATTATAAAGTAATAATGATAATATTATATAATAAAAATAATGCATCTTGTGGAAATATTTATGCTTTGGTATTTTGTCAGGTGTCGTGTGGCCAGTTCCCAAGATTTTATTTTGAACATTAGGTGTTTTTCTTAAAGTGCCAGCTCTTGGAGTCATGTGAATATGAGAACTTTAGCTCTCATTCTTAAAGAAAGGAAAATAAAACTCCAGCCCTCACTGCTATGGAGATAAGCTTGAAAAATACGACCAGCATGTATCTTCTGAAAATCTTTTAAGCCAATCTCAGGTTTGTGGGGCCTGATTCATGATTTTTGAATGTTTGGGCCTTGCAATACTGTGTACATTTACAATATAAACAAACCGAAAAATCAGGATCTTACTTCAAGGGAATACTGTAGAGGTTCAGTTTGATGACAGCCAACATTTGACCCAGTTTATATTTTTTAGAATCTGGTGAAGACAGACTTGGAGATCAAAATACCTCTTTGGTATTTTTATCTAACTGGATCAAAACTAATGTGGGTACATCTATAGGTGCTGCAATCACAAACCCCAATGCAGTATAGACATAACCATTACTTCTAACTGCAGAAGTGTCCACATCACTAAAGCCAGCCACCATAAAGTCCATCACTTGGCGGCTGCCGCAATTGAAAAAACAAGGATCTGAATAGGCATGGAGACTGAACTGTCCTCTGGCCTTTAGAAGTGATTTGACCAGTTCAGAGGTAAGGCACATTGGCAAACGGAGAGTTTGCACTATCCCTACCTGTGCTATGGGGTGGAGGACATAATTCTCGGTCAGTCTTGCACTTTTCACAACCCCTATACAAAGGAGACAAAAGAGAGGAGACACAGGGGGAAAGTACCTTTTTTAAATTATGTGATCACTGAAAACTCTGGTAAAAAGCCTAGTTATAGCCAATGTTTATGCACAGTATGTTGCACTATGCATCTGAACACTGTTTACTCTTGTGCTCCGTCTGATGGCTCTGCAGCAGAAATTAACTATCAAACACTATTTTCAGAGCTGTACCAACATCACAGATAATGGAATGCAAACAAAGGAGTAAGCACAGAAAGCCACGTTCATTTCCAGCTCCGTTAGAAACATGAGGGAAACTGACAGATGGACAAAGCATGGTGGGAGGGAGATTTTATTTTTTGGGATCCCTAAAAGCATATTATAAACTATGGCGAGATCTTTTAAACACACACACACACACACACACACACAATAATGTTGTACAGAATGGTGTCTTTTGGAACATAAAAGGAAAACCTTATGTGTACACTTATCCCTATTGGAAATTCCCATTGAAAATTTGCAAATGCTTCCTGCTATTTAAGGTTGGCAGCTTGGTTTTGGAACTGAGCAAAAAGTCTAAGAGTCTACTGGTTCCTAGGATTACTAAAACACAGCAGTAGAACCCAACAGAAACTAGTGGAAACCCATTGAAGAATTCTTATGGCATTTTTGAAAGATCTGTTAGCCTCAAAAGGAAATATGTTCTATAACTTATGTCCACCTGCACTATAATAATAAACCAAATTACAATCTCATATCACTGCACAATAGTAATACTGGATATATTGCCTTTCGTTCTGAAGGCCCCAAACCAGCTTCATCTTATTACAAATTTTTCACAGTTCCAAAGCCAACGGAAGCCATTGACGTCACTGAATCAAGCTCATGTTTCACCGTGTACACGGTCCTTCACCTTTTCAGGTTATCGGTATATTGTATCAGAGATTCCCCAATATAGGTACTCACTGAGAAGGAGATACAAAAACTCATTATACTAAAACAAGGGGACAGCCACTTAGATTAAAAGACAACAAAATTAAAATTGATCAGAGGAAGTACTTTTACCCAAAACATAATTAACTTGTGAAACACATCATCCCAAGATATCACTGAGGCCAAGAATATAGAGGGTTCCATTAAAAGGCTTAGAAATATCTGTGGATAATGAGGATATCCATAATCACATTTGATAGGAAAGTTGTTTTTGCTTCATTTTTTTCAAGAAGCACTCTTGCTTTAGGGCATAAGCACTAAGTGCTTTAGGGCATAGACCACCCCCTAATTCATGATGCTGGAAAGAAACTTCTTCTAAGAGTATGTTAATTCCATAATTATCCTCTGTTTGGTTTCTTGCTCCTTCCTCTGAAGCATCTAGTATTGGCCACTATCAGGGACAGGATGAAGAAGATGGATATTTGCTCTGATCTGGCAAACAATTCCTATGTTTATATAGCTTGCAACACATCTAGTTATTTTCACTTCTCTTCCCTGGACATCTTTCTACCACATGGATTCTCATTCTTTTTCCCTTTTATAATGTTAAAAAGTTTTAGTTCCCACCTCCTACTCCATAAGGAAGCATCAAACACGCAGAAAATGTTTCCAAAATAAGATTCTATGTGGCTACTCAGTTTGGGGTTTGATGTATTGTATTTAATAATTATACCGCAGAAAGCATCTGGGATTAACTGTCTCATTTTCAATCACTCCGTGGGATAGAAATAAATACCAGGAACTATTGTTAGTATGCAAAATGTATAAGAAGGGTTTTGAAGAGAGAGACATCCCCTCCTATTAAACTGAGTTACAGCAGAATGTTTACCTAAAAGTGAATGGCGTGGAATATTTTTTGCCATAATGATCCCTAGATTTATTTAAAGCATAATCCTCTGCAACATCAACAACTGAGCTATGCTCCAAAGCCTCTTTGTGCAGTGACCTTATTTCTTTCTAGTCAACATGATCAACATAATGTTTCTTTATGTGTGAGAATTATTGGGGATAATAATCAATAGCTACATCCTTTTAGTCCAGTGGTTCTCCTACAAGCTCTTTTGTAAGGGAATAATACTCTTTTGGCCCCATCTCCCTGACCTACCACTGCTTGGGTCTCCCAGTATCTTATTCTGCAGGCCACCACTAACTTAGTCACAAGACACCTCTTTTTAAAGCAATATACAACACTTTCCAGAGCAATTAGAGCAGATGCTAAGCAGACTGTATTAGGCTGAAATGCCACATTGCCTGCTAGAACCTGCAACCCTGGGATGGAGAGCATACACCAAGAGCGGAGCAGCCAGGTGAGGACCTTTTCTGTACTCAGAACTGGCTCCTACAACACAAAGCTCTTCCTGGCCCTTTCTTGCCTTCCATGCTCCAGGGAGCCCATCTGCAAAATGCTAGCATCTTTGGCTGGCGCGTTGAATCTTTTCTGAGTGCCAGCAAAGCTTTGCCAGAGCGATATCACAGTATAAGCGCCATTTTACTGAGACCTCATCACATTTGAACCTGCCAAGTTCAAAACCACAATGTTCAGTACACTAGATAGATTTGCATCCTATCCCCAAACCTTTCGCCCACTCTAGACGAAGGGATAAATTCAACATTCATTCACATCAGTGAAACCCCACTGACTGTGAGCGAGTGGAGAAATCTGGCTATATAGCAACTTTATACCCAAGATTAGGCAACTTATAATAGGCTTCCAGGGTATTTGATTCATTGTAGGCACCATCTGATCTTAATTAGAAGTCAATCTGTTAACTCTACATATTGAGCGGTTTACCTCCTTTTCTCTTTTTGACATATGCACCATATGGCTCAAGCCTGCTCTGCATAGTAGGAGCTTTCCTAGGTGAAATATTATGTTTACAATTCCGTGATAAAATAAGTCTAAATTACTTACATGATCAACCACTGAACACTGAAAAAGCTTCATGCTTGTTTTCAGGCACACGTCGGTTATTTTATCAATTGCTCATTATCATTTTCCCACCTGGAAATATGCTGGCAAACATTTGCATCCCATCATTTGAAGATGGAGCTGGTAGAGATTTTCACAGATCTCATTTCTAGATCACAACTGCATTGAAACGAGCTTGATGTTAAATTAAGTTTTTAAAGTGGTTAGATGCCATTAGTGAAAAAAATGGTCTACGTGATATGGATGTTTCGCCATGGAGACCATAAAACTCATTTCCCACAGGCCAAGGAGGAGCCCACAGCTGAAAATAATGTTGGTTACTCATGTGAGTAAATACTACTTCATAGGAGTAAGGGCTGCAGAATCTCTCTCTCCACACACACAGACACTACGGATGAGAATATCCTACATTAGGGTGTCTGTGATCAGGAGAAGCATCATCTTGATAAGGGTTAGTGATATATAAGGAAATGGAAGCCAGACCCAAAGTGCAGAGAGGAAAGGTGTGTCCTCTTTTCCGTGCCCCCCTCAGTTGTCAGTGGAATTGCTTTGTTTACGTTAGTTATGTATTTGTGTGCTTTAAAAATTCTTGGGCATGATATTTGTTTCTCTTCCTGGGCTGGTGAAACAGCCTACCAGCTGAAAAACTCTTTTTATTCATTTCAGTCAGGGTGGTTAGCACTGAAAGGAATTGATATCTCTGGGCTCTGAGTCAGTTCTGAGGTGGGATTTGAAAAAAGAACACGGATTTGTCTTCACTGCAAAAAAAAAAAATAATAAAGGTGTATTCTTAACTCGGGTTAAACCAGCAGTAAAGACAAGGCTTTTAACTTGGGTTAGCAGGTCAAGTACAAGCCGACATTTGGCACTGAACTCGAGCTGACAGCCTGAGTTAAAAGGCAAGTTACCATCTCTTCATTGCTATTTTAACCCAAGTTAAGAACATGCAGTGGAGACGCAGGCTAAATGGCACACTGGGTTGGGAGGAGAATTTGATGGTGAAGAGAACGTACAGAGAAAGATAATAATTCTGATCATTTTTATCCCCGCGCTTTTTGCACATCCTTGCAAGGGGTACATGTGTGTGAATAAACATCAGTGATATATAAGGGTGGCTATATAAATTGCATGATCCCACCATGAAATGCACCCTCAGGCAGTCAGATACCTTGCAAAAACAAGGACAATGCCTAATCAGAACAACAAATAGAATTTATATTGAGCACAGAACTGGTATGAAGGGGCTAATCTCTCTGTTCAAACAAATAAACTCAAACACTCCCAAGAAGCCTACCGCTGCTGGGCTGCAGCATGGCAAGGACTTCAAGTTAAATCATTGCATAATACATTGGTAATGAATTTCTCAGCAATCATTATGTCTCTGTCAGATGGTAATAAAATGGAGTATTTGTCTCTATCCTCAGTTCGCTTGGAAAATATGCCAATATGCCAGTCCTTATTATATCTTGATAGAAACAAAACCCATTAGCACAGGTGCTGGAGATTTTAATGAGGGAGACACATAGAAACTAATCCAGGTCAATTATAATTAAATGGTTGCACCTACCTGAAACGGATAAAAATCTAATTACGTCCATATCAATGGACTGTTTCATAGATGCACAGTGTTGATCTATTCATTTTAGGAATACATAATGGGTTTTGCCTAAACGACTCTATATAATTGGTAGGTAAGGAATGACGAGCATGAGGTGGGGGCTGCATTTCAAGTGGATGTCAAACTGAATGGAAGAATTTTTCTTTAGAAAACAATTGTTCATTTTTAACTGCACTTTTTATTAAGATCAAACATAAAATGTGTCCTAGAACAAGACAAATTTACTCTTCTGATATGATGTAATGGGAAAAGCTTTCAGCTCTGCCCAGGGCATAGACTCCTAAAGGTGAGAATCATCGCTGAAATCCTGGGTGTTTGTAATACAACTAAGGCCAGTTCAAGAAAAGAGAGCCCCCTGCACAACCACTCTTATTTAGCCTTCTGTCTGTAATGTGAACCATCCTTCATCCACTTCCCCAGACTGTTCTGCCATGCCACATGAGGCGAGAAGATGGAGCATGACTAGTGTGCGTTTGGTGGAAGATGCTCAGCTGGGGACATAGCGGAGGAAGGTTAGCTGTTAAACAGGAGGAGGGGAACGATATGACATATCCCAGCCAGACTAGGATAGAGACGGGGCATCTCGACAGGGCATTCTACCCCTGCACAAAGCAGCTCACACTGTGCATGATGTGGCACTGGAGTGTAAATATCACACCAGAATTTCAACCCAGCCCTGATAAATAGCTCAGCGTGAGCATGAGGCACGTCCGTCTGGCAGCATTGTCTCAACTGGCGCTGTAAGCAGCTCAGACCTTGCCTGCTGCCCTACTGAAGAGAATAAGATTCACAAATTAAATCCCCCCAGGCCCAGCCATGCTCTCTGCTCAAGAAGAGATGTGAAAGTCTCCCAGATGTTACCTTCTCCTGGCTGGAGTCAGATTGCGTCCCGGAGTTAGAAAAGGGAAAGGCGCATTCTCTACTTTGAGATACCCGCTCAAAAAAATACAACTGCTGCCATGAGACTGCTCAGAATGGAGTCCATTGTGTCCTACTTGACTGGCCCGAACTCCCATTAAATTCCAGGGATGCTTAGAACATAGACGGAATGGGTGTTCAGGCCCAAAACAGCCAAGTGCGCAGAAGCAATCACATGAGTTTAGACACAAACCTACAGCCTGATCTTGCAAGCTCATACATGCAGGCAACTTCCCGGGCTTGCGTGCAGCCCTTTGGAAGTCGATGGGATTAAACATGTGAGTAAGTGTTGTGATGGACTGGGACTACAGAGTGCGAGACACAAATAATAATAGAGTGGCACCATGTCTCTGAGAATAGCCAGTAGCAGATGATTCAAAGGACCTCTCTCCAATTACCCAGGTTTCAATTGTGTATTTCCTTCACTTGCTTTACCTTCAGGCTAATTTATTTCAGCCTTTTGTCTCCTGTTCTTTTCCTTATACGCCTCAATGAGTGGCTGATCACCCACTCAATCTTACAGAAATATTTGACTCCAACCATTTAGGCTAATATTGTACCCTCAGTACTGAATGGCCCCCCCCCAGTTTATTTCTGCCATTTGTGTACCACTTAACAAAACATTCTCTTCTCTTTCAGTGCCCCCACTAGGGAGGATGCAAAGCAGGCTCTCTGGTCTCTCCAGACACACAATGCATTAGCTCCCCAAAGGTAAACAAAAGGCAAGAATACTACAATCCAGCTTACATTGTTTTTTGAAAAAAAAAAGAGTTGTTTAAAACTCAAAGAAGCATTAAATAATAATATGATTGTTGAAACAACTTTCACTTAAGGGAATTTACCAAGCTGTGACTTATGGGGCCATTTTTCAAAGTGAGTGCAAACAATGGCTTCAGGGAAGCAATCTCACATTTTCATGTATTGTGATTTTTTCGTCTTTCACACATCAGAATACTGCAAGCATGTTTGCAGAAAACCCATCACTATGTTCCACTCAGAGAGGCAGGGGCATACACACCTTACACATTTACTCTACGGGGATGTCTTCACTGCAATTGAAAACCTGCGGCACTAGTCTCAAAGTCCTGATCAACTGACTCGGGCTCAGGTTGCAGGGATAAAAATAGCAATGTGGATGTTCGGACTCAGGTTGGACCTAGCCTCTGAGACCCTCCCCCAGCAGAGTCTCAGAGCCCGGGGTCCAGCCTGAGCTTGAACATTTACACTGTAATTTTATAGCCCCTCAGCCAAAACCCCATGAGCACAAGTCAGCTGACTTGGGCCAGCCACAGCCATGCTGTGGGTCATTTATTGCAGTGCAGACATATCCTTAGCCTCATTTCACTCCTAGAGGTTAAGTGACTTGTCCAAGGCTACACTGTGACTCAACAGCAGAGTTGGGATGAGAACCCTTGCATTCCTTGATACCCAGCATTATGTGCAGTCTAGTGGATAGTTCAAGAGATTGTATAATAAGGAACTGCAGAGATCTAAGCTCATCTCTGACACTGACTCATTGTATAGCCTTGTACACATCATTTAAGAGCCGTGCCTCAAATTCCTTATGTGTAAAATAGAGAACACATATCACAGGGTCATTGTGCAGGTCTTTGAAAAAATCCAAATAAATCAATACATTTCATTCAGCCATCCTATGTTCTCCAGGCTTCTAAAAAAAAGTGGGCAAGGCATAAAAATCATCAAATATATGAAAAATGTATCTTTCACCTTTGAAATATTGATGCTTATTCATCACAGCCATCACAATCATAACAGCTGCCACATAGCTAACCATGTACTTTAAATCCCCATCCTTCTACCCAAACTCCTCAAAAAAAAAAAAAAGATGGGTGTAATGTTTTCTACCAGTTGAATAAGTGACCTGTTTCCCCGGCATTTATCACAATCCAATCACATGGAAAAAATATCTCAAGAAGCTCTGTGCTATGGCAGAGAAAGCTACAGATGAATATTATAAACGTGAAATTGCATATTATTTCCTGCATCAGTTTAGTGTGTCCACCTCTTCAACAAATGAGAGGTGATCTGGGCCTGGGCTTCTAGCTATGATGATGGTTTTGCACTCTAAAATCAAATCTGGGACTTGGTATGTCACACACTGAGATTAGATTAAGTCATTCTGCATCACCTGACAGCCTTAGTAGCAAGGGTACTATTTTGGAAAGCTTGGCTGAATGCTGATAAATAAACCAATTATAGATTTCAAGAATCAGGAAATAGCCTTACAGATTGATTCAACAGCTTATTTTTTCCCCCAGTGCAGCCAACCTGTATATAAATTATGAAAGGCTCTTGTCTTTTTTACTATTATTTATTAAAGAGAGGCTATTTAGAAGTTATCAACAATCCATAGAAAGGTATTCAGCAATGTAATTGTTTGGAACCTTTTCTGCCTTTCTGGTGTGACATTTCTCACCTTGAAAGGGACATTTGCATCTAGAGGTGAAAACAATTTCAAAACTCAATGCTGAGAACTCCTGGAATTGCTATTGCTCATTTTTACCAGACACTGACAGTTTTAAAACTCCCAAATACTGAGATAGCGCTGTAATTTCCTAAGGGAGCCAACTATAGTGAGAGAGGCATTGTTTCCCCATGATAGCAGTTCAAATAATCAGTCCATAGGCTTCTATCCATATCCATAGACAAGTGTGATTGATAGAATGGAGTGTGGGAAATCCAGCTTAAAGTTTTCAATTTTAACCAAAATGTACTGTCCTTTTCTTTTTTAAAAATGGCAAACTTATCCCCTGGTGATTTTTGAGAAAAATGCATCATTATTTCTATTGCAGAAGAACCAAAGAACAGCCATCAGCCCCATTGTGCTAGGTGTTGTACAAACACAGTGAAAGATATTGTCCCTTCACTGAAGATCTTATGATCTATAATGAGAATATCATTTTTAGATTACATGAAAAATAATGCAAAATAAAATGAGAATTAAATATATATATAAAATAAAAATGATCGATACATAATTGACATGAATTTCAATTATTTTGCAGAAAAAAACTGGTGGATAGAATGCCCATAATCACGAGTTTTAAAAAAAACTGGGATAGACTGGGACACAACAGGGGACGTCAAGGACAGAGTAAGCAAGGAAATTGTTCCTGGAGGGATGCAGAAGTCAACATTGAAACAAATCCCAATTTATTCCTTGGGAGTTTCCAAGGAGTTTTGCTGTGAATTAATGAAGAGTTTAGGGCAAAGTTCTTTCAAATCCAGCAGATGCAAAGATGGGCACCAGAAGAAGAAATATTCTGAAAAGGAACAGTGGGATCTAATGACCAGGCAAGGAAGTGAATTTTGGGTATGCGACGTTTTTCTTTGGTCAGGAGAAGGTACCGTTCAGATGGGGTGGTAATCACTTGAGCCTCTGGGGAATTCAATCTGGATTCAGACATGGTCAGGAAAAATGCCTGGGGAATCTCGAAGTCCAGGGTTTGGATTTGCAAAACTATAATGAAAGTCAAATGCAGCAGCAGTCAACTGACCTTTTCGGAAGGTCCAGTGGCTGGACTGCTGCAGATTGAAAATGGCTGTGATGCTTCGGAAACACAGTCTTTGGGATAATAGCGCGAAAGCTCGAGGGAGGAGCAAGAGTTTTGAAGGAGCCAAATTGCAGCCATAAAATAGAGGAAAAATCAAAAGAGAATTTAGAAATGTGAACGACACCCAACATTTCCTAAATCCTGCCAATATTTGCTCAGCTGACATTCAAAGGCTTTCCCATTTGGGTCTCAATTTAGTTATAATGATTAACTTTACTAGATTATTATATCCATTTTGCTTGTATTTTCCTCCACTTTTAAATCTTTACTCATATCCCCAGAGGTTTTCACAGGAGCAATCAGGTACACCATCTACCACTATGGGGCTCTGTCTTTACTAGGAATTCCAGATACTACTGCAATACAAATCATTAACAACAATAATAATTCTGAAGCCCTTAATTCACGAACTTCAGGGATTGACCCGATTGTCACAAGCTACTCCCTTCTCCATAGTTTTATATAGAAAGTAAACTGTCCCATTTCCCATTCTACATGCTTATCGCTCCCTACGTTCCCCACACTCAGTGTGTTTTAGGTCACGAATAACTGAGATCTCTTGCTCTTTGGACAAACTCTAAGTTTCTGTCACTGTATCCTCACTAAAATGTTTCTTTGGATCAGACAATCTCTGATCTACCACAAATTCATGTTATCAATATAATCCCTTTTCTATCTTTAACACCACTGTGTTTCTGCTCATCTGTCGTCACTGCGGGTTCAAATTACCATGTAGTGTTTCATTGGGAACTCCAGCATGGACTACTGCCCATCCACCATGTTCTGCTTTAGATTTCCAGAACAACCATCACAGTTATAAATAAAAAACAGCCAGCACCTTGATTGATCCAGTGTTACACAATTTTACCAACAGCTGCTCTTGTCAAACTATCTGAACAGCTACCAACAGGTTCTTCTGTTTAGGGGGATCATTACCTCCTGGAGAATGTGATGCTTCTTTGGAGACAAACCTGAATTCTGGGTCTCTCCATTGAGGCAATAGAAACAACGAAGAACCTGAAAAACATCTGCATGAATAGGATTGTAGCCTTCAAGCCTGACAAAGGAGAATATAGAGACCAAGTTAAAGAGTAAGGAGTCAAGCAGAGGTGGATTTATAGTAAAACATAGGGTGCCTGGTACGGGACTCCCCAACGACGGGGGGCCCCAGGGCTGGACAGTTGCGGGGGCAAAAGCTTGGTCCAGCCAACTCCTGGGGCTCCTGCTGCAGGCTCCGCACACACCAGCAACCAAGCTCCCCCTCCCCCGCCTCATTCCCCAAGTGCACTGTGGCCCTCCCCCTCCCCCACCACCAAACAGCTGTTTGCTGGCGCTCAGGTTGTTCCAGGAGGGAGAGAGGGAGGGAGGGGGAGGAGCATGGCCACAGCCTGCTCAGGGGAGAAGACAGAGCAGAGGCGGGGCAGGTCCTTGGGGAAAGGGGTGGAATCTGGGCAGCGTGGAGCAAAGGCAGGGCCCCCACTCCCCTCATTCCCCCTACACGTACGCCCCCCAACCCCCTGCCGTGAGCTGCTCAGGGAACACCCTGAATGTCTCTGGATTAAGTTTAGAAGCATGAGCAACAAGGGTGATGTCACGATGGGAGTCTGCTATAGACCACCAGACCAGGGGGATGAGGTGGACGAGGCTTTCTTCCGGCAACTAACGGAACTTACTAGATTGCAGTCCCTGGTTCTTATGGGAGACTTCAATCACCCAGATATCTGCTGGGAGAGCAATACAGTGGTGCACAGACAATCCAGGAAGTTTTTGGAAAGGGTAGGGGACAATTTCCTGGTGCAAGTGCTGGAGGAACCAACTAGGGGCAGAGCTTTTCTTGACCTGCTGCTCACAAACCGGGAAGAATTAATAGGAGAAGCAAAAGTGGATGGGAACCTGGGAGGCAGTGACCATGATATGGTCGAGTTCAGGATCCTGACAAGAAAGAAAGGAGAGCAGCAGAATACGGACCTGGACTTCAGAAAAGCAGACTTTGACAACCTCAGGAAACTGATGGGTAGGATCCCCTGGGTGAATAACTTGAGGGGGAAAGGAGTCCAGGAGAGCTGGCTGTATTTTAAAGAATCCTTATTGAGGTTACAGGGACAAACCATCCCAATGTGTAGAAAGAATAGTAAATATGGCAGGCGACCAGCTTGGCTTAACAGTGAAGTCCTTGCTGATCTTAAACACAAAAAAATAGCTTACAAGAAGTGGAAGATTGGACAAATGACCAGGGAAGAGTATAAAAAAATAGCTCGGGCATGCAAAAGTGAAATCAGGAAGGCCAAATCACACCTGGAGTTGCACCTAGCAAAAGATGTTAAGAGTAACAAGAAGGGTTTCTTCAGGTATGTTAGCAACAAGAAGAAAGTCAAGGAAAGTGTGGCCCCTTACTGAATGAGGGAGGCAACCTAGTGACAGAGGATGTGGAAAAAGCTAATGTACTCAATGCTTTTTTTACCTCTGTCTTCATGAACAAGGTCAGTTCCCAGACTGCTGCACTGGACAGCACAGCATGGGGAGGAGGTGACCAACCCTCTGTGAAGAAAGAAGTGGTTCGGGACTATTTAGAAAAGCTGGACGAGCACAAGTCCACGGGGCTGGATGTGCTGCATCCGAGAGTGCTAAAGGAGTTGGCGGATGTGATTGCAGAGCCATTGGCCATTATCTTTGAAAACTCATGGCAATCAGGGGAGGTCCCGGACGACTGGAAAAAGGCTAATGTAGTGCCCATCTTTTAAAAATGGAAGGAGAAGGATCCTAGGAACTACAGGCCACCCAGCCTCACCTCAGTCCCTGGAATAAACATGGAGCAGGTCCTCAAGGAATCAATTCTGAAGCACTTAGAGGAGAGGAAATTGCTCAGGAACAGTCAGCATGGATTCACCAAGGGCAAGTCATGCCTGACTAATCTAATTGCCTTGATGAGATATGATATGAGATATGATGAGATAACTGGCTCTGTGGATGAGGGGAAAGCTGTGGATGTGTTGTTCCTTGACTTTAGCAAAGCTTTTGACACGGTCTCCCAAAGTATTCTTGCCAGCAAGTTAAAGAAGTATGGACTGGATGAATGGACTATAAGGTGGATAGAAAGTTGGCTAGATTGTCAGGCTTGATGGGTAGTGATCAATGGCTCAGTGTCTAGTTGGCAGCCGGTATCTAGTGGAGTGCCCCAAGGGTCGGTCCTCGAACCGGTTTTGTTCAATATCTTCATTAATGATCTGGAGGATGGTGTGGATTGCACCCTCAACAAGTTTGCAGATGACACTAAACTGGGAGGAGAGGTAGATACGCTGGAGGGTAGGGATAGGATACAGAGGGCCCTAGACAAATTAGAGGATTGGGCCAAAAGAAATCTGATGAGGTTCAACAAGGACAAGTGCAGAGTCCTGCACTTAGGACAGAAGAATCCCATGCACCGCTACAGACTAGGGACTGAATGGTTTGGCAGCAGTTCTGCAGAAAAGGACCTAGGGGTTACAGTGGACGAGAAGCTGGATATGAGTCAACAGTGTGCCCTTGTTGTCAAGAAGGCCAATGGCATTTTGGGATGTATAAGTAGGGGCAGTGCCAGCAGATCGAGGGACGTGATCGTTCCCCTCTATTGGACATTGGTGCGGCCTCATCTGGAGTACTGTGTCCAGTTTTGGGCCCCACACTACAAGAAGGATGTGGAAAAATTGGAAAATGTCCAGTGGAGGGCAACAAAAATGATTAGGGGACTGGAACACATGACTTATGAGGAGAGGCTGAAGGAACTGGGATTGTTTAGTCTGCAGAAGAGAAGAATGAGGAGGGATTTGATAGCTGCTTTCAATTACCTGAAGGGGGGTTCTAAAGAGGATGGATCTAGACTGTTCTCAGTGGTAGCAGATGACAGAACAAGGAGTAATGGTCTCAAGTTGCAGTTGGGGAGGTTTAGGTTGGATATAAGGAAAAACTTTTTCACAAGGAGAGTGGTGAAACACTGGAATGGGTTACCTAGGGAGGTGGTGAAATCTCCTTCCTTAGAAGTTTTTAAGGTCAGGCTTGACAAAGCCCTGGCTGGGATGATTTAACTGGGACTTGGTCCTGCTTTGAGCAGAGGGTTGGACTAGATGACCTCCTGAGGTCCCTTCCAACCCTGATATTCTATGATTCACCCCCAAGACTCCTGGCCACACCCCCTGCCCTGACTCCTGCACCCCCACACATTCCCACCCTCCGCCCTGCCCCGATTCCACACCCTTGCACAAAATGGGAGCTGCCCCAGGTTAGCACTCCACACTCCAACCTGCTGCCCCAACCCTGAGCCCCCTCCTGTATCCTAACTCCTGGTCAGACCCTGCACCCCAACTCCCAGCCCGCTCCTGCACCCTAACTCCCACCCAGCCCCTACACCCCCAGCTCTGACTCCTGCACCCCCTTCCATACCCCCAGCCACCTGCCCTCCCTGACTCCTGCACCCCCCACACCTCCAGCCCTCTGCCCACCTTGACTCCTGCGAAACACACACACACACACACACACACACACACACACACACACCCCTGCACCCCTCGCACCAAACGGAGCTGTCCCAGGTAAGTGCTCCACACCCCAATCCCCTGCCCCAGCCCTCTCACTTCTGACCACTCTGCATCCCAACCCCCAGCCTGCTCCTGCATCCTAACTTCCTCCCAGACTCTGCACCCCCAGCCCCGAGCCCCATCCCACACCCTAAGTCCTGGCCAGACCCCCCCTTTTTTTTTTTAATAAAGCGCTCTTATCCAAAGCGCTTTACAATAGTTAGCTAACGGTACAAACTATATTTGGAAAGATCATTAAGTGGTCCGCCAAGACCCTCAGCAATTTTCAAGTGGTCTGTGGAAAAATAAGTTAGACTACAAAAACAATCAATGTACTTCACTTTATTTTCATTGACTTCCTATTACTTATAGGAGGAGCATGAAGAAAAAAAGAAATGAAAAACGGGGGTGGGGATGGGAGATAAGAGAGAATATTCTTTTTCTTGGCAGGGTCCCAAGGAGGGGCTGAAGAAATGAAGCTGAGCACAGGGCCCCACTAAGTCTAAATCTGCCCTGGAGTCAGGAAACAGAGTAGCAGCCGTGTTAGTCTGTATTCGCAAAAAGAAAAGGAGTACTTGTGGCACCTGAGAGACTAACAAATTTATTAGAGCATAAGCTTTCGTGAGCTACAGCTCACTGCATCCGATGAAGTGAGCTGTAGCTCACGAAAGCTTATGCTCTAATAAATTTGTTAGTCTCTAAGGTGCCACAAGTACTCCTTTTCTTTTTGGAGTCAGGAAAGACTCTATCCTCCATCATCAATAACAAGACAGTGGATGTGGAGGACACCCATCATACTCAATGGGTCAGGGATTCAAGTTGAAAGACAAGGAACCAAAACTAGCCGTGGTGTGAGCCCACTAACTTCAGTAGGATTACTCAAAGGAAGAGTCTGCCCAAGGAGATAAAGAGAAAGCATTTTTGAGGACAATTCTGTCAGTCTTTTCCCCATTTATCCTGCATAAAACAATAGAAAACAGTATTTCTCTCAGCTGCTGTAATCAAAGTAATTGTGTTTCCCATCAAAACCATTTGTTTTATTTACTGTGTGTGTATTTGTGGATTAAAGGATTTAATGGTCTCTGAGTACTTTGTCCAGTATATTGTGCCACAGCATAATATTTAGCAGTCCTTAATCTGCATATCATTGACACAGTACATGGATCTGCTATTTTTTCTGCACGGTATGGTGTTTTTATTCAGGCTTTTGGGGATGGGTACAGAGTCAAAGTAATAAATTCAATATCCCATCTTTTTTTCCCTCCATTGAGTTGAATTCTGCAACCAATTTTGCTGACATTCAATGTGTCTCATAACCACAATTTCCTTCTTTCTTTCTAAGGGGTAGAATGGAAAGCCTCTGCCATTTGCCTATACCAGCACATGTCCGTTGTAGTAGAATTTAGGTGAGATCAGGGCCTGGGGAGGGGAAAAACCTGTTCCCAGCAATAGCAAAGTAGCGTAGGGATTAAACGGTATACCAATTTGTGTTGAAATCAACTTTCCAGATGTGATGTTATTGATATGAACTGTGACCATATAGATCATGGTTGCAAACAAGGTCCTGTAATGGCACTAAATCTTGTATAAAGGGGGTCAAATAAGTCGTCTAAAACAAGGTTATGGTTTGCTGGTTATGATTATGCTGTGTGCATGTATCATTTTTGTATTTAAAGTTATAAGTATTAGCTCTATACTGTCTGAATTTCAAACTTGTGCTATGCTTCTGGGTGATACCCCAGACAATTTGGCATCAGCACTGCCTAGCCTGCTTGATGGCCCATTAAAGACCATCAGCTATACAACTGACCCATTGAGAGAAGGCAGATAAACCTTGTGACTCAGCAAGGTATGCAGGGACCTGCCTATGGAGAGAACTCTAAGGTTTTTCTATGCCATGTGCTAGATAGCATGTCTTTGGGACAAAGAAAGCAGAGACCATATGGCAAGAGACTATAAAAGCCTGATGCATCTCCTCCATCTTGTCTTCAATCCTGCTTCTTGCCTCTGGAGAGGCTTTGCTACAAAAACTCTGAAGCTTTGAACAAAGGACTGAATGACCAATCCCAGCTGTGGATGTACTCCAGAGACTTGATTTGAACCTGCAGTTTATTCTATCACTGCTACAAGCCTGAACCAAGAACTTTGCCATTACTGTATGTAATTGATTTAATTTAACCAATTCTAGCTCTCATCTATATCTTTTTCCTTTTCTGAATAAACCTTTAGATTTTAGATTCTAAAGGATTGGCAACACCGTGATTTGTGAGTAAGATCTGATTTGCATATTGACCTGGGTCTAGGGCTCAGTCCTTTGGGATTGGGAGAACCTTTTTTCTTTCACGGGGGTATTGGTTTTCGTAGCCATTTGTCCCCATAATGAGTGGCACTGGTGGTGATACTGGGAAACTGGAGTCTCTAAGGAAATTGCTTGTGTGACTTATGGTTAACTAGTGGGGTAAAACCAAAGTCTTCTTTGTTTGTCTGGTTTGGTTTGCCTTGGTGTGCAAAGGAACCCCAGCCTTGGGCTGTAACTGCCTTGCTTTAAGCAATTTGTCCTGAATTGGTACTCTCAGCTGGGTTCCACCAAAGCCAGCATTGTTACACCAGATAACATTAGTTTTCCCCTTTAAAACAAACAAGTCTATGTAGCTAATTGTGACTAAGTCCAAACTACAGTGTGGTCCAGCTACCCATGTAGAACTGTTATATGGAATCGCTGACATGCCCTCAGAGAAGTGAGTGAACATGGTCTGCTTACAGCCGTGTTCTCACACAGATCTAAGGAGACAGAACTCCACAGTAACAAAAACACATGCATCTCTATTTAAGCCTATAGACAGACTGAGAACTAGCAATTCTGACACCTCCAAGTCCAACAGAAAGGAAAGAAGGAAGGTAGGAAAACATCCTGCTGTCCTTAGTGTCACTCTTCATTTTTGAGCATCTCTGCTATAGTTAAGGACCTACACTATCTCTATTACAAATGGTACCCAAAAGGCCAGGTCCTTTACAAATATCTCGGGGGAAAAGAACGAACTGGGGGAAAAGGTCAGTGCTTAATTTGAAATGAAAGAGGTGCTAGTGCTCAAGCAAATTTTTTTACGTTCACAGCTGACATGGCAAGCCCAGAGGTGCTGGGCTACGAACTGCCACTAGAGGTGCCAGGACTCAACCCAGGCAAGCCCTGGCACATATTAAGCCCTGGGAAAAGTTCATTAATAGATGAGGGGTATGAAATTAATGACAACTCAAAAATGACTGAAATACTAAACTGTTCTGAAGTTTGTCTAGAATCAGAATCTGAATGCAGCCTGAACTGAATTTAACTGCAATAGTATCCCAGGAGAGGGTAACTGTATGGCATGGCTCAAAAATGGCAACACTTAGTTCTGGAATGCAGACCAGATAGACTACAGTTCCCAGCTGACAATGGCTCCTTGTGATCTGATCTATCATTTCTGCAGTCCACTCTGTACTAACGATAAAGGCAGCTGCAATCTGCCATATTTTATGCTATCGAGGTTCAGACCTCATTCTCCTGGCAATGTGGACCCACAGTTGGGCAAAGTTTCTGCATCCCTGCTATAAGATTCAGGGCAGTGTTTCCTAAATGCTATAATGCTGAGCTGCCATTCTGCCTTTCAGGAGAATGGAACCAGGCACATTAATGATGTGATTCAATCATCTTATTTTATACATCTTCTAAATCCTATCTTCCACACCATCACTCCCCTGCGCATCCTTAGGGACATGCCCCACACTTTGGAAAATATTAACATAGTTCGCCTTCATATGAGCCTTCCTCTCCATCCTTACATGCTTCGATAAACAATGAAATAGTTCACAATGCTGACATTTAAAGTATGACCTGAATTAGCACCCAGTTGGAATGCACGAGGCAATTCTCACTTCAGAGCTATTATTTCAGGCTGTCTGCAAATTCAGGCAGATATCACTGCATCAGTTACACGCGGGTCACATTTCAAAAGGTCTCAGCTGTCATAATAGCTAAAATTTTCTTTTTCTCTCTGCCCCACAGAGGGAGCTCAACTGAGAGGCCTGTCCATGCCCCTTCTTTCTCCCCTGGTTAGCTCTTTGGGCCCAGCTACGGGTGCACCCCTCACTTTGGGAAATATTGATAAGCAAAAATATTATGATATACCGATTTGTGTTATTGCCTAATGTACATGAGTGAGGCAAAATTAAAATTAACAAATGTCCCTGGCCCTCTGTTTTACTTGTCATTTCATATTATAATGCTGTTGGCGGGGGTCTGCGGGGGTTTGTTTCAGTTGTTGTTTAGGATTATGATGCCTTTAAGGTTTATTTCATATCTCTGTCATGTTCATATGCTTCCTCCCACTGGCATGCTGCTTCTCAACTGAAATTGTATTTAATGAATACCTACCTATTAAAGATTCGGGGACAGATATCGCAAATCCTGATGAGAGATCACAAAATTATGTTTCAGCTACACCACTGATGTCAGGTCCATTTGCACACTTTTATCGCTGATTCATTCACTCCTGCTTTATAATCTAGTGCATTGACTGTCAGTATTTATCCTTGCTACTTCGCAATAATATTTTAAAGGCATGTATAGAGGTAAATTGTGCCACTCTAAATACGTGGTTCCTATCCAGTGATTGAGGAAAAACATGGAGATAAATTGTTATCTAAATCCTATAGGTGTGCTGGCATGGATGTACTAGGAAAGATTTGGGGGCAAAAGCAATTAGCTCATGGTGGTTTTTCTTTGTTGAGAAAATTCTGCCACCTTAACTCACCTAAAGAAATAAAATGGAAAGAATTATAGTGAATGTACCAGGGATGGCACTTTTCCCATGTATTTGTGTGGTTCCTTTCCCACAATGGCAGATACTGAACATAAACCTATTATTATTATTAACATTACAGTAGTGCGTAGAGGCGTCATTTGAGATTGAGGCCCCATTGTGTGAGACACTGTAGAGACTATAGGACGAGAGTCCCTGCCTTGAAGAGCTTATTGGTTAAAAAGACAAGACAATAGGTGGGAGGGGAAACAGAAGCACAGAGAGGAGCTGTGACTTGTCCCAGGTCACAAGCAGACAGGTGGAAGAACCAAGAATAGAACTCAGGTCTCCAGCACCTCAAGCACAAGCCCTTCCCACTGGATCTCACTGTCTCTCACATACCACAAGTGTCTACTCATGGGGAATTCATTTACAATTCACTTAGTTCCATTCTTAATTAATTAACTTGCCATTTTCATGCCACCTTCTAAGTAGGGCTCCATTTAATCTAAATTCAGCTTTATCAAATGGAAATGAAAGGGTTGAGAGCTGACAAAGTTGCAGTGTTCTTCAGCAAATGCAATGTTGTTCTTTGCTTAAATGTCATTTGAAAGTGACAAATTAAGGATAATCTTCAATTCAAATAGATGGGTTGATGCTTTGTCTCACTGGAGTCCAGAACGAAGGGTTAGGACATTCATTGATAAGATATATGAATGGCTCTTAGCAAAAATATTGTAATTTATGGTTCTCTCTTACTTTACAAACATCAGGTCTGAAAATTGGTGTGCACCTTCAGCTCCATCCTGCTGTGATGAATACAAAGGGTTACAGGAACAGACACTTCATAACCCAGCATTAAGCCTGATTGAGCAATCATCTAAAAATGATTTTCTTCACATGAGCATCTATTAGTGCATTTCTGTGATAAAATGTAGTTAATAAATTGGCTTTCACACTTAAAACTGATTCCCTTCTACAGCTAGGAAAGAGAGAGCATGTTTCACTGATCCACAAGGGTGTTGAACAGAAAAGGAAAATCTTAAAGCTGCCATTTTTGGTAAAATGGCAGCTTTAAGTTTTTCCTTTTCCATTCAACTGAGATTCCTCTCTGAATTTCCTTAGACAATCTGACAAACAGAGTTTTGTGTCTGTGAGAGCAGTGATGTTTCATCCTAATGATTTAATTCAATGCGGAGACAAGAATTACCACGAGTCAGGTAGCATACATGTCACCTGCCAAACTGGTGTGAATGAAAACAGCTACATGAAACTAAACTGGATTTTTTGGATATTCTTCCCTGGATGAATGATGTGCTGTCTTGAAAGTTGAATATTGAACTTATGAGTTTATTTTTCTAGACCCACAGCACCAGGAGTAACAAATATTTCATTTAACATGATTAATTAAATAAGCACTTCCGAGCATTCTTTAATGGAAAGTGACAAACTAGTCAGCTCTTTTCTCCAAACTTACTTTTAAACTGTTTGTGAAGGAAGGAGTGGCTCAGAGGGATTGGTAATTGGCTACAGTCTTTTACTGCAAGGTTACTGGTTCAAATCCAGACCACACTAAGACTACGTCTTCACTGCAGAATTAACTTGAGGTAGCTACACTCGTGTTAACTCCTCTCGGGGTAACCTACCTCAAGTGAAAGCAGCCCACTGCAAACTAAGACTCAGTCTGCACAGGGTGGTGGCGTTAGTAACTGACAAAATGTTCACCTGAACTTTACCCTAAACCCCCTCCCAGGCTGGCCAGTTCAAGTTACAAGAACCACCACATTTGAGGACAGGGTTTGTGTATGTGGACAGGACTCAAGTTAGGGGCAACACTCAAGTAGTAAGTCGAGTTAACTCTTCTGTGAAACAAACCCAAAGGGAATGTCTTCACTGCAGTTAACCTGGGCTCTTACCCGAGTTTTAGCCCAAACATCCTAAGATCCACACAGAAAAACCTCTGATTGGGGTTTGGAGGTGCATTAAGCCTTGGCTATCTTACGTGGTTGGGGGTATTGTTTAGAGCCTGGACTCCACTTTAATTCGGGCTGAAACCCACCTACTTTGCAGCAAGAACGCAGGCAAAATCACTGAAGTGCTGGTAGCCCTCCAATGCCCTTCCCCTGAAAGGGCAGAGATGTTCTTTCATTGACATAATTAATGAGCGGGGGCGGGGGGGAATCATAGAGCATCTCAGCATGAACAACCATGGGATATTCCCCCAGAGAGACATGGGCAGAAAGAGCAAGGATACATCTTTTCATAGGCAGTCAGCACTCCCCACAAAAAGATTGCTCTTAATGTCAAGAGCTTTCAGTGTCTACTCCAGAAGGCACAAAGACTAAAAACAAGAGCGATATATCTCCAGAATAAGAGCAACAGAGCGAGCAGAACTCTTAAGACTAGCAAGACTGTAGTGTCTTTCACCTGAGAATCTCAAAGCATTTTACAGCGTCAACGCCCATGTTAGCTAACTAATGCCCCTATTTACAGATGGGGAATCCGATGGGATTAAATCACTTACCACAAATCAAAGAGAAAATCTACTGATAGATCCAGAGATAGAATCCAGGAGTTCTGACTATGGGTCCTTTGCTTGAACCACTTGAAGACAGACAATTCTCTCTCCACTCCTGCTTGAGCTGAGAAAATGAAACAATGTAACATTCATTATGCAAGATATTTTAAAGTAATACACCCACACAATTTACACCATTTTAATGTAGCATCCATCATTTTCAACCCCGTCTTTATGTGATAATTGCAGTGCTTATTAAAGAAAGCAGGAGGAAGTTATTATTATATACACTGACAGAGGCTTACTACATTCATGATACAGCCAGACCTCAATTAAAAGCTCTGTGCAACTGTGAATTGCTGCATATGATGCTTAAGCACGTCTTACCCACTCTAAAGTGGCTTTTTGAACTGCTACAGAACTCTTGCTGAGTAAGCGGATTTCATTTTTTAATGCCAACGTCTCACAAATAACAACACTGGGAAATGGATGGAGGCAATAATTAATGTGTTAGCATCAAGAGAAACGAAGAGCCTGCAAAGGTCTCTGTCCTTTCCAGATAACAGACTGAGAGACCTTCCTTAATATAACTTGTGAAGAATGGCTTATTGTGGCTGGAATGAGGGTTAGCCATGACTGATTGATCAAGGCGGAATTCTGACAACAGCTTAGTGACTCTGGCTAAAACTTATATCTTTTAAAACATGTTAAAAAAAAGAACAGCAGCCAGTGAGTGAGACCTGGCCATTAAAGCTTGGAGCTCACCAATTCTAAAAGCCACAGCAAATGTCACCTCTAAAACAAACAAACAAAAAAACATCCACATCACATTTAAGAACACAAAAATCAGATGGGTGGAAAAAAGAGGCTCTGACATCTGATTTCCTAATGCTGGATGAAATAGAGATATCCCACAGACTCTGATTAAGAAGCAAGTTCTGTATTTGCACAAAGTGCTAAAGATGTTCACGTTGTTGAACACGACAAGAAATAGAGTCTCTGCCCAGAGACGCTTATAAAGCCAAATGACTACACTGCAGGAATACAGGACGGGACACATACACTAGTGATCACTTCTAACTTGGATATGCAGCAGCCGAGCAGCTGTTTGACAGGGCCTGGCAACACTGCACAGCTCTTAACAACAAGAATTGAAGACAATACCAAATGAAACAGTAGAATTTAGCAAGGAAGAATGTAGTGATGCAACTGGAATTTAACCATGACCACAACTTTTATGAACAGTATGATGCGCTCTTCCAGGGCTATATAAGGTCAGGAGAAAATTTTACATCTAATTCAAAAAATGGAATTTCCAGCAGCACACTTCACTGCAACTGAGAGATGTGATTGCAGTACATGTAGACATTCCCCATCTAGCTTTGCCCACTAAAAGTAGTGGTGAAGCCACGGCCCGAGTACCAGACCCTGGGAATGTATTCAGGAGGGTAGCCCATGCTGCCCTGGCTTCACTCCCTATTTTTAGGAAACTAGTTTGATCAAAACTAGAGTGGTGGTGCCTACACATACTGCAATCACACCTCCCAACTGCAGTGTAGATGTACCCTCAGAGGGAATCATAGAATCATAGAATCATAGAATATCAGGGTTGGAAGGGACCCCAGAAGGTCATCTAGTCCAACCCCCTGCTCAAAGCAGGACCAAGTCCCAGTTAAATCATCCTAGCCAGGGCTTTGTCAAGCCTGACCTTAAAAACCTCTAAGGAAGGAGATTCTACCACCTCCCTAGGTAACGCATTCCAGTGTTTCACCACCCTCTTAGTGAAAAAGTTTTTCCTAATATCCAATCTAAACCTCCCCCATTGCAACTTGAGACCATTACTCCTCGTTCTGTCATCTGCTACCATTGAGAACAGTCTAGAGCCATCCTCTTTGAAACCCCCTTTCAGGTAGTTGAAAGCAGCTATCAAATCCCCCCTCATTCTTCTCTTCTGCAGACTAAACAATCCCAGCTCCCTCAGCCTCTCCTCGTAAGTCATGTGCTCTAGACCCCTAATCATTTTTGTTGCCCTTCGCTGTACTCTTTCCAATTTATCCACATCCTTCTTGTAGTGTGGGGCCCAAAACTGGACACAGTACTCCAGATGAGGCCTCACCAGTGTCGAATAGAGGGGAACGATCACGTCCCTCGATCTGCTCGCTATGCCCCTACTTATACATCCCAAAATGCCATTGGCCTTCTTGGCAACAAGGGCACACTGCTGACTCATATCCAGCTTCTCGTCCACTGTCACCCCTAGGTCCTTTTCCGCAGAACTGCTGCCGAGCCATTCGGTCCCTAGTCTGTAGCGGTGCATTGGATTCTTCCATCCTAAGTGCAGGACCCTGCACTTATCCTTATTGAACCTCATTAGATTTCTTTTGGCCCAATCTTCCAATTTGTCTAGGTCCTTCTGTATCCTATCCCTCCCCTCCAGCGTATCTACCACTCCTCCCAGTTTAGTATCATCCGCAAATTTGCTGAGAGTGCAATCCACACCATCCTCCAGATCATTTATGAAGATATTGAACAAAACGGGCCCCAGGACCGACCCCTGGGGCACTCCACTTGACACCGGCTGCCAACTAGACATGGAGCCATTGATCACTACCCGTTGAGCCCGACAATCTAGCCAGCTTTCTACCCACCTTATAGTGCATTCATCCAGCCCATACTTCCTTAACTTGCTGACAAGAATGCTGTGGGAGACCGTGTCAAAAGCTTTGCTAAAGTCAAGAAACAATACATCCACTGCTTTCCCTTCATCCACAGAACCAGTAATCTCATCATAAAAGGCGATTAGATTAGTCAGGCATGACCTTCCCTTGGTGAATCCATGCTGACTGTTCCTGATCACTTTCCTCTCCTCTAAGTGCTTCAGGATTGATTCTTTGAGGACCTGCTCCATGATTTTTCCAGGGACTGAGGTGAGGCTGACCGGCCTGTAGTTCCCAGGATCCTCCTTCTTCCCTTTTTTAAAGATGGGCACTACATTAGCCTTTTTCCAGTCATCCGGGACTTCCCCCGTTCGCCACGAGTTTTCAAAGATAATGGCCAAGGGCTCTGCAATCACAGCCGCCAATTCCCTCAGCACTCTCGGATGCAATTCGTCCGGCCCCATGGACTTGTGCACGTCCAGCTTTTCTAAATAGTCCCTAACCACCTCTATCTCTACAGAGGGCTGGCCATCTCTTCCCCATTTTGTGATGCCCAGCACAGCAGTCTGGGAGCTGACCTTGCTAGTGAAAACAGAGGCAAAAAAAGCATTGAGTACATTAGCTTTTTCCACATCCTCTGTCACTAGCTTGCCTCCCTCATTCAGTAAGGGGCCCACACTTTCCTTGGCTTTCTTCTTGTTGCCAACATACCTGAAGAAACCCTTCTTGTTACTCTTGACATCTCTTGCTAGCTGCAGCTCCAGGTGCGATTTGGCCCTCCTGATATCTTTCCTACATGCCCGAGCAATATTTTTATACTCTTCCCTGGTCATATGTCCAACCTTCCACTTCTTGTAAGCTTCTATTTTATGTTTAAGATCCGCTAGGATTTCACCATTAAGCCAAGCTGGTCGCCTGCCATATTTACTATTCTTTCGACTCATCGGGATGGTTTGTCCCTGTAACCTCAACAGGGATTCCTTGAAATACAGCCAGCTCTCCTGGACTCCCTTCCCTTTCATGTTAGTCCCCCAGGGGATCCTGGCCATCTGTTCCCTGAGGGAGTCAAAGTCAAAGGAAGATTGACACCAACTGAATAACCAATGTTACTCTCGGCAGCGCCCAAATTTCCCTTGGTGGACTTCCGAATTTCCCTTGGTGGACTTCCAAGCCAACATCTTAAAAGTGCATAGTTTATGAGAGCTGCTCTAATCAGAACCCGAGGTCTTATGCCTGAAGAAATATGTTAGAATGTATATGTAGATGTTGCTCCCCAAGGCATAACTGGAAGTAGACATATATTAAAGATTTCTTTAGTCCCCTTTGGTTGATCATGTTTGGAACAAAGATACAGAAGTGAAGGAAGAATGCAATGCAGTTGGTATGCTGGCAAGATTTATCCCCCCATCATTTCTTAAAATCTCCAGCTAAATGATACACTGATTTACAGTGAATGAAATGCCTAGTTTTTTGGATTTCACCTTGTTTTCAAAGTACTCTCACAGGGCCAGCTACCATTTTACCCAGGCTGTTTGCTGAAAATCTTGCACATGTATATGACACACTGAGTGAATAATAATCAATCACATGTAACATGGCTTTCCAAGTGCTCTTTCAAATCTTTCAAATGCAAAATGCACCCTCATTGACCTAATGTAAATGTGTAGGTAACATTTTTCATACTGGGATTTTGCTGTCTGAATAGGTTCCTACACCATAAAAGAACATTTTAAGCATCACATTTGAAACAGGTCACAGTTCTAAAAGGAACTGTATTCCACTGCTATTACAAAACAGAGCTTTTCTTGTCTGCTGCCGAGATGCTTTGAGTCTTCTTCCAATAATAACTAATCTCTTTCTCTTTGTATCTGACAATTCACAGACAGCCCAATTACAGGGGAGGAAAACAACATAATAGGTTTGGAGGGTGGATACAAACAACCAACTAATGGCAAATGATTTCATTTTGGAGTATAATTTACTTAAGCAAATTACTCTGATAATCTACTTTCAAAGTAGGCTAGAGTAATAAATGGCTTAATTGAAGTCTCAAATAAAGACACAAGCAAAACACTGTATCATGTGCATTATTTTATTTTATTTTATTTTATTGATATCTATATAGTGTGACAGGGTCTGGCCAGATGGCTATAGGAGAGTAATAGAAGACAGATATATTACCTCCAGGCTAAGTAGGTCCCTTTTCCCTGGGTAAGGTAACAGGGAAGGTTCCAGAACAATCAGGAACCTTCTGCAGACAATTAAGACAGACAGGCTGATTAGCTGCAGGTGTTCCAATCAAGAAGCTGCTAGAATAAATTAAGACAGACTAATCAGGGCACCTGGGTTTTAAAAAGGAGCTCACTTCAGTTTATGGTGTGCGTGTGAGGAGCTGGGAGCAAGAGGCACTAGGAGCTGAGAGTAAGAACGCGGACTGTTGGAGGACTGAGGAGTACAAGCATTATCAGACACCAGGAGGAAGATGCTGTGGTGAGAATAAAGAAGGTGTTGGGAGGAGGCCATGGGGAAGTAGTCCAGGGAGTTGTAGCTGTTGCACAGCTGTTCTAGGAGGCACTCTAGACAGCTGCATTCCACAGGGCCCTGGGCTGGAACCTAGATTAGAGGGCGGGACCGGGTTCCCCCCAAATCCTCCCAACTCCTGGTCAGACACAGAAGGAGTTGACCTGGACTGCCAGTTCAGAAAAACGGCCAAGCTGAGGGCTGCCGTGAAACTCCAAGGCCAGCAAATTCACCGATAAGCGCAAGACCTACCAAGTTAGAGCAGGAACTTTGTCAAAACAGATATAGATAGATAGATATAATGATGCAGGTGTGATTTATGGGAGAAGAAACTTTAAAGGCAGTAACATGCCTTCAGAGATTATCTACAGTTGATGTATTTGACTTCTAAGTATCTGCTCAGAAGCATGAGTGTTGCTTATAGGTATCTCAAGCATAGCTGCACAGATAACCTCTAACTACAATAATGGAAAATGAGATGCACTGATAATAGACAATCATGTAACTTGTTCTTAATGATAATCAGGAACTTCATTCATTGTACAATGCCATACATAAACTTACCTGCTAAGACAATTACTGATCACACAAGATAAAAAAAGCCTTCCATCTTAAGAATCTCTCCTTCAGGAGCAGTCATCTATAAAATGAACATTAATTGTGACAATTTTTTTAATTTACTGCTTTGGGGCCAGCACTAGTGAAAATGGTATACACCACTCACAATGGTAGAAACTCGTGTTACAAAAGCATGAAAAAAAAATCTAAGCACTTAATCGTCTCACATTCGGCTCCCAGGAATATCTCTGAAATACCTCTCCCTTTTCCCCACCCCAAAAAATATTTCCTTTCAGGAGCATAATCAATCTGTGTATACGTATGTCACTGTGCCTGGAGTAGCTCACAGATAAGAGTGCCCGAGTCAAGTCAGACTGTCAGAAAAAGGGCAGACATCCCAACCTGGTGGTATATTCTACAATTAGATTTCATCAAACCAGTAACAAAAGTGCATTCCTGAATTACTGCATTAGCCTTACCAGGGAATCACGTTCACCCTTAGGCTCCCCAGCCTCTCTTTGCCATCCGGACAAACTGGACTTTTTAATGGAAGGTTATTAAAACCAGAATTCACCACACATTAGGATGCTTCTAGCCCCAAAGGGTCTGTCACTTACCCCAGGTCAAAATATATTCCAGATTTCACCAAATACAATGCTGTAGCCAATCATTTAGTAAACTAAACCCAAAGATTTATCAATTAAGAAAAAGTAATGAGAGTTACAGCAAGGTTAAAAGCAGACAAAATACATTACAGGTGAATTAGGGTATGTGGTCCAAAATGATCACAAGGATGTCCACTCTGCTAGTTTTCTAGGAGTCTCTCTGGGTTGCCTAAATAGTTTTGGGGACGTCAGTCCTTTTGTTCAAAACTTCCCCTCTTAGAATTCACCAGTTCAGAGATGGGGTAGGAAGGAGATAGTCAGGGGCCTTTGGTGTCTCTTTTTATATCTTGACCCTTTTTTGCTGGAAGAATTCTTGCTGTGTCATGGAGTCAAGCAGTTCCATGGCATATTTCATAAATATTAAGGCAAGGGTAAACACCTTTAAAATCCCTCCTGGCCAGAGGAAAAACCCTTTCACCTGCAAAGGGTTAAGAAGCTAGGATAACCTCGCTGGCACCTGACCAGAATGACCAATGAGGAGACAAGATACTTTCAAAGCTGGAGGGGAGGAGAAACAAAAGGTCTCTCGGTCTCTGTGATGCTTTTGCCGGGAACAGAAAAGGAATGGAGTCTTAGAACTTAGTAAGTAATCTAGCTAGATATGCGTTAGATTCTGTTTTGTTTAAATGGCTGATAAAATAAGCTGTGCTGAATGGAATGTTTTTTGGGTCTTTTTGTAACTTAAGGTTTTGCCTAGAGGGATTCTCTATGTTCTGAATCTGATTACTCTGTAAGGTGTTTACCATCCTGATTGTACAGAGGTGATTCTTTTATTTTTTTCTTCAATTAAAATTCTTCTTCTAAGAACCTGATTGCTTTTTCATTGTTCTTAAGATCCAAGGGTTTGGGTCTGTGATCACCTATGCAAATTGGTGAGGATTTTTATCAAGCCTTCCCCAGGAAAGGGGACGTAGGGTTTGGGGAGGATTTTGGGGGGGGGGAAAGACGTTTCCAAGCGGGCTCTTTCCTTGTTATATATTTATTTGTTAGACGCTTGGTGGTGGCAGCTATAAAGTTCAAGGGCAAAAGGTAAAATAGTTTGTACCTTGGGGGAGTTTTAACCTAAGCTGGTAAAAATAAGCTTAGGGGGTTTTCATGCAGGTCCCCACATCTGTACCCTAGAGTTCAGAGTGGGGAAGGAACCTTGACAGCATACATGCTTCGCCATCAGTTCTTCATATGATTGCAAATTCTAGTTCACACCTTTTGCAAACATGTCCTTTGCAGTGTCGTCGGGGATGACATGGAGAGGCCCTTGTTTACAGCTCCTTTGTTATTTCCGTGACACTAACCTGTGGGTGTTTCTCAGTCTCACAACATGTTGGCATTACAAACATATAGCAAAATTTCAAAACTCCACCCACAGTGTCGTTACACACATTATAACAATATAATAATACTCAGCAGATTGCAACTGTTCAAATGATACCTCGCAAGACATACTTTGTACAAGGTTTATCACGATTTTGCAACAGTGGTGACCATATTGGTGTAGACAGGTCACCTTCCTCTCCAGACAACATCACAACATACCATAGCTGTGTCACAGGCTGTATGAAAATATGAAAAGGCACCTGGGTCCTCTCCTCTAAGGTTCCTGTAGTAAGATGCCTGTATGGAAGTTTAGTCATGGCCCTCGGGAGAGTCAGAATCAGGCCAGACAGCTTCCCCCTTTTATCGCAAGTTTGCTGGTATGTGCCTGTACAAATGTTTTACCTCCACTTTCCTGTCATTCATTCTGTTCTATTCTGAATGAAATATAGGATACCTGATTATTTCCTTTCTAGGAATAATCTCTCCCTGAGGCAAATACATTGAAACATACAAATGAGTAAGAAAAAGATGTTTTCCTGAATTGGTCAGATCTATTAAGATACATTTTTATTGCTCTGCTCATATGTAGCGTATACCATATCCTCTTTCAGATGCTGAGGTCCTGGGTAAAAGGAGGCAATTTCCTGTTAGGTATTCATAACTAATTTTAGTTATGAATGACTGGAGTAAGAAGGAAATCATAGAAAATACAGGAAGGTTTGGGTTTTATAAGAGAGAAATTTCACTTGCTAGCATGATTTTGACAAAGCAGCATCAAAATGATATATTCTGTTCTATAAAGGTTCTTATACCAGGCTCATCTCAGTAGTACCTGAATACCTTCCACTAGTGCATTAAGCAACATGAGTAGCATCTGTCACACGTTTCTTCTCTCATCTCCCAGGACAAGAAGCATATGCAGTATCTTGTTCTGACAGGGATTTTTTTTTAAAAAATATACATGTTGCTATGTGTTTGTGTTAGAGAAGGCAAAGAAATGAGCCTGGCACTTGGAGCAGAAGGTGATAAGATTTGTTATGCTCTTTATTTCATTCCCAGTCTTGGACCAGCCCCCTGAGAAAGTTCTATCTCCTGCACCAATTGTAGCAACTTGCAATTATTGTAGAGAGTTCCATTGTGCCAGAGCAGCAAAGTTCTTAACCATGGTCTTTAATGTGGTCTTCAGGTGGTCTTTTAGATATCCTGGGCCCAGGCCCTGGACCATCTTGACAATAAGGACTGAGACCTTGAACTTGGTTTGATATTCTATGGGAAATCAATGTACAGATTGGAGGACGGATGTGATGTGCACACAGGAGCGTGGATTGCTGAAGAGATGTACTGCAGCTACATCTAGTTAGAGTTCGCCAAGAGGTAAAGTCTTCATGCCCATGCATATTACATTGCTGTGCTCCAGCTGAGAGATGACAAAACCATGGATAACTAAAGCTAGGCTTCCAGGATAGGAAGATACCAAAGATAAGAGGTGTTACTCATGGATCATGCTATGTAGGACTTAGCAGTAGTGAGGAATGCAAGAGTACTCCTTGACTCTAATTATCCATTTGTGGGTATATACCTTCAACCAAAAGAAGACTGCATCTTCAGATGCATCTGTGACCTCTTCAGAATGCTTCCCTCTGCTCACCAGCATTACATTAAACTTGCTCAGGTTTGCTGTTAGCCAGCTGTTCTTCATCCATGAGATGATCTCTTCCAAGCATTGGGCCATATTGGTGGTAGTGGTGTGGTTGCCTGTAGCAAAGAAGAGCTAGAGTTATCATCTGCATATTGCTGGCACTTGAGTCCGTGTTGCCTGATCAGTTTATCTAGTGGATGTACATGTACATATTGAGGAAGACCAGAAAGAGAATGGATCTTTGTGGAACTTCAGAAGTCAGGGGGTCCATAGGGAATTGTGTGTCATCAGTTCAATTGGACAGGTCCTTCCTTTGGAAGGAAATTAGAACTGAATGCCTGGTTTCCTAGAGTTCATATTTCTATCTTAACCCCATCCCAGTAAGAAACTCTTACATTGGCTGAGCATGAAGAAGCCTTACACAACACTAGAACAGTCTCCATCTTGTTTTGGACTTGCTGCTCAATATTCAAGATGCCAGGTTCAAGCAGTTTAGATTGGGATGAAGGAATAGACACTCAGACAAACTCTCCTGCCTGCTCAGAAGATGGAGTAGAGTCATGAGCAACAGTTCTGCTACGTCTGAAAACCATGGCCTTCTTGGCTAAATTAGTGCGACATAGATTCCCTCTTTTAAAATCTGCTGATGCACTCGTCCTAGTAGCAGAGGAGAAACACACAGAGAAGCCGATTTAGCCATCTCTGATCCAAAAACAACTGTTCCTTATTATCTTTGTTCAGCTTCCCTAGGGAAAAGCAGCCTTGCCCTTATTTTGACTGGATAGCAATAGGTGTACCTAGGTGGCTGCTGCACCTGTCTATGGACTACCATCCTCCTCCAGAGATGCCCCCCAAGGTGCTGCTAAGCCGGAGAATAAAACACAATTGAGTGACCGGGAGAACATGGAACCTGCAAGACTCCCAGGACCACATCCTCCACCAGTATTTGAAACCCCTAGCACGGGGCCCCACCTTTGCATCCAGGAGGAGAATGATCAGCCTGCAGGAGTCGCTGAACCCCACCAAGTGCTTGCCTCGCAAAACCCCACGCAGGAGATCTTCCCAAGAACAATTTTCCCCCGCTGTTCCCCCACTGGCAGGGAAGGGTCAAGGATATGGCTACAGAGATATTAACATTTGGCAATTATTCAGATTCAGACCTGTTATGTTTTTAAATTTCTTTTTAAAAAATGATTACATATTCCGTATAGTACTTTTAATAAATCTTACAGCTTTCTTGCCTTGTGCATGGACCCTCCTTATTAAGCATGGTGGACACAAGATGTTTTCAGGTTTGGGATTGGGTGATTCACAGCACAAGAAATGGAATGTTGTAACAATGTGGTTCCATCATTTCTGTCTGTTTCCCTCCTTCCCCCAGCCTCAGAAATATCTGAAGTCCCAAGAATACATGGGAGGAATGGGGAAAGTTAGTGTTTTGTGCATACAGAAAGCAGTATTAGTTCTCAATTCAGCAGAAATCTACTGCACAGAAAATAGGTAGATAAATGTTGTTACAGCTAAGTTCACATGCATAAAATCGGAACACAACTCAAGTAATGAAAGAGGCATCAGCCAGTAATTCAATGGTCTCTCTCCCACGCATGCCCCAAAACCCTGCCCGGTTTCAATCTTAGAAGCAATTAGTGCTCCATAACAGCTGCTAAGTGCAGTTAGCACTACAGGCAAGGAATAGTTTGAAAAAAGAATCTGCCCACCCCCTTTCCCCCAAGCAAATATTATCAGGGCATTAAGACAGAGGAGTCCTCCCAATAACACAGGTTTATAAACAACTGTGAATAGTTAAGACAAAAACATTGCACAATGATTGCATTACAACTCAACTGCCACCCTCCACCGCACAAACCGAACGCTAAGGTTTTAACCCAGTGGAGGTGCCCTGTTATAACAGTCTTTAATGTGAGAATTTTCACTGGAATGAATGGCTAATGACCTTCGTCTACAGGGAAACAAAACCATGAGTATGGTGATTTTCCAGCAGCTGTACGGGCTGTGAAGGTGTCTCACAGCACAGGCAGATAAATGGCACCCCTGCTTTTCCACACTCGCTGTAAACCAGGAACTGTGAACCGGTTGGGAGCTGGCTGATTGTGCAAAATTTGTAAACCAGACATGTCCTGAGCCCACTTGGGACAGAAGCTCTCCCCTTTACCCGCACAAATGTGATGGAGCTCAAAACAGGCAACGATTATATGTCAGCCACACTGGCATCTAGATAGGTGCACAGGGAGTGCCAATGAGGTTTCAGTCTACCGAACACTCACTCCACGGTCATTCTGCAGCTAGTGAGCTTGTAACTAAATTCCCTTTTTCCAGTGTCATTGACATTGGGGTATAGTTTCATGAACCAAGTTGGGAGTCGGTATGTGGATCTCAAAATAACAGATGTCACAGAGAGATCATACAGAACATCATCATTTCTGGGGAATAAAGTCCTTACTTTCCTCTTCAAGTACAATCCTGATCTCCTCAGCATCCTGACATTATGAACCTTTCCAATTTGTTTTCCACATTAGTATTCATGAATCTGCCTCTGTGGTCCACTGAGGCTAGCAGAACAAGTGAACAGTAAATAACCTTTTGGTTCACACACTCACTTGCCCCTTGTAGTGGACAAAGTATTGGAATACAATGGCCCCTGTACAGCTTGGAAACCCCCTCCTCTCAAATCCAGGTATTCCATCAGGAACTTTTCTTATATATATCACAGAGTTAACTGCCTTGCACAGCTGCACAATCAGTACCTCAAAGTGGACTTTCCAACCCCAAAGTGGTTTGCTATGGACCTATAGCTATCTGGGGTGCCAGCTTCCAAACGGCAATAGTCACTCACTTCTGGACCAATATGGCTTGTCTGAATTGAGCGTTCTGGCACTGGAGGTTTGGAGCAAGCTCTTCACACAGCTCCATGAAGGTCTGTTTCCGCATTCAGCAGTTCTGTAGCCACTGTTGGTAATTCCAGAGTTCCAAAATGATGCATTCCCACCGTACCCGTGCTGGTTCTCCTGTACCAGAAGTGACGGTCCATCCAGTGGCATACCATGGCAATACTGGCATTCATCATATCTGTACCATGTGAGCTGAATGAACTGCCATTTACCCTCAAGGTCAGCCATCTTAAATACGTCAGAAAGTTCTGCCCAAATTCCATCCAGCATCTCACCAATCACCTAATCCATTTGTCCCACAATACCAAGCTGGAGCAGAACCATATCGCATCCCATTGCTTCTATGTCTTCCACCCAGTTTGGCAGCAAACAACAGTGAGGAGAGATGTGATCAGGGACTGCATAACCAAATACATGGAAGTGGTGGGACAGTACCAACAACACACAGTAAAGCAGTTCCTAGAGCATCTCCGTCTTTGCACAGAACTCTGAGATACTGCCCCTAAAACGGTAGCGCTAACGTTGAGTAACAGCGGCAGCATGGACGCAGGTATACACATTTACACAGCACCGTACAGGGAGTCCTCGGACTTCCGACACAATTTGTTCCCCAGAATTGCATTGAAATGTTGAAATGCAAGTGAAAACCACTTTTCCCATAGGAATCAATGGTATGAAGGGGGGATTGTTTCCTGAACCAAGGCTTGATACACTATTTTTACCCTAATAACCCAGATTTCTATACTAAATGACAGGTTTCAGAGTAGCAGCTGTGTTAGTCTGTATCCGCAAAAAGAAAAGGAGGACTTGTGGCATCTTAGGGACTAACAAATTTATTTGAGCATAAGCTTTCCTGAACTACAGCTCACTTCATTGGATGCATTCAGTGGAAAATACAGTGGGGAGATTTATGTACACAGAGAACATGAAACAATGGGTGTTACCATACACACTGTAATGAGAATGATCAGGTAAGGTGAGCTATTACCAGCAGGAGAGCAGAGTTGGGGGGGCACCTTTTGTACAGATAATCAAGGTGGGCCATTTCCAGCAGTTGACAAGAATGTCTGAGGAACAGCGCGGGGCGGGGGGGATAAACGTGGGGAAATAGTTGTACTTTGTGTAATGACCCATCCACTCCCAGTCTTTATTCAAGCCTAAATTAATTGTGGCTGATGTGATTAGGCCCTATGATGGGACATATCTATTCAGAGGACATGATCATAGAGCCTAATCACATCAGCCACACTATCAGAAGCTTGTTCATCTGCACATCTACCAGTGTGATATATGCCATCATGTGCCAGCAATGCCCCTCTGCCATGCACATTGGCCAAACTGGACAGTCTCTACGTAAAAGAATAAATGGACACAAATCAGAAATCAAGAATTATAACATTCAAAAACCAGTTGGAGAATACTTCAATCTCTTTGGTCACTCGATTACAGACCTAAAACTGGCAATTCTTCAACAAAAAAAAAACTTCAAAAACCGACTCCAATGAAAGACTGCTGAATTGGAATTAATTTGCAAACTGGATACAATTAACTTGGGCTTGAATAAAGACTGGGAGTGGATGGGTCATTACACAAAATAAAACTATTTCTCCATGTTTATTCCCCCCACTAACCTGTTCCTCAGACGTTCTTGTCAACTGCTGGAAATGGCCCACCTTGATCATCACTACAAAAGGTTTCTCCCATCCCCAGCCCCGCTCTCCAGCTGGTAATAGCTCACCTTACCTGATTGCTCTTGTTACAGTGTGTATGGTAACACCCATTGTTTCATGTTCTCTGTGTATATAAATCTCCCCACTGTATTTTCCACTGAATGCCTCCAATGAAGTGAGCTGTAGCTCATGAAAGTTTATGCTCAAATAAATTTATTAGTCTCTAAGGTGCCACAAGTCCTCCTTTTCTTTGTGCTAAATGAATCATAGATGACTAATGTATTTACTGTAAAGAGCTTTCAAATAAACATATAAACTCGCATATGCTGCTCTGAATGCCAGCAACACAGGCTCAGAAAGCCAGGGAGAACGGCACGCATGTTGAACCTCAGCCAATCACTGTTCAAGCTTTCTGATTGGCTCCCAGCCCCGGGCTCAGCCAATCAAAAGCAAGCCACAACCCTACCCGGCAACAAGCTACCCTGCTGCCTCGAAGCCAATCAGAAGCAACCTCTTGCAGCTCCATACCACTGTAACACAACAAGGAAGTGACTTCAAGTGAGTGTGGTAAGGGCGAAACAAGCATTGTAGGGGTGAAATGGGCAGTCTATCGAAAAGCGTCATAAGTGGCGTCCGACGGAATTCGGGTGTCATAAGTCCGACGACTCCCTGTACTTGTGTCCAGCACAGGATATGTGGACACTTGGTATGGGTATGGAGAGCATGCATAAGCAGGTATATGTTCCAGAACCTGAGAATGTTCACCAGTGTAGATATAGCTTAAGAGATTTGGGATCTTCCTCTTGGGAAAAACAGTCCAAAAGATCCTGGATTCCTTGCACATTTACTCAATTAAAGACTTGATGTTCTCCTTTGAGGTGGATTGGACAAGGAGATTCGTGGAGTATTTTGGACTTGAGTCTGAAATCTTTGGTGAGGCTAGGACTCAGCAAGCCAGACCAGAAGAGGGCCGACTTACCCCCTGCAGAAGTGTCAATGGAGAAGCGTCTGGAGATGCAGAGGCCCCAACAAGGCATCTGAATTCGAACACCCTTCCCTTGGCTGAGTAAGGATCTGTGGGCTCAGAGTAACTCAGAGTAAGAATAACTGACACTTTCTGCTGCTGCTGAAAGTGTCTCCTCACACAGATGAAGAAGCTCTTTTGCTTCAGCTTGCTCCATTTGACATACTTTGCCATGACCAATCAGGGAGGAGAGGAACAAAAGAAAGAAGAGGATTTTAGTCAGTGTTCCCATTCATGGAATTGAGTCTCTGAAATTTGGAGCCCTTCAGCAAAAGGAAGAGCGAGGAAAGATAATTTTGCTTGCTACTGCCCCTAAAATCAACGGTAAAAGCCAGAATTGCAACACATGAGGAAGGCGTGCACAAACATCAGAGCCAGGGGTTGCATTTGAACACAAGTAGGTAAAGTTCCCCAAGTATGCAACATCGGAATGAGTACTGCAGTGCACCAGGATGGTGGTATTATTCCTTTTCAGGAAAACTGACTAGAAATTAGTCTGAGAACTGTAAATCCCCTGCCACAAGTTATCTTCAGCTATAATCTTGACCTCTGAAACAATCACTCAAAAGTCAATTTTATAGTTAACATGAAATGGTTCAGGTCTCATTTAAAACCATATTTTGGGAGACAGATGGCTAACAAATTAGTTGATCCCCAAGCTGGCAAGGATTATCTACATACTTACAAGGTGTTTTTTCCCCCCATGAATGCATTTACTGTTTGCAAGTCCAATGCACAGCTCAACAATTTCAGGAGTAAATAAGAGGAAGTTACTTACCTGTAAATGGAGGTTCTTCGAGATGTGTGGTCGCTATCTGTATTCCACTGAGGGTTATGTGCATGCAGCCAGAGCCAAAGCTTTTCAAAGTAGCATCGCTCGATGGTCTGCGCATGTACCCTTGTATTGCCTTGTGCTTTGGCTGGAGGCAATAAAGGGTGGGGTGCACAGACTGTCTGAAGTTCCTTCTCTACCACAAACTTACAGAGCCGTCAGTAGAGGGGAAGGAGCGTGAGATTGGAATATAGATAGGGACTACACATCTCAAAGAACCTCCAGTTACAGGTAAGCAACCTCCTCTTCTTCTTCTTTGAATGATGGTCCCTATTGTATTCCACTGAGGGTGATTGACAAGCAGTACCTAGATAGGAGGAGGGTGTGAGGACGATGATGGAACCATAGAATGAAACACTGCTGCACCAAATGAGGTGCCCATCACAGAGTCATGTACCAGAGCTTAGTGAGAGGAAAAGGTGTGCACCAAACTCCATGTGGCTGCATTACATATGTCCACAATGGGCATGTCGTTGAGCATGGCTGTGGTTGATACTTTCATGCTCTCGTGGAATGGGTTCATATCCCAACTGGTGGGGAGTGCCCCGACAAGCGATGGCAGTTCACAATGCACCCTAAGATCCACTTAGAGATTATCTGGGTGGAAATGGCCTGTCCTTTAATTCTCTCGGCTATGGGGACAAATAGCCTGGGAGACTTCTGGAACGGCTTTTTCCTTTACAGGTAAAAAGCCAGGGCTCTACGCACATTGAGGCAATGAAGCCACCGTTCCTTGTCTGAGGCATGTGATTTTGGAAAGAAGGTAGGTAGATGTTTGGATTGGTTGAGGTGGAATTGGGAGACCACCTTTGGCAGAAACAGATGCAGTTGCAGTGAGACCTTCTCCTTATGGAATGTGGTGAAAGGGGGTTGCCATCATGGCTCCCAGCTCACCAACCCTCCTCACTCAGATAATGGCAACAAGGAAAGCGACCTTCATGGAGAGGTGAGAGAGAGGACAGGAGGCCAGCGATTCAAAGGGAAAGTTCATTAAAGAGGTAAGGCCTAGATTAAGATCCCATTGGGGAGTAATAGGCTGAATGGGCAGATATTTACAGCTTTCAGAATCGGGTGGTCAAGGGGTAGGTAAAAATCGAATGCCCTTCCACTGTAGAATTGAAATCACTAATTGCAGCTGCATGCGGTCTGACAGAGCCGAGAGTGAGTTTCGAGGTTTTCAGATGCAGGAAATAATCTAAGAGCATGGGGATGCACATAGTTTCAGAGGCAAGACCTTGCTGTTGGGCCCAGGAGGTGAAGCGTGCCCATTTAGCCTGATAGAATCACATTGTGGAGTCTGTTTGGCTACTAGAGGCTACTTGCACTGCCAATGAGCGCTCTCATGCTAATGGAAGTGTCCATCCAAACCATGCATCGGGGTTAGCATCCATGGATCTGGATGACAAGTCTGCCGTTGTGTTGTGTCAGCAGTTCTCCACTCCTGCTCCAGACATTTCTAGGTTGTTTTGACACGCAGAGAAGAGGAAACAGAATTGGCGAGGCCAGAACAGAGCGACCACAATAGCTCTCACTCTCTCTTGCTGGAGTTTGTGGAGGATAGAGTAGGAATACGTGTGTGGGGGTGGGGGGAGGAGACGTGTAGTTCGCCAAATCAACGACCAGCACATCACCCAGTAAGTGGGCAGAGTCCTTCTCTGGAGCAATATTGGGTGCAGCTGGTGTTGGTGTGTGATGCAGAGGTCTCTGATTCATGTACCCCAGCAACCAAAGATTTCTGTGTTATCGTGTTGTGCAACTCCCATTTGTGGTCAGTTGCAAAGTTCCTGCCGAGAGAATCTGTGATCACATTCTGGGTGCCAAGCAGGTAGGTTGCTGACAAAACGTTTTGCGATGCACCATTCCCAGAGGCGAATCACCTCCATACACAGCACTGGGTACCTTGTGCCCCCTTGTTTGTTTATATAGTATATTGTGGTGGTGGTGGTATCTAACATGACGAGGACGTGGCGATAGTGGATATCTGGTAAAAACAAGTGGCATGCTTTGCATATTGTCCAAAGTTAGAGTATGTTTATGTGCATCCTGGTCTCTCACATGGTCCAGGTGCCTTATGTCATGTGATCTCCAGTGTGCATGCCCCGGCCTGAGTGACGCATCTCTTATGACTATCATGGTCGGTAAGGATGGGAGGAAGGGCATCCCAGAGCAGATTTGTAGTGGGTCTGTCCACCACCAAAGAGGAGAGAGAACCTCCAGTGGAACGTTGAGTATGGTGCCCATGGATTGATGCACAGGACAAAAGACTCTTTGCAGTCATAGCTGTAGACAGCAAAGGTGCAGGCAGGCGAAGGCTATGATGTGTACATCACCATTGCCCTAGGAAGAAAAATGTTGCTTTCCCTTTAATTTAGCAGTTTACGTTTCACACAGTACTGCACTTGCTTTTTTTGCGGGGGGGGGAGCGGGGTGTCTCTGCTGCTGCCTGATTGTGTACTTTTGGTTCCAAATGAGGTGTGTGGTTGACTGGTCAGTTCGTAACTCTAACATTCTACTGTACAAGGACACGTGTGGACTGCCGAGCAATGCTACTTTGAAAAGCTCTGGCTCTTGGTGCATAATCCTCAGTGGAATACAATACAATCACTCAACGAAGAACTAGTTATATACAACTCCCAACAATACAATTACCTATGTTCAGATGCAGGCAATTTTTACTTCATTTATAGTATTACCCATGATGTGAGTCCTTTTCCACTTATTTCATTTTCCTGTACCTAAAAATATACTACATTGACATAAGTACCATAGAACATTTTACAAAATATTTATTTTGAAAAATCACCCTGTACAAATTTAAGCATAACATTCTCAACACTGCAGGTTTATAAAAATGCTAACAGAACAGAAAGACTCAAATAAAACATTAAACTGATGTTTTTGAAATTACAAAGAAATTGAAACAGGTTCTTTCTGAGGAAGCTATAGTATCTATAGAAGTCTAATCAAAAGTATCAGACTGGTTGATTTTATAGCTCCTTTTGCTTTTCTTTATACCATTTACATCACATATACGTATCAATGGATGACTCTCCTCCTCTTTATAAACTCCCTTTTATACATGGTCAAACATTTAACTAAATATCCAAAATTGCTTACACTTTCACTGTACATAACTTGGCCTCCAAGAAAAGCCAGCAAATTTTTCATCATTTTTCTGAGTGCCTAACCAAAAAAAGTCATTGCTATACATTTTTGTTACAAAAATCTCTGTACAAACCAACTTAGCTGATGTAAATTTCTGAAAGGATTAAAACGGATAGTATTTAAACAGTTCACGTGTTCCTTCATAGTAGTATAATGAAGGAAAATTTAGTAAAATTTCACCAAGTAAAATCGAAGATCTGGGAATACTGGTTTCTTAAAGTGTATAAAACGTTTACATGCTACAGATTTAGGATATGCCATTCCTAAAAATCTAACAGTGCCAGTATTACAGCACTTGTTATCAAATTCTTCTGTACACATTTTAAGTCTTGCCCCCTCATTTTAAGCTATTTGTGGAAGTTGTCTTTGAATAATAAATCAGCACATTTCCTTGTACATGAAATACCGCTGTCATGAAATTAACTTAAAACACTAAAACTGTAGTATTTCTGTAAACATGATTAAAATGAAGATTGATGAAAAAGGCAGTGACAAATAAGCCATGGTTTGAAATGAATTCTTCACATTTTCTTCTTACCAGGATACATGGCTTACAACACAAGAGTAGCAAAAGAAAGATCTAAATTTCAAGTTACAGCCAAGGGTGCCAGGCAGGATCCATACGACAGAGATTATCCAAGCTATTTGCAGCTGCTACAAGAGTGTTGACTTTGCTTTCTCCTCCTTCAAACTGAGCAAGATTATGTAGTCGAGTCATGATAGCAGTAACAGCTTTTTGAACTAGTGAAACCAGCTGCTGACTGTCCATGTTTTCAGGTTGCCCGGCTGCTGAGAGTGGAGAGGAAGTATCCTCTTGTGTTTTCTTGTGCCAAGCAATTATTTCATCCCGTAGCACAGTTTTCAGGATGCCATCAACCTGCATGAAGGAGAAAATTAGTTAATTATGTTTAACTAGAAGAACTGTCAAGAGAGTACAGTTTTTTAACTAAATTGTAATAAATTACATCTTGACATTTTGGTCTCTTTGTAATCTTAACCCTTTAAGGGCTGGTTGCTTCAGAGGACTAAGGCCTGGTCTACAGTACGCGGTTATTTCGGAATTAGCCGAGTTACTTCGAAATAAAACTGATTCCATCCACACAACCAAACCAGTTTTTTCGATTTAAAGGGCTCTTTAATCAGATTTCTGTACTCCGCCTCGGCAAGTGGAGTAGCACAAAAATCGAGATCGCAGTTCCGGGTTACTGTGGATGCAATTCAACTTTACTGGCCTCTGGGAGCTATCCCAGAATGCTCCCTTGTGACCGCTCTGGACAACACTCTCAACTCCGATGCACTAGCCAGGTAGGCAGTAAAAGCCCCAGGAACTTTTGAATTTCCTGTTTGGTCACCATCAGCACAGTCCACCATCACAGGCAATCATGCAGAGTCCACCATCACAAGAGACCACGCAGTCCCGGATTCGCAGACGAGCTCCAGCATGGTCCAAACAGGAGGTACTGCGTCTCATCACATGTTGGGGAGACAAATCTGTTATGGCAAAACTACGTTCCAAAAAAAGAAACGCAAATAAGTATGCTAAAGTCTCCAGGGCCATGACGGAAAGAGACTATTCCAGGGACAAAGAGCAGTGTCGTAAAAAATCAAGGAGCTCAGGCACGTGTACCAATGGGCGCTCTGGGTCACAGCCCCATACATGTTGCTTCTACCATGAGCTGCATGCAATTATGGGGGGTGACGCCACCACTACCCCACCACTGTCCGTGGACATCTGCAAGGGGGGAGTAGCACGGAGCGAGGAGAATGAGTTTTTGGAGGACGAAGAGGAGGACGACGACAGTGCACAGGCAGCAAGTGGAGAATCCGTTCCCCCTCCCCCCCCAGCCAGGAACTATTCTTAACGCTGGAACCAATAGCCTCCCCCCACTCCCAAGGCATGTTCCCGGACCATGACCCTGGAGAAGGCACTTCTGGTGAGCGAGAGCTTGCTCAGAGCCACACGATGGGGGAAACCCAGCCGTGCTGGGCTGTTCGCGTTTAAAGGGCTCATCCCTGCTCATCGTAGCCATGCGGTGGGCGGGGGGTGGGAGGGGGAGGGGAAGGGTGTTGTGTCAAGCGATCATCTCAGAGAGCCCACAGGCCCTCCTTTTATACGGCAAACCCACCAGGCATTGCTTGCTATGGGAAATGGGGCCTGGCAGTTTGAAAGCATTAAAATGAATGCGGAAGAAGCAGAACCCCATGTGCCCCTAGGGCTTACCATGGCTGCCTGCAACCTGAATTCTGTTGCCAGGCCACATGTAATGGCTTACTCACACCAAAATGTCAGGTACTTCAGTATAAGAGGCAAAATGCGACCTTGTACAGAAAGATCATGTGCTGTATACTATGAATTGCCTGTTTCACTGAGAAAGAGTGTCCCCCTTTGTTCTCTAAAATGTATCTTAAAATACTACCCTCCCTTTTTCTCCTCCCGCAGCAGGTGCAAATGTTTCAACGTGGCCCCTATCTACTCCGCCCCAGAGGCTGGTCCAGATTAGAAGGCGGAAAAAACGAACTCACGGCGACATGTTTGCTGAGCTCATGCAGTCCTCCCGCACTGATAGGGCCCAGCTGAATGCAATTGTTTGCCTCCATGCAGAGTCACGTAAAGTGTTACATGAATATGAAGAGAGGAGGGACATGCACGATGAGAGCAGGCAGGATGCTATGCTCAAGCTCATGGGGGAGCAAACTGACATGCTCCGCTGTATGGTGGATCTACTGCGTAAAAGGCAGCAAGATCACAGACTGCCGCTGCAGCCCCTGTATAACCGCCCTTCCTCCTCCCCAAGTTCCATAGCCTCCTAACCCAGACGCCCCAGAACACGGGGTGGGAGGCTACAGGGACCCACACAGTCAACCCCAAAGGATTGCACAAGCAGCAGGAAACTGGCATATCCTAAATTTTTATTTGGTTTCTGGACTAGTCCTTCCCTCCTCCTCCACCTCCGCAACCCAATACCCCCCTTTCATATGTATAGGGGGCGGGTAACTTTAAGAGAAACAAAAACAACTGTCACACCGTACCCTGGCCAGTCATGAAACTGGCTTTCAAAGCTTCTCTGATGTGCAGTACGCCCTGCTGCGCTCTTCTATTCGCCTTGTTGTCTGGCTGTGCAAAACTGGCCGCCATGCGAGTTGCCTCAACCTCCCAACCCGCCATAAATGTCTCCCCCTTACTCTCTCAGATATTGTGGAGCACACAACAAGCAGCAATTACAATTGGAATATTGGATTCGCTGAGGTCTAACCGAGTCAATAAACTGTGCCAGCGTGCTTTCAAACATCCAAAAGCACATTCTACCACCATTCTGCACTTGCTCAGCCTATAGTTGAACTGCTCCTTACTACTGTCCAGGGTGCCTGTGTACGGCTTCATGAGCCACGGCATTAAGGGGTAGGCTTGGTCCCAGAGGATAACTATAGGCATTTCAAAATCCCCAACAGTAATTTTCTGGTCTGGGAAGTAAGTTCCTTCCTGCAGCTGTTCAAACAGACCAGAGTTCCTGAAGATGCGAGTGTCATGAACCTTTCCTGGCCATCCCACGTTGATGTCGGTGAAATGTCCCTTGTGATCCACCAGTGCTTGCAACACCATAGAAAAGTACCCCTTGCGGTTTATGTACTGGCCATCCCGGTGTTCTTGGGCCAAGATGGGGATATGCATTCCATCTATTGCCCCCCCGCAGTTAGGGAACCCCAGCACATTAAAGCATCCACAATGGCCTGCACATTTCCCAAAGTCACTACCCTTGATAGCAGCTAGTCAATGATTGCATTGGCTACTTGCAGCACAGCAGCCCCCACAGTATATTTCCCCACTCCAAACTGATTCCCAACTGACCGGTAGCTGTCAGGCGTTGCAAGCTTTCACAGGACTATGGTCACTTGCTTCTCAACTGTGAGGGCTGCTCTCATTTTGGTGTCTTTGCACTTCCAGGCAGGGGACAGCAAGTCACAAAGTTCCATGAAAGTGGCCCTACACATACGAAAGTTTCTCAGTCACTGGGAATCATCCTATACCTGCAACACTATGCGGTCCCACCAGTCTGTGCTTGTTTCCCAGGCCCAGAATCAGCGTTTCACGGCATGAACCTGGCCCAACACCACCAGGATCTCCCAATCGCCACATGCCGAGCTTCTAGGAATGTCTGTGTCCATTTCCTCATCACTATCATAATCATGCTGTCGTCGCTTCCTTGCCTGATTTTGCAGGTACTGCACAATCTGCTGGATAATGCGCGAGGTATTTACAATGGTCAAAACTGCAGCGGAGATCTGAGTGGGCTCCATGGCTATGGCGCCTGCATGGGTAATCCTAGAAAAAGGGTGTGAAACGTAGGAGAGCAGAGTGGCAGCGGAAGAGGTGCTGTTTGGTTCATGATAGCCAAAAAAAGGCAGGAAATGGTTGTCTTCTATAGTTTTCATGGAGGTGGGAGCCCAGGACAGACAATATGGAGAAGCTCAGAAGCGTGGCAATAGCAGGAGAGCAGAATTGGCAGCGGAAGCTCTGCTGCTCGGTTCACGATGGCGGAGCAGAGTTGGCAGCGGAAGCATTCGATGAGGAAGAGAAAGAGTAGATAGTAGAGATTACATAGGAAGATAGGAGGAAATGAGATGTGTAGCAGGAGAGCAGCGGTGCACCATCTGCTGAAAGCAGTATGGCATTTGCACGCCAAATAGGCGCGAAACGATTGTCTGCCATAGCTTTCACGAAGGGAGGAGCAACTGACGACACACACTGAGAAACACCCGCGAGAATGTTTTTGCCCCATCATGCACTGGGAGCTTAACCCAGAATTCCAATGGGCGGCGGGGACTGCGGGAACACTACCCACAATGCACCGCTCTGACATTCGATGGTAGCCTTGGACGCACTCCACCGAATTCACACGCTTTAGTGGGAATGCAGAAGACCGAATGTATAAAATAGCTTCAGAAAATTCGAATAGAATAATTTCTAAATAATTTTGTACTGCAGACATACCATAAGACTTTCAGTCAGCTTTAAGTATTGTTTAACAAATTCTTTTGTTCTGAGAGATTTTTTTTTCCAAAGAGAATTTATAAAAAGCTATGAAGTTTCCCCTACAAATTATTTATCGTAGCTGAACTACAAAATCAAATACATTTTTACACACACACTATTTTCTATGCATCACACACACATTTTTCCCAAACAAGAACATGAAGGTTTATTTCAGGAAAAATATTGTTCTAGAATAGAAACAACTAGCTGAATGATATCAGATATGACTTTTACCACAAACATCTGGAAAGAAAATTCTGGTCCCACATCCTACCCACCTATGTAAATGCAGCATATTTCAGCTGAACGTAATAAGTAGTTATTGCCCCACAAGTTGTAATTTCTTGTTTTGACTTGTTTTAACTGTGGATTTCTGAACTGAATTTTTAAAATTTCAACTAACTGGCATCCTAAGGACACTGTCATTATTGAAAGGAAATACATGAAAAACAGTTTTCTATTTTCCCTCATCAGCTTAGCAGCTCATTTCTTGATAGTAAGGTATAAATGCCAGCAGTCTGAGCTTTTGATGCTAAGAGTTATAGTTTATAAAACCAAGTCTTCCTAGGCATCCCTGGTATCTCTGTTTGTAATCAAAACAGTATTTTGAAGAAAAGAATTAAAGGAATTCAGCTTAGTAAGGTTAAAAGCCAAGCCACATTTTCAAAAGTAACCAATGTTACTAGGTGCTCAATTTGAGTGTTAAAAGTGCTGTGCTTCCATACCGCCAAATAAAGTCAAGGGGAGTTGTGGGCGCTCAGCAAGCATGAAAGTCAGGCTTATGGTGTTTCCAGTTGTGCATGCAAAAATTGAGAGACACATACATTGAAGGCCACATCTGAAAATTTGTCTGCATGTATAAACATGGCCTAAAACATATGTAAAGTCAACCTGTAAAGTGGCTTAATTATGGAAAAACACACTGCTTTCTGTTCTACAAAGACAGAAAATTTCACATCAGGAACTCAGCTTTACCCATTTGAATTTTAAAGGTAACCACCAAACACCGTATGAGAATGCCTAATTGCTTAAAAAAAAAAAAAAAAGTAACTACAATGTGTTTTGTGCAATGCTGTTTGGTGCAAATTGATGCCTAACTGCAAGATGTCTCATTTTTGTAAAGCATTAGAATTTAAAAGGAATTAAGCCAATTTCTTTAGTAAACTACACCTTGTCAAGACCCAAAGTCCATCAAAGCAACAATGTATTTTCAACATCCTACTCTGCTAATGAGGTGCCACGATGTTTTTCTATTCACAGTATACTCAAGGATCTAAATGATTCTATATTTGTCATTTTCAGATTTTCAAGGACTTACAAAGCTAGGATGGTAAAAACAACTGGTTCATATTAATTTGATTGAGCGAACAGTGAATTTAGACTGAAATTATTCCAACCTTATGTATTCTGACTAAAACTACAGAGATTTCAATTGGCCTTTGTACTGGTGCTGATGTAATATTTAAGAAGTTATTGTGGCGTTCTCAGCATCTGTAAAAAACGGTTACATACCTGCTCAGTAACTGATTTTGTTTTTTGTTTTTTTTGATGTTGCACATGTCCATTCCATTTCAGGTGTTTGCTTGAGACCTTTTTCCCCACAGTGATGCCTGATGGGTGGTGCTTGCATCCACCACACGTTCGTGCTGATAGTTGAGGGTATAAAGGGGCAGAGCCAACTGCTCCCCACAGTTCCTTCACACTGGAGGCCTATATTTTCTTGTACTCGAATGTAGACTGGAAAGAGGATAGGACATGTGCAACACATCTTGAAGAGCAACAGTTATGAAGCAGGTATGTAACCATTTTTTCTTTGAGTGCTTGCACATGTCCATTCCACCTCAGGTGACTCTCAAGCAGTTCCAGGAGGAAGGTATCAGAGTCTATCTGAACAAGGACTACACAACCCCACTCTTCCAAATCTAGCATGATCTCTTAAGGCCTGGGAGAGAGCATAATGAGAGGTGAAAGTATGAACAGATGACCAAGTTGCAGACCTGTAAATGTCACTGATGTTTGACCTAAGAAAGCACTCAATGCTTCCTGAGCTCTTGCAGTGTGTGCTAAAACTCTGAGGTGGTTGGGATCTCAAATTGAAAGACTTAAGTCAGAGAACCAATGATGTCAAAGCTGGGCTGGTGCTATTAAAATTAGACTGGTGTGATTCTGCTTGAGTTTGCACAAAACTCTTAGAACCATTGAGTCTGGAAGGAAAAGCATACAGAATTTCCCCCCATCCAGGACTATAGGAAGATGTCTGACAAAGACCTTGCACTGTGACTTGGCCTTGAACAGAACAGGTGACGCTTCCTGTTGTCGGGTGATGAAGAGATCTATTTCTGACATTCCCCAAGGCTGAAAATGGACTTTGCTATTTCAGATCTGAGGAACTAATTATGATCTCTGCTGAATGTTGTGCTGAAAAAGCGTGCAAGATGATTTTTTGGACCCCCCCCCGGGCGATGAGATGCTTTGAATGTAATTGCGTGAATGTAAACAGTCTATAGGTTCATTTCCTTTTGGCAAAGGGGGAATAATCTGGCACTTCCCTGTTTGTTCAAATGGAACAGCAGTGTTATCCATGACTACCTGCACAGTATCACCTCTGATGTGAGGGAGAAAAACCTGACAGATCAGGTGGATAGCTCAAAGTTCTTCAGCATTGATGTGCTGAGACAGATTTTTATTTGACCAGAGTCCCTGAGTCTGGAGGTCCCCTACATGAGCTTCCCATCTGAGACACAAAACATCTATGACCAGGGGCATGGAGGGAAGAGTTGTGGAAAAAAGAAACTTGCCTTGCAAACCCTGGTGGGGTCCAACCCACTAATCCAGGGACAAGACAACATTTGCAGGAACACGAATTAGTACATACAGCTAACAAAAAGGAATAACAGACCAGCTCTGAATAACTCTTAAGTGACTCAGCATGCCAGACTTTACTTATGTACAAGCTGCCATGTGACCTAGAAGTCTCAGAAAATTCCTCACTGCTGTACAAGGATACACCTTGAAGTCCCTGCAAAGGTTCAATATTACTTGAAGCCTGGTCTGAAGTAAATATGCTCTTGCAGTCATAGAATCAAGAACCGCTACTGTGAATTCGATTCTCTGCAGAGACAGAACAACTGATGTGCCCTTGTTGATCAACAGGCCCAACTAACAAAGGCAACCACCACAAACTGTAGAGGACTGGAGCTTTTTGATGGTTACCTCCACTTGCTCCCTTGACTGACCTCAAACCAACCAAACATGGGCATACCTGGACACCTACTTTCTTGAGATATGCTGCAATGACTGCCATGCACTTTTTGGTGACTTGTGGGGCTGAAGACAAGCCAAAGGCAAGGTCTGTAAACTGATAACTATCTGCTACAATAAACCTTAAAAAGCTCCTGTGACTCTGGTGAATGGCCACATGGAAGTAGGCATCCTTTAAGTAGAGGGCAGCAAACTAGTCACTGGGTTCTAGGGATGAGATAATAGATGCTTGGGTAACCATAAAAAACTTCTTTAAAAATGTATTTGTTGAGTTTTTGCAGGTCTAAAACAGGTCTGAGGCCTCTCTTGGACTTTGGAATGAGAAAATAATGGGAATAGAATCCCTTCTTCTGTGGCCCTGAATTGTAACAGGGGTTGATCTTCTTGAATTAGAAGTCTTGAGAAAATAGTTCCTGACAAGGGATGTGGAGGGGAGGAAAGAGAATGGAAAACAGAGGAAAAGTGCAGGGTTTATCCCAGTTCCAATGTGCTTAGTACCCATTGATGAGTGGAACAACATGCTGCCAAAGGAAGGGGAAATCAGAGTGAGTGGTATGCTGGCCTCAACTAAGGAGTCAGACTGCTTAAATGCTATAAGATTGTTTAGAGATAGCAGATGATGTTGGAGGTGGCGGAGGAGGTAGTGGTCCTCTTTGAGTCTTATGGCACCTCCTAGATTTGGTCCAGCTGACTTGAAGGATAGAACAGGTACCTTTACTGGACCTGCTTTCTCTTAGGGCTTGGATGCAAATGCCCAAAAAGTTTAGGGTTGCCCTAGAATCTTCAAGACAATGCAGAGCTTTGTCTTCTCTAAAAAATAAATCTATGCCTTCAAAAGGCAAATCCTCAATTGTCTGTTGGACTTCGGTTGGAATGCCAGCTGTTTGCAGCCAATAAGCATGATGCATAGTGACCACTATTGCCATTATTCAAGCTGCTAAATCTGCCTCATCTAAGGCAGCCTATAAGGACTTCTTGCCACCAGGTGGCCCTCAGTCACAAGTGCTCTATATTCCTCTTTGGCATCATCTAGCAACTTGTCCACAAATTTCAACACTTAATCCCAATAAAAGTGGTTATAGTGAGCAATTCTAAACTGCAATCCTGATGAAGAATAAACTTTTCTCCCAAACAAATCTAATTTCTTTATATCTTTGGGGCTAGATTTGTCTTGCCTTTTCATTCACAGCTGTTACTACCAAAGATCTTGGGGTTGGATGTGAATAAAAATACTAATGACCCTGAGAAGAAACTTCGTAACTCTTCCCCATCCTTTTGGCAGTGAGTGTCAAAGGGGAGGGAATTTGCTAAAGGATTTTGGTAAGACCTAAGATGGCCTCAATTACAGGTAAAGCCAAGCTAGCAGGCCCTGCAAAACATCTTCTAACTTATATGCATAGTCTTGGACTGGTTCCAGCTGTGCACACAGGAGATGGCTATTCTTTTCATTAAGTTCCTGGTACATCTTATTATTGTCAGAAACCATGGAGGAAAATTCAGAGACACTGGCCTCTTCCAGGGATTAGGAGGAAGTGGTGCTGGAGTCCACAACTTTACAATGCTAGATGATGAATGTGGTACTGGGGAGCATCTAGTCAGAGCTGGTTTAGCTCTAACTTCTGGCTGATTCTGCAGAGACCTAGCCCTCAAAAATGAAGGGGGCCTTCCTTCTGGCTAGAAGATGCAAAAGTGTTTGACTTCGGGTGACCAGATGTCTCGATTTTATAGGGACAGTCCTGATTTTGGGGTCTTTTTCTTATATAGGCTCCTATTACCCCCCACACCCTGTCCCGATTTTTCACATTTGCTGTCTGGTCACCCTAGTTTGACTTCTTCTGCTGCTTGGGTGGTACTGGAGATGGAGAATGGTGACTTCTCTCCAGTTTCCTCCAATGCGAGGATGCCACCAAGTCTGGTGGTGCATTCCAAGATGGAGTAGAGTCAGAACTCCAAGCACATTGACCTATGAGGTATCCATTATAGTGCAAGTGTGATATGCCTGTAAAACACTATTTAAAGGTAAATACTGTACATACCTTAAAGTTTGGCTGTGCAAAACAGCGAGCTACTGCAATCATTGATGCAGTCAATGGACCAGACACGCCAATGGTTGTAAGGAATTCAGAAATGTTTGGTGTAAGACGGAATGGGACAGGACGATTGGCATCCAAATCACCAGTAGCATCATTAATATCAAATCGGAAGTATGCCACATTGAGCTTGCCAGTATCCTAGATTTTAAAATGAGACAGGTATGAATCTTTATAAAAGGAAAGGAAAATCAACATATAAAAATCACTAATAGACTTTTTTTTTTTTTTTTTTACTGGCAATACTCAGAACAGAGTGATACTTTAAGTTTAATCCATGTGCATCAGTGAAATATTTCCAATTTCCCTAGCATAAAGTGTTGTAACAAAGATGGAAGTTAAATATGGAAGAATAAAAAAAACAATGAATTTCCTTTGTTCAAATACTGCCTTGCTCTCTTGATCAAGCAATACTTGAACAATGGGTATCTAGAATTTCAAACATACTATTCTCTTACAAATCATGTGTAGAAAGAAGAAAAGAAAGAACCATATTAAGTATATGGGATCAGAATATCAGCCATAAAGAACAGGTTCTTTTGGGGTTGTGGTGGATGAGCGAGTAGGGGAAGAAAGATAAATCTTCTTTCTGTTTGCATCTCAGGACTGCATTGTTCACTCTGGGTATGCACCTGAAAGCCATGGCTGAGTGGTCGGGATTCATTAATCTTTTAATTGTTGTACAGAGTATAGCTCTCCAAGCATTAAAATTACATTAAGATATACCATCTTTGCTCTATTAAGTTGGCAAGTCTCATGTTAGATGCTTATGTTAAAGCAGAAAACATTGGCAATGAAAGCTGCAGTTCGACATGATAACAATGCCAAAGGGGAGGGAGAATGGAATTAGAAAATGAATATTTTTCATAAGAATATGAAGCTCTAAAACCACTTGATATTTGACACAGGAAAATATAGTCAAGATAGTGCTTGTGAAGAATGGGGAAAAGGGAATCTGAGACTGTACACACATCTACATGAACATTTGAGAGTTTTTATGTTGTTTTTGAGACCCTTTTTGATGAACAGGGGTTGTCATTCCAAAAGCTGAGAATTTAGAAGGTTATTTGTGTGTGCCCACTGATGGTATTTTTTATTATTGCATATATTTTGCATAATCATGTAGTGGAGAGAGAGGCCTACTGAAATGCTCTGTTGATTACCCATGGGGTGCATAAACACATGCAAAAAAAATCAAATCAGTGTACAGTGTATAGTAAATATATAGTCATTTCAAAGGTTAATTACAAAATTTCAGTTTATCAAAGAAGAAAATGTGCATCTTCAATGAATGCAATATACCTGGGCAATCTGTAACATCTCAGGGTTGAGTCTATTTAAATGAAAGACAAATTCTGCAAAGCCAATTAATGCCAACTGAATTGTGAACATCTTTCGAAACGTCCAGTAATCTGTGGCATTTGGGAATGTATGTAAAGCCCATTCCTTAAGCATACTGCGTGGCACCATGTTACTCTGCACTTCTTTAAGTATATCCCGAAGAACCTAAAAGCAAAGCAAATTTAGTAAAAACAAATGATTTTTAAACCACTACCATCTACTGATTGGTCAATTTAAAAATGTACTAATGAAATATCAGAGCTAACTTTACTAAACTACCTCTCTTCTTCCCTCAACTGTTCCATTTTAAGGTGGAATCATGATTCTAAAACAAGATGCATTCATACCAGTATTTTTTCTAACTCTTTTATAAACAATGAGAAATTTTGAAAGTGTATATCCTGAATGGTTTCAAGGTCATTTCAGAGTTATGTCAAGAGATGTTTCTTTGCCTTGAGAATGTCAGATGAATTATTACCATAAGGACATCAGAAAGCTGCTTACAGATCTAACAGAAGCTGGAAGACCAAACAGTTATTATACCTTCTACTCAACATCTCAAGAAAAATCAGGAGTGATCCGAAGGACATTCAATACACCCTGATGCTGCACTTGCATATAACAGACTGACAGAGAAGAACTTAACTCTTCATCTTCAAAAGCAAAATTTTCTTGCTGTAGCTTCATTAATATAACCAGCATCAATTCACTCCTACCAAATATCCCATACCCCACAATCAGGAAATACAAAGTGTTTCTTTCCACTCTGTGAAAGAGGCAAAGAAAACAAATTGAGATGGACAGTTTCACTCCAAGTTGAAGAAGCACTTTGCAGTGAACTCAAATCCTCCCTTCAGGGCTTGATATTTATATTATTTTTTACTTGTATTAGTTATTTCCAGAGGCTCTGGAGCCCAGTGGGGACCCACCATACAAGGTACTGTACAGATGTGATCAAACAGTCCCTGACCAAAAACTTTACTCTTAGAGCGTTATCCTAAATTCACGGAAATCAATGGAAAGACTCCCATTGACTTCAATGGGTTTTAAATTAGGCCCTTGACTTAAGACGAAGGTTAACAGGTTGCTGAGACTAACAAATCACCAAGGAAGGAGGATGGACAGGATAACAGTGGTATGAGCATATTTGTCATAGACTAGCTTTGAACAAATCAAATCGCAATAGTCTCAGCTCATTAGCCATTATGATATGAAGAGGACAGATTTTTGCAGAATGGCATTCCACACATAAAGGGCTACAAGGAAAAAGGTATGAAATTGCATCTGGGACATTACAGGCACAGACCTACAAAAACTGTGTTATCTTTTTGGTTAGGGGTTTGTAGGAGGAAATGAAGGGCATTTTCACAAGTAAGTGGAACTGGGAGAAAAAACACAGAACGTAAGATCTTTGGAGCAAAGATGTATGTTTGGACAGTGCTTAGCACAATCTGGGTGCCCTCTCAATAGTAAAACTAAAGAAAGGCTTTCAACTATTTCTGTAATTTCACACTGTGCAGCAGAGTTCTCCCCTGGATGTAAACATCTGCAAACTACTACCATATTTACTGTAGCATATACTAGCCTAATTAATTAGAAAAAGAAATAAAGTTAGAATCTGTTCCATTACATTCAAAAGAGAATCACCATCATACTGGCTTCAATTAAATGACTTGTTCACGATGAAGTTTGATAACCTGAAGGAATCATCCTCAAAACAGAAACAGATGTTATGTAACACATCATTTTGTTTTGTAACACAGAAAGGATGAAAGACTTTCTTGCAACAACACATTCAGTAGATAAACATATTGTGTATTTCCACAACTAATCTGAAACTGGACTGGCATGGTGCAAGTCATATATATATTTATATAAAAAATTAAAACCTTTAATAACCTTATTTTATCAGCACTGGATGGCTCCTGGGAGTTACAATAGGATATGGAGCCCTGTACTCAGGAGGCACAAATATGAATTAGGCTCAAGTTAGTGGTGACTGAATATACTTTGCACTGACTTTGGTGAAATAAATCTATGGGCTCAGTTCAGCTTCCAGTAAAGAGACGTCCACTTTCCAAAACCTGGTCTCATGAATGACATGTTTGCACTCTCATGTAAAAAGATAAACCTTATTCAGAGACTCAGATACCATAGCAAACCAGCATGGGGAAGCTTACACCACATCTACCAATACTGTATCTGTTTTTGTGGAGCCAGTTCTGCAACTGACACCTTTCAGAAGTACTAGACATCGGAGTAGAAAATAATATAAACACCATGTTTTTATCTACACTAATTAGAATTACACTTATGTAGTTAATAAAGTAGACTAGGTAGTGAGGCTTTTTTGAGGGCGTAAGTTTCCTGAGATTCTTCAGAATACCGATGAGATAATGGGACTAAGGAGATATCTGGTAAAAAACACCACCACCACCACGACACATACAATGTATGTTGCAAACACGAGAAAGGAAAGCAAAGTATAATGTCCCAAAGCCCTAAGAAGTGAGTTTGAATAATAGTAAACAAAGATTCAATACCTGATGGCTGGCTTGGGTCCCTCGTGCTTGGACTGTTGCCAATCTGTCATAGTAACGAGAAATAGGGTTGTCATGCTCAATGCCTTTCTTGGCACAGCGTTGCTTATAGATCTCCACCAGGGAGAGAGAAGAGGGATTGTCTTCAACCAAGCGCATCTGTGGAGAAACTGCTACAACACGGGGGACTAGAAATAAATTTTGGAACAGGAAAAAAAAGACAGGAAGAAAATAGTTAATACATAATCAAAACACTAAGAAACGGGAGAATCAGCATGCAGATATCAGCCCTTAAACATTGCCGTGATAATCAACTGAAGTATGTCAAGTGGAGATTTTTATTCCTCATAGTACATTCAACTACTTGGTTAAAAAAAAAAGCTTAATAAAAGAAAGGCATTTTCTTTTTCACTCCATGTCATACCATGCAAAGGAATTTCTGAGTGGGAAAAACATTTCTGTATCACACTGAAAGGGATGGTTGAATTCCCTACAGCTAAACCATCTTAGTAAAAATCTGGGGATTCACAGTTCATCCTGGGTCTCTTATTTGTAGAAAAGAGGAGAATTTTTGTTTCAGATACTAATCTACCTGTGAACACACGTTTTCAGTATCTGATTAAATCATTCTGGTCTCACTAAAACATATATTAAAAAAAACCAAAACAACAAAAAAATATTTAATAGAACATTGAGGTGAACCCACAACTGGAGAGAAAGAACATTGCAAAAATCTGTGAAGAAATGACCTTCACATGATAAGATTATTTATACTTAGCTGAAGAGATACACAGTTAACATTTTCAAAAGCACCTAAGTGATTTAGGAGCCTAGAGAAGTAGGTACTTTTGAAATTTTGCCTACAGTCCAGTTGGATGCTTTGCAGAACTGAGCCTAACTAGTTTTTTCTAAACACATGCAACACTCATGTCTGCTATTTGCATTCTGCACTTCTTTTAAGAAAGAATCGGACAAGAGCTCTTTTGTAGCTAGTTTTACATGGATGATATTATTTAGTTCGTTTGGCAATCTTGATCTTTTGGTCACCAGGTAGATTGTTTCATTGTTTGCAATGGAAGTGTTGAAATAATTGATCTCTGCTTACTTGTAACAAGTTTTCCCCCCTCATCCCCAAATCCTTATTTCAACAGTTCAATGTGGTTTCTTCAGTAACTTGAAAAAAAACCACCCAATATAATTTGTGTTACATGCAGAATTGTCATTAATGAGCTGGGTCTTCTGTTTTGCTTCCATTTAACCCTCGGGGGAGAAACTTAGCCTTCTTCACTTATAGGCTCTGACAAAATGTGTAATAACACAAGAGGATGTACTGATTTTGATTTTTTATTTATTTTTTAAAAAAGAGATTGTAGTTTAAAATTAGGTTCTTTGCAAATCCACCATAGCACTGCACTTATGTTATTATATATGCTACATTTAAGAGTCAGCTTCCGTATCCATTAAGTACATCTTTCAAGGGGTTTATCCTGTCTTTTTAATTGTCATTAGTACTGAGCATGACACACAGTTATCTTCCACATATATGAACTAAATAACCCCCCTAAGAAGTTAAGACACTGCACAAGTTATTTTGCCTGTTCTGTGATAGGTTATATCAATGGTTTGGAGCATGCCTTCCTACATATGTCCACAGATTGTATAGATAGATCATTGTATCTATCTATCTATCACACACGCACGCACAATGCCTTTTTGATAAGAATTCCTTTGGCTAGGAATTTTGAGTGGGATTCTCCTCTGTGTGGACATTAAGGGTCACATTTTTGAAGCTAAGTCTTTTTTGCACTTGTAATTATTAGCAGTTGTAATTTATGTCACTCAGTCATGATTGCATCTGTATCAAGTACATAACAGCAACTGTGGGTGCAAAGAGAGACCGATACAAAAATCTGGCTCAGAAAACACTAAGAAAACACAAGATCCACGCTGAAACAGCAAGAGTCTGCCCCACTGTCCTTGACTACAAATTTCCCTTACCCTCAATTGTGAGACAGTTGGTTTCTGCCCTCCACCTCTGACTGCATTACAGTGGTGTTGTATACAGAACTGCTAAGTGCTTCACAATCTTCCAAGACGATGGGTATTTATATTAATATATAATGTATAAGTTGGCTGGCAGCTGGAACTTGCCAACAATTTAATTGAAAAAAGACATTATATTTGCATTAGTGTTCAACTCACACGCAGATCAAGTGTACCGTGAAGAGTCAAATACTCTCAATAAGGAGTGTTTCACAACTTCATCATGACGACTGTATTATTTATTATCAAGACACGAAATAATCAAAATGCACGTACAAAGGGGAAGAATTGACAGTACCTTCCATCTTAACTGTCAGTTCCTGTCTTTAAAATACTAATTTTCAACCTTACTATATGCAGTGTTGTTTTAGTTGTTGTCCAATAAAAGTTATTACCACACCCACTTTGTCTCTGAACTTTAATATTGCATGCATAAGGATATTGCATGAATGAAGATTTTTGCAATTAATATAAAAAATTACAGTGTGAGGGAGAGGTCTAACTGAGGAAACAGAGGCAAAACAGCTACTGTTTTGTTCACTGTTGTTCCCAAACATTGCCAGGCTGTAGTGTGAGCATGGAGACAGCCTCCAAGTTAGCTCTTTGAAGACCAAAATCATACATAAAAATATGCACACAAAGAGGTCTCTATTAAAGATATCTGAATTACTGACCTCACATTAGTTAGCAATTGTTTAGCAGTAAACGTTATGCAGTGCCAAAGAAGCCTTTTATTTTAAACCTAAGAATTAATGAGTAATGGCCTCATAGGTAGAATATGGAAATGATACCAAATTCAAAGTTTTACATAAGTGGTTGTCTTCCAGATGCTTAACACTTTCCCGTGGCTTTTGGATTATCTAGAAATGGGTGGGGGTAGTCTGGTATTCACACATCACTAATTTAAAATAAAACTGTCCAGTAAATGTCATCAGGTGGATCTGCATATTGCCACAGCAGTGGATCCTTTGGGACATAGTGCAGAGGTATGGCCAATCATTCACAGATGACTTTGCTCCACACAGTATTTGTAACCTCTTCTAAAAATGTCCTGAAATACTGCACATTCCCCTTTCCCCTCGGACGGGGGGCGTCACAGTGCCTCTGTGATCACCAAGATAGAGGCAGGATTTACATCAATTTAATTTGATGTCACACATTTCAAATTTTAGTTTAAATAATTAGTTCTTCTTACATCACTTTAAGGAACATGATTTTCTTAGACACAAAGAATTATCTAAAACCTGCTCTTACTGTACCTGTGAAAAATAAATGCCTCTTTGTGGTTTCTTTTCTTTTCTCTAAGCAGGGGTTCAAAAGTCGAAGGAGCTGTAATACTCGCTCTTCTCTGCGAGACTCTGTGAGGCAAGCATCATTCATTACTAGGTATGGGTAAATCTTTCCATTATGGCCTCGGATATAGAGTCTTCGGGCTGCAGTGTTATGCTTCTGTACTATCTCCACTCTGGGCATAAATCTATCAAGAAAAGGAACAGATAAAAGCACCTGAGCTTTCGAAGCCTAAAGCTTTATTTCTGTCCTCTGAGATCAAAGCAAGACTTTTTAAAAAATAAAATAAAATAGAAATGTCGTATTTAGAGGTACAAAGAAACACCTTGTTAGCTCCTGAGCTTCTGCAAAACCAACGCTCAACTGTGACTTCATTAAAATGAGATGCAACCTTATTATAAGCTACACTTCTAATAAAAACTCAGCAAAGTTTTGTATTCTGTTTAAAAAAAACATGGTTATGAAGAAAGTTTTCATCTTTGTCTTTTCTACATTTAAGAATGAAGCTTTTAATTCAAGCTATTCTCTAGACCAGATTCTGACAACCCCAACACTGATGAAAAACCAGAATATCTCTACTGACTCTAGTAGTTAGCAGAAATACTCTGGATTTACACTAACGTAAAGGAGATTACAATGACTTTAAAAATATTCTCCTCCTCCCTAATTTCCCAGTAAGACCCTGTAAAACTACCATATGAATCTAAAATTAGAACTGTATTATGTTAAGACACAAGAATGTAACATGCCATTAGATATTCCATTAAATCATTTCAATACAGAGACACAAATAAAGTGCATTTCTGTTACTGGGATTGATACTGCATCACAAGAAGTGGGGAAAGGGTTTTTTTTTTAAACCTTTATTTTCTCAGTTACATCTAACTTTTACCCAATGGTAGTTTACCTTGCAATTTTGATGTAATAATGTGTAGGCTTTGGCATAAGGAACTCTCCAGGAATCTCCACTTCTGCTGTTTGAGCTGAGAAATTACTTAGAAAACGACACTTCTCCTCTATGAGAAAGAACTTTGGAAGCTGCTTAGTTTTCGCCTCTAGGATTTTGATCCACTTCTTCAGTTTAGAAATAAGATTGTGAAGTTTCATGGAGCCTGGTACACTGAAGTCAAAGTCTAAAAGAAATTTTTTAAAAAAATGTATCATTCTGGATGCAGTATGGTATATTTAACTATCAGATATTTGAAGTTGGCATTTTAAAAGTTCTTCTTTCATCTTTGTGCCCTCAAGCAAAACATTTTAGGGGGGGAACCATGTACAGCACACCCTTATGCATTAAAATAGATCTACAGTGGTAACATGGAGGAAAATGCTAAAAATGGTTATTACATACACTGGAAAAGTAACTACTACAATTAGCATTTTGAACACAAAAAACATTACCAAGAAAGTCAGTGTATAAAACACGTGAGTGATTACTAAAAGCAAATTATGAATACCAAACACAAAAAGAAAAAAGCTAATATGTTCAGATTAATTTTGAGGACACAGAATGGGAGATGAAACTACTCATGAAAGGTATCAGACCATCTTTTTACATATGAGTAGAGTACACAGCACAACTGGGCTAGGAATCTAAGCACTACAGCAGTACAAACAAATAAACAATTCCATGGTGCTCACAGGTATGCTACATTTAGTTGCATAGGTTCTGTTGGGTATTTCATCTCTGTATGAAGTTTGATTTTGGAATCTGATAATTACAACCAATTTGTAATAAACTGTACATTAGATGACTTAATCCACCAGGCTCTCTGTTGCTTCCTTCTCCTGCACAAAGCTCTAGACAAATCCATTTGTTTTCCCAGCTTTTTGCCTATATAGATTCTCCTAATAAAACTTACTGCTTCATGATCATGGGGACATTAGAAACAACACTGTGAAAACTCTGAATAATGTAACTATGCATGATTAACAGTCTTTATTTGGTTTTATGTAGTTCACCAATCTAGATATCATGGAATGTGTGTGGTATGGATTAGGCTGGATTAGATCAAATCATACAGCTAGAGAAAGAATGGCTGAAGCTTATTTTCCAATCTACTAATGTGAGCTTCCTTTTGACTTAAAATGAAATTAAGTGGTATTAGATAGTACAAAAGAGATCTTAGCTGTATTTTATTCTGTATCTGGGTATAAATACCTTTTTTTAAAAATGAGATGAAAGAGCACCAACTGGGGAGTAATCTCGAAAGTCAGAAGTAATTCCAAAACAAAGTAGTAAAATTGCTGTCTGCTATTCAAAACAATTATTTTTTATTTCTTACAGCTCAGAACAGAAAATACATTTCTTTTTACTCTTTTCAGTGTTCAATATTTGTATGAAACAACTAGGAGAATGGATAAGACATCCTGAACAGAAATGCCAACATGCAAACAAACAGCTCTGTTCATCCTTCACAACTCCAGCGTCTCCAAGCTAGCCTAGTGTTTGTCCAAGATCAGACCAAGCATAAATAGCTGGTTGAAGTTGAATCCAAACAGCAGAGAGATTGCTCCAGTTTAAAGAGAATTTGCAGCTACATGCTGTCTCCTCTAGTTGAAGATACATATCCCACAATTAGTCAAATGACTCTGCAATTTGGGAATGGTTTTGGATTCTCACTGATGTTATACTCTCACATATGCAAACAATGCATTCTGCTACCTATGGCTAGCTAGATAAGTGTTCCATCCTAAGTGGCGACCTGGCCTCAATAGTACATGCCTTTGTTACATCCTGATTGGATTACCCTAATACAGTCTACCTGGGCACAATCAATGCTCAGGAAACTCCAGTTAGTACAAAACAAAGCAGCTCTTAACAACTCAGGTTACTGCTAGAATATCAAACTTGTCCTCTGCTTGCTATAGTGGCACTCCATTGAATATCATATCAAATTCAAGATCTCCATCCATATCTTCAAGATACTTAATAATCTGGGCCGGGACATCTGAACAGTTGCCTACAGCTCCAGGATGAGAATTGGAGTCAACAACTGGAACCATCTACTACAAGGATAAAGTGTGGTTGTGCAGGAGATAGTGCTTTATCGAGAGTTGATCTGAGACTGTAGAACAAAATCCTGCAGGATCTAAGAACCACCATAAATCCTAGCACTTCCTGTTCTGAGTGCAACGCACTCATCTTGACTTTGCTCTCACTAATAAGAACACACAGCACAGCTTAAATAAAAATATCTTTAAAAAATTAAAGTGAAAATAAAAATAGTTTAAATCCACAAAGAATTTTCCCCCTGTAGAGAGGAAGAAAGACAGAACCATGTGCCACATGCATTACTGAGACACAAGGTAGGTGAGGTAACATTTTTATTGGACCAACTTCTGTTGGTGGAAGGTACAAGCTTTTGTGCTACACAGAGCTCTCCTTCAGGTCTGGGGAAGGAAATCAGAATGTCCTAGCTAAATACAAAAAAGCTCAAGTTTCTCTCACCAAAAAGAAGCTGGTCCAATAAAAGATATTGCCTCATCAACCTTGTCTGAGCTAAATACAGGTCAGAACAGATTGTTAAGCATAAGAGGTAACACATGTTCTAAGCAGTCACTAGAAATGAAGTGAGCAATTGAGGGTCAGCTGTTATGCATAAGGGATTTGAAAATATGCATTTAAGAGTAGCAGGCAAATGTAGTGTGTTACAACCAACCTTCAAACAACCCCACAACAGCATCATCAGAAGCAAGCTCCCCACAGACCAGGATACATCAAGTCAAAGGGGCACTAGACTCTGCCAGAACAACAGATGCAGAACCTGCAGATATATCACACACAACACAGCTTTCAAGATCCATGGGTCCTACATGTGCTTATCACAACATGTGGTGAATGTACTTCATCCACTGCCACAACTATGTGGGTGAAACAAGACAAATACTACATTCTTTAATGAACTCGCACACAAAAATGATAAAAGACAAAAACACCCTATCACCCATGTGCGAACAACTTTCAAAGTGATCACTCCTTATCTGGCCTGTGTAATTGTAGCCATGTCAATCCCAGGATATTAGAGAAACAACATGGGTGAGGTAGTATCTTTTATTGGACAAACTTCTGTTGGTGAGAGACACAAAATTTCGAGCCACACAAAGATCTTCTTCAGGTCTGGGAAAAGTACTCCGAGCATCACAGCTAAATGCAAGGTGGCGATTGTTTAGCCTAAGTAGTTAGCACATAGGGACTATTAAAGGAAGAGAGGTCCGTTAACACCTCTGTCTAATGCTTAACAATCTGTCCCAGCTTGTATTTACTTCAGTCTTTTTCTTTGCCCAGAACTGAAGAAGAGTTTTGTGTACCTCGAAAGCTTGTGCCTTGTACCAACAGAAGTTGGTTCAATACAAGATATTACCTCATCTGCTATCTTGTCTCTCTCATATCCTGGGACCAAAATGGCTACTGCCAACTATTGGTAGGTGCTCAGGTACCACAGTGGAGAACATGGGATAAGAGCCCAAACAGAACAGAATTTACAAGATAAAAACTGACAATAGTGTAAATCCCAGTTACTGCATATTAAACTCTGAAAATTGCATATTTACCATTGATCAATTTGTCAAAACAAGCAATGTCTTCTTTAGCTTTACTGTGTTAGAAACGCACTACACATTTCCTCACAGCCTGTATAAGATTCACAGGTTTCAGAGTAGCAGCCGTGTTAGTCTGTATTCGCAAAAAGAAAAGGAGTAATTATGGCACCTTAGAGACTAACAAATTTATTAGAGCATAAGCTTTCGTGAGCTACAGCTCACTTCATCGGATGCATCCGATGCCACAAGTACTCCTTTTCTTTTTATAAGATTCACAGTTAGCCTTGGTTTACACTGGGGAGATCGATCTAAGTTACGCAACTTCAGCTACGTGAATAATGTCGACTCCTGCCGCTCCCCCATTGACTCTATCTGCACCTCTCCTGGTGCTAGAGTACAGGAGTTGACGGGAGAGCGCTTGGGGGTCGATTCATCGCATCTAGACTAGACGTGATAATCAATCCCTGCTGGATCGATCGCTGCCCGCCAATCCGGTGGATAGTGAAGACATACCCTTATAGTAGAACAATTTCTGCATGTGAAATCTCCAATATGGCTTAATACAACTAGAATGCTAGGGAAAATTATCTGTTAATCTCAGAGATGACACAGAACATTTAGAACACAAACTACTGTGCAGTCTGTTACATATGTAAAATATTTTTCTAGGTCTCCAATATAACTATTAAGCATTTGAGAGAAATAAGTTAAAATAATTGTTAGTGTAAAACCTGAGAGGTAAGAGAAATTGGATCAAATTGGACAAAAATCTGCCATGAACATCCATTTACAGTGCACTAACAATGAAATATTTACATGCATCCTATGGTGATTACAAACATACTAGGGGCCAAATTTTCAACCACAACACAAAAACAGGAGTCACAAAAAAGATGCATCTTGTCCACAAATCTGGTAACTCCCTCTACAAACAAATTTTTACAGAACCTCAATACACCATGTTTTTGTGGGTGTACTTTTTGAATGCAAAATAAAACAAACTGGCCCTATACACTTTTAGCCACAACTGAGTGAGAGAGAAAGAAAATGCATACATGCATGCACAATAATCACCTCCTAAAAACCTAACAGTTGCCATAAATCTCTTAGGTTTTTAAAGGGTAACCATTATATACTCACACATTATATATACAGCATACTTCTCTCACTCTCACACACACGGACGATATCAATTTAATGAATTCCTTATGATGCTGCTAACTTTTAGAGTTTTTTTTTAAATCATGAAAGGATTTCTTTATCTTTTTCTATTCTGATTTTTTTAAAAAAATCAAATTAATTTAAAAAGTTTATTTTCTTTGTATCAACATATAATGGTGTTTTACACTCTGTTGGCTTCATAGCAGCTGCTCTAAAAAAATTTTCAGAGCACCATTGGTAGCCACAACAATGCTGATTCTCACGCCAAAATATTTAGTGCGAGACTGTCCTATATTAGACTTGCATATTAATTTCAGTTTCTTTCAAAACATAAGAAAAACTCATAAAGGACACATGCAGTTTCCAGGTTAGAGAGAAAGAATAATTCTGCTAGACTCTAAAAACTATTACTGTAGTTAACTGACAGTCCCTTTTCTGTTTTTATATACTATGTGCAGCACAACTCTGATAACTATAATTATTATAATAAAAATATCTGATTATAATTCCAAGTCTACCCTCTAGTGAGCAATATGAGTAAATCACTTTACAAAAAAGTGACAATAGGACTGCATTATTTCTTTCTGTAACTCCATGAAGTGCAGCAAAATGTCCCCAAATTACAACTACAGTATTGTAATGACATGCAAATAACCAACATGGTAAAAATATGTTACCATGTTAATTTAATTTTACACCTAGTCATTCATTTCACTATAGGAATTACTCCACTTTGGTGAAAATGCCTATTTTAGATTTTTTTTTGTTTTGTTTCTCAATAGCAGATAAGAATGACAGAGAGTGAGCTCAATTAATCAATCTTTTTCATTCATGTCACATGGGCTCCACACAGAGCCCATCTGAGAAGAAAATAAGTAACTTCAGCCATAAGAAGGGGAGAAGAAATATCACTGGCTTCACTCTGGTGAAAGACTTTTGTACTTTGCTTTGCAGCCAGCTTAATTTAGACAGATAATGTTTTATTTATCTATTTCAACCACTACTAAAACTAAGTCTTGCTCCTTTAATTAGTTCAAGATTTACCATGTCAATGAAGAAATCACAGTCAAATGTAAAGCATAAAAAACATTGGGAAAATACTGACAAATGTGGAATTACCCATAGATAACACCAACACATTTGCCTATCTGCATCAATACTTCTGGACCAGAGCAAACATTGTTTTTACAATTACCATGATAAAAATAAAAGGAGTATCCGTGGCACCTTAGAGACTAACAAATTTATTAGAGCATAAGCTTTCGTGAGCTACAGCTCACTTCATCGGATGCATCCGATGAAGTGAGCTGTAGCTCACGAAAGCTTATGCTCTAATAAATTTGTTAGTCTCTAAGGTGCCACGGGTACTCCTTTTATTTTTGCGAATACAGACTAACACGGCTGCTACTCTGAAACCTATGATAAAAATAACAGATTAGCACAATTACATGTATGTCAGAATCCCACAGCATGCAGCCATAAGAAGGACTTATCCATACAGCCTCTTTTCTCATAACTAAGGTTAAGATTTTGGCACAATTATTTTTAGTAAAAGTCACACACAGATCATGGGCAATAAACTAAAATTAACGGAAGCCCATGACCACCTGTCTGACTTTTACTAAAAATAATGGGGGTGGGACCGATGGGAAGATGACTGAAGCCCGAGCCCCGCTGGGAGGTGGGCAAGGATGTGTCCCACCTGCAACAGCTGAGAGTCCAGGGTCCCCACCACTCACAGCTCAAACATCTGGGGCCTCCACCACCCACAGCTCAGACATCCAGGGCCCCCACCGCCCGTGGCAGTTGAAGACTCTGGGGCCGGCAACTCGGCTCTTTGGGGCCCCCACCACCCACAGTACCCGACACCTCAGGGCCCCCGCACTGGCTGGGGCTCCAAGGCTCCGGCCAGCTGACAGCTCCGGTCCCGCCACTCAGGGCATGTGGCTAAAGCTGAAGGGAAAATGTCACATAGGTCTCTGAAAGACACAGTCTGTGATTTCTGTGACAAAAATCTTATCATTACTCATAACAGAGTCTGAAGATATACATCAGGGTGTAATTCTGAACACACTTTTGTTCTTTCCAGTAATTCAAAAATCCTTAACCAACTAATGTAAAGAAGTGGGGAAGGTGGGTGCAGTGTATGGACTTATACAGACAATTATCTCAACAAACCAATTATTACAATAACTAATTTTCTCTTTTGAGAATTACCTATATGCATCCCCTCCTCTGACAAACCACAGTGACCCACCAGGTGAGAAAGATTTGAGAAATATTAAAGCAACTAAAACACTACTCTCCCAAGCTGGGCATCAAATCTAGATGCCAAATCAAAGGAGTAAGGACTTCCTCTTAAACCCCATATAAATTTTGCACTTGGATGGAATGAGAGTCTCTAAGACACTGGAAACAGCTAAAATGCCCCTCACTCCAGGAGAAAAATATGTTGCAGGTCTAGCACGATTTGAATCGTGGGACCTTCAGCATACCCGAGAAGTTTGGCAGAAGAGGAAGGCCAAGGAATCAGTCCTGGGTATGAATCCCCCTAACGCAAAAATTTGTGGAAGGAAAAGGAAACTAAATACTGAGAAAAGAAAACAAACAAACTAATGGCAAAGTCTTCTAGGAAGCAGCGGACACAGTTGCTCTGTCTTGAGCAGCAGGCACTGAGAAGAAACTGGAGGAACAGCAGATCTTCTCCTTCCTTTATACTCTTGCTTTGGAACACAAGGTTGTAGAGTGTCCAGGCACAGACCCACAGACACTGCTGAGTCAAATCTCCAACTGCATGTGTTCAGGTACATACACATCCTACAGTGGAGCACCCACGGGGATATATACTAGAAGAAGCAGCTTTTTTCTGGGGGAACTAGTTCTACTACTCCTATTAACCAGAAGATGAGAGATGTCATTCACTATCAGCTCGTATTTAATAGGATTGTTCCAGACTCAACATCCATCCGCCCACGCTAGGAATAATTGCAACAATACTCTCTTTCTATGACTGTGGAGAGATTTCTCCAAAGATGGGCTAGCTCCTTGCCTTGGCTCTATTTAGCCAAATGTACTATGTTGGGAGAGAGAAGGCACAAAACTTGGTAAATGGTCCTGTTTACAGAACCATCCCATCAAAAATTCTGGCAAAATTATAGAGTGGGGAACTATTGGAACTTAAATTTGGCTTTAAAAGCTGGGATGGTAACAGATAAGAAGGAAAACAAGCTGAACTCCATTTGCTTGGCTGTAGATAGAGATTTTAGAATGAGTGTGGAAAGGGTATGGCCAATCCCTGGAGCCTCCTGGAGGGATCTGGGCTCCTTTTTGTATTTGCAGGAAGAAAGATGCATCTCAACTGTTGGAAGAAGAGGTTATGGAACCACAATATATTATTTGCATATGTCTTTTGAAAATATATCTGTCAACAGTAACCTAGGAATAACTGCAGGGAACACAGTTTACCTTTAGATAGATTCTTAACTAATACACACACATCATAGAAGACTTGGAAAACAGATGTAAATATCCACACATCAAGTAAATACAATAGATGTTGAGAACTATAAATACAAACATGGTCACTTCTAAGTGTAACAGAAGGCAGACCCTTTTGACTCAGAATGAACAGGCCCAAAGTACATAAGGAAATGTAGGCATGATCTACTACTAATTGTTGTCCAAAAATGTTAATACATTTACTATGTCCAATAATTAAGTTTCTATTAATTTGATGATGTAGTTTCTACTACTACTGCAAATTAATCACAAACCTAATTTCATTTTCTGCATAATAAATTATAGAAGACTCCACAAAGCAAGCATATTCACCAATTTAATTTCATCTATTTTTTCCACACTTCAATTTTGAATTAAACCCCAAATTTAATAGATTAAAGCATAAATCTAATCTAGCACTAACTAAAATAACTATTTAATCCTGTAACCACTCACGCTTAATCATAATTGAAAAATAAATTAAGTCTGCAAGAAAAAAAAAATCAGGCAAATTCCTTATTCTTAAACTGAAATTTAAGGGAAACACTTTGTATCTTGATTACTTTAAAATGTTCTTTATTTCATTAAATAGCTCCAGAAAAAATTTCTCCCTTTAGATTTGTTTAAACACTGATGCACATAATTTTTGTAAAAGTCTGACAGGATAACAAAGCTAGAAACTTTAAATATGCCACTCATAAATTTTGAAATTGTGTAAAGAAAATACATAGAGAATAAAATGAAAATGTTATCAGTGTATGATATTTTCATATCAAAGTTGGACACTACAAATAATTAATCTTAAGTCTTACAATACTTTTCCTAGGAGGTTGCATGGGCTTTTGTTTTGTTTTGTTTTTTGTTTTTAAAAAGTAACTACTCCCTTCTATGTTCCTCTTAGAATTCCAAATCTATCTTCATAATTATTGTCCTCTAAAGCCTACAAAAATTAATATCTCCCAGAAGTTGTATCTGGAAGGAAACAAAGCATCAAGAGAAATGAATAAAGACTAAGATAACATAAAAACACTATAAAAACAATTATCTTCAATGACTAAATGTGTCCTAATGTTGCAATACGTAAATAATAAAAGGTTTTCAAAAATAAGAAATCCTTATCTACATTAACTGTCTTTTGATTCTCTGTAATTTTCAGACAATTGGGGATATGTGAAATGCTTCATCTACTCTTTCCTTCCCTTGTAGCCTTTATCCATTAAATTTAATCATATGGTTCAGGACTTCCATTATCTACTGTCATGCAACTGCTGTGTTTCAAAGAGTACATCATGCAATACATAATATGCACAAGATATGTAGGTCATATCTGTGACTGGGAGCTACCTTCACGAGAATCTTAACAGATCACTTATTTTCACATCATAGTCGGTAAGATGTTTGAAAAAACACTCTAACTCTAACTCAATAAAGCACTCAGTAACAGTGCTGACCTTGAATACTGAATACAGTTAAGTTCCATAATTACTTATGAACACTAACGTGTAAAATTTTAAAACGAATTTATCAAATCAGGCTTTAGAAAAAACAGTTGAAAACTTAGCTCTACATTAAAATATGCCTTTCCAATTCAGAGGTTTAATATTTTTCTGTTTGAAAGAGTTTATAGTCTACTATTCCACTTTCTCTGATTTTTATTTTTTTTCAGGCTAAACCAAGGAAGTATTGCTGCAACAGAAGCAAATTTCCATGACCAGGGAAACCATGAAATCCCCTCCCATGAAATGTCAAGCTTCTGTATCTCATATATAGACAACATCTGAGTGGCCTTGATACTTTTGAGTGTTTGTTACATTAAAACTGCTTTGTAGGCTTTTCTTAGGTAAGTGACTCACTTTCAATTCAACACCAGAGACACACAAAATATAATAATTCTGCTGGCAAAAAAAAGTATGAAATAACTAATAAGCTACTCCCAAAAGAATCCTTTTTATTAGACCTGCCTATTGTTACGGATTTATCTAACACAATTATGTGAATGAGTAGAGAATTTTATAATCTAGCTATCCAAAATTAATATATGACCTATCAGATGTTGATAATTTTGGAAAACTGTACATAATACTGTTTGTTGGACTTTTGTGATGAAAACTGCGATTACATTTTAAGTGACTTACATTGTATGCTTTTAGTATAAATAAGGACTATCGAGCTATTAATGGTTTTCATCTGCCAGATAGTTTTGTCATTCACCATACAAGCAGTCAAAACGTGCTAATCCTTTGTTGAAGTGCTGTAATGTACTTATTTTTGTAAATAAGTTTGAATTTTGTAAATTGTAATTTGAATACAGATATGGCAAGAATGGAAAAACTACATACTATACTACAAACGTTCTCTCTCCGGTATTGTGGTCTAATTTTCTTGCATGCATTTTTTACTACTCCAGAGAGTATAGGAATGGACAGACACCAGACCATTGTAAATTTTTCAAAATGATAAAAATTTGGTTTGTTCTATAGTCATTTTTCCTCCTCAGAAAGGAAGAGTAAAGTCCATTTTCGGATCTGAACATTGGACAAATAATATTTTAATTGCAGATGGTTATTCACCCACGAAAGCTTATGCTCCAATACATCTGTTAGTCTATAAGGTGCCACAGGACTCTTTGCCGCTTGAACATATGTTGTAAGATCTCACCTGTTGTAAACTGCCCTTTTAATTTCTGAAATACAGGGTCTTGAGCTGTAGCCTGTGCTCTTCTAGCCAACGACTCTGAAGCTGCACTGGAAAACATAGTGGAGACATTTGACACATTCTCCAGTCCCACTCCAAAGGTACTGACCAACTTCTTGACAAAATTTAGTGTATGGGGAGTGATTTTGGCATCTGAAACAGCTCCACTTTTCTCAAAGGCAACTGAATAGCACTTTGCCAGGCCTTGCTGCAGCTGTCTAAGAACCTAATAAAAGAATAAAAGAAAAAACAAGTATATTGTTAGGTCTTTTGATTTGACAACAAATATACACTACTACTACCATCCAATGCGGTACAAGAATACAGCAAAACCAGAATACATTTTCTAATAGTAAAATTATCCTTTACTTAAATCTAGATTATGAATCTTATTTATTTAAGGCCTCTTTCTGCTTCCATTGCAGTCACTGGAAGCGAGAGCTGGCCCTCAAGTCAAAATACAGAAGAACTTTCTTTATTTGTAGTAGTGCCTGAGATGCTGTTTAGCAAAAGAATAATCAGATATTCAATAAGGGCCTACTACTGAGAGTTGAAGCATTGAGCCTTACCACTGAAAATTAGCAAATTACACAGATGTAACAAATAAAGTGCATCACAAAATGTACTTTGACAGCTGTAATTTAAATTTTCAGTATTCTGGAGTACATTAATAAACATGAGGGGGTTTTCATAAAACAACAAAGTGTTAGTAATATGAGACCTTATTAAAGCCTATGTTATTAAATCTCTTCTGAGTAGGGGTAAGAAACAATTATTTTGGGATGCAAACGCTAAAGTGCATAATCTGGTCAAGCAAGATTCCAGTGTATTAAATGTGCTGTATTTACTTTCTAAAATAAACAGATCAAATTTAATTTAAACTTTGTCCAGTAGCTCCCAATTCTACTTCACAAACCACCACATCTAAAAGGGAAACATAAGAAAGAAAGAAACATAAGGCAAGAATTTAAAGTGTCCCTTGCAATACAAGATTCAGCTGGAATTCTACGATTAGAAGAAATATTTATCACACTAATTATTTCGGAGAGATTTTTTCCACAGCATGTACATCACTTCTAAGAATATAGAAATAATTAAAAGTTGCTACGTCTGAAGGCAGAATTGTTAGGGTTATTTTTTTAAACAGACAAGTTTATTGTGCAACAGTTTACTAAACAAAATCTATAGAAAGTACTGTCAGATATGAAAAATAAATAGTTTATTATTTTATACATATTATACATCTAAATTTGATTTGAATTTTATGCACGTAAATTAATTCTGAAGTAGTTATATTAAGCCCAAATACCTCTTCATGCCAATTCTCTCTGAACCAGACCATTTGATCTACAATTCCTTCCAGTGAAGACAAAAGTGTCGGATGCAGTTCTCGCTGCATATGCATAATTCGGCTGCAGCGCCACATAGGTGCAGTGGCTCTTATTGGCCCAGGATCTGATGCAGAATGAGATTGATTTCCTACTGAACTTGGCTGCTGTTGTCCAGAATCTGGGACAAAACCCAAACAGCATAGTTAACTTTCAGAGAACTATGAAAGAGATGACTGCATGGTATTCAAAAACATATACTGTCTGAATTTGCTTCCAAAGGAAACTGAAGCTAGTTTTCTATAATTCAGTGGAAAATAAAAGATTAAATCAAAACTGTTTAAAATATAAATTTGTTGCAAATGGTATTTTGTTGTTTCATAAAGCTAAGAGCAAAACATACTTTTTTTTTAAAAATGAGTGAAGACTTGTACCTTTAATCTTTTTGCATTGGTTTGTGCAATCCATTTCCTCTTAAAGTAAAAGGCAAAAGTTAAGATACTCAGTTTCTTTCTGCTTTCATGAAACCTCATAACATCATTGGGACAACAGGTGATCTAGTATCAACAGGTATGAAATTTATCCTAAGGAACATCTCTTACTAAAACTAATTTCTTATACAAAGACCACTGAATGGTCTTATGAATGATATAATTAAACCAGTGAATTTTAGGGTATGAGCTTGCAACTTACTAAATGATGAGACGCTGTTTCAAATGATACCATACAACTTAAGAGCAATGTTTAAGAGTTACGAAGTAAGAGGTAGAGTCTACAGAAAAATGATCAGCTATCTATTATACATGCAGTGATATCATTATTAAGGCAGAATTTCGCAGGCAGAACATCCATTTATGGAAATTAATGTAATGAAAACCAACAAAAAGGCAATATACAACTAATATCAAGAAATAAAATGTAATTTTAGTATTATTGTATGTGAACATTTTTCCCTCTGTAGAGCAATACACCTAGGAAAATAGGATGTTACTTAAATAGTGCCCTTTAAAATGTATTCAGAAAATACACTGATTCACAAGTGAAACAGGCGATTACCTAAACAATGCACTTGTAACCAAAAACAACAAAACAAAACAAAACTAGAACAAAAGAAAATATTTACGTTGTTCAAAGAGTTTTCTTGGGAGCTATTCTTGAGAGACTACATGGGCCAAAAGAATAAGTAGGTGCTGTGGAATTGCTTGATATGGTAATGCTGCACAGGGATTTGTTCCTGAAAATAGCTGGACATATCCCTCATTCCCCCACTCCCCAATAGCTCAAAACCCAAAATTGCTTCTATTTTGTTTGCACTCGTGTGGTTAGTGTCCTTGAAAATACAGTGTGACAGTGAATTTTAGAGAGCATTTACAGAGGAAGTTAAATTCAAAGTAAAAATTTAGAGAGCATATATGGCAAGAAGTTTATCTTAAACACCGACATGTGCACTGAAAGCTGATTCTAAAGAGCTATGTTCATCCAATAGGGAATTGAATGCCATGTGACCTATGCATCCAATCAAAACTAACCAAAAGGAAGGACAGCTTCCTGGCTAATATTGTGGACTGGGACTCCGGAGACTGGGTTCAGCTATTACTCTGACAGACATCCTGCATGATTTTAGGTGACTCAAGCTCTATGCCTCAGTTTCCCATCTGCAAACTCAGGATAACAGCACTTCTGTAACTCACAAGGGTTTTATGAGGATAAAAATCCATGAATGATTGTGCAGCTCTCCGATATTACAGTAATGAGGGCACATAAGTATATAGAACTTAATATAATGAATATATTCAACAAAATTGTGAAGTTTTCATAGATATTTGCGGACAGACACATGCTAAACCCAAAACAAGTTTACCATTAATTATTCCCTTCGCTCTAAGCCTTGATAAGTAGCTATCCTTCCTAGTGAACTTGATTTTCCAGGAAGTCAGGGAATCCCCATTGGAGAGACAAAGTTGCAACTGCCAATTGAGCACAGTGAATTTTAGGACTAACAACTCACCACTTTTGTAGCGCTCTCGTTGTTCTATCTTCAGTGTCAAATAGAGGGTCCTGATAGGAAAATAGACAGCCTGGGGATAGACTCTTCCCACCTATTTGAATATAAACACATAGGAAATTATCTTCAGTATTTTGTTGGTTTACAAAGAGACTCTATAAAGACTACACGAGAGCTCGAGTATATACTAAACAAGTGCATTTCAAGAATTCACTGATTTATTTAGAATCTATCGTTAAAGTTCATTTCAGCAATAAAAAAATCCAAACAAAAAGAGGGCAGAGTCACAGAAATGACACGGTGCATCTCTGCACATTGTAGCAAGTGATATCTAATTAGGATTCCCACTATTGTATTGTCTTATAAATCTGGAAACAGCATAATGCAAGAGTACCTGACCAGCTCAAAGATCTTACTCATGCACATAATAGAAGAAAAACAGACATAACACCAGTTAGTCTTTAAATTAGGCCACAATTCCCAGTGAACCCAACGTCACGTGATAGCTGGGCCCATTAGAGAGTAACCTTACTCCACATAATTGCTGCACTGAATGTGAAAAATAGTCACTTAATGTAAAGGGATACCACTTTCACCAAACAAAGGTTTTATGGCTCCTATAGAAAAAAAAGCTGAGTACACATTAACATACAACTTTTGCCTTTAAATCTATAAATCTCAGTGTCCATTAAATGAGCAGAACAATGTACCTAACTTGGCCATATGATGTAGGCAAGCATAAGAGATGGCAAAAAAGTTTTTCTAGCCATATTTTTTCTTAAAAATATACGGTCCTTACATTTAAATAAGCAAGTTATGTACAAATAATCTTAGAGTGTCCATATGTAACTGAACATAGAGATTACTGACATGATGTATATACTTTCCATGGAGTCAATCCAGGAATAAATGATTTTATGAGAAGTTTTTCTGGTAAAAATCTCATTTCCAATAAAGTTCATTTTTTAATTTCTTCTGCAGCCTTAAAGCCACAAATTAATAATACATAAAACTTTTATAACACCCTTCTTTCATCCTATTATTACAAAAGGAAATTTTTTCAAAAGCATTTAAGGGACTTATGGACCTAAGCCCAATGACTCTCAATGGGACTTGACGCCTTAAATCACCGAGCACTTTTGAAAATTTTACTAAAAAGAGCTTTATAAATACTGAGCCTCAACAAGTTGGTGAAACAGGTTTTATTCTAAGGCAAGAAGTACATGCATCAATCCTCAGTAGACAGCTGAACTCTTGTTTCGAAAGACATAACACCAAGATACAATGAAATCAGGAAGCATGCCCCAAAATATTCTGCTTCCTCAAGGCTGCAGGGGAGTATCTCTCTTTTTGAAATCTCCATTTTATTGTAATTCTGGTTTCAGAGTAGCAGCCGTGTTAGTCTGTATTCGCAAAAAGAAAAGGAGTACTTGTGGCATTTGTTAGTCTCTAAGGTGCCACAAGTACTCCTTTTCTTATTGTAATTCTGCTATCTTATATTTCTTTTTAAAACACAGTAATTCTCTCTTAGGACCCCAAAAAAGGTAGAGGCAAGGACAAACCTACAGAGAGTGGGAGCACTGTAAAAATGGAAAGGGAATCATAAGCAAAGGGATGATTTTTCCCTTTTGTCAGCATGCAGGGGACTGAGGGGACATTGTAGCCTGGAGGAGCCTAGGCTACAACACAGCCAGCTATCATGACTTCATACATTAGCCTGCATCTTAAAAGGGGTTTTCAATCATGTTAAGATACAATTGTGCTAGCTCAATCAAGTTAACACATCACCCTTTTTGACCATCGAGACAGGGCCTAGGTGGGTAAGAAGCCTATGCTTGACCATGAACAGCTAACACATTTTAAACTGGTCTATACTAAGTGCTAACTCATTTTCAAACACTAAACCATCAAAATCTAAAACATGTTAACCCATTTACCAAAAACAAAAAACAAAAACAAAAAACCCATCCTCCCCCCAACCTCTTTTTCCTAATCTAAACAGGATCCTAGTGTCAGTAACAGCTTTCGCCAATTTCCTATGGCGGGAATTAAGGGTGAGGTGGCACTACGATGGCTCAGTTCTGCATCCAGGGAGACAAGAATGGACACAACCCTCTTGTGAAGATTGCTGGACAGACTACAAGAAAAAAGATCCCTTGATGCCCATTTTACAGATTGGTAAACTGAGGCACAGGGATTTAAGTGCTTTGTCCAAGATTATACAGCAAATCACTGAAAGAGCTGAACCCATGAGTTTAGATTATTAGTTTAAACCCCTCAAACCCCATTGTCATTTCTCTAATCATTTGGCAATGCCATCTCTGAATAAAATTCCACATAGGCTTTGCTTATTATTCTCACAGGGCTAGGTATTTTTAAATTTTTAACCAACATTTCAAGCCCCTTCTACTCCCCTACCAAAAAAAAACAAAAACAAAACACAAATCCTACTAAAACAATATCGTTTTTTTTTTTAAAATCACTTTAAGGCAAAACCAGAACAATTCTCCAATCCCTAATCCTGCATAATTTAACTGTGCTTCTTCAAACATGGGCAATTATGTTCACAATAATGTAATACGGAGTATAACTCCAGAGGGAAAGTTGTAAAGTTTTGTTGCTGACCTGGTATACAATAGTTGTTTATTTAATCTTGTTTTATCAAAAATTCACTTTGAAATTAACTTATCCTGCTTACATGGAAAAAATAGAGAAACATGTTCACAATTGTACACTCAATAAAATTTTGAAATCTTAACACTTCCTTCATTTTGCTTTAAAAATACTTACAGTACCTAATCTTACAAAAACACAATATGAATAACAAAGAAGTAGAAATGATCATCTGTACCGAACATCCACCCTACCTGACTAATGAGGTTCAGAAGAAGTTTGCCCTCTGAGCCAACCAAACATGTTAACAACTGTGGAATCCAAGCAAGCCACTGGATAGGTGGGACACCAATACAATACTTGTCTACTGCATCTGCTAGTGTGTTCTTATCATCATCAAAACTCAGAAGCCAGAGAACCTAAAAGTAAAAAAAAAAAAAAAAAGCAGCAGCTTCAAGAGGACATTTGAACTTGTATCTTTCTGACATTAAGTATTTTCAAAAGGTGATGTATGGAATCTGATCACTAGTAAGTTACATATTTTACCCATAAATAACTGTTTAGGTTTCTAAATATTAACCAAAAAATGTTACAGCAGAAGAAAGCCCTGCACAGCCAACCATATTACACAAGACAAACTACAGTAAATGAAAAAAATATCAAACTCTTATTTACAAAAGTGAATCTGCACAGTCTGTGGAATCCATACGATCATTAAAGAAATACATCTATTGTATTTTATATTAGAGAACAAAGAACTTCCAAAGAAAGAAAGAACTTCAAAATAATACATCCTCAGAAAAATCCTTCAACTGTAGAATAAAGATAGGAGATGGAGGCATATTCTGCAAAATCATCAACTAGTGGATTTTATTTATGCAAATAATGCTAAGAGCATTAATTGAATAGAAGCATTTTTACTTATGGCTCTGTTAAACTATCCACAGTGACAACTGCATCCTCAAGAGATCAACTTGCAAACTACCTCCCCTCCACAACTGCATGAAATCAACTCCTCTTCCATTTGTCTTCTGAAGCAACTACACACTCTGTTTATATGGAAAAGTAAAATATTTAATATATTTTACATTATTTGTGATAAATAATATAGTTATTTTAATCTTTCAATTTATTTCACTTTTTATATCATGGTTAGAGAGTCTAACCTTCAGCTAAATCTTTACAAGTAAGAGACAAACTGAATCAAAATGCTCAGTTTTTCATTTAATTTTATATGTAGCTTTTTCAGAAGGAAAAAAACCTTGTAGGTGTCAGCCAGCCAATTTTCGGCAGTTTGAGGTTGTTCACATTTCCAGCATTTAGAAATAAGTCTCTCAGCCATCAGCAAGTCTTCACATGTGAATTTTGCTTTATATTTGTTTCACTGTCATATCATAATTCTTTAAACTTGGAACCATTCAGTTTGTATAACTAATTCTAGATGATCAGTGACATGCCTCTCCTTTGTTTAATTTTGGAGGAGAGCTCAAAGCTCACGTAACACAGTGCACTAATGTACCCTGTAGCTTTGAGAACAACGAAAAGCTTGCTCCTCGGTCCTTTATGAGGAGTACAGCTCCTGTGAAGAACCCTTTGACATCACTAGATATTACCTCAGCTTGGTTTCACCAGGAGGCTTGTGCTGGAATTGTGCTGAGAGAATTTACATGAGAGACACTCTGAATAAAGGAAATGAACGACCTTAACATAAAGTACAGGAGAAGTCGGCGGGGGGGAGGGGGAGGGAGGGAAGGGGGGAAGGGCGGGTGAAAAAGAAAGCAACATCCCTGTTTTGCTGCCTTTTATCACACTGTGTACATTTTTCAGCTCTCTTTGAAAACATTCAGCTTTTACCATTGCAAAAATACGGCTTTAACAACATAAGCCCATAGAAAATGGTCTCCGGTCAAAGAGTCTCAGCAGAGATGGTATCTTATTTCATTCACGTACTTACGGTGAAAGTCTCAAAGCCTAAATTTGGAACTTAAAGGTTAATATTATTAGGGATGGGCAAATTCACCTTTTTCTTAAAAGGAAATTAAATGCAAAATATATACGTAAATGTAAGCTTGTGCAGTTAAAATTGCAAAGCAGGTAATGCAAAAGTTAAGACTAAAACAGCAATTTTACTTTGGCTGTATTGCACACATTTTCTGGGGTTTTTTTCTGACTATCCATGTCCATTCATAATGTAGACAATGAGCTATACAGCTAAGCTAACTTTGATGCTAGAATCTGAATGTTTACATTTTCTGAGTTTTTCTGATTTTAACTATGTAACCTTAATGCTACATTGTTGTTTGTATTTGAATTTAAAAAAAAAAAAAAAAAAAAAAGGACACCCCAAGTGCCACTTATTTCATGAGAAAAGACATCTGAAGTAAAATTTGGTGATTTGCCAACATAACACTGCCAGTTAACAGCAGAGCACAAAGATAGTAAATGTATTTATCTGATGGACTAAAAATAAAAAACAAAGCCCAAGAAATTGCAGAAAAGGATGTGTTAATTGTGTTTTTAAATCTTTTAGATAATACAAATAAAGTTCAACCACAGCTTCAATTATGGCAGCAGTGATATTGTTACCACCTCTGGTGGAGTCAGAAGGGCTGTTCCCCTACAATTAAGTAAAAGAAAGAGGTGTTGGTGTAGAAGTTGAAATTCAAGAAAGAAAGTCTTCAGTATTGTTAATTCTGTTTTTATTTGTTAAATATTCAGCTAAATTAAAAAGCAGAACTCAAAGCTCTTGCTAATAATTTTTGTCTTACATTGTAGAACTGGATTGGGAGAACAGTAACATACTCTAAAGCACCGGATGTGTCATCGTTATTCATACAGGATATTTTCTGCACTTTTGCATATGAAGGGAGAATATTTCCCAGCAGAAAGTGTCATCAGTTTCAGATTTTTCCATGAGGGTTGTTAAAAAGTAAACACTTAACGGTGAAGACATACATGCACAGTGAGAGCTGGTTGCCATGTTATAAACACCAATACATACATACACAAATAAATAAAAAGGAGGAGAGCTCACACAGAAATATTCTATCTTATTGACTAGTTTTAATTCAATAACTGTTGTAAAAAAATCCCAAACCCTTATAATTGGTCATTAAACAATATAATAAGGACAAATATAAATTCTAGATGATTTTCAAGGGCAAGACATCTCCCATGCAGTTTTCTCTTTGCATAGTGGACTGGAAATGCAGCTGGGAGGAGCTAAATTTAGTCCCTACAACACTCCTGCAGTATAAGATGGATTTTGGAGAGCTGGAGTCCAAGATTATTGATGTAGTTGCCCTGTGCCTCAACAGCAGTAGTAGCAAGAACTATGCGGATTGGGGAGGTTGATTTTAAGATCTTATACAACAGGAAGTGCCCTTCATCTGGACTCTCGTGGCTTTGATTGGAAGAGGGGCCAAGAATAGCCTCCTCCTTTATGCTGGGAGGGCTAGGACCTATACAGTCACTGAAGGATACTGCATTAGACTGAAATATTGCCAGGCATTATTACTTACTTTCTGAGGCTTATTGAGCAGTTCAAGTTATAGCATACGTGTAAACCAAACCAAACGTGTGTTGCATATTATTAATCTCTGCTGTCCTCCTCAATGCTGACGTCCCAAGGAACAACTTGGCTCTTATTATGCAGCTGTACAATAGCCATTTCTTAAAAAAAATACATTTTCTAGGTCTTACCTTTGCTAAGTATTTTCTTGATTTGCTCTCATTCTGATGGCGACATGCATGCAGGTAGCAAGTAATGGCAGACACTCCTAAGTGCAGCTGACGTTCTTTCACAAAGATATTCTCCAAGTAGTCACCCCACATTGCCCAAGCTTTCACTAACACATCATGCATCTGCACAGCTGCAGAAAAAGCTTTATTTGCTTCTTCAGACCTGCAGGATTATAGTAAGTGACTAATTTGAATATTTATTTTACCTTAATAAAAACTAAGCTGCGTAATAAGTAGTAACACAGTAATAACAAAAATGGCACTCAACTGGTTATTTTCTTAATACTGAACTGCATTTTTATTATTCAGTTCTCTAGTAATGAAGTTCGCCCTCCCCCACATTATTAGCTTTCCATGAGCTTTCTTATGCAAAGCTGAAAGTTTATTAAAATAAATGTTTCTTAATAGGAACACCACAATACTGTTAAAAGGTCTATATTTACCACCACTTGGAAAACTGAAAAAAATCTTCCTAATTTAAAAAAACAAAACAAAAACAAAACAACCAAACAGCCTGTATTTTCAAGCAAACTCTCCTAGCAAATCATGAATAGGGAATTAAATATAACAGCCTTTCTTTAGAATTCATCTGATCCTGCCACTTATCCTCTCATCCCTTGACGTCATGATCATCTATCTCCTAATGATCTACAAACAATATTTGAATTATTCTCCAACTACAAAGAGGGAAATAATGACAAGTCACTGTTTATCACGTGTACTGTATGTTCCTTGCGTTTAATTTCATTGTGGGAATTCCACACGCCTCCCCTCATTTTTCAGCAAAATTCTCTCTCATGCTTGTTTACCTACCAGCAGGAGTGGTATAAAACTGACCCAACCCTAGTTGATTTCATTTAGCTAGGCCACAGGGAAAGCATTTTGTCCAGGCATGATCTTTAGTTGGGGGTAAAGAGAAGCAAAAGCTAGTTTCCCACATTAACATTTCCCCCAAAAAGCACTTCAGTCAAAATTGAGACTTGCTCCCATGTTGCACCTGCAGAGCGATTCTGCTGTGTCTCAGAAGCAGCAGGGGAAACTGATTAGGAGCAAAATCACTTTCACTACTGTTGCAAGGCAAACAAGCAACACTTGTTTGCAATACTGGTGGAAAGAAAAGGTGGGGAAATAACACAAGAAGGGTGGAGGAAGGAGCAGCCAGAAATATTTCTCCATGATGAACAGAAAGGCAATAGAGGGGGGAAAAAATTGGGAGGATGTGAAGGGGAGACGTCGGATTGGTAATGTATTGATACCACATCTAAATTCCTTGTCAAGCACATTGAGAACTTGGAGATGAAACTCACAAACAAATGTGAGAGAGATTTTTGCAGAAAAATGAGGGGAAGTGTGTGGAATTCCCATACTGAAATGAACAAAGCCACCAAATCAGCGTGATCTGAAAGTGACTCCTTCCATCTCTTCACAGCCAGAATATATGGCTTTCCGGAGATTGAGGAGGATCACAGATCTCTGACATGTACTTTAATTTTAGGTTTCAGAGTAGCAGCCGTGTTAGTCTGTATTCGCAAAAAGAAAAGGAGTACTTGTGGCACCTTAGAGACTAACAAATTTATTAGAGCATAAGCTTTCGTGAGCTACAGCTCACTTCATCCTCTGTTTTTTCCACCAAATGCATCCGGTGAAGTGAGCTGTAGCTCACGAAAGCTTATGCTCTAATAAATGTGTTAGTCTCTAAGGTGCCACAAGTACTCCTTTTCTTTTTAATTTTAGGAGATGGGAAAAAGTGAAGGTTTTGGCAACTAAAACTGTATTGAATTCACAGAGTCATAGATTCCAAGACCTGAAGGAACCACTGTAATGTCTGAAAACTACTTGTGTAGGGTAACAGACTCCCTGTTTAGTGTAACACAGGTCATAGAACTCCCCCTAAAATTGATAACCTTAAGACCTTAAATATTTCCCATTCTGATTTTTTCCCAAATATAGAAGGTTGTGCATATGGTGCCAATTACCCCAATATAAATTAAACTCTTGAATCTGTATAATATGGTGCACACACTAAGTACATTTCAAGTACATTAATAAATAAGAGGTGAAAGACCTCACTTCAGCATCAATTTTTATCCCTCTCACATATATACTGCAACACTGAAATGAGGAATCTTTCAAAGCATTTTGAGCTTCTTTGATATAGAAGTGCTCAAAGATAAATACATTCCTGTTACTAGATAAGTACTGGAATGAACAGTGCTATAGTTAAGTATTGCTTGTGTTTCTCTATTAACAGTGAACCTTAAAAATCTCATTTTAATACATTAAAATGAATATTCAAATCAGAAGACCACCCAACTTGTAATTATCTGTAGCAATACAAAACCTAAGCGACCAACATTAGGGAAAAATCACGACGTAAACGAAAATAACCTTGCCTGTCAAATAGCTTATTAAAAAACTAATTACTCTCAACATTACATAGCCACTTATTTTCCTCCAATAGCTTTCCATGTCCTAGGTTGTGCAGTCTTGGAACAGATTACTATGAGAGCAGTCTGATAAATTTCAGAGTAACAGCCGTGTTAGTCTGTATTCTCAAAAAGAAAAGGAGTACTTGTGGCACCTTAGAGACTAACAAATTTATTTGAGCATAAGCTTTCGTGAGTTACAACTCACTGATAAATGACTCTTTATCACTACTTTCCATTTCTACCAACAGGCTTTGTCCCTAGTCTTCCCTTTCTCTCCTCTTTCCTGTATTATCTATCACTCTGACACCTCCGATGACTCTTTATACTACCTTTGTCACCTTGTTCACAGAGTGGGCGGCAAAGGGGGGATGGTACACCCACAAATGACTTAACTTCCAGTTCAGTTTATAGGCAGTAAATAATTCACTCATTTGCTGAGGCGTGCAATACAAAACTGCCACTTTCATTTTGCTAATTGTAGGAGACAAATACATTACTGAAACGTTACACTTAATTTAGTATATTTTTGCAGAAAAGGGAGAAGAGTAAATATCTTAAAATTGCATTTAAAAACTTACTATTCATCCCATAAATCTGCTTGGATTATAGACAGACATAATTAATTATTTATTTCATCTGCCATCATTAAAAATTTAAACTGCCTAGCTTTCAGATGAAGTGTAAAACTAAGGCCCATTTGTGGCCATTAAAAGTCCTCTTTCACTTCCCATCAAAGTAATTACATTCTGCCCTGTTTAAAATTCCCTGTAGTTTCCATCGGAGAAGATAGTCATCATTTCCTGCCCTGATCTGTTGTGTAGTGTTGCAGTGTACAGTTTAAAAGCTGATGAATTTCACTCAAGGAGTGGCTACATTGTGCTGATAAGTGAAGTGATTCCCCTACATAAAGCATGCAAGAATAATGCCTTTATAAATGGGTATGCAAATTCCTGCTGAATTCTACTGAAACTGCATAGGTGCCACGGGACAAAATTTGACCTATAGCTTGTAAATTAGTTTGCCTTCTGGATTAAAGGTGCCTTGTCCTTCCCAACAGTAATAAAACACTTATTAACATGGAGGGAAAAAATAGGTGGCAGTATCTGTTTAAAAGGAAGCCTTACAATTGAATGTTTTTAATCTGCTACAGGCAAGACCTTTGCAGCGCATATCAAGCTTTCAATATGATTATTTGAAAGGAGTTTGTATATGGCACAGACATACTGTGTGATTCAGACTACTTAGACAATGTGCTGTATTTCGTCACCATTGTTTCTTATTCCTTTAATAGCTATTGTTTAAGAAAAGAATGTACAGTGAACAAAAGCATACCACTTTTGCTCAGCAGACAGCTCTGATTTTATGGATTGAACCAAATTTTTTCATAAGTAAACTGTTTTCTCAAAGTAATTCTGGACCCAAAAACTTATTTAATCACATTGATGTCTCCTTTTTTGGCAGCTCCCATCTTACTAAGATATTATATTTGTCATACAAAACAAATAAATTTGTTAGTCTCTAAGGTGCCACAAGTACTCCTTTTCTTAAAACAAACTAGACAGAGAACTTCCGAGTCCTAACCTCAGATCGGCCATTGACTCACTGTGGAGCCTTGTACAAATCAGGTTTCAGAGTAGCAGCCGTGTTAGTCTGTATTCGCAAAAAGAAAAGGAGTACTTGTGGCACCTTAGAGACTAACAAATTTATTTGAGCATAAGCTTTCGTGAGCTACAGAAGTGAGCTGTAGCTCACGAAAGCTTATGCTCAAATAAATTTGTTAGTCTCTAAGGTGCCACAAGTACTCCTTTTCTTTTTGTACAAATCAGTTAACTTTACCTTTTCTCAATATGTAAAACTTTTCTAATAGAAGCAGTGCGAGGATTACTTGACCTAGTTTTTCTACAATACTTTGAAAAGGTAAAGGGACGTGTATTACTATTAAAAACCACATAGAAGCTAAGTATCAGTGTGTATATTCATTTTTATCCTGATTTTAAACTGGTTTAACATTTGAACAACTTAGCTGCTTAAACATTTTGTTGAAATATTTATGTTGCACTTCTCCCAGATGCATGCTGGTATCTCATCCAACCAACATACTTACTTGTTAATCTGAGCCAAGAACATTCCCTTCAGTGCATAGAACTCAGCCGTCATCTCCTTGGTGAAATACTTCAGATTAGTAGATTCAATAACCTCAAGGCCCTATTAAAAACAAATTTTTATGAAAAAGCCTGGTACAATGAATTCTGTATCAATAAAAGGAACAAGCTTCCTAAAAAGCTGCCAAAATAGAAATTCTCTTGACGTTTAATAAGCAACAATCTGTTCGAATTTTTAAATAAATAAAAAAATGCTTTCTAAAAATCTAAACAGATGCAGAATTTTTTTCAACTTTTCTTGGCCTTTATGCAAAATTCTTTATTGGGTCCTATCTCTTGCACTTGGTAGGCCATGAACTGCCTTTTCCACTTTTAAATTTCACTAAACCTAACACTGTATGTCGGTTTCTTTTGCTTACCATCACATTCCATTTTTCTTGCCCATTTAACTCACTCAGTTTCACTTTAATATCCTGACTTTAATATTTAATGTGTGACTATTCATCACACATACAGTAAGTCACTCAAAACTTAGTTTAAATCTTCACTTAGTCCTGTGAGTCTTCCCCCCACCCTGCACACTTGATGGCAGATCAAACCTTCGAAGTCCCCAGCAACATGTCTTGACACAGATAATACTAACATACCTGCATACACTCATTTTTGCCCATGACTCCTGCCAGCTGAAGGTAGCATTTGACTTGCTGCCGAATCTTCTGAAAACAATCCACAATAGGCACAGTAGGGATAGTATGAATACGACTCAATATATCAAGCGCTACATTGACCAGTCCTTGTTTCCGAGCTATCTTTCCATACTGGATAATTGCTGAAGCGGAAGCATGAACTCCCAGCATAGCATTATTGGAACTGGGATCATGCTGAGAACTATTTTCATAGGCAGTTACAATGGCTAGAGAGACAAAGTAAAAAGTTAATAATTATAAAACAAACATTATACAGAGAAAATACACATGAACAAAAGACTTATGAAAATGGAAATTTAAGATACTCGAACTTTTTTTTTAGCGTTGATAATGTACCTTTTAGACACAAAATTTGCAACATTTTAAAACTAAGTTCTATTTCAAATTGATCATTTAAATATCAAAATCAATTATATTCTTGAGAGCTTGAAACTAGAGAATGGATATACATTTACAAAAATAAATATTTTTAAAACAGTGGGTGGTCTGGAAAATTACATGATGAATGCATGCTGGACCAGGCAGTTTTACCCTGGTAATGATGCTGTCTCCACATGAAAATGCTGCTCCAATGGGATAAGTCATCTGACACAATAGGTAACCTGTTCCTCCAAGTCTTTACGACAGTCTTCATATCATGCAGGCTATTATTCCTCCCTAGATTAGTTGGCTGCAACCCTGCATTTATTTGTGCTGCTTCTTGAAGTTCGATGATTTGCTGTGCTGCCTAGAAGGATTAAGGAATATGAATTACAAGACATACAATCTTGGTCACTAAACAAGGAAGTCCATCTTAAGACTGCAGCAATACAGACGTATAAGGAGCTGTCCACACTGTTTTATCAGATGAAGATATCCACCAATAATTTGATTGTTAAGTCACTTCGTACTCAGCTGAGCTATTTATATTCTTATTTTGCCAAATTGGTTATCAATGAGATATCAGAGGTTTTCATAACCTCTAGTGAAGACACACAGTCAATAACCAATTTAATTATTAAGCCAAAAAATCAAGAGGTAGAATCAGCATTTTGAGATGAGAATTTCAATAAATGTAAGATCACTGACACCCTGAATCACCAGTCCAGAGACTCAGTTCATGCTAGAGGTGATGTCTTAATAAAACAGGTTTAAAGTGCTTCCCTACACTCTTGGGTTCAAAATTCCAGTTAAGATGGTTCAGATATTCATCTTTTCCAGACAGGCAAATCAAGGACTAAGCACTTCACTCTGTGCATTCCTGTCTTTCTGAGGAGACTTAACCATTAACACCATGTACGTTCTGAGTGGACATTATTGATTGTAGCTCTTTTCCTCTGTAATAGTATGTGTTTACCAATATCTTTGGGGAAAAAAATTTGGGACCAACCTAAAAGTTCAGGTAACTAATTAGCATGGCTTTCTCACATAGGGTAGAACTAACAATAGAACTTATATTTATTTTATTTTGTCTAAAACCCTTTCAACAAGTCTTGCATATAAAATTTGTGCCTGTAAATACTAATTTTTCATGAAAAGCAGAAGCAGTAAAGGTGGTGAACCTGCAATTTTTTGCATCTTCTCTAGGTTTTATTTTGCAACAGTGAGTATTTTTTTTCCCCATACATCCCTAATCCAAATGACAACAATGGCTGGCTGGCTGGCTGGCTAGTTGCCACTCTGTAATCACCAGAAAGAAAACCTTCAAAGTTTATTTAGATTTTCATATGATTCAATTATTATTACTGCTTGAAAACAAAGTAATTCTGACTGGAAGCCTTCTCAAATACAATCTGAATTTATATCAACTTTAGACAATCAGAAAATAGTAGAGAGCATCCAGTTTATGATAAAGTAGCAGGTTGGAATAAAAGTACTGATCTTAAATCAATGGAATGAAAACTTTTCATAGAACCTGTAAAAATAGTTACTGATCCTTCCTGAACTCCACAATGAAAGCATAACTGCATAAAATATGGTCTATGCTTGCTTAAAACTAAGACGACGTTTCAAAAATGTGAACATTCATAGTATTTAACCAGTTTAAAAGTGACTTTTACAGCCATCCAGCATGCTCAAATCAAGGAAAGGAACAAACAGAAGATGGCAGCAGTCTCACACCTACAAGAAAGGGCAGACATTTTGTTGAACTTCATCAATCTACAGAAAAGACCCACGCTCTTTACTGGAATTTAATCATCTATAGTACAATTAAATCAATATACTATCCTCTAAGCTACTTCTCAATAGATAACATTTGCATTCACTGTTAATCAACTCAATAAAATAACTGTTCAAAAAATCAGTCCACATTTACAAAGTCAAATCTCTTGAAACAAAATAAATTAAGGAAAGTAATATTTTCCCACAATCATCTCAGTATCAGCTCACACAATAGCTTAACTACTTCCATTCATCATGTAAATTTAATTTTCTTGCAGGTATTTAATCACACACTATCTGATATAAAAAAGTAATTACTGCAGTGCAAATTCATTGTTTGGTTTGTACTTTCATCATTCACTGCCTATTTTATCATTTCTACACTGGGGATATATATAAAAAGATTATTTAAAAATACTAACTTTAACTGATGTCACATGTGGAACCTTTTAAATATTTTACTTAGCAACATTAATCCTTTCATGCTGGAGGGTCTGGGCACATCCATTGCCAGCCCCGAAAAAAAGCTAAATAAAATTCCCAAGTCTTGTAGCAAGGAGTTAATTCAATCAAGCCATTCTCCAGATGCAACATTTCAAAGAAATTAAGTGTTCTGCTATTATTTATCAAAACTGTACTCTGACACTCATATTTTAAGATGTAGAAACCTTATGTATTCATTCACTATCCATCTAATGCAGCATAAATGATTAGGAAAATTCAGGGAAACAGGCTACTGTGTAGGACATGTCCACACAAGCATAATGATTTCAGTTATGTACTATAGATCTTTCAGATTTTGCTATTTATGGATCATATCCAGTACTAAGAATAAGGAAGAAAGACCTATCTTAACTCTTGCAAAAGCCACAGATTGTAAGGGAAACTTCATAAAGCACATCCATTAAAAATGGTCAAGAGAGGGCTTTATACATAAATGTATTGCTTGTGTAAGGGGTCAGATTCTTAGTATAAAAACTAAGTCCAATTTATGTGTAAAACAGGTACACCACAGGTAACAACCCTGCAAGCTTCCTGCCATTGTCCTGGCAACATATCGTACCCTCTTTTGGATGCACCATGTCTATGTGTCAAGGTAGCTCCCAAGCCCAATCAATTTAGGATTTTTTACTAAAATTGCCAACAAAGGTAACGGTGGGTTTTAATGACATGAGGATTTGTCCATTAAGAAATGAACAGTTGGTGCTATCTTTCCAACACTATTGCACAGGGCTGTGGTTGAAACAGTAGCCTAGATGTGAAAAGTTAAACTTTCAAAATAGTAACACGAGCCAATTTTTAATAACTAGTAGACTCTGTACAACACAAAAATAAGGGCAAAAGGTAAAATTTTCAGAAGCGCCAGGAGCCTACGTCAAATTTTACTAAGTGACTTTAAGCATTAAGGATTCTTAAAGCCAATGAGACAGAGTCCTAAGGGCCTAAGTCACTTAGGCAATTTTGAAAATTTTACCCACAGACAATTACCTACATACACTCACTTTTTAGGCAGCTTAGAATTTAAGATATTAAATGGCAAGTGAGTGAACTACAAGAAAACCCAAACCAAATCTTCACAGGTTCGCCCTAAATTAACCCCCTTCCTAAGACTATCCTTTTCAATGATAATGGCAAACCCAAAAGTTCTGACAGCATCTTCCAAGTCCCACTTCTTAAAACTTCCCAGAATCTTGGCTTCCCAGGTTATTCTGTGACCCAAAGGCATTCAAATCTTTTACACTTCAGGCTTTGGAAGTGTGCCATGTACTCAAGAGTGTGATTAAGCTAGAAAACACAATTTTGTTGCTCATGCTGGTTGGTATAGATGGGGCAGTTGAAAGACATTCAATGGCAGTTGAAAGACATTCAATTTTTAACATAAAATGAAAGAAAGATATTCTGATACTAATAGAACTCTAAGTTCTATCCTTCGCAGCTTTTTCCTTAAGAAGGTAATTATTTGGCATATGGCAAGTTCAATGTCATTATTTCTCTTTGTGGTTTTTCCATGAGAGAGTCAGGAAAAACAGATCAATAATTCAAAAAAAAAAAAAAAAGTCCCCTTCCTTGGCAGTGGTACTGATTCATTTAAAAAAAAAAAAAGTATCTGCTGAAGTTCTAAAATGTTTATATAGGCAGCTAAAATCATCTGAAAAAATGTATCAGGTTTTAATATTTTATACTGCAAGCTGTGAGGAGGGAGTCCTTCTTGGCTGTAGTGCAGGATCTATGCAAATTGTGGGAGAGTCAGTCACCACACCAGTAGCCTTCTGTCTAATTAGAAGCTTAGCTCTTCAACCTTCAAGATGTGCCATTCCTTACTGAGTTACGTATAATATCACCAGCACCTGTCATTTCTCTCTTCTCCCCCACTCAGGCTATTATGACTCATATTAGTTGTGTCATGTTGAACTTAAATTGCCCACTCTTCACGGGAGAGACTTTTTAAATTTGTGCAAAATGCCTCATAAAGACATTTCTGAGTGCTTAAAAGAAACGTACTCAAAAGGTTTTCACAACCCTTTCGGGATATGACAAGAAAAAGACAGACAGTTACCTTTTCCGCAACTGGTGTTCTTCGAGATGTGTTGCTCATGTCTAGTCCACAATAGGTATGCGTGCTCGCCACATGCACCGGTGCCAGAAATTTTTCCCCTAGCAGTACCTGTAGGGGGGGAGCGCCCCCCTTCGGCCCCCGGAGTGGCGCCTGCCTGGCACAGCACAGCTCCCCCCCACCCTCAGTTCCTTCTTGCCAGACAAATCCGACAGAGGGATGTGGAACAGAGATGAGCAACACACCTCGAAGAACACCAGTTACGGAAGGTGTTCCACAATAGGTGATTCCAAGTTCTATCTGTTGAAGGTGGGTAGAAGTTCACAAGTTCTCAGGACGGAGTACCGCCCTGCGAAACCCAGCATCATCCCTGGCCTAGGAGACGATCACATAGTGCAAGGCGAACGTGTGAACCGAAGACCACGTGGCGGCCCTACAAATGTCCTGGATGGGGACGTGGACCAAGAAGGCAGCCGATGAGGCCTGCGCCTGAGTCGAGCGTGCCCTCACAATGGGCGGTGGGGGAACACCCACCAGCTCATAACAGGAATGGATGCACGAAGTCTGCTGAGTGGAAATCGGCTGACCCTTCGCGCACTCAGCCGAGGCGACGAACAGTTGTGAAGACTTTCTGAATGGCTTGGTCCGCTCGAGGTAGAAAGCCAGAGCTCATCTCACGTCGAGCGTGTGGGGACGGTATTCCTCACTAGTTGCATGAGGCTTGGGGCAGAGGACTGGCAGTAAAATATCCTGACCCATGTGATAGGCGGAGACCACCTTCGGAAGGAACGCGGGATGTAGGCAGAGCTGGACCTTGTCCTTATGAAAAACTGTTTACGGCTGTTTGAAGGTTAGGGCCCTGATCTCCGAGACACACCTGGCCGACGTGATAGCTACCTTCCGTGAGAGGTGAAACCAGGAATACATGGCCAGTGGTTCAAATGGGACCCCCATGAGACAAGCCAGCACCAGATTTAGGTCCCACTGTGGAACCAGGGGCTTGGAATATGGGTAGACAGAGTCCAAACCCTGAAGGAACCGGCTGGTCATAGCATGGGAAAACACTGTGTGCCCTTGCACTGGGGGATGAAAGGCCGATATGGCCACCAAGTGTACCCTGACTGACGAGGGCGCCAGTCCCTGGGCCATCAGGTGGAGGAGGTAATCAAGGATAAGCTGGATTGGGGCAGCCATCGAGAAAACAGCCTGGCCTGCCGCCCACCTCAAAAAACGAGACCACTTCGCCACATAGGATTGGCGAGTGGAGGGCCATCTACTTTCGAGGAGGACGCACTGAACCTGTTCCGAGCATGTCCTTTCCTCACCACCCACGCACTGAGCAGCCATGCTGAGAGGTGAAGCATTGATAGGTTGGGATGGAGGAGGTGGCCCTGGTCCTGAGAGAGCAGGTCCGGGCGGAGCGGCAACTGCCATGGCGGAGCTACTGCCAGCCCCGAGAGGGTCCTTTACCAGTGCTGCCTGGGCCATGCCGGGGCAAAGAGAGGACCCTGGCTTTGCCTTTATTTTCTACAGGGCCCTGCTGATCAGCGGGAAGGCTAGCCAGAGCTGGAGGGGCAGTACATGTGAACAGGAAGAGCACCACATGATCCCTCACCTGTGACCGGGAGGTGCCTTTGACTAGCCAGTCATCCAGATATGGAAATTCGGACCCCCTGGTGTCTAAGGTAGGCCGTTACCACCGCCATACACTTTGTAAAGACCCTGGGGGCAGTGGACAGACCAAACAGTAGGACCGTGAATTGGTAGTGACTGTCCCACCACGAAACAGAGGAAGCGTCTGTGCCCCTCGAATATGTGGATGTGGAAGCGTGTCTCCTGTAGATCGAGGGCAGTGTACCAGTCCTTGGGATCCAGGGAGGGGATGATGGAGGCCAGAGAAACCATGCGAAACTTGGAGTTTCACCATCTAGTGGTTCAGGCCTCGCAGGTCCATGATGGGCCTGAGCCCCCCTTTGTGATAAGGAAATACCGGGAGTAATACCCCTTGCCCAGGAAGTCCTTGGGCACCGCCCCTATAGCTCCTACGTCCAGAAGCCGCCCCACCTCCTGCTCGAGCAGAAACTCGTGAGAGGGGTCCCCCCCAGAGGGACAGGGGCAGAGGACCGATTGCAGAAAGGGAGCTTTATTGGGGGTAGGTCCCTGCTGAGACCTGGTGGGGTACCCTCAAGCATCCCATCAAAAATGCCTTTTGCCTGCCTGCTTGGCCTTACAAGACCCAGGCTGGGGGGCAGGCCGGGATTACCATTGTGGGCGCTTTCTATAGTCCTGCTGCTCTTTGTGGGTGGCCTCGTACTACAGGAGGTCAGCATGGGCGGGAGCCTGCTGTGGCTTGAACTTGGGTTTTGCTGGAGGAGGGACATAGAGGCACAGGTCTGGAGGGTTGTTTGGGAGTCTTTCATGCCATGCAGCCTTGTGTCTGTTTCCTCAGCAAACAGAGCCTTCCCGTCAAAAGGGAGATCCTGCATTGACGACTGAGCTTCGCTGGACAGCCCAGAGAGCAGAAGCCATGACGCCCGTCTCACGGACACCGCTGAGGCCATGGACCGTACAGCCGTGTCCACTGCATCCGAACTGGCCTGCAGGGATGCCCGTGCGGCCACTGCCCCTTCCTCCACGAGTGCCTTAAACTCCTTATGTCGCTCCCAGAGGGAGTCCTCAAACTCGTAGCGACCCAGGAGAGCCTGTTGGTTTGCTACTCGTAGCTGAAAGCTTGACGACAAATAAACTTTTTTCCCGAAAGTATCCAGCCTCCAAGAGTCTTTGTTCTTGGGGGTCGGGGCTGGTTGCCCCTGCCGCTCCCTATGGTTGAAAGACTCGACTACCAAGGAGTTGGGCGCCAGGTGGGTATACAGATACTCGTGTCCCTTCGTGGGTACAAACTACTTGCGCTCTGCCTTTTTAGAGATGGGTGCCAACGAGGCTGGTGTTTGCCACAGGGCATTTGAAATTCTTGCACCCCTTCATGGAAGGGCAAGGCCACCCTGCCCAGTGCTGAAGGGGACAGCACATTGACCAGGGAGTCTGAGGGCTCTCCATCTCCTCAGCGTGGAGGTGGAGACTCCCTGCCATCCTTTTTAGGAGGTTTTGGTGGACCCGGTAGTCCTCCTGTGGGACGGAGGGGGGCGGGGCCACAATCAGCTCCTCTCGACTGGGTGAGGCCGGTGCGGTGCTTTGGGTGTCGTCCGGCACCAGAGAATCCACCACCTGGTCCGACTCCAGGCACGGTACTGAGGACACAGGTCCCACCAACCTTTTTTCTGGCAGTCTAAAGATGGATGCCAACGGTGCTTCTGAGGCCCCGGCCACCAAGTGAGCCCCCACTGGCGGCTGCGCTGGAGGCCACCGTGCCCACTGGTACCACTGGGCCAGCCACGATGCTTGGTGCCATTGTGCTTGCTGAGGCACCAGAAGGGCCTGCTGTTTGGGCTGGCTAGCTTGGCCTGCAGACAGGCATCTGTGAGGGGAGGCTGGGCTGGCGTAGGATCCGCTGCTGCCCCTGGACCGGGAGTATCGGCAGTGCCAGGATCTATGTCGGCCATGGCACTGCGATCTCAATGTGGATGAGAGGCACCGACAGTAGTAGCTGCTCCGCAAACGGTCTCGACGGGTGGCCCTGTGTCGGTGAAACACCAGCGATCGACACCCGGGGCTACCGTGTCTTGGCAGAGACTTGGAACGGGAGTCCAAGTGGGAAAGGCGTCAACGATTGTGCCACAACCGACTGCAGTATCTTCTGCGAGATGGGGACCGTTGCCGACGTCCGCCACAGTCCCATCAATATTTGCTTCGCGAAGACGAGCAGTACTGGGAGTCCCGGTCGGACGGCATCCATCTGGACAGTCTGGCCTGTGTAGAGGGCAAATCTACATGGACTGAGCCCTGAACGGTCGCTGGGCGATAATGGGAACGTTCCCTGACCGAGACCGGTACTGGGCCAGTGGCGACTGCAGTGATCCCAGCGGTGGCTTGCCTCTGGAGCGTGGGGACGGCATCGGCGGAGCTCCGGGAACCGGCATGGACATGATGTCCCTGGCTGCTTGGAGGGCTTTGGGCGCAGATGGCATCTGGACATCCGGAGAGGCCTGCTCCACTCAACGCGAGTCAAAGGCCTAGGGACCGATGTGGATCGAGAACTACCTGACATGGGCCTAACCTCTGTCCCAGACTTCCCTCGGTGCCGTTGCGAAGCGGGAGTCTTTCTGGTCCTCTTGGCATGCCCTGTTGACGGGGAGCGGTGCCGACTGGACAATGGTACCGGAGGGCCTCCGCGTACCAATGCCGCGGTGCCGGGTACTGGTTCGGAGCGTCATGCCAGGGTCGGGGCTAGCGCCGACTCCATCAGGATGGCCCGGAGCCTAATTTCCCTTTCTTTTTTAGTCCAGGGCTTGAAAGACTTGCAGATCTTTCACCTTTCGCTGATATGGGTTTCTCCCAAGCAGCGCAGACAATCCGCATACGGGTCACTCTTTGGCATAGAGCGCCTACAAGAGCTGCACGACTTGCCACGACTTGTGGATCTAATTTACCTAGATTTCAGTAAGGCATTTGATACCGTGCCACATGGGGAATTATTAGTTAAATTGGAGAAGATGGGGATCAATATGAACATCAGAAGGTGGATAAGGAATTGGTTAAAGGGGAGACTGCAACGGGTCCTACTGAAAGGCAAATTGTCAGGTTGGAGGGAGGTTACCAGTGGAGTTCCTCAGGGATCGGTTTTGGGACCAATCTTATTTAATCTTTTTGTTACTGACCTTGGCACAAAAAGTGGGAGTGTGCTAATAAAGTTTGCAGATGATACAAAGCTGGGAGGTATTGCAAATTCGGAGAAGGATCGGGATATTATACAGGAGGATCTGGATGACCTTGTAAACTGGAGTAATAGTAATAGGATGAAATTTAATAGTGAGAAGTGTAAGGTTATGCATTTAGGGATTAATAACAAGAATTTTAGTTATAAGCTGGGGACGCATCAATTAGAAGTAACGGAAGAGGAGAAGGACCTTGGAGTATTGGTTGATCATAGGATGACTATGAGCTGCCAATGTGATATGGCTGTGAAAAAAGCGAATGCGGTTTTGGGATGCATCAGGAGAGGCATTTCCAGTAGGGATAAGGAGGTTTTAGTACCGTTATACAAGGCACTGGTGAGACCTCACCTAGAATACTGTGTGCAGTTCTGGTCTCCCATGTTTAAAAAGGATGAATTCAAACTGGAGCAGGTACAGAGAAGGGCTACTAGGATGATCCGAGGAATGGAAAACTTGTCTTATGAAAGGAGACTTAAGGAGCTTGGCTTGTTTAGCCTAACTAAAAGAAGGTTGAGGGGAGATATGATTGCTCTCTATAAATATATCAGAGGGATAAATATAGGAGAGGGAGAGGAATTATTTAAGCTCAGCACCAATGTGGACACAAGAACAAATGGGTATAAACTGGCCACCAGGAAGTTTAGACTTGAAATCAGATGAAGGTTTTTAACCATCAGAGGAGTGAAGTTTTGGAATAACCTTCCAAGGGAAGCAGTGGGGGCAAAAGATCTATCTGGTTTTAAGATTCTACTCGATAAGTTTATGGAGGAGATGGTATGATGGGATAATGGGATTTTGGTAAGTAACTGATCTTTAAATATTCAGGGTAAATAGGCCAAATCCCCTGAGATGGGATATTAGATGGATGGGATCTGAGTTACTATAGAAAATTCTTTCCTGGGTATCTGGCTGGTGAATCTTGCCCATATGCTCAGGGTTTAGCTGATTGCCATATTCGGGGTCGGGAAGGAATTTTCCTCCAGGGCAGATTGGAGAGGCCCTGGAGGTTTTTCGCCTTCCTCTGTAGCATGGGGCATGGTTGACTGGAGGGAGGCTTCTCTGCTCCTTGAAGTTTTGAACCATGATTTGAGGACTTCAATAGCTCAGACATGGGTGAGGTTTTTCATAGGAGTGGTGGGTGACATTCTGTGGCCTGCGCTGTGCGGGAGGTCGGACTAGATGATCAGAGTGGTCCCTTCTGACCTTAGTATCTATGAATCTATGAATCTATAAAGCCTGGGGTGCGGGTCATGCCCCAGCCCAGGCTCAATGACTAACTAAACTAACTGAATTAGCTAACTGAATACAGGTACTACTGAACAAACGAAGAGTTCTGGGGACAAGCTGCAGCAAAGCTGGAGCTGAGCACTTCCGACGCACCTTCACTGGCAGCAAGGAGGAATGATGGTGGGGGGAGCACAGCCCCCCTTATACCATGCCAGACAGGTGCTGCTCCAGGGGTATGGGGGGGGAGGGTGCTCCCCCCTACGGGTACTGATAGGGGAAAAATTTCCGGCACCGGTGCATGTGACGAGCACGCACACCTATTGTGGAATACACATGAGCAATCACTCTAAGAAGAAGAAGAAGAAGAAACTCTTTCCCCTAATTTTTCATGTGGATCTTATTTTTGAGTAAGGTGTATGCCAAGGAGAAAGATTAAAAATACTGGTTTTAAACAATGACTGTAGTTCTTCATAATCTGAAATACCAATAAAACTAGGTTTACATAAGGAAACAAAACAAAACAAAACAGCTCCACACTCCACATCACATACACCCCAGAAACTCTAGCCCTAAGTTCTGTCAAACCCTGCAGCAGGTTCTGGAGAAGGTCATTAAAGATGACAAGAAAAAGGACTTTAACAAATTTTAAACACTGAGCTTTTAAACAAACACCCAAGCTTGAGGTCCTGTTTAACAATGGAGGAAAAAACAGCTTTTTACTTCTATTATTCCAAAGAAAGTACACTTTGTTTGCAGAAATGCAGATAATCGCATGCCTGCTTCTGAAGTCAAAATAACTTCTGTTAAAAATGATTCAAGAGTTGGCAGTGAGTTCAGGTCTAATCTAGAAATAGGAAATAGAAAAGATAAAAAAGATAGTATGTACTAAGTAGCAAAACAGCACAGAAATGACAGTTATGGCCAAGTCTCTGTGTGCTATATGCTTGGTTTTCCAGTTGAAACAGTACTTGTTTCTGTACACAGAAGTCAAGGATTAGCACGCATACATGAGATAGTTTTAAGAAATTACGCACATGCTAGGTACAGTGTACTGCAGTTCCACAAAAAAGTAGGAAAGTCTTATGCTATAAACGTTTTCTTCCTACTTTTAAATGACATCTTGACATTTGCCAGAAGAGTTATGTCAGTTGATGTAGATAGTATTGAATTAGTTTTTTATTTTCCTGCTGGAGGTTCCTGAAGCCCGGAATTAATGAATTGCTCCTCACTTCTCTCTCTCTGCACAAAAGTCAGTGGAATGCTCCAATGCCTAGGTCCAGAAACACCCCATTTCAGGGGCAGTCTGCCTCCAGCTCCATGCTTCATTTTATCCAGCAGGGTGTAGCTGACTTTTTTTCTCTGCAGTAAAGGCAACTTACTCCCAAGACCTGGAATATTGTGATACCCAGTCTGAAGTGGGATTGTTCTACCTTTCATGCTGCTGGCATTATCCACTGTATACTGTATCTGGGGAACAGCTGAGAGCACCTTTGTGCAGGATACAAGCATGCACCTTAGACTCCAGGATACACGATGGGATGGCACCTACATGAGCCTCCCCCCCCTTACATCAGCACAAGGGATAAATTGATGTAACCATTGTCAGCGCATCTACACTACACTGCTAGAGTTGTCCCATTCTAGTGGCTGTAGTGTAGACATGCTCTCAAATACAGGGGTCTTCCATCTGCCCTTCTTTCCCCTCCTCTGCAGCATCAGGGGAAATTCTCTGAAGGATTCATCTTTGAATGGGAAGTCCCAGTTCATCCAGGCACATCATAGAGCTAGTAAACTAGAATGTGAGCTGGTGCCTCCTGCTCCCTTTCATGCACGTCACCAAAAAGGAGTTTCAAGTACGAAGCATGAAGTAAGTAGGCAGCACTATTCTTGTTGATCACCATGCACACCCAGTGGATCTGAATCAACCATACTGGTGAGTGTAGCGGGGGAGTCACCCCGCTCCGGCCCTGAAAGGGTTAAAAGTCAGCCCTTGGAGAGGGCTGAGAGCCAATAAGAAAAGGCTGATTGGGAAGGCAGCCACAGCTGGGGCCATGCTCAATTAGGAGACAGCTGGCCCTATAAAAGGGCTGTGAACCAGCAGCTGGGGCAGTCTCTCTCTAGCCGTAAAGAGAGAAGGACCTGGTTGCCTGGGAGCTGAGCAGGGTACTTGAGTAGAGTAGTGCTGGGGAAGGCAAGAGGAGCTGGGAAGCTCCAGCCTACTAACACTGGCCTGCAGAGGGCACTCCGGGCTGGAAAGAGCTAAATCCCAAGATGATCAGCAGGCGGTGGCCGCACCAGTGAGTCGTCGCCTCGCTACAGTGAGAAGAAATACATTCTGCCTACAGAAGTAGTAGTTATTTCGCAATTATTTCCCTACATAGTCTTCCAAAAAGTCTGGTGGAAAGAACCCTTCCTCAGTGTTCTGATCCTGATTTTCATTGTCAGATCCTGCAGGAAAGGAGGGGAAGAGGAAGGAAGGCTGCAATGGAGTGAGAAGGCACCTACTCTCCTAACTGTATGATATGTCTGGGTGGACAGAGAGTCACTTTACAAGAGGGAATCTACAGGAGATGTACAAAGGGGCATGAAAAACCAGCCTCTGAGACAAGTCTTGCTTTTGGTTTCTGCACAGAGGGGAGTCCCTAGTGCTGGTTAAAAAGTTACAATTTAGAACCTTTTCCTTTTTCATTTCAACAGACTACACATGCTCATCAAGCTTTAGGTGCCCAGAGTCTGCAGTAGTTTTCAGCTGAGCACTATTACGCTTTGGAAAAGACAACCTTTCACTAATGCCAGAATTTTAGAAAACAAGTTCTTCTTTGACCCGAAGCCTTGAGCCAAGGGGATGTCTACACTGCAATAAAGGTTGTGGCTAGCCTGAGTCAGCTGATTCAGGCTCATACAGCTCAGGCTGCAGAGCTATAAAACTGCAGAGTAGACAGGGTGAGAGGAGAGGAGAGGGTCCCAGAGACTGGGCTCCAGCCCAAGTCCAGACGTCTAAAAGCAATTTCCACAGAGAGCCAAAGTCACCTAACAAGGGCCAGCTGCGGGTATTTTACTACTGTGTAGACATAACTTTAGTGTTCAGAACTCTACTCCTATGATAGCAATGCCAGCATTCCTGAACACACATTTTTCTTTTAATGGAACTGACTTCAAAACAGTTAGCTTGGCTGAGTAAGTCTAGCTAAGACTCAAAGTAACCTATAGATTTGAGGCTTCTGAAGCCTGTACTGTATGTACAATGTGTTGAACAGAAAAGAAAATCATTTTACAGATCCATTCTACATTTCCACAGGTGTTATGATAAAGCAATAGCATAACATCCTCACAATGGGCCTGATTCCAAAGGCCACTGAACTGCATGGGAGCCCTTCCAATGACTTATAAGCTGGTTCAAAGTCCCTTAAAAGAAAAGGCTGAGCCACAAGGCCAACTTTTTCAAAGCTTAGTTTACCTCCCATGGTAACACTAACCTTTATAAAGGAATTCCAACCAAAATATAAATGTTGCAATTTTAATTTAAAAATATCACCAGGAATAACCTTTCAGTTATGAGTATCGTGTAACAAAAGAACTCTTTCTTGCTATAAAATTACTTGAGAATCTTCCCCTGGCCCTTCCTGACCTCCAAGAAATATCAACTATGTTTCATCAAAACCTTTTTCTTATGATTACTAAAATACTGAAACTTGTTACTGGAAAAATCATTTTGTAATGAAGGGATTTTAAGCAGTCATGGGATAAGAGGGAAGGTCCAGACTATGAGGAAGAGTTGCTGACACTGGAGAGGTTTGTTGGGATGTGCACCAAATGGATCAGAAACAAAGGGTAGGAATAAATGGTCAGTTTTCAGTTGGCATCAGAGGCAGAGTCCCTAGTGATCACATAATGTTCTGCAAAGGTGTGGACTGACGCCTGCGTCGCTGCTCTGCAAATCTCGGAGATGGGGACATCCTTGAGGAAGGAGACAAATGAGATTGATCTCACGAAATGTGTACAGATTGAGTCTGGAGGGGTCATGTTATGAATTTGGTAACACTGTCTGATGCAATTTGAGAACCATTTGGATAGTATTGGGGCTGATATAGCTGAGCCCTTAGATCTTTCCACCGTAGAGAGAAATAGTTTAGGGGACTTCTTGAAGGCCTTTGTCCTATTTAGGTAGGATGCAAGAGCTCTCCTAACACCTAGGCAATCAGCACATAGCTGCAGTCCTGAGGGCCATACAGGTAGTATATGGGGGACGGATAGCTCAGTGGTTTGACCATTGGCCTGCCAAACCTAGGGTTGTGAGTTCAGTCAATGTGAGGGGGCCAGTTAGGGATCTGGGGCAAAAATAAGGGACAGTACTTGGTCCGGCTGTGAAAGCAGGGGACTGGATTCTGACCTTTCAAGGTCGCTTTCAGCTCTATTATATATATTGTGTGGATGCGGCCCACATAACACAGAGAGCCGCATATGTGGCTCACAGTGGAAAACAGGTTGAGAACCATTGGTCTAGGGTATGCAGTATTGCCTCCCTATTGTCTCGGTGAGGCTTTGGGCAGAAGACGTGAAGGTGAATTAGACTGAATTCAGGTGAAATAAGGTGGTCACTTTAGGGATGAACCTTGGATGCAGCTTAAGTGTAACCTTGAAAGGGAAGAATACTGTGTACAGGGATGCGCTATGAGAGCTGCTATTTCCATATTCTTCTAGTCAAGGTAATTGCAACCAGAAATATCATTTTTATCGATAGATATGCTAGTGAACAGGTGGCCATAGGTTCGAAGGGAGGCCTAGTCAGCCCTTTCAGCAGTAGGTTTAGATCCAACAACACGGTAGGAAGTAGAGGTTAAAGGTTTCTTATTTCCTTAAGGAACCTTTTAGTGGCTGGCTGCGGAAGTACTGAGTACCCCTCTACAGGTTGATGAACTGCTGTAATAGCTGCTAGGTGGACCCTGAAAGCGCTCAGGGATAAAATTGAGGTTAAGGGTCAAGGCATATTCCAGACTATGAGGAAGAGTTGCTGACACTGGAGAGATTTGTTGAGATGTGCACCAAATCTGGAACCTGGATCATTTCTGCAGGTAAATAGGACCTTTGTCCTGAGAGAGAAGGTGCAGAGTGGCTGGAAGGGAGATGGGTGGGTACATCATAACCTGCCTCAGGTAGATGAACATATCTGTGGACGGTGTTCCCCACAGTGCAAACAAGTCGAAAAGTACTCACGGGTGCAACTCCCACTCGTGGTCATGTGGGAAGGGATTGTCCACTACTTCGTTCTGTATACCCGGGAGGTAAGCCATGGATAAGGTGATGTTGTGAGAGATGCACCAGTTCCACAGTTTCACTGCCTCTGTGCATAGAGAGGTCGATCTGGCTCACCCCTGGTGGTTGACATAATACATGCAGGCTATGTTGTCCGTCGGGACCTTTATATGCGATTCTGTTATCACCAGGAGAAAACTGGCACAGGCATTCCTGACCACTCTCAACTCGAGGAGATTGATGTGCGCAGGGAGATCTCCACAGGCAAGCATTTAGACCATTTAGATGCGTACCCCATCCTATGAGGGATGCCTCTATGGTAAGGAGTGATGAAGGTGGAGCCTGTAAGAAGAGGACCCCTTTTGCATGCATTGGCCAGGTTCTTCTACCACTTCAAGGATTTGTCCACACTGTCCTTGTTTGGTCTGTAAACCGAGCCGAACCATAGCTGTAGGCATCGCATGTGAAGTCTGCCGTGTGGAATCACCACCGTGCCAGCAGTCATATGCTCCAGGAGCTGGAGGCAGATTCTGGCTGGCCCTTGAGGGCTGCACTGAGCCATGTCTATAAGTGATACCTTGGATAGAAACCTGTCCTGAGGTATGAAGGCTTTGGCGTATGAATTTTAGGCGTTGCACTGGTGTGAGGGTCGACTTCTGGGAACTGATCTGCAGGCTCAGCTCCGTGAACAAGCTTCTCATGTCTTGGGTGGCGTGATGAGCCTACTGAAGCAACCAGGCTCTGAGGAGACAATTGTCCAGGTAAGGGTAGATCATTATCCCTTAGATAGTAGATGGGCAGCCACCACTCAGAGAATTTTGAAAATATTCTCAGGGCCGATGAAAGTCCAAAAGGGGAGGACCCTGTATCGGTAGTACTCGTGCCCTAGAGTGAACCTGAAGAAATGTCTGTGAGCCAGTAGTATTGAGAGGTGAAAGTAGGCATCTTGTAGGTTGAGGACCGAAAACCAGTCTCCCTGTTCCAGTAACAGAATGATCGTCAATAGTGTGACCATCTTGAACTTCTGAGTTTTGATGAACTTGTTGAGAGTTCTGAGGTCCAGGATGGGTCTATAACCACCCTTTCTTTTGGGTTTTAGGAAGTAACCAGAATAGAACCTCTTCCTCGCAGATGCTGAGGTACTGGTTCTATGGCTTCTAACTGCAGCAGTCAACCTATCTCCTGCCACAGCAGACTCATGAGAAGGGACACTGAAGAGGGACAGAGAAGGGTGTTTTGGAGGGGATAGGGAGGTGAAATGGATGGAATATCTACATCTGATGATCTCTAGGACCCATCTGTCTGATGTTATGTGCTCCCAGGCACTGTGGAACACTGCCAAATGGTGGCCAAATGGGTGCATGGTCACAGGTAGTAGTGGAGAGTGGTCTCGTGGCACCTCGACCTACCCATCAAAAGTGATGCTTAGGGGCAGGTGGTTTGGTCAATGGCTCGGAAGCTGAAGGCTTTCGTTTCAAGAACTTACCCTTTTTCGTCTAGGGCTCATAGTGCCATTGCGATGGGAACTGGGAAGAACAAGGGCTAAAGTGACTCTTTTACCCAAGTGCATAGATTCCCAGGACTTGAGAGCAGGCCTTGAATCCTTCAAGGAATGGAGAGAGGCATCGGTTTTCTCAGCAAAGCATTTCACCCCTTCAAAGGAGAGGTCCTCCACCCTGTCTACACCCCTTTCGGAAAACCAGAGAGGTTTTTTGCAAGCAGTTGCCCTTCCTGAATGATGGCCTTGAAGGAATTCCTGGAGCTCTCAGTCAGTTTATTAATGAAGTCTTGTAATTTGGGTAGTCATATTTCACCATGAACGCCTGGTAATTGGTGATTTGAAACTGTAAGGCATAGGTGCAGGACAATCACAGTGCTGGGAGTGCCGAGGATACCGAGCGAGATGGTGATCGCTTTTAGCTATTTAGCTATCGCTTTTAACTTCTCGCTCTCTTCTTTAACTTGTAAGAGGAGCCCCCGGACCGTTTCTTCAATCCACTATTCTTCAAACTCGAAGGTTGAGGGGAAGACTCATGCTTGCTGGATGGATGGGGTTGGAAAGTCACCTCCATAAAGATGATTTTCCGGTGGAGCTCTCTGTCCTTACTGGATCTCAGGCTCAGCTACTGGCAGAGGGAATGCTTTTGTTGGATATGGCCCTCGTTGAGGCAGTGAATGCACTAGGAGTGCTTGTCCAGGACCAGGATCACCTCGCTGCAAGTGCGACATTTCTTGAAACCTGGAGAGCTGGGCATACTCTTGTCCAAGGGTCTCCCTCCACCAGAGGCTGACACAAGAACAAAGTGTTTTCTTTCTTCATTTTGTTGCAGTTTTTTTCTTTGGTTGGTTTTTAAGATGGCCAAATAAAAGTCAAAAAAAGGCTAAGGGTTTCTAAAAGCTAAAGATTAACAATGGAAAAGTAGAGTTAATGATCCACTAATGGACAGCTAAGGGCTCCGTCTCTAGCCAGGGGCGGTTCAGAAGGAACTGATGACTGTTAGCCCACATGCCTTGGCTAGCCTCCTTGTGGCACAGCACAAAGAGAGACAGCGTATGTGCAGGCTTAACAGACACTGCTACCAAAGTTCTCCGATCAGAAGTGTAGGGACTCAAACACCTACAGCGAAGCACCCACAGGCACACTACTCAAAGAAGGAACAGTTTCCATATGAAGAGGGAGTAAAAAGCCTGGGATCAATCAATTTGGAGAAAAGAGACTACAAACGGGGGATATAATTCAGGTCTATAAAATATGAATGGTGTGGAGAAAGTGAATAATGAAGTATGTATTTACTCCTTCGCATAACACAAGAACCAGGGTCACCCAATGAAAAAACAAACAAAAAGTACTTCTTCACACAATGCACAGTCAACGTATGGAACTTGTTGCCAGAGAGATGCTGTGAAGGCATAAACCTCACCGAGGTTCAAAAAAGTATTAGATATGTTCACAGAGAACAGGTCCATCAATGGATATTAGCAAATATGGTCAGGGATGCAACTCCTGGCTCCTCGTGTCCCTAGCCTCTGACTGCCAGACGCTGGAAATGGAGGACAGGGGATGGATCACTCAATGATTACATGTTCTATTCATTCCCTCTGAAGCACTTGGCATTGGCCACTGTCAGAAGACAGGATACTAGGCTAGATGTACCATGGGTCTGACCCAGTATGGCTGTTCTTATGTTCTTAATCTCACCTGCAGAAGGGGAGTGTGAACATGTGACACGACATGAGGGAGCCTTCGCCATTCTCGAATGGCTAAACTGCTGGCCATTTCTACCAAGCGCTCAATGAAGTTAAGCTGTTGTTCTTCAGGATGGCAGATTGCTAGATATCCTCTGTACATGTTGACTTTCCATGCCATCTCTTTTGGACAACTCAGCTCCACCTAATGGTAAAACAGAAAGTTAGCTCTGAAACACCTCTTTTGCATAAACACAAGAAAATCTGAAAGCAAAAAAACCTTAAATGGACATACGACTTGATTTTTTTGTAACTGATTAATTTCTAGAAATTCCAGTTTCTGAAAGAGAATGCTTTAAGTAGTTTTTCCTGAAACTAAAATCTCTAATCTGTGGGATTTTCTGTTCACCTGTTGATATTCATGTCTTCTCAGCAACATAAATTGACCTTACATGCACAGATAATAGACTGCCTAGCTGGTCCTGTACATCATAAAGTTTTTAGGAGAATAAGTAGTTGACAATTTTTTAAAATGATTTAGCACTAATTATATGTTTATGTCAAAACAGTATCTGCATCAGGGACTCAGTCAAAAAGTGACTGTTACTTAAAATGACCGAGAAATAAATATTAAACTATTTTCAGAGTCTTCCTGAGACACAGGAGTGGCAGAAATAGGACATCTAGAAGAATCAAAGCACAATTTACATAGTATGTAAATGTTTTGCAACAAATGCACTGAAAGGTTGATTATTGCACACATTTGAGAAGATCTGACTAAAGAGTATTTAAATTAGCTCACAAATATTTGCAAACTCTCATTAGCATTCAGACCAGAGAGTAAAGGCCTGATTCTGTATACCTTGAACACTCAATGCTCCCAGTCAGCCCCCCTTTGTATTCATGTACTGCATAGAAATTCCAGCTACATTGGCTTTGTTCTTTTTCATTAGCTTAAAAATATCAAAGGAATCACTTTCATTTGCTAAAGTAATGTATCAAATACTTTAAATGTTGATTCAGTTTATCTTCAACTAGCTTTTAAGACTGATTGTAAAGAGATTGTAAAGAGAAACCGTCAGGTAGCAACCCTACACTTATAGAATGAAAATAGTTTTTTTTTTTTTTTTTATTACATGATACGCTGGATCATTAAACACAACGGCAATGTGAGCAAATGGAAATGAGTCTTGGGTCCTATATCAAGGGCCACTTGTTATTTTAATACCTCAACTTTAATAGGTAGATTATTAAAACGGTTTCACAAAGATTTAGGAAAACTGATATATAGCTGCCATCTTTTCTGATTGCTCCCTATGGCTCAAGAGTGAAATTGCATAAAATAATACATTAATATAAGCTATTCAAAGTCAGATTCAGAAACATCAGCATAAAAGACTATCAATAAAATGAAACCAGTAAGTCTATCAGCAGACAAGTAATTATTTTTTCACATCCACCTATTTATTAATACATGTTTCCTGACACTATTACATGGATCTGTCTAAAGCCACAGAAATTCAATTTATAGCTTCAGTTTATTCTCTTTAGTTCATTAGTAAATGCCCCCTTACTGAAAATATCTCATTCACACACCTCCAGCTAAAACATATCTGCAGTTGCTGGTGGTTGTCACTTCTACTTAAACTGAAAGCCATCAGAAGTAGAACCTGTCAGACATGATCAATTCACTCAGCTACAACACAAGGCTTAAAATCTACTGTACAACATTTTTGTTATTTTGTAGCTGTAGAAAGCTTATCTCAAAAGTGTTCTTAGAAGTTCTGTGTAATTATTCAAGAATTTGTGCATACTTGAATAGGACGGAATACATTATTGATTTTAAAATAGCAACAAAAAACAAATATGTAATTTTAATTTATATTGAACACCCATAATTTGCTCTTTTTGGACAGATAACTGTTTATCACTAAGTGACAAAACTGCTATTTAAGCCAAATATTCAATTCTAGTCATCAGTAATGTTAACACCAGAAATTTCAATTTCTCACACCGATACAACCTGACAAGCTCAATTTTGCATCTCCATCTTCTATGGCTGAGTGAGGAAAAAGAATTACTGAAGAATTAACAGGTGTTCTACACTAAGAAAACATTGAGAAACTATATTTTTTTCCCAAAAATTGATGATATTCAGATATTCAGATAGATTTTGTATATATTAACAAACATATAATGCAGTGTATTTATCATGAAAGAATAAATAGTCACCATGAAGGAGGGATTTGGGATACAGGAAACTGCTCCTGCAAGATACTGAAGTCAACTGGAGTTAAGGATATTCAGCAACTTGAAGAAACAGGCTCATCTTTTGTAAGTATTTGGACATTTAGAGAAATAAAGTCACTACATGCATGAACTATTTGCAGATAGTAAATAATTTCTAGTTAGTGTGTGCTGGGTTCAGAAACTAAACAGATTTTTCAGAATTAGTATTTATGTACGTATGCAGTGTTGTTGTAATAGTGTTTGTCCCAAGATAATGGAGACAAGGCGGGTGAAGTAATATCTTTTATTGGACTAACTTCTGTTGGTGAGAGAGACAAGCTTTCGAGCTTATGCATAGGTCGTCTTATCCAAGCTTGAAAACTTGTCTTTCTCTCTCACTATCAGAAGTCAGTCCAATAAAAGATATTACCTCACCCAACTTGTCTCTATTTATGGAAATGAGGGACTAATTGTTTTTCTAAATCCATATATGCGATAAGAAGGTGCTGTGCAAACTTCTTCATGGGACTCTCCCAATGCCACTGAATCTTGAAATGAAATAACATCTGCTATTCCTGTCCGGTCTCTTATGCAAAGAGAAACAATCAAGTCACACTATATAGTGACTGTGTGAGATGTAGACCAGCAAACTCCTTTCTATTCATGACTTAATGCACTAGCTTCTCACCTTGATGATCTGGGAACAACATCTGGCTTAATGTTCCATACCAGCAAAGTCCTAAGCGAAACAAATCTGCTTAGCATTAAAGAATTCTTTTTCTCAAAAAGAAAAGGCTTCCAACTTACTTCTATAAAATATGTGAACAGTATTTCAAATTCAAAGCAAAAAGGGTTCAATAATTATTATAGAAATGCATATGTACAAATATACCAGAAAAATGTACTTGTGTAGCCACATCAGTTCTGTAATTCTTTCCAAGTGGTCTGTCTGTATGCGCTGAAATTTTTTAAAAAAAGAAAAGGAGTACTTGTGGCACCTTAGAGACTAACAAATTTATAAAGTACTCCCTTTCTTTTTTTGCGAATACAGACTAACACGGCTGCTACTCTGAAACCTGAAATTTTTAAATAACCTTACAAGGAACTCCAGCCATCTGTTGCATAACACAGATGGACTCATAATAAAAGGTGGCATTTAGCATATACTAGGAACCTTAGGGATATAGCTTTAAGACCAGAGGTTGCCTAATAAGGGTGATTTCTTGTACATGCTTCAATGTACTTCACTTTTTATATTAGGACACAAAGAGTGTTTAAAAATTCCTCAAAGTTTTGTCTCAAGTGAAAGTATCTAACTACTTTTGCACTTTGTCTTCACAGAGGAGTCACTTTAAAAAAAAAAAGTCTAGTAGCCATTTAGTTGTATAAAATCAGTCAAAATCTCTATATTGCTGACTTCTGAATGCCTTGAAAAAACACTTCTTTAAATAGGCTTGCTATATACAACGTTCCTCCTGCCTTCTGACTGCTCTACAACAGTCAAAACTTTACAAAGTATGCATTAATCAAGCATATGGATAGCAAAGACCACATAATCTCTTGAGTGGAACCTAGAAAAGGACAAGAGGAAGGTTAAGTGGTCTTCAAGTGCATGTTGTTCAGCAGAATGGATTACAACCAGAACACAATAATGAACTCTAATGAATCAGGAAGGTCAATAGTAGGCAGCTGCAAATCATACATTTTACAAATTACTAAGTGAAAAAGTAAGACCACTGCACTCTCCTTAAATACCCGGTTCCTTATCTCAAATAAAGAAATGCAGTATTTGTGCCACTTAATTAATTTAGAAAATCTGAGGGGAGGAGGTAGTATATATGCACTATAGGCTTCTAAAGGTCACATATTTAAAATAAGCCTCACATTAAACTACAAGAGCCGACGCAAAACCTGTTATCTCCAATGCATTAAACATATTTTGAACCTGAAGTCTGAAGATTTGTTTGATTTAAAAATCTTGGCACATCAGACATTTTGAAGCTTATCTGCAGCGACATCCGAAAGGTATAAGATGAGATCGTTACAATAGCTCAGATCAGTAATACTAACTCGACAAAGTCATACCACGCTTTCTACCCCAGGTTCCTATTACTAGAAGTTTGTCAATTGGTGATAATTGCTTCCAGGACAAAAACTACAAGTCTCAGGATAGGGATGCTTTAAAAAATCTGAAAAAAAAATTGTTCAGACATTCTGCCTCTTTCCCCACCCAACTATTACCCCCTTCCCACCTCAACTCCTTGCCTCTAGTCTCCTTGCCCAGCCAGTCCAGTTCACCCTTCCAAGCTCCTCATCTATTCTTTCTCTCCTCTCACCAGCTCCCCAGACCTCTCATCAAAACTCAGTCTCTCCCCTAACGCCTGGTTCCTTGCCCGTCTCTTCCCTCCCTGGCTCCTTGTCCCAGTCTCTTTGCTTAGCCAATCCAAGTTCTCCCCCAATACCTTAGCTCCTTGGCAGATCAGTTGCCCATCCACCCATTCCCCACCACACTGGTTCGTAGTCACAGTCTTTGTCCAGCCAGTCCCGGGTCTTCCCCCTATTACCACAGCTCCTCATTCAAATCTCACCCTCCCCAGCCAACTGTTCCCACTCTCCCCCATGACATTTCCCATTTTCCTCATCCACCCATAACTCAGAGTCCTATCCTCCATGCCCATCCAGTCCCAGTCTCACCAGACTCCTGGTGCTAATATATACTTCTTTGACACCCCCCTTGGTCTGGCTTTAGCCATCTGATTCAAATGCAGAGGAGACATTCTCCTTCATGCTGTCTGGGAGCCTGCAGGGGGTTCACTGAGAGCACAGGATAGGCTCCCTGGTCTCAGTTCCAGTGTCCAACCCCACTCCAGCCCAGAGTAGATGAGAGCAGCGATATTCAGACCTCACTGGTTCAGGAGCCAAATTAGCAATCAACATTACCCAAAAAAACCTTATATATAAAAATAAAATAATATATAATAATAATACTTGGTCAGTCATTTTGCTGTGAGAATGTTATATATTTATATAAAAATAAAATTCTCACAGCAAAATGACTGACCAAGTATTTTATCAACTACAATTGGTTAATAATATAGTAAACGCTTCCTGATTGGTTAATAATTAAATCACACACTCTTAATATGTGCTGCAAAAAGCTGCAGAAGACACATTTAAGAGCCACTTGCAGCTTGCGAGCCTCAGTCTGAGTATCACTGCATTAGAGGGACAATCATCTTCATGCCTGTAGCCCTGGGCTGAAGTAGCTCAGTCAACATCTGCGGATGGCACATGAGCAGTCTGGTCAGTGCTAGGAGAGGTTTGGGCACATTCAGTGAGCATGAAATCTTCAGATATTTTAACTGTAATGCACTAGCAAGTCTCTACGAAGCACATGCAAACCGTAATATAACTTGGCCACATTTGGAGGGATTTTTACAAGGCTGACAAAAGGTACATCCCTGACACAAAGGGCACCCCATGTCAAATCTGAACTCCCTGTTCCAAAGTATGGGGATGCTAGAGCATTTCAAAGAAGATGTCTCAAAAGTTTAACACAGGCAAAACAATACATTTTTTTCCCTAGCCCCGGTCTCAGAAACAGCTGAACCTTTTCAGAAGGAAATTAAAAATCACCCTGAGGCAGACACCCTGCATGGAAAATTATACCCTAAATGGTTTAAGATTGGCAAAGTAATAAACAACTGAAAACAGGGTCTTATAATGGGAAATGTCGGGCCACCTTAATAATAGGTGGTGCTAGCAGCCCTACCAATAATATGGTTATTTAAAATGTAGTTTTAAAGTTTAAAGTTGAGTAGATTTCCTGTTAAAAAAAAAATTAAATAATATTTGAGACTCATTTTGAAATAAAATTAAGTAGACTCAAAAAAAGGCCAAATAAAAGGAGAAACCCAACAGTTACTTCAGAGGTCTTTTATAATTTAAACAGAAAGTGGAAGAATATTAATGTGGGAAACAGTCACACTGTATAAATACCCCTTCTGAAAACAAAACAAATACACTATTATGGCATTGCAGAGCAGAGCAATAAAATTGAAGAAAAATTAGAACAGGTATTTGCCAAGCATGTAATTGCCATGTGTCAATCACAGCATATAAACAGCCTGCAGCCCCAGTTTGCAATACTTGTTTCACTAAAATAATATCTGCTGGCATTATCAACAGCAAGTACACTCCAAAACTCAGGCATTCTGTATTTAAACCTAGCAAATAAAATTTCATGTGTGGCTTACTCCATTCTCTCTTTCATAGATTTAGCACTAGACTGCCAATCCTACCTATCAGCATATTAATGACAAATGGAGGCAGAGGGATGTTTCTTTTGTTGAAGTAGCTTGTGCATTACTAATAATTAATGTAGTTTTATTTGAAATAATGTGGTCTACATTAAAATAGATCAAGTTTTAGGTTTTCAGCATTATGCCCTGAGGTTACTTTTCAATTCTACTGCTGCAAGCTTAAAAAGGTAGATCTGGGTCGGGGAAAGAATACTGCAGTTCTGTGGCATACTCCCCATTTCCGCAAATCACCCAAAAACCTTGCACCACAACTCCACAGGGCTCAAGCTCCACAGCTGTGGGAAGGAGATAAGTCCAAGTAAAACCAGGGGATGCTTACTTTCCATGATCTCATTTTCCCTTCCACAATCTCATATTTTAGCAGAATAAAGGCTGGTACTGGACTTCTATGAAAAAAACTCTCTGAATATCCTGGAATTTAACTATGTCCCTTGCAATCTTGGAGTATCAGAACATATGGAAACAAGCATCCCCCTTCAAAGGGTCGATTGAGGGAAACCAAAATTTATCCAGACAATTTCCTGGTGTATGCAGGTTTTCCTATGTAGGTGTCAATCTCGGCCTTTGCACACCCTAACAGCCTTGCAAAACTATACACAGTAGGTGGTTGTGGAAGCAGTAATGTTTATTATAAGACTCTGAAGGAAAGGGCGATGTGTTCTCATCCTCTATCACTTAAAATCAAAGCATCTAAACTTACATTAACACTGCAGACAGAGGGCTTTTCCATTTAAAAACTGGGAGTTTAGTTATAATCTATCCATCCATAGAAGGTACAAGAGTTTGATTTTCACATCACCATCCCTCGTTTTCCGGAAAAACCAACCATAAAGAGATAGACAAAATCTATTTTCCCCATCCCTATCTTGCCCCTACCATCTTACACCTATTTTTATGCTTAATCTATCCCCATACCACACAAACCCACAAGTTTTAGTTTGATGTTTAGGTTTTGGGTTTTTTTCCCCCCAGATATGTTTTTTATGCAGCACTGTAAATGCTTCCGCAAGCTTCCCTATAAATCACTACTGGCACCAGCATGTTCACCAGTCAGCCATTAGGTGCTTTTTAATATTTTGACACCGTGTCCCAACCTTCACACACCCTGGTGATTACAAAGCTTCCTTATGATTCAGAATTGATATTTCATAACAGGGTAGCAAAGAGACAGAAAGGTGGGGAAAAAGTAAAAAGGAGAGACCCAAGTTAGTCTGTTGAAACAATATGCTCTGATTGCCAAAATACCCAGGTGTGTGCTACATAGAAGAAAATCCCCTAAGAGGAGTTTACTGCTTCTGTGAAATGAGTTGTAATGCTGACTTTGAAGAAACACAAATCAGCACAAATGAACAATGAAACACCACATTCTCTCTGCACATTCTCAAAGAAAAATATTCACCTGCACCAGTGCCTCCTTCATAGCAGTCCAGTTTGAGACTCTCCATGCACATTCGAGTACCAGATAGGGATTTATATGGCCCTTTGACTGGCCATACTCTGTCAAAGGTTCCCACTGGTTCAACTCTTTTGAGCAGCTACGAAAATGAAAACACGGTGTTAGCAAGAGTTACTTAAAAGTGACTTTAAGCATTTCATATCAGGAGAGCATCTGCATTCGTGTATGTTTGAAAAATGCTTAGAAGGCATTGCAACGGCTGTAAATAGACTGTAGGATTAAAAACAAAACAACAACAAAACCAACCATAATATAAAAGTGTATGAAGGGGGGAAACTGCACTTTCATGTGACCCAGACCCCAATATTAAATGGGAAAACAAATTCCACATGAAGTCTGTTTCCACAAACAGCAAATTAATACTTTTGCAATGATTTATGTATAGCAGTTCTGAAGTCTGTTAAAGGAGTAGCAGTATAATATTTTATTTTCCTAAATTGCTCTGTATCTTAAATGTGCTGGGCTTAGTTTATTTTAGTAACCGATGTTTTAAAGTACTAGAATACGTCTTTTATATTGCTTTGTAACAACATTGTTCTGCTCCAATTTTAAAATCTTACCGAATCCAATGGTCTTCCCAGAGTTGATACTCAGGGAAGATAGCAGGGGAGGCATTATTTCGTTCATGTTCCTTTTTGGCTTTTTCCATTGCTTTTTCATATGTTTCTTGTGCCTTAAAAAAATAAAATAAAATAAAGTAAAATAAAAGGCACTTCAATTTAGTTTTATATCTGCTCTAAACATATATCTGATTGCATGTCATTAAGATGTTTTTTGAAGACACATACATGATTTAAAAACTCTCTTTAAATACCTCTATTATCAGGTCCTATAATAAATTAGGAGATTAAGAGTGTTAACTTATTTTCCTATTTATAATTTTATGCTTCTTAGTCAAATTAATGATGTACTGCAGGAAACTAGTTTTAGCTATATTCAAACATATCTTATCAAGGTACTAAGGAGTCAAACTAATACTTCAAACAAAAGAAGTTCTATTTGAGACATTATCCTCAACTCATATGAATTTTCTATTTGTTCTTAATAATAATAAAGTACACATTTTGTGGGCTTTTAGTATGCTTATACCTGATAGTTAATCTATATAAAGCAAAGTTTAACAATGTACCTGTATTGTGCAAATACTACCTGTTCAAAAAAGCCATGTTGTTCATAAGCAATAGCAGTTGCTGTCTCTGGAAATTTACAGCGCTTTTGCCATAGTCCAGCCCACATATCCTCCTCTTGTAAAAGAGAGTACAGCTCAGCTAGAGAATCCAGTATTTCCTAAAAAAATAACCAAGCACATTCTCCGAAGGTCAAAATGTTGCCGGATTTTTGTGATCAATTTTTTTATTAAATAAATGCCTTACGCATTAAAGCATGTTAGTTTGCGTATTTTAAAGTAACGTGTATGATAAAAACGCCACACAACATACTGTAAGAAAGAAAGACCTGAAAATAACAATTAAGTTCTAATATGATATTTTTTAATTTTATGTATAGATCTCCACTGTACAATCACTCTTTAAAAACCAAGGAAGTAAGTGGTCTGTTATCACCGGATATATAAAAAATTAACAATGCACCATATTATAATTCAACTTCTCTCAAAACTTGCTCACGTGTTGACCTGGCTTGTCTCCACTAGCATATTAGGTCTTTTTATGGTAATTAACATGATAGCTACACACTTTAGCACTCAGTTTGGACAGATACTTTCATGTTTAATTTTGTGTCAGCGGGTTATGGTTACCCTAGGTCTTCTCTGCCTTTAGTAGGCTATCATAATTGAATTAATGTTATTCCTTACCTGTTGAGGAGGGGTTATGCTTTCTTGCTCATAAAATTCTGTTGTCTGCTTAGGTTTAATCTGAAGACTCAATCCTTTTTCAAAGGCTTGATGTTCCAGCATCAATGTGGAACGGAACCATAGGTTGTGAGTTTTACCCAAGTACTTAAGCACACAGGGCCTGATGGGAATGGGAGGAACACACTGTGACATTGCTTCCACAAAACAGTTTAGTGCACTTGGTTGGCAGTCTCGCTGCACTTGGTGGCTACCACTGCATAAGAAAGGGCTTATTTCACCTGCAAGAGCCTGGAATTAAACAACAGAAACAGTGACTATTTCATTCAGACTATTCCAACACTTAGGTCATATTTAAAGTCTTACTAACAACATTCAGATCAGGGAATTTTCATATAGTAGTTAAAACATGAAAAGATTAATTCCCTTTGAAATCTGAAGAAACCAATTTCTTTCAAAAGCAACCAGTATTAAGACATATAGCTGGAGGAAACACTAGAAATGGATTTTTTTTTAAAGTGAGGGAACAAGTAATTATGGCAGAAAATTATAATCTACTGAAACACCAGCTACTACCAAAAAGACACAAAAATGATTCTCACATGCTGCTGTCTATCAGATAAAATTTTCCACAATCGGGAGAAAAGCTGGATCCAAGTCTTCTCTGCTAACGGTGTAGAGATATGACATAACTGAACAAAGGCACTTAATAACGCTCCAGTCTAGAAATAGAAAAATAATTAGGGATGCAAAGGAAAAAAAGACCTTTCAATGAATTTGCACCATGAAAGAGTTACTGTATACTACAGTCCAGCAGCTAAGCTTCCCCAAGATGTGTGCAAGCAGTTACATTACTTGCTTTCCCAAGTGTTCCATAACCAATACAATTTTTCAAAATTTCCCTTTGTGGTAAGAGAACTATTGTGAAATAAATGTAATCGTATTCCAATGTTTATTAAGACAACAACTCATGAATATAACAGCTACAAATAAAAAAGTAAGAAGCTCTCATGGAAGAGAAGAGAAAAGGGTGACCAATGGGGTTGCTGACTATTTGGTGGTAAGACAAAACAAGCGGGCTAATTGGCTAGATCTACTGATACGATCAGAGTACCACAAAATAGCGCTCATCTAACAATTAGCTTCTTATGAATTATTAAAAGCCAATGCTGTTTATAATCTGTTACCACGCTTTACTAATTGATTTAATCCTTTCTTGTGTTTTTGTGGCAGTGGTTTTCTTATCTAAATGCAACAGATATTTTGTTCAATTCTAAATGCAATAGGTGTATCTGGCAAAACCTTAATTGATGTGTACTGAAGTTAGGAGCCCAATCACCTGATTTCACCCACTCAAAGGCAGGGTTTTCCAGATGGCTTGTGTTTACCCACATGTGGCCCTTCAGACTGAGTAAGCATGATACTACATAATTTCCACTGACAAAAGTAACTGGAAATACAATTAGTAACTTTTCAAATTGTCAGTATAACTAAGCAGTTCTCACTTTATTCCTTAATGAAGACACTCACTCAAGCTTGCTTAACCTCAGGGTTTTGGAGGTTAATTAGGACCTTATTGCTTGCAAAAGCTCAAGACTGTTGAGGTGGCCAAAGTAATCAGCACCACAAGTACCACAGGAGCAGCAGTGGCAGCCATGAAAGTGACATGAAATATACACCTCTACTCAGATATAACCTGAATTTGGATATAACGCAGTAAAGCAGCACTCCGGAGAGCAGGGCTGCTTTATCTCGTTATATCCGAATTCGTGTTACTGCAAGCAGTTCCTCTGCGCCCCCCCGGCCCCAGCTCACCTCTGCCTCCTCCCACAAGTGCCACCACTCCGCTTCTCCCCCATCCTTCCCAGGCTTGCCGCGAATCAGCTGTTTGGCACGGCAAGCCTGGGAGGGAGGGGGGGGAGAAGCAGAGTGGTGGTGGAGCACTCAGGGGAGGAGGCGGAGGTAAGCTGGGGTGGCAGGGGCGCTGGGAGGGCCGCAGCAAGTAACTGGGGGCACAGAAGAACTGCTCCCTGCCCCAGCTCACCTCTGCTCCGCCTCCTCCCCTGAGCGCCCCCCCACTTCCTTCCTTCCAGACTTCCCGCGCCAATCAGCTGGGGGCACGGAGGGGAGCACAGTGGCGGCGGCATGCTCATGGGAGGAGGCAGAGCGGAGGTGAGCTGGGGCGGGGAGTGGTTCCTCTCCCTACCCTGTATAATCGCGGTCTCACCTATAAGACGGTAAGATATCGGGGTAGAGGTGCATTAGCGGTGGGATAGGACCAGGTAAAACAGGCTGCAAAGATTACCCCTCTTGAATCTCTGAGCCCTACTGTTTTCAGAACTTGTGCAAAGTAAAGATGATGCTTTTTTTTTTTTTCCCAAATGGAGGAGAGAAATATGATGGCATAGGTATAGGATGGAGTTAGATGTTGGGAGAGAGGACCAGGAGAAAGCCAAATGTAAAAGTAGGTAAGCTCTAGTTTTCAAAAGACTTTTGAAATATACAGTATTAGCATAAAATAAAATTAACAGTGGAACCAAAGAAACAAAAAAGAATTCATTTGTGTGAATCACAGTTTGGGAATTTCAATATTGCAGCAATGGTTTTCATGCTATGCGACCAATAACTTATACCAACCTTCACTTCTCGAAGAGAGTCAAGGAACTTGTCATGCCTGTTGGTCAACATGTGCAGTTGGTTGCCTATGTCTTTCTCAGAAAGTTCTTTGGTTTTAGGCGTACTCGTCTGATCTCCTGGAGCCAATTCAATGTCAATCTCCACATCCTACACAAAAGTAAGGCCAATTAGAATGCTGATACTTTCAAGTAAATAATTATCACCGCTCCATTTCTGTACAAATATTAAAAAAAAAAAAAAAAAAAAAAAAAAGTGTTCTACTCATTATTTCAGCCCTTGTTAACTATTATTGTCTTTTTTTTTAGGATTTTAAAATTTTATTCCACTGTTAAGGGAGAAAAAGGGCCAAAGCAGTCATCTAGAATAGACGGAAGACTAAAAAAAGATGAATTAACATGGGTACACAGAGCTAGTAAGTCAAATGGTAGTAAACCATTGTTTAAAATTTAATTAAAAATTACATCTACTTAACTTCATTATTCGTTTACACTAGGTGTCACTGCACATTACTTTACACACATCTATAGCAATTCAGACTAGCATTAAGATGTGTCCCATAAACTGTGCTTGGTGAGACATAACCATCTCCTGTAAAATAAAAATAAAATGTTACCTCTTCTTTGGATTCGCTGTTTTCTCTTTCTCGAGGCTCTTGTTTGACATGGGTTACCATAGCAAATGCTGCCCGATCGTGACTGTCAGCAAGGTTGATTACATTAGTGATAGATGGAAGCATGGCTCCCTGACAGCTTGTGCCAATTGTAGTATTTCTTTCACATACTGCCAACAGGAGCTAAGAAATTAAAAAACAAAGCAAAGGTTTTAACCCAGTGTGTGTGATGTATTTAAGAACACATGTCCTTGATTTATTTTTTATTACACCTTTTTTCCTTGTCATAAGAGGACTCAGTCCTTCTCAAATCCACCGTGAATGTGTGGGGACAACGTTTAGCAGTTTGAACTTCCCTTTAGTAATTGAGTTTCGATGTCAGGCTGGCCTGAATGAGTCAGAAAGGAAATGCAATTACATTCTCTGCTGTACATGTTCAAGCACAAAAGGGTCAATAAGGAAGTTAAGATGGCAACTGAAATTGCCGAGCAGTTGGAGAAAACTGGATAGTGAGAGTCTAGGACATGGACATTTGGTCATTAATCCGCATCTCTACTGGTAGTATCAGAAGGGCCAAAGATTGAATGGGCATGGAGTATCTTGTCTTTGCTAGATGTTCCCCTTTTGGTCAGAGCTGAGGTTTATCAATAGGGGAGAAGCTTGAAGTCCTGCTGTTCACGCCACACATATTCAAAGAACAAAGTGGACTTCTATCTTCGGCTCATCACCTTCTGTCACCGATATGTGGTGGGTCATTGTGCCTTTGGGGTTGCCATTTGATTATAGCTCCAACAGGAAACGTATTGCCATACGTTGGGATAGTAAGATTAGAGACCCCATAAGAACACATAGGGAACAGGAGTCTTCTGCATCTAAGCATCATGTTTTTATGGAATTTTTTTTATTTAGTGTCTAAATCTACATAATATATACAATTTTCCACTAAAATACATGGCTTACCTAAAAAGAGATGTAGAAGATTCCTGCTGTTCCTCGTCCCCTGAAAGCTGCTCTGATTTTTCTCAGATGAAGTTAATAAAATGACTGCTTTGTGCTTGGTTATTTTATACTCAAATTTTGAAATACAGGTCATTTCAAAGAAATTGGTGATTTAGTTATGTTTTGTTTTAGATAAAGTGATCAAAAACCAGGTTTCACACCACAGCAATCCCCCTTTAAAATCTCTCTCAGCAACAGTTCTGACACTCCATTCTGATCTGTCTTTTCGGATTCAATCTGCCAAAAAGATTCCTCCTCCAGTCATTTTTTGTTTGCAAGTCATTTTTTGCTTAAAGAAAATCTGAGCACTGACTAGGCTTTTCTCAGATAAACTGAAGCCTTAAAGCTTTAAAAGTCACTGTCAACTGGATTCAAGAACATGGTTGCAGAGATTTCCCAGACATCAGCTTTTCAATATTTAAAAGCTTAATACTTGTTTTAAAATGTTCTGAACATCTAAAATGGCACCCTTGATATGGGGAGTTTTACAGGGCTATATCACTTTTCAAAAAGAAAAGGCGTACTTGTGGCACCTTGAGACTAACAAATTTATTAGAGCATAAGCTTTCGTGAGCTACAGCTCACTTCATTAGATACACACAATACAGCTACACATTCATAAGAGAAAGGAGGAGCAAATATCATTTATAAAATGACATTCACAGTTCTCATAAAAAATGGTTTTCCTACCTCAATGCATTGCTTGATCCAAAAGTGGTTTCCCATTGCTTCCCAGTTTTGAGAACAAGTTACATAAAGTAGGCGTTCATAGACACGACGCTTCATGGAATTGTCAAAGACCTCAAAAAATTTGGCTCGGATGAGCGGCTGAGCACAACGCAGCCCCGAAAGGAATGCAGGTTCAAGTTTAGCAGTGAGCTCGCTTCCAGAAAGATTCTCATCCCTAGGAAGAAAACATAAGCAATTGATAATACACCGGCCTTTGAAAGCGTAACCTATTTATTTAGCCGGAGGATATTTTCTTTTGTTCTACCAATTTCTGGAAGATGTTAATATCTAGAGTCAAGTGTGGCTTTGTTTACTACCAAAAAAAGCACAAGTTTCTGTGACATATCAAAAAGTCCCTTCAGAACATCTTACATGGAGTCAGATCACAAGAACAAATACCACAATGGCCAAGAGACCCACCATGTCCAATGGAAGTCACTATTTATCTCTCTGGATTAGCTCTCCAACAAAGCTTTCTACAAGCTTAATGTTATAGGGCTCAAATTAGTAATGCAATGTTTCAGTGGTTTCTCTACAAGTCCATTGTCCAGATTGGGCAAGCTGGAATTTTGGATGTTGGAATCACCCTTGCACCACACAGTTATGCAAACTGCTTTTAGAACATCTTACACTCAAACTAGAAGTTCATGTGTATACAATGCTAATCACTATAGACAATAATTGTTAGCCAGGTGCCATACATGCAGGGGCAGAAGTTTGAGAAGAACATTTAAGAAAATATTAGTACATGACATAAAACTCCCCTGCAATCAGCAGAAAATTGCTGGTTAAGTGTCAAGCTTTGTCTTTACTGAGAAGTAGCCCTGATTTCAGTCATGAGCATAGCCGCCTAAGTGCACACTTCTATTTTGGACAAGGCAATCTCTGATTTGCACTGATGGAGGTTTTTTCTGCTTGAAATACCCAGGTAAACTCCACTGACGCAAATTGAAGCTTGCCTTGTCTACAACTAAGGGTTTGCACCATTGCTGCTACTCTGCTAGCTGGCTATGAATGGCTGAAAACAAGGCATATATTTAAAGTACAAAATTCCTTAGTGGCCATTATAACTTACTAGAAGTGCACACACTATCTTGTGGTGAGGCAATTATTGTAAAATGTTTTTCTATTCAGGGATAGAAGACTCAACTGTGGCAATCTAAGAGCATGGCTACACTGGAAACTTCAAAGCGCTCCCGCAGCAGTGCTTTGAAGTGCAAGTATGGTCGTGCACAAGCGCTGGGAGAGAGCTCTCCCAGCACTCCTGGTAATTCACCTCTCGGAGCCTGTTTACATTAGTGCTTTAAAGCACTCTGACTTGCTGCGCTGAGGAGGGTGATTTTTCACACAGAACGCTATAAAATGTAAGTGTAGCCAAGCCCTTAGTAACTAGAAAAATATGCATTACAATAAGCTTCCAGAAAAGCTTCATACAAAGGGGAATGGAGGGACACTGCACTAGCAGTCAATACTATCTCTGCAACACGATCAACTATGAAGATGCCACAACCCCTTTTCTTTTTGCTTGGAGCAAGCGCTGTAAAAAGATTTTGTATCTGAAGATCTAATGTGAATATGTAAATATGTTCACTCCAGTCTCAGTGAAATAAGCTGATTGTGCATTTTACAACAAATCTAATATAGCCTTAAAAGATGGATGGCATGTTATAAAGGTCATGTATGGTACAAATTATGAACCAATAAGCTGCAATACTTGATTAATTGCTATAATTACCTATAGACATAGTTAACAAGGTCTAAGAACTGGGCATTTAATTCAAGGTCTTCTGGAAAACGTTTTTCAATGTAGGTCATCATTTTCACTAGCAAAATGGACTTCTCCCGGAGAGTAGGTGTCTGTTAAAATGAGACATGATTAATTTTCTCAATTCATCTTGAAACACAAGGAGAAATGGCATGTTCAAAGTACATTTCAGCCATCCTCTACACCATTTTTTTCACTCCTACACTACTGAAAAATAGCTTGAAACAAGGTCATGCTTTCTAAAAGTATAAAAAACAAAAACTCTAAAGAATTTATAGTTCTAGAATACATACTATGCTGGAAATATGAATGGATGCTATGGATTAATAAATAAAGCTATGGATGCTTAAAATCATTTAAAAAAAAAGATAAAAGTTTAATTGTTTAATAGCTAATGCCACTATATAAATCCATGGTACACCCACACTGCATGCAGTTCTGGTCACCCCATCTCAAAAACATATTAGAATTGGAAGTAGTACAGAGAAGGGCAACAAAAATGATTAGGGGTTTGGAACAGCTCCCACATGAGGAGAGATTAAAAAGGGTGGGACAGTTCATATTAGGAAATAAAGAGATGACTAAGGGAGGATATGATGGAGGTCTATATCATGAATGGTGTAGAGAAAGTGAATACGCGTATCTACCCCTTCATCTAACACAAGAACCAGGGGTCACCCAATGACAGGTTTACATCAAACATAAGGAAGTACTTACTAACACACCAACAATCAACCTGTGGAAACTGGGTTCAAAAAAGAATATGTTCATGGAGGAAAGGTCCATCAATGGCTATTAGCCAAAATGGTCAGGGATGCAACCATATACTCTGGGTATCCCTAAACCTCTGACTACCAGAAGCTGTGACTGGATGACAGGGCATGGAACATTCAATAAACTGCCCTGTTCTGCTCATTTTTTCTGAAGCATCTGAGACCAGCCACTGTTGGAAAACAGGATACTAGGTTAGATGGACCACTGGTCTGACCTAGTACGGACATTCTTGTGACTATAAATACTGTGACCAACCAGTGTTCCAAAAAGGTGTAAAAAAATTTTTTGGCTACACTGCCATTGAACCATACTAGAGAGACATGGTGGGTGAGGCAATATTGTTTATTGGATCAACTTCTGTTGGTGGGAGAGACAAGCTTTCGAGCCACACAGAGCTCTTCTTCAGGTCTAGGAAAGGTACTCCCAGCATCACAGCAACATGCAATGTGAAAGAGACTATTTAGCATAAGTAGTTAGCACATATTGTAAGGGCCACCCAAATACCCCGAGAGAATATGCTTCAATCCAAAAATAAAACGCTCTGTCCGCACACCCCTAGTTGTCACCTACCACCCGACACTGGAATCCATATGGGATATCAAACATGTACAACTCATACTTGATGGGGACCCCAGCCTGAAACAAATCTTTCCTGAACTCCCACTTCTGGCCTTCAAACAACATCGCAACCTCTCCAAACTCATCATCAGAAGCAAGCTCCCTACACTCCAGGGCACACCAACTCAAAGCAGCATCAGACCCCGCCAGAACATCAGATGCAAAACCTGCAGACATATCTCTGCTACAATGATCAACACTCACTTACGACACTCCTCAAGAGCCTATACACGCCTATCTCAAAAAACTTAGGCAAGAACAATGCGGAAAAAACCCCTACACTTAAGACAACAGCAATTACACCTTGATAAGTACATACAAATAAAATTATGTACTCACTGCATGAGAAAAGCCCCACAGTATACACACACCCCCACCCACCCACCCATAGGCATAAAAATATGTACTCATCACATCAAAGAAAGAAGATTTTCAATAGTCTAAAATTTTCAGCCTGTAAATTTAAAAACTTCAATCAGGATCTTAGCTTGAAATCGCAACATTTTGGACCTTATTCACAGCCAAATTCTTTCAGAAATAAAATGTAGGTAAGGACATTGCATGATGTTATGGAAAGTGATACAATTGGTAAGATATAGCTTTACCTACAAATATCTGGTCATCTTACTTTAACGGAAGCAACTTTACATGGCCCTATAATACTGGCTTTTGGACACTTGAACCTTTGGCTTTAAAAAAAAACAAAACAAAAAAAAAAAGTTTTCTTAGCAAAGCACTATTTCACATGAAAGGGAAACTGTAGCCTATAATGTACTGAGCATTCTTAATTCCATTTCTTCCTTGGGAGCCCAGAGCGTTCACAATTTATAGACTGCACTTAAAAATATGCAGACTTAGGTCCTTACAGAACCCTTTATCAAACACTGAACAGAAAATGCAAGTTACAGGTTTTCATTAGTTTTTGACTGGAATAAGGATTTTCACCTGATTTAACTTTTCAATTTACCTGATTGGCTGCCATTGGAGAATTGTTTTTCACCCACTCTTCCACTATTTTTACCACTGCACGAAGAATTTTAGCATCAGAAGATTTTTCAATGAGAGATGTTAGAATAGCTTGGATAAAATTTTTCCTCATCTCCATGCTCATCACAGCAAGACGAGTTTTCACAAGATCCAAGCTCAGCATTACTAGTTCACTTGTACCTGCTATGGATAGAAGTGCATAATTTTATTAATCAGTCATTTCATATGCCAGAAAAAATGGTTTCAGTATGAACTGCACAGTAGAACCTTTGAGTTCTAACTTTGCTAACAATCTGTGAAGCTGATAACTGCTAAATATCACCCTTTCTCTCAGGCAACGGAGAGGTAAGCTAATGAACACGTTACACAAGAAACACCAAATCACAGAAATACAGGGCTGGAAATGATCTCAAATGGTAATCTAATCTAGTCCAGACCCCTGAGCTGAGGTAGGACCATGTAAACCTAGACCATCGCTCACAGGTATTTGTCCAACCTGTTCTTTAAAAGCTTCCAGTGACAGGGATTTCAGAACCTCCCTTGGAAGCCTGCTCCAGTACTTAACTATCCTTATTAGTTAGAAAGATTTTCCTAATATGTAACTTAAATCTCCCTTGCTGCAGCTTTAGTGGATTACTTTTTGTCCTACTTCCAGTGAACATGGAAAACAATTGATCACACTCCTCTTTTTAACAGCCCTTAACATATTTGAAGACTCATCAGGTTCCCCCTCAGTTTTCTTTTCTCCAGACTAAACATGACTAGTTTTTTTTAACCTTTCCTCATTGGTCAGGTTCTCTAAACCTTTTATCATTTTTGCTGATCTCCTCTGGACTTTCCCCAAGTTGTCCACATCTTTCCAAAAGTGTGGCATCCAGAAATGGACACGGTACCCAGATAAGCCCTCACCAGTGCTGAGGAGAGCGGGACAATTGCCTCCAGTGTCTTATATATAACACACCCAGAATATTAGCTTTTTTCTTTTGCAACTTCACCACATTGTTGAATTATATTCAATTTGTGATCTACTATAACCCCCAGATCCTTTTCAGCAGTACTACCATCTACCCAGTTAAGCAGGGTGGGTAATCGATGATTTTTTAAAATAAAAAAATTAAAAATATATTTTTATTTAAATAGTTTTTTTTATTTTATTATTTAAACTATAATACGTTTATTTTTAAAAATAAACCTTTTAAAATGAAAGCTAACTATAACACAAAATATGTTAAGGCCTAATTATAATTTAGTTGTCAATGTGAAACATGTTTTGATAAGAGAAGTTTATATATCCAAAACATTTCAGGTTTTGCTTAATAAAAATAAATGTTACATGCAGTTTTGTCTTTAATTAAATTCCAGTTACCATCCTAATGCAGCATGACAAATCATGAACAAAAAAAGTTAATTATCTAGTAAATAATATATCATTCACCATTTTCTAACCTACTGAAAATGTACAATTAATAAGCATCTGAAAATACTAAGCTATATAATTGCTTAAATAAATGTATATAGTTTGCTAGGTAGCAAAAAGATTTACCAAATCTAGCATAAAGGTTCTATTTAGTTGTAAATCAACATGTTTTAATAGTTATATCAACCAATGAGAATTCTTCAAAAAATAACAAATACAAGTGGAAAAGTTGATTAAATCAATTATTTAAATGGAGGCTTTCCATGTGGTAATTTAAATAGCCTTGATTTAAATCAATCCATCCTGCAATTAAGGATAACATGGTTAAAGGCCTCTTTATCGGTGCAACTTCATGTAAAATTCTAGGGAAAACTATTAAAATATCAGCAACAGAAAATGTTACCATGGATACAAATCCTTATAATCACTTTGAAAACAGTCTATGTACCATACCCAAAACAATGGCCCACAGTGCTCTTCAGGAGAGCCTTCCCCTTTGGTCATGTCCATGTGAAAATAATTCAGTTGGAAAGGTGATGGTGAGGCCTCATTTTAATAATACTTTGACAAATATTACAGTATACTAATAAATCATGAGGTATAAGTAATTGAAGCTAAACTTGTCAAAATGAAAACAATATTTTGTGATGCAGTATTCTTATTCTGTTAATTTCCTGACTAGCTTATCTGCCAAATTTAATAATTTGCAATGAGTTACTCAGGGATTAGTCTCAATTCACAAGGTTCTTTTTTTGTGTAATTAGAATGCAAGTTAGAAATCTAATATTGGAAGCGTTTCTTCCAAACTATTTTCCTCAGCAAATTCATCATTAATTGAAATATTTTGTTCTTTAATATGACTATTTCTTTAGGTTTCAGAGTAGCAGCCATGTTAGTCTGTATTCACAAAAAGAAAAGGAGTACTTGTGGCACCTTAGAGACTAACAAATTTATATCTTTAGCAGTATTTTTTATTGACTCATGATTTGGGTCATTTGATGACAGACAAAACTCCATCTACTGATAAAGTCACCATTGTAAGAAGATAACAAGGGCACCAACTCAGAGTAAACGGATTTCACAAACAACTGCTTCCCTACTATTAGTTTACACCTCTTATTTTAAAGAGTCACTGAAAGCAGAGAACTGTCAATCTATACTTCTGAAGAATCCAATTATTTTTAAATATACTGCATTTCAAACAGTTACTAACCAAGTGATGTTTGACTCAATATTATGTTAGAGTTTTGTTCAGCAGGTATTAAGAACACACAAAATGTTATTTTTTTCCAGTCGATACTTTCAACAAGATTTCTCACTTTTTACTGGATTATTTTCAAATTATTCAACGCACTATGGAATTTACAACCTTAAATACACAAGCAGCTAAAACCACTCTAAATCTCTGCATTATGATTGGATTACATTACTTAAAACCTTTATTAACCTGCATTATTACCTGTGGTTGCTTCTGCTGTTCCTGATGCAGCCTGTGGATTCAAATGTTCCCTGACCATTTTCTGTAGGGATCGCATGAAGACTGAAATCAGTCTGTCTATGTAGCTTGGATTGTTACTGCATGCAGACTTCAGAATCATTAAAGTACCTAAGATATAAATAAAAACTCTTTAAAGACAACTAAAATCATCATTCATAATTTGGGTAACCAGATGAACATAAGAATGGCCACACTAGGTCAGACCAAAGGTCCATCTATCCCAGTACCCTGTCTTCCAAACAGGTTATCATCAAGTGATCCATCCCGTGTTGCCCATTCCCAGCTTCTGGCAAACAGAGCTAGGGACACCATGCCCTATTTTGAGTTAACTAAATAATTCTGTACTTGTCCTATGAAAGGAAAGGCGGAGTGCTCTACTTTTGGACAATTGTGTCCTATCTTGGATATGCAGTTATCCCTGTTACAAAGACAGGAAATCTATGTAGATGCATGATAGAAAAGGTTAATAAACGAAGATTAATGGCAATATTTTGCTTTTTAGCTCTCTCAAAGCATTCCTTCCTACTCGGTCGAAGCTCAGTTTTGCAATAGAAATACCCCAAATATATCTAATAGTTGACTCTTGCCTTGTTAAATGGCTTTTTTCCATGCCTTGGAACAGGTCAGTTCTTAAATCCCATAATATGAAAATAAAGCTTCACACTTGTTGGATACAGATGTAATCTTCCCAGAATGTCATTAATTAGTTTCATATATCAGTTACTAAGTAGGTAAGAAATCACCATAATTAAAAGGGTACATACTCGAGCTATGCAGGAGCTGTCATTTAGTATTAAAGATGCTTCCTAAGTGTCTGTATTAGAACAAATACGTATTTTCCCCCTCAAACTGTATATTTGTGCACATACATTGGATATAAATGTAGAGATTGATGCTCCTCTGAAGTATGTTGGTGTTCATGTATGGCAGCTGATTTTACAAGATATATAGCAACACCTGTCCTCACACAGTATACAAATAGACTAGAAACCCTATTCTGGAAGTAACAATCATTTCTCACTTTTCTGCAACTTCATAATTCATCAAATAACCCAAAACAATATTTAGAGTTTCAGTGTTCTATTAAAAGACAGAATGACTGCTTTGAAAGTTTTACTTTATTTTGTCCCTCCTTTTCCACCCCTCACAAATTTGCCTGAACTCTGGTATCTTTTAAGAGTCTGGACCGGTTTTTTATAATCGATAAGATATAGACTGACTCAGGGAAAACAGCAGAATCTAACCTTGGAGTGTGCTCTGGACAAATGATAAAAAGTCTCTTTCTTGGTTAGTGTGTTGTACAGCACATCCTGACACCTGACAAATAGGCAATTCCCTAAGTGAAATTACACCTGTCTACACAGATCACAAACTAGGATAGTGAAGGACATTTGCCATTTAAAGCAGCAAGCTTTTCTAACTTGTGCAATTTCAAGTCTGCATTATTGACAGAACCAATTCTGTGCCAAACTTGCTATGACCAGCCAAACTGTCTAATCATTCCAACATATCTCAGTTGTAGTCAAGCAGTCAGACAAGAACCAAAGGGAGATTAGTTCCCTGGTAGTTTAATCAATGTAAATAAATAGTGAACTAGGAATGCGTTTCAGCTTTTCAAAAATGTGCTTAATAAAAATACATTCAGAAATGTTACCTTTTGAAAAGAGTGTACTGTATCTGAGATTCTTCACTTATTCAGAATCCAAGTTCTAAATAAGACTTATGTGATTTAAATCAGCTAACATTTGATGCTTTCAACAAACCGGTGCTTGTATTCAAACGAAAAATACTGGACAAAAAATTTTACGTGTATTTACTTCATTTTTTAAAACACCCATGATATTATACCCCAAAAATAGTAACTGGAGAATTTTGGCTGCTCCAGCTGAAATTTCCAATAGCTTTTACTTTACATCATTGTTAGTTTAAATGCCTTTTCTCCTTCCTACGTGCCCTTAGTAACGAAGGCACCTATCCAGCCACCAGTATCCATTTTCAATACTTCTCTTCAAGCCAGCTGCTTGGGAATGATAGAATGCAACGAGCCCTGTAGTCTTATTCCTCAGGGCTGTCAGCCTTCTTCCCAAGATCATGTCTACATCCAGATTTCCCAGGGCAGCACGCAGCACTATCTACACGGTTATCAACCCCCTTACAGAAAACAAAATAAAACCTAATGACAGAGAACACGCTAATTAGCGAGCCAATTTATAGACATGTCCAAGAAGAATGAGAAACTCACCAAAGAGTTGGGAAGGATTAGCATTAGTGGCTTTTTCATAATTAGTAAGTCCTTCATAGATAACCTTCCCGACTGCAGCATATAGGCATTCTAGCTCTTCATATTTTGATGCTACACTTGAAGTACCTGAGACAGCGTTGACAAAATAAAAACCAAATTAGTTATTAAAAACAGTACAAGGGGCTCTCTCTGAACCTTCTGTACTTGCATGTAAAAAAACCCTGTATCTATTATACAACCACCGTGGCCTGTGTGTTGGGTATCACTTCCCCAGTATGCTCACTAAAATTTTCCTAGTAATAAGATGGTTTCGATTAATTTAGTAGTGCTTATCCTTGTCAAGTGTTCCATGTTACCTAAAGCCTCTCTTTACACCCAATTTCTCTTTCTCGTCTTAGTAAAACAGTGATGTTCAACTACTGAAAAACAGCATTTTTCAAAGCAGAAAAATGGTAATTGCAAAAGACATTAAATTTATAGCAGGCATTTCTTGAGTCAAAGTAATGACTGCCACAGGTTATTAAGTTTTTATGTCAATGGATAATGATGTATTCCACATGATTACTTATTGCAACTTTTTTTTTTTTAAACGGAGGTTGAAAGTGCAAGCTAAAATGGACCATAAAATGCAGAACACATAAAACAGAAGATTAGCATATTCCGAAATGTCTTCCTGCTCTCTCCCCCCCCAAACCACTTAAGTTATGCAGTGATAAAAGAAAAAGGAGGAGGAAAATACCACATACTTGGTTCTGTAGGAAATATACTCATTAAGCGAGAGAGTAGACTGTGGACAGCCCTCAAAACCTTGGTGTTTCCACATGTCATACAAGCCGCTACTCCTCGTTGCAGAGGTTTGAAGCTGCTAAGGATAGCTGGAGACTGCAGTACAGTTAATAGGAAACTTAGGACCTCTAGCCCAGTGCAAATGTTGGCAAAGTTGGCCTGATTGGGCTGTTCCTAGAAGAACACATATACGGGAAAAAACAACAAAAGAATATTAGACTTGTTAGCTCACATCAAGCCTGTGTAAAACCTACAACAACATGATTCCAGGCTTCCATATTACAAGAGTTTCAATTCCATTTTCTTACACCAGCCATGTTTTCCAGATCTGCAAAATATGAGACATTGGAAGCCACTAACTGCATAGCTGAAATTTACCTATTTGCATAGTTTTAACATTATAGGAGTGGTGAAAGCAGCAAAGAAAGTGGCTCTCACCCTTGCCTCGCTAAACACTGCTTGGAACAATGGGCTGCATTATATTTGCCTGTGGAAATACCTTAAAGAAAAAGATATTGAAGAGCAGGTATAAAATAGCTTATTCTGATGGACCTTTAAAAGAAGTGCTTATGAGAAATGGGTGCTTCAAGCCCAGAAACAGGATGTTTGAAACTAAACCAAATTAACTTAGGCTTGAATAGAGACTGGGAGTGGATAGGTCGTTACACAAAGTAAAATTATTTCCCCATGTTACTTCCCCCCGACCCCACACCGTTCCTCAGACATTCTTGTCAACTGCTGGAAATGGCCCACCTTGATTATCACTACAAAAGGTTTCTCTCCCCACCCACTCTCCTGCTGGTAATAGCTCATCTTAAATGATCACTCTCCTTACAGTGTGTACGGTAACACCTATTGTTTCATGTTCTCTATGTATATAAATCTCCCCACTGTATTTTCCACTGAATGCATCCGATGAAGTGAGCTGTAGCTCATGAAAACTTATGCTCAAATAAATTTGTTAGTCTCTACGGTGCCACAAATACTCCTTTTCTTTTTGTGAATACAGACAAACACGGCTGCTACTCTTAAACCAATTGAATGAGTGGAAAATAAAAGATTTTGCTAGTCTTGTCTGTCTCCCATCCTAAAATATAACCACTGTTACAGTGAATTAGGCTGTATGACTTCACCTAACAGAAAGCAGAAGGATATTATTCATTATTTGGATTAATGTAGTGCCTAGGAGCCCTAATGCCAGGTGTTGTGCAAAACACAGAACAAAAGGACAGTCCCTGTACCAAAGAGCTTACCATCTAAATGTTATATAAGCATTAGGGCCACCCACTTTCCTGCCTGTTTTTTTTTTTTGGGGGGGGGGGGGGCGCTACTAGCTGCTGGACGTGGCAAGCTCTGCCTTTTCCAACTCTGTGATGCCTACAGAACCACAATAAGAAAGCAGAAGATTTGCAAGAGATGACAAACTGGAAGACTTCTTCTCCAGAGCACTGGAGGGAGTTAGGACAGACCACAATTCAACAACTGGAAGTCCCAGATAACCTGGTTCTCTCAATTGCTCATGCAAGTAAATTTGACATCCTCACCATTACTCTACGTTCTTATATTTATCTGGAAAGGGGTAACAATCTCCAGGAATCCACTCTTGAGCAAGGACTTGAATCAAGGTCGTCCCGCTGCCAGTGAGTACCCTAACTGCCAGGCTATAGGATATTCTGAGATGGGGGTCTCACCTTTCCTGTTGAATCTTTGTATAAAATACTTGAGTAATCATTGGGCCAAAAACAGAGAATGATTCTATAGCCCAGTGGTCAGAGGACTTACCTCATCTGGGAGGAGGACATACTTGGTTCCTAGGTCTACTTCACTGAATATTTAAGTATTTTATAAAAAGTGGAACAGCTTCAACAACAGGAGATATTGAGAGAGCCCCATCCCCAGAATACCCTGGACTCACATGGGGAAGAGGGGAGGAATAGTGGTTCAAGGTCCCTGCTCCAGAACAGCAATTCAAATCTGGACCTCCCACATCCCAGGTGAGCGGCCTAACCACGAGGCTAAATGTTATAAGGGGGCACCACCACTACTACCACCTATTTCTCTTGCTCCTCCTCCAGTTTTGGTGCTTAAAATCCCCTTTGTGAATATAGCCTGAAAAATTGAAACAAGACGCTTCATTAATGTTAAACTTTGTTCAGAGATTTCTGAATGTTCTCTTACTTGTTTCAACAAACAATTCACTAAAATTGTCCCAAAATTGCATTTTTCTTTGGAAAAAAGTGGAAAAAAGTTACAGCTATAAAACTTGGCCCAGCTTTAGTCCTCAGTACAAGCCCCTGCATCTTCTATTCACAGAAATATTCAAGTGCGGTCTTGTTTTACCCCAGTCCTGTTATTTCTGCTCAGCCGCCAATACCTTGTAAGGCCTGCACTCAGATAAATATATTTGCATTGGAATTACTGAGACCAAGAAAGGTGGATAGGAGATAATTCTGACAAAAAGCTGAATATGTACAGTGTTTCCTTTGTAGGACTGAAGAGAAAATGATATGCTGAATTACGGTTAAGTAATTGTGCATGTTCTATTCAGCGTGGATAACATTTGCTCCTGAAGTGCTGAATGTTAATGGGAGTTCTCATTAGTTAAGTTGTACAGTATTTTTGAGAAGCATAAGCAGAGTTTTGAGTAATGAATAATGATGAAGCATCATTAACTACGGAGGTTGAAAGCCAAATGTACAAGGGTATATAAAAACAACAGCATTAACCACCTTTAAACAGAGGTGAACTAAACCAGCCCCAATCGTAGGAGGAGAAAATTATTAAGTGACTACCTTTTAAAAATAAGATTACAAAAGCAACTATCTTCACACCAGTAATGTACAGTTTCTAAACATTTGGAAAAAGGAATCATGGTAAAAGAACTCTTTAAAAATCTTAAATTCATTTACTGTTGCAGCAAATTAGGCTTTGCCACTGCTTTATTCCACAGTGGGAAATCAAAACGTGATCCCAACATATTTACCACAATAAGAAAGTTCATACTACTTATAGTAGTAGTATGGCACAAATAACTTAGTTTATAGTATTGTAATATTACATGGCATACTGCCATGTATTATATTAAAAATAGGGATATCAAATGACTACAAAAATAATCACAAGATTTAAAAAATTGTCGCAATTAATTGCTGTTTTAATGGCACTGTTAAACAACAATATAATACCAATTTAAATTGACCATAAATATTTTGGCAGTTTTTCTATATTTTCAGATATATTGATTGTATTCTGTGTTGCAACTGAAAAGTGTAAAGTGCTCACTTTATATTATTTTTATTACAAATATAATATATCTATTATATATTACAAAGAGAGATAAATAAATAGTATTTTTCAATTCACTTCATACAAGTACTGTAGTGCACTCTCTTTATCCTGAAAGTGCAACTTACAAATGCAGAATTTCTTTTAACATAACTGTGCTCAAAAATAAAATAATGTAGAACTTCAGGGCCTACAAGTCCACTCAGTCCTAATTCTTGTTGAGCTAATCGTTAAAACAAATGAGTTTGTTTACATTTACCTGCCCGCTTCTTATTTACGTCACCTGAAAGTGAGAACAGGCGTTCGAATGGCACTATTGTAGCCAGCCCTGCAAGGTACTTACATGCCAGATATGCTAAACATTCGTATGCCCTTCACGCTTGGACTTGTAGGCTCTAAAGTTTTACCTTGTTTTGTTTTTGAGTGTTATATGAAAAAGATTAAATACATTTAAGTGTTCTACATATTAATAATAAATTTAAATTGGTATTCTATTATTGTTTAATAGTGTAATTAAAACTGCAATTAATCACGACTTTTTTTAATCCAGTTAATTTGTTTTACGTTAATAGCATGCATTAACTATGATTGACAGCCATAATTAAAAACTTCACTGTTAAGTATAGAATGCCAACCTTTCACTAAGACAAGGTAGGTGTTATCTTTTATTAGACCAACTTCTGTTGGTGAGAGAGACAAGCTTTTGCGCTACAAAGAGCTCTTCTTCAGGTCTGTACCACCACCAACTCCTTGCACCAGTCATTTCCCCACCACCTTTGTCCCAGTTTCCCTACTCGCCATCCCCAGACCTGATTCCTCAACACTCTGCATTCCAGTCAGACTGCCTCCTCCCTTCTCCTTCATCCTATTTGGGCACCAGCAAAGGAAGCACTGAGAACAATGAAGAAACAGCCTCCATGCTCTTAATTCTGGTGCTGGGTGTCTCTGCGGTTCCCAGCTGCTAAGAGGGACTAATTGTAGAGACAGTCCTGCAGCCCAGGCTGGAGCATGTCCAGCACGGACAGAATCTTCAGCGACTTTAGTTGCCAAACTTTTATAAGTCTCTGCTGAGCACGTGCAAACCGATCCATAAGCTTATTTGTTCTCTTTATTTTGTTTCTATTGATTTTATATGTAGTATTTACATTACATGTTAAACCAAAAATCAGTTTTAAATGACTACAAAGAAACTAAAATTATTTAACAATACTAGCATTGCTACAAATGCTTGACAGAAAGAATCTAACATTTATTAACGTGCACTTCCATTCTCAAATGTTGACTTTTACCTAAATCCTCGTCAAGAAAAATGTTAAGAATAATTACTCAAAAAACCTATAAATCAATTTCATTAGTTCTAGTAATGACAGTGATTATACTAGTAATTAAATGGACATTTAATTTAAAATTCTCTACAACGTCGTGCTACTATCTTCAATATATAGTCTAAACTTAAGATCATATTATAAATAAAATAGATCTCTTGGATACTGACTTATCAAGAAACAGGTAAATTGTTAAAGACCTTCAATATCTTATTAAGCCCCTACTCAATTATGTCCTGTGTTTGAATCTTAAAGCTCTACAGGGCTGGAATGTAACTTACCACAGTCATTAGCAGTTTATCAAACCACTGCAGTTTGAGTTCTGATTTTGGCCACATATCTGGTCGTAAAGCTGTCTTTAAAAGGTTAACGCAGCGTCGAGACAGCAATTCTCCAGGAGATCCAGCAGTGTTTGAGTTGTCATTTACCTAGCAATTAATCAAAATTACTGCAGAATGACAACCATTTATAACCATGATCTTTATAACTCATTAATTTTTTATACATCCTATGTAAGCATATCATTATCTAGTTTTGGAAAGGCTTAGCTAAAGTAACTATACCAACACAGTCACGATACTGTATTACACAAAAGGCTAGTACTGTGTTTATATACAAACTGTTTTTAAGATGTTAACGGATTTACCTAGTCTCTGAAAAAATTCTCAAAGGAATGTCAGGTTGCAACAATATTTTAAAATGTATTATGCTAAGAATACAGCTGAGCAAACAATTCACAGGAACTATTTTGACTAATTTAATTGTTCATGCTCACAATTTGTCAATGAGCAGTTTAAAACTTCTTTAGTTTATTCACATTTAAAATTATTCTGTGGGTAAAATTTTCAAAAGCATCTCAGTGGCTTAGGAGTCTAAGCCACATTTTCAAATGTTACTTAGGCACTTAGACTATATCTCAGTGCAAGTCAGTAAGACATAGTTTTCTCACACACTGATCATGTGATTTAGGCATGTAGAAACCTAAGTAATAACTACTCTAGTTTTGTTCCAAAATATATTTTTGTATCTCAGAAACAAGTCAATGTCAAAGTTCTTTACATCTAAATGTCTCGTCAGCTACCCAGACGTCTCGGAGTATAAACTACAAAGATATGGAACATGAATACTTTTAATAAAAATTTACATAAAAATCAGCACAACCCTATGTTTTTCATATGAACTTTCCATACCAATTTCAAACTTTTCAGAAGACAACAGCCATCGTTAAAGTTTATACATTTATCCCAAAGTGTATAATAAAAGGTTATTTGCATTTTTGAACACTAATGAAGCATTGGTACATGCATTTCAGAATCACACAGTACCTGGCAAGCAATTCTAATGAGGAAGTTGACCACAGTATCTGTATGCTGCTTGTCGATTGGCTTGGAAAGAAGTGCATCAGCTCCTGGCAACGACTGAGTACGTCCAAATACCTGTGCACACAATTTTTGTTCAATAAAAGAGGGGTAATGGTATATAATAAATTGTGCTTAAATAATAATATAAAGCACAACTATGAATTAATCGTAGTTTAACAGTGAGCAGGCTACAAAATTATGAAGGAAAATGAACATAAAGGTTACTTAATCTTAAAATTGCTGGTTATAAGAACAAAAGGAAACTGAATATTTCTTACTGCACTTATTGCCCCAGTAGCTGTCCTGAATCGTTTCACCTCTTGACCAGAATCAACAGACAATCCTCTTTTAACAGAAGATGAGGCAGAACTTGCTCCTTCTCCACTTGTGCTTGGATCCATATCTGAATCTGGCTGAAATATCAGTGATACACACATTTTAAAAAAATTCATGACAACATTTTGAGGTTTATCAAGACTGTTACTATTCCTACCTGTTGATCTTTAATTCTCTGCAATTCCCATTTGATGACTACTTCAGCAAGGTCCACAGCCAGTTTTCTTTGTTCAATAGTAACACTAGGAGTGAAACCCAACCTCTGCATGGCACTAACCATATGCTGAACCAAATGGTGTCTTACAGGGTAATAAACCTGTAGAAATGGATTCATAAATATGTTACATGTAAACTAATTATATTCTACATATTCCCTACTACATAGAAAACAGGATGGTAAATTGATTGCCTTTAAGCCCAGAGTTGGTTATATCTGTACCACGCTCATCCCTCTAGAATTAAGACAAGAAGCTGGTTCTTTGGTAAAACAGACATTTCTGACCAGATTTTCCCTGACCCACAGGTAAACCAGACTAAGGTGATGGCTACACTAGAGAGAGTGTACAGCAGTACAGCTGCGCCAATGCAGCTGCACCGCTGCAAGCTCTCTAATTTAGCTGCTCTAAGCCAACAGGAGAGAGTTCTCCCGTCAGCTTAACTACTCTCTCGCAAACAGTGGTAGCTACATCAGTGGGAGAAGCTCCCCTGCCAACATAGCGCTGTCCACACCAGTGCTTATGTCAGTATAATTTATGTCACTCAAGGTAATTTATTCACCCCCCTGACTGACATAAGTTATGCCGACATAAGCTGTAATACAGACATAGCCTAAGAATCATACCTATCTAGTGTTTCATTTTGGAAACAAAACCACTCCAAACTTCACTTTCAGTGTTGCTTTCAAATGTTTTACTAGCACTTCAGTTGGCTCCCTATTTATGCTATTTCATAACGTGTGCAAGCTAATTTTAAAAGTGCTTATGGACCAAGACCAAGCTGACCCTTTGCTTAAGTTAAATTGGTATTTCAGGCATTTGTGCGCTTTTGGGAACATGACTCTTTAAACGACCATATATGGGTGGAGAAGGCTTTAACAAACAAAAAGCAATACAGAGGGCATGTGAGTAGAAAAGGGAAAGATGAAACAATGTAAAAGCAAAAGTTCAAAGAGACAGAGGCATTTCAAAATTGGCCAGATGTATTGGTACATTAACAGCAGACATTTTCAGCTTTAAACGTTTGTAGCACGCACAAGTGCGTAGAGAACTATCTCCTTTAAATATTTGTTCTCTGCTGTATAATTTGAATCTCACTAATTTTTATTTAGTCTGTATTACATCTCCTAGGCATCTAGGATAATTTGTCCAATTGTTCGGCTGGTCACTGTATACATACCTTGAAATGCTGTACTATTAAATGCAAAATATGAACTAGTTGTGGAACTGTATGGCCCTCTTCTACAATGATTTTTCGTGTCCAATGAGTCAGCATCTGATGTCCATCCTCCATTCGAGCAGGCACAGCTGGAGTTAGAATAGCCATTGCCTGCCTGACAATTGCTCGAGCCTCCATTGCATGAGCTTTTAGAAGACTGTGAAAAACCTAAAAAAGGAGTGATCCTCTTAAACATGATACAAACTCTTCTTCTAAAGAATAATACAGCTCTTTAAGACCTTTTTTCTTGAATAAATGGCAGTTTCACTCCCTTGTCCTATCTGCTATCCTGTTTTTCCCCAGTGTCTGATGCTAAGTTTTCTTATATTCTCTTCCCCACGAATCCCTTGACCTCTTTCTCAAACACTTTTCTTTCAAATGATACTGCTAATGCCCTGATTTTAAGAGACCTCTAAATATTACCTGCTTCTTCATTGCCTCATCTCCCTTATTCCCCCATCTCTAAGCTCTTTGTAAGTGTCATCTACGCCCACGGCAATTCATTTCTTGAATTGCCTTCATCTCTCTCCTTTATACCTGTCAGTTACCTTTTACCTTCTCCATATTCTAAAACTTCCCTAAAGTTACCAATGATCTTCTCCACATTAAGTCCAATTCTCATTTTTCATGATCTTTTTGCTGCCGTCATTACCAGAATCAAGCCCCTCTTCCTGCTGAGCTTCCCAGGTGACTCTCCTGTCTCACCTACTGCCTTCACTGGTTCCCTTCTTGTAGGGACTCCACAAGGTGCTGGTCTTTGGTCTGCTCCTTCTATACTTGCTCCCTGTGTGATTTTATCTGCTCTTGCGATTTTAGTTATCACATGTATAATGATTATTCAAAACTACATTTCCATCCTCCATGACAGGCCCTCCATTTCAGAACAAAATAACGGATTAAAGAAAGCGTACACCAGAAACAGTACTTATCAGCATCCTTTTAGCATATTAGTGCAAATTTGTAAACAATACCTGCAACACTATCTTCTTATGTATGGCAAATTTTGCAATGATGTGTGCTAAAAGCAAATGTCCACTGTACTTGCATGCTGGGTCCACACATGCCTTAGACAAGAGACAGGGCCAGGCAAAGGTCATCAGGCGTCGTAGTTTGCTGTTCCGGTTCTTGTTATTGTCATGAATGTGATGTGGGGCATGTTCCACAAGAAGTGTTGCAAATTGCAAGAGATAAATTCTGAGTGAATCCAGCATGTCCGCTTGCTTTTCTGGATCAAGTACCTATTCCCAAGAGTGGAGGGGTAGCAAAATGAGAAGGGAGAAGAGAGAGAAAGAGAAAAAAGAAATATATCTTTGTAAGCTCTATACACACATTACTAACTACAACAACAAATATAATTCACAAAGTCTATTAAAAAAAACACATACTTTTACAGGTTGGTATCTACAGCAACAGATGATATGACTTTTAGAACATTTTATTTTATCACCACCTATCAGCACTCTCCAAAGGAATGGGCTACTGTCCATTTCTCCTCTATTGCCCAAATGATCTTTGATTACATACATCTACATTTAGGGCCAGGTTTTCAAAAGTCTTCAGCACACACAACGGATGCCATATTTTCATAAGAGATCAGCTCCCACTTTGGCAACTAAATGAAGTGAGCACATTATTATAATAAGGGGAGCTGAGCACTTCTGAAGATCTGGCCTTTAAAATATCTTCAACAGTGACTATCTTATCTTTGCTGACTGGTATAATAATGAGGCACAAGACATTTCTATGAGTCTGTAAAGACTCTTCTTACCAAGAGATAGGTGATACAGGGGGTTGCCGCAGCAAGCCTTCATTTGTAAAAAAATATGTTGAAATCCTAGTCAAGTCACAGTAACTTGAGTATTTGTAATCTCATTCTAGCTCCTGGTGGATATTTCTCCACAATTCAAAATTATTATACGAGTCAGTATAATTGATCACTTATATTTAGAGAAGGTCCTGGCCAGAAGTAGCAAGAATAATTCAGATCAGGATTGAAATGTGAATCAACTCAGGTACATTTATTTTATTTTTCGCTTTTCAATTCTTTAAAGCTAGCAGGGATTGATACCTTTGTTATAAAAACACTGGTGATACTTTCTGGATTATCTCCTTCTGGGTTGGGTGGTCCCAGAAGTTGTTCTCCTTCTGCCTTTTCAAAACTGTGTAAGAATGCAGGATTCAAGATATGCTGCAGAACCTACAAACCAGAAATGGAAGAAGTTAATACTATGCTATTAAGTTCTCTAAATAAAACAATTACTTAATAAAGCTATCTGGATTATTCCCGATTACTGACAAAACCAATGCACTGCAGCTTCAGAACCTCTTGATGTTCTCTCTTTCAAACTGAGAGAGATCGCATGTAAAAATGCCTGAACGGACAGATGATTGGGGTGGGGCTGGAAGAGGAGAGAAAAAACACACACAACACAAAAATTGGTTTCCTAGAAAGGGCAGATTAAGGGTTTGTCTACCCAGCCTGTAGTCTATACCCAAAGTTCAGACTACAGAATGCACTAGCATGCTGTGCTGTAACTACTTTTAGTTCACGCCAGCTGTGTACCACACATGGGTGTTAGAGCACAGCACGCTAGTGCACTCTGCAATTTACACCCCATAGTCCAAACTGCAAGGCCACATAGGCATAACCTAAGAAATGCTCAACTTTGAAAGTCAGAGGAATTGCTGACTCCATGTATTATTGGTCTTCCACGTATATGGTATTTCACATAATTGGCTCTGCCAACTACTGAACTCTTTTTGACATTTAAGCAAGCAAGGTTTGTTGTCCTAGTTCCCAAGATGAGAATTAAACCTAAATATCAGCCTATTTTGATTTAATTTCTTTACTTACCTTGGCTTTCAGCTCATCTCCAAAGTTTGGGTCATTGAAGTCTACAAACCGGAAGAACAGAGCCCGTTTTTGGGAAATACTATAGTTTTTTGGGATTTCTTCTTCCATGTATTCCTTTAAGAAAGTCATATTGCAGAGAAAACGGCCTGTGAAAGCTCGAAGCAGCTGGAAGAGCAATTCTATATCACCATAATTCCTTCTGGAAAAGGAAACAATTAAAATCTCTTGTGAGAAACTAGTATCAGACTATTTTGTTTGATGACTTGGGGGAGGAGTCATCATTGCTTTTAAACATGCACAGTTAAAAAATCCCAGGAGTCGCTGAAAGTAGTCTTGGTTTTGGTTCTAACAGCAGCACTAAGGAGCAACTTTCAGTCTTTTCTTCCACACAGCATTATGTAGCAGTTTTATTTTGCAAGTACAGAAAAAATACACACAAATGGAAAAAAATTGATTTGATCAATAAATAGTTCTACATACTTGCAGTAATTCAATAAGCAGTATGCCAGTAGTTTAGGTTCTTTCCAGTTTGTTGCAGCCATATTCTCCTTACGATGTCTTTCTTGAAAAGCTTCGCTTACCCACACACGTCTTAACTGACTCACTAAGGAATGTTGATTTGCCAACCAACATTCATCATTCTTAACTATAATACTTATGATCTGTCAAAAAACAAACAAGACAAATATATCTATTAGACCTATATCTAATAATAGCAATCAGAGAGACAAGGTGGGTTAGTTAATATATTTTATTAGACCAACTTCTGTTGGTGAAAGATACTCTTTCGAACTTACGCAGAGCACTTCTTCTAGTCTGGGAAACAAGGTGTTAACAGGTCACTTCACCTTGAATGGTCCCTTAGAACAGTGGTTGTCAAATTTATTTGATTGTGCCCCCCACCCCCACTTTCTTTTTGTCTGTAACCCTTTACACTCCCTTCCCCTCAAGTACACAAACCACCGCCCAGTTACGAAGGCAGCATGGAGAGCAGCAGCTGCTGGCCAGGTGCCCAGCTCTGAAGGCAGACCAACTTCTCATGCCCCCCCCCGCAGGATACATTCTGTGCCCCCAGGCCCCCCCGCCGTTTGAGAACCTCTGCCTTAGCTTAGCGTAAGTAGTTAGCACGTATGCTATTTGTTTGACCTTGTTTTTAACTGACACTCTTTGTACCTTTCCCAGACCAGAGGAAGAGCTCTGTGTAACTTGAAAGCTTATCTGTCTCACCAACAGAAGATGATCCAATAAAAGATATTGCCTCACTCACCTTGTCTTCCGAATACAAGGTGGAACAGACTGTTTAGCACAAGTTGTTCACATATATTTCAAGGGACCACTCAAGGTGAAGTGACCCATTAACACCTTTCCAATCACCGGGGGTGGGGTGGGGAAAAGGGGGTGGGGTGGGGGAAAGCTGTGGGGAGGTTTAGTGCGTTATAGATTGTTGTAATAAGCCATAAATCCAGTGCCTCTATTAAGTCCATGATTTTTAGTGTTTAGCAAAGTTATGCATTTAAGCTCCCAAGCTTGAAGGTGCCTTGGAGCTTAAATTTATAACTTTGCTAGACACTAAAAATATGAAATACGTGTTAACTACTTATGCTAAATGATCTGCTCCACTTTACATTTAGCTGTGACACTGAGTATGCTTCCCAGACCTGAAGAAGAACTCCGTATAAGCTCAAAAGCTTGTCTCTCTCACCAACAAAAGTTAGTCCAATAAAAGATATTACCTCACCTATACTGTCTCTCTAATATCCTGGGACTAACACGGCTACAACACCACTCCATAATAGCAATCTTGATATACAGGGACACATTTCAGATTGATTTAGGGCTAAATATGGTTCTACAAAAATTGTCCATAGAAACACTGCCATTAATTCATTTTCTTTTCAACTCCAATGAAAGATATATTTAAATTTTTTTTAAAACATTCCTATTCAGCATTGGCAGCGTTATGCTAGTAAATGAGAAACAGAAGAGTCAAACTGACTGTCTATTTGCTTTAAGCCAAGTAAAATGCAACAAGTAAACTGGCAGGTGAAAGGGAAATTAGATTTTTTTAAATACACAAATCTACCAATATGTATGTGAAATTACTCAACGTATCTATAGTGAGCGTCCCTCTAAACAGATATGAGCTATCCATGACAACGTTTGAAAAAAAAACAGCAAATAAATACCTTGATAGCCTGAAACTGAAGATCAAGACGCATTGTGCTGGTGCTTGGTGATCCAGGCCTAACAGCAGCTTGGGTGCCACCAGGTAACAGTAAAGTGATAAATCGATTTGGATTAGCTGCCAGGACATCTCGTAAAGGCTTCGCATCTTTGTGTTTTAAAAAACTCTGGAGAAGGGCAACCATCCATTATAGGAATAAATTTTAAAGAAAACATACCGAAGGTCGTATCATCATACAGTTGTATACCCACGTTTAGTTTACCTATACCACTCAGACTTAATGCATTTTAATTTTATGCCTGAATTTAATACTTATAAAAAGGTACCAAATCAACTGTCCTCAGGACTGAAGTCTGGTATTTTGTCTGACACAGCAGATACTATACAGTCAGAATAACGGTAAAAAGTTACATGAATAACTTCTAATTTATCAAAATTGGACTATTGTTCGCAGAGATTACCATGAACATTCTGCTCCACTGTGGATCGTTTAAAGTCGCTTCCATCATGAACAGCTCAACAGTCTGGGATGGATGACGTGTCAGAAACTTTATCAGTGGTTCTCTGAATGGACTGCCCGCCTGAAACATTCATAAAATGTTTTAATTAAATTATTTCCCTTTATTCAATTTATCCATTCCTCTCATATTATCTGGCAAAGACTAGGGCACTGAACTTAGCATGTGTACTGGTATAAAATGAATTTGTTAGCAACCACAACCATCCCAAGGTCTTAAAACAATCAAGTATTATCAGTCTTAAAAAGAGGAGATAATTTGTTACAAATCAATTTTTATACCAAATAATCCTATGCAGGTGGTTGGAACAATTAAAAAAAACCCCCACACTTAAAATGGGAGTAATATAAAAGCAATAAAAGAGGCAATTAGCAAAATTATACTCCACTTTTACCTCTATCAACATAGCCCGTTCTGTTTTCATCACAACTTCCAGCAAAGGTTTAACCAGAGTCTGAGGAGCAGCTGGGATCAGATGAAATAGGTTTATGATTGCTGAACAAATCTTCATTTCCTACAGATAAAAATAAACATTATCAAAATAAACTAACACTTCCTAACTAAACATCCAAACATATTACCACAGATCTTACCATGACTACATTTCTCATCTATATATTAGCACAGCTGGCAAACAAAAGCAAGGAGTTAACATATAAGCAGCAACTACTTACCCCAGTACATGGAAGGAATCTGTCCTAGGGAAATATATTTTTTCCCCGTTTTGGTATCATGTTTTTGTCGGCATATTTTATTTATTTACTTTGTCTCTTTAGTGATATTGTAATATTAAAGCTAGACTGTATGTAACGAGAATGGTGATGAGGGGAGTTATGAGGACTCATCGCGGCACTGTACTGAGTGGCTCACACTTCAAAACCCCAAACTAGCAGCTCAAAACAATTTCCCATACGCATTCTACAACAGCAGAATAGGAATGAAAAAAGAACCCTCCCATCACTGTTCAATGCATGTTGCATACGGCTGGCTATTTTTAAAAACAGCTTTGCTCTCCCATCAAATATTTATTCTTCTAAACGTCTGAGCAAATTTCAGGATTTCTTTTTAAAACTGTGTAGTTTAAATTTATTTTATATTTTCCTAGGGCAATGAACTGTATTTTCTATTCAGAGTGGGAGTATTACTTAATGAATAGTATTCAAGGAACCACATGAAAGGGGGCGGGGGGAGAATCCATTTCTAACAGACACTATGTACCATGTTTGTAGTGGGATATTATTGGTGTTTTTTAAACTGAAATTAAATACAAGTATTAAGGCCCCAATCCTGTGATCTGATCTGCACAAGCAGGTCCTTGCGGCTGCCCAGACAGAGCACACTGACGGACTGGGGCTTAAATTTATAAAATCAATGAAATATTAGATCCCTTGGAAAGCACTTAAAAGTTCTGCTCCAAACTTCCTAGTACAAAACATGCTGAACATCCTTCACAGCACTGTTACTAAAACAACTCTGCCACAGACAAACATAGGACAAGTCACAGCACTGCACTCAAAGGCACAATGCACTCTGCCCATTACATTACAATACAGCTAACATATCACAGCAAAAACCAAAAACCAAAAACAACAACAACAACAAAGAACCTCCTGGGGCCTCCACTGAATTTCTCACCTCTACCCCTTCCACGGCAGGCTGAACCAAAACAAAAATTACAGCATGAAAAAAAAAAAAACAAAAAAAAAACCCCCACAAAAATGTAAAAAAAAGTATATGCTATTCTTCAGATTGCAGTCAGAAACTGACTTTAATAGGGTTATGTTCTCACCTCAAACTGACAGAATGGAGACAACGAACATCTCCCGCACTCTGAAATGCTCTCCTGAGGATGGGGAGGAAAAGCATCTTTTTTTTTTTCTATTTGTACATCGTTTACATATAATTTCCCATATACTTGTGCACAAATAAAAATATTAGGGATGAACAAGACAGTGGAAACAATATTCAGATATCTTCAGAGACAAGTATTGCCCACGGAGACAACAAAAACCTTCAATGCTTAAAATATCAAACAAACAAGTCCTTTTAAACGGACTTTAGCCCTCCCCCAAAACAAAAATTCAAATTTTCACTTAAGCAGCATTGTTGATGAAGGGGGAAAAATTTGTTGCAACCTGTTTGATCAGAAAAGTTACTTTATATATTTCATATGCAGTAAGGAAAGACTAGCTTTTTTAATGAAGCTTTTAAACATCAGATCCATTAATTAAAAATTCATTTCCATTTGGAAAGCAATTTTTTTACAGCAAGTCACACATAATCAGGGCTATATTAGGCTACAAAAGGGCTGTTTTAAGTGGCAAGGATTAATGATCAAAAAAGCTGAATAATTCTGGCTCCCTTACTTTATACCTGAAGTTTACCTTGACAGACCTTACATCATTATAAATCAGTTTTTAACTGAGATTTTTAGCCTTTTTAGTTTACAAGCGTCATTTGTTTTCCTTGAAAAATGCAGGCCTTGTGGAATTCTGCAGTAAAATACTTTATTAGGAGGTAAAATGATTAATATCTTATCAGCTAATCTGAGAACTGCATGACACCCTGAGTATCAAAACAAGAGTGCTCAAAAAGAGCATGGAGTCCTATTCACCACCTCACCCCAATTTATAGATGGAGAGAGAAGGATAAAAATTGCTTAAGGTTTTGTTGGGTTTTTTTTTTTTAAAAAGGTATAGTTCCTCAAACTACCCTTGTATCTTCTCACCTAGCAAGCAGATGTGCTTCTTTTTCTCAGCCTGTAACTCTCCACTGAAGTTATGATCTCCTCCTGAAGCTAGCATTCACAATCAGTTTGTATAATACACAGCACTTCACACTAATAGAAATTTGCTTTTAATGTGAACCAGTGAAATTTTGGAGTCCACAAAACCCAAGAAAAAACAAGTATTAATGCCAACTACAATTAATCCCCTTGACTACTTAACCTCGCCCTTGTTTCGCTCTCTTAGGAGATGAGGTTACAAAAACATCTCATATATGGATGCATGAACAACATCTGCTGTGTAAACTGTGTGAATATCAGTGTCAAAGTTCATTTGCTTCAATTTACTAATATTTGTTGTATTAAGGAATCTTTTGAGATGAACATCTAATAAAAGAGTAAAATTTAAGATTGAATTATCTTTTTTTAAAATCAATCAAATCTTAAATTTAAGTGATCAGAAAAACACTATTTGAAAATGTTGAACATGTGTCAAACAAACATTCACAACTTTGTTTGAAATAGCTTTTTCTCCACCACAATTTTTTTGTTCGGGGGGGGGGGGGGGGGTTTAAAAACACAAAAAATACATAGACAAAAGATTGTGACAGAAAACATTAAAAGCAAAAGAATTCACAGCTGAGTGAAATATGTCTAATATGTAGGGAGAACTAGACAAAACTGTTAGAGTGGTGCCCCACTGTGGACTGAAAGACTACTATGAAAGACTAAATTATATTTATAATCATTGGGAGTGGGAAAAAATGGATCCCAACAGAAGTCTATAGAAAGCCATAGCAGTGCACTGCAATTAATAATTATTAGTATTTTGGCAAACATGCATGCACAGTAGCCTACTTTTAAGTCTTAATGCAAACAAGAAATTAACCCAACCCAATTACAAAATATCTAAACTTCACTTCAGAAGAGATGACCAATTTAGATTTGAAGTTAGCTTTTTGAGGGGATGAGAAAAAGTAGTTAACAAAATCATTTCAATCTACTGATTTCTTGAAACAAAAACAGCCAGCCCAATTTAGTTCTAATCTGAAACAAAAAACAAACAAAAAAAAAAGATTCCTTCCTAGTTTGGAAGTTTTGAGACAGTGATAAATCTTTACCCCTAGTAGAAATTACTGGTATAGTTCCTAATAGAATTGCAAACACAATACAAACTATAGCACTGAATGTGATAATTATTCCTACAAGTATAATATTATAGAACTCACTTTGCCTTTAAACTATGCAATTTCCAGTTTGCAAGGAAACTTAATTCCACATTTCAACAAACTATCACTTCCCACAATAAACCAACAAACTGACCTTAATTAAGGAAAATTTTAAAATGTAGCTTTCAAAAATCATATTTAAAGATTGAAGGGGGAATGTTATATGTAGTATAAATTTGCTGACAAAATATGACATGAACATCCAGCATATTAAGTGAAAACTAAACTATAAAACCAAGCTGAATTATTTTAAAAAACGGACTATTGAGAAATTATGGCACTGATCATGTAATGGTTTGAGCATTGGCCTGCAAAACCCAGGGTTGTGAGTTCAATCCTTGAGGGGGCCATTTAGGGATCTAGGGCAAAAATTGGGGATTGTGCCTGCTTTGAGCAGGGGGTTGGACTAGATGATCTCCTGAGGTCCCTTCCAACCCTGATATTCTATGATTAAGTAATCTGGTCCATATAGGCAGAACCCTCTGAAGTCCTTCTGCCCATACAGACCTCAACGCAGGATTAGGGCCTAGGAAACTGTGCACACTGGATGATATTCACCCCACTACACAATATCCCACCAAAGATCCTCCACACGTTTCAACTTCAGAGCAAAAGTGCTGAGACACTTGTACAGGCACTATCTTTGCCAGGTGAATTTCAGTCACTGTAAATACAAATTTAAAATGCGACGCAAAAGCTTTCCGTACTAAGATTTGTCACAAATATTCCAAAAAAGTAATTTTATGCAGCCTTGTAAAAAAAACCACAGTGGATACCCAGTTATGGTAACATTTATGGTTGTATGATTTCTGAATTTTATAAAAAAGTTTACACTGTTTACTTCTGCTTCTCCCTCCCCCATAAAAGGAACCATTAACTTACATTTCCATCACTCCTCTGTCCTCCTTTGTGTGTAATTACTACCACTTCCATCCATTTACGCAGGTGTTGCTGTGGGGAAATCCAACATCTTGATTATCACTACAAAAGGTTTTTTTTGTTTGTTTGTCGCCCCCCTCCTGCTGGTATAGCTCCCCTTAACTGATCACTCTCGCTATAGTGTGTATGATAACACCCATTGTTTCATGTTCTCTCTGTGTGTATACATCTTCCTACTGTATTTTCCACTGCATGCATCCGATGAAGTGGGTTTTAGCCCACGAAAGCTTATGCTCAAATAAATTTGTTAGTCTCTAAGGTGCCACAAGTACTCCTGTTCTTTTTGCGGATACAGACTAACATGGCTGCTACTCTGAAACATCAGTATGATTACTCTAATTTTACAGTTCCAGTTATGAAAGCCACATCAAGATTTTATACTAAAGTGGACGAACAGCCTGATTTTTGAGGGAAGCAAACTAAACAGCTGCAAGTAGTTAGTTCAGCTCCCTTGATTGGAGATGTTAGCTTGCTGTTTGCGACCCACTGGTTTGCAACCTACTTGTCTTGGAAGACATTCACCTGCTTCTAAACTGCCCAGGTACCTACAGAGGCCAAGAGAGCTTTTAAACCTGTGCTTGATTGGAAGGTTGCAAGCTTCTCCTTTAACCTTACCTCAATTATCCATACCTTTGTCACTTCTAGATTGGAGTACTAATACATCCTACACGGGGCTACATCTGAAGTCCATTAGGGAACTTTAGCTAGTGAAAAATGCAGCAGATCTCCTTTCTTAGAGGTTCTTTCCACAGGGAGTGGATTACACAGGCATAGCAAAATCTAATGGCTGCCAATTCATTCCTCATCTGGTATCCCAGGAGCTGAGGTCACCTGAGGGTGTTAAAAGCCCTCAACTTTGGAACTACTGTCACCACTTCATCCAACAGAGCCCAAATCAATTGACCTTTAAGGCCTTCTGGAAGGTACGTTTTCCCCAATTTTCAAAAAAGGGATGAATATGGAAGCGTGTATGTTGGTTGAAGGGGAAAATATTTATTAAGTCTGATAGGCAAAGGGGAATGGGTGTTCATATTTGGTCAAAGGTACAAATCATATAAATCAATGACCAAGTATGATCACTCATCTCCTGAGTATGAGAGCCCCTGGCAAAAGGAGAGAGGCAAATTTTTTAGAAATCGAAATACAGAAGATAAAGGCAAGACCACCATCATTTTAGCATTCAAAGCATTTAGCCATCCTGCCCACGAAATGTTATCCACTGAAAAGGAAAAAGCAAGTTTCCAAGACAATGTTTGCCATAGTATCCTGGCAACCCCTTGTTTAGAGAGAAATCTGTCCAAGGAGATTTCAGTATAATTAAGTTTGACTTCATTAGAAGAAAAAAGGTTGTTTGTTGTTTTCCTTTTCACTTAACTAAGCCTCTTTAAAAATGATGGTTTTCATCAAATTCTAATCATGCAAACATTTCAAAACACAAATTAATATGCATGAATTGTAAAGCATGGAAACCTTTTGTACAAATCTATTCATTAAATCACTATTAAACTGCTCTTTTAATCTTCAATTTTGTGGATGTCAGTTAAAAGGAGAGTTCTTCTAGGAACATTTAAAAGAAAAATAAAAGGATTGGGCTTACCATCATCTGATCACAGAACTTGTCATTAAAGGAGTTTGGAAAAAGTCTAGTGACAGAAGTCAGGCGGTTCACAACATTCAATGTCAAGCTTCGATAATCTCCCAACATCATGAGCAATGGTCTCATGTGTGTGTGAATTTGATCTACTTCTATTGTAGCTCCTTCTAAGAACTGCAAAGAAATAAAGCATGGAATCACAACAGAAATAAAAGAAATTCAGTTACTTCTGTACAGACACTTACAAAAAGTAATTCTGCAGAACTGGTTTCATATTTTTAAAGTTCACAATAAAATGGCTGTACAATAACAAATGGTTCAACAAATGTTTGGTTTTAAAAAATGCTTTTGGTGGCAGGATGGAGACTCGTGAAGAAAATGTTTAATCCTGATACATTGCTCAGTTTATGAATGTGCTGCAAACAAGAGATTCAGTTAACAGGATTTTTATTCCTATAATACTATTGTTAACTGTGGAGTTATAAAATTCTGACTGGGAAAGAAGTATATAATCATTTAATTTCCTTCTCATTTAACCAGCAGTTTTAAAAATGCAACAGAAAAAGATCTTAACTGAGAAGTAAGAGACACTCAGGCACTATGTTACAAGCAAAATCCCATGTTTGGAACCCTGGTCATAATAAACATAGCTAAGTTTTGTTTTGTTTTTTTTGTTTTTTTTTTGTTTTTTTTGTTTTTTTTTTTAAACACACAGCAGCTTTTTTTACAACAAACCAAGCATCAGTGTGCGTCTCCATCTACCCATGTTGCCTAACTGCATTTCAAAGGAGCATTACAGGAAAATTTGGGCTGCAAATCTATAAAGGCCTTAGCAGGTGACAGCAACAAGAGAAAAGATACACAAAGGGGCACGAGAAGTACTCTTTAGAATATCCTACTGCAAAGGGAACTTGAGGATGGAAAAAATCATCCAAATCAGATCCACAAGCACAGTTTGGAGGTTTTGCCTATATTAAAAAACGGTATGCACAACAGTTTACAGGAAGACAGCTGTGTGCTCTCTTATGCCATAGCGAAGGACAAAATACTGCAAGCTGCCATAGTCCACTGAAGAAAGGACTGTGGAGAATCTATATTTAGGGCCAGCCATATCAGTAACTGTAACTGTAAGTAATCAAAAACTCAGTTAAAGCTGTAGGGCCAGATTCTCTGCTGAAATCCCAAGGGTCATTTTGCACTTCCCAAACAGTGAAAAGGGCTTGGAATCTGGCCACAGTTGGCTAGTAGAGCTTTCTTTTGGTGTAACTGAACCCCTTGCTAACATGAAACTGGTGAAGGCAGCTCCTGCACCAACTACCCCCACACTCCCGCCACAGGGGAAGAGAGAAGGGGCTTTAGAACAAGTCAGGAGATGATCCTCTACCAATGGCAAAAGTTATTTAAGCCTCTTAGCTGCTCTAACTCTTGCCAGGCCAGCCCTCACAAATCAGGAAGCTATATTTAACCAACTCTGGCATCACCACAGAAAGACTGTCATAGGAAGGAATCTGATCCATAGTATATACATAACCTACAAATCTGTGGATCATTGACATTAATGGTGTGAATACTTATCCTGTGCAATATGCTATGAATGCCTGCTCCTCATTATGAAGTAGATACAGAGTATGAATAGTAAACACTTACTAAATGTTAATAATTACATATCTTTTTATTAATTAAAGCTATGTTAGAAATATATCAGCACAAGGGAAGCATAATGCTGATTTTTTTTTTGATTGGAAGCAGTTTGACACATACATAAACTTTGAAATAACAAAGCTGAATATATTTAGTCCAAAAGAAAAATATGCTTCCTGGCCAAGAGCCTGTATGCCTGGTTTCCACCAGAAGAAATTTTTATGGGCAAGATCAAATCCTCCCCAAAAATACTTCATAGAAACAATGAAAGCAACTTAATTATACTGCTGCCACCCTAACACAAACAGAGCAGCCATTAATCCCATTAGAAATACTGCTTCCTTGTTACACTGCTTCTTGGGAAAAGCATAAAGAAAGACCCACACAAAGCAGCATTGTTTTAATATCACTAACCTTTCTCATACACGCCTCTCCCGCCTCCTGCAGTTCATTATTTGTTGAGTTAAGTGCCTTGAAAAGTGCAGCAATGATTTTCTCTCGAGACTGAGGTAAGTAATTACAGGCAGCTAAAGCATCTGAAAAAAATCAAAATATTTTTGTGTTTCTTGTTAACTTGAAATACAAAAGGAAAGGCCATTTGTTTTATTTATTCTGAAATTACTGACAGCTACGGCTTTAATATTTTTGCCACAAGCAACAGACATCGCAAGAAGAACAAAAGCCTGGCGTTACTATTAATAGTATTTTAAATTTTCTGAGTGCTATTCAAGGAAGTCATTCTAATCCTTAGGAACTAAAAATCATTACTGTAATTAACTGAACTGAGGAATATTGTCACTGGAATAAACGGTCAGCCAACTTTTGCTCTCCAACACATGCAATCACACTGACTTCAATAAGGTTATAAGTATGTTAACAGAGAGCAGTATTTTCCTCTCTTGTTAATAATTTCTTTTTAATCCAGAGTGAGAATGTATTAACATTGTTGGACATAACATATAGTTCCTCATTTTCAGATCATTTGTATATTTTCTCTCTTAATTCTGTCAATAAAGCCACACTTGAATAAAAGAAGTTTCAAGATCATTACTGCCTATAGAAGCTCCTGACTTGTTTCATATTTTCATGTTCTCTCTCTCATTGGAATGTATGTGCATTTATTGTTTGTAACTAGGGTTGCCAACCCTCCCGGTTTAGCCGGGAGTCTCCAGGAATCGGGCTCCACCTCCGGAAGGCTACTGAAGCCAAAACAGGAGATTTTAAGCTACTAAAAATCCAGCGGTGCAACTGAGCTAAGGCAGGCTTCCTACCAGCCCTCGCTCCATGCCGCTCTCAAAAGCGGCCAGCAAGTCCCGGCAGCCTCTGGAAGGGGCAGGGGGGAAAAGGAGGGAGGCGGACAGAGGGTTTCCACATGCTGTCTCCGCCCCAAGCACGGACTTCGAAGCTCCCATTGGCCAGGAACTGCAGCCAATGGGAGCTGAGGGGTCAGTGCCTGCAGGCAGCAGCAGCACATGGAGCCCCCCCAATCCCCACCCAGAGGCCACAGGGACATACCGGCCACTTTTGAGAGCAGCAAAGAGCCAGGGCAGGTAGGGAGCCTGCCTTAGCCCCACTGCACCGCTGACCGGGAGCCGCCTGAGGTAAGTGCTGCCCGGCTAGAGCCAGCACCCCAAACCCCCTGCCATGCCCCAACCCCCTGCACCATCCCTGAGGCCCCTCCTGCACCCAAACTCCCTTCCAGAGCCTGCTCCCCACACCCCCTCCTGCACTCCAACCCCCTGCCCCAGGTTCAGCCCAGAGCCCCCTCCCACATTCTGAACCCCTCGGCCCCAGCCCAGATCCCACATCCCCTCCCGCATCCCAAACCTCTTCTCCCGGTGAAACTGAGTGAGGGTTGGAGAAAGCTAGCAATGCGGGGGGGTGGGGGAAAGAGGGAGGGGAAGGGCCTTGGAGAAGGGGTGGGGAAGGGACGGAACCTTGGGGAAGGGGCACGGCAAGGGTCTTTGCTTTTATGTGATTAGACTATTGGCAACCCTACTTATGACAATTATCTGATTCACAGCTTTGAAAACTAAACCCTGTTCATCCAGAGAGCAGGTACAGCAATGGAAGTGCGAGCTCCCATGTGCTGTCCCCATCATTATCTCCCAAACTATGATCTGGAAAGAACAACCTCCAAGGGCTTCAGTCTGCTGAGATTATCTACAAAAGCACCTGCTGCTATTATAAGGAGAGTGTCTGTCTACCACAAAATATATTTACATGCTTTAACTTACTTAAGGCTGCAATTCGAAGAGGTACTAGTGATGGAAGACTTTTGTAACAGGGTAATTTCATTAAGGCAGCATCTTCAGCCTCACACAAATTCAACAGCTGAAAGTTAAAAAAAAAAAAAAAAAAAAAAAAAAAGGAAGAGAGGTTAGCCCAGTGATTATTGTGAAATAATCTTTCCAGTCACATTTTCAGTATGGCAATAATTCTTTCTACACAGCTCTGCTCTCGCCATTAACTGCCTTAAGTTATTTTCAAACAAACAATTAGTTTCATACAAGAGGCTGAAAATACAAGATGTACACAATTCTATAAGTGAAAGTGTCAGCCTGAACAATTTCTAAGAACCCTGATTAGGTTCAGTGCTTTAATTTACTAGTTTACTGGTCTGGGATTCAGAAGACCTGGGCTTTATTTCTGGCTCTCTTGTTGAGGTGATCGTGAGCAAGCTGCTTCGCCACTTTGTGCCTCAGTTTTCTTATCTGTAAAATGGTGATAAATGATACTAACAACCTTTGTAAATGGTTTGAGCTCTACTGATGAAAAGCACTATATAAAAGCTAGGTATTATTATTATGATGATGACGACTCCTCTACCTGGTTTATTTGTCCTGCTCTCTGCATCATTTTTTTCAGCTAGGAACAAGAACTAGGTCATTACCTAGCTTTTTCCCAGGAGACTACCTTTATCAATAGATCATGTTCCATTCTCTAGACTGAGTCTCATGCTCAAAGCCAGGAGGATGTAGAGATACACCTCTACCCAGATATAACACGACCCGATATAACATGGGTTCACGTACAACGCAGTAAAGCTCTGATACGCTGCTCTGAGCGGTGTGTTAAGGGTGCCAGGCTGGGGCCAAGGGGTTGGATAAGGGGCAGAGAGTCTCGGGGGCAGTCAGGGGCTCCCTCCCCCAACCCCCAGGGTCTGGGAGGCAGGAGCTGTGGGGGGGCACTTCTGGGAGCCCCGCAGTCCCAGAGTGACCCGGGGGATTAGCAGGGGGTTGGGACCAGCCCACTCCGCTTCCCTTGCCCTGGCCCCAGCAGTGTTGCTCTGGGGAGGAGGCTTGGGGGAAAGGACCCCCCCCCCCCCTGCACTCACCAGCAGAAGCGGAGCAGCTCAGCCCCAGCCTGCTGCATTCTACCAGCTCCTAGCCACAGCGCTTCACTTCCCGCCGCAGATGAGTGCGGGACCTTTCCCCAGGCCCCCCCGAGCGACACGGATGGAGCCGGGTCAAGGAAAGCGGAGCGGGCTGGGGCAGCATCGCTCCGCTTCCCGCCGCCGCCAGTGAGTGCCTGTCAAGGGGCAGAGTGTGTGGATAGGGGTCGGAGCAGTCAGGGGACAGGGAGGTTGGGTAGCGGGTGGGGTTCTGGGGGTGATTAGGGACAGGGGTCTCTGGAGGGGGCGGTCAGGGAACAAGGAACGGGGGGGAGGCCAAAGCAAGTTCAATATAACGCGGTCTCACCTATAACGCGGAGAGATTTTTTTTTTGTCTCCTGAGGACCGCATTATATCGGGGTAGAGGTGTACTGCTGAGTTTGTCTATAGGCCCTGGTTATAGAGGTAGATAATCACAATGACCTGAAGCAACCTCTAAAGCAAGGTAGGTTAATGGTCTCCAAAAAGTCCTTCGAGCCAAAAAAAAAAAAAAAGAAAGAAAATATCCACTGTGGAGATGCAAGTGAGTTTTTGAAGACCTAGGAAAGAGGTTAAACTCAGGAAGCAGAAAATATTTTTGGTGGCTGAGGGTTTTGTCCTTGAGTGAAGCAGTGTCTAAGCAGGTGAGAGGACAGTACTTAATTCCTAGAGGAGGAAAAGGATGCCACTTACTATACTTGGCTTTTTAGCCTCCTCTCTTCCATTGCAGAGAGGCCCTGAATTCTCCTCCCTATCGTAAAGAGGAAATATGGGCCACATCTGTCTAGATACACAATAGAGAGGCAGGCTGGTGGTGCAAGTTTGGTGTCGGGGACCTTTCACAAGCAAGAAGTATATTGGGGCATTGCACAGTAAGGAATGGATCACCAAGCAGCTAGAAAATTATATTGAAACTCAGGTAAGTCCTGAGACATTGAGAAAGTCCCCAGTTTTCTGGACGGTCTCATAGTGCGGCAAGAACATTCAGTTATCTTTAATTTTTAAACTTGCAAATTTATTTCAGTGGAACATCCTTTTAAAAAATATTCAGTTACACTCTAAGCAAATTAGCCGGATGTTTCTAAAGCAGAAAGCGGTACTGAAGGCTGATCTACACACAAATGTATAACCAATTCAGTTAAAGCAGTTACCAATATAAACTAAACCAATAAACACTTAAAATTGGTGCAACCCCCTAGCATATATGCAGTTATATTCATTTTAGTTAATCAATGTGAATAGTGTGTGTAAAAAAGGCCTGAGACAGTTAAACTGCTACTGAAAGTTCACAGTTTTAAACATCTACCTCACTGATATTAAGAACACTCTGCACTTCTCAAAGCTATTGTTTTAATTTGCACATGCAGGCGGATAGCCCTTCATCAGTTCACATTTCAAAGGTTATATTCTTATTGAGAACCAAAATTTTTTTTTTAAATGAAATCTTAAATTCAGCAGAAAATATTGATACCCACAAATGGCAGGGTTAGCCTCAACATACAACACACACAGAAATGCTGCACATTTATTTCCACTGTCCCTACTTATATGGTCAGTGCTTAGATCATTGCTATAGGATATAACAAATTCTTTCCGTTTGAAATATCAGACTGTACAAAAAGGGAAGTACCTCAGTGTAGAAAACCTTGTGTTCCACAACATTTAGATCCATTGTAAACAGTCGGGGCTGCAGAGTTGTGCAAAATGTGTTCCCCTCCATGAGCCCAATCTGGGCATTTGCAGGCTGATGCCTAAGTAAGTGCTTTTTTGGAGGAACCATGTCTTGGAGAACCTGCAAAATAACAATGTCTTCATTAATAGGCATACATGGATTATATAAATAGTCTATTAAGAGGATATCTGCTTTGCTCATGTTTCTATCCATCTCATTATGACTCTTACCTGTTTAGAAATCACTGAGCTGAAAAAGATTTCCTTGAGCCAATGTCATTCATAATAATTTGCTTAACATGCCATTATATAGTCCTATTTTTAACTAATATTTTCTATTTTTTTTTATGGAATGATTCGCTTTTTGTCATCATGACTATTTCTGACCAAATGAGCAACAATAACTGTTACATGTTTCATATGAAAAGACAAAAGATCTACATAGCTGTAAACATTAAAAACGCAACCCTCAACAAAAAACTGTCAAGATAGTAAAGGCTGTAAATGGATCTATCATTTTCTTTTAAAACATTAAAACCCTGAAGATTTTAAAAAAAAAAGGATGCCTGAAAGTCACAGAAAACTCAAAGATTTAAGGATAAAACATGTTTTAGGTCACACAAATAGAATACTGTCAGATCCTAAAATGTTAAAGTATGGAAATACTCATTTACTGGTGGATAATTACATCAACCTCTTATTCTCACTTATCTACCCCCATCTACCTGTGAAATTCTGACAAATTGCCATTATTAAATTTCATCCCTGTTACACGTCTGAATTACAATACGAACGTCTCTTGTTGTAAGAGGAGATCCTGTGCAGATCCTTTTGGCCTATTGAAAGGCCACTTTACAAGGTTTTTGAGGGATCCCATGTCATTATCTTCTAAGTGGCAAAAAAGGTGATTTGTGCCTGCATGCAAACTTTGGGGAATTTAACATTGAGAGGGTGGATAGGGAGAGGCACAGCAAAGTCTGTTTGGACCACGTGTGGAGGGTAACACGAGATCCAGTCTTCAGCTTGTACCAGAAGGATGGGACAAGGTCTACGCTACAATTTCAGGAACTAAATTATCCAGAGTAAAATATATTTCACTGATTCTGCCCTAACAGCCAGAAACTTTATATACAAATGCAAGCAACAGTCCAACTCTGAAACGTGCTTAGACCAATAAAACCTAACAAAGCTAGGTTGGTCTGTGTGATGGGCTATACAAACCACACTGGACAACAAAGGGTTAAGGACCTGCTCTGGGCTCAACCAGTTCCATCCTTCCACACATGCACAGGCTGGAGGAGTTAAAAGAGAAGTAGAACAGCTTACTTGGGGGCAGACCAGCAGAGCAGGGAAGAAAACAGGAAAGAGCAATTGACAGCAAGAACTTTCAGCAACCACTGCCTGAAGAACTCTTATTGAGGGAAGGGACTGCCTGATCCTGGTACACCCTAAGAGGGAGTCATTCCCCACTATCTCTCTTACTAACTCAGTTTATTTGTGTTAATTCCCCTTGCTTTCTGTTTATGGACTACCCTGAAAGGGGAGAGAATTTGAAGTGACCCTGGCCGGCAGGCTAAGTCAGAGGAAGAGGCAAGTCACCAGAGAATGGGGCAGCCAGAAGCAGCAAACCCTAGCAGAGAGCAAGCTGCCATGCCATGCCAAGCCCCAAATAGGCACAAGCAGTGAGCCTATACAGCCTGGTTACCTCTTTGGTTACCACAGCTCGGCATTAAAGGCTTTTAAAATGCACTAAAATATTCAGTTTAATCATGAAGTTTTAGAACTGTAAACTAGACCACAAAATACTGTGCAAACCAGCTATCATCTTCCTATAGTGAGTGACAACCCCTTACAAACTCACTTCCTCACATAAGATATGTCAGAAGATACGTTGGGAAAAAAATAGCCTGAAAAGTAGGCTTCAGTGAAAGTTAGCTTCAATGACTCATTGCACCACTAGAACATTAGTAGGGGGAAAGCTATTATCCAGGACTGCTACTGTGAAAGCCTTATGAAAAATATCCAGAATTAATAGTACTTTAGAGCTTGTTTCAGTAGTGTGAAAACCCTTTCAAAAAACATTTTGCAAAACAAAAACCTTAAGTTATTTTAACATACTTTGGTGTCTCAATGAATCCCCTTAGTGATAACCTCACCTCTTTATGTGGCTCCATAATCACAGTAACGCTTTTCCCAGTGACCTGTGCAAGCACTTGCAATGAATGCATGGCTTGCTTTCTTACAGTGGAGTTTGGAGAGGTTACTTCTCGAACCAGGTCATGTGTCACATGATGGAAAGACTTTTCCTGTGCTGCTAGGATTTCTTCGGTTTTTTCTTCATCTTTTAAAGGAGTGGCACATCTAATCAAAAGCTGTTCTAGTGTGGTCTTTGCCATAGCAACAGCTCCATTGGAAACCTAAGAAGTCATGGATTTGTTAGTGCTGCTGTTATGCAGATTAGCGACCTTTACGAACACTATGTTTAGTTATGAATGGATGTTTTGCTAGAAATTTAAAAAGTTAATACACCTTTTTAACCTTTTCCAGCTTTCATCCAAAGATAGCAAAGTAGAGTGCTATGCAATTTCATAAATGAAATCCTAAAGCAAGAACACCCTGATAGCTTGGCCAGTGAACAATTTAGGTTTCAGAAAAGGTCAAGAACTCCATTCTCTAAGCATCTACTACTAAACAAGAACTACATTAAAGCTGATCGGTAGCAAGATACACATTTTACCAGAAGTAGAGTTTAAAATGAAGAAAAATAATGTTTGACCACGGAATATTTAATTTATTTTGTTGATTAAAAGTCTATAGGTCAAATTTAACTCAGAGGTAAGCAGGTGCAATTCCAACAACTTCAGTGGAGTTGTAACCAATAAAACCAGAGCCAAATTTGACCCAATGTGCTTGAGATCTTCACTAGGTTCAAATAAAAAGATGAACACATTCTCAACAACTGTTACAGGTATACTAAACTGTGAAGTAATAAAACTCAGATTAGCAAGAGTTTTGTTTGCATAAATTTAACATATGAAGTTGCACAATTTCCCAAACACTCATTGAAATCATCCATACATTAAATACCTCTCCAGTTAGGTCCATCATGACAAATAGCAGGGCCTTGAGGAAAGTCTGCTGGTTCTGGAGGACCCAAATGAGAGGCAATCGTTCCATGAGAAATTTAATTGACACCACACCTCCTAGTTTAGCATACCAAGCTTGTTCATAACAGCAAGCACATAAACGCTCCACAATATATGAAAACAAAGGAAGCTGACAAGCCTAAAAATAATAAAAAAGAGACCTGTCAATTATTTATTATTTAATTCAATCAACACATCCCATTCCCAGTTTTAAAGAGTTCAAGAGCACTATTAAAAAGGCTAAAACTAAACAATTAAAGATTATATTACCCTTTCCTTTGAACCCAGAATAATGCTTGCAACATCGAATATCACAGCTAGAGCCACTTCTCCTATCTTGCAGAGCTCCTTCTCCTCATATGCCATACAGATGGCTATGGCATCAATAAGTACCAAAGGATCCATTCCTTTTGATCCGTTTTCTTCACTGTGAAACATGGCTGTGCTGGGCTGGCTTCCAACCTGATAGCACTGCAGCAAAAAAGGGCCTACAATTTATATGGGGGGGGGGGGGGGGAGAAGAGAGAGAAAGAGAGAAAGAACAGATAATGGAGAGTCAGCATTAACAGTCTTTAAATTAGATCTTCCTATCTTCTCTGATCAGTGCATTGCAAAACTAGTGAAAATTCTGACTATTTGCATGTAAATGGACTGTCAGGGGGTTTTTTTTAGTTTTTAAAAGAAAAAAATTGAAATGTTTTCTTGTCTTTAATTCACTGACTATGTACTTCACTATGAAATTAAACTAAAACTAAGAATATTAAAATAAAATTACATTTAAGTATCTTGGAGATATATGCTTACAGAAGCGCTTTCCCCCCCCCAATCACTTGAACTATATAAAAAAGGCACAAACCAAGATTTATTAAGTTACATTTTATAAATGAAAAATACTGCATTACTCTGTTATTTATACAATTCTTTTTCTGGTCCTTCAAAAATTAAAAAAAACAAAAGAAAATGTACCCAAATCCCAACATGGGGGGAGGGAGGAGGTGGAAAGCCTATCACAAAAATTTTGCATTTAAGGTTATATAAATGCATTCTACATTCATTGATATCAGAGATGTACACAGATCATAGTTTTCAGAAGTGGTCTGTTTAGTTATAATGTGTGCACATTTCACAGTGTTTGATTTTAAAAATACAATTAAGGTACAACTTTGTAAGTATGGCTTACAAAACTATTTTTTAAAAATTGAAACAGTTAAGTAACAGAAGAGAAAGAATAAGCATATTCAAATAGGTGTTGTAACAATAATATAATTAAGAAACCAAACTAAGAACTTAATGTACCAAACTTCAATTTTATGCCTTTTTTATGCAATAATTTATTTCAAAAGACTAAAACCTTCTTCTTCTATCCCCTGACAGTTCATGAAATTTCTATTCTGTATTTACTCACCACATTGCTGAGCTACTGCCACCATTGTGTAATGGCGAATCAGGCTGGCTACAAAAGGCAGAGCACTAGGTCGCAGATCTTTGATGACTGCTGACATGAATGCACCTGTCAATGCCTGTTCAAATGTTTTACGGGCAGGAGTATCCTGTGCTTTGTACCGATGTGAAATAATTACACTGGGTATGGACTTCTCAGTAAAGCTGAAAAGACAAAATTATATCTATATTATAATCCTAAACTACCATGCCAACAGTTCAACCATGACCATCAAGGACTTAATTTACAGTTTGTTCCTGACTTCTAACCCCCCACCCCACCATTCTGATAAAGCTAGATCAGTTCATTTAATCCATTTTAATTTTGGCAACCACTGGCAACATGATGGATGGCTCAATTTCATCATGAACATTTAAAGCCAGTGGTTCAGAAGAGGCCACACGCATTCCAAATAATATGTATACAGGCATCACACTGGAATTCAATTACAGAATGGCATTTTTGATATTTTCACACTTTTATTTTATTAAGTAAGACGACATTTGATTTTGATTTTTAAGGTCTGAAATGTTATTTATCTATTAATTCACTGCCCAATAAAACCTATTTGCTTCAAAGACCAAACAGACTTTTAAAAAGTTAAATTTTAGATTTGACATAAATGTATTACATCATTATAAAAATAAACAATCGTGGTTTTTAGCTACCTATTATTTGCACTGATGGAATCAATGTAACATATACAATATGCACACAGATGCCAAAAGTAACTTTAATGCAATGATTTTATTATCCATGATTGGTTAAAGTAGTTTAAGTTTAAAACCTAGAAAAGCAACTGCTTAATTTAACAAACCCCAGCTCAGGCAAATACCCTGTATTTTCCAAGATCAACTTTAAAAAGGTTTTATAATTTCCATGGAACACACTGATTGAATGTCTAACTACATTGCTTTTTCCACTCAGGCTTGTGTCCAGGACAAACAGTTTTATTTTTAAATTGCATAGAAAAATATTAAGTAAGAATTAAGCAGCCCCTAATAGGAAACCTTCCATTAGGACTCCTAGGGGAAGAGAAAAGAAAGCAAACATCAGGGTTTTGTTTGGTAACTGTGGAGAAGAAAGAAGAAGGGCAAATCTGACACAGCTGGGAGGAAACTTTTCCCAGGAGGTGCAGAAAGTGGGCACACATAATGGGGAGCTTACACAGCCATTTGTCATTATCCAGTTTGGGGTAGTTTTGTCCTTTTTCCAACAAAAAGGCCTTGATTGCATCAAAACAATTTACAAAGCGCACCAAAACCTTGCCACGACTTAGCATACAGATTACTAGGTAGGAGATTGTTTGAGGATTCTGGCTCCATTCCTTGCCATCATCTGATTCACCTTCCATCATCTAACCCTGTTGGTATGTCTACACTTGCAACGGCATGTGGGAGTACAGAAACAGCACCAGGCCAGTACAGATATAAACAGCAGTGTAGATGCTGAGGCACAACTTAGACACGAAGAGTAAAGCAGAGTGACCTTCACATCTGAACCTCAGAGCAGTGGTTCTCAAACTCGGGCCACTGCTTGTTCAGGGAAAGCCCCTGGTGGGCCGGGCCGGTTTGTTTACCTGCCGTGTCCGCAGATTCTGCCAATCACAGCTCCCACTGGCCGCGGTTCGCCACTCCAGGCCAAAGGGGGCTGCGGGAAGAGGTGTGGGCCGAGGGATGTGTTGGCCACCCTTCCTGCAGCCCTCATTGGCCTGGAGCGGCAAACCGCGGCCAGTGGGAGCCGCAATCAGCAGAATCTGCGGACATAGCAGGTAAACAAACCAGCCCAGCTCACCAGGGGCTTTCCCTGAACAAGCAGCGGCCCTAGTTTGAGAACCACTGCATTAGAGTATATACCCTACACAGCTTGGGCATGTAGAGAGCTGTAACTCCCATGCCTACACTACTATTTTTAGCAGTGTAGTGCCCTGCTGCCTCCCTCCTCCTACAGTCTTTCACAGAGGTGAGCAAAGGCTTTGCTAGAGGGCAGCTACTGGAGCTTTTTACTTCACTGAGAAGAGGCGCCTGCAGCTCCCAACCAGCACAGCCTTTCCTCGTCATAGTGAAAGTCTCTGGGAGAAGGAAGGCAGCAGGGAAAGGCTTTGGCAGCTCCCCACGGCCGGAGCCTTCCCCCCAGCCTCCCCACACGCCCACCAGACTTTCAATGCCACTGCCACAGTGAGAGTGGATGCAGCCTGCCCTTCATTGCAGTGTGTAGTTACAGGTGCCCTACATACTACTACAGGTGTAGACAGGTCTATGTCAGCCTCTAGTATCCTCCTCTACCTTAAACATGAACTCAGATTCAGCCATCTCTGTTCTGGGTCCCAAGTACATGGCTTTCTTTGACAGAAATTGGATGTGCGAGGAGAAGAGTGGGGAGGAGAGGGAAGGGAGAAGGGCATGAGCATGCAAGCTGCCACATGGAGTCAGAGATTAGGCATAGTGCAAGAAGAGAGGTTCCTGGACTGCCAGGAAGACCTGTTATATTGAAACCAGAACAAAAATCTGTTTCCATATTAAAGAATTTACATAGCACCAAAAATTTACCCAGCTTTCTGAAAAGAATAACTCTTCTGTGTGGCAAAGTGTTGACAGTTTAAGATATTATTGTACCAAAATAACTTTAAAATGCTTAATCACTAATATAGGATATTAGAAGAAACAGATAAATTCTACTATAGTGCTTTGACCATTATCTAGAATTCTGAACCTCAAAATTCTGGAATATTCCAACCAACAATTCACCAATAGGACACACACATCATCTTAAATCATCTCCTAACTTACTAAACTGATCCTCCAGTCTCCCCCTCCTCCCCTTTTTTTTGGCGATGGGTAAGGAAGAAGTGTCAAGAAACTAACATCCATCATCTATGGTAAATAAAGCAAAATTCTAGAACTATCCCTCAAGAGAAGGGAGACCCCTGGCTTTGGACATTTAAAACAAAAACAGGATTAAGTATCAGAAAGCAAACTGCAGGTAACAATCCCACAATGGACATGTATTGTATAGACTCAATTAATTTTTGCCTCAAAATTACACTATTTTATGGACAGTTCACATTTTACATAAATATAAATGCTTTAAAGGATCATCATACTTGGGATGTGCAAGGAGCTGGTATAAAGCATGTTTATTATCATCCAAGCTCATCATGGCTACCAAGAAACACTTGATCACTTCCCAAGCCTGCCTCCGATAATATGGCTCGGTGTTAGCACTCTTCAAGCAGTCCAGAGCAGTCTCAATTGCCTGCAATGAAAAACGAGACATCATCAACTGAGCACTGGTTAATCATGTTGCCTTATAATAAATAGACTTGTAAGGGTACCTAAGTCACTTAAATAATACTTCTGCTTTTCTTTAAACCTCTTCATATTACAAATGTCAAATTTTGCATAATGTACGTAGGCTTGACTGAACTTGAAATTGTTATGTTTATCCTGGTTTCATGTGAATGGGAAGCTCTGAGTACATCATGGTAGAGCTCTGATACAAACATGCAATCCGCATCCACAACAATTACCTGCGATCCGAATTCCACCTACTATATAGAATCGGCATGTGCACCTGCACCAACAGCCTCTCTTACTGTTAGAGCCCTGTGCAAATGTAAAAATTTGGATCTGCATCTGATACGCAAAGATGGTAAAAAGATGGTTACCTAGCAAAGTGCTGGAATCTCCATCCTTAGAAGTTTTTAAGGCCCAGCTTCACAAAGCCCTGGCTGGGATGATTTAGTTGGCGTTGATCCTGCTTTGAGCAGGGGGTTGGACCGATGACCTCCTGAGGTCTCTTTCAACTCTAATCTTCTATGAGTCGATTAATACAACCACATCCACAGATGCAGATATGCACCGATTTGCAGGGCGCTACATCATGGCCAAACTCATGGAAGATTTATTCCTTCCTTCCCCAACTCCCCATGTAAACACTGTCTCTTCCCTCCAGCCGTACTTACTGCACATAATTCCCACATATGCTGGATATACAGTGTGTGCGCGCGCGTGTGTATTCCCTGTAAGCTGCATGGCTGCGCAGCAGCCTATTTACTGCAGAGCAGGCACTCAAGGAACTCGCACAGGGACCTGCCGCAGCCAGGGGAGGGGCACCCCTCTCCAGAATCCCAACCTGCCGTGGTCTGGGTGCTCCTCCCCCAGACCCAACTCAGCCTGCGGCCCAGACCTGCCGGGGGGGAGGGTGGGGGGGTGGGCCCAACCCAAGCAACCCAGATCCAGCCACGGCCACATCAGCCTGGATCCCGCTGTGTCTGGGCAGTGTGGCCTGAGTCAGCACAGCCCAGCCCGGCCCGACCCTGGCCCAGCCCGAGTGGCAAAACGGGACAGATCTCCTCACCTGCTAGGACTGGGGCAGCTATCCTGCAACCCCAGAGATCCCATTGCAGGGAGAGGCGTCTCTCCCCCAGAGCCCAGGTGCTGCTGCGGGGAGTCCTCTCCCCCCAAGCCTAGATGCTGCTGCGGGGCGAGGGGGGCACAGCCCAAGCAACCTGGACTCAGCTGCTGCGGGGAGAGAGGGCTGGGGGGAGTCCTCTCTCCCCGCCGTAGCCCCAGAGCACCTTCCTGCACCCCAAACCCCTCATCCCCAGCCCCACCCTAGAGCCCACACCCCCAACTGGAACCCTCAGACCCCTGCACCCCAACCCTCTGCTCCCTCCCACACTCTGAACCCCTAAGTCCCACCCCCACCACATGAATTTTGTTATGTACACTAATATGAAGGTGATGTGTCTCTCTTCATAGAGGATTTGTTCCCTTTTCCACCCAATATAAAAAGTTTTTATATCATACATTATAAAACCTGCATTAAGCAACTGTTAACAGATCCAAACACTATTTATTTAATGGAGATCTGTCTTCCGCCAAAGAAAGAAGAACTGTACACAAGACATTAGAGGATACTTGAAGTTGTCTCTTAAGACCAGGCCTTATATATTTTATAGTTAAATCTTTACAAGTGCACATTCGTTATATTACATCCTCCCCTGAAACGGAAAAGCACACCCAAATATAAGACAGACATGCATCAAATGTGACCCATGTGGAAAATTCATTTGGGGGGCATGAAATAAGAAATTTCATTGCTTAACTGATTGTAAAATGAAATCCAATCATCCATGCTTAAACAGTTAACATGAGATTAGATAGATAAAAATGACCTTTGAAGACCTTTTGCTACAGACAAAGGGATATTTTGATTCTTTCTAAGGAAAATCATCTTTTCATCTACTGAATTAACTAGCTGCTCTATCATCTTTTAAGCAATCTTATCAAGGTCTCAATGAAAAGAGCAATGAGTTATCACAGATCACTGAAGTGGAACTTTTCTCATCAGGGCACTAAAAGGAAAGATGGATTTCTTACTCATTCCAAATTTCAGCTCATTCCAAATTTTCTAAAATTCGGCATTTACTTTCAGCACCAGTTAAGCGTACTGTAAATAATTTTGTTTCCTGGTCAACTCTAAGAAGTTGACCAGTGCTCCATGTAATTGAAGAAACAGCTGTGAAACATAAAAGCCTTTGGATACCATGCAAATTCAGCTTTCTAGAATGCTAGACAGAAGTCAGCATTAGTGAGGTTGGTACACATTCAAATCTCAAACAGTTACACTAATATTAGTGTGTTCTATTATTTAACAAAAAAAAAAAAAAAACAGCAGGAAAAGAAACCAGAAGGATCCTGTTCTCAGCTCCTGAGCCAACCATACAGAACTATGAGAATTGGGAGAGAAAAATAATAATGAAAAAACCCCACAGTATACACATAGAGAGGACACCCCACTTGTGCCAACCAAGCTTCGGGCATTTTCCTGTCCTCAAAATCTAATACAGACTTATACTAACAAGTTGTTTGGTTTTTTTGACTCTCCTTTGGGGTAAAATAGCGTTCAAATTAGAAGGGAAACTAAAAAACAGTTGCCAAACTTGAACTAGTTTTGCATGCCAAAAGATTGGTACAAGAAGAAGTTCAACAAATTCTCCAACTCCAGCAAGGCTGGATAACCCCCAATTGTAAGGGAATTCCAGTGAATCTTAGGCAAAATATCAACAGCTCTCTCTCTTAATTACTTATTGCAAACAAGTTCCTGGCTTTTTTTCCCTGTGCAATTTTATGTATCGGAAGGCAATGAAGGTCAGAAAGTGTCCCAACAACACATGAATTGATTTTTATTTGCTAAGGAAGAACTGATTTATGGACCAAGAAATAATAATTTAAGTATGAACTCTTTGACCGGATACAATGGTATAAATTAGAATAATCCTTTCACTGTTTTCCATGTGTTTGAAAAAAATATAAACCCTGCTAAATGCATCAGGAATCCATTATGCCACTTATATAATAAATTCAATAAAAAATGTGTTTAAGGGCATCAACAATTCATCACTGATGGCCTATGTACTAGGAGTTTTAAGGAGGATATTTCATAAGCAAATATTAACAGTGCTCCTCTGATATTCTTGTTAACTGCTGGAATTAGCCTACCTTGCTTGTCACCATGAAAGGTTTTCCTCCTTCCCCCCCCCCCCCCGTGATGGCTTATCTTAAGTGATCACTCTCCTTACAGTGTGTATGATAAACCCATTGTTTCATGTTCTCTGTGTGTGTGTATATAAATCTCTCCTCTGTTTTTTCCACCAAATGCATCCGATGAAGTGAGCTGTAGCTCACGAAAGCTTATGCTCTAATAAATTTGTTAGTCTCTAAGGTGCCACAAGTACTCCTTTTCTTTTTGCGAATACAGACTAACACGGCTGCTACTCTGAAACCTGTCATTAACAGTGCAGAAACTTTACTGGAAGGAAACTGACGAGGAAAAAAAGTGTAAGCTTACCTTTTCCATTGGAAGCTGAATAGAGGCTTTACAGTCTGAAAACTCTACTGTAATACTGGGTCCTTGAATTTCCGTAACTATGTATTGTAGTTTCTGGGATTCCTTTAACATCTTCCTGTTACTTCCACCAAATTTACCAAGGACACGATAAGCCACATGAGAAATGCTGTCAGCAGGATTGCGTAATGTACGCCATAAAGCCTACAGATAATTTAAATGTTTAAGTGTGCTATATTTAGAGAAGTGTTGCTTCAAAATATTTATAATCAAACCTGCACATTTCTATACAAGATAATTTTTTTCTCTCTCAATGAATACAATCTCTCTCTCTCCAAAAGCTTACCAGACATTACAAGAATTTCCTCTTTTTAAAAATCAAATGTTTCCATTATGTTGTATTTAAGCAGCTGGTCTTTTACTTCTGGTTCTAAAAAGCAGTATTAGCTTTTCTCAATATAACAAAGGAACGGTACAGTGCTCAATTACAATTTAGATTTCATGGCTAACACTAGAAGGGAAGCATGGTATACAAAATACAAGGACTCACAGATGCTGAAGTAAATTTAAATTAATTAGTGTGCTACTTAAGGAAGCGCCATATATACAGGGCTTGAAAAGTAAATGCTATGTTTGGAATGCAAGGTATATTCAGCTTTTTCTGCATGTGATGAAGAACATCCCATTTTAGAGGAAATGGCCAAGTTTAAACATGATGTAGCATTTCAAGATAATACTCCATCTAAAAATATGAAAACCCTGACATCATCCAAACCCCCTTTAAGAAGTAAATCATGGCTCAAATCTATGTACCACATGGTTTAAGAAGAGCAGATAACACAAAAGTAATGAGTTATTTTGCAATCAATTACCTAAACTTCATAATTTTCTGTATCTGTTATCTTATTGTACTTGCCACCTTGCTACCAAATCTTAATTCTTGGCTTTCAAATGTTTTTTCTAAGAACAAATATAGGGGGAAGACCTACCAAAATGTTATGTCCTGGCCTCATTTAATTCAAAGCTTTTCATATGTGCATCACCCCCTGCCTCTACTTTGTACCTAATGGGAATGGTTCTCAAAACACAGACCACACCGAGATTCAGCAATCCTAAATTTCAAAGCAAAGGTTTAGGGATATTTAAGTGATCAATGACCCCTAGTGGTTTTAGTAAAAACTACATATTTACCTGCATAAGCTCCGCTCGAACTGGCTGAATATGATCATACAGGAAGTCTGGCTGTAAATTATCCACACACAATTCAAGAGTTCTCAAACCTTGGCTAACCAGGGTCTGAGATCCATTTAGAGCTGACACCAAAGGATCCATCAACATTGGCAGATAAGGAAGGAGGGAGCTCAATCGAACTGGTACAGTGAGACAGAGTTCTACAAACAGATCTTTCATATGCTGCTTGTGCAGGCCACTTTGCAACATATTAAGTCCTGAAAAATAGTAGGAAGTTACATATTTTTAAAAACAGACACTATAATAATATGGTCTAAAACAGGGGTGGGCAAACTATGGCCCAGGGACTGCATCTGGCCCTCCAGAAGTTTTAATCTGGTTCTTGAGCTCCTGCCAGGGAGTGGGGTCTGGAGCTTGCCCTGCTCTGGCACTCCAGCTGGGGAGCAGGGTCAGGGCCTTGCCCCACTCTGCGAGGCTCCTGGAAGCAGCTGCATGTCCCCCCTCTGGTTCCTATTCATAGGAGCAGTCAGGGGGTTCCGCACGCTGCCCCTGCCCCCAAGCACTGCCCCCGCAGCTCCCATTGGTCAGGAACCGCAGCCAATGGGAGCTGCAGGGGCAGCGTCTGCAGATGAGGCAGCACACAGAGCTGCCTGGCCACGCCTCTGCATAGGAGCTGGAGAGGGCACGTGCCCCTACTTCTGGGAGCTGCTTGAGGTAAGCGCCGCCTGGAGCCTCCACCTCTGCCACACTCCCGCATCCCAACCCCAGCCCTGATCCCCCTCCTTCCCTCCAAAACCTTTGGTCCCAGCCCAGAGCACCCTCCTACACCCCTAATCCTTAATCTCCAGCCCCACCACAAAGCCTGCACCCCAACCCCCAATTTTGGGAGCATTCATGGCCCACCATATAATTTCCATACCCAGATGTGGCCCTCGGGCCAAAAAGTTTGCCCATCCCTGGTCTAAAACAACCAATCACATTCAGTGTGCCTTAAGATTTCTACATTTAATGCATTTGGTAAAGCTACTTCTCCAAATCTATTCCCTAACTATAAATCTGTTATTCCTATACGTATGAAGGTCCAAAGATAACTATTATGTAATAGAAAATACTATGAAAAAAGAGTGTACATGTGTATGCAAGCACAGTAAAATGCACATTTAATATAATGAAATAACCTTTTAGCACACTGGTCTAATTTGGTTAATTCTAGCCTTTGGACAATGAGGATGCTGGAAGAATTCATATGTTCAATAAGGTTTTTTTTGTTTGTTTTTTTAAATATAAAGAAGCACATGCTAACCGAGTGGTTTAATTTAAGAGTTTGGGCTGCCAGTAAAGTTTTTTAAATACATTTAAATATTTTCAAGAACTTTTATTGCGTCCACAAAATAAATATGTACACTATGCCCTACTTCTAGCTCCTCCCTCAACAACAAAAAAACCCCACTTTTCTGGCATATATTCCATAAGCCCCAAGTAGTAACTCTATTTGGATATATATATTTTCCCAATGCACTTTATGTACAGACTGGTTATAAGTAACTTAAGTATATTTGTTAACTAAACGGAAAATATAATTTCCTAGATGAAGATGGTTATCACAGGACTTCACTTTCCTGATATCGATTACCTCTTTCCAAATCTCAGTGGTTCTGCTTGCTCCCCCTGCTCAGCATTAATACTTCTGGCTGCTATCTTTTCAGTCATGCAGACCCTTTTAGCCAATCTAATTTTGTTAAATTAGTTTGTCTTAAGACACTGTCACCGTTATTTTTTTAAATCTGAGAAGAGGCAGGTTTTTTTTGTAGCTGTCTCCACAAATTGCATTGGTTATGACCACATTGCTTCTCCTACCCCACTCTTATTTCTCAGTACTACATGCTAACAAAAACAAGTATAGCAGAACTCACAACAGGAGGCAGAAAGAGTGAACATCAGGAGCTAAGGTAGCCAGAACCCTGGAGACTGAGGCAGTGAATATCAAGAGGAAATAAGCTAGATTCAGGGTATGCATATACTACCTGCCGGATCGGCGGGCAGCGATCGATCCAGCGGGAGTTGATTTATCGCATCTAGTCTAGACGCGATAAATAGACCCCCAAGCGCTCTCCCAGTGACTCCGCTACTCCACCATAGTGAGAGGTGCAGGCAGAGTCAACAGGGGAGCATCAGCAGTCGACACACCTCAGTGAAGACACCGCAGTGAGTAGGTCTAAGTACGTTGACCTCAGCTACGTTATTCACGTAGCTGAAGTTTTTCATAGATATTAAGGTCAGAAAGGACCATTCTGATCATCTAGTCCGACCTCCTGCACAGCGCAGGCCACAGAATCTCACCCACCCACTCCTACGAAAAACTTCACCTATGTCTGAGCTACTGAAGTCCTCAAATCGTGGTTTAAAGACTTCAAGGAGCAGAGAAGCCTCCCTCAAGTGACTCGTGCCCCATGCTACAGAGGAAGGCGAAAAACCTTCAGGGCCTCTCCAATCTTAACTTACATCCATCCCTCCGCCCCTAGTGTAGACCAGGCCTCAGATATTTAAAATACATGTCAACTGCCAAGAGTCACTATATGTGATATCTATAAAACCAGTAATAGAACTGTATTTTCAACTCTTATTTGGAAATAGGGAAAGATATTTGTTCTGACCTTGCAATAAGTTTGGTAACAGTGGCAAGAACTCTTGATACAGGAGATCATGACTGCCTCCTCCAATAGATCTGAACAGTGCTCTAAGTAGAAGGAAATAGTTGTATGGCTCCTTGGCAGTCTGTGCAAGTTCCATGGAGCTGTTCACGATCTTGTGCAAATGCGGCTATAAAAAGAAAAGCTTCAAGATTAAAGCATCCATTTCATCATCACTGTTTAAAAAGTTCAACAGGATACAAAGTTATTTGCCTATCAATCTTCTAGATCAGAAGATTGCGGGTCATGACCCCTCGGGGGCCATAAGGTTTTTACTTGGGGGGGGTTGCGAGCGGTCAGCTTCCACCCCAAACCCTGCTTTGCCTCCTGCATTTATAGTAGTGTTAAAAATAAAAAAGGTGGTTTTAATTTATAAAGGGGGGAGGGGTCATTCTCAGAGGCTTGCTGCATGAAAGGGGTCTCCACTACAAAAGTTTGAGAACCACTGTTCTAAATGAAATAACCTTCCTTGATTACCCCAAATACTTTTGTTGTAGGTGAGCAGCAGAAACACAAGCTTAACAGAGAGGCTGCTAAAGGTTAAACATTAAAAATATAGAAAGAGATCATCTGAATTAGAGTTAAGAAATGGATCACTCTCAACCACTGGAGACATGGGTTCACATTAGTCACAAATGAAAGAGAGTTTGCTCACTTATCCTGCTACTAAGCACAAAACAAAACACTAAATCTGACATAATTGGCAGTCTGTGCTCCAAAGAACCTCAAGGATGGACTAGCAGAAATATCAGAGGTAAATGAGCAGAGAACTTCTACAGCACCCTCTTGCTCTAGGTCTAGCTCTATCATTAAAGCCTTCATTTTCATGAGCACTAAATTCACTAATTTTTTAAAAGCACTCCATATTTTTTTTAATCTCTCTGCAATTAGAAAATTGCAATTCTGATTACGGTCGTCTTAGAATGTAGGGCATTAATAGTTTGTGGAAACTGTTAAAAATTGCAAGGAGATATCAGGACTGTCTCATCCCAGGTATGAATAGTGAAATAATTATAGGTTTTATTAACATCTGAAATCCCAGTACTCTGCTACACAACTGCTGTGAATAGCTTTCATCATTCAATTAAATTGTCTACTCAAGGCCACATCATCAGTTCCGTTGAAACAAAAATATAACAGAAGCATGGAACTGTGAAGGCAGTAAATCATACCATTTAAATTGGATTTGCAGTTTATAAAATCTAAGTGACCTTGATTTTGATGACAGGTGAAGGGAAACGTAGCACATTACATGCATATTGTTTCAGACTGCTGTTGCCTTACAAAGAAGCAAGTTAAATTAGTAATCCGTAAGTAAGACAAAACTGCTCTACCTAGACAGCACTCAACCAGTCCTTTTACAGTAAGCCCGCAAGCTGTCATTAATGGAATGGTTTTTGTTGCTGGGGGGATGGGGGGGGGTTGAAAACATAAAGAACATTTTTCAAATGTTAAAATGGTCATTTCAGGAAAGGCATTTTATTGCTAAAAACAGTTTAGAAAAATGCAACACACAAATGGGAATATTTTCCCTTCCTTGGTCAAAATGAACTTTACCTTCAGCATTTGCTCATTTTCAGCCGCAAATAGTGAAACGGAGCCAAAGACCAGCTTGAACAGCTTGAGATACAGATTGGACAGCTCCACATTCGAGCCCATTTCTGGCAGCCGATCTAGAAGATACTCCACCAGAATTGTAGCAAAAAGGGCAGAGGTGGTAAGGTTTGCCAAAAAGGAATTAGCAACAATCTGTCAAAAGAAGCAGATAGAAAGCAACATAGGGAAAGTCAAATTGCTCCCATTAAAAAAAAGTAGTCACTGCTGTTGCTGTTCCACCACCAGTGACTCAGTTTAAATTATCCACAAAGGATAAGTTAGCCTGTTCCCTGTGCAACACATCAAACTTTTCACTTAACTGGCCCAGCTCCTATAGTTATTGCACAAGTATTAAAATCACATTGCAGTCTGAAGGAATTAATACTGAAGGACAGTAGATGAGAGCTCTAGGTTAGGGGTTCTCAACCTTGTTCTTTCTGAACTCCCCCTCCCCATGCTACAAAAACTCCACGGTCTACCTATGCCACAACAACTGGTTTTTGGCACATAAAAGCCAGGGCCAGAGTTAGGAAGTAGGAAGCAGGGCAATGCCCAGGGGCCCTATGCCACAGGACCCTCCCCCCCCCGCAAAGCTCCATTGCTCGGGCTTCAGCCTCATGTGGTGGGGCTCAGGACCGTGGGCTTCAGACCCACGCGGCGGGGCTTCGGCTTTCTGCCCTGGGGCCCAGCAAGTCTAATGCTGACCGTGCTTGGTGGGCCCCTGGTTAAGAACCACTGCTCTAGGTTACTACTTTCTGCACAATTCAAAAACCCACTACATTCAGCACTTGAATAATACAGTCCACTGATACTTTCACTGTTAACTTGAAATGTATAAATTTAAGTTACATGGTTTAAATTTTACCTAGGCAGCAATAACTGTAGAAAATAAAATCCATCTTTGCAGAATATTTATATTGTTTCTTCAATTGTAGAAATACCTTAAAAGTTAATTTCAATGATCTGAATTAAAAACAAAAATGAAGTCTGATTTAGAGCAAAAACGGCTATGCCTCACCGTTGTATAAAGTAAAGCCATTTACCTGAAGGGCATAGTTTTTTGAGATTCTTTCCACCAGATAAGGAACAGTAGTTTGAAAGATTTCTTTAAAAGTTAAAGGATTCATCATTGTGAAGACACCAGCAAAATGTTCCAGGACCTCCTTTTCCTCTTTCATCCTGACTGTCTGACAATTCGCAACTCGAATATACGTCTGGCCATTTCCTGCTATTTGGACCTAATGCAGCAAAGTTAGCATACAGTTAAGTAATGCTGTCACAACATGAACAATTTCCCTATTATTCTCAAAATATCTATATAGAATGCCAGTTGGTACACAGTGCCTTACATGCAAGACAATAATGCCCCAGCCCTGGGAAGCTTTCAGAAAATACTTTAAATACAATTATAAAATTAAAAATCACCAAGTTAAGAGTGGGATGGGGAGGAGACAAAGATAACACCACATTATATTTGGGCAATTATATAATTTCAGACTAAGTCTGCCTTTAAACTACAGATTTCAGTTAGACATACGGTAAGTGAATCCCTTCATGAATTTTTGAAGGCAGGATTGTATTTATTTCATAGATTCTACAGTGACCTCCAACATAACACGGACCATAGAATATTTCTTGACAAAATACACATTTTTTCCTCACAGACCACCAAGCACTTCGTGAGTCTTTAAATTAATGAAATTCTATAGCAGAAGCATTTCAAACATCAAATTCCACACATACAAAAACAAAAAACCCCAAAACCTAGGTATATAAATATAGCCCATGGACTTATTTTCATACATGGATCAGAAATATTCTGCATTAAAAACAAAGTATACAGAGCTGTTGTATATAAAAGTGACACAACTATGCCCTGGCCAGACTACATACCTGATAAATATCCAAAGCTTGCATTGCATATTTCACCAACTTTATATAGATCTGTGTCTCCTTTGGCTGCAATTGTTTGTTAGGGATGAACTGTGCTTCTGGAAGAAGGAAAGAATAAGCAAAGTCTTTCTCTATTACACATATAGTTTGATTTTATGTTATAAAGTGCAAAATTAAGAGTGGATGTAATTAAATATTGTGTAGTATTACCACCAGGTGCTTTGCATGATGTTATGCCCCACGTAATTGTCTTGACACCACAGACCAAAGTTTTTACCAAGCTTCGGCAATCCGTGACCTGGAACGTCTGCTTATCTTCTTTCTCTTTTTCCCCTTGTTTTTCAAACACAGGTGCTGGTGCTGGGGTCACAGGAGTGGCAGGGGCAAGGGATGGAACAGGAGCTGCATTTGCTCCTGTTGGTACTCCAGGTAAAGCCACTTCAGCTGCACCAAGTTCAGACTGTGGCTTACACTTTTTAAAAATGACAGAAAGTTGGTACCGTGCTATGGTATGAAATTTCAGAACAAAAACCTGAGGCAGGAAAGAAAAAAAAAAGGGGGGGGGGAGGGGGGATTGAGTTAATTTTGAAGATTGTTTCTAGTATATCAACGTTAGGATCAAACCGCTTCAGACCAAGACTGCTGGGTTAATAAAATTATACTCAAGATCTCAGAAATATCAAATAGCCCCATAATAATTCAAGCGATCACTGTTAAAATTCTCTTCTAAAAATGTATTGACAATATTTAATTTACCTTAACACATTCCAAAAGTAATAATAATACTTGAAGACTAATTAAGCCCCCCAACTGAGATCTGATCTCATTATGGTTACTTGCCTGATCTGTCTGACAGCAGAACAAAAATTAGAACAGTCATACATAATCCTAAAGTAATACTTGCAAAGCTCCTAGTTTTCACTGTTTAACTGATTATTTAATTATTTTTCTAAATTTTAACTTCCAGTTTGATAAATGGGGAAAATCATAGATAACTGGAACACAGACACTGCCAGTCCACTACACTGCACAATACCATCTAATATTAAAGAATCTTTGCATATAGGATCAGATCTTCTTTGTGTTTTGAGCGAAAGTTACAATCCATGAAAAACTGCCAACTGTAGACTAAAAACCTAGCCAAGCCTAGCCTAAGCAATAATTCATGTTACTATGCTATGACCTAGTTCAGGAGTGGTGCTGACTAAATTTCAAAAGCAGCCATGCCCAATCCAGCCCCCTCCCCGCCCTTCTTCACCCCCTCCCCAGGCAGCTTGAGCCATGATATAAGCTGTCATTATAAACGGATTAGAGAGAAGACAAGGAAGGGAGAAAAACCAAAATCTCCAGGGATCACAATATCTCTGGGCCTGCCTGCCCAGGAGACAAAGACTATGATGCCACAGCCTTGAAATGCTATGAGACTGACCTGGCTTTGATTCCCAGGGCTGCTCTCATACCTCAAGACTGCACCACCAAGGCCATGTTCACCCTGAGGTCTTTGTAAAAGTTTCCAGCTGTTAAACTAACCATGTTGTATAAATATTGCTCAGAGAAAGTCCAGATCATATGGTGATAGAAGCACTGGAGGCCTTTCTACTTTAACACCCTGGCTGCAACTAGCATTTAGAGCTTCACGGACACTAGCACAGCAGTGAGAGATAGTCACACAAAACTCAGTGTAAACAAGGTTCTACAGAGGAAGTATGCTTCACTCTTGGAAGGTAATGGATGCTCAATTTAGCACAGCAGAACTCCCAGTATATAAAGGAGTTGTGAAGACAGGTTCTTTACAAACTCCCATCCAATATTCAGCTGGAAAGATGGGCATTATAACAAGTGAACCTAAAGAAAATATTTATTAAAGAGAAAGGAATAGGGACACACCCAGTATTCTAAAAAGGGATGGTGAGGACCTCCAACTAAATCGCAATTCAAATTTTCCAGCTGTCAAACATAAGCTGAACACCAGTTGATGACAGAAAGGAATTTCCCTTCAGGTTAAGAAACTGCACAAGTTTTAAAATCCTTCCTCTGAATTATCTGGAACTGTACACTGCTCAAGGCAATAAAGACTAGGTGGTGTATTTCAGTTCTGCTACTCCTGTATGTTCTCCTTCCCAGGGGGGTGGATGTGAGAGAGTATCAAGAAGCATTTGTCAATATATTAATAAAGATTAAGAGATTGGATGATCATTTATATATATCAGTCCAATATTAAACTTCTCAACCAAATCAATACCTCCAACATCCTCATAAGAATATCTCTGCCATTTCCATTTTCTTGTTCACTTTTGGAACGGATACAGTCTACCAAGTTTAGAAGAAGCTTGCAAGACATAGTCTGGATACTGCTAGGTAATGACTCATCATCAATGTTCTTGGCAAATAACTGGACAGCAAGGGAGAGATCATTGAGTGGTAAATGCTGACGGACATGATGTACCAGATCTGCCAGTGTACTATATGCAAGTGGCCTATGGATTAAAAAAAGGAATAAAAAGACATCACATTAACTGTATAATCATAGTATGTTGCTACTCAGTTATCATTCATTGTTACTACATTAATAACTATTTTTAAATATTAAAATTCAAATTGTAATAGCTTTATTTGTACATTCACATTTAGCTCTCAATATAAATGTATTTGATTCTCTCCTGTATACAAATGATTATACGTTTCCTTTGTACTTCAATATAGGAGGACTAATAGGCCAACACAACTTGTTTAAACCCCAATATTCCCTCCCCAGTTTTCCTTCCTCCCCTCCCAGGATGTCCAAGCACACGCCCTCTTCCACAACAAATAGCTTGGTTTAATGTTAGCTTGTTTTAAGGTAACAGAACCTAACTTTTAAAGTGTTCCTGGTTAGCTGTTTCAGAAACTTTTGTAATTCCTGCGCTCAAAAATTTTAAGAAAATGCAAATTTTTATTCTGTACACCATTAGCACATTTAAGGCTGCACACAATGACCATGCTAGGAAAAATTTACTAAACATCTGTTGTGGCAATAAAATCTCCATTTGTACGTGCAAAATGCCATTAAGTATGCAAATATAAGCTTGTATTTTAATAAAAGGTGGGTTGCAGCCTCATTTGAAAAATCGTGCTTGTCATCTGGCAATTGGACTCTCTGTGTATCCTACTGCACATATGCAGAAATATTTACTCAGATTAAAGTACTAATACTAATACACCAACTTACAAAAAAAAATTGAAAAACGAATGACTAAAAAATCTGATACATTTTAGAAAAATGAAATGCTTTTAAAATCATTTAAAAACTGTTTATGAGCTTACGTCATTGAAGAAACGTGTCCATCTTAATAACTGAATTTAAAAACAATATTTTAAAGTTAATTCTTCTTGCTTACTTAACAGAACCTAAAATCCAGCTCTCTGATTGTCCAGTAAGAAGACCTAAAAACCAGACATGTCTCTCAACTGAGATCCTAGTAGCTACACACATTCCATTTATTTTTACAATTATTTATTGAGAATTTTAAGCTCACATGTTCAGCTGGTGATTTAAAATCTTAAACTTTGTACCAAGGCCAGGATTTGGAGTTTATGCAGTTTGTTGCTCTTTATTGTTTCAGATTCTCTGCAGTTTCAGGAACTCAATACTGTATATATATTCTGTAAAAACTTGTAGAGAAGATCCCCCTCCACTCATCAAAGTTTCTATCTCACAACTAGTGCCCTGATTTAAACAGTATTAGGACAGCAAGTCCAAACAGTAAGACAATTCTCACCAAAAGCTCTCATTTTGCCTTTAACTCATCCAGTTATGTTTAGATACCATACAGTGTTAAATACACTTACAAGTCTTTTCTTAAGCACACGCAATACCCAAGTATAATGGAGTGAATGATTTAGAACTTTGTATATTCAGAAAACACTAAAATATTAATACCACTAAATCCCACCAGTGACAAGCAATCAGACAGATACCACAAATTTAATCTCATACCTCAGTGTCTCTCGAGCTGTGTATCCAGAGCCAATTAGTATAGATTCATCAAATAGCTTGTCCATGCATGGAATAAATTCTATAATACAAAAAAACCACTACATATATCACCAAGTAAACAAAACAAAAACTAATTAAGCATTGCATCAAGTAACAAATGTACTTAACCACAGCCAGACTATAGTGCATTTATTGTGCAAGTCATTTTTCAAGCACACAAAAAGCAATATCATAATGATAAAAAGTCTGTTTTCTTAACTTTAGGAACTTTGCACTAATTTTCTCCCTAGACGGTATACTTTAGCATGTTCTCAAAGTTACAAAATTGGTATAGTTTAAAAAAAAAAAAAAATCCAGTTCTATATAACAAAAAAAATAATGTAACCTTAAGCGTGAAGAGTGAATCCCCGAAAAGTAATTTTGTAATATATAAAAGAGATGCTATCAACTTATATTAAAGCCAAAAGCTCTTACTAAGTTTTCCTAAAACCTATTTGTGGCAGGGTGGACTAAGTCTGGAGGCCCCCTGCTGGTGACCTCGTGGCCCTGCATTACCCTGCCCCAGAATAGAGCAGAGTGAGGTCCTCCAGGCAGCCTAGAGTGGCTGCAGAGGAGTGGCCAATTGGGAGGCTGATGGAGCAGCCAATCTGAGGCCAGAAGGACCCTTTATAAGACAAGCAACAGAGCAGAGAAGTTCAGCTCTTGCCTCGAGAGGGAGGACCAGGTGCCAGGCTGGCTGAGGACATCTTTTCTCTCCCCGGCCCACTCGTCAGAAGATTGAGCTCAAAAAAAAGGGGGGGGGGGTGGAGAACTATAACGACAAGTACTATATGATCTGTCAATCAGCGTAGGGGTTACACTTTGAAAATTTCTTCCACTCAGATATATTACTGGTTCCCACGTTAGGCCTCATTTTAAGCATAAGGAATCCCTCACAAACATGTGGCATCCAAAATAAAACAGTTTTATGTGTGACTACAATACTAAACTCAAAAGCTTGGACAACCTAAGGAAAACATTCTGTAATTCCTCTGTACCTCCCTAGCCCAGCTCTAGCACCTGAAGCAGTAGACGCTTGTTAGCACACATGGTAATCTGCTCAACCCATCCCCACAGACTGTTGTTGGGGGGAGAAGAGAAAGAGAAAAAGACAGCAAAGATGGAAAAATAAAAGTTGAAACTTTGAGAAGTCTAAAACTTGACAATCCTGCCAAAAGAAAAGAATGAAGAACAAATCTACCAAAGAACCTACATTAGTTCAGACTGAAAGAGGTCTTCTGTCTGGAGACAAGAATCGAGCCCAATTAGCCAAGCAAGATCACTTTTTAGGTGAGTGACTACTCCCACTGATGTCACTGGATTACTCATGTGCTTTATTTCAAGCATGCATGTCAGTGGTTGCAGGATTAGGGTCTAGGTGTGTATCACTGTATAGTAGCAACTTGGCAATGCACAGGTTTTTAAAAAAAAAAAAAACGAGCTGTCTGGGCACCCTGCTCAGTTCTCCATCCCACTCTAGGACATAGGACAAGCTCCCTTGTTTGGGACAAGAGAAAGATGTCAAGGAACAACTTTGTTGACAATTTTCCCAGTAACCCCCACCCAAAGAACTCAATCCAATACAGCCCAATTTAAGCAATTTTAAAATCACTACGAATGGTTTAAAAAAAGGAAACCCAAGTATCAAGCAAACAGAATGGATTTGAGATATTTACAGTTTCTACCCACTTTAAAAAAGAAAAAAAAATACATACGGCTCCTCAAGTCTGTGGTAAGAATGTGCTTAGCAGCTATCAGAAGCTCCTTTCGGAGATGTGCAGTTTCAGCTGGACAATTGGACAGTAACTGCAACATTCCTTTTACCATTTGCTGAGAATACTTAGCCACCAAATCCTGTAAAGTAAATATTCTCAAGTTATATTTGCAATGCAGGTTGTTTTAAACAATTGTTTTGTTTTCAGTTTTCTGTATTCGTAGTTATCTATAGTCCCATCTGGCAGAAGTTTACTACTTTTTTTTCTTTAAAAATTCTGCCTGTAAAAAAATAAAAATGAAGTTCAGTAGACAACTGTTCTATACACCTTTTCTTTAGCTGGAAGGTTTGTCTGCATTCTTGAACCTGATCCTCTGTATTTAAAAAAAAACAAAAAATAAAAAACTAAACACCTTTCACTAATAGAAGAAACCTGTAACTCCAAATTTGCTACACACAAGTCTCCTCCTTCCCTAGTCTCAGATGCATGCTGTGCCACATCTTCTCCTCTGGCTGCTTCCCTGCAACAGAATTCACATTACTTATAACAGGGATAATCTTTAGCATAACCTACCTGGTATATTCTTATAATGTAGGCCAAAAATGATAATGTTTTAATCTGGGCAGCAATAAAGTCAGCATACAGCTCCTTATTGTAAAGTTTGTGTTGCCTGAAATTGAATTGAACAAGTGTTATGCTTATTTTATTCTTCCTCTCTTTTTGAAATGAGTTTAGAGCTCATGAATAGTGCCAGAAAGGTCTTCAGTTTGCTGTATCGTCAATTTACCCAACGTAGAGCATACTTGGGCTCTCAAACCTTCCCTTCTTTGCCCTAAAGGGGCCTAAACCTAGTAGGGGGAAGACCCACCATTAACATTTCCAGCTCCTTGCCCATTCGATGCTTAGCCTCAGGCAGAAAGGTGTTAAATAATCATGGCCCTGCATATACTGTGGCACACCGGAAATTCTGTAATAGGTTGATAGGCATTTGAAGGTTTTAACTTATTAAAATGAGCAATATTGAAAAAGCCCTCAGAACGTGAGCTCTTTCGAATGCGTTTCAGACCACCAGGCAGTTTCTGACTTTCTACAGAATTCCAAGACGGTACACTGACACGGAATACATGACTCCTTACCTCCTCCTCCAGGGGTCACCTCCACTTTCCCTCAGGTCAAGAACGCTCTCCCTATCTTTGTACCTTTCAAGCAATCTCTCACTTCAAGGAATTGGGAAGATGGGGATAAACTGCCTCTTCCTCCTTCCCCTTTGAGAACCACTGGCTGCTTATCAGGCACTCTGTCTCTCTAAAGCAGATAGTAGTAACCAATAGACAGAATCTCAATGCTCTGCCAAGACAGGAGGCTCTCATAGGTCCAATAAGAGCAAGAATACTAGTTTTGTGGCAGGACAGAGATTCCATGAGTGTAAATATGGGGCCCGGCAAACACTGCCCACTACAATAGCAATTATTGTGATGTTGTTAGATGTCCACTTAAAAACAGACAGTTCTGATGACAGTCTAGATCACTAATGAACTGGGACAGATTCAGGCCAGTGACCTGGACTGGAAATATTTCAAGACTCTTAATTTCCTGAGAGCCAGGATAATTTTATTGTAGAAGAGTTTTAAACCAAAAATAGCCAACATTTATTGTAGTTGCAAGCAACCAAAGGCAAGCAGATGTGCTTTGAGAGAAATTTATCTTTTAAGATTTTGGATAATTTTTAAATGGCAAATTTAGCTATTAGTAAACTACGAACATAAGAACGGCCATACTGGATCAGACCAATGGTCCAGCTAGCCCAGTATCCTGTCTTTTTTACAGTGGCTGGTCCAGATGCTTCAGAGGGAATGAACAGAACAGGGTAGTCTATCAAGTGATCCATTCCCTATTATTCAGTCCCAGCTTCCGGCAGTCAGGTTTAGGAAATCCGAGAGCATAGGGTTACATCCCTGACCATCTTGGCCAATAGCCACTGATGGAAAAGTTCTGAAGGATAGGGTCAATTCTTTTTTGAACCCAGTTAAACTTTTGGCCTTCTCAGCAGCCTCTGGCAATGAGTTCCACAGGTTGACTGTGCATGGTGTGAAAAGAGTACTTTAAGTTTGCTTTAAACCTGCTGCCTATTTATTTCATTGGGTTACCCCTGGTTCTTGTGTTATTTCTAAGTCAAGGAAGAAAACAAACAAACAAACCCCCCCACACACACACCACACTACAGAGCATGAGTCATACTTAGATGTATCACCAATATGACCCAGATTCAACTAAAATTGTTTGTTAAGATAGTCTTACCTTGCTTGTGAGGATACCTGTATTATAATAGTGTTCATGATCAAGGGCACAAATTCAGCCACCACATTATGAATGTTCAGTTTGTAGAGCTAAAAAGAAATAACAACTTGAAAACAAAATCAAATACCCACATTTTTCACATTTGTGCTCAGCAAAATTATTTGAGAGCACATCAGAATGGATCATCATCTTCATGGTGGCTTTTGCCACAAGATCTTACATCCATTTTAACTAACAACCTAGACACAATACACAGACTATCTGAATAAGCAATAATAAAATATTCACATGCAAGATACTGTACTAACCTGATACATTAGAACAACAATAATGGGAAGCTCAGCCAACACTTTCAAGGAGAGAGATCCTCTGGGAATTATAGAATGCTAAAAGAGGTAAAAGTATTTTAAAATTTTGATTCCTTTTAAAAAGTACAAAAAAAACCCCTGATAATTAATCCCTTCATAAAAACATATACATTATTTATCATTCCTTTTAATAATTAAACATTCAGGGTTAAACAATATTTAATTACAGAGAACATGATATTATATGGAAGTTTTATTCTTTGGCCAAATAAAAATTCTATGCAGACATTTCTTGATCTGCAACTACATTTACATTTTAAATGCAGCTTTGATAAGCACAACTCCCAACAGCAAGAGGAGTGAGACACACTTACGTTTTTAACAGAATATTTTTCAATATACCTGCTACTTTAGGGTAATTCAAGACATAGAATCATAGACATTAGAGATGGTGCCACCTGCAAACTATCCCTTTAAGAGGGTTGGAGCTGAACTGCACCTGGGCTAGGCTTAGCCAATCTCCCGGGTGGAGGGAGTGAATACAATAGTCATGTGACAGAGCATGTGACTAAGAATCAGGCCTGCTGGGAAACATAAGAGCAGCCTGTGATCATTCAGGGAGAACAGACTCTGAAGGAACCACTCCATCAAAGAACAGAGAGCACTATCTGGAAAGGCTCAGTGAGGTGGCAGAGACCGAGTAACTCTCTACAGCTCCTAGGTAGAAGGCCCAGGAAAGAAGCCTGCTAGGAGCAAGAGCCAGCTAGGCAGGCTGGGTGAAAGGTGTGGGCTGTTTTGAACTTTGTGGTAATAAAATTCTCCCACAAGGGGAGAATTTTTGAGAAATCAGTAACAGTGTGAAGTATGAATGACTGGGGAGGAAAGGGAAACTTAGGGTAGCAGCAGGGTCCAAAGCCAGACCAGGTAAACCCTACTGCAGAGAGACTATATGCACTAGTAGGCTTTTTTTTTTTTTTAATTTTTTCCATCATGTGAGGTCACAACTTACTCAGGGCCTGATCCAACTCCACATCAAGTCAATGGGAGTTTTTCTGTTAACTTCATTGGGAGTTGGCTATGGGCAAATTATGCCATGTGCCCATTGTAAAAGGAGTATCTTCTGTTCCTACCTCTATGGCTAATAAGTTTGAATGGCTTTTATCTGTGTAGTTGTTTTCAGTAAGATTTTATCTTTAACATATGGACAATTTTACAGGTACTCAGTTTTTGAGGTCACCTGGTCAAAATACTCACTGTTCTTGTTTCACTGTCATCCCGTTCAGGATTTATTTTCACCACAATTGTTGTAATCATACCAACCATTTCTGGGGAAGGAACAGTATTCTCTGGGATCACCTGAGGATTCTCAAAGTATCGATTCTACACACACGCACACACACACACACACACACACACACAAGGCAGAAGTTTTAAAGAAGAGAAACAGATTTTAAAATTTTATTAAAGTTAATGTTAACAAAATAATATAATACTTAGGTTGAGAAAAGTGTCTGTACATCTGGGTATAGTGCTTAGATTATCCACAAATACAAAGTTTGTTTTTAAAGTTATATGATACATAGAGTACATAATCAGCAATAACCCAAATTTAGGTGAATAGATTTAACAATACAGTTTAGATATTAGAATCCGAATACTCCGGTACATCACTTATGAAAAGCTGTACGGAGATTTGGTTGTGGAAAACAAAATATGAGTGGCAATTGACCCTCAGTAATTGAGAATTAGGTAGGTTGTCCATGAGGAAAGTATTTAATATTACTAAATTCTTCAGAAAAGAGCTTACTTTCGTTTCTGGAGTTCTTCGGGATGCTTTTGTGAGTATGGATCCCACTGTAGCTGTGAGCTCACAAACTCTGAACCACCAGTGTCCACTGGGACTGAACATTTGCTGGATACACCTTTGTATTCCCCAAAGAATATAAATAATGGAGCAGCCCCACTAAGTTCTTTCACTAATACAGAATAAGCAGGTAAGGACTCCACATGAGTGGGAAGGAGGGAAGATGATGAGATCCATGTGGACAAAACCTATCTTCAAAGACTCCAGTTACTGCGAGGCAAATAACCTCTCTTTCTTCTTTGTGCATTTGTCCATACAGATCCCTCCGCAGGTGATTAAGTAGCGGTTACCTTTAAAGGAGGTTGGTGACAGGAGCCTTACCTAAAAGTGACTGTAGGAGAGCCCTACCAAACTGGGCATCTGATCCTGAAAATGCCACAATGGAGCAATGATAGCTAATTGGAGTTCTGTGCATACATTTAGCAATCTTATAATTCTCATAAATAGTCTCCCCTGAAACAAGAAACAGAAGCTGACCGAGAACTAGTAGAGCATTTCTACCTTGAGAAGAAAGAGGTTATTTGTTTAATATACAGGAAATCTAAATGCAGTCGGTAACCCACTTAAGAGTCTTTCAGAGAAAACAACCTGCACTGCACCAAAAGCCACAAAAAGTCTGGATGATTTCAGAAATGGCTTTGTTCTGGAAAGATAAAAGGACATAGCCCTAAGACTATCTAAGGGTACGTCTACACTAGAAAGTAAGCTGACCTATAAAAGATTGACTTACACTAGGAACGCTTGCACTGATCTAGGAGGGGTAGCGTGGGGAACTGAACCCACAGGATCCTGGGCTCCCAGCTGGCTGCCTCCCCTGTCTGCTCCCCATTCCCCGCCTGGAGCAGTGGGGAAGCCACCTGGGGTTTCTCACCCCTGAGGAGCAGGGTCCAGCTCACCCAGCTTCTCCTCCCAGCCAGGAGTCAGGCAGCCGTGTCCATTTCAGGGCTCCAGCAAGGATCCCTGAAATTTACAAGACAGCCAAGGTTCCCAGCCAGGAGTGGGGTCCAGCCACCCAGCTCTCCTACCATGAAACTGACAAGACAAGCAACAGCCCACGTATGCAATGCAGTGTCTACACAGACACTGCGTCGTGCTAACACCACCAACATAAGCCTCTTGTGAAGGTGGAGTTATGTCGCTCTAGTATGGCACTTACATCGGCGGGAGCAAGGCTGTAGCGTAGACACTGACATAATTAGGTAGATGTAAGGCAACTTCGGTAGACAGACCTGGTGTATGCTACAGAGTTATAAGTGTGGAGGTTCTCCTGACTTTCCTGTACAGGGTATTTAGGAAAAACTACAGTTAAGTGTATAAACTGCTTTACATGAAAATCTGAAACCACTTTTTAATGACCCTCAACAGATGGGCGATATGCTGATAAAGTGGTCACATGAGTCAGAGTTAATCTACAGTCCCAAGTGCTTCAAAGGCAAATAGTCCAAAAGAGCTAGAATAGAAGGGCTGAATGTGTCTAAACAGACCACAAAAAGAAACGACTTTTTAGCTTGAAACACACTTCAGAGGCCTTTTTGCTCTGGATCAAAAGCTCTTGTACAGCCACTATCTAAAGACCTGAATCAGGTAGTCACATGTAGAGACGCCAGGTCGGTGTGCAGCACCAGGCCTTGTTTCTGCAGAATGACATCTGGGAGGTTTCGTAGCACAAGAAGTGGCCCAATTGATAGATGTATCATGTCAGAATACCAGAACTGATGCACCCAGGCTAGAGCTATCATTACCACCTGGGCTTTTTCCTAATATATCTTTCTAAGGACTTTGGGAATTAATGAAATAGAGAAACACTTTAGCGGGTTCTTCTCCCACCAAATCAGAAATACAACTACGGTAGATCTGGAACTCACTCCTCTTTGGGAAGAGAACACTGGAGACTTTGTGTTCACACTGGTAGCAAACAGGTCCAACAAACAGGGAACTTTCTATTTAGCAACACTTGATTTAGAACAGTCTTTCAGCTCCCACTCACACGTGAATCGTGATAAAGCTCTTTCTGCTTAGATGATCTGCCAAAAACTTCTGGGTACCTGACAGACTGAGCGCTACTAGGATGATCTTATTAGAATGCAGCAGTCTCATATGTGTATCACTTCCTGACAGAAGTGGCATGATCTCACTCCCCCTGGACTCTTCGTACAACAAATATCTTGATGGACAATGCAACAGCTTTGAGTGGTGCTGCCCAGAAGGAGAAGCAGAAATGCCTTCCAGGCTAGATGAATGGCCCTCAGCTCCAGTACATTTATGTGTAACAGGCTCTGCTTAGAATCACTTGCCTTGTATTCGGAGCAAGTCCACATGTGCACCCCAGCACCGTTTGAATGCATCCATCACAAGAGTTTTTTAAGGGGGTGGTGGATGAAACACAATTCCCTGGCAGATTTTTAAGGGTCTATCCACCAAAGCAGAGATGTTAGCACTTTTGGTGGCACTCCTAGAGGCAAGTCCATGTTGTATTTGACTGGCTCATAAACTGTTCTTAACCAACTCTGAAAAGACTGGAGGACTTATGGAGTCACATAAGTAAAGCTGCCATATGACCCAGTAAACTGAGGCAGAATCTTACTGACGTTCTCAGATGAGATCGAAGGTATGAAATGAGGTGACTTGTGAAAAAAGTCTTTGTTTAGGAATGTATGCTCTTGCCATTGTGAAGTCCAGCACCGCCCATATAAATTTTGTGGATTCAGTAGGGGTGAAATCAGACATGTCTCAACTGATCTTAAGGCCTTGTCTGGAAAACAATTGTAGAACTGTGTGAACATCCCTAGTGACCTGCTGTGATGCATCTCCTTATCTCAATGATTATCTAGCAAGGCATCTACATCAGCCCTCTTGATTGTGGATATTTTAGAAAGTGGTGGGCTGCCACAGACCCTTGGCTATCTTGAGAATGCCTTTATTAATAGGCATGGCGAAGCAACCCTGGGAAAAGTCAAATAATTTAGGAGAGCTCTCTTAAAATGATCTCAAGCAGAAACTCTCAAGTGTCCACTACTCTTCTAAGGAGGTCTTGAACTAGTGATGTAAAATACTAAATTGTTAACTGGTAAGTATTAGTCTTACTGGTTAACCAACTAACTGGTTAACCAACCCTAACCATTAAGCCCCAGCCCCAGCCCTGGGCTCCTCTCCCTTTAATCGGTTAACCGATTAAACAATTTTAATCATTTAAACAGTTAACTTTTTACAGATATTTACATCTCTATCTTGCATGGCCTTAAAATAGTCTATTTTTGACATAGTAGATGGTGTCACATCTTCATCAGGCAACAAAGCCAATATGACCAGGTTGGTCCTCGTATTCCTTGAGGAGGTCTTCCTCATCACTATACAGTTTCTGTTTAGAACCACAAAGAAGCTCTTGGAGCAATGACTGAGATGGGGTGTGGGTTTGTTTGGGGTTGTTTTGTTGTGGGGGGGTGGTCTTTTAGGAAGACGACAACCTTATTCTAGATCTTGATGCAGCTGTATATGGCACAGAGCAGGGAATGGCTGAGGACTCCACACAGAACATTAAGGCCACTGCGTCCCGGAAGGTAAAGGCATATGGTGCCAAAGAGATGGGTATCAAGGAACATGACAGAAGCATGAGATCCGTGACTCCTTTAAAAGGTTTCTCTAAGGAACCACTCTAGGCAAATGAGAAGATCTCCTAGAAGAACATCTGCTGCCACATGAAGATAAGCAGAATTCTTCTAAAGGAGGTGCAGATCCTTAAAAAAAGAAGTGTAGAAACACAAACTCAGAACCCCTTGGTATGAAAGGTAGACACTACTACCATAGAGGATCAATGCAGACAAGTTCCTCTTCAGTACTCTGGACTCCAAGCAGAGGTTTGGATACCACAGATAAAGGAGAGAGTTTCAGCAAAGGGGATTCCAGTTCCAGGGTGATAGCTAGATCTGCAGAAGATTTAAAAATAGCCTGGAAGAAAGAGGAGGTGGTACCAATGTCAATGATACTGTGACCAATGGTTCCAATGCAGCTGCCTCGGCAGATATCTTCTTATCACAATGCAGTGATTTGGTGGCATACAGTACACCAATGCCAACTGTACTTAAGAAACAGTACTGATCAACGAAGACACATGCTGCATCCCTGCATCAAAAGAATAGGATTTCACAGAATCATGGCACCAATGTGAGTTTGAAGGAATAGCCTTAGGCAACTCAGAGGCAGACTTTTACCCTTCCTCTTGGCCAGTACCAGCGATACAGATTGGTCCCAAGCTGCATCCAGAGATCTCTGCTTTTTCAAACTCACATTGGTACTGCGATTCTTCAAAAAGACTGAAATCCCGTTCACATCATTTCTCCTTTTCTTAAGAGCAAATAGAAGGCTCAATGTTTCAGGGACTCCCAGAATCAAAAGACCTCTTAGCCCCCCCAAGTTGCATCTTTTGTAGCAAAGCACAAGCTGAAACAAGTTCATAAGCAGAAGCAGACTGCTCTCGAGCAGGAATCTCAGTCAAAATCTTATCTTTTCCAGCAAAAACAGCATCAAGTGGTCATCACATTCCTTGTGTGTGTTCAAAAAGAGCATTATAAATAATATAGTTGTTTGAGAGAGGAGATTCCCCTAAACAAAAAAGGCACTTTATATGTGTATCATTCATTGGCATAGATGTCTCGCAGGCAGGGCAGATCTCAGCTATCAGACCTGAGACTTGGAAAGAAAACAAGGAGTCTTTCGGAGGAGGTAGAGGAGTTAGTCAACCAGCTTAAATGAAACAAGAAAAAAGTTACAGGGGCTGCAGGGGGTGGGGTGCGAAACTAACTATAAAACCCTAATCCTATCCCCAAGAGCTATAGGGAAGCAGAAAGACATTGTGCATCAACTCAGTGCCTTGGGCAGCAAGAAGAAAGTGAGTGATGGTTGGGGTTGCTCCATTTTTATACCCTCATTGTAGGTGGCATGAGAGCGTACAGGATACATGGGCAGCTCCGAAAGAAACAGATGTCTAGAAAATTCCAGTCTCGGGCACACGAAGCACTCACACCTACAGTGGGATCTTTGTGGACATAGACTTAAAGAAGCTGAAATTCTGTAGATTAAACAATGTTATTAAAACATAGGGTCACTAATAGGGTTACAGGGCCTAGCAATACTGCAACTGCATCTGTGAAGCCCATGCCTGAGCTGCAGTGTCTCTAAGACCCCACATCACAGATGCTGCTCTCTTCCTACGTTAGTGTAAAGGCTGACTTACAACGCACTGAAAAGACAAAAACCAATCTATTTCATGATGGCAAATATCAAAATACTGTGTGATTGAACATGGTAAAAACAGGTTTCACGCTTCCTATTTCTAGCGAAGTGTTTATCACACTAAGTCTTGAACATAAGACTAAACTACAGAATTCTAATACTCTCATTTTAATCACTATTGATTGAAATAGTAGTCTCTCTACAAGTTCAACTCTAGTTATTAAGCAATTAAGAAAAGGCTCAAATCAGATCTTTGAGTCAGGGCGCACTTACAAATGCATGCCTCCAAACACTAGGTATTGTCCTAGGCATAGCAGCTGATTTCTTCAAAATATACTTTGTGTGTTTGAGTCTAGAATTAGGCTCTAAGTCAAAAAAATTAAGAATCCCTGACTAAACTAATAGTGACTTCACTTTCTAATGCTAGTTAGATTGTGTTCTAAAATGGAGGTTAATCAGAATGTAAGAACTCAATAGAAGTCTGCCAATTTCTCCCTTTTTAAAAAGTAATATTTGTTATATAGTTTATTTACTTTAAACAGCATTAGTTACATGTCACTAAATTAAAATAAGTCATTTTATAATTAGCACAAATTAAAACAAGTACCACCGCTTTCAGACACAGTGTGATCACAGGGAATAAGACTTACCACTACTTTTGGAAGTTCCTTGTAAATCTGTTTCACAAAGTCCAAAAAATGATGAATCTAGGAAGAAAAGAATATTAAAGTTTACTAGAGGATGAGGCGGAAGAAGGGGGAATCAATTTCATTACTTTAATTTCCTTGTATCAATACGGGGGGGGGGGGGGAAATGTACTCAAGAATCTTTTGTTAAATTACTTACTGTCAGCAGATTAATTTCACTTAAGTAGGCGGGTGAATCCTCAAAAATTTAAAATGGATTGAGGAGATACTTTTGGAGAGTTTCTTTTGACTACCAAGCAATTTACTGTCAACATTAAACTTGAATAGCAGTAGAAAGACACTCCCAATAATAATTCAAACACAGATACATCATAATTACATTATTCCAAAACTATTAAATCCTCTCAATAGTGGGATGCAGGAAGAAGAGATACTATAGTTTTGGTTTTCTAGTTCTTGTAAGATACTCTGTTACTAGGATTATGAGTGCAGTATAAGAACTTGCATAGATTGCCGACTTTCTTCTTGCTCCTATTCTGGTTTTTTTCCCCCATTTCTCAGAACAAAATACCCCCAATTTTTCTTCTCCTCTCATGGATTCCCTCTTTTTCGCCGTCCATCCTGAAATGTTGGTCCTCCACCTTCCCCCACCCATCCAGAATCTTCTGGTCCCCGATCCCATGTTGTTCTGCCTTTCAATCCTTATATTTCATTTGGAATGTTTTGGGCTGCCACCTCCCTTCCATGTATTTATTCTCCTTCTGCCTTCCCCCCAAGATCATGCTGGCACCACCCTTTCTGTACACAGAATTCTAGCAGAAATCATATCATCAGAGTGAAACTGACTGAAAGCTAGTCAGTTGCATATTTGGTTAGAACAGCAAGTTGTTACTCCACTGCAATAAATCTAGGCAGATGGCTCATAAGGAGCAAAACTGATGCTGCTCCAGAGTAAAATCATTGAGCTTGTAAACCCTGGATCAATCCTTGTCTACAGCATTAACTCTCAGGAGAATTTTTAAAATGCAGGATACCCATAGTATACTAATGCCTATAAAACACTGAGTGCAGTGCACGAATATTTCTGGCATATTCATCAATTAAATATGCCAGAAATAGATTGAGTAACTCTTCAACATCACATAATAAAATACAACTCACTTCTTGGGTGATTGGTGGCCGGAACTGTTTGTGTAGTTCAATAATTATTCTCAGACAAATAAGTACATTTTCTTCATTCTCTGTCTGGAAAAGATTAATTAGCCCATTATTGTATTCTTAAACAACTTCATTTTATATATTATATATATACACACACACACACACACACACACACATACACACACACATAGAGAGAGAGAGAGAGAGCGCGCTCTAATTTAATCTTGGCAACCTAGAAAGTTTCTGCCTAATATAAACTATCACAAGAAAAATATCTCATTTTTGGCATGTTACTTATCAGAGCCCAGTCTTGCAATCCCGTTAACATGTCAATGGAAATACTGAGTCTGTATATTTGGCAAGATCAGGCCTCAATCCTGCAACCTGCTCTAATTCAGCAGACCCCTTTGCAAAGCCCCATTGATTAACCAAAGTCAATAGGGCTCCTCACAGGGACAGTGATCCTTTCACACAGAGCAGGTTCTCACTTATCAATAATTTAAATTCTATGCAAGAAAGAATCTGAAGGAAGGACTTAAAATGGGCCACTGGCCCTCTCCTCTTTACTTATGTAATGAGCTAGTCTAGAAAAAAAATGTTCTTTCATGACATCTTACCTAGAGTAAGCTATTAAGAACAGTTCTGTGTTTCAGTAAAATCCTAACAAACATTTCAAGAGTCTACATAAGGGTAAAATAGAACCCAGATATGTTATATCTCAAACCAACATCATTAGTGAAGACTAATCAACTGCCCCTCCCCTCCTGTCCCAGCAGCTCAAACTATGCAGTTATTAACAATAGATCAAACCCATCCCAAAGTGACTCAAAAGATTATCTAACCCCAAGCATCAGTGTTGTCAGAATTCTACCCTAATAGTTTTGGAGAGGAGGAGAAAGAGGAATCTTTCTCCAAATCTGAAGCATAGTTTTAACAAAGTGGAATAAATAAAAATACCTCTAGAAATCTAAACATCACAGACAAGACATTTTTGGTATGGGGACGAAGATGTTCATTTGTTGGTATTCTATGAATTATTTCAAGAACTAGCTTACGCAATTGCTGGAAAACAAAATGAAAAGAGATATCTATTAGAACTTAAATAAGCAAAACTTTGTAAGGACAATCCTTAATTATTTAAAAAAAAGAAGATTTCTTGTTCAATTCAAATATTTAATATGTTAATTCACTAAAATGACAAATTACATGCTTTTTAAAAAAAAACTTTTTTCTTCAAATAGATTAAATGCCTATATAAGGATATATAATAATTTCTTCTAATGTTCAAATATTTGGCTATAAAGCATGGCACAAATTTAATTTGCATTCTTAAGATGCAATTTAAATTAAAAGAATGATAAAAATATTTGACAGTAAAGCTTCAACTTTTGCCTTTAACTCTGAAATACAAACTTAGTTGTGATCATCTCTCAGTAATAGAGCCAACTGTAACATGTACGCTACTTTTAAGCGATGGAGAGGGTATTAAAGTACATGTTTGCAAAACAGAATAGCCAACTTTATTTAACAAGTATCTTACAGAGAGGACTACTTGTGGCACCTTAGAGACTAACAAATTTATCCGATGAAGTGAGCTGTAGCTCACAAAAGCTTATGTTCAAATAAATTTGTTAGTCTCTAAGATGCCACAAGTACTCCTTTTCTTTTTTGCGGATACAGACTAACACGGCTGCTACTCTGAAACCTCTTACGGAGAGGAGCACAGACTTTTTCAATTCTGCCTCTACGTGTATATATAAAACATATATTCAAAAACAGATTTGCTCACTCAGCACTCTCTCTAATCTGACATTTCTGAATTGGTAAATTCAAACTGCACAAAAAGATAACTGTTGCTTTGTACGGAGTACCTGTGCTGGTTTTTCCTGAAGAAACTGCACCTCTCCATCCTGCAGAAAGGTGAGAAATCGAGGGATGATGTGTTCCAGGAATGTAGAATACTGAGGGGATGATGTTACATTCTAGTTATTAAAAGAAAAAAATACTTTCTTTGAGCAGAGGAGGAATATTCTCATTTCAAGTGTGATTTAACCAAGTTACTTGTAATACACATCAAATGTAATACTCAGACTGGCATCAAAATATAGAACCATTGAAAAAGGTTTGTTTGTTTTTAAATAAATCTTTAAAGTATTAGCAATCAACCATCTTCTGCCAGAAAGGAAGTTAAAAACTGACATTAAAATGAATAAAATTGAACACAGGAAAAAAATACCCCAGAAGGAGAAGGCTAACACCTTACTCACATTTAGAAAAACTGCTCAAATACTGTAAATGTTATATTTCAAATGAAAGGGCTGATGGAAATTCCTGGATATAGTGAACTCACTTGTTCAATGACATTCAAGCCTTCTCACCCACAACTAAGTACAGATTACAGTTATTTATGCAGGCGTACGTACCACAAAAGTTAGAATTAAACATTTCTACTACTTTTTATTGTGAGGACTGATCTCATGCTGCTGTTTTGTTTGCTATGAGGTTGGGAACAGTATCAGAGGAGCAAACTGCCTCCATTTGTAAGTGCTGCACTTAATTCAGAAGCCTAGTTTAGCCATCTTAATTGTTACTTGGAAACTCTTAGCTATATTCAACAAAACAATAGTATTAGGTAAACTTCAGAAGTACACCAGAATGTCTCTAACACAAATATTTAGGTTAGGCATAAATAAGAATGGAATATTTTATGAATTATAGTTAAATATGTTAACTGTTTTTCCACATCCCTCCTTTACATACAGAGAGAGAGAGAACAAATTATACAGCCAATTTTATTATTTGATTTGCGGTAGAGCTTAGAGACCCCAGTCATAAACCAAGAAGATCCCAATATACTAGGCATTGTGTAAAGACAGTCTCTGCTCCAAAGAGCTTACAATGCAAATGTAAGACTGCAGGTAGATACAATAGGAGGACTGCAGAGAAACAGTTTAAAAAACTTGTTAAAATTAAAAGGGCACTTATCAGCCAAGACTCAGCAGCAGAAGCAGGAACTGCAGGCCTGTCCCTGCTCCCTTCCAAAACCAAGAAAGGAGCTGCCCATCCGGTACCTCCTCTTCTCCTCTGTCCTATGGTCTCTCCCTTTTTGACCAAACGCTCCTTCTGGTGATGTTTCTGACTCCCCAGCCCTACAGAAGAACTGGGAGAGTGCAGGCTAACTCTGCTCCCCTCGGCACACTGAAGGAATCAGAGAAGAGAAGACACCCTTCAACACCTCTGACAGGCATGAAATCCATGATGCTTTCTGGCCCGCATCAACCAGTGCATGGAGAAGCTACCACAGGTCTCGCTCCTGCTTTATAAAGACTTCTTCCCATGTATCTTCACTAAGAAGCAGAAAAGTGAAATTAACAGGACTCCAGTCAATTTCAGAATTGCTCTTCAGGGCCTTTTAGGGCAAAGCTGTCAAGAATCTAGTCAATATCAGACTCGCACTACTGCATAAAAGATATGAGTAGCAGCAGAGGCAGACACCGGAGCAACTCAGGAGAGACAGGCTCAGAAACAGAGGATGGGGAGGTGCTCAAGACCTCTTAGCTCTCTCCCAACTTTGCAGTGGCCAAGAAGCTCTGGAACCGGGGGAAAGAGAAAAAACATTCTCCCTTCCTGCAGCAATTTTTGAAGAATGGCACTCCAAATTCATCCAGCACATACTTGCAAGAGACTGATATGAAAGACTGCCACAGATGTCAACAGAGTTGCGTAGGCAAAAAAATATGTGTGTTCAGGTAAAGAAGTATTGCCTACATTCTTTCAATATTTGACTTTGTATTTAACGCTATCTTCTCTATGGTGGAGCTATATTAGCTTGAGTTGTGTGCCCCTAGTTTAAGCAGCATTAGATCACATCAGTACTTGGATGAGAAATCTCCATGGATAACCCAGGGGCAATAGGAAGTGGTGCAGCAATTCATTCAACAGCAATGTCAGAGATTTACAAAAAGGTACATCCTGCAGAATGGTAGACATAGAACAGAGATCCTCAGCACTGGTCATTAAACATCATGTCGCATTTTTCATTAATGTGGATATTCTTGCCCGAATGCCCGAGATTAAATTCTATTTGGCTAATGTACCTAGAATTCAGTACTTCTAAATAAAAGCCAACACATAAGAATGGGGGGGATTCCATTTGGCTAATGTACCTAGAATTCAGCACTTCTAAATAAAAGCCAACACATAAGAACGGGGGGGATTCCATTCAGATTTTAGTGTAATATAATGGTGTCATTTCTTGAGCAAAAAAATCATGGAATATCAAGGTTGGAAGGGACCTCGGGAGATTCTCTCATCCAACCCCCTGCTCAAAGCAGGGCCAATCCCCAATTTTTGCCCCAGATCCCTAAATGCCCCCCCCCCCCCCCAAGGATGAAACTCACAACCCTGGGTTTACCAGGCCAATGCTCAAACCACTGAGCTATCCCTCCCCCAAAACCTAGCATCTAATATTTCTACCTGGTACCTCTTAATAATATGTCTAAACTATTTTCTCCTGCCCAGCTGAATCCTGTGGCCCTCTAAGAATTGAAAAGGGTCAATGCTGTCACCTTCACTTCATTGCAATCCTCAAGGAAGGAATCCACACTTGACAACTCATCTTCACCTCTAAACTATTGCATATCTCAATACAAAAAAGCCACACAGCCCGAAACTTCAAAAGAGCTAAATGTACACCTGAACTCAGTTAAAGAAACAATTCCACAGATAAAATTTATCAGGTTACGCAGTAAACACTGGAGAGGTAAAATTCAAATTCATTTTTATTAGTTTCTTTATTCAAAAATTTACTTACTGAACAAAGATTTTCTGTTAAAACAATTATTTGGGGGGGGGGGGGAACAAACCCTGGAGGGACACAACCTACAATTCTCTAATAAATCTGCTAATAAATTTCAGGTGAGACATGTAATGCACTCTAAAAATGAAATAAGGTTTTTCTTAAACACAGAACCAATGAGTAATGGCTGTTAAATTCAAACATATACTAATTATTAAGTAAACAACAAACAAAACAAGACCAGAAATCCAGACTGCATACACACCAAGAACAAGAAATATTGCATTTAAATCATTCAAGAAGTACGCTAATTTTATAATTACCTCAAAATTCTCACTGACTTCTTGCATCATTTTCAATTTTGTTTCATCGGCTGAAAAAAAAAAAATCGCAAATTCAAGTGAATAATTAAATATGCGAAAAAAGCCAGACAAATACCATCAAACATTCACAGGTGAAAGAAGCAATCAGATCTTATCAGTTTAGCTATCATTGCCCAGTTGTAAGTTACACATTTCTCACAATCACACAATTTCATACTCACACTTCATACTCACACACTTCTCTCTAAGGCTCAAGTAAATAATGCTCATCATTTTGCTTCTTCAAACATCAAGGATCAAAGGAAATGCAAAGCGAACCCCATGCAAGTTTACCAACCAACTCAGTAGACAATATAACAGAACTCTTTGAAGCAAATGAGTAAAGAAGAATTACATTTCCTTAATAAATGGAAAATAAACTTGCGTGTATTAACATCTAAACTTACGTGTATTAACATCTGTTAGAGCAGCCACAAACTGCAGGTATTTCTTCATCAAAGTGGTTTGGTCAACCACAGTGGGCCCTTGTGTCGAAACAAAGGCCATTTTTCTTCTGGACCAGATTAGAGTTTATTAAAAAACTGCGGAGGAGGAGGGGAATCAGCCCACCTACAAAAACAAAAACAAAAAACATTGTAAGTAGAACTACTTACTGTTGGATACACCATAATCTAGATTTATTCCTATGACATATGATTTTAAAGGAGCACCATCAAATTAAAAATCCTATTTGTTTACATGTATTTAAGCGTACAACTACAACTCAGAACATCTAACTAACTGAAAAAAAAATTAGAGAAAAATTGGTACTGAGTCTTTTACAGAATTGCATATAGTCAGTTTTCCCTCTTGTTTGAGTGGATCTATCAAATGGCAACAGGGGAGAGAAACATTTTAAAAGATTAGGAAAATGCAGTGGAAAAGACAAAAAACAAGGGAACTCGGAGGCGGGAGCACAACATAAACTTCTTTTAAAAGCATTCTTTAATGTGACCAGATTTCAAGTTGATAATGTCCTTTTAAGTACCTCTCAACAAGGTTTCAGGGTACCTGAAGCAAGCTTTTCCACAAACATGATCTGAGTTTCCAACATGTAATAAAACTTGAAAGCAGTAGAGTTTCAGTTGGTTTTAGTTTTCATTGTCTGTCACAGAGCTTTACTGCTGAACTCATTTCACAATCCATGCTTACTTTCTGTCACATCTGACATCTTAATTTGGTTTAGCTTTCAGATCAATCTACCTTTCAATAAAAATACACCTCACTTTTACAGCGCCTTTCATCTTAATATCTTTGCAAATATTGATTAAATGTCACAAAACTCTTGTGAATTTTGTGACAATTGGTCTACCCATTTAACAGATAAGGGAGCCCCCCGGGGAAGAGAGAGGCTCTGTGATTTTCCCAAAGGGGGAGGAAGCTCTGGAAATACAACCTAGAAGTCTCAGCTCTTCTCTACCTTTACCTTCTCTGTCTCGGTGGCTCTCTCCTGACTGAGGGGAGCACTTTCTCTTTGATTGGACTCCATCTATGCTGACCCCATGCCAGCCAGTGCTCTGGCCCTATAATTGTGTGAATCCTGTTAGGGATTTTAAAAACATGCACAAAGGCGATATCGGATCCAGCTCCTTCTACCAACCCCCGTTTCCTCTCAGGTCCAAGTCCTTGACATCTGTGCCATCTCCCTAACCCTTCAGGCCAGAGCTCCTGACCTTCCCTCCACCCTCAGATCCCACAACCCCACCAGAGCTAGGACTGCCCACTCCTCAGATCTCTGCCCCCCACCAGGGTAGGGCCTCCCCATCCCCCACTGCCAGACCCCTGCCCCCCAGAAGGCAGGGACCCCCCCGAACAGATCCCTGCCCCCTACCATTAGGGCAGGGTGTCGTCTCCCCCCAGCGCCAGATCTCTTCCCCCTCACACATTCCAGAGCCGGGCCAGGCCGGGCCTCCCCACTCCCCTCAGGACAGGGCCTCTAAGGGACGCGACTGCTCGGCCCCAGACTCTACCCCAGCACCACACCCCCCTCCCCCCGCTTCCCGGGCCTAGTCCCCGGCCGGGCTCTACCTTCCCCGCGTCTGGTCTGTCCCGCGGGCTGCCGCTGCTGTCGCCGCCGCCGCGGCCCGCCCCCGCCCCTGGCTCTACCCGCCCGGCCCGGCCCGGCCCGGCCCCCAGCTCGCGCGAGTCCCTCCTTTGTCGCCTCCAGCCTGAGCCCGCAGCCGGGCGCGGCGCATGGGCACCCAGCGCACGACGGAAGCTGCCGAGGTTCAGTTCCGGCCGCCGCCTGCAAACGGCTTCGCTCCCCGCCGCCTCCTGCGCCTCGCCGCCCAGCATCTCTCCAGCACGCCCCCGCCCCCGCCCCCACCCGAACCGGTCAGACACGGGGGGCCCGGGGCTCCCCAGCCCCGCCGCGCCAATGCCCCCGGCCAGGCACCAACAGCTCCGGCCTCCCAACCCCCGCGCGGCGGGCGAGAACCCGGCGCAGGGCTCCCAGCCCAGCCCAATCCCTCCGGCCACAAGCTGGTGGCGGCGCGGCGCGGCGCGGCCGATGGCGCCCGGGGCAGGCTGCGTGAGAAGGCATCAGCAGCCCCTCCAGCTCGGGCCTGTGCTTGTCCGTTAACCATGCACCGGGATTTACCCTCGGAAGCCGCGGAGCTTGTCAGGTCCCAGCAGCAGGGCCCACCATGACCTCCGGGGCAGAGCCGCCCCGCCCGCTGCGGATCCGCCCTGCTGTTAAAGCCGCAGCTTCGGCCCGCAAAGACAGGGTCCCGAGCGGGTCGCCCTGTTAGTCTGTATCCGCAAAAACAGCCGAGGAGGCCTTGTGGCACCTTAGAGACTAACGCCTTTATTTGGGCATAAGCTTTCCTGGGCTAAAACCCACTTCATCAGACTCAAGACTGGCGGACGGAGGGGACAGGGGGGAGGTTAAAAACGAAAGGCGCTGTGTTCTCCCCGGCTCTAAATACCTAGATGTAGAAGAAAGATGGTTCAGAAACAATAAGCTCCCCCCCCCCCCCAAAAAAAAAACGTGAGCAGAAAGGAGATGGTAGATAAGCTGACGGCCTGCTGCTGAATTAAGCCCGCAGAAACTCAACTACTGTGAAACCCTGTTGGTCTATAATGTGGGTAATACTTTTTATTCCACCCCACTCCTTGTGTGAAGTGCTTGGAGATCCACAGATGAAGTACCTGTATATCGTCTTCCATAGAAGTGGACTGGATCAAATAACTGGATTTGAATGAAAGCAAAAACATCAGCAACAACTCTAGCTAAGGAGGCAAAACTTGTTTCTGCCCAATGGTTCCTTTTGAAAAGTCAGCCATACTGATTCAGTGGCTCTTGATTACGATGGTGATGAGCAGGGTATAGAATAGAAAATACAAGGGAATAGGGTATAAACATTGGAAGGTGGGTTGCGGGAGAAGATTTCCCAGACAGCAGTCAAGTTCAGAAACTTGATTTGCAACAAACTGTACTTCAAGGAGCAATCAGTTAATACTAAACGGGATATCATATTTTGTACTGAGCTCATCTCTCTCAATCTATGCTTTGTACTATTTTACAATAAAATATCTTTTATTAAAAGTAACTCATCTTACCCAGCCTGCCATGATTCTCCAAAACCCTAGTGTCATCCAGTTTGTATGGAAGAGCTAATACAAAATAAGGTCCTATCCTGCAAACACCCATGTTTGTAACTATGCATGGGAGTAGTCCTAGTCTGTTCAATGAGTCTACTTACATTCAAAGAGTTATGGGCTTGCAGGAATGGGGCCTGAAATGGTATTGCTTTGTATTATATTATGAGCTGTATGACTCATAAAAAATCATCACTCATCTGTTTTGGGAAGATTTTTCAAGGTGGCATTTTTTTCTCTACCATCAAGAATATGATAGAGTAGATGGGCAGAGTACTTCACCTGTTTTCTAATGGGATATTAAGCCCTGCACAGCTTCAGTCTATTGTAGATTTTTATACAGTGTTTCATACAAAATTCTGCAAGATACGCATGGCCAAACATACCAATACATTTATTCTATTACCAGAAAACTGATTTTTGTTTTCAAAATTCTTGCAGCTCTAGTTGCTTTTCATTAGCACCCCAGATAGGGATTTTCTCTGCCTCGCTTTTCTAATCTGTTGGTTGAAACAGATGTCTAATATATCTGTAACAAAACCTAATAAGAATTTTTCTAAATTGGTTAGGTGTAACCAGGATTTGCCAGGTAAACAATGTACAGAGAAAATAAAAAACAAAACAAAAAAACAGACAGTGCAGTATGCCCACATTGCCTCTAGGGGACCGCAGCAGTGGCTGCTTGCTCCCCATCTCCTCCCCAGCATAAAGATTTTGAGCCCACTAGGAAGATGAAGTCTGGCTATCGGAGCTGAACAGACAGCAGCAGCTTTCTCTTGGCACACTGACTACAAATGGCCCTGGCATTTTTCACCTCGAGCATCCTCCAAGTGACTTGCATGATGCTGTTCCTTTTCCATTTCAAGTCAGCAGCAGGTAAGGTAGATCTGCTCCTTTCTCAATACAGGGCTAATAAGCCAGAGGTCATTAGAAGCAGTCCTGAAAAGCAATCTTATGCTGCTGTAAACAAAGAATGAGCATTTATTTCCAGGCAGGCTCCAAGCAACTAAGCATTCCTAGCGTTTGCATGAAAATAAATGCTCTACCTGCATTTGCAGCAAGGTTTGCAGTGTCATATTTATCCTACATATGGAAACAGTCCTGCATTTGCAGGGGAACAGATTAGATGAGAGATCTTTTTCCCATTGCGAATTTCTGCAGTGCTAGGTTTCTGTTTCCCTGAAGAGTGATAAAACCCTACTCTGAAACTGAAGGAGATGTGTTTAAACCTCCTAGCTTGAACACTGGTTATTTATAAGGAAGACGTTTTGTTTTCCTGTTCTGTAGTGGATTGTGTAATCATTCATCCTGCTTGAATGGCTGGAGCAGGTGTGAAGGGAGCTGTACCCCCAAGGGATACCTTCCCCGTGGGTCTGGCAATCATGAGCAAGTTCTCTCACAGATCAAAAGGTGGGAGGGAGGTGCAGCTACTTCTACCCTTTTTAAGCCATAAACTTCATTCAGATCCCACCTCCTCTTCACGGTGAGGTTTGGCAAATCTGGGAGGAAGGGATCTCAGACAGGAATGAGTCTGTCAGCCCCCTTCTAGATTTCCTTCCTAATTGGGATGCAGTAAAGGCATCTCTGCTCCCTCACTGCTATTGCACCCAGTGAGTCACAAATGACTAAGACAGCTGCCTCTCTCCCTTTGCTCCTTCCTAATATTGCTGTGTTGCATCTTACATCAAATGAGGAGCAATGAGTCGGGAGAGCTGGATTAAATACTCCACTCTGCCACTTACGCATTGTATGACCTTGAGCTAGTCACTTAACCCCCCCTCGCTCAGTTATCATACTTCAATAAGACCCCCTCCCCAGTGTCTTTTTGATATCCTTTTTGATATATGTGACATTTTAAAGAAGATGGTATTGTGGTTGTTTAGGTCAGTCTCTTGATTTTTGAACTCCCTCTGCCCATCCCCACGGTGTGTGCATTTAACAATTGCCCACTCTCCCACCTGTGCCGGATAAGGTGATTTTGGCCCCTATTGCAGGAGTTCTCACCCCCACATCTGCCCATCACCTGCCCAGTACTTAATCCTGCCCCCAGTCTTCCATCAGTTCTCTCCCCACCCAACCCCCACAATTCAGTCCCCCTCAGTTCACTTCCCCAGCCCTCATTATCACCACCCCATCAGTTCAGCCCCCTTTCCCCATTGACCCCCAGCAGCCTCAGTTCAGCTTCCCAGCACTCACCCCATCTGCTCAGAACCCACTATCAATACAGACCTCCACCGTATCAGCCCTCACCTCCTCACTTCAGCCCTCCTGCTGCCCTCTGGCCATAGTAGCCCTCCTAGTCTCACCTCTGCTCCTCTTTCCCCTCCCCAGGCCTCTGGGGACTGCAGTAGGGTCCCCTCTCCCACCTCCCAGGATGCTAGGGGAACAGCCGCCCAGGGCTGAAAATGAGCCCCACCCAGCCGGGTAGAAAAACAATCCTGAGATTTGAGAGTCCTATCACAAGATCATGAGCGAGGCTTCATTTGACTTAGCGATCACCTCTCTCACAATAAACTTGCTAGAGTTGGCATGTCCATATAACATGCATGCTTCAGTTTCTGGCTTGCACTGAAAAAGCCACAATGGAATAATGCTTGTTATTTTTATAGGCTTAAAGTAAAACTGGTCTTGTTTCAAATTCAGAGACTGGCTCTGTAATGACTTCCCAAGACCAAATCATCACACCCATTTCCATAAGAGAAATTCTGCTCTGGTGATAAGAAGCTGAAACACCAACAATTCTAATGCACGTACAGAGGTACTTAGGCAACTAGTGGAATTTTCCTAATTACCTAGGTGCCTAATTCCAATTGATTTCAACGGGAGTCAGCCACCTAGGCACTTCTGAAACTTCTGCTAGGCACCTATCTGCATTTTTAGGTGCCCAAGTACCTTTAAAAATCTGGACCAAGTTTGTGCCTGCTTCCACCAGCACTAAATTTGCCCCTATATTTTAAAATTACAAACTACTTTAAGGGAGCTTGGCCCAGCTGATCTCTGAAGCCTGCATTTTCCTTGGTACAGAATCTTTTTCTTAACTACACAAGATTTTTTTCTCCCCACCATACAAAGTTGGTGTAAAAAGTGTGTTCAGGCTTGTACCTGGTGACATAGAAAGAGAGAAATAATCCTAAAATGGAAGAAGAAAATGAGTAGTTGTGGCACCTTAGAGACTAACAAATTTATTTGAGCATAAGCTTTCATGAGCTACAGCTCACATAAGCTTCATCCGATGAAGTGAGCTGTAGCTGTACTCCTTTTCTTTTTGCGAATACAGACTAACACGGCTGCTACTCTGAAACCTATAATGGAAGGAGTTTGCACATCTTGGAACAGACCCTTATCAGGAAGGATTTGTTTTAACTTGTAACATTTCAGAAGTCAAACAAAGCCGAGGAGGCTTTATTACTTCACAGATACGTTTGTCCCCTTCTCTGTGTATACACTTTTATTTAACTAACTGCAAAGTCCAAATCTGGATCTAAACTTCCCCAAAGTTTTGTGAGTATTCTGATCTAGCAGTTTGGTTTGGGACCCTCTCTATTTTTTAACATTTTCAGGACCCATTCCTATGGAAATTTTTGTTTTTCACTGCTAATTATTTTAATTCTAAATAACATACAACTAGTCATGGAGCTAAAGAGGAGAGTAATGTTTATACATATATTTTTAAATACCAAGGTGCAGTGCTTGTTCAGAGGCTTGACTGTGTTTAGTGCCATCGGGCACTAGAACCACATAATTACAGCATGTTAATATTTTTTCACATGTTTGATCACAGGGAGAATATATATATATATTTATATTTTATATATATATATATATATATATAAAACACACAATGACTTTTATCTTCTGATTTTACAGTGCAGTATGTTCTGAAAATCAACAACAATGGTCCCATCACAACGGGAGCTCAAGCTACAATTCAGGCCAACTTGAGTATGAAGACTGATGATGTTGCATTCATTAGTGACCTAAAGTCCTATCATTTTAACTGGATTTTCACCCCTCTGACTTTGATTGAGAAATCTGAGCAGCGATTTAACTCTGCGATTACAGTGACTGGTGAATTTTCTGGAGACTTTCCCATTTCTGTCTGGGCAACTGAGACACACTGTTGGTTATGTCAGCCCATCGCCAAAAGTGTCACAATGCTTCACATTACAGGTAAAATATCTTTAGAACAGTTCGTTCAAGTCTTCACACATTCCACTGAGATAGGCGCTGTGTATTCTGGGATTCAGAATGGTGCTAGCTACAACCATGTTTAACATGGCTTCTACTAGCAGGGCTCTAGAACAGTTTCTTTGACTGGTGGACAGAGAGATTTTTTGCTATGAGCTGTGGTCACCAGACCATGCTGTAAACTACCCAAGACAGAAAATCAGTAACATGCTCCCTTACCAAAAAAATCCCTGTGCCCACTGCTCAAGGAAACCATACTAGAAACCTCATGTTTGAGCAGTTGTACTTCACATGTTTCTGCTAGTTGTAGCTCACAAAAGCTAGAGTGAGCCCGGTCATTTTTATTCGGTGAAATCTAGATTCCTGAAGATGCAGATTGTTGCTGTGAGACTAGCTCAGCATATCTTGTTCCAAACTTCAGCTGACCTCCAGCAGCAGCAATCTACAAGTTTCCCCTTTTATCAGGCACATCCAAGTTGTGCACAAGTCATGACTGAAGTAGGAATAACACAAGGCCATCGGCATGGTAGAGCTATTATACTTTGTATAAAAGTATTTAGAATAACTATCACTGGATCACAGTTGAAGGCGTAGCTACAGTCACAAGTGGGACTATGTAAAATATCACTTCTATTATTATTTGTATTATCGTCAGGGTGAAAGTAACATTCAACACTTACCGGTACGGGGGCCAGCTCCAGGCCCCTGGAAGGGGCAGGACTTCAGGTGGAAGGAGCGGGGCCAGGGTCAGCGTCCCCCAGCCAGCCCTTCCGCGCTGCCTGGCCCACACCACCCAGGGTTCCAGCGGCGATCTTAAGGGCCCGGGGCTACAGCAGCGGCAGCCGGAGCCCCAGGCCCTTTTAAATCACCAGCCCCGGGGCAGCTGCTCCTTTTGGCCCCCACCATCGGCAGCCCGGGGGTGGGAGGGGAGGGGCAATGATGTTAAAGTGCTGACGCAGCAGCGCTTTAAGCAGGGTCCTTAAGCTTTAAACGTCGGCTGTGTACGGGCCAGTATCGGCGGCCACTTCTTACCGGTACACAGTACCAGCCCATACTGGCTCACTTTCACCCCTGATTATCATAGCACCTAAGAGCCCAGTCATGGACCATTATGCAAGGCAGTTTACAAACAGACAACGTCCCTGCCCTAAAGAGCTTACTCACTCAACAGACCTGATCATGTGTCTATTTAGAGTCACATGATCTGATTTTACTGTCCAGTGGACCCCTCCTCAGGATTGTTGGGTGGGCCTGTGAAAGGATTTTCTCCATCATCCCTAAGCATAACCGATTCTCATCCATCAGGATCATAGTACTAGCCCCAGGGAACAACTGCACATTTTGGGGAGGGTTAGTGAGATCATTCTTTGAGAAATACCTCAAACTTAACCAAGCCATCTTACACAATGCGTTGGAATGTGTGCACAGGAACTTTCGGTCCTCTCCTTTCTCTTACTGCCAAAGCAGAGCCTATCTGCTTATTCCTTTCAACCTCAGTGCTCAGGTTCCATTGGCTTATGTTTTCAAGGCTATCTTCACAAGGAAAAGGAGGAGAAACTTTTTAACCTATGAAAGCTAAGATTCGCCTTTACCTTCCTAGTTTCCCCAAGGAAGCAGGCCCCCAGGCACTGGCTTTGTAGAGCCCAAGGAAAAGCTCCAGAATAAAAAATAAGTCTGTATTAGTTTTGGCTCCGGTTCGTTCTGCAGAGTCAGTCCCAGTCTGGAAGAGTGAGTTTCATTCTAGCTTTGTTTGCCAGTCTAGAGAATGGTTAACAAGATAGGAGCAGAGGCAGATTAGGGCCAGAGCAAGTGGGGGCCCGAACCCCGCTCCCTGGCAGGAGTGCCAGGCAGGCGGGGGGTAGCAGGGCAAGCCCCTACATACCACCTCCGCTCGGAGCGCCGGGTATGTGGAGCCTAGGAGCACCCCAATTGGCCAGGGCCCCTGGACAGGATGGCTAATCTGCCACTGGATAGCAGAATATGTGTTACAGGTGATCTGTCTAATCTGTCTCGTTATCTATCATGAGCTTATCCCTTGGAATCTGATCATCATGATTATGCATGATCTAGAAAGATCCCAGCCCAATTTCTTATATCACAGGTTGCACTGCAGTTAAAAACCAGGGGCAGGCCCATGCCAGATGACTCACGTTCACATGGCTGCTTAATGGCAGTGTAGACATGTGGGCTCAGGCGGGAGCCCAAGCTCTAGGACCCTGTGAGGTGGGAGTAGGGTTGCCAACCCTCTAGGATTGGCCTGGAGTCTCCAGGATATAAAGGTTAATCTTTAATGTGATCAAATCTCCAGGAATACATCCAACCAAAATTGGCAACCATAGGAGGGTCCCAGAGCTTGGGCTGCAGTCCTAACCCGAATGTCTAAGCTGAAATTAAACAGCTTCGCAAACCTGAGCTCTATCAGTCTGAGTCAGCTTGCACAGGCCAGCGGCAGGTTTTTAAATGCAGTATACATATCCCTAGACCATCTTTCAGCCAATAAACCAAGTAAATATGAGGATATTAGCACTGAGAGACATGAAATTTTGAACTTCACTATGCTGTTTGCACGGAATCACTTGACATTGTATAACTATATTTTAAATCATTATAGGATTGTGTATAGCATGTCAGTCATTCACAATAGTTAAAATTTTCTTTTCCTATACTTTGTTTTAGAGAGAGTGTGTATTGGTAAGGTCAAGAGACAGGGAGTCAGGACTCCTGTAGTGAAATCATTGTCCCATTGAAGTCAATGGCAAAACTTTTCTGGACTTATATGGGGCCAAGATTTCCCCCCTTGGATTGTATTGCAGGCTGTGTGACCTTGCGTAAATCATGTAATCTCTTCACCTAAATTTACCAATCTGTGAAATAGATATAAAAATGCTTACCCACCCTCACAGGGATGTTGAGATATTAAAATAATTAATGTTTAAATGGGGCTTTGAGATTTGTAGGTAATGCTATGAAAATGAAATATAGTCTCATTATTCTTCCTTTATCATCTTCTCCTGCAGAGTTTATAGTAGGGAATCTTACCATTGCACAAATAGAAGACAACAGAACATTTGTCGAACAAGGTTCTAGTTCTGTCACAGACACTCTGACCCTGATTTCTTTCTTTCTTCATGATCCGAGTAATTATTTCAAGTCAGCATCATTCATCTACAATTGGGATTTCGGAGATGGGTATGTCCAGTTGTTTATTTATTTATGCAAAGGCTCCAGATGCTTCTGGTAAGGATGTGTAACACACTCCTACACTCACAATCTTCAGATAGTCTAGGAGCTCACAAACAGTTACAAATGTAAGCTTTGGCCTAGGATCTGTCTCCAAGTTTCATTATGATACTTAGGTGCTCATGTGTGCTGAGCTTCCCCAAAATGCAGGGGTGTTTTTAGGTTAAAGTCCATGTTTAGTTAGAGAGGGTATGCTAGTGCAATACATAGAGCTGAACAAATAATTCATAGTAAATAATATATTTAATGACTTGAGCATGTTTTTCTGCTTACAGAATCTCCATGAGCAGATTGAAATTTTCTCATTTTAAATAAATTGGAATAATCGATTGTATTCTTTTCCTTGGTTGTTATTGAATAGTAACTAGATATTACAATGACTGGCCATCTATAAATACCTTAGATAGTCACATGGTACTGTTTCTATTCTCTGATTGGATGAGTGCATAAGCACTTCTAGCATGAATGTTTGTGTGTACACATTTCAGGTTTGATTTTTGTAAATAGTGTCCCATATTCTTTTACTAAAGAATTTAGTTTGCCGGTGGCACCCCTGCTTTAATGACTGTAATAAAAGAAATATTAGATCATTATCACCCTTTCTAATTCTGACCCATTAATGATATTTAGGGATGATTGTGCCATTGTTTTCCTTGAAAAACTTAAACAAAGTAAGAAAAGCATACTGGTGGACCTAATTCTGATATCACTTTCACCAGTTTGACATAAGTACAACTCCATGAACTTCTGGGGAGTTAGTCCTGATTTATATTAATGTAACAAAGACTCAGACCTTCATGTATCTAAAATGTCTGATGCAAGCAGTTTCTAAACAGAGGTGATGCTGATTTTAAATCTTTTCATGCTACCCATAGAACTCAGCTGGTAACTGAAGAACCCTTTGTCTACTATAATTATTCTACGGCAGGGAATTGCAAGGTACATCTCAAAGTTGTAGCTGAATGGGAGCAAATTGAGAGTGCCACACATGAAAGAAAGATTGTGCAGAAAATGGGAGATTTCACCACCGAGTTGGAGTTGCTGGGTAATTATAAATGGCGTTGGATGCACAAAACAGAACTTCCTGTATTGTTGCACAAGCTGTAGTATAATGTAAGTTTCTAGACCAGGAATCGGCAATCTTTGGCACGTGGCCGGTCAGGGAAGTCCACTGGCAGGCCAGGACAGTTTGTTTACCTGCAGCATCCACAGGTTCGGCCGATCACAGCTCCGACTGACCGCGGTTCATCGTCCCCAGCCAATAGGGGCTGCAGGAAGCGGCGCGGGCCAAGGGATGTGCTGGCAGCCGCTTCCCACAGCCCCTATTGGCCGGGGATGGTGAATCATGGCCAGTGGGAGCTGCGATCTGCCGAACCTGCAGATGCTGCAGGTAAACAAACCGTCCCGGCCCACCAGCGGAGTTCCCTGATGGGCCACGTGCCAAAGGTTGCCGATCCCTGGTCTAGACCATAAGTTGAGCAAGATAATTAAACAGAATATGGAGATCTTTTATAAAGCATTGTATCAGACCTATAGTTTATTCACAGAGCTTTTCAGGTTTTTCTTCAAATGACCAGTTTTATTATCATCAAAACAGCCTTTTTTAAAAGCAAACATTCAGTGAAAAAACTGTCATTTTCTAAATTTTTCATTTTTAATTAAATTATGTATAAGGTTTCTAATCTGCAATTTTTAATCAGAACCATTATCAAAGATTTCCATGTATCAAAAACCTGGTTTTTAGTAAATGAAAATTTTCAAATACATTTTGTGCTAAAAAAAATGCAAAATTTAAACCTTACAAAAAGAATTTTAATTTGTAATCATTATTTTAAAAATTGTGTAATGGCTCTATTTAAATTAATTATATTGATTAGCTCTACATGAGGCTAGTTTATGTTTGCTTTGGCACCCAGAGGCCATAGCAAAGGGCAATTCATAAATGCATGAAATTAGGTTTGACAGAATTCCATTTTTATTTTTTGATAATTTCAGCAGATAATATCAATGTTTATTCTTAAGCATTTTTTTTTAGATTTTCAAATATTTACATTTTCATAGATGCAGGAAATTATTGGGGGGAGATATAGACAATGGTGGGGTCGGACCATAATTATTTAATGACAGTAGATGTTGAGATTCAAAAACCTAATGCTTGTAACGGTTAAAACACAAATGGTCAACATCACATTGTCTAAATATACAAAGTAAATATCCTAAAATCAAACTCTAATATTTTCAAATGCAGCATTTTTCTTACTTTGCCTATCTGTAAATTTTAATTATCATCGATGGAAATTTTCTGTCGGTTTATGTGTATATGGTGTAATCGACATTTACTGATAGAAATCTAATCTTTCCAAGCCTAAAAATAAAAATGATTGATTGTAATTTTTAAAGATAACTGACAAAACATACTAGTTGACCTGAAGCTATTCTATTTATTAGCAAAATAAATAATAATAAAATAATAATAATAATAATAAATAAATATCACTGATGTGACTAAAATAAGACAGCATAGAAAAGTGCATAACAATTAAACTTTCACTGTAAAACAAGAAATTGTTTTTGATTTTAAAGCCACAGTTTCATGACTTTGTCACACTGTTCTTTCCAGATGGTGTTAAAAGTATAAATGTCATAGGCTCCAGAGAGACTCGTGTAATGGAAAACTTAAGTTTATCTCTACATATCAATGGCAGGTAAGTAACACACAAATATCCCTTGCTATAAAAAAAATGTTGTTTTTTTCCTTCTGATTTCCCCAAGGTGTAACCCGTTGCATGCTACAGAACTGATCCCTAGAAAGATTTATTTTCTATGAACAAGATATTACTGAACATTACTTGTTCATGACTCTAAAAATCTCTCATACTGCAATAGGTTACAGGAATGTAGAATATTAATAAACTGCACTTCTCTTCAGCGAATCCCCAAGTGCTTTACACACAACACAAATGTTAATAAAAATCAAAGAGGACAGTAAGAAGAGAAACAGAGCAGTAAAAAAGAAGGAAAATAAGGGGCTTTTTAAACTTTGCTCTGGACTTTTCTTTCTCGTTGATCCCTATCACTAAGAAACCTGCACACCGCATGTAGGGCACACTAACCAATAGACATACCAGGGCTGACACTAGGGGGTGGTAAGTTTAGGATGCTGTTTCAGCCAGGTAACAGCAGCAGGCAAGAAGAGTCTGAGCGGCAGTAGACCCAGAAGGGGAGGAGTGAAAATATCATCTGCATGCGAAAGAACTGGATAATAGTGAAGAAGTTAGCCAAAGACAGCTGGTTCTGGGGGGGCGAGGTTGGTCTCGGCCCTCTTCACAATGCACCACTTTGGTGCATTTAGCGGTACATTGGGACTAAAGGTTCAAGGCTATAAGAACACAAGAGCTGCACACACAAGTTTAGTCTTGCAGATGCTCTGTCAAGCTGTGTGACAGTCTGAGTGAAGGAGATCTTTTCAGATAGGGAAGGAGTTTTGAAACGTCTTGTTGGAACACTTAACAGAATCCTTCATCAGCAGAGAGAGATACTGAACAAACGCTGGCTTAAAATTTATCCCATAGCAATAAGTCTTCCTCCCAGTGAGTGAAGCTTACCAGGCCTGCCTGTTAGCGCTGGCTGGGTTGATACAGCCTTGCTGTGGGCATAGCAAATGGAGGACAGTGGCACGAGTACACATGTATGTAAGGCTTTTGTTAGGTGCCCAAACTTTGTGACACCAGGACATCACAGGTAATTTGCCTGCACATAAATCATCCTCTGTTGAATCAAGCAGGACTGCTCATGAGCTATTCGTGGGCTTACACATTTTCGCAGGGCCTACATTGCGTGCAAATTAACATAAATTGTAAAAATTGTTTGGCAGGTGAATTTTAGACCCCTGAAACAGGGTTTTAGAATGAACAACCCAACCACACCCTAAACTCCAGTGGAAGAAATAGCACCAACATGTTAAAAAGAATATGGGTGATACAAAGCAGAACTGAACGTTAAATAAACTGGTCTAGTTAAAATCTGGCCTGAGGGATGGGATTTTTATGACAGAAGCAGAACTCAAAGTGAACCATGCACAAACTGACTTCTTCACTCAGCAATGAATGTGCTGCAGGGTTGGAGGAATGGATGTTGATAAAAAGGATCAAGAAAGGCGAAGTTTATCATCAGAATCAAAGTCCAGAGAGCAGCAGATGAGCCTCTGCAGAACCATGTAGCGCAAAGGTCTGAAAAATGTAAATAAAGAGCTCAAGCAAAACACAGCAAAAAGCTATATGGCCAAAACGTTGTGGAAATGGTGGCATACCTTGATGTATTTCTAGCAAATAAAGAGCTTTCTGACATTGCTTTAAGATGATGCTGTGATTTACAAGCTTTATTTACCTTTTGCCAAGCCTGTAATCCAAATAGTTGTGTTGAGCTCATCAGCTGCTCTTATATGGTCTTTTTATGAGCAGAGAACACACATGAAAATCCTGGGTGTGTCACAGAATCACAGACATTCACCTCTCTCATTGTCCATGGAACAAGAAAAATAACATTTTCTAACCTCTGGGAATGAAGTCCATTTCTGCTTGCCTTAGTTGAGGAAGGGATGAAAAATAGAGACACATGTTTTTTATAATATCGTTTTACCTTTTCAGACCTTTCGTGCCAACTGTTCCTAAAGCACTTTATAAACCCTATGTACCTTTGTGAAGATCCTTTCACTTGCCACTGAAATCCAGCTATATGACGGGTGGAATAAAGCAGGTGTTTAAGGACCTAGTCCTGTGAGCTGCTAGCTGTCCCGTGCAAGTCAGTGGTGGTTAAGGGCACTCAGCACCTCAAAGGATTGGAGCACAAAGGATTGGAACCTGATTACATTCTATATACCTAGCTGCTCCTGCAGTTTTATCTGGAGACAGTAAAAGTTTTCACTTCCTATGTGACATGAAGACAGTTTCTGTCTAGATAAAACTGCAGGAGCATCTAGGTATGCAGAATGTAACCCAGCAAGGTACAATTTGACCTGGGCTCTACGATTAATACTCCTACTTTTGTTAAAAACCACATGAGATCGTTAATCACCACAGGCGGTTAGGACCTCAGTTTCGCATTTAATCCAGAAGGCAGTACCTCCGGTGCATTGTTCAAGGAGACATGCACCTATTATGCATCACCAGCACCACTTCTTGCAGCATCTTGGGTTTCCTTTGAAGGTTTTCTATCAGAGTGCTTCTGGGTCCTGCTTAGTCTGTAAGCTCTGATAAAACCATACAGGCCAAAGGACCCAAAGCTTCCAAAATGAATGGGTGTTTTGGATAAGAAGGAATGCGGGATTGGACCCCGAGGTATATCTTCAGGCTGTGGAACAAGTTTTTCCACTCCAGTATCTAGAGGGGATTCCTTTTCAGTCTTGGGGGCTGTGGAATGTGATGATGATAATGATGATCAAGGAAAGGCTAGTTACGTAGCATACCATGAAAGTGATGAAAATAATAATAGACATCCACTTCTGTTTGTGTGCAGAATGTTTACATATGAATTCCATTCTCTGACCTCAGCGCTAGGGTTGAGTTATGACTAAAAGTTAGGAACACAGAAATTTCCAGACTGGATCACATCCAAGGTCACTCTAGTCCAGTATCCCATCTCTGAACGTGGCTAACACCAAATAATTTAGGAGTCCTGGTGGTTTTCAATTTTTAAAATATATTTCTTAAATGTTTACAGCATTTCATAATTATAAGTGGAACTGACTTACAAACAAACAAAACAACCTGATCATAACAAATTTTCATAAAGAAATAAAGGAATCAAAGTTTAGTTTTTTATTAATAATAGTATTATATTATTCATGTCCATTCAGACAGCTGCCCGGTATTCAGGAAAACGTTTGTGAATTCACAAATTTTAGCCCAAATGATTATTCATCCAAAAAAAATAGTAACAGAAGTTTACTTATTATCCAGTCTCAACATTTACAGTCAACCAAGCAAAAACTGTCACTCTGTGTGGAATGATTCACAATCATGAGTGCCATCCTCAGGGCAGACTGTCAAAAAGCAGGGCAGAAACCCCAAACTTGTGGTATGTTCTGTAATTAGATTTCACCAATCTAGTAACAAAGGTGAACTCCTGAAGCACTATACGAGTCTTACCATGAAGACACAAAAAGAAAAGGAGTACTTGTGGCACCTTAGAGACTAACAAATTTATTAGAGCATAAGCTTTCGTGAGCTGAAGTGAGCTGTAGCTCACGAAAGCTTATGCTCTAATAAATTTGTTAGTCTCTAAGGTGCCACAAGTACTCCTTTTCTTTTTGCGAATACAGACTAACACGGCTGCTACTCTGAAACCTGTCATGAAGACACAGGCAAGCCCCTTGGGCACTCTAGTCTATCTTGCCACACAGGCAAGCTGGACTTAGGGATAAATGGTCACTTACACCAAAGGTCACAAAATATTCAGGTTGCTCCCAGTTGCAAGAGACCAATCACTTACCCCAGGTCAATTTCTACCTCAGAGCTCACACCAAAGACAACATTTGTAGCCAATCCTATAGTAAACTAACTAAGGATTTATTAAGTAAGAAAAAGAAATGAGAGAGTTATTTACAGGTTAAAGCAGGCAACATGTAGGCACAAATGAGTTACAGTCTGTGGTTTCCAAAGGTGACAGAGATATAGTAATCTGTCTACTGAATGTCTGTTAGGGCTAAACCAGGTTGATCTTGGAGATCTCTGATTTTTACCACCCCAAATGAGGTGGTAGCTTTATCACGCTGTCTATACTGGTGCTTTTCAGCACTAAAACTTTTGTTGCTCAGGGGGGTGTTTTTTCACAGCCTTAGTCTTGATAGTTCTCCTTCATGAGTGGGAGGGGAATCACCCCTCCTGTCTGAGTTTACAAGTTCAGAGCTGGCATTTTTACAATTATAAAGCAAAACTTATAGATTACCTTTATAGCATGGGATGCAGACACTACAAGTAGCATTAATGCATGCAGCAACTTACAAGCATTTTATAAAGTCTAAACACTAAATCTATCCTTACAAGTCTAACACCTGTCTTAAACAATACTAACATACAGGTGAGCTACGTCTGATCTCCAGGTCTAAATCTGTCAGTGCTCAGCTGATGCCTACAGACTTGGCAAAAGCTGGCACCTGGTCTACCAGCATCACAAAAACAATACCACATGATTTAGGTGATCAGTGTCACAACACAAAAGACAAATAGTCAATGTTTGCCAAAAACCCATACGCTGAAAATTATTCCATCAGCCCCTGTTCATCCCCCATTCCCTCATCCCCACCTACCACTCCCCGCAGTGCTTTGGCATAAGAATAATTCATGTTATTGCAGAAATGAGGATTCGTTAATGTACTAACAGAACTGGGGAAAAGTCATTGCAAGTAGTAGGACATTTTCAAATGGTGTAAATCAGTATAGTTCCATTGACATCAAGGAAGGAACACTGATTTGTGCCTGTTGAGACTTTGGTCCATTATTCGCAACGAAAGGTAGGCTGAGCCATTATAATTGTAAATACTGAATTGTGATGTGATCTGTGTGTGCACTGCTGTTCTTGCCTAGGCAACCAGAAACTGTCATTCATGTTGTGTACACAAAGCTGTCTGCCCCACTAGCCTGCCAGGCATTTGGCTGTCAGATCTATATAAAATATCATGTCTATGTAAGTGTAAGTGTTCAGTAGATAAATGTGTGTACAGTTACTTAGCATTAGTTCAGTGTAATATTACTACTTACACCAACTGTCAATGTTTTCAAAGTTCCTGTGCTATTTAATCTATATGATTCATGCACTCCTATTTCAAATAATTTTTTACAAGCCTCTGCTGAATTTTTTCCTTGTCATTTCAGCCCTCCACTCACCTTATGTTGGCTCATAAAGGCTGAATGTATTCCACTTGAAGGGGAGAAGTGCCATCTAGTGGTGATTAATGGCTCCTCCTACAATTTGAGCCATACCTTTCGTAATGCAGGACAATACTGTCTCAGCGTGAGAGTGGAGAATGATGTGAACATGTTGCAGACGTACCATGAGATTAAAGTGTGGCCAACAGGTGAGACTCGAGATACAGAGGAACTACCATGTTGGCTCAGATTAGATGTGCCTTTGACAGTAGCCACTAGCAAAAGCTTCAGAGGACAGTGCAAAAAGTTTCTTAGTGGACAATTATGGAATAACCAGCCCGGAGATGGTTTCTTCCTAAATTGATTTATGTCCTAGAAGTTAGCTTATGCCCTGAAGCATGGAGGTTATATGCTTTTTTTTTTGTTTAAATTTCCTCTCATAACACTGATGTTCTACTCCTTTTTAAAATTCTACTAAGTCTCAGTGGTACCTTGTGAGTTCCATAGGATAACTGACTTGTGTACAAAATGTATTTTTATCAGTTTTAAATTTGCTGCCTTTACATTTCACAAGTTGCCTCTTGCTCATGCATTGTGAGAGGCTAAACAGGACATACAAATTCTCACATCCCCTCGTATTAACCTCCTCCTTAAAATAAGCAGTCTCATTCTCTTCAGTTGCTCTCTTTATAGGGGAGTCTTTCCAGGTCTGTAATTGTTCTTGTTGCCAATTTCTGCTCCTCCAACTCCCCCCCATCAATCTCTGTTATACACTTTTTGAGATAAAGCAACCAGAACTGAAACCAGTTTTCAGAGATCTGTAAGGGGCCAGCACTGAGCAAATGGTCAGTGCCCTGTGGGGAAGAGAGCATGGCCAGGACAGCCTGCTGGAGCAATGGTGAGAGAATGCCTAAAAATTCTCAAGAGAAGGGGTAAGAGGGCAGTTCAATTTCTGTGGCCTTTAAGACACTGACTCACACTGGGGGCTGCAAAGCCAACCCATCCTCCAAGCTTGTGAGGGGTGCCCTGGCCCCACCTCTTTCCTGCTCCCCTCAAGAGCATGCACACAAACACTGAGGAGCTGTCTATGCACCTGGCCTTTGTGCAGACCATGCAAGGGAGAAGGAAAGGATCTTTATAACCTCCCACGCCACCACCCTGTTTTCTCATAAGGGCAGGCCCCATTCTGATCCTCAGTCACAGGCCTGAGCTAGACAGCAAAAGTGCCAGTTGTAATGATGCGAGCATCTGTCGAATAGACCTGTGACTTAGACCACCGCCTCATTTCACTGAAGCTGCTGGACAGCTAGCAGATGGGAATTACTTTTGGTTGCTACAAAATTTAGGCTGGATTTGAACCAGGGGCCTAGAGGTTAAAGGTGCAGAATCCCATGGTCTGTTGAGAATCCAGGCAACCGCGTTAAGATTTACCAGCCACATGTGAGGTTTGTTCTGATATCATCTGCTTTACTTCATGCACTAGGGGACAGAATAGGTAGAGTATATTTACAAAGCAGGCTTGCTGCGTGGAATCTCTCCCTGCCTTAGCATATGGATTTTCTGATTAGCCTGTGTATTCTCTTTTCCCCCACTTCTCTGGGCCCAATGCTCTGCACACCTGGAGGTGAGGAGAGACCCAGGGAAACTTTATTTGACTTTTCTGTCTCCTGTTTCTGCACTTTTGGGGTCAGCAAAGGACTGATTCAACTCTTGGCATAAAACTTAGGGCAGGTTCAGGGAGAAACCAGGGAAATCTTCAGGTGCCTACTTTAGAGCAGCTTCAAGGACCCTTTGTATCCCCTGTGTAGTCACAACGTATGCTTAAAATGCTACATGGTTGCAGAGGGAGGAAGAGGAAGTATATTTGGCAAAGTGAAGGCTGGTTTCAAAGAATTGAAAACAATCTAGCATACACCACAACTATTCAAATACAGCTGTGCAATTTGCTTTTTTTAAAAAATACTGTTTCGGGGAGAATAAACTGTGCCCAATGGCATGTTGCTCTTTCATTCTACACAGTCTTGAAGTTTCTTCACCTAGAATGGCCTGATCTCAGTGCTTTATATTATACGGGACACATTCCCTTGTGCTTTTTCCCCAGGTATTCACCCGGCTTTCTTCACCCTGCCATGTATTGCTCTTATTTCAGTGATGCTGGGATTTGTTATATGCACGACCTTCCGAAGCAGCTCACAACAGAAGGATCTTGTGGAGGTACAGAGGTTGTGTTGCTTTCCTCTGGGCAAATAATTCAGAACAAGTCATTGGATGAATTTCTATTCCCCCCACCACTTTTTTTGTTGTTTTCTCTTTTTCATGGTTGCAGATTGCCTACAAACAGAGGGTGATTTTCTCAGCTATATTTGAAATTATTCACTGAATAGTTTCACCAAATTATTCTCGGTCTGTAGTTCATTCCACAGCAGTTTGTTGCATGAATTCACTATTAGATATTTGAGCTGTGTAAGCAGTCATTTAAGTCACATGGCATGGCTCTTTTACCTTCATCAAATAAGGACACTCATTGATTCAGGCTGCAATGCAAATTCTAGTGGGAAATCTATTTAAAATTGAATTTCCATTAATATTCTCCAATATTTTCTTGTGCTGAGAGAGGGGACTGATTGCCCGGGAGAGGTGCAGGGGTAATGTTCGCAGAGGACATATCCTGGGTAACCATGGATGGATGGAAAGAAGGAAGCTGTGATAGTTGGATAGTGAGATAGGACAGGGTGTTAGATAGAATGGTACTAAATCATATGAGCTTATTTTGTAACCTTCATCCACCAATCCTCCTATTTTCTTCACATTTTCTTCTTCGTGGAGTTTTCACTTGTTGTGTCATGTCTATAATTAATATGCACACTCCTAGGGTCAGAGACCATATCTTCCTAGATATTTAGAAAGCAACTAACATTTTGGACAGTACCACAATATAAATAATAGGCCTGTTAAGAGAGAAACTGACTCTGGCTCTATTTCTGATTTTTCACTTGCTAGAGTAGTCCTAGATTTGGAAGTGACCTCCCCCTCTTTGATGTTCTTTCCAGGTAGCTGACTTTGATTTTTCTCCTCTGTCTGACAAAAATCCCTCTCCTCCTGATTCTGAGGCAAGCTGCGGTCGAATATGCTGCAGGTCCTGTTTCCTTCAGCCACCTCAAGAATATTGGGAGACTTTCAGGGAGAGCCACAGACTCCTCCATCCTTTGTACAAGCCAGTCAAAACTTACACAGTGTGAAGAACACAGCTTCATTTGGTTACGTTAACTGCTGACCTTAACTTTTCTCTTATGATGAGTTAAAAGCCAAGTGCTGCATGGATGGTTTATTTTTGCTGGTACATTGAGAGATTAACTACTTATTTGGCCCAATACTAAAGAGTACTTCATAGTGTAATGTAAAAGGAAAGAGCCTGATCCACAATAAAAGTGGCTTCGCATATTTGAATTACACAGGTGTATATCTTACCGTAGAGAGCATTGCCGAATCATTTAAATGCAGTATGTTATTCCTATGAGGGATTATTTTATGTGCAGATGTTTGCCAAATCCACTCTCCTTTGTAATTTGTCTGGCCTTCCCATATCACTCCCATCTCAATGCTGTTTGTTTCAAGATGGAAATGCTCAAGACAAAAAAGTGCTTTTCTCTTTTTTCACAGCCGTACAGCATTCAGTTTACCAGGAGACTGAACCAGGTGAAATGCTGTTACTCTAATGCATATTAGTACTTAAAAGAAAACCTATTTGTTCTCCAGATTGGAAACATTCTTACTCCAGTACCCTGCTCAATGAACCAGACTCCATAATTATTACGTTGCTACTATTAAAAGGACCTCAATTTTAGCAAACAGTATTCACCAGGAACATAATAGCTGATGTTGCACTGGTGGAAACCTGCAGATACTAACAACAGATACAAGGTACTGTGTGAGGATATTACATGACTTAAAAGGTGCTATGTTCCCAACACATTGTTGATGGCGCATTACAGTAATAATATCTTCTAGCCCAGGAGAGGTGCCATCTTTCAGATGAGGCATTAAAATAAGGTCCTTTTTGCCCATTTTTAATCTCTTCCTAGATAATCAGTGAAGTTCCCACTGGCATTCTTCAGAGACAAAGTAAAGAAGAGGCTAAAATCAGTGCTGGCTGTCAGTGCCCCTCAGAGCAGGTTCTGCCATTCAAAGCTGTGCAAACTCACTGCTTAGTGCATACTCGCTGCTGTCTTTGCCACCTTCCAATTCACTGCACTACTAGCATTTAACTTACTACTATACTAGAGCCCTTAAGTACTTTGAAAGATTTACATAAAATCAAATTCTGTTCCATTTCTTTCCCTCTGTTCTCCAACTTCTCACCTGCTGCTTTACTCACTGTTTTTATAAGCACTTTGTTATACCTTGAGTATGGGAAATATTGTGTAATTGCTAAAGGGGAGGGGATCCAGAATTAGGATTCCTGGGTTCTCTTCTTGTTTCAATTTGCAGAGTTTCGTTAGGCAAGTCAGTTCACCTCTCTGATCTTCAGTGCCTCCACCAGTATATGGGCTCATACCTAACTCAGAGCAGGTGGTCTGTGATGCTAACTGAATTAATATTTATAAAGGGAATTGGAGTCCTCTAAGGTGAGGACAAGGACCCTTAAAAGTAATCTAGTCAATGCAAGTTCTCTTAGCAGGTACTTTCACAGGTAGTGCCCCCACCCCCCTGTTCTTTGTTGTTGTTTTTTTAAAGAAAGGCTTTGATGGTGTATTTACAAGTGAACTATGGAACCTTTGAATTACAAAAGGTGTCCTTTGTGTTCCTGTTAGGTGTGCTAATGCCAAAATATTATCTTCAGTCAGTCTTAACAAGGTGGCTCTACTTAGTTTGTTCTAATTATAAGCAAGAATAATACTGCTTATTCCTGAGATAATATCAATTTGAAAAATTGCCAGAAGGTACAGGACTAGTTCCTGGCTGTTAACATACCCCACAAAAGGTTGCACAGTTCCTTGGAAAGGAGGCATTTGGTTTGCATGACTGAGCGGCCCCATGGTGGCCTCAGAGAACAGTGCTGCCCTCAACAATTGCTATGTGAGGAGGGAAGTTCAGTTCATGAAGATAGCTGATGATGTTTGATATTCATTTATTTCATACATAATACATTGTGGGACATGCTAACCCAGGCACGGTGAGTGGGGGAGAGTGGATACAGGGAGCCTCTCTCTTCCCCCATACCCCATCACACTTCCACTGGAGTTGGCCAGAATTTACCTGCAGGTAATAGGGGAGCAAGGATTGGCAGCACTAGATGCCCTAGAGAAAGGGATATGGGGGTGGGGTGAAGGTACAGGCAGGACTTTGCTGGGGTAGAACTACTTACACCTGTGATATACTCCATCCACCCCCAAACAACTCTGGGGATATGTGCCTGCTAGCACCACTGCTTCAGTTGTGCACCTTCCTCACTGTCCCCATTACACCACAGCCTCTACAGTGGTATGACTGAGCCCACACAAAAGTGATCAGACCAAGCACTGGTTGGGGTGTGGAATCCATCATGTAAAGAAAAGTGGGAACTGGGCTACTCTGAGTTGAAAAGGAATAAGTAAATGGATAGGGTGAAGGATTGGCCTATGCATGAAAGAGATCAATTACTGAGAGAAATAAAAAATGGTATCAAGAAAAAAGAATTGCAAAAAAGAAGGCAAACCCCAGGAAATAATCTGTTCTCATTTTCTTTAGAACAATGCAAGAAGGGTGACAAAGAAGCCAAATAATTTCAATGCTTAAACACAAAGGATAGGAAAGTGAAAGTCAATGCTGAAAAATATTGGGAAATGCTAATTGCTTAGGACAAATTGAAGAGAATGGAAGGTTTGGGAGTAACAGAGAGAGCTCTTGCAGGAAGTTTGGGTAGGGAACTATCATTATTACTTGTAAGTACAGCTAATTAAAGGGAGTAAATTGGTGGCAGGAAATCCGAATATACTGGCTGTGCTTTTGTAGCACCAGGATGATTGTTTGCAGAAATCGAAAAGGGCTTGTCAAAAGGCAAATCAGTAATAGAAGATTTGAATAACCCTAACAAACTGGGCTATAAGTATAAGAAATACACCCATGTATACATTTTTGGACATGGTACAAGACCGCTTCTGCACAAAAAGGCTAATTTATGGGTTTAGTAAATGCCCTGGAAATTGAAGACAATACATTGGGTAATTGAGCAGTTCAGGACAGAGTGAGGTGAGTAGTGCAACGTAGCAAGAATTAGCAGGACTCATTTTGTTAACCTTTTAAATCAGTAAGCTGGGGAAAAAAAGTGTTCAGCAAAATGATGAAATTCACTGATCCAAAACGGAAAGCAGAGAGTGGAAAGCAGGAGAGCGGTTAAGGTCAGATGATAAGCAAAAGTATACACAGATAAGAAGTTTATGCAACTGAGGGAACTTGTTTTTTAATAAAACAAGAATAAGGGAAGAAACACATTGAAAGGATATTATATCAAATTGCATGGCACAGCATGCTGGATATCAAGCAAACAGCATCAGAAACTGGAACACCGCTAATACGCTGAATAAACCCAGGTGTAAAAATGTAACTGCTTCAGTTATACATTAAGATTTTCTTCTTTTATTTCCTGAGTGTGTAACTTCGTCTAGTCTGCTGCATGAGTTCTCAACCTAGGGGCCTGGTCAGGTCCAGGTTGGTGACAACCATTTCCCTTCCTTTATGGTTAAAGGGGAGGGGGTCTCAACATGTTTTTTTCTGTTGTAACATGGGCTCACACTATCGAAGAGTTGGAGAACCACTGATCTAGTGGATTGTCATATTGGTTATACCTGGTACTTCATACAGTAATAGCCATTTTAATTTCCGATGCACCTCTCCGTGCTACCCCAGCATCCAGGAGGGATCGAGATGGATCATGTATTTTATTAGAGTTTAAGTACTGGTGTAGGAAACCCACAATTCAACTCAATATTGTCACTTGTATTCATTCAGTTCTCAAGGAATACTCAGTACCTGCTTTGGAAAGAGTGGAATCCATTCTCAAGACATGTCACTAACCACTGACCATTTATCTCAGTTTGAGACCATGTTTAAAACACACTTCAGATTAAATTCAGGGGCAGAGCTGGTTAAAACGGATGAAAAAAAAAAGGAGCAACCAAAACTAAATATTTTTTGCATTTTTCTTCCACATCCACAGCATATGTCAATAAGCTGCTTTTGATCAAATTAAATAATGAGGGTTTAAATTCTGCATCCTATACATTAACTGAAAGATAACAGCTGGATTTTCAGAGATCGTGAGTATCCATTGATCAGCTGCTCCAGCACCCCTGATGGAGCTGGCCCAGTCCTATTGTAACACTGCCAGCTGCCCCCAACTCTGCAGTGTTGACCCAAGCCTCTGATATCAAGCCAGGTTAAAGCCACGTTCTAAACCTCTCTCCCTAACTTTTTAGCTTTTTTTCCCCAGAGCACTCTATGGACCAAACTCTTCTCTCAGTTATACCACTATAAAGCTAGGTAAAAGTGGAGTTACTCCAAAACTATACCAATGTACCAAGAGCAGAATCTGGCCCTAGAATTTATAACCATGGGTTACAAACAAAGATGTTCAGATCCAAAATTTTTGAATTTTAAAAAGCAAAATCAATCATTAGCCTCTAGTTCGTACCATATTCAATTAACCCAGTTACTACTTGCTAGATTTTGGAACAGTTACCCCATTTTCTTAGCACAATATAAGGGCCAAAACACTAATCTGTCTTTCACCTCTGAAACCTGACTGCATAGCAGACTGAGGCCCTAACTCAAAACTTCCAGAGTTTTATCTACTTTGCTGAATGCGCTAGGACTGGAAATTGGTTCAGCAAGAGGAAGGTGAAGGGCTTCAGAATAATCACTGTATATTTAAATTCTCAGCATTATCATCAGGTAATCAGCCAATACTTTGCCTTGAGTTTAGTGAGCCGATGTCAGTTTCCATGGAAACCAAAGTGGGCCCTGCACATCTAGCTGAAATTCTGCACATTTCAGTTGTGACAACTATCTGAGCGCTACAAGGTCTGATTTTTAAAGTACCAACTGGGGGATTCCAGAGGCTTCAGAATCTTCTAGGGCTCCATTTTCATAAGGGTATATGCATATCGCTGGTACATATAATTACAATACCTGATAGCGGAAATACTGAGATCGTGCCCATAAACAATGAGTGTATTTGCAACCATGGTAATTGCACATACAAACAACTGACAGAACTGTGTGAGAAAATGATGTTTGTAGCCCTGTTGGTCCCAGGATATTACAGAGACAAGGTGGGTGAGATAATAGCTTTTACTGGACCAACTTTTGTTGATGAAAGAGACAAGCTTTCGAGCGTACACAGAGCTCTTCTTCAGGTGAGAAAATTGTGCTCACACAGCTCCATCCAAAGAGCTCACCACAGTCTCTGAGCACCTCCCTTTAGCCTCACCATATTCCTGTGACATAGCGCAGAGGTATCATCCCTAATTTACAGATGATGAACTGAGGCACAGAGAGAAGGAAGTTTATGGTGGAGCCTGAACCTGAGTTGTCCTAATCACTGGGCCAACCTTCTTTGAATACAAATCTGAAAGATATCTAGGCCATAGTGTTTGACATGGGAATAAATACAGCAGGGATAACATCTTAAGCATCTTTCCCTATCACGTTTCCTTATGTAGAACTGTAACCATTTAAGGGACTTTCTATTGTCTGCTGAGTCCCAACCTCTGTGATTATAAAAGGAAACTTACCCAGCTGGTACTAGTGCTAGCCGGGAAGTGATCTAAAGCCTATTTTATAAGACTTTTTTGAAGTCCAAGAGAGCAAAAACAAACCCCAAATAATTTCTGCAGCTTTCAGAGCCAATAAGGTTGCAGCATGAAAATGAAGTGAAGTCCATGTTAGTTGGAAATTGGCCAAAACCTTTCCAATATCACAGTCTCATGAACCAACAGAGAGTGGTTTGCACCTGCTCATAAATCAACAAGTGTTATAAATCACCTTCCTGTTTTCCCTGTTTTTGTCTGAAACAGACTCTTCCAAGACACATTCAGGATGGTAGAGGATAATTGGGCCAATTTGTGTGCTTGTGATCCCTATGTATGGAGGGTGCTCTCCTACCCAGGTGTAAAGGGGCAGTCAATTGCCTTCACAGTAGCATTCCCCACATCCCTCAGATGCAGCAAAGGGCACCCAGCAAGCCCAGGGCTTTTCATGTGGGAAAGCAACAAAGAGCAAATGGACTGGGCAGCAGAGTATTACCATGGTGGGGGTGGAATGGTTAATGCAGCCTCCTGCTATATTATACTTTCCTTAGAATAGGTCTGGATGAAGATGTGCTGCCAGGGATTGGGGCAGAGCTGCAGGGAACCCAGAGATGCTGCAGCAACACAGGGCCTCCACAGAGGTGTTTCTGCACCCCTGGCAGCAGCATGAGATCCACACAGATTTGGGAGGATCCACCCGCGTGTGAGCAGGACCTAGAGGGAATGCGCGGTGTGCTGTAAGAAAATCCTGCTTGCAGTTAGCAGTTTGCACAGCAGATGTCTCCCTAAGCATAAGAATGTTTGCACTGAATCTACCCCAGCAGGTTGAGCTGGTAGAAGACACGAGTTGCTATCAGACCAGTGGTTGATCTATTTATTTTTATGCATGCATCACTATGGCATCTAAACTAAATATAACACCAGATTCCATTTAAAATGCTCACCATACGCAGTACAAACAGCCCCGGCTTCTGCACCATCCCAACCAATTACGATAAATAACTCTGACAGTCACTAGCCAAACAAGTGCTTGACTCAAAAGAGGTGTGCCTTGTGTGTCATTCTGAAAGGTAGTAAGCCCAGGCTATGGGGGATGAGCAGGCAGAGCAAGTTTCACAGCTAAGAACACCTCACCTCCAGCCTGCACTTCCAAGGGCTCTCAGCAGAAGCACCCCTGGGGACTCCATGACAGGCAGAGGGAGGCAACCACATTCAGAGCTGATGTATCAGGTGGTGTATGTCGACCCTCCTACACGTAATTAGATCCCCTCAGAGCAACTAACCATTAATCTAGAGGTGTGTATGGAAGTTTAAGTTGGTGTAACTTACGTGCTGAAGCACTAAAGAAAGGTGTCAGAAGGTGCATGTTAAAATAGAATGGAGGCTACTTTAATTTACACCTTGTTCCAGCTCTTTGGCATGAGAACTGCATCCTTTTAGTCTCCCTCACTCAGCAGCAGAACTGGAGCACGTGGGCTCAAGGAAGGCAAACAAATGGAACATTAACACCACTTACATAATTAAATACAATAAATGCATAAAACCCAGTCAGTGTATCAGGATTATGGCCAACCCTATAGCTCCAGGTATTAATGATCTGGTCCAGAATTTAGTCACAGAACAATCCTCACCACAGGTCCAGTTAGCTCCAGGTCCAGTTAGGTCCAGTTGTAATCAAGGGATATAAGCTGGTGGCTCTCGTCCACCTGTCTGTTCCAGTCTAGAGATGTGCACACCATGAGGTCCCACTGCAGTGTGCAGCTACCTGGTCCAGTTCTGGGCCATCAGCTCTATGCTGCTGGGCCTACCTATTAAGTCATCTCTACACAGCCAGTCCAGTTGGGTCTTGCTGTGAGGTCAGCTCTGCACCACCACTCTCTATTGTTGCTCCGTGTTCATGCAAAAAGGACCAGGGAAGTAAGTGGGTGAAGGAATAAGCCCTCTAACATCTTGGCGCCATGACTCGGATACATCGCATCAGATAGGTGAGTGGCAGCCTGTAAGTCCCCCTCCCCAACAGTCCACGCAGCTGCTTGGAGTGGGTATAGTGAACTCTTGTGATGGTAGTTGGGGGTTCTGGCAAGCCAGGGTAAAATAAATTTTGAATAAATGAATAAGGAAGAACCAGGGGCCATACCAGGTGCGGGGTCAACCTAGGATGAGATTAAAAAGGAAGTGGAGGCAGTGTTAGGGAACCCGGAGGGATGGGGGGTGGCTGAGAAGCCCACCCGCCTTTGGTATATAGGTAGTGGAAGAAGGTCCCTGACCACTGGGACTGAATGCCTTCCAGGGAAAGGAGGCACTTCAGTCCACTTGTGAGAGGTTTGAAGTAAGGACAGCATTATGGGAAGCTGTCAGGAATCTTTCAAGTTTGGTGCTGCTGAAAGAATGTAAATTAGTTAGGGGTGGTTAAAAATAATTTGGCACAACAGGGTTTAGAGTCAAAAGCAGAATTAACAGACTACCTTTAGAGACAGGAGCTGGGACTTGGTCCTGGGGAAGTGAAGGGAAAAAAACGTTTCAAAGTAAAAAATGGCAGGGTTTGCAAGAGCAGGTAATGATCCCCACTCTTCTCTCAGAAGCAGGATAAAAACCTGGGGCCTGGGGGGGTAAGGATTCCCAACTGTTTCAACCCAGGGAACCTACTCTTGGCTCAGAGCTAACTATGTCCCTTTCTTCTTTTCCTTCTTCTTTTTCTCAGTTTACTTAATTGGTTGCTGATACCCTGTACTTTAAACTGACCTAACAGACTTAATTGGTTTCTTTCCACCTCTTCCCCCTCCGCTCCTCCCTGCCTTTCCACAATTTTGTTTTTCTAAAGTTTTAATGAAGGGTACCTTGGATACTTACGTGAAATGATTATGGTTATTTTGAACAAAGTATAATGGAGGTCTGCTGTATTCCACTGGAATTTTTTGAAATAAAAGATCCGTGGGCAACTATGAAGACAAATGTTTTATTGCCCTTTTGAACAGTCTCAAGGTCAAGACAGCACAGGTTAAGGCAGCTGTGTGGCAATATTTGTACTTGGTGGCTAAGTTGTTACAGACAAATTGCACTACCTTAAAGAACTAAATGAAGGAGTAAGTAATTTTTAAAACGTAAAAAGTTACAAATAGCTTTTGCAAAAATTAATAATACAGCGTTTGAAGAAAAGTCAACATTTGGAAGTTTTAAAATGGTAAAAGGTAACAGTTGTAAAGATGTTAAAGAGTAACAGTTGTGGTATTACAAAAAGGAAGTTTTCGGTTTAATGATAAAACCCAGTTATATAAATGTAACTGTATGTGCAACTCTGTGCAGTCACATTGGATGGAAGCTTGATAATTAAATTATCCAAGGGGTTCAGGTAGAGTGGCTACTACCACCACTATGCTTCTGTCCCCAGAAGCCTTTACAGCTATTCTAAGGGGAAATGGGCCCTTTTCCCCACAAAAATGGTCTATAAGGGACTGCTGCAGCCAGCAGGCGGAGAGAGAATCTGATCAAAATTATTTGACTATTGGTAATGTAATCAAAATCACTAAAGAAATGTAAGGGGTTTCTATTAAAACTTAACTTGGCTGCCCCTGGCTGTCTCTGGTTGTACAAGATGGGAGTATAATTGGGGTACAGTTGTGTAAAAAAAGAGTAATCGCAGTGCAAGGGATGTTAGGCAAAAGAGAATTTTGTGTGTGCGCAAGGAAAAAGAAAAGGAAAAGGGGAGTAATAATGGGAAAACTGAGCTTTGGGGTACCTCTGGGGATTGGACTGTCACTTTGGTGGGGGTGCATGAAAACTCTGTGGGCCCAGGGGAGGCAGTTACACCTTGTGTAAAATTAATATGGCTATTATAATGTTATGAAGGTTAAACTATAAAAGGAATGTGCATTTTCCCAGTACATGTGCAGTGTATATTAAAGAAGGGGTGCATATCTTGCATAATTCTATTCCCTTTCTTAAGTACAGCTACATTAACAATCTATTATCATTTGTACAATTAGAACATAGATTCCAAATAAAACAAAATACAGTATTGGGAACCATGGGAAAGCAACATTACCATTTGTGTAAATGAGAGTGGCCAGGGTTGGCTTTTCCCTCTGGAGGGACCAGAGAGTTTCATCTCTCTAAGCTTTTGAGCTCTGGGTTTACAAAATATATTTAAAACACAACCATGGGGTTCAGGCCTGTAATCCCTTACTCATGCAGGCAATCAGTGAGACAAGCTATGCGAGGAAAAGTTTGCATGGGTAGACCTGTTATTTTGAATTAAGGTGTTATGTTTTTCCATACACAAGAGCAACTGTCTACTTTTAGTCTAAAATGACTTAATTTAAAATACGGAAAACAAGAAAGAACCCAAGTGAAGTCTCATGAGACAGCACATATCATATGGCCCTTCTAACATGCTACAGCACTTTGAGAACAAAATGGCTGGACTCAAAGCCTGTCAAAATCAGCTGAAGAACCACTATTGACTTCAATGGGCAGAGCCCTTAGAAATGTAGAAATATTCATACCACAGTTTCACAGATGCAGCATCTGTGTCTTTCCTGGTTATATAAATCTATTAATTTAGTCTTCTAGGGCTATTCTTTCTTCTTCTTTTTTTAAATCTAGAAGTTAGGTACAGAATGTGAACATGGCTCACAATGTTCTCTTTAGCAGAACCATAGCACATATTTAGTAAAAAGAAAAGGAGTAATTGTGGCACCTTAGAGACTAACAAATTTATTAGAGCATAAACTTTCGTGAGCTACAGCTCACCTGAGCTATGCTCATGAAAGCTTATGCTCTAATAAATTCGTTAGTCTCTAAGGTGCCACAAGTACTCCTTTTCTTTTTACGGATACAGACTAACACGGCTGCTACTCTGAAACATATTTGGTGGTGCTGTAAAAATTATGCTGTGGGTTTTTAAAGTTATTCTTCTTCTGATATACTCTTCTTAACCTATTTTTCTTTCATTACATGTGAATACTTTTAATTTTTTTTTGTGAAAGCCAAATGTACATTACACAGAAATCATTTTTTACTAAAATTTAACAAAGTTGGCAACCTTACTAACTGCATAATATACTTTTTGCACTCTTTAATCTTAAATTATATAACAAAGTCTCCAAAATAACACAAGATGCCTGACTTCTGTACCTGAGCAGTGACCTGTACATTTATGACAATTTTCCAGCACTATGTTAACTGTATTGAATCTAAAGGATTTACCCCAATGCCCAGGGAAAACAACACACTTAATTAAATAAAAATCATCTAGCAGTAAAGCTAGACATTTTGGCACTAATCCAGCAAAGCTCTTAAGTGTGGGCATAAGCATAAGAGTATTCCAACTGAGGCAAAGCCTCAGTGCATGTAAACTGTCCTGATGAAGATTTGCCCAGTGACTTAAGTGGAAGTTGAAAGTGCTCATCATCTCCCAGCATTGAGCATCTAGAACTGAAAATGAAACAAAGAAGGTTTTGGCAGAGGTCGAGGAGGTTTTGGAACAACTGGATAAACTAAACAGGAATAAATCACCAGGACCAGATGGTATTCACCCAAGAGTTCTGAAGGAACTCAAATGTGAAATTGCAGAACTATTCATTTTAGTTTGTAACCGATCATTTAAAAAGGCTTCTGTACAAAATGACTGGAGGATAGTTAATGTGACACCAATTTTTAAAAGAGCTCCGGAGGCGATCCTGGCAATTACAGGCCAGTAAGCCTGACTTCAGTACCGGTCAAACTGGTTGAAACTATAGTAAAGAACAAAATTGTCAGACACATAGATAAACATAATTTGTTGGGGAAGTCACCATGGTTTTTGTAAAGGGAAATCATGCCTCACTAAGCTATTATAATTCTCTGAGTGGGTCAACAAGCATTTGGACAAGCAGGATCCAGTGGATCTAGTGTACATAGATGTTCAGAAAGCCTTTGATAAGGTCCCTCACCAAAGGCTCTTAAGCAAAGTAAGCTATCATGGGATAAGAGGGAAAATCCTCTCATAGATTGGTAACTGATTAAAAGATAGGGGGGGAAGAGTAGGAATAAATGGTCAGTTTTCAGAATGGAGAGAGGTAAATAGTGTGGTCTCCCAGGGGTTTGTACTGGGACCAATCCTATTCAATATATTCATAAATGATCTGGGAAAAGGGGTAAACAGTGAGGTGGCAAAATTTGCAGATGATACAAAATTACTCAAGATAGTTAAGTCCCAAGCAGTCTGCGAAGAGCTCCAAAAGGATCTCTCAAAACGGTGACTGGGCAACAAAATGGCAGATGAAATTCAATGTTGATAAATGCAAAGTAATGCACATTGGAAAACAATCAACTATACTTATAAAACGATGGGGTGTAAATTAGGTGTTACCACTCAAGAAAGAGATCTTGGAGTCACCGTGGATAATTCTCTGAAAACATTCACCTAATGTGCAGCGGCAGTCAAAAAAGTAAACAGAATGTTAGGAATCATTAAGAAAGGGAAAGATAATAAGACAGAAAATATCATATTGCCTCTATATAAATCCATGGTACGCCCATGTCTTGCATACCCATGCAGTCGCCCCATCTCACAAAAGATATATTGGAACTGGAAAAGGCTCAGAAAAGAGCAACAAAAATGATTAGGGGTATGGAATGGCTTCCATATGAGAAGAGATTAATAAGATTGGGACTTTTCAGCTTGGAAAAGAGACAACTAAGGGGGGATATGATAGAGGTCTGTAAAATCATGACTGGTGTGGAAAAAGTAAATAAGGAAGTGTTATTTACTCCTTCTCATAAACACAAGAACTAGGGGTCACCAAATGAAATTAATAGGCAGCAGGTTTAAAACAAACAAAAGGAAGTATTTTTTCAAGCAAACGCACAGTCAACCTGTGGAACTCCTCGCCAGAGGACATTGTGAAGGCCAAGACTATAACAGCGTTCAAAAAAGAACTAGATAAGTTCATGGAGGATAGGACCATCAATGGCTATTAGCCAGGATGGGCAGGGATGGTGTCCCTAGCCTCTATTTGCCAGAAGCTGGAAATGGGCCACAGGGGATAGATCACTTGATGCTTACCTGTGCTGTTTGTTCCCTCTGGGGCACCAGGCATTGGCCACTGTCAGAGAACAGGATGCTGGCCTGATGGACCTTTGGTCTGACCCAGTATGGCCTTTCTTATGTTCTTAAAGTGCACCAGGCACATGAAAAATGGGGAGGGATATTTAAAGGGAAGAGGGCTTAGATCATACAATTCTCTCTTTGTATTCCCTTTTCTCCAGCTAGGTCTCTGCTCTCCTTTGGGTTGCAATCAGGTGAGAAGCAAAGGGGAAAATCTATTCACAATAGGAGCCCCTTGTAATGAAATGTAAGAGCACTCACTTAAATTCTTCAGGAGCCACGTCCTTTTTCATAAGAAAAATATGAGAAAAATCAGGTAAGTAGTGCATCCATTTTTTATGGGCAGGAGGACCCTCAGCCATTACTAATAAAGTACAGGAGGAAAGGTACAGGGATCTCAGAAGGAAAACACCATCCATTACATGCAACCCTAGGGATCAAATGACACATACAACTGAGAGATAACAACAGGCTACTACACCTCAATTGCTACCAGTAGGATGCCTATACATAAAGATTTGTGCTCTGTATATTCTGTTTTGTGACCTTTGCAATAGAGGTTGCCTTAATTTTCCCACAAACTAGTGGCTATATTACTTTTAATATAATTAAAATACTACTTGTTAAGACCTTGAGTCAGCAAACTCTTAGGCATAAAAGTAACTTTGCACATGTGAGTAGTCCCATTGGACTTAATGGAACTATTAAGTGCTTATGTTTTTCATGATTGGGGCCCTAAATGTGTTCTATTTCACCACAAGGTTTCTGCAGCCCTTATTGTAAAAAGCTTGTTTGTATTTTTTAAAAAAAAATAACTATCATGTATGGCCAATATAAAATGTTTGCAACTCACCAGAGAATGAGTCGGCATTAGCTTCTAGTTTCCTAAAAAAATATCATTAAAACTATTTTGGTGAAGAATCAGCTAGAAAGATATTCACTTGGGAACTCTAAAATAGCTTTGAACTTTTTAAAATTATATAAAATGTTTGGAGCTGATAACTGCAACTCCCCAAGTCTCAGCATGATCTGATTTAATTTAACCTTGAAAATCAGGGTTTGCACTGAAATACTGATAGAATTTCCACTTGATCCATTGCTGTAATAAACGTGCCTCTAGGAGAGGCAAGACTACAGAAGATGAAGTAATGAGCAGATAGAGGTCCAAAGTGGAAAAAAAATCATTGCAAGAATTTCAACTAGCTCTATGAGTTATTGAAAAACAGAGGAAAAAACTACAGAGATTTTGTGGAAAATATTCCATATTTTAAAATTAAATTACAAATTTCAATTTTTTCCTCTGAGATCTCAAAATTTGCTAAGTTTCAACCAGCTCTTCTATCCAGGATGGCAAGTCCTAAGTTCCAAAACAATGAGTGCTTTGAAAGGTAATGATTCCATCTAGAGTTAGGTATATTATCCTGGACGCACCTGCAGAACTGTTTCATGGCATTATATCCCCCTTTGTTTGTAATATCACTTTAAGAATAGACAGCTCAATTCAGCACTAGCTGTAGCTTCCCATTGGTCTTTAGGTGTGTTCCCACTTGTCACACTAAGGTTCCTTTCCTTTTTTAAAGATGTCTGAGATATTGCCTGTGCTTAAAATGGGAAATGTCATTGGGACTGGTGATCTGTCTCAAAATGGAAAGTGGATTTAACTGTAGTTCCTGTAGAGTGCATTGCAATAATCGAGCCCTGATGTCACAAAAGGCATCGAATGCAGTAGTGAGATCCTTATCCAAAAAGAAAGATTACAAATTCCTCACCAGAAAATGGTCTGAGCCACTGATGTTACCTGTGGTTTAACCAATGGTTCACAGCCCAAGAGCATCCCCATATTATGAACCTTTTTGTTCAAGGACAGGTAAATGTCCTCCATAATGCATCCAGGAACTAACCCTGCCATACTTTCAAGATCCTCTTTCAGAATCCTCGGAACTATTTAAAAGTTGCCAGGCTCCATCTCAGAGGTAGCTGCACTTCAGTGATGGGTGACAAGAAACTGCTCTCCATGCCCAAAATTTGCCAGCCTGTAAAATGCCTATTAAAGGCACAATAAATTACTTAAACAGAGTTGACTATCTCTTGAGAGCCCCTCATGGTGAGAGGTCATTCTGCAGCACCCTGCCCCTGTTTTCACCCCTTCAGGGCGCCTTGAGAACATCACAGTCCACAGTATTTGGAACTCTCTTTCTTGCCCCATTCTTTCCCATGCCCTGAAGTTTCTGAAGCATCTTTCCCTGTTTCTTGTTCCTCTCTGGTCTTGATAGGGAAACACCTGACCTCCATCAGGCCCCATCAACGCTATTAACACGTAGAGGTAGGCTGGAGCAGTTCGCTCTTAAAGGTCCAGTCCACCCTGTGACAGCAATCAAATAGTAGTTTGCCCATCATGCACTTAAGAATACGAGTTCCCATGAGGTCATGAATTCTTCATCTCCTCTATATTCTGAGAGGTTGAGATGATTACAGAGATGCATTGTTATTGTTAACAGTTGTGGGTCCAGCAGATTTTTACACAACAGAAAGAATACTGTGACAAAGTTCCTCCTCTACCTTGGTGGGTCTTGTGCTTATTGGCAGATCTGCTCGCCTTGGAGCTTCACGGCAGCCCTCAGTTTGGCCGTTTTTGTGAACCCACGGTCCAGGTCAACTCCTCCTGTGTCTGACCAGGAGCTGGGAGGTTTGGGGGAAACCCGGGCCCGCCCTCTACTCCGGGTTCCAGCCCAGGGCCCTGTGGAATGCAGCTGTCTAGAGTGCCTCCTGTAACAGCTGTGCAACAGCTACAGCTCCCTGGGCTACTTCCCCATGGCCTCCTCCCAACACCTTCTTTATTCTCACCATAGGACCTTCCTCCTGGTGTCAGATAATGCTTGTACTCCTCAGTCCTCCAACAGTCTGCATTCTCACTCTCAGCTCCTAGTACCTCTTGCTCCCAACTCCTCACACATGCACCACAAACTGAAGTGAGCCCCTTTTTAAACAAGTGCCCTGATTAGCCTGCCTTAATTGATTCTAGCAGCTTCTTGATTGGCTGCAGGTGTTCTAATCAGCCTGTCTGTCGAACCTTCCCTGTTACCTTACTCAGGGAAAAGGGACCTACTTAACCTGGGGCTAATATATCTGCCTTCTGTTACTCTCCTATAGCCATCTGGCCCGACCCTGGCACAATACATACATGAAAAGTATTAAAATAAACAAGACCATTTTAAGAGGGACTATCAGAAAGAGAAACCACTCAGCAATAAACATGTCAATAAACAATAGTACCAATATAAGGATATTGTAAAGACAAGCACTGTCTGCAAAAAGCAAAATGGAAAGAATTCTCTCTTCAGGGAACAGTCAAAAAATGAAGCATGAATGTATGATTAGGGGGAGATCATTTGGAATTCTCTGAGCAACATCTGCTGCTTCCTTCAGATGCATTCTTGAGAGCCAAGGAAAAAGACAATGGGAATCAAAGCACATACACAAGATCACAGGGAGCTATCAGAGACAGAGGGTTTAGTAATTCATTGGCAGTGACAAGCAGTAGACTAATCACTGCATTGAGACAAGTTAAGTTCCCTCCATTCTTCCTTCTGTCCCCAGAGCAGCACTAACTTGAAACTGGCAGAAATCCAAATCTGAGTGTGGCAAAATGGAACCATTTCAGTGCATGCCTGAGCATACATCAGCCATCTGCAAACTCTGGAGATGTGTGGCCTCCTGCCCTGATTGTTTGGTAATTTTATTTTTTTTTTTTAACAATATCATGATGTTGTGTCAGACAGGAGGAAAACTTGAGGAGGAAAAACACAAGTGACCAGTTAAGAGCCAGTCAGCAAATGCGAGACAGTACTATCACCCTACAGGAAGAGCACTGAGCAACAACCACCTCCCATGTACCAGTACTTCAAGATGGGGCATCTTGGTTCCAGACCTGGGTATTATTCAATAGATTGAGGGCTGGGGTTATATTTAGGTCAAGATCATGCTTTTTAAGAGGAAGAGTTTGTGAACCTTTCAGCTAACTTGGGCCAGATTCAAGTTTGTAATGAAACCCTTTCATTAGAAAAACAACAACATTCAGGTCTAGTTCATTACACACAGACATGCAGCCCTTGTTTCTGCTGACAGGTTTCAGAGTAGCAGCCGTGTTAGTCTGTATTCACAAAAAGAAAAGGAGTACTTGTGGCACCTTAGAGACTAACAAATTTATTTGAGCATAAGCTTTCGGATGCATCCGATGCAGTGAGCTGTAGCTCACAAAAGCTTATGCTCAAATAAATTTGTTAGTCTCTAAGGTGCCACAAGTACTCCTTTTCTTTTTGTTTCTGCTGAGTGCATCCACCCGGTGGCATTGAGAAGAGAGGTACAAGAACAGTTTTTGGAAATCCTCCCATTACTTTAGAAGTCACCTGGTGCACTGCTGTGTCTTATCCAAGATTTCCAATTTCCAGTGAGTCCTTGGGGCTTGTTGCCAGTACTGGGCACATTTTTAAGACAAATGGAGCCTATTTAGTGCCAATGCTCTTGAGCATCTCAAGTTTTAAAATAAAAACCTGGAAAACTTCCACCTAATATACGCCTTAAAGGTAGCATGAATTCACAGCAGCTGGATCGCTCGCTCTCTCTCGCTCGCTCTTTCTATCAACTGGGAATATATGATGGGGTGCTACACACATTTTATCAGTGTAAGTTTGGAATGGGTGTATTATATGGAGTGTGTGGATAACATAAGGAGGTCATGCAGGTTATCCTATTCTGTACATGCTACATAGGTTTGAGAAACTTTTCAAGGAATGTTTAGAGGATTTCCTTTATTTTTTCTCTTAATTGGGACTGTTTTTCATATCTTTTCATGAGTAAAGCCAAATATGCAGGCCTCAGATGGAAACAAAAACATCTACAAATGACCTAACATAGCTTTTCTTTGCCTGCAAATGCCACAGTTTTAAAGTCTGCTAACTCTGGCCTTTCCATGGCTACAAACGGGCTGCTCAGTCTGAGGGGGCAGCTAGGTATCTTTTCTCCAGTAACATGCAGTGCTACATTTTATCCATAGGAGATATTTTACTGGGCCAGGACTGAATCTTGCAAGTCATGGACATTGGGCCTGAGTACTTTGGGGAATGAACTTCCACATTGTGGTGTGTGGGGGGAGACCCATATTAGCCAAAACATTTTTAACCATGACTTATTTTCCTACTCTACACATGCTCCAAATATATGTGGTATGTTAGGGTTTGTTTCTAAACTGCTTCCTACTTTCAGAGACAGAGAGAGTAAACTATGGAGTGGTTTTAGTATGCTACAGAGTGGATCATGTTACATCTGAAAGGAAACACTACAATCCAAAAACCTTCAAAAGTACAGCAAGGATTCAGCATTAAAGAGCTGCTCAGGTTTACTTACAGCTATTTAGTTTTCTTGCTTTATGTTCAAAAAGGAGGAACTTTGTTCCCTGGAGTCTGGAGAGAAGGGGCCGGGGAAAGCACAAGAGGACAGGGGGGCGGGGGGGAGGGGGAATAAATAGCCTGCTGTTTAAACAGCTAAGCAAATGCACAGTTGCCTGTAAACATTTTCAAAATGTGACTTCAAAACAAAACAACAAAAACATCCTCTAAAGCTAAAGCTTCCATAGCTAAATTTTCCGCTATCTGCCTTGACTGAATTTCTCAGTACAGTTTAATGTCACATGCCTTTCATTGTCAGCACTTGTACAAGGGCCATCATGCCAGTGATTTGATTGGAAAATAACTATGTGGTTTTATTTTAGTGAGCCGGGAAGAAAGTACACTTTCACATTGCAGGAAAGCACATAGCCTTTACTCACTAATGTGTGCCAGTAGTCCACACAGAGGAGTTTTCAAAGGTAAAAAGGGCATTGATATGTCTGAATCTCAAAGTTGGATGCTTCACCCCTGTTTTTGCCTTTGAGAATCTCTCCTCTGATTTCTGGCTTATCAGAACATAACCCAGGCTCTCAGCTATGTCAGTACCTGTGCAGTTTATCCAACTCTGGGACTGGTTGGGGCTTTAATATTAATTCTGTTGAAATTAGCCCTACCCAATGGGGTCACTAGGGTACTCTGGAACACCAAATCTTTTCAGATATTCCTTGTACTCCAGGTGTACCACAAGCTCAGAGGCAAGCAGGGTAAACTCCATAGCCGCTAGTTTGATCGGCTCTATAAACACACATCCCTGGTGATGATACCCATATGACAAATTGTGGAACCATGTGATGAACTGCATTTATCACACATCTCTGACCACCTCATATGCACCATGCTCTACTTCTCCAGGTTGGATTCTAATATTCCAAAACCATTGAGTAGCCTCAGTCAATCATCATTGTTTTAAAAACACCAAGCACAAAACTTTTTTCCTTCTCTCCCAAGTAGAGAATTTCCACATTTCTCCAAAAAATTTACATTGATTCTAGGCACTGAACAGGCACTCTGTATTCCTGGACCATTCTGGTCATTATCTATAAATGATATGTATATCTGCGGTCAAATTACAGTCCCACTGACAGGGCTGTCCCGAGGAGGGTGTGGAGCCCGGGACACCCCGCCTCCTCCAGCCCAGTCCCTGCCCCCACTCCACCACTTCCTTCAAGCCTCTGCCCTGCCTCTTCCCACCCCTGCTCTACCCCCTCCCCGCCTCTTCCCACCCCTGCTCACCCCCCCATCCCCACTCCACCCCTTCCCACAAGCCCCTGACCTGCCTATTCCCATCCCTGCTCCACCCCTCCCCACCCCCATTCCACCCCTTCCCCCAAGCTCCTGTCCCCACCCCATCTCTTTCTGGCTTCTGCCCCATCCCCCAAGCGACGCCAGGGGCCGGGGGGCAGAGCAGAGCAGAGCAGGGCAGGCTGGGCCCGCATTGCTCGTTGCTGCCGGTGCCAGGCCCCTGCTAACGCCCAGGCCGCCCTGGACCTTGTGTCCTGAAGCGCAGAGCCTACCCAAATTGCCCTGGTCCATCCTATGGATGGGATGGCTCTGCCCACTGATGTACGCAGTGTTGCTGTCCCAGGATATTAGAGAGTTAAGGGGGATGAGGCAATATCTTTTATTGGACCAACTTCTCTTGGTGAGAGAGACAAGCTCTAGAGCTTCACAGCGTTCCCACGGATGTCATTTGTAAAACTCCCATTGACTTCAAAGGGAAGAGGAGCCAACCTCTAGAAAATATATCTCAAAGTTGAATAGCCACTAGCCTTCTTAACTGTACTGTCTGGGAAAATAAGGTGTTTGGTTGGCCTGGGGGATGTTTTGTTTTTAAAGAACAGAAAGTTTCAGCTGAAATTATATCCACTGGTCAAGTCTACTGCCTCTTCTCAGTGTAATTACATTGCTGGCTGAGACCTTTGGGGGGGACTCCTTGAACTAAAGGATGGGGTCCATCAGCTCTGAAGCAGTAGCAGATTTAAACCTTTATATGTAGTTTAGCCACCAGAGGAGGACAAAGAGCCACACTGTATTAGCATGTTACCCAGGATAATATTTTCATAAGGGTGTGGCAATATGACACAGTATTGTGTGTCTACAGGTTGCAAGATACTGGCCCAATTTGGCAGACACCTCCACAGTCAGAGGTACATGTTTCTATTGTTTAAAGCCAATGTGGGCAGACTCTCCTTGAGCCGTGAACTTTTGCCTATTTCTAGTAGTCAACTGACTTTTTTTTTAGGTTCAGAATTGGTACAGTTTTGTATGCCTTTGCACTTCTGTGCTCCCATGGGAACCAGAAATGCTGAAATATTACAAAGAAGCCTATCCTCATCGGATTTCCAGTCCAGCTTTGCAGACTCATGACATTCTGATAGATGACATAAGCTTTGGATAAGTATCTGAACTTTTGGGAAACTCTTCTGAATTGAATGCAAACTCTGAACCTGTGGGGGTTCACCCATCATTTTTAGAAATGTATGAACTAGAGCTGTAGGGAAATAGCTGTAGATTTTAGTCAGCAGGCATTTTCCTCTTTGTGGACATGTATTCTATGCATTAAATTTTCTTTTTCTGCAGTGCTTCAGTATTGTACTTTATTTCACCATCAGATTTGAACGCAAATAATTGTACAATAAAAACCAGCAACTCAACAGGTTATTGCCACAATAATTCCTATTCCTAGAGACTAGATAGTTAAACTTAGTTGCTTACTTCATTTTTAAATCACATGCAGGTATTGTCATGACTAGTCACCTCTGTTGATCCTGGTTGAATTACCATGATCTGTTGATCGTAAAAGACATAGAAATATATGTTGAGTAGTCAGGGCAATCATGTGCAGTTTACCTAGGCCATGACTCAAACTTCATCTTGGGGGAGGAGGAAGTGAGACCTCTGATTATACTTATTAATGAACCCTACTGGCCCATTTCCAGGGAAATTCCTAATGTCACTGCTCATACTTCGATCTGCAATACAAAATGCAGGACCTACTAGTAACAGAGATGGGGGTTGGAGATGTTTCTATGTTGTGTTTTGGCTTTACATGGACTCTTAGCTTTGGATTCACATCCTGTGAGGATAGAGAGGATTGCACATTTTCCAAGTTTCCCTTGCTTACTTTTGACAGATTCAGAGTGAAACAAAATCATTTTTTCCTTTGAAATAATTTTCACGCTGCTTCTAGGACTAGGAAGGAAATAAAATAAACATGTAAACCTTAAACTTTGTAAATATACACATAGGAGCACACAAAATCCCATCTCCTTAGTGGAGCCCAAATACACACTGGAGCATGCAGGAAGCCAGCCCTTGGCATAGAAGCAACGCTCACAACATTACCCACATTCAGGCTGCATGGTGCAAAATCCCCTCTTTTCAACGCCATGATTATTACTGGCTGTGATTCACTGTAGAGGATTAATGCAGGACTAGGAAGTTACCAAACAGCTTTTCAATAGAGTACAGTAAACCTGCTTCCCTTTTCAGTTCATTTGTCAAAGCGTTTGTGGTTTGAATTTCAAGGGAGATGAAGGGATAACTAATAGTGAACAAAGGGAGTTAGCTTGCATGCAGAGAATTTTACTGTATAGATATGGCGAGACAACTCCAACTTTACAGAGACCCCTGGAATTCCCACTGAAGTCAAAGGGAATTGCATATCTGAGAGCAGAATTGAACCCACTGTATGTGCAAAAAGATACATCAGTGAACACCGATGTGCACTTGGCCAGTCTTGTATGTTTGGTGCTTGTGAGCAGCTTTATAGCACTTGTTATGGCTAATTGTAGGAGCAGCCCTCCCTGCCATGCTTCATAGAGCTCTGAAGGAAAGGGCCTTTTTACATTTTTAAGGCTAAAGTATAGATCATCAGGAAGGAAGCTTTACTGACTCCTTCTGGAGCTGGTGCCAAAAGGTGGAGTGGTTTCCTGGGGGTGGCCTTCTTTCTCTAGGGCCTCAAGAAGTCTCGGTTTGCTGTTTGTTCTAAAACAAAACAAAAAAGCTCAAGGCCATAATGTTCTCTCTCTTATGGCCAGGTTCTCTGGCTGAGTGCATAAAGTCTGACTGCACTACAAGGTGTCCCTGCGTAGAATGAGAGCAAAATGACAGCAGGGGGCAGCAGTGGAACCTCTGTAGCTACAAAGGCACGTCTGAGAGCCTTTGAAGCTAGTTTAGCATAAAGTTGGCCATTTCAACCCATGTTCAGTGCCAGCAAATTCACTAAGGGAAGGCTCATGGTTTGGTTTGGAACCTCATTGAAGTAGGATGATGAATGCCCACAGGCACAGGCATGCCTCCCCATACTACTAACTCGCTGTGACTCATTGTGAATTGCCAGCGTAACAAGTCTTTTCATTATTTTTAATGTTTAAGAGGCATCAAAAAGAACATCCAGCTACAGTAAGAAGCCTTGTCTCATTATCTGTGTGGCCTTTTTGATTAATTATAAAGAGCTCGTGCTGCGTGCTAAGCACGTACAGATGCCAGGCCATTGGCAGAACTATTTTTTTCTCTTTTAAGTGAAGGAAACTTTTAGGAGATTTGCTGCATGATCCAGAACTAACTTTGTGCAGTTACATGGAGCAGTTACATGATCTACTGATAGAAAACACTTGCAAAACACTCATTCAAAAATATTTGCTGTGAACTTTTGGGGGATGCATAACGTTCTGTCTATACACTTACACAGCTCCAGCACGATAGTATCTCAGCACCTCACCACACTCGTGTGAGGCAGGGCAGTGCTATTATGCCTGTTTTACAGATGGGGAACTGAGGCCCAGCTTGCCTGTCTGACTGATTTGCCCAAGATCACACAGGAAGTCTGTGAAGGAATGGGATGGCACCCACAACTCCCAAGTCCCAGGCTTGTGCCCTAACCATTCTCCTCATTGTGGAGTCAAAGGTTTGGAGAACATTGTGCATTAGTTTTTGGACTCAAATAACTAACTCAAACTTATGAATGTTTGTTCCTGGTCTTCAAATCCATGTTTTAAAACAAGGCATGTCAATTAAAAACCGACCCACAAACAAAACCATAACCCAGCCACACGTATGGCTAGTGAAGGGGAAGTCTGGGCTATACACTACAAATAGCCGGACACTCCCCGAAGAGAGAGGTTTGTAAAGTGCCCTAAGAGCTAGACTCAAATAGTCTCAATCTTTGGGCAAGTTCAGATCCAGGCTTTGAAGCTTCACTCTCTATATTGGCCTATACAAAGCATTGCCAAGTCAGTGAAGTAGTTCAGCACCAGATCCAAATGCTGATGCTTGGCAACCTCTGGTATAGAACATTTAATTTTCCCCATTAAACTTTTTCTCTCTATTCCTTCTGCTCAGTGTCTTCCTAATTCTATTCCATTCTGCCTACTCACTATTTCATTTTTCACCTTGTTTTCTTTGGCATTTTCCTCTCTCTCCATCCCTTCTCTGCAACATTTGCTCCCAACCTCTGCTACTTTGGTAAGAGATGAACCTGATAACTTTAGAGTCAAACTTTCAGGCTTTGCCTATTATTAATTCTTTGTACTACAGCAGCGCCTAGAGGCCTCAGCCAAGACCCACTGTGCAAAGTGTTGTGCGAACACATACCAAGAGACCGCTCCTATCACGAAGAGTAGAACTCAGCAAAAAATGGAACAACAGTTTTGTGAGAAATTTAGAAAATGTGAAGTTGTTTCCTTTTCCCATGGTATGAAATGGAAAAAAATACAAGTTTTTCATGCTTCTTATTTTAAATTCTCAAGATTTTTAAATTTTGAATGTTCAGAATTCAAGTTTTCCCCTTTTTCTTTTTTACCTCCACATGCAATAAAATGGATGACTAACGTGCAGGCTTTTCTTTCTTTCCTCCCCCCTCACTTTTTCAGTTTCCCCCATTTTTCTTTCTGCTACTGTATAACTTTTCAAGACTTCTCAAAGTCTGGAGAAGCAACATAGCAGCAGAGTTACTGAGTTTAATTTGTCCTTTTCCTACTCTGTTATTTTCTCCAAAGTTGGATACGTTTTAAACAGTTCCAGTTGGCAAAGAACAAATTGTGGGGAGTCAGAGAAAAATACTTCGACATTCATTCTACTGCATTCAGTCACAAAAGGAGAAAAATGGAAAAATTTATTTATTTGCTTGCTTGGGAAAAATCAACGAGAACAAAAATATCAATTTAAAATGAAATAATTATCCAAAGTGACATTTTCCCATGCACAAATTGTTTTCCACAAAAGCGTATTTTTCAAAAGGGAAGTTTTTCCACATGGAAGATTTTGGCCAGCTCCACCAGAGAGCTTACAACCTAAATAGACAAGACAAAGAGCATTTTTCAGTTGGGGACCTGAATAAAGAGGGCCAAATATTCAAAATGTCTTCACCACCCATAATGGGGGCCAGGTTTTCAGAAGCACTCAGCACACATTTAGGCCCTTGAGCAAGGGCCATATTTTCAAAAAAAGGCAAGCACATTGGATGCTCTTTGGAAAATGTGGCCAGAATTGTCACAATGGAAGCTCCGGGATACCGAGCAGTTTTGAAAATCTGGCCTTTATTTAGGTGCCTAAATGGGAAATGAACCCTTGAAAAATCTATTGCAGGTAGAGTAAGTGACTTGCCAAGATCACTCAGGAAGTCAGTGTTAAAGCAGGGTATCAAACCCAGATCTCAGGAGTCAAACCCGATGAATTAACACAAGATCATTCTTTCCCTCAGCCTATTTATTCCTGTGGGAGGGTGAGAATGGACGTACAGTACATTTCCAGGCACCACCAATGGTATTTGATGGGCTGGGACCTGAGCCAGATCTTTCAGAACTCCTGAGCCTCATCCAACCTCAGAGAAAAAAGTGCTGCAACATTTTTGTTTTAAATTCAGCGTTAGCTCCTGCAGTGCTTTTAGAAGCAGAACGGGCACACAGCGCTCTTTCAGCTTTATGGTTCCTTGACTGGTGTCAGAAATAAGTAAATTATGTATGAAAGCCCTTCATGTGATCTTTTACTTTGGTTTTAAGGTCCGGGATTGATATGAAGTATACTGACCTCCCCATCTGTTTTTCCCAAGGGATAGCAGCACTGACTTCAGTGGAATTAATACTGATATTCAGTGGTGTAAGTGAGACCAGAATCAGGCCCAATATGTAAAATGAGATCTCCAGTGCCACTTCTTCGAGGTTGATTTGATGGTCTCTCTCAGGTACAATGGAAAAGGCAGCACTTCAAACAACTCTTTATACTCAGTATGTGCCCTGGCATCTAGATCAGACTCTGCTGCTCCAGGAGAACTGAAATTGTAATAAGCTCTTTTAAGGGGCTGCTGTGCAAGGTGCCGAGCATTCGTTCTTGTTGGGAAGTGGGCCAGATGCTCAGCTGGTGCAAATCAACAGAGCTCCATTGGCTTCAGTGGAATGAATGCCAATTTACACCAGCTATGACTCTGCCCCAGCGAGCATATTCATCTCCCACCAGAAACAGTGGGCGCGTACTCAGCACCATGCAGGAGTGGAGCCTTACAGTTCAATCCAGGCTCACCTTCCTCCTATCCATTTCCCAAGCTTGCACGTCTACTTCTATTCTGTCCTATGTAGGTTCTTATCTCCTGCAGTGCTGAGCACAGTGTGAGCACTTACTTACTAATAAATGCAGAACAAATATAAAACTCCATCTGGAGAAACAGTTATAGCCACAACATGCTCTTCAGATCAGGTCTGTGTTTCAGTTGCGCTTGCTGAGGTGTAGCTGTGGAGGAGGTTGACACACAAGCCACATGACGTGTGTGTAGCTCACCTAAGTCAACTACAACCCCTGCTCCCGTCCCCCTTTGCCTATGTGTTTACACGGGTTTTCATTTTCCATGTTCAACACTCCTCCATCCTTTCCTAAATTAACAGTGGGCATAATCACTGTCTCTTCTACTCCCCAACCAACCATCTTCATACCAACACCCAGAACATTACTGTTACTGCAGGAAGACCAGGGACCCAATATATAATTCCATTATATTATTAATTATGATGATTGATTACTACTACTGCTACTACAGCAGCATCCAATAGTTTGCTATTTGCTTGCTGGGTCCTTTTGAATAAAATACTCCTGAAATGACACATTTCAGAATAAAGTTAAGTGGCATGTAGCTCCTATGATGGGCTCGCCACTTAGAAGCTAGTTTCCAAAGGCATATTAAAAGAGATTTTATAGTTTTGAAAAAAAGACATAAAAATGGTTGCTGGGGATCAGACTCTAGACCCTGCATATAGAACCTGAACTATCAGCAGTTCTAAGCTTTTTCCCGACTGTGACCCTGTGTTAGAGCAGAAAAGAGTTTCTAGAAGCCCACTCTCATAGGCCTGGTCTACACTACAAGTTTAGGTTGAATTTAGCAGCGTTATCTCAATTTAACCCTGCACCTGTCCACAAGACAAAGCCATTTTTTCGACATAAAGGGCTCTTAAAATCTATTTCTTTACTCCACCCCCAATGAGAGGATTAACGCTGAAATCGGCCTTGCCAGGTCGAATCTGGAGTACTGTGGATGCAATTGGCCTCCAGGAGCTATCCCAGAGTGCTCAGTTGTGACTGCTCTGGACAGCGCTCTCAACTCCGATGCACTGGCCAGGTAGACAGGAAAAGGCCCGTGAACTTTTGAATCTCATTTCCTGTTTGGCCAGCGTGGTGAGCTCACCTGCACAGGTCACCATGCAGAGCTCATCATCACAGGAGACCATGCAGTGCCAGAATCACCGAACAGCTCCAGCATGGACCAAATGGGAGGTACGGGATCTGATCACTGTATGGGGAGACGAATCCATGTTGGCAGAACTCGGTTCGAAAAGACAAAATGCCAAAATATTTGAAAAAATCTCCAATGGCACGAAGAACTGAGGCTATAATAGGGACCTGCAGCAGTGCCACGTGAAAATTAAGGAGCTCAGGCAAGCCTACCAAAAAACCAGAGAGGCAAATGGCCGCTCCAGTTCAGCGCTCCAGACATGCCACTTCTATGATGAGCTGCATGCCATTCTAGGGGGTGCAGCCACCACTACTCCAACCCTGTGCTTTGACTCCATCCAAGGAGTGGGAGGCAACTCGGAAGCAGGTTTTGGGGGCGAGGAAGATGATGATGAGAAGAAGGTTGTAGATAGCTCACAGCAAGGAAGCAGAGAAACTGGTTTCCCCAACAGCCAGGATCTGTTTATCACCCTGGACCTGGACCCAGTACTCCCTGAGCCTACCCAAGGTGGGCTCCGAGACCCTGAAGGCAGAGAAGGGACCTCTGATGAGTGTGCCTTTTTAAATAATATACATGGTTTAAAAGCAAGAGTGTTTAATGATTAATTTACCCTGGCATTCATGGCCAGTACAGCTACTGGAAAGTCTGTTAACGCATCTGGGGACGGAGCGGAAATCCTCCAGGGACATCTCCATAAAGCTCTCCTGGATGTACTCCCAAAGCCTTTGCAAAAGGTTTCTGGGGAGGGCAGCCTTATTCTTTCCTCCATGGAAGGACACTTTACCACGCCACGCCAGCAGCATCTAGTTGGGAATCATTGCAGAACAAAGCATTGCAGCGTATGGTCCCGATGTTTGCTGGCATTCAAACAACATCTGTTCTTTATCTTTCTATGTTACCCTCAGGAGAGTGATATCATTCATGGTCACCTGGTTGAAACAGGGTGGTTTTAGTAAGCGGACATTCAGAGGTGCCCGTTCCATCTGGGCTGTTTGCCTGTGGCTGAACAGAAATCTTTCCTGGTGTTAGCCACATGGTGGGGGGAGGGGTGAAGCCATCATCCCAGAGAATTGGGTGTGTATGTGTGTGTGTGGCGGGGGGGGGGGGGGAGGGTTAGTTGGGTTTCTGCTGCAAGTGAACCCGGAAACCGCAGCCTCTCCTTTTAAATTGCCAACCCATTTTTAATGGCCAATCCAACGGCTACTTCATATGGGAAATGAGGGCACTGCTGTTTGAAACCTTTCCCTCAGATTAAAGAAGGTTAAAGAAGCCAAAAGACTGTGGCTTACCATGGCTGCCTGCAAGCCGAATTCTGCTGCCTGGCCCTGCGTGAGTGATCTCTCACACCAAACAGGCATACCCTCAATAAGAGGCAAAATGCGACCTTGCAATGAAAGCACATGTGCTATGTAATGTTAACAGCAAGGTTTACCGTGAAGGAGTGTACCCATTGTTCTATAAAATGTGTGTTTTAACTACCGCTCTCCCTTTTTTTTTCCTCCACCAGCTGCATACATTTCTCCTTCCCAGAGGCTAGCGAAGATTAGAAGGTGAAAAAAATTGCACTTGTGATGAAAAGTTCTCTGATCTCATGCTCTCCTCCCACACTGACAAAGCACAGCAAAATACATGGAGGCAGACAATCTCAGAGTGCAGGAAAACACAATATGACCGCAAGGAGAGGTGGCGGGCTGAAGATGGTAGGTGGTGTCAGCTTGCTGAAAGAAGGCAGCAGTCAATGCTCAGGCTGCTAGAGGATCAAACTCATATGCTCCAGCATATGGTTGAGCTGCAGGAAAGGCAGCAGAAGCACAGACCGCTGCTTCAGCCCCTGTGTAACCAACCGCCCTCCTCCCCAAGTTCCATAGCCTCCTCACCCAGATGCCCAAAAACGCGGTGAGGGGGCCTCCGGCCACCCAGCCACTCCATTCCAGAGGATTGCCCAAGCAACAGAAGGCTGGCATTCAATACGTTTTAAAGTACTGTGTGGCCTTGTCCTTCCCTCCTCCACCACCTCTCCTGGGCTACCTTGGCAGTTATCCCCATATTTGTGTGATGAATAAATAAAGAATGCATGAATTGGAAACAACAATGACTTTATTGCCTCTGCAAGCCGTGCTCGAAGGGGGGAGGGGAGAATGCTTAGCTTACAGGAAAGCAGAGTGAAACCGGAGGCGGCGGGGGGGGGGGCGGTGTTCCATCAAGGAGAAACAAACAGAACTTTCACACCATAGCCTAGCCATTCCTGAAACTGTTTTTCAAAGCTTCTCTGATGCATACCACACTCTCCTGTACTCTTCTAACTGCCCTGGTGTCTGGCTGCGCATAATCAGCAGCCAGGTGATTTGCCTCAACCTCCCACACCACCATAAACGTCTCCCACTTACTCTCAGATATTGTGGAGTGCACAGCAAGCAGTAATAACAGTGGGAATATTGGTTTCGCTGAGGTCTAACCGAGTCAGTAAACTGCGCCAGCGTGCTTTTAAATGTCCAAATGCACATTCTACCACCATTCTGCATTTGCTCAGCCTATAGTTGAACAGCTCCTGACTACTGTCCAGGGTGCCTGTGTATGGCTTCATAAGCCATGGCATTAAGGGGTAGACTGGGTCCTCAAGGATAACTATAGGCATTTCAACATCCCCAACTGTTATTTTCTGGTCTGGAAAGTAAGTCCCTTGCTGCAGCTGTTGAAACAGACCAGAGTTCCTGAAGATGTGAGCATCATGTACCTTTCCCAGACATCCCACGTTGATGTTGGTGAAACGTCCCTTGTGATCCATCAGTGCTTGCAGCACCATTGAAAAGTACCCCTTGCGATTTATGTACTCGCTGGCTTGGTGCTTTGGTGCCAAGACAGGGATATGGGTTCCATCTATCGCCCCAGCACAGTTAGGGAATCCCATTGCAGCAAAGCCATCCACTATGACCTGCACATTTCCCAGAGTCTCTACCCTTGATATCAGCAGCTCAGCAGCCCGCACAGTAGCTTTGCCCACTCCAAATTGATTCCCGACTGACCGGTAGCTGTCTGGTGTTGCAAGCTTCCACAGGGCTATTGCTACTCGCTTCTCAACTGTGAGGGATGCTCTCATCTTGGTATTCTTGCACCTCAGGGAAGGGGAAAGCAAGTCACAAAGTTCCATGAAAGTGCCCTTATGCATGCGAAAGTTTTGCAGCCACTGGGAATCGTCCCAGTCCTGCAACACTATGTGGTCCCACCACTCTGTGCTTGTTTCCTGGGCCCGGAAACGGCATTCCACACCATGAACCTGCCCAACTGACACCATGATGTGCACATTGCAGGGGTCCGCACTTTGTGAGAAGTCTATGTCCATGTCCTCATCACCGCACTGCAGTTGCCTCCTCCTCACCTGGTTTTGCTTTTCTTGCAGGTTATGGTTCTGCATATCCTGCTGGATAATGCATGCCTTGTTTATAATGCTCATAATTGCTGCAGTGATCTGAGCGGGCTCCATGTTCCCAGTGCTATGGCGATTGCGCTGAAAAAAAGGTGCGAAACAATTGTCTGCCGTTGCTCTGACGGAGGGAGGGGTGACTGACAACATGGCTTACAGAGTTGGCTTACAGGGAATTAAAATCAACAAAGGGGGTGGCTTTGCATCAAGGAGAAACAGAATGGCCCCCTCAAGGATAGAACTCAAAACCCTGGGTTTAGCAGGCCATTGATTTCACGGCGGGAGGGAGGAAGGGAGGAGAAAATGAATACAAAACAAATCTGGTCTATTTTTTGTTTTGATCCACTTCATCTATCTTTATACATCTTGCTGGCAGCAGACGGTGCAGTACGACTCCTGGCCATCATCATCTCCTGGGTGCTCGGCAGAAGACGGTGCAGTATGACTGCTGGTCATCATCATCTCCTGGCTGCTCATTAGAAGACGGTGCAGTAGGACTGCTGGCAGGACTGAATCGCTATGAGGCAAAATTTAAAAGGGAAATGACCTAGCTGAGTCAATCCTATGTTTGCCCAGGCACCCCGACTGGCCTCACCGAGGTTGGCTAAAAGAGCACCCTGGAGTACGGCGATGATGGCTACCAGTCATACTGCACTGTCTGCAGCCAAAAGGCAATGAGCTGCTGCTGTATAGCAATGAAGTACTGCATCTGCCAGCACCCAGGAGTCACACGGTGATGATGAGCTGAGCTGGCTCCATGCTTGCCGTAGTATGGTGTCTGCACGGGTAACCCAGGAAAAAAGGAGCAAAACAATTGTCTGCCGTTGCTTTCACAGAGGGAGGGAGGGAAGGGGGTGCCTGACTATATGTACCTAGAACCACTCACGATAATGTTTTTGCCCCATCAGGCATTGGGATTTCTACCCAGAATTCAAATGGGCAGCGGAGACTGTGGGAACTGTGGGATAGCTACCCACAGAGCAACACTCCAGAAGTCGACGATTTCCTCGGTATTGTGGACGCACTCCACTGACTAAATGCCGACTAAATGCACTTAGAGCATTTGTGTGGGGACACACACAATCGAATGTATAAAAACGATTTATACAAAACCAACTTCTATAAATTTGACCTAATTTCGTAGTGTAGACATCGCCATAGTTTCAGGAACCTCCTCCCATCTATCCATAAAGAAAGGGTGGTTGAGAGTGATCTCCCCTGGACCTGACACAATCCACCTGGGAGGTCCAATCCTCAGATTGAGAACTCATGTATGAAAGTATTGGGCAAAATTCTCTTCCCTGTTACACCTCTGCAGTGGTTCTCAACCTTTCCAGACTACTGTACCCCTTTCAGGAGTCTGATTTGTCTTGCATACCTCAAGTTTCACTTCACTTAAATAATACTTGCTTACAGAATTAGACATAAAAATACAAAGGAGTCCCAGCACACTATTACTGAAAAATTGCTTTCTTTGTCATTTTTTTACCATATATTTATAAAATAAATCAATTGGAATATAAATATTTTACTTGAGTCTGTTTTGCACTTGTGAGCCTTGTCTGAAGCCCGAGCCCCAAGTGGCAGGGCTGAAGCATGTAACTTAGCTTTGCCAGGTCTTCTGTGGTGTGGAACTCCGGGCAGTTTCATAGATTCATAGATACTAAGGTCAGAAGGGACCATTCTGATCATCTAGTCCGACCTCCTGCACAGCACAGGCCACAGAATCTCACCCACCCACACCTATGAAAAACCTCACCCATGTCTGAGCTATTGAAGTCCTTAAATCATGGTTCAAAGACTTCAAGGAGCAGAGTAGCCTCCCTCAAGTCAACCATGCCCCATGCTACAGAGGAAGGCGAAAAACCTCCAGGGCCTCTCCAATCTGTTCCTTCCCGACCCCAAATATGGCAATCAGCTAAACCCTGAGCATATGGGCAAGATTCACCAGCCAGATACCCAGGAAAGAATTTTCTATAGTAACTCAGATCCCATCCATCTAATATCCCATCTCAGGGGATTTGGCCTATTTACCCTGAATATTTAAAGATCGATTACTTACCAAAATCCCATTATCCCATCATACCATCTCCTCCATAAACTTATCAAGTAGAATCTTAAAACCAGATAGATCTTTTGCCCCCCACTGCTTCCCTTGGAAGGCTATTCCAAAACTTCACTCCTCTGATGGTTAAAAACCTTCATCTGATTTCAAGTCTAAACTTCCTGGTGGACAGTTTATACCCATTTGTTCTTGTGTCCACATTGGTGAGCAGCTTAAATAATTCCTCTCCCTCTCCTGAATTTATCCCTCTGATATATTTATAGAGAGCAATCATATCTCCCCTCAACCTTCTTTTAGTTAGGCTAAACAAGCCAAGCTCCTTAAGTCTCCTTTCATAAGACAAGTTTTCCATTCCTCGGATCAGCCTAGTAGCCCTTCTCCGTACCTGCTCCAGTTTGAATTCAACCTTTTTAAACATGGGAGACCAGAACTGCACACAGTATTCTAGGTGAGGTCTCACCAGTGCCTTGTATAACGGTACTAAAACCTCCTTATCCCTACTGGAAATGCCTCTCCTGATGCATCCCAAAACCGCATTAGCTTTTTTCACAGCCATATCACATTGGCAGCTCATAGTCATCCTATGATCAATCAATATTCCAAGGTCCTTCTCCTCTTCTGTTACTTCTAATTGATGCGTCCCCAACTTATAACTAAAATTCTTGTTATTAATCCCTAAATGCATAACCTTACACTTCTCACTATTAAATTTCATCCTATTACTATTACTCCAGTTTACAAGGTCATCCAGATCCTCCTGTATAATATCCCGATCCTTCTCCAAATTGGCAATACCTCCTGGCTTTGTATCATCTGCAAACTTTATTAGCACACTCCCACTTTTTGTGCCAAGGTCAGTAATAAAAAGATTAAATAAGATTGGTCCCAAAACCGATCCCTGAGGAACTCCACTGGTAACCTCCCTCCAACCTGACAGTTTACCTTTCAGTAGGACCCGTTGCAGTCTCCCCTTTAACCAATTCCTTATCCACCTTTTGATGTTCATATTGATCCCCATCTTCTCCAATTTAACTAATAATTCCCCATGTGGCACGGTATCAAATGCCTTACTGAAATCTAGGTAAATTAGATCCACTGCATTTCCTTTATCTAAAAAATCTGTTACTTTTTCAAAAAAGGAGATTAGGTTGGTTTGGCACGATCTACCTTTTGTAAAACCATGTTGTATTTTGTCCCATTTACCATTGACTTCAATGTCCTTAACTAATTTCTCCTTCAAAATTTTTTCCAGGACCTTGCATACTACAGATGTCAAACTAACTGGCCTGTAGTTACCCGCATCACTTTTTTTTCCTTTCTTAAAAATAGAAACTATATTAGCAATTCTCCAATCATTCGGTACAACTCCTGAGTTTACCGATTCATTAAAAATTCTTGCTAATGGGCTTGCAATTTCAGGTGCCAATTCCTTTAATATTCTTGGATGAAGATTATCTGGGCCCCCCGATTTAGTCCCATCAAGCTGTTTCAGTTTTGCTTCTACCTCAGATATGGTAATACCTACCTCTATATCCTCATTCCCATTTGTCATGCTACCATTATCCCCAAGATCCTCTTTAGCCTTATTAAAGACTGAGGCAAAGTATTTGTTTAGATATTGGGCCATGCCTAGATTATCTTTAACCTCCACTCCATCCTCAGTGTTAAGCGGCCCCACTTCTTCTTTCTTAGTTTTCTTCTTATTTATATGGCTATAGAACCTTTTACTATTGGTTTTAATTCCCTTTGCAAGGTCCAACTCTACTCGACTTTTAGCCTGTCTCACTTTATCCCTACATGTTCTGACCTCAATTAGGTAGCTTTCCTTGCTGATCCCTCCCATCTTCCACTCCCTGTATGCTTTCTGCTTCTTCTTAATCACCTCTCTAAGATGCTTGCTCATCCAGCTTGGTCTACAACTCCTGCCTATGAATTTTTTCCCTTTTCTTGGGATACAGGCTTCTGATAGCTTCTGCAGTTTTGATTTAAAGTAATCCCAGGCCTCCTCTACCTTTAGATCCATAAGTTCTTCAGTCCAATCCACTTCCCTAACTAATTTCCTTAATTTTTGAAAGTCAGCCCTTTTGAAATCAAAAACCCTAGTTGCAGATTTATTTTTGTTAATCCTTCCATTTAGTTTGAACTGAATTAGCTCATGATCACTTGAGCCAAGATTGTCCCCTACAACCATTTCTTCTATGAGGTCCTCGCTACTCACCAAAATTAAATCTAAAATGGCATCCCCTCTAGTCGGTTCAGCAACTACTTGATGAAGGAATCCATCAGCTATCGCATCTAGGAAAATCTGAGCCCTATTATTATTACTAGCACTGGTCCTCCAGTCTATATCTGGGAAGTTAAATTCTCCCATGATCATGCAGTTTCCATTAGTATTTACTTTATTAAAGACATTAAAAAGGGCTCTATCCATATCCAAATTAGATCCCGGAGGTCTATAGCACACCCCAAGCACTATCGTAGGAGAGGCTTTACTAGTTTTCTTCCCCAATGTAATTTTTGCCCAGACGGACTCTGTCTTATCCATTGCATCGCTTCTTATTTCTTTACATTCTACCTCATCATTGATATACAATGCTACTCCACCCCCTTTACCTTTGTTTCTGTCTTTCCTAAACAGCACATACCCTTCAATACCTGTTGTCCAGTCATGACTACTATTCCACCATGTTTCTGTTATCCCTATAATATCTGGTTTCACTTCCTGCACCAGTAGCTCTAGTTCCTCCATTTTGTTACCTAGACTCCTCGCATTGGTGTACAAACATCTTAATTTTTGCTGTTTGGCCTTGCTCACATTTTGTACCCTATTAGGCACAGTCATTCTACAGCCAGTATAACCTATTAGACTAGTATCCACACTGCCCTCGTTCCTTATATACATTTTCCTACCCACGGCTGTATCCTTTCTTACTTCATCTTCTTCCCTCTCAATGCTAAAATCTGGCATAGAGATTTCCTGGACATCTCCCATCCATCTCCCCCTAATTCCTAGTTTAAAGCTCTCTATCAGTCGTGCCAGCCTCGATCCTAGAAGTCTATTTCCTTCCCTACTCAGATGAAGTCCATCCCGAGAGAACTGTCCTCTGTCCGTGAATGCCTCCCAGTGGCCGTACATCCCAAAGTCCTCCTTATAGCACCACTGCCTAAGCCATCTGTTGACAGTCATAATCTTGTCACACCTTTGTTGCCCTTCTCTAGGAACAGGAAGGATCCCGCTAAAGATCACCTGAGCCTCAATTTCCTTAACCGTCTTCCCCAGCCTAGCACAGTCTCCCTTAATACTTTCCAGCGAGAATCTAGCCGTATCATTTGTTCCCACATGAAGGATAATTAGGGGATTCTTTCCCTCTCCCTTTAGGATCCTTTTCAACCTCAGGTCTACATCCCGTATCTTAGCACCCGGAAGACAGCACACCCTTCTATTCTCAGGATCAGCTCTAGTTACAGCCCTGTCTATTCTTCTCAATAAAGAGTCCCCGATTACATAGACCTGCCTTTTCCTGGTGACGGTGCTATTCTCCAGTCTCTCCCCTGTTCCCTCTGGCTGCAAGTTCTTTCCATTCCTATTTTCCCTTACAATCTTCTTCAACCCATCCTGTATCCTCCTGGGGCTCATATTTGGTGTAGTCTCCCTTGACTCTTCCCCTTTTCCTATAGGACTAGCCTCTCTTCTCTTCTTCCTTACCCTTCCACCTTCAACAAGTACCTGCTGAGCCCCTTCTTCATTTTCCAACTCTGCAAACCTATTCCTAAGCTCTATTTCTCCTTCACTAGCCCATCTTTTCCTCTGCCTGGTCCTTTTAGTCACATGCTTCCACTGACCACTTTCCTCACCCAGTCTCCCTTCAAAATTCCCCAGCCCTGCTTCCATCCGTGAATCTGAGCTTTTCCCTTCAGATACCTCATATCTTTGCTCCATCATCTGCTCAAACCCCTTCCTAAACTCAACGAGACTTTCCACCTGCATCTCCAAACCTCGGATCTTTTCTCCATCAGCTCTATCAGATGGCATTTCATGCAGAAAAAACTCTTACTGGGTCCCCCCTCCAGAATCATGTACATACCACAGCTTCCACATCCAGTCATCCTCAATGTGTCTTCTACTACAGGAGTCACTCCCACAGCTGCCTCTGTATCTGTCATCTCCTTCCCACCTAAATCCTGTTAATCTGGGAAACACAAGCCACACCAAAAAGACCACCCCCCACCAGCAAAAGCAAACCCCAAACAAGCACCACAATACAAACTCCCCTTCCAAACTCCCACTCAAACTCCCCTGTTTAGAGCTCTGTTTGCTAGCTCCTGTGCTGCTGCCTGACTGGCTGGCTACCTTTATAGGACCCCTAGTCAGAAGCCCCACCCCCTAAGCAGGGCTCAGCTGCTCTCCCAGCACAAAGCCCCACCCCCTAATCAGGCTCAGCTGCTCTCCCAGCACAAAACCCCTACACACGCACAAATACTAAAAATACAAAACTAAGTACAACTACCTTCTCCTCCAACAGAACTCCCACTCAAACTCCCCTGTTTAGAGCTCTGTTTGCTAGCTCCTGTGCCGCTGCTGCAGTTGCCCTGCTTGCCACCCCCTAATGCTGGCCCTGCACTTGGGACCCTTCCACCCCAAACCTGTCTCGTGACCCCTCTGGGAGCTGCAACCTGCAGGTTGAGAAACACTGATCTAGATGAGTTGAGTACCCCTGAAAATCCTCTGAGTACCTCCAGAGGTACATGTACCCCTGGTTGAGAACCACTGCTCTAGTGAAGACTTAAATGACTTCAACAGAATTGGACCAGTGAAACTGAGTGGACAATTTGGCCCAATAAATTGAATAAAAATGTTGGTCCCAGATCCATAGGGCAGTCAAATGATAACTTCTCATCAGCTTGTCTTGTCTCTTGTTGCACCAATGCCTTCAGGATCAGGCCCTTACCTCCAGGGTGTATTGCAAGGAACTCACTGAGTCTATGTTGGAAATATGAAAGACTGCATCAACCCTGCCAAAATGTGAGCTATACGTGTTTCGGACCTGAAATGTGGTCTGCTAAACCACACCATTTTTCCTGAATTCTCTCTCCCAGCCTGCTGTGTAATTGCTCAGATCCTGTCGACATTAATGCAGGAATAATAGCTGCATTCCATTTTTTTTTAAAAGACTATTAGGCCTTTGATTACCTTCCTCTCCCTCCTCCTATCCTTTCGTTTCTCAGATTTAATATTGCCTCCAGGCATTCAGGCACAAAAGGAAATAATTAACATAAAAAAATAAAGCAAGAAAAAACTGCTGAACTATATATAATTATTATGGAGAAATGCTAGAACACCAGAAGGGCAAATTGCCTTCAATGCACATTCAGCCTTAGTAGGAACAACATATAGTCTAGAGGTAGGCTTGAACTGCAAAACTTCTACCCAGATTTTGGACCCTTCAGACTCCGGGGGTGCTTGAATCTGGGGGGTTGGATGGGTCCATTACAAAGACAGGGGACAACTGCAACACATGGATCTGCATCCCCACGCTAGACCTTTTTAGATGAAGGGCTTAGGTATGGGCCTAAGTACCAGCAACAGCATTGATGTACAATTATTGCAAGTGACCTGGAGGGGGGAGGGAATATGAACAGTACTCTTTGTTTTCTCATGAGTATTTGTAGCAATGAATGCAGCATTGGAGAGAACTCCTGGCCTTGATTTAGGTTTGACCTTTACTTTAGAGTTCTGTGTAATTACACATGTAAACAGCTAGAGAGTCCTGATGACACATGCAGTGTAATGCTCTTTTATCCACCAAATTCTTCTGCTATCACCAAGCCAGTAAAAAAGACCTTGTGTGGAAAAACCACCCACATATTTCTTAAATTGTTCTGATAACTGAGTCCATGTGGAATCTCTCCTTAACCCACTTAGGGAAATAAAAATGCAGGACTTGAACATTGTCTTCACAGTCTCCAGGCCTTCCATCTATGCCTAGCATTTCCTCCAGACCTTCCATTCGTGACTACTACTGCCTCCATCCCTGTGTGGGTCTGGATTTTGCATGGACTAATGTGCGTTTACACAATATTCTGGAATAGTTTTGTTCTTATCACGTTCAAATGAACTTCAGGAGGGTTCCCCTCATGACCACATTTCAGACGTGGAATAAATCAAGCCACAAGTCTTTATTCTGTCAAGATTCCCAGTGATGCAAGTATTGTCTGACTGACTAAGGACTGCAGGATTTGACTAATTGATAATAGTGGAGAAGAAAGTGGACTAGATCAGTACTTCTCAAGCTATCTGATGTGTGGGACAGGCAATTTTTTTTTCCAATGTGTGCGCAGACCGGCAGCCAATGGTTCGCAGACCGGACCACCACTTTGAGTAGCACTGAACTAGATGACTTTTTAGGTCTCTGTCCTCCCAAAGCAGTTTTGTTCTCGGCAGCAGAGGGAGCCTGCGGTCTTTTCTTAACTGCTATCTCATTTACACAAGGTTATCCCTCTCAAGCAGGGCTGAGGGATGCTGACAATGCAGGGAAGCTTATACTGCCCTATTGGGATCTGGGAAGTGGGCGGGCGAAGCCCCTCCACTGCTAAAGAATCCTCCCCCCCCCCGCCAGCCTAAGAGGTGGATCTACAGGACCTGGACACCAAATAAATCTGGAGGACAACTAATGAAATAACAGGGACAGGAGTGTGGTCAAAGGATCAAACGAAGGGAACCGGACGGGGACACCGAGCAGAGAACCCTGGACAGCGCCCACTGCTCCTCAAAGGCGTCAGTGGACGCCGCCCAGAGGAACTCTGCCCAGATACGTGAACGGACCGAGGATCGGAAAAAGGCCCCACCGCCACAGGAGACTCCATCGGCCAACCTCCTCACTCTGGTTTTATAAATAGCCATTTTAACTAGGGCCAGGAGGAGGTTGGCCAAGAGATCCCGTGACTGTGGGGCCACGGATAGGGAGTGCATAAATAAGAAGGTGAGGGGAGAAGTGCAACCAAAAACGTAATAAAATATTTGTGAGGAGCCAGAATAGGGGCAGTAGCCAGTGCTTATGGAGAAATGCTAGCACTTCATAAGTGACTAAGATTTATCAAATAGTGACTAAGCAGTGATTAAATAGCAGATTGCATTCTCTAGAGTTCTCAGACACAGCAATCCATGGAGCATCAGTAATAAAAAAAAATCACTGAAATAAAAAAAAGATTCTTGTGTTTTATTTGCTGGGATTCTTTTTCCTATTTCTTTACTTCAGTTTTTCTTTCTGCTGCTACACTGGGATCCTGAACACTAAGATTTCAACATGTTTGTTTGTTTCATTTTTTCTAACCACCCCATAAGATAGAATTATGACATGTCTGACCCAGTTTCTCAATAACTTGGTCATATGATTTTATGCAGAATTTAAAAAAAAAAACAAAAAACAACCTATTGAGAAACTTATGTGTTACATTTCTGTATCTGTTACCATAGTAATATTCATCACCGGGCAACTGAAAATCATTCCAAGGATTTTTCCAAATACCCACAGAAAAAATAGCAGCCAGCTAGAACTTTTTTCAGTTAAGCTTTCAAAATTTGTCAAAGACATTTTTTCCTCTGTTATTTGCTGAAAGCTGAAACCAAAATAAGTCTTCACAAAAACAGTATTACCACTTGGATAGGTGCAGAAAGTTATGTCTTGTTTGTGTGACTGCGGGCACAAAGTAGCCAGTGAGTTTGGTTGTCCAACTTGAGACAACTGGGGCTGAGGACCCAAAAACAGTTAGAAATTTCTAGATCAGAACTACCACCTGGAGTTGCACCTTAGGTAAGTGCTACACCGGTGTGATGTGTTCTATGTAACAAGATTCTGTGTGCAAACAGGCAATGGCATACTGCTCCAGCTGAAGTCTTTGAATGGTTTTCCGGAGTAGTACCAGGAAGAGCACATTGCCATGATCCAACCTTGTCATAATCCATGCCGTCACAAAGGCAGGGATGTAGTCACAAAATAGCATTGAAATATAGCAGCAGACAACAGAAGCACTGAGGTCCAGCTATGCAGGACCAGCCCTAAGTGTTTGTCACCCAGGTGGAAAATGTTTTTGTTGCCACTTCCAACCCAAAAGTCACAAGCAAAGAAACCATGGGGATTTGGCACCTTGGGCAGCCACCCTGATCACCTGCCCCTAAACCAGCCGTGCAGCCAGGCCACTCTCCTGTATCCACAGGAAACTGACCATATGCAGCAATGATGGGAGTAATGGGGGAAGGAAGAGTAACCCCCAGTCCCTGACAATATTCCCTGGGAGAAAATTCCTTCTCACGTCTGAATCTGGCAATCGTTTCAACCCTGTCTGTACATGTCAGCAAGAATCGCCTCAGTGCCGATCTCGTCTCTTTGATACCCTGAGAGATCATCAGCACTCCAGAAACTGAGTGCTGAATTTCTTGAATCCCTGCAATATGGATTCTGCAAATTTCTTCTGGGACAGGGAATTTCAAAGGGAGATTACCCTCTAGGTTAAAAAAAAATACCTTGTACATACGTTTACTCTACTAAAACTTTTTTTAAAAAAGTTCAAGAACCCATTTGTTTTCCTGTTACTGTTTACCTCAGACATCTCCAGTGAAGCAAAACAAATGCTTATTAAGCTGTTTGGTGGAGGGACAGTATTTTTTCCCGAGTTTGTACAGCACCTATCACAATGGTGTCCTGATCCAAGATTGGGGCTCCTAAACTCTACCAAAATGAGAATAAAAATACTACCACAACTAACCAAAAGCATTGACTTTTATGGGGTCAAGCATACGCTTAAGTCCTTTGCCGAATCATAACCATAATTCCTAACTCCGACACAAATCCTTGTCATTCCTGCATAAGGAATGACACATTTAAAATACATGCTCTGACCTCATGAGAGATTTTATTTTGTAATTTGGAACTTCTGGGTATGTCTACACAGCTAAAAATACACTGCAGCAGTGAGTCTCAGAGCCTAGGTCAGCTGACTCAGGCTTGCAGGACTCACACTCCAGGGCTAAATATAGCAGTGTAGATGTCCCTGCTCAGGATGGTACCTGGACTCTGAAACCCAGTGAGGAGGGGAAGCTATTTTTAGCCCTGGAGCACAAGCGCAAGTCAATTGACCCAGGTTCTGAGGCTCGCTGCTGTGTGGGTTTTTTTGCAGTGTGGATATACTCTGTCACTTTTCTACAGGGTCTAGAAAAGAAACACATGGCAGTTTCTGAGCTCTTTATCTGAGCATCTGAATTTCTTTGTACTCCATTTCAGCCCAGATTTTCAGACCGTGTGGATGTGCAATGGTGTGCAGTTATTGCGATTATGCACACAAAACCGGCTAATTATGTCAGGGAATGGCTAATTTTGATCATTTGTGCTTGGAATTGCCTGCAATGTATGAGCAATCAAAAAATTGCATGCACAAATTGGACTCCCACTGCTTGTCTGAATTTCCTGAAAATCTAAAACTAAGTGGACAGCAATGTATGCTAATTAGTAATGGTGCTAATTAACAGAAGGTGGAGAATTAGGTCCCAGTCCTGCAAAGATTTAAACACTTAACTTTAAGCACATGAGTACTCTCATTGAGCTCAGTAAGACAACTCACAGGCTTAACTTTAAATACGTATGTAAGTCTTTGCAAGCTTTAACTTTTTATAACCTCATTGCATAGGTGATGGCACCATCTTGACCAATGCATCAGGGACTGAACTGGGGATCTCCAGAGCTAGAGGCAAGAGCTGCTACAACTTGAAATAAAAAATCAGGCTGCATAGGAGGAGAGGGACTTATAACGTACCCTCACCAGTAGGTTACATATACTCATCCAGTGCCAGCTGAAATACAAAATTAATTGTTGACCAATACATCAGCATCAACATAACATTAATAATGGGACAGATCATCTCTGAACATCCATGTTATTTTAGAGATGTCATATTAGACAGCAAGTAACAGCGTTTGTAAACTTCAAAGCAGCTTATATGCAATGCTACTCTGTCAAAAGAATTCTTCAGTGTCAATCATGCTGCAGCTTCAGGGAAATACTAGAAAGTTTTAACATATTCATTAATTAGTGCTTAGCTTTATTTGAAAAATGCATCCTTCACAATATGTTATGTTAATATGCCATAGCATTGTGAGCATTATTGTTTTTATGCTTATTAGGCATATCCTGCTAGAAGAAAGCATTTTAGATTAGATAAAATCTTATACATGTTTAATGCGGTGTTCTCACAATTTAAAATGCTACTCTATTAAAATAGCAGGGAGGGGAAAATTGACTCAGAGCAAGGATGTGAAAAGAATAGATCATGAGTGAAATGAATAATAGATTAACTGAATAATCATATTGCTTCTAATATGAAGAGTATAAATCACAATAATTCTGTACCATCAGCAGAAACAGAGAGGACAGATTTTCTAGTGCAAGACTATGTTCAGTATTTAATAATAATTATATATTAAGAGCTAAATATCATAAGTAATAATAAGTGGCCAGTATTAATGGGATATTCTGCTGCAGCTGATGGTGCTTATTCATTCCAATACATACAAAATGCTGCTATAAGGATGAGACCAAAATTACTTTCCATTAAGAAGTCTTAACTCTGCACCCTTAGCAATGCCTCAGAAAGAACAGCAAGTTTGGTTGCTTCCTTATCTATTCATAACAAACAGATCAATGACAGCAGAAACTAGAATGCTTCATCTTTCAGTACAATCATGAAACAATAGTGCCAACCAAGGCCTTCTTTACAGGCATGCACAGTCCACAGAAAGAGATGAACATGACAGATCCCAAAAGCCAGACCCACTCTTCATTGAGGGCCTGATCCAAAGCCCACTGACAACAGTGGAAAGACTCCTGTTGACTTCAGTATTGGGATCAGGTTGTCAGATTCCACATGCATCAAGACACAAGATACAACTGTCATTACTATATATCAGAGTATTTACACACACCCCTCCCTACACCGAGGCACATATAATTAAAATGATAGGCAACAGTGTTAATTAAATTAAAATATCCAAAGTCAGCATGGTGATGAAGCATCGTACTTAGTACTGGTTATGATTTCATACACACATATCTTAAGTACTTGATGGTGCACATTTTCAGTATACACCTGCATAATGTACAGCTACTAATGCAGATATCTTTAAGATATGCAACTGGCTTTGGGTCCTTAATGGATTTTAATGGATCTTGAGGCAGTACAGGACTGCTGGAGGATCCCCCAAAACACTCCTAAATAAGGGATATAGGTAGGGTTGCTAACCACAGTTGCCAACAATTGCGGTAAATAAGCACCCTGACTTTCACAATAAACCAAAAATCAAGCTAATCCCATTTCAAAACAAGGCCAAAACAAGCCAATCCCTAAGAACCCCAACACTCTATGTGACTAGATCCCTGTCGTGCAGTCTGAGACTGTGGTGGGCCCACTGTGCACCCCTGATTCTCTCCCCGCTTGCCCCTGCTTTCCCCCCTTGCCACTGCTTGTCAGGAGCCAATCAAAAAAAAAAAGAAACAACAAGCTACAAGCCAAAAACTAGCCAACAAGCAACTCACAAGCCAATTAAGCCGAAAACAAGCCCAATTTCTACGTTTTTCCCGTGGATTTGGTATGTCTGTTGTCAACCTTCCAGGATTGCCCTGGAGTCTCCTTAAATTAAAGATTAATCTTTAATTAAAGATTATGTCATGTGATGAAACCTCCAGGAATATGTCCAACCAAAACTGGCAACCTTAGGTATGGTGTCTGAGATGCAGAGCCTGAAACCAACACATCTTCACCAGCAGGGAATTCCACTCCAACAAGGGAGCTTTCCATAGGCCAGTTACAGTTGATTCCTAGCCCCCTCTGAACCCATTTCCCCCCATCCACTAGCCTCAGGCAGCTCAGAGGAGCTCAATCTAATGATAGAATATGGCCCAGAGTGCAACTGAAATAGCAACATAACCATGACAAATACACAGAAACATTTGCAGATAGACTTTCAAGGTGTGACATTGTTGACCATTCCAGAACTACCAGGCCATTAGAAGACAAAGCTTACAATGGAGAAAAGTATTTACAGCAGTAACTGGTGTACATAAAAACAGGATCTGTTGCTCATCTTGTTGCCTGTTAACCAGAAAATAACTTTTGTTAAAAGTTTCTGGACTTGGCTCTATTGACATCAGATTGAAGGAAGAAGAGTATAAAAAACAGAAATAGCTGCTGTCAGCTGAATTCAGCAGCTTGCAGTCAGCATGCTCTGTGCTCACTAGACAGTCTCAGTAGGATGTGTTTAGGTATCTGGGGACACACATCAGAGAGGGAGGAAGGGAAAGACGGCATTGCACAAGTGCCAATTAGAAGACAGCACTAGCAAGACACTTAGAGCCAGATACTGCCCTTTAAGCCCTGGCCATCATCATCTGGGGTAGGAAGGGAGGAGAGGACCCTAGCAGGAATGCTTCCTCATGCAGTCAGAATCCCTCTTGAGGCTCAAATCATGAAGAAGCAGAAACTCTACAACCACTTGAGCGTGCAGTATGCAATCCCCTGAATGCCCAGGCTGGCCCGCTGTCAGGCCTGGAGGGTAGGCAGGGCCATGGGCCCCATTCGGGGGGCTAGTGCCAGTTCTGCCCATTCATGTTGTGCTCAACCCCAGTGCATGCTTTTCTCCCACTTGCACACATGCGCTTGGCTTGTCTCAACCTAGCTCTCACACAGTATCTTCAGCTCAGTGGGACTTAATAAAGTAGGTTTGTATGTCTCTTGAACCATCTGAAATGAGGCTTGTTCTCTGTCTGCCACCTGGGGTTAGGTATCACTCAGCAGACCTCCTGAACACTGCCAGACACATTTGTGCGAAACAATGTTTCTATTATCAATTAAGTGTCAAGGATTCAGAGTCATCATCTAGATATGCCAGAGAGGTGGTTCAAAGATTGATGAGGAGGACAAAGTGCACCGTAATTATGTTCCTGCGAAACACTGGATCTTTAGCCTTGCATAGCTCACTGGACAGACACACAGTAATATAATAGCAACCTTCAGACATACAAACCAAAGTTTCTGTCACAGCAGGAGGAGGTTATTTCATAACAATTGGTACAGCTGTGTCTCTGGACACGGGCATTGCACCATGTACTGCTTTTACGGCCACTCTATTAGCCTCTCACAGCAGCAGGTCTCTTAAGCCACCATTCCAAACCAGCAGCCTCCAGTTTTGGAGCTATTTATTTGAGGCCCTGTTTGCCCTACCGAGTCACCACTGCCAGAAATGAGGAGTCCAGTGGCACCTTAAAGACTAACATTTATTTGGGCATAAGTTTTCCTGAGTAAAAAACCCACTTCTTCAGATGCACAAGTGGGTTTTTTACCCACAAAAGCTTATACCCAAATAAATCTGTTAGTCTGTAAGGTGCCACCAGACTCCTCATTGTTTCTGTGGATACAGACTAACACGGCTACCCCTCTGATACACTGCAAGAACATATTCCTGGTGTGGGAGGACCCTGCGCAGTGTTGTCATCTCCTGACATGGTGATTATAACAGGGTGCTGTCATGCAGAGTAGATGGGATACAACAGCATCACCTGCATGTGTTCCAGACACATCGGCAGACTGGATTAAGGCTTTGACAGCCCAGGCACGTGCCTAGGGATGATTTAGTGGGAGCACCCAACCTGAGCTCCAGCTGGTCTGCTTTAGGTACAGGTGCCGACGCAACAGCAGTGGCAAGGAACAGCAGCGCTGGCTGCCCCCCTCCCCCCCCCCGCTCAGGTTTGGCCCCATGGCCCTGCATCATGACAGGAGGTGTTGGGGCCAAAACTGAGTGAATGGCATTGTGACCTGGGATCACAGTACCACTCAGGTTTGACCACACAAGCCCTCTGCCATGATGGGAGGATGAGGCCAAAACTGAATAAGTGGTGTTGTGATCTGGCATTATGATGGAGGGTTTGTAGGGCCAAACCAGGTTGCAATGCCACTCACTCAGTTTTGGCTTGCAGGGCCAAACCTGAATGGGCAGTGAGGTGGCCAGCACCACTCCCCATCATTGTTATGGGGCTGGCTACTGGACCAGAGCTCCCCTCCCTCGGGGCCCTGCCCAGCTTTGCCCCAATTCCAACAGCCTGTGTCCCTTCTGCTCTGCCCCCAGGACTCACTTAGTGACAGCCTCAAGACCTGCTACAAATACTGCAAGCTGCAGTGAGTACCTGCATGGGGGAGCTGTCAAGGAGAGGGCCAGTGGGGACCCCTGGGGCAGAGGTAGGGCAGACATTACGGGCTTTTGCCTAGGGTTGTGCCTAGTGCAAGGTAAAAGAAGCATATGCGTAGATGCTATCCTAAGTGAGAATGGTTCTGTTGTGTGTACCATGGGAAACATTTCTGAGGTGCCTCGGGACAGAAGGTTACAGATTATTTGGATCGCAATAACACCTAATGGCCACAATGAAGGATTAGGGCCCCGTTGTTCTATGTGCTGGTCAAACATGAAAATAAGACTGACCCTGCACAACAGTTCACAGTCTAGTATTAGAAGATGCAACAAGTTGAACAAAAAACCCCCACAAATAAGAACAGAATGAGGAGAACAAAGGAAAAGCAAGATGAACATGTTAGATATAGATATATATATAAAGCAAAAAGAAAAGGAGTACTTGTGGCGCCTTAGAGACTAACAAATATATAAAGCAGTAGTCCTATAGTAGTATATACTTGGTGATTCAAAAAGGCTAATTTCCCAAAGCTGAGGAAAATAATGAGCAAAATGGACTGGGAGGAAAAATTTAGACAGAAAAATGTGAATGAAAATTGGGAGTTCTTTAAGAAGAGTTTATTCATGCCCAAAAAAAACCACAATTCCACAAACAAGGAAGAGGACAACTTTGGCTAAAAGCCCATCCTGGTTCTGTGGTGAAGTGAAAGCAAGAAAAGCAATATGTGACAAACAGGAAAAGGGGGAAATAGACAGTAACTTATATCAATTAGAAGTTATGAAGTGTAAAAAAAGCTAAAGACATAAAGGAAAAATTCATGGCTGGCAGGGCCCAGAACAGTAAGAAGGAATTTAAGTATATTAGGAACAAAAATAATCCTAGCAATCCATTATTAAATGGAGAGGATACAATTATTAATGATGCAGAACAGGCAGAAGTGTTCAGTTAATATTTTTGTTCTGTATTTGGAAAGAAGCAGGATGATGTGCTTGTTTGACATAAAGATGATGGAAGATATTAAACATCATCTAACAGGGATAAACATTTTTAATTTAGAAGGTCCACATAACTTGCACCCAAGAGTTCTGAAAGAGCTAACCAAGAGGATCTCTGGCCTGCTGATGCTAATTTTTAATAGATCTTGGTATACCATGGAAATTCTTTCATTCATTTTCATCGAGTTTAATACGGCCATATGCAAAGTTCTACATCTAGGAACTAGAAATGTGGGCCATGCCTACAAATTGGGGACTCTATCCTGGAAAGAAGTGACACTGAAAAGGTTTAGGGGTCAGAACGGACAAGCAACTCAACAGAATTCCCAGTGTGATGCTGTGGCAAAAAGGAGCTAATGCGATCCTGGGATGTATACACAGGGCAGTAATGAGGAGGAGCAGGGAGATGATTTTACCTGTGTATATGGCATGGGTGAGACTAATGCTGGAATACTGCATCCAGTTCTGGTGTCCTCTAATTTAAAAGCATATTGAAAAATTGGATAGGGTGCAAAAAAGATCTTCTAAAATTATTTGAGGGCTGGAGAAAATCTCTTACAATGAGAGACTTAAAGAGCTCAATCTGTGTATTTTACCAAAAAGACTGGACGGTGACTTCATTACAGTGTCTTAGTACCTTCGACAGGGAGAAAATACTCGGTGCTAAAAGGCTCTGTAGTCTAGCAGAGAAAGGCATAACAAGAACGGCTAGAAGCTGAAGCCAAACAAATTCAAATTAGAAATAAAGCACACATATTTACCAGTGAGGTTGATTAACCACTGGAATAAATTACTAAGGGCAGTAATAGATTTTGTGTCTCATTTTGTCTTCAAATCAAGACTGGATGTCTTTCTGGAAGACATGTTTTAAGCAAACTCAAGCTGTTGATCTCAATGTAGAGGTTTCTAGGTGAAATTTAAATGCCTGTGATATACATGAGGTCAGTCTAGATGATTTAATGGTCCTCTCTGGCCTTAACTTTATGAATTTTCATTGCATCACCTGCCTAACATCCACTGTGTGTTAACCGAGTCCCTGAATTATACTGAAGCCTTGGACCAGTCCCACACTGTCAGAGGTTTATCATCAAGGAGATTATTGTGGTGTGATAAAATCCCCCAACATCACAGAATTGTAGGACTGGAAGGGACTGCGAGAGGTCTTCAAGTCCAGTCCCCTGCACTCATGGCAGAACTAAGTACACCCCTGACAGGTGCTTGTCTAACCTGCTCTTAAAAACCTCCAATGACAGAGATTCCACAACCTCCCTAGGCAATTTATTCCAGTGCTTAACCACCCTGACAGCTGGGAAGTTTTTCCTCATGTCTAAACTAAACCTCCCTTCCTGCAGTTTAAGCTCCTTGCTTCTTGTCCTATCCTCAGAGGTTAATGAGAACAATTTTTCTCCCTCCTCATTGAAACAACTTTTTATGTACTTGAAACCTGTTATCATAGCCCCTCTCAGACTTCTCTTCTCCAAACTAAACAAACTCAGTTTTTCAATCTTCCCTCACAGGTCATGTTTTCTAGACCTTGTATCATTTTGGTTGATCTCCTCTGGACTTTCTCCAATTTGTCCACATCTTTCCTGAAATGTGGCAGCCAGAACTGGACACAATACTCCAGTTGAGGCCTAATCAGCACAGAGTAGAGTAGAAGAATTACTTCTTGTGTCATCATTCTAGTTGAGATCACAGCTGTCCTTCCAACCAAACTAGAGATCTGGAATGGGCTCGTTGTGGGTTTTTATTTTGTGTTTATGCAGTACCTTGCCCCAAGGGGTCCTGGCTCATTCCTGGGGCTTCTAGGCACTACCACAATACAAAGAAAATAACATAACATTAAAAAGGCGAAAAACAGGAATTATAATTCTGTGCAGCTATCTACGTGATCTCCTGAAGGAGACTATAAGCAGCTCATTTGAATACTAGAGAACAAAATAAACATGGCCTGATCATGCCCAACAAACGTTCTAGTTTCTGAATAATTACTTAGCATAGTAGGAGACTCTACAGAAACGACATCCTTCCTAACTACTCCTACAAATGGAGAGTACTGATAATTTATTAATTTCACAGCAGTTGGGGCTCAGCTCTCTGAGTATAGATCTCCCTTAGCCCTGCCTAGCACCCAGTTAGTCACAAAGCAGCTCTCTCCTCAGCACAGGCACTGGGCCACAATATTGCTCGCTCTGATATCTGTGTCATTCTGAAGCAACCCCACTAAACCAGATTCTGCCCTCTGTCATATGTAACTCTAGTGACTTTCCATGCCTGATGTCTGAAAGTGTGAGATCTCATTAACAGATGCAGGTTTCAGAGTAGCAGTAAACCCTCAGTAGTTTGTTTCCACAAGGGAATAGGAGAGCCATTGTGCAACTGAATTTTGCTGATTAGTAAGCAAAGGGCTTGATCCGGGAAGGCAACAAGCAATCTGCAACACCCCCCAGCACTAAGCCCATTCAGCACCACACAGTATTGGACCATCAGTGTTGAAACGATAATAAAAGAAAAGAGAAGGCATCACATATGTGCTTTATATTGCAGGTTTAATTTTTCACGGCAATACTTCATGTAATACTAAATGATGCCGACCTCCGTTGTAAAGCGCATTAAGATCAACTGATAAAAAGCATTTTATAAGAGCTGGGTAATTAATAAATAAATAAAACTGCTCAGTGTATTTCTAAGAGAGTGCCATTTTTTGGTGCAGACTGGTATGGTTCTATTATATTAACACTGAAATGTGTATTCTATACAGAGACATCTTCTTGGCAAATTGAGTCCAAGGATTAAAGACATGACTGCTTTGGAATACTCTGCCTTGTAAAATTAACATTATTAAAAAACCTAATCACCCTCTACCTACTCCATGTCTATGGGATACATTTATGCTCCCAAGAGGGGTTAAAACACACCATTTTTAGCAGCTGCCTTGAAACCTAAATCAAATCTTTGTGAATTGCTACATTGATTTGCATATTATTAACTATGTTTCTCTCATCCTCTCCCTCCCTCCCCAGTTTTGCTTCATAGATTTGTTCCTGCATGGAGGTTGCCATTAGCTGCATGTGTGATACTTTCCCCTGTGGCTGACTCTATCACTTGCTGAAGCTACAGCCGTGCCATGCTAATGCGTCCCAAGGAGACCGTAATGTGTCTCTAGTTTGCCGTTTTTGCTTTGGCAGAAAGGGAAAAATATTGAAATGCTTCTGGCAACTTTTGGTTGAGCTAAAAATCCAATCAGTCTGAAAGCGTTTATGCTAGGGCAACATTCTGCTGCGTGGTTTTGGGTGATGCATGCTTCCTAGAATGTGTCATTTATATTTTATTTCGTTATTTTTGCAGCATACATTGCCCTGCAGATCAATGTAAGGGGACGGATCATGGTCTCAGAATCAAGGTCCTGAGATGAGAATCTCACACACTATTTTTTGTTTGCTTGCTTGCTTGTTTTTTGCAGTGTTGTTATAGCTCTGGTAAGCTCAAAAGCTTGCCTCTTTCACCAACAGAAGTTGGTCCAATGAGAGGTATTAACTCACCCGCCTTGTCGCTGTTTGTTTTTAAGTCCAGACGGCACAAGGCAGAGTATTCACGATGTATGGGGTTTGGTGCCTTGTGTTTTTCTTTTTAACTCTCAATCCCTTTAAACAAAGACATGCTGCATTTTTGGTGTTAAAGATGAAACAGTCCAAACAACATCAGACATAACACTTTGCAAGTTTGAGACAGATGCTGCAGGACTTGGACTATTCAGTCTCCAGGACAGGGCAACTTTGTACTAGGGCAACTGACCGCAAAAGATTTTAGCTGAGGAGCTGGTAGCATTTTTTCTATTTACCAGTAATTTTAAAAAAAAGGGAAACATGGTACAAAAGAATGACAGGCTATATATATAGCATGCTAACAACTCACAAACGTGAATGAAAGAAGACTCACAACACCATAGGCCACGCTTTTGCGGGAGGGGAAGAGAAGGAGGTAAACTAACCTAACCTCCATATTCCCCAAATGAGAAGTGGGTACACTTCATTTACCCTCTACTTCCCACTGATGCTGCTTAGCAAACTTTGCAGAAAGCAAGCCTACGTGATTTGTTGCTGCTTCAGTAGAGGTACAAGGTCATGCTTTTGGAATGAGCACAAGGTTAGGGATAAATGGGAACAAGAGGAGGAGTTATGCATATGAAAAGCCAGATTCTGCTCTCGCTCACACTGGGGTAAATCCAGAGTAACTCCATGGCAGAGGAATCAAGCTATTCCAGATTTATGGACATTTTTACTACACTAGCACCAGCTATGACTGGGGCCCCATTGTGTTAGGCACTCTACATACATATAGGGAGAGATGGTTCCTGCCCCATAAAGCTTACAGTCAAAAATAGAAAAAAAAGACAGGGGGCAAGGTGGTAGAGGAAATTGAGGCAGGGAGTCATTTGACCATGGTCACATAGTTCAAAGGCAGAGTCAAGGCTACAACTAAGTTCTGAGCCAGTACATTATTCAGTGGGCCAAGCGACACTCCATCTGTAGCCCTGTCTCTATTCTCACATCAGTTTTACACTAATGATGTAATCCCACTGGAGAATTAGACCCTCTGTGCCTGAGTTTAGCCCTCTGTTGTGAGGCTATTATTAAAAATTAATATTTTCCCTTCAGCAGCAAGGCACTATAGAAATGCACAGTATTGATGTTGTAGATGTGTTGCAGCACTTCGATTTCAGCTTTTAGGACTTCCAGTTTTGCTTGCAACACACACTCTTTACAGGCCCCAAAACTTTTATTTGTATTGACAGTTTGTAGGCTGGCGTCCAACTCTGGGTACATTCCTACTACTTCCCTGATTTGACTTCAGCAATATCAATGGAGTTACTATGTATTATATGGGCCAAGTTCATCTGTGGTGTGATTGAATGTGGCTTGCTCAGTGCACGCACATGTAGGGCCAGATAATCAGCTGGCAAAAATCAATAAAGCTCCACCAACTTCATCCCTAAAGCTGGCATAGCCACCTGTAGCTATAGTAGGAAGATCTTCTGGTGTAAGGCCTGTATATAGGCTCCTTGCTACTCTATTCTCCCATGCTGCTGGCATAGCCAAGGGAAAGATGGGGTGACTGGGGTTTCTTTATGTCCCAATGCTCCCTGGTGAGGTATCAGTCCCTTAGCATTGTTGGCAGCAGGGAAGGAGGGCCGTCTCTCCCCAGCAGCCACAGCCCTGGAGCTGAGGAAAGTCACCTCTTTCTCTGGCCGCCGCAGGTGTGCACATCCCAAATCCCCCTACACCCCCTCTTCTCACCCCATTGCCCCCCTCCCACCTAATCTCCCCAAGGCCACCACCTCACCTTACATGTGCATCTTCTCCAGGGTCCAGGCACCTACTTTGTGGAGCCACGCCTGCGTGGCTCCACTAATTCAGCGGATGGCCCTTCATTCTCTTGTGTGCGACTGCCCAGGCACGCACCTTAGAGGGAACTGTCCATGGACCACCTCAATGGAGCTCACAGACCACTGGTGGTCTGCGGACCACAGTTTGAGAACCTCTGCTCTAGGCGAGGTTAGACAACCAGATCGGCACAGGGTGTGTTCAGGATCAGAAGAGCACATAGGTCACATCCCACCACAGCTCTGGGTCAGAGTGCCCAGTTAAATGCCTATATGGATTCAGCTAAAGTGCCCAGTTTAACCATTTGGGTAATGTAATCTATGGAGGTGGCAAGAGAGACAATTCAGCAGTTATTTCTCTATTACTTACAGAGAGAAGCATTTATCCCAGCAGCCGCTTCCATGCCATCACATGACATTTTACCTGATAAAAGCAGGGATTAGCATAGAATCTGAACCTGGAATCTGTACAAAGTCTGATGTCTTTATAGTTCAAATAGAAATCAAGCTTAGAAACCACAAAGATGGATCAGGTGAATGATCCATTTGTACATAGCGCTGACATCTAAGGCTTAGCTTCTTTTCATGTTGGAACTTTGTGTCATCTTTGTTTCCAATCAGTCTTTTTGGGGAAAAAGAAGAGGTGTAGAAGGGAATGGTGATGTCCTTTTACTACAATAAAACCCTCCTAAAGTGTGGTTACCCAGCACTCCTTTTCAACAACAGAAAGAGTATCTAACCTACTGCTCTTGCTGCTGTGCTCTGACCCTGCACATACTAAGCTCCTTATTTTTTAAATCAGAAGCTCCTATGACATTAAGCTGTAGATATTTTTGTGATTATTCACCATGATAAAATGAAAAGAATTCCATGAGTCACTGACAGATCATCATCTCTTCCATATGCAATAGAAACCTGCTACCGGAGACATACCCCTGGAGGAAACTGCAGTATGTCAGTTCTGCTTTGGAAAGCCTGGTGTATGATTCTCTTTTCCTATCAACCTCTCATTTACAGAATATATAAAAGAACTATTATAGGAATGTTATCACTGTATAAGAGGGAAATAACCACGATCATGTTTCAGTGTTGCAGGTTATATACAGTGGTGATATATGGTAACTCTCTCATAGCCATTACATCTTTATGCATGCACCAAGCTGCCATCCCTCCCTTCTCCCTAATTCCATGTCAGAACAGAGCTACAGAAATCTACCAGGTACCAACAGGACTGATTAAAATACAACAGAGCACCCACTGCTTTCTGACCGTGTTCTCTGAGGGAGAACAGAGTTTCCTCTCTCCTCTTTCTCCCCACACTTTCTCTTCAGATGGAATAAGGGCTGTGCAGAACTCCAGGCACTGCATTCAGAGGCATATAGGGCTGCTACCTCACAGTGCCCCATGGGAGGTGGGATGGAGTCCTAACCATGGCTCAATCTCACCCCCATAGCTGGCCACCCAAGATAGAGTATGCAGCATCACTTAAAGAAGCAGAGCAGCTTGTGTGTTCTTACAGTGCAGAGAGGTCATATGCCTGTGGTACCTCTCCAAGCTGCCCCCAGCACAGGGGGCTAATCTTTTTCTAAGAAAGTTAATTTAAAAACTAAAGAGCTGATTCTGTGATCTGACGTAGGGGGTATCTACACAGGGAACTGACCGGCACAGAGACAACATAATATATTACTCTGGAATTGCTACAGAGAAATAGTTTATTATTCTTTAGCCACACCAGTCAACTCCCCCATGTTAATAAGCACTATCTCTACCCAAGGGCAACTCCATGGACCGAGAGAAGAATCAGGTATGAAGATTGTACTGAATCTAGTACAGTTACTCCAGAGTTACATACAGCAAGATTGGCGTCTGGCCCATGGTTCAGTGTGGCCATTTTCAAACTTGCAAATGGCTCAAGGAGTATGTTACCATGCTTTTAGCCATGAGTTCTGGGTTCCTGTTGCTACAAACCTCAGCTGCACTGGGTACAGTCAATATTCCATGAGCTATCATCATTAAAGTAGGGAGAAGCCTTGAGAATTTATTACAAAAGCCTGAAGAACCAGTTAAGGGACAAGCACCCATCCTTTAGAGATGTTTACCCTTCATGTATTTCGCACAGATATGCATCTTCTCTTTTCAAAGCTAACTGATGGCCTCAAATGTATTTTAACATTTTATCAAAAAAACCCAAATGCTCATATACCATAGTACTTCTGAGTAAAATCCTCTCGTCACGAGGAGACAACTTCATATAGTCTGACAGCTCGACCAAAACAGTGCTGTGCACAAGGTGGAAAAAATGTTTCCTGATATCTAGACACTTCACATGATAAAGATATAATTCTATGCAGGCCAAGGGCCAGGGATTAATTTTTATCAGAATTTCCCTTTGTACAAGCACTCAAAGGAAAGACACTGGCCGTTTGAAATAAAGGAAGGGAAGACTGCCTGTAGAAGGGTAGGCTCCTGATCCAGATGGCTGTCCAGTGCAGTGCATAGGGCACTACAATGGGATGATGAAAGAGAGATGGAGTCTATTCCCAATTCTGCCTCTGACTTGCTGTGTGACCTTGGTCACTTCACCTCTCCATCTTGCCTAATTATAATGTAAGCTCTTTGGGGCAGGGATTGCCCCGAGAATCATAGAAATATAGATCTGGAAGGGACCTAAATAGGTCATCTAGTCTATCCCCTGTGCTGAGGCAGGATTAAGTATACCTAGACCATCCTTGTCAGGTGTTTTTCTAACCTGTTCTCAAAGGTTTTTAAGGATTGGGATCCTTGTGTGTTTGCACTGGGATGGGGGAGTTTCCATTACTCCTTTTTTGTGAGTAGGGGGTTCCAAATATTAGCAAGTCTTGATTTCTGGCGAGGGTCTATTTTGTTTCTGCTGAGTCAACCTATCAGCTTATATTGCCAGCCTGAGTCAGTTTTTATGCACCCCAAGGGCAGTTAATGGATCTTGAAAATCCATGGCATTAGTCTAGTCACCTTCTTAAGTATATTCTCTCACTGCCTAGGAGTTATTAGGAGGAAGTCTTCTGTTCTGAACGTAGTGCACACAGATACCATTTCAGACATCCGCTTGCCTTCGTATATTGTATGCTAGATTTACTCCTACCTTTGGACAGCCTATTACCTAGTGGAAGGTATGTAACATTTGCTTTCTCCATCACTCACCACATGAGCTTGTATCACTGGAAATCTACAGAGAATTTCTGAAATGATGGCTGGTTGGCTGAATTAATTTTAGCCTAGAACTTTGGTTTTATTGTAGCATTAGAAAAAGACTTTCCTTCCTGAAAGAGAAGGGAGTCCAGTCACTTCTAGGCTAAAGGGCTTGTTCATAATAAATGAGGTGGCAGAGTCCCCTTTTTCTAATTTTACTGTCATCACCTGAGTTTCCTTTGGTGGAGTGTTTGTATTCCATCTCCAACATTGGGATGTGGTTATAGACTTGTTTTAGATTCACTTTTCTAGAAACCCACTGAACATACACGAGAGAGAGAGAGAGAGATTGAGAGAGATTCCCCCATCCTATAAGTTAGCATCTTATTACCTGCTCTTTATTGTTTCACATAAAATATATTTGACCATCTCATGCAGAGAGTCTCCACCCGCATCCCTGATTAATGGCAATTGCAATAGAGATTTTTTGTGATACAGAGACCGGTCCCTTAAGGACTATACTAACACTGTTAATGCATATCACATAGTGACTGATAGGTCATACACCTTATCAGTCATTATTTAATTTGAACAATGAGAAGTGGAAGGTTTCTTGTCGAGCTGATCAGAAACCAGAATTTCTGCTCCACAGGACATTCTGATTTTTGCAGAGCCACTCGCTGGTGAGTGTGCCCTCTTGTGGCTGAGCACAGCATGGCATTCCCTCTGCATCAGGCACCTCCTGCCAACACGCACTCCAGGCCCCGCAACAATCTATCCCTTCTTGAGATTCATCCTGCTAGCCAGGTTGCTCATAGTCTTGCCCCCTCCAGGATACCAAAGAAGTTCAAATGGAACCAAATGTCCTTTCTACTGTGCACTCAGGAGTTTGCACCTCCCCTGCTGTGCTATCTTGTAGAGGAATGCAGGTCTACCATTTCCTCTGGTTCCAATCTAGGCACTCTGCATACTAAAAATTGCTTCTTAAGATCCCTTCTACTTCCCCAGGCTACTTCCTACCTCTTGGCTGCTTGCAGGTATCTTTCACAAGCTGTATTTATTATCTCTCTCTCAAGTTTCTCTCAAGTAACTCCAAGCCTCCCTCTCTGCCTAGGCTGTAAGCCTTTTATCCAAGCTGTCACCAACCAGCCACTTAGTAACAGCTGGGAGGTGATTATTCCATCTATTAACCATTTTGTGAATGCTAATGTGTGGTCTATGCACCTATCACAATGATATTTCAAAATTTCCTTTTGTTCTGAAATCAGAACAAAGAAGCAGTAATTTCAAAATTTCACACTGAACAAAAATTGGAAAAGACTTTTAAAATCAAAAGCATTGAAACAAATTGTTTTCACAATGTCAAACAATATAAAATACTAAGTATGCTATATTAGATATACAGAACAAAAATTTAAATGAAATTAATTGAACCAAGAAAGTTATAACTATTCATTTTGACTTTTTCCTGTCAAAAATTTTGTCCAAATCAATGCATTTCTACAAAATGTTTCAGTTTTGATGAAACTGCATTTTCTTATGGAAAACAGTTTAGTCAAAAAAAATTTCAACAGGCTCTAGTTCTCTGTATCCAATTATCAGCTCCCTGGGCCACTCAGTCTTCCCATGAAGACTAATCTAATGGATGAGCTACATTTTTCATCATTTTAAAAAGATACTTGAAACCCAAGATTAAAATGAGAGAGGAGTGAATTAATTGGACTCAAATTACCATCAATGGGAGTTAGAGCCATGGATCTAGGGATATATATATGGCCCTAAAATTAAAATTATTCAAATTATCTCTACACTTCTATCTATCTGAAACACTGATTGAAATACAGTCAATCATTCATCAGTCTGTTTAATGAGATTTTTCTCACCAATGGACAATTTCTTAAATACAACGACAACTGGAGGGGAAAAACTGATTTTAACTGAATTTCTGCTAAGATTTCCATAGATATCTTTAATGGTCAGAATCAAAGGAAACCACACAAAAGTTCTTCAGTTTCATTAAAGAAAAAAAAATAGTTAACACTCTTACATTTATAGTGAAGCAATGTAGCCAGAAAGGTTTACTTTGACATAACTGGAAGAGTTACAAATGATATGATTTATGTAAGTTCTGCTTATACAACATTAATAAATGATTAATAGATGTTTTAATAAATGGTTAAATCAGTTAGAGTATCCAACAGGTTTCTTATAACCAGGGCTTATATCCTCCTTCAACAACTATTGCTATACTTATAACCATCAATAACACATACTACCCATGTTGTAATCATTGTGTATTCATTTTTATTAACCCTTTATAAACCATTTACAAATGGAACCTTAAGTGAAAATAATCTTCAGGGATCCCCTTTGGCCAGTTTTACCTTATGTTTGACTCCAGTGATCAGGAACGCATTTGGCTGTTTAGGCTCACTTCTGTGCTTCACTTTATTTTATGATGATCTTCCATGAAAAGTAGATTGAACTCAGTGCAGCTGCAGAACCTCTTTCTTGTTCCACTCCCCTTAACAGAATAATCAGCTAGAAACTCTCAAGTCAAAATCTAGGCAGTTTCCTGTTCCCTGCTCAGGGGTAACTTGATTCTTGATTTTTCATCTCAGTGTCTTGCTGTCTTTCTGTTCAGATTCTCTGTAGAGTGCTAAGATGCCTAAAATTGAGGGGGAAGAAATCACCATTATGTCACGAAAGCTAAATTATTTTTTGTAAAGGATTCTTGTCCGTTGAGATTTATTTCTTCAATAAGGAATTACAGTAATATAATTAGCAAAGGTGAGCAAACTTATAAAAATGGCTGATTGGACAGCTAGTTAACACCACAATGAATTGCCTAATTAAAATATTAGCATCCACAGAGCTAAGGAAAACATTTCATGCCAACCTACAAAGACCCTTTCATCTTTGATGGAGAATCCTGCTGGGCAAAAAGGAAAAGGAGAGACTGCTAACAACTGCTTAAAAAGTGTAAGTCTCCTGTTAAAGGTGCCACACTATTTGGGGAACTCTGGCACTTAAGAAAATAACCCCTCTCCCCTCGTATGTCTCTCGTCAACTTTCTGATCTGGTCCATACTATGTCAATGTGGTTCTTCTCTTTACAAAGAGATAAGGAATTAATTTAATACACATTCTGCAGTAATATAATTAGCATTAAAGGGGCCTGCAGTGAACCAGTGACCAGAAATGGGAACTCTGATCAATCCTGCAATCCAAGCCATTCAAAAAAAAGTAATACCAAAAGTTCTTAGTTTATCTATTGGTACCTGGACACTAAAGGCCAAAACCTGGCTGGAGTTAAGTCACTGGGTGTTTTGTTTTTTCTGAGAATCCACAGCAATCAGGATGAGAGATGGTGAGCCCAGAATCAAAATTTAAGCACTCCCCCACCCCTTTCAATATTTCTCCCATTGATTAAACTTAGAGTTTAGCAAACTCAGAACTTGCACGGAAATGTTTTAAATACTCACTGTTCTACTTGAATATACTTCTTTGTAAGCTATGGTGTTCTCCCTTCAGAAAAAAGGAGAGAAAACAAATATAATCTCCTTTGTAGTTGCTCTTTTGCTAACTTGACTGTTAACTCTTCACTTTTATTTTATTTTTACCATATTTGACAGCTATCTGGTGCAAGAAAAGGAATAGAGCTGGCCAACCAAATGCTTTCACAAATGCTTATTGGATTGCTATAACTCACAACCAATATTATTCACAAGTCCTTCGATCAGCTGTGTAAAGGAACCTCTGCTCTCCCTGTCGTCCCACCCCAACCCCTCACGGATATTGCATTGAGCTGCTACTGTGGTTTATATAGTGAGCTTGTTATTGCTACAACACCACCACCACTTAGCACTTTTCGTCAATGGGTCTAAAAGTACTTAATAAAGGAAGGCTTTGTCCATATTTACAGAAACACAGATATGGTGTGCCCAATGTTATCACAAACCACGATTTTTGGATGACGAACTTGAGCTAATTTAGGCCTCATTCTTAGAGTCAAATCAAGCAAAGAGATAATTTCAGAGACAAGGTGGGTGAGGTAATATCTTTTATGGGACCATTGTCTCTCTCACCAATAGAAGTTGGTCCCATAAAAGCTATTACCTCATCCACCTTTTGTCTCTAATATCCTGGAACCAACACGGCTACAGCATCACTGCATACAACAAAGGATAATTTAAGTCAGTCTGTGGAGCACTGGAAAATATTTGAATTTTATAAATAAATATCATATTGATGTGTTGGCATATCTGTGTGATAGTGCCCTGTCTGAATGCAACAAAAGGGATTGTTAAAGAACCAGGCAGGAAAGGTAGAATGATAGGCTAGATAAGGAACATCCTTTCAAACAGAATAGCCAGATTTATAGCCTGGAGGAGGGACTCTTCAGTCCCAAGCCTGGTGATGAAGCTGTTTGCCAAGGCTCAGAATCTGGAGATCAAAAGTCAGTTATTTTTTAAATACTCTACGTAGAGGGCGGTGGGGGAGTTGTCAGGGGCTGCAGGATAACACAGGCTGACTGAGAGTCGGAGTCTGTAGCAAGCAGATTGTAACTTGGACCCCAAGAAAACAGGGGGCACAAAGGCTAGGTCATATCTATCTAGAGATTGAAGGGGAGGGTCAAGTGTAGGTAAAAGAGTACGCACGTAGATTTAAAGTAACAGAAATCTATTTCCTCAAATGCTGTGCACCTTTCGAGAAAGATCAACTATATTTTCTTTTAAAGAAGCTGCTTCTATATCACTGCACACTGTTACTGTTCACTGGCTCCCAAAGAGACACTCTTGCAGGAGCCAACCCCTGGGACCTGCTCACTGTCATAGCTGGCAACCAGGGAGGTATAATCCAGGGTAGAGCTGGGTGAAATTCTTTGGCCAAAGCCGTTTTTTGTGGCGTTTGTTTGGGTAAAAAAATGCAGAGTCAGCCACATTGACACATACAGCAATCTCATGTTGGTTTACCAATTTGGGTAAAAAAAAATTCTGAAATGAAACTTCATTTTTTTTATTCAAAATCAACTTTTCATTTTGAAATTTGTCAATTTTATTTTAATTTTTTTAAAACATTGAACCATAGGTAAAAGTAGGTGCCTTACACCCTGAGCCCTCAGAAAGGAAAGGGAAGGGGTGCCTACATTGATTGGGTCACGCTTTGAGCCCTCAGTAGGGTATAGGCGGGATGCCCTAAATTTTTGCAGGTAACATCTCACCTTGTTCTCCAATGAGTAAGGTGAAGATTTTGTCAGAGATATTTTTAGTAAAAGTCAAGGGCATGATGCTGGCAATAAACAAAAAATCACAGAAGCTCACGACCTGTCCTTGACTTTTACTAAAAATCCCCCGGGGGGGAGGGTCGGGTGCAGGGGAAGCTAACAGTCAGAACCCTGCCAAGGGCCGACTCAGCCCGGCTGCTGCTCCAGCCCCGGGGAGGTCGCAGCTCGATCTCCAGCCCTAGGGGGCCAGAGCTACTGCTGTAGAAGCCCTGGGGGCTGACTGCCAGCCCCAGTGGCCATGGCTCCAGCCTTGGGGGCTAGGGTTACCCCGTCTTGGGGGGGGGAGGCTCCCATCCCTCCCCCACAAGGCAAGCCTACTGCAATCTCAATCCCCAACCAAAAGGCAACTCTGCAACCCCCTCCAACAGCCACTTATAGTATCTAAAGAGATAACACATACACATAAGATTGATAACATCATTGACAACAAATGAGCATTTGTTTTATCAGCACACTTTGCCAGCCAGTCTTTGTAATCTGTTTCATTTAGCCAGTTGTCATTGAATGTGCAGTTTCTGATGCAAGTTTTTAGGGGGGTATAGTAGGATCACTGATCTTCCATTCTTTAATATGCCTCACGTCTCCTCACTCTCACGTGACTCAGACACTCTCTCACACACGCACGGTGCGATTGCATGTTGGTGGGCCCACAGCTGCTGTATTTTCAACTGTTTTGCTCTGTTATCGCTTAAATTGCAGAAGTGGGAAAACTGCAGAATCTTTAGCGGGACACAAAAACGTTTAGCATTAGATATCCCAGTGTATTGTGATAATAATGCAAATGCCACATTAAAAAAAAACCTGGCAGATTATTTTTCTGGCAATTGGCCAAATCCATTTAAAAAACAAACAGGCTGGTCAAATACTGGCTAGGTGGTAACTCTACCGGGGGCTGCTCTGGTCCTGGTGGCCACAGCTCTTGTTCCAATGGCCCCTGCTCCGGGCTTGGAGGCTGACCTAGCCCCAGCCGTTGCTCATGCTCCAGCCCCTTGGCCACTGTTCCTGTGGCAGCAGCTGCCGCTGTGCCCCAGGAGCTGACCTGGACCCAGCAGTTGTTCCAGCAGTGGGGACTGACCGCTGCCACTGCTCAAGCCCTGGGCCACTACTCCAGCCTCACCACTGCTCCTGGGCGGGGGCTGACAGCTGCTCCAGCCTCGCTGCTGCAGCAGGCTGAGTCAGCCAAAGAAATCGCAGCGGTCCGTAACTGTCACAAAATCCCTGACCTGACAGAATCAGATCTTTACCAATAAGGTAAACTAATAGTTTTACTTTCCTGCTGTTGTCATCCTCCTGCAGGGCCAGATCTGAACAGCTTGAATTCCTTCTTCCACCGGCTCCTCCCATGGGCTAGGTGCGTGTCTGCAAAACCCAAAGCTCTGAGGAGCATCAGACCAAGTTCCATGGCCCATGCTGCCGACTCTGCACTTCAGAGAACTCTCTGCTTAGATCCTGCCACCTAGTTTCATTTGCAAAGAGCAGAGCTGAGTGCAAGGTCTATTAAACCCTGTGCCTTGCTACAACCTGCACTGGGGCTGGATTTATTAACATAACAAAATATTCATAATAAGTGCTCAAATCCCCATCAAGTCCCCATGCTCCCAATCTTCCTGTTGAGGCTTGCCCAGGCCCTTTTCCCTGAAAGCTCAGGGTTCCTTGCTGAAGCCTACTCCTTCCCAGCAGACTATGTACTCTGCCTTCTCTTGTTCTACTGCTCTTTCTAGGATAATCAGCTCCTCTATCCCCAACTAGTTCTAATAATTAAACCCCACACACCATCCCAGGGGCAGCAGGCTGGGCTAATTGTATGGTGCTGGCTGTTTAGGGCAATCAGACCACAACCCTCTGGAGACAATCCTGCAAAGCCCCTTCTCAGTGCTCCAAAGAGATTGCAGAGCATGTTGATACAAATCCAGCATTACCAGGTGGAACTCAGATATTGTCGAGAATGGTTACCGGTGCACACTGTCACCCTGAGCAGGGCACATCTACCCAGAGAGTTGCGGGCAAGGGGATCATGACACTGAATCCATTAACATGCTGCACCATCTCCCAGTTTCAACAGCGAAGCTGGTAGAAAACAGAGTCACTACAGAAAAAGACATCCAACTACAGGCAGCCAAGAGAAGGATAATAGCAGGGTGGCCAGAAGATAAAAGCCAAGCAGCGGTAGGAGCAGAACCATATTTTGAAACTAAAAATGAGCTTAGTGTGCAGGATGGAATTATATTTCAAAGTCAGAGTGGTTGACCCCATCTTATTACCCAGGGATGTCATGCAAAAAACACCACACCTCGGCATGGACAGCTGTCTTAGCCAGGCTTGAGTGTGTGTTTACTGGCCAGGAATAAATACATAACTCCACTCCTTGATAGAAGGATGTGACAGCCGCCAGTCATGTGATAACCACCGGCAGAAAAAGACTTTGTGACCACATGAGCTGCCCAAGTGACCAAAGAAAAAGGTGGGAACCGACTTATTTACCTTCAATGAAAAGCAATACTTGATTACAGTGGACTATTGTTCAAATTTCTGAGAGGTCATTGCCTGATACAAAGAGCAAGTCAGTGAGTGGCAAACTGAAGGCCTACTTTGTGAGCTATGGCTTTCCAGACACTGTATTAAATCGACAATGGACCCCAGTTTGCCTCAGAAGACTATAAGGAATTTGCATGCAAATGGGAGTTTGGCCACCACAGTTCCTTCCCAGAATATCCACAGAGTAATGCTAGGGTCAAATCAGCTGTGAAAATGGGTAAAGCGATTGCTACACAAGGCTGTTTCTTCTGGTTCAGACACCTTCTTAGCATTTTTGGCACACAAGCATACCCCATTGCAGGGGTGCCAAAACAGTCCAGTGCAGGCCCTGATGGGACAAAAGACCAAAATCCTGCTATCAGTGAGGAGAGACCTGTTGCAGCCAGAAGGATACCGCCTGGAGCAGTGGTTCTCAACCAGGGGTCCTGGGCCCCCGGGGAGCCACATGCAGGTTTCAGGGGGTCTGCCAAGCAGGGCCAGTGTTAGTCTTGTTGGGGCCCAGGGAAACAAGCCAAAGCTCCACTGTGTGGGGCTGAAGCCCAGGGCCCCGAACTCTGCCATCTAGGGCTGAAGCCGAATCCTGAGCAACTTAGCTTCGCGGGGACCTCTGTGGTATGGGGCCCCAGGGAATTGCCCTTCTTGCTGCCCCCAACACTGGCCCTGGCTTTTATATGCAGAAAAATGTCTATTGTGGCACAGGTGGGCCATAGACCTTTTATAGCATGAGGGGGGATGGAGGGAGGCTCAGAAAGAAAAAGGTTGAGAACCCCTGCCCCGGAGGAGAGGGGCAATAGTCAGAGAAAGCAGGCCCTAGAGCACAGCAGATCAGCCAAGGATCCACCAGCCATGGAGACAAGCACTCCTGTAAGGATCCAGCCATTAGAGAGACCCCAGAAAGAATGGACTAAACGAGTCATGAGGGACATAGTGACACCAAGACCATACAACCAGCCAGCAGCCAACCTCTAAAGTGAGGGAGAAGACTCCACAGATAGACAGTTTGCTAGAATTGGAGACAGGTGCCTGGGAGACAGAGATAGGTCACTCCCAGGGTGGTCACCTATTGAGGAGACCAAACTATCTCAAAGACTATATAACCAGCAGAGTTTGCAGTAAAGAAAAGACTCCCTACTCAGCTATGTGCTGGCAACCTCTGCCGAAGGGATGCTGGGTGGGGGTCTGGGTATCAATTATTTGTTTTTAATGTTTAATGTTTATTTATATTATAATGTTTGTTTATTTATATTAAAATCAGGAAGATGTATCATGACCAGCGCAACTGGACTCAGAGGACCCATGTTCCCTAGAGGGAATGTTACTGAAGGGACACTAGGAAAACAGGGAATGTGAGCAATTGAGCTGGAAGCAATGCAGCAGCCCCGGGGAGAGAGTAGTACACAGGGTTTAATAAAGTTCCACTTGTTCAACTTAACCTGCATTCAGTTTCACTCTTTGCTCATGAAACAGGCCCATCTCTAGTTTAAACTGTTCAGAATTATAATAAGGCATTGGTAAGCTCTCTTCCAGCAATTTGTTTACAAAATTCAGAGGACATCTTAGAGGAGGGAGCCATGTAAAGGCAGCTACAGACAAAAGAAAGGAAGCCACACAAAAAACCTGATGACATGGACTAAGTTAAATTGCATATGGGCAGGGGTGAAAGTAACTCCAGACACTTACCGGTAGGGGGCCGGGGCCAGCTCCAGCCCCCAGAAGGGGCGGGGCCTCAGGCAGAACGGGCGGGGGGGTCAGCATCCCCCTGCCAGCCCTTGCAGACCGCCTGGCCCGCGCTGCCAGTGGCGATTTAAATGGCCCGGGACTCCGGACGCTGCTGTAGTGGATCCAGAGCCCCAGGCCCTTTTAAATTGCTGGTCCCAGGACAGCTGTTCCCTTCCCCCCCACCTGTTGGCAGCCGGGGGGTCAAAAGGGGCAGGATTGTTAAAGCGCCGCAGGGTCCTTTGCCACGGCAGCGCTTTAACGTTGCTGCGCCCCACGTTGCTGGCCCTGCTGATATGGTCCCTACCGGCGGGGCCTCCGATACAGGTGGCGCAGCAATGTTAAAGCGCTACCGTGGCAAAGGACCGTCCTTAAAGCGCTGCTACGGCAGTACTTTCATGCCCCTGCCCCTTTTGCCTCCCCTGTCGGTGGCCCTGCCAGTACGGCCCCTATCAGCAGGGCCGCCGACGGGGGAGGCAAAAGTGGCAGGGACATTAAAGCGCTGCTGCAACAGCACTTTAATGTGGGCTGCGTATGGGCTGGTGCGGGTTTTTACCGGTATGTTGTACCGGCCCGTAGAGCTCACTTTCACCCCTGCATATGGGTATTATATCATATTTTGCAAAGGCCTAATGTAAAACGTGGAAAAAGAGAAAAGGAAGAAATACATTCCCTGATTGTGAAGTATTGGAATGGATACAGCCATGGAACAAATTGTTTAGAGGTGAGCATTTCTTCAGCTTGTCCCCACAAATAAAGTCACTGGGATTTCCTCTCATTATGGATCTCTGCAACTCAGATCAATTTAAGAAGGAAAAAAACCAGCCTTTGAGCTGCAATGCACCAGAGATTCGCAACCTGCAGAGAATCTGCGCAAATGAATAATGGAGCTATCAGCTGGCCTTTGCTTTCCTATGTGAATGGATGCACGCTGCTGATAAAGCTTCAACATAATGTACTTCACACTTAGGTCATGGCCTTCACAGGAAGTATCAGAAAACCATCAGAGTCAAGAATTTCTAATTATCACTTAGCATTCCAATATATAGCAATATGACAGAAGGAAATGACGGACTCCACCTCTTTAAAATGATATAAAATACTTCCTCAGCACCGATGGCTGTAGATCTACTGTGTAGACTGACAGTGTCCATATTAGTCTTATCCAAGCCAAGAAGTCAACACCACAGCTATTATATGAATCCCTTCCAAGTTGTTCATTCGTTCTTCTAGAGCAATTCAGTAGTTCTCCATGAATATGCATACATCACATCTCTCTTCCTTTCAACGCTGTGAGAAAGTAAAGGGGGGAAAGACTGTTTCATTCTTATGACCACACTGTTGACATTACAGAAGGGCCAAAGCTACAGCTGGGACTCAAGAAATCTGAGTTCATTTCCTGGTTCTGCCACAGACATCCTGTGAGACCTCGATCAGATGACTTAAGGCACGATCCAAAGACTACTGAAGTCAACGGGAATCTGTGTAAATAACCAGAAAAAGTGCATTTGCTCTCCTAATACATCTTTTTCTTACTCTGGTGACAGTCCTTTAGTTTAGGAGAAGAAAGCATCAAATATATAAAATACAGTGCAAATAAAATTATGTGCTTTATTCCTGAATAATTAGAAGAAAACCGTATAATCCTAGGCATATAGGACTGGAAGGGACATTGAGAGGTCATCTAGCCCATCCTTCTGAGTTGAGGCAGAACCAAGTATACCTAAACCATCCCTGATAGGTGCTTGTCTAACCTGTTCTTAAAAACTTCCAATGACGGGGATTCCACAATCTCTCTTGTAACCTATTGCAGAATTTAACTATCTGTATAGTTAGAGTTTTTCCTAATATCTAACCTAAATCTCCCCTGTTGCAGATGAAGTTCTTGTTGTCCTACCTTCAGTGGACATGGAGAACAATTTATCACCATCCTCTTTATAACAGTCATTTACATATTTGAAGACTTATCAGATTCCCCCCTCAGTCTTCTTTTCTGAAGACTAAACATACCCAGTTATCTTAACTTTTCGTCATTGGTCAACTTTTGTCAACTTTTTATCATTTTTGTTGCTCTCTTCTGGACTCTCTTCAATTTGTCCACATATTTCTTCAAGCCACAATGATATTAGCCTTTTTCTCACTGCATCACATTGTTGGCTCATATCAATTGGTGAGCCATTATAATCCCCAGATCCTTTTCTACAGCACTACTGCCTAGCCAATTATTCCCCATTTTGTAGTTGTGCATTTGATTTTTCTTTCCTAAGAGAAGTACTTTGCACTTGTCTTTATTGAATTTCATCTTGATATTAGACCAATTGTCCAATTATCAAGATTATTTTGAATTCTAATTCTGTCTGCCAAAGTTCTTGCAACCCCTCCAAGCTTGGAGTCATCCACAAATTTTATAAGTATACTTTCCACTCCATTATCCAAATCTTAATGAAAACATTGACTAGTACTGGATCCAGAACAGATCCCTGGGGGACTCCACTAGATAGTCTTCCCTGTTTGACAGCAAACCATTGATAACTACTCTTTGAGTATGATTTTTCATCCAGTTACACACGTACATTACAGTAATTTCACCTAGGCCATGTTTCCCTTGTTTGCTTATGAGTCTGTTGTGCGGGACTGTGTCAAAAGCCTTAGTAAAATCAAGATACATCATATCTACTGCTTCCTCCTATCCACTAGGCCAGTAACCCCATCAAAGAAGGAAATTATGTTTGTTTGGCAAATCTATGTTATCTATTTAGCGAGCAGATCGAGGGACGTGATCGTTCCCCTCTATTCGACACTGGTGAGGCCTCATCTGGAGTACTGTGTCCAGTTTTGGGCCCCACACTACAGGAAGGATGTGGATAAATTGGAAAGAGTACAACGAAGGGCAACGAAAATGATTAGGGGTCTAGAGCACATGACTTATGAGGAGAGGCTGAGGGAGCTGGGATTGTTTAGTCTGCAGAAGAGAAGAATGAGGGGGGATTTGATAGCTGCTTTCAACTACCTGAAAGGGGGTTTCAAAGAGGATGGCTCTAGACTGTTCTCAATGGTAGCAGATGACAGAACGAGGAGTAATGGTCTCAAGTTGCAATGGGGGAGGTTTAGATTGGATATTAGGAAAAACTTTTTCACTAAGAGGGTGGTGAAACACTGGAATGCGTTACCTAGGGAGGTGGTAGAATCTCCTTCCTTAGAGGTTTTTAAGGTCAGGCTTGACAAAGCCCTAGCTGGGATGATTTAACTGGGACTTGGTCCTGCTTTGAGCAGGGGGTTGGACTAGATGACCTTCTGGGGTCCCTTCCAACCCTGATATTCTATGATTCTATGATTCTATGATTCTATTTATTCTTGAAGAATCTATGTTGTCTATTAATCACCCTATTATCCTCTAGGTGCTTCCAATTTGATTAATAATTTGTTCCAGTATCTTTCCAGGTATCAAAGTTAGGCTGACTGATCTATAATTCCCTGGGTCCTCCTTGTTTCACTTTTAAAAAACAGGTCATATGTTTGCCCTTCTCTAGTCCTCTGGGACCTCACCCACCCTTCAAGAGTTCTCAAAGATAATTGCTAATAGTTCCAAGACTGCTTCAGCTAGTGCCTTAAGTACCCTAAGATAAATTCCATGAGGTCCTGCCAACTTCAATACATCTAACTTGTCTAAATATTATTTAATTGTTCATTCTCTATTCTGGCTTGTGCTCCTTCCCACTTCCTACTTTGTAACTGATTTTAAACAAACAACTTAATTACAACAGATCCTCACTAATTCACCTAACGCTTGGGAGATCCACTGCTAATTACCTGCCAATATTAAAAGGTTAATAAGTAAACAATCACAACTAAAAAACCCATCAAAACATTTTGTTCATTTGTCAACTGCAGTTTATGGCTTCTTTGATTATTTACAATATGATAATACTTCCTATTTACTAGTCAATATATCGTATTATATGTTGTATTAAATCTTAATATAGGACACTTCACTAGAGTGTCTTCCGAGGAACGCTTGCTCTCCGCTTTTGCATTGTGCAATGAGGTGTTTTGTTCTTCTTGTTGTGCATATCCTGATGACATCAGCTTTTATTGATTTTGTGACTTCAGTGTAAGTATGGACGTACAGATCAGATGATAATGTTCTTGTTTTGTGACTTGCAATGAATAGTTCCACTGTTCTTTTAGCCATTTTCCGTTTTTCATCCTGTGATACCCTAGGTTGTGAGCGTTGGTCAGGCCGACGCATGGTCTATGCTCAGTTTCCTGGTTTATTCTGCTTTGTGTGGCTTGTTTGGCAGAAGAATTTTGCAGCAGTGCATTCAGGATGCCAGCCCATGGGCTCTGTAGCTGTGGTACCCCCTCCACTTTGGCTGGGTTGCCCTAGAGTAATAGAGGTACATTCAGGCTCCCTACTACCGTGGATGCTAACTCAACACCTTCTCGGATTGGTAAGATCTGCCAGAGCATACGCTCCACAATACTTCACTGTCAAACCCCATTCACCCCACACCAACGCTGAGGTGGGGAGGGAGGATTAAGTGGGAGTGTCTGCTATGAAGTTATGGCTTAGAAGTGAAATGCAACCAATTGTATCTATTATAGAGTTAGTGGGTTAGCAAGGAGTGGTTTAGCATGGTTATATCAGGAGTAGTTTCTAATAGAAACACCAAATGTGCCTTAAGACCCCAGTCCTGCAAACACATTGATGAGTAATTTTATGCACATAAGAAGTCATGAGGCTTCTCATATGTATAAAGTTACTCATGTGTGTAAGTGTTTGCAGTATCAGAACCTAAAACTGCCTGTACCCCATGTAGAAAATTATAGCTGTAATAAAATAAGATCCATTGAAAGGGTAATTTGAGCAAAGAGTTTTATCTTCAGAACAAATAAATGTTGAAAAACAACTGGAGTTTATCTTATTTATATTGATGATTTCTAGTAAGTTTCCATGGAAGAGACATTATTTCTGATTTTTATCTTACAAGGAATGGATACCATGAAACCCACTTGATCCCAATACTTTTTTTAATTATTAAGAGTGAGAAAAGCACAAAGCTCTGGAGAGTAATTTACACTATTAGTAATAGCTGCTAATGTGTAAATCTCCTCCAGAAATTCACAGCTTGGTATTCCAGAAAAAAACAAGTGCTTCTGTTGCAAGTAAACATTTCCACACATCAGCAAGTCAATGTCTTAAAAGCTGCTAGTTGAGTAGGAACTTCATTTGTTTTGAGAAGTAATTACATAGACACAAATCTGAAATATGGTTCCAGATGGCAAATTAAATCTTTGAAAAGTAATAGATGTACTAACTTCATAATAGGTCCATAAAAAATCCACTCCCCAACTAGCCACAGCAAAAGAGTTACCAAACCTCAAGAGAAATACCGCATCTCAGTCGTGAGCTGCAAAAATGTATTTTCATTTCATTTGTACCACAACTCATTCACATATTTTATTGAGGAAACTTTTTGTACAGATAACTTCTTATCCCTCAGTTAATTTGACCCAATCATCTCTTTGCCCAGTACGGGAAATACCAGTTTCAACATCTGATTATGGGTTTCTCATTTAAAAGTGCCTTACACCACTAGTAACTATAGGCCTCTGGGCTGACATACTGACTAAGGAACATGTTAAAATGTGTGTCTTTTTCTTCATTGTCCTAGTTTATAGAAGAGAAAACTGAGACAGAGAAACTAAGTGACTTTCCCAAGGCTACACAGATGGTCAGTGGTAGTGCTGGGAACAGAACGTAAGAGTTCATTATGTAACCTGAGAAAGAGGAGGAATGATCATGTTACACTTTCCTCCCACCCCCCGCCATCTTTATTCTTCCTTTCAAAATTCTGTTGGTACATGTGAGCTGAGATATCCCTGCTAGCTATACTTGTGGTACTTAGGAACCACGGTTAAGAGTCTGATCTGGGGAACAGTCCTATGAAGTTTAGAGGTAAAATTTTACATTTTTGTTTACAATATCGGCATGATGAGGACTATGAAGGCATAGAAAGCTGGACCCCATATGATCCCCATCAGGGGACAATGACAGGCTTCAGCAGTATACGTTGCAACAGTGACATGACTTGAGGGGTTTGTCTAAGAAGTGTTTGCAAACAGCAGACATACAATGCCTACATTTTTCAAGTTCTGATTTGCATTAGGTAGCAACAGCTCAGGCAATGTACACTGGGACTGTTTCATTGATTCTATTTCACCAGCAAACAGCAATTGCAAAATGGCCCTCTCATGTAAGAAGGATTTCCTGGACGGAGAAGATTACACACAACAAGTGTTGCAATTATAGAATTTTCATTGAGCCTCATAGAGTTAAGTCTAAATGGATCAATGGAACTCTTTAACAATTAACACCAGCTGAAGATCTGTCCCCAAACACACAATACTGAAAATTTAAAGACAATATGACCGCCAGATACAACACAGGTAAAGCTGGTTTACACACAAACTTGAACTGAAATAACTCCATTGGCTTAATTCACACCTTTTGCTGCAAGTTTGAGTGTGGACATTTATTTTGAAATAAGTGACCTCTTTGGTTTAGCTTAAGATAGAGAAAAATTGTTTATGGCTAGTCTACACTAGAAAGGAGATGACACTTATACCTGGAAAGGGAATCTTGTACTGGTATAGTTAAATCACCTCTCCAAATGACAGAAGCTGTACCATCAAAAGGAGTCTCCTGCTGTTTTAGTTGCATCCACAGGGCAGGGGAGTTTGCCAGTGTAGCTAAATCAGTCAGGGGTATGGAATTTTTCACACCTTTGACAGGCACAGCTATGCCAGCAAAACTTTGTTGGCCAAACCTGGCCTTAGCTTAAGTTGGTCAAAAAATTACTTAAGCTAAATTAATATAGGACACTTCACTTCCAACATAAGTGTCCACACAGAGACTTATAAAGAAATAACAAAAGGTATAAATTAAAATGAGTTAAATGTCTATGTGTGTAGGCTAGCACGTCACCAAAAAGGATCAGTATTCAACTAGCTGGAAGAATCAAGAAAGGCCTCACGCCCGCCGATGGCCCTGCCCCTCGCAGCTGCCTAGGGCACCATGAAATTTGGGGCAATACGCAGCTGCGTATTCTGTGTATGCCTAGGGACGGCCCTGCCGCCCACTTTCACCTCTGTCACCGCAGGTTTTTAATTGCAGTGTAGACATACCCTTAGTGACCCAGACCACAATTTGTCCCTGTCTTGCCTAATCTGTTTTTTTCCCTCTTCACCTTTAATGAAGTTTGTTTTCTTTTTAATGACAGAAATCACACAAGAAGTACTTGGAGCTGAGGCAGATCTTTCAGCTTCAACTTAATATTTTTGTCCCCCTTTCTGTTTACAAATGTATAATAGGATAGTGTTACCAGTTAACTTTCCATGTCTTAGCTTTCCTTAGTTTGCTTCATAAAAGAAATCATACCTAATCATATTTATTTGTTCCCTGTCTAATGACACACCATAGGAAAGAAGCTCTTGGGCAGGAATGTGTACTCCATAGTCAAGGTAATGTCTCAAAGCGACTCTTGAGTTTGTATTCCTCATGCATTGTGTCCCATAAATATGTGAGCCTGACAGTTATGTAGATTTCTCCTTTTGTTTCAATTGCTTCAACAAATCAACAGAAATGACTAAACTTTATCAGGAAGGCACAGTAAAGAGAAAAGCCAGATGGAGCGAGATAAACTCTTTACCTCCTCTATATCAACTCGTCAATGTGAAACATTGTCGACTTCCATTAAAGCACAGGCTGCCAGAGTGCCCTGTTGTTCCAAACTCTGTTGCCAAGGACACAGAATCAGATCCTCTGGCTCTTAAAACAGAGCATGATTTGCAGTTTTCTCATAATTTAGAATAGGTTTGGTTCTCATTCCAGACACCTCAGTGGAATCCTAACCTTGCCATCTTCTCTGTATTTGACTGATCTTTTCTCACCCTAAATCGCCAACCTGCAGACACAGTAAACAGGCAGGTTTGTTCTTCATCTCCAGGTTCACTCAAGACTGGACTGGGCTCAGTTTTTTCCTCAGTTGAGGGCCTTGGCCAAGGAGCTTCCTCCTAAAGGGGTGTGTGAGGCCATCTCTTGACAGTTGTTATTGGTTATGCTGAAATTTTGATTTTCGGTTGGTCTGCTGTTGGCCATTCATAGGCTCCCTCTTACTCATTTGATTTTGTATCTGTTACAGAGCTCACTTTCTTGATTCTTCCAGCTAGTTGAATACTGATCCTTTTTGGTGACGTGCTAGCCTACACACACAGACATTTAACTCATTTTAATTCATACCTTTTGTTATTTCTTTATAAGTCTCTGTGTGGACACTTATGTTGGAAGTGAAGTGTCCTACATTAATTTAGCTTAAGTAATTTTTTGACCAACTTAAGCTAAGGCCAGGTTTGGCCAACAAAGTTTTGCCGGCATAGCTGTGCCTGTCAAAGGTGTGAAAAATTCCATACCCCTGACTGATTTAGCTACACTGGCAAACTGGCAAAGGAGTCTCCCTGCTGTTTTAGTTGCAACATTGCTATATGCATCTGCAAGTGTTTTAGTTGCATCCACGGGGCAGGGGAGTTTGCCCGGCCTGCCCCCATTCCACCGCTTCCCACAGCGACCCCGCACTCACCAGCAGCGGGGGGAAGCGGAGCAGCCCGGCCCAAGCCTGCTCGACTCCGCCCACTCCCAGCCGCGGTGCTCCGCTTCCCACCACTGCCGGGGGGGGGGAAACAGACCCCTTCCCGCAAGCCCCAACCCCGAGCGACACGGCTGGGGCTGGGTGAGGGAAGCGGAGCGGGCTGCTCCTGGCCCCCGCTAATCCCCCAGGCCACTCTGGGCCTGTGGGGGCCCCCCCAAAGTGCCCCCCACACACACAGCTTCTGCCTCCCAGCCCCCGCAGGCCTTGAGCGCAGCCCAGACCCTAGGATGGGGGAGGGAGGAGCAAGTGCTTCTCCCCCACAGAGGCCCGGGGCCCCCCACAGCCCTCCGCCCCGGGGGGGGGGTGCGTAGGGCACCAAAATGGCTAGGGACTGCCCTGGGGAGCTGGTGCGGCATGCTGGTAAGAAGGGGGTGCTGGTACTGACCCCTAAACAGCCAACGTTCAAGTGCTGCCGCGGCAGCATCACTGCCCCTTTTGCTCCCACTCCCGGCTGCTGACAAAGGGGGGGGCAAAAGGGAAGCTACCCCAGGGCCCCGATGATTTAAAAGGGCCCGGGGCTGCTGGGCCCCACAGCAGCAGGAGCCCCGGGCCCTTTAAATCAGCCCCGGAGCCCCAGGCAGCACGGGCCAGGCAGCGTGGAAGGGCTGGCAAGAAGAGGCTGACCCCAGCCCCGCACCTTCTGTCTGAGGCCCTGCCCCTTCCGGGGGGCCCCAAGCCAGGCCCCGCTACCACTAAGTATTTTCTCTCACTTTCACCCCTGCGCGGCAGGCCCATACCATCGGATTTGGGCTGCAGAGCTGCTTCATTGCCCTATAGACTTCTGGGCTGGGGCTGCAGTTCACCTCAGATGCCATGGGTCAGCAGTGGGATTTTAACTGCAGTGTGGACATACCCCAAGAGGAGAGCTGCATATCTATTTAAAATACTTATATGCCCCCTCCCATTACCATAGTATTTGAGACTCACAGGCTTTAATGGGTTTAGCCTCATGAGGTAAGGAAATGCTATTTTACAGATGGTAAACTGAGGCATAGAGCTACTAAGTGACTTACCCACAGTCATACAGGAAGCCTGTGGTAGAGCAAGGACTTGAACGCAGGTCTTCTGAGTCCTGGGCTGTACCTTAAGCACTAGGATCCCTCAGTTGAGGGCCACCTCAGTCAAAATGCGTAGGGATCATTGGTCTGAGAGCTAGCTTGTATATTATAAATGTCTACCTTTTACCAGCCCTGTAGGTAATCTCTGCAGAAGCTAGCCTTCAGAGTAGCAGCTGTGTTAGTCTGTATTTGCAAAAAAGAAAAAAAGAAAAGGAGTACTTGTAGCACCTTAGAGACTAACAAATTTATTTGAGCATAAGTTCGATGAAGTGAGCTGTAGCTCACGAAAGCTTATGCTCAAATAAATTTGTTAGACACTAGCCTTGGCTGCAATAACTTCCTGGGGGAATCCCTCAGTGCTATGGGAATTGAGGGTGCTCAGCATTTTGCAGGATTGGTCCTAAGGTTGCCACCATATTAACAAATAAAAGAAAAGTCTTATGCAACAACATAAAAAAAAAAAGATTAATTCCATTTCAATTAGAGAAGAGGCCAGATAGGCATGGAGCACATCAGCTGTCATCACTCACTGCAGATAGACATAAGAAGGCTCATTTTGTTGAAGGTCTATGAGTATAATTGAAAATTAATATTTTATTCATTCAGAGCTTCCCTCTCATCCCTCACTCAAATTGTCCTGTCTTTTGCTAGCTTTCCTCTAAATCCTTCCATTGGGGGCTGGGGAACCAATGTTAATATAATGAGAGAATAATGGGGTATTAAAAATATATTTGCAGATGCATATAGCAATGTTGCTTTACTGAAGGGGGTGCCCATTCAGCATGGTACTTAAGCACACATCCCATTGACTTCAGGGGGACTACTCGTACCTAAAAGACCTTACTGTATTGGGGCCTTAGGCCCTGATCCTACAGACATGTATGCAACACACTTAACTCAATGGGATTATCCAGGGACCTGAAATTAAGCTCATATGTAGTATTGCAGGAGTGGAGCATGAAGAGCTGCCTTTTTCTTAAGTCCTAATGGGTGCATTTATCCTCACATTACCTTTTGAAGTAAGGAAGTGCTATTATCCCCATTTTGCATGGGGAACTGAGGCACAGAGACACTAAGTGACTTGCTTACAGTCACACAGGAAACTTATGGTGGAGGAAAAAATTGAACCTGCGTCTCCCACGTCACAGACCAGTAACCTAACCATTGGAGAAGACGGCCTCTCCTTACATTTGTTAGTAAAGCAAAAATAAAGTTGTGGCTGAGGTGTTTTTTTTTTAAACTTTATTTTCAAGTCGATTCTTGTACTTAGTTCTTGGAGGTTTGCAGTGTAGTTTTTAAACTTTCCTTGGTTTATGTTGTATACATTTCTCATCAGAAGCATCAAGAGAAGCAAAAGTTGTTTTGTTGCAGAGAGTGTGACAAATGTTACTCTCCGATCTCTTTGTTCTTGCAGGGTTTTTTTTTTTAAAGTCACTTATTTCATTTTGCTACTAACAGAATCTTTGTACCCTGAACAAATTCAATAACCATGACTCAATCTACAACCCATACTGAGCTGTCTTCCGTTTCATCTTACCTATTAAAATCAGCACAGAGAGTTTGATGAGTGGAGAAAGGATTGATTCCAAGCTATATAAACTCTGACAAAGTGGAGGGGTGCACTAGAATCATGAAAGAGCTACTGTATTACTCAGGGCTGCACACGTCAATTCATACTCCTTTCAACGTGAGCAAACACTTCATGTGTCATCCCTTTCACCTCTGACTTTTAGGAGCCATATTTCTGCAATTATGCATCACCTTTTAACTTTTCATTTATTATTTATCTGATGGGGACAGTAACAGATGGCACCTTGTGCTTTCAGAAAAAGGCCTGTTGTCTTTCAGCTCTGGCTCAAGTCACCTACTTAACTGCTATTTTGCAACAGCACAGGGCACTTTATAAGCATTAAATATCAGCAAAGGTGTGTTTAGTGCTGCCTCTCTTCAGCTAAAACTTTTCTACCCAAAGACATAATCCAGCTCAACAGTAGTCAGTCAGATGCATGACGGCTCACATTTTTGCAGTCATGCTGGTTTCTACTGGGCCAAGTCTTAGAATCCTTACTCAGCACCAAATCCTCCAGCCCAGCCTGAAGAAGGGTTACAATTACAGCAAGCCCAAAAGACACAGGTACTCTGCAGGGTGGTGCTAGATGCTTCATAGATCACATACTGGGTAATAGCACAGGAGGACTCCATTGTTATTAAACTAAGTGGGCTCTTTACTAATGCACCAATTTACAGAGCTGTCCCAAATGCAGCTCAGCCTTCCTAGCAATCCACACACAGACTGATTTCGTGGTGCCTCCTTGAAATTCTTCTCTTCTTCCAGGTTGCTATACTAGACCAGAAAAGACTTCAGAGGGGGTACCCCATGATCTTGGAACTCCCCTAGGCACTGTGAGAGGTGATAATTAGAGAGGAAGCCAAGATCCTGGCCAGAAGACCAGCAGCGCACAGGTCCACTGACCACAACACACAAATAGACAGGTACTGTGCTTCCTTGACAGTCCTAAAGGTGCAGTAGTAGTTGGTGTATGTATAGACCTCTGAGAGAGTACTGGGAAGCAACACCTATTGAGTTCTGGGGAAGCAAGCAGGCACAAGCCCACCCACATCTGAAGACCCGTACCCCAGCGTAAGGAGAGGAGCCAGTCTCGAATTGGGGGGACAACAAATGATAAACCAGGAACAGATAGGGTTGCCAACCCTCCAGGATTGGCATGGAGTCTTATATCATGTGATGAAATCTCCAGGAATACATCCAATCAAAATTGGCAACCCTAGGAACAGGTCTGAGGGTCACAAGGTCATAAGCATGAAACCTGAGGGAGACACCAAGCAGAGAACCCCAGACAGCGCTCACTGTTCCTCAAACGTTTCTAGGGAGATGGCAGATGCAGCCCAGAGGAACTCTGCCTGGATGTGTGAGTGAAGGCAGGAGCGGAAGTAGGCCCCACAGTCACAGAGCACCTTCCTGTCCAGCATCCTCTTCTTGGTGGAACAGATGGCCATATTTGCCAGTGCCAGGAGGTGGAAGACAAGGAACTTTGTGGGACTATGGATATAGAGTGTGCATAAATCAACAACTGAGCCAGCACTTTGGTCACTTAAACACCAATTAATTCCCCCAGGGTGGACCAGGAAGGGCCTAATTAGTGGATGAGAATAGGCTGGGGGAGGACTAATGAGCAAACTGGCCCATTAACACAGCAGGTATAAGAAAGCACAGGAAGGATGTGTAGGGGAAAAAGAACCAGGACCAATCTCTGGGTAGAGAGCCTTTCTTTCTCTTTCCTCTTCTGTCCCTGGCAGAGAACTGAGGAGAAACTGAAACTGTAAATAATATGGTGCATGGATCAGTTAGGTGGTAGGAAGAGCAAATGTAAATAAACTACACTGGGTGTTTAACAACTGAAAGCCTCAGAGTCGGTGTAGGCAGAGCAGAAGACAAGAGCGAGAAGTTGCCCTGTAACAAGGCCTGATGCCCAAAGTCTGTTTAGTCAGGTGCTATGCATATGAACAGGATATGGCCTTCAGTTTTTACCAAGCTATCCTCCTACGGAACTAGATAAGGACCGCAGGGCTTGGCTCAATGTAAATAGATGTTATTTCAGTTTCTGAATGGTGAAAATGCAACAAGAAGATTAAATCTCACGTTATTTCAGCCCTCTCAATGACTTCCTTAGGCTGAAAAAGCCTTCATGAAATGTGAATGCTGAAATATTTGGTTTTAAATGGGTCCTTGTGGAATCTGAATACACAGTGTTTAAATAACCTTCAAAATTCTATATGATCTGAGCCCCTAAAAATAGGTTTACCATACATCCAGGTTTTCCTGGACAAGCATCTTTTTTTGTTCCTCTGATCTCTGATCAGGTGGATTTTTGAAATATGAACAAATGTCTGTGATTTGGTATTGCCACCCTCATTTTCATGCCACCTTCAGAGCTGGGTGGCTGGAGAGCAGCAGCTGCTGTATGACCCCTCCCACCTCACAGCAGCATCCTCTATTTGGGAACTTGAAATATGGTAACCCTACCCAAAAAGATATAAATCCCTTTGCCTTCTATCTTGAAGAAAGAGATTTTCACAGGCACAAATGAGTTAGGTGACTTTCACTGGGAGCTGGGCACTTAGCCCCTACTTTTGCTTTTGAATTTCAATGATGACCCTATGTATGACCCATTGTAAGGACCCAGTGAATCGAACCCAGATCTGTAGAGCCTGGGAGGGCTGATATTTCCACAGGGCCACTGGAAGGCCCTGCACAGGCACAGCCAGGGAGCCACAGAAGAATAGATACCACAGGAAGTACCCTGCAAGAGACCAGAGTGACAGTACCCCACAGCCCTCTGATTTGCCAAGTGTCCCTTCTTAACCGTAGGGCTTGCCCTAGGAAATGGTGTGGGCAACCATACAGACTTTGGCCTGCTACTATGCTGGACTTTGTCTTGTCTCCTGATCTGACTCCAGCCTGACTTTGACACTGACTCCTGCCTCAAGGACCTAACCTGGTACTGCCTCTGATCTTTGGCCACTAACCCTGGACTGACTGACCCTGACCTTGCGATTCCTCTAACTCCAGCCTGGCGACTCCTGTCCTTGGTGGGCAGACCTCAGCCCAACTGTGACCACTAGGCAAGATTGCCTACACCCCAGTCCCTTATACCCATCAGCTCTAAAAGTGATTTATCATTTTTTGAGATCTGTCTACACAGCCAGTAGCGAGATTAGAATGATAGTGCCTTTAATTTTCACTTCTCTGTAGGGAGGTGTAGACTTTTATCACTCACATTTATATTGGAACTTGGGCCTAGAGCAGGCAACATTCAAAAGGTTCAGTTGGCTTCTGGATGACTGCAGGAAGGGGAAGGACAGGCATTGAGGGGATGGGGGATTGCATTGCTTGGAGCATGAGGTTGCTGTAGTCTGAATGGTGACAATATGAGGGACCTTGACTGTCCTTAATTCGTAACTGCTCTGCTTTTTGTCAAGGGGAAGAGAGAGGGCTGGGCTTCATACTGCAGAATACTAAACTGAGCAACCTCAGCTTCCATTGAAATCAATGGGAAATGAAGGCATTCAATTTACTGTGGTGTTTGGGGAATTAGTTGTAATGAGATTTGAAGCTATCCAAATATTAATTGCTTCAATTGCACTAATGCCATTGTGGGGGGAAACCTTTAAGAGGTTTTTTATAATGTGTTTCACAGAGTAAGTCTCAGGTACTGCACCGAGTAACAGAATTAAATAAATAAATTTGACAAAAGCCTCAAAGAATTCATTTTGAAATCTCCTTAGTCAAGCCTGTAAAAATCTACTAGTGGGAATTTTCTTTTTTTAAAGCAAGCTTTAAAAAATATTCATAGAGGATACTCCCTTCTTTTAATTAAAACAGGACTATATCAGAGCTCCAGGGAAAAGCACATTTCCTTTAATAGCCTAGTAAGTAATTGCTATGGCATCCTATCCATTACGGTAATATCCAGCAAAAGACCCATCAAGTACTACCTGATCCTCTAATAATTAATATCTTTTTTTTATATGTATTCATCCCTGAGACTTTACACTGAACTCTGAATAAAGGTGCTGCTAGAGGAGTACTGCACTTTTTGCAGATGCTTGGAGATCCTTTCAATAGAAATTAGAACACGTACAATTTAATAATCCTAATAAATCTTTGAAATTAAAGTAGTTAATACTACTAAAGTGCTGGGGATAAACTCCAGGACTCTTACGCTGCTAAATGAACTCCATTAGCACCTCTCCAAGGCAAATCTGGAGTTCTATGCAACAAAGATAACTGCATTGTCCAAAATAGCCAGTGTATTTGCAACCCTCAACAGGCTGAATGTAGCTATGGTAATGAACAAGAAAGACTGAGCCTTCCTTAAAACAATAGCGAAATATCCATGCTTTGCCTGAGCTTGCAGTGTGGCTTTTTAACATTTGGAGCTTTTGTTGGATCTCCAAGGTAGAAATACTTCCTGATAGATTCCTTGTTAACGTTTAAGCAACTCAGGAACATATCGTTACAAAGTTTCAAATTAATTGGCTGTCTTATTTTAGTTTTTGGCTTCTCAAGTCTTGTGTTTCTATCTTAGTTTGTGAGTCTTTTGGCCACATGACAAAGGACACATAGGGTAGTCTATCATTATACGGGATTCCAATTAATGTGAGACAATAATGCCGTTCCCCTTCAAAAGGCAGACGTCATTCCAAAGGGATCTCCAGGAATATTTTTAACAAATGGGACCATACCATGTCATCTATTTTAAAGTAGTTTTCCTGATTTCAATTGGGAAGGAGTGCTGGTTAAAAGTGGAGAGTAGGATATTTTAAATTCACCACTCAACAGTGATGATGACTCCTCCTTTTCAGAGAAAAGTTTATTTGCCCCCATCTCATTCTTCCTTTTAGCGAATGGATATTTTCCCTTCTCAGAGATTTTTAAGTAAAAACCCTCAGAAACAAGATTTAGGCAAAATTCCCAGTTTTCACAGCAGCACCTAATAAAACATGATCTGCCAATTTTCACAGCAACACCTTATAAAATATGATCTGCTGTCATCATGCATCCAATCTCTCTAAAAAGCCTGCAGGAGTGGTTATAGAGTCTGACATTAGACACAGATGGTCAGAGGAACTTATATCAGGAATGAATTTGACCTATAAAGACTACAAAATATTTCGATTTTTCAAATAAAAATATCAGTGGAATAAGTACAAACTGACTCCTTTGAACACTGATTTCCACCTCTCATTTGAAGTGGGGCTGATAGAAACTATTGCCATTTTTCCATTGCATTATATAGCATGGACTATACAGTGCCATCATTAGCTCTTTCCTTATAATTATCATATTATTGAATGATATGTTTTATCTTCGGAATATCCCATTTTCAAAACTCTGAGTAAAATCTTGGTCCCATGGAAGTCAATGGGAGTTTTGTCCTGATTTCAATGGGGCCAGGATTTCACCCGTGGATCTAATTCAAAACACATTGCAGAGAAACTAAATGAATTCTTTGCAACGGTTTTCACTGCAGAGGATGTGAGGGAGATTCCCAAACCAGCGCCATTCTTTTCAGGTGACAAATCTGAGGAACTGTCCCAGATTGAGGTGTCATTAGAGCAGTGGTTCTTAAACTAGGGCCGCTGCTTGTTCAGGGAAAGCCCCTGGCGGGCCAGGCTGGTTTGTTTACCTGCCGCGTCCACAGGTTCAGCCAATTGCGGCTCCCATTGGCCGCAGTTTGCCGCTCCAGGCTAATGGGGGCTGTGTGAAGCGGCGCAGGCCAAGGGATGTACTGGCCACCCTTCCTGCAGCCCTCATTGGCCTGGAGCGGTGAACCGTGGCCAGTGGGAGCCCCAATCGGCCGAACCTGCGGACGCGGCAGGTAAACAAACTGGCCCGGCCCACAAGGGGCTTTCCCTGAACAAGCGGCGGCCCTAGTTTGAGAACCACTGCATTAGAGGAGGTTTTGGAACAAATGGATAAACTAAACAGTAATAAGTCACCAGGACCAGATGGTATTCACCCAAGAGTTCTGAAGGAACTCAAATGTGAAATTGCAGCACTACTCATTTTAGTTTGTAACCTAACATTTAAATCTGCTTCTGTACCAAATGACTGGAGGATAGCTAATGTGACGCCAATATTTAAAAAGGGCTCCAGAGTTGACCCTGGCAATTACAAACCTGACTTCGGTACCAGTCAAACTGGTTGAAACTATAGTAAAAGACAAAATTGTCAGAGATGAACATAATTTGTTGGGGAAGAGTCAACATGGTTTTTGTAAAGGGAAACCATGCCTCACCATTCTACTATAATTCTTTGAGGGGGTCAACAAGCATGTGGACAAGGGGGATCCAGTGGATATAGTGTACTTAGATTTTCAGAAAGCCTTTGACAAGGTCTCTCACCAAAGGCTCTTAAGCAAAGTAAGAAGTCATGGGATAAGAGGGAAGGTTCTTTCATGGATTGGTAACTGGTTAAAAGATGGGGGGAAAGGCTAGGAATAAATGGTCAGTTTTCAGAATGGAGAGAGGTAAATAGTGGTGTCCCCCAGGGGTCTGTACTGGGACCAGTCCTATTCAACATATTCATAAATGATCTGGAAAAAGGGGTAAACAGTGAGGTGGCAAAATTTGCAGATGAAACAGAACTATTCAAGATAGTTAAGTCCCAGGCAGACTGCGAAGAGCTCCAAAAGGATCTCTCAGAACTGGGTGACTGGGCAACAAAATGGCAGATGAAATTCAATGTTAATAAATGCAAAGTAATGCACATTGGAAAACATAATCCCAACTATACATATAAAATGATGAGGTCTCAATTAAGTGTTACCACTCAAGAAAGAGATCTTGGAGTCATTGCTGATAGAGTGGATGTTTTCAGAAAACTATGTGCAACGACAGTCAAAAAAGCAAACAGAATGTTGGGAATCATTAAGAAAAGGATAGATAATGAGACAGAAAATATCATATTGCCTCTATATAAATCCCTGGTACACCCACATCTTGAATATTGTGTGCACATGCGGTCGCCCCATCTCAAAAAAGACATATTGGAACTGGAAAAGATTCAGAAAAGGGCAACAAAAATGATTAGAGGTATGGAACGGCTGCCGTATGAGGAGAGATTAATAAGACTGGGACTTTTCAGCTTGGAAAAGAGACAATTAAGGGGGGATATGATAGAGGTCTATAAAATCATGACTGGTGTGGAGACAGTAAATAAGGAAGTGTTATTTACTCCTTCTCATAACACAAGAACTAGGGTTCAACAAATGAAATGAATAGGCAGCAGGTTTAAAACAAACAAAAGGAAGGATTTTTTCACACAACACACAGTCAACCTGTGGAACTCCTTGCCAGAGGATGTTGTGAAGGCCAAGACTATAACGGGGTTCAAACAGAACTAGATAAATTCATGGAGGATAGGTCCATCAATGGCTATTAGTCAGGGTGGGCAGGGATGGTGTCTCTAGCCTGTTTGCCAGAAGCTAGGAATGGGACACAGGGGATGGATCACTTGATGATTACCTGTTCTGATTATTCCCTCTAGGGCACATGGATACTGGCGTAGATGGATCTTTGGTCTGAGCCAGTATGGCCATTCTTATGTTCTTATACTGAGATTAATGGGAATCTTTCCACTGATTCCAGTGGGCTTTGACCCATGCTCTATAAGTGTTTCTCTAATTCACTGTTCACTATTATAGGCCCTTATTCAGAAAAGTACTAAAGCATGTGCTTAACTTTAAGCATATGCTTCAGTGCATGCCTGAATCAGGTCCATATTCATTAATGAAATAAGGGAGGGGACTGGTACTGTATTTCAAGGAATATTTACTTTTCTCCTCGGGCTGCAGTGTGAAAATGTATTCTTGTCTCTATCAGGTTAGTTAGTGGCACATATATGGAACCTTTGACTTCGAAACTCAAAAACTTCTCAGTAAAGTTGTCTGGGTTCTACCATCCTAATTCCCTGGGAGGCATCACTTTGAGTTACATAAAACTCAAATAAATATATTTAAATAACTAAAATAATTACAAAAAGAAAAGGAGTACTTGTGGCCACAAGTACTCCTTTTCTTTTTGTGAATACAGACTAACACGGCTGCTACTCTGAAACCTAAAATAATTACTAATTTCCTCATTATTTCATTTAGAAAAAATACTTGTAATATTGTCAAGGACTTATAAAATGTAGCATTAATTACCCTGAGCCATATCACACTGTCAATTTTTAAGCAGATCTATTAAAGGTCAAATTTTGCTTAAAACCAATGGGACAATATGGCCCAATGTTTATTTAATTAGGTAGTAAAAATAAAAGTATTCCCTCCCTATTTCACACCAACACAACAAATTTCAGGGGGTTAAGCTGAGCAATCCCTATTAAAGTCAATAAGAATTATGCAAATAAAACCTTGTACAAGTCTTTGAAAAGTTATACCTGAAGACTTAATACATATCTTGTAAAGAATATAATTGACTCTATACATATTTTCTTATTAAAATTACATAAAATATTTTATTGAAGTCATACCAGTTGAAGTTAGCATTTCCTTATTATTTATTTGTGTTATAATAGCACCTAGAGGTCAACCATGACCAGGACCCCATTGTACAGTCATATAGTAACTCCCTGCTCAAGATAGCTGACAATCTAAATACATAAAGTTGAAGTATGAGAGGGAGGGGAAGAAAAAGAAAAGATTATCATCCTGATTTTACATATGGGGAATTGAGGCACAGTGAGTCCAAGTGACTTGCCCAAGTTCAAACAAAAAGTCTGTGGCAGAACTGGGAATTGAACTCAGATCCTGAAACGCAGGCTAGTGTCTTAACTATAAAACTCTCCATCTTCCACCAGAAATTAAGCAAGGTCAGATCTGGTCAGTAGTTGCACGGTAGTCCCTAGGAAATCCAATGTGTTACATAAAGTGGTGTTACCTAATATTTGCAATGCTGCTGAAGAAGCAGAGCACAAGACATAAATCCCAGGTCATAGCAACTTGTGTTAAAACTACCATGCACTTGTTACAGTAGAAGTATTTTTCACCATGGTGTCATAACCAAATTCCACCTGTAGTTTCCATATAGTTATGTCAATATGCCTACCCACACCCTATAGTCATTTATAAACACATAGCTACAAAATGCAAAACACTGAATGTAATTTGATTAGATATGGTATGTTTCACTTCCTGTCATTAGCGACTGCAGCGTTACTGTGATTGTTCCTTTGTTCCCCAGAGGTGACTGCATTTTAATGGTAGGGAAGATAATTCCTGTATCCATGGTTTCTAAAGCATTTTGGAATGTAAAGTAATCTAAAGATTACTCTGTTATTTAAAAAAGCTCATTTAACTGTAAACTTCCTCCTTCCTCCTATTTATCTCATTCAACTGTCTAGCACAGCTTGAATTTCAAAGATTGAAAACTCATGGTCCCCTTCATACAAGTTTGTGCAGCAACCGGCACAATAAGGTCTTGGTCCTTGAATGGAGCCCCTAGACATTACTGAAATAAAAATACAGATGCAAAAAAAATGGAAGTCATTATTAATAATGTCATAACTTAAACGGGCCAGATCCCTCTCTAGTGTAACTTCATTAACTTCAATACATTGCATAGTTTATAATAAATTAGTCATTCTTCTAAGTGCATGCAAGTTGTTGTAGTTTAAATTTAGAAAAAAAAGTATCACATTTATTCAGTTGGGAGGTGAGAAGGAAAAAAAAGCATTAGCGCCCTTCTCTAACCTTATCAAGTGATATACAAAAAACACAGACATATGTCTGGGGGTGGCAGCTAGTAGAATGTAGGCTGTGCTGAGTATTCTACTGGATTTGTAAAGTCCTCAGGTCGCGAGGCACTTGTAATGCTGTAAGAATTACACTTAGCTTTTGCTCCAATTAACGCAAAAGGTATTTTTTGGAGCTTCAGTAGTGCAGAAGGCGACGTATTTTGCTGGTCAGGTTCTAGCCACAGAAATATGCTAGATTCCAAAGGATTTGGAAACAAACAGTTCAAGTTGATAATTATGTAAACACTGAAACCCAGTTTCTAAAATTAATGCCTACTATGATGACTGCAAAAACATGTGGAACAGATATATATGGGCACACACGCGTCTCCAGAAGCCTGAGAAAACAATGGGCTACAACATAGACCAATAATACTTCTATGTGAAGCCAAAAATAATCTTTTGTATATCTGGACCCTATCACAAATAGGAGATGATAGTGTCTGTGAGAACCAGGCGAGGAAGGCTATTCCATGTGTACAGGGTCACATGGAAGAAAGCCTATGGAGTGTTGTAGGAGAAGCAGACAAAAAGCAGTAGAGAGTAATGAGACTTACCTCAGTGGTGGAGTGGAGGGGGAGATGTTGGAAGAATGTGATTAAACCTGAATATTTTATTGCCTAATGCTTCTCTGTGAGCTACTCCCTCACTAAGGCAAGGAAACCAAGTTTGGGGTCATTGTTTTCCAATCAGAGAAACCAGAGTTTGCAAGGGAAAGGGGGCTCAGCCCTCAACTTTTAGATCCATGATTTCATAGCTCTGTCCTCCTTTGCTTGGAGGCCTCGTTTCTGTGCATTGCCTCCCATTTCTGGCCCACTCATCTCCAAAAGCACTCCATCAACAGAGACAGTTAAGAGGATGCATTGATTCAGCTCATACCCAGCATCAATATCTTTTGAAGTGATACTGACCTCTGTAGCTACCCTGGGCTGCTGTATCTTCCCCCAGTGGTAAGCTTTCCACCACCAGGATGTACACCAGAGACCATGAGCTGAATCTGCCCTAGTATTTCTTAGGATGCAAGCTAGTTTAACTAAACCAAGATTAGCCACTGGCAATGGAAATGGTGAAATACCCACTAAGACATTTCATCCTAGGTGGGCAAGCACCGAAGAACATAGGGAACAAGATATACTTTAATACACAGTGGCAGAGAAGATGAACCAAGTGACTCAACAGCTCATTTCCATCTCTAACTCCAATGATCCAGTTTTTTCAAAGGATAGACTACTCATACAGGCAAAGACTTTTCTAGTCAGAGACTTTTTTTGGGTAACTCGTTAAACTAAATTCCTTGCGGCAAAATGTAAGGTCAGTGCCCTTTCAGCAAATGGTTAACTGCATTGTAATAGTACTATTATCAAAAGAATACATTTTTGTTGTGCTAGTCAAGTCCTAAGATTTAGAACTATTTTTCTGGTCAATATATTTGCTTTATTTTTTAACGCATGCTGCAAAGATTTACACAAGGGCGTGAATGTTTTCTCCTAACATATTCTCAGTGCTTTACTGCTCTACCTTAAGCAATTTGCTGACAACCATTTTCTGAAAAATGAGCTGTGAGTTTGGAACAAAGAACTGCCATCCTGACAGGCATCTTCACTCCCTTGCCCACCTTTCTCTACTGACTAAACTGGTTCAATTTTATTCCATGGTCAACAGGAAGCCAGGAAGCTTTAAGGGAGAGAAACAATGTGGGGAGACTGATGAACTGATTTGGAAAAACTCCAGCAGAATTGAAACATTGCATCTTTCTTTATTATTAACATGAAACAGTGAAAAATATCTATAGAAAAAAAAAAGACTAAGAATTCCCTATGGGGTGATCTGAAACAATGAGACCAAAACAGAGGATCTGAGGATTCATGGCTTGGAGCGGGCAGGAAATACCCAGGTGACTTTCAAAGCTGAGAATGCTCTTCAGTGAGACAGCCTAGGAGAATTCTTCAAGTAAATGATTCAGTGGAGTCAGCTAGAAAAGGCTGACAAAATAAAGGAAAAAGAAGTCAAGGTACCAACATGCAGTGATGAATTGAGCTGGATGTGGAAATGGAAATCTGTTACAATCTACAGGGATAGTTGAACTACTTAGGAAGTTTCAATAAGGAATAAGGGATTCATCAGGAACAACTGGGCGATATTTTCCATCCAAAGCTGTAAGCTTTCCAGGACATTTTAAGTTTAAATTAATTGTATCAACACTTGCAAAAGTGGAATGGGTTTTTTGTTTGTTTGCTTTTTAAATAGACAGGGACAAAGATGATTTTAGGTTTACTTGGGCCTGGCACAGCTCAGGGAGCGGGACTTGACCTCTCAAGGTCCCTTTCAGCCCTACATTTCTTTGATTCAGGTTTTGTCACAGAATTCTTAAAATGATTACAAAAATAAGAGAGAAACAGAAGAGATGAGACAGAAGGGCTTTCTCTAATAAAGAAGGAAAAGGAAAAGTATTAATTGGTTAAACAGGGCTTTGCCTCTCTTCTCTTCTTCACACTGCCCTGCCTTCTGTCTGTAACCCAGGATAAAAAAGATGTCAGGTATCTTTAGGATATAGAAGTGGAATATAACAATGTTTTAAAACAATGATTACAGGGCCTGCAAGAGATTTAGCTTAGCCAAATTAGGCCTTAGGCCTTAGGATAAATTAGCTGTATTATAAAGATAACATGCTTGCACTTGGAGGAGACCCTGATGAGAATGAGCAATTGAGAAGGGTGGGAATAAACTTTCTCAACCAATAATAAATCTGTTGAGCTGTGTCTATGTCTGTGGTACACTGATGTTTTGCAAGTAACTGGTGGGTTTGGGTTATAATGTCCACGAGAGATCAGTGGGCACCACAAGATGACTATTGGTAGCTGGGTTGAAATCTTAGAGACTTCATTAAGGTAACTGCCTATTATTATGGTGATAAGGGGACATACATGTAATGGAAACTAAATGAGTTAGCCTATGAAAAACTGGGCAAAAGTAGTGTGGTGTGGAAGTTCAAATAAGGAAAAGGGGTTAACACTTTCATAAATATTTATGAACCCCAGTGGGCTTCAGTGTAATACATTATAAAAGTGGTATCCCAACCTGTGTGCCTTGTGGGAGTGGGAATGGAGATGCCAGGATGACAACCGCTGGTGGTGACGATGATGACTAACACTTTGGGTTTTTCTGCAAGGCATGGTGTGAGTAATGCAAATACTATGTGTTCTGTATTGGTCGTTTGCTCCTTTACCAGATTGCAGTGTGTGTATTGTTGTTTGGTTGGTTAATAAAAATAATTACGATAGAAAGAGCACTGTGTAGTCTGTGTGCGCACCATGGCATTCCCCTTCTATTGATAGCCTCCCTTCTATAGTCAATCTTGGGGGGGAAATCAGTGAGCAGGAGATGTGGAAAAGCCTGATTGAGCATTTGTTTCATCCTCACATTACTTTTCTGCACACTTATTATGAGGGCAGGAGGGAGGCAGGTGCTTAGGACAAAGAAATGTATGCTCAGCGCAGAAGAGAAGAGGTAGGAGGGGCAGGTAACTGTGTGCTCCATATGAACCAGCTACTAGGTGGATGCAGCACATTATCAAAATCAGGTAATCAGTATGTCCCCTTGATCTCAGTGCATTAGCAGGACTTCAGAAGTGACGCAACCCCGAGTGCAGAATTTAGCAGTGTCTGGTGGGGAATCCAAGGTGTCAGCTTAGATTTGCTCCCTGTGAGCAGCTAGTCCCCATGGTCACTTCTGAAGCTTTTAAAGCTGAGTTTTCAATTACTGAAGCTTATTTGAAGATTTCAAGTATTCAAATACACTTTTGTAATTGAAAGAAAGGAGGCTGTTTAGGATAATGCATTCCTCCTCACCCACATAACAAGTACCAGGTTTGTGAATACCCACATTACATTTCAGCTAAGCAATGACATCCCTCCAAATCCTACCTACTGTTTTGGTTTGTTTCAGAGTTTATTGTTCTGCTTTTATCTGAACTTAACTTGATGCCAAACTAGTAAAATAGACAACGGTATAAAACACATTTGATGTCTAGATTACATTATGTCTGCATGCTTCTCTTCATTATTTACTGTGCTCTTGCATTTAGTTGCTTCTGCAAACTGGGAAATCTCATTTTTCATGGCAATTGGCCACAACTATTGTAATTTACCAAGGTTCCAGCAATATACACCTGCTACTATCAGCAAACTCTCATTGACTTGAAAACCATTTTCTTGGTTTCCAGCCCATTAGCTAATTACCATTCTCATTTGCCAAAACACCTCTTAGTCCAGTCACATGCCTTAGATGTAGAAGGAACAAATATACTGGAGTGGATATATTTCCAGTTCATCCAATTTCTGAAGAATCCCTTATGATGTTTTTATTGAAATCCATTTTTGAATATGTCTCCTCTCCTCCCCTATTCCCCCCCCCAAATACTGCAGGAGTTAAATAGATTATGAAATTATAATCTTTTCTTTAATGGATGTATATCTAGTATCATCATGCAACTTTGACATATAGCACCTATACATCATGGCTTGATTTGTATACTAGAGGGTTGCACACTTCATTTTTTCTGTTCCAGGCCAACGGGGCTGTGGGAAGCGGTGACCAGCACATCCCTCAGCCCATGTCATTTCCTGCAGCCCCCATTGGCCTGGAATGGTGAATCACGGCCAGAGGGAACTGTGATTGGCCGAACCTGCGGACGCTTCAGGTAAACAAACCAGCCCGCCAGTGAATTTCCCTGATGGGCCACGTGCCAAAGGTTGCTGATCCCTGATTTAGATTATAGGCTCTTAAGAGCAGTGACTGTCTCTTATTATGTGTTTGTACCGTGACTAGCACCCTGGGACCTTGACCTCAGCTGAGCTTGTGGGCACCATTACTAATAAAAATGCTCAGAGCCACCCTTTTGGGACCTCCTGAACTTGGGGGAAATCAGGCCGGATTTTAATTCTTTGAGTGAGTTTCTGGCTCTTTTGCTCAAGGAGAAGGTCAGCTTGGTTTTATACGTTTATCGCTAGGGTTGGAAGATAGACAATGATTTTCCTTCCTGCCCGACTTCTACTCTCCCCCTACCCCCGCCCAAAAAAATCCACAGGTGATTCACAGACCCTTCAGAATAACTGCGGTCTGGAAATAACAGCCACAGCAAGACCCAGATCAATACACGGCTGTAGGGAGCAACTCCACCCCATGCTACTGCCAACAGCATTCAAAGACCTGCAAGATGAAGACCAGCTGGCTGCCTGAGGCTGAGCCAGCTACTCTGCTGAGGAGCAGAATGTAGAAAGGAAAGCCACCTTTCAGTAAGATCAATATTGCTGGCTCCGGAATGTGTTGATACCAAAGACTGGGAGAGCCACTTTGGCCATGACCCAACCACTTTTTGGCCCACCACAGCCCAGTTCAGGGGAGGTGATCTGGCAGTGCCAAAGCCGGAAGGGGGTTGGGCAGGAGAGAGCAGAGGGAGGGCCCCATCTGCTTGGTATATAGAAAGTCCATCTGGCCAGAGCAGGGAGCCAGGCCAGCCCAGCAGAACAGGAGCTGCTGCAGGATGGGATCATGCTCCAGTTCCCCTCTGAGCCTCCCACCCCTGAGGACTAAAGTGATCTTTAGTCTGTGGAGGCGGGAAAAAGCTGCTTACAACCCCAAACACCTAGCTCCACTCCCCGCATTTGGCTGGAGCAACTAACCAATATTGAACCTCCGGTCAACTTCTCTCTACTGCTCCTGTTCCCAAGGTTGGTCTTCCTGGTGCGCTGTTCAGGGATCTGGGAAGCAGGGCAAATGTGAAGAGAGGTAATAGAAATTACAGCCAAGTAATCTGCTTGATATCACTCAGGGAAGTCTCAGAACGAGGACTCAGGGAAGAAAAGGTTTGGCAAAAAAACACAGCTAATTTGGGACCCACAGCAGGAAGAGCTGGTCATACATAATGAATTTACTGGAAGTCTTTCAGGATAGTCATGCCAGGATACTATGAAACAGCATCCTAGTCCCACAGGTTCCTCAATTTATGTCAACACGGCTTCCAGCAGTAAGAGTGGGATGGCGTGATGCTACTACAATTACTCTTCCTACTCCTAGTACTTTAATGGCATCATTGATAAAAGAATTTCTCAAGAACAACAAAGGCTTAGATTTTCCAGATGCTTCCAGACCCAAAAGGGAACTATGCCTCCAAAATTAGAGTGCAAAAGAACTGGAGGGAGGTAGAGCAGTCAGTGCTCAGCACCAGTGTTACTAATTGTTCTGAAATCACCTCAAATCATCATTTCTCAAATAGATCAATATGCCTTCTTATGTACAGAAGATATTGGGAGGCATTTTCAAGACACTCAGCATTGGTCTAACTCTTCTCCCACTGAAGTCAAGGCTTGTCTGCACACAGAAATTGTATCAGTTTAACTTAAACTGGTTTAAAAACTCATGTAGTTAAACTGGAATTCCTGGATGGACACACATTCATTAAAAATTGGTTGCATCAGTTTACATATCTGAATTTACACATGCAAGATAAACCAGGTTTAAGCTGATTTAAGAGTGTCCACACACAAAGTCGGTCAGGTTTAACAAAATCATTTTTAACAAATAAACAAAATCACACGTCTGTTTAAACCAGTGCAACTTTGTGTCTGGACCAGACCTAAATGGGAGTTTTACTCAGGATTTCAATAGGAACTGAATCAGGTCAATGCCAAGAGCTTTTGAAAATCCCACCCATTTTCACTCTGTTAGTAGTTGGACAGAAGTTCACAAAAGTTGGCTGAGCTCATACTTATTTACAGCTGGCGTTGAGACCTGTCTCCTGCTCTAGTCACAGTGAATACGCAAAGGATTGTTTCAGTTTAATAGACCTCTTTTTTGAAGTATTTATTCGAAGTATAACCTCTTACATTATTAAAACAAAAAGAAAAGCAGTACTTGTGGCACCTTAGAGACTAACAAATTTATTAGAGCATAAGCTTTCGTGAGCTACAGCTCACTTCATCGGATGCATTTGGTGGAAAAAGCAGAGGAGAGATTTATATACACACACACAGAGAACATGAAACAATGGGTTTATCATACACACTGTAAACCCCCCTGCTGCTGGTGATGGCTTATCTTAAGTGATCACTCTCCTTTACAGTGTGTATGATAAACCCATTGTTTCATGTTCTCTGTGTATGTATATAAATCTCTCCTCTGCTTTTTCCACCAAATGCATCCGATGAAGTGAGCTTTAGCTCACGAAAGCTTATGCTCTAATAAATTTGTTAGTCTCTAAGGTGCCACAAGTACTGCTTTTCTTTTTGCGAATACAGACTAACACGGCTGCTACTCTGAAACCTGTCATTATTAAAACAGATGCCCAACTAAAAAATAGTAGCTAAGCCCCTGCAATATAGCAGAAACGCATAGAACAATTGTTGCAATGAACCCAGTCCCACTTCTCCCTGCAGTTTATTTTCTAGTGCTTTGTCCAATCTATTTTTAATACATCCCAAACAATATGGCTTCTGTAAATTTCCTAAAGAGATTATGTAACCAATGGATCTCACTATAAGAAAGATTCAGCCCAGTCTACATTTTATTTTTTTGGTTTCATTCACTATTCTGTTTCATGACCCATGAGGCCAGCTTGACATTTACAAGATATTTTTAAGTCATTTACATAATTACCATTATGTCTTCAAGTTATCAAACAATTTTGAATGACTGTTATGGACAAAAACAAAGATGCATGAAAAAGGCACTTTAAAATATTCTGAGAAAGTTCATTCTTTCTTTACTCTACATTCTTATTTCAATAGGTTCAAGAAAGTTCAATATGAACTGTTAGACTTCGTTCATACTCTGACTCCCACTGAATTCTCAGGATCAGTACCAGACAGCACATCTAAATTCTGTATGAATAATAAGAGTTGCATCTATAATAAAGGGAAAGAAATCAAATCTTCAAAATATTAGCAGCTTGAATTTAACTTTTACATGAAATAAGTGATTCCCTTTATTTATTTATTTTACTTAATGCAGATATTGTTCTGCCAATCAGGAGACATTGAATCTGACAAATCCCCAAGACCACAATTATAGGCTTTTCTTGACTGTACTAGTAACAGGTGTTATTGACCAATCTAATCGCAGTGCAGTTCACACATACAGGCTCACACTGTACAGACTACATAATACAAAGATAAAGTGACTCAACTTCTGCACACACAAAAAAGGTTATAAACTACCTCTGGCAAGAGGCAAGATAATGACAATTTTAAACTCCCTAGTTTTTTTTTTCATTCTAATCTTTCAGTGAAATTTCTTTAGATATGTCCATTATAAAATGCATGACATGTTCCTAAGAGTCTCAGCTTAACTGTATCTGTCCTAACTGCAACAAAAATAGAACTTGAAGTAACAATCTAAAATGATGTAAAGCTGCTTTATTGTACCTAGTTGAATATATTAGCAGATGGCCAAGCCTCAGCCTATACAATGTATAACAAATACACACATTCTAGTTAGAGGGAGGTTGCCTTTCAAGATACACAGCACTCAATGCACCATCAACAGAAATTTCTTTGATGAAAGCATTTGCCTGTGATGGTTTGTAAATTGTTTTGTTTTTTCTCCCCTCAGCCGTTATCAGAAGATGTATCTAGATTGTAATTTAACTTGTTACAGAATGAGGCAGTTCACTTATGAATCCACATGAGCTGCAACCATGGCGGTAACATCTAGCGTGAGGAAGGAGATGCAAAGCTCATTTCATTGTTAATGGAAGCTGCACGTCCCAACTCCTCACATACATACACAGAAATCTGACCCCTTGATGTTTATCTCCAACTACAACACAAGCATCAGCTCAGAATCGCTAGATGTGGAAGCTGGTAATTTTCTCTCAGCTGCTTTTATCTTCTCGCTGCCGCTTCCACTACCACTGCGTAGGACATGCCGTATGTTACAAAGGAAAAGATAGACCTTTCTGTCAGGTAGACTTGTGTTCCAAATTAGACATGAAATTAATGTTTATAAAATAATTCATTTAGGGGCAGATTGACTATTTTGCCAAGCTCACAGTCAGATACAATGAAGCATTTCTTTCCCAGGAGACTCGTGTTTGTATTTCTTCCAGGCATTCCTTCTGGAAAATAAATGCTTTCTGTACACCCCTGGATGGCTCATAGGCACTGAACCTGGGAAGTCTTGAATCTTAATGGAGAATCCTCCACTACCTGAGTGAAAAGATTCACCTCTCTTAGCCGTATGAGGTAGTTGTAGGCTCATCCATCACTAAGGAGGCAGAACACTACATTGGGTTACATCAGCAAGGTTGGGGAATGAGTCTGCTTGTTAATAACTGATGACTACAGCTGGGTGGGAAATGACAGACCCCTCCTCCCCTTCCCACCCCACCCTGCCCCAAAAAACCACAGTTTCATTTAAATTTTGCACAGATAATTTCCATATTTTCTGAGAAAATTCAAATACCAAAATATTTCCATTTGGAAATGCTGCCATGTGCCTCCTGGGAGTTGTCATTTGGGTGCCTCATGCTCCAATTCTCCTTTACAGGCCAGAGTCCCTCGTCAGACTACATCTCCCACAATGTACCATGGTCTTGCCTCCCGAGAGGAGACAGTGCATCTGTGAAGTTCAGCCAGGGAGCCCAGCTAGAGGAGAAGGAGAGCACGAGGCACCAAAACTACAGCTCCCATGAAGCACTGCAGCACCAAATCCAAATACTTTGCATTTTGCGCATTCAGTTTTCAATGAAAAAAATTTAATTTTATACAGAGCCGCTGTTTTTTGTAGAAAAATTTCATTTAATCAAAAAAAATTTTTTTTGGAAAATGTTTGACCAGCCCCACTGACCACCCCTACTGGTTCTAAAAAAAGAGGAAACTTAGACAAGGCACTGCCAGTCCTCCCTGCTCCTTCAATAGAGGACTCCTTCAATGATCATTCTGCCCCTCAGTTTTGTAGCACCAGGAACAGGTACCAAGTGCACAAACTGAACAAGTAAATACCAGCCTTTGCAAGATGGATGATTTCAAAGAAACACCAATGCCTACCTCTTTGTCTGTTTACTGGCATTTTGCTTTATGCATTACATGTTTTGAAAGAGCACAGCCCCCTCATCGAATCAACTAAGCCCACAGGGGCATTGTATTATTAATTAACCTTTGAGTTCCACTAGTAAGTAAAACTGTCATTCTTTTCTGGGATAGGAAAAAATCCTTTATGAATAAGCATGCTTCTACAATGTAAATACATTCACAATGGATAGAATTTCCATTACAAATGTGCTTGATCTTTAGTAAGTAGACCAGCTCCACGAAAAGCCTAATTCATTATCAATTATTAAATGCAACTGAAAGGCTTCCATTGATCTCTCTTAGGTCCTAAAGTGCTGCATTCTGATGGGACTTTAGATGGTAGTTTCAGTCACTTTCATAATATTTTGATATGGTCTTTATGATGAGTATTTGTGCAACTACTGTAACCTATATGGCAACTCAACATGACTCCCAAAAATATTTTTATGAAAACTTTAAAAGTTACAGAAGGCAGATTTAATTGTCCAAATTACTTTACTTCTTATCAAATGCTTCCAGAAGCCTTTGCTAGATCTACATTCCCCCCCCCACACACACACTTCCTTTTTGATGATAAAATGTCAAAAATTCCTAAAGCAGCTTCTAACACTGTATCTGCCATGGGGGTTTGGATGCGCAATTTTTTGGCATCGGAGTGTTTGCGTGTGTAAACTGCATTTCTGTATGCAAATCAAGAGGGCAGGTCTCGAGCAGCAGGTGCTAAGTCGGAACTTTTGCACAAGGACTTTGTAAAAGTTACTGTCGGTCTTGGAAAATGGTCAAAACCAAATGGTTTTTTCCCTTCCCACAGTCTCCACTTCGGTGTTGCATCTGGTGTAAGAACAAATAGTTGCTTTCCCTAGTACAGGGGTGGCCAACCTGAGCCTGAGAAGGAGCCAGAATTTACCAATGTACATTGCCAAAGAGCCACAGTAATATATCAGCAGCCCTCATCAGACACCAGCCCCAGCACCTCCTGCCTGCTGGCAGTCTTGCCAATCAGCACCTCCCCCTCCCTCCCTGTGCCTCCTGCCCACCGCGATCAGCTGTTTCGCAGTGTACAGGAGGCTCTGGGATGGAGGGGGGAGGAGCAAGGGTGCAGCTCAGGGGAGGGGGCAGGAAGGGGTGGGAGCCTTGGGGTAAGGAGTGGAGTGGGGGAAGGGCCTGGGGTTGAACAGTGGAAAGTTGGCACCTGTAGCTCCAACCCCGGAGTCAGCACCTATGCAAGGAGCCGCATATTAACTTCTGAAGAGCCGCATGCGGCTCCGGAGCCACAGGTTGGCCACCCCTGCCCTAGTACTTTTACAGACAATTTAGGAATAATATGGGCATCAATTTTTAGACGATGGAGGTGTGCAAGTTCTGTTAACATAAATGAGAGTGAACTGCCTGAATCCCTCACTGCTTAGTTTCAATGACCAGAAATGCTCGGTTAATGAACATATGTTCTAATAGAATTCTTTGCCACTACTAAAGAATCATTAGCTAGCACTTTTTTTTCCTCCCAAAGCACAGACTTTGAGAATGAAAAATTTTACCACTTCATGTAAGCACAGATTTTGTTCATAACACGGACAGCTTTCCTGTATTCATCCCCTCTGAACCACAATATACGTCTCTTTAAACACTATTTCCTCACCACCAAGCAGCACTTGCAAAGATATGTCACCTGCATAAATATTTAAGTTGGTATTTGATATCTTAGCTCTTGCAATAACCAAAAGAAAGGGTTGCTCAAGCTGTAACGGCATATATCTGAAAACAGAAACTCAAAAAGTACCTGAAATAAATCATGGCTCAATACACCAGTACCCCCAGTCAGTTTGCATTGGTAAAGGGAACAAAATTCATTGGAATCAGTTTCCATTAAGATCCCAACATGGTGCGGAAGTAAATAAGTGACTGATATGTATTTGATATTTGAGAACACCAGACTCTTAAATTAATCACTGCTTATCATACATGCTTCCACAGGCGAAGATGATAATGATATATTGTATTAAATTATGTTGCCAGTTAATCTGGATTTGCTCCAGTGTAACTCCACTACACTCATTGGATTTATTCCAGATTTATGACAGTGCAAGTAATAGCAAAATTCCAAGGTCCATATGGTTCTGTTGATTTTCAAGCAGAACATAAGCAGGCAGAATGATTCAGCGGGTGGAATAGCAAAGGCAAAGCAATCTTTTGGGCCACGTGTGTTCCTCAAGCCTTTTTGATTCCCTGGGATGTTCATGGTGCAATATTTACAATAAATACAATAAAATGGTCAGTCTTTGCCAAAAATCAAAGCCAATTCCACACCTGTGCACACACGCATCATCCATCTGGCCTAGCACTTTAACCTTATTGTGTGACTTGATTCAGGATTTCCATATTCCAAGGCATCCTCCACCTTCTGTCTCCCTGCAGCTACCTGGGTTTCACTGTGTACAGAATATCACAGAAGCCTGCCTTATAAGCTCCTTCACATGAATGGCAAGTTCTTCAGAATTGTTTCTCTCATCTCTGTGGGAGAAACACTGAATTTTCTTCTTGGAGAATAACTCCATTCCAGAGCTTGTGTATCTCCCCTGTGCAGAGGGAAGATCAACTTACCTATCTTTGCCCACTTGGAAAAAAACGAAGAACAAACAGTACCTGATTGTCTTGTCAGTAGGGGAATTCCATCTTTTAGAAACCATTGACAAATTCCCCATATCTTAAACCTCTGGCTTAATCTTTGAAGACATTTAATCCTTGTAAATATCTCCCTTGGCTGACTGACTTGTTGTAACCTAGGAACGTCTTAGTGCCAAATGGCAAAGAATACAGAGGGAGTGCAGAAGTGTTACAAGGATCTCCTGAGTCTGGTATGTATATTTTTAGTTCACCAAAAAGGGTATGTCTACACTACGAAATTAGGTCAAATTTATAGAAGTCGGTTTTGTAGAAAGCGTTTTTATAGTCGAGTGTGTGTGTGACCACATAAATGCTCTAAGTGCATGTAGTCGGCGGACCGTGTCCACAGTACCGAGGCAACCGTCGACTTCCGGAGCTTTGCACTGTGGGTAGCTATCCCACAGTCTCCCCCGCCCATTTGAATTCTGGGTAGAAATCCCAGTGCCTGATGGGGCTAAAACATTGTCGCGGGTGGTTCTGGGTACATATCGTCAGGCCCCTGTTCCCTCCCTCCCTCTGTAAAAGCAAGGGCAGACAATCATTTTGCGCCTTTTTTCTTGAGTTACCTTTGCAGACGCCATACCACGGCAAGCATGGAGCCTGCTCAGCTAACCGTCACCGTATGTCTCCTGGGTGCTGGCAGACGTGGTATTGCATTGCTACACAGCAGCAGTTTATTGCCTTTTGGCAGCAGACGGTGCAGTATGACTGGTAGCCGTCGTCAACGTAGTCCTGAGTGCTCTTTTAACTGGGCGCCTGGGCAAACGTCGGAGTGACTCAGCCCGTTCATTTCCCTTGTTTCGTCTCATGGCGATTGAGTCCTACCGGCAGTGCACTGTCTTTTAATCTGCAGCTAGCAGAAGATGATAGCCAGTAGTCATACTGCACCGTCTTCTGCCGAGCACCCAGGAGGCTAGCAGTCGTACTGCACAGTCTGCTGCCAGCAAGATGTATAAAGATAAACGAAGTGGGTCATAACAAGAAATAGACCAGATTTGTTTTGTATTCATTTTCTCCTCCCTCCCTCCCTCTGTGAAATCAACAGCCTGCTAAACCCAGTTTTGAGTTCTATCCTTGAGGTTTTGAGTTCTATCCTTGAGGCAGCCATTCAGTTTCTTGCAAAGGCACCCCCTTCATTGATTTTAATTCTGTGTAAGCCAACCCTGTAAGCCATGTCGTCAGTCGCCCCTCCCTCCGTCAGGGCAACAGACGACAATCGTTCCGCGCCTTTTTTCTGTGCAGATGCCATACCATAGCAAGCATGGAGCCCGCTCAGATCACTTTGGCAATGAGGAGCACATTAAACACCACACGCATTATCCAGCAGTATATGCAGCACCAGAACCTGGCAAAGCGAAACCGGGCGAGTAGGCGACGTCAGCGCGGTTACGAGAGTGATGAGGACATGGACAGAGACTTCTCTCAAAGCATGTGCCCTGGCAATGTGGGCATCATGGTGCTAATGGGGCAGGCTCATGCAGTGGAACACCGATTCTGGGCCCGGGAAACAAGCACAGACTGGTGGGAACACATAGTGTTGCAGGTCTGGGACGATTCCCAGTGGCTGCGAAACTTTCGCATGCGTAAGGGCATGGAACTTTGTGACTTGCTTTCCCCTTCCCTGAGGTGCAAGAATACCAAGATGAGAGCAGCCCTCACAGTTGAGAAGCGAGTGGCAATAGCCCTGTGGAAGCTTGCAATGCCAGACAGCTACCGGTCAGTCAGGAATCAATTTGGAGTGGGCAAATCTACTGTGGAGGCTGCTGTGATGCAAGTAGCCAATGAAATCAAAGATCTGCTGATATCAACAGTAGTGACCCTGGGAAATGTGCAGATCACAGTGGATGGCTTTGCTGCAATGGGATTCCTTAACTGTGGTGTGGCCATAGACGGAACCCATATCCCTATCTTGGCACCGGAGCACCAAGCCAGCGAGTACATAAACCGCAAGGGTACTTTTCAATAGTGCTGCAAGCACTGGTGGATCACAAGGAACGTTTCACCAACATCAACGTGGGATGGCCGGGAAAGGTACATGACGCTCGCATCTTCAGGAACTCTGGTCTGTTTCAAAAGCTGCAGGAAGGGACTTTATTCCCAGACCAGAAAATAACCGTTGGGGATGTTGAAATGCCTATAGTTATCCTTGGGGACCCAGCCTACCCCTTAATGCCATGGCTCATGAAGCCATACATAGGCAGCCTGGAGAGTAGTCAGGAGCTGTTCAACTATAGGCTGAGCAAATGCAGAATGGTGGTAAAATGTGCATTTGGACGTTTAAAAGCACGCTGGCACAGTTTACTGACTCGGTTAGACCTCAGTGAAACCAATATTCCCACTGTTATTACTGCTTGCTGTGCGCTCCACGATATCTGTGAGAGTAAGGGGGAGACGTTTATGGTGGGGTGGGAGGTTGAGGCAAATCGCCTGACTGCTGGTTATGCACATCCAGACACCAGGGCAGTTAGAAGAGCACAGGAGGGTGCGGTGCGCATCAGAGAAGCTTTGAAAACCAGTTTCATGACTGGCCAGGCTACGGTGTGAAAATTCTGTTTGTTTCTCCTTGATAAAACCCCCGCCCCTTGGTTCCCTGTAAGCTAACCACCCTCCCCACCTCCCTTCGATCACCGCTTGCAGAGGCAATAAAGTCATTGTTGCTTCATATTCATGCATTCTTTATTAACTCATCACACAAATAGGGGGATAATTACCAAGGTAGCCCAGGAGGGGTGGTGGAGGAGGGAAAGACAAGGCCACACAGCACTTTAAAAGTTTAATACTTATTGAATGCCAGTCTTCTGTTACTTGGGCAATCCTCTGGGGTGGAGTGGCTGGGTGGCCGGAGGCCCCCCCCACCGCGTTCTTGGGCGTCTGGGTGAGGAGACTATAGAACTTGGGGAGGAGGGCGGTTGATTACACAGGGGCTGTAGCAGCGGTCTGTGTTCCTGCTGCCTTTCCTGCAGCTCAACCATACGCTGGAGCATATTAGTTTGATCCTCCAGCAGCTTCAGCATTGAATCCTGCCTCCTCTCATCATGCTGCCGCCACCTTTCAGCTTCAGCCCTCTCTTCAGCCCGCCACTTACTCTCTTCAGCCCGCCACCTCTCCTTCCAGTCATTTTGTGCTTTCCTACACTCTGACATTGTCTGCCTCCATGCATTCGTCTGTGCTCTGTCAGTGTGGGAGGACAGCATGAGCTCAGAGAACATTGCATCGCGAGTGCGTTTTTTTCGCCTTCTAACCTTCGCTAGCCTCTGGGAAGGTGAAGATCCTGTGATCCTTGAAACACATGCAGCTGATGGAGAAAAAAAAAGGGACAGTGGTATTTGAAAAGACACATTTTATAGAACAATGGGTACACTCTTTCACAGTAAACCTTGCTGTTAACATTACATACACAGCACATGTGCTTTCGTTACAAGGTCGCATTTTGCCTCCCCCCACCGCATGGCTAACAGCGGGTAACATTTCTGTTCAGCCATAGGCAAACAGCCCAGCAGGAATGGGCACCTCTGAATGTCCCCTTAAGAAAAGCACCCTATTTCAACCAGGTGACCATGAATGATATCACTCTCCTGAGGATAATACAGAGAGATAAAGAATGGATGTTGTTTGAATGCCAGCAAACATACACTGCAATGCTTTGTTTTACAATGATTCCCGAGTATGTGCTACTGGCCTGGAGTGGTAAGGTGTCCTACTATGGTGGATGGAATAAGGCTGCCCTCCCCAGAAACCTTTTACAAAGGCTTTGGGAGTATATCCGGGAGAACCACGAATGCCAGGGCAAATTAATCATTAAACATGCTGGCTTTTAAACCTTGTATAGTATTTTAAAAGGTACACTCACCAGAGGTCCCTTCTCTGCTTGGTGGGTCCGGGAGACAGCCTTGGGTGGGTTCGGGGGGGTACTGGCTCCAGGTCCAGGGTGAGTAAAAGTTCCTGGCTGTCGGGAAAACCAGTTTCTCTGCTTGTTTGCTGTGAGCTATCTACAACCTCATCATCATCGTCTTCCTCGTCCCCTAAACCTGCTTCCGTGTTGCCTCCATCTCCATTGAAGGAGTCAGACAACACGGCTGGGGTAGTGGTGGCTGAACCCCCTAAAATGGCATGCAGCTCATCATAGAAGCGGCATGTTTGGGGCTCTGACCCAGAGCGGCCGTTCGCCTCTCTGATTTTCTGGTAGGCTTGCCTCAGCTCCTTAAGTTTCACGCAGCACAGTTTTGGGTCCCTGTTGTGGCCTCTGTCCTCCATGCCGTGGGAGATTTTCACAAATGTTTTGGCATTTTGAAAACTGGAACGGAGTTCTGATAGCACGGATTCCTCTCCCCATAGAGTGACCAGATCCTGTACCTCCTGTTCGGTCCATGCTGGAGCTCTTTTGCGATTCTGGGACTCCATCATGGTCACCTCTGCTGATGAGCTCTGCATGGTCACCTGCAGCTTGCCACACTGGCCAAACAGGAAATTGAAATTCAAAAGTTCGCGGGCCTTTTCCTGTCTACGTGGTCAGTGCATCTGAGTTGAAAGTGCTGTCCAGAGCGGTCACAACGGAGCACTCTGGGATAGCTCCTGGAGGCCAATACCATCTAATTGCGTCCACAGTACCCCAAATTCGACCCAGCAAAACTGATTTCAGCGCTAATCCCCTTGTCGGGAGTGGAGTAAGGAAATCGATTTTAAGAACCCTTTAAGTCGAAAAAAGGGCTTCGTCACGTGGACAGGTGAAGGATTACATCGATTTAACGCTGCTAAATTCGACCTCAACGCCTAGTGTAGACCAGGGCATAGAGTGAGGACTCAAATAAAAGCCAGTGTTACATTGATCATCAATATAATTGTGAACTGCACATGTGGATGTATAAGGAGTTATGTTTCTACACTGAAAATTATGTCCTTAAGGTCTGTGTCAGCAAAGGTGAAAAACAGATTCCGCCAGACAAGAAATGTTTATCCAGCTGGCTGCTTATATGTAAATTACATATAGTATAGTTCACAATGCGTCTCCTCTAACCAGTCTGAACTGAATGCTAATGAAGGATTGTGAAAACTTCGAAGAGAGAAAAGTAAAAGTAGCTGGTGGGTGAGTGGTAGTGAGGACTACCCTATCTTCAGGTGAACATCAAGTATATTTGGGAGACAAAGACAACACCTTGGCATCCTTCACTGAGGAAATAAACAGATAGCAGGTTTACTTCTTGAAAGAGGGGTCTCAGCCAGGCTTGGTTGAAAACACTGGAGAGAATTCTTGGTGAGGTAAGCTTGTTTGGATAGGAAGTGAACTCAGTAGTTAAGTTTAGTCTCTAGAAAGCGTGTTATGATTTTGTTTTATATGTAACCATTTGTTTCTGATATTATTACTCACTCTCACTTGAAGCTCTGTTCTTTGATAATAAATGTATTCTTGTTTTCTCTATAAATACATCAAAGTGCTGTGGTGTTAAGGAAAGTAGTGATCCTGAGTTGAAGTTTACTAGCTGGTGTGTACTGTTCCTTTGGGGAGAGTAGGCCTGGCAATTCTGTGAGCATCCAGTGGACGTGGGGCTGGATAATATAGGGAATGCTCTAATGACTCAGGGGTTGGTCTATGCCTATCTCTACCGGGACAGAACGAGGGAGGCCTGTGGAGGCTGGAAGGCAGTGCTTGTGCTGCCAGAGGATGGTCGTTTCAGGGAGCTGGTGATCCAAAGCAGGCACAGAAAAGACTTCCTCATGCTAAGGGCAGGTGGTGGTGAGGTGCCTCACTACTCTGGGTACCCTGGGAGCATCACACTCGTCTGTTTAACGTTAGGAATGGACATCTAGAATACTGTTAGTGAGAGGGCAGAACAAATGTCTAAGGAATACAGCTTTCTTTGGAGGACATAAGAAATGAACCTGTTAGCTAAGGCAACAGCTAACTGATCCCATAACTCTGATCCCATATTGGACCTAGATGAGACTCCCTCCCACATACATCTGACGTGCCCTGGTATTTTCTTCTCGTTGTTTTGCTTGTTTGGCTGTTGCTGGAGTTGGGGAGGGGAAAGGGTGGAAAGGTAAGATGCCTACTACACCATCCCCCATTTCCACAATAAACATTCAGGGAAGACTCTGAGACTTAGGGCTTGTCTTCACATACATATAGCACTACACTACAGTGAAGCTGCACCATTGCAATGCTTTACCAAAGATGTGACCACATTGAGAAGCAGTAGCTTCTCCATTGACATAGTGCTATCTACATGGGGGGTTAGGTTAATATACGTCGTTATGGGGTGTGGATTTTTACACCCCCGAATGACAGTGATATTGGTATACGTCTGTAGTGTAGACCTGGCCTATTGCTTGAAGAAAAGATCTTTCTGTGGCCCGTGCTGGTGAATGTGATATACAGAGCAAGTTCCATTGTGAAACCAGATCAAAGCTGCATCTTGTACAAACTGAAGTATGAATCAGAATAATGACTCTGGACTTTTTTAGATCTAAAAATGCATCAATACTGTAAACTGGGACATGTAGAACAAATGAAGAGAATTAATTCTGTATCCGATAACGTAGCCCCACAGTTTAGTCTTTTGAACATAGCAATTAAGTAATTGTGTTAAGTAAAGAGCTGTTTGCTCTGTTCCTGGTGATAACAGCAGGTTTGTCCCAGAGAAGGATCATCTGGCCAGGTGATCTCACTACTTCCCAGGTCCAGCAAAAAGAACACAATTTAATTCAGATATAGCCAAAAGTCTAACAAAATACTCTGCCTATAAAAGCTAATTTGACACAAAAGCTGATCTATTTGGATGTCAAATTAGACCAGACTTTGACATCAAAATGACTTTCTTTTGGACAGTTAATCATCAAGACACTTTCATTTTGAAGATGTAATTGACCATGTCTAGGAAAAAGGCAGTTAATACCAAAGTGTGTATTTAATGTGCTAATTTTAACCACACTAATTACCAATGCGGGACAGCATTGTTATTTATGTACAGTTAGGCTCCAGCAATCAAATAGATAAATAAATTATTAATTGTTAAGCACAACCTAGCAGATGTTGCAAACTGTACTGCAGAGTTAAGCAACATTACTGCTCTGAGATTAAATTGGCCATCATTCAGAAAGGTAAGTGCATGCAGGATCTGTTCCAGCTCCCACTGATCAGTGAAAAGGTTCCCTTTGACTGCAATGGAACCTAGATTAGGGTCTGTCTACACTGCAGCTAGACACCCGTGGCTGGCCCATGCCAGCTGACTTGGTCTCACAGGGCTCGGGCTAAAGGGCCGTTTAATTGTGGTACAGACGTTCGGGCTGGGACCTCAGCTCTAGCACCCTACGAGGAGGGAGGGTCCCAGAGCTCAAACCCGAACATCTACACTACAATTAAACAGCCAGCCCTTTAGCCTGAACCCCATGAGACCAAGTCAGCTGGCATGGGCCAGCCGCATGTTTTTAATTACGGTGCAGACATACCCTTAGTCACAAAGTTAGTCAAACATCCCAGAATAGAGATGCTTAATGTCTGGTTTTCAGGGATCCTGAGCACCCACAGCTCCAGCTGAAGTCAATTGGAGCTGCTAGTACGCGCACTCTCTGAAAACCAGGAACTTAACTGATGCACAGGACCCCATAGGGAGGACTTAAGGAATCTCCATGAACCATAAATTAATACTCATTTTGGGCTCAGAGAGTCAGAAATTTGATACATAGCTTCCCCCACACACCTCCCATCTCTCAGGGAGTTGTATGTCTGAATCCAGTTTCGGTCAACAGTGACCAAATGTAATCAGCATCCAAATCTCAGTCCCTTTCCTGGCAGATAGGTGCCCATGTCACAAAACCCATTGCTGGCAGCCACAGGAAAGCAGTTTAGAATGAGCATGGGCTTGGAGATGCAACTTCTCTCTCACTCCTAGAGGTGGCCATGGCAAGTCATAGTAGAGGCTGTGATGCTGTCTGCCCTGGTGTCAGCTCAGGTTAGGGCTACATAATAATCATATGCTAACAGAAATCAAATGAGTATCAAAAGGTATTGTAGTGAAATCAGGCCAATTCATTTGTGTGTTAGTTTAGGTCAAAGGAAATGTTAATGGTATTGTCTTCACTTATCTATAACCAGTTAATTGCCATCACATTACATTATGTATATCCCTGTAACTAGTTAACCCTAGATCAAAAGAGTGCGTCAGTGTTAAGATGAGAATGTACTTGATGTGTAAACTTCATGAAAACTAATAAAGGATTGATGTGTGCTATTACATTACCTTTTACAGTGTGTATATTCCTGTAATAAATTTACCCATCAGACACGATTGGAACCTTAGAAATGCTAACTTCAAAGCAAGGGCCATTGTGCTCGACAATAGACACTGGCCCATGTGGGTGAAGACAATTCAGATTGTTTTCTGTGAGCAAAAACTATAAATACTGCAAAGGAATAATCCTTATTTCTGGACTGTTTGGATTCTAATAGGCTGGAATATCTGGACAAGCCAACTGAGATCCCCAGAGTTATTCTGGGCAACCCTGAAAGACTTTTGAGAAAAATAGCAGATTGCTACATCTCTGCTATCATTTTGGATATCCATTTTGACCCACCTGTTCAATGTATTTCCCCTGCTTTAACTTCTTAATAACTCATTTATTTTCTTAGCTAATAAATCTTTAGTTTACTAGAGAATTGGCTCCCAGTGTTGTCTTTGATGTGAGATCTAAAGTACTAAATTGATCTGGGGTAAGTGATTGACCCTTTGGGATTGGGAATAATTTAAGGTGATGTGATTTTTGCTTTATGTAACCTTTTATCACAAAGTCCAGTTTGTCTGGGTGGCAAAAAAGCCTACGGGGACTGTTCTCTTCATGTGTCAGTATATTTATATCTGCATTTGTAACTTTCACTTCATGCATCAGCTTTTTACCCACGAAAGCTTATGCTCAAATAAATCTGTTATCCCTGGTCTACACTAGGAGTTGAGGTTGAATTTAGCAGCATTAAATCAATTTAACCCTCCACTCGTCCACATGACGAAGCCCTTTTTTTCGACTTAAAGGGCTCTTAAAATTTATTTCTTTACTCCATCCCCGGGTCGAATTTGGGGTACTGTGGACGCAATTAGATGGTATTGGCCTCCGGGAGCTATCCCAGAGTTTCTCCATTGTGACCACTCTGGACAGCACTCTCAACTCAGATGCACTGGCCAGGTAGACAGGAAAAGGCCCATGAACTTTTGAATTTCATTTCCTGTTTGGCCAGCATGGCAAGCTGCAGGTGAGTGCAGAGCTCATCAGCAGAGGTGACCATGATGGAGTCCCAGAATTGGAAAAGAGCTCCAGCATGGTCTGAACGGGAGGTACGGGATCTGATCGCTGTATGGGGAGAGGAATCCGTGCTATCAGAACTCTGTTCCAGTTTTCGAAATGCCAAAACTTTTGTCAAAATCTCCAATGGCATGAAGAACAGAGGCCATAACAGGGTCCTGAAGCAGTACCATGTGAAACTTAAGGAGCTGAGGCAAGGCTACCAGAAAACCAGAGGTGCAAATGGCCGCTCTGGGTCAGAGCCCCAAACATGCTGCTTCTATGATGAGCTGCATGCCATTTTAGGGGGTTCAGCTACCATTACCTTAACCGTGTGCTTTGACTCCTTCAATGGAGAGGGAGGCAACATGGAAGCAGGTCTGGGGAATGAGGAAAATGATAATGATGAGGTTGTAGATAGCTCACAGCAAGCAAGCGGAGAAACCGGTTTTCCCGACAGCCAGGATCCGTTTCTCACTCTGGACCTGGAGCCAGTACCCCCGAACCCACCCAAGGCTGCCTCCCAGACCCGCCAGGTGGAGAAGGGACCTCTGGTGAGTGTACCTTTTTAAATAGTATACATGGTTTAAAAGCAAATGTGTTTAATGATTAATTTGCCTGGCATTCATGGCCAGTACAACTACTGGAAAAGTCTGTTAATGTGTCTGGGGATGGAGCGGAAATCCTCCAGGGACGTCTCCATAAAGCTCTCCTGGATGTACTCCCCAAGCCTTTGCAAAAGGTTTCTGGGGAGGGCAGCCTTATTCCATCCACTATGGCAGGACACTTTACCACGCCAGGCCAGTAGCACGTAGTTGGGAATCATTGCAGAACAAAGCATTGCAGGGTATGTTTGCTGGCATTCAAACAACATCCGTTCTTTAACTCTCTGTGTTATCCTCAGGAGAGTGATATCACTCATGGTCACCTGGTTGAAATAGGGTGCTTTTCTTAAGGGGACATTCAGAAGTGCCCATTCCTGCTGGGCTGTTTGCCTGTGGCTGAATAGAAATGTTCCCCACTGTTAGCCACGGGGAGGGGTAAGGGGTTAGCCTTGCGGTGGGGGGAGGCAACCTTGTAACGAAAGCACATGTGCTATGTATGTAAGCTTAACAGCAAGGTTTACCGTGAAAGAGGGTACCCATTGTTCCATAAAATGTGTCTTTTTAAATATCACTGTCCCTTTTTTTTCTCCACCAGCTGCATGTGTTTCAAGGATCACAGGATCTTCTCCTTCCCAGAGGCTAGTGAAGATTAGAAGGCAAAAAAAACGCACTCGCAATGAAATGTTCTCTGAGCCCATGCTGTCCTCGCACACTGACACAACACAGACGAATGCATGGAGGCAGACAATGTCAGAGTGCAGGAAAGCACAAAATGACCGGAAGGAGAGGTGGCGGGCTGAAGAGAGTAAGTGGCGGGCTGAAGAGAGGGCTGAAGCTGAAAGGTGGCGGCAGCGTGATGAGAGGAGGCAGGATTCACTGCTGAGGCTGCTGGAGGATCAAACTAATATGCTCCAGCGTATGGCTGAGCTGCAGGAAAGGCAGCAGGAGCACAGACTGCCGCTACAGCCGCTGTTTAACCAACCGCCCTCCTCCCCAAGTTCCATAGCCTCCTCACCCAGACGCCTAAGAACGCGGTGAGGGGTCCTCCAGCCACTCCACCCCAGAGGATTGCCCAAGCAACAGAAGGCTGGCATTCAATAAGTTTTAAAGTTTTAAACTTTTAAAGTGCTGTGTGGCCTTGTCCTTCCCTCCTCCACCACCCCTCGTGGTGCTTCCCTCCTCCACCACCCCTCCCGGGGTACCATGGCAGTTATCCCCATATTTGTGTGATGAATTAATAAAGAAAGCATGAATGTGAAGCAACAATGACTTTATTGCCTCCACAAGCGGTGATCGAAGGAGGGAGGGGTGGGTGGTTAGCTTATAGGAAAGTAGAGTGAACCGGAGTGGGGGAGGATTCATCAAGGAGAAACAAACAGAACTTTCACACTGTATCCTGGCCAGTCACGAAACTGGTTTTCAAAGCTTCTCTGATGCGCACCGCACCCTCCTGTGCTCTAACTGCCCTGGTGTCTGGCGTAACCAGCAGCCAGGCGATTTGCCTCAACCTCCCACCCCACCATAAACGTCTCCCCCTTACTCTCACAGACATTGTGGAGTGCACAGCAAGAAGTAATAACAGTGGGAATATTGATTTCGCTGAGGTCTAACCGAGTCAGTAAACTGTGCCAGCGTGCTTTTAAACGTCCAAATGCACATTCTACCACCATTCTGCACTTGCTCAGCCTATAGTTGAACAGCTCCTGTCTACTCTGCAGGCTGCCCGTGTATGGCTTCATTAGCCATGGCATTGAGGGGTAGGCTGGGTCCCCAAGGATAACTATAGGCATTTCAACATCCCCAACGGTTATTTTCTGGTCTGGGAATAAAGTCCCTTCCCTCAGCTTTTGAAACAGACCAGAGTTCCTGAAGATGCGAGCGTCATGTACCTTTCCTGGCCATCCCACGTTGATGTTGGTGAAACGTTCTTTGTGATCCATCAGTGCTTGCATCACTATTGAAAAGTACCCCTTGCGGTTTATGTACTCGCTGGCTTGGTGCTCCAGTGCCAAGATAGGGATATGGGTTCCGTCTATGGCCCCATCACAGTTAGGGAATCCCATTGCAGCAAAGCCATCCACTGTGATCTGCACATTTTCCAGGGTCACTACCCTTGATATCAGCACATTTTTGATTGCATTGGCTACTTGCATCACAGCAGCCCCCACAGTAGATTTGCCCACTCCAAATTGATTCCCGACTGACCGGTAGCTGTCTGGCATTGCAAGCTTCCACAGGGCTATTGCCACTCACTTCTCAACTGTGACGGCTGCTCTCATCTTGGTATTCTTGCACCTCAGGGAAGGGGAAAGCAAGTCACAAAGTTCCATTAAAGTGTCCTTACGCATGCAAAAGTTTCACAGCCACTGGGAATTGTCCCAGACAAGGAACACTATGTGGTCCCACCAGTCTGTGCTTTTTCCCGGGCCCAGAATCGGCGTTCCACCGCATGAACCTGCCCCATTAGCACCATGATGCCCACATTGCGAGGGCCCGTGCTTTGAGAGAAGTCTCTGTCCACGTTCTCATCACTCTTGTCACCGCGCTGATGGCGCCTACTCGCCCAGTTTCTCTTTGCCAGGTTCTGATGCTGTATATACTGCTGTAAAATGCGCATGGTGTTTAATGTGCTTCTAATTGCCAAAGTGATCTGAGCGGGCTCCATGCTTGCGTGGTATGGCATCTGCATAGAAAAAAGGCACAGAACGATTGTCTGCCATTGCTCTGACGGAGGGAGGGGCGACTGACGACATGGCTTACAGGGTTGGCTTACAGGGAATTAAAATCAATGAAGGGGGTGGCTTTACATCAAGGAGAAACAAAAACAACTGTCAAATGGAATGGCCCCCTCAAGGACTGAACTCAAAACCCTGGGTTGAGCAGGCCAATGCTCAACCCTCTGAGCTATCCCTCCTCCCAGTATTTCAAGCAGGACTGAATCTCCATTAAACTTTTCAAGGTGCCCCCGACAGACCTGACCGAAACATTTGTTGGCTGTTGATTTCATAGATAGAGGGGGGAGCAAATGAATACAAAACAAATCTGGTCTATTTCTTGTTTTGATCCACTCCATCTATCTTTTACATCTTTGGCTGGCAGCAGATGGCGCAGTAGGACTGCTAGCCATCCTCATCTCCTGCCTGCTCGGCGGAAGGTGGTGCAATAGGACTGCCAGGAGGACTAAATAGAATGACCGGGTCAAGTCACTCCTATTTTAGTCCCTGCACCCATAGGGTACCTTACCGAGGCAGTCAAGAGCACCTTGGACATGACGACGATGGTTATCAGGCCTATTCACCATCTGCTGCCACAAGGGCAATGAGCTGCTGCTGTGTAGCAATGCAGTACCGCATCTGCCAGCACCCAGGAGATGTAGGGTGACAATGAACTGAGCAGGCTCCATGCTTGCCATGGTATGGCGTCTGCACAGGTAACTCAGGAAAAAAGGTGCAAAACGATTGTCTGCCATTGCTTTCATGAAGGGAGGGAGGGCCTGATGACATGTACCCAGAACCACTTGCGACAATGTTTTTGCCCCATTAGGCACTGGGATCTCAACCCAAAATTCAAATGGGCAGCGGAGACTGTGGAAACTGTGGGATAGCTACCCACAGTGTAACGCTCCAGAAGTCGACGCTAGCCTCAGTACTGTGGAAGCACTCCGCCGAGTTAATGCACTTAGAGCATTTTGTGTGGGGACACACACAATCGACTATATAAAATCAATTTCTAAAAAACCGACTTCTATACATTCAACCTAATTTCGTAGTGTAGACATTGTAAAACTCCTATTGACTTCAACAGGGCCAGGATTTCACCCTAGGGCCACATTCTACTAAAATGTAAAGAGAAAACTGCACAAAGAGGAGCTCCCAATGTACTGAGAATATGGAAATAAATACATGATTTTTTTTATAGTAGTGCCTCTCCACAGCACAAGCAACAGGATATGACACAAATGCAATATCGTGCTCTTAAAATATACAAATGGCAGAGGCAGTTTAATAGAGGGATTGGAAAAGAAGGTGACTAATATAAGGCAAATGGAGGCCTTTATAACATCAAGAGTTTTTTAGACACTTCTATGTTTAAAGATGCAGTATACAGAAAAAAGAAAGACCATATCCTCTTTCAGCAGCCTAGCTTCTTAACCCAAAATAACCTTAAAACTTCACCTCAGATAAAACCTGTATTTCCACTCACATAAATAACGGAATTAGAGCATCAGGATAAGCAACCAGAAGAAAGTCATCCTCAAAATCTATTGCCTATTTTCTAAATTTAAAACATTGGCCCCAATTTATTTCTTTGAGCTATTAAAATAGACAACAGTACGAAAATGCTTTGAGATTAGTTTGCCTTTGTGTGGATTTGAAAACACTAAATCCTTTCTTTTGGAAGAAATGTTAATGTTTTTTTCAAATTCTCTTTATAACAAATGCTCCCATTCCTAACTCCCCTTTCTTCAGATATCCAAAGAAAAGCTACAAGGTCATTTTGGCTTTTTCTAGCCACATATTAACAGGCATCCGTGAAAAAAATATGCTCTGATTGCTATTTCCCTGCTGTCCCTTGCTATATTTAGTCCTCTGACCCACCTGGAATGTCTTGCCTCCTACTAAGATTACAAGCAATTTGGAGCAGGGACTGTCTTACTATAGTATATATCTGTTCTGTACATAGTACTATGGGGCCCTGACCTGGTCAGGGCCTCTAGCAACTACAATAAAGTTGTATAATTGCAACCAACTGCACGGCAGGGTGATGCTGTGAGTAGAACTGGTCAAAAAAATTCTGGCAAAGCATTATTTCTATTGGAATTTGCCAATTTGTCAAAATGAAAACGTTTTGCAGAAACAGTTCAATTCTGACTAACTTCTGATGGATTCCTGCTCAGTTTCCTGTCAGCTCACCCACCTGGCAGGCTCCTAGAGAACTGGGGCTTCCTGGGTTTAGAGCTCCAGTGACAGGGCTGGCCTTACCATGAGGTGAACTGAGGCAGCCGCCTCAGGTGCCAGACTGGGGGGTGGGGGGACGTGGGGCGCATGCCACTGGGACCCAAACTGTAGAAAGTTGTGTCTTCTGCTGGTGCATATGTATTCTCTCTGCTCTAGATGCACAGAGATGGTGGAGTGCTGTGCTGGAGGAAGGAGGGCACAAGAGACATAACAGGCAGGCAGGAGAAAAGGTGAGAGGGAACAACAGAAAGCAGCAGGAGCTGCAGGGAGAGAGAGGAGGAAGAGCCTTTTATGCCTTTCTAGCACCCCTGGGAGCTTGGACTGATTCACACTAGCTTCTCAGGGAGCTTCCTGTTTCCTGCTGCTTCTCTTAACCCACTTAAGGAGAACAGGCAGCAACTGAAGTAGTAGGAGCCAGTTAGGCCCTTAAGACACTGATATCTTCCCTCACTCAGGCCCTGCTACCAGCCTGCTTATTTGTCCCCTTCAACTGAGTGGTGAGAGCCACTATAGCTGACACAGAACAGCAGTCATGAGTGAAAGAAGAAAACACTCCTCTGGGGCAGAATTCAGAAAAAGAAAGCAAGCAAAGGAAACTTTTCTATCTAAGCAGGAAGGAGCTCTCCTGAGATACATAGACCCAGTGAGGATTTGAGTGGTGAGGAGATGCCTGATCTTCCAGTTATTCAGAGTGCAGGTGACCTGGCAGCTACTGCAGCATCCATATTTCCATCTCAAATGGATGTAACCATGCACATTCCTGAAGAAAAGTGTAGATCAGAGAAGAGTGTGGTGGAGGCGCAAGAAACAGCTGCTGCTGAGTTTAGTTCCTTAAGTCTAGATGATCCAGGACTGTGGACCCACTTGAGCAATAGCCTGAGGGACTTCCTTGTACTGCATGGGCCACAGCAAGTTAAAGACTTCATGTTCCCCAAAGACAATGAAAATGGAAGTTTTCATCCAACACATTAAATTGGCGTGAAATCCACAATGGTGTCAAAGTGGAGAGGCCATGGCTCATGTACTCAAAAACCCAGAATGCTGCATACTGTTTTTGTTGCAAACTCTTCCAGTCTAATGTTCCAGCCACATTGGGTTCTACAGGAACAAAGGACTGGAAAAATCTGGCTAGAAATTTGGCATGCCATGAGAAGGCAGCAAATCACCAGAAAGCATTCCATAGGTGGAAAGAGCCTGAGATGAGACTAAGGTTAAAGGCCACCATAGATGATCAGCATCAAGAGAAGATTGCATCAGAGTCTCTTTACTGGCAAAATGTTCTGAAAAGGCTCATTGCCATTGTGAGAATTCTTGCTACCCAAAACCTAGCACCGCGTGGCACTTCAGATCAGCTGTATGTGCCAAACAATGGAAACTTTCTTAAAATTGTGGAGCTGATGGCTGAGTTTGATGCTGTACTCCAGGAGCATCTAAGAAGAGTCACCACCCAAGAAATGTACACACACCACTACCTTGGAAAAACAATTCAAAATGAGATTATGCAGTTACTGGCAACAAAAGTCAAACAGAAGATTGTGGAAGATCTGAAGTCAGCAAGATATTACTCTGTTATCCTGGACTGCACACCTGACATCAGCCATACGGAACAAATGACTTTAATGGTGCATTTTGTAACAATAACAGAACCTAGTGAAAATGTCCCTGCAATGCTGACTGTCAGATTTTCTAGAATTTATTGATATTGATGATACTACAGGAGCTGGTATGACAAATGTGCTTCTTAAAAAGCTGGAAGATACGGGAATTGCAATATCCGACATGAGAGGTCAGGACTTCGATAATGGTGCCAACATGAGAGGAAAGAACAGAGGAGTGCAGACAAGGATCCAAGAATTAAACCTTCGAGCTTTTTTTGTCCCATGCAGTGAACTTGGTGATCAGTGATGTAGCATCAGCTTCTAGTGAGGCTGCTGAATTTTTTAATGTAATTCAAAGCATCTATGTATTTTTCTCTGCATCAACTCATCGATGGCAAATTTTGAAGCAACATCTCGGAACATCCTCTCTGATACTGAAACCACTGAGTGCCACATGATGGGAAAGTCGAGTGCAGGCGATAAAGCCTATCAAACATCAAATTGGGAAGATAGATGATGCCATAGTTGCCATTATGGAGGATGTTAGGGGGCTTATTCCTTCACCCACTTACTTCCCTGGTCCTTCTTGCATGAACAGAGAACAACAATACCCGAAGTCCAAAGGTGCAAACAATTTGATGTTTATTGGGGTGAACTTCCAGCAAGCTTGATTTCAGTTTCCTTCCTTAGTTTCCCCTTTCCCAGCTTTGACACCACAGAGCCTTACCTACGTCCCTGTTCCCATTCCCTCCCTTAGCAAAACATGATTCCAATTTCCCCACCTCCATTTCCTGTTCCCATTTCCCCACACACACACACACACACACACACACACTTCCTGATTGACTGCAGACTATATAGTAAAATTTGAGTTCTGCTTAGCTATATCTTAACCAATCATTGTACTGAAATTTAACTAACCAATCCTAACACATTGTAACATTATTTAACCAATTATATCCCACGACCTTAATTAGTTTACACCCAGCAAAATTAATTATACAGCAGATAGAAACAATCACAGAACCAGACAGAGATTATACAGACAAACAATGGGGAAATGGGGACTACAGTGATGGAACAAACACAGAAATGAGGATTTCACATCCCAGCTATTGATAAGTGAGTTCTTGCCAGACAGGATGCTATCAAACTAAGTTTCCTTTTACATCTTCTAGGCACTTCCCTTTCTCTGGAGGTGATAGGCAGGATCGGGACAGGATTGTATCCTAACAGCCCAATAGCACCTTCTTTCAATGTGACTAGGTTGGAATGTGAGGATGTGACCGTTCACTTCCCAGCTTATGGCTGCCTCTGCTGCTTAGCCAAAGGCCTTGGCTTAAGCACAGGGCCTCAGACTGTCACAGTAAGAGAAGCCCCTTACACTGGCAGACAGTGATTTTGATTCTTTCTTTTATACCTCTAACTAGCCAAGTGATAAGAATACAGCTACATTCTTAGAGTATAGGCCTTTACAGATAGGCCTGAATATCTAAATCCTAACAGAGGATAATGCTATGACAGGAACTGTTCGTGGGAGAACGGTGGCAGAGGGAAATGGAATCACTAGAAACATACATAACTTCAAATTTCTGTATGGCTTAGTGTTGTGGCCTGACATACTGTTTAAAATAAAAGTTGTAAGCAAGAGACTCCAAGGTGTTGACTTTGATATATCTGGAGCAATGGAACAACTAGGCAAAGCAAAGTCATACCTACTGTCTTACCGGTCAGATGAGGGATTTCAAAACATTCTGAAGAGTGCACAGAAGTTGGCAGAGGAACTTCACACTGAAGCTATTTTCCCACCCATTCAAGAATACAAGAGTCACAGAAGAAGACATTTTGATTACGAGGCATGGGATAATCCCATGAGAGACCTCAAACAACAATTCAAAGTTGAATTCTTTAACTAGGTGCTAGATTGTGCAATACAGTCGGTTGAAGAACATTTCATGCAGCTCAAGGGAACACAGCAGTATATTTGGAATGTTGTATGATATTCCAAAACACCAGGAATGCAGGGCACTAGAGACAGTGTTGACACATGATGACATGTGTGATATTGATGCGAGTGATTTAGATGATGAACTGAAAGCTCTTTCAAGACACATTTCAGGAGGATCAACTCCAAAGGCTGTTCTGAAATATGTGCGCACAAATAAGTTGACCACCCTCTTTCCAAATGCTTTTGTTGCTCTGCGCATACTTCTAACACTTCTGTAACAGTTGCTGGTGGAGGACGCAGCTTCTCCAAGCTGAAGTTAATAAAAACACATCTACGCTCCACAATGACAAAGGAGGGGCTGGTTGGCCTTGCAACCATCTCAATAGAGCATGAGCTGGCCCACACTGTGGACCTTCAGGAAGCAGTTCAAATCTTTGCAACCAAGACAGCACGGAAAGCACCACTTTGATTGTTCAAACAGATAAAAATGCCAGTGTTTACTATGCAGACAAGAAAAGTTACATTTGCTGTTCAGGCGTTTGAAAGTTAAGTGTTACTTAAAATTTTTGAACAAGGCATTTTAAGTTGTTAATTCTCTTTTATTGGGGTAGGTAGCAGAGCAGTACCATGAGAGGAGTAGAACTGGAAGAAGGCAGAACTGAGACCTTTCAAAGTTTTGGCCCAAGTGAGGGGGCATTTGAGCTCCCCGCCTCAGGTGCCAAAATGCTGTGGGCTGGCCCTATCCAGTGCAGCCCCCCTAGAGGCATGCAGGTTGTTCTGTGCCCACCCAGATTTGCTGCTCAGCTTGTACTGAGCATGCTCAGTAACACTGCTGAAGCCAGCTGCCCTCACTCTGCCCCCTCATCTCCACTATTGACAAACTGCCTGCAAGTAAAGGACCATAAAGCTTCCAGACTCCTGAGCTAGCTCGCTGCCTGCACTGTCCATGGGAGCCAACTGGCCTGGGAGTTGGGAAGCCCTGGCTTCCAAGCTCCTTAACAGCCCACCAGGTCTTTTTCGCTTCTTCCGCCTGGGAGCTTCAGAGCTGACACTCCCAGCGCTTTCAGGCTCCCAGCCCACTCATCAGGCAGGTTTGCCATGGAGCCAGACTGTGGAAATCCTGGCAGCTACAGACTGAAATGACATGTTTGTCAGTTTTGCTGCTGCCCACTAGTCTAGAGCAGCAGTGAAACTAACAAGTCTCTTGTTCACTTGACATATGGTCAGCACCACTGCTAGACCAAATGCTACAACAGAGTTGACTGACCATGTTCTCCTATAGCAAGAATCAGTCCATGCCCAGGATTGCTGACTTAGCAGCTTGTAGATTTTAAGCAAAAACCCTATGGAGGTAGACAAAGATGACAAGCTGATTACAGCGTTCTTCCCCATCTCAGCACCTCTAAAATAAGATTTTAGATGTTGCCATTTCTTTTTTGTAAATACAAATATCTGGTTCCATTATCATCACTGTTTCTAGCCCACTAGCTTGACTGTCATAAAAATAGAAACCCCCATGTTTTCTCCATTTACAAATACATTTAGATTAATGCGCATTCTGAAAGCTTAAATCAAATATTTTAAGACCGGACATGGAAAAGCAGTAATCCACTTCTGGGCTGAATTCCAAATAAATAAATAAAAAAGATTTGACATCAAAGCAATAAACAATAGTAACGCCAGTTACTCGTTAGAATTTCAGGTCTGAAAACAAGAATGACAAATGCTTTAATAAAAGGCTAAAGAATGCCATGAAACCAAAGTGCTCATTGCTCTTCAAGCTTTTCCTGCTTGTTTAGGCAACATCACTGTGATATGATGATCATTCCTGAATATAGTCACAGAGTTCTAACGTACCCAAGGGCTAGAGTTCTTTTAAATAAGTGTCACTGAGGAAGACAAATATGAAGGGAAGAGATGTTTCCATTTCATTTGGAACTTGCCTGTATATTTTAATGCTAGGCTATGGTTAATGCTTTTTTCTGAGCTAAGAGTAAGAAAATATTGTTTCTGAAGGGGTGAGAGAGACTGTATCCCTTGCAAACACTCAGCTATTCCTTCAGGATAGATTGTGACTTTAGGCACTGCCCTAAGCAAGGGGTGGCATGTAAATCGCACCACCACAGGAGGCATTGTGACTCACACACACATACTTCTGAGTCACAATTCCTCTTCTGCTTTCCTCTTGCTTCAAGAATTCGGAGGAAGTAATTCGCAGCAGACCTGCACCAGTGATTACTGCCTGCTGGGGATTGGGAATAGAGTTCAACCTCAAGCATTCAAAACAGCACAAGTCAGGCCCCCCATAGAAATCATGACATTGGCTTAAAAAATATCACAGGATGTTTTAAATGATAAGTTTGAGGATCTTTTTATTTGCCTTCTGCTTTTTGAGCCATTAGGGTCGGGTTTTCAAGCTTTTGTTTGTAACTATGAGGGATTACCTTCTTCTCCCCACCGCAAACGAAGGTGGAAATTCTTATGTACTCATCTCATTCCAGGCTTTGAGAAAAACCACCAGTTATCACAAGACTCAAAATAAGAATCACAAGAGTTGAAACTAAGGCTCTCCCTGTTTCCACTCACCTCCAGATAATCCAAGGAGGAAGTAGAATCATAGAATATTAGGAACCTCAGGAAGTCATCTAGTCCGACCACCTGCTCAAAGCAGGACCAATCCCCAACTAAATCATCCCAGCTAGGGCCTTGTCAAGCCTCATCTTAAAAACCTCTAAGGAAGGAGATTCTACCACCTCCCTAGGTAACCCATTCCAATGCTTCACCATCCTCCTAGTGAAAAAGTTGTTCCTAATATCCAACCTAGACCTCCCCCAATTAAGCTGGTGAGTAGCCCCGCCAACTCCTACATGCCCAGATCCAAGGTTCAAATATCCCCTGTAAGGAGGTTCCACTTCATTTCACAATGTAGACCTTAATTAGGCCCTGATTACCTGTTTAATAGGACTCCTCATGGGTGCAAGCACCTATAGGATCACAACTTTACATTATTTTGAGAACTTAAAGAGCCATGACCAAAATTAGCAAGTCAAAACATGTATCTGATCTTAACAGCAATCATCTTTTTTCCCCTCAAGTGTCCAAATGAGGGAGTGAGGTTTAGTGGTTAGAGCAAGGAGTATAGATTTGTGTTAGTATATTATAGAGGATTTGGTGGGTTGTCTTGGACTCACCAAAGTAAAACATTGTGAACCAAATTTTCTTCTTATTGGCACCTATGAAATCCCACCAAAGTCTAGGGACTTGCACAGAAGTGACAGAGGATATAGATCTCCATCAGTAATTGCTCCTTATCCCCGCCACTTGTGCCAATGAGTTGAAGCCCTAATGGGGCCAAACTCTGCTAGGAGTTATAATAAACATTCTCCACAGTTGTACCTCACAGCACTTTTCATAGGAAGAGCTCCAGGGCCCAGATCCTGAAAGGTATTTCAGCCCCTAACTCACATTGAAATTGTGGATCTGGGCCCAAGTATTTTGCAAAGCTAGCTAAATATTATTAGCCCTATTTTAAAAAGAAGGGAACTGAGAGGCTCAATGAGCTAGTGGTTAGGGCACAAACCTATGCTTTGGGAAACTGGGTGTCAAATCCCTGCTGTGCTACAAACTTCATGTATGACCTTGGGCAAGTCCCTTAGCTTCTCTGTGCCTCATTTCCCTCCCTGTTAAATGGAGATATTAGCACTGCCCTCAGTCAGTACAATGGTATTTAATATCTCAGATAGATAATTGTAGAGAGGTTAGGTGATTTGTCGAGGGCAAAGCCAGGATGTATGCTTAGAAATTCTGCCTTTCAAGCTCCTATTAAAACTACTAGACCACGCTGTTAATAGGAAGGGATCCATATAACCGAGAGTAGGATTTGATCCACAATTATGTAAAAATTAGAGAATTGGTCTGAAATTGACAAGATGAACTTCAATAGAGACAAGTACAACTCTTAGGAAGAAAAACTCAAATGCCCAAATACAAAATGAGGAATAACTGTAGAAAAGGATCTGGGGTCTATAGGGATCACACATTCAGTATGAGCCAACAATGTGATGCAGTTGAGAAAAAGGGTAATATTCTGGGGTGTATTAACAGGAGTGTTGTATGTAAGACATGGGAGGTAATTGTCCTGCTCTACAGGCCTCTGGAGAGTACTGTGTCCACTTTTGGGTGCCACGCTTTAAAAAAAGATACCAAGAAATTGGAGAGAATCCAGAGGAGAGCCAAAAAAATAATAAAGGGTTTAGAGAATCTGACCTATGAGGAAAGATTAAAAAAAAAATCTGGGTATGTTTAGTCTTGAGAAAAGAAGATGGGGGAGACCTGATAGCCTTCAAATATGTTAGGGCCACCAGAAAGAGGACTGTGATCAATTGTTCTCTATGTCCATGGAGGATAGAACAAGCAATAATCAGCTGAATCTGCAACAAGGGAGATTTAGGTTAGATATTAGGAAAAACTTTCCAATTTGAAGTTAAGTACTGAAAAAGGTTGCTAAGAAGTTTGTGGAATCCCCATCCTTGGAAGATTTCAAGAACGGGTTAGACAAACTGTGGTCTAACAGGGATGGTCTGTGTATGTTTCACCGGCCTCAGAACAGGGTGGGGGCTAGACTAGAATCTGGCCTCTCACGGTTCCTTCCAGTCCCACATTTCGACCATTCTATGAAAAACCCAGTCTGTAGGTCCCTGCAATACAGCTCTGCCAATACCTAAGCGGTTGCTAAGTAAAGGCTAAACTGCCAGATGAAATGTTTGCCCTTATGCCTTAGTGTCTCTCTCTGGGGCACTGAAGTCAAATCTTACCAATACTTTATACAATTCAGGAGTTGTATTCAGATTTTATATGTATGAGAGGAATAATGACCCAAAATAGCACCACTACAGTAGATGACAAAGAAACACCACATACAGGCTGCCTTTCATGGCCTTTCTTCCTGGAGTAGAACACAAGCCTTCCTGCCAACTGGTAATGAAAATTCCTTTACTATCTGCTCAGTGCTTACAGCCCTGGTTTCTCTCAGCCACACTCCCCAATATTTCAGAGTAGCAGCCGTGTTAGTCTGTATTCGCAAAAAGAAAAGGAGTACTTGTGGCACCTTAGAGACTAACAAATTTATTAGAGCATAAGCTTTCGTGAGCTACAGCTCAGTGAGCTGTAGCTCACGAAAGCTTATGCTCTAATAAATTTGTTAGTCTCTAAGGTGCCACAAGTACTCCTTTTCTTTTTACTCCCCAATATGTTTCTCTGATTGATTTTCCCTTCCCCCACAATCAACTTCAGCGATGAGGATCAGATTTTAGATTGTGAGTGATGCAGGTCGGGGTCGATGTTCTTTACAAGAAGTGAGGAGGGGTGGGAGGCAAACCAAAAACAGCATACATCATGTCGTCGTCAGAACTCACTGAATGAGCTAATGCACTCCAAGGCTACATGCTCACGATAGCCCTGATCGTGCAAGCTGTTCATGTGGGAAGAGGCTTACATAAGCGAGTTGCACATGGCTATCGGATCTGCCTGTCTTGCTTACACCATCAGGGCCTGAGGGTTGAATAGTAGAGAGGGGGCACAGAAGAGGAGGCTGGGGAGTGAGCTGGGATGCAAGATAGTAGGCACCAGAAGCACAGACTGAAACATGTTTGGAAATCAATATGTAGATTTTTTTTCCCTCCCAAGAAATCTAACCATAATATTTTTTTAAAAATCTATTTTCCTAGCTCTCTCCCTCCCCCATCCCCACACACAGCTTTTGTTATTCTTGCAAGCTCCTGTTTGAATTCTGGAATGGTTTGGTTCAAAATCCTTTCATGTCTCACCCGGTAGAGCGCCTGATGATCTGATGAGCTTAATGTAAATAATGGACAACACACTCATGGGCTGGGTCTCTACGAGGAAGGGAGTCGTGACCATTCATTTTTCTCTCCATGCCTGAGAAGATAGCAAGGAAGACTAGTAATAGCTTACTTCCACCCATCCCAACCCACCTGGCAAAGCAGAGCTTCTGTCTACAACCTGCTACAGCAAAATGGGGGAAAAGTGCCTTTAAGGATGATAGTAGTTTCCTTATTTCAAGCAAACTTTCTTGTTCAGGGCTAAATGAAAGTAGCCTTTTCTGTGATTCCTTACTATGGTCATACTACCACCTATTCTTGCAAGAGTTTTAACCTAGCATTACAGATATGGGGTTCTTTAGCCCGGTTGTTTGCTGCTTATCCATCACTAATTAGAGCATATCACCATCAGATGGAGAGCTTTGTCATGTAATGTTCTATTTATATTTATACCATAATAGCTATCGGTGGTTCGGTGACTAATGCATCTTAGGGGGAAGAGCAGACTGGATAGAAAAGTTCGTACCAAGTGAAAAGTCTGCAGTTTGATTTAGACAGTTTTCCCCAGATGTTATTTTGATGGAATGTCTTAATATTCACAACTGGTAAAAGTTTGCAGCAATGACGACAGTACAAAAATTATGTGGCTCAATGGATATATATGCCAACTCTTCCCACTTGGCTTTTTGAGTTATTGTACCAGGACACATCTGTGACTACGTCGTAATGAACAAGATGTTCTCAAATCTAAAGATAGACAAGACTAAAATTTAAAATAAAGAAGTAAACCTATTTGGTGGGCAATGATGCGTTGCTGCCTGAAACAGAATATTGTTCTCACACAATTATCCCAACTGACTCACACCCTCCAGCGTCTCTTATGAAACAAAGAGCATGACAGCACTTTCTAAGCCCACATGACAGAGGAATTTTGTTCCCTGCCAGAAGGTTCCCAGAGGACAGGAATGTTCAACTTTTCCCCATCTGTGACCCCCAAACCACCCCAATTTGTTTCCTTGTGGCCCCTGTCCCAGAATCCTTTGTATCTATTTTTGATCCAAAAAGACTAAAATGCTATAGTACATCTGTGGAGAATGAGGGAGTTATAAGTAGTGTTTTTTATAAATATTATATGCGCCTCAGATTGTGTGAGATATTCTCTTTCCTGAATGCATAGAGTTAAATCAAAGGAATGAAGGAGAGAAGGCTAAATAAAAATAAAAGCCCCGGGGAAACAGTAGGGTGGTGGTTTATTGGGGAATACCCCCTACCTAGCTCCACCCAAGCTAAGAACAATTTACTCCTCCAAAGGCTAGCGCTACAGTGAAAGGGGATCCTAAACCTTAAAGATAGTCAGAAAGGAGGAGAGGCTGGCCAGGCAGCGTCAAATGCTTGCAAGGAAAGAATGAGGTGTAGGAAATATACATATAGGATTTTTTTGTTACATTGACCCTCTGTCCTGTGTACTTTGTGCCTTTGGGCGAATGAATAAATACTTTGTTTTTAAGACGCTAGGTCACTGCAAATTTATACTGTCACATGCTCCCGAGTGGAAAAGGCTTATAGGTGCCAAACTGAGTCTGTCCAGATAACCGAGCTGGGAAACGGGGGGCTGCAGCCCAAAGATCCAATTTAAGAGTGGATGGAATAATGTGACTTAGCTTCTGAGCAGCTTTGCTCTGCAGTTCAGTGGCATCCTATGTTCTGTAGCATGGCAGCGACTCATCCCTGCGGCACCTCCTGCTGGTCGTCCAGGGAATTAGCATTCCAGCCTCCGGAGCGCCCTCTGCAGGCCCGTGTCCTGCTTGCCGCTGGCCCCCCCCATGTCCCTCCTGGACCCCGGTGCCCCTTTTACCTGGGGTGCTGCCCCCTAGCAGTAACTCCACAAATCAGGGTTTCCCCTCCCCAAGGAACCCTCACCCCTCTACCCCCACTTTGCCTCAGTCTATGGCCACTGCCAGTCATCATCTAGTCCCCATTCCCTAGGGCCAACTGCAATGTAAATGCCACTTATCACAGGCAAAGGGGGTTTGGACCTGCTGCCTCTGCCTACCGTGGCTGCCCCCTGCAACTCCAGTACCCAGTTGACCTTATTCTAGGCCTGTAGCCTGGGGAGTTTCCAGGCCAGAGCTCCCCAGTTCCTCTGGCCTTCCCCCAGCCCTGCTCCACCTCAGGTACTCTCTCAGCTTCCAGGCAGCCAGGCCCTTCTCCCTCAGCAAGCTGGAGGGAAAGTCCTCTGAGCTCCTGGCTTCCCTGGCCTTTATAAGGCCAGCTGGGTCTGTTTGGGGCATGGCCCCAGCTGCAGCTGCTCCGCCAATCAGCCCAGCTTTTCCCCTGCCCCAGCCTTCTCCCAAGGCTGTTTTAAGACCTTCCAGGCAGGAGCGGGTGACCACCCCACTACAGGTTCATTACAAAAGCTGTGTGCAAACTGTCCAAAACATAAGTCCCAAAACAGTCCATTTTCGCCTCACTTCAAGTAGTCCTTAAAAGCCCAAGACATCTCATCCATTGATGGAACACGTAGCACCCAGACTCTTTGTAGGCAGTCTTCTGTCCCACTGTCAGGGCAGAGACCCCACCCTTTCCAGCTGCAGTGCAACCTGATATTCCCAGCAGGAAACCCCCACCCCATCCCCAGCCTCTCTACTGGGAAATCATCCCGACCAGGGGAACATCCCTCACTTTTCTTCTGGGTCCAGCTCTCCAGCATATTTCAGAATATAAGCCACCCTGCTGCTCCCCTGCCTTTAGCCCTCCCTGGCCCTCAGCTTTGGCTCTCCAGTGTAGACATCAACAAGCAACTACCCCTGCTGCTCTCTGGTCTTCAGTCTCCTCCAGCTCTCCATCCCTGGCTTTGGGAAGTCAGCCATCAAACCCTTGCTCTCCTGCCTTTCTCTAAGATCCCCCACAGGGCCTTCCTGGCAACTCTCACCTTCCCTCTTCCTGACTCCAATTCAGCAAGTCTCCCTCTCTAGGGCTTAGGTCCTCTCTTTTAAACCCAGTTGTAGTGAGCTGATGAGTCAGAGGTACTCTGACCTTGCTCCTTCTTAAAGGACCAGTGCCACCTTATGACATCATCATTTTAACGTGTGTAGGCCCAACACTGGTTGCTTGCATCTCTGTACCACCACAGGTTTCAGAGTAGCAGCCGTGTTAGTCTGTATTCGCAAAAAGAAAAGGAGTACTTGTGGCACCTTAGAGTCTAAAAAATTCAAATTTGTTAGTCTCTAAGGTGCCACAAGTACTCCTTTTCTTTGTACCACCACAAACACCTGTTTTATCCTTTTCCTTTTGTATTTGACTGTCAAGTGAGTTGAGTATGTTAAGTGAGTACTCCTGCAAAACGGGAATCGTTCATCCGTTATACTCTCTCAGACACTTTTGACTCTTCCACTTTTACATGCACCCCATGGTCTATCTTGTACATCACATAAGTGTCTTTTGATGCACATTTAAATTAGCCAATCTTCTGAATTTTCAGCCTCCTTATTATGCAGAAGAGCACCTTTTCCTCTATTTGAGAAATCCCTTTTTACACTTAATACATGCCCTTTCCTGTTTCTCAGCCTATTTTAGCATAATGGATGGGTTTATTGCCATTTCTACATATTTGCCTGAGTGTTTGGCATTCCTATATTCATGCAGTTGCCACATCGCTGGTATGGTTTCCTACTTTCCATGTTTCTGTCCTTGGCCAAATTAAATTTTGTGAGTTTTTCCCATGCTGGTTAACTATAGTACTCACAATCATCTGCTGTGTGCCTTTCTCCAGGCTTTTTATTTGTGTTTCCATTTGTTCTGCTCGGTATATACACATTGCTCTTTCTAGTATCGGATCCATATCCCTTAGTAACCATTCACAGATTTTTTATTGTTACACCCCACGACAATCTGGTCTTTAATGAGAGAGTCCAAATCCACAGGAGTGACTTTTTGGTTTTAAGTCTGTGACAGACTCCTCTATTGTTCCCCCTTCATTCTGTGTTCTCATCCTGAAAATCTCTCTCATAAGTAACATTTTTTCCTAGGGATACAATGATCCTCAAATGTTTTCATTATTTCTGCAAAGCTTTCCCCTCTCTACCATCACAATCTGTATGGAATGCGTTGTATAAGTTGGGCTTCTGTGCTTACCCCGTTAAGAGCACAACAATCTTTTGCTCATCCTCCAGTTATTTGCCCCCATGGCTTTCATATATAGTTCAAATTATTGTCTGAACCTTTTCAGGGCATATTTAGCATTTCCCCTGGTTCTCAGCGCTGCAGGGGGAGGTATGTGCAATTGCACAGGCTCTGTAGCAACTATCGCAAGGTTATCTCTCACAGGGTGTTCCAGCCTGCTTTGCCTTCCACTTCTGGTACCATGTACAGTAGAACCTTAGAGAGTTACAAACACCAGAGTTACGAACTGACCAGTCAACCACACACCTCATTTGGAATCAGAAGTACACAAATCAGAAAGAAGCAGAGACAAAAAAATATAAAAAAGCAAATACAGCACAGTACTCTGGTGAACTAAAACAATAAAGAGAAAGTTTAAAAAAAGATGTGACGAGGTAAGGAAACAATTTCGGTGCTTGTGTCATTTAAATTAGGATGGTTAAAAAGCAACATTTTTCTTCTGCATAGTAAAGTTTCAAAGCTGTATCAAGTCAATATGCAGTTGAAAACTTTTGAAAGAGCCATAACGTTTTGTTCAGACTTATGAACATTTCAGAGGTAAGAACAGCCTCCATTCTGGAGGCGTTCGTAACTCTGCGGTTCCACTGTAGTACTGCGGGCCCTTGTCAGTAAAATGCACAGAATAAAAGTAACAAACTTCCTCCTGCTCTGTGCATCTGCAGCCAGGAGCGGAGGAACCACCCTGAAAGTGGGGGGAGGGGACTCCCACAGGCACCCATTCCCCCTGGGGCCCTGCCCCCACACTGACCCCTCTCCCCGTGCCCTCACCCCACCCTTTCCCCCAAGGCCCCGCTCCCACGCTGCCCCTTCCCCCCCAAGACCCCACCCCGCATTTGCTCCTCTCTGCCCCTCCCCCAGTCGCTCACCCTTATGGCCAGTAAAAAGTGGGAGGACATACCCCTCCCACTTTTAAATGCGGGGAGATCCTGTTCCCCTCTGATCCAGTGCCCCTGGCTGCAACCTATGACTGCCCTGCTCTGAGTTTCTTAGTTTCTGCCCCAGCAGGAAATGAAAGACTGCATCTAGAGTATACAGGAAGTGGGGCATCGCTACCCTTCCAGAGGATGTACTCTGCAGCACAGCTATGGCCTGGTTCCTAACTGGCTCCTTAGCCGCTCACTCTTTTTCCTCTTGGCCTGTGGACCACATAGTGGGCCTGATACTAGGCTTGCTTGGACGGCTGTAAATTAGAAGTTACCCTATGGAAGTCTGTGGAATTACACTGGTGTGAATGTGGTGTAAGGGGGTGGAGACTCAAGGCCCATGGGCAGTGCGTATAAGAGGCAAGGGGAGGCATTGCCTCCCCTAGCACAGCCATCCCTGCTGCCCAACACCTGGGCCATGGTGCCCCCACCTGGGCCATGGTGCCCCCACCCCACCTCTTTCTCTCCCTGCTCTGACCCTTCCCCAAGGCTCCCACAGCTTGCTGCTGCTGCCTGGGATGAATCTTCCTCCTCTCCTCTCCTCCACCCCATCCACTGGCCCCCTTGCAGGTCCCAGCAGCTGCCGACCATGTCTCTCCTCACCCCCTGCTTTCCCCAGGGTGCGGGGGGGGGGTGAGAATGCGAGCAGGGAGTCGGTGGAGATGGGGGGAGCGAGGCGGCGAGCAGAGCGGGTCTCTGAGTAACTTTACACAGTGAAAAAGCCTTCCAGAGAGCCAGTAGCAGAGATCACTGAAACTGTTAAAGAAGTGGAGGTGGAAATGAAGCCATTTAACAGGCATTCGCCAACACCCAGGAAGCCTTTGGCCACTTTCAACTGGCTTTTATATTGTAGGAAAATGCGTTTTGGGGGTTAAAAACAGTTTCCAAATGATGACCCTTCCGTTATTCTCTGTACCCAGAAGAAGCAACTGCTCACCTGACTCAAGGAGGAGCTGACATAGCCAGTGAGTTTATTTCTTGATCTAGTTGTTTTATTTAAACCCAGTTTAAGGGCTTGTCTACACTGTGAAGTTGTCAACAAAACTTTTGTCTTTCACGGATACTTAAAAAAGCCCCCCCTCCCCCCTCCGCGAAAGACAAAAGTTTTGCCGACGCAAGTGGCAGTGTAAATGTGGCTTTGTCAAAGCTAACGCACTCGTGGGCCTGGAAGTATTTTGTCAGCAAAAGTGCCAACAGAGTACCGACAAAGAGCATTTACACATGCTGACTTGTCGACATAGCCTTGTCACTAAAAGTTGCGTGGCATAGACAAGCCTTAGGGTTTGTCTAAGTAAATGAGTCTGGCAGGGAATTCTGTGTAAGAAAGGTGATTAAACTACTGCCTGAATGCAGTCTGTCAACGAGAAGCACTTTTTCAAAAGGAGAGATTAGGCTTCAGGTTGGCCAGGTAGCCTGGCTTTTCGTCTCTCTCTATACAGCATACACCGAACTCCCTGCCGCGCAGAGGAGAATCTATCTAGCAATTGAGCTATACCTGTTGCCTGATCAGTTCCCTTGGGGAATGTTATCAGTACTTTAAGGTGAAAATGGGAGAGGGTGTCACGGCGGGGCGGGGGCAGCAGCCGGGTGAGGAGGCAAGCGATGAGCCAGCTGCACAGCAGGTGGGGGTCTCGTGGCGGGCGGGGAAAGGGTCTGGCTGGAGGGTGAGGAAGTGAGCAGCAGGTGGGCTGGGGAGGTGGTGAGCAGAGGAGGGGATTTCAGGGGCGGTGAAGAGGTGAGTGGCAAGTCAGCAATGGGAGGGGCTGGGGCTGTGGGCAGAAGAGGCAGGACAAGGAGCTTGCCTCCCCCAGGAGAAGTTTTACCCACTACCCATGTCAAGGCCAGAGAATTTGGGGAGGGGGATAAAGGCAGTTACAGTGGGGGGGGGAGGATACCCTATACATCAATCTCGCCCATGTACCCTCACAGCCAGTTTTGTTCTCTTCTGTTCTGTCCAATAGGGGCATGCAAAGGCCCCAAGCAAACAACCTTGCAAGGTTAAACTTGTTTTGATGCACTGGTTTCAAACAGTTCTGACAATGTCATCAGTCATTCGTTTCCATGATCACCAGATATACATGTGTTTTAGGAACACTTTTCCTTCAAAATACTGGAGAGCAAGTTTTTATAAATTGGAGCTTTGGGACCTGAGGATTTTTTTTACTGCTGATAGCAGTGACAAGGAATACAAATGTGCTGGCTTCCCTGACATTAATTCAGATGCCATCAAACCCATGTCATGATGAAACTTTCTGCTGGTTTGTCCACTTAACAATTGTATTCCTTTTAGTAGGACACAGAATACCATTACACAATGTAACATTACAACATATTGTGTGTTGGTGTTGTACACCACAAGAGTTAAATTTTAGTCAGGAAAAAAAAAGCTTTTATTTGAAGATGCTACTTCCAACTTACATCCAAAGTAATAGTGCATCAGGGTGGACATTCGCTAGTGAATAAGTGGAGACCAAGGTCACTTCAATTGTAGCCAGATAAACTTGCATTTTGATGTTATTTCATTTGATTTTTGAATATCTAAAAAAGCTTGTTCCAGGGTCTAGGCCCTGCAAAACTTTTCTTCTAAAAAATCCATACTTATAAACCAGCAAAAGTAACCAATCCAAAACCACTTCCCAGCACACACACCAGTGAATTACCAGAAGAAAAGCATACACAATCTCTGTTGAATCCAGCCCTCCTACATTTCAGTCTTCCCCCAAAAACCAAGGGTCAGATTCTACCACCCTTACTCCCACAATGAGTAGTCCCACTGAATTCAGTGAGACTATTTATGAAGTAAGGGGCTGCTCAGTTCAAGTCAGGGAGGCAGGATCTGGCCCTAAGAAAATAAATAGGTACTCTAGAGGTCAATACTCTGTATCCAGGCTGGGAAAAGAGGGGAGTGAATTCCAGTGGAGGGGCCTTCATGGAGAACGTTCTGCCAGCAACCCTCTACCATGTGGAACAGAGAGCTCCGCCGAAGTGGTAGAGACTTGATCCTGCAAGGTGCTGAGCACCCTGCCCCTGTTCCAGCAAAACACGTGCTTCACTCTAAGCACACAAGTAGGGTCTCCGAGTTCATGGGATTATTCAGATGTTTAAGTCTGGGCTGGATTTGGGATGTATTGTTTGTGTTCATCATTGTTTCCCCAAACATTTCCCCTCCCCATCTCACCCACCAGGACTTCTCTTTCTCAAATTATGGGCCTGTCAAAAGTTACTCTGCATGACAGGGGTAACCAAGCTTCCAGCTGATGGCCAATACTCCTTTAAGACACTGCAGCCACTGCACCTCATCCCATACCTGCATAACTATTCGGTCCCACCAGTCTGTGTTTGTTTCCCTGGCCCAGAAGCTGTGTTCCACCATGTCAACAAGCCCAGCTGCCGCTGTCAGCATGTGCAAATTTCTCCATTCCATGGCTTCCAAAATGGCTATTTGCATGGCATCACATTCTCCATGCGGTGGCTCCTAGTTAGGCTCTGCAAATACTGCAGGACAAGGCATGAAGTGTTTGCAATGTTCACAACAAGAGTGTACAGCTGAGCAGGGTCCATACTTGACATGTTATGGCATCTGCATGAGTAACCCAGGCTTAGACACGAAAATGATTGTTTGCCTTTGCTTTCAGGAATGGAGGAAGGGAGGGATGGAGGAGGCAAGTGCATCATGGGAGGCTGATGATATGTACCCAAAACAACTCACGAAAATGTTTTTGTCCCATCAGGCATTGGGAGTCTATCCCAGAATTCCAATCGGCAGCAGGAACTATGGTATAGCTTCCCACGGTGCATCGCTCCGTGAGTCGATGCTAGCTGTGGTAGTGAGGATGTGCTCCGCCGATGGAATGTGCATAGTGAGGATTTGCAGCATTGACTTTATAAAATTGAACATTAAACGTTGACTTAAATAAATTCGACCTAATTTCATAGTGTCGACATGCACTAAGACTAAGGTCCCATTGCTGCTTCTTTTTGGTCCTCCACCCATTGTGCCTGGTGTCTATCAGCTGATGGTTCTGGCACTTGCCAGGCTGCCTGGTCAGGAAGGTTGTCTCATTGGCTCCACTGTGGGAGTAGACAGCAGAATTTAATGCCATGAAAAGGAAGGAAGAGCAGAGAGAGAGTGTCTCCCAGAAATGTGCAGAACCAGCATTCTAATAGCCCAGATGATGCATCACTTGCAGTTAAACAAGCATAACAGGAGGGGGTGCTTCATTTTCCTCTGGAATAATTAGATTCTCTCATTGCGATCAACCACTTTGCCTTCAGCCTTCCAAGCTGTCCACCTGGGAACCTGATTATTGCCTTGTGAAATGAGGCACCCTGCCTGCTGTTTTATGCCTCCCCATTAATTAGCAAAACTGGATGTGGAACGCACCCCTACCCATTATGACTAAACCTCACTCAATATGATTTTAATTATGACTGTGTTAAAGCAAAATCAGTTGGCTAATCAAATTTCAATTAAATGCATATTTAAGAATTTTAATTTTAGCATTCCCAGAAATGTGATATTTTGGCAATGAATTATTTATTTGGGGTACGTCTCCAGTATATTTTTTTAAGGATAAGAACAGCAGCAACACTCCAGCACCCTAGGAAGCTAGGTAAATAAATTCAGACTCTAGTCAATAGCATTTTTCTAAATTAATATCTTCCCCACTGGGTTGGCTGGCACACACTTAGAGCCTTCACAGTAAATGGAATAAAGAGCATTCAAAGCATGCCAACGAAATTAAAATGTGGTTTTCCAGGGTAAATATGGATTGAGGAATTATATATTACCAGCAACCCTCAGGTAATATTTACCTTTTTGTCTGCCTGGCTGAAATCCCAGAGGCATATTTGCTGTAGCATCTACTGTATAAAGGCTAAGAACAGATATTTCCCCCCATTATTAGGGGTCTTTAATGTTTGTGAAAGGTGCTAGATTGACAGCAGAACCGATACAGCAAAGGTAGTAGCAGTGGCAGCATCCCTGTTCTGCCCAGATTATGCACTATTGGGACAGATCCTCAGCTATTTACTGAGTAGGGCCTAATTCAGCAAAACACTTATTCACAAGATTAACTTTAAGCAGGTGCTTAAGTCAATTGAAGTCAATGGGACATAAGCATGTGCTTAAAGTAAGCACCTGCTTTGTTGAATTGGAAACTTGATGTTGGGACCTGGGTTCTCTGGTACTGGGTTAGATCCAGATTCAGGAAACAACTCTGTTTAACAAAGTATATGCTGAAGTGAACTTAAGCAAGTGCTCAAAGTTCAGCACATGCATAAGTGCTTTACTGAAGCAGAGCCTTGTTGTCTTTTACCTTGTCTGTGCTGAAGTTTGCCTGTTTATTAAACAGATATAATAATGGTCTGTTGGATTGGTGTGAAGCTTAATTAATGTAGTTAAAATATTTTGAGATTCTTGAGTGAAGAGGAATATAAGCACAAATTGTTATTTTATGACATCCAAATGTAACTAATGTCATTAAAGCTATACATATACACATATACATATTTAAGTACTATATAATTATCTACTCAGTTAATAATTAGCCATTACATTTGCTTGTGAATTACCCTCTTCCATCCTTAAATTTGTACTGCTGCTCATAAAATGAAACATTTACCAGAAATGTCAAGTTGAATTTTCAATGAGGTCTGAATTTTGTACATCACCTGCTTTTGACACAGAGCAACAGCGACAAAAAAATCAATGTGGTAGGACCACTGTGGTTTAGTGGCCAGCTTTCACTGAAAATAGAGTGATCTTATTTCAGTTGTTCATCATAATATCCATTGAAATCATGAGGGGGAACATACAAAAGGTTTAACAGGATCTTATTAATATTACAGGGGGATTCTTCCATCAGTCCTTTAAGACTCTGCAGCCTCTATTAATTCTCTTAAAAAGGAATGTTTCAATAATTTGATGTTAAAACATGATAAAGGTTTGTGCCTAAGGTTCTCTCTCCCTGCCTCTCCACCCTCCCCACCCCGCTTCCCCGAGATGTCAAGCATTAATCAAATTCTACACTTGTAAAATATTTTAGACAGTTTGTCTAAGTTTCAGACAAAAATACAATACGTCACATTGAAGGTATCTTCTTTAAAAAACACCCCTGCATGTACACGACAGATGAAGCTTATAGACACAACACGTCGGGTATGGCTACACTGTAATCAGAGGCGTGACTGCAGCTCAGATAGCCCTACCTGATCTAGCTTTAATCTAACTAGCATGGCTAAAAATAGCAGTGTTGACACCGTGACTCAGGCTGTAGAAGCCCATCTGGATCCCTGAGTATGTATTCACATTGCTAGCCTGCACCAGGATCCATGCTGCCATGGTTTTGCATCTATTTTTAGCCACACTGACTAGATTAAAGCTAGTATGGGTGTGTCTACCTTAGCAGCAATTATACCTCTGACTTCCCTGTAGACACACGCGTAGTGACCTGTTTTCCCTTCTTTTCAATGTTTAAGGGTAAGAACAAATCTTTGAGCTCTTGAAAGATTACTGAAAGAGATTGGACTCAAGCCACAAACAGTGGAATGGGATGAGAAAGTGTGGAGATGTGAAGATACAGATCAGCTCACTACAGAGATCTTGGCCAGACAAAGAGCATGGCCAGACTAAATGTGGATCTAAGCTTTCACAAAGTCTGGAGGTGTTCAGTCATGAGGATTTGGTTTGCATCTATCACTAGTTCCTGAGCTTTCGGAAGCCTATTTCAAATTAGGCAAAATAGTAATTTGTATTTATCATGTGGCTTCCAGTTGACAGTCTCCAAGCACTTTACCAAATTAATTAAGCAAGCTCCTCAGTGCATCTGTGAGGCAGATAATACTGTTGCCCCTTTTTGACCTGAGCTGCCAGACAAAGTTTGGGGATGTTCCAAATGGAGTCTGCGATTTGCTTTGATGCACTCTTGTTTATATAATGTTCAAAGTCCTGCTTTTCCAAGTGCAGGAGTAACCAAGAACAAAAGCAGCCATTTCTTAGCTTATTGCCCCACATCTCTTCAGCCAACAGACCCAAAGCTTGCTCTCTCTAGCTTTTCCCATGCTCACACTGTGCTTACAGGCAGCTGCTCAATTCTCTTACTACCTCTCAGTTTCCTTACACACACGCACATGATCACAATACCCAGTCAAACCCTCTGCACGCTTGTTTCTAGGCAAACACAGTTAGACCTTGTGTTAGGTGTGGCCTCTTCAGTGTTTCTTACAACCATCCAACCAACCTTCACACATCAGTTTTAAGAAGTTTTCAACACAACCCATAAGACGGTTTCACCCACTTCAGAACGTTATCCATTCTAAAGATGCAGACAGGACTCTGGGACAGGGACTGTCTCATGTGTGTTTGACAGTTTCTAGCCCAATGAACCCCAGATATTGTTAGTGTCTCCAGATGCTTTGTAATACAAAAAATAGCTAAAAATAATAAGGAGGGATGAAGAAGTTAAGTTATTCATCACACAGCAAGTCAGTGACAAAGTCAGAACAGAACCCAGACATCCTGATGTTCATTTCCCTGGATTAACTATTGCCTTGGTATAAGTACTCTGTGGGTAATAGAAGCACGTTTAAAGACAAGAAAACTGCAGACTGGGCATCTAATAATATATCCTGATTTACCTGCTAAAAGTATAATTAACCTTTCTCCACCCAAAATGGTCACTCTTACATATTTTCCAATTGCCTTAGATAAAAATGCATTGTTTCCATAGTTGCAGGATTCCTTACATATTGCCTATAATAGGTAAGGAAAACTGGGATATCTATTTAAGGCAAAATTAATCAGATTTTAAGGTTTCAGATTTTAAGAAGTACCACTATATTGCTCTTTGACCAAAAATATGAAGAGTATTATAGACTAGTCTTTTGCAGTCACTGTTTTAATCTAAACTTTAGCCTGATACTTATTAAGCGATGATAACATATCTGAAAGTAGCATTAAAAGTCAGATCTCCAATCATAATGAAAGAGAACTAATGAATAAACAGATGCAATCACCACACAGCCTGAGGATAAGCTAGTATCTTAGATAGTCATTCTTATATCTGATTAAAATAGCTAGTTTTAGTATTCAGTTAATATAGACAATTTTTTTTATTATTTATCTGGCTTTTTCCAGGATTGTAAATCTTAATAACTGACACTAAATATGTTTATATAAAGTCCAAGCCGGAATTTGGCCAGGACTTAAGAGCTAATATGGTTTTCTTTGAGAAAGAGCTGAGCTAATAAAAGAATAGAAGTAATACTATGGCTCTAAATCCCAGTCAACCACCTAATGAAAGGGAGTAGGACTGAACCCGAGAGCACCACCTACTGATTAACCAGTACCATTAGTTCCTTGAGGGCTCCAACCAGCTACTGACCAGGCCTGAAGCTTGAGACATAAGGCCACAGCCTGAGGTGAACAAGTTGTGGGACTAAACTAGAGCTTTAAATAGGAAATGTGGTTGAATAATAGAATGAAGATCCTGCACTTGACACAAATAAAAGCAGTCAAATTCCTGTTGCATCTTTCACTTCAAATGAGCAGTGAGCTATGACTTACTCACGCTGCTTGACCTTATATTCCTCATGTCAAGGACTCAACAGTACACATTTAAGATTGACACTTCTTGTTTTCTTTTCATCTTTTGCTATTTGTTTGAGAAACTCATTAAATAGCTTAAAAGACCTTGTTCCACAGGACTGAAGGTCAGACTGTACCACATCCCATGTGAGTTTGGCTCTGTGTAATTGGATAAACTTGGCCTGCTTTTTAAAATTGGTTTAAAGGGACTTCAAAAGGAACAGAACACTAAGTGAGCCCTGGCTAAGTGCACAGTTTAAGAAAGATCAAGCTGAATCTATTATTTCTGAACCAAAGCAGAGGGAACGAATTCACAGAAAAATTGCACACTTGCTAACTTCACAAAATCTTGTCTGTTGAAAGGATGGCAATCATCTAATGGAAGTCTGGAATTTAATATTAAATAAGATCTCTATTTCCAGAGTAAATAATAGATAACCTTCCTAATGCATCAGAAAAATTAATTCAATCTTTTGCAGCTGTGTTTTGACCTGGGCAAAGCAATAACTGTTTGGGGCCACATCCCCTCCCTGGTGTAACTCTACTGACAACAGGGATTAATGTACCTCATGGTATTTTATTATGGATATGCATTAAGTTAAATTCACAATAGGTCTGATTCTGATTTTACCAGCTCCTGATTTCAGATGAAATATGTGGAGTTACTCTAGTGTGAAATGAATATACTTGAGATCAGAAACGGGCCCAGTGATGTGAGTCGCTGTGGCCCAGATCCACAAAGAGGCACCTAAACCAGCAGATTTGGGCACCTAAGTCCCATTTTTAGGCACTACTGTGATCCACAAGACTCCAGTCCTTCTTGGCTGCTACCTAACCACACAGGCACCTGAACTCACTTGGTGCCTAAAGTTCCAGGATAAAAGTTCTCTAGGTTTTTGCCTCTGGGAATGCACACTGCCTATCACCCTGCTAAGCCCCAGATTCATAGATATTAAGGTCAGAAGGGACCATTCTGATCATCTAGTCCGACCTCCTGCACAGCGCAGGCCACAGAATCTCACCCACCCACTCCCATGAAAAACCTCACCCATGTCTGAGCTATTGAAGTCCTTAAATCATGGTTCAAAGACTTCAAGGAGCAGAGAAGCCTCCCTCAAGTCAACCATGCCCCATGCTACAGAGGAAGGCAAAAAACCTCCAGGGCCTCTCCAATCTGCCCTGGAGGAAAATTCCTTCCCGACCCCAAATATGGCAATCAGCTAAACCCTGAGCATATGGGCAAGATTCACCAGCCAGATACTACAGAAAATTCTTTCCTGGGTAACTCAGATCCCATCCATCTAATATCCCATCTCAGGGGATTTGGCCTATTTACCCTGAATATTTAAAGATCAATTACTTACCAAAATCCCATTATCCCATCATACCATCTCCTCCATAAACTTATCAAGTAGAATCTTAAAACCAGATAGATCTTTTGCCCCCACTGCTTCCCTTGGAAGGCTATTCCAAAACTTCACTCCTTTGATGGTTAAAAACCTTCATCTGATTTCAAGTCTAAACTTCCTGGTGGACAGTTTATACCCATTTGTTCTTGTGTCCACATTGGTGAGCAGCTTAAATAATTCCTCTCCGTCTCCTATATTTATCCCTCTGATATATTTATAGAGAACAATCATATCTCCCCTCAACCTTCTTTTAGTTAGGCTAAACAAGCCAAGCTCCTTAAGTCTCCTTTCATAAGACAAGTTTTCCATTCCTCGGATCAGCCTAGTAGCCCTTCTCTGTACCTGCTCCAGTTTGAATTCATCCTTTTTAAACATGGGAGACCAGAACTGCACACAGTATTCTAGGTGAGGTCTCACCATTGCCTTGTATAACAGTACTAAAACCTCCTTATCCCTACTGGAAATGCCTCTCCTGATGCATCCCAAAACCGCATTAGCTTTTTTCACAGCCATATCACATTGGCAGCTCATAGTCATCCTATGATCAACCAATACTCCAAGGTCCTTCTCCTCTTCTGTTACTTCTAATTGATGCGTCCCCAACTTATAACTAAAATTCTTGTTATTAATCCCTAAATGCATAACCTTACACTTCTCACTATTAAATTTCATCCTATTACTATTACTCCAGTTTACAAGGTCATCCAGATCCTCCTGTATAATATCCCGATCCTTCTCCAAATTGGCAATACCTCCCGGCTTTGTATCATCTGCAAACTTTATTAGCACACTCCCACTTTTTGTGCCAAGGTCAGTAATAAAAAGATTAAATAAGATTGGTCCCAAAACCGATCCCTGAGGAACTCCACTGGTAACCTCCCTCCAACCTGACAGTTCGCCTTTCAGTAGGACCCGTTGCAGTCTCCCCTTTAACCAATTCCTTATCCACCTTTTGATGTTCATATTGATCCCCATCTTCTCCAATTTAACTAATAATTCCCCATGTGGCACGGTATCAAATGCCTTACTGAAATCTAGGTAAATTAGATCCACTGCATTTCCTTTATCTAAAAAATCTGTTACTTTTTCAAAAAAGGAGATTAGGTTGGTTTGGCACGATCTACCTTTTGTAAAACCATGTTGTATTTTGTCCCATTTACCATTGACTTCAATGTCCTTAACTAATTTCTCCTTCAAAATTTTTTCCAGGACCTTGCATACTACAGATGTCAAACTAACTGGCCTGTAATTACCCGGATCACTTTTTTTTCCTTTCTTAAAAATAGAAACTATATTAGCAATTCTCCAATCATTCGGTAGTACTCCTGAGTTTACAGATTCATTAAAAATTCTTGCTAATGGGCTTGCAATTTCAGGTGCCAATTCCTTTAATATTCTTGGATGAAGATTATCTGGGCCCCCCGATTTAGTCCCATTAAGCTGTTTCAGTTTTGCTTCTACCTCAGATATGGTAATACCTACCTCTATATCCTCATTCCCATTTGTCATGCTACCATTATCCCCAAGATCCTCTTTAGCCTTATTAAAGACTGAGGCAAAGTATTTGTTTAGATATTGGGCCATGCCTAGATTATCTTTAACCTCCACTCCATCCTCAGTGTTAAGCGGCCCCACTTCTTCTTTCTTAGTTTTCTTCTTATTTATATGGCCCAGAGCAAGAGGATGAGAGACTATAGAGGGAGTCTCATCCTCTCTGACCCCACTAATATTTAGTTATTTAATTAAAGCAGAAAAACATCAATAGGAAAGATTGAGGGAGACAGAGGGGGCACTTGAACTGGTGGTCTCCCAAATTGGAGCTGAGTACCCAAAGCACTGTGCTGATGGTTATAAGGGAGCTTCTCCCCCCACCCTGGCTTTTTGTTTGGAGCTAGGCGGCCTGCGAGCATGCCTACTGGATTGTGCCCTGCACACAAGGCAGAGGAGCACCTTGTCTACCCCTGTATCATGGATCACAAGCAGAGAGTCACTGAGCTCCATGAGAGGGCAGGGCTTAGGACACACCCCTCTCTTCGGCAGCTCCCATGGTCTCGTTTAGACAGCTCTTCACCTAGCATGCTGGCTTTTGAGGATCACATTCTAAGGTGACGATCTCTTCCCATGCGTCATGTAGGGAGCCTAATTCAGGCTCTGTGGCTCTCCTCTTATGACGCAGAGCACTGCAACACCTCTGTTGACAGGCCTATGTTTCTGAAGCTGGGAGCTACTTAAATCCCCGTGCAGATTAACTGGAACATTTATTTACATGTCAAATGAATTCTGTAAGGCAACGATCACTGTGCTTTGCAAACTAAGCTGGAGAGAGGTGCCACCTCCATCATTCGTTGAAGTTTCACATCTACTGGAATCAGCACATTCAGCACTGACCATGAGTTTAAAGTTCAGGAGCAGTTTTTTCACCCTGTAGGAATAGTCTGCCTCGCACATTCCCTATCAGAGCCCATACAAAGCTATATGATTGTGAGCCATGGGACTTGCCTACCCTAGAAAGTCGTACCGTTTTAATTAGACCAATCTATTTAGCCCCCAGCACCAGCCCCCAAGTGTGGATGCAATTATCTCTATGTAAAGATGGTTTACAACTGGCTTCTACAAGTAGAACCATCTCAGTTAAAAAAAAAAAAATCACACATATCCCTAAACAACATAGTTATACCGGTAAAACTTAAGTACTTGGGTCATGAGGAATTTACTGTCTACAAGTATACGAGGTGAAAACACCAAAGCGGGAAAGGAATTACTCGGAGGGGATGGGGGAGGGGAAGGCGCATAGATTGGAGTAATAGGATGAAATTAAGCTAAGGAAAACGTAGGGTGAATATCTTGAAAAAAGACCTAGCAGTGAGCAGGGCTGGCTGCTGGGGTTCTGCTATCCTTAGCAAATGCCACACACATGCTAGTCTGCAGCCACCCATACAAACTACCACTGTGCATTCACCACCTTTAATATTTACCACTCTAGATCACCTGTTCTGCCTGTATGACAGAGCCACCCCTGACAGTCAGACCCTTTTAAATCATGGCATATATAACCATTTGCTTGAGCTGTTAAAACAAGACTAGATAAAGCTTTAGTCAATATACTAAGTGAAAAATCCTACAATGAGCCTGTGGCCCTGGACTAGGTGACCAGATAGATAGATACAGTTAATCTTTAATTTCAGTGGTTCTCTCTATTCCATGCATATATTTTTTTGTGGTTGAGTATGAAGATTTTCCCCACTGAATTTTCTACATCTTTTCACATAGCTGGGATTTTGGTAAATACTGTCTCTTTCACAAACAGGAGTTATTAATGAGTTCATTTCTTCTGTGCCAGTTCATGAATCCTGGTGCAATATATACATTTTTCCATATGTCAAATGTATAACTAGGGGAGGACTTTTCAGTGAATATTTTTGTAGGTTCAGTCCTTGAAAGCACTAAAAAAAATAAAGGAGTGCCCATTTTCCTAATCTGTGATACCTTGAACCCCAACTAACTGTCCCAAGTGTTCATTGTTCAGGCCATTTAATCAATGAAGTAAGTCTTTTTACTGTAGTCAGCTGTAGCTCTGCTTCTGCATGAAACCAGGCTGGAGCGGAGACATAATTTTGTGGATGCTCTGGTTCAGACAGTCACTTTATGGCTGACTCAGTTACCTGACAACGAACCCCGTCTCCTTTCTGCCATAGGACTAGCAGGAGTAAGGAAGAAGAAAAAGTGATAGTACTAAGTGTGACGTTTCACTCCATATCTTTATGAAAATATGCTTATGATATGAATGACATAACTGAGATGTACTTTTTGCAAGATGGGTCTTGTAATTGGAAAGGTTATAATTTACTGAATGTGATTATCTAATGTGTATGCCTGTATCATTTCTCTATCTGAAGTTAGGAATATTGACTATGTATTTGTATTTCAGCTATGCCACTTTGGGCGATGCCCACTGCTAACACTTCAGGTAGGACAATGGAAGAGCCAGACAGGACAGATGGCTTATCAGCAAGGACAATGGACAAAGGACAACGCTCGCTGTTGCCACTGATTCATGCATGCTGTGAAAGTCAGGTGATCTTTTCACCTGATACTAAACATTACTTGACACTTCTTGTAACTTTCCACTGGAAGAGAGGGGGGTCAAGTTTGGGAAACAAAGGATTCCCACCTTATGCAAATCTTATTTAAGGGTAGGGAGGAAAGCAAAGGGGACTCCTCCTCTCCATGGCCTGTCTGTCCAAGAAGAAAGACTGCTAAAGCCACCTGAAGGGAAGGAATGGGGGAGTCTGGACTGAGACAGGGGTCCACTCTGAAAAGGAATATAACTAGAACTCTGAACCACAGAAACTTTGCAACCTGCCTAAAATAACATTTAGTAATCTGTTTCTTAAGTATATTCAGTTTAGCTTGTGTACTTTGGTTTATTTGGTCAGTAATCTGCTTTGTTCTGTCTGTTATCTCTTATGTTCACTTAAAATTCGCCTTTTATAGTTAATAAACGTATTGCTTGTTTATAATATAATCCAGTTTCTGTAATTTCTAACTGGAGGGGCAAGAAGTGTGCATATCTCCCTCCACATTGAGGGAGGGCGTGAGTTTTATAAAACCTTTGGGTTGTACCCCTTAAAGGGAGTGGCCACCAGAGTGTTGGAGGGAGCCCCTAAGGCTGAATCTTTCCAGAGAGGATCTCTGTCTCTCTGTACAGCTGCGTGTGGCCCTGCTTGTGTCCTTGGCTGGAAGAGGCTTGTAAGCCTAACCCATCAAGGCCAGGTAAAGGGACCCAGGCTGGCAGAATAGGCTAATTGAGCAGGGGAGACTCAGTTAAACCCCAACGAATCAGGTGACACCCACAAAGGGCCCAAACCCATCACACAAAGTATTGGAGGCTTTTTAAGCTGTTGTATCAAGTTGGAAAGATCTTGGGAGCATTTGTAAGAAACGGTCATATAAAAAACTTGCAAAGAAATATTAATGAGATACCCTATAATTATAGCTAATTGGTCTGGATTAATTAGTTCACTAACAGCAATTGTCTGTAAAGCTCTTTGAAGCTATAAAACGGATCTAAGTACTGAGTATTATTATTGCTAGTTCATTCAGGATTACTATTGGGTCAAATCCTGCTGCTGGGGGCTTTCCTGGATTGTGAATCCCACAGCATACAGCAGTCCCTGAGCTCCAGGGCTGCAACTCTCTCTACTCTCCCAGGACCCACTGTGCCTTGAACGGGGTGGAGAGCTGGTGAGAGCATGGCTCCACCTCTTCCTCCCCCCAACTCCAGGTCATGGAACAGGACTGGCAGAGGGGACAGTATGTTGCCCCCTATCAGAGGGCATTATGACAGATCTGTTGGAAAAACTTTGGAAAAACTTTATTTTCTGTTAGAAAATGCAGTTTTGCAGAAGTCAAAACACTTTGCAAAACTGGTGAAATTGACACAAAGTTTCCATTCAGAAGAAAACTCAGTAAGAGTTCTAACGTAGTCAACAGACCCCTTTCAGTTCTTCATTGTGAAACAGCATTCTGTTTTGAATTAAGATTTTGGATTTAATAAAATAGAAAAAAATGAAATAAAAATGAAACATCTGATTGTCAAACCAAGATATTTTGATCGACCTGAAATTAAATGTTTTGGAGTTTGGAGATTTTTCCCCAGAGAATTTTAAAAAGCTCAGGCTTTATTCCTGATCGGAATGAAGACGTGTCAAAATTCTTCATGAAACAGAAGATCCATCCTCCACCCAGCTCCACCAGGGGGTTTATGGGAGCAATCCACCCTCCTGGTTCCACTCTGGGCAGTGCACCCTGCACCACTTTTTACCCTGAGCTGTGCTTAATAGGCACAGTCTTGTCCTCAAGTGTTATTCTGTCCTTAGCAGTCAAAACCCAGTGAGGTGAATTGGGATTCTACCCGAGTAAAGGGCCTTAAGATCTGACCCATCATTGAGTTATTTTTTTAAATCACTATTATTGTCACTTACTATGAAGTTCCAGCAGCAATCTTAGACTCAAACAACCAACATGGTAGTGCAGTGGAGAAATATTTGCAACGTTGCCAGCTCTTGCAGTTTTATCACAAGTCTCACACTGCTCTCTTTCCTGGTCAGCCCCAAACTGAGTTGGGCCTTCTCTTTTTAAGTCCTTTTCCATCTCTGACATCTGCTGCAGGAGGGGGCCAATTGGGTCCACAGGCCTCATTAACTTCTCCTTGAGTGTTAGCCTTGCATGCCCTTTCACAACAGCTGCCTCCTTTCTAAAAAGAGGTGAATGTGATCAGTCTGCAAATTGTAGATTCCCTGATTAGCCCATATGAATCTCAAGTACACACACACTTTCGCTTTGCTTATTTCAACCATTTAATTTGATTCTCACCAACAAGCAAGGACATGGGATAATTAATTCTCCGCTTTTGGTTTTAGTATCATCATCATCAGAGGGGAGCATTCAGCAGATCTATTTTTCTATCTAATAAATTCTGCATTAATTCCCTAGCAGCGTATTAATCTTTCTGTCAAGAAGTCCCAGCTCCCCTGAACAGACACTATTGCTCCAAGTACTTGGAAGCCTAACACTTCTGCACAGTAGATTTGACCCCCAACACTTACAGAAGGCGACGTCAGACATGGCTGGCTCACTCGGCATTCAGATAATGGGGAACTGTTCGGAAAATTGAAGATGGGGTATTGTGGTAAGAGGAAAATGGCTTTAAGTTTTGTCCACTGGCTAAACAGCCATCTCCAGACCCTAAGCCTCATCCAGTGCCCATTGAAATCAATGGAAAGATTCCCATTGGCTTCAAATGGACATTGGGCCAAACCCCGAGTGCTGTAGGTTTAAGGCCACCTTATTTAGCCTTACCTATCGTGAGAATTTTCAACCATTCTCCTACAGCTGGTCTAGCACTAGGACAGCTCCATCAGTAGTAGCAACAATGGCAGCCCAGTGTAGGATCGGCACAGGTATTTTTATCCCTATGGAGCCAGCGCGTGAATTCCTTATGCGCCAGTCAATGGGATTACTCATGTAAGTAACTGCTTACCAGTGTGAGCAGAGGGGAGACAACCTAACCCATACTGTTTAACGCTGGTTCAAGCACGTTTAGAAAACATGGTGGTAAAAATGCCTGTCCCAGTCTCCCTTAGAGCTAGCTTCCGTTGGAGCTAAACCAGCAGTGTGGGAATTGCTGGAAATTGTGTGTTGATACAGCCTCTGGGGCCCAATGCCAATAACCTGCTGTAACCTCAGCCCTGCCTTTAAAACTGTTTTCAGGGTTTCCTAAAATAGAATTTGTAAGCAGATGTTTGGGAGATGCAAAGAGACATCTGTCCCATTAGAAATGTAAATCCCTGATGGCCCCACTCCAGTCATTCTCCAGCCTGGCAGCAGCCCACCCTCTATCCTAGGGGGTTTAAAGCCTCAGGCCAGTATCATAGCAGTCACCTCCAAAGAGGGACCAAGGTCACACTATATAAAGCCAGATACCAGTAATATAAGCCCTTCCTGATACCAATACTATAACTCCAGCTTCATTTGCAAGGATGTTAGCCTGATTGCCTGGAAATGTTTTCTGAAAGGAGTGCTGTAAGATATAGGCTCATAGGGTGTGAACGTGTGTGTGTATGCGAGCACGCCCATGTGATTATACGGTGCAAATTGCAACATACAATACCACTGAGGAGGAAAAAAGGTGCCAGAAGGAAAATCCTGGCTGCTACTTTAATTGAAAGCGTGCTTGTTTTCTGTGTTCTCTGCTGGCAGCGCGAGGCTTTAAATAAAACATGAACAGTAATTTATTTAGCAAGCAAGTCTTTGAAAAATTCTTTTGCACAGCTTTTATTAATTTATGTTACACAAAATTAACCCTGCTTTGTGCTCCTCATGTCCATGCACTTGAAATGGCTGGAGGGAAGATAGAACATATGAAAAAAGAAATCCTGCAATCTAAGTGTTACACTCTGCTAAATTTCTAGTTATCTCTTCCAACCACTAGCAGCCTTTGAACATTCTAATCAAGGATTCACTCTCTCATTTCCGAGATTCACTTTTATTTTGCTTCTCTCAGCAGCAGTGCTTTTTCTTCAGTAGCATCGGACATAATATATTATATCCCTGATACTGCAAGTGTTTGACTTCACAGATCCATCTAAGTCCATGTGGCTCCACCTGCGCACGGGGTTTCAGCCAGAGGATGTTATCTTGCAGGATCACATATTAGTTATATAATCATTGAGAGAAAGAAAGTTGTATAGTATGGTGAACCACATATAGTAAATGTGGTGAAATCCAAACACCGCCAGTTGTTAAAACATGTAGTTAGGGTGACAGACCAGCAAAGCATCTCTTAGAAGAGCATCCTTATGGTGTTGGACCTCAGGGCTGACCAAGGAGAAGAGGGTGGGATAATATTGAACAAGAACCTAAGAGCTCTTAATGTGAATTAACATGAATGGGAAAAATATGCCCTTGAAAGAAAGATAGGGGCAGCGATCCAGGACCTCCATGATCTAGAGCAGAGCTTCTCAATCTTTTTCTTTCTGAGACCTCCTCAATATGCTATAACAACTTCATGGCCCACCTGTGCCACAACAACTGTTTTTCTGCATATCCAGTAGATTAAAAGCTAGGGCAGGCTTTAGGGGGTAGCAAGCAGGGCAATTGCCCAGGGCCCCATGCAGCTAAGTTGCTCTGGCTTCAGCCCAGGGTGGTGGGACTCAGGGCCCCGGACTTCTATCCCACCCAGTGGGGCTTCAACTTTTCACCCTGGGCTCCAGCAAGTCTAACACCAATCCTGCTTGGTGAATCCCCTGAAACCTGCTTGCAGCCCCTCAGGGGGCCGCAGACCCCTGATTGAGAATTGCTGGTCTAGAGCATCAGGCATTAGTATAGCATGGACCAGATTTCCCATAACTACTGTGCACCGTTCCTGTGACTTGAAGCGGCAATAAACCCATCTTACCCAGACAGTTCAGATAGGTTTGTGGCTGGTTTGCATTAAAGAGTGGTTGAAAGCAGCCAGAATGTTCTCGTGAGTCTTGCCCTATATTACTGAACAAGTTTTCCTGGAACACTTGTAAGAGGCCTAGTAAAAAGGTGACTTTGTGTCCTAATTAATTCCAGCTTACCTTCTCTCAAGTTTAATTATTTATTAAGCACCAGTAGTGCTTTCAGACCATTGATTGCAACTTCCAGAGAATGGGCTATCTGAGCAGTACTTAGCTAGGAAGGAAGGACAGAAAATTAAAAAAACCACCACACTATCTAAACATATAGAGCCTCACTCTAAGAGCCTAGGCACCAGGGTGATGCATAACAAAGACCATGATTCAGCAAGGTGCATAGTTGCCCTGAAATCATATGCACAGTTTCACTCAACAGGGCTCCTCATGTGCTTAAATTTAGGTAAGTGCTTAAAGACTCAGTTGAATCAGGGCCAAATGCCTTAAATAGCTAGGCAGACAAAAAGAAGATAAGCAATTGCAAAATAAAAACCAAAACACCCACAAGCTTCCCTCCTCTCCCTCCCGACCACCACACATACACACGTTAATGCTAGGTCAAAAGTTTGAAAAAGCATTTGTGGGGAAAAAAAAAAGAGTGTTCCCTTTTTTCGCATTAAAAAAAATGTGAAGTTTATCAGCCAGCTCTATTGAATTTCTCTCTCAACATTAGTCTTCATTCTTTTCAAGTGAATATTCATAAGACAACCAGACCATACAGTGAAAGCTCAGTTATATTATTTACTGCTTAATGTGAGCTGCACAAAAGAACAGTACACAACTCTGTTGAACACACAGTTTTTTGTTAGGCTTAAAAGATCCTTGAATAGCAATCAAGATGTAGTGATACTAGCAGAAGAAACCCAAGGATAGATAGGGGTACAGAGATAGCCTAGGTTCACCACAAGTGTGTCATTTAGGGTCTCTAATGACAGCCAGTGTCACACTACTCACCATAATCATTCTGAGATGTACATATATATGCATAAGTATTTTCTCTAGGCCTTGTAGTTAAGGACACATCACTCAGAGGTAGCACACCTTGAGATAAGGGTCTCCTGCCTGGAGAAATCTATCTTCCTGGCAGACCATTCCATGCCTTACAATGGAAGGCAATTAGGATACTGACTTAAATGCTAATATAGAGCTTTCAGAGACTTCAGAATGAAGAAGTAAACAGCACGGGGGGGGGATGGAAGGGACCCTGTTTTCAAAGCACAGTCTGGTATATCTGCAGGTGCACAGTGACACTCTAGCATCCTTCAGTCTGTGAAGACAAGCTGCCAGCAGGCTCGATCTTATTTCCAAAGGGTACTTACCACTAGGGCACCTCCTTCTGGCCACCCTGGGAATTAACTCTCCACCAGTCTGATGCCCCATCTGTCAGCTCCTCAACCTGTGGTCTCTATCTTTCTCCGGGATTCAGGGTATTCCTTCTTCATGACTCAGCCCTCCAGCCAGATCACTATAACTCTCCCCTTCCTGGGTATCAAAATCCCACTGGTCATTCCAGTCAACCTTCCAGCCTAAGGCCAGGTCCAGTGCTACTTTTCCAGCAGCTAGTAGGGGAACCTTATATTTGGCAACTATGGTCTGCTAGCTCCCAGATCCTGTTGCTACTTCCCTGGACTTCTTCCTACCTCCCTCTTTATCTTCTGGACCTCCTTTGAGTTTACCAGCCCAAACTCCCTGCTCTCAGGAATAAGATAAGCAAGGAAGGAGCTGTAGACTACACCATCTCTGGCTTCTTGACAGCCTCCATAGCCCCAAACACACCTCTCTTCTCCCCAGGAGTGACTACAGACTACCTGCAACCCCCTTCCAGTCTTAGCTTGCTGGCTTTCTACAACCTCAGCCTGCTTCTGCCCAGGTAGGCTTCCTCATCAATTAGTGTTTCAGGCTCTGGCTCTCACCAGGTGCAGGCTATCAGATTAATTGTCTTAACAAACTGCTCTGCCCAAGGGTGCTAGAACAATTTGTATAGTGGAGGTGCTGAGAGCCATTGAACCAAACTATAAACCCTGTGTACGATGGAAACCAAGCCAAACTTTTTAGCCCATGCCCCCCCTTACTCCTGTTCAGGCTCCCCTACCTCTAGATCTGAGGCCGGGAGCAGGGCCGTGGCTCTGGGATGGGAGGGGGGACACAGACAGGGGTAAGGGGGCCAAGGCTGGGGCCACAGCTGGGGACGGGTGCAGAGCCCTAGGTGTGGGGCTGGCAGCCGGGACCCCATGTGCAGCACCCCCCACTCCCCTAGTTCCCACACCTACGTTGGTAAGGTGCTTCACAGACCTTGTACCCCTGAAAAGTGTCACACTCACTCTGAGGTTTGGTGGAGAGAGCAGGGTTCAACTGTATACAAAAGAAGGAGTGCAGACTCTGGTTTGGCAAGATCAAGCTTGATTCTGATTTCCCCCATTGTACATCAGGAGTAATTCCATTGAAATCTAAGGTATAAAATCAATGTAAGTGAGATGAGAGTTAGGCCCCAAACAGGCAAATATTTATAGGAGAATTTTTTTTAAAAATTCAGACCATGTTCTCTCTTTCCCCAATCTCCATCCCACCTCTTCAGAGCTAATCTTTTCCTCAAGACCAGGAACTCTTCCATGTTTTAATAGTCAGAAATCAACTCAAAAATGCTGGCTCTGAAACCTGTGTCTAGAGCTCATTTTTAAATGGCTTTGTCTCTGTGAAAGGAAGAACCGACACTCCCAATCCAAACATTCAAGTGTTTGAAATCTGCCTCAGTGTTTTATGGTCTGATCCTATCCCTGCTATTTCACTCACACAGCTACTATAGAAGGAAGAATACCTCAATCTCCTCCCAAATTCTACTCACCTCTTTTGCAGTGTTTGGGGCCTGAAAATGAATTGACTTTACCTGTGTCCATATTGATTTTGTTGGGTGAGAAGATTTTGAGGAGACAAAGTGTACAACTCAAATAAAGATGATCTGATTAAGTCTGCAAATGGACTTATTGCTCCTGGATCCTTTTTTATTTTTAAAAGTGTTATTGATTTGGAATTTGTAAAAGACTTCAGAGTAACACCAAAGAATACTGTGCACAGAGGGATAAAGTCTAGGAAGATTGCGCTGTTTTACGCAGCATTCATCTTTCACTAGAATTACAAAATAATACTTGTCAAGGCATACAAATTAAGATATGCAGATCACACAGCCATGAAGTTAATTTGTCAAATATCTTCTTGCAAATCATTGGGGCCACATGCCCAGCACTGATCAGAGGGATAGATGTTGATTTTCACTTGACAGGTTTAGGGCTAACTTCTCCTCCATGTGCGTGCTCATGTCTCTCATCAAATGCAAGGACCACACAACAGTTTGAACACTGGCCTGAGATTTGGTGTTATGTTATGGCATACAAACAGGGAAGTATAAAATCCTCTTTCTGGAAGCTGCAATATAACACTAATTTTTCTCAGAATCCCAGAACTATAACAGCCAGGAACCAAAAACAGAGAGAGACAAAGCAAGCTGCTCCTTAAGGGAGACACAATTCACTCCATCTTGCTTTAGGCTGGTTCTTTGCAAACTGTCTGCTGAAGACCCCACCTTGCATGCCTCCCTATACAACCCACTATCCTGCAAACAGGACCAGGAAAACCCCATAGAATTTAAAGTGATAGCGTATAATGCTAACACAGTTTTCCACCCCTGGAAGACATGGATTCAATTCCTGTGCTGTCACAGACTTCCTTTGTGAGCTGGAGCAATTAATTTAATCTACCAGAGCCTCAATTCGTCACTTGCATAAGGGGAGTAAAATCACTCCCCTACCTCACAGGGGTGTTGTGGGGATAAGTGCATTACAACTGTGAGGTGCTCAGATTCTACAGTAATGAGGACCATAGCAGTAGAACTAGGAGTTCCCAAACTGTGTTCTGAGAACTACAGAGGATCTGCTGAGCACTTGCTGGGGATGTGCCATCTGCTGGCTAGTAATTCTGGTTCTCCTCCTTGTCTTTAGCTGCAGCATTTAATTAAAAGACAGCTAAACAGACACTAAATACTTTCCTAGTGTAACTTTCCCATGACCGTAATTCGAGTCTTTGCCACAGGGATGCTGTAGGATCATGAAAGGCAGGGAAAGCATCCCACACAATTTTAAATGGGATAATCACTCTAATGAGAAGTGGTTCAGGGTGTGAAACAGCATGAAACTCCTGTTCTAGGCAAAAACCCTACAGGAGACAATAGTTCTAGGAACAATTCTGTTCTCCTTATTCAAAAAAAGCTCTTTCTTCACAATTTAAAAGGAAGTGACTCTTTCAGTGATTTTTGCCATTGTCATATGACACAAAATGATTTGAAACCTTGGTTTACACACTTTTACCATAGAGACGGCCCAATGCTCTTCTGACTTGCACCAGTTTTACACCAGTGTAAAGCTATTAATTTCAGTGGAATCACTCCTGATTTACCCCAGTGTCAGAGAAAAAGAAATCAGGCCAATAGTGTTTCTTAATTAATAAATTAGATACTTAGAAATCCAGGGTATATTAACATAAATTGCTAGTTTACACATAAGATGTATATATACATAGCACCTAAAGCACTTTGAAACTGAAGACATACAACATCACTTAAATGTAGCCATTTCTGGGATGGCATGCAGCAGCAAACTTAAGAAACGCTTCATTGACTTCACTGAAGTTATTTGACCCTTTACATGCAAATTGCACAATTCACCAGGCATATACCCAGGCAGGAGGGTTCCTTAAAAAGAATAAGGTTTGATTCTCCTTCTTACACCAATATAAAACAGGAATAAAGTCCTGAAAATTAATGGAATCACACTGACGCAAAACCAGTCTAAGGCCCCAATTCAGGAAAGCACTTATCCATGTGCGTAAAGCTAGACACGTGCTTAAGTGCATTCCTAAATCAGGGCCCATCTGATATCAGAATGAGGCCCACAATATTTAATAAAGATGCAAGATGCTACATGCATTCAAATTCCCATGAAAGACAGAGATAAGGCCACATACAGCTGAAGAGAAAAAGAAAGAATGATTGGTAAAAGACTTCAAAGAGAAATATTGAGTTGATATTCCAAACAGAAATCTGAGTTCCCTATAGAACTCCCGCACAGAAGGTCAATTTGGAGACCTACCAATGGGGGAGGAAACAATATACACTTTATTGATCGGGTTACCTGAGCTATCAAGCTACTGAAAAATGACAAAATAAAAGGGAATAGGTATTGATCTCCTATCAGGGACATGTGGAAAGGAAAAACTTGCTGCTGCTGAAAAAGATTGAGATTTTAACTTTTAGTGTATTTATTGTGGTATTTAAGTAGTTTCAAATAAAGCACCTGTAAATGGATTAAGAACTGGCTAAGTGATAGGTCTCAGAAAGTAGTCATCAATACAGAATCATCATCAAATGAGCAGTATTTCTAGTGGGGTTCCTCAGGGATCAGAATTAGGCCCAACACTATTCAATATTTTCATCAATGATCTGGAAGTAAATATAAAAAATTTCAGATGACACAAAGATTGGTGAAAGGGTAAATAATGAGTATAAGACAGTCATACAGGGGGATTTGGATCACTTAGTAAGCTGGGCGCATTCAAGCAAAATGTGTTTTAGTATTACAACCAAATACAAAGTTATACATCTAGGAACAAGGCATGCAGGCCACACCTAAAGAATGGGAGAACTGTAGCTTGGAAGGTTTCAGAGTAGCAGCCGTGTTAGTCTGTATTCGCAAAAAGAAAAGGAGTACCCGTGGCACCTTAGAGACTAACAAATTTATTAGAGCATAAGCTTTCGTGAGCTACAGCTCACTTCATCAGATGCATTTGGTGGAAAAAGCAGAGGAGAGATTTATATACACACACACAGAGAACATGAAACAATGGGTTTATCATACACACTGTAAACCCCCCTGCTGCTGGTGATGGCTTATCTTAAGTGATCACTCTCCTTTACAGTGTGTATGATAAACCCATTGTTTCATGTTCTCTGTGTGTGTGTATATAAATCTCTCCTCTGCTTTTTCCACCAAATGCATCCGATGAAGTGAGCTGTAGCTCACGAAAGCTTATGCTCTAATAAATTTGTTAGTCTCTAAGGTGCCACGGGTACTCCTTTTCTTTTTGTAGCTTGGAAATCAGTGACTCTGAACAGTATTTAGAGACCATAATGGACAAGCAAATGAATATTCGTCCCAGGGCAATGCTGTCACAAAAAAGCATTAATGTGATTCTTGGATGTAGAAACAGGGCAACAGTGAGCAGGAGCAGGGAGATGATTTTACCTGTGTGTATGGCACTGGTGAGACCAATATGAAATACTGTGCATGGTTCCAGTGTCCACATTTTCAAACCAATATTGAAATACTAGATGGTGTGCAGAAAAGAGCCAAAACAATGTGCAAGTGAATGAGCCTCTGATGGTGTGGTTGGGTCCTATGATAGTATCGCTAGAGTAGATATGGGGACAAGCCTCGCTTACACACAGTCCCCCAACCTGAAGCAAATACTCACCAGCAATTACACAACACACCACAGAAACACTAACCCAGGAACCTATCCCTGCAACAAATCCCAGTGCCAACTCTGTCCCCATATCTACTTTCATCAATTATTGGCCTTCAACATTCATTCTCCATTTGTAAGGTAACTCCCTTCTCTTCATGTGCCAGTATATATTTTTGCCTATTTCTGTAATTTTCACTTCATGCCATCTGAAGAAGTGGGTTTTTTACCCATGGAAGCTTATGCCCAAATAAATCTGTTAGTCTTTAAGGTTCCACTGGACTCCTCGTTTTTGTGGATACAGACTAACATGGCTACTCCCTCTGATACTCAATCTGGTTAGCTTATCAAAAACAAAAATTGAGAGGTGACTTGATTACAGCAAATACCAAATACTAAAGAGCTCTTTAATCTAACAGAGAAAGGCAGAACCAGAACCAACAGCTGGAAGCTGAGACCAGACAAATTCAAATTAGAAATTCAGCACATATTTTTAATAGTGAGGGTGATGAAACATGGAAATAAATTACTCAGGGAAGTGTTAGATTTTCCATTTCTCGTCGTCTTCAGATCAAGACTGGATGCCTTTCTAGAAGATATATTTAAGACAAATGCAGGTTATTGAGCTCAGTACAGAGTAACTGGATGAAATGTAATGGGCGGTGTTATACAGAAGATCAGACTAGATGATCAGATGGCCGTAAACGTGATGAATCTATGAATTCCATACCATAGTAGTTGAATGTGTCCTGTCAACACCACAGTTTAGGGCCGGATCCCCATTGAAGTCTATAGGCCTTTGGCATTGATTTCAATAGGAAAAGGATCAGGCTGCTCATCAACCAACTTATTCATAGATGACCTGGTTTACATTTCAGCTGGGTTTTAGTTTTCCCTGTCTAATTGCCTTCCCCTCGTTTAACTATCATTTCAGGGAAGTTTATGAGCCCTGAACTGCAATGGACGCTTGTTCAGCCGGTGTTGTAGCTGAGCGGTGTTAATTGTTCTGTCCCATGGTCCCATGTGAACAGGAGGGGACATAGTGGCTCTGTAGAGGTCCTTCCTTAGTGCTGCTACATAAAATGAGTGTAGTCACTGCAGGGAAGAAAGTGGATCCCTTGCATCTCATCCCTGCTCTTAGCTGCCATGCAAGCCACAAGCCCTAAGTATTTCATGGTTTCCCTGTTTTCTTTGGATTTTTTCAGTTGCAGCTTTCTTCTGTGATTGTTTCCCTCAAAACAAGAGCTACAAAAGGATCTCTCAAAATTGGGTGACTGGGCAACAAAATGACAGATGAAATTTAATGTTGATAAATGCAAAGTAATGCACATTGGAAGGCATAATCCAAACTATACATATAAAATGATGGGGTCTAAATTAGCTGTTACCACTCAAGAAAGAGATCTTGGAGTCATTGTGGATAGTTCCCTGAAAACATCACTCAATGTGCAGCGGCAGTCAAAAAAGCAAACAGAATGCTGGGAATAATTAAGAAAGAGATAAATAATAGGACAGAAAATACCATGTTGCCTCTTTATAAATCCGTGGTACGCCCACATCTTGAATACTGTGTGCAGATGTGGTTGCCACATCTGAAAAAAGATATATTGGAATTGGAAAAGGTTCAGAAAAGGGCAACAAAAATGATTAAGGGTATGGAATGGCTTCCGTATGAGAAGAAATTAATAAGACTGGGACTTTTCAGCTTGGAAAAGAGACTGTTAAGGGGAGATATGATTGAGGTCTATAAAATCATAACTGTTGTAGAGAAAGTAGATAAGGAAGTGTTGTTTACTACTTCTCATAACACAAGAACTAGGGGTCACCAAATGAAACTAATAGGCAGCAGGTTTAAAACAAATAAAAAGTATTTGTTCACATAATGCACAGTCAACCTGTGGAACTCCTTGCCAGATGATGTTGTGAAGGCCAAGACCGTAACAGGGTTAAAAAAAAACCTAATAAATTCATGGAGGATAAGTCCATCAATAGCTATTAGTCAGGATGGGCAGGAATGGTGTCCCTACTCTCTGTTTGCCAGAAGCTGGAAATGAGCAACAGAGGATGGACCATTTGATGATTATTTGTTCTGTTCATTCCCTCTGGGGCACCTGACACTGGTCACTGTTGGAAGACAGGATACTGGGCTAGATGGACCTTTAGTCTGACCCAGTAGGGCCCTTCTTATGTTAAATCACAAATGCCTCATTTCAGTCTTAACCATAGTATAATGAAGTTTTTTTGTCTATGTGTGTATATATGCACTGTTAATTAACATAAACCCTGGATACAGTGCATGTTATTAAAAACTCATAATAAATATTATTGCCAGGTGCTGAACAGCAGATGTTAAGCAGTATTTAAAGATTATGGGACCAAAGTAGGCCAAGTTATTTTAGTTCCACTCTCTGGAATCTAGGGCCTTTTAAGCAGATTATGTGACGGGAGCATGATTGCCTGCTTTCATTACCAGAAATTCACCATATCTAATCCCCTTGTTTTATGTGGCAGAGTGTGCTGAGTGACACTTGAATACTTCTTCTGGTTCATTTTAATCCACCATACATAGTGATGGTCAGGCATCTGGGCACTCAATTGTTTGGACTAATTAATATATTAATATGCACCAGCGGGCCATAAGTGCAGAAAGTAATTCTGTAAAGATGATGAAGTTGGTGCTAAAGCCACTCAGACCTGTATGAGAGCACAGCATTTGCTCAGGCCACACCTAGGAAATGTGGATAATTAAAAATAACAGATAATAGAGATGAAATAATGCAACTTGAAGTTTAATGGACAGATACACAGACTGCACACTAGCTGCCAAGGAAGCTTCCAAGATGCCAGTTCGTGAAGGTTGCGTGTATCCTTTGCTTTGAAGAAGTGGCAAAGTCCCAGGTTCATCGGGTGAGTGGGCTAGTGATGGGCTAGTGCTTAGATTAAAAGGCTCAGGTGAGGTCTACATTACAGACCTTACAGCTGTACGGCTGCAGCTGCACTGCTGTCAGGTCTCTTATTATAGCCGCTCTATGCTGACAGGAGAGAGCTCTCCTATCGACATGATTCTGTGTTGGCAGAAGAGCATCTCCTGCTGACATAAGAATGGCCATATTGGGTCAGACCAAGGTCCATCAAGCCCAGTATCCTGTCCTCTGACAGTGGCCAATGCCAGGTGCCCCAGAGGGAATGAACAGAACAGGTAATCATCCAGTGATCCATGCCCTGACACCCAATCCCAGCTTCTGGCAAACAGAGGCTAGGGCACCACTCCTGCCCATCCTGGCTAATAGCCATTGATGGACCTATCTTCCAAGAATCTATCTAGCTCCCTTTGAACCTCGTTATAGTATTGGCCTTCACATCACTCTCTGGCAAGGAGTTCCAGAGGGTGACAGTGCATTTCATGAAAAAAATACTTTCTTGTGTTTGTTTTAAACCTGCTACCTATTCATTTAATTTGGTGGCCCCTTGTTCTTGGCTTTTGTCAGTGAAACTTATGTCGGTCAGGGTTGTGGTTTTATTCACCAACAAAAGTTTTACTGACAAAAGTGCTAATGTGCTATAGACACAGGCTCAGTTGTCCCCCTCAGAGTGTGAACAATAGCTCAAGCTGTGGGTTTGACTGCTGAAGCAGTGCTTCAGGGCAGTTTCTCTGCTTCTCAAATAGAGAGAGACAATGAATAAAAGATTCTAGATGGAGACATTGAGCCAGATCCCAAGCCCATTGAAATCAATAGAAAGATTCCAATTGGCTTTAATGAGCTTTGGATCAGGCACTTTGTTATCCTTATATTTCAATCTAGTTTTGCTTTGGTTGGTCTCTTTAATCATTTGGATTCTGTATTTCAAGTCCATTTCCATTTTCCTTTCCTATTTTAGTAGCTCAGCTCTTATTTAGTCTCAGTCTGTAAATAATTCTTTTCTCACTCCCTGTTTTTGTTAAAACTGAAAGTAATAATATCCAAAGGGGGGGCGGGAGGAGGATGAGAGGTGAAGTGGAGGCCAATGTGACCATCTTTGAAGCATGACAGTCACCATTATCTAAGAAACCAAGAAGTTACTCTTAGCTCTGGCTAAGCTTAAGCAATTACAATAAGAGTTCATTTGATAGCAACAAAATCCTATTTTATCCTATATTTAAAGATCCATCACATTGCATCACATGCAGCTGATAAGATAGTAAAGTTACGTCTAGCCCTATCTGCCCTGAGTCAGGGGTGGCACAGTAGCTCTATCACACCAGGAGCAACCCCTGGACTCAGGCACTGAACTGTGACTCAGAGTACCTCTGCTGCTCCCCCTTGATCTGAGGAGAGACTAATGGCAAGTCTACACTTAAAATGCTATGTTGGTGCCGATGCTGTAGCTCTTTAATTAAGACACTCTAAGCCGATGAGATAAAGCTCTCCCATCAGTCTAGTTAATCCACCTCCCCAAGAGGCGGTAGTTATGTCTCCTGTCAACATACCACTGTCTACACCAGGGGTTAGGCTGGTATAACTGCATCCCTTGGGGGTGGATTTTTCACGCCCTTGAGTAATGTAGTTATACCAATGTCAGAGTGTAGTGTAGACCTGGCCTGAGTAAGGGCAGTGAGATTCTAGCTCATAAAAACTAGAGCTGGAAAAAAATGGAGTTTTTTGTTCCTTGACTATTCTGAAAAATCTGAAATAAAAATTATATTGGGTCAAACTGAAGATGAATGTTTTAGAAATTTCCAGCATATCAAAAAGTCAAAAACAAAAAACCCAGTTGTTTTGGGTAAAACAAAACATTGTGTTCAACCTGAAACAAAAACATTTTGTTTTAATTTTTTAGACTTAACATTTTTAATTGTTTTAAAATAAAATGAAAGGAAATGTGTCTTTGTCCCCACAATAAGTTCTAATCCACTTATGTTCATAATCGTTGGGGTTTGTTAGTTAGATCAACTTCCACGAGTAGTTTGCTTCCAACACACCGGGACAAATTATTTGTACACTCCAAAATTCACCCCTGTGCTGAGAGCCACTACTGATGTATGCACTACTTAGCTCCCAGTTAAGCCCTCTGGACAGAGATGAATTTTGCCCAGAGGAATTACATAAAAGTTCTGGGGCCAGATCCTCAAATTGTGTGAATCTCTGCAGCTCCACTAAAGTCAATGGATCTATGGCATTTTACACCAGCTGAGGATCTGGCCCCAGAAACTAACTACACAATTATAAACTGGTTGACCAGTTTATGGCTATTCTGCTTTAGCCTCCAAGGCACATCTCAACAGATATTTAAAGAAAACTTCCCAGAGTTTTTTGCTGGCTTGGGAGTCTTTTTTCTGTCTTTATAATCACTGGGGAGAAGGGAAAAAAAGCCTTTTTTCATTCCATGTAATTATGCAACACACTTCAACTCTCAGGCTGTGGGAGCTGAAAAGCCTGTAGGTCTTAGACAGGGATCAATCTGACAGTCACTAACCTAACATGGCTGTAATCTGATACAGCAACATAATCATGGAGGAACATATCAGGACTCCACAGATCCCTGCAAACCTGGACTTAATGATTTCAAAGCCAAGACGACTGTGACAATCAGGATGTATACATGAAATATTCTTAAAAATGCATATTCTCATTAGTATTAATTATTAATTATTTTTCTAAAGTACCAACCAGAAGCTGCAGGCTGGTCCGGGGCCCCATTGTGTTAGGTGATGACATGGTGCCTGCCTCAAAAGGGTTGCAGTTTTTATACAGTGCAAGGGAATATGATGCATGATCTGCATGCAGTTCTCTACATGCAAAAGGGGGTCAGCTGCCTCCAGGCAGCATTCTGCTCTTCCATGGGCCAGAGGCCCATTCAGGGGAAGTAGGGACAGTGGACAGGCCATGGAGGAACGGGTGAGCCATGTGAAGCAAGGGGATTCTTGCCTAACAGCCAGAACACACAAATATCATTCCCCCCCCCCCCATAGGCCAAGCTTACTCACAGAGTCATATTACAATGTGATGCTGTATTGATTCTCCATACCCCTCCTATCCCATTCATGGCAGCTCTGGCTCACTGGCCATGGGACTTCTTGACAGTAGAGCTGCTATGGAACCATACTGCTAGCAAATCTGTATAGGGGAAAGTCCTGGGATACTATAGCCAGCAAGGATGCATAGGTTCTGTATGCTGGTGGCCCTGGCTCCTAGGGCTTTGGCAAACCTCACCCTATTGTCCCAGAGGAACCATTCAATAGGGACTCTGTGAGATTTCCTTCTCCTCAGCTCCCTCCCATGTGTTTTACAATGTGAGAAGGGGATCAAGCCCAGAATTACGCACTTTATAATACAATCTCTGCTCCATAATGGCAGCAAAATATAAAGCAGCTGTTACTTTAGTGACCATATTAAATAAGTTTTGTCTCTTAGGGGATGTTTCAGAAACTCAGCTAGATCACAAACAAAGGCTCTGATTCTCCCCACAACCACCACCTCAAATTCAGGAAAAGTTTTAAATTCCAGGAATGCTAAATTGGCCTTTTCTCCTCTCCTTCCCAGCTAATTAGAGTTTAATATTTGGTGCTTCTAGTCTTTCATTATTAAAGAACAGAAAATGTTGTGAATCACTAAAAATCAAAGAGCTGTACTCTGCCATCACTTTTTACCCAAACCTGTACCCATCTCAATAGCAATTTTGCAGGCAGAAATTCTAATGATGGCAGATTATGGCCCAACACTAAGATGAAAATAATACAGATAAATCTTCATTTGTGGTTATGTCATTCAAGTATTTCAAGTCTCAGGAGGGTTCATTATAGAAATCCAGGGCTGGGCCAAACTGAAGAATAACCGTTCTGGTGCTTTAAGTGATGTAATCATCACAGCCGAAATTCTGTTCTCTGAAAATCCAGAGTGACTTCAATGACTACCGGCAACATTTACATCTTGGTTAAGAAATTATAATGGGTTCGCAAACACAATGGCTACCTGATGCCATTGATTTTTAACCAAAGGTTTTTTAAAAATTGAGGATGCAAAGTATCCCAACATCTTTTCTGGAAAGAAAACACAGTTTTTTCCCCTTTTCTTTCCCAACACAGTTGGGAAAGAAAAGGGGAAAAAACTATTAGCCTTTTAATGTTTTTTGCTGGGTTTTCAATCAAAGCCATTGTGGAATACACACTGTTAATTATTCAGTGCCCTGGGAAACTCATTTTGGTCCATGTTCTCTATTTAGAAGTACAATTTGATGAAACTCAGAGGTTTTTTATATTTTGTATCATGGTAATGTCTCTGAAATTGTATTCAGACTATAGGAGAGTATAGTTATTAACCAAAGCAATATTGCATCCAGATTTGTACAACTAATTGTAACAGCATACATAACCCAAGAAGATAGAAATAGCATCTAAGGAACTATAAGGTTACAGATGTACACAACAGTGCTTCTCAACCAGTGGGTAGTGACACTCAGGGATCAGAAAAGACAATCAGGTGGGTCCTGAGACATTGAAAATGTCATTACAATCTAAAGCAAAGAAACTCCAACTCCCTTCCCATCCTCACCCTTCAAGGTCAGGTATTCTCTGTCAACCTCTCAAAATACACACACAAATAAATTATGTATTGTTATCTCGGATATATTTACTGTACAAGTAAGAGTAAAATCTAAGGGGAGGGGGAAGGGTCACAACACATTTGATTTTGAATAAGGGGCTGCCAATATGAAAAGGTTGGGAAACACTGGTATCATAGGGTACAGTTTACAGTGGGCCCAACAATAAACCTACTGAAGTCAATGGGATTCTTTCTACTGACTTCAGTTGACTCTGAATCAGGCCCAGCACAGATCATAGTACATTCTTTGTGGTAGTTTGAGCTTTAAACCTTGTCTGCACTACAGGGTCTATAGCAATATAGCCACAGCCCCATAGCTATGCTGGCATAACCTAGTAGTGTAAACGCAGCCTACAGCAACAGAAGGGTTTTTTCCTATCACTGTAGTAACTCCACTGATGGTTGGTAGCTAGGTCAATGGGAGCAGTCTTCTGTCATCCTAGCTGTGTCTATACCCCAGGACTTTTCTCACCCCTGAGTGATATAGCTATATTGATTTACATTTTAATGATAGACGTGTCAGTCTTTTCAAGTCAAAACCTTTTCCTTGTACCACTGAAAATAGAAATAGCTGAAGAAAGATTTTACAAGTGACACAACCCTCAGACTGTACAAACAGCATTTGCAAGTCTGACACAGATTTCTACAACAACCTGTTTTCACCTTGGCCTTTGTTCAATTCAGATGGCTCTGCAGAGCTCTGGTCTGTCTCTGGGAAAGCAAATGATCATATTTCCAGTAATTACAAGATATTTTTCCCACAGCCCATGGGATAGTATAATGAAAATAAATATGTCTGAAGCCAGCTGCTTCAGTATTGTTTCCCAAAATATGAACCTGACCTTCAGGCAAAGTCTGAGTGAGAGACAGTTTTTTCTGTACCCATGAAGATCAGAATGATTTAGATGTGTCCTGAAAAGCCAGTCAAACAGCCATTATTTCTGACTTCTACTGTTGAGTTCAGAGACAGCTTTTTCCCTTATCACATTTTTAATATTGTCACAGGCACTAGTTCTTTTCATAATTTTTTCCATTCTTAATATAATGGATTATGTTATTTCATTTTGGATGATTTGGATTTTCATTTTTTTCCCAGTTGTGACAATGTGGCTACTATAAGCTGGGAAAATTATTATGTAAAGAAAACTGCCAGTTCAATAGCTGCTACTAAAATTAACATCCCTCACATGGAAAACAGTTGTGTGGGGTTTGCTCCTATGCATACTGACACAGAACAGAAATCTGGGGCCCAATCCTGCTCCCATTAAATGTTAATGGCCACTTTCCCATTACTAATTACAGGGGCTTTGCTTTTATTTTACTTTCCCACTCCAAATGACAGCAAATTCAGGCTCTCAAAATGCTCACTAAAAACAAAACCTTGTATAGAAAGTGTTTAACAAATGAATTGCCATCAGCCTTCCTCCTTCATGCCTGAAAGTCAGCTCAGCAATTTCACAGCATCCAGCAAAAACAAAACACAAACCAAGGAATCGGAAAAGCTCCCTGACACCCAGAATGCAGATCAAGGGCAAATTGCCATCCTGTTCACCACAAAACAACCAAAAGAAAAAAATTAGATGGAAACTAAACATTTTGGTAAACATTAATTGCCTTTCTTTTTATTTATGTAGTGAGTTTATATAAATTCCTATTTGTAATGCATTTGGTATACCAGGCCTCTTTCTGATCCTTTGCGGTGATAATTATTGTATTCAACAACACTGGCATATTCCCCCTTTAGCATGTGTAACCTATCTTTTAAAGAATCTCCACTCCAGCACCATGCAGTCTTAAAAATTACTAGGTGTCAGAATAAAAAAAAAACAAAAACAAAGAACATAACAGAGCCTGGGTGATTCAGAGTAACCATTCTCCCCTGTGATTTAACGTCACAGTATATTTTTCACTTCATCCTTGTAACTTGTTTTTACCGGTGTGCCTAGACTTACCATAACAAACAACAGCAAGCCTAGTGTCTGATCTCATTCACATTTAACTAAGTGGGAATTCTTCCACTGCGTCAGAGTGTGATTCTCACCCCCGTGACAGCTGGGTAAATTGACCGGAGCAATATAAAGAGTGCAGATACTGGGAAGAAACCCATAAAGTTGTCTTTCAAGGGCCACTTTCAAGCCCTGTTGCAAGACACATCCATAGGAGCTACATTAACTTAGGGTATGCCTACACTTCAAGCTAGAAGGTGTAATTTCCAGTTCGAGGGGAGATTCCCGCGCTAGCTCTGATCAAAGTAGAATAGTAAAATAGTATGTAGTCATAGCGGTGTGAACAATAAGAGAGGCTAACTGCCCTGAATATATGTCTCTGACAGGCTAGCCCTTTCTGCCACCCATGCTACCACAACTACATTCTATTTTCAGGTTTCAGAGTAGCAGCCGTGTTAGTCTGTATTCGCAAAAAGAAAAGGAGTACTTGTGGCACCTTAGAGACTAACAAATTTATTAGAGCATAAGCTTTCGTGAGCTACAGCTCACTTCATCGGATCATCATGAAGTGAGCTGTAGCTCACGAAAGCTTATGCTCTAATAAATTTGTTAGTCTCTAAGGTGCCACAAGTACTCCTTTTCTTTATTCTATTTTCAGTGCACTAGCTCCATCAGGGCTAGCACGGGTATGTCTCCTGGAGCTGGGAATGACACCCCAAGCTCACAGTGTAGACAAACCCTTAGACAGACACCCAGGGCTCTCTAAGTTAGCCTGCAGGTTTCTCCAGCCCCCAGAGCAGCCCAGCGTTGGGAGGCTTAAATGTCTCAAGTTGAGCACCCACACATCAAGGCACCCCAAACCGCTAATTAAAGACAAAGGAAATATTTTCCTGGTTCTTTTTTAAATCCCCAATATAGACAAAAGACAGCATCTTCTGTATAATGTATGAGAGACCAGGGCATAACTTAAATAAGGAGAACTGCACACAGTCTTTACCTTCGATCCTGAATCCAGAGTGTAAAGCCCTGTTCCTAGCTGACCCGTAGAGTCAGTGATGGCTGGGTAACCATGGCAGCATATTTGAACAATGCCAAAAGCTTGTAAACTGAGAGACAGAAGTCCACGGAGTGAAATATACAAAACATGGAGCTGACTTTGGTGTAAACCAGGAAGAAGGCCATTGAGGTTCCCGAATTACACCGCTGTGAGACCGGTGTAAGTGAGAGGGGAATCAGGCCTGCTTTGTTTCTAAGAGACTGAAATGAGGTATTTGAACACTGCATCTAAGATATATTCAGCATATTTAAGTCCCACTATAAGTTATGCCCACTGGGCCAAATTCAATGTTGGTAAATCAGAAGTCATGGGTGAGTGAGAAAATGGGAGTGATGGTAAAGGCTTGGTGTCACTGGAGACAATGCAGATTTATACTGGTGTAACTGGTAGTGGAATCTGACCTTGGAACAGTTCCAGAATTGCTTTGATGGACAATGATCAACAAACTGTTGTTTGATCTGCCCACTTTCAATGCCGCTAGCAAGTCCTGATAGCTCCTCTCACCACCCCATGAATAGCTATTTTCCTAGGTGTGACAAGGATACCATACCCAGCCAAAAACAATCCTGGATGTACTAGACTATATCTTTGTGCCGCAAGTATTTACCTATCATAATTACCCCTGAAGCTGGAATCAATTCCAAGACTTGATGAGCCTTGAGAAATCCCAATTAACGCACTACCATAAATAATTTGATCTCTTACGACTATGTGCACTCTCTAAACTATAACTAACCGCTTCTTTAATGGAAAAAGGAATGATTGTATTGTCTGTTTTTCCCAACCGCCTATAATTGGCCATAAAGAACCTGACTCCTTGCTTAAAACAAAAGCCAAAAATAAACCCCAAATCCCCCAGTATCCTGCCTGCTAGTCAGAGTGTGCTTTTGAAGTGAGTCCAGCCCTGCTGCACTTTGTTAACCAGAAACTTCACTACCTGCTTCTCTGGATAAAAGACATTATACATAGCATCAAATGAAGACCTGATACTCACATGAATTCGCCCAAGCCTCCTTCAGGACTAGAGGCACTGAAATGGTTGCACTGGGCCTTCTGCTTCCAACCTTCTGGAATGATTTGGGAACAACCATTTTCTCCCTAATAGTGTCTGATTTTGAATAAGCTGTGTCTCAAGGTCTGTGGCATGCGAGGTTTTCTACCTCACACTGGGACTGTAAACAGGTTGGGCATAAAAAGAGGGCTTTAGGGGTGTAACTCTGGGGGCACACCTGGTGTGTAAGGTGAATGTAACACCACTGCACAAGACAGCTTCACAGAGACTGGTATCGTACTCCTGTACTATATTATTATTGGCGTCTAGCAATACACCTGACTGATATTGGTGATTTGGTCTCTTGAATATGTGGCATAACAAACCAAAGGGGCTGAGCAATCAACTATGCAATTTATCAATACAAAAACAGAAGTAAAATAACCTTTCCACTCCTATTCAAGATTCTCCTGTTTATGCCTCCCAGGATCGCATTTGGTCTTTTGGACACAGTGTCACACTGGGAGCTTATGTTCAACTGATTATCCACTATGAACCCCAAATCTTTTTCATAGTCACTGCTTTCCAGGATCGGTCCTCCATCCTGTAAGTAGGGCCTACATTCTTTGTACCTAGATGTATATGTTTACATTTAGCCATATTAAAATGCAAAGTATTTGCTTGCACCCAGTTTACCAAGTGATCCAGATCGCTCAGTGATTTGTCCTCTTCATTATTTACCACTCACCCAATTTTTGGGACATCTGCAAACTTTATCAGTGATGATTTTATGTTTTTTTCCAGGTCATTGATAAAAAGATTAAATAGTGTAGGGCCAAGAACCAATTCCTGTGGGACTCCACTGAAGACAGACCCACTCAGTGCTGATTCTCCACTTACAATTACATTTTGAGACCTATCAGTTAGCCAGTTTTTAATCCATTTAATGTGTGTCATGTTAATTTGATTTCATTCTAGTTTTTTAATCAAAAGTTAGGGAAGTCAGCAACTTTGAAGCTTTCTCTAAAATTAATAGAATCCAATATTTATTACAGAAATTAATAGTTTCCCACACCTACTCTAATGCTGCATGGAGTGAGCTCAAACTGTGCATGGATTATCAGAGAGAAAGATTCACAAAGCATACAGTAATTTAAGGGGGAAAGCAGATCTCTTTTTCACAATAAGACCTGTGCAGACACGGGCCTTTGAAGAGCACCCTGCCTATGTAACAATATTTGGCTGCATCTTTTGAACAGGAAAACCTTTTCTGGCTAGACAGTGAATTTACAGTGAATTCCCTCATAAATAAGAGATAAAAACTGACCTACATGATCTGTGCTTACTGATGCCCTGCACATTAGCCAAAATCCCATACAGCATTAAGTGACATCATTTAGACATACACACTGAAGGCTAGATTCTCTGCTGTGCCCAATATCCACTAGACAAACCAAGTGGGAAGAGCCACAAACAAGACAGTCCCTGATCCAAGGGTTGGTTCTACACTGGCTGCAGTCCTGGCATACCGTAAGCGATGTCACCAAAGGGGTCATTTGCCAAGCAGGGATCAATGGAGCCCAGCAGCATACTCCTACTGGCCCACCATTCCTGCCCACACCCATGTCTCCAGTATGCACCTACACCATGGCTGAGATGGACGTGGTGTAGGAACCAAATGAGGACTGTTCCAAATCAAGGAGCTCTTCAGCTGGAGATACCTAGCCAGTTTACAGCTCCAAAAGGGCCATATGAGGGAGAGAGGCTGGCTCATGAGTACTTTCATTTCTTTGCTCACAGCAAGTTATAGCTTTGTGTGTTTTAAAGTGGAACAGATTTTATAGAAATCTGCATTATTGCATGTTCCAAGTGCTATAGCTATCACTCAGCTCCCCATAAGTCATTACTTCCATGTATTCAAAGCTTTTTGAGAAATGAAGTTTGTCATGTCACTTTCACACTCCATAAACAATAGAGATGCCAGAATATGGTAATATTTACTCCTGTTTTGCCATCTGCTTATATATGCACATAAAATGTGAGACTCCCAGGAATCTGGAGCTGCAGAATCATATCCCTTTTAGATGCAAGAAAAAGGTTAAAAATGCAATAAATACACTTCCTTCTTTTTAATAAAACAATGTAGTATTGCACCAATTTAGAGGAAAATATATCAAACAATGTAAAACCACTCTCAGTGGATAATATGCTGTTCAGTGTCATGCCTTTGCTGAAAAGAACCGTTCTATAAAATAACACCATTTTAGTTATGTAATCAGTGGAATACCAGATGTTTATCTTAGGCAAGCAGAGACATATCCATCCCTGCTATAATTCCATTGCAGTCAATTTATCCTAGGGAAGAGTTTCAGCCCTGAAAGCACCCTTACCTGAGTATTGAGCCATCTCCTTTAAAATGCTAACACATTGTTCTTTGATTTCTGCACTGGAGATGCAATACAACCCTTTCTTTGTAGTTTTAGAATCTTTTCATTCCCTCCACTGCACAGCAGAGATGGAACTTGTGCAAGAAACAGTCAACAAGTAAGGGCCTGACTTTCAGAGCTGCTTATCCACACCAGCTCCCACTGAAGTCAGGAGCTGTGAGTAGGATGCCACTGAAAATCAAATCATAAGTATGGAGGAGGCGGGTGGAGGTGGTTAGGGACTCTCTTCTTAGGGGGACTGAGTTATCTATCTGCCGCCCCGACCAGGAAAACCGAGAAGTCTGCTGCTTGTCAGGAGCTAGGATTCACGATGTGATGGAGAGACTGCCGAGACTCATCAAGTCCTTGGATCACTACCCCTTCCTGCTTCTCCACGTGGGCACCAATGATACTGCCAAGAATGACCGTGAGCGGATCACTGCGGACTACGTGGCTCTGGGAAGAAGGATAAAGGAGTTTGAGGCGCAAGTGGTGTTCTCATCCATCCTCCCCAATGGAAGGAAAAGGCCTGGGTAGAGACCGTCGAATGATGGAAGTCAACGAATGGCTACGTAGGTGGTGTCGGAGAGAAGGCTTTGGATTCTTTAACCATGGGATGGTGTTCCAAGAAGGAGGAGTGCTGGGCGGAGACGGGCTCCACCTAACAAAGAGAAGGAAGAGCATCTTCGCAAGCAGGCTGGCTAACCTAGAGAGGAGGGCTTTAAGCTAGGTTCACCGGGGGAAGGAGACTAAAGCCCTGAGGTAAGCAGGGAAGTGGAATACCAGGAGGAAGCACGAGCAGGAGAATGCGAAAGGGGAGGGCTCCTGCCTCATACTAAGAAGGCAGGACAAACAGCAAGTTATCTCAAGTGCCTATACACAAATGCAAGAAGCCTGGGAAACAAGCAGGGAGAACTGGAAGTCCTGGCACAATCAAGGAATTACGATGTGATTGGAATAACAGAGGCTTGGTGGGATAACTCACGTGACTGGAGTACTGTCATGGATCGATATAAACTGTTCAGGAAGGACAGGCAGGGCAGAAAAGGTGGGGGAGTTGCACTGTATGTAAGAGAGCAGTATGACTGCTCAGAGCTCCGGTATGAAACTGCAGAAAAACCTGAGCATCTCTGAATTAAGTTTAGAAGTGTGAGCAACAAGGGTGATGTCGTGGTGGGAGTCTGCTATAGACCACCGGATCAGGAGGATGAGGTGGACAAGGCTTTCTTCCAGCAACTAACGGAAGTTACTAGATTGCAGGCCCTGGTTCTTATGGGAGACTTCAGTCACACTGATATCTGCTGGGAGAGAATACAGCGGTGGACAGACAATCCAGGAAGTTTTTGGAAAGAGTAGGGGACAATTTCCTGGTGTAAGTGCTGGAGGAACCAACTAGAGGCAGAGCTCTTCTTGACCTGCTGCTCACAAATCGGGAAGAATTAGTAGGGGAAGCAAAAGTGGATGGGAACCAGGGAGGCAGTGACCATGAGATGGTCGAGTTCAGGATCCTGACACAGGGAAGAAAGGAGAGCAGCAGAATATGGACCCTGGACTTCAGAAAAGCAGACTTTGACAACCTCAGGGAACTGATGAGTAGGATCCCCTGGGAGAATAACTTGAGGGGGAAAGGAGTCTAGGAGAGCTGGCTGTATTTTAAAGAATCCTTATTGAGGTTACAGGGACAAACCATCCCGATGTGTAGAAAGAATAGCAAATATGGCAGGCGACCAGCTTGGCTTAACAGTGAAATCCTTGCTGATCTTAAACACAAAAAAGAAACTTACAAGAAGTGGAAGATTGGACAAATGACCAGGGAAGAGTATAAAAATATTGCTCGGGCATGCAGGAGTGAAATCAGGAAGGCTAAATCACACCTGGAGTTGCAGCTAGCAAGAGATGTTAAGAGTAACAAGAAGGGTTTCTTCAGGTATGTTAGCAACAAGAAGAAAGTCAAGGAAAGTGTAGGTTCCTTACTGAATGAGGGAGGCAACCTAGTGACAGAGGATGTGGAAAAAGCTAATGTACTCAATGCTTTTTTTGCCTCTGTCTTCACGAACAAGGTCAGCTCCCAGACTGCTGCACTGGACAGCACAGCATGGGGAGGAGGTGACCAGACCTCTGCGGAGAAAGAATTGGTTCAGGACTATTTAGAAAAACTGGATGAGCACAAGTCCATGGGGCCGGATGCGCTGCATCTGAGAGTGCTAAAGGAGTTGGCGGATGTGATTGCAGAGCCACTGGTCATTATCTTTGAAAACTCATGGCGATCAGGGGAGGTCCTGGATGACTGGAAAAAAGCTAATGTAGTGCCCATCTTTTAAAAAGGGAAGAAGGAGGATCCTGGGAACTACAAGTCAGTCAGCCTCACCTCAGTCCCTGGAAAAATCAAGGAGCAAGTCCTCAAGGAATCAATTCTGAATCACTTAGAGGAGAAGAAAGTGATCAGGAATGGTCAGCACGCATTCATCAAGGGCAAGTCATGCCTGACTAATCTAGTTGCCTTCTATGACGAGATAACTGGCTCTGTGGATGAGGGGAAAGCAATGGACGTGTTGTTCCTTGACTTTAGCAAAGCTTTTGATGCGGTCTTCCACAGTATTCTTGCCAGTAAGTTAAAGAAGTATGGGCTGGATGAATGGATTATAAGGTGGATAGAAAGCTGGCTAGATTGTCGGGCTCAACGGGTAGTGATCAATGGCTCCATGTCTAGTTGGCAGCCGGTATCAAGTGGAGTGCCCCAAAGGTCGGTCTTGGGGCCGGTTTTGTTCAATATCTTCATTAATGATCTGGAGGATGGTGTGAATTGCACCCTCAGCAAGTTGGCAGATGACACTAAACTGGGAGGAGAGGTAGATATGCTGGAGGGTAGGGATAGGATACAGAGGGCCCTAGACAAATTAGAGGATTGGACCAAAAGAAATCTGATGAGGTTCAACAAGGACAACTGCAGAGTCCTGCACTTAGGATGAAAGAATCCCATGCACCGCTACAGACTAGGGACCGAATGGCTAAGCAGCAGTTCTGCAGAAAAGGACCTAGGGGTTACAGTGGACGAGAAGCTGGATATGAGTCAACAGTGTGCCCTTGTTGCCAAGAAGGCCAATGACATTTTGGGATGTAGAAGTAGGGGTATTGCCAGCAGATCGAGGAACGTGATCGTTCCTCTCTATTGGACATTGGTGAGGCCTTATCTGGAGTACTGTGTCCAGTTTTGGGCCCCACACTACAAGAAGGATGTGGAAAAATTGGAAAACATCCAGCGGAGGGCAACAAAAATGATTGGGGACTGGAACACATGACTTATGAGGAGAGGCTGAGGGAACTGGGATTGTTTAGTCTGCGGAAGAGAAGAATGAGGGAGGATTTGATAGCTGCTTTCAACTACCTGAAAAGGGGTTCCAAAGAGGATGGATCTAGACTGTTCTCAGTGGTAGCAGATGACAGAACGAGGAGTAATGGTCTCAAGTTGCAGTGGGGGAGGTTTAGGTTGGATATTAGGAAAAAAATTTCACTAGGAGGGTGGTGAAACACTGGAATGCGTTACCTAGGGAGGTGGTGGAATCTCCTCCCTTAGAAGATTTTAAGGTCAGCCTTGACAAAGCCTTGGCTGGGATGATTTATTTGGGGATTGGTCCTGTTTTGAGCAGAGAGTTGGACTAGATGACCTCCTGAGGTCCCTTCCAATCCTGATATCCTATGATTCTATGAAAAGGCAGAGAAAGCTTAGGAGAGCCAATTATAGCCCCACACTGTCCCCACACTCCAGGAAGTCCTCCCCATACAGTGGGGCTCCAAAAGCTTTGTGATGGTGGAGCTGGGAGGCTCAGTGGAGTAGATTGCACGATTATGTTATATCCTGATTTAGGCCCCAGTTTAGCAAGTTACTTAAGCATGAAGTCACTGAAGTCAATGTGATTACTCCTATGCTTAAAGTAAGGTATGTGCTACAGCACCTTTCTGAATAAGGACCCACAGGACCAACAAACTCATAGGCCTTTGCTTACCTCAGATACAGAAAGGATCCCAAGGCTCTAACGGTGAATTGTTAGGCCTGCTCTTTAGGGCAGAGGTCCAGTTATATGGGGGAGTGTCTGAGTCAGAGCTCCACCCATCACTCCTGAAAGCCTCTTCTTGGAGAGAGGCTGGGTCTCCAAGTAGAGTAAACCTGAGGTAACTACCAGTTTGATTAGGAAAGGAAGGAGGGAGAAAGAGAGGGATAGAGACAGAAAGATGGCCTGAGTGGTGGATCTAGTTGTTTATCATCCCAATGGGATGAAGGAAGAATGTGAGCCCCTCAGCTCGATGTCCTGCTGTCTTTTGTTTGATAACTGCAGTAGGATTTTTTTAAATCTTGACCACACTCCAGAGTCAAGCAATCCTGTTTTGTTCAGGGTTGCTCTAACTTACACCAGGCTGCTTCCAGACCCCCAGTGTTGTTCTGGCAGCTGAGAAAAACGGGGACACCTCAGCCAGAGTCCTGCTCAGGGTGTTTGAGGAGGGTGCGTCAGAGCTGCAACAGCAGCTGTACACCAACTGAGGCTTCTCCTATGCAGAGGGGTGTTCCAATGTCTAGATCCTCCAGCTTTAAATCTACTTTGTGCCACCAGCCCAATGCAAGTATCCTACACCAGGGCCCAGGATTAGGGTCTTAATCTCTTGCTGCCAGACCCTGTGATCTTCATTGCAGTTTATGTCTAGCAATTTGATGAACAATTTATGCATAGGGCACTACATCATTTCACTCAGTTCTGCTCTATTTAACTGATAGTTGTAGATTTCAAAATTATTTGCTGCATATGTTATCTATGCGGATTCTTTGGGATATACATGGAGACAGAGGGGGTTGAAATGTCAGGCAGGGCATCTGTTGTTTTAAGCTTATACTGAAGACTGCAGTTCTGGGTGCTGTTGGTGGGTGCTACAGGATAGGTAGGTAAACTTTGCTCCTGCTTAATTCGCTCGGTGTGGGTCTTTCTGATGAGATGTTAAAAGATTTACACTTTGTATAGGAGTAAGGGGATTAGCCCACTGTCTTCACCACACTGTGTAGCATACTCTTCACTCCTTGCTTGCCACCTACTACCTTACCCTGAGAGTAGCTATGGCCATGTGCTCCCCTGACATTTGCCTTGCCTCTATGTTCCTCTCCAGGAACAAAATCATTTCCACTGGATCTTAGCCTACCTGCCCTGTGGTGCTTCCATTGCTTTTCCCCTCTGAACTCTTGCCCCAGTGTGGGCTGGTATAGCTACAGAAGGGTTGTGACTGTTGCTTAATACAATGCAAGTAACATGATAATTTATGCCATCATAAGCAGTGGGGAGAGACACTCCTCCCTCCCCAAGCCTAGACAAGACCTTACAGCCATGGATGGGAACATGGAGAGGGTGGGAGAAAGTGAATGCCAGCATTGGTACTTAGGGTTCTCCCCCTCTGCCCCCCAGTTGAAGCTCATGCATATTATCAGTAGGTCTGGCTCCCCGTGCTACAGTGGTGAAAGAAAATGCCTTTTTACAAAAGACTTTACATGCCACTTAATAGTTACTGCAGCCACCTGGGTGTATAGGGTAAGTACATGTCAATCAGTGCAGGACTGGGGCTGGAGTTTGTATGTCATTCTGGAATAAAGGAAATATATAAATAGAAATATAATTTGAGAAGACCACCTTTTTTTTTTTGAGACACAGTTTATATGTCTAAAAAAATATGACTAAAATCATAGCACTGTGAAGAATATAAGGAAAGAAAAACTGATTTTGCAGTGCATTTTTTAATTAAAAGTTGTATGAATTTTTCCTTTAAGATCATACTACATTAGTGGGATTATGTAACTTTATCCAACAAATAGAACTGTCACTATAGAGATTCTTACTATTCAAAACATGAAAAATAAAATATGATATTTAACTTTATAAATTTCCTCTTTTAAAAATCACTTTTCTTTAAATCAATAAGTATTAACTCTTTCTGGTACAGTACATATGCTATCTGCAAGCCACAAACCAAAGAGTCACTAATACCAAGAAAATGCAACTCTGTCTCCAAAGTATTAAGAAAAAAGCATAATAAAATATACTTTATAAAGTCAGCTCAATGCTTACAGAAGTCATGACAATTAACAAGAATTGAAAGCCAACCCATTAGGTCAACATTGAAAGCCAACATAGCACACAGGACCATCATAACACAGGAAGTGTCTGCAATAGAGACTTATGTTGGAAAAATATATTAGTGATTCTCAGCAAATGGAAACTGAACTTTGGCACTTGCTTATAAAAAGGCCTTTCAGAGTAAAACAAAACTGAAATTCACTTAGAAATATTTTATATGTATTTAGAAAATAAAAACAGACTAGTGATTGAATTCAGAGAGAAATGCAGCATACTCATTAACCTACATAAAATACAAGTACAGTCATTCAACCATCACCTTATTGATGGGAGTGGGGTGGGGCAGAGGGAACACATGCAGACTGGGGGCCAGAACGTCAGCTAGTATAAATTGATGTAAATCAGCATAGCTCCATTGATTTCATAGAGCCACGCTGATTTATATCAGCTGAGTATCTAGCCCAGTCTCTGAATTTGGAGTGGAATAGCATTTGCATTATATTATATAGTCTCTCATGATCTAAAAGAGAACAAGATGGGGTGGGGGGTCATCTTTTATTGGACCAACTTCTGTTGGAAGAAGGTACAAACTTGTGAGCTACACAGAGCTCTTCTTCAGATCCGGGGAAGGAAGCAAAGTGTTTCGGTCATGACATACCACAAGACAAGGATTCTAACTTGTCTAAATTGTAGAGCAATTACCTTCTGTAATGCGGGTAGTGGCTACTCTGTTGTTGTGGCTCTCTGCAGTTCTCAGGTGTGTTGAGTTAAGATGTGGTAAATGTAGTATAAGGATTACCTCATTTCTTTAAAAAGGTTTTAAAAGAAAGTGTTGAATACAGGTAGGGGGGGAAGATTCAATACCAAGGTGTACATTTTGCCTGTTATCCGAGAGAAGCAATTTGCCACTTGATATAGGTAACATTTGCAAAAGAGATTCCCCTAGAAGAATTAATGTACCAAGCAAGAACCTGATCCAAAGTCCATTGAATTCAATAGGTATCTTTGGATCCGCCTTAAGACAACAGCTATCTGAGCCTCTTTCATCTTCAGGATTCATGCCAAGAACTACCAGCTTTATTTGTCCCCAAGCAGTTTCCCCCCTGCAATTCATTTGGTAGGGAAATAAGTGCGACAGACCTGACAAGAATTGTCCTAATAAAATGGGGCACTTAAATAGAAAAATGATTGTAGCTATAAATCTAGCAAACGCTCTTCACATGTCTCCACGGGCCATTTAGTTGCACCTCCAAATACATCAACATTGTTATCAACCCAGGGTATGATGTTGCCAGGCATGTTGGTAGAGCAGTTAGCAATATTCATGATATCTTCTGCTTTTAAGACCCTGTCCCAGATATTGAACTGGCTCATTTCCCCAACAAAGGCTTGAGTTGCATCAAATCTTCCTCCAACGGTGTCCTTTATGAATATAAAAAAAAAGAAAAGAATTAGATGAACAGGTTTTTCCACGTGCTTCTTTAAAATTAAAGAAGCCACCCACAATACCTGCAATAGGTGAAATGCAAGTGCAAAATGCTAGTCACCAAGATTTCTAAATGGTCTTTGTTTTATTTTTCACAAAATATTGCTCTTTCCAGCATTTAGAAGCTCATGTCTCAAAGAACTGGTATGCTGTATCACAAGAGTGTGAACGCCATTTCCAATAGCAAGAGGGTGACATCGTAAATCAGAGGAGCTACTCATGCTCACCTCTGGGAGTAAGGCATACAAATGCTGGCCTTAAAAAAAAAATTAGAGCGGATTTAAGGCCTGATTGGGCAGTGCTTGCCCAGACTAGATTTTGTTAACTTCAGTGATAACTATGCATGTGTAAAGTGTGCTGGTTTGAGCCCTTATGCAGTTATAGTAGTAAATATAACCATGCCCCTGGTCCAGTCATCTGCAAGGATTGAACCAGGACCTCTGGGTTTAAAAAAAAAAAAGCATAGCTTCTATTGCCCGTATTAAAGGACCAACATCATGTTGGAGATAATAGCAGTCTGACTCCTTAAATGGTCCAGCCACTAGCAAGCGGCAAAAAACTACACTGAGTTTGCATGATTACACAGTGAGTTGATAGTACAGATTGGAGCCAAGTATAGTATGAGTAGGCAGAGGGAAAGCTTCACATAAGAGCTCTGCCAGTGTTTTAATGTTGAACTTGAGCATCTACTATGCAGTGACCGACATGATCAAGGAGCAATTAGTTTACAGCCAATAATTTTATTGAATCTCACTTCCTTTTCAATGCAAAAGGAGATCACAAAATCTGTCAGTTTATTCCTAAGGTAATTTGCAAATTTCATAGCAAGATTTCTTTTTTACAAAAATTAGTAAAGGCCATGGCCAATATTCAAATATCACAATTTGCAGTGTGTTGGTTACATAAGTCATTGTACAGCTAGTGGTTGGATGACATGATTGGAGAGCTCTGAGTATTACAGAGAAAAGTGGCTTATTCTTCCTCTTTACAAAGGCATACCACGTGCTTCAGCCTCCAGTGGGTTTGCCTCTGGGACAGAGCAGGAAGGGACCCTGGACACAGCCACAAGCCTCTCCATTATGCCCCCCCCTTGGGTTTAGTGCTCAGTTGCCATAATAGTTAGATTCCTCTATGTATTCATAGAGCAACAGTGCCAATACTATAGCTATGAAAGGGGTGGAAGGAAAAAGGGGCCCCTGCGCTCTCCCCCTAAAGAGGGCCAAATTATCCCTGGCCCTAACATTGGAGGCACAGCAACTGCCATTGCAAGCAGTTGTCCATCACTGTGTTCAGATGCATCATAACTGATCCATTCAGCCTAGTTCCACAGAGTATTTAGCCTCCATATAGCTGCCAGCAATCAGTTTCAAAGGATTCATATGCAAGGCATTAGTCAGATCACTAGCAAAAGTAACAGAACCAATGCTTCATATTTTAGCATTAAGTTAAGACTTGCAATAGGAAATATTTCATTAAATAAGAAATACAGCATGGTAATAGGTACTGATTCCACCAAATATCTGTTGCTTTGTCATGCATCTCTCAGATGCTACACATGGAGTAAGGGGAATGGTATTTTATAATTGGACAATAACAGTCCTATGAATTCCAAATTCACTTCATTTGTAAACAGTAGGTTTTTCTTTAATTTCTGCTTTTAGAGGAGAGAGAGATTTGGTTATTTTTATAAGAAAAATTTCTCTTCAACTCACCTGCTCCTGACCCAAAATCAGGACCCCTCCAGGTTTAATTGGATGCCAAGGGGCTAAATTTTCCCCAGTGCCGAGTTTCTCTCCATCCTGAAAAGCCTCCCACATTCCATCTCTAGTTGTCCACGTGACACAGATATGATGCCACTTTCCATCACTAATAAAGAGAGGGAGCTGGGCAACCTACATGTAGATAACAATAATGATACCGGAGACCTGAGCCTGGCAGTGCCAGCCCTTGAATAATGGCAACAGACCAAGGCTTTATTACTATTCTAGTGTCTTCATACACTGATACAGGACAGACATTCATTCCCATAGAAAATTTAAACACAAGTCATTCTACATTGTCCCAGGTTTACAGCTACACTGCAAATGGCTAAAAAGAGAATCATCTCAATGAAAGGAGGGGTGGAGGTATGTTCAATGCACTGGGAATTCAGCAAGACAGACATGTTTTCTGCTCCAATTGTGGCTAAATACCACAGGTACAAGAGCCTAGGCTACCACCATTCCTGCTGATGCTGCAGGTTAGTCCATAGCATTTCTTTGTTGTTGTTGAAATCCCTTCATGCTTAGCTCTAACCTTCCATTCAGTTTTCGTGCTATGATAGTCCTTCAATCCTGGGGCTTGCCTGTGACATTTGTAGAAAATACTGCTGCACTCTATTGGCCAAGAAAGATCTTGAGCCCCTCCTACTCAAACTTTCTATGGGAACTTTACCGTGGGCTTCAAAGGGCACAGATTAGGCCCCTCTATGGGCATAATCCAACACAGAAGTCAATAGAAAGACTCACTGGCTTCAGTGGACTTTGGATCAACCCTTAGAGTAGAAGAATATTTTTAGCCTTGCACAAGTAGTTAACAGTGTAGGCTAACAAGCCTACAAATGCAGAGAACATTAGAGAGAAGTTCTAACCTCCCTTCCCCCTCCCCCCACATACACATGCACAAGCCAAAATTATTAACAAGGTATTTTTAATAAGCATTTCTTAACCCACTACACGGACAGTGAACCATCTGAATTGTACTGTAGGTAACTTAGCAACCCTATCACTACACTCCCAGGGATTAGGTGTTTGAGATTTCCACCCCTCCGCACACACAGAACAGTGCCTGATGCCAAGTTTTGATAAAACTCATTTCAGCCATTGTTGAACAATTTAGTTTTTATTCAGGTAAGTAGTGTAATGACATAATTTGAGGTTTACAAGTTCTAAAAATTTATTTTGACAGCTAGCTCAAACTCAGGGTGGGTGTCAGGGGAGATGTTCAGGGTACTTAAACAATTTTGAAAAGTTGGATTTTAGTATTTGTATTTAGTTTTCTTCTCAGGCCTGATTCTGCAATGTGCTGAGCACCTTTACTGTGTTTTTGACACTTTGTAGGAGAGGTCCCTGATAATTAAACTTTTTATAGACAAAGGCAAGAGTGGAAAAGTTTGACATAAATTGAAGACCTAGTAAGTAGAATACTTTTTTAAAAAAAAAAATCTGACATATGCCTTCTTCTCTTTGATCTCAGGTTAATTTTATGCCAGGTTCATTCTGATCTTTTAAAATTAAGAGGAATTTAATATAACCTAATTGGTTTGACTATGATCTCTTTTATACAGGCTCTAAACTGGTTTAACTTCAAACGGGTTAATCCTGATTTAAAATGGTATGAATGAGAAGCGACTCAGACCCAGTATTTCTAAATGTTTGTAATTGTAATGTACAAGGTGAAGCCTATCCAGCTATACCACATTACCTATTTTAATGAACAAAAGCATCACCTAATTTTATTCAAAGCCATTCTGTGAAAGTACATAAATTTTTTATTTTAAAAACTTTACTGCCCTGATCTTGCTGACATTGAAGTCAATGGAAAAGTTACCTGAGATTTTTTATAGTGCAGAATCAGGCCTTAAAATCTCCTTTTACCTGGGCTGTCTATTCTAGAAAGGAAAGTAGTTAGTTCTCACCTTGTCATTAATTAGTAATTCGATTGGATTATTCCCCCATTCTATCAGCACAATTTCGTTAGCCTGCCCAGGGACAGCATAGGAGAATGGTGTTCCAATTCCAGGAGAAGCACTTGACCTCAGCCACAAGCACACAGTGAAGGCATATAACTCTGGCAGAGTCTTCTTGATCTTCCCATATAAATAATTTGTGCGAAGAGGGAGACCAACCTTGAATTCGTCTGGTGATTTAAAAGCACTGCTTCCTATGGTTATAGAAAGAGAAAGAGCTTTACATGCATTTTAAATGACATTTCTTATCTAAAGCTAAACTCGGTTAAGACAGGTTATTTTCTAACTGACTGATTTAAGGAATTACACACAGACTATGTTCAAAGTGCATGTTGGTTGCACAAACCTACATTAAGGTTAAACAATTTGCCCCCCTTGTGTGTCTGTTCTAATAGAGTCTTTAATTATATGATCACATACTGTTTTTCCATAGGATTCCTGCCGCATTCAGTGCGCAGAATGGACAGTGTTCAATAAGCAGCTATTTATATTTTGAATTCTCCTTGTTGTCCAGTGTGTGGCCTAGACCTAATTTACTCCCCATTATTCAAAGGCAACTCTAAAAAACTAAATTATTTTCCCCATGGCCTTTTCTATGGCACTCATCACTTTAGTATCAGAGTGCTTCACAAACAATAATGTATTTGACAAACCCCCTGCAAGATGAGGTGGTATCATGGTCTCCATTTTAGAGATGAGGACAAAAAGCACAGAGAGATTAAGGGGAAGTATTCACTAGGTCTGAGAGACCCATTTGACATGACTAGATCCAGATCTCAGAGTACATAGTTTCCAATCAGGCCTACTATTTCCATTCTGTGGAAGGTGTTTTTTTGTTTTGTTTTGTTTTTTTAAGATTTATTCTGAACTGGAATGAAAAAAGTTTGAGGCTTATTGCAGAATTCACAAAAATTGGCACCATCAAGACACTTCTCTTTGATAATTTTGGTTTATTTCATCTTTTATTATACAACATAATGTAGATATATTAATGTAATACAAGATTGACTTATTGAATTATTTTAACTTTTTCCTGTTGAAAGTTTCATCAGAATCAACATATTACTACAATATGTTTTGATTTTGACTAAATGGCATTGTCCAGTGGAAAATTGTGTCCAAATGTTTTTGATGAGCTCCAATATTTAGCATTATATATAGCACTTTAAAAGCACAGCTCCCATTGCCTTCCATTACAGCCCTGAGTGCTCAGCAATTCTGCTAATTAGACCCCAGGGTCCAGTTGGGCACCCAGAAAGAGGAGGAAAACAATTCATGACTCCCTGTGAAAAGCTTGGTTTGACTTGCCCAGCATCACATATAAAGGAAGCAGGGATTGAATCCAGTTCTCCAGGGCAATATACAATTGCCTTATCCATCATACCTTCTTTATTCTTCCTGAAGTCCTCTGCCTCATTTATTCACCTTCGAATTTCTGTAATAGCCTCCTTCACTACACAACCCTGATTCATCCCCAGAGAAGGTCTAGTCTGTGCACTGAACAAGGCAAGGATCATGTGGAAATAATAATATGTGGGCATGTAATTAAAGAGTGTATCCTAGCACATTATGCACAAGGGGACCAAATTAGGGTTGCCTGTGCAATCTTAATTCTGGTATTTCCTAACTTCCTTGACTTAACATGGGTTTTTGTAATTTCTTAGGTTTTTTGTTTTGTTTTTTTAAAGCCAGGGAAAGAAAAAACCGCAGAAATTCTACCTGGCATCATAATCAGCAGGGAACTTTTACATCCACCACACAGACCTCTGCTACTTGTGCTAAAGTAACTGATAGCAATAGTAGGAACCTTCCACTATGTGGACCAGCACTGGAGAGGGTTGAGACACACTTTGCCAGTGTATGTCACAGATATGTGCTGCCAGCGGGGGAATGGCAAGACTCAGGAATGTTGGGTTCTATTCCAGGCTCTGGGGGGGGGGGGTCGCTCTAGTGGGCACAGATTCTTCTCTGTATTTCCCCCAGAAGCATGACCCCCTTCCCTGTCCTACTCTTCCCCACCTCTGGCTCATTTTCCTTGCCTACCATTCCCAGTCTCCATTACTCAAGATTTGCATCTGAGCCCTAATCTCCTTGTCCAGATAGTTCTAGGTCTCAGTCACCCCTTCACCCTGCCGCACAAACACTCCTAATCTCTCCCCCTCTCTACATTTGTGTCTAGTCTCCTTGCCCAGCCTAGTCCCCCCCCAACTCCTCTTCTGATCCATCTTCTCCACTGTCTCCCAGACAGTCTCCCTATTCAATCTCAGTCTTGCCCCTACCCATAATCCTCCACAGCTTCTTGCCCCAGTCTCTTGGCCAGCCAATCCCAGTTCTCCCCCATACACCAGCTCCTTCTCAGATGGGTTTCCCCCACCCCTCTGCCGTGGTTCCTTCCAATTCCCTGACACACTGGTTCTCAGTCCCCTTGTCCAGCCAGACTCAGTCTGTGTTCCCCTGACCAACTGGTTGTGGTTCTTCCATTCCACCCCACCCCATTTCTCACTGCCTCCCAGTCCCACTCTCCTTAACCAACCAGTCTTAGCTTTTCCCCTCCTTCCAGAGCCAGTCTCAGACTCCTTGCCTCAATCAACTCCTTTCCCTTCCCCAGGTCTGGTTTTTGTCCCCGCTGCATGCGGATCACATGGCTTCCTCCTCCACATTCCCCTTGTTAGCAGCCAGGCAAAGGTGGGAAGGTCACCAAGAGCACAGGAGCACAGGCTCCCCGCTCTTGGTTCCAGTGCCTGGTCTCAGCCATGCCCAGAGCAGCTTGGAGCAATAATTACAGGGAAAGTCTGGCTTCACCCCTGTAGCTATGGGCTGCAGGGAGCATGCTCAGTTTGTCTGAGGATAGTGCATGCACAGCCTGGTCAGTAAGTGCTCCAAGGCTCAAGCATGCTCAGTGAGGATGGCATCTTCAAGAATGTAACTGCTACAAATCAAAGAATTCGCCACTAAACATGTGCAAACTGATTTTTCAAAGATGTATAACTTGGCCATATTTTCATGGGGGGTATCAAAAGGCACATGCTTGACAATGGTCATGCTCCTGACAAATTTCTCCAAAGCATGAGGAACTAGAGCTAGAATTTAACATGGTCAAATTAGTATATTTTCCCCTACCCTTGATCTTCAAAATGGTAGAATGATTTTTTTGAGAACTTCAGCCAAAGCCATTCAGCCTGACCTGGAAAATTGCAAACCCCAAAAAGTTATTGTTTGGCAAAGCCAAAAGCAACTAAAAACAGGGTCTTATCCTGGGGAGTGCCAGGCAGCCTCTCATATAGGTGGTGGTACCACCCCTGACTATAATAACTGACAAAAAGAAACAGACATTTGCAGCTGTAATGGTAGGTGCTAGGTTACATACACATGGTAAGAGACAGTGGCTTGCAGTCTAACTAAATGTTTCCTTTTAACATAGCACTATGTTGAAGTGTCCTAAGGAGCCTTTGGTGTGCACCAGCGGGGTCTATACAGACTAATTAATGAGTCACACATTAGGGTGCTTTATAAATCACACCCCCCATATGCTCATTACTTCATCAGGTAGGCAAGTCCTTGGAGTCTACAATCTGTAACATCTCCATATCAAAAAATCAAGAGTCAGAACTCTTCCAGAGTCTCCTACTACCCTTTACAAAAGATTGTCTTTTGCCAGGACAAATACAAGGTCCAGTGAGAGATTGTGGCACTGTGGATGGTTGACAGTCTATTGTCCAGAAATAGATTGCAAATGGATCTGCACTTGAAATAAAATACTTGGCACTTGTACTGCTCCTTTCATTACAGCATCCCAAAGGGCTTCACAAACATTAATGGACTGAATTTCTCAGTCTCAAGAATTAAACATAGCAAGTATTATCCTCCACTTTACAGAAGGAGAAAAGTGAGGCACAGGAAAGGCTAAGTGAGTTGCATCAAAATTGCAGAGAAAAAGTAACAATGCCAGGATAAGAACCCACGTCTCCCAATTCCTGGCCCCAAACACATCAACACTTTAGAAATCTTTGGGAGATCAGCTTTTTTTTTAAAAAGTTCTCTCAGCTGTTTTTAGTCCCCCAAAGAGTTATAAGCAGTCGATATTGGACTTCTACTTCTCTCTGAAGACCTGTGTCCTGTAGGGACAGACTATTTCTGGCCCAGTATTACAAGTGTCAGTAAGTTTGCAATTCAAGGCACTTTTATAGACAGTCTTCGTTAAAGGTTCTAGAGAAATTTGTTAACTTGGAAGAGTTCATTGCTCCAAGCTTATTGCATCTCACCAGACATTTTCACTGCAGCTCAGACTTTAGTTTTGATATTGAGAAAATGTTAAGTGACCAGTTAGACATCTCTTTTTGCACATTTTTAAATGAAAAGAATATGCCCAGTACTGAACAAATGGATCCATTAGTCTGTAGTTTAAAATTCATGAGATGTGTATGTTTGTAGTAGATATATTTCCAAAAACATGCAATTTGTTTTTAAGCAGACAGCCCATTCACCCAAGCAAGTCATTGTCCAACCCTGCTGTTCTTATAAACATTATTTAAGGATAATCTAATGCTATGCAATTCTCTGTTGGTATATTGTCCTTACCGACAGTTTCATTTTGTAGTTCATTGCCACATGCATTTGTAAGTTAAATAAATGGAATACTCACACATGCAGTTCCCCAGTAATAATTAATCTAAATATCTGATTAAATGATTAGGATTAAGAGAGTCTCCCAGTGGCACCACATGTAATCTGCTGTAAAACCTGAAGGTTGCACATTTGGGATAGGACACATGCTTCAAGGTCTGCTGAATCTCAGAGGCAATGTTCACCACTAATGAAAACCAAAGATGGTGTCTCAATGGTGTATTCATCAGAAAGTGGAAAGGGTCTAGTGGCATAATTAGTGCTTGCAGATCTAGAGGGTGAAGTTAGCTGCAGCAGCCTTTTCCACACAAGTGAATTTGTGTTCACTAACTATCTGCACTGAAAATCATGTGATCTAATAAAGTGTGTCAAAAGCACTTTTGAGGAGAATTGCCTTTTTCCCCTTCTCCATTTACATGGCCCCCATATCTATAGATATCTTAGCATCCAACAAACTTTAATGGATCATCTTCAAAACCCTGTATTTTTTCCAGTTTAGAGATGGGAAACTGTATGGACAAAGTCACTTGTCAAATAAGTCTGTGACAGAGGCAGGAATTGAACCCAGATCTCCAGATACGTAGTCCAGTCCCTCAGTACAAGACCATGCTCCCTCTTAAGAGGTACAGTTCTAATACTGCAGCAGAAGAGAAGGAAAACTAAATAGCAAAATGCAGGGAAGGCTTTAAATTCTGTTTCTAAATTACCTTTTTCCAATTCAGAAACTCTTTCTAGCAATGCACTCAGGGCTGTTTCTGTCTTTTGCCGATGGGCTGAAGTTTCATTATGAAGCAGGGATTTCTCATCCTCAAGTTCAGCCACTTTGCTTAAAAGCTGGCGCTCTAGATCTCCAAGCCTCCTTTGAAGCATCTCTCGAAGCTCATTAGGCAGGGCTGCATATGACACATTGGCTCGGAGTTGGTGCTTTAAGGAAAAAAGAAAAGAAAGATTTCATGCCACATCTGAAAAAAAGCAAAAATTGTGAAATGTGGGTCTGCTCATGACCAAGAAAGAAAGCCGTTTTCAAACCCAGAACACTAAGCTCTCCTGAAAGTATAATAGAAATGCTAAAAAGCAACGTCATGTTCAAACCTTTCATCAGACTAACAAAAGAAATAGACTCATTTCTTTAATACCAATGTATTTGTTTAATGCTTCCCTTGTTTCATATCACTTAAAGGTCATACATTTAAGAAAGATAGTTCAATCAAATAAATTCAAGAAGCCAAATTTGATGCATTTCAAATAGCTACATGTTGCACATTTTCAAAAAAAGGAAAAAAAATTCAAAATGACATTACCAGACACTAAAGCAGAGTAAATTATACCAAGAAAAATGTTTTGATTACTTAAAAAAAAATCAAAATAGACATTTGGGGTATTTTAATTTGGTAATAGTGAATGATTTATTAAACAAGAGTTCAGATGTTTCATCAAATCAACTTTGAAAGTGACCCATTATGAAAGTTATTTGTTTAAGCTGTCAAAGTGGGATAGCCTTTATCCCAAATGACACCGACTTCTCTTCCAAAGAGAACGGGAGAACTAGAGAGAACAAAACAAAAAAATGGAAAGGGAGGGTAAAGAAAGAAAGGAATAGGGCAGAGGGTAGAAAAGAATGACATCTCAGTTTCCATCTGCTAGAAATTAAATCAAAGATTTCTAAAAAGTCAGACCCAATCTTTTCAAATTTACCTGAGGTCAATCTTTTCTGAAAGATTATGTGCTCTCTAGCTGCCAGGTCAGCCAAGTCACTGTGCCAAGCTTCTATCCCTGGAAGCAGTCTGCTCGTCCTCTAAGCAATGCAAGTTGTTTGGCTACAAGCACTGCTCTAGAAAGCCAAGCTTTCCGTGAATTGGAGAGTTTCCAAGACGGTGGGTTAGATCCCAAAACACAGTTCTGGGAAGTAATTTTTAAGCAGATATCTATTACCATATCAATTCTCCTGCCTACTTCAAGCCAAATGAATCATATTCTGGGACAGTCCCATAACATGTTAGACAGTATGACTCCAGAAGAGTCATCTCCAGCAGCAGACAAGGCCCAAGCACTGTAACCTATGTGGGGAAGTAGCCAATGAGGGAATGCTTGAAAAATGTTTAAAAACCTCTACTATTGAGGTATTATTAAAACGGATTCAACAGCCATTCTGGTTAAAGAACTGCTAGTAACAGTTGACTAGACATGAACTTTTAATAAATCATGTTAAATCCTCTTGGGAATCGTACATCAGAATGGGGTGGGGGAAGAAAATACCTAGAATTCTGCCATGGTCTGGGGAAAAAACTCAACATTCTGCTTGGAAAAAGAAGTTTCCATCCAAGCAAACATTGCCATAAGTGCTGTGTCTAACTGTGAGTCTGATCCCAGCCTTACTGAAGTCAATTAGAGCCTTTACACCGATTTCAGGGGGCTTTGTATTTGTACAGTTCTTTGAATGACTCGCTTTCACTCTAGACCAGCTCTCATGAAAGCATCGTATGGTCTTGATGACTCACACTTCACAACTTTCTCAAGGGCCTGGCTGTTTTGTCCGGTCATCCGACCTTGACATAGGGCGCTGAACAGGTCAGCATCACATTCCAAGCCCTGCACAGGCACGTTCTCAGCGCTAGCAGAGATTTAGAAATATTAAAAGCTGATACTAAGCTCATAACAGCAGGAAAATAAAACCCACAAATCTCTTCTCTTCCGTTTTAAGGGCAGGGCCATACTAAGAGGGATACTCGATTTTCCATTAACTAAAAAACAACAAAAAATCAATTCTCTGTAGCCTCTCCTGCAGGGTCACTTCCCCCCACCCCCCGCCCTTTAAATAAATAAACACACAAGGAATTCGTTATGAATTTAACATGCACCCAGCACAAGGGCTTGCACCGCAGATTGCCGGTCTAAAGCACTCTTATTCAGAGCGTACAGTCCCCACATCCAGGTCTCTTCTCAAGCCTCCCCTCCTATGCCTCAAAGGAAACGTGGGCCCTCGCTCTCCCTACCCTAGGGTATACATTTAGAGTCGCCCTAACGAAAGGGGTAGGAGACTAGATAACTGATTGACCCAGACGTGGACGAAATAAAGGCTCTCGACGAGCCCCCGCTGCAGGATGAACCATCTGTAGTTTCTGGGAAGCGATGCCTGTTCCTTTCAGTCTGTGACCGGGAGCAACTTCGTTAATTGCCCTCCCGAAAGAGACCCGTGTATTTTCAGTGGGTGACATCAGTCCCCCCAAGGCTATTCGTTACAGCCTGGCGCTGCCGTGGACATGGCACCTCGGATGAAAAGTGCTATACAGACATACACAGCAGCAGCCGCCGCCGCCCTCTTTGCAGCACCAGGGACAGCTCCCCATCCAGCCGGGCTCTGGCTTGTCCCCGAGCATCTCCTACCTCCAGGTTCTCTAGCCGGTCCTTCAGCGTCTGCATGGTCCGGCTCAGCTGGTCGATGACCTGGGTGGGGTCCCGGGGCAGGTCCCCCATGGTGTCTTTGCCTTTGGCAAACTCTTTCCTCCACCCTTCAGTCCCGGGCTTGCCGTCGGGGCCGGGGAAGCTCTCGCAGCGGCTCAGCTTGCTGGTCAGCTCCCGGATGGTCTCCCGCTGGTTGCCGATGGTCTGCTTCTGCTGCAGGATGGTCTCCCGCAGCTGCAGCACGGTGGCTTTCAGCTCCTCCTCGGAAGGGAGGGCGTCCCCCTGCATGGGGACAGGGGGCAGCGGGCAGCCCGAGGGGGCAGCGTCCAGCGGCAGGGAGGTGCACACGAAGCGGCTCCCCGGGGGGCTCTCCTGGCCCCTCACTCCCCGCCAGCTGGCCCCGGAGGCGAGGGAGAGCAGCAGCCCCGCCAGGAGAGCCAGCATGCCGGCTCCCGGGGCACAGAGCCCCCGAGGGCAACGAGCCCTTAAAGCTGCGGGGAAGGGGGTGGGGACCACTTGGGGGACCGGGTGGTAGCTCAGCCCCAGCGCGGAGCTCTCCGGGGCGGCTGGGACCAGGCGCTGTCCACTCCCTCCTCCGAGCACGACTGGCGGCGGCGGCGGCCCCGGGCAGCGCGCAGCCGAGCCCGCTCCAGTACCTGCGCCGCCCTAGCTGCGGCGCGCGGCTCCGGCTCGCGGGCTCTTAAAGGCAGGGCTGGGGGGGGGGAGGGGAGAGGCCGGCGGGCGCGGGGTGCGGCGGGCGCTGGTTGGTTGGGGCGCGGGCTGACGCCACGCGGTCCCCAGGGCGCCAAGGAGCCGGAGTGGGTGTGGGAGGCCGGGGAGACTTCCCATTGGCTGCTGGTCAGGACGGGGAGACGCGCGAGCCCGTTCAGCCGGGCCCCAGGCAAGTCAGGGGAGAGCCCCGCCGCCTGAGTCATTAGCCCGCGGGTGAGGCTGAGCCTGGGGGGGGGACACGCAGGCGGCACCGCTGGCGCCGCTTCGGGGGGCGAATTGCAGGCCGGTGATGAGTACAGGAGAGCGGGGGGCCTGGCAGAGCCTCCGCTGGAGCCATGCTGGGCGCTCCAACAAAATAGCCACGTGGTGAAAGCACCGGATCCACAACTGGGGTCCTGTCCTGTCCTGTCTCCAAGGCACTGTCTCTGGATGCCTCCGTTTACCATTGTTACGATGGGCCTCCTGCTACCTTCCCTACTTTAAGCCATCCATCTAGTGAGGGTAAATTACTGCAGCCACAATTTTCAAAAGTGGCCAGAAGTTGAGAGTTTTGGTTGCTCAGCCTTTGAGCTGGTTTTTCAGAGGTGCTAAAAGGCTCGTAACCCCCAGAGGAAGTCAGTGGGAGTGGTGGGTGTCCCGTGCTCATGTCTGTGTTGAGATATTCCATATAGAAAGACACTATAACTTTGAAGTGACACTAGGGACTTCCCCTTTCTCCAGTCAATTTTGTGTTGACTGGTGAATTGTTCAGTGCAGTTCATTTTCAGGCAGAATTGAATTCAAGCATGCAACTACTTGCATTTCAGTGTGTGTAGGCATCAGCTATCAGGAATACCCATCACCCACTGCCTGGGGAACAGGTTTTCAGAGTGGTAGCAGTGTTAGTGTGTATCAGCAAAAGTGTTCCTCAAGTATCTCTGTTTCAAGGTGGAAGCCTTAGGACCCAATTCAGAAAAGCGCATAAGCACTTACTTTAGACAGTCCCATTCAGGAAAGCATTGGCTTCTGTGGGACTTAAGCACATGCTTAAGTGCCCTTCCTGAATTGGGATTCTCTCCTGAATTAATGCTTTAGGGCCTGATCCAAAGTCCATTAAAACTAAATCTTTCCACTGACTTCAGTGGGCTTCAGATCAGATATTTCATACAGAATATTAAAATTTCTAAGGCAGTGCTCTCAACCTTTCCAGACTACTGTACCCCTTTCAGAAGTCTGATTTGTGTTGTGTATCCCCAAGTTTCACCTCACTTAAAAACTACTTGCTTCCAAAATCAGCCATAAAAATACAAAATTGTCACAGCACACTATTACTGAAAAATTGCTTACTTTCTCATTTTTACCATATAATTATAACATCAATTGGAATATGAATACTGTACTTACATTTCAGTATATAGTATATAGAGCAGTATAAACAAGTCATTGTATGAAATTTTAGTTTGTCTTGACTTCACTAGTGTTTTTTTATGTAGCCTGTTGTAAAACTAGGCAAATATATAGATGAATTTATGTACCTTTCCCCCCCCTCCCCCCGGAAGATGTCTGCATACCCCCAGGGATACACATACCCCTGGTTGACAAACACTGGTTTAGGTCAATAATGTCATATCTTCAGACTAGATAAAGAGTAATTGGTTAATGTCTGTATTATACTATGAAGATGTAAACTATTAAGGAGTATTCATTATTAAAAGCATGAATAGAAAAATACATACTAAAGGTCTGATGGATGTTTGTGTGGTACCATGCATCTGTAAGTGCAATGGCACAGGAAAGAGCAATGTTTGGTATTTCAATGAGCTTTAAATTGGCACCACAACACAGGCACAACACTCACAACCTCTGCAGTGCATTATACCAGATACACACTTATTTGCCTCTTATTTTTAAGGAATGCTGTTCAAGAGTAATTATTTTTGTTATCTCTAATAATATGTATAAATAGATTTGTCATTTCTATTACAAAGCCAGCAAACAAAAATTTATTTTGGCAAAGAATTTCATTAACATTAAATGAAATTATTATGAGGCTATAAAACTGAATGCACATACAATTGATTGGGCATCCTGCTTATTATATTAATTCTGTGATGTGCAAGGATGGTGCTTCATAACTATATTCAAGTGATATAGGTCATGTTTAATTCTTTCATGATTTAGCAAGATCAAGTTGAATAATTTCTGAGCAATTTAAATAAGTAGATATCTCATGCAAAGAGAAATAGGATGCAATATCCTTAAAAGAATTGATTCAGAAGTTTCTAGAAAAAATCATATTAAATGAAATTCAGACAATCAAAGAAATATCTCAAATATAATTATTTGGAGTAGTAAATGTTTTCATATTATTTGACTATTAAGTTCCAATTGCAGCTTTATTGAATATTTATCCAAGAACAAAATTGCCATATTTCATCTGAATGTGTTGTCCAAAATTTAAGTCTGCTATCATTTTCAAGTGGTAATCTCAAACCAGAGTGTTTTTTACTATGGCCCTAATCTGGCTGCCATTGACGAGAATGGCAAAACTCCCATTGACTTCATAGATACAGGAACAGATCCAACACACAGCAGCAAATTTTGCAATTTGAACATAGGCTCTTTAAATTAGTGTTTCCTTTTATTTGTTGTAAACTGACTAGCCATTTATGCCTTAAGATGAGATTGTCTGTGGAAAAAAGTTTATCATATTAGGTAGCGGAGATATGTTAACATTTATGGTGCTTTCATCACATACACAATCTATCCTCCTAGGTTTGCTTATGTCGCTTGACAGGTGCATACTGTTCACATTATTTTGTCCTTGAAATTGGAAACAGCTTCATATCTGAAGTGGTAAGAAGAGAAAGAGGGAATTTATCTGATTTGCAGAAGACCAGGAATTTCAACCCTAGGAAATGGTCCTGCAAATGCTCCATAAACAATAGTCGCATTGATTTGAATGGACCATTCTCTGTAGTGAGAACTTGAAGGACTGGGTACATAGTCACAGAGATTTTCAGTTCATACAGAAATAAAGCATGATAGCAAAGTCCTACATCCATAGAATCCCTCATTCGCCCATCTGGGAACAGGGACTATCTATCCACTTTATTCTCTGAATATCCTTTCCATCTACAAACCCAAGAAGTATCATCTGAAAAACAACTACAACATTCAGTACATTCACAGGACTGTGGAATCCTGTTGCACCATCCTTATTCATTATACAGCCTAACCCCTATAGTCCTAGGGAGCCCTCAGCTCCGGAGGCAGCCAGGGAAGAGTGATGGATCTGGATCTGGATCTCTCATACTTCCTTTCCCACTTCCTTCCTGTGCCTTTTGTATGCCCTGCCTAATGGCCTAATTAGCATCTTAGTTCTCCTCAACCCATCAATTAGGCACAGCTCTTCTTAATCAGGTCTGCTCTACAGTAATTAAGTAGAGGTGCAGTGACCAGAGGGCTGGCTCAGCTGCTGTTGCCTAGCATTCTGTCACACCATCTAAGTCATTTTGGGCCAGATTTTTAAAAGTATTTAGGCACCTAAAGACAATGGATCGAGTGGATCGAGTGGTATGATCTGGATGAAAGCTAGAGGCATGTAGGTAGGAATAGCGGTCAGTAGGTTTCCGATATAGGGTGGTGTTTATGTGACCATCGCTTATTAGCACCGTAGTGTCCAGGAAGTGGATCTCTTGTGTGGACTGGTCCAGGCTGAGGTTGATGGTGGGATGGAAATTGTTGAAATCATGGTGGAATTCCTCAAGAGCTTTTTTTCCATGGGTCCAGATGATGAAGATGTCATCAATGTAGCGCAAGTAGAGTAGGGGCATTAGGGAACGAGAGCTGAGGAAGCGTTGTTCTAAGTCAGCCATAAAAATGTTGGCTAAAGCTTCAAAAACAGACTCCAACGAGAGACTGCTGAATTGGAATTAATTTGCAAACTGGATACAATTAACTTAGGCTTGAATAGAGACTGGGAATGGATGAGTCATTACACAAAGTAAAACTATTTCCCCATGGTATTTCTCCCTCCCACCCCACCCCCCACTGTTCCTCTGATATTCTTGTTAACTGCTGGAATTAGCCTACCTGCTTGTCACCATGAAAGGTTTTCCTCCTTTCCCCCCCCTGCTGTTGGTGATGGCTTATCTTAAGTGATCACTCTCCTTACAGTGTGTATGATAAACCCATTGTTTCATGTTCTCTGTGTGTGTGTATATAAATCTCTCCTCTGTTTTTTCCACCAAATGCATCCGATGAAGTGAGCTGTAGCTCACGAAAGCTTATGCTCTAATAAATTTGTTAGTCTCTAAGGTGCCACAAGTACTCCTTTTCTTTTTGCTTATTAAGAACCCTGCTCTTCCCTGCAGGCACTCACAGCAGCCTCACTGCTGGGAGTCCTTCCATACCATACACTAATGTCTTCCACTACACCTAGGCTCCTTATTACTCCTCTTCTGTACCTCTGCCAGGACAGACACTCCAGCCGTTTCAGCCAGAAAGGAACTCCAGTCTTCTCAGCAGAAACCCTCATAGCCTCTCTTCTGGAAGATCTGGGGGAGCATCCCTCAGTTCCCCGGCCTTCTCCCTGTTCCCCTTGGTCCAGCTCAGGAGTAAGCCCCTAGGCTGTTCCCTCACTTTCTTTGACCCTTGGTTTTGGCTCTCCATCTTAGATGTCAGCAAGCAACTCCCTCTGCAGCTCTCTGGCCTTCAGCCCTCTAGACCTGGCCCTCTGGCTCAGGAAAGTCAGCTGACAAACTCTTCTTGCTGCTCTTTGGCCTTCAACCTTCTCCCAGGAACCAACCACAACTTCCTTCCAGGACTTTCCACCATCCCTCTGGTCTCTGACAGCTCTCACCGGCCCTGACTGACTGTCTGTGCTCTATGGTAACCCTCTCTCACCAGGTATCTCTCCCTTGAGGGCCCAGATCCTTATTTTAAGCCCAGTTGGGAGACAGCTGATGATCACTGGTGCACTGACCCTGTTTCCTCTTGGGGAACATCCATACAGGGAGTGGGAGCCCATTGCAGCAAGTCTGAGGGGCTAGATTGAGAGACTCAAGCTCATGGGGCTCATGCTCCAGCACTAAAAATAGCTGTGCAGACTGTGAAGCTTAGGGTCCGAAGACTCTGGAAGTGGGGGGCTTCAAAGCCTGAGCTCCAACCCGAGGTGCAATGTCTACATAGCTATTTTTAGAGCCATAGCCTGAGCCTGTTGACCCGGCCTGTGAGATTCATTGCCACAGGCTGCCACTAGCTATGAAGATGTACCCTAAAAGGTAAAGCCTTTTGTTTGTCTTGCCTATTTAAATTGTAAACCTCCTAGGCAGGAATTATCTCTTACTATATATTTGTACATCACCTAGTATAATGGGATCTGATCTCATTTGATGCCTCTAGGCACTACTCTAATACAAATAATAATAAATATGTTCTTTAATATATGAATCTCTGAGAAGGTCCTACCTAGGCCAATGATGATAATTTCTAGAGGTTATGCATACAAAACGTCCTTCTCTCTGGTTTCTGATGACTCCAATGACAGTTTATTATTAAGAATTAACGTAATCCAGACCTATCTTTAGAATGTGATTAGCCAAACCAAAGCACGTACATAATTATCAGGAGAAATTGATTTCTCCTGAGTTCAGTGTCAAGATTTACAGAGAGGAAGGCTTGATATTGAATCTTAATTTTAGAATAAGGCAGGCTGTCCAAAGCAAGGAGAGACTATTAGAATCATAAATGGCACAGAGTTTGGAAAGGTATGGATAGAAAAAGAGTATTTTTCACTAAAATGATTCATGAATTTCTGTAAAGTGGACAGATTGTCAAAACTGCTCAGCATCCCAGCAGACATGGTTGCTGCTAAAAGTTGAATGCTTTTGAAAAACTAGCCATTTCACTTCTCTCTGAATGGGAGATGAATGCTTTGGAAAATCTGGCCCTTTCTCTCCAAAACAACCACTGTGTTAGCCACAGTGCTTAAATGTGTTTCTTGGAAAGAAAAGCAGACATTTAGGTTATTACTGTATTGTAAAGACACATTTATTGCAAAGTTCTGCATGTTGCAGCCAGTAATCTCAGGGGAAAAATACATTTTTTAACAAACAAAAAAATCTTTCCTTTGGTTCTTGCATTTCTTTTTTCAACAAAAGACCGAGGATCAAATTAATCTCTGTTGTAACTCCAACAAAGTCAGTGGAGTTACACCAGTGATAAAGCCTTAACATATGAATTTAGTTCAGTGTCCTTGATAATGTGCTTACTAAGATGATCAGAGCTATAAACAGCATCCTTGCTTAAATGTGAATCTATACCTCAGACTGAATAAAAGACTTTGGTTTCTGATTAGAGATGTGCCTGAGCAACAAAATTCAATTCAGAATCTGGATTTTGAACCTTGTAAATTACATGCAGCATGTAGAGAAGGTGTTTCAGATCCAGGGTTTTGGTTCATCCCATTACAGATAGGGCACCTGCCTTGAGGCTTGGATTTGGGTTCAGAGACTGAAATTCGTAAAATGTAGGGATGTTTAAACATGAGCTTTGGTTTCAGCTTATCCTTATTTTAGATGTTTTTTTAAATGATAAAATAAAGATGAAATATTACAAAAAACTAACAGAGAAGGGAGATAATCTCTCATTATTTCCGTTTCCAGTACTGTTCTAATCTGTAAAACTATGGGAAAAATCCTGGTCCCAATCAAATTAATGGGAGTTTTGCCATTAATTTTAATAGGGTCAGGATTTCTTCTGATATCCATGGATACTTATTTCTTTTCTTTCATTTTTCCTCCATTAATGACTCCCACCATTCAAGACCCAGAATCACAGTGAACTTCCTTCCAGCAGAGGTGGGAAAAGTGTGACTTCCTTTAGAGCTAATCAGTGTGAATCCTATTTGTCATATTTAAAGGCCATGAGACATTCAACAAATGATCTGGCTGCCTATAGTGTTCCTATACCCTATCACTGACTCTTGATAGGAACAAATGACTGTGTCTGGAACTCAGAGCAGCTTTTTCACCTAGTAACACAAATCGCCAAATAGAGCATTGGTTTTCAAACTTTTTTTCTGGCAACCCAGTTGAAGAAAATTGTTGATGCCTACAACGCAACAGAGCTGGAGATGAGCTGTTTAGGGTGTGGCAGGGCCTCAGGGCTGGGGCAGGGGGTTGAGGTGGGGGAGGGGATCAGGGTTCTGGGCTGAAGGTGCAGGGTTCTGGGGTGGGGCTGGGGATGAAGGGCTTGGGGTGCAGGAGGGGGCTCTGGGTTTGGGGGGGCTCAGGGTTGGGGCACAGGGTTGGGGTCCGGGAGGGGGTCAAGGCTCTGGGCTGGGGGTGCAGACTCTGGGGTGGGGCCGGGGATGAAGGTGCAGGAGGGGGCTCCAGGTTTGGGGGGGCTCAGAGCTGGGGCAAGGGGTTGGGGTACAGAAGGGGGTCAGGGCTCTGGGCTGGGGTGCAGGCTCTTGGGTGGAGCTGGGAATGAGGGGTTTGGGGTGTAGGAAGGGGCTCTGGGTTTGGGGGAGCTCAGGGCTGGGGCAGGGGATTGGGGCTTGGGGTTGGGGCACGGGCTTACCTCGGGCGGCTCCTGGTCAGCGGTGCAGCGGGGGTGCTAAGGCAGGCTTCCTGCCTGTCCTGACACCACGGACCACGCTGCACCCTGGAAGCAGCCTGCAGCAGGTCCAGCTCCAGTCAGTGCTTGGAGTCAGTGTTCGGGGTGGGGGCAGTGTGCGGAGCCCCAGAGCCCCACCACCTAGGACCTGCTGCTGGCCGCTTCCGGGGCACAATGTGGTGTCAGGACAGGTAGGGATTAGCTTGCCTTAGCCCGGCTGCACAGCCACTGGGACTTTTAACGGCCTAGTCGACAGTGCTGACCAGAGCCGCTGCAACCCAGCGCCTTATATTCCATGACCCAGTACTGGGTTGCAACCCGCAGTTTGAAATCACTGAAATAGAGAACCATTAGGTCAGTCACTTCAAGATCTTGTTGCTTTCCTAATGCAGCCCAAATATTTAACCAAAAATACCACATCTACAAAATACAGTAGGAAAGTAGGCCAGTTTTCTTGGGGATCAAATCCTGAGGCCCTTAGTCACTTGTTACACAATTCTTATTGAGGCAAATTCCCATGGAGCCCTAAGTTCAAAGGGAGTATGAAACTCAAGATTTGGCACATGATGTAGAAAATCCATCTTGTGACATACATTTAAAATCCTCAGACACATATTATGAAATACTGCATCATGCCACACGTCTTCATAAGTTCAGATTTTGACATATATTGTACAAGTACCTTCTCAAAGCTCCCAATTCCTATTACTCCACTCACAGCAAGACAGATATGTCCCATGAAGCATCTCCCTTTGGGAAAAGACCTAATGGCTCTCAGTCTGTATATAACTACAGCTGAGATGCAAGTGCAAGATTGGAAAATTCCTTCCTCTCTTCTTATCTACTTCTCATTGTTAACATCAGCCAGCATCATTATAGCAAGGATTATAGCTTGCAGTGTAGTAGCTGTGATAGCTGTATAGATACATAATTATTAAATCTGCTTTTAATTTCAGGGGCCTCATTGCTTTGCCTGAGAACAGAATGGATTACCTTGGGCTACTACAGCTACAAGTACATTTAACTACCATCTGTATAATTATTATGACTCACATAGTGGCCCTGCTTTGGTGGCATTCTAGAATCGCTGAGCCTTGACCCTTGGTAAGTCCTTTTCGCTACCCCAACTCAGAGCTGAGGTTTCCCCTTTTGTAGATGGTGGAATTTTGTCCTCAGAGTAGGTAGTGCATTAGGACTGTGATATTGAAAAGGGATTTTGTGGTACAGGGGGTGCAGACAGACAAATGCAAATAGATCATTAAATCATCATCAGTCCCATGTTCATGTTTTTAAAAAAAACCTCCAAAAACTTATGACTGAAATCCCCACTCCCCTCCCCCTCAAGTGTAACTGTACACTTGAATTTATGTCTAGGAGCCACAAATGAGACTACTATTCAAACTATGCCCCCATCTTATAAAGGATGAAAGAAGAGAATACATGAGAAATCTAGGAGAAAAGGCAGAAAAAAACTTCTTATGCCTTTCAGTTACGAACATTACTATGGAAGCTTTCATGTAGGGAAGTTAGGTTTTCCATTCTTTCAGAAGTGCAATGATAACCTTGAGTTATATCTACAGGGGTTTTTTCTCCTTTCACTATATCCATGTCTCGCTCTGTGACTGACAATTAGAGATTACATCTTGACCCATATGACATTTGAAATGCCAAAGCATCAGGTATACTGAGATGATGTTAGAGTGACTCAATAGACTTCATCGCTATTTCTAATGAGTGCAACAAAAGAGTCTCTTGGTTTGCTGGGGTGGGAAAGTCATTGTCCGCATCAATTGAAGGCCCTTTTAAGAGACACTAGTCTTGTAAGGATGTACCTACATTGAAGCAGACTTATGAGGGAGAGAAATTATTGGAGAATTATAGATAGTGGATTTCTTACATTTTAGCCAAGGATTCTGCACCTAAGATTTGTTATACTTTATAGTTAAATTTCTTGAGGACAGATTGTGGAGCCCTTACCCTGGTGAACATTTACTCATGCAAGTAGTCATGCTGGGTGAAATCCTGGTTTTGTTGACGTCAACGGGAGTTTTGCCATTGATTTCCATGGGGCCAGCATTTCACTCATTGTTTCCATCAGGCTATTTGAGCTAATACATGCTTTTCTGTGTGACAAAGGGTTAAACGGTCTATCCTTTTTCAGATAAGATTTGTCAAAAAGGATTTGATTGCACTGCATGGACTCTATTGGGCAGATTGTGATCTCATTTCCACTGGTGTGACTCCAGAAGAACTTCTCAATGCTCATAATACCATTACCACCTCCTCCTCCCCATCCACGTTTGTTTCATCCATCTGTTGTGTCTTGTCATTTACCAAGATTGTCAGCTCTTTGGGACAATGACTGTCTTTTTACTAGATTTGTACAATGTCTAGCACAATGAGGCCCCAATTCCTGATTGAGGGCTCTAGGCACTACTGCAATACAAATAGGTAATTAATAATTCATATAATGGAATTACTCTAGATTTGCTCCTGGTCAATGAGATCTGATCTTATCACTAATTGTTCTATTCAGCTTCAGTTGTTTCTTTGGTACCTTGCACACACAGTGACATAACAGATAATACATTTATTTCTTAGATTGATGTAGATTTGCTAGGGGAACACATAGACCAGTAGTAATTAAACTTGCAAATTTTTGGTGTTTTGTGTTTGATTTAAATTGGTTGATGCCACTCTAAATATTATGAAACATTAGCATATTCATTTGTTCAACAGACCAGAGTTGAATTTTTTATATAAAATTGTGCAGTAGAAAACTAATTTGATACAATTTCCAAATGAACTGAAAAATAATGTCTCAATAAGCCATGCATTTCAGTCTGTGAAAAATATCTTGCACTAAGAACAGCATGTTCTGGTCCTTGCTGTGCCTCATACAGTCTGGACAAAGGTCTAAATGAGTTTGTGAGTAGTGTGAAAAAAAACCACCGATTGTCTGACTAGCTGTCTGGAGGGCAGAAAAAAATCTTACTTGTCTAGGTTTGATTGAAACCTGAGTTAACTGCCAGTACTCACACAAACCAGAAAAACAAGACTAAAGGCCAAGGAGATATTAACAGTAGACATCTTGTACCTCTGCTTTGACAATGATTTTCACAGTTCTCAGATTTAACAGCAGTTCTGACAAAGGCAAATGAAATAATTAATAACAACTCAGGATTAAAGAATCAAAGTCTAAACTCCCATAAAACTATCTGAAAGATTTATAGTAATGATGCATAGAGATATGGCAGTTCACTTAGCTATGAAATTTTAAGTTGAGTAGATGTCGGTACATTAAAATCCAATTAATTTCATCTCTTTGTACAATGGTAAGATCCTTAGTCATCTATTTATTTCACTAACACTGGAGCATTTTAAATGTGGCCCAGTCCCATTGTTATCTGGGATTATGGAGCTACCATAGTGATTCTATAGTTAAAGTTGTAAGGAGGGGGACTGAATCATTTAATTAATGTAGCCTCTTCCTACTTGCAAGCAGATCATGATTTCCTCCAATTTATTTATTATTTGAATTTACTCAAGGAACATGTGTATGTATGTGTGGGGTGGTGGGGGAGGGTTCATTTCCTTACTCTATGGACTGATCACAAACAATTCAGTAGGACTGTTGTCTACTCCAAATGAGCTATGTTGGTAAGTTGTGATTGGTCACATAAGTCACATGGTATTGGGTTTGTGCCCTGATTGGATAAGGAGTGCAGCTTTTTAAACTCAGAATGAGGGCTTGGATTCTTTCAGAAAGAGGGAGTAAAAAGTTATTTTATTTTAATTTTTTCACCAATGATATTAAAACATTTTCCTTTGTGGGACACGCAGGCATTGCTCAAGACCAATTAGTCCCAGAAAAATTAGGTTGTTGTAAGATTTATTAACTTGGGAGCAGAGTTTAAATGTTATGTTCCTTTGACACAGTTACACAAAAGCAATTATGTGTGGGTAAGAAGTCCTAGTTATGTAGGGTAGGGTCTCAAAATCTTGTCTATCTTATATAATTGCCATTTTGCAAGAACTTTGTGTAGTGCTCTACAATGCATTACAAGTGGTTTAATTGCCAAATCTGCTCTTTCACTTTCCAAGTTGGAAGGCACAGAGTGATTCAGAAATATCATATTTAACAGCTGGAAAATGCTCAACAGTCACCCCTCCTGCTGATTAAAAAAAAGATGATAGCAATAGCACAGAGATTTAAGAGTGAGGCAGTTCAAGGGAGGAAAAGGCTAGTAGCTCTTGGCATTGTCATTTTTTGCTTGTGCATAGAGTTTAATCAGATATTAACTCTTGGTAAAGATACCTTATATGATAAATACAATGCTCAGGATTAAAGACAGCGAAAGCAACAAAGAATGAGAACAAGTCCAAGTGCCCCTACAGCATGGGGCACAAATACTAGGAACTCCTAAACTTCAGCTGCTGTTAATGAGGCTCACGACACATTCAGATCTCTTCCACAGCTTCCATCTGATTTCTGTCATTAAAAGGCAGGATCTATATGGACATCAGTACTGACTGCAGTGGTGAGCCTTTAGAAAAGAAGGAAAAGAAAAGGTTTGATCCTTGTAGTCATTGTAAATGAAAGGTAATTTAGTGCAATCAGGAAATGCTGAAGGAAGCAGCAAGAAGTCCTCAAACTACAATGAGCAGGCTAATAAGAGTCAGTTGAAAGGCCATTTTAGCCCGTAAGGATTCTTCTGAGGACATCATGCTGGTACTTTGTCTTCTTTAGGGCACAACTGGTTGTGTCTGCTGAGGAAAGTGGCCACAGTTGTATGGTTATCTAAAAAAAAAGGGGGGGGGGAATCATGTACAGCTTTACAAATTTAGTCTCTTACTAAGTGTTAAAGTCTTTTAAACATTAGGGGCCTGCTTCTCCTCTCATACTAGTTCATTGTGATGGTTACTTTTAATATACAGTGCTGAGAGAGGTGAATCACACCTGGGAACTTATAACTACAAACACTGATCCATATGTGAGAGTGGCTGAGTTTCATTCTTAGCATGGTCAGGGACTACACCTAATTGCTCAGTAGGGAGTGGTCCAGTCCTTTGAGATGTGTGGTACCCTTAACTCTGATTGGCTCTTGTGGGTTTTGAGGGTTCTCAGCACTTTGTCAGACTGGACCCAACATAAGTGAAAAGGCACATTTGGCAAGTTTCACTAGTGATTCAGGAACCTTCCTGTGAATCTGTCCAGCTTGCACAATCAATCTATGTCCTCATAACAGGATGATGAAAGCCACATAACCTTTTTTGCTGTGGATCTCTCTCATTTTTGGTAGAAGATTTTGCTGCTAGCGACTTGGGAGTGGTGGATCATTTTAAGTTGGTGTCATAGATGACTACCAGTAGCCTTAGCCACAAAAAGGGACATGTAGGTTGAAAAAGAACACAATGTCCAGGGGAAGTAAGCATCCTCTGAAATAGGTCTTCTTTTAATAAGTGTTACTTTACTTCCCTTAATATTAACCAGATCGGCTGCCTAGGCTATTGCCAGTGCTGTTATGACTTGTACTGCTGTCTGCATTTTCTGCTCTCCTTTTGGTTAAATTGCGTTTTTATTTACTTACATCTTTTATGTTCCTCTGGCTGCACCAGCTTCAGTCTGACAAAAGTTACCATTTTTTTCTCTGAACTTGTGAGTTTCAAGGCCAGAGTTATTTTCAAACTCTCAGAGTCACCATTCTATGTACTGAGATTACTTTTCCAACTTTCTAATGCGCATCCCTCAGTAATGCTGTGGCTCTGCTTTTCTTAGGACTTCCGTCACTCCTTCCTTTTCTCATGTTTCATGACATTGACATATGAAATAAAGACTCAGTCTTTATTATTCTGCAGTTATTTGTTTTGAACTTTGTTGTCTGTTATTTTTCCCTTGATCTAAGACTTTTTGTAGATGTGTGCAGAGTATTATAAGTAGGGAGAAAATCCCTGAGTACTGCCAGATGTGGCACTAATTCCTAGAGTACCCAAGGTGCATCATGAAAATTAGAGGAATAGAAGCAGTTATCTCTGAACTGTATTTATCTTCCATTAGCTTTCACTTGCTCCAACTCATTATTTACAATTCTTCTATCACCCATTATTATAACTGGGCCCGCTCTCTAATTCTTCACACCAAATACAGTATCTAAATATTGAGAGGCTTAATGTAAAAAGTTACTTTACATTAGTGTTTTAAATGTAAGTCTTCATTTTAATAAGCAAGATCCTTTTTAAATATATAAATATTGCCATTTTTCTGTGACTGCCAGTTGAATTACTCTCAGAGGTGTTGGATTGTCTCTCTCATTTAGGGTATCCTAGAAATGGAATGGACCCATTAAGTCACCTCTTGGCCAATGCAGAACTGTGTTTTTTAACAGGACATTTCCATGTGACATTTCACACACACTTGAAAGTAGAACATGGGTAATGTCATGGTGGTTTGGGGATAGTGAAATTAAATCCTGTGTAAACAATAAAAGGAGTTCATATACACTGCATTATGTGGCCACCCTCTAAGGGGACATCTACTATGATGCCTTCTTTCTTTCAACATTCATGCTCACAAACAACCACCTTGATTTATAAAACTTAATATGACTGTGGGATAAGTTGTGATAGTAAGGGCCTACACTTTTCTCCATGGTTACAGCGAGCTGGTGGACATAACCATTTATCATTTACCAGGCAAATCCAGGCCAACTTTACAAGGTCCCCTTCCTCCCCATCCGCCACTCAATTTCCTTTCATTTTCTTGTCATTGTTTTTTAAGATAACCATACAGTTACAATTTTTGTGCACTTCCCATCTGTAATATCTGAAACTATTTTAAGGTGCAAATCTTAAGCTCAATTTTTTTCAGGAGTAGACACACCTGAGCAGGACATGAGTGCAATATTTATTTTCCCTTGCTACTTCTTGTTCAAAAGATATTCATATCTCCCAATGATAATTCAATACGTCTCATACATTTGTTGCCAGACATTCAGTGGACTTAAATATGCATCCAAAAACAAGAATGGCTCCACGCTCAATTAGGCAAGGGAAAAAGTCTCTAATTAGTCTTGAGCCAGTCAGGAGTGTCTGGAAGCATTTTGCCAATAGGAGCTATAAAATTAAAGTGTTCTTTTAAATCACACATGGGAAAATGAATTAGGAATATTGTGTTCCATGGGATGCACGCTGATGGAGCCCAGAACAATTTTAGTATGTGCAAGAAAGTACTGAACGTACTACAGTGACAGACTCTAATTAATCCATTGAGCACTATTAATACAGATGTCAGTGTGAATTGCTCATCTAACCAATAATTTGGAGGTAGCACCTTCCATCTTTTCAATCACAAAAATTCTTCTCTGACGTGGAATTTTATACTATGTAACACCATTGACTTTAATGAAGCTAACCCTAATTACATAAGCATAGAACAGAAGACAATCTTGACCAGACTTCAAATCTCTCTCTCCGGTGGTGTTGGTTGAAAAGATCTGAAATTTCAAAAGCTGGAAACAATATAAGGACAGAACTTTAGTTTTCAAAATATATTTTCTCTCCAGAAGCATTTCCAAGAAGTCAGAAAGCTGACCTAATTTTACCTCTTTTCAGTGATACCCACTGGCTTTTTTCTTTGGCCGGGATTGTTTTCTTAAATAATAAATTAGTAATCACACTTTGCACTTCTCACCAGAGACTCTCAAGTGCTTTGCAAACATTAATTTAGCTTCCTCTTACTCTTCCGAGTTAAAGATAGAATCCATATAGTTCATTCCATTTACCACTGAAATGCAGCTGTTTTTAGGGTAGAATGTTGTTTAACATGCTGTATAAAAATTTAGGAAAGAAAGGGAAGAAAAATAATACATGAAATCCTGGCCCTATTGAAGAGAATGGCAAAACTTCCATTGATGTCACTGGGGCCAGGATTTCATCCAAAGCATCTAATCACAATGACAGAGAAAGGGGGTGTTAGGTAGGCAGAATATAATTCCCCATGTTGGAATTTGGTCAGGACACAGGAGTTAAAAACTTACACTCTTATGAAAAGTGCCATGGAATCATTAATGACTATAGGTAACTAGTTTCAGAGTAGCAGCCGTTTTAGTCTGTATTCACAAAAAGAAAAGGAGTACTTGTGGCACCTTAGAGACTAACAAATTTATTTGAGCATAAGCTTTTGTGAGCTACAGCTCACTTCATCGGATGCATTTGGTAGAAAATACAGTGGAGAGATTTATATACACACACAGAGAACATGAAACAAGGGGTTTTATCATACACACTGTAAGGAGAGTGATCACTTAAGATAAGCCATCACCAGCAGCGGGGGGGGGAAAGGAGGAAAACCTTTCATGGTGACAAGCAAGGTAGGCTATTTCCAGCAGTTAACAAGAACATCTGACGAACAGTGATTCAGATGTTCTTGTTAACCATTCAAACCATTCAAAAACCAGTCAGAGAACACTTCAATCTCTCCGGTCACTCGATTACAGACCTGAGGGTGGCTATCCTTCAACAAAAAAACTTCAAAAACAGACTCCAATGAGAGACTGCTGAATTGGAATTAATTTGCAAACTGGATACAATTAACTTAGGCTTGAATAGAGACTGGGAATGGATGAGTCATTACACAAAGTAAAACTATTTCCCCATGGTATTTCTCCCCCCCACCCCAGCTCCCACTGTTCCTCAGATGTTCTTGTTAACTGCTGGAAATGGCCTACCTTGCTTGTCACCATGAAAGGTTTTCCTCCTTTCCCCCACCCTGCTGCTGGTGATGGCTCATCTTAAGTGATCACTCTCCTTACAGTGTGTATGATAAAACCCATTGTTTCATATTCTGTGTGTGTATATAAATCTCCCCACTGTATTTTCCACCAAATGCATCCGATGAAGTGAGCTGTAGCTCACGAAAGCTTATGCTCAAATAAATTTGTTAGTCTCTAAGGTGCCACAAGTACTCCTTTTCTTTATAAGTAACTAGGACCTCCTTTTTTAACTTCCCCGCTAGCAGAATTACGCTCCCTACTTCCATGCTGAGACATTGGGTCAAAAGGGATTCAAAGACCATAATGCCAATGACTAAATCACCAACTCTGTGTCTTTCAGTCCCTTGGAAGTGCTCCAACCTGCTTTGCCTCTTCAGTCAAGACCATGTCTTCCGCCTCCAGGCCCTGCAGAGACTCCTTTATGGTGCAGGTAGCCAGCCTGGAATGTGCTGGCGCACACCTTCCTCTGCCAGCTCCAAGAGCTCCGATACAACTGGCAGTTCTTCTACCTCCATCTGAGGGGTCTCCCATGAGACCTCTTCAAGCTTCTGGTCTTCTACCAGGATCTCCTCAGGACCTGGAAGCTGGTCTCAGCGACCAGGTCCGCAGCGGCCACCGAGAGGGAAGATCTACTTACGGAGCCCATGCTACCCAACCTTGATCTGTGTGGTTGGTGCAGTCCCATGCAATATGCCGGAGGTTGGTCCTGGCTGGTACCACCAGGATCGGAGACCTCCTGGACTACAACTCAAGGGACAGGGTAGACCCCTGGTTCTCCACCGGCACCTGGGGCACTCCATCCCTCGCATCTTCCAGAGTATACTCCAGGTGGTGAGGGCAGCTTTACCACCCGCCTCTCAGGCTTTCCTCAAGCAAGTCCTGCGGGAGGGTGCTCCCCATCCACCCTGGCCCTGTGGACCTCACCATCAGGCCCCAACCCCATGAGCCTCCAGTCTGTCTCTGAACCATGCCTAGGAAACATCTATGAATGACAGGTTTCAGAGTAGCAGCCGTGTTAGTCTGTATTTGCAAAAAGAAAAGGAGTACTTGTGGCACCTTAGAGACTAACAAATTTATTTGAGCATAAGCTTTCGTGAGCTACAGCATCCAATGAAGTGAGCTGTAGCTCACGAAAGCTTATGCTCTAATAAATTTGTTAGTCTCTAAGGTGCCACAAGTATTCCTATCTATGAATGCTCGTACTCCACACCCTTCACTTTCTCACCCTCTTGTGCCACCCCAGCACTAAGTGGTGGATATGGCAAATTTCCACAGGTTTTCAAACCCAGGGGTGATGTGGAGATAGTTTTCATTTGATTCCACCAAATTGGAAAGGGGTGCAGAGAGATGCATAAGTGATTCTGGTTTGTACCTCTCTCTACTTAATAAAATATCCCTGTTCCCCGCCCCTCCCCCTGAATATGTAAAAAGCTACCACAAAGAGAAATGGAAACTGTAAGCTGTATGGGCACTGCATCAGGTCGAAGCATACTCCTTCCTGAACTTGGATTTCAATATTAACTTCAATAAACAGATCTCAGCCCAAACCCCCTACTGAGCTTGGCTGCCTCTAGCCCTCATCCCTGTTTCTCCTTTCCCTTTGAGACACTCTCAACCCCTTATTCTCCTAGATTTGACTTAACACAACTCCCTTGATCTGCCTTCCAGGGCAAGTCAGCAGAATAGTTCTGTGTCTCTGCTGAGCCCTGGCATCTGAAACCTTGCCACAGAAACAGTCGTGTGCTGCAATGGTAAGGATGTACCATAGGAACTCTGATGTATATTTATGTATAACACACAAAAAACAGCCCAAGTTTCTTTAGCCAAGCTAAGCAGTGACTGGAGAAGTTTTCCAGTGAAAGGGCTATTCCTGAAAGACTGTGAGAAATCTATTGAGGCACCAAATGATCTCTGTATATAGGAACCAATCCTAAAACACTACTATGAATAATGCTTACTACTGTGAGTAATCTCATTGATTTAAGGCATAGTAAGAGTAGAGCTGGGAAGAAAATGATCTTCCCATCAGAATTTCAGATTTCAAAAAAATTTCCTGGCCTCTGATCAGGACAAAGTCAAAATTTCATGAACCTATAATCTGAAAAACCTTTTTGATCAGGTGAAATCAAAACATTTCATTTTGGTTTTGACCTTTTTGACCTTTTAAGTATAAATTAACAAAAATTTTGAAAAAGTCATTTTGAACCAAAAAATGAGATTTTTCAGTCTAAATTTGTCAAAGCGGGATATTTTGACTATTTCAAAACTTTTTTCAATTTTCTTTTCAAATCGGGGGACTAGTCAAAACTGACCCTTTCCTCTGAACAGTTGTTTTCAGTGAGTAGCCATTTTCCAATGACAAAATGTTTAGTTAGAAAATTATTTCCCAACCAGCTCTAGTAGCAAGCACTATACTTGTAAGAAGTGTTTTCAAGATTGGGCCCTTCGCTGAGACCAGAAACCTAGCTGTTAAAGCAATCTTTCATGATAATTGCTTTCAATGCCTTTATGACTCCAGGGAACTTTAGAGTTTATAATGCTAATAATACTGAAATTACAATTGTTTTATGGAATGTCAGCTTCCCGATACATGGAGATAAGCATAAAATGGGATTAAATGAGATGTCTGGCATTATCTTAAAAGGGCATAACATTTAGATTTAAAAACAAATATTTATCATATTAATGTATTATATCCTTTGCCTAGAAACATTTTGGAAGACATTTGTTTTTCGCGTTTTCAACCTAGTTAACTCTTTCAAACAAAATGCTTATCAGTCATTCATCCTCTGTTGCTGAGGTTTTTTTCTTCTCCAACCTTAATCTGGTCTCTTTCAACATAACCCTGTCACTCAGCCTCTCTTTGACATCCCAGTCCATCAGTACTGATGATACCTTGTCTGCTGTCAACCTTCTCTTCCCTGTTTTCCATTGATATGGTTGTTGATTTGTTCTCTCCATGCTTCACCCTCCTCCACGCTTAACTCTTTGTCTCCTGTCTCCCATTGCAAGGTCTGCCCTCCTAACCCCCAGCCCTCAGGCTTACGAGGAGCTCTCTATAAAATTTTCAAGCCACCTCATTATTCTCCTTCAAACCCCACCTTCTCCTTTGCCATGATGCCTACAAAAAAAACAACTTGACAATGGATAGACTTTTAGCATGCTGAGACCACTGCCTATCATGTTGACCAATATTGCATGATTGTTTCCTTGTACTTCACCCATCTGTCTGTATCCCTCTGTTTTGTGACTTATACTTAGACTGTAAGCTTCCTGGGGAAGGAATAGTCTTTTTGTTCTGTGTTTGTACAGCTCCTAATACAATCGGATCCATGACTAGGGCACCTAGGCAGTATGGTAATAAAAAACAATAATAATAGAACCTTTTGGAATATAAATATGCAGAGATCACACTTAGCTGGTGTGATGGGGTGTACTGGCCCCGCATTGGAGTGGAAGGGATTATGGCAGCACTCTTAGCAGCAGAAGCCTCGCCCCCTCGATTCTGCTGGGCATGCTCCAACTGCTGCTGCAGCATAAAAGAGAGCAGCCTAGCTCAGTGTGGGCAGGCTGCCGAGGAGGAAGGATTCACCTCGCCGGCTCCAGCTGAGGAGCAGCCAGGATCTTGGACCGAGGGAGCAGGAGATGCTGAGGCCCAGGCAGGCATCCAAGCACCCGCAGATGCCCGAGGGAGATTGCAGTCAGCACCGGCGGCCCCCTTAGGGCCCCTCAGACACCCTAACTTCAGCTACAGGAATCTCAGTAGGAAGCAGCCCAGGGAGGGACTAGCCAGTGTCCCTACAGCAGTCGGTGTGTTGCAGGCAGATTCCCCACCGACTTTGTGGCAAACCCCCTTACTGCTACCAGGGCCCTGGGCTGAGACCTGGTGGAGCAGGGAGGGCCCAGATCCCCCTACTCAGATGTCCCTCCCACCTTTTTGGGAGGTGGCCCACCAAACATCCCGTTCTATTGACTTTGGTCCTTGGGCCACACTTGCCTGCAGCCAAGGGGAGCCCTACTGAATCTGGCCCGTTGGCTGCAGACGAGGGGAGCCCTATTGGTGCCAGCCATTGGACCACGCAGCCCTGAGGCTGAGCACAAGCATATTAACTTAACTACGGGGCTACCATGCCCTTGCCCCACCCTAGGGTGATGGAGTATAATGGCCCCGTGATTGCTGGTCACACCAGTTTCTTTAATAGTTTGAGAGAGATTTCCTTCATATGCAGCTATTTAATCTCTTTTCTACAACCACATGAATAAGTTATGATGAATTTATTAAACACATTTTGGCTCTTTTTTGTTCATGAATTTCTCATTACAAGTATGTCTACATTGCAGCTTGGAGCATGACTCCAAGCCTGGGTAGACAGACGCACACTAACTTTGCTTTAACTAGGGTGCTAAAAACAGCAGTGTGGACATTACAGGATGGGCTTAGCCACCTGAATGTGGACCCAAGGGCTCAGGTGGGCATGTATTTGAGTGGCTAGCCTGTGCCACAACATCCACACTACTATTTTTAGTTTTTAGCTCATGCAGAGCTAGCTTGTGTCTGTTTGCTCAGTCTGGGAGGCACACTCCCAGGTGCAGTGTAGACATACCCCATAAGATCAAGATTTGCCAAATAATTTCTGCAAATAATTCTTGAACTGTAGATTCTTTTGTGAGATTTTTGTTGCAGGCATTGGGTGTTTGAAGTTTGACATGGATTGCTTAGGTTGGATTAGCCACATGGGTCACATGGTATGTTTCTGATGTAAGATTGCAGGACCATAACTTGTACCACCAGGTCTCTCCAAGGAGTGGATATTGTTTGCAAATGCAACATTTGCTTTCCAAAATACTCTCAAGTATTTTCTGTGAACATTCCCATCAGTGAAGTTGTTGGCTAGAATATTTATAGAAAGCAAATATAAGGAGCACCAACACAGCTCAAGTAAATTCATTTCAAAATTCAAACAAATAATCCCAGGATAGTTTTTTGCAGTAGCTCTACTTCTGTTGTTGGTTTGCCCAGCTCCACTATTTCATTTTAGCTAATCAGCCAGTTGCAGAGTTCTGAAGTTTTTCAAATTTGGATTTATCCATATTTATGTGCTTCTAAGCTAAGGTGTAATGGCAGCATCGCCAGTGTGAATGCTGTTTTTCAGCAACATGACTAGCATATCTTTTAAGGTTTTAACAGCACTCCCTGTGTTACTATGTGTTTGATCAAGTATTAAGTATATTAAGACTCATTGTTTGTATATTACCAGTGATGTGTTAACACTTTACTGTCTCTGCCCCAAAGATCTAGTCTCAATGGAGCCAAATAGAGTAAAACTGTGCTGTCTAAACCAGTTGTATTAAATTTATTTGGCTGAAGAAATCCAATTCCACCTAGACATTAATTCCTGATTCCATTGTTTTAATGTTAGCATACATTCAGGGAATCACATCCATTTAATCCAAACCTGCAGTAAAGGCTGCAGCTAAAATGTATCATTTTTTTGACAAGCAAGAGTCACATATTAAAAGGCATATACATTTCCTCCCCACTAACCTTAAGCTCTACTTCAATACTAGTAGAACATGATGGTGAGGTAAACTATTTTTCTCTTGAAACTTCAAAGGAAAGCAGAAGTCCTGAGAGACTCTAGTTCAGGGAGGTGACACTCCAGATTTCAGAAACATGATGCTTTCTGAATCCAGCCCTATGTCAAGTGAAGAAAACAAAACTGACTGAATGTTTAAACATTTCTTGTAATTTACAAGCAGTAGAATGAATTGCATTTAGGATGATAATCACTGTAATAGATTTGGTTCTCCTCCCACTTACACTGGTGTCAGTGAAAAACAACTTCACTGAAATCAATATAGTTACACTAGTAGGTAAAAAACATTTCAGTATGGAATGAAATAATATTTCATGTTAAATTTCAGAGAGAGAAAATAATAGAATCCTCCCTATCCAGCAGAACCATCACGATTCCACAGCATTTGGGGGCTGCTGTAGTTGTGAGGATTTGCCCTTTCATAATTATCTCACAAAATACCACTCGATATAAGTACAATCTTGAAGTAATGGGCCTGACCCCCAATGGTGTTACCCAGATAAGCAGGTGTAAGTAACTCCCCTGAGTTCACTGCCTGGTATTCAATTCACTGACTTCCCTCTATTAAATTAAACGGAGGCACTAGCAATCCAAGAAATATAGTGATGAATAAGACCCAACCATTGCAGCTGCTGGTTAGTAAATCATTGTATCAAAATACAATGATCCTGATACTGAGCTTACAATTTTTCCCCATGAAATATTTGCAAAATTATTAAAATTATACCTAAAATTACAAAAATTATATTTCTGTGCAAACTGATTAGTTTTCAAAGTTGTGAAAAATCAACATTTTCCACTCAAAAATAGGATTGCTTTGGGTAAGTTTTCCAACTTCAAAGGAAATGCACAAAATCTCGTAGTTTGCTGTTCTGAGTTTTGGCAGGGGGGCATTGACTGGTCTGCAGATCTGCATTAGCAGACTCTTACTCCCATGTGGATCTCACTGAAGTCATTTGTAGTCAATGGGATTAGGACTTTACCCATGTAGATCTCATTGCAGGAACAGGCTATAACTGGCCCAATTATATCGGCATTGGGGAAGGACTGAGTCTCAAATTTACAATTCTCCCCATGAGTACATCTTTGTTTCCAGGGGAAATAATCTACTGCAGCCTGGGGAAAGATATAATTTATGTCCCCCTTTGATCCCCAGCCAACTCTGCTGACTAGCAGGCTGAGGTAACAGAGCTGCAAGGCTCCACCTTCGCCTCAACTTTTTGTGAGGACGGGTGCAGCAGCGGTGCTTGACTAAGTCCAAAAGCCATGATGTGAGCAGCCCTAAAGCCATGCAATAAATGTTCAGGCCCTTATTTCTTGTAACTGCTCTTCTTGGCTGTCATAGTTTCAGGGTAAATGTACCTGTTTTGCCCCTCTCTGTGGTCCACTCCAGTAGTACCTAGTCAGGTCTGAGGTTGCCAGCTGTCACCTGTCTCGGGCAAGTACCTTTGGCCATCTCCATTCTGACCAGGGGGTTTTAAGGCTGCACAACTCCCTGCCTTACATTGTGATATCCCCAGCAAGCCAATCTGCCTAACACCCAGTGCATGTGTGTATTGCTTCCTCACAGAGGGCTATGAACAGTGTATTGCCAACTCTTTCTAAGCAAGCACATTTATTCTTAAGGTAAAAGCATTACAGAGAAAATATGTAAAATAATAAAAGTTCCTATACGCATGTTAACAGCTCACCAGAGGTCAGCCATCTGTCTTTTGGGACCCTAGTATCCCAAAGTCTTTCCAATCCTTCTGCAAAAGGTTGAGGCTCCCCTTGGATAAAAGGTCCTGCCCATTTTCTGGATCCATTTAAATTCAGCCTTTTTGTATAAAAAGCCCTCTATTTGTCCATTGATCTCTGGAAAACCCTGTCTGAACTAGTATATGCAAACCTCCTCAGGTACCTCTTAGGAGGTGTTTACAACCTAAGAAATGCACCTTAATCACTTGCTACTGTTCTTAGTTCCTGGCAGAACTGTGGCAACCCTCACCCCTGGAGCTGCATGCAATACATAATACATTACCCATTCATAAACTTAATACAATAAGTTGAAATATCTGTCACAATGGCATAGTCAGAATCTAATAGTTAATTAGTAAACTAGTACATTTCCTTATGTCTTTTTTTTAAATAAAGAAAAATAGTATGGATAAAACCTAAACTACTTGGAGTCACTCAGGGAAATTCTCACATGAACAGAAACTAACATGTTTGACCCTTTTTCTCATTTTTATACCAATTGATAGCGGTTTCCTGTGACCATGGACACTCAAATATGTGCACACTGTGTTGATATAAATAGTAATCTATTTCTTTCAGTTTCCAGTTCTACCTCTGAGATATCACAGTAGCATTAAAAGATTTGTCATTGTAGCAGATTATGAAAGAAATAATTGTTAGCCTATCAATTACTGGAGATCAATTAGTTGCCAAGTACCAGTCTAGACACAAACAAGTGACATTTATAATAAAATCAAAGCAAAGCTAGACAAAATGCTACCTCTAGCCCTCCCGGTATGTCTTGGTACAGCACTCAGAGCAGAAGCAGAAATCTTTATGCATTCCCCTCTGCACTACAGTGTAGGAATTGACTGTTTCCATTTGCTATTGTTGCTTCAAATCCTAAATGAGCACACAGCTCCAGTAACAAGTTTGCCTGCTACCATGTTCCCCAGGAGTCGAGAGAAGGAATTTGCTTCCACTCCACAGTTGCTTCTCTCCAGGCAGCACGGCCAATGGGACTGCTTAGTTGTGGATCCACAGGCCCCAATTCCCTCCATGCTAGAGCACAGAGAGTTTCTGCAGAGTACCCCTGTGTAAAATCCTAGCCCTTGTACCCACTGCACAGGTCTTCGTGGCTCCGAAAGGGTTTGGGCAGGATTTGATTCATGATGAAATAGAGACAGAACACAGTGACTGGCACTGCACAAAGCAAAGACCTTTGCCCTACAAGGAACCATGAGAAATGGCAAAGAGTTGCAGTGTGTTGGCAAGCAGAGAATCAGCAGCCTGAGGCAATACATGTCCAGAGAGCAGGATTTACAGTAGAACTATAGCTAAGCATCTCGCTCTATAGTCAAAGCATGGGCCATTTCTCAAGAGATTTCCCCACACCTAAAATGGGTTTAGAAAACTGGGGGCTTCAGCCACACCCCACAAAAATTTAGGGATTGCATTAATAAAGGAAACACTGAGTTTTTGGAACAAAAATTAGTTTATCTCACTTTTATTAAAAGTGAACACATTTAATTATGGAACAGAACTACGTGCTGACACCATTTTCAGCAGCTATTTTATTCGTTTAACTCCAGCCCCTCCCTCCTGCAAATAAAAAAGTTGTCTATGCTCCTGCCTAAGTAAGGGAGGGAGAGACTTTCTAAAAAAATAATATTTAAAATTTAAAAAATCCTCTAATCTGAATTTGTTGTACAACTGCATGTAATATACACTCTGGCAACCAAGATTCTCCATTCATCACTGAAGCTTTGCTTCTGCAGAATTTCTTGCACTTTACAAAGGACTTAATCCTGTTCTCATTGAAGCCAATGATGCAAACACCCATTGACTTCAATGGGAGCATGACTGGGTCCTTAATATGCAATTATCAGATTCATTTCCATTTGCAGACACTAAAGAATACTGAGTCACATGATATGATCATGCAGCCAGGAAATGAGAGCAACTTTCTTTTACTAGAATTTCATTTAGGTTTTAAAGCAGCGACAGTTCAGGGAAGGAACTGTAGACAGTGGTTTAGCGGTAGAATCATTTATGTTAAAAGGATGATATTACGCAAATACTGTAGCTCATTGCTATTAGTTACTTTATCAAACTAAGTAGGATTTTTCTATCTCATCACTTCTTTCTCCTCCATCCAAGGAACAAATATCAGTCATGATCGTATTTAATTGAAGCCTACTCTGCTTTATTTTGCATTGCTTTTAACTGCAGTGCTGTATCAGAATTTTGGCAAACATGATAATATATGATTTGTTTGTTTGTTTCTAGTTAATGTCAGTTCTTTACTAACTAGAGTAAAGAATCATTTAGATACTGAAATGACCAGAGTGGTCAAGTTGAAGTCTATATCTTCCCCTCTATTGGAACGTGCAGCATGCCTGCTTGTATTTTAAATTCAGTAGACACAGAATAATTACATCTTTTCAGAACTTACTATTTCTATCTACAAAATAGCTGCTGTCTGTTAGTCAACTATGGAATTAAGAACTTGCAGCTCTATGCAAGATCTGTAAATAGCTCTAATACCATAGTTGGAAAAAAAAACCCACTAAACCACATCTTTTCAGCTGAGGATTCTGCAGAAACATATAGGAGCAATTTCAGTTGTCAACTTCATTATGCATTTGGGAGGGAAAATGTGTGGCCACAAAATGATAAATTGGTGTCTTATAGTAACTAATATTTATATTGTCATTTTCAAAATTCCTTACAGGCATTAACTAATTAATCCTCACAACAGTACCGTGAAGTAGTTAAGTTTATCCCTATTTTATGGAAGGCAGACAGGATAAAGGATTCCCCCAAAGCCACAGAAAGGGACCATGTCAAAGTGAATTAGAAGCACAGAGCACCAAATTACTTCACATACTTTTAGGATTAGAAGTGATGGACAGTCATAGGTTCAAATTCTGCTTTCACTTACTCCACACCCATGCAACCTCCTTGTAGTCAGTGAGCTGTCACAGATGTAACTAAAGACAGAATTTGGCCCTCATTATTAGACAAGTGGAGACAGATGGGACTGGTTTTGAAATAGAAAGAGAGCCTTGTCTGTGCTCTTGCTTTGTTGTTCATGATTTGTTGTTCATGTTCATTGACAGCGAATTTTGGAAAGTTAATTATAAAGTTTTTTGATATTCTAATAGCAGGTTTTCATTGTACCATATCCCATATTTGCTGCTGCCTACTAGAATATTAGGTAAACTTCCCAGGGGCAGCATCTTCTGCCACCGAGAGCGTCCATAGGTTGTGGATAATGGAATGGCCTTCACATATGGAAGTTAGCAGTGATGTAAATGGGAAACCTGTTGAATAAGCAGACATGGATAATTTGACAACAGTACTGATAGGGTGTGGTAGAGCAGCAGATGGCACTGCTGCCCCTATAAAATGCCACAGATGTCCAAAGATAGTACTGTGATATGGCAATTGCAGGCTGCCATTCAATAAGTCTGCTGCCAAAATCCCTGCTGCCTTGTGGGTTAAGCCTTTTGGCTAAAGGCTAGGGTTCCAACCTGAAAAAAACTGGCTGAGCTTGATTCTTGGGGCCATTGTGGAGTATTAGCCCCAAATGTATACCATGATAATAGAATATTAAATCATATTAGCAGCACTTTTATTATATAAAGTAAAATCCTGTTACTATGCCAGCCTGATTAAATACTGCAATAGCATGACAAAGTACAGAATAATTAATCCATCAAGGAATCCACTAAGAGAAGAATAACATTCTCTCTGCCTGCCAACAAGTTGTATATATGCAGTGCTGTCATTGGTCCAAGGATATTAGAGCAAGAAGGTGGATGAGTCAATATCTTTTATTGGACCAACTTCTATTGGTGACAGAGATAAGTTTTCAAGCTTACCCAGGGCCAGGGCTCTGAGGTGGCACCAAATGTTCTTTTTCTCAGGTGCTTGGCTGGCTGGTTCTTGCTCACATGTTCAGGGTCTAACTGATCGCCATATGTAGGGTCAGGAAGGAATTTTTCCGCAGCTCAGATTGACAGTGGCCTTAATGGGTTTTCACCTTCCTCTGCAACATGTGGGTAGAGGTCAATTGCCAGGATTATCTGGATATACCACACTTAATTAATTCCTTGCCATTGGAGGGGCTTCAAGCATTGGAGCACCTTGGTCCCTCTTATTCTCTGCCTGTGGCACGTAATAATCTGGTTTCCTGTGGATTGTAATACTTTGACCTAATTTCAGTTGTTGCATTTAGTGTACAGGTACTGGATGGTGCTAATGACCTGTGATATATAGAAGGTCAGACTCAATGATCTGATGGTCCCTTCTGGCCTTAAACTCTATGACTTCATGACATGCCTGCAGGGAAATTACCCTCCAAATCCCCATTAGTTAGAGGCTGGCATATACCTGAGGCATAGGGGTTTGCATCACTTTCAAAACTTTTTTCCATAGAAAGAGCCAAAATGCTAATAACCAAGGCTGTTAGTGATTATGACAGGAGAAGTGGGTCGTGTGCAAAAGTAAATATATCAGCCTTTTCAGTGTTGCCTAAATGCAGCAGTTCACAGTTTCAGTGTTCCCTGGCAGCAGTTTTCAGTAGAAACATCCATTTATTTCAGTGAAATGGCAGGATAATAAAAACGACTTGCTTTGAACTTACAAAATAATAGATATGTTTCATAACACAGGGTGAATGGTAAATTTGCTTAGTTATTTCTAAGGTACCTATTACAGTGGTATCTGAGAGCCCTGGGAAGTCCCAAATGCACATAGTTGTAAATCAGGTATCGTAAGCATATTAAAATGACCATATTAATCAGTCTCATGAATGCATTAACATGACTTAGACATTTGGAACATAGATGTTTGGTATTTGTCAAGAACAGGAAATTCCAAAACACCTGTATTTAGCTAATATAATAAATTCCTGCTAACTGCTCAGAAATCCATCCAATTTAAGTGCTTAATTTACAGAGCAGTTATACAAATGATGAATAAAGATATAGCCTGTTATAGTATTTGGCAGGTGCATAGTGCAATGTAATGATGTGATGCATCTAAAAGACAAAAAGCTGCCTCAGTTTTAAAAATGTAAAGCTCTGTGTGTAGCTAGGATATACGTGTATTATTTACACTGTGCATTGCTTTTCATTCACATATAACAATAACACTACATTTTCCATTTAGAATGAAGGCAAATTAACAAGGCAAAAGCCACATATGTATATTTATTCTTCAATAAACTTGAAATTCAGTGATGTTTAAGGTAACCATATGGGTGTCCAGCCTAGGAAAGGTGTTTGACACCTAGTTGAAAGATTATGACTGAGAAGCCATCACAGAGCAATCTAGGATCATCAGCTTTTCCAAACCCATGGAACAAAGGACACTCTACAAAACAGCCTGAGTTGGGAGGGGCTTGAGTTTCTCAGCCTGGGATCATAGAAAAAGGGACAGAGACTGTATTTTTTAAAGGGTGCTTTTCTGTGGAGGGGTCAGTCTATTACCACATGCAAGAAGAATGGCTGGAGAGAGAGAAGACAGGCAGGACTCTGTCTAGTGCCTAAAATGCTGACAAAACCTCAGACTTGCAGGTGGGTGAGATCAGACTAGGGGAGGGCACGTTCCAGGATTTTTGTTATCTTGCAAAGATGTGTACATCTTTTGTAAGAGTAAAGAGACCGTGGTTAAGAAATTCTGGTGCTAAACCTGTGTTCCTTGCTTTCCTGTCTTGTTGTCCCCAGAGGAGTTACCCTAGAAGCGCCAAGTAATCACAGCCTCAGAGGAGCATGTGTAAGCAATGAGGGGGGCTCAGGAGGTCTCAGTCACTAGTTACAGGTTCTGGGGTGACAGGACTTCAGCGTTCAGTGTCCCAAGAGAGAGCTGAGACAGAAGGTCTGGGCCTGGGAATGTACCTTACAGACCCAGAGCTAGAAAAAGTGACAAAACTCTGCTCAGAACCATCTGGCTTAGAAACAAATGGAAATGGGATCCAGTACCTGAGTCCACTTACAACAGACTGATGTCCCTCCAGAGGAGGACTGTGCCAGGTTGTCACATTCTGAATAACCGAATTTCAGCCTACCAGGCATTATGGATGGTAAATCTCAAAAGGTTTGTAAGTCAAAAAAAGGAACCCAAAGTCTGTCCTATCTGCACAGCTTGGGTCTACAAAAAGGACTGGGAAATTTCAAAAGGCCCTCTCCTTGGATATTAGCTTGTTTGTTTTCATATTTCCTCTCCCATCAACCCAGGAAGGGTAGAAGTATGTGAGTTGAGAATTTGGGGTGCTGGATGGTCATATGAGTTAATTCAGCCCTTTTGGACCTGAAAAAAAATAATTTTGTTTCAGTTCTAGTGAAGGTTTGAAAAAGGGAGGTTAAAAAATCTACCTAACTTTAAATAGATTACTCCAGATTAGTTCAGATTCATAGGCCTGAAGGATCCATTAGATCATCTAGTCTGAGCTCTAGTACAATATAGACCAGACAATATCTTCTAGTTACTACTGAACTGATCCCTGATACTAGAAGGTACTTCGGTATACTAAAGCTCAGAAAGGGAATGATGATGGATCTGAGCCCCTGAAAATCAGCCCACTAAGCAATATAGATAAAATATTTTAATACATGTATTTTAGCAATACCAATTTTAGATGGAGCAGTGAATTTGCTGTTCACTTGATATATTTTGAAACAATCATTATCTGTCCTCTTTGCCTTGTCTATTGTTAATTAGCCTTCTGTGTAATTAATGGGATTTCCTGATTTTCCCCCTCCCTTCCCTGTTTGCTATGTAATAAAAACATATAGAAAAATGGATGCAAAAATAGAAGCTAATCCTGGTGAATGAGGAAGTTGTAAGCATGACATGGAGGCAATCCTGATTACACTGGATTGAATTTCTGAGTGGTGGCTTTTAATCCCTCATGAAGACAATATATGCAAAAACACTGGGTTTTTTGATTTAGCTGTAATTTGAATGTTTGTGATTTATCTAAGAAAATGAAGAAATGCACTGATTGGAACTCATACAATAACCAGGGCCTGTAGCCTAGGAATTTTGTATTGTAGAGGAACAAATCCAGTTAGTGGGTATGTGCATCTTTTCCTCCTCTGTTTGAAAAGGCAGAGATCCACTGTTACCAAACAAAATAATTTCTCTGGAAAAGCTGAAGAAACAAGGATTTATTCCTGCTCCCACTTTGTTTTCTGGAACATGTAAACTTGTAATTCACTTTCTATTTTCTCTGTATTCTGTTTTAAAAAAAATCCCCAATGATTACTTTAAAAAAAATCTGCTCTAGTTGAAATGGGTTTTGACAATTATCTGGGGAAGTTATTCACTGGCACTTTTCAAAGAACAAACCTATAGGCCTCCCCCAAAGTCCACTGACAAGAAAAGGAGTCTTTCCATTTGTCTTCAGTGGGCTTTGGACGAGGCTCTCTGTCCTCAAGGAGGGCAGAGGAAAGTGATTGTGACAACCCAGGTAATTATCAAGGATATACAGCAGGCTACAATTGTCTTCAAAAGAAGTGCTGCAGAAGGACTGCTGGGCAGAGGAGGAAGGTGGTGAGAAAATTTGGATGCGAGAGTCTTTGTCACAGACTAGACAGAAAACATGTCCCAAACACTGAGGGCTTGTCTACACATGGGAGTTATTCCAGAATAACTATTGGACTTTAAATTCACATCTTACTTTAAATTTGAATTAACGTTCAAGTGTAAACAAGCCCTTAGGATGTGCAGAAAGTTAAAAAGCTTGTTTGAATTAATCCCATTATCCTCTTCATTTTCGAGGCTCTTCAAAGTTTTATTACATTAATTTATCTTAAAAAGAAGCCTTTTACCATGCTACTGCTAGAAACAGCATTTTGTTCAGTGCACATTGTATTTGATTCATTATTATATTTCAAATTACTATAAAAGTTAGGTCCAGCCCTGGGTTTTCTGAAACTCTGTGCAAAGCAAAACTTATATAGTCTTGTGACAGGAGAAGCCCTAACCAGCTCCCATCAGGGGAAATGGGTTGGGGCTGGGTAACTAGCTAGGACTGGCCTCAAAACTGGTCACACCTGCCAGCCTCTTTAACAGGGGCTAAAAGCTTGGGTGGAAGTGAACCTGGGGGATGGGGGAAAAGAAGAGTAGGCTCAGAAGGAGCCTGTTGCCATGAGGCCTGTGCTAGGCCAAACCTGTAAATACTCTGTAAATAGTTGAAGCTTGGCGCTGGGGACCAGACACAGGAATAAAGAGTATGAGTGTTGCACTAGCTTGAAGTGATCCTGATTCATTGGGAAAGTGAGGCCAGGAGGTTGAACCCAGCAGGGTGTGTTGAGCACCCTGTTAGAGGTGGGGCTTGTCTGGGATCTCGAAAGCCACCACCAGGGAGTAGCAACCTGAGAGAATGGAGGGCACACTGCAGAGGCAGAAGACCCTGTAGGCTTTCCACCAGTCTCAGAGACAGGCCTTACTCATGTGGCAGGCTAAACAACAAAAAACCCCTCCAGGACTTCATCTGGGAGCAGACCACTATACAGCAGCAGCTCCTGCACTGGGTGGTGAATCTCCCGAGTGGTGATGGAAACCGCGTGACAGGGCTGGTCTCTGTAAAACGGGCCCCGACGATGACCCCGACACCTTCCTATGTACTTTCGAACAGGTAATCATGGGTGCCGGCTGGGATAAGGCAACATGAGTCCTAAGACTGGCTCCTTATCTGGCCAGCGAGGCACAGGTGGCCTATATGGCCTTAAGCAATGACCAGGCCAGAGATTATGAGATGGTGAAGGCAGCTGTTCTGGACCGGATGGGGCAGTTGGCTGAGAAGTACAGGCAAAAGTTTAGGGCGGCCCAGTGGACAGGGGGTTGTGGTCCCAAGCTTTTGCCCAAAAATTGACCAACTGGGCTATACGGTGGCTACGGCCTGACATCCAGATGGTGGGAGACATACTGGACCGGGTGATTCTTGAGCAATTTGTGCAGGGCATCTCAGAGAACATAAAAGAGTCTGGATCCGGAGGCACCAGACGATGACTGTGGAACTGCTCTCAACATGATGGAGGAGTATGCTGAGGCAGACTTTCCCCGAAGGGAGGCGCGGACAGGCCTCAACCTGGACTGGGAGAAGAATCCCTGAGAACCTCCCCCCCGGGAGAGGCCCAGAGAAAAAGTGAGAGGAGGCTAAGGGGGCCCACAGTCACCCAGGTCAACTGGTCTGCTGGCACTGTGGGCAGCAGGGACACAAATCCCGGGGCTGCTCAGTGATGGAGTGCAGGCTTGCCGAATTTTGAAGTTGGATGAGCAGAGGAGAGAAGAAACGGGGGCGAGGGCTGGCCACCATTCCCGTACAGTGGGGAGGAAGCCCCAGAGGAGTTTGGTTGATATGGCCTTGGTCCGCTCCCTCATTCAGTGCAGGCTGGTAAAACCGCACTGGTTTATTTCTGGGAGACAAATGATGCTAGAATGTATCCACGGGGCTTGGAGGCCCTGTCCCGTAGCACAGGTGCCCCTGAAGGTTGGGGCAGATTTGCCTGGCAACAAGTGTGGGTAGTAGATGGGCTCCCTGGAGAGGAGGTCTAAGGTTTAAGGGGGGAATGCACTGGGAAATGCCTGCAGGGGGATCCTCCAGGAAGTGAGGGCCGGGCCCCCTTGGGCTCAGTACCTGCAACAGAGGCCCAGGATAGCTGACGTATAGGCCAGGCCCACCCGGCTACCCTACCAGGCAAGAAGGAGGAGTAGACAGGAGGGCAACTGCCCAATTGTGATTGGTGTGCGGACCTCTGGGCAGGAGTAGAACCATGGAGCGGTCCGTCCCCCACGCACTTTGGCTTTTGTGGGTGGGGAACCAACAAACCCTGCGAGGAGGATCCAGGGGACCTCCCAGCAGAGGTCAGTAGGCTGCCCCAAAATCACCTCCTGGGTAGGGGGAGAAGGGGCCGAACCAAGCCCCCCTGGCAGTTACTTAGGCGGGGAGGTGTGTGGCATGGTGTAGCAAGGGAAGCCATAATCAGCTCCTGCCACTCCAGTCACAATCAGGGGAAATGGATTGGGGCTGGGCAACAAGCTAGGACTGGCCTGGAAACTGACCACATCTGCCAGCCTTGTTAACAGGGACTAAAAGATTGGGAGAAAATGAGTCGTGGGGGGGAGGGCAGAGACCAGGAGGGGAAAGTAGGCTCAGAAGGAGCCTGCTACCCTGTTGTCACTGAGGCCTGTGCTAGGCCAAATCTGTAAAATATCTTGTAAATAGTTGGAGCTTGGTGGTGGGGACCGGGCACAGGAATAAAGAGCACAGATGTTGCACCAGCTTGAAGTGGTCCTGACTCACTAGGGGAGTGGGGCCAGGAGGTTGAACCCAGCAGAGTGCAGTCAGCACCCCTTTACAAGTCTCTTCTAACTCTCTCCACTTATTGCAAAGTTTCCCATATCTGTGCACTCATCACACACACAGACATATCCATTTCCTTCCTGTGGCAAACTACTTCTCAAACCTGCTTGTGAAAGTGCCTTAGGCCCCAGTGATCCCACTGTATGGGCCAGGGAGGAGGTGAGGTGGAAACACAGCTTTCCCAGCTGGACAGAACAATTAGGGAATCCAGTTTTTGCTAAGGCTGCTGGCACAAGGATGGCAGGATAGTGATCAATGAATAAGGAGTGTTATGACAGGAGAGATGTGGACAGACTGGAGAAAGTCCAAAGGAGAGTAACAAAAATGATTAAAGGTCTAGAAAACATGATCTATGAGGAAAGATTGAAAAAATTGGGTTGTTTAGTCTGGAAAAGAAATGACTGCCAGGGCACATAAGTGTTCAAGTACACAAAAGGTTGTTACAAAGAGGAGAGTGAAAAATTGTTCTCCTTAACCTCTGATGATAGGACAAGAAGCAAGGGGCTTAAACTGCAGCAAAGGAGGTTTAGGTTACACATTAGGGAAAACTTCCTACCTGTCAGGGTGGTTAAGCACTGGGACAAATTGCCTAGGGAGGTTGTGGAATCTCCATCATTGGAGGTTTTTAAGAACAGGTTAGACAAACACGTATCAGGAATGATCTAGTTATCACATAATCCTGGCTTGAGTGCCATGGTCTAGATGACCTACTGATGTCCCTTCCAATCCTACACTTCTATGATTCTATGACTAGTCTGAAACTGTGTATGGGGTATAGGGTTATGGTAGTCAAATAAGTTATAAGAGTACCACTGATAAAATGATGTCACAATGGAAACTGAACTATTATTAGGGGGTTACAACTCTGCCATTTTTGCTTGAAAAGTTATCTACAAGTATATTGTTTATACTGTTTATATTTATGTTTATATTGTTTATTTGCACCACAAAACATGTTTGGCTTACTTTAGATTATTGATAGAATATGAAACAAATTAAAGTAGACAATGTTTTGAGATCCAAAAAATCTACTCTCCTTTAACCTTTCTATGGAGTGATGGAGGTCATGCAGCCGATAAATCCCTGTTTCAAAGAAACTCAGCATTCCATAAAAAGTTAGAAAAAGAAAACTGAGTGTATTTACCCCTGTATTTATCAATGGAGTCACATTGGGAATGAACTGGGTGCACAGTAATGGCAGAGTGTCAGATCCTGCACCCACTAAAGTTGGTGGCAATGTTCCCATTCTATTGGCTCTTTAGGGCTTGATTTAAGGAGCCCCTCTAATCTCCTTTGTAAGCACAGTTCTTACATAATGTAACTTTCATGAAGTCCAGGGGAATAATACAAAGTTAGCGATGTGGGGGGAGGAAGTCAGACACTAAATAGGTGGTACTAATATTTCACTAGTGCAGCTCTTCAAGATTATCTTTTTATATACAATTTTGGTTCATTATTGCCAATCCATAGAGGGACTAACTCTAAATATGGATTTATGCAAAGAGTATGATGGCTAATCAGGTTAGAAATCTCTCTTTTTCAAATCTCTGAAAAAACATTATTTAGCTAGTTCTGAGCCATTATGGTTTAATAAATACATATAGTATTTAGAACACCAATTGCTGAAATAATTTTTTTTAGTATTTGAGAGAGAGAAGATTAAACAAAAGGGGGAAAATTTGCAGATATCCAGGCTTGTAGGCCAAGATGTGATATTTCAGCACAGTTGCATCCAAGTCTCAATTTCATCTTTGAACTCAAACCCTCACCCAGACTCCACCTCAAAATCTACTCTAAACTAAATCTGGATCCTGATCTGAACATAGTACATAAAATAGAGATGGGCTGAGCGGGCTAAAAGCAAAACCTCTCAAGGTTGTCAAGCCGAAGGATATTTTATTTAGAGAGTTGTTGAGGCTTTAAAATCTGCCTGCACAATTTGTATTATGACATTTTTATCAGATGTGCAGCAAGTCACATACATTGCAATTACAGTGTATACACACACACACACACACACACACACACAGTGATTTAACATACTTTCTGGAACTACTAGACTATTTCCTACTGATAATTGCTGCCGAAGTGCACCAAACATACAGGCTAATTAGTCTTTTGTTTGCTGTTTCTCACCATAGAAAATAGAAGAGCTGCAGCACCATTTAAGACACTTTGGAAATACTCTAGCTCCTATAAATGGAAGTTTATATGAACAAACAATACTCATAAAAAAAGCAAACTGACTCTGCAAACGTCAAATATTTGGAAAAGATCTACCTGGACTACAAAACCACAATATTCTTCTTTGATTCTAAGGGTTTATATTTCATTCAAATCCCTCCCTAACTACCTTTTAAATTTGAAAATAAACAAATGCATCTCAGGGCCAAATTCAGTCCTCTGATCTGCCCATGCAACATCTGCTCAAGTCAATGAAAGTTTTGTATACTTATCTGAGGGCAGAAATTGTTTCTTGGAGTTTGTGAAAGAGAAGTTAGTAGCACTGGAAAGAGGTAAAAGAGCCCAGCTATTTTAGTATTGGGGTTTCCTCAGCAGCCCCTATGACTGGTGATAGTGGGTGTTTGTCTATTTCATACCGTCCAAGCTACAGTAGATTTTGGTTGCAACCAAAGTCAGTTCACTTGTGGCTTTAGCCAGTGTTGTACTGAATCCAGCACTTGGCTGAAACCTTAAATAATTTCAAAACAGGTGCTTCATGGGCAGTATAAGCTAACCCTTAGAGAGCCATCCCTAAAATAATTTTCATCTCCATGACAATATAATCCTTTGCCTCTCTATTAATGAAGCCAACAAAGACACCAATTATGTGAACATCTGCCAATTAAGAAGTGTTCAGAGACCATGAAAAATTCCATATTGCATCATCCAACCCTAGAGCCATTTAACCCTGAAGGAATAGATTTCTGTGAATAAGAAACCAATTAGGAAATCCTAGCAATGGTAATAAAGGTATAGAAGCTCTTAACTTGACAGGAGATCTGCTCTGACAATACAACATGCATTTATAAACACACAACCATTGGTATGAAAAAGGATTTGTGTATTGATTCTTATAGAAAGGAAAAATTAATGGCCTTGTGGTGGTCTAGGATGGCATAGCTCAAAAAAACCATTTTTTTAACTAGGGGAGAAAAAAAATAAATCTCAAGATAATTCAAGGTTTCCCAGAACTTGATACATGAAGTCCCAGAAGACTTGTTAAAAAAAGTCAGTGCCCACTTTTTATAGATGTTTATTCTCCTGGCAAAGTGCTGAATTACACTTAGCTGGAAAGCAAAACCCACCTTGGGCAGTAGGGAACATTTAAAAGATTTTACTGAAATACTTCCTTTGGGCAGTGGTGGGAGTGGTGAGAATCTCATTATAAAGAGATGACAACAAGCTGAGTTTGGCTTTATTAGGATTCCAAAACAATACACTACACATGCACACAATCAGTTATTAACCCCAATGCTTGATTTATTAATTTGCACCATTGTTACCCGAGAGTGATTGTAATTCATGCTACATGCCCACCCAGGGGAGTAAGAGGGTTGAAGGTGCAGGGGAGACAGCTTCTGTGGAAGTTAAGCAGGGAGTAGACAAAAGGAGCAGGAGTGAGGAGTCTTGATTTCATCCCTATGCTGCAGTACACCTGAACTGACACACCTAGGTCTAAATGACGAGGAGTCCTTGTGGCACCTTAGAGATTAACAAAATTTATTTGGGCATAAGCTTCCATGGGCTAGAACCCACTTCATCAGATGCATGCAGTGAAAAATACAGGAGCAGGTATAAATACATGAAAGGATGGGGGTTGCCTTACCAAGTGTGAGGTCTGTAATCTTTGCTAGTGTAGAGCCTGGTGCAGGTTACTTGGCCCCTGGCAAAGGCAGGAAAGCAGGGACAGAACTGTTATTCTGAGTCACAGTTTGGTTCCCAGTCTGCACTTAGGACAGCACAACTACTTTCCCCTCCCCTCATGGCTTATGGTAAATCCACAATCCAGCCCTGAACCCTTAAATATTAATTGCCTTGATTTTTTTTATATTCTCTACCATGAAAATGTAGAGTAAATAAATACTAAGAATGTCAGGTACAAGTGGTGCAGATTAGTCAGTCAGAGACGGGGCTAGTCATTGTTGTGGTGATAGCACACGCAATAGGTATTGGCAGATAAATAAAGACAGACCATTCACGTTAGAGTCCTAACTGTATCCTGGCATATATTTTACATGGTTTTTAGTGTTCCTTTTACTTGATGTGTGTTTCACTATAAAAAAAAAATCTTATAAAAAAAGCATTAGAGCAGTAGAGACTTATTGCCAAAATCCCTTTTAACTTCAGCCTTAAAATTATAAGGATTGAGTCATTCAAAGTTGCTTGGGATGTGATCATATCAGATCTCACAAGCTAAGCAGGGTCAGTTATCAGTCAGTACTTGGGTGGAAGGAAAACTCACAGTGCTGCAAGTGGTTCTGGTGATTCAGTAAGTAGTGCTTTTCCCTCAGTCAACAATGAACCAGCAGAGAACAATGCTAGAACTAACTAGAACAATGCTGCTGGAGATGCCATCTATCGAATTTTATCGCTATTTTAACCCATCACCCCCCGGAGGAGGGTTTAAGTCTCTATGTCTCCCAACATGTCCCCTTGGTCACCTCCTACCCTTACGCATGCCTCAGGCATCTCCTCAGGGTAGCAGTGGCTCAGTGTCCCCTTCGGTCAACTGGGTCTCTGCAGCGCAGTTAAGGTCCCCAGCCTCAGCAGCTTGGAATCTCAGCAGTTCTTCCACAGGAGCCCACAGTGGATATCTGGTCTCCTCCTCAGCCAGCCCAGACTGAGTTGAGCAGCTTCCTTTTATATACTCCCTCCACCAGGAGCATGTCCAGCAAGGGCAAAGGGGTGTGGCCTCTTGGGCCCAAAGTAGCTGGTTAACCCTGGCCTGACCAGTGGAGGGTTGGTACACCCCATCACAGAGCACCACATTAGAATATTCCATAGCTCAGTGTTTAGAGCACTTTCCTGACAGATGGGAGACCCTTCTTCATATTCCGTCTCCCCCTTTGCCTGGGAGTGGGGAAAAGAATCTGGGTCTCCCACATCCCATGTGAGTAATCTAACTACTACTGGGTTAAAAGTTATAAGGTGGGTGGCAGCAGCAGCACCTCTTCTTCCAGCCAGCTTTTGAATGGGGCCCAGATGGGTAGGTGCACCCAAAGAGTGCTCAGTGAATCAGGCCCCTGGGGTAACTTAGGCAGGTGAACACCTGTCTTCACCTTGTTAATGAATTGCTCTGGGCTTAGGTGGGATATAGACATCTGGATGCCTAGAGTGAGGCAGCAGTGCACATGCACAGAGGCAAAAACTTAGGCACCAAGTGAGTTTAGACACCTTGGGGTTCAGCAAGAGTTTTGTGAATCACAGTGTAGGATTTAGATGTCTAAAAACGGGATTTAGGCACCTAAATCTGGGTTTAGGTGCCTAAGTAGCTTTGTGGATTTCAGTAACATATAGCTCAACTTGGCCGGCCAGCCACAACTATCAAACAGAGGGCTTTTGCAGCATGCCTTGAAGGTCACTAAATTCAGGCTATTTCAACACAAAGGGGGTAGAAGTTCCAGAGTGCTGTGACTCTCACAGAGAACGCCCTGAGTAGTCCGTTCTCTTTCATAATAATGGGAGATCCAGCTCAAGCACCTCTGCTGACCGTAGCTATTTAAATATGTCATAAGGAGAGAGAGCTGGTCTATCAGGTAGACACACCCCAGCCAATGACGGATTTAGAGTTAGTGGGGTCCTGTGCTTAGCTTCATTTCTGGGGCCCCTCCTTGGGACCCAGCAAGAAAAAGAACATTCTCTCTTATCTCCCCCCATCCTAGTTTTTCATTTTTTTTCTTCACCCTCCTCCTATAAGTAATAGGAAGTAAATGAAAATAAAGTGAGGTTGTTTTTGATTGTTTTTGTAGTCTAACTTATTTTTCCACAGACCACTTGAAAATCGCTGGGGGTCTCGGTGGACCACTTAATGAACTTTCCAAATATTGTTAGTACTGTTAGCTAACTATTGTAAAGCACTTTGGATAAGAGTACTTTATAAAGAAAAAAATGTTAAAAAACATTGGGGTGCGGGGTCTGGCCACAACTTAGGGTGCAGGAGGGGGCTCAAGGCTGGTGATGCAGGGTCTGGGAGGAAGTCAAGGTGCAGGAGCAGGCTGGGGGTTGGGGTGCAGGGTCTGGCCAGGAGTTAGGGTGCAGGAGGGGACTCAGGGCTGGGGCAGGGGGTTGGGTTGTGGAATGCTCACCTGGGGCAGCTCCTGTTTGGTGCGAGGGGTGCAGGTGGGGATGTGGGGTGTGTGTGTGCGCAAGAGTCAGGGAGGGCAGGGGGCTGAGGGTCTGGGGGGGCTGCGTGTGGGGGGGTGCAGGAGCCAGGGAGGGCAGGGGGTTGGGGGTGTGTGAGAGGGGAGCAGGAGTCATGGCTGGGGCTATGTGAGGGGGATGCAGGAGTCAGGGAGGGCGGGGGACTGAAGGGGGTGCAGGGTCTGACCGGGGGTTGGGGTGCAGGAGGGGACTCAGCGCTGGGGAGCATTTACCTGGGGCAGCTCCCATTTGGTGCGTAGCAGAGCAGTTGGGAATGGGGGGGGTGCAAGAGCTCCCTTTTGGTGCTCAGGGTGGGGATGGGGATGGGGATGTGGGGAGGGTGCAGGAATCAGGGCATGGAGTGTGGGGGGGGTCTGGGTATGTGTGGGGGGTGCAGGAGTCAGGGTGGGCAGGCGGTGTGTGAGGAGGGTGCAGGAGTCAGGGCAGGGGGCTGGGGGTGTGGGCTGGGGTCGTGGGAGTGCTCCCAGCCCCTTGTCCTGAGCAGCTCACGGCAGAAGGTTGGGGGGGGGAAGTATGTGTAGGGGAAGTGCGGGGGCCCTGCCTTTGCTCCGCCTGCCCCCATTCCACCCCCTTCCCCAAGGCTCCACCCCCACTTCTTCTCCACCTCCTCCCCTGAGCGCGCTGCGGCCCCACTCCTCCCCCCCCTCACGGAGTGACCTGAGCACCGGCAAACGCTTGGGGGAGGAGGTGGGGAAGGGGGGAGCTTGGCTGCCAGTAGTTGGGGAGCCTGCAGCAGGAGCCCCAGGAGCCGGCAAGACCAAGCTTCTGCCCCCGCAGCTGCCCAACCCTGGGCTTCCTGTTTTTGGGGGGCCGCATGCTAGGGCACCCTGTGTTTTACTGTAAATCCACCTCTGACCCCAGGCCATTTAGCATTGTCTTATCTGTATATGTTCTTGCAGAAGACCAATATACTGTCTGTAGAATAAAGCTACCTGGGAAATCTCCAGAGGACTAGAAGAGTATCAGTATTGTGCCAATATATAAAAAAGGTAAATAGGATGACATGGGTAACTACAGGCCACCAAGCGTGACATTGATACCAAGCAAAATAATGGAATGGCTGATAAAGGATTATTAATAATAGGGCTAAAGGGTAAAAATATAATATAAGCCAACAGGATTCCTGGACAATAGGTCTTGTCAAATGAACTTGATATCATTCTTTGACAAGGACACAAGTCTTGTAAAAAGTTAACTGTATTAATATAAAATTGGACTTGTGTGGTACTAAATCAAATGCTTTACACATTAAAAAACTACCCAAATCAACATGGCACATTTTAAATCTGGTAAAAGTTAGCTAACTGAGAGATATTAAAACATAATCATTAATGGGGAACTAGTGGTGTTGTTTATGATAGGATCTGGAAAAGATCAGTTCTCAGCCTTACAATGAGAGTCTAAAAGTTCAGTCTACTTAGCTCATTGAAGAAAAATATTGAGTCAACCTGATCATGGTCTATCACCACCAACACAAGAAGATATACATCAGATCCCTAGATCTTTAATGTAGTATAAATAAGCATAACAAAATCCAGTATCCAGAAGCTGAAAGATGCAAATTGTTAATAATGAGGGTGATTAATCATTGGAACAGATCACCAAAGCATGTGGCAAATTTTCCAGCATTTAGTCTTTAAATCAAGATCAAATGTCTTTCTAAAAAGTAACATTCAACCACTACTTCAACCACAAGTTATTGGGCTAACTACAGGATTCACTTGGTGGAATCTATGGCCTGGATTCTGCAGGCAGTCAGACTAGATGCTCATAATCAAAAATTTTACTGGCCTTAAAATTTACAAACAACAAGTTCTACAGAAAAATCAAATTCTGTTTTCTCCCCACTGCTAATCTTACAATATTTTTGCATCAATAATAATGATACTGCTGTCAGTGCAGACACATTGTAAATTAGATAGTCTTTCTTTCTGAATGTTTTTATACCTCCAATTTGGACATATGAAGAATATCAGAAAAACTGTACTACCCAGCTGCATACCTTTAAAACAATACCCTATGTAAATGAAAGCTTCTTCAATTTAATCAATTATGGTACTATAATGATCCTGCAAACATTTATTAATAACTTCATCTGAATCTAAAGAAGCAGTTTCCAACAATTCTCCAACAAAATTAAAAACCTTTAATAATGGACACTTGTAGGAACTAAGTCAATTTCAGCTTAATTAATTGTATTAAATTTTCCTGCAAGAATGTGTGTTGGACTGAGCTCATATATCAACTTATATGTAAACATTTCTGTTGGCCTTGTTGTCCAGATGGCTTCTTATATCATACAAATAAAAACTGTTTTAATTATCATAATGAAAAGCTACAGTGAGTCAAAGGATAAAGAAGAATAATGTTATTCATTAAACCCATTCTGATTAATTAGTTAATGTTTATACAGAGCTTTGAATAAGTAAAGCACAATATAAGTGCTAAATAGTATTATTAACCATTCTTCAGACTATCAAAAAGGACAATCTTGTTGAATTTGTATAAGAATGAAGAGAATGAGAAGGAGTCATTTTCTGACTCAGACTCCAAGTAATTAGAAAGAAACAAAGACACGGAAACCAAGCAATTGCCATTTGCAAATGTAAAACCTGGGCTAGCTTGAAGGGTTAGCAAAAAGAGCATTGAGTCACCCCTGAAGATGCAGGGTTGGGAGCATCCCCTACACATCACACCTCATAAAGTCAACTCTCTGCTTTTATTCACATTTCATACTCTAGCATCTCTTTGGAATGGTGCTACACAACAACTCTGTGTCACTACTTTCTTTCCTGGCCACAGGATATAATGTATGAAAGCCACATAGTGAAGGAAGATTTGAGGGAAGGGTTAGGATGATTTCTCAGACTGAAGTGGAGTCTCCCATTTTCAGAATTCTGCTAATTCAGCCTTGACAGAAATGATTTATCATAAGGGCTCATAAAAATACTTCTGAAGAACAAATATTTGTCTTTGGAATGGTGGTGTCAGATTTTCAAAACATTTCCCCTGGCTTTTCACCTTCTAACCATCTGCATACCACCCTCTCCTTTCTTATTTGAAATTGTAAAAACTGAACACTCATATATGTAGCCGTGAATGGTATACCAAATATGAATATTTCCACAAAGTACACAAACTTTGTTTGCCAAGCAGTGTGGCCTTCTCTATCAGTTATGTTTATAAGATTGAAGGGTTCTCCAACTGGTTTTTGAATGTTATAATTCTTGACATCTGATTTGTGTCCATTTATTCTTTTATGTAGAGATTGTCCAGTTTGGCCAATGTACATGGCAGAGGGGCATTGCTGGCACGTGTTGGCATATATCACATTGATAGATGTGCAGGTGAATGAGCCCCTAATGGTGTGACTGATGTGGTTAGGTTCTATGATGGTGTCCCTTGAATAGATATGCGGACAGTGTTGGCAATGGGGTTTGTTGCAAGGATAGGTTCCTGGGTTAGTGGTTCTGTTCTGTGGTGTGTGGTTGCTGGTGAGTATTTGCTTCAGATTGGGGGCTGTCTGTAAGCAAGGACTGGCCTGTCTCCCAAGATCTGTGAGAGTGATGGGTCATCCTTCAGGATAGGTTGTAGATCCTTGATGATGCATTGGAGGGGTATTAGTTGGGGGTTGAAGGTGATGGCTAGTGGCGTTCTGTTCTTTTCTTTGTTGGGCCTGTCCTGTAGTAGGTAACTTCTGGGTACTCTTCTGACTCTGTCAATCTGTTTCTTCACTTCAGCAGGTGGGTATTGTAGTTGTAAGAATGCTTGATAGAGATCTTGTAGGTGTTTGTCTCTGTCTGAGGGGTTGGAGCAAATGCGGTTGTATCGTAGAGCTTGGATGTAGACAATGGATCGTGTGGTGTGGTCTGGATGAAAGCTGGAGGCATGTAGGTAGGCATAGCGGTCAGTAGGTTTCCGGTATAGGGTGGTGTTTATGTGACCATTGCTTATTAGCACTGTAGTGTCCAGGAAGTGGATCTCTTGTGTGGACTGGTCCAGGCTGAGGTTGATGGTGGGACGGAAATTGTTGAAATCATGGTGGAATTCCTCAAGAGCTTCTTTTCCATGGGTCCAGATGATGAAGATGTCATCAATGTAGCGCAAGTAGAGTAGGGGCATTAGAGGATGAGAGCTGAGGGAGCGTTGTTCTAAGTCAGCCATAAAAATGTTGGCATACTGTGAGGACATGCGGGTACCCATGGCAGTACCGCTGATTTAAAGGTATATATTGTCCCCAAATGTGAAATAGTTATGGGTGAGAACAAAGTCACAAAGTTCAGCCACGAGGTTTGCCGTGACATTATTTTAGATAGTTTAGTGTCCTTTTTCTTTTGTAGAGAAGCAAAGTGTGTGTTGTAAATGGCTTGTCTAGTTTTTGTAAAGTCCAGCCACGAGGAAGTTTGTGTGGAAGGTTGTTTTTTTATGAGAGTATCTAGTTTTGAGAGCTCATTCTTAATCTTTCCCTGTTTGCTGTAGAGGATGTTGATCAGGTGGTTCCGCAGTTTCTTTGAGAGTGTGTGGCACAAGCTGTCACCATAGTCTGTGTGGTATGTAGATTGTAATGGATTTTTTACCTTCAGTCCTTTTGGTATGATGTCCATTTTAGATAGTTTAGTGTCCTTTTTCTTTTGTAGAGTAGCAAAGTGTGTGTTGTAAATGGCTTGTCCACACAACAGAACCATTAACCCAGGAGCCTATCCTTGCAACAAAGCCCGTTGCTAACTGTGTCCACATATCTATTCAGGGGACACCATCATAGGGCCTAATCACATCAGCCACACTATCAGAGGCTTGTTCACCTGCACATCTACCAATGTGATATATACCATCATGTGCCAGCAATGCCCCTCTGCCATGTACATTGGTCAAACTGGACAGTCTCTACGTAAAAGAATAAATGGATACAAATCAGATGTCAAGAATTATAACATTCAAAAACCAGTCAGAGAATACTTCAATCTCTTTGGTCACTCGATTACAGACCTAAAAGTGGCAATTCTTCAACAAAAAAACTTCAAAAACAGACTCCAACGAGAGACTGCTGAATTGGAATTAATTTGCAAACTGGATACAATTAACTTAGACTTGAATAAAGACTGGGAGTGGATGGGTCATTACACAAAGTAAAGCTATTTCCCCATGTTTATTCCCCCCCCCCCCCCACACACACACACACACTCACTCTTCCTTAGACATTCTTGTTAACTGCTGGAAATAGCCCACCTTGATTATCACTACAAAAGTTCCCCTCCCCCACCCACTCTCCTGCTGGTAATAGCTCACCTTACTTGATCACGCTCATTACAGTGTGTATGGTAACACCCATTGTTTCATGTTCTCTGTGTATATAAATCTCCCCACTGTATTTTCCACTGAATGCATCCAATGAAGTGAGCTGTAGCTCACAAAAACTTATGCTCAAATAAATTTGTTAGTCTCTAAGGTGCCACAAGTCCTCCTTTTCTTTTTGCGGATACAGACTAACACAGCAGATACTCTGAAACAAAATCCCAAGGAATCACGTTCTGTGGGCACTCTCAGACAAGGACAGGTGATACGATTTTATGTTTGATAGAAAAGAACAAGGGTGCAGCTTTATTAAAACAAGCACATTGCATGGTTAGGAAGTTCTGGCAGCAAAGAGACTAAAAACATAAAGCATTGCATGAGAGCCCTGCCCTTGCTTCCTTGAAGGAAGAGAAGAGATGCTTCTGCCTTGAATAAATGCAACTCATCTTCATGAATCCCTTTAGGACTGGCCAATAACTGTCAGTCCTACAACAAGATCAGCCTTCATTAGCTGATTAAGGTCAGTTGGAGTCCTCCAGCCAGCTCTGGTAAATGCCTGTTGGCTTGTGAAGGGCCAAGTACACCAACAGCACAATTTAATGCTACTTAGTTCTTTTGCTGCACTAATGTGCTTTATAGAAAAGCGTATTGTTATCCTCACATTTATATATGAAAACTGAGGCACAGAGAAGTGACATGGCTTGCCCCAGATCTCACAGCCATGACTAGAAACCAGGGCATCTGTTTGTCAGCACAATGCCCTCTCCACTGGATCACATTGCCTTCCAATATATATAATAAAACAACAAAAAAGAGCTGAAGTGGATGGTGCAGTTCCATTATTCCGAACAGAGAATTTGTTAGTGTAATAGTTTTTATTATTAGAAGTTGTATAGAGTTGGCAAGAGGTTTAATAATCCAGTGTGTACAGTGAAATTACTGTACCTTATTCTGGTACTTCCTTCAATATTACAAAATGTTGCTCATTTACATACTACTCATTTCTCATTGTATGTATGTTCCTTCATTAACACACCATAACTTATTTCTGCAGAGCATCAAAATAAAATCAAAACCAAGAAATGTAGCTAATAAAAAGTCTCTGTCAATTCAGCAAAAATTGAGCATTAAGAATTTATAGTAAAATTAATATGGAATAATTTTGTTCTGTAAGAACAAAAGGCTAATAACATTTTCTGCTTTCAAAAATCAAATAATTAGAATGTGTTCAATTGATGATTTTGATGAATAAGGCAAAAATTAACAAATGAAAATATTAGTCTCTTGAATCAAAAAGCAATCTGTAGCACAATGCAATATTAATCTCATGAAGAGACACTAAATTATACATTTTATTATCGTGCACAAATCTATACTCCCATTTCCTCTCACACCCACATAAGATAAAGCAAGGGTAAATCTCCCTCTCTCTGCGCAGGGAGTTTCATAACAGTGTATTAAAGAGGTGATCATTTTACTCATACATTTTATAGTAATGTTTTCTTAACAACCAAAAGCACTTTCATTTAATATTAATGAGACAGATGTTTTGGCTGAGAGTAACAATGAAATTATCCAGCTTTTACATTTTGCATTTACAGTACATGAGTTTTAATGATTTATAGGATTGCCAGTTCACTACAGCTGCAAATGGTCAATATTTTCTGGTTTTTAAAGTTGTGCTACTGTAGATCATTATGGGTATTAAGAGCCTTCAGAATGGAAACTGATCTTCCTGCACATACCTGCTATGCTGAACTACTTTTCCTTGCCCTTTATATTTATAAATTAATGGGATTCAGAAGTGAAGTAATCCCCTTTAATTCAAAACAGCTAAAACATTATGAAACATCATCCTAACTCTCAGGTTTGAAATACCTAGACTGTGTAGGAAAAAAGTTCTCATTTCCATAGGGTCATTTTAGTCATTAAATCTTATTATGTGGATTAAAATATGTTATTGCAAAAAGTAATTCTGTTTAAAGGAATGAGACATTTTCCTCTATCTGTCCCTTTAAATCCACCATTTGGTGATAGTTGTGCTTTATAATAAGAGTCCTAGCACTGAAAAATTCAAATCCACCACCATCTATTTGATACTTGTCCAAACTACCACTGATTATCAATGAGATACAAGCACACAAACAAAAGGTAAGGCACTTGTTGAATAAAGTGAATGTAATCAGAGTAGAAACCCAGAAATCAAGTTAATGACAGCAACTTCTTTAGAAGCAAATGAATCAAACTGAACTTATAAATATGTGAAACAATCATATATAAACATGTTAAATCTGAACAAGAGAGAGGAAAAGAAATCTTGACAGTAAAATGGTTGCTTTTGTCAAAACACAAAGACTGAAAGCAAAAGAATGAAAATTCTTTACAACTTAAAGTAGGGAGAAACTTGGGGCCAGATTCTCCATTATTCTTGTCTAATAGTGAATAAGGACTTTTCTACACTTAAAACGTTGCAGCAGCGCAGCTGCACCACTGCCGCTACACTGCTGTAGTGCTTGAGTGAAGGCACTACCTACACCAAAGGGACGGGTTCTCCCATCAGTATAAGTACTCAACCTCCACGAGAGGCGGTAGTTAGGTTGACTGGAAAATTCTCCCTTCAATCTAGCACTGTCTACACTTGGGGGTGAGGTCGGTTTAACTGTGTTGCTCAGGGGTGTAGATTTTTCACATCCCTGAGCAACATAGTTATAACTGACCTATTTTCCTCGTGTAGACCAGGCCTAGATGTAAAGGGGGGTAAAACCACTTCCAACATAGATACCCTCTTTGCACAGCCATGAAATGATTACACAAGGAGCAACGTAGTAAAGAATCAACCCTTTGGTCTTGGTCTCTCTCAGCATGGTTGCTTTTTGAAAGGAAACAGGTGGAAGCATAACTTCCTCTAAAGGAAGGAAGATTTAGGTAAGTGCAGTCAAAGGGTGGACTGAACATTATATCTTCATAATACATTCATGATATATGGGGTGATGTGTGTGTAGTTTGCAAAGCTATTTGGAATGAGTGGAACAATATAAAAATAAGTTATTACATAGGCTTGCTGCCAACACACGAATTAAAAATGTATCTTGTATGAAACTGAGAAAAATCTTGCACTGATTTTCTAAGGCCTAATTTAAATAGGACACTTGGGCTTAAACCTGCAGCCCTTGCTCACAATAAACCACTAATGAAGTCACCAAGGGGAAGCAAGAATGGCTTTTGCTATCACAGGTAGCCCCTTTTAAACCCAACTGGCATGGAAACAGGCAGGTGAGTCCATATATAATGGCCTGCAGCCTTCCAGCACCCTCCCACAGATCACACCAAGGTCGAAGTCTACAGAGCAGGGCATCTTCCTTCTCCTTTTAATATTAAGAATACACGTCTATTGTTTCCTGTTGCTAAATATTGACTCTGAGCTTGATCCAAAGCTCACTAAGTTAATTGAAAGACTGTCATTGGCTTCAATGGGCCCTGGATTAGGCCTCAAAGAGTTGCAGGCACAGAGGCCTAGTATCTGGATTTCCATGGAAATATCCTTTGCAATTAAAAGATTTAGATATCACAAATCTGCACTGTAAGTAAGAAAGAAAACCCAACATATGAATTAAAACATAAGCAAGCATACAAATGTATGTTAATCCTTCCTCTCATGCTGATTTTCCACTAGCTAGCAAGACGTACAGCCTCGGCTGCATAGGTTATCTACAGACACTTACAGCAGCCAGAGGCATTACATTTTTATGCAATTTACATTTTATTAAATGTATACATTGTCCCCAATTCTGATCTCCCTTCCACAGGTTCTACACTCAATAATGCAATTCAGTTCAATAGATTTAGCCCTGATTTACTCTTGTGTGAGATCAGAATGGGCCCATTGTCCAGACATATGCAAAATATTTAATGTAAGAGATGACATGAAAGGAAAGTAAAAAAGAAAAAGACTTTCTCCAGTTCCTCCCCTCTCCCCACCCAAAAAAGGGAGACCTCCCCCTCCCCCCAGGCAAAACTCAAACTAATACAGATGGATCTTGGTCAGTGTCCTAATAACAGCAAACTCAGGCTCTGTGAGACTAGTGGGGGAAGCAAGTTCAAGAGTTAGATGTTTTCTTCAGAGAGCTCCCATCTCTTGGCCACTTAAATCTCGTAATTGTTTCCTCAAACACCCCAGAGAATCTCAGCTGCCATAGAGCAGCAGGATGGGGGAGGCAGTGTCTCACAAACCTGGGATCCAAGGCATTTTGGACTTTATAGATCAAAGTCAATACATTGAATTGCACCCAGAAATGAATGGGAAGGCATTTTAGCTGTCAGAGAACAGGTGTGATAAACTCCTAAAATTTTCTTATTTAGTATTAGAATGATTCTGAAAATTTTATAATATAATAGATGCTTTTCAATTGTGAGAATTTGTAATGTCCTTTTCATAACACTAAAAGGACTTAGTAAGTGTTCTTCTTTCGATAACACTGGTATTAAGTTCACCAACTGCACAGTTACTAGAATGTAACGAATAGAAAATAACTGCATTATGGTTATACATGTCAGTCGAAGACTTACATTACAGTTTTTTACATGAGCCAACATTTTCATGCAAGAGAGAAGAATTTAATGAATTGCAAAGCCATGTACTTGAAGCAGTAACAGTACACCCTGGAGAATATTCTCATCTTGTTGCCTAGAATGTTTGCATACAAAACAGTACTCATCTAAATGAGAATATACGTCTGCTTTTTCAAGCCAAAATTACAAATTCATGGGGACTGAGTCTTCAATTTAAGTTGAACTTCATGCAGCATAGCTAGGGGAAGAGGCAATGTGTCAATGGTGACCTTCCCCCTGTCCCAGTCTAACCCAAGCGCAACACAGAACAGCTTTAGGGATGCTCTAAATTGTGCTGACTGATAACCCCCAAGAAGCCATTCCAGGATTTGAGGATCACCCAAGCACAGCAGCACTCCTGCCAAGTCCTTTTCAATACCCTTCTCTTGGCGTGACTTCCTCTGCTGCTTCTATATTGCCTGACGATTCCCTCTATCAGGGGAATCCCCAACCAGCTAGTTAAGCTGGCTTTCTACTAGCTTTGAACTACCAAAGTGTCTCAAAGCAGGTAGATAAGGATAAGGGACAAAGATATGTCCCATACTATTTTATATGTAAGAAGCCAAATTCTGATCTCAGTTTCACTGGTGAAAGTTCAGAGGAACTCCATTGAAGTTAGGGCCTTAGGTCAGGGAACACGTCTTTGCTGTTCTGCACAACACTGAGCACTGCTGGTGCTTAAATAAACCAACAGTAATAACATCACCATGATGTATGAAATCCTCAGCTGTTACAAATCCATTGAAGTCAACTGAGTTATGCTGATTCACACTAGCTAAGGATTTGTCCCTATACCTTTACGTAATGGAAAGTCTCCCATTGACATTGATCAGACGCCATATGAACAAACAAAATACGTAGATTTATAAACAGCAAACTATTTTCCTTTCGGGCACATACTGTCTATTTATGTATGTTGCGTAGTGCCAAGACCACATAAGAAGCTAAACAAATAATAGCATTAATTGTCTTATAAAATAATGCAAAAAAAATGGATTTCTTAGAATGAGAAAAATCTCACAATCAAACTTGATTCCCATTTATTGTGCCAAGGTGGTAGAATCTGCATTTACAGTAGATAATAAATCCAAATCTAATATGAAGTAGTGAGAGTTGTACGGAAAAAGACAAGTGAAGAGAAACTTTGTAAGGAATATATGTACCATATCTGAAAAGATCACACAAAGATTTTTGTTATAAGGATGATTCTTTGCAAGTGATCAGCAGGAACATGATGCAGAGCAAAAATGTATGTTAAAGGCACTGAAAAATTGAACATGCACCAATATTGCCAACTTCAAGAGATCAAAAAAATAATGAGTTGGGCCCACAAAAATCATGAGATTGACCCCAAAATCATGACTTTTAAAAAAGGTTGTATTGTGTTTTTTAAGTCAGTCTCTCAATTTTTGGACTTCCCCTGCCCATACTCTCCACTGCTCCTTTTCTGGGATGGGTGTGGCAGGACCTTGAGGCCTTGAGCAGGGGGCCTTTGGGCCTAGTCCATCCTGTCACACATATGAAATTAACAACTGCAGGGATCACCGTATGTAAGGGGACTGAATCATCAAACTGGGGAGCTAGCCGATACACACAGAGAAATGGAAAGGCTAGACATTACAAATATGTGACTAAATGAGACATTCTGGAGACGTCAAAATAACTTTGTCATAAGTCTTCCAAGCAGCAAAGATACAGAGTTACCAATGGAGGTGGATATCAAAGTTGGAAAGGGATGGCAATTATAGAAGATAGATTCACTTGTTTGATCCTTCCAGCTACAGTTCTATCATCTGAACATGTAGCAACAATAGTGATAAAAGGACATCTAAAAGATATAATGATTATTCAAGTGTATGCCCCAACACTTGCAGATTATGATGAGGATGTCAAAAAATTCTATGAAAACAATGAAGAAGCAATGAAAATCAGTAGTGGAAAGAAAGAGAGTCGTAATTCTTATAGGAGACTGGAATGCAAAAGTAGGAAAGGAAAGAATATCTGTGGCAGTTGGCCCATTTGACCAGTGAAAGAAACAGAGGAGAAAGATTCACAGAGTATTTCAAGAGCCATGACTTCATTATCTGCAATACTTCTTCTGAACAAAAAGAAAATGCAATGCAAACATGGGAGTAACCAGGAGGGATGTATAAAAACCAAATTTATTTTATCATGAGCAACTGTAGATACAGAAATAGTGTTAGGAGGGTTAAGGTTACACCAAGTGTAGATTGTAGACCAAATCATAGATTGGTATTGATGAAACTAAGTATCAAACTGAAAAAGGTACAGAAAGCCAAACACTGTCTGGGATGGAACCTTGAAGCTCTCAGGAATCATGAGATACAAAGCCACTATCAAGACAAAGATAGTGTTGCAGATAACTAATGGAAACAAAGACCAAGTAAATTGGGAACATCTGAAAGATGCTCTCAAAGAACTTGCAGATAAACATGTAGGGCAGAAGTTATTAGCTAAGAAAAACCCATGGATAACAGATGAAATCATTGTTCTGATGGCCGAAAGAAGGAAAGTAAAAGCACTAAGATGGATCACAGTAAAAGAAATACTGAAGATGAAATAAAATTATAGAGAATAAATGCAGATTAGCAAAGTCTGAATGTCTGAATGAGAAATGCAAAGAAACTGAACAACGGGATAAAGAGAACAAACTAAGTGAGAAGTATCAAAAGATAGGAGCCTTTAGTTACAAAATAAAGGTGATCAGTACGACTCTAAAGGACAAAAATGGACAATATTTGACAGACCTTAAAGACATGAACATGAGATGGTGAGAATATATCAAGGACTATATGGTGATATAGGCCTGAAAAATCTCAGCTAGAGCTCAGTCAAGTAAGCATGCCAATAATGGTTGAAATCATGGCAGCAATAAAAGAATTCTGAATGAAAATGTACCAGGCGGTGATGGAATATTGACTGAATTCTTAAAAAGTATTGGAGATGAAGGCTTGAAAGCCCTATCAGTGGTAATGAAGAATATGTTTGAGTAAGGAGAATTGCCACAAGATTGATAGATATGAACTGTGATGAAACAATTATACTGGAATCAGAAGACAATTATATTTGGTATAATGTCACCAACTTATTCAACATTTATAGCGAGCGTTTGATTAAAATTAATTGAAGAACAGAAGAAGGTATAAAGAATATTGAAAAATAGGTGAACAACATTTGCTCGGCAGATGACGCAGTGCTATTGGCTGATTTAGAAGAAGATCTGATGAAGTTAGTGTAGATTATACATGAATATAGCAAAGAACATGGTCTACAGTTGAATGTGGACAAGACAAAAACTATGATGGTATATAAGAATCCTGGGAAAATGTGCAAGATTGACAGCCATACAGCAAGTGAGAAATTATTGCTACTTAGAATGCATCTTTACAGAAAATCAAAGATCCAACTTTGAAGTCAGCACCAGAATACTAAGCATGAAAGAGGCATACTGGAAGAATAAACATCTGATGAGAAGGGACTAAATTCCAACTCTTAAAAATTTATGTTTGATCTGTGTTAATTTACAGCTGTGAAACATGGACATTCAAACAATTGATAATAAAGAAACTACAATCCTTCAAATCAGGGCTTAAATTCTCTCACAGTATTTCCTGGAGCCCTGGAGTTTGGGACTTCTGCCCCGCGGGTCTGAAAATATTTACCGGAGCTCCACTCTGGACACTTCCGGCTGCATTTTCGAATTACGGTGTTATTGAAGAATTCTGAAAATGTCCTGGATAGACTTTGTAAACAACTAAAAATTACTGGTTATTACTGAAAGTAAGCAAATGCTAGTTAGAGATCTTATGAAAAGGAAGATTCAATTTGCAGGGAACATTTTAAGAAGTTCAGAGGGCAATGCACATTTATGGTCATTGGAAAGGAAAGTTGATAGCAGAAGAACACAAGAGAAAAAAAGAATATTGTGGATGGACAATATGGTATCCTGGGTGGATCAAAAGGACTATTCCTCCACAAAGAGTTTAGCAGAGGTTTGTACAGAATGGGCTACCATGGTTGCAAACCTACAGTAATGTAAGATGACACTTAAGAAGCAGAAGAACTAGTCCAAAGATGACTGTATGAATTCTTCCATTATCTCATGAAAAGTAGCTCTCTCAAATAGGATATGTAAGGAAAGGCATTTGTTAAGCTTGATATGTATTACATGCAAAAAACTACATTCAAAGAACACTACTAAGGTTAAGTCAAGCCCGCAAAAACTAGGAATTGCTGGGATTAAGGTTGCCTGCACAACCTTAGTTCAGGCCCCTTGTCCATATTCATTATGATTCAGTCTGTAGCTACATGATCATATACTATTTTTTCCATAATACCCTTGGCTCATTTAATGAACAGCGTGGATGGTGCTCAGCTAATGAGCAGCTATTCAATATTTTGTTTTTTCCTCATTGTTTAGTGCATGGCTCTGTGCCTTGTTTACATTACCCTATTCAACCCCAGCTCGGAAGACAGAATGATTATTATCCTCATGGGCTTTTTCTGTGGTGTTCATCAATACTGTATCTGAATTCTTCACAAATTACATAATTTATTTTCAAAACACTCCTGCAAGGTCAGCTGTTGGTATTATTATCCCCATTTTATAGATGGGGAGCTGAGGCACAGAGATTAAGATCAAAAGAATCCACTAATTTTGGATGCCCAATTTGAGATGCCTAGGACCTGATTTTTCAGAGTACTTACCATTATATAATCCTTTATATGTTCAACACACAGCTCCCAACCACTCCATCACCTGTGGTGACTAGAGGAAAAGACAGTCTTATAGTTTAGGCAGTGGAATGTCACCTTGGAAACTGGATTCTATCCCTGCCTGAGCCACAGAGTTTCAATGTGATGCTAGGAGTTGCTTAAACCAAATATTCCACAAGTGGCTACTAACTGTGTGTTCCTCATTTCTGGGTGTCCAAAATGAGATCCGTGGGTCTGATTTGTAGAAGTGCTGAGCGCTCACA